>NC_089544.1:0-4800000 GCF_040115645.1 Euwallacea fornicatus
TCTAACCTGAACTAACCTGAACTAACCTGAACTAACCTGAACTAACCTGAACTAACCTGAACTAACCTGAACTAACCTGAACTAACTAACCTGAACTAACCTGAACTAACCTGAACTAACCTGAACTAACCTGAACTAACCTGAATAACTAACCTGAACTAACCTGAACTAACCTGAACTAACCTGAACTAACCTGAACTAACCTGAACTAACCTGAACTAACCTGAACTAACCTGAACTAACCTGAACTAACCTGAACTAACCTGAACTAACCTGAACTAACCTGAACTAACCTGAACTAACCTGAACTAACCTGAACTAACCTGAACTAACCTGAACTAACCTGAACTAACCTGAACTAACCTGAACTAACCTGAACTAACCTGAACTAACCTGAACTAACCTGAACTAACCTGAACTAACCTGAACTAACCTGAACTAACCTGAACTAACCTGAACTAACCTGAACTAACCTGAACTAACCTGAACTAACCTGAACTAACCTGAACTAACCTGAACTAACCTGAACTAACCTGAACTAACCTGAACTAACCTGAACTAACCTGAACTAACCTGAACTAACCTGAACTAACCTGAACTAACCTGAACTAACCTGAACTAACCTGAACTAACCTGAACTAACCTGAACTAACCTGAACTAACCTGAACTAACCTGAACTAACCTGAACTAACCTGAACTAACCTGAACTAACCTGAACTAACCTGAACTAACCTGAACTAACCTGAACTAACCTGAACTAACCTGAACTAACCTGAACTAACCTGAACTAACCTGAACTAACCTGAACTAACCTGAACTAACCTGAACTAACCTGAACTAACCTGAACTAACCTGAACTAACCTGAACTAACCTGAACTAACCTGAACTAACCTGAACTAACCTGAACTAACCTGAACTAACCTGAACTAACCTGAACTAACCTGAACTAACCTGAACTAACCTGAACTAACCTGAACTAACCTGAACTAACCTGAACTAACCTGAACTAACCTGAACTAACCTGAACTAACCTGAACTAACCTGAACTAACCTGAACTAACCTGAACTAACCTGAACTAACCTGAACTAACCTGAACTAACCTGAACTAACCTGAACTAACCTGAACTAACCTGAACTAACCTGAACTAACCTGAACTAACCTGAACTAACCTGAACTAACCTGAACTAACCTGAACTAACCTGAACTAACCTGAACTAACCTGAACTAACCTGAACTAACCTGAACTAACCTGAACTAACCTGAACTAACCTGAACTAACCTGAACTAACCTGAACTAACCTGAACTAACCTGAACTAACCTGAACTAACCTGAACTAACCTGAACTAACCTGAACTAACCTGAACTAACCTGAACTAACCTGAACTAACCTGAACTAACCTGAACTAACCTGAACTAACCTGAACTAACCTGAACTAACCTGAACTAACCTGAACTAACCTGAACTAACCTGAACTAACCTGAACTAACCTGAACTAACCTGAACTAACCTGAACTAACCTGAACTAACCTGAACTAACCTGAACTAACCTGAACTAACCTGAACTAACCTGAACTAACCTGAACTAACCTGAACTAACCTGAACTAACCTGAACTAACCTGAACTAACCTGAACTAACCTGAACTAACCTGAACTAACCTGAACTAACCTGAACTAACCTGAACTAACCTGAACTAACCTGAACTAACCTGAACTAACCTGAACTAACCTGAACTAACCTGAACTAACCTGAACTAACCTGAACTAACCTGAACTAACCTGAACTAACCTGAACTAACCTGAACTAACCTGAACTAACCTGAACTAACCTGAACTAACCTGAACTAACCTGAACTAACCTGAACTAACCTGAACTAACCTGAACTAACCTGAACTAACCTGAACTAACCTGAACTAACCTGAACTAACCTGAACTAACCTGAACTAACCTGAACTAACCTGAACTAACCTGAACTAACCTGAACTAACCTGAACTAACCTGAACTAACCTGAACTAACCTGAACTAACCTGAACTAACCTGAACTAACCTGAACTAACCTGAACTAACCTGAACTAACCTGAACTAACCTGAACTAACCTGAACTAACCTGAACTAACCTGAACTAACCTGAACTAACCTGAACTAACCTGAACTAACCTGAACTAACCTGAACTAACCTGAACTAACCTGAACTAACCTGAACTAACCTGAACTAACCTGAACTAACCTGAACTAACCTGAACTAACCTGAACTAACCTGAACTAACCTGAACTAACCTGAACTAACCTGAACTAACCTGAACTAACCTGAACTAACCTGAACTAACCTGAACTAACCTGAACTAACCTGAACTAACCTGAACTAACCTGAACTAACCTGAACTAACCTGAACTAACCTGAACTAACCTGAACTAACCTGAACTAACCTGAACTAACCTGAACTAACCTGAACTAACCTGAACTAACCTGAACTAACCTGAACTAACCTGAACTAACCTGAACTAACCTGAACTAACCTGAACTAACCTGAACTAACCTGAACTAACCTGAACTAACCTGAACTAACCTGAACTAACCTGAACTAACCTGAACTAACCTGAACTAACCTGAACTAACCTGAACTAACCTGAACTAACCTGAACTAACCTGAACTAACCTGAACTAACCTGAACTAACCTGAACTAACCTGAACTAACCTGAACTAACCTGAACTAACCTGAACTAACCTGAACTAACCTGAACTAACCTGAACTAACCTGAACTAACCTGAACTAACCTGAACTAACCTGAACTAACCTGAACTAACCTGAACTAACCTGAACTAACCTGAACTAACCTGAACTAACCTGAACTAACCTGAACTAACCTGAACTAACCTGAACTAACCTGAACTAACCTGAACTAACCTGAACTAACCTGAACTAACCTGAACTAACCTGAACTAACCTGAACTAACCTGAACTAACCTGAACTAACCTGAACTAACCTGAACTAACCTGAACTAACCTGAACTAACCTGAACTAACCTGAACTAACCTGAACTAACCTGAACTAACCTGAACTAACCTGAACTAACCTGAACTAACCTGAACTAACCTGAACTAACCTGAACTAACCTGAACTAACCTGAACTAACCTGAACTAACCTGAACTAACCTGAACTAACCTGAACTAACCTGAACTAACCTGAACTAACCTGAACTAACCTGAACTAACCTGAACTAACCTGAACTAACCTGAACTAACCTGAACTAACCTGAACTAACCTGAACTAACCTGAACTAACCTGAACTAACCTGAACTAACCTGAACTAACCTGAACTAACCTGAACTAACCTGAACTAACCTGAACTAACCTGAACTAACCTGAACTAACCTGAACTAACCTGAACTAACCTGAACTAACCTGAACTAACCTGAACTAACCTGAACTAACCTGAACTAACCTGAACTAACCTGAACTAACCTGAACTAACCTGAACTAACCTGAACTAACCTGAACTAACCTGAACTAACCTGAACTAACCTGAACTAACCTGAACTAACCTGAACTAACCTGAACTAGTATATTTTGTAAATTATTCTATCAGTTAGAATCTCACTTTTCATATTTTTCAATTTGGCGTGGATTCGTTTCTATTTTTCCATTTTCTGAACTAACCTGAGCTTTTTTTTTTTTTTTGAACTAACCCGGGTTGTTTATTTTTGTATTTCTAAACTAACCTGACATATTTTTGTTTCTTACCAACCCGGGTTGTCGTGCTTAATACTAAATAAAACAACTGTAGATATTTTCATTGTTTCTTATTTCACACACACAATTCCACAAACAACAAATATAACAATAAATAAACAAATAACAATTAAAACCTTATAATAATAAAAAGAATAAATAAAAGAAAAGAAATAACAAAAAAAGAACAATAAAGATAAAATTAAAATAAATAAATAAAAAAATGATAATGATAACGAGAGAATGTTAAAAATATAAATAAAGAAAAAATTAAAATGAATAAAAGTAATATGAATTAAAAAAATTAAACAAACAAAAATGATAAAAAAGAAAATAATAAAATAAGAAAGAATAAAAATAAAGAAATGAAATAATCAATGAAAAACATAAAAGAAAAAAAATGATTTAGAAAATTGAATAATAAAAAAATTAAGGAACGAAAGTTAGAAATCTAAATAAAGAAAAAATTAAATGAATAAAAACACTGATAATAAAAATGAAGAAAATAAGAGAAAGAATAAAAATTAAGAAACGAAAATGAACAATGAAAATAAGTAAAGAGAAAAAACGAAAAGAAAAACGAAAGAAAAACATAAAAATGAAAAATTAAGAAAAGAACATGAATAATAAAAACAAAGGAAAAAAATAAAAATTAAGAAAATGAACAATTAAAACGGTAAAGAAAAGAAGATTATAAAAACGAAAGAACAAAATAACAATTAAAAAATGAATGAGAATAACAAATAAAAAAATGAAGAAAGGAACATGAATAATAAGAAAACGAAAGAACAAAATAATTAAAAAATGAAAAACGAATGAGAATAACAAATATAAAAATTAAGAAAGGAACATGAATAATAGGAAACGATAGAAATAAAAATGAACAATTAAAAAGGTAAAGAAAAAGATTATAAAAACGAAAGAACAAAATAACAATGAAAAAAACGAATGAGAATAACAAATATAAAAATTAAGAAAGGAACATGAATAATAAGAAAACGAAGAAACAAAATAACAATTAAAAAATGAAAAAACGAATGAGAATAACAAATAAAACAATTAAGAAAGGAACATGAATAATAAGAAAACGAAAGAACAAAACAACAATTAAAAAATGAAAAAAAGAATGAGAATAACAAATATAAAAATTAAGAAAGGAACAAGAATAATAAGAAAACGAAAGAAATAAAAATGAACAATTAAAAAATGAAAAAGGAATGAGAATAAAAAGCAAAAGGAAAAAATTGAATACAATAAAAATTAAGAAAAGAAAATAAATAAATAAAAAATAAAGAAAATGAACAATGAAAAAAGTAAAGAAGAATAGATAATAAAAACGAAGGCAAAAAATATAAAAATTAAACATGATGAAAAAGAAAGAGAATAAAAAATTAAGTAAAGAAAATTAATAATAAAAAAATTGAAGCTAAAAGAAAGAAAACAAAAATATTTAAAATAAAAAGAAATGATAAATATAGAAAAAGAATAAAATATAAAAATTAGAAAGAGGAAAAATTAAGAAAACAATAAGTAGCAACAAATAAAAAATGATCAAGAGAAAACAATAAATTAAAAATAAAGAAAATGAGAATTAAAAAAACATGATAAAAGAAAGAATAAAATACAAAAATTAAAATAAAGACAATAAGAATTTTAAAAAAATGAAAAAGAGAAAGAATTAAAAATAAAGAAAAGAAAATGAATAAATAACTATGTAATACAAATTATACAAATCAAATAAAAAATATATATGTGTGTCGGAGATATGTTAGTTCTTAAGTTTTTAATGTAAAATTTGAGTTAGCAATGAGGCTGAAGAACAGGTTGTCAGGTTGACGGGTTTATCGTGGAGATGAAGCAGTGTCGAACGAGGTCACTATTACCGACGCAATTAAGGATCATGTGTGAAGTTTCGGTCCGTGGCAAAAACCAGGACGAACGAGTACCTTTCCCTTGAGTCGAGAGGACCACGGGGAATGGGAATGGGAATGGAAACTGTGAAGAAGGCAGTAATTAAAAAGAAGGGAAGTGAATTCGTTAGTCTTGCCTTACTATCCATTTACTTAATAAAACATTAAAATTATCAATGACATACATGTGTCGAAGTAATGTTAGCGATGTTCTCCGTCATTGATAATTTTTATGTTTTTTTTCGTATCGATTGATGGTATGATAAAAAAATAAAAACGAGGCTCACGAATTCACTACTGCTCGACGGCTACCTTCTTTTTTTTTAAATTATTGTCTTCTTCGCGGTTCCCATTCCATTTCCAATGGTCCTTATTGCCAACTCAAATTTTACATTTCTAGACTTGAGGACTGATAAATCTCCGACGTGTATATATATATACGGGGTTATTCAGATTCGACGCTCGTCGTCGAGATCCAAGTAACCGTGAGAGATACGAGGCGAGTTAAATGGGGGCGAAGTTATACGATTTGGAATATTCCGAAAGGAACGTTATAATTGCCACTTTTCATCTTCTAGAAAATACTTAAGTCGTGTTTGAAATTTCACGTTTAGATTTCCTGCAACCTGCAGTTTGATGAAAATATTGAAAAAAAAATGATTTCGCTAAGAGTGCTTTGAAAAACAAGAACGAGGATACTTTGTTGTGACGTTTCAAGTTAATAAATTTATGTTTGATACGTCATTTCGTTAAAATTCAAAAAAGGTGGCGATTATAACGTGCCATTCGTTTTTAATTATTTTTTCGGATATCTCCGGAAGTAATGGGAATTTTCCTAAGCTCCCAATTGTACGACTTCGCCCCGATTTGACCCACCTCGTGTCTCTTACGGTTACCGAGATCTTAATGATGAGCGTCGAATCTGAATGATCCTGTATGTAATACACTTACAAATCAAATTAAAAAAAATGAATAATAAAAAAGTAAAAAATAAAATAATAATTAAAAGAAATAAGAAATTAAAAAAACTAATTAATAAATAAGTAATACAAATTATACAAATCAAATAAAAAACAAATTAATAAAAATATTTTAATATATATGTGTCATATTATCCCAGAGGCCTACAGGCAGACGCTGTATCAGCAGCCTGGACCTGGATCAAAAGGGTGCCGCTTCGGCCATAAAACTGATAGCGGTGCCATAGAAGTAAAAAGGACGATTGACTAGTTAAAAACTTTTTCCGGTGAGATAGATTAGATTCGCTCGAACTTTCAACTTGTTACCATCACCGCAATAAAGCTCGAAAACCCAAGAATTTGTATCACTAATTTCCACCAACCAAAACCTACAACATCCATTGTAGTGGATTATAACTTATGTATGTCGGTGAATAATAGTGTTTGTGTCTATGTCTATGTCTATGTTCGGTCTTTAGGGCGTTTGTTTCTATGAAAAGGGGTGAAGATACCGCGATACCGCGATCGGGATAACTCTTCGATTGCAGACGTAGTCACGAGAGTGGTCTGTGAATTCGTCGGTATCGTATAATTAATTGTAGTCTGGTGCTTGGTGTCTTTTGTTGGTTAGTGTTTAGCTAGTTATTAATATCGAAGAATAATGGAAAAGCTGAACGACCCTTGTGCTTCTCTGGCGTGTGTGTAAAAATTAAAAGAAATGATAAATTAAAGAAAAGGAAAAAATAATAATGAATCGTACGCGGTGATGATTCTAGATAAGTGAAACGAGCGAATATCTTGTAACCGGGAAGATCTACTAAAAATAAAGGAAAATATTGAGATCCCCTTTATTTTCGGTACCTCGACTTTTGACGATGTCCATTAAAAAAAATAATAATAAAAATAATAAATGAGAAAGTTGAAGTGCCGAAAATGAAGAAGTCTGAATATTTCCGGTACCCCAACTTTTGATGTCGATTTTTTTAAGTCACCTTCCTTTTTTCAAAATTTCACACTAAATTTTTTTTGGAGGTTCGAATTCTTTATTGGCAGTAAAAAAAAGTAATCAAATTCACAATAAATAATACCAAACTCTTATCTCGCGAACGCTAGAGTCCAATTTTATCAAATTTGTTAAAAAAAAAGTTACCGCTCCTTATGTTACGAAATGTGGAAAAAATTTTAAATGCACTTTCCCACAAAGATGGATTGGGCATGTTAGTGAAGTTAACTGGCTCGCCTGATCACCAGATTTTTTTTTGTGGGATCGTTGAACAAAAAAGTAGTTTATGGTCGAGTACCGAAGACCTGAAAATTCGAATAAAAAAACTCTTGTCGAAACTTTACGATTGAAATGCTAGAAAATACTAAACGATCGTTTCGTAAAAAACCGACGTCTGTTGGACTCATTTTTCTTGTGATAAATTTTAATTTACTACAAAATTAATAGTTTTATCAAATCTTTTTTTTAGTGTCTGTTATTATTGTGAATTTCGTTACTTTTAGCGAAAAACATAGTATGTACTGTCGATGAAGAATTCGAATCTCCAAAAAAAAAGTTAAGTGTTCGGAAAAACGAAATTACGTAAAAAAAGAAAAGTTGAGCTCCCGAAAATAAAGAAGACTTTGTTTGAATGTTTTTTTTTGTAGATCTTTGCCTGTCCCCCACTTATCTAAAATCACCCTGTGTGTCGAAAATCGCGTAATGTATCGATCCGCTCCCGAACGATATTCCTGTCGATTACACTTTCTTTACCGTCTTAGTTTTTTAGTTAAAAGAAAAACGACGATGACACTTTAAAATCCTAGTTTGTACAAAGTCACTAATCCTAAATTCTATCTTTCCAATTTCCCTATCCTGACCCGGACGCACTTCGCGCCACCTCGGCTAGATCGCTGTTCTTACTTTATCCAAAATCTAAACTGAACACCCCAAAGATGGTCGATTGCCTATCGTCTCGTGTTTCGATTATTTTTAAAAATTAAACTCGTTACCTTCCGTTCACTTATCGATGGGTTCCTTTTAATATATATTTTTTTCTTCTTCCCTATCTGCTATAAACACGTTAAGTTGTCGACGTATGTAATTAATTAAACTGTCCCTTTGATAATTCTTACTGTTTATACGGAAAGTTATATTGCAATAATATTTGAACCACTATGTGAAAAATGGGAAAAATAAAGGAAGAATGGAAGAATTTAAAAAAAAATAGAGGAAAAAAACTGTAAAATCACGTAATATTGCGAAATTGAATGTAACCTGAAATCGGAAGTCATCTTGGTTAATTTTGAATCGTCATTTGAAATCCGTAATTTCTAGAACCCTTTTTTGCTTGGTAAATATTTTTTTTTAACGTGAATTAGTTAACGGAGAATCGCGTAGATTGGGTTAATGTTAACTTTGAAGTCGACTCGTGTTGCTTGCTTGTATGTACATTTTTTAAATATGTTTGTTTGAACTTCAAATTTAACCGAGATGTTCCGTGAATCTATACGAGAAATATAAATAAATGTGTGTCGGCGACTTGACGTGTTTACGATAAATAGTTCAAAAACAATCCGAAATAGATCACTGATTTTGATGCTTTGGTTTTGGGTTTGGAAAAAGAATAGAACCCGTAGTGTAAAACGAAACTAGAGAGGAAGATTACAAAGAATGACCTGAGAGAAAAGACTATTGATGCCCTAGGAACAAAAAAAGAAAGAAAGGAGGAGTGATGGGTTTTTTCGTTGCGATTGTTCTAAAAATCTAGATTGGTGACTCAACACTACTAATACCCGTTGGTGGATTGCTGCTTAAAGTGTCTTAGTCGTTTCTTTTCGAATCGTGTAATCGACGGTATTATTCGAATGTCTTTTGAATTACTGAATTTACCCTGATGAAACCTTGCAGTGACGTATAGCTTTCAATTAAAAAAGAAAAAATAAAAATTACGTGAATTATATAAAAGTGAGAACTAATAGTCTCGTCCTTGCTACTAGTACCCCAAAACCGTTTCATGAAAAAAATTAAAAGAAAAACCCGAAAAATATTATATTAACCTGACAAATGTAATTGTAACCCGAAAAATATAATAGTGACCTGGCAAATTAATAATAACCTGATAAATGTAATAGTAACCTGACAAACGTAATTGTAACGCGAAAATTAAAATAGTAACCTGGCAAATGTGTGTGTGTATGTATATTTTGAAACTACGTTCTCGACTTGAATATAAAAAAAAATGAAATCGTTCTGGTTCTGTTAGAGAAGGTATCTTAAACTGACATATTTTCTAAGGTAACTTGTAAAGTAACTTGGGAATCTAAATTATTATGACGATGAAGAAATTCAAATAAATCGAGGACCGAATGAATTGTTAGCCGAACGATCGAAAAAATTAGAAAAGAAAAAGTTACGAGGAAAACGTGTGCTTTGGCTCCCATTTTTTACGTTTCCCGAACCTTGGCGAATGTTAGATGTTAGCCTAATCGAGCTATGCGTCACTGCAAAATTTCGTTAAAATATGCTTAGAAACGCCCGAGTTATTGTTGCAAAAGTCACTTTTCGAATATCTCCGGTTAGCCGAGGTTCGCCAACTAATACCAGTTCGCCAACTAATACCAGACTCTACACCGTGTATATGCGAAATACGTCTTGAGTGGGAGTTTTCGATTTGTGTCGCGATGTCGACTTCGAAAAGTTAAGAGAAATCTCAAAAACCACCCGAATATCCTGCTCATTCTAAAATATTGACTGTGATTTTTAATTGTTATTGTTGTTGCTGTTATTATTATATAAATCTAAAGGTCTACGTGGAACATGTTCGTCCCTCTTTTCTATTCTCTTCTAATTGTATTTGGTAAGTGTAAAATTTGTGTTGTTTTGTTTGGTGCCAAAACCCTATTTTTAAGTTAAAAAAAAATTAAAGTGAGTTTGTGAAGTATTTCATTAAATTAAAATTTGAAAAACTAATTAAAAAGTTCAAACACTGTTTCGATAACCCGTTATGTTTCAGGTTTCGTAAAGAAAGTGATACGAGATTGCTGCTTGTCCACCATTTGTTTAACGTGAGTGTAACAAAAAGAAAAGACAAAAACACGACGTGTCATAAAAATACTCTAAACTTGTATTAGTTAAAATATCTTGTCTAAAAAGTATGGAACGGAATGATTGTTTTGAAGTCGTAAAGAAGTCGTTTTGAGTTGTTTTTGATATTTCGGATTTCTAATAAATTTAACCTGAAGATTTGTATTAAGAAAAGAAAAAGAAAACTCCTACTTGAGACTCGCCCCTTGTGCGAGGGTGTGAGAGAGAATTATTCACCCGATCCGTTCTTTAAAAGTTCGTTGCTAACTCGAATGATGACTACCCCGGAAAACGCTTAATCTAAACTTAAATACTAAATAAAATACAGGGTCGTTCACGCCATATCAGATACTCTGTGGAATGTATTGTAATCGACTTGAACGTTAGAGAGATTAAAATATTGAAGTTACGTTTTTACAAAATACTATGATGAGTTTTGAAATTACTGGAAAATTATTGTCAAATGGTGTGAACGATCCTGTATCTAGGATATTTCTTCTCTGTAGGTGACGTGAATCGGCTGTGAGAAAATCTTCTTTCTGTTCTTGTTTAAATCCTCCTTATCCACTGCAGAGTCTCGAAGTTATGTTGCTGTTGTTTTTTGTCTTTGTGCTGCTGCTGCTGCCGTCGTATTCTCCTCGTCCTCCTCCTCTTTTTATATCCTTTGGTTAACCTAAAAAGGCTTGTATCAACAATTGTGCATTTACAAAACAAAAAGAAAAAAGTGAAGTATTGGAATTATTTCTTAATGCAAATTGTAAATGTACTGTAAATCTACAGGGTGTTCGGTGTTTGTTACTTCGATGCAAACGATGCAAATATTTAAAGGAATGAAGAAGAGAATTAAAATTATTTTTTGAATGGACGTTTTGGTAATAATGTAGGTGATCTCACCTCCAGAATCAAATGTGTGTATTTACAGTGTGTTTCCTACATAATAATAGGTGAATTAGTAGTTAGGGGTTGGATTGTTCTTTGAGTAATTTTAAGTATTTTATTCTTCAAGAGTTTTAGGAAATTTTAAAATTAATTCATTTAAAATAATCCAGTGAGAAACTGTAGCTGCAGGTTTTGATAAATTTCGTATAAAACATTTTCCTTACCTTTAGGAAATACACTGTAAATAAATATTAAAAGAAATGTACATGTTGGGTGTAACTTAAGTGATGTCATTAATTTTAAGAGAAGGTTCCTTCACATATTTTCTCATATTTTATGAAAAAATCTTCATTTCAACCTGTCCCCTAATTTGCATTAGTTTTATTAATTGTGCAGTTTGGCCCCAATTTTTTTTAAATTATAGAGCTTTATAAATTACACATTTTTATCAAAAATGGCCTGGTGGATGTAAAATTTAAGGCCTACTGGGACAGTTTCTAGAAGCAAAATTTTAACAAGTCATATTGGCGATTTATTAAAATTTTGCTCTTAGAAACTGTGCACTTTGTTGAGCTCCATAATTTTTTAAAAATCCATGCTGAATCGTATCATTGATAAACTTTTTACGGACTAACTCTGAAACAAATGAGTCACTGTATGAATGTGTATATGTTTACCAAAACAATAATAATATACAAGTAAAAATTCTCTCTACGTTGAACTTTCTACTTGTTGTAAATAATGGTTTTTGTTAAAATAACTGTGTAAGAAATGAAAGGAAAGATCCTACACTTTATAATTTGTTTAAAGAAAAAATAATTCCTTTTATGTGTCTATATTTTACAGCTTCTTATGTTCTCTATAAAATTTAAAAAAAAACTAAATTTGAAGATGTTTTATTGTTAAAATGGATGAATGCCTACTTTTTCAATTAAAAAATTCAGTTATTAATGTAATACACACTTTGTATAACTGTTGTATTTTGAATTTTAAATTAGTTCCCTGTATAGAGACACTACTGCTGTACGATAGACTTGTACCTTGTTGGAAATAAGCACTCGATATTCAAATTTAAATCAAATTTCTGTGCTTACCTAGGATATTTTCTTCTCCGACAAGTTCTGCTCTCTGTTCTCTGCTCCTTTTTACCTTGCTTACGCCAAATACACCTTACGAATTTACCGAATGCCGTTTCTGCTGCTAAAAAAAAGTTACTAAAAAATTATTAACAAATACCAACTCCCTGTTCCTGCTGAGAGAGTCGATGTCGATGAAACTTCGATGTATCCCTGGCCCCCCTTGATCTGGTCAAAGTGAACCCGTGTATAAAACGTGTTCAGTGTTTGCTAAAGGGGGCAAATGATGACATCCTGCCTCTTCGTTGGTCACTCAGACTCTTTCGAGTCAAAGTTCTGGTCGAGCTAAACCTACCTACCTACTGAAAATGTGTTAAAGTGTGTCTTTTGTAAATGCTAAATGTGTGAATCGATTGATGAGGAGCGAATTTAGGCAAATGTGGAAATTTTTGTCCAAAATTTCCTTGTACCACTTGCTTACTTGCTCGTTAAGGTTCTTCGAGAACCTTAAACTTGAAGTTGGTGGTGCAATCTTCTTTCTAGGTCCCCACGATTTCAGGTGCTACGCCCTGTGAACCCTACGTTTTACCTATTTTAGCGAGTCGCCCCCTACCGTGTGTAGGTGACACCCTCCCTACCTGCAGCCTCGATAACCATATCGAGCCACTTCCCAATGGTGTGCCCCCTTGCTGCTGGTGCCCCTCTGCTGCTGCTGCTGCTGCTAACCTGAACCAAATTTTCCTCTTCTCTGCTCTGTTAAAGTTTTATTTTGGGTTCTTACCTGATGTACCTTAACGCCCTTTTTCCGATCCTCCGTCTCGGCCCCCATTTTGCCCCCCATCCCATTTTGAACCCCCCGTTCTGTCGACGACGTTTTTGTCATCTTTATTCCCTCTAAACGTTTGAATCTGGATCGTTCCTCTTGAAATAAGTGGATTGATCCGTTTTTGATTCAAGAACAAGGAATTAATCCTTTGTTCGTTACGTTGTGAGGATAGAAGAACGGGTGGTTCCCGACGATTGCGTCGAATTGAATTGCAACGAATTGCCGTCTGGGACCTTCCCTTTCGCTGACTTTCCGACTTGTGACGATCAGCACCAGCTCCCTCTGAGATGGCCCTTCGGTACCGTTCGATTCCTATCGTGGCCGCAGATGGAACCACCGGTAAAAAACCGTCTCCTCGCAAAATCCTAGAACTTAGACTAGTAAAGTTTTCGGTGGCTGTCGCCGTCTTTTCCCTCGGGATCTGGACCAGTTAACGACAGCGGCACTTGTTGCTGCACCTCTTCGGGGGGCGTCGTGAACGAAGGCCTCATCGGTGCTGGCCCCATTGATGATTCCTCCGTTTGCCCGTTCACCGGGGGGCGACTCCGGCTTGTGGTCGTTGTTGTTCTGCCGGATCTAACAATTGGGTTAAGACCCCCAAAGAGGGGTCGGTCGAGAGGCCGACTCCTCGTCAAGGTACCTGGAGGGTTTATTCTCCACGTATCTTTGCGTTGCGTCCGTTTCTTTGCCGGGCCCTCTTTGGGCCCGGTGTCGTACAGTGTTGCCGGATTGTGCAAGAAATCAAAAAAATAAGGGAATTCTTCCAATGAATGCTTTTCTGAAAATTACTGGGTTTCCTCAATAATTTTCATCATTGTGGATGTTGGGGGTCAGTTTACATTAACGAATAATGCAAATTAACCCTTCAACACCCCCTCATTACCCCCTTTGTACCACCTCTCTCATTCACCTTCTTTTGTTATAATCTTTACCTGTAAATCGATTGTTTTACATTAACAAATTCCATTAAACTAGTGCTGGATAAATGCTCCAGTTATTAACAAGGTAATTTTAGTTTTAACAACTTCAAAATCATATTCATTCGTATGTATCCCTGTGTAATGAGTTTAAAGCACTTATCGCTTTAAAAAGTGGGAAACGAACAAATTTGAGGAATCTATCTTTCCCCAATGGCAAATTATAGCTTTCTAATACCAAAACCATCTCGTATAAATAAATATAAACGTTTGTTATAACGAAAGAAGGTGAAAATTATTGCAATTTCGGAGAGAGACAAAAATGGCAACGTCGCCGCCACGGCGGATACGAAGCGAGGTAACGACGATTCATAGGAAGAATTCCCCGAATGGAATGTTTAAGTGTTTAGTATTCACCTATGATGGATTTCTTTAATGGCAATTTTTAAAGAAAACCATTGGATGAAATTCTGAAAATGTATATTAATTAACACTGTTTCTTTATCTATGACTGTTATTTTTTATGCCACTATTTAAAATGTGTTGTTATGTTACAATTTTCAATTATTAAACTACCTACAAAAGGTTGGTGGATTATTTCAAAGACACGTTGTGGTAGCCACATAAATGAGAACCGTGATAAAGATATATCAACTAATTTACTATAATGGAAATTTAAACAAAAATTATTGTAATTTTGCTAAAATAAATATTGGTGATACAATGTATGAACTGATTTACTATAAGGGAAATTTAAACAAAAATTATTGTAATTTTGCTAAAATAAATATTCCCTTCCGATAAACATTTCTCACATTGTTAATAAAACAATACCCTAAGATGAAATAAGCAAATTTCTCCAAATAAATGCTAAATATATGAGAACCCTTGAAAGTATAGAAGTGGTTGCTTTCGAAAGAGCCAAAATTGACTAGTGATTAGGGCTCAAACCACCAGAAAGGCAGGCGCGCCCCATACACACTTGAAACGCAAGAAAGTACAATTTTACTTATCCTAAATTGCAATTGAAAATGATAGACCAAAGTTGATTGTACCTACCTTGGTGAAGGCTGTGGAGCCGTGGAAAAGCCCTACTTTCTCAAACATCCCAGAAATTGAAGATCCAACCGATGCTATATCTCGAAGACTCTGAAGGATGATGATAGTTGCTTGCTGTGGTGGGTAGTAGAATTCTTTTCGCTTCGTCGGGATGGAACGCTTCAGTTGCACATGTTTTGACTGTGGTTTCTGTACTAAAAACAGAGGAATAGTTTTGGGTAAATTCCAATTGCAAGGGAACAGTCGATGAAACTAATGTAGTCCTCTACGAAAAGTCTTTTACTTTAGGATAATGTCAATGATAAGTTTTTAGTGCGTTAGGAGGAAGGGAAATTTTATTATTAGTTCCCATATTTCGGGAATAGAGGAGCCTATATTTTGCAAAACAGGACTTTTTGGAAGATCCTCTAGGAACGGGCTTCTTTTTTTTTTCTTACCTCTTCTTTCTTGGTTCCGTAGATGGTCTTTCAATCCACAGGGATGATACCCTTTCTTATTATTTGCTTCTGTTTTGAATGAGATTATATTTTTGATTCAAATCTAAAACTTCAAGTTAATTTCCACTTTTCGTTTATTGAAAACAAACGAAAAACTTTCGCGGTCCAATTACTGACGTGCGAATGTCATAGTTGTCATTCGAATTGTTCGGATAATTACCGCAAAAACATCTCTAGCGGTGTTTACGATAAGGGTACACAGAGGACATCACATCCAAAAAAAAAAAATTAATAATTTGATTAAAATTTTTATTGTTTCGTTTAATGATAAAACATGTGGGTGAGTCAATTCGCAATTATGAAAATTTCCAACAAATCGAGGGAGCACACTCCCACACCAAAATCCACTCAAAGTAAAAGACTCGAAATCGCCGATTGGGTTACGAGATCACAGACGATATCTTACACTCATCCGTTGATAGACGAATTAAATAGAACGGTGTATTACTCGTTCTACTGAGCGACCATTATTAAAGAACTTTTTTGTAATTGTAGGAATTGTCAATAAAATGTAAAATGGGAATGCTACACCGATGAAAAAAATACATTTCGCATTGCAAAAAGATTTTGATCGAAAAAGAAGTTTGTGATTAATAGAGAACTGGACACATGTAATAAAGATAAGCTATCCACCACTATCAACTTTAACATTTCGTCCGGGTCAGTTAAAAATTTACTTCCTTTATGAACAATGGCCATAAACGCCTTGTCGTAAATAAGCAAAGTTGGACATCTTTCTTCACCAAATAGTTCAAAATTTGTAATTTTTATTAATAGCACTTTCCTGACCAACGCAGACAAGTATTTCAATATTTGCAATAAATAAGTAAACATAATTCTACCTCTCGATTGGTATCCTGAAAGCTTTCTCACCATCAATTTTTATGTTGGGAATCATTGGGAACTCGATTAGGAATGGGTTTCTTTGGTATCTCCTATTTCCATAGATATCCCAATCAACTGGGATGCCACATTTTTTTTTCTTACTTTTAATGGATTCATTTTATTTTAAACCAATAGCATTACTAAATACGAATGCGGAACAAAGAACAAGTACTCCGATACTTATTGAAATTAATAAACTACGTAGGCCTGTTGGCATGAACAGAATAAATAAATGAAATCATGTAGATCAGGAGGGGATCATACCTCCGCTTCTTTTCCATTGCGCCCCACTTTTTCGATTATGGTTGGCATGACTAGACTTGTTGACATTCTTCTTTTGTCTGTTAAGGATAGTAGACTTATCTTGGCCTTGACCCTTTGGTTTTCCTATGCAAACAAAAAAAAACTGTAGTCCAGAAGAAACAAGAGTTATCGTATGAAAGAGACAATTTTAACATCAATGTGCTAAATTATCAACCTGAATGTACAAAACACAGTTCACAAGAGTTCAGCACATAGCTACTAAAATTTTACACTTGTAAGATTTCTAAGTTCAATCGATATATCAAATTAGGCTGCTGTCCCTGCCTGTTATTTATTCAGGGGCAAAGAATTTGATTTTCTACGCACCACATGGTTTTTGAATCGGCATACTGGTAAGTTTCACGCGTAACACCTAATTAAACTAGGTTTAACGTCTGTTAAAATGTAATAATACAGCGTAAGGCAAGATAAATGATTATAATCGTAATGCTACGGAATCTTTCTGAAAAATCTATTAAAAAAAAATAACTTACCCACTACATCTGGTGCTTTTCCTTGACTAGAGCCACCCATGCGCACAGGTTGCTTCGCTTTATACCTAGTTGCTCGTCTCTCTCTCAAAACAGCTGGATTTTCGCAGAAGTTCATCTTATTTCTGTCTGAACTAGCTCCTTTTTGAGTCTCCTGCTGAATATATTTTTAAACGAAACTAGTTGCCAATTCTCTCTCGAGTGACAATAAGAAAGTTCCGAACTTACCTCAACGTCGGATTCTTCTTCATCCTCTGATACTTTGCTCTTCTGCCTGTTAGGGTTAAAAATCGGCATTTCCTCGGTTACAGGATTGTCAGTAATCGATATTGCAACGTTGTCGTCGTCTCGATCATCGTACTCGTCATCATAAATATTGTCGTAATTGTATTGTCTAAAATGTACGGGAATGTATCAGGCAATAGCGATACGGTATCAGGCAATATTCTTACACTCCTTCCAATACTAATTTTTTTATTGCTTTTATTTCCGATTTATCGTTAAGTAGTGCAAGTGTATCGTTATATTCAGGTTTCTTCCCTCGATAAGCTAATACTGGTTTTTCTAATTCAGGTTCTGGAGGTATTCTAATACTATCGAATGGAATTTCTGTTAGATGTGGTGGAAGATTATTTTCCAATATCGCATTGATGACATCTTCGGGGTTGTAGTTGTACGACTGTAGACATTGGAGCACAAAACCTGCAATAAAAGATTAGCCACGTTCATTTTTTTTTCTCTGGAAATTTTAAATTAGTTTAGATTAATATGCATTCACGCACTCTGGATCACGAATAAAATATTCTTGTACTATGCACATACGTGTCTTTTCTATCCCACAAATTGCATATCTACATTGTGATCTGTATATATTTTATTCACGGGAAATTTGAATCTTAATCTTGACCATAAAATTTTATGACAACTCGACACCTGTAGGGTTTGAAACTTGTGCTGTAGTTTTTGGTTCTACCAATGACGAAGTGGGTAGAATTTTAGATGTCACTATGCCTAGCAACCCGATCGAATTGAAAGGTTTCCTAGGACTTGTTAATTTCTATCATGTTTTTTTTCCAATAAAATTTAGAAAAGGTACGTTCTCAGTTTTTTCATGATGTTTTAAAAATCATAAAAGATAAATCTATTTCGAAGTAAATTTTCAATTAACATTTAAGTACTTAATTTATTTATATGGGTAACAAGTGTAAATGTTACAAATAATTATCGGGTAATTAAGAAAGTACAACAGAAATGACTTACCGTCTCCTAAATGTGGGAACATATCCATAATATTCCTGATCTTTCTTTCCACTTCGCTATTTTCTACTACTACATCTCGTCTGGAAGGACCGGGTAGGGACTTCTCAACCTCCAATTCATCTGACACAATAGGAGTGAAGTCCCTAAATACTGCTTCGACGGTTTGCCGCTGTAACTTAGAAAGTTCCATTAATTTCTTATTGCGAGGGAGCTTTTCTATACAAGACACAATAAATTGTGTACGTGTAGAATCCCTATATGAGATCTGTTAAGAATAACATTTGGATGTGTTGGATAAAATTTTTAAACTTCTTTTCAACTATCTGAATTCCTCTACAAGATAATAACTAAATTTTTACATAAAATTATTCAATATTTTGTACATTGTCCTCACGCGAAAATACCATTATTTTAATTTTTTAATTTGAAAGCATAGAAAAATATAGTCTGATACGAAAATAGTGTGGAACTTTTTAAAGAATTTCATGGTATTGAAGAAAAATAATAACGCGTCGCCCTTTTCGAGATATGAATCAATCAATCCTGCGTAGTTTTACTATTATTTCTCTACAGGAGGTTCCCATAATAATAAATCAAACGTGGCCGAACTAAAAAAAAGAAAAAAAATCTATAATTTTTATAATTTGACAGATTTCACGTCACACACGACGATCCAAGACAGGCCTGAAACAAAATAGTTAAGGGAGTTTAATCATCTCTCGCATGAAGGCACTGTACAAGTACAATAAATGAGAGGAATATAATTTGGGCTTTAAGTTAAATGCAAAAGGATACACATCACAACAACTTTCAAACATTTCATTTTGTGTGGCAATACTGTATGTTGCATTGTAATCACAGATAAAATAATCATCTTCTAGAGCTGTGGATAGTAGTCTAATGTAGGTTTCCACATACAATTGTTGCGTGTCTGGAACACCCCTGAAATATTTCTAACTGATAGTGAAAGAAATTGTTATTTTTCCTCTCACATATATTTTAAAGCCTGGTCCAAGCAATGAGAGATGAATGTGTGAAACAATTCCACAAATTCCGTCCTTCCCGCATTCATTGTGTCAATGACGATTTTAAAAAGCTCTTGTTGGGTTTTGCTTTCTTCCCTTTCATCAATCAACTCATAAAGTTCCCTGTATATTTTAACATAAATAAAGGGCAGCCTAAAATAACAACCAGTGGATCGTACGAGTGTCTATATTGGAATGTAAATGTTTTTACCGATAAGCAAAATTTTTGTTTAGTGCCATTTCAATGCCAGGTTTATATACTTGAAATAATGCGCTCGATGTTTGAAGCGTGTACAGGAGATAACTGACCACTGAATATATCCAACTAAGACTAAATACTGGTGGTCTCTTTTCTATGGTAATAGGAACTATTGTTGCTGAGGCATCAAATCCACACACGTGACCACCGATCATTTCTAAAACCTATTGAAAGAATTCTATTAATCTGATTTTTTTATTGCTACCATAAATCATAATATGACAAAGGGCACTGAAAACAAAGTAAATTTAGCATAAGAACAGAAATTAAATAAAATCAGCACAAATATTTTTTATGTTCATTTGACAAATTGATTTGATTTATGTACATTTTACAAATAATAGTTCTAAGTCAACCGCTAATAAATTCCTTTTACAATGTACATATACTTACAACCAGTTGCTGGTCAATCATAGTATCCACTTCTTGAATGTAAAACTCAACTTCGGTAGTATCTTTAAAGTACAATTCAGTAACTTTATTTATGAAAGATAAATTAGAATCTTTATACAAAAGAGTCAAAGTTATTACAATTGGCAAAGTGAGCAATTTGTTTTCTTTCAGTTTAGAAAGTCCAAATGCTAAGTTCATAAATTCAATCTAAAATCAATTGAAACGTCTTGGAATCAAAATTCAATCAATAATTAATTGTTAAAAAACTTACCTCACTTTTATTAAAATCCAACAATTTGTCATAGACTAACAAAAATTTATTATACACACTCCTGTATACTTCTAAATATTCTCCTTGTAAATATTTTGATTCAAAAGGTAGTATTGGATTTAAAAGAAGACTCTGAATAGCAGCAACTGCAGAAGTTTCAAATAGCACTGTGCACCAAAACTGGTGAAAATCACATTTCAACAAATAATCAAGGGAATCGATGTAAAGAGTGTTTTTTACAACAAAACTAGCATTTGCTTGCTCCCAATGGAGCAATGAGAGAGGTTCAAAATTGAAGAATGCAACTTTGGGCAACCACCTCTTATCCAATGCTGGAATTACTTCAGTCTTTGTTTCCAAATACGCTTGTTTTTCTACATCTTCAAGGGAGCCATTTAGGATGTTCTTAAAAATATAATTAAGAGATATGTAATGCAATTTAACAAGTAAAACTAGAATTATTACAAAGTTTGAAGGAATGTTCTTTTTTAGCTCTTGCCATGTCCTTTCAATGTGTATTTGGTTTATGGGAAGTTTTCCAGGGTTCTATAAAATGGTTAAAATATAAAATAATTTTTTGCTCAATCATTGCAGTCGTTCACTTACCTTAAATACATTGATGTATTGGTAAATTGGCTGATCGAGAACATCTCCCAATTTCAATTTTGAGAGTCTAGTCTCAATACTCATAATGTAAATTACAATGTCCCCGACAAATAAGCCGATGTCTTATAAAATTTGGTTTCTTAACTAATTTGTATTCAAAAATTCTCTTTAATCTGACCTTAAACCTTTTTCAAACTATATTATTTGATGCTAAAAAAAAATTTTTTTTGATTAGCAAAATTCTGGAATTTTTTAATAGGTTAAAATTAAGTAACGTGTGATTTCCCGAAATATTAACAGGCCATTATTAATGAGTGACTAGTTCCCACTTCTAACGGGGACTTAGAATTAGCTACAGAACATATGAGCATAATTAAAAACATAAAGAGCTGCTAAAAGGTTATATAAAAGTATTAGCGCAATCGGATTGATCCTTTCCGTTAACTAGTCGATTTAGATTATAGTTTCCGAAAAACCCTCACGTTAAAAATTGTAGGACCGTCTTTAGCATTTGACATTTGTTGGTAACGCCATCATTTGGTGACGTCAGATTTGACATTAAAAAAAATTGTCAATAATAATAACAAATTGAGAGATTTAAAAGTAAGTATGGGAAATGTAGATACTAAATTAAACTTTCGCAAGGCAGTAGTGCAATTAACTTCAAAAGCCGAGGTAAGGTCGATTCTTCTTCGTATAAGAAACAAATCATCTTAAAAATTTATCCTGGTGTTTCCGCAATTTAAACATATGCACAGGAATATCCTTTTCTTTAGTGTACTTCCACTAGTTTGCATGAATTTTTTGAATATGTGGCAAACCATATTAAAATCTTCTATTACGTTTTAGCCTGTCGATCCAAATGAGGATTCATTCTGGGACCAATTTTGGTCCGAGAATGTTACTAGTGTGCAGGACATTTTCACTCTTGTACCAGCTGGTGAAATTAGACAATTACGTGAAGATGCACCTGCCAATTTGGCCACATTGTGCTATAAAGCTGTAGAAAAGCTTGTTAAGGCTGTTGACAACAGTTGTAGAACCCATCAGGAACAACAAACAGGTAGTGACCACCTACAGATTTACCAGTTTTATTCTTGTGGTTAATCATATTTAGTGCTTAATTGCGTAAGGATTTTAACACGAATATTACCATATATATTCGAGGATTCGGAATGGAAAGGCTTTTTTTGGTCATCCCTGCCTGGTAAAAATGATGAAGAGGAACAGGAAGCCTTGCCTTTGGCACAGTCACTTCTTAATGCAATTTGTGTAAGAATTTTTGTTTTTTCCTTTTGGCAAACTGTGCTTAAGAAGCATAAACAATTTTAGGATCTTCTATTTTGCCCAGACTTCACAGTGTCTTTCGGTCGTAAAAATGGACCGGTAAGCACCAGTCTACTTCTGATGAACTTTAAATGCTTCATAAATCATTATTTTAGGATAAAGCAGAAGATTTATCATTAATTGATAGTTGTGAATATATTTGGGAGGCTGGTGTCGGTTTTGCTCATTCACCTCCCAGGAATCCTGCACATGATTTGAATCGAACCGAGTTGTTAAAACTCTTGTTGACGTGTTTCAGCGAGACCATGTATCAGCCACCCACAGATATAGCACAGAGTCCCAACAAGTGGATAATGTAAGCAAGATAAGGTTTTTGAGGCTTCGAAGATATTTGTCATAGGCCTGATAGAAGTATTATTTCTGGTTTTTAACATTTACCTGTTGAAAAAAATTGTTATCTATTAATAATAGTTAAATCCATTGTTTTCAGACATTTAACCTCTGCAGAAAATAGACATGCTCTACCAATGTTTACTTCACTCTTGAATACTGTGTGTGCATATGACCCTGTTGGATTGGGGGTTCCCTACAATCACCTGATCTTTAATGATTCTTTAGAGCCATTGGTAGAGGCTGCATTGCAGATTTTAATAGTTACCTTAGATCATGACACTAGTTTATCAACTCCAGCTGAATCTGAAGATGTAAGTATGAGGATTATCTGGCTTGCATAATTTTTAATTTATTTACTTACGTATGGGACAAGCCACTAAAACTGCAATATCAATGCCTGTAACCTGCCTATGCCTAAAACAATACAACACATTCCGTATTACAATTCAAAAATTCTTGCCTTGACAGCCTCTACTGCCAATTTTAATTGTTGGGGATCAGGTGGTACCCTGGGAATGACCCATGGTTTTTTTTTATACATACTTCCAAGGCATCTGTGGGAAAGAAGCGTGTTTAATTGATTCCTTATTTCTATCCGTAAAGGGATTCATTGTGAATGTTAAAAAAAAAACTGAGTTAAACATATTGAAACATATGGCAAATAAATGAAATTTTTTTTTAGATAATACCGTTGATAAAAGTAGTTAAAACGCTTCTGTAGGTAATTATATTTACGAAAACCAACATTGCGTTTGGAATGGTTGTTTTATTAAGACCCTTTAACGACGGATAAAATTTCCTTCAAATTCTTCATTAATATAAACGAAAATTATTAATATTATTTAAATATAATTATAATTTGCAGCCTGCCATTCCAGACAACTTATTCATAAACTATCTATCGAGAATACACAGAGATGAAGATTTTCAATTTATTTTGAGTGGGGTTACTAGATTGTTAAACAACCCATTGGTTCAAACGTACTTACCGAACTCGACCAAAAAAGTTCATTTTCACCAAGAACTATTGGTGTTTTTGTGGAAGATGTGCGATTATAATAAGGTATGTATATCCAAATCATACTCGTTACCCTTGATATCTAAGGAGTTCTTTTATGTCTCAAACTTTGTGTTTTTCAGAAATTCCTTTATTTTGTTTTAAAAAGTAGTGACGTGTTGGATATTTTGGTGCCCATTTTGTACCATTTGAATGATTCTAGAGCCGACCAGTGTAAGTATGTTCGAAATTTTGCTATGATAATTTTTTTTGCAAAAAAAAAAGTTTTTGTAAGTGATTTTTTTTTAAGTTTCAATTAAAACTGACTCAGAATTAAAAAAACGGAACAAATGTCATCTTTTAACGGTTAATTCAGACATAACCTACGGATCAAAGAGGAAGAACAAGCATACAATTGGCCTTCCTAGTGTTATCCTTTGTTTTATTTTCATAATTTATAACACACGTGATTGATGGAGATACATCTTTCAAACGATGCCACGTCAAATGAATTCGCTATAATTAAGTGATTATTTAATACGACCTTATTAATTTAGCGACTATTTGCAGCTCGGGTTGGTCTGATGCACATCGGCGTGTTCATACTACTTCTTCTATCTGGAGAACGAAACTTAGGAGTCCGTTTGAACAAACCCTACACAGCAACTGTTCCTATGGATATACCTGTTTTCACGGGTACTCATGCCGATTTGCTTGTAATAGTTTTCCATAAAATAATTACCACCGGTCATCAACGACTCCAACCACTATTCGATTGTCTTTTAACCATTCTAGTCAATGGTCAGTCGTCATTTGTTTACCGATTAAGATTCTTAATAGTCATTTTTAGTATCTCCCTACTTAAAAACGCTCTCGATGGTCGCGAGTACGAAACTTTTACACTTACTAGAAGCATTCAGTACCCCCTGGTTCCTTTTTTCCGCCCCTCAGAATCATCATTTGGTGTTTTTCCTACTGGAAATTTTCAACAATATTATTCAGTACCAGTTTGACGGGAATTCGAATTTAGTCTACACGATTATCAGAAAAAGACAGGTAGGATGACTGCGAGAAAAAAAATCGCGGGTTTTAAAGTTTAGGTTTCTTTAGGTGTTTCACAGTTTGGCAAATTTGCCGAGCGACTACGGCACAATAGCTAAATCCATCAACAAAAAGTCAAAGTTCACGAAGTTGCGGAGTTCCATTAGTACCGAGAATATGTCGGAAGTGGCCATGGAAGGATCACGTCCTGCCTTACCTGCGGAACCGGGAACTTTAAATGTAAGTGATATTACAAGTTGTCAAAAATCACGTATGTATGGAAGAGTGCGAGATCATTACGAGAATGTTACAGTGAAGGACCAAACACGCGAATATTAGCAGTTGCTTTGATTTTATTGCCAGTATATTAAATAATTATTATTTCGGCAGTCCCCTGATTACTTTGTATTGGGTGTTCCGTGCACGTTTCTGTGATTGGAATCAATAGTGTTTTAAAACATATTTTATGTCTGTTTTTTTCTTTCTGTCTGTTGTCGAGATTGGAAGATAAATAAACAATCGCTGTTTTTCCATAAGTCGTCAACAAATTCATACCTACACAAATAAGGCGTTACATACATAACTGCTTCTTCGTTTTAGCTGTCGAAATATAAAATGCATGTCGTATTTCAATCGGATCAATGACTTGCGACAATCCGCACCGAATTGGATTCGACAAATGATTTTAATGTGGAAGTACGTCAATTCGGTGTGATTGATGTGATGTCGTAAAAGTCCGGTGGCCTAAACATGTTTTAATTGTTTTATTTTACAATTGACAACTACACTTTCTTTTGAGTAGTTAGTTTCACACATTTTCCGCTTACAATATTAAATTTGGTCGGTGTGAAATACTCGATTAGTAGATATAAATAAATATATCGTTGATTATTAGGCGACGCTACCCGATACTCCGCAAATTGGTCAAATGACAGAAAGAGAATCTGCTCATCCGGCAACGTCACCGTCGGAACAACCGTTGACTAATGGTATGGCAGCCGTTACTTTAAATAGTCCTACTGCTACGGCTGTCTCAATTGGTAATGGAACTATGCAAGAGGTAACATTTATGGATAATATTTCGCAGGCATTTGTAATTTGAAACCTCTTATCCGCCATTTTGGAATTGAAAATTTCCTGTGTTATAGGATAAGTCAAATGAGGGGAAGTCCGAGACTACACATTCGGATGATTCTGCAAGAATAGTCCGAGCTGTTAATACAGTAAGTAAATTTCAAGAATCGGATATTTTGGTTTATGAGGATTTTACTTTCGCAACATTAGAATCTATTATATGTTACTTGTGATTGTTTTGCATCACTTGCTGTTTATGTGTGTCATGATTTTAATTGTCACAAGTACGACTTAGAATTAGTCAAAATTGCATGATGAATTTTGAACACTTTGATTCAAAGTCACCGTAATAAAATACACGTCCGGATGAAAGAGTGTAAAAAGAGGTTTCAAAACAATGCGATACTCGACCTCGGTTTCAAATTGAATTTCTTTATATCAAAGGTAGTGGTAAGAGTGGATCACAGTAACATATAATTCTTATGTCAAAATATGTCGACTTGAGACAAAAAATATAATGATCAATATTTCACTTTCAAATTTTACCCTAATAACGTAGGGTGACTCGTCTTAATTTAGTCGTATTATATATATATATATATATATATATATATATATATTATATATTACATTTTTTCATTATTTTTAACAAAAAGGTGATAATTTGATCAAAAAATTCCAGAGAAACAGCTTGAGAGTTTCCATTACCAACGAAAACATAAGTGGACAGTGGGTGCCCACTGGAGAATGGGTTCACTCTTGGAAGAGCAAACTACCGTTACAAACCATAATGAGGTTATTACAAGTTTTAGTACCTCAGGTGGAGAAGATATGCATAGATAAGTAAGAAAAATTAGTAACTCAGTAATAATTGTCTTTCCAAAGTCATTCAGAAATAATAATCCCAATGAAAAAACTTCTATAATAAGGAATGAACATTACTTTTTTTTTAATAGGGGTTTAACTGATGAAAGTGAGATTTTGAAATTTCTGCAACACGGGACATTGGTAGGATTATTACCGGTTCCTCATCCGATTTTAATTCGGAAGTATCAAGCCAATTCTGGTACTACCACCTGGTTCAGAACTTACATGTGGGGTGTCATATATCTCAGGTGATATAAATTACTTCAGGAACAATTTATGTTTTAATGATGATTTAAATGATTTTTTTTTTCTGCAGGAATATGGATCCTCCAATTTGGTACGACACTGATGTCAAACTTTTTGAAATTCAACGAGTTTAATTTATAAATTAAATTTTGCTATGTGCTTTAACGTGTCGCTTTAATTATTGTGAGACTTGGTTTTCACACATTTAATATTAGAACTAAGTTATTTATTTTTTAAAAATATTCAGTTAGTTATTGTCGGCATTTTTTTTTAGTTGTTTAATAACTTAATTTCAAACAGATTCAGACAAAATATTTTTTAACATGTTAACACTATTATTATCTGATACATTTATAGCCTCTGCGGTTAAACATTAAAATTTCTTGAACATTTCATGTATTAATATTATGTATTAAAAATACTTATCACATGAATTTTTATGTAAACTTAAAAGACGTGAAACATAATGAAACTATATTATAAACCGTAAGAGAGTATCTAGGATTTGTAATGCCTAACACATTATTTTATTAATGGCAGAAGACTGTATGTCATATAGAGCTATAGAGTGAACACTCTTGAATCTACAAAAATACACGCTGAATCGAATGAGTTATTTTTATTTTACGCACGATTTCATTTATTTCTAGTGATCCTTGGAGTTCTCTCTATATCTAGAAACGATTGTTCTCAAACTGCAAATTTTATCTGAGATGGCCTCATAGGCTATTTATGTAACCAGTTAGCAAGTTTGGTATTTTGTGTGACGAATCCTGCGAGACAATCGAAGAAAGGACTCACAATTTAATACAAATCACACAAGAGAGTTTGCTAAAATTCTATACGTGACTTTCTAATTTCACTTTGCAATGAAGAAAGCAAAAAATAGCACACGCTGATACAATGTTGTTCAAGTTGTGGCTCTCATCTGTACAACTACAGCAATCGTTTTGTTATAACGGGTCCCATTTGTTATCCGAGTTACTAGATAAAGTTATTTGCTTTCAGTATGTAACCAGTTACGAAAAGAAGTTCGCGTAGTTCGTTTTTAGATTACAAAAACTCTCCTTATATGCCAAAATTAGAAAAAATGAAATACTTATTTCTCTCATATTTATAAAATGTCGAACGATGCGGCCACTCATAATATATGAGGTGCATATTAGTCATTAGTTTTTTGTGTAGATATTCGATATTGCTCGAGATCCCCTATATGACATTGACAAATTTAAACTATCTCAAACGTCTTTAGTCGCAACCACACTGGATATTAAAAGTTCATATTAAAGTTTTGCAATGTAATTTCTACTAAAAAAAAAATCTGATACTTTATTAACCAATCCATTACTCCCAATTTAATTCACGTTCTGTTCTTTTCCCACTAAATCCCATCGCTTAAAGGCTATGATTAACTCACAATGAGTGGTGTGGGGAAACAAATCCACAGCCACAGCTTTAACTGGCACAAAACTTTCTCCGTGCAAATATTTCGATTCCGGTCGTCCCAAATCAACGAAATTTTTTGACGCCAATTTAGGATTACAAGATATATAAATCAATCGATTGATTTTTTTTATTTTTCGCAATTGATGTACCGCTTTCTGATCTAAAATAATTAGAAAATCACCGATTGTCATTAGTAATTGTTGCAAAAATATTTACGTAAGCCTGCTCTAGGTGGATCGACCACCGCAAATACATCTTCGAATTTTGAATTGTAACACACAGACCCTAAAATATCCTCAGCTTTTCCAGTAAAAAATTCACTGTTGTGCACATTGTTGATAATAACATTTTCTTTTGCATCAATAATTGCTTGTGGGATAATTTCAAGGCCTAGTACTTGTCCACAAGACTGAAAGCTGAATATCGAAATATGATACTAAGGAAAATTATTAAAATACCTTAGAAAAGCAAAGCCCTATCGTTCCAGTACCGCAACAAACATCTAGCATACTTGAAGATTCTGTTGGCTCTGCCAGTTCAATGGCAGTCTGATATAAAATTTCAGCTGCCTTAGTGTTCACTTGAAAGAACGCTTCAGGCGATATTCGAAACTTCAGACCCATGATTGTTTCGTAAATATGAGTTTCTCCCCATAGGAATGTGGCGGTTGCAGGATGTTGGCCAGGATTTCTAGAATTCATTTTTTTAACATTTCAGAAGGTTAAAAAAATTTGTAATTTTACTTCTTCACAATTTCTTGGTAATACAGAGATGTAACATTGGCTTGCTTTCCTATTCCCTTTGAAAAGAATGTTATAAGTTCACCTTTAAAATCTAATATTTCCTGTGTGCTCAGATCCTGGGGATGAATTCCTACCACAACCATCAACTGATCTTGGGCTGTCCGTACGCTTAATTGTTTAAAGTGTCCAGTATGGAATTCCGTGTTAAAGACTTCCAATTTGGAAGAACGAACAAATTTTTGGAAAACCTTTAATTTAATCTCAATAAACTTTCTTTGGTTTAAATCAAGCATTGTAAACGCTAACCGTAACAACTATCTTCATTGAATCTGGTATGTGTCTTAAATCTTCTACGGGGCCGACACCCGTTTTTCCATTTACATAAGCTCCGATCCTAAATCCAACTGTTGGAAGTTGAGTTTCAGGATTGATTCCCACGGAAAACTCACATTTATTACGGTACCTGTAAAGTTAATTTTACAAATTGGTAGTAACTTTCTTTATATATATACCCGTCTATCTGGTTGGAATACCTAATGTTCAACAATTCACATGGCAAGCCATTGTATTTTTCTTTTTGGTTATTAATATACTTTCTAATAAGTATGTTTTGGCTAGAAAGATCATTTGCCAAATTTTGAAGCATCTTTCTCACTTCATCTTGTTTTATTTCTAACTGAAAGCAAAGAATTTTCTTTTGTTACAATAAAAAGTGATGATGAGCAAATCCTCTTACTTGCTTTGAGTAGTCTGTGTCAAATAAAGGAATTGTAGATTTCCTTATTCTTTCATTAACAGATAAAACTTCAGTTTTCTGCTTTTTGTTTTCATTATCCACATCTGCATTTTCTTTTCTTTTTTTAACTAAAGGATCTGCACATGGTTTTGCATGCTAACAACAAAATTTGATCACAGAATATAATCCAAACTTAAAACTAAAGCTAGAATTACTCATTTTTAAATTAGTATAGGTTGAATTTTTAAAAAAAGCTCAAGTAAAAATTGAAATGTTACAGACACATCTTGGACAAAGTCACATTATGTGAGATGTTTGATAGTATGTTCTTACCACAGCTTGCAATTCTTTTCCTTTCCATTTAAACCCTGTGAGGACTTTTATAGCTTTATTTTTATCTTCTTCATTGCGAAAACAAACAAATGCATATGAGCAGTTTTTTTTTGGTGTTTTTATTTTATTTGAATTCAATTTCAACTTATCATTTAGCAGTTTTTTAAATTCCTACAAGAATAATATTGTAATATGTATATGTAAGTTGCTTCATAAAATGCTAAAGCAGTGAATTCAAAAATTTTAACAGGTGTTAGCAAAGCTGTTTGTGTTAGCCAATATAAAATAAAACATACAAAAATGGTTTGACAAAAATTAAGTGTAGTATGAAACTCACACCTATGCCGTAAAATTTAGGTAAATTTTTTATTTCGATTTTAAAGTTTTCTGAAGAGAAAGCTCTATCCAAGTATGCATAGGGATTGTTTTCTTGTTTGGAACAATCAGGGATATGGAGATCTGGGTGCACACTGTTAATTATTTCTTTTGCAATAATGCTGTTGGAATTTGAGGATTTCTCATTCATTTTCACTTATCAATAATTCACAAAAGCTTAAAAATATATTTATTTTGTTGAATCTGGGCCAATAAAGTCTTGAACAACTAGAGAGAAGAAATTTAGTAGACACCACCTTTGCCTTTGAGGTTACTTTCATTTCATTACTGTAATTCATCAAACGTATCCCGTTTCAGCTCCTTTGCAATTGTCAACTGTAAAGATAATGTCTATCCTTGTGGTTTTCTTGGTGAAATAAGTATCGAAAAAAAGGACATAACTATACCGGAGATGACAGATTTCTTTTTTATATTTAACTAGATTTGACAATTGTTTCTGAGGTTCTTTCTTTTGTCGTTAAGACTATAAATTTCAGAATTTAATAGTAATTCTTAAAAATTAGGTATACTTAACATTTATATAAATTCAAGTAGTCTCGCATAGTTGCATTTTATTATGACAAAAAAACGTAGACTTTCAAGTTCTTTGCCGGTGAAGGTTGAGATCAAGGAGGAAAATGTGGGGAATGAATATTTAATGGCTAAAGGCAGATTGAAGGGGGTGCTCAGACAACTTACAGAAAAGTCTTCTGACGATGAGAGTGAGTCCTCAGATGAGGGACAGATCAGGAGAAGAAGAGGGTAAAAATCTAAAATTTCGTTTGTTACGTGCTTGAAGAACTAAGAAATTGTAAAATTCAGTATTCAATTTGTATATTTTTATTTGATATTTTAAATTGTACCATGTCATGACATAGACAAATAGGTATATTAACTTAACGTTACAGGGATAAAAAATCACATAATCAGATAGTGCCCACTCCATACCACCACACCTATGTTATGAAACTATATGATCGAAGTGTAGATTTGGCAAAGTTTGAAGAAGAAACGCCATTATACCCACTTTGTAGAGCGTGGATGGAAAATCAGCCAAAGAACCCTCAGAAGATCATAAAGTAGGCAATCATTAAAAAATGACATGAAAGTTGCAGGGGGTGTCACATTAATTGTCTTAATCCCCCTGCTTGTGCATTGAAAATTATTTAAAAAACTGATTCTGATTTTTTAAAGAAAGTATTTTGACATTTGTAATTAATAATTTTTTGGTATGTACTTTAATTCGTGAACATATTGCATGCATAGTCTTAGTATATTTATGTCAGACGCAGAACATCATCACCAGAGCCTGAAAACTCTTGGGATGAGTCGGAAGTCATAGATGTTAGGAGACTCCCCCCTCCATCAAAAGCCTTTGAAACTAGGATACCTTCACCTTTACCCGAACAGCTTGAACAATCAAAAAACAACATTAATTTGGATTACGTGAGTTTGCTAACACTGCACTTGTAAAGCTGTGAGCCCCAATAAATGCATGCTTGGACGTTCTATATTTTTTTTATAAAGAAGTAATTTTGCAAAGCCACTTTTAGATTGTCAAAATATTTAGTTCTAAGATGCTTTATAATCGTTTCGATTTATTTTTTCGTAGGAAGAATGTCCACCAACTGAAAAAAATACCTTGATACGTAATCATTTGCAAAGATGGGTCAAAGTAAAGAAAAAGTGGATTGAAGCGTCGGCGAAGAACGAGGAGAGGTTTGAAAGTAGCTTTAAGACGCTGCAGACAATTTACAATAAGTAAAGGCTTTTTGTTCGATTTGTTTTTATATAACAAAAATAACTGTTATTTTTAGGGCTCAAGAACACGCAGACGAGTCGTGATTGGAATAAGACAAGTACATCTCTTCAATAATCATTTCTGAAATAAAATATATTAAGAGTAAACAATGTTCTTAGGAATTAAAATATAATAAACAAATAACGTAGCGTTACATATTGTTTAGTTTTCTAAAGGAAAATTACCTAGTTGAACAGGAAAGACAATTTCTGTGCTAGAGAGTCCACACAACTTGGCCCCATATAGAAGGAATATTAGATTATAATAACAAATACTAGCAGTATTAATAATGATTAAGTTAAAGTTAAATATCACAATAATTTACTAAAGTTATAAAATTGCGCTACCGATTAAGTGTAACATGGGCACTGCAATTAATATTGTAATTTATTCAAGTTTAATATTCGTAAGACGAGAATATTTCCAACATTGTAAGAGCTTCTATTGCCAGTGTAGCCTCAAAAGTGATTGTTCATGACATCCTCATAGGAGGAAAAAGTTTTACGAGCATGTGAACATTACTTCACACAATAACGTGTTCGAGTTGACTGAAGATTTTTTTAAGGGTTCTTATTTTTTAGTAAAAATATATATACTGGGTTAGATGAGGTAAGGTAAGTGGTAACGAATCTAATTTTGGGAGTCAGGCTTCCATCTCGAGATTTAGAAATTAAAAGGAAATGTGTTTAAATCTGAAACGATTTGTATTTGCATCGGGCGGAATTATGGACGTTATTCATATATTAATCCTGCTCAACCAAAACTTTAGACAAAACGACAATATACCTGACGTTCTTGTTATATCACTATTTTTATTCGGCATCTACTACATTTTTCAACAAAATAATAATTACTTTAGTAAAAGAAAGTTAGTTCATGTTAGATACATGAAAAATTAATAACTTCAAAGACTAAAATTGGCCTTTCATTTGAACGATAACCTTAATTTAACAATGACAACAGCCACCTATGCAATTGTTGGATGTTTTTAGAGTCTCTCGAATCTTAAGCTGTAAACAATTTATTCGAATATAACCGTTTGTTAAAAACTATGTTTCTTTAATAACCCAACAAGTACAGTAAGGGCAAAAAGTCCTACATAAACTCATTTAAAATTCAGGGGTTGGTTTTTTTAGAAAAATGCTTGGGCTTGTCGATGTTTATTTTTTAATGCTTTTTTTATGGTAAATGCATATCAACCCGGTAGCCTACAAATCAGGTATGACCACCAATTTGTTTTTTTTTCAAATGGAAACCCCAATTTTTATTTCATATTTGGATTCTACGTATGTTTCATACCTAAACTTAATACAGTTGTCAAATTATCTTGTAAAATCGTACCAGACGTATAACTAAAAAAGGCAGTCTTGATTTCTATAACATATCAGTAACCATGGCAATGATTTATCTGGCAGGTTTGTTTACAATTAAATTAAGTGAAACGTAGGGAATAGAGATATATTAATCATGATAGAATGTGGTGATCGGGCCAGGATTCAAAAATGGGTTTGCGAAATGTTTAATGCCAAATATCCTAATCAGCAAATATTGCAATCTGCCGTAAGCAGTGCTGAAAGGAAATTTAGGGAAGCAGAATACGTGAGAGTAATCTCTGAGAATTAAAAAATTTAATATTTTTTTGTTTATTAAAGAAAATTTTTATAAATCAACCCAATAACGATAACGGATAACGTTGGATAACGAAATTGAGAAAATAATCGATTTTGGAGAAAAATATTCCATTGAAAAATACAATTTTCTTGATAATATGATGTAAATTTCTCGATAATTATTAAATTTAGGTATGAACATGTTATATGACACATACGTAAAATTTCATGTCAAATCCAAATAAGAAATAAAAAAATAGTTATTTCACTGGGAAAAACAAAATTGACATCGTACCTGATTTTTGATATACCATAATCATACATGATACATGATGTATACATGTGTTTACCATAAAAAAATATCGCATTAAAAAATAAAAATCGACGGGTCCGACCGTTTTTCTAAAAAGTAAATCCCTGAATTTCAAATGAATTTATACAAAATTTTTTGCTCTCATTGTATATTTAGTTAGTACTCATGTACATCGTAAAATTAATGCCCGATCGAAAATGTACTAAAATGGAGATGGTAGATAATTAACGAGATGGTCAAACAATTATAAGGGTCGATATACTGGCAACATTATCTCAAAGATGATTTCTAAAGGAAATCGTAACACTGGGTAATGCGTTGCAATTATTTCCTAGTTTCTACGGAAACTCATCTAGTAATCTTACCTGGACATTTTTCGGCACTAGCGAACAACACAAATTGAAATACTGGCAGCTTTTCATAGAAGTTAATTTTCACGGGAACCAAGAAACTCACCAAACTACGCAAAATGTCCTGGAAAAGTAACTTATTGTTTTTATTAAAATAAAAATATTTAGCTATGGGTAAACTTGTCAAACTGTTGTTACTTTCGGATGAAACGTTTAAATTATGGTCATCTATTATAATTGGTTTCTTTGTTTCCATGCCAACTCTTCACCCGGGAGAAGTTATCTGTATATCAATAAATTAAAACTTAAACAATTTACTTTACTAGTAAAGCAAAATTTGTTATTTTCGTCAAAAATTGTTTAAATTTTTTTCTCATACTTTGAAAGAATCTCTAATCTTGCCTTCAAATCTAATGCACACCAAATGTGCGTCAATACAGCACTTATAAATACTAATGATTTTATAACAAAAACAGAAGCAATAAAACTCAATATAAACAATATCTCTCAATATTAGAAAATGACACACTTCTTTGTGTTCCTTTTCAATAAACATTAACTGGCGATGATCAGACACTATTTCTCAGTCAAAGATAATTCTAAAGCTTGCTTAAGCAACTTTTCTTCGTCAATTCTACTGCGCTCTGCTTTTTCGCACTCCTCCTTTGAAATCATAAGCGCCCTGTGAAGCTCATAGTCGAAGTCTGAAACGGGGCTATTTTGCCCGTTGGAAGGGGGACCTTGGTATATCTCTAAACTGGCTTGTATTGCTCTACAATGGGAAAATTTTACTGTAACATTCGACCTTACCCGGAAACTTTATTATATCTATCCAACAAATGTCAATTATTAATAAGTAAAACTTTCCCTAAATGGGATTTACTTACGTTAGTTCATCAAGGCAGTTGGTAGTAACTTAAAAACGACTTTCAAAAATGCATTGCTGTCATAATAACAGCAGTCTTATATGAACAAATTTCTTATTTTCGTAACATGCGACATTCGACACTTAAAAGCGAGCAATTAACATGACTAAAAGCTTCTAAATCAACCATAACAAAATCAAGGCAGTTAAATCGACAATGTCAACAGGGTGTACTATTTTTTTTTCCGAACTAATACCGAAACTAAAATTTAGCAATTCCGGAAAATAAAAATATGAACAAAATGATACTACGTTTTACCAAACTTATTCTAAATCGATATTATATTGATGCAATCACAAAGATAAGGTCGTAAATATAGGTGTACAAAAAAAACCAACCACTTGTACATAAGTAAATTGAGGTGAATCAGTATATTTTCACCTAAGGAATTACTACGGTTTTCTTGGACATCCCGTATAACAAAAAAATTATAATAAATAGTTAAAAGGAGTTTTTTCTCAGATGGTTTTTTCTACAAAGTATGGTCCGTTGAGGAGTATGACACACTAAGCCTCTTAAATAAAATAAGAAACGCGAATTAATAGAAACGAAAAAAAAAAAGAAAAAAAAAAACAGAAGTGATACGTAAATGTGTTACGGAAAATTTACATAGTAAGTCGTACGAAAGTGCACAAACGTTAAAAACTAACTTTCCACAGTTCTCAGAATGTTCTTTCGTCGTTGAAAGTATTTAACTTACCTTTGAAGTTCTTTTTCTTCGTAATTTATTGGAGTTTCTGGTCTGGAAGCTTTTTGTCCTCTTAGAGCTTCCCAGACGTCCACCTTAAACAAGAAATAAATTTAGTTAAAAAAAAATTAAATTAAAACACCAAACAAAAATACCGTCAGAATAATTTAGATGTATACATATATATAGTCATAATCATTCTTTACTGGCGAGTTCAAAAATTTAGAGACGAACTGTGGAAACGCTCTCTGGTAATTTTACTGGGACTCTGGTGTCCATTAAAACAAAGTAACGGATTAATCACAAGCTCGAATGTCCGATTTAACAAGAACGTTATTACCAACCTCAGCGGAATCCCATTAACTTGGAATAGAAAAAAAGATAATTTGCTAAGAATTAGTAGACAGCCATAGATAAAACCATCAGAAATTAAACAATTTGGTTAAAGTCTGTTAAAAAATACGGATGTAGTTATTTATGTCACAACTGCAGTAGGTAACTTGTTACAGTAAGAGTCTTTTTACGAACGAGGCGACTCCATGAATTGAGTACTGTAGCAACTCCTAATGAACATGCATTGCATATTATGATAAGATTAATTGATGAAAGATTCCTTTGTGTTCTAAAGCATAACAATGTTTCTTGAAAGTATGGAGAATGACAAATTTTCAAAAAATATCGATAACACGAAACGATAACTGCCAGTATTAAAAATTTTTGTTATTTATTTTATGAATATTTGATTAGTTAGAGGCAAAAAAGGCGAATATAGTAATAGTTCAACTTTTTAATGTGAAACTTAGTAGTGTCCACTATGTTGGAAAGGTTAAAATTTTAAAAATTCTAAAATTTATATATATCAAATTCCAAAAAAATTAAATAAAAAACAACGAAAGGTCTAACCTCTTCGTTTTCAGTTCCCGATTCAATTAAACTTTGTTGAATTGCGAACTGTAACAGATGATCCTCCTCTTCATTGCTATACTGTCTCCTCACATCTGCTCCCGCTAGAAGAAAAATATTTTACAATCTATAGGCAAATAAATGCCTTACCTCTTAAGAGTGATAGTGAATGATTTATCAAGCGTTTTGGCAACTTAGAAAACGTTTTTACATGTTATTTCCTCAAACAACAAACCGTTTAATATGCGGTTCTGTAGTAATTGGGCTTAACCCTACAACTTCATGGAAAAAACATCATCGAAAGCGCGGTAAACAGAAACCGTAAAACAGGAAAAAAAAAAAAATGGTAGTGCACTTTACCATTACCAATCTTGTTGTAATGTAGCGGGCACTGGAACAGTGACTCGTCCAAAACGCAGGCAAGTCTATCTTCCTCTTGAAGCGTAGTAACTTTCGGAACCGGATTGTCTAGTGCGAAAATATTGCCAAAGGTTATTCGTGCGTTCAAGACGTGAAAAAGAGGGATTTCTATGAAAAGAAGTCACGTTTCATTGGAAGTTATAGATTTCAGCTAACATTGGAACTAACCGATTTTAACCGGAAAACCACTGGGCAGTTGCATCTGTATGAAATCCCGCAATTTGGCGAAATGCGAACTAGATATTGCCATCAAATCGACAATAGGCAGTATTTGTTCTGGCAAAGAAAGAGGATACTGCTCACAGAGCCACAAGTTAGCCTTAAATTTTTGGATTTTAATGTTAACTTCTTTAGGCCTGCCGATATCGCGATCACCAAAATCCATCGATGAATCGAAATATTCTTCCGGAGTTATGTTACAAGGATTGGTGTTATGTGAGTACTCTTCCTAAAACAAAAAAAGAGATAACATTTTGTTCTATACCTGTATTAGAGTTGTTCGGGCATACCTTTGGGAATTCGGCAGCTGTTTGAGATGCCCCAACTTCAGCAATACCTAGAAAATTTTGAAGCGGCGTTCGGAGGTTTTTACTTCGAGCCTTGTCGTGTTCAGTCAGATGTTCAGATCGCGTTTTGGTGACTAATTCTACGTTTGAAGCACTAAATACTTTACAATCATACCCATTAACCACTTCGTTCTTGTCCGAACGCCAGCCCCAGATGCCTGCCTTGTTTCTGAAGGGGATTACACAATGAAAACGGGGAAGACGGAATAGGAAACTTTTCACCTTTCAAAACTAATTTTTTCAGTATCTATGTAAGTAGTGACTATAGGATTGGTAAGACGTTGTGATACAGTCTCTTCGTTTGGCAGCAAAATTCCTAACGACTCGTCGGTCGTTTTCAACTCCTCGAAATAGGCCTGTTCTAAATCGTGGTCTACTTCCATCATAGTAGCGCCACCATCTATGTAAATACACAGGTTTTCAGTTAATATGATATAAATGAGTTATTAATTAAATCCGACAAATTAGCAATACATTGCACTAGCTATTGAATGAATCTTAGTCTTTACTGTCAATTTGGCGTGCTCAAGTGAAAGAGGATCGAGAATCAAATTCGACGCTAACCTTTGGAATCTCGTAATCCATAAGAAATATGGGATCGGTTAAATTGTCACAAAGTTGCACAAGCAATGAACCCCTCAACAAAATGTTTTTTTGGGAATTTAAAAATTCTTAACTTTTAAAACCGCATTACAACCATCGAAGCAAATTGTTGGGTTCAAGTCAACATGAACAGTTTCAGATTTGACGATTACTCCAGTGTTTATTTATCATTCAAATAAAGCATATAACTGGGTCTCTATAAATAATCTAGCTTTGTACACGGGAGTTACATACTTTAAAATTAATTTACCCTTTGAGTCGTTTAGGCGGTAGATGTAACTCCGAAATCCCTTAATCTGAGGGCAAAATTCCAGACAATCTTGAAATGAAATTTAAACGTTTTAAAACAACACAATGTGTTTTAGGAACAAATTTCACGATAACTATGATGCATAATAATTGTCGCCCAACCAAATAATTAATATTATTCTGGAATGGCACTAGAGATTTACTTACTTTGACCTTGGAAGATATAGCTTCGATTGCCCCTTTGCCACCTGGTATGATCAAATCCCAACAGCGTTGTGTCTATTCTGACACTAGATCCTTGTTTATACACCTTATAAGTATCACTGGGGCACATTCTTGATACCAACGGCACTAAATATGAAAATAGGATTGTCAAAACCGTTCATTTATTTACAGCATGTTTCATTGAGTGTATTACCCCAACTTGTAAATTCCCATTTCATTTCCACATAAAAATCAGGAGCCTCTTTCAACTTTTGCAACAGATCCGGTATACCTGCCATGCGACTAGTATACCTAAAACAAGTTCTATTTGATACAAATAATTCTCGCAAAAATATGAAAATAATTTAAAAAATTATTCTCTACATAACATACATATATATCACTTCCTATGTAATTAATGGAGTATATTCTTAACCTAATATAAATCTAAATAAAACCACCAAGACAAAGCAAATATTATAAAATTACCTTTGTAAGTCACGCCTCTCAAGAACAATATGTAATAATTCTGGATCACCAGTAGCAACAGCCTCTTGCACAACTAGAATTAAATTGTGGCACGTTAAACATGCGTTTCAAATAAATGAACACATTTCGGGTTACGTTTTTTCTTGTTAGAATAATATTTTCATTATTATAGAATTAGGAAAACAAATTAATCTTTTGCTTACTTAGTGAAGCATTCATGATTTTTGGAGATATGAGTTATATAAATATTCATGATAAAACTGACAGCATTACAAGTTCTTTTCTATTAAGGCACAAAAAAGTAAAACAGAACTTTCTATAATAAATATCTTACCCTAGAAAACCGGATTTTTAATTAATAGTTTTAATTCGATAAGCACTTATTAAAATTATTCTAATTTAGTATAGTTATGTTAATTAAAAAAAAACTTTGTAAGGCATAATTTAAGAATTTGCTAAACTATAATCTATGTTCACATATATAATATGGTGAGTATACATATGTACGTATAATGTGCCTTCTAATTTGTTTTCAAAACAAATGTTAATTGTGGTTAAATACTAATCTGGGACCGTAAATCTCCAAAATTAATGGATAAATACATATCATACACTTAATTATGAGCATTTCCATGTCAGAGTATTTGTCTGAAATTCCTTTCATATTCACACTGTCATCATGTCAATGAAAAACAAACTCATTTAAGTAGGGTCTTAAATATCTAGAAATCTAAATTGGCAGGTTAAACTTTATTTTCATATCCCATAAGGACAATCGCACACAAATTATATGAATTGGCATTTCCCCAATGAGTTTCAGATATACATACACATATGTATATATATATATTTTCAAATTTTTATATGCAAAAAAAAACAAATGAATATATTTGAACTTTAAAACCACAGAATATATACCTCTATTTAAATAATAATATATCGAAGTTGACAAATTGGACTCTTACCAAATTAAAAACTAAAGCAAACCAATTGAATTTTTGTATTTTTGCTTTTCTTCATTGAAAACACATTTAACTTTTTCTAAAATTGAAACTTACCATTCCATCCATTCTTGTTTTCACAATTTACATTGGCCTCATGATTCAATAAGCTTCTAGTTGACTCTAAATGTCCAAGAGTTACAGCTAACATCAAGGCTGTACGACCTCTACTGTCCACTTTTTCTTTATCATGCTGAAATTAGGGTTGTCCTGCTTACTTACTATGTTTAGTTTATGAAAAATTAGTTGGTAATTAAATTTAACTAATAAGTTCCACATCTAAGGTCTAGATTCTGTAATCATTTACATTTAACATTGAGGATATACAGTAATACTGTAAGGAACAAGTTTCAGCGTTTTTTTTCCATTTAAATACTGTCAGAATAGCAATGTTTCTGCCTATGTTTTTTTAAAAGACAAACCTTGTATGTTTTTATAATTTGGTGTGCCTACTTCTTGTGGTTTTAAGAAAATACCCCCCACAAATAATCTACATAGCTGAGTACACAGCCCTTAAAAATTGCAGCATTGACATTGTTATTGGCCAGTAAAGCCAATCATAGAAAAGGACATTCTGACAGGGCCAAGCAGTGATTAGAAAAATATAGATATTGAACAACATTGAATAAAAATTTTGCCACTAAGTTTTACATTAGAAGAAAATGTAGATGTAGTGTCATATTTCGGCAGTGGTGTACACTATACACCTTCATCAAATCCCTTTTGGACAGAGATGTAACCACACTGGTAAGTTTAGATTTAAAGATGTTACTGTTTAAGCCATGTTATAATATTGAATAACTATAAATTAAGTTTTATCTTAGTGATACTAGTAAATAGACAAATTCACAACTCAATAAAACAAGAACTTAAAAGTGGTTCCTTACATTTTGTTCATTCAAAACTTTTTCCAAAAGTTTGTAATCATTATTCCATACAAGCCAATGTAAAGGATACTCTGCCTTAATGTATTCTTCAGAAACCATATTTTCCTGCTTGCCAAGTATTCTGCAGTACTGAGGTAAATAAAAATCAAATCATAATTTGATTTTTCTTTGGAAAACGACTAAAATTTTCTAGGAAAAACCTCTTAAGTGTACCATTCACTATCTTACCGCAGCCATTTGTTTTAATTAATTAGCTTTGTCAACTTCTGTTCGTTTGAAATATTTTGACATACGACAAGTTAACACGGCAGGATATCCAACTTAACTGTATGAAATTACTGAGATTTTTTCTCTTTTTAATTTATTACTTTTTAGCATAGAGCTACTTGCTGTTGTTTTTTGTAGACCGTAGTCTTTTTAGATGCAAGTATTTTTATTGTACACTTTTAGAAAATTATGCGTTAGTCAAAGTTGAAGGTGTCCATATAATTTCATCCCTTGATGTGGAAAGGAAGCATTTCCGACATGTATTCACGCTAACAATATATGTAATATGAATGTTTCGGAAGATCTTTGTCTGATTAACGATAACAATAGACAATTTTTGTTGTATTGCAGTCTCTTCATTATTTGAATAGCGTAAAAGTAAGTTTTTTTTATGTCGACGGTATTATAATTTCTTTACCAAGATCTTCATTGTTAACAGAAAAGCATATTATAGCAATTCGACGTGGTTCTTCGAAATATTCAATATTTTACGAATCTTCCGGTAATACTTAAGAAAAATCGTGACAAATTTAGGAAAGAAACTTAAAATATTTCGAGCACGTGACGTTTGAGAAAAAAAGTAAATGTACATATGTTGTCACAATCTATCTCAAAATATGTTTTCCAAATCCCGTCGAAAGTTAAATAATGAGGCAATTAAAATCGAAAAAATGACGATCGAACTCCAATCGTGATTTTGAGAAACCAGTCTCACATGTCAATTTAATTAATGTTTGTTCGAACAAATGGTAAATATACAATGCCAACCTACACATGTATATGCAGATACTAACAGATATTACAAAATTAGAATTTAAAAAAAATCAAATAAATACAATCTTATTGTATAGCACAAGTTCGGTTTAACTTTAAACCTCTCGACTTCAAAGCAACTTTCTTCATATTATGGTCTTTAGTTTTTTTTGATGAAAATTTTCGCCTACACTGAACTACGGGCGGAGTATAAGGAGTGATTTCTGCCTCTAATATGGGATTCTGTTTGTCCACATCTAAACTATTCAGACGTAGATTAAAATATCTGGCTACCACGTCTGCGAAAGAAAAATTGACCTAGAAAACCATAATATAAGCAAATCTAAATTTCATATAAAGGTCACGACAGGAACATTACATTTTCTCCAGTTTTGGCCGACATCACGTAACTATATAATTTATTTTCGCGGGCAAAATACTTTGCCTCATCAGGCCTAATTATTTTTCTGTGCTCCAAATCACCTAAAAACCTATCCATTTTTTGCATTAGTTCAAAAAGTACAGTATCTTACACTTATTTCCAACTATCACAATGGAAATATGTCTATTTTCACCGTGACGGTACCGCAAGATTTGATCTATCTTTCTCAGCCAAGAAGTAAGCGAATCAAAACTTTTCTTATTAGTCAAATCATAAAGCAGAATAACTATCTAAAAAATATTACACAAAAAGGAATATTATTTTTTAGAGTTTCTTTAATATTATTTGTAAATATTTACGTTTGCTTTGAACAAATATGTTCCTAACATCTGATCGGTACATTCCGACCCGCTAACGTCAGTAATCCGAACAATTATGTCTTTATTTTTGGCCAGTGAAATCCTTTTTACGTAGAAATTGGCTCCGATCGTAGGCACATAGATCCTTGAAAATTCATCGTGGCAATATTTTTTTACCAGATTTGTCTGAAAATTAAAACTTAAACGTTACACCTAAATTAGCAGATCGAAACTGAACCAATTACTGGTACCTTTCCAACGTTTTGCTCACCCAAAACCACCAATTTTAAATGTTTTTCTTTTGAATCCTCTTCAGAGTCCGACATTATTATCCTTAAAAATCAAGGATATTGAGATTCCGCAGAGGTTGCCTGGGCACGATTATTAGCATATCAAAAGTATTTCCTACTCTATCTAAATCTAAAAGCCATGTAAAGATTTAAATGTATATGAAATCGTATGAAATTTGGAAATATAGTAGGCGACAATTGTAAGGTATATAAGATCATGAAATGATGCAATGCACATCACTTCTTGAGGTCTTGGAGAACGTGCAACAATGTCCGGTTCCCTAAAAGTACTCAGAATCATCATAACAGTCTTAACTTATTTAGTATTGATTAATAGCGTTTATGTGTCTGGATGTTTGATAACGAACTGTCCCAGAGGAGGCAAGAGGTCCGGCAAGTTTGGAGCCATGGAGAATTCCAATATGAAACAAGTACGTAATTCAAGTCTCGATATTTATCGAGCCTATTTTCTCGTTTGATAGGTACACCAGTGTATATCTTGTGGACCCGGTGGAACAGGTCAGTGTTTCGGACCGAAAATTTGCTGTGGGCCTTTCGGATGTCTCCTGGGAACTCCAGAGACCATTCGATGTCAACGTGACGGAATGTTTCATGAATTGGAACCCTGCATAGCCGGAACGGCGAATTGCAAAAAGAACACCGGGAGATGTGCTACGGATGGAATGTGCTGCAGTCAAGGTATAACATTTATGATAATTTCATTATGGAGATAGTGTGATTTTGTAGATTCCTGTCATGTGGATAGGGAGTGTTTATCGGAAGATAAAAAATTGCTTAAAACAGGGCTGTCTCCGATAGAACTCTTCAACATTTTGAATTATCAACCTGAAAGTTTCATGGAAAAATGAGAAATTTGAACACTAGGGCTGTGGATCTTCGATATTTTGATTAAAACATTTTAAAAACACAAATGTAAACTAATGAAAAATAAACTAAGAGCGAGTAAGATTTCAACGTATACCTCAGTATGTCAATTTTTAATAGATTTTGATCACCATTATTTACCTACATACAAATGACTAACACAATTTTCGAAATTATACTTAAGGTTCAACCCAATGTTCGTTTTACATAATACCGATAGAATAATTTTCCGTACAACTTGGAATGAACGTTACGAGGTTGTAATAAAAGAACTAATCGTTAGATGCGGTCCAGTCGAAATGTCCGATAAAAGTGTCAAGGCGATAAAATATGGGACAATACAAACATTTGCGGTGATTAAGTTCATGCGAATGAATCGAAAATTGCGTTTCAATATTAAAATAGGTAATTAAGAAAAAAAAAACGAAGTAGTCTCTTGAAGATTGTGTGCGAAAAAAAATTATTCGAATTTCCATTGAGTCATCTACTCCTTTCGTAAATATTAGAAACGGAAGATTGGTAATTTTTATCCCAGAATTTGTATTTGTCGTTCTTTTCACCGAATCAGAAAAGACCGTGTTAGTGTTAATAAGTTTTATAAGTAAAAATTTTGGGAGAATCTAGTGTTTGTTATTCCAACTCATTATTAATCCGAATATTATTAGTAAAGCCGGAACTTTTAGCAAATATGCGGTCCGTAACGTTCGTGGCAAAGTTATTTCAAATATAAAGATGTTCTTTTTTATAACTCGAAAAAGAATTTCCGGAGCTGTAAAAAATACGAGATCGTCTGTGAAGTTCTGCAATTTCGAATTAAAAAAGAAAATGCCGCTTCGAAATCTGAAAAAGTCAAGTTTTGAGCATGGTTTTCAAAAACAATTTTATTTTGCTTGTGATCAAAGTAGGAGGGAGATGACCCTTTATGGTACGTCAAACTTCTAATAATAAACAAAATATTTGTAACAATAAATAAACTAATAATTGTGTGTTATTTTGTTCGAACAACTCACAGCTGTATCATTATTATCATTTGTTCAGTGACTCGCACCTTTTAAAAAGGCAGATTGTAAGGTTTTTTTAGGTATTTTTTTACTGATATCGATACCTAAAGGATTCAACCGGGTGATAGCACGAGAAACCAGATATTCGAAATACGAAATAAGCTAATAATTGAGTGTATCATACAATCTTAATAGCGTTTTCAATTTTCATAATAACAATATGGTATTTTCTTAAATAAGAATTTTAAAATCCCAAGAAATGTATGGTACTAATAATTTATTTCCACTATCAACTTTCTGAACGAGATATCCAAATTTTTTATAAAAAAAATATATATTTTTTTATTTTTAAAACATAATTATACTTAATTATTATGTTTTACAATTCAACATTAAAAGAAAATTATACCCATGTACTGTTCAAAATACATATTGTTATTAACAGATTTTTAATATAATTGATTCAGTTTACATGACGATTTGCCTACTAGTCTAGATTTTAACTTAGGTTTTAAGTGTTAAAACGTATGTGCTAAAAAGTAACCGAATGGCAAACTTTCAGTATTTAAAAATCATTTTAGTTCAGATATAGCGAAATAATAATTAGTGCAAATGACTAGCTAAAGTTGCTTATTACCAATCTAAAACTGAGGATTATTAAAATTATATTAAAAGTGGAAAGATAATAAGGTTTAAGTTCCAAATATATGGCTATCACACAGAAGTAGTAGTTAAATAATAAATCTGGTACTTCTATTACACTTTATTTGCAAATTTCAATTTTTCAATTTTATTCGTATTCATTATACCTACTTCCGCGTAAATGCTAAAAATTCTAAACTTACTTTATTTGCCTTCAAAATATACGCCAATTTTTATTTAATTAAATGAGCAATTCAATAAATTAAAAGGAGCAGATTCTAGTCTATAATAAAAAATTATAATGTTAAATAGCTAATTTTTTCCTTACTTGAGACAATCAAACCATATGAAAAAAGTAACAAAACAATTTACTGAACTTTTTCTCTTTTCCGGTTTAAGTACTACGTGAAGATATCTGGAACTCATGTTATGAGTGAAATTTTTCCTTCCTATTCTATTACCATTACATAATATGCTATCGGGTAGCATATTACACAATACTATTTGAGGAATTAAAATCCATATATATATAATGGGTTGTACAACTATACAATGCATCCATTCTCTTTAAATTGGAAAAAATACCAACGCACACGAAAGAGATTGAATAACAGATCTTCCATCACAGTTTATTAACATTGGTCTTGAACTGCTTAATCCGCTTTGCGAGAGAAAGGCTTTCTTTCAGATCATTCGGACCCACCTAATCCCCTTCTTTCTTCATAGGATCTGATACAATCACTTGCGCTATAAAAGATGGTGGTCAGGAAGTAAGTTTCTAGTTTACATACTTCAATTTCACCAGTGCAATTTTTTCGAGGAGAGAATTATGTTGAGGGTGAGTATTTAGTTTAATTTGAGAATGCCACTCGAAGGGGCAATGAAAAAGAAGTCGTTTCCATGAAGAAAAAAATATGGTTTTAAGTCGAATTTGCCGACTACTGAAAACAAATGTCTGTGAAAAGGGCTATTCTACAGTAATGATTTATTTAATATTGAGAGGAAAGACTGCATATCATGAATTTTTTTTTAATGATTCGAAGCTCAGTTTTTTCTGCTGGGTAATTTGGTTCTGGCGCGTTTGGAGATTTTTTTGTTATTAAGACCATGTCGGTTTTACTATAAAATTGCTCTAATTTGCTGTGGATCCAGCACAAGTTGGTTTCATATATTAATATTATAAAAAACCTTTCGTTATTAAAAAAACTGTTTAATTCTGTTTAAGGGGATTGATTTAACTTTTAAATTGTGTTGTTGATATTAGTGTTAGGTTTTATTACGTTTAATTTGCTCAAATTGTTAAAATCAGTTACTTTTTAATTTCCATAATTTTCCGTGTGTTCGCAAAATTTGGAATTTTTGGATTGAACTTTCTTTCGATTTCAGTTCATCGTGTTTGGTGCCCTACTTACCAAGGGATTGTGCAGGCCTGGAATTGTTGAAACATGTAAGTACCGATCTTGTTCAATGTCATTTTATTCAATTTTATATTACATTTATTAAACAACAAAATATGCTAAAACTATTGCTAATTTAGCTGCATATTGACGCAATATTCGCTCGATATCAAACCGACCAAAAACAAGAGCAAGTCCTTATTATTCGCATAATCGCGCCGTTATGCATAATGATGTAAATTTGTCCCCAATATCCTAATTTTCCTGTGTATTAATGTCAACAATGTATGTAGTTATATAACGCTGTTTAATAACCCCGGAAAAGTGAATGTATTAACGAGATCGTCACATTAACGTTGCGCCTGGGCTACTGAGATACAATTAATATTTCTTTTAGGAAATGTTGATGATCGATTTCACTTCCTCTCTTTTAATCTCGATGGACATTCTCTAGTGAAAAGGTTCAGTTCATAATTAAACTATCTCTTTATTCGGAATTCCCTTGTGCTGCGTATGCTTTCATTAACACGTTTATCAGACAGTACATTGTTAGAAAACCAATTAAGCATTTACAGGCAAGTTTCTTAAAATTTAATTGGATTCAATTGGAAAAGAATTGCTGGTGATAAAATGACAAGAAGAACGCTAAGAAAAAAAATCCACAATAATTAAATTCGTGTATAACTCCCAACCCTCTTTGGAAATTGCTTGATTTATTAGATCGTTGAATCTCTGAGCCTTCAATTGTTTTCCCTGACTCACTTCCTCTCTTGACTACAGCGTATGGTGGCGGGGATGAAGACGACCATGGCCTCAGCCTCGCCAGCCTCGCCTTGAGCGGAGCAAGTCATGGTCTCGGCGACAGTAGTCTTGGTAGTGGAGGAGAAACTCTCTCACTTGGAAGTGGTGGTGGTGGTGGATGGTCAGGTGGTCATGGAGGCTGGTCCAGTGGAGGCGGATCCAGCGGTGGTGTTTCCTCGGACGGAGATTTCCATCACGGAGTGAGCATCGTGGGAGGAGGTGGCGGCCAACAGGGCCAAACCATCGACTTAACCAACCAGGGTGACGGACATCACGGACCTTTCGGAGGCAGCTTCGTGGCGTCTAGCAAGTATTCTGCTGGAGGACATGGCGGAGGGGGCTCGTCTGATGGTGGATACGGAGTGCATGAGGGAGGCTTCGAGGGACATTATAGTGACGTCTTAGGTAAGTTGAATTTGCACGTGTTTTGGCTGTAAGTTGGGAAATTCGTTTGGTCTTTCAGGCGCAAGCGATGATGGATCTTCAGGAGGATACGAACATGAATTGCATTAAAAGGACTGATTTATCTTCAACTGTTGCAGCATCTTATTCGGGACTTGAAAGTGCTTGCTAACTAACGCAGACTGCCCTTGTAAATATTATTTTTACTTTTTTGTTAATTAATTTTATACGTTGTTTTTATAAAAAATTAAAAACTGGTTGACAAATTATGAGTTTCGCTTCACTCCATCTCTAGTTCAAATCAGTACTGTGTCCATTAAGATTCTAAATCAGAACAGTGATTAAGGTTGAAAGGAGAAATTGGGTGACATAAAAAGCTGCATTAATCACTGGGGTGCAAGAAACAGTTACGGGATGTAGCAATGCCGTGACAACTTGGAATTACAAATTTGCATTTAAGAGTTTTCCCATGAGACGATTTAAGGTTTGAAAGGTGAAAGTTATCGAATACAGAAGTTAAACGGGTACCTCCAAGTCATCTACTAGTCATCGTACTTTTCTCTAAACGATTTTCATGTCATAGCTCTTCTTCTTCATTATTTTCGTCCTTTCCTTTTTTCGTTTCAACTTCAACTCATTGTATATGAATCTTTGTACAGTCCGAATGAGTCAATAGTTAAGCATTTATTATTAACTTTGAAAAATATATTTTTTACATAATTAACAAATGTAATGATCTTCTACATTTTAAAAATAGAGTTTTTGTGCAAATATGTGAGAAATTATACAATCATAACCGCTAAGGCAGATTTAAAAGTAGGTCGTATCCACAGGCACGCGACACGATTACAATGGAGAGGTATAAATCGGCCAGAATAAAGTTTAAATGTGTGTTATACTCCTTACTAAGTTCTTCTCCCCATGTAAGTAAGCCCTAAAAAGTTACATTATCAAAATTATGAGAAAATCTTGATATTATAGTGAACCTTAATTCTTCATGACCTTGTTTATTTTTTGACATTAATGGTCAGAATAAATTACATCAAAATTAATATATGAAGGGATACATTAGTATGTGCAACGCTTTTCGTTAAATCCTATTAATAGTATCTCCTTTATTGAGATTGGTAAAAATAGTGGCGCACATACAGCTCTAAAGTTCCGTGTTCCGTTGATCTCCAAACGATTCTCAGGTGGGGTTCCCTTTCGTAAGGTTGATGCCTTTGTATTTTACTTAGTACAGTTTCTCAAAGGTCTCATACAATAAAAACACTATAGAAGATATGGGCAGCTACTTCACAGACACTTTTGTGATTTCGTCTTCTCATATAATATTTACATGACTAATAAATTCATATCAAAGCTTCGGCCATAGTAGGTCTACTTTACACACTTCTTCCAGCTCCCCGTTCCAGCGCTCGTACATCTAACATGCAATTTTGACGTTCTCTATCGATCACCATTCTCAAAATCCAAGTTTTGCATCAGTTCAAATTTTGCGCTCTTTGCGGATATGAAATCCCTCATCGTGCCTTCCATTTTCTGCATCATTTCCATTAATTTCTCTTCCCAAACCTCATAAGTATTCATGGACAAGAAAGTATGCTTAAAAGAGTAAGTTCTAGGATAAAGTTTTGAAACTGTGGTATATCAGGTTTATTTGTTTTTTAGTGGACATACCACCCAAGGAATGTTCAAGACACTTTTTATGGTAAGCGCTTCCTCAGATGTTAAATAAAAAAGACGAGATGATCTTATCGTAGTTCCTTTCTCATCACAAGTTAATCAAAACAGCTGATATGCTCCGCGAAGAATTGGGCTATGGCGAAGTGAACCTCGAGGAATTTCCTAGCACCTCATTGTTATTAGTCAGATGTGAATGTTCCCGGAACCAAATTTTTCAAATTGAAACTCAAAGCACTGCTAGATGCAGTCAGAAAAGTGACTGCCTCGACGGTCCTTTTCAAGGGGAACCTTTTCAAGATGATGCGCGGATATTTTACGTGTGCGAGCACAGCAACAAGGACAATCAAGTTGAGAAGTAATTACCGGTATCATAATCAATAATAAATAATAAGAAATAAGTATTTGTTCAAAGAAATTGCACAAGGGACCATCAGTCAACCGTTGATGTCTTCCCACGTTACAAAGCCAAAGAATTGAAGTCGAAATTCAGCCAACTTCAGGTTGAACATCATAAGTTGATAGAAGTCACGAGTGAACTAACCACAGCTCTCCAAATAAACCTCATCAGCCAAACGAAGAATATCAACTCAGTTCTGGAACAATGCAAAACCATTTATCCAAGCCTTTTTCACGCAAATCGGCATTCAATTATCTCTCCTGAGAGTCGTTCCCAAACTCCCTCGTCACAGTACAGAAACAAAATTGATAATAAAAATAAAAATGAACCTCAAAATACCATGAGTGATGTTCACAAAGATACAGGATTAGAAAGGAAATTTGAGGTTTTCCATGTGGATGTTAAGGAGCCTGTCAACACGAAGCGCAAACGTGCTAAGTGAGCATAAAGCAGTAAGAAAATTCAAAGAATATTTTCCAATTTCAGTTATAGAACTTCTGAGTCTTCCGAAATACAACCTCAGCTTGAGTCTCAGCATAACAATAACGTCAATTTGAATCTGGAAAAAGTGAGAAGCAAGTTTCAATTAAATGGTCTTTTAACCCCGGAAACTGTTCGATTTGTATTAGAGAGTGTTTTTGAACGAATTTTTCAAATTGAAAAGTATTAAAATTGTGATAGAAATTTTCAGAAACTTTAAAATTTCATATTAGGGTCAAAGAACAGGCAGTAAATGTCCACGAGGACAATAAATCCATGGGGCAACCCCTAACTAGAGGCGAGGTGGAAAGAATCGTGGGGGATGTTCTAGATGAGGCCATCAATTCATCTACCACCGATGAAGCGGAAGAAAAAGAGTCTTTGAGGGAAGAGTTATCTACGCCTAGGTATAGTTAATGGATATAGCTTGTAAGTTCGTTAAGTTATGAAGTGAAATTATATAACGAGGTAACATAAGCCTTAACGTAACGTAAGATATAACATATGACGTAACGTAAGACGTAACATAAGACGTTACTTTATGACTTACGTTACGCTACCTTTAATTATCTATCACAAATCTCTTTTCAGAAACTTAAACAATCTAGAATGCCTAGATTATTCCAAGTTGAAATGTGACTTAATTCACGGGAATAATGAGAGGAAGACTCAAATTCTGCAAGCTTTAAGATGGGTTTGTATTTGAATCATTTCAATCTCTTCAAGTATAACACTAAATAAATCTTTTTCTAAAGAAAATAACTACAAATCACGAATCATCCAGAACAAAAGTGCTGGATTCTTATGTGTCCAACGATATCCTGGATTTGTTTTCCGACATTAGCATTCCTGAGAGATTGTTATTAGGGGATGACTCAGATAATTATGTGCAAGTAAATCGTTAACTATTTATTAGAAATTTTTGCTTTATAGTGATTTTTCGCAGGAATCTTTCTATAGGCTCATCAATACTCTCGCCTCTTTAAAACAAGGAAGAGACTACCTAACCTTAGACGAACGTTTACTGAAAATAGTGCTCATTAAAAAAGTCAAGGATGTGAGAAACTTGCCAGGAACAGCTACCCGGAACGTGCTTGTGAGTATTAATGAGAGCTAACTGCCTCTTAATGCTGAAAATTTAAATTAAAGATTGCTAGCATGCAAAAGCTCTCCATTAAAAAGCAATGCCGAGTTGAAATGGTCAAAAATGGACTATTTGAAGTAATCGTGGATTACATGGACGAATTTTATGAGAACCTACCAAAGTATTGCCTGGTGTGCTGCTCGGCATTGCTGATGAATTTGTGTTTGGTTAGTATGAGAATTTTTATGCTGTGAAAACGATTGATTTCTTCTTGATCATAAGGTAAACGAGGCGAAAATTAGTGCCACTAAGAATGCGATGAAGGTGGTGAGGTTGCTGAGGAAGTTTTTGGAAAGCGAAAGCGAGGCATGTCTTCCATACATCAACGGAGTCATGTTAAGCCTTTTCGAAAAGAGCGAAATAGTCGATGAGGCCAACCGTCAGGCGCTGGATAAACTTATGGTAAAGATTTTCCAGGTGATGTCCAGATGAGGTAAAGGGCTCAGAAATACTGGAGCAGATAATTTCAGGCAACACACAATGTGGACGTAAAAAAAAATTTGGGTTTCATCCTCCAATCGCGGTTAGCCGGAGGAAGCGCTTTTCATGAGGACCGCGATAAAGATGGTGATAATGAAGAGGTTGATCTTTTGGAAGCCAATCTAGATCAAGACAATCTTGTCGCCCAACTTCCTTCTGGAGACGTCCTTTTGCAGACATATTTAAATTATGGTTAGTCAATTGGAAAATCTTGAGGAAATCTTATATTGCGATCTTTTCCAGAAAACCCTCAGACTTCTTTACCATTGAATAATTTAATAAGTGGATCCCCGCCCTTAAGGAGCTTGTTCAACGAGGAATCTAAACGATTCGAGATATCCGCGACTACGAATCCAAGAAGGTAATTGAGATCAACTTAATTCTTTCATGAATTAAAATTTCTTTACAGGTTCATGTTGGGTTTACAAAACTCAATAAGGAGCAACGTTAGAACCACGACCTTTAGACGGTATTCTAGGGGTTGTAGCCAATATCCTGTGACTCCCTTGTGCTACATGGAGAATTGTCAGAAATTGCAGAAAGGTAAATACTACTGAGTTCTTAAGCATTATTCAGCTCAAAGCCACATCGCTTTAATTCAGACAGCAATGCTCAATGCTCATGCTCTAAATGTGTTCCTGGACAAAGCAGGTATTCATGTGGCTGCTATGACGCGATTTGTAAAGATATTGCTGAGAATGGGGACAATTTGGTGAATGTGAATGTTGAAGATGGCGAATCAAACATAAGGTATTTGCTTTTTGGTAATTTGTGGCACGTTATCCTGAATGGCTCCAAAGAACGGTTACACCCCGAAAGCTTCCTGCAATTTCAGTAATAAATTGTGTTCATTATTTTAAAAATATAATATTCTAAATGTCTTTTTTTGGTCTAAGCCACGGTAAATCACTAGACAGTACCATCACCAACGCAGATCGTCAGTCTGCTGCCGAAGAATGTCATGTCGAAAGTGAACGTCTTGTTAATATTTATAACAACATAGGCCCAATTATAACAAACAAACAAGGTTGGTGTATTTTTAATTTGCCTAAAGCATAATTTATAGTAAGTAGTATTAAATGCTCTAGGAAGTGCATCCAAACCTACACTTTTTCTTTATTTGCGTTTAATAGTAATTGAATATTTATTACAATTCATGTTAGAATGAGTAATTCTAGAGGAAAATTACGTATTATTTTTTAGGTGGTAGGACTGGAAGTGGTTGCAAAGTTTGCGGGGAGAAACGCTGTGAATGTGCATTTGATCCTCGACCTAAGCTATGTCGAACGCCAACATTATAAATTTTAGTATTAATATATTTTTTAATTTTTTATAATAATTTTTGTTTCCTACTATTATTCAATTTGCTTTTTTTCTAACTTTTTAAAATTTTATTTCATTTTTTTTAATAAAATGCAATTAAAGGAGTGATACAGAGAGAACTTAAAAGTCCCCTTTTTCAGTTTTGAAGGAGTTTATCTCGCTACGCAATGTAGGAGCTTTATAATAACATTTAAATTAAAGACGGATTCATAGCTCAGAAAGTATCTGTATTTTAATATGATCAGTATAATTCTACATCGTTTGATATCTTAGTTTAGTTCTATTAAATACGCGTATAAGAGAGAGCACATCTCGTCAATTGGAAGAGAATACGGCCGATCCTTCTTCAGTTCGGGTGTCACATGTGGTCAATTGCTTTATTTCGGACTGAAAAATAAATTAAAAAATTTGTAGAATGTGGATTTTATTTCGATGAGAGTTTTCGCAAAGTGTGCCATAAAAATAACTAAAATTGAAAAATTTGAAAATCCAAGATGGAGCCCGTAAGAAAGAACAAAGCTGATGATGATTATTGAAAATCGAAACCTCGGAATTCAAAATGACAACACCACCATATTTAAGCTCCAGAAGTGGAGATTCTGTATATTTATATGCGCGTATGTTTTGTACAGGTCGGGGTCACGATTTATTTGGAAAATATCCCGAATTTTGATTTTAACATACGACATTCCAGGATTACGCAGATGTCCTTCGATAGGAGAAAACTACTTACCAATAGATATTGACAAATACCGTTAGCTGATAACCGGTAGTAAACTTCCGGCACTGATACAACCGTCGAGTGAGGGCTTCGCTTACCACCAGCTCCATCCCAATTCCTGGAAAAAGTTACTTGCGAAGAACATTGACACACCAACAACAGGACGATTATTGAGAGAACTATCACCAGAAGCCTGGAAGCAAATAATACTTTAATAATACCAGTTCGAGTCTTTCTCAGGCGAGCTGAATACCTGATACTCTTGATCATTGCGGCTTATTCTGGCTTTTCTTCGGACGGAGATTTCTATCGCGACTGTATCCAGGGACTCACAACTCCTGCTTTTATATTCCAAGATGCCCACAATACTTCCACATCAACCGACATCAGACTATTTAGTTAGACAAGAATTATCAAAGGAGGAAGATTTTTTACGCATCGAAGAGCTCCCAATTCCCAGGGTTTGATTTATTGAGTCTGAAACTTCTGGTTTGTCATGCATATTTATGTTCGTTCGGTAATGCGGATTCTAAAATTTGTATTTCCCTTTTTCATTTTATTTCGGACTTATCTCATGGATTTAAATACGAGATGGGTATAGAAATTGACTTTGATGATAATGGAGCTCGAGGTAAATGGATTCAAGTTCATTTGAATGATGGAAATGTAAATTTAATTCACTAAATTGGATATCAATAGATGAAGTTTCATATGAATATTATTTTTAACTCAAAATTAACATTACTGACAATTGGAACATCTTGCGAATTATGTGGGCATACTTTTCACTCCTGAACATAATAAACGTTGAGACTGTCAATTTCGAGTCTCCCTCAATTGTTTTTCCCTTCCGTCGAGTCTAATGCCATTAACTTTGTTATGTTATTAAAAAAATATATAATTTTTATTTAAATTTCAATTCTTTTAGGCACAGAATTTAAATAACTCCACAAATTCCAAAGCTGATTCATAGATTTTTTCCTTGTTGTATTGGATTTGTGTTGATTCACTTCCAAACTATATATGAAATCTTAAAATATCGACGCCTTTAATCTGGATACAGATTAAAAGAGTGCTCCTATTGGGGAGCAGGGTGTTTAGATTAAAATCTGTAATTTCAGTATTGAAAAGTTCTTTAAGATTGGGGAACATTAGCAAATTTGAAGGCCTAATGGGAGACACTGGAATCAAAGTCATTCCAGCGGATCGGAAATTGTGGATTGGAAATTTAGACCCACGAATTACTGAGTAAGTATTGTAAAAGCTTGTGCCTAATATAAATGACAAAATACATAAATGTAAAGCTCATTCTTTGTGATCAAAACATTAAGGCCCATGCATTTCAATACAAATTAAGTTATTGAGCCTGATCCTCATAGATTTCCATTACAAATAAAGGACCTGAACAAATGGGCCTAAATGGCAAGCATGCCTGATAGCAATGTATTTTATATGAGAAATTTTGAGATTTACCTTACTTTACTGTTAACAGAAAGAGGTACAAATACTACTAGGCCGTATATCAGTGTGATAAATTAACACAAGCTTTTCCTTTTTATTGGTACCAACTTTTGAAACTCATACAAACCTATGGTGCAATCGAGAAGTTTGACCTAATCTTTCACCGTGTGGGTCCTTTAGCTGGACTGCCTCGAGGATATGCCTTTGTAACTTATGTTAAATGTGACGACGCCTGCCGTGCTAAGAATGGTCTAAATGGAAGAGTAATGGGTCAAAAGAAGTTAAATGTTACTTGGGCTCATAGTGCTAATTTGGTTAGTGGGTGCCTAAAAGTATAAATATTTTGTTAGTACTTTTAATGTTCTTTAACAAACAAAAGAAAGCTATCTCATATTTAACAATGTTTTATAGGATTCCAACGTGTATGAAAAAACCAAACCATCCATCACAATACCAGCTCTTGCTTTGGCAAAAGAACCTAAAAAAGCAGACAAAATGACACAAATTCAGGCCATAGAAGCAAAACTGAAATTGATGGAACACAAAGAAGATGAGTTAAAAATCAATGACTCAATAGCAACAAAAGTTCCTGTGATCCAACAATTCCAGTTCAATAAGGATAAAATTAGTAAACCACAGCCAACTTACAGATCTCATATCAGACATAAAAAGCCTTATACAAAGAGGAAATAGAAAGTAATTGTAGATTTGTGTGAAATTGTGGATCCATTTCAGTTTATTTGTTTTAATGCATATTTATTCTTCCACATTGTCTTATTTATTATTACTGTTTTTTACTAACTTTTCTGATTTTAATACTCACTATAGGTGCCATTTTATATAATTATAATAATCACATTTTCTCAGGTCTAACTGATTGTTCTACCTTTAGAACATGGTTAAAATTATATGGATTTGTCAAAATGGATTAATATATATATAATAACTGATAATAACACAGGTGAGAATGTAACCATCATTCTGTAATTTGTATAAGATGTGTACAGGGTGTCCCACTAAGGTCGATTGGTACCTACAATACAGTGATTAATTACATACCAAAAATTGGGAATACTGTTTTTTCATCATCCAGTAGACTCGTAAGAAACCCCTTTGTAGATATTTAGACTAAACAATGCGAAATAATGTATTATTCTGTATAGAAAATTGACGTTATAGTAGATTTAGAATCTCACCAGTAACCGGTAGCCTTTAACTCAAGAGTACCTTGTAATGCTTCCAAGCACCAAAGATTGAATTGTATTTCTACAAATATAAATATACTAAATTTAACGAAGACGCGGTGTGCAAACCTTTTCTATTATTCCCATTTTCGCGTCTTTTAGAAATAGTACAGATTGAAATTAAACCATCTGTGATTAGACCTTTACGTGTTCTTTTCATTCCCCAGCTCACCCCCTTTTTCATTCCAAGTGGGCCTACTCGTCCACAAAACGGCCCTTCTTTGTTATAAAATTTCTCCCGCACCAAAGAAACGGTACCGAAATTGTTGTGGCTAAGACCTGGCCACTTATTGCATATCTCCAGGAAATCACACCTGAAGTGGTGAGTACACAACTGCAACTTGGAATATGATAGAGGGATGAAAGGTGAACCCAAACACACATTATACTTTTAGGTTCTTTTCCTCTTATTAAAATAGTTTTTGTTTATAACAACGAGCCACTATACAATAAAAACTACACTTCCATACGGCTTATATTTAAGTCCTGAAACATTATAATGGCATAACACAAGAGTTATTTACAAGTCCAGTAGGTGACTTATTTTAGTACGAGTGTTTTACTACTGGATTTGGAAAAAATTAACGAGTTCTAACACCCACCTAATGGACGTGTATCGTATTTTATTTCATACTGCCTCTTAATTTACACAGCGATTTTGGTTCCAAAGCGAAACAATGTTTTTTGATAATATGGCGAAGACATACATCTACATTTATCACTCTAGCGCAGGCAAACGCATTTGCTATTGCATAAATATTTGACTATTTACACATAAAAAAAGTGAATAGTGCAATGTTTCAAATTATCTTAGGTTAAAATTAGTACCCACTGTGGTCACAGCACAGCAAGAGAAAATGTTTGATTGAAACGATTGCAATTTTTCAAACGACATATTCCTAATTAGAGTTCGATAAGGTTGCTTGGCAACACTACAGTACCAGGTACTATAATGGTCGATTTACTGGCCGCAAATCAGCAGAGTGTGAACATCTGGACAGTATGAAATAAGTCTAACAATTATACAGTTTTAAGCATCAGCAAGCATGAAGAAATTAAAATATATATATATATATATATACCTACATATCACATTTCATTAAATATTTAAGACAAAAATATGTACATCACAAATTGACAGAATAAGGGGATCATGCTTACGTCGCAAAAACTTAAATGTATGTGTCGTTAAATTATAAAGTAACTTATACAGAAACTATAATTAAATGGTAAATTATGCGCTTACGCACAAGCCGCAGGCAAGTGCAGTAAGTCATATGAGTAGGAAATGGTCATTTTGTGCAAGATGTATGCGATACTTTTTCTAAGACTGCAACAACTTGTCAAAAATAGAAGATATTTATTGTTTAATAATTCAACATTCGATGCAGTTGTCATCAACACGACTGCAGGGCTATTGGTGCTTCTTGCTGCGGATATCGGTAGGAAGAAGTGGTAAATAAACTCATTCCCTTATAGTTGCGCACAACTCATAGGAAATGAAAACATATGGAAATTGAGGTTTTTAAACACTATTTTGAGTAGGTAACAATGCAATATGCAGACAGTCGTAGAAAAAATAAATTTATATATTACATTAAATTTTATTTAATATTTTTGCTAAAAATAATCCTGAGTAGTTCTTCTCAATGATTATTAACTAAATTTTGCAATAAAATGAGATCTCTCCCTTAAATATTATCAACCATACTTAATCAGTAATGGTGACACCATTACTTCCAGGCGGTAAACTGGATATTATTTTGACATTGTATGTAAAAAAACAGCCATACCCGAAGAAATATTTGCATGTTTTGTTCTATAAGAGATGACTTAGACGTTTCTTCTTCGTGCTCGGAGTGGTTGTCGTGGTTTCGTACCCGAAGTCGAACCGCTTCCAATAGTGAAAACCCCACCCGCAGGGGAGGGAACCCCAGAACTGAAGCTCGATGATGCCCCGAAAGGTGGGGGATTACTGGGCGCTCCAAATGAAGGCCGCTGCGAATTTCCTGAAAGATAAAAAGTTTCTGGCTAAGTTTCATGGGAAGATAGGTTATCGTTCAATTAGCTATCTTACCTGTGAAGTTAAACGTGGGTTTAGATGCCTCACCCTTATTGCTAGTGCCCGAACCGAAGGTAAACGGAGCTGCTGACGGGGTGTTAGTAGATCCGAAATTTAATCCACCATTGGGTGGCTGCGAACCAAATCCATTTGTGGTTGGAGTACCTGAACAAAGCATTGGTAAATTGATTATATTATAGTGTTTCATTATGAACTTATACAAATTGTACAAAACGCTCTGGAAATATCATAAAACACTTACCAAAAGCCCCGGTCGTGCCGAATCCACCAGCCTGACTACCGGGATTCCCGAATGTCGAACTCCCAGCAGGAGAGCCAAAACTGGAACCGACCTTTGGCTCCGACCCGCCAAACGCAAACGTCGGCTTACTCTCAGACTGACCAAAAGACGGCGCACTAGTCACTCCAAAACCTCCATTAGGTGACGCTCTTCCAAAACCGGACGAAATAGTACCAAATCCTCCATTAGAATTGAAAACACCAACCGAAGAAAACGAACTGGTACCTCCAAACGTGGAAGAAGCGGAAGTCGTAGTGGCAGTCCCAAAGGGATTTGGGGGTTGCTTGTTGGTTGATCCAAAACTAAAGATAGGAGCAGCGGTATTAGACCCGAACATTGATGAAGCAGCCGAGGAAGTCACAGTGGAACTGCCGAAGGTGTTGCTTGCGAAAGAAGGAGCGGATGTTGTGGTCGCACTTCCAAATAACGAGGACGCCTGCGTGGCTGATGCTCCAAAGGAACTATTGCCGAAAGGCGATGCAGTGGTACTAGGCCCAAAAACGTTGGTTTTAAATTGTAAAGCTTTAGAATCAGTTGATCCGAAAGAGGCAGATGTAGTGGTGGAAGGATGAGTGCCAAACGCAGATTGACCACTTCCGAAGGATGCAGCAGTGGTCGTTGCAGTATGGCCAAATTGAGTACTGCCAAATGAAGAGGATGCAGTCGTCACAGCCGGACCAAAGCCTGTTGGCTGACCATTGCCAAAAGATAGAGAACTGCTGGTGGGTGCGGAAAATTTAAACCCAGTAGATGAAGCGAAACTGGAACTACCGAAAGCTGGAGCAGAAATTGCGGAAGCTGTAACAGTTCCAAAAGTAGATGGAGAAGTCGTGACCGGAGGACTAAAAAGTGACGACGTAGTTGTAGGGATAGCGGCACTGCCGAACATGCCGGACTTTGAAGTCTGTTGCGACGCACCAAATTCGAATGTTGGGGCTGCGGTGGTCGTCGGAGCAGCATTTACAAATGCCGTAGAAGACGAAATGGTGCCTCCAAACACTGCGCTCATTTTCGATACGAATTGTGAAGCAGTCGAAGTAGTTGGAGCTGTAAAGCTGAATGCCTGTGTCGACGAACTTTGACTGCTGACCGTTAAAGTAGACGTCGTGGTACCGAAAGAAAATGTCGGTTTAAACGAACTTTGAGTGTCTGCAGTTGTGACAGTAGGGAAACTGAAGGTTGGCTGTGGTTTAACCACGCTCACATCTTTAGGATTCGAAGTGGCTGGGGCGGAAACTCCAAAGCCAAAACTTGGCTGCACTTTAACCATTTCAGCAGCAGTGGTAGCCACCGGAGTAGCTCCAAAGCTACCAAAGGCAATAGAAGCAGAAGATGGCGTAAATTCAGTTGAAGCCGCACTAGTAGTAGAAGGTGCAGCAAAACTAAACCCTCCGAAATTGGCCTCGGATATAGCTTCGCTAGTCTTAGGAACTGCAAATGTATTTGCAACTTTTCCCAACTCAAAAGACGACTCAAGCTTTTGTTCACTTTTAGAGTCTGAATTTCCACTAAAAGCACACGTGCCACCACTTTCCAGAGTCTTCCCCAAAATGAATCCACTTGAGCTGGTCGTAGCAGTAGATCCAGACGTCGTGGTCATAATATTGGGAAAATTTATTGTTGGGGCAATAGATTTACTTGTATCTGAACCAGCGGGATCTTTTAAATCGAATTTAAACCCTCCAGGCTTCAACGGAGAAATTTTATCAGGCTGAGGAAATCCAAGAATTGGAATAAAATTAACATCGCTTTTCTCCTTTTCACTATTAGGGCTCCCGTAATTAAATGCAGACAACGGCAGATTTGATGGTTCAAGTGTTATACTTTGACCACTGGCTGGTGACAAATTTAGTTGAGGAACAACTGGGGATTCGATAATTGAATCGGAAATAATTGGGGTCTCAACTGACACAGAGGTTTGCGTCGATGACATCTGACAGGGACTTGATGTTATTGGCAAGGTGAAGTGAACATGCTTATCAGCCTTGCCTTGAATCGATTTTACTGGAACATCCGCTTCATCTTTAGTTTTACTAACGTTCTCCTGTACTTCCGCATTTTCCGTCCCGGCATTATCTACCATGTTATTTTTAATTGAGTCTTCAATTTGTTTGGCTTTAGGTTCAGAGTCCAAAGGGATAACTATATCTTTTCCCATGATAGTACCCATCAAAGCCGCCAACCTGCTTTTTCTGATTCTTTGTAGCGGCGCGTCATCGAATACTTTCAAGGGATAATCTTTTCTTTTGGGGTTTCTGGTCGTTTGTTGAGGCACCGCTTCAGATTCTTCAGGTTTCTGCTCAACAGGAGCTACAGCAGTTTGAGTTTCCACGTTGACGCGTTTAACCTGTTTCGTCTCGATAAGAGATTCAGTTGAAGTACCTGAAAATAAAAAAATAAAAACGAGTTTGAAATTAATCTACGGCAATAGAGAACATGTTACAAGTTCGAACATCATGGTGCTAAATTTTTAATCGTTGAACATATTCAAAGAATCTGCAATGGCCTATCGCCGCAGTAGTTGAAGTATAAATTCGCTATAAGCAAACCTCTTACTTACATATTGTTTTTCGTTTCGCACCCAAAGGTTCTGATTTGGCAAGGTACGAGAAGTCTGAGGATGATCTGGACGCTGCGAACTCGTCAGAGACGCAAAATTTCTTTTTCGTTTGTTTTGACGATGGACTGTCTGACTGATCCAACAAAGGAGAGTCGGCGCGGCCTCTCTTATTCGTCACCGAAGATGTTCCATTGTGCAGATCCGTTTTCTGCCGCTTCCCCGATTCTTCTGAATAGTCATATTCCTGGAAAAAAGTTAGACCTTACAGAGGGAACTACCGAATTAAATATGTCGCGTATGAAATAATTAATCGGGAATTTCTTTATATGTACAAAGAGAACACTAAAATTGCTAAAGAGGGGAGGTACCTATTTTTGTCAATTTTTAAAGGCCGATGTTTCAAAAACAAGTCAAGCAACTGTCTTAAAAAATTTCTAAAATAAATCATCTCGATATATTACTTATATTGAAAATACAATATATCTCCTATTTCATTTATGAGTATACTTAAAGAGAGGAGCAAACAAAGTGTAACATAACTTTTATTACAGCGTTATTTTCAAACCTTTGCGATACACATCTTTATTGACCGGGTACGACACGATATAATAGAGAGATGGATAGGAGAGAAGGAAAACCGTCACAAGCAAGAAGGGTGCACTATCCCTCTTCTATTAGAAACGAAGGGTGGTTAAATCATGAGAACAGCAATCAGCCTTTTATCAAATGATCAGTTTGTTGAACTGACTTTCGTCAAAGTTTAACTTTTTTTGTATTTATTTAAACACACATTTGCAAGCAATAACTTAATGAGATTTTGAGATTTTAGTCGGTTGAGGTTTTCAAAACAAGCATAAACTGACCGGATGATGAAGGTAAACAAAAAGAAAATACTGAAACTTTAACATTTGGTATATTTTTTATATTTCCCAGGAACGTGCGTTAAAGTTGCTGTACCAAACGCATCTGTGAGTCGAAAGAAGTGCCGTAAGCAAAATAAACTGGAATATGCCTAAACAACTTTTTCTAGTTATTTGGCATTGATATGCGAACGGTAAAACGGTGACTTTTATAAAGAAAAATTTAGCAGCACAAATATGTAATGGGATGACTCAGTTATGATATTTGACCACAAGTATTTCTTCTATTTAGGTTATTCATAAATAATGCGAATCACTTTCTTTTGCATTACAAACTTCCCTTACAAGACGAAAGATGTATCTCATAAGATATTTCAAATTCAAATCATGTCAATTTTAGGCACTTATTTTTTACAAACTCTATTTATGTGGTCTAAATTAAAGACAAGTATTGGCATAACCCTGATTTTTTAAAAGATGAGACTTGTTCAATTGTTTCCATTAAAAGCAACATATTGGTTTTTTTGCTAAATATTGTTTAGTGATTTAGTAGACATTGAGTAATTCATGATGCTAAGATAAACTTAGATAAATTAAACAAGCCTTTTGTTAAGGTTTGTGAAATATTAAATTTTTCAAATAAAAACTACAGGGGATAAATCATAAGGTCTACATCTTTGTTCTACTTACCTCATTGGAATGGATTCTTTTTCTAGATATTTCTTTTAATGCATCTAGCACACTTTTTGTACCTGCATCACTTAATTGGCTACGAGGTGGTAAACTAAGCTGGCGATATAACCTGGGTTTAGTAATCTCTTCCAGCACTTTACTTTTATGTTGGGGCGAATAACTCCTTAAATATTCTAGAAAAGAAAATGTTTATTAAAAAATAATTCCAATTATATTCATATAGAAGATATTGGCAATGTTACACAGTATGACCTATTTTGGGATGACTCCTCAGAATTCATTAACCCTAAATTTTGCAATACACTGGATGTCCTACTTATACACCTATATTCAGGTTTTCACTGCATTTGCTTTTGCTATGAATCGAAATTAATTGGAAACTTTAAATTATTTTGAAGATTTTTCCAAGAAATTAATATTGAATTTGTTTTTGTATTCCAGGTTTCTACTGTGTACATCTCTACTTCAAGTTTACATTACTTTGAAATTCTGACAGTTTTGTTCATTTATAAGTAATTATTTTGAAAATACAATATTAACTTGAAAACTTTGACACCCTATGTTAGTAAATTGAAACAACTTCATACATAAGTAAGTTTACCTGGGAATACATTATTTTTTGTTCAAAAATTTTTGGTCGTGTACATTTATTTCAGAGACACTTTGTACATATATAATACTCACCAGTATTAGCTAACTTAACTTTAACTCTTTTCAAGGACTGTTCAGGTGCTGTTTTCTTAAATAAATGCACTACTGGAAACAGGCCTGGACTGCTATATTTCTCTTGATGTGTTAAGTATTTTTCTTGTTCAGCTTCTTCTTTGTATGAAACAATTCTTCTTGCCAACCCTGAACTCTTTGTTTCCTCATATAAACTGACATTATCATGGAAATTTAATGAGGCCAAAAGGGGTCCTGGGGAATTGCTAATGTAACGACATGAATTTGCACTAGATGATGGGGAATTTATTTCTGAGAGTGAGTACCTACAAAGTAATATAGCAAATGTTGAAATATACTTTGTTACAAATTTTTTGTGCTCACTTTCTCGGAGTTGTCTGCCTTGTAAGTGCTGGAGACGGCACCTTGCTTCGCTTAAGGCTTTGAAGTTGAGGGTTCAAAGGGGTTGATGTTATTTTGGGAAAGATCCCATTGGAAGTTTCGTTACAATTCGACAACAACACACTGTCCATAAATGGGGATTGGTTAACGTCCTTCGATTTAAACATTTTGCAACAGAACTGGAGTTCCCTTAGCCTAACCTCAAAAGCGTCCAGCAAAGTTACCACTTTCACTTTGAGTAATGCAATTTGATAAACATCTCAATAATATTCTTTAGGGTGAAGTGGTGCCGTTTTTCAACTGTTTACTTTTTATTTAAACGAGCAATTAACAACATAACTTTTTAAAAATTTTTGCAGTACTCACGAAGCACGCCATCAATTTTAAAATATTTTTGAGTTTTGACAATAATGACAGTTGACTTTAATGAAAAGACATTTGCCCCGGATAATTTAAGGGGTAAGAATCTAGATAAAGCCTGATGCGCTACACCAGGAACTTATTGTTGGTTGAATGGCATTCGCTCGTTCAAACAAATATTCTTGTCACTTGTCGTTTTCTTTACGTGTTTTTAGCCCTCTGCCAACGTCAAGTTGAATCATATGTTGACAAATCCTAATTTATAACTTTTTGTGATGATTATGGCCACTCACATTTAAGTTTTTAATTGTTTTGCAACTTATTGAGAAATTCAATTGGAAATATTTGTTAAACTCACTTGCAAACTCACATCTAACTATCGTTGTCCTGGTACACGCGTGAGAATCTCGAAATCAAGGCAAGTATCGTCTCATAGAGACCGATATTCTCTATGAGTTATGACACTTTGTTTACTTTTTTCCATGAACAAGAGGAAACCAGGGTAATTTTTTCACCTATTTTAGGAAAATGTCGGCAGGCCCTTACAATTACTCCTACATTTTTAAATATATTATAATTGGCGATATGGGGGTTGGCAAATCCTGTCTTCTTCATCAATTTACTGAAAAGAAATGTAAGTTACCTACAATATTCACTTTAATGATAAATGGTCTTCTAACAGATCAACTAGGCATTAGATTTGAGTTAGTAGGTAACCCACTATCCTACATAATATAAGACTTCAAGGGAAGGGAAACTGATATCAATACATTCTTTCACCTTGTTATTGATTTACATATATTTAGTCTACTCAGGTCTATATAATTTTTTCTGTATTCTAGTTATGGCAGATTGCCCTCACACCATTGGTGTGGAATTCGGTACAAGAATAATTGAAGTGTCGGGACAGAAAATTAAGTTACAAATTTGGGATACAGCTGGACAGGAGAGGTTCAGAGCTGTCACTCGATCATATTACAGAGGTGCTGCTGGAGCTTTAATGGTTTATGACATAACCAGGAGATCAACTTATAACCATCTGAGCAGTTGGCTAACTGACACAAGGAATTTGACTAATCCTAGCACTGTTATTTTCCTAATTGGAAACAAATGTGATCTTGAAGGACAACGCGATGTTACTTATGAGGAAGCAAGCAAATTTGCAGAGGAAAATGGACTGTTGTTTGTGGAAGCAAGTGCAAAAACGTAAGTAAACTACAATCATCTGTTCGTTATATGGTTCAAGGTTGTTTATTACTATTTGGAATTTACGATCAAATCAATCATGAACTCGATATCATTCAACAATTCTTTGTTCCATCGTGATGGTGCAAGTAACAGAGCTGCTTTAAAAACTTAAATGTAAATTTGCACAATTCCTTTAAGGGGTGATAACGTGGAAGAAGCATTTCTTGAAACAGCAAAAAAGATCTACCAGAGTATCCAAGATGGGCGATTAGACTTGAACGCTGCAGAGTCGGGCGTGCAACATAAACCATCTCAACCAGGTCGCAACAACTTGTCCAATGACCAACAGGCCAATAAAGACAACTGCTCTTGCTAGTTGACTCACCTCAGGCCATCTAATTGGAATCTCGGGGTTCAGTTTGTAATATCATATTATTTCACTTTAAGGCTAAATTAATTTGCACTCCGATTTTTTGTTGCATTTTCCAGGTCAATGAATAATAATAATAAGAGAAGATTTTAGTTGTAGAAATTTACAATAATTAGGAATTTAACAATATTAGTTAATGTTAAGAGTGGTACCTACTTACTAAATTGCTGTGCCCGGTAAAAGTATGTTGTTTTGAACTCGATCTTTCGAGTTACCTACACCCTACACACTTTGAGGGAATATTAGTAGAGGTTTTGATACTGGTAGATATAAACTCAGCTTTTGAATTCAGCCTAGTAAGTAATATATTTGGTTCGACGAGAATTATTAAATAGGAATATCAAGCGTTCAACGAGAAAGTGAGGATATATTGACATTTCTCCATACGGCGTTGACAATTTCACACATCCATACTCCGCCCTTTGGGATGTGCGGTGATAATTTCCCCAATATACCGGTTGTCAACGATGTTTCTAATCCGTTAATGTCTTCAAAGCTTTTTGTGATGTTAAAATGCAATTCGGTGGAAATGTCTACTGCGTAACCATGTTACATTGTGCATAAGTTACATATGGGCACACCATACTTTCCCCCAAATTTCTGTTCAAGGTCACAAAGCACTAAAAAAATAGAATGATTAGAAATATTATTGACACACGGTATATAAGCGGAGTATCTAATTAAGCGGAACGTTTTAAGTTTCACAGTCTTGACTTCGTTTCTTGTTGAGCGCTAGTTACATGCCAATTACATGACAAACTTGGCAACAGTTTGCTAAAAATAAAATGGAATATTTATACATACGCGAAGTAATAGATTTACGAGATTCTATTATTGATAAAGTTTATTATTAAAATTATTCCATCTTATCGTGTACTCACGATTTAAGTATGATTTCAGCTATGCAGAGGTATGTTCGTAAGTTAAATTAAGGGTCACCCTGGATGTGTTATTTTTTTATAATTATTCATCGTCGGATATCCCTAAAGTGTTGAGTAAAGTAGCTTTTATTATTTATATTTTCCTATATGTATGTATGTATTACTTTCTACCATTAATAAATATATGTAGTTAATACTGTATTCATTTTAAATGCCAACATTTCGGTTTCGATGGAAAATATAATCTCGGCACCGATGAGGGCCCTGCTACTGTAAACAAATAGTTTTTTTTTTAGATCAATTGTGTACGAGATAATTCGCCGTTTTGTACGGAACTCTCTTAATCTATTTGCAGTAAATCATTTACGGCAACGCAATGATCATTAATGATAGTCTGTTCCATGAGAATTGACTGAATAGGAGCAAGGCACGAAAGTACTTTTATCACGTATAGGCCCCCTTGATACACCGGTCACGTCTCATCTAAAAGGAGTTATAGTAGTCTCATCGACTTAAAGCCGGCGAATTTACGGGTGTGACCAGGACGCTTTTACATTCCGGGATCAATCTGGACTGTACCGATCAGCACGAAAATGTCAGAACTAATATCGGAGCATGTGAAACAAGTTCAATTTCTGGGTAATAAAGCCTTAATACGATTTTGTTGGCTTCAGCAGTACGAAACAACTTAAAAGAGTAAACTTTAAAAACGAAACACCTGAGTAATATAGACCGGCAACTATACCTGTTGCAACTCTTCACATTTATTTATTTGATTGTTTTCCTTTACGGCGTTTTTTTATTGTAAAAAATCAAACAAAACTATTTAAAATACAATCATTTTAATTCATCATTAATTTATTTACACTGTTTACAGATAAACTCCTAACAAAGATTTACATACATAACTGACAGCAATAATAATTAACCTATTTACTAAAAATAACGGGCTAAACACTGGGCTTTTGAGGAGCCCTTCTTTTTAATATCTTTAACATCAGAAAAATAAATAATAGTGATATATAAGCATACTGATTCTGGTCGCGATTTCGCTAGGAAAATATAGAATTTATTTGTATATAAATTCTTTGCTTAGGTACTCGATAGACTGCTGCCACATATTGGCGGTTAATAGTATGCCATATAGGGGAATTAACGTAGCGTAATAATTTTAAATATAATAACGGTACATGTACTATCATAATGACTATTATATTTGCCTAAATAGTATTACGAATGTTAACCTTAAACCGACCCAATAAATGAAATGGCAAAAGAGCTTTTCGAAAATTAAGATTATTTTTAGCATGTGCACAATTTTACACATTCTGTTTATACTGGGTGTTAATTGGGTATGTAATCAAGCTTGGGGGCGTTATTAATTATTTAATTCGAAGAACCATTATTTATACAATGTACGTGTTTTTTAGTGTGGTGCATGTAACTTCAGGTGGACCTCGTCCATTCGCTTATTATGACTTGGGCGAGAAATCTTTCACAAGTCCTGTGCATACAGCAGCAATTTTCAACGTTCATTATGTTTCATGTATTCAAAATATATTGTAAAAACGGGTAATTACCCGCTTTTACGAATACCATGTAATTTATGGGTACAGCAACTCAGCTTTAGAGATGCACCTATGATTGATATTGGGCCTTTTTGTGTCTATGTTGATTTACGAAACTGTATTTGATCGAGTTTGTCATCAAGGTACTAGGAAAGGTCAAGCTGTAGGGTTTGGATCTCATCTGTCGATATCAGCTCAGCAGAGTTAAGATGCCTAGATGTTTGGTAGGAGAAGAGACAGCTCCAAAAAGTATTTAAAATTAAAGCATAACAACCATTTTTCTCCATTTATTTCTGCCCCTCTACAATATAAACCTCCCGTCTTGAAATTGTGCAAGAATTGAAGTATCACCCTCAAGTTTAGCCACATACTTATTTCTCACCCTGTACTATGATGGCATTTATTTAAGTAATTAAAAGTGATCGAAACCTAGCGAATCTTGAATAATTACGCTGATTACAGTCCTGTTTTTTCTATGATCAATTATGAAAGAAGTACATTGATTTATACCACGAGGCTCACGTCGCTGAAGTCTACTTTGAAGCTGCTAGAGCTCATTTCAATAACCGCGTCCTTCCTTCATATTGATTACGATAGTGGCACTTTTGAACCAATTTGCGAGTGCAACTAAATGTCCGAAAAGTGTAAAAATATGTTAGGTATGTCGACGGCTAAAATAATGCGTGTGAATTATGGTTGCTGAGTAACAGTTAAGCGGTGTAGCAGCGACATCCAGACTATAATAACTAACGTCCATAGATCGCGAAACAGTTAAGCCTAACGGGTAAATTGACAAATGATGATATGGCATGTTAAGATGCGCCTAATTGACAGAAAACACATCCAAAATAGCCGGGATGGCCTTGTCAACAATTAATTGTTACAACACAATCGTATAATTAAGGCTACCCAACTAAGGTAATGATGACCCCTTCGGGGGACAAGAACTGACTATATTCTTCGCTGGCATAAGGGCAGATTTTAAAATTGCCTGGGAAAGTATCTAGTGCGTGTTTTATTCAGCAATCACAAAATTTCATCGTTTCTTTGCAGGTTTAGATAAAAAAAAAACGAGGAATATTTGTTGCTTAAACAGGCAAGGCTGAAGACATTCGTTGTAGTGAATTGATCGAAACAAGTGGTCAGAAAGGCATGAGCATATTTTCGTTTTTTCCTCAGTACAAGCTAAAGACCAAACGATTTTCAAGTTTCATTGCGATAAAGCTGAATGCCTCGACTTTCGCCTCTACAACCTACGAATGTGTATCAATAAGTAGCCTAACGGAAAATAAAATTTTCGATCTACCTGGTAACTTTTACAATATAGTAATAATATATCTTTGCAATCTTTCATCATTTAAATAAATAGTGATACCTCTCCATGTCATCTAGAATGCACTCTGCGGCTGACGTTACTATCAGCACTACAGCAAGCATTTTCTACGAGTTACCTATGGTCTTTCCCCACATTTTTCCATTAATTGTTTGATATGCACCGATTTCTCTCTTCCCTCTCCTTGTGTACAACAACAACCCAGTTTCGTGGCTGAACAACACACAACAACACGCTTCGGGCCGCGACAGAAGCACCCCGTTTAATTGGATATAAAGGCCCAACATTCTAAAGTTTTAACTACAAAATCTACTTTGGGCGTAAGTGGGTCGTTTCCGTAGGTTTTGCATGTCTCCGTCCTGCCTAAATACAGGTCGCCGTCCAGCCAGAGGCCGAATTTACCGTCCCCAGCGCCGATGCTCAACGATTCATTGTTGCCTTTAATGAAGTAGAGGTTCTCGCCCGTCCAGTTGTAGACTTGGAAATGAGGGGTGAAGCGGAAGAGCAACGACTCTCCCGTGCCATAGAAGTGGTCTGAGACGTGAAGAGAACACGAGGTTAAAGCACCGAATACCTGGAAAGAAAGAAATGATTTAGTTAAAGGGTAAAACCAAAAGTTTCGTATTTAGGGTTTCGCGCCTTGGTAACGAACAGTTGATGTCCCTACCAACCACTGCTCGGACTTATTAAAAGCGGTTTTAAATATTTCGATACTGTAAACGTCACAAACATCTGGAAGAAGTTTCCGGAAGGTTCAGAAAATTATCGGAAGTTTTTAATCATAGTTCAATCTGGATCCTAATAAAGTTTTCCGAATAAACCTAAAAAGAAAAAATTGAGCTAGAACTTACGTTATTGTCAGTGTCTTCAATGACCAATAAGATAGGCGATTCTAACTTGTACATCTTTCTATACATGCTGTTCAGGCTAAAGCCGTGTTGACTCGTACTGAACACCAATGTCCAGGCATACCCCTCGGCTCTCGCGGGCAAATGTCTGCACAAGGCCTCTCGGTGCTCATCCGTGAGGATCTCGGTCTTACCTATCAAATCCGGAGGAGATAGTTCAATGTCTAGGGATGGAGTGGCGCTATAAAAGGCCCGTCGATATTCTTCAGACATAGGAGGCAGCACCTAGGAAAAAGGCATTCGTTACGGTCCTTCTTTGCTACGCACAAGGAGATCTTAGGCAGGCTTTTGGAGGTTCTAGAAAGCAGAGTAGGTTGAGATGTCAAGCGGGAGGAGCGTAATCTAAACTGACTAGCCGGTCAATATTTACATGTAGTTTCTTCTTATGCAACAACTACCTAACAAATTTAGCAATTGTGCTCATTATTCTAATTAAGGTCCATATAATCGTCCACAGAGCATAACGAGTACCTCTAGATCATTTAATTTCTGATGGACGTTTTTATTGGCTCAAACCATGAATACCTACTCGTCCAAGACCCGCATTGTTTATTTTTGTCACATAAGATTTGAACGTGGTCCAACTACTGGCCATCGTGAGACGACCGGAACATCTCTTTGTGCGAACACAGAACAGACAACTAATCAACTAATATTCTAACATTCAACATTTAATTCCATCAACTAAAGAAGCCACTACGGTAGTGTTGAATGTTTAACAATATTTTTCAGGGGACTGATTCCGGGCCGTGGCTGATCTCTCGCTATTATTAGAGGTGAGAAAGGTGGGTGGTTGGCTATATTCAGCTTTATTTTTAAACTTCCTCGTAAATATCAATTTTGTATGTTCCGTTGTTGTGGCCGGTTGTACGCCCGACGCCAAGCAGCTAATGTTTTGACCCCTATCATTCTGGTTTAATAAATTCGGTATTCATATTTACCAACGTAACGGAATGAACATTGTGCTTGACAGACGGTTTGTTAAGCAATATGCAGTAAATTGGAGGATTCTAATGCAATTATGAAATATTACAGCACTGGTTAGTGAATTAGGTCAACATGAATTGAGGTTTTCTTTTACCGTAATTGCTATCGGAGGACTCAAAAACCAATTACATAAAGCGATGATTTAATGAATATTTGACGGTTTCATGCAATTTTCTCTAACTTGAAGACCCTGAAAGTTTTTATTGTTACTAGAGGCGCTTCTGAAAGCTTTTTCGTTGCTCCATCGAGATGTGAAAAAGACATTTTCCAAAGTGACGTTGACGCTTCTCGTTTTGAGCTTTAGCGAGTCCAAAATTAAGGTCACATTCGGATAATACAGGTTTAGCTTGAAATTCAAAGCAAATTTAACGTTAGTTCATGTAAAAAGCGAAGAACTAAGATTCATAAGAAAATTAGCTTTATCACAGTCGAAAAGCTTAAGGGCCCTAAGACCAGTACGAGTAACTATAGTTTAAGCAGAATTCGGACAGAAACTGGTAACAACACAAAATTTCTTTAACAGCCTTGGGGGGATAATTTTAATTCCTCCATTTCGCCGTAATTGCTCTAAGCTCTGTTTAGATATTTAAAGCAGGTAATTAAAACAGATAGGATTTTAAGGGGTTTAACGAGTATAAAGTCAGCTCAGACAAAAAAGTAATAAAGGATCCCAATTTAATGCATAACGACGTAAACGTCACTTTCCTTGTTGAGACTTTAGTTCCTTACAGTTCAGACCATAATTACGAACGTCTTGATATCCCTGTCTAGAGTATAATATTAACAAAAACAATTAATGTTTAATTTCGGGTTTGTGGATTTGGCTTTCCTGGCAATTAAGTTACTAGTATAATTAGCAGTAGTTGAATCTCAGGAGAAAAATGTCGAGTGTACTACTTGATCTGCTGAAGGTCAGTTGAGGTCGGTTCAGATAGCATCGTTGTGAGATTTTTAGTTAATCTAAGTGGCGAGGGAGATTTGAAGACCCCGAAACCCTCTACGGTCCCCTGAAATGCGGAACAACTACTTAGATATTCACCGGAACCGAGTTTTTTCGCAACATTTAAGATGGATATTTGGCATAGAAACTGAGACGTGCATGCTATTTAAACTTTAATGCCAGATCCGACTTCGAAAAAGTTCTGGGGTCGGATATTCACGCGCCAGTTCTGTGCATCACTGCGTTCAGTGCAAACTGGTATTTAACGTTATCCTTAGCTTAATTTCTATTCGTTAAAAAGCATTAGCCCTAACGAGTTTTAAAGCCGTTAATTAAACGCGTTTCTGGCGCCTAAAGACACTGAAAAACCCATCAAATCTCATTGTTGTTGCTTAAAATTTAATTGAACAGTTTATTTTGGGAAAGTCCTGTTTCAGCAAGATATTAATGTTGTTGGATCCGAAGTGGTAATCGTTCATTTTAGAAAGAAACTGCCGAAACCATAATTTTCCCAGATTCCCCCCTATATATCATCTACTTGTCATTCAATTGGATTTCTTCAAGTTCTTTGCAAGAGGATGACAAAACAAAACAAATACATGGAGATATTTGATTTACGTCCTTTCACTGCGTGCAGACTGGTCCAACCCAACGTTAAACTGACGATGGGTGGAAATTTCGGACCTAGACAACATTCGTAAGGGAATAAAACCACAACCCGTAATTAAGACTTACCGGAGCGAACATTTTTTGAATCTACCTCTCCGTGAGAACGATTTCAATAGACGATCTATGTTTATGAAGTCGTACTAAAAAACCATTATATCGTTATGTCGATGCAACCGTGGTACTGTCACACACAACACTGCCAATCCATTAGCATCAACATTAGCTTATTTAATGGAACCCGCTCTTATTTTTATACTTGCTTCCGATTAATTGTGCCCATCACGGCCTTACTCGGTTTCACGTACGCAAGAATGCTACTTGTTTACTTAGCAAGTGTGTTTGCCGACAATACCAAATCAAAAGTAACATTAAAAACGGACTTATGGTCAGATAAGACGGGCCGAAGGTTAAACGACTTTTCCGTCTGAGTTGCAAATTATCCGGAATATATTTAATCGGGTATTTTAATTGGCAAAATTTCGGCTTGAAAGGAAAAGTTCGAGTTTCAGATTAGGCGAACCATCAAGGTGGAAGCCACGCAAGGATATGCCGAATACTGTGCTGCTTTACAAGAATCCGTCAGGGTCCATTAGCTTAAGACCTTCGATTCAACGGGTTATTAGACAAAATAGACGGTTTCTGTTACATCATAACGCGGTTTACACGCCCACTTTACCTCAATTATTAGTTTTCGAACCGGCTAAAAAATGGCAAACACGTATCTTAAGTCATTAAACCATACACCCTCCCCGCCGTGAGTGAGAGAACACTTCTTGCCACGGAATCGGCATCACCAAATTCTTCTTCATGTACTCGCAGTCTATGCTTTATCCTTGACACGGGAGTGAAAACAATTAGAAAGTATTCATTATTCGGTTTCCATATCCCGTTAATTGTGGGGCATTTTAATTGATTGATGCATTCGTGATGTACAAGGTGATCACATGATATATCATCATGACAATACTACTGCTCTGTGAATTGTTAAAGATGTGAAGTACTGAAGCGTGCGATTACTGGGTTCTCTCAATTATGTGATCCGTGGATTGCTGTCAGTAGTAGTATTTGACCCAAAATATATATTATACCCTGTATATGGCTATTGACGATTTTGACGTTTTGTTATATAGGGCATTACGGTGGGTAAAAAATGCAAAGAATGCAGGAAACGTGAAACTTTGCCGTCCTGTATATCGGAAATGTTGCGTTTTTTTTCACGAGTCTGTTACCATTTTTTAAATTATTTTGCAGAGTAATAACGCTACCTGAAATACGGCAGTGGCCAAAAGTAGATAGAAAAACCGACTTTTTCAATATGTTAAAAACTGCATATGACAAGGTATGAAATAATTATTTCCATTCGTCCACTTCATACCACTAATACCACCCCCATTTGCCCTCTTTACTTCCTCGTGGCACTTGGGGCTTCGGTAAGTTTTTTACAGATTTTTTCAACACACCCAGTTACGTGTTTATTCCTACACCCATGAGATATATCTGAAGATGTGCACGTGAGAAATTGTGATTCATATTATTATTATATTATTACATATATTCCTATTATGATTATCAGTCATTCAAAAAAAGGGTTTAGTGGTATTTTCCCCCTTTCATGAGCATTATGCCGACGAGACCAGCCAGGGACCGGCCTAAGCTAACAAGGGCTAAGATAAAAACAACCTCTAAACTTCAGCGTGAGAGAAAGAAGGAGGAAATCTGAGATACTGAGACAAGACACATATATAATTGTGTGATTTGTAGTGTCGTGCGTGAGTCATGTAAATCACCTCGTCGACACTCCCTTCGGACAGCGTTTGGGTCTTGATGATGTTGTAGATCTTAGCGTAAGGAGCCTTGATTAGCTGCGGCGAGAGCAAACCAAAGCTGCATCAGTCTCTTATATACTTAAACAGTGCAAACATACTATCAAGTTGATACTCAAAAATAGTGTTTTTCTTTTTTTTAAGCAAAAAATCCTTTAATTTACCTAAACCCATGTAAATACGGAACTGGTTACCTGACCGATCGAGGCAACGTCTGAAGTAATCGGGGATCCCGCAAGACCACTATTCTTGACTTCATTAAGCAAATTCAACGTTTCATGGACAAATATGGTGCATTTGAGAGAAAAAAAGCGTCACGTAATATCCATGAAACCATCCGAATAAAATCATAATATCGCTGTAAACAACAGTCCTAGGAATGACAAAGTAAAGCAGAATCGTGATGGCTGGTAATTCAATTATTATTATGCAGGATAATAATATTCCGTAATTGAGTGTCCTCTGTATTAATTACTAACTGCGTAATATTGTCCACTGTTACATTATTTCTAAGAACATTAGCGCAGAGTATCAACTTTGGACGGTTTCATTTACTTACAAGTGTAATTCCTTGTTGAATTTAAATTTAAGAAATTATTGCTGTTTTACTTTCGATTGGATAGCAATAATAGACACGTTATTGTTTAGAATTTTTTACTCCTTCGCATGGCAATAAAAACCTGCAAAATTGAATTATTTGCATCGGCAAAATGAAGGTCGGTCTACATGCGGCGAAATTTCATTTCAAGCACCATTTTTGTAAACACATAAAAACGCCTGGAAGGCCAAACATACCAATTGCGGGCCTTTCTATCACGTTATTAAGCAACAAAAAAAGTATCAAAAAGTAATATTTTTGCACTTCACTTAATACGCCGATGGCAGTGAACCGTGGCGGAGCATCGCAATCGAACCTCATGGTTTTTTTTTTTCAAATCGCAGATGTCACCGGTTTACCAAGCAATTTCTTCTGAAGCAGGAATCATTCAAATCGTGCACTTACCTCCCAGTTCTTGTTGGTAATTTCAGCTAATTCCTCCCCTTGGCTACCGTGCCGACTGCTGGATGGGGTGGGTTCTCCGCTCCATAGTTCGGTGTCCAAGTCGACCAAGACGAAGTTTCGCTGCTTGATCTGAAGCAAAGCGGGGCCGTCAGATAAAGCAATATCGAGGGGGCTTATAGATGGAGACTGATAATAAAACGAAACGAAATAAAAGTTGCAGAACCTGGTAGGGATGGTTCCCTGTGCATCTTATAAATAATCGTCTGTAAGGCGCTGTTGTAGAAGAGAGCATCCCCCGAAAGGGTTCGACACCACTCCCGTTGAAGAGCAAAAAATTAGGGCTTTATACTGCTGAAAGTACCACTTTGGATTAGGAGAGAACATTTAAACGCCATCTATTAGTCTTAATATTCGCTTCATCAGTCACGATTATGTAGTCTCATATGAAAGTTTGACGTCGACTCATTAAAATTCCAATTTATTAGGCTTTTTTGGGTACCACGTTCCAACCAACGCTAATTTAAGATTATGTCACGTCAGATATATCGGCAATCGATTGCTAATGAGCTGTTGATTACGTGTATGTTGAGCTTAATATGCGGTATAAAACGTGTGAACTGGGAATTTAGTAAATACTATTCGGAATGATATGAAACCTGCAGCAACAATTATATGAATAACTACTTAATTTACAGCTAAAACCCAATGAGTACCTAATACTTACAAGAGGATACTCAATTGGAATACTCATGAAATCTATCGCTGACCCTAACGCTCTAAAAGGAGCTCATTAAATCTAAACAAATCTCTCACCTTTTCTTCATCGAGCTCTCCATACAACTGAGGCACCCATCCGTGGATGAACTTGTATAACTCGTCTACTCGATTCTTGGGAATGCTGAACCAATATTCGGGGCGCATCTTCTTTTTCCCATAAGACATCAGAGGTGTCGAGTGCGGAATTTTCTTGTTAAGGGGTTTTCCCATTTTCAATCTCAAGTAAAGAGGAGGATCCTCGCAGGATCTAGCTGGTCGCGGTATCAGTTCTAAAACAACGGTCAATCTTTCAATGCCTATATTTTGTTAGGCAGAACACCACCTGGAAGTTACACACTGAACTCATGCCCCAGATAAGTTTGTAATTATAATGTGATGCTGTCTTAAACCACCAGTAATGGTAAGTGGTTTTGAGGGGTGTATGATCAAGAAATTGTAAAAAGGGATGAAGGAGCGACATGCATATATGCAAACGAAGTCTCTGAGCAAGATCATTTTTGTCTGAAAAGCCCTCAGCATGTGCAATTTCAGGAGTACTGATAATTTTATATATTTTTTCCTTCTTTAATCAAGTAACTTGAACTCTCAGTGAAATTTCGATAGGGATGGTTTTCCTGCAATTTCTGACAATAAAACAACGAAGTAAAGCGGTGCATTTTAATACACTACAGCAGGGTCTCAAAGGGAATTGCATTAAAACACAAAAATACTCGAAGACATCCTAAAAGTAATCTCATGCTGTAAGACAATCATGCGAAACCTACCAAATGAATTCAACCCATAATTTGGGGATCGAACTGCGGCACAAATTAAAAAAATAAGCTCTAATTATTCTAAAATGATTAAAATGGTAAGAGTTTAATGTTCATCCAACATATTTTTTTAATACAGTTACTCAATTTCCACATCAGTATTTCACTCTTTGACAAGTTAAAAAGAAAAGCTGCGCGGATATTCGTAAAATTTCCACTTTATGTGTTAATCGCTTCATCTTGTTATAGGTATACCCTCTATATTCAACACAAAATCTTTCAAAAACGTCTTCATCAAGAGTTAAAATGATTCCGCTTTCGAAAATCAACGGAATCGTTTAAGAACTATTTCAAAAATCGATTAAAAATCGGGATGACCCTTTTGATTGACACCCAGTTAACTTGTGTGAAGAAAGTGAACAAAATCAACATGAATGATCCCTAGTGATTCAGAAAATACTTCTAAAATCGTACTACCTATTCTGTAAACTTCCATGCAAGTGTGCATTATTACATGTGATTCTATCGTGTTTTCGGTTGCACTTATATCTCCTTTACACCTAATTTTACCGGGACAATGATGTCGCATTATAAAATTCGCTACAATTTCACGTTAATTTAAAAACTGAACTCTATACTTACTGTCAAAGGAGGCAAAAAGATCAGGTTTGTCCTCAACTGACACCATGGAACGATAATCCAACTTCGGAGGAGGATCCTTCTTCTTCGAGCCAATTTCTGTGGGCTGCCTTATGAATGTCCCCACTGAGGATCTCCTATAACAGATCAAACATGTTAAAAACATTGTTATTGCAAATTGAAATATCAAATTAAATTATCTATCGATTTGTTAACTCGAATAAGAGTTAATTTAACGAGATACATTAGGTGTTGTGATTAGGTATGTAATGAAAAAATCGACAAAGCTCTCAAATTACCCTTACAGTAACGTTAAGCTCTTGCTAACAAATCATTGATAATAATTCTCTTTTAAAGCTATTAAATTTCTAGACAAGCCACATATAGTAAGGGGAGATGCAAATATGTGGGTAGTGGAAGTGTGCGTGTTGTGTGTTCTTAAGCCGAATTTTGCTTTTTATTTTTGATATTTGGAGAGTGAGGTGACTTAAGTATTCATTCATTTGAAAAGAACAAAATTTGTTTAAGCAAAGATAATATTGAATTTGGGAGTAGCCTGATCTGCCCTGGATATGGTGGACTAAACAACTATATATTCTGGCCTATTTATATTGAAGTCAACAATTTTTGTTTTGTCTTTGGTAAAGAAACTAAGTATAAAAGAACACTAATTTCTTAGTATGCATGAAGGAAGAAGCTCGAACAAAAGAAGAAATGAATTTAGGTATTAAAACAGATTAGTATTTCTTTGTGTTCTCTAAATATTTAAATCAACTCGCCAAATCACTAGCGCATAACCTAGTGGGTATATTCAAAACGTTTACCGACATGCTGACCATCCGATAACATAACGCTACTCCATCTACACACGCACACCTACCCAACAGCGCTAACAGTAGAGCCGACCGAGGAGCCTAAGGCTCCGACTTGGGCTCCTACGGCGCCCACCGTAGATCCGACGGTCGAACTGAGGGCCCCCACTTGGGCGCCGACTTGAGCGCCCATGGCTCCTACTTGGGCGCCGACTTGTGCACCCATGGCTCCCACTTGGGCCCCGACGGCGCCCACGGAAGCCCCCACGGAGCTGATTATGTTAGTGGGAAAAAAGCTACTCGAAGAGGCGCTATCACCGGTTAACGGCGGGCCTCCGCTGCCCCCCGAATGGGGTCCCCCGGAGCCGCCGCTGTCCTCGGAGGGAGTTTTGGCGAAAAGCCCTGTTCCGAAGTCCACCAAGTGGATCGGAGAGCTTTTGTGTTAGGCAGCGGAAAGAGAGAAGCTTACCGGTTAGTTTCAGTTAGGGAAAGTATATTAACAAGTAGGGTTAAATTACGAGTGAGATAGCCGCGACGACATAAAAATCGAGGAAATCGAACCATATATAAAGTTCTTCAACTCTACTTGGTAATTTACTATCTTTCTGGGCGAACGAAAAGCGTCAGTTGGAACGATTTACCATAATATTAGTAAGGAGTAACTTAAATCACTTATTGTTAACAGTAATACACACCTTGAGAACACTTTAGAAAACACAGATGAGTGTTGTGCGTCCGCGGTTTGCGGCTGACTAGGTAGCTTATCATCTTCCTTATCCCCGCTCAAAGTTTCCATCCAAGAAAGGGGATAGGACAGTCTTTTCAACATCTGAAACACAACAGCGATGTTAATTTTGATCTTCGATAATTGAAGCTCTGCAGCAATCTGAAGAAACCAAAGAACTCACCTTATTTTTCCTACTTTCAGACTTTTCAGCATCTTCTTTGGAATCAATTAAACTCGTCGAGAACTGGGTACCGGAGGTGTCTGCATCACTGCTCGAATCCAAGCTGAACGACACACTGTTTGTCTTCTTCCGAGCCGGACTCTCGTTCTCGCTACTCACAGATTGGTGGTGCAATGGGGGCAAAGGCACCGGAGGCACCCAATCTTTGGATAGAACTATATCCGCATCGCTATAATGCTGAACAAATGAAAATTAGACAAAAATAATAACCATGTGGGATTACTTACTTCTTTGACGCGAATAGGAACGACGGAGGATTCCCTAATATCAATACCCGAATCATGGCAACTTTCTTTCGCTTCGGCTTCTACTGCCTCGCCAGGAGTCTGTTCTTCCTCGACATGTACTTCATTGACAGATGATAACTCTGGGATTTCGTCGATATCAATCGATCTAATTGAAATTAAATGAAACAAAATAATCGTCAACTGGATAGTGTATTTAATAAAAAAATGTGCATCATTATCATCACGTCAACTTACTGCCTCTCCCGCGAGGTCATGGGCCAGTGATGATCCAATAACGATTTTCTTCTCTCCTCCAGTGTTCTCTGTTCCTGTTCGGGATCCTCCAGATTAGTGGGAGTGACAAGTTCCCTCTCGAAGGCCTTAGGAAAAGCGTCACCCTCCCGTTCTGTACATGAACACACAGACTCAGCATCATCAGTACCAGTCACTACAAACGAGACCTCTAAGCTAATATATGATTCATGCTATTGCCACATTGATGTCGATATATGCAGACAAGCCATAGCGAGAAATAAGAGTTACTGACCTGAACTACAAAACGAATACATCATCGTTTCATCAGAAGGAAGAAGAAACATGTTTTAATTTAAGACGAAGGCGGAGTCAACAAATATAATGCAAGTATGAAGTTTTATAATATGGTGCAGGCCCAATAATTTTTTTAGGTATACAGGATCATATACGTGGTGCAAAACCCTACTAAAAATGAGTGTTATTGTATTTTCGGCCACCAGTTTTTGCAATACTGTCCACAACTTTACTTTCGGAGTCAATACTAATAGGCGAAAAACAATGCGAACATTATTTCACATTTAACGTGCATGCCATTACCAAATTTACCATTAAACCAAATTTTAGCTAACTTTTCAGAAGCTCGAAAATGTTCATTACTCATTCGTGATTATCGTGATACGCTGCCTACATTTTCCAGAGCAACAAAAAAGTCAATGCAACAGCACCCAAAGCTCTTAGTCCGTATGCAGCTCAGACATCGTTAAAAACATCTTATTTACATACTGATCTAACTTACCCAATTCAGGAAAAGTTTCGTCTTTCACCAGCAGAGACTCCGTTTCCTTCTCTCCTTTTGGATAATAGATCTCAGCTTTTTCATTGACGTTGCTCTCCATATGGCTGACCCTCATGTGTGCTATATCATTGTATATGGCAACGTTGACTACAAATTCCATTGGAGCTATCACGCCATATGCTTCTGGTCCTTTTTCAATTACCTAAAAAAATCAGTTTCATGACACAGTACAATTTATGCAGTTTAACTAAGATTTTTATAGATTTCATTCGTAAAATAGTTTAGTTCAGTACTTACCAACGGATCTGAAACATTAGGATCAAACATCACAGCATTAGGGGTAACTAAAAGCACACCACTGACCACTCCCTCTCCATCGGTGATATGCCTCACATTAATTTTAAGGAATCTCTCACGGAATACTGATGTCGGTTCCTCTTCGTTCTCGACCGAAGAACTCTGGTTACATGAAGGAGTTCGGACTCTTTCTACATGTCCGGGCTTTGGGCTGACCGGCCGCAAGTTGTCTAGAAGTTCTAGAAACAATATACGTACTTTACATGGAGGACTAGAAAGGTTAATAGTGGGATTATTGCAGTCTTGGTGAGGCATCCAAACCCGTAATACGGGTTTGGATGCAAAAATGGGTACTTAAAGTTTTAATTCATTGCCCAACTCGCATTAATTATTAATTTAAAAATTCGTGATTAACTTTGCCTGCAAGGACTTACTTTTCGGTATGCTAAATAAATTGAAAACGTTCATCCCGGCATATGTTTTCTCACGAACTGACCAAACATCGGTGCAGGAAACCCAACTGAGGACTAATTTTATATCCACTTCAATAGAGTAGTAAATCGCAACTTTTGATAAGATTAACTATCTACTTATATTTCCGTGGGCACCTGATTCCGTCTATTTTAAGTAAAAACTCGCAGATTGCAAGTAAACTGGCCCGGCACATTACTATACGATAAGCAAAATGCACCACGTGGGAGTTCGAAGCAGCAGTGAATTAAACACCTTGTAAAGTCGATGTAAACACTACTTAAAATGAATGATGACTTTCCAGCTGATAGTGCCATTCGCAGTGTAAGATGAAACTTTGGAACGTTTCATATATTGCATTAAACTGTCGAGGTGCAAAATCCACAACATGAATGGTAAAGCACATAAACTAATTGTAAATATTTTGCCTCCACGTAAATGAATGTTTTTGCTTTAACTTGCTGGAATAATTAAACGAATATAATGGACCAGTCACGACAAATGGCCTCTCATAACTGATAACACTCGTTGATTCTGTGGACGAAATTTTTCAATGACATTGTGACATAATGACCGCATAATTCTGTCGATGGCGCGTTGAATCTCGTCTTCCAAGTCAGAAATTGTTCTTGGGTTAATGGCATATATCTTCCCGTTCAAACAAACCCAAAGGAAAAAATCCAAAGGTATCAAATTGCACGATTGTGGGGGCCATATCATAACGGTGCAGCGCGAGATAACACTGCCTTGAAATTTCGTCTTCAAACATTCAATTGTTTCATTTGTTGTGTGACAGATTGCACCTTTCGGTTAAGACCACATGTCCGTGAGGTCTATTTGAGATCAGGAAGAAATTATTACAATGACGAACGAGAAGGTGCGTTGTGGTGACCGAAAAATCCACGACCTTTTCAAACCCTCTCCGCGGAACTATCACCATTTTGATACGATATTTTCACAATTTCTGTACGTCCTGCGTTCGTGTAATTCTCCAGAACTAAACCTTAGTTTTTACACAGACAGCTTTTACAAAAGCAATTTTAACAGCTGCTCAAATACAATGCTGCACGAATGACCCAAGAAAAATGTTAATGGTTCAAAATAACCGGTCTTAATATGACACGTTGGATTATGCGAAAAAGAATATTGCAGTATCTTCCCTACCATTCACCCCATTGCATTATATGAAGTGCTCCTTAGCCAACAAGAACCAAGAAACCCAACCCCAACTGTTAAACTTCAATTAAGAAATCATTTTATTTGGATAGAAAAGAGTGATTTTTGCAATAGATGTGCAAAGCGGTGCTCTACCGTATGCTCGTGAGTTAAAGCTTTGCTTGCAGATCGTAAATAACTTGATTCTTGCAAAAACTACAACTTCAAATGTTTAATCTCACCTTTCTCGTCTAGGGGTAAATCATCTTGAGTATCCTCGACAGGGGTGGAGCCTTCAGAATCGTTTTCTACTGGTTCTCTCAGAGGCACATACAACTGTTGGCCTGGGAATATGTATGGTGTTGCAAGTCTATTCACTTTAGTTAGTTCCGAAGGTGTAGTATCGAACCTTGCAGCCACTGACGTTAAGGTATCCCTATCGGCGACCTGTAATTCATATGAAATTTAAGCGCATCGAATGCTGTCTAACGAAACTCACCATGTAGATGGTGGTATTTTCCGGAGGTCCACTTCTCCTTCCCGACAAACTGTTGGTGGAGCCATCAAGATCTGTGAACAAACATTTACCATGAAACTAATTACTTTTACTGATAATGCAGCGAGGCAGCCCGCAGCAGATACCTGAAAAATGAAATCCGTAATAATTATAGTAAACAATCACGAACTTGTCGAAACCGTCCTCGGTTCGGTCTATAAAAGCACAGGAATGGGGCTGGCAGTGATCGAAGTAGTCTTCGACGAAGTCCATGGCGTGCGAGATGCCATAAATACCGGAAGAGAGAAAAGGACAAAATGCATTACCGATGATGCAACGTTGTGCATCTCTGTTAGATGACAGATAAAATCGTATGCCTGTAACGAAACTGTCACCTGACGAAACTAGACATGAACGTTATCTACTGGCGCGATATCACACACACTGCGAGAGAACACACCTTCGCAGGTACAATAATTTAATCATGGTTCCAAGGAACCTTGTCAAGTAACGCTGATTATCTATCTGTTAATCAAAAATAAAGTTTCGCGTTACGGTAGAATAAACTTTTTTAGCCGGCTGAGCGCACCCGATTAAGATATTCGAGGCGGCTATCAAAACTTATCCAGTTTAATTTTCTTTACAGGTCTGTTTGGACATTTTTTCCCGGTGCGTAGTAGAAAATCGATCGAAGCTTTTTATTAACTTCGGGAAAGATAAGGTAAAGTGAATCAATAATAGGTGTGTAGATATTATGCGTTAGTACCCCCGGGCCATCCTTTCGTAAATGTAGGCCGTTGATCGAGTCCTACGTAGTTTCAAACATCTGACTAACGGATGAGTCAATGCCAAATGCCTTTGGCCTTATGTTACTTCAGTTTTTTTTATGGTCACCCCTTATCTATAGTCCGAGTGTTAATAATGAGGCGATAACGAGAAGACCTGGGGCTGCATTTTTGCGTACGCAGGAAAAGAATCACCGCTGGTTGAGTATTGTTGAAATACCGTTACGTTGGTTAGACCATTCGTATTTGTACGGGTGAGTAACAACATTAAACGGACTGACGTGGGGGACGCACAAGTTGACCATGTAAACCGGTTGGAATAGGCGTAGCGTTATTTTTTGTTGACAATGTGTTCTCAATGAAATTTGTATTAAAAAATAAGCGCGACTTAGAGGCTCATAGCTGAACGATATTTTTCTATTTAACAAGTGTACAAACAGACGCAGAGCACTTTTTGTGAAATTAAGCCTCATAAAAAATATACTTATTAAAAAGTTTTATAATCAAAATAACCTCCATTATTATCTATGGTCTTTTGCCACTTTTCGGGTAGATAATGGCTGCCTTCGCAATAAACGCTGAGTAGTTTCAAGACAACGTTAAACTGCTTTGGTCTCAACATGTGGAAGGAGCAGGGAACCAACCCTGGAGAGTAGGGCGCGTGCAGGAAAATTTCTAAGCCGAAGAATATGACTACCTAAAACGATTTTACTATATGCAGTCGAGCATTGTCACGCAGCAACGTCACTGTCCGACTTCCCTGGCTCCAGAGCTTCATTCAATTTAATCTTTTGGGAATTGATAATAATCGGCTATAATAGTGTAGAAAATGACTCCCTTTCAATTCCACCAGACACATAGTTACATAAACCTTACTCGTCATGAATGTTTAGTTTTGCGACTGACGTGGATGGCTAGCTTGGATCAATCCACGCTTTTCTACGCTTAGAATTACCATATAAAACATTCTTTCTTTTATACCAAGAAAGCGAGTTAACGCAGATGTTAACTTTTCGATTTTTGTTGTTTCTTATTAGCTTGTGAGGAACTCATTTTCTTTCTTTTTTAATCTTTCCCATTATATGCAATCGAACTAAAATTGTTTGTTGAATCACTCCTAATTCTTCTTATAGCTTTTTTCAGTTTGACGTAGAATTTCATGCAGTAAAATTTAAAGTTCTTCATCTTTAAACTTTTTCTCCACACCCGGACGTGGATCGTCCTCAAGGCGAAAATTTTCTTCAAAGAACTATCTCCTAATAGTTAAAGCACTAACAAAATAATGCCTCCAACAGGAATTACTCTTTTCTGTAGTTCCCGCAGCATTTTTATACAGTTTAAAACAAACCAACATTGATATTCTTAAATTTTGCCCACAAACATACATCTTTTAATCACGTTTTATGCCCTGAACGATAGCTCGGGGACAATTGACCATTTTTTCATATAAAAAACAATAACTAAATCTCACATGCTTAAAATTGCGGACCAATTGCATGCCGATGCACGTATGTTTTTAATACGATTAACTTCAACGCTCAATTTCTTTTTGTACACCCATTAATTTAATATTTTTAATAATAAAATACAGGGTGTCTAAAATATCTGGCCTAGACGAAGCGATTCTCACAATGGATTTTGTTAAGTAAAGAAAAAGACGAACAGTTTACGGAACTATGTATATTTTCCGGTTAATAGGAGTTATCAATATTAAATTGTCAAATACGGCCTGGATTTTTTAATTCCAATTTTGGAAGTTCAATGATACCCTCTCTGATGCTATTTTCAGATGTTTCATCTCACAAATGTACCTACTCCTAACTACATAAAATCTTGTATCTTTGATATCAGCCAAAAAGACTCCGTCGAAGAAAAAACAATAAACAAGGTATTCAATTTAAAATTCAAGTATTGTGGATGTTTCCTCTTAAGTTGGAGATGCTAAAAAATCCTTTGTAACTTTTTCAACGCACTCATATGCGAAACACAATGTGGAGATATTATTTCAATGAGGTTACAGTTGATGTTAATAGAGGTGAAATAGCTCTCACATCCCATATTAGACAATTTTTTTTCTTATTTACATTAACAAAGCATTATAATAAAAGTTATCAACCTACCTCTGTTCAGAGTTCTGTCCACTTGGTTCCGCAGGACCGCAAGATCGAATGGTGAGGAAATGCCGTGGTCCACACTTCTGCTCTTACTCCTAAAAATTATTCAGTATTAGAACAGGCAAACGCAGACGTTTGAAGAAGAAACATTAAATGCAACAAGTGTGAGAATATTTTTATTAACATGTACTGAGACACACAGAGCTGAAAAAGATTTCAACGGTCTTCGCAATAATTGAAAATCGAAAATGAGAAAACACACAATACGGAATTATTTTTTATTTGAAAAGTAAAATTAATTTGATAAAAACGTATTGAAGACCAAAAGAAGAGGAAATTCATATATTCAATAATGCAAACAAAATCGATACATATGAACATATATAAATATGCATGTGCAAAATATCACCCACCAAAATGTCGAGAATCTGTAATTGATTAGTTTGTCCAATTCGCCTGACCCTGATGGTGAAATAAACCATTATTAGATAAACGATGCTAATTAATCGATATAACAACAATCAAAGCCCTCGAATAAAAATAGGTTCGAGTAATTTGCTTTTGTTATCGTTAAGTACATGTAAAGTCTGACGTCACAGTTACATAAGCAATAACACATCATTGTAACTAAAATCCCATATATCTCCTAAAAAACACAATAGAAATGGGTTCGTGACGATACTCACCTTGTTATCGGTAAATCCTTTGGGAGTTTCGTAATGTCTTGTGAAGCCCTGCGTGACCTATGGGTGAAGGCAAGAAATGAAGATAAAACCATGCAAAGCAAAATTTAAAAAATGGTACAGTGAGTAAATTAAAAAAACATGCATCTATTGAAAACATAAAATCAAGCTATTACACACTAAGTTGCTTAAAAACGAAATTGAGATTGCCATGCAATGAAATATGAAATGTGTCGCCATTATCTCATAACTTTTGAATTCGTCAATAATGATACTTCAAAAGAAACATTCTCTAATAGTTTCACACTTCACACGCAGGTCGTTTGTAAATGTGTATTTTCCGGTCATGTCAAAGAGAAAGTAGATTGTGAACCGCCACTGCTATATGACTGATGAAGATATTTTTTACACGTGCGCCGGTACTCAACAAATAAATAAATAAATAAGGTCAAGGCAGCGCGGCAGAGTGAATTGTGAAACTTAAATAACAGGACGTACGAAAGATACATATATTGGGGAATAATGATATTATTAATACGTGGTTATTTAGGAGCTGTAACCGTAAATAAAGTTCGTCTCCCTGTTTGATAAATAACATTAATTCATATTAATATTCTTATTTTCGAGATTCAGAAACGTTAAAAATCAATGGTATTAATGACAATGAAACAACATTATCCAACGCGGCAAAATTTAATTGAATAATTCATATTCTGACCAATTATGCCTCGATCCTTTCAACAGATTTTTTTCAATGATAGTAATTATCATTATCACCTTCTTGAATGCATATAGATCCAACCTCGGGATTGTCTCATTATTCATCAATTTATTTTAATTTTCTTCCGCTTCTTAGCTTTACAGAGACGATTATCGAGTGTTTTGGATGACTGTGAAACCCATTCCTCACTTTTCTTCTAAAACACTAGAATAACAGATTAATAATGACACGTTTATGGAGCATCATTTATTTAGCAAGGTAATCAGTCGATGTCGTCATCACCCCCGTTAGTTTAAATATGAAAGGAAACGTCACCTTTGGTATTACGATTCAAAACATTGCCTTTTCGTGTCTTAGATTTAATTTATGCCCAATTTCTGTAAGTTTACTGTAATTTTGCAAAATGCCCGTGGTGCTTGTCTTGAGAAATACGGATTCCATTGAATTATGTGCATATTTTGGTGCACTTAACATTTCAGTTCTTCACAGATGTTTAGAAAAGTATTGCAACACTGGCGATTCGAAAATATATAGCCACAATTGCACAACTTTGCCCTGATTTAAACATTTAAACCTCATATTTAAGATCAGTAAGATCCTGTATACACCATAGTTGTGACACACTTGTGACCCTCACGTCTTAAATTCCTCAGCGTGCCGCGTTTCCTAATTTAAACTTGAGGATCGGCTCATAATGGTCTAGTTCAAAACCTTGGTATATAACATACTCTTACTGTAGTGTTTTGAATTGGTTACAAAAAATGGCAAACCAGTGTTAATGCGTGTGGGAAACGTATATTTGACAAATAAATAAAACGATTTATTTACCGCCTGAATTTCATTAAAAATACATTGCAAAACGTTACAAATCTGAAGGAACAATTGTGAGTAATAAGCATTTGCTACATAAATGCAGTAATTTTTCATTTCTTTGTGGCACATGTCCGTTTAACTTTTAGTATCTAAAGATGATCATTTATAGATTTAAAAATGAGCGGTTTGAGTAATAATGGATGGTTCCGTTTAAATTACATTTATTTTAGGTTTATTTTTAGTGATTGAAATGTTTGCTAACTAGCCAAAAATAAAGCATTTGTTTCATTCTTTCAATTGCACTTTTCAAAGACAAAACTGAAATGACCTTCCTTTAACGTTCTACGAGTTTAAATGAGCCATTTAAGAAACAACGACTTCGAGAGCTGAAGCTGAAATGGTTGTAATGACTAACAATCGTGGATTCGACTTCGAAATTCAGTCATTAGGCAAAAAAGGCGCACCGTCATATCGCATTTCCTGCATCCTCATTATTGTCACATCTCGCACAAATTGGCGCCGACATGTTAATTTTCACCACAATGCCATCCGTTATATAGTGGTCAAGTCACTCTATCATGTGTGAATATTCGAATACATAATGAGACGACAGTTTCGCATGAAACTAATAAATATTTCGTTTTAATGACCTAAGAAATTAAACGTGAACTGTCAAACATCATGTGTTTCTCCTCAAAATATTTTCCTAATTAATATAACTTCTCTCGTTGTTCATCTAGTTATGAATAGTGGAGGGAACGACGAAAAAACACAAAATTAGATAATAGTGAGAAAGAATATAATTCACCATAACCCATAAACGCAAACTAATACTAATGTGTACTTATTATTGAGTTACGACATATTTCATTACCTGTGAACTACAAATTTATACACCTGTTGCAAATATATTATTGTTATTATTATGGGACGCTCATATCTGTAGTGACTATTTGCATTGAATAAGTGAAATACTTATTGCCAATAACAAAGTCCATCAGGGTCACTGCAAAGCATCACTTAGGAATTTTTTGGTGTCGAAGGCCTTGCTGGGATTTAATTTTTACTTCTTAAATACTTTTTTATCAAGCGTCCACTGTCGATTTTCAAGGTTTAAACATCTAGACAAAGCCATAAACAACCTCTTTCATTTTTTTGGCTGCAAGCTTGACCATTATTCTTTCGAACGTGAACCGTAAGCTCCAGTTGCGTTATTTATAACTAACGCCCACTCTTCTAAAGGTTAAGGGGAATATTTATGTATTTATTTTGTTTATAGGAAATGTGTTTAAGGTATGCTTGCCACGCCCGTTTGGTAGTAAGCTTGTTTTTTAATTTTTTCTTTGTTTGCCACACAACAGACGCATATTAATGTGAATGTCAGATTTTTAATAATTACTGCTAAGTGGAGGGCTTCATGATTAAACCTTTCGAATAATGAACTCACCCGTTACTTGATGGTGTATCTTTCCGCTAATTTATCATTGAACATTGGACCTTTTTAATTCCAGCACTTCGTTGGTGTTTCCTTGTTCAGGATCTTAAAGCTCCTCCCTTCTTCACGGATCGCCTTGCTTTCTACTCAATTTTTAACCCGTTGCTCGCTTTAGCTTCATAAATCTCCATTTTCGTGTTCCTCAAGCAATACCAATTTAATAAGAACAATATAAATACGAGTTTTCCACGCGGTTTTGTTCCTGAGGGCTTGTTTTTTCCATGAGACTCCACGTGTATCGCGCGTGACGGAATCCGGAAGAAACAAAATTGTCTTGTTCCTGTCGGATTCAGACTTACATCTAAATTGCTTTTGACGAGATGCATCTGCACATGTATTTGAATAGGCAGCTAACTAACAAGTCCTATAAACACCCGTATATTTTGCATATAAAATGCATTTTGTTGGTCATTGCCTAACCAGAAATCTCGCACCATTCAACCAGTCTCAGCCCTCGACATCTCGTAAGCGATTTATCGATTCTTCGTTACATTCAATTTCCTATAGTGACGCCGATTGGCACATTGGCAGGATTGGCAATCAGCGAAAGATTGTAAGCGGAAATCATGTCACTATTCATTTCGTGTATAAACTCAGTATTTCAATTTATATATTTGGGCCTGTATCGAACCCATCCAGAAAGCTGCAACATCTGCAATTTTGATTATTTTTTTATTATTTTTTTTACATGAATCTGCCGACCGCAAACCGCGGTGGGAGATATTCAGAATGATATTATTTTGCATGGTGTAATTGGTAGACCGCGGATGTTTCGAAGGTTGTTGCACCTGAAAATGACGCGGCTGAAAATTCGTTTCAAAACTGATTTCGCCGCTCACAACGAGGAGGTGGAATTGCAAAAAGAGCGAGTTCGGTCTGACGAATTTTGCGCAATAAAAAATTGCTGTCCGCACGTACATTAAATCGAAATCGACCATTTCCAGAAATTTAAATGTCTGAGAATTTCAGTTAAACATGGCAACGTTTAATTTGACCATATACGCCTGTAAAATGATTCGGGGCCCTTGAAATAAATTCGAAAACTTCCCCCTTTGCACCTCTCAATTTCTTCTTAAATGCGACCATAGTTAAAGGTTAGTAAGAACAAAACAATATTCCAGTACCTAGGAGCGCCAGTAAAAATGTTCCACCAAGATCCCCGTTTCTCCCTCCTCACTTGGGGCGGCGACCCAAACTGGTCTTCCAAATTACTACTGTCCTTCCTCCTCTTCTTCTCAAACTTGATGGCATGCCAGGACTTCCTCCGGCTCTTTTTAATGGGGAGAACGACCTCATCCTCGTCAATATCCTTGATATTCGGCCAAGACCCCTCGGGGTGTCGCAGAATGATTTTTTCGGGTACCGCCTGGTGAAGGAGTTAAAACGTTCTTAGATGAACACTTAGAGACAAAATCGTTCAGGAAACTAAGAGCTCACAGCTGATCGTAACTGACCTCTGTAGATATTGTGTGGTTTAATCTACTTATAGTCAGTACCAAAAATATTGGGACGAACGCTAAAGACATAAAATAGAGTATTTTTCGATTGAAAGGTGTTAAACACAGATTTTTTTGTAATAATGCTTTAAAATACCAACAACAAAGACTTATAGTTAAAGTTTTCAAAATATTTAACAACATAAATGTTTAATCAACAAATAATCAAAATTGTAAAATACCAATTTCGATTTAAGACAATTAGTGGTGTATCATTATGAAAAAGACTTACTATAATAAAATTGCTTCCATATTAAAACTTAGTACAGTAAGATACAATATTTTGCAATTTAATAATGAAAACAGACTTGACTTTATTCCAGAAACTGGTCGTCCAAAACTGTTAAATCAAAGGCACCAACGTCTTATTATGCGAAAAATGAAAAAGATTCAAAAATTAATACTCTAAAACTCCAAATTTTATTAAACCAATATACACAAAAAAAGGTACTTCTTCAAATAATACGACGATGCATCAATTCTCATGGGTATCGTGGTAGAATAGTACGAAGAAAATCATGGCTGAATAAAAAGTATAAGAAAATACACTTAGAATTTGCATTCAGTTACGTCTTAAAAGAAAATTACTACTGGTCAGATGTACTTTTCTGTGATGAGTCCACATTTAATATCTTTGGCTCTGATGGGCCACCTAGAGGAGAAAGGCAAATAAAGCTTTGAAAACTGAGAATCTACATCTAACTCTCAAGCACGGAGAACAGTCTATTATGTTTTTGTGGATGGAAAAATTGGTATTAATAGAAGAAACAATGGACAAAATGTACTATCTCAATCTTTTAAAACAAAATAATAAATGTAACGCTGAAAATGTGAATATTTTAAACACTTCGAAATTCCATCAACACAAAGGCCCCAAAAATAGCGCTTGAATAATACAAAAATGGCTACTTAATAATCGTCCTAAGGTTATCAAAATTCCAGCTCAGTCCTCAGACCTTAACCCTATTGAAAATATATGGCATTTTCTTGAAGCGCAAATAAGAAACCATCAAATTACTAATAAGGACATTTTAAAGCAAGTATTGCAAAAAAATAGAATAAACTGAACAAAAATTTTCTATGAAAAATTATTTTTTCAGTGCTAAAGTAGTTAAAAAGTGTTGTTGAGCAAAAAGGGGAGCCACACTAAATATTAAAGATATCTGCGTTTCCTGTAGAAATATAAAATCTAAATGGTCCCTATATTTTTGGATCATTGAAATGTTACCATTTTAAAACTTCTACTGTAAGTTTTTATTGTTGGTGATTTAACATAATATTGTTTTAAAAAATCTGTTTTTCCATCGCTTTTTAACGGAGGAACATCTGATTTTGTAAATATTCATCCTCCGTCCCAATATTATTAGTACTGACTGCATGTAGATTAGAAGCAAGGAAATCGGTTACCAACTTTGGTAAAAGTAATATTGCTGACTATTTATAATGAATTATCGAAATAAGTATGTCGAAGATAATAATATTGATAGACTTCTTTTAAATGACTCATGGTTCAGTGGAAATTCCAAGGAGGAATTATCAGTTGCAGTAGTTGTTACCTTTAATCCCATCAAGACGAGTATGAACCATAAGGATAAGCGACACAAATATCTCGGGCGATATAACATAACCGTCCATTAAGCATCAATTCGTTTTAATTGGCAGCTTTTACAATAAACAAAGTTGTTTATGTCTTGAGGGAAACACTCTTATTATTGCCATCCTTTAAATTTTTTTCGCGCATACCTTGGTAATGAGATCTGTCACGAATGACGTGAAAAAGCCTTCATCCATAAATCATAACATTTTTAAAACTATAATTAAATGCGTTATTTAATTGCTGGCAATCGTCGTAACATAATGGCATTAAATGCAAAAAAAGTAGAGTTTTATTTGTTTAAGGTTTTAGGCCCAAATAAAGCTAATAAGTAGTGTTTGATTCAAAGTCCATTTCTGTGGGCTTTAAAACGCTTTTTGCTTAGATTTAATCGATTGTTTATCAATATACATAAGTGTTAGGAAAGCCCGAAACAATAAGGATGCAATTAGGTATGGCAAAATGATCGTCAGTTTCCAGCGTCTGTCCACTATACGTATTGTTTATTCGTTGTAACTACTTGACGAAGTCGAGCAGGACTTGATTCCGCAGACTTATGTACATTTTCGGAACCATGTTCTAACAAAGAGTTCGTCCAAGAAGGCCTCACTAAAATAGCGGATAAATATATGTAAAATCATCCATTAGAAGCTCCAAATTGGCCTATCCAAATAATGGTGGTAAAAAACTATCCACCGGGTGTTTTCATCAAACAACATCAACATCTCGATAAAACTGATGACAGTGTTTTTTTACGAATTGGACAAAATCTATTTATTTCGGAGGAACTTGACGTAACACCTTTTAAGGCGCCTTTCTGGCAAATGAGTCACTAATCCAAAATGGCGAAATAGGGGAAACTGGTGTCACCGTAATGTATCTCCAAGGGGAACACGACGTTTTAGAAACACTAATAAATAGCGAATCGCAGGTCAAAAAATGGCGTCGCTTCTAGCGGCGTGCAGGCAATTGTTTCGACATCTGCAATTAACCCTGCGCAAACGTCCTGTCTACGGGTAAAATATCCTGTAATATTTGAAAATTCTTCAGGGCGGTAATGGTAGAGACAAATAGAACTCGTCGCTCTTATGCGTATGGAGAAAAGTGGACTCATCAGCTTTAATTAAAAGATGGATGAGTGAAATCTCATAAGTCATTTGCTATTTACCAGCAAAAACCTAATTAACCACAGACAACAGATGAATTTATCCGACACACTCTCCTATAATTCCAGCCGTTCAAAATGCTTGTACAAGTACTGTACTCACGTGCCCAATGCCTTTGAGTGTTGCATAAAAACAAACTCAAACATCTTTGAACATAAAAATAATTGCCACTTCGATGAATCACTCGACTTCTCTGCCTCTAATCTTCACCCAAAGACCTTGAACGTTGATGAACGAAAACAAGCTCGCTCTACTAACTTCTGCAATTATAACCCACTTCTTCAGATAATTAATATGCGAATTGGAACAATAAAGCATTGCGAAATCGCCTTGAAGCCTTGTCAATATTTTTAATTAATTTGTTTGCTTCATTAAGTATCGATTTCCCAGTAGAGCTTTGTCCTAATCCTTTCCTCGTGCCACGTAATTGCTCTCATCTTCCACGCAGGTAAACTCAGTTCCCGTTTATTACTTTCATTTCTACTTTTAATAAAATTAGCTTAAACTGACTGTTTTAGTGCTATTGCTGTCGGATTAAGTATCTACTCCTTGAGCTCCTTTCTTTTCTAAGCTCCCAGCAATAAAATTGGCTTCGGTATTAGTTCGTGGAGAGCGCCAATTTCTCCTTATGACGACTGGAAACGGATTTTGAAATGTTCATAAAAATCGCTTCAAGGATCTGAGGAAGCAGGTGGTGATTAATGCACTTTGGTATTAGCGCTAAAGCACTTTTATGGCACTCGAAATAGCCTCATTTGTTGACTTTGGAATCAACGGACAATAAATTATCCTGCGTATCACCTGATGGCAATTTGTGTGCTTACACAGGAACCTGACTGTTTGTTGTTGATGTTGAAAGCAGCAACACGGGCATGTGCTGACCTGCGAAGGACACTAAATTAAATCTGAAAATAAATCGCATATACAGGGTGTCCCCTGAGTCAACGATATCCCTTGAAGGGTGTATAGGCCAACGCAAAATAAGTCGACTTAACTAGACTTGTTTTAATCCAAAAGTTGATAATAACCGAGATACAGGGTGTCAAAAGTGAAATAATAAATAATATTTTCTGTAATACATCCTGACTACTTCGAAGTTCACTAAATTTTATATTAGGGAATTGCTTGAAATTATTAATTCAAATTTATCGATTATTAGTTATTATTATTATTATTATTATTATTATTATTATTATTATTATACAGGGTAGTGGTCTTTTTTGTAGCAGGACTTTAATAGTCGATAGAAAAACTTATTTTAAGGAGAAAATTTTATATCAACATAGGTCCATAAACTAAAAGACCTGTCGCTGGGTCCCCACGTTTCCTCGATCTAACCCCGTTAGACTTTTTGGTTTGGGGATCTTTAAAAGAACAAATATATGCAACTCCCGAGAAAAGAATGAAAGAACTTATTGAATGCATTAGAAATGCGTGCCGTGAATTGAGAAATCATAATTTAATTGGTGCTCTCCGATTCGTTAGACGTCAGTGTGAATTATGCGTGCAACAAAATGGTTCATATTTTGAACATGTACTTTAAATTAAGTAAATTTCTGTAGCTATTTCTCATTCTTCATTGTGCAATACGTATCAGTTACAATAATAAATCTTATCGTTTATATGAGCAATATTTTTAATTAAAATTATGTTCCAGCTAATAAAAAAATACAATTTTATTATGCAACGGAGCTAGATACAAAAAAGTGTTGTGAGACATTTTTTGTAGAGAATGAATTACTCATTTACGATAAAAATTGAAATTTGATTTTATACAGGACCGCATTAGTGATTTATAAAAATAGTGGAAACGTATTAAAAAAAATGTGATATATTTGTTCACATTTGACACCTTGTATCTCGGTTATTATCAACTTTTGGACTAAGGCAAGTTTAGTTAAATCGACCTATTTTCAGTTGGCCTATCTACCCTCCCAGGAATATCGTTGATCTGCGGGACACGCTGTATACAATTTCCTAATATTTATCGACGAGAACAAGTAACTGATGGAGCCTATTATTAAATTTCTCCTAAATGGTTTGAGGGAGAGGGGTCGGGCACCCATTGTCACGTGGCTTAAATGATGAGGGAAATGGAATATTTTTGCTGGAGCAATGAACCCAACCAAATGTATTTAAACACGAGTCGGTAATTTCTGGGCCATAGTAGTCAATATCGAGTTCTTTAAATTCCATATAGAGCACCAACACAGTTTTTGCTTTGAAAATATGCGCGATCTCTCAGCAGCTGCTGCTGCTTTTGAACAGCTTTGAAATGGTCCGAGATACCGACACTTAGTTTCCTGAACAAACTCCAAATTTCTTATTATAGGCACACAGATTAGAATGCATATTAATTACCCTCTTGCCGTCTAAATAACACGCTTAAATCTATTATTATTGCGTCCAAATTTTTGGTATACCAGCCCATAAATATAACCTCCCAAAGTCGTAAATGTTTGGGCGCCGTAAAAATGACAATTAAGTCCTTTGCAAACGAATCAAAATGGTTCCAATAAAATTAACGATTCCAGTGAAAAATAAAATAAAAATATTCATGCATATAACATTCCGTAACTGTTGCTTTTACTGCCCATTTACGTTTCTTATTGATGCCCCAGGAAACGGTATAAGAAAAACGAGATTGCTTGCTCACTTGTAAATAAAGAAGTTGCATGACTTAACAATAACGTTATTCCCATTAATACGAGTGGTACATTGTTATTGAAATTAGTAAGTGCTAAAATCTTCAATACGCCGAAGATCAATGTAATTTACACCAGTATGAACGTCATCATCTGGTAACACCCTACTTTAGCTTGTTACAGGTAGTGTTTACTTTTTATTATCGGTGGGATTTTAGTTTGTTCAATTACTCAATGAATTTCCAATGTTTTCGAAGATACCACATACTGAACGTTCCTCCTAAAATAGATGGACGTAGACGAATTTTAACAAGAATTCAGGAATTAACTCGGAATCCCAACATCACATGTATCATTTTAGTTATTAAGTCAATCTCGGAGTTCCCCAGAGAAGAAGCAAAGTCGCTAACGCATGTAAAAAAATGTATTACGTTTTCTATCAAACGCGTTCTTTCTAATTAACGGCAAAAGTTTCAAGGGGCGTGTTCCTCCAACAAAACTAAGGTCGCATTTCCTTGTAAACACGGGGGTGGTCTCAGGGCTATTTCCGAGATAACATCGCTCATCTATCTATTTCGCAACTATACTGCGTGACATAGAAAGGAGAACACCCCCTAAAAAAGTTTTATTTAAATCATTTTTGGTATACATGTTCGCATATGACAACACAAAAAACGATTGAATTTTCAGCCGTATTTATCATTGTATTTACGAATTATTAGAAATTTTAGTATTTTTTTATTATGAAAATTGCAATAAAATATCAACAATGTGACTGCAAAATATCATTCATTGGTGTATAGTATGCTTAAAAAGGGCTTTTAGATTTATCAAATGTCCCTAAACGCAGATATGCAGAGAAATTTTCATCAACTGAGCGAGTTTGAGAGAGGTCGAATGGTGAATCTATGAGAGGTTAGTCGGTCATGTAGGGAAATTACCACTAGGTTAAACCGTAGTGTAAACACTATAATGAAATGTTGTCAGGCATGATTTCAAGAAGATCAAGTAGGCAGAAGGAGAGGTAGGAGAAGGAGAGGACTATACCGAAGAGTTACAGAACACCAAGATCGCCGTCTCCAAATTATAGCCGTAAGGGATAGGTTCGTCTTGTCGAGGATGCTGGCGGCTGAATAGTTTGCCCAGTGTGAAAAATCTGTAGGAATTCTAGCCATTTGTCGCCGAATAAGATGTTTTGGACTGATTTCTTACTGTCCCCATCTTGTGTTACCCCTCACTTTAAATCATCGTCAAAATGGACTGCAGTGGTGCAGAGAACGGATTCATTGGAATCTGGAATGGGATAATATCATGTTTAGTGACGAATCCAGATCCTATTTGGGTATGCATGATAGTCGAACAAGAGTAAGAAGAAGACGGGGTTAAAGACGAGGTCCTCAGTTTACAATACAGAGACACGTTCACCAAACTGTTGGGGTAATGATTTGAAGTGCTATTGCATATCGTAGTAGGTCACCTTTACTTTCATTAGAAGTAGTATAACAGCCCAACGATACATTCAGGAACTCATGGAGCCTCATCTCGCGCCTTATCTGGGAACTCTTGTTAATGCAGTTTTCCAGCAAGACAATGCACGACCACATGTGGCTAGAGTGACTATGGACTTCTTTCAACAAAATGTAATCAATTTACTATCTTGGCCGTCTCAATCTCCAAACCTCTCACCGATTGAACATGGAATATTATAGATAAAAGGTTAAATAATTTACCCCATCCCCCACTAACCCTAGCGGCGCTATATTCTGCTGTCTAGTTAGTTTAGAATAAGGTCCCTCAAGAAAACATCGATCACTTCATTAGGTCTATGCTTAGACGAGTACAGGAATGTATAACATACCACGGAGGACCGACCAATTGTTAATTTGTTTTTGTTTTTTAACAATTAAATGTTTTCAATTTTTTAATGAAGTGTCTGTTTTAGCGTAAGAAACATGCATACCAAAAATGATTTAAATAAAATCATTTTCACGGGGTGTTCTCTTTTCTATGTGATGCAGTATATTTGCAATTCTAAAGAAAAACAATTTCGGCCTCCATTAATTCTATCTGCAGGGTGTCATTCAGTAGAAATCAGAGCAGTTCGACCACTCTCGACCCCGTTGAAATCGGCCATAATAACCAATTAGCGCAAAATTAAAAAAAAAATTATAGTTCTCCATAACTTTAATGCCTTTCTAAGTCTTAATCGCTAGATTAATTAAGCGGACTATAGTAAGCAATAAGATTCCTTGCAGAAAAGCGTTCCAGTTTTCCTTGTGCTCAATCACATTAAAATGGCCATTAATGAAACAAATATCAGTTTAGATGGGCCGCGACATTCATCAAGCAAAAAAGCACGGACAAGGACGCACCTCAAGCCGTCCGTTGTGAAACTTTGTCGTTTTATTTTTTTAATATCCATGAAGTCATCGCATGCAGAGTATAGAAATTTATAATTTCGCGTACCATCGTCTTAACAACAAAATAGAAAATCCTTAGGGGAATTATTAGTGAGGAAACGATTTTCAGAACTTAATAATTCTGTAGAGCCGAGAATGCTAATTCCAACATGTACACCGGTGTCGGCTTTGTTACTGGGGATTTAATCGATTTCGTTTTAATTAATTTTGTTGCTACGTCTGATGTAAATACCGAATAATGATATGTATCAATTTTAGTCTAACCATTTTTATGATGGCCGCATGTGATGCTATCAATCATCGGAAGCAAATATGGAATTTAAGGTGTTTTTTTTTAATCAGCATAAATGCAAATCCAGCTATTAATTGGTAATCTTTCTATTATCGACATCGTCGCAGGTTAGCAAAGAACGAATCTTGTGGAATGCCTCTTTTAGAATAATTAAAAATTTGGGTATTTTTTACCTGAGTGTGACCTGCGATTTAGGTAAAACATTTTTAAATTGTCTCAACTTACTCATCGAAATTTATAATTAAAAAACGATTGACACCTCGTGAGGGCGACTGTTCCTCTTCTGCGATGTGGAGATGTTATATATGAAATGCGACATTTCCATTTTCGACAACCATCCCTAACAGTGTACTCCTTACAGGCGCTATCTTGGATTTTCACAGTTGCCAAATCATTTTTTCTGTCTGATTTCGATTATGCAAGAGATGTTAAAGTTGACTCTTACATTTTGTAGTAGATACGAAAAATCGTGTATAAATAATAATCTAACGGGGACAGTTCTGGCGAACGTTCCGGCCAACGCATGTCTTCATCGATTGAAACGACTCTGCGAAGCAATATTTAATTTCATTTCTACTTGGTCGTGCGCGTTCTAGAAAAGGAAAAAGTGCAATGATCAAGTGTCTAACGATTTGAAACTGAAGGAAATGTATTTAATTGCGCAGAGTGACCTAAGTGTGAGTATTAAATGGGTGTTTCAGTTTTTGATAATTTGGACATCCATAAACAAAGTTAATGTGCCCTGAAAGCTTACCAAAAACTTATGAACACTTTGCCACCGAAACTTTTACAATCTGGATTTACAGACCGATTCGTCAATCACCATCGGACGTTTTGATGAACATACAAACGTATATCACTAATGATCGTCCACGTGATAAGCCATGCTGTCTCTGTCCATTAGCATATGCGCACACCCAAAAAACTAGTGTTGTCCAATGTCAGTGAAATAATGTTTTCGTCGGAATTCATTTGACAGTTTTAACATGCAGTCTTCTAAAAGCCCTTTTGGCATATTGCCTGCTACTAATTAAAAAAACTAATTAAATGAGCCAGCTCAGGAACGCACACGTTGCAAATTTATATCCTTGACAGGCTATAAAATGTTAAAGTTTAAAGGTTTAGTCCAGATAACTTCGGGCGAGGTCTGGTTCCTGGTGAATAGAAAAGGAAACCCAAGGCGTTTTAAGCGGTAGCCACTTCTTGGGGCGACCCTTGCCCGTCGCGCATTTGGCTACAACAAGGACGGATGCGACGGGGGGAATGTTATGGAAAATGCGAGATTTTGAACAACTTGCCACCCACCAGAACTAGAACACGCGAGTTCCGAACCAGTGTTGTGAGCAGTTTCTTAAAATAATCTGTGTCGCAACGAATTCAGCCGGATGGACAAACATGTTAATTCCGTCCTTGGAGACATAATTTTCCAAGCACTGAACCTGATAAACATAATATTGATACCCGCAAAGGATCGCTTGCTAAATGATCTCTGACAATGTCACGAGACCGGCGTGATAAAAATGATCTCGTCAATGTGGTTTCGTGTTTTCCAATAAAACAGAAAATTTTACGCTTTAAGGAAGACGACCAAGAGTTCAACAAATGGATGGAACTCCACGACAGCCACTATATATGCATATACATAAACCCTTATATCAAAACCCTATCGCATATCTGCTACATAAAATCTGACGTAAGAACTTGACGCCACAAAAGATTTTATGGCATTCAATTCAAAATATGTTATGTCCGGGCACGTCATGAAGGGAAAAAGTTCTATAATTTGACTTACTGTTGTCGTTTTTTGGACAAGGTAAGTCAACCTGTCAATATAGCTCAAATAATACATGATAAAGCTTTAGAAATCCTGATTGATGTTACTCCCATTGCTCAATTAATTTGAGTATTAAAGTTACTCTAATTGGCTGCCTGCATGTAAATAGAAGGGTATTGAGGAGTCTATTGAAAATATTGCACATAATATCCAGTAGTAAATAAATTACACAAAATAAATTGCATTGTTTCATCATAAACTGACTCTTTTATTATTTAGCGGCATAAAATAGCTATGCATTTAACGTGTCATAAATTAAGGTTTAATTGAGGACTCATGTTTGGTTTAAGGTGACTTGGGTTTAGTTATCAAAGTTAATTGGCGGACAAGACTTGGTTAAGTTTTTCTAATAACGTCTAACTGCTGTGAATAAACAGATGTAATACTGTTCGATCACGGTGAAATGATACCTTCGCACTGACTGTGTCACACTTCATAACATAGACAAGTGTTGTGTAACAATTGAGTAATCTCATCTCATATCGTAATATGTCGTGAAATTTAATAATTATTACTCTGGAAATTCTGGAATTGAACCGATTATCGAACAATTTCAGGATTTGTTAAAGTACACGCGTTAGGAAACTTTCAAAATATTGTTCGACTCCATGACGTTACTAGAAAATTGCACAATTTTTAAAAAATTATCTTTCTTTTTACCCCTTTCATGAAATGAAATACGCCATTTTTGTCACTTTATGAATAACACAATCACAATGCTAGTCCTCTTTTGATTTAGCCTCATTTATGACTAATCAATGATCCAATTTGCACATTAATGGATCAGAAGCAATTCGAAGCCTGATATCGGTCACGCCATTAAGTAAAAAATGAATTATTATGTCTAAATTTTCCATATCTATCTTATGATTTTGCTTGTTAAGAAATGAAAACTCCAAGATCAGTAAGGAAAACCGTGAGGAAAATCCAAGAGTATGGTCAATTCCCCTTTGATAGATACTGAAAGAAATAAAATTATATTTCCATATAAGTAAATGCACGTATGGCTATCTTACGAACTATAAACGATGAAAAAATGACTAGAGTGAAAATTTCAGGGGATTTTAAGACCAGCTCAAAATCGCTTTAAAAACAGTTTTGCGGATTTTTAAAACGTTTTTATTTTTGATTAAATTAATAAAGGCCAAAAACACGCAGTTGGGAAAAATAACTGCAATTCTTCTTATGCAAAATATTTTTTTTATTTAAAAAAAAACTACATTAGGGCAACTTCTTGCGAGGTATCCAGCCGTGCCTTCAATTTTCGCTTACGACGTTTTGGTTGTAAGATATCAACATCAACATTTTCTGTTTTCGACCCAAGCATCGTAGTTAAAAATTCAATGGGAGATTACTCGCAAAAAATTGTCTTACCAAAACTGATTTGAAAACTACTTTGGATTCGGAAGATTTACCGTATTTTTTGGAATTTTTTTTTTAAAGTAACTCAAAAATGAATATTTATAAAATCGTTTTGCAAACGACATGTAACTGGCCACTAGATTCCCTTCAACTTCTTCCATTTGATTAATTTTCTAGCACTTATATATGTCAACTTTTATAGCTGCAGACCCCATTTGAGCCGCTCTGTCTGCGTTCAACAAGAAATCGAAACACCTAACTGCAAACAAATATTGTAATAAAATCACCTTTCGTAAAATTCCAAGAACCGTCCGAGAAGTGAAACGCATTATTTTGTACTTAACGTTAATATTACATAAAAATACTGAAGCAACTATGTACCTACACTTAGTTACCCGTAGTACTCACTACAGTGTAAAGAGCAGTTGAATTGAGAAGAACACCATCTGACTACTATTCATAGAAAACCCACCCCAAGCGTACTATCAGGTCATAGGGGCAAACAGATATATACCAAAAATTTGGATACACACTTTAAACGAAAGCTATAGTAGTACCTGTAGTATTTCTTGACTCATTGTGGCTGCGCTAAGCCTTTTTACATCCTATTTACAAGATCAACTACATAGCATCACACACTAACTGAAAAAATTAAACCACTTAATAAAAAGTTTAAAGAAAATGTGTAGCCAACGCGGTACTACCGTACTTTCACAAGAACCGATGAACCGAAAATTCGAACTTTCTTTTCGATGGACTCGCAATACTTGGTAGTTCTGAAACCGCAACCAGGGTTCGCCTACTCTGAGAAGGTACTAAAGGGATGCTTTCCGTACAACTGGCGATACTGACGGGATCAATACTATATGAATATGATCATGAGTGCTGTATCTGATAGCGCGACGCGGTGCACTAACCTAAGGAGGCGCGTTCGGTGACTGCCTCGATTGGCGGTGCCGCCTTGCAACCAAACGAACCGTTCTGGCACTTTCACAAGACACTTTTGTTTGATATGGTACTACAGGAAGGCATTCAAATGTTGGTTATTGGTTATAGGGTACCTACTTATCGTGGTAACCACACACTGTATATGTGGGTAAAGAAAGTTTGGGACAGTCCGTTTGGGCACTCACCAAAATAACGTCCTTCATCGATTTTCCTTATCGAAATTGTGAAATCGGAGGAGTCAATTTCCTAACGGGTTCTTGGCAAAATGGTGAAGGTGTATGTGTGCAGGTACATAGTACAGATGGTAGTGGTTCGAAAAGAATTATCACACGCTTTCCTTTCATGAGAATAAAATAGATGGAGCCTTATCATGCTTACGATTGCTTAATTAATAGGTTAATGTTTTTGAATTCAACGATAGCTCGGTATTCTTGCATTTCTTGATGAAATTATGAGCGCTGAGGAAGTAATTTTTCAAAGGCTTCTTGACAAAATGAGGAACACGTATCCGTGCAGCTGTGCAACACAGAGAGCAGCGATTTGAAATCAGTTATCAAGATCAAATCAGGCAAACAATAATGATGTAAAACCCGGGTTTTATATAAGAAATGAATGCATGAGAGTCAAATGACACACCGACAGTTTCTTTGGTATTTCGCCAACTAATTTCACATTGTTTTTTTTTCTGTAACAGCAACAAAAGAGGTACCACTGGTGATGCGTCACGACAACTCTTGACGTAAATTGTTTGTTAACAGAAAGGCATAAAGCCATAAAAGGGAAAAACACGAAGCTTATTAAGGCTTGTTAAGTTACACTCCATTTAAAATGTCTCAAGTTGTTGCCCTAAAACTGCAAATATTTCCGCTTTCAAGCGATTTTATCAGTCTGACAGTTTTTGAGATGCTTTCAGTAATCATAAAAAATTTATGTAAGAGAGGCTACTGTAGGCCAGTTTTGGGCAGTTTTAGACAGGCGGTATATGAGATAGCAGCAGCTAAAAAGTGAGGACAGTTGAAGTGTTAATAGTGGGGCGATTAGTAATTATTCATTGGAGGGCGAATTTAATTGGGGCGATTTCTTAATGTAGCAAAGTTGAGGTAATATAGCAAATAGAAAATCTATCGAATCCCGGAAACTCATCGATATACTTAATCATTGAGAGATGACAGTAGGCTTATACACAAACACTTTTTTACCATATGGGACTTGAAGAGTTATTATACAAGTGCTGGTTTTACTCATCAGCATTACACAAATACGGTCTTTAAGTCATTGTTTTAGATGATATCATGCATGACAAAAAACTGGCTATGCACTTAACTGTATAGCTAGTTAATGCAGAGAGCCAGTTACCTTTAACTTGTTAACATTGCAAACAAATCCGGGTATAAAATCCCACACTGTTGATGTCTAACTTATCAGAAAGCCACATTTCAAAAGATGGTTTATACGAACGTATACAGTGCGGACCAGCCAAATGAAATAGATTCAATATTTATAGCAATTTTAAATAGAGGATGGAAATAATTTTCGATTGAGGTTTGACAATCCCATAGTTCGAATTTAAAGATTTGAGGGTGACAAATTTCACTCACAAAGGGTTAAATTTAGGGAAATGGAGTTTTTATGTTGCAGGATGTAATATCACAATATAAGATTAACTCGTTTACATATTTTTTCCACGTATGTCGAAATATGCAAATATTGAATTTATTCCATTTGGATGTTCCACACTGTACGGCAAAGTCCTTTAACCGTTGTTGAAATCTAAATCCTCAGTGTGGAGGTTATGGCAACAAAACGGCTGCTATTTAAGACACCCGTGTCAGCAGAGCTCGCTGCTGTAGTGTCAGTCTGTTTATCGACATTTAAATATTTGCTCATAACCCTGACAGCTTATGGTGAATCTCGCCTTTAGTGACTGCATTATTTGATATTAATTAAGAAATTCCTACGAAACTCTCACTTGAAAGAAATCGATTTTGCGTGATTATCATGGACTTGCTGTGGAACTTATTATTAGTAAACAATTTCGGGCTAAAGTAATAAATCAATTGTCCCCTGTGAAATCGAATTCCAAGAAGATTATTTTTATGAGATGGTTAGGAAATTACACGGTGGCCCGCTTTTATTACTTTGTCGTATTTCATCCAGTGAAAAATTTATGAATATCTCTCACTTTTCACTCAAAACGAAGTCGTAAATACTTGTCTGGCGATCATTAACCGATGCGGTGAGGCGCATCTTCGGAATAACTTTTGACTTATTACATTTTCGACCCCTCCGAATTCTTTCAGGTTTCAATTTTATTCGTTTAATCGCAGTCATCGCAAAAATCATTACTTTTCTTCATAAATTACTCAATGATGAAATGATGCTGTTGCGAAATATTGCATAATAACCCCGCTTCGTCAAAAAACGTATCAATGAGCCTGCACGATTACTGTAAGTAATTTTGTCTTCCTTTTAACGATGAGTTTCAGATATCAAAAAACGCCTTATCGTCACCGTGTGATAATTGATTGGAATTAGGTGAGTAGTTGATGAGTAGCGCGTACGTAATCTTTTGTATGAATTCTTAGTCACGTAAGCGCGCTAATAGGGATCACTTTTGAATTTTCGTCGTGTCAATCGAGACCTTACAACAGTGAAAAACAACAAAAATAATGCATCAACAACAAGAATACTTATTTCTTTTCAATTCTCCGCAACTCAACACCTACACATAAATCAAACTCAAAGGCAACAAACCACCAGAATATCTAGATCAACGTTCTGACGTGGGAGATTTTGTACGCGTAAAAGATTCGATTAGCTACATTGTGCCTTCGTGATTGATTATTCCTATTTACATAATTACACGGCATCGCTTACTCATAGTCACTTTTCCATTAATTCCTTTACACGGGCTTCTTGCATACAATGATGGTTCTACCCAGCGGTAGCCTCTGTGAGATGTTACACATAAATTTCCGTTGTCGCAAAATTCCGGATCGTGACCACGAAGGTCGGTCATGGTCACCTGGAAGGTTGCCCAAAAGGACATGGTAAAATGGGTTGTTTTTTTTTCTTGGTACGCATCAACGTTTGGCACGACACGGTCTGCTTTAGGTCATTCGTACAATCAGCTACCCCTTACCTGGGTAAATTTGAATAAAATTGATGATGTCCAATGCTTGGATTCACAGGAAAGCTAAAATTATATGCAGCTTCATCTGGGAACTTGGTTTTGGCACTCTTTACCGGGAATTTTTTGGAGCGCCAGTATTCAGATTTAGACGATTTGTGCAAACAAGAAATAAACCCATGTTTATTTTTTCAATTTTTATTAAATTTTTTCGTTTCGCTCACAGAAAAATGTAATAATCATTACGATTCATGTAGAGTGGTTCAAAGTGAAAATTATACACTTATATTGAAATTATTATTTATAAATACATTTCAATTTAATTAACAAAAAACTAGAGCACAAAATTTGTAAAATATTATGATACATCTGTTCTTTTATATCCACAATTAAAAATTTTAAAAAATCTTACAAAAGTATGAAAAAAAATCAGTTTTTCTACGCTGGGTTGTAAATTTTGTCGTAATATGCCAAATAAACGTGCCTGTCCAACGTGCCTTTACTTAAATGCAACTTTCTTCTCCCAGCACTGGACATACAGCCCCAAACCATCACACTTTCTCTTGCGTACTTAACAGTGACTTTTAAATTTGCTTTCTTTAACTCATCAAGTTTCCTCCAGAACAAAACCACGTCCATCCGATCCAAAAAGGTCATTTCTAAAACTTGTCTCCTTTATCCAAATTCTCTTTGAAAAATTGTACTTCAATCTTTTAGTTCTGTAGAGTTATGAACGGCTTTTTTCTGACTACTCGACCATGGAATTAATGTTTACGAAAAACTATTCTTATGTTGTCTAAATTTACTCACTTGTGTTAATGCCTTTCAACTTCTATAGTCAGTTTGGGAGCACTTATCCGGGGATTTGTTTTTATATATCGTACAATCCACCGTTCATAAGTATCAGTAAGAAATTTTTCCTGAGCCTTTTCTTATTTTCTTTCTTAATCTTCTCTCACTTTCAAACCTTTCTATGATGTGTCATATTGTTGCAGGACTCGTTTGTAGAATATCGGCGATTCCCCTGATAGATTTGCGTTTTTTATGATGACTAATTACTTCCTCACGTTTTCTGACAGTGGTATGTCTTCTCACATCGATTTTGAACTTTTTTTGCATTCACAAATATTTAATTATTATAAAATTGACCTGTATCATTTTAATTTTGAGATTCGCGTTGAAGGCAAATAGAACTTAGTTTTTTTCCTACCTTTGTAAGATTTTTTTTTCAATTGTGGACACTATAGAATCGATGTAGTATAATATTTTAAAAAGTTTTTACCCTAATTTATTGTTAACCAAATTAAAATTTATTAATAAGTAGTGATTTCAATAAAAGTATAACAAATATATTTTGCGCTACTGTACATGGAACTAATTGAGTAACGACAAGGAACTAAAACTAGAAAAGCTATCCGAAATTGTTCCCATTTCTTCTCACATGCATCCTTCGCCGAAGGTCATAGTCGAATCTATTAAACTTGAATCGAGTCGATCGAAGGTCATTTTTTACACTGGGGTATTTGTTATTGCTGCTTTTCCATAAATCTTTTTATTCCACTGAAAAAACACAACATTCCTGTAAATCTGCTGATCACGGTGGCCCATATTAATGCCATACTGCATAAAACACATACGCAGTAAATCTTCTAGAGGCTCCGATGGAGTATTTTTTCAGAAAAATAAATAAGTTGTGCCGGTCCAGCAGTTTGGCAACGTAACTGGTCCAACCAAATATCGCCCAACAACACCTGCCCACACATTCATTGTCCACAATCTTGGGTAATAGTGGGTCGTTATTGTGGCATAAGGAATTGTGATATTCATAACTGCTGAAATATCAGAGTGCACAACAATCAAATGGAATATTCCCGACTGCTGGAACGATTTGCGATCTCTTTTCGTACAGCTTCATTCGTGAAAAAAAAATGGTTCTGTGAAAATCCACGTCAAGATTAGAGGGATAATATTGCAACCATCGAGTGGTTCATCTATACGAATAAAATGGGGGTAAAGATCACTTAGCAGTTTGCTCATTCGCCAGATTTTCACAAAAATGAAACGAATTTTCTCGAGGAATCGATGACTGGACAATTAAGGTGAAATGGATTAAATAAAACTCAGCATTTCCCAAGTCCCAACGTGCAGACTTTTTACAGACATATTTCGAGCATAATTTCAAAGCATGTTCCGTTCCAACGCTGCGTGGTACGCCATTGAAACTCACCAAACGTATTGCGTTTAAATGGAGCATCAAACAATTTCCTCGTCACGTGACACTTGCTATGTATGTCATTTAAACCAGCATCAGCTTTCATAGTGTCGCCGTTCACTGTACTTATCGACGATCCATTGTCATTCAAATGATATTGATGTGAGCAAATATCGGAATTTGCACAGTCGGGCCTTATGCAACTACCGTACACATAATGGATGCATCAAACCTCATTACCCGCATAAATCCTAACTGAATTGAAAGCATTATAAACTCGCAGAGAAAGTACTTAGTTTTTGCGCCTAAAATATCGTCTAAATCCTGTTACTTAAAACAGGAATTTTGTCTTCTACCCATTTTATTGCACAAGAACTATATAGCAGGATTTCCTGCAGGTATGTCTCTCTGGTAGTACGTGATCACATGACGTAGTACACACGATTTATAACAGTGTGATAATTTGATTAACCTGTTTGATACTATTAATACTCAGGTACATTATGAAGGAGCGGCAGTCATTATGCACACGCAATCTAATAGATTATTTACTCACTCAGCAAGAAAAATATGTATCAAACACAGCGCTGGGTAACTGCGGTCGTGGAGGAGGCCTTGAAGGTCGACTAATTTTTTCATGATTTTTACACAACTAGAGCAGTTAATTGCGATCTAATTGGGACAACGTTTGGTTTTTGTTATGCCCCATAAATTCGAAATTTGGCTGTAGACGAAACTCCAGATCACCCCAAAAATCGTTAAAACAACTTGCGTCAGTTTCCGGACGCTCCGGAGATTTACGTGGAAATATTTTTTCCCGGGGTGTATTCGTCAAAACGATCTGACGATTTTTGGATTATTTATACCGAGGAAAAACTCTCCTCATGCCGCTCTTCCGGCAAAATAAATAACTCAGATAAAAATGAAATTTTTAAAAACGTTCGATTCACATGCCCGAAAGCTTAGTGGAACAGCACCAGGCAACAATAGATTATAAATCATTCAACCCATATTCAAATTCATATCTTTACAGTCTAAAACCTTCGCAACGACCTGTGGTGTTTTGTCCTAATAACGAAATAAAAATTGCGGAAGTATGCGCCATGGTTCACCATAGACGTCGAGGAACTCCGTGCAGAATGTTAATAGCCTTATCCGACCAAGTATGGTAATAGGATCAGTTATTGGAATGTATCGAGCACATTCATTACGTGTTCATAAGGTGACAATAAAGAGGTGCATTTGGGAATGCCGATGGGCGTTTTATGAGTTTGGAGCTTTTGAACCGACAATGCAGACGGCAATTTAACACCGTGTGGTTAAACCGTAAATAATATTCTTTCCAATGGAAAAGTGCACAAAATGTTTCAAGTTCAACCGCTGCACTAAATGTCATGTTAACACGTAATTTAGGACAGACAAGCAAACGAGTCTCATTTGCGTGGTGTATTAAATTATGAAAGGATGCCAAATAAAACAAGCTATTTCCAACCGGATAATTAAAAGCCGGAATATGACGATAAATATTTGTGTTATTTTTTCGTGCAGAAGCAGACAGTAATTTCGCGGACTCCTGGAGTGCTGTTCGAAAAAACTGTGGATTAAAAAAATCTCCGGGCTTTCGCCGGCATACCTCCAACAAGCGAACTTATCCACATGTATCAAAAAGTCTTGAATGGCAACTGTAACTTTTACCCGACACATTGGGTGCCTCACGAAATTCAAAGTTATTACTACGATCCGACTATTTCAATGTCTATCAAGTACCCAAATTCGGTAACGGCAAAAATAGCAAATATTTTTATTAATACAAGAGCGACGACTGGATGCAAACCGAAACTAACTACTTCGAAATACAATAACAATTTACTTTGTTTTTTATTTGCATTAAATGTTTGACCGTTCTTTAGTAAGCAAAATTGATTTTTAATTGGCTAGATAGGTATTAACAGACAAAAATCGATGGTCCGCATAGGATTTTCAGCGTTCGCTACGCCCGTGTTAATTTATTGTGCATTAACGCCACTTTGTGGTCGCTAATTCCTGACTCTCATTCGATGATTGGTTATTATTAATTGATTGCGTCAAATAATTATCGAATCTTTAAAAACACAACTGAGTAACAGGAAACACACTCCTTCCGGACCGACATTTACTTCCCTTTTTAATATTTTAAACGACCAGCTTAACCTGCAACTGTTTGTTTCCTGCTCCGGCAATAAATGCCTGGACGATAAAACTTCTTCATTTCCGCATAATCTACAGTCGCCAATTATTCAAGAAAATTCGTTTCATTCGTTATTTGTTAAGTGATCTTTAAGCTGAAGCTAAATCGATTTTTTTCTCTAAACAAAATAACCCTCACTGTACGAAACTCCCCATTCGAACAAGCTGAAACTCTTGAATCAAGTAATTTAAATTTTGAAAAGCAAACATATACGTGTATTCTTAATTAAATTAACATGAGATTACTATCTTTGCGTGTTCTCATTTGTTGTAAAATTGTTGAAAGTCAACTTAGCGTGACAAAATCTGAAATGCGTAATTTGAGATGTGAGAAAGCAAATTCAACAGTTAATTAAACACTGAAATAGTAAGAATTTCTAGCCTAAGATAAATGAGGAATAATATAACGATGCGAAACGTACGAATTTATTGTCCATGTCTGAAGAACGTTGAGTAGATTAAGTAGAGTCGCGTCTGAGTTGCGTAGATTGTTGCATAGAAATTGAACCCTATAGAAACGGCGACATAAGTGTTGAAAGCATCAATATTCAAGCTAAAGAGCTTCAACTTCCACGTATCTTTGCTCATTTTTAATTTCCGCAAAATCGCCTTTCGCGATTTATCTCTCCGGATCTTATGTTAAACGGCCAATTCCTTGAACATTTCCAATTCAGCCAATTGAAAATATCCCGGTCAGCAACAAACAATTAAGGGCTCTGGATAGTAGAAAGCACTTTGCGAATAAAAATTAACCAGGCTCGATTATCTCAATTATCATCTCGAAACCAAGGATGCTGGTCGCGATCAAGTGCATGCACCTAATTGCTAATTCCGATGAGTTAGTTAATTAAGATGGCAACATTTTTGATTGCCTTCTTTTCAATTGGTGCTTTTGCGTCAGCCAGGACGGCCTCAAGCTGTTGCCAATCATTATGATTTTTTGGACTTAACTCTTAATTTCTCCGAGGCCGCATTTCAAGACAATAATTCACCCACTGACATAGTGTGACTACATGGGAAACGATAAATTTAAAACCGCGACACTTTAAGAGGTTCGCACCTCAGGCTAGAAGTTTTGGCATGAAACGTGTTGTTGAAAATATGAACCACTATAAATAAAAACTGTTATTAATTGAGATTTCATTGTGCAATTGGTGGTTACGAAATTGTATACATACAACAGCAAGAGCGATCGTTGCAATAAATTTTTAATTAAATCGTTTTATCTCTCCTTTAATTTTCCGATTATAAATCACCACGCAATTAAGATAACAATGCGTCCCTTCTCGTTTTAAATGAAGTTGCGGGAGCATGGCATTTTAGTGCAGACGAGACAGGCCTTCCGGCTTCAGATTATAATAAAGTTTGCATGCATATCAGCGGTAGGCATATCACTTGGATAAAATAAATGGCATTCTTGCATTCAGACGTTGAACTATTTCGCTCACTTTCGTTGCAAATGATGTTCCCTTATTTAGGTCGCTCCTATGGATGAATTTTTGCAGAAACGCGCGTTATATGCGAGTTGCAAAACAATTAAAGTTTTCTGGGTATACACTCATACATTAGTGATTTAAATAATCAATTCGTTTAAATCCTTCTTAGTTAGCTGGTTTATCAGGCGAAGGCAGTGGCATCATCTGTCGACAACTGGCTGAGAACACTCCATTCTTGACAAAATCCCTTAAAATCTCTTAATTTATTTGTTTCTCAAGAAATAATGATTCACGCGAAATAATTCGCGACGACGCCATAAAATAACATTACTTTCCGACATGGTTTTACATCAAAATCGTCCAAGTTACACAGTCAATTAATTTGACAGTGATATACGATCGTGTGGCTGATATCGTCCGCGGAAATTTGAAATTACCACAAAATGAGCCGGCAGACCTCGTTTTTATTAATAATTACCAGGAATTACGTATTTTAGCCAAAAATTGTCAGGAAGAATATTCGTCAGACTTGCTATTTTCATTACATCGAGTCGTGTAGGTGTCACAATTATTTTAGCAGTTTCTGGAAATTGTGCCAGAAAATTACCCGCAAATTGGTGCTCAGAATTCAGAACGAAACATACCGAGATTGATAATATGTATAAGTGTCAAGCCGTAATAGTTCCAGGTCCCCTACATGGCGTGATTCTGCTCCCCATTAACCTGAGCACGTTTCGATTTTCACAAACAATAAACCGTAGTAACCTTGTACAGGTGACGGACGTTATAAATCTCGGTTATGTCGCACTCGTATCAGAAAATTGCAGACATACTTTATCCCACAATCTATTTTTTTAAGGCAGAACAAGAAAGATCTAGGGCGAGGACTCGGGATTGCCGACCTTGTCGACGATACACACGTCAGTGTAATAATGAAAATAATGAGAATGGGCTTTTTATTTTCGACGTATAATGAAAAGTGGAAACGAGTCATAAATTATGCGGACATGAAGCAACAAATTTAAGAACACCTCGTAAACAGCCCGGTTATTGGTAATGCTAAACACCAAAACACTCAAAGACAACGATGATTGTTGATTGTGCACATTTTAAACATAATTGTTATAAACTTGAAGCTAGCCCACCTCAGTACTAATAAAGGAATACCGAAGAACTCGTATCAAAAAATTACCAAAACTGACCTTATCGCACGAGGGGAAACCAACCAAGGAAACATTAATAAACCGCGTCCTTAGCTGTATACATGCAAAACATATTGAGGCAAAACTTATTAATGGACCTGCATTTTTGCAACAAGAAATGCGGCGTTGATATTAATTTATGTCTCCTAGCACATACACGTGTATCTTGTAATTCCCTATACAAAACCTGTCAATTTCAATATAAATTGCAGGAAGGAAGGCGATGCAGAACCTATGTAGTGTCGTTTCTCCACCTAATTTATTGTCGCCTAAAGCAAATAGGTGTTCCTATTATAAGTTATAAGCACTCTGAAGCTAGATTAGTCTCTAAACCGGACTATGTATCATGGAAAGATTGTCCAGTGAAACAAACAGACATTAGCAGGCCGACCTGTCAGCATTAATATAGTGTGACAATTATAAAATTATCAGTATTTTCTGAGTTATATTTTTAACCTTTGATTATTAGCATGAACGGGATAATAAAAATAATCATGACTCCCGCTGACACTAATTATCAACACAGCAAATGGTAGAGACGAAATAACCCTGCCAGTTTAAGATTTATTTATCATTCAACTTTTTTTCATTATTTACGTTTACCACGATCGATATTCCTAACTCCTCACAGGCTCAATTTTACGCCTTTAATATATCAAATAAAGCTATAAGACAGTAGCAACGAATACCGTTCGCCACAACGTCAAGAAAAACGAACGATAGTTGAACATGCTTACAGCTTTTTATGATTTGTAATGTTAAAATAACTGTTTACAAATAAATAATAAACAAATCACTAGGAAGGTACATTCACATTTTACCAAAATAAATAAGTTGTTTATTTGAATTTAGTATTTAAAATGTATAACGAACTTATTTATAGTCGTAAATGGCGAATGCATGCCAACTCTTGACAGATATTAGGTACAAATGTAGGTAAATATCACAGTTCTTTGCGGATATTTTTTACTGATCGCCATGTATAAAACTCTTATGATGTTATTTTACCGCCAGAGATGCGTCCTGCGGCGGCGCAATCACCGCATATATAACACTAAGGTGTCATAGTGAAGGCGCTTCGTCCGATTTATTCGCGATAAATTAGTTCCCAAGTTGTCAAATAGAACCAACGAAACGCAACTGTAAAAAGTGTCCACTTTTCCCGCCTATATATCGCCACGGCCGATCCCGTAAAATTTTTATTACTGTTCTCTAAAGGCACGCATTACATTTTAAAAATGCTACTTTGTTGTTATAAATTTGCTGAAAATCCCGTCATTTCCAAATCAACGCCCTTTCGTCGTTTACGGCATATCCATAAAAGGCATCGACATTTTCACCACCTTGTGTAACCCCAACAAAACCCCCAATAAAAAAAACAACATTGAATATATTACCTACCTTTTACCTCATGGTTCACGACTTATTCGCTATGGTGGTAAATCAATTTATAGTATTGCGTTCCGCAAGCATGATTTTATGTTTCCACTCCAAATCCCAATACCCACACACCATTTTTATTTGCAAATCACCATAGGAATAAAAAAAACTTACTGCTTTTGCCCGACATCTTTGAAAAAGCTGCGGAACGAGAGCCTAGCCCCCACGGAATAGGACCTTTGATCTCTTAGATCATTCCCCGACGGCGTAGACATGGTAAAGTGTTGAGACAGTTGGTGTGGGTGAAATGAACATGAACACTACAAAGTGATCGGGTAAAACAAATCTGAAAACAAACGGAATAAAAAAAATGATATTTAAAATAAGCAGGAAAGTGTGTAGTAAAATAAAATTTAAGAAAACGGAACTAACGAATAACTCTCGTAATGTCGAAAGGGGTGATATACAGGGTCTACCTACATGAAGAGGGGTAGTGTGTAGTATGCAAGCTACGTAAAACTCCGAAACAAAACGTGAACATGAGTAATCGCAATTTTATCTATATGGGTTAATGGACACGTCGTGTCCCTCAAGTAGCTGCTAATTAATGTTATAATAGAGCCCTATAATAAGCATGTACGACGTCTGTTTGGTGGAACTATTTGCTCCAAGGAAAACAGTTCGTCTTTAATTAATCCGTTCGAAATGAGCAGTTATCTACCCGCAAAATAACATTGGTACATATTGTAAGTCGTATTATACAAGATGTTTCATAATAGTATGTTAAAAAGCCAGGGGCTGAATCCCTGGATGATTTTAAGAAAAAAAGTTCATATGAACTTGGGTTCGTTTCTGCTTCCTTTCTGATCTACAAAATGATAAAAAAAAACTTTTAGAGACCTTTTCTTCGTAGAAATATAGAGCATTGAAAAAACTATTTTTATTTAAAAAAACAGCAGCGTATCATATTTTTCGTTTAAAATGTCCAAGGTCACGCCAATGGGGTGTCACCGGTGATGTTAAATACATTTAAGGCCTCCTTAAAAGCTGAGTTTCTATACCTAATTGATGTTCACCAAATTTCAGAAAAATATTTATTTGGAGGGTGTTAAGTACGTGTTTCAGCGCACGCATAACGACTCCTTGTCCATTTGAGCGATATTAATAACTCTTGCCACTGCACAAACAAATAAAAATCTCTTTAATTCCAGAATTAATAAAAGATGATTGTTTTTAAGTGTTTGATATACACCTAATATCTTGGTTTATTTATTGCTCTCTGTGCCTCGCTCTACAATAGCAAATTAGATCCAATGAAATAAACTTTTAAATTAGGCCTATAAATATAACCGCTCTGTAACTTATATATTTCAGAAACGATTTCATGCAACACGTTTCGTCGACTGTACTCAAGGGTTTGCAGACTAAAAGTATAATTTATTTATCAAAAAGTTCTCAAGGCATCGATGGCTGTGCCTCATTATGTAAACTTGTTTTTTAAGAGATAACTTCTCTTAAGTCGTCATTGAAGTCAGAAATTGTAACCCCCAGGAGAACCCCAGCCGGATACACCCTAATGCAGCATCTTTTTATCAATAAGTAAATAAGTAAAGTTCATCGGGATCTAATGTAGAATTCATCGCCACTTTCGCATTCAAGAGATATTTGAAGATTACTGCAATATCCGAAAAATTGATCTTTATGCAAGCGTTAAAGGTGTGAAGAGAGGTGAACCTTCGAGAAACCACATGAAACTGACGTGACTAGAGAAATCAACCATTTGGACCAAATATTCTATGCTGAAGACACCGTTCAGGGCTAAGCACAATTTACACCCCAGGCGCCTGCCAATTATCGACCAATGATGTCACTGTTCACGGCGCTACTATAATTGTTGCTACACAAAACACGAAAAGTTATATGGATCGATCGTTTGTAGTTCGAAATTTGAATGTATAAAATAATGTTGATGGAATAAAAAGGAGAATGTCTACGAAGCAAATATTCTACAAAACGCTACGAATGCGTAGCATTTGAAAACGTAATAAAAAAAAACACTCGTGCACGTGCGATTTTTTTCATTTCTGATTACAGCCATGCAATGCCCTCATAACACATATGAATCAGTTATTATAATATTCGTTTTGGCTATCAGGCCAGGTATTTTGGGGTACACGCAAGTATTTCAGGGTATTTTCAAGATATTTCCGGAAATTATCCAAGCACTTTCAAGAAATCTTAACGAATTCCCAAGATAATTCCAAAGGATGGTTTTTGTACAGAAATTTCATGAACAATCTACCTCTAGTTTTTCTGATTAACGCAGGAAAAAAAATTCAGAACCTAATAATGATCGTAACTCTATAACCAATGAACGGTTAAGTTCAATGTCAAAGATCAAGCCCCTCAGGAAATCACACACCCGCAGCCTGTAGCCCAACCCAGGTCGTCGTTTATTCCTGACTACCCCTGGCAGCTCTTGAGCCTAATTACCAGCTGCGTTTCTATTATTTTTATTATAATTATCCCGCTAAATGATACAGTTCAATGATGTATATGACAGAGTAAAACACAAATAATTAATGAAACTCCTTACTTTTTAAAACAAGCATAAAAAACTAATCTAGTAAGAGTATAATATATAGTTAGGTGTAGGATAACATATAGTAGGGTGTTTCACTACAAAAATGGCTTGTCTCAACCCACAAAGAAATAATTTTATGAGCGCTCTTAAAACTCAGCTTTAAAAGCTTTTCTGGGCTAGTGCATGACTAATTTCAAGCTCAAATCTGCAACGTAACTTGCCCACAGTTCTTAAACTATTGGAACAAACTTTTATATCCATAACTGTATTTTTAAAATGTACAGGATAGCAACACATAAACGTACTACATTCAATGTTTGAGTAAGCTTTCAATCATTTGTAATGCCTTGTCCTTACTTTTATTTTGACTCTAGTTTGCAACAATTGTCTGCTCCAAGAGATACCTATTTTTCTTTTCCTTAAACACGCTTCCAGTCTAAAACCAACTTTCAAAGACAACAGCAATAGAGATACCTAATGAAAAAACATGCAAAAGAACTCTCAACTAATCTTAAATAATCCTCTAAGGAGAATACAAAATCTGGGAACCATAATAAGGGAGCACAGAGGTGGTGATAAAAGGGGTAGGGGCCCCCTTGCTGACCTTGAAGCCTTGACCTCGAATAGACAAAGCCAGTGGTTTATTTACTGTCTCTCTCAAGGGAAAACAGGGATAAGGATTAGATCACTGTGCTAATATTTCCCTTTTGACTTGAACAAATACTCATGTAGCATAACTATTATGGCAAAAATGATAACTGATAAAGGAGACTGATTTGTTTACTTGTTTGAGGTAAACTTGACATCCATGTGGGGTGTGCTTTAAAGGGTATGAAGAGGGGTACATAAAACTAAGGCTAAGTTCTAGCTAGAGGCAACTTACCTTCTCTAAATTTGGTGCACGAAAGTATTTAAACCCATTAAATAATAACGTAATTCGTACAATAACATTGTATAGGAAAGAGACTTCTACTTACATGTTGTGTGTAGTGCTGTTCAAGCAAATTCTATGAACTTGTTGACTTGCGGGATTGCTAAAATAGCACAAATTGAAGTTGATTTAGCACACAATCTCGAGTAAAAACAGTCGAAACATTTTTTTTAACTGTCCGGAAGGTAAGCAAGAGTATAGACCAAGCACCGAAACTGGTATATTGTCACATTATACGCGATCTGCGATGGGTGTTCCAAGTGTTTTTAAACCGAGCACGGAATTACTTGCCTTGTTCGACGAAAAAACAGCACAATCAACGGAAATAAGTACGCACAATTACAAAAATTAATCAATATCGAGAGGAGTATACACTTGAAACTTGGGTATGGAAACAAATCACAAATCTGTAAAAAATTTGACAGAAGAACAGAAGTTCGGCGCGCGGCGCAGCCGCCAGATTTCATCGATCACGATCGCAAAGCCGGCAACCGGGCGAACGGCCGCCCTTGCAACGTTGCCAAGCAGCTGGAAAATCCGTCAAATATGCAATATTTCAAGTTCTATGTTACTATACAGCCTTTAATTCTCATTTCAATGTAGGATGGCAACACTAGTTTGATATGTAAATTACGTTCCAACGATGCCTCTTTAAGAAACAACAAAGAATGTTTTTTTTTTCGAAAAGTTCCAATTATACAGTTTTTAAAATAACAATTAATACCCTGTGCTTGAACAACCTATCTTCTGCGCAGCCATAGTTATACTGATTTTCTTCGTGTGTCGTCAAGGCTTATTTGTATTGCGCATTTCTAAGAGAACCACTACAGGGTGTCTTATTGAGGTGTGCTCGCCATTGCGGTGAACCGTCGAGTCACAAAATTGGTTAAATAGGAAAAAGTAACTGCGTTTGAGGACTTCTAACATGCCACAAGCGATGCTGCCAAATTACTCTTAATTTCCGAAATGTTGCAAAAAATGTTAAATTAATCGATCAAAATTATCAATAAAATTACTCGTCAGTTTAATTAAGAAAAATTTTATGTAGTTTTTGGAAATCTCTTCTTTTCTACAACGGGCGAATTGTCCTTCTAAAAACAAACATGGCGTTCAAGACATTGATCCTATTTTCTTTTTTTAAACATTAATCTTTCACTATTGTGAAAACGCCCAAAACTAAATTTCCCTTATTTCGGGAATAAGTTCAAAGTATTCATTTCCACCTTGCCATGGGAATCCTGAGGGAAAAACATGTGCTCTCCACGATAAACGGTTACTTTCTATTGAATTAACTCATTTCAAGTCTTCTATGTTTTAAATATAAAATAACACACAAAGCGAAGAACTTCTAGGTAAAACTATATTCTTATTAGTCTAACATCATACTCAGATATAAAATTATTTCATGACTTCGATCTCAATATGAAAAGTTTACAATAAAAGATGCAGAAGCAATGCAAAGTTATACTGAATACGGAGAAACAACTGTTATTGACTATATGTGTAAAAAAATTTAAGAGAACCCCGCTCAATCGCTATCTTCATGACGCCTGGACTTCTTCTTTTTATGGGGTCTATGATTGGGACTTCTGGACCTTGACTTATGTTTTCGCGTTCGGCTTCGAGAACGTTCCCTCCTCCTAGATCTAAAGAAAGTATCAAATTTTTACTTAAAAAATATTTTCAAATCAAAGCCCTAAGAGCATTTATTAAAACACATATGAATCATAAATATATCCAATTCTTTAGTTAAAATCCAACAAGGGTATTAAACAAATCCATAACCAATGTTCTACTCACTTTTCCCTTTCAAGATCCCTCATCGGTCGTATGGATCTACCTCGGCTATCACGCTCTCTGTCCCTTTCACGCTCTCTGTCCCTAGAACTACTTCTTCTACTTAGAGATCTTCTGAATTGAGGCACGCCCATCATATGCGTAGGTCGGGGCGGACTGCCCCCTGTCAAGGTTTTTATTTCAGTTGGCTGCCAGTGTGGATTACCTTGTCCTTCCACTTGAAAAACATAATGGTGTCAATAATACCAATTTCCTTGATTTGAAATGAGTATAGAAATCATCCCTGACGTCAATTAATTTTTTTTTCGTTTGCGTTATGTTAGTAAAGATCCAAATTATAACAGAAAACCATTTCATGAACTCTTAAGTATCATCTATGTTAATCATGTAAGTTAAGAATTACCAGCTGTTTATCTGGTACTTTCTGAACAAATTGATAAATACTCAAGTATCTACTTACTCCACTGGGAGTCCTGAGTAGGCTCATAGCCACCTCCATAAAACGGTTCTAGTTCTAGATTAAAGCCATACTCTGGTGGAGGAATTAATGGTTCACCATAGCTCATTGGTGGAGGCATGGTCATATCAGGAAATCCCGGTTTCCTGCTATATTCTCTCCTATCAGCTGTCATTACCTACATCCACAAAACTATTCACCACACTATACATAAGATAAAATCAACAACTATCAATACCTGAATTGTATTCATTTTTGGGGTGTCATTTGATGGAGGGGGCACTGGCATGTAGTTTTGATTTGGATACTTATTGATATCATTTACAATCACTGGTCCTCTGGGAAGACCTATGGCATTTAATGCCATCATGCCCACACCAGATTCATTGATACGAATTCTAAAACAAAAATTATTTTTATCTAGACATCATGTGCTTCATAAAACTCTAATTATTACCGTTTTTGCCTTTCACAATAAGCTTTCCAAGTGTCCTCGTTAAACCCATAATTGAAATAATCTGTTATGTCAGCACCAGGTTTCCTCCAAGGTTTATCTTCCAAGGAATCTAAATTATAATCAGATGCAGGTACACCATTAATTGTTCCAATTTGCTCAAATTCTTCTATTTGAAACTTCCCTGTCTGTTGCACTTGTTTGTTTTTATCGCCAATTGTAGTGGAAAGGCCACCTGAACTAACAATTATTAATTTAAACACATGACTGCCTCAAATAATTTTGATAATCTGACCTCTTTTAATGCTATGTTGCTGTGTATATGAAGCAGAAGTTGTGGTTTTAATGTCTCCAATAACAACATTCACATCATCATCACTATCATCTTCAAGATCTTCCTCATCATCTCCATTTTGCTTCACTTCTTCATCCTCCCTCTCCTGTGCTGTGTCACCATTTTCAAGTTCCTCCAGAGGTTCATCTACTCCTGGGGGTCCATCATCTTCCGGAGGATTCTGCAAGATTCTTCTTTCTATGCTTCTATCTGGAGTAATCTATTTAATGAGTTTTAATAGTTTTTTTCCTCTAAGTAGGCACAGGATCAGATAATACAATAATAATACATCAAAGGAACTCAACACATATATATTAGATATTAGTATAATGAATATTAAGTTAAATTTCTCTCAATGGATATCTGATTTATGGACTTGGCAATGTTGATTTGACCACACTTTTTGTACCAAACGTTCTGATAAGTTTTCTTGTCTTGAGTGTTACAACCTATTTTTTAATTAGTTTTTTTTTTGTAATAAATAGTATATCTGAGACTGCAAAATCAGGTAAATAAATATATTGAATTTTAGTATGTTCAGGTTAATTTTGATTAAATCTAGCTACCTCTGAATAGTCATCAGGAATAGGCTTCGCAGGAGAAGACTCTGCATCTTCTGTGGGGTCTATTGGTGGCAGGAATTGTTCTGCCTGTTCTTGAGTTGTAGACCCATCAGGATTATCTCCATATAACCACTGATCATCATTTTCAATATCATCTGCCATATCTAGTATAAATTTGGGGATAAACAAGACATATAAACCGGTTAAATGTTCAAGAATAGTTGAGGATCCAGGATTAAGCAAAATCAGAGGTTGAAGTTAAAGACTACGTTAGCAAAAACACTCATAAATTCGGTAAATATTTAGCAGAAGTATTTTAATATATTTATGTAATTAATTGAAAACAACTCACCCAACAAAAATATTCTATTAATAAAATAAACCAATAGAAAAATTACAGTTAGATTATCGAATTTTTATGACATCGATATCGATAAGATATAAGAGAGAAATCGATGTATTGTCTAGTATCAAGTTCTTAGGATTAGCTAGAACCCAGAGAAGAATAAGCAAAACAGGTAGAAAACTATTTTCAAACTTAACCCCCTGTATTTTTGTGGGCATTGAGACTTTTTAAATTAAAATAAACGATTTTATTATATCAGTACGCTTTTATCTTAACTGCAACGAGAAAATATCTGCTCCTATCATACCAGTGCACTTCGATTAGCAAAGAGCTGCTCTACTACCAACCCCATAAAACGTGGAGTTAAATGTCAGAGACATATTTTTGTTTTGGCGCTTGGATCAGGTTGAATTGACGGCATTGACAGTTTGATCTTTTCATGCACAAGGCGCCATGGCCGCCGATCAAGAACAATTTTGTCACATATTAACATCTTTGTTATCCACTGATAACGCCATCCGATCTCAAGCCGAGGTAAGCTATTTAATCCTGTCATTTCCCTCTGTCCATTAACACGCTTTCAAGTTAGAGGCAATGTTTGGTGTTGGCAAACTTTAGCTTTGTTTGCGGCCTTTCTGCAACGTGTTGGAGTGCTAGTGTTGCAGCACAACATGCTGTCGCAAAAAAATACCATGAATCATCATAATTATGCGCATACAGTAATTTTATGAATCAGTTTGACATCTTAACTTATCTTAATAACAATATGAGCACCTTTCTCCAACTTCAATTCCACCCTATATACAATGACCACAAAGGGCGCCAAAACGTACACCCAAGCCATACCCACTCTCCCAATCATAGCTTAACCACACATGTTTTTTCTTAGGAAGTCTACAGCAATATACCAATAGAAAGAAAAATCAGTTATTTGCTTGGTGCAATACACAATGCAAACCTTGACACTGAAGTTAGGCAAATATCTGCAGTCTTATTGCGGAGAGTTTTCTCGAACGATTTTACGGACTTCTTTCCCAAACTTCCTCCAGAGAGTCAAACTCAGCTGAAGGAGCAAGTCTTACTTGCTGTGCAACAGGTTCGATCCGAATTACTCAGGCATAAAATTTGCGAAGTTGTAGCTGAAGTGGCCAGGAATCTTATTGATGATGAAGGGAATAACCAGTGGCCTGAGTTTTTGCAGGTAAGATATGCTTGAGTATGTTTTCAATCAGAGCTGGTTCTGCCTAATATCCAAAAATATTTTTATTGTTACTTTTTCACTTGTTAATTAAAAAGGAGTCATATTTTTACATTTTTGAGCTAAAAGATACAATGAATAATATAAAATAACAAATTAGTATAGAATGATATAAAAATAAGAAATCTGCATATAACCTTGCAGTAAGTTTTTTGCAACAAAAAATGTGGCAAACTATAGGAAAGGAAGTGTTACTTTATGTAGTAGAGAAGTCATAATTAATTTTATATAAGTAGAAGTAGATAGCTGAACCCTAGTTTATTTGGTCTTATTAGGAGCAATAATAATTTCTGCATGCATAAACCTTGCTTCTTTCTTTTTTTGCAGTTTCTTTTCCACTGCGCAAATGACCCAAATCCACAACTCAAGGAATCCGCCTTAACAATGTTCACAAGTGTGCCGGGCGTATTCGGGAACCAACAAAACAATTATCTAGATCTGATTAAACAAATGCTGATGCAAAGTCTGCAACCGACTGAAGCATACGAAGTCAGATTCCAAGCTGTTAGAGCTGTTGGCGCCTTTATTTTAATCAACGATAAAGAAACACAAATTTTGAAACACTTTGCTGATCTTTTGACGCCCATGCTCGCCGTAATTGCTGAAAGTATTCAACACCATGATGACGATAATGTTTTGAAGGTATGTATGTAGAGAAAAATGAACTTCTTCAATATTTCCAGTTTCTCCTAGGTGCTGATTGATTTAGCTGAGAATACCCCCAAATATCTTAGACCCCAGTTGATAAATATATTCGAAATGAGTATGAAATTGTTCAGAGATTCAGGGGCGCTCGACAGTTGGAGAACCTTAGGCTTGGAAGTAATGGTCACCCTGGCGGAAGTGGCACCGGCAATGATCAGAAAGATGGCCGGGAAATATATGGAGCAGTTAGTACCTCTCATTTTACAGTTTATGGCCGACTTAGAAGACGAAGAAAATTGGGCCGAATCGGACGAACAGCTGGACGAAGATACTGATAGTAATAACGTGATTGCGGAAGCGGCATTGGATAGGCTAGCAACAGGATTAGGTACTAGCAATTAGCTTCTAATGATCATTGTTTCCTCATAATAGCCTATGGAAGATAATAATTTTGTTTACAGGAGGAAAGGTGATTTTACCTTTGGTAACATCAAATATTCCCCAAATGCTGAGTAACCCAAATTGGAAGCAACGGCATGCCGCTTTGATGGCAATTAGCGCCATTGGCGAAGGTTGTCAGAAACAAATGGAACCGATGTTGCCGCAGATCATGGAGGGTGTACCAGGGGTTATGGAAAGCATCGTAAGATACTTACAGGACCCACATCCAAGGGTAAGCTTTTCTTCCATGATAAACGGAGGTCTGTTTAAGAATTCAAATATGTTTATTCTTGAACAATCTACAATGTAAGATCATATCTTTAGGTGAGGTACGCAGCTTGCAACGCCATTGGTCAGATGTCTTCAGACTTTGCTCCGGTCTTTGAGAAAAAGTTTCACGATCGTGTAGTTCCCGGATTACTTATGCTGTTAGACGACAACGCCAATCCACGAGTTCAAGCACACGCAGGTAAGCACATTGTCAACTGAATAGATGTCTTTTTTACGATTCTCCCTATAGCTCTCACAGTTTTTAAGTTATTCCATTAAAATTTTGGCTTGCATTGACGCGCCTGTTTTTCATTGCGGAAAGGTCCAAATAATTGCAATCGTTCCCTTAGGTGCTGCCTTAGTAAATTTCGCCGAAGATTGTCCCAAACACATCTTAAGCGGTTACCTTGAACCCCTTATGGCAAAACTCGAGACCATTCTCACTTCAAAAGTGAACGAACTGGTGGAAAAAGGAACCAAACTCGTTTTGGAACAAGTTGTCACAACAATAGCAAGTGTCGCCGACACTGCGGAGAACGAATTTGTCACTTATTATGATCGTCTGATGCCCTGTTTGAAATACATTATTCAAAATGCCAACAAGGAAGAATATAAGTTGCTCAGAGGTTAATTTTTAATAGCCGGTAGTTGCAAGAATTTTTTGAATGATTGTCTTTTGTTCAGGTAAGGCCATTGAGTGTGTCACCTTGATAGGCACTGCTGTGGGTCCCGAAAAATTCAGCGCAGACGCCACTCAAGTCATGGATATGTTACTCAAAACCCACGGAAACGGTATAGAGCTTCCAGATGATGATCCTCAAACTAGCTACTTGATATCAGCCTGGTCAAGGATATGTCAGGTATGGAATGGGATTAGGGACTGTCGTGTTTTTTTTTTCAAAATTCATACAAAATTCGGATTCATTTTATGTTCAGTTTATTAGTGTATCATGTTATTTTACAGGTTTTAGGAAAAAATTTTGAACCATACTTACCCCTGGTGATGAGTTCTGTTGTGCGTACTGCATCTATGAAACCTGACGTAGCTCTCTTGGATAGCGATGAAATGGCTGGTGTAGAAGGTCAAGATGATGAATGGCAATTTATTTCGCTCGGTGAACAAAAGAATTTCGGTATTCGAACGGCAGGTGAGTTTACTTGAAACGAGTAAATTCATAACAAAGAAACCATCTGAGGATGTTCTATTTATAGGTTTAGAGGACAAAGCTGCGGCTTGCATGATGTTGGCGTGCTACGCTCGTGAATTAAAGGACGCATTCGCGCCCTACGCAGAAGAGATTGTAAAACTAATGGTCCCTATGTTGAAATTTTACTTTCATGACGGTGTACGGAACGCAGCCGCTGAATCTCTACCCTGGCTCTTAGAATGCGTTATGTGCAGGTAAAAAAATAATAAAATAATTCCATAATTCCTTATTTTCTGCTCTTTATTCTCTTCTGTTAACTCTTAGTTTATCCTTTACTATTATTATTTAATTATTTGTCTTAACACTAGCATTGGCACTATTTTTGAGAATTCTTTGTTTCTTCTTCCAAACAGAGGTCCGGCATTCGTCAACGATATGTGGCTTTTTATCTGCCCAGATTTACTACGAGCACTAGATACTGAACCCGAAAACGAAGTATTACTCGTAATGTTAGACTCGTTGGCCAGATGTATCCTGAAATTGGGACCTTCATACATAAGCCAAGAATCAATGACCGAGATTTTAAGGATCGCCGACAAACTGATGACCGAACATTTTGACAGGGCCAATGACAGACATAAAAAGCATTTAGATGAGGACTATGATGAAGTAAGTTCCTTAGTGTTTTGCCATCAAAAGTGTCAAATTAAAGTTGTAAAATATCCGACCAAAAAAATCATGTGTTCTTTCCAGGACGTTCAGGAACAACTAGAGGACGAAGAATCCGACGATATTTATATTCTCAGTAAAGTAGCGGATGTCATACATTCACTCTTCACAGTGTATGGGGAGAATTTCATCCCCCTCTTCGACCAACTACTAAACCACTTCGTCAATCTCCTTGCGCCCAATAGAAGTTCAGCCGATAGGCAGTGGGGCATTTGTGTCTTTGACGACGTCATTGAATTCACAGGTCCTGCTTGCTGCAAATACCAGCGATATTTCCTCGAACCGTTGGCAGTTTATGTTAGAGACAAAAGCGTCGAAGTACGACAAGCAGCGGCTTACGGTTGGGGCGTCCTGGCTCAGTTTGGCGGCGACCAATTTGCCACAGAATTATCGAAAATCTTACCGGTTTTGGTGGAGGTTATAAACGATCCTCAATCGAGAGATCCGAGGAATTTAAATGCGACGGAGAATGCTATTTCAGCGGTGACAAAAATAATGAAGCATAACAACTCGCAGATTAACTTGACAGAAATTATCCCAATTTGGTTCTCCTGGCTGCCTGTAACGGAAGAAACGGATGAAGCGCCGCATATTTATGGATACTTGTGCGATTTGATAGAACAGAATAATCAGGCAGTTATAGGTAAATATGGGTGCTTGTAGGGTTAATCTTTAACCTTTTAACGAAAAAGGAATAACAATTTGCAATATACTAAGTGTCCCGGGTTTTGTGATCAGAAGTTTAATAAGTTTTAATCCAATTACAACTTTGATACTTGGGCATTTTTCCAATCTTGCTCAATTCTCCATATAAAACGTTAGTTATGGTTTTTTTCAGGTGCGAACAACGCGAACATACCCAAAATAATTCACATCATTGCGGAAGCGTTCAACAACGAGGTGCTAGAGCCGAGTTCAAATGAAGGCGCCCGAATGCTGAACATAGTGAGACAAGTTCAGTCAAACGATACATTTTTCCAAACAGTCGTTCAAACGATGACGCCAGAACAACAGCAAGCCTTACACGCCGCCCTTCACTCTTCGACCGCGTCTTAGTAATTAAAACTTATTTATTGTTTTCTTTTTGTCGAAAAAGGGATAATAGGTCTTAGATTAAAAATGCTATGTTATTTTTGTATATCAGTGAGAGATTATGTCCGTTCTATGGGATATCATCGTCGTAATGGTATTTATTAATATTTCTATGTAAATAATTGAACGCAAAGTCTATGCCCGCGTTTATTCGTGACCTCTGAGACACTTCCCTAAAACATGTCCCTTGGGTTATATCTGTAAATGCGGGCCTTAAATGCATGTGATATTTTGACTTTCGTGTAACAGAATTTATTCGTTTCGGTCATGTGGTTATAAATAACAACTATATAAAATATCTCTATTGTTTTTGAAAAGATTTCATTGGCTGCAACCATTTCAAATAATGTCTAAAGAACATACTTATTCTTTTAAAGCATGTATTAACACTAAATGCTAATAAAACCGATGAATTCTCCATATAGGTGCGTAAGACCAAATTGGAGTCGGGGCAATACATATTTAATTGTTTAGAATTCGTTAGAGAATCAACAATCTTAAATATTCCTACAACCGTGTCCGATTGAGTTTGAAGAGCGTGTATAATCTAAAGTGGCTGTTCGTTGTTGCATATTACGTTAGTAGCACTTTAATAAATACCACCTTCGGTTACCAAGGTCTGCTTTGTTTTAACGAGTTATCCGATTCAAGTTTGTCTGACTAAATAGAACTTTATATACAATATTAGCTTTAAATGTGTGTTTTAATGTCCAGCATTGAGAGTTAAAAGAAACAAGTTTGAAGAAAAAAATCGTACAGTGACGTCATTTCATTTTGCGTGACTTGACGCCAAGCACTACTAGTTGCTAATCAGAAACAGGTTCCTTCTATCAAATATTTGATTTAGCTACGTACTCGCAGATGGCGTCACAGGAAATAATGATAAACTAGGTCGGTGGCGTGTCGATGGCATACGAAATATTTTAAGCAACCCATAATACAAAGAATTACTGCTCATGCGTCTATTTATAATACTTTTTCTTGTCTTCATAACTTTTCCTGCTTTTATACCCATAATTTTTGCCATGAGCGAACGAAAATTTGCTGTTTCAAACATCACGTCCTGAGCGTCGATTTTAATAATTTGATTTCTACCGAATGACAGCGTTTACGTCTATTTTCAAACGCAAATAATTTTTGAATTAGAGCAATTGAATTTTTTTGTCTACAACAAATTAGTCATTGACAAGCTAGATTTTGAGGTGAAGAGCGCCCTAAGAATTTTTTTTCGCGGAAGAATTGTCTTCACAAGTACAGCATTTTCACAAAAATTCTTACTCAATTTTAAATTAAACCCTCTCACATGAAATTATAGTACAAGACCTTTTAAAACTGAAACTGCTTCCACTTAAACCTCGTTCCGTACTTTATTGTAGTTATCGACGGAACACCACAACTTGTACAGTTAATAACCGCATGCTACTCTATACTGAAAGGGTTTTTTGATATTTCATAATTTATAAAAATCTCAATAAATAAAATGATACCTAATGTACAAGCATGTATTTGTACATTTATAGAAAGGAAAAATAATTCTATTTTGCCTTCTTAGACTTAATTTTTCTCATGTAAAATTCTAGTTCTTTGCCCTCAAGAACATAGCCATCAGCACGCCCGCACTGTCCTGGTCGAGAAGACAAACAAGCTGAAAGAAAAACATCCACTTTAATTGACATTATCTCCTATTAGAATCAAAAGTTAGTTTATTTAAAAAATCAGAGTAACTATGACAAGCATATCACAGAACATAGCAAAAGTCTAAAACAGACTGTTTACTTAAACATGTTCTCGCTAATGTTTTATCATCATATGATATTCATACAATATGTAATATAAATGTATGGAATAGAATATTGTAAATAGGAAATTATAAATAACTATAGTGTCTGATAATGGCAAATTGCGACATTATTGCAAATTAATATCAATTAGTAACAATCAACCAATAGTCAGTGTTGATTGCAGTACTCCTGGCTTTCTAAGGGCAACAATTTGATATTGAAATTTAAATTGAAGCACACGTCAGATACCTAGCCTTACCTAATAATCTTCCAGTCTGGAACTGCTCTTCCAAAGCCGGTTCAACTTTTGCAATCCTTTGCCTGGTTTGGTACTTCTTTTGTACCTTTTTGCTCCTGGTCTTGCTCAAGAGTGCTTCCTCCTCAGGAGTCTGCAAAATATTTAAACAGTTAATCCTGTAACCAGGATAGTGATCATTGAACTAATATTTTGCTTTAGGAACTGTAAATGCTCAGAAATTTTGGCCAATGTCATCATTAAAATCAGATGACACGCATAATAACATCACTGAAAAACCTCCATTCAAGTTCTTACAAATATGAAAATTAATGTCTATATTATGCACAATGTGGGATATGGTACAAATAGGATACATCTTTTTCATCAATTTGGCTCCTCTACCATAATGAATCTTGTTTATATTTGATATTTTATTTGTTTAGAAACAATTAAATTGCTATGATTTTTAAACAGATTTTGTAAATTTAACTAAGAAAGAGATTTCAAATTTCTGACATTTGAAAGTCTGGTTTTAGACACCAAAATAACATTTTAATAATACCCTTACCAATTTAGCACCCTTCTTTCTTCCTACTGCCAAAATATAATGATTCTCATACCACTGTCTGAAAGGTGTAGCATCTATGACAACAATAGCATTTTTCACTAATGTTTTGGTGCGGACCAACTCATTGTTACTAGCATTGTAAACAACATCAATAATACGGGTCTTTCTGGCGGTGCCCTCGCTTCCCCAAGCAAAATTTCCAGTGTCAAGCCTCAAAGCTCTGTATTTAAGGTTACCTCCCCTGGTTCGAACATAGTGCACCCTACGTGTGCCAAGTTTTGTGTTGGCGGCTGGGCGTCCTAACTCAAACTTCCTCTTCTTCCTCAAAGGCTTTCTTTTGCCACCAGTAGCCCTTCGTTTGTGCCAATGGTCTCGGCTGATACCTAAAATGCATTTTTAAGTAGTATGTTGCACTGAAGTTCATACTGATTTTGGGGCAATATGGAATGGGTCAGATCGCTGTGGGATGTTTTTTAGTCGTCAGCACACACATCAGACAATGTTTCTTTAATGTATCATCATAAAAAAGTTTTTGTGGGTTGTACTCTTTAAAAGAGGTTATAATCCTAAGAAATCAGTTTTTTACTGAATAATGCTATTTTAGGGAAAAAGACTTTCTATTTCGATTTCCCGTGATCTGGTTGAATACTTTTATACGATTTTCACACCACGATGTGAAAATGTTTACCAGATATTTAAAGAAAGCCTTTTTCGGAACACCTACCCATTTTGAAAACGAACTTGAAAAGGAGAGTACAAGTCTTGGAGAGAAAAGATGTGGATATGTCAAATAAACACCAATTGTCTGACTCACGAACGACAATGACGTGCGTGACTGCGCATTTATGTATCGATATCGATATGGTTTTACCGATGCCTTTTGTCGTTTATCGACTTTCCTGTTTGATTGATTACAATGTCTACCTTCTCTTTCTTTGTAGAACCGTAGACTCATTGGATGCACATGATATCTGCTTAACAAAAATTGAAAACATGCCCCTAACATTAAAGCCCAATATTCAATCTTTCGAATGCTCGTCCAATAACAAATTTTACTTTTTTTTAACGAGATAAAAACTAAAATAGATAAACTTGAGGAGTCACTTAGAGTACCTGAACGCAATCAGAGAATAGGAATGTCGTACATTCTTATTGATCGAAAATGTCATTGTCAGTGATATCAATGTTAACAACTTTGAAGGATCTTCTGGTTTGAAATTGAAATAACCGCTGTGCCTTATTTGTCGTTTTTTATTTTGTATGATTAAAGAAACCGATAAAATCAGGTTCCTCTCATTTATGCCAGTTTATTGTTTTGTTCCCGTCTGCAACTCGTAAAAAAAGTACTGTAATTTTGACATTTTTTGTGTTTTTGGGGCCATTTCGGCCTTTTGAATTGGCAATAATGTCTAACCGAGCACTGGAGATAGTTTTGCGGGAGGTTGATGCAATTGCTGTTGGATTTAATGACTGTTCAAAACTTCTAGAGCAAATCAAGGATTTGGAGAAGGTACATTGGAAAGAAACATAATTTAAACAAGTAGTACTACAAGGTAAATTGAATGTAATGGGCGTGTAGCAGTTGCTTCAAGAAGAGACTCACATTTCTCAGAATCTTAGCAATACTGTACAAAGACCTCATTCATTTTACACTTAAATTTAGGAATGATTTGTGATCCATTTTTTGTTTTGTTGTATTCATTAGGAACAAGTGGTTTTCTTTAAGTCTGTGGATAAATTCTCTAAAACTGGCGAACTTAAGCAATTGGAGCCTTATTTAAAGGGCTGCAACTTGGAGGGTAAAACCATTTTACTTATTATTTTCCTTATAACATTATTTATCTCCATTTTCATCCTAATCAGGCATAAGTTCCAAACAAAGTGATATATACAATAAGAATGGCACAATCTTGTCTGAAACATCCCAGGAGAATTTTACTTATCTCAAGACGAAAAAAGCAGAGGTTTCAGAATATCAAATAGGAAAAGAAAACATAAAAATTAAGAGTGAAGACATGCCAGCTCCTTCATGGGTGCCTCCATTAAAGAAAAAGATGAAAACTGAGAGGCCATCACGTAGCACCCGAAGCAAGTCCAAGTTGACTAGAGATTCAGATGTAATATTACAACAACCTGAAGTGTTAGTTATAGACTTGTCAGATGTTGATGATACAAAGACTCCAATGACCCGCACAACAAGAAGGTAGATTAAATTATTGGTTGTAAAAATTGTTGAATGATGAATTCTTGAGTAGCACTCGCACAAAGACAAGAAAAGAACCAGAAGCAGCAGTTGAACCTGAAATAGAACCTGTAAGAAGCACTAGAACTAAAACAAGAGCTAAGAAGGAATCTGAAGTTAAGCCTGTCGAGAGTGAACCGACCAGAAGTCGCACTAAAACAATTAGAAAAGGTTAGTATTGCTGGGGTTTCAAGGAGTTTTCAATAGCTTATTAATTTCTAGCTAAACATGATCAACCATCAATAACTGAGGAAGAGCAACCAGAAAATGTTGTATGCAGCACTCGTACAAAACCTATTCGGAAGGGTTAGTTCTGCCTGTCCACTCATTTGAGTTTGCTTACAGCTGCAATCATTTTTCAGGCAAAGTCCCTGCAGACGTATCTCTCCGAGCAGAAGCAACTGAGGCACCTGACAGGGAAACTAAAACTACCAGAGCTAAGACCTATCAAAAGGCTGAAAATACCGTTCCGCTACCTGAACAGCAAGTTTTAACAAAGGAAATTATAGAAAAACCCGCTGAATTCCAGCCTAAGCGCAATCGATCATCTGAAGACGATGAAATTGCTGTCGAGAGCAAAAAAAACAAATCGGACTCGCCTTTTTTGCAAGCAGACACCTCTGCACAGAGTGTTTATAATGATGCAATTTCAAATCCAGGTAAGTTGTTTTTGTTTGAACACCGTTAAATATTGCAACATTGAAATTTTATTTAGCATCATTGGCGTTGGATGCTACATATGTGGCTGCCAAGCCTAAACCGGGGGCAGCCAATGCCGCTGCAGTAAATTCAAATTCTAAAAACGACAAGAACATGTTCAACATCTTCAGTAATTCTCCAGAGTCGAATCTGCTAACTGACGATGAGTCAATTGAAGTAAGCGGATATTTTATGACCGTTTAGATTAACAACAGTAGATGCATCGCACTACACAATGTTTTTTTTTTTTATCACTATCTATAGAATAAATTGTTCGTTTAAAAATCTTCGTCATTTGCCAGAGGTTGAAGCATTAATTTGGGTTATTGTCTGATAATTACACAGATCAAGACGCCTCCGAAGCAAACCAAAACGGCAACAACTAGTAAAGAGGTGTTTAGCCCGTATGAGAAGACTACTTTGAAGAAGAAAGTGGAGGCTTTTGAACGGCTTCAGCATGGTAGTGAGATTCCCTTGAAGCAGGGCGCCAGCCATATTCCTTCCAATCCTGGATCCTCCATCAAAGAAAAGGTAAGTATTTAAAATTACCATCTTCTGCATTAAAAATAAAGTTGCCAATTTACTGTAAACATCACTAATAAGTGCACCATACGGTGAGCAAAATACAAACATAAAAAGGTGTTTCTAAAATATGTAATGCTAATGTCGGTACGTTTTAGTAAGCAGTTATATTTTTTAGTCGAAAGCGTTTACACCGCAGTCGAAGTTCCTGCCGCTGAGTTCGAGCACTAATAAAGTTATCAAAATTCTCGGCACGAGTAGCATAAGTGGATCCGCTTCCAGTTTGAAGACGATGGTAAGTTCGTAATTTGTCGTGTCTCATGCAAGCACTTAATTACGATGTCGATCATTAGAGCTCTCAGAAGGATCCTCGTGAGCAACTCAAGCGACAGCTAGATCGTGAACAAGCCAATAAGAAGAAAGAAGCCATGCTGCAGCAGCAGGCCGAATTGAAACGCAAACAAAACAAAGAGAAACATTTGAAGGCTTTGCACCAGCGGAAGGCTTTGGAGGCCGAAAAGATGAGACATTTAGAGGTGAGTTTATCGTACCCGATGATTCTCAGTATTACAGTTTACGGTGTGTGTTGACAAATGATGTGTTTTTCTGAAGCTTCAAAAGCAAAAGGATGAAGAGAAACGCAAGCAAATCGAGCAAGACCGCGAATTGAACTATCTCAAGTATAAGCAGGAGCAGGAGAAGAAACACCAGCTACAGAAAATGCGCTTAATGCAAGTCCAGAAACAGGCAGATGGTGAGAGTCAGAAATTGCCCGTTTACATGACTTCGAAAGTTCCTTGTTTGGTCAAAAACCCTGCTGCCGATGATTCAACTGAAGAAGTATCACCTCCCCGATGGTGCAGAGGTACTATAATTGTTTTCTGTAATACATTCCATGTTTATCAAATTGTCCAGAATAGGAATTTCATGAAGTATAATTGATACAGATTTGGTTAAATAAGTTAAAAATTGTGTGCTAGAGAACAACAACATAATCACACTTGTTCTCCCAGTGACAGAAAAAGCTATTTTTGTCCCTCATGTTTTCATTTATTTTTGTTTTGAAGTAATTTTCCATTTTAAATGTTCAAGAAGTCTGAATCCATGAGTATTTACGAGATTCTCAACACAGACATTCCTATATTGGATACGCTGAAATAATTGCGTTTAATTTACTTTAACTTTCGATTTTCAGCTGATTATTTGAGGCATTTAGAAGTGAAAGCGTTAGCGGGAGGTTACAAATTGAAAAACACCTTATTTGGCAGGCGGCCGCGCACGGCTGACTTAGTTGACATTTTCGAAATCATTGATGCAGGAAAACTGAAAAGGTTAGTTCAGATCAAGCTACTTTAATGCACGTTCGCTAATGTATGTGGTTGCAGAAATTCGAGTGCCATTTGGAAAAAACCGCCAAGATATACCATGATGAACTTAAACGATACCCAGTTTAGCGAAGATGATGAAATGTTTTCAGACTGAGGTGCCATTCAGGATTATAATTTTAATCTTTTTAACTGAACGTTTAGTAGATTTATTGGCCTCGTTCGCGGGTTTCATTCTAAGCTGATACAGGATTTTTCAAGTTTTAAATGCATACGCAACTAGTTTGATCGGTGTCTAATTATTTTATTGAATAAATTTGAATTTTTTTTAATTGCTGTAGTTTAATTATACCCTATATCGGTGAACGACAAATCGAAGCACCGAGACAAAAATATTTTTCATTTGGAGATAAAACAGTGGCGTGCTACTGAAGGGTGGATGTAAGTGCTGGTAGGCACCTTCTATAAATTGGTCGACGAACTAATTTTTCCTAAACATGTACTTCCCCCTGACTACAACTGTTTATATGTATAAAACTTCATGATTTTATCTCTACAGATAACTCACACTATTTGTTGAAAAATGCCAAGAATAATACGGGAATTTTTGAATTGCGTAAGAAAATTTCTGTATTCTTAAACAGTTCTAGAATTCTGGCGTGAGACGCATGCAACTTCTATGCAAACGGTCGTTAACCCAAGACGCAGATCTTCACGTTGTTTTTGTGGGGTTATGTTCCAAAAGTGGTGGTTGAAGGTTTTTCTCTTTAATTTTTATCTTAAATGATTTTTTAAAGCAATAAATTAATAAAAACTTTCGAATAAATAAGTTCAGTTCAAGTTAAAATGGATATTCAATGCGTAAATACTATCGACTGCAATCAAGGCGGAATTAGAGCTGTTCGGTTTAACGGTGTGTACGTTGTTTGTCGTGTACGTGTGTGTAACAATACGAAATGAATATTACAATGTTTAACTTGACCGAAAATATGGATGCACTTTAATTTACTAATTTGCAATAGGGTTTCTCCCTTTCAGTTGACGGTTACTATTGCATGACATGCGGATCTGACAAAAAAATAAAGCTATGGAATCCTTATCGGAAACTATTACTGAAGACCTATGGAGGTCATGGAAATGAGGTGTTAGACGCTTGTGGCTCCTGCGATAGCAGCCAAATCCTTTCATGCTCCTCTGACAAATCCATAATAGGTATTGTGTACACATCTTTCTGTCACCATTTGATATTTACTACTATACTAAGTACCTACTTGATTCTAGTATGGGACGTGTCAACTGGCCAGCCTTTACGCAGGCTCAGAGGTCATGCAGCAACAGTATCTTGTGTTAAATTCAACGAAGAGTCATCTGTGGCAATTTCTGGTAGTCTAGACAACACTGTGATGTGCTGGGATTTGAGATCAAGAGCACAAACTCCATTCCAGATTCTAAAAGAGGCAAAAGACTGCATTTCTTCCATCAGAGTCAGTGACCATGAAATTCTAGTTGGATCAGTAGACTGTTCTGTTAGAAGGTACGATTTGAGGAATGGAAGATGTGATGCTGATTTTGTGGGGGGTAAGTTTAGTGTTTGACTGAAATATGAATCATTGTAGTATTATTCACGTCTAGCTGCCATAACATCCGCGACTTTCTCCCGAGATGGTCAGTGCATTTTAGTTGGTTCAGCAGACAATGTGGTGAGATTACTGGACAAGGATTCTGGGGAGCTACTTGGAGAGTATGTGTCAATTTTAATCTATTTAGTTTGATGTCGAAAGTAAGATGAATACTTTGCTTAGATACATAGGACACAAAATCGGCGGCTTAAGCATTGAAAGTGACCTTATGGCTAATGACAATTATGTCTTAAGTGGCTCTGTCAGTGGGGAGCTTTGGTGCTGGGATTTAGTGTCAACAGCAGTGAAGCACAAATTTGTCCATAACAGGAATAAGGCATTAAGTTCTCTGAGTGTTCATCCCAAGAAAGATGTTATTCTTACTGCCTCTGTTACCACAATTAAACTTTGGGGCAATCCTATGGATGTGGCGGAAGATCAACAGATAACAGAAAATGATTGATACGATGGACGAAAGTAAGTCTCCTTGTGGAGGCCTTGGAATTTATTTTAGTAATAAAGTCTATTTTGTCATGTAAAAATGAGTATACTGGCTTGTGACATCGCTTCAGCTGATAAATGAAATACTCCAGATTTATTACGAAAAACATTAACGTTTGGCCTGTCTGCAGCCATGTTTTAAACTCCGGAAGGTAGCACGCGGCCACAGTGCTTTGGTCGGGCAACTGAGTCGCCGTAGTACTAGCCTTGAGAATAATACGAGCAGTTTTGACCAAAATAATCACTTTCAAATAATGTTGTATACAGAAAGTTTTTATTTTATACGTTATTGAGCAAGAAAATCACCATGAAGACCATGCATATGTATGTATCAAATTTTCGACGTAACTGTAACAATAAGTAATAAATAATACGCTAACTATCGACTACAATAAGAATAAAAGCTTAAATTTTTAACAATGAAGTAATTTATATGTAGAAGTACATATCAAATTAGTTAAGTAGATTAATGACGTGATGTAGAGATGTAGAGAGTCCCTAAAAACTGTATTTTTTCTTAATACGAAAATGAATCTCCCTTACCCTGTGTGTTACGTGTGATGATTGTTCGAATTAGCCAGCGACGTCAGAGCTTCAGCAGCATCAATCTCTTCTTTTCCATGAACCAAAAGCATATCACAATCAATTTTACTAGATTTCTTCTTCAGGGACTTGTTGAAAGACCAGTCAATGTTGTAATTTCCCTCGTTTGGCCTGAATCTCTCAGCGCTCTGCAGCCACCTGGCAATCATTGAGTTTTTGTCACTTTCCGCTGCTTCAGCATTGGACAGTTCCGAACTCTGACAATCACGCATATACTTTTCCATGATATGGTTCTTATATTTGTTTGCAGATTGGGAGAACGGATTGTCTTGGTCCGCCTCAGTGGTGGAACTCACAAAGTAACACTGATTTTGAGACTCACTGCAAGTTTGAGAGAAATAAAGGGAATCCATTACTTGAATAGCTACCAAGAGCCACGAGTTAAACGAGGTTAATGCCAGTAAGAATTTGACCTGGGAGTTGATTCCTTTGAGTTATGCAAGATAAATTTGAATTTGGTCTCGCTATTAACGTTACCGAGCTGCACTGTTAGACTTACCTATTATTGTTATTATAAAGCTGCCCATAGTTGTGGTCTAGTTGGGTTTTAGCGAACTGCTCCTCGAACTTTTGCAATTCGGCGTCGTCATAAGTACATTCGGGCTCCTCCCAGATACTGTCTTCCGAGCATATACTAAAGTGTTCCACGTTCCCTTGTACTTGACTGTTGTATGTTTTTATAAGATCTCCCCAAGTTTTCCTTTGGGGGTTTCTACCTGCATTTTTCAGCTTCCGGCGCCAGTTAGCGAACCAATTGCAGACCTGCAACCACAGCAAGCTTAGTCGTTCTTTTTATGGTGATGTAAATACTGCATGTTTACCTGAATATACGTCAGTCCAGTTTGCACAGCCAGCATTTTCTTTTCGTCTCGATTTGGATATGGATTGTCCCTCCTGCGGATCAGCCAGTCTTTGAGGAAGCGCTTGATTTCGGGGGTAAACAGTCTTTTCAGACATCGTTTTTCATCGTCGTATGCCCTTCTGCAAAACAATAGACCGTTAGCACAGGCAAATTGTAGGAAACCCTACTTAAAGGTGCGTTATCGAAAGAGGGAAAGAAATCACCCATTCCATCCCAAGTCAACTTAGCTAGGGTCAGTGTCGCTATCCATGCAAATAAGGCTCTAACTCTTCTAGTGTTCCTGACATCACATAAAGCAATAGTTCAAAATTATTGACGATTTGTTTTGTGCCACTTTTTGCCCCCTACGACGAGGCAAGTACTATCTTAGCGTTTCTCAAATACGGTTTTGCATGATATAAATTGAATTTTCAAACCTGATTGGATTTTAAATCGATCGTTCAGTATGTTACTAAGGGTCAACAGATCGGCGTGTTGGCAAGATTATCAAAAGAGGAAACCGAGATGTGGCTATTGGTAAGTTTTGTGGGTTTTATGAAAATTCACACCCAGGCCAAGCTGCCACCAGAAAATCAATAAAGGTTTTCATCTTTTGATCTTATCTTTAAAATGAACGTTTATCTTACAACGCTATTCTGTCTGATGTACTAAATCTAATAATACTTGTATTAGTATCAATAGCAGTAATACTAGTAACTCTAATTGCACATTGAGAAATTTTATAGTTTCAAAACGCCATTTTATGATACTTTAAAGTGCGCAAGTACATTCAGATTTGACCAACTCTGCGTCTCTGTACATTCTTTATGTGAAACATCCTGTATATCAAATACAATGCGATGTGTTTTTACGATGTGGAGATATACTATATAAGAGAGGACAAAACGGCACATTTTTTAAAAATATTTTTAGATCGACAGTGTCGGGTTTCGCCAACGGCTCAGTATCGGAGACGACTGCATATGCAGTTTGAGGCACATTTCAAGCGTTACCTCTCGCTTGAAGGCCGAGTTATGTAAGATCGCCATGTAATAAAACATATTTAAGTGATTTTCAATTAAAATAATCTAAACCGTGGACACTCTGACTAAGCCACAACACATAAAAGTCCAAGCCAAACTCAAATAAGTCCCACTCGTCCCAAACCTGTTAATTTTTTTGTTCCGAACCGGCCTTTTCGCCTTTTCCCTAGAACATTCCCCCATCTGGAAGTCCATTTTGATTTTCTTTTAAAATAGAGGATTTCTAAGTCGAAAAAGATGTCATAAACGAAGTAAAAATAGATATGTTGGATAAAGTTCAAAAACAAGATTCCGTGGCCATATTGCTAATGCATGTAATTACTGTTTTCATTCATCAATTTCACATCTTGCTCGTGCAAGTCGATGATATCCAGGACTGCATCCTCAATGAGGACTTTGAGTTGATTTTCACATGAGTTAAATCCGTCACGTGGCCGCAAATCGCAAAACATGATTTAAGGCGAAGTTATATGGAAAACATGAGTCAGGTCGGCCACGTTCGTACTTGTTTTAGCTCGTTTATCCACGAAATTTAATTTAAACTGCACACCAATGTATCTTACCTCGGTTCGAGGGTGTACCGACGCGAAGGGACCATGCAAAAATCAATTTCATGTGAAATCATCTGTATAAACACCATAAAAGTTTGTGTGAAACTGAACTTACACAATCCGGAGACATTTGGATGCTGTTTTATTTTCAGATCTTTCAGTCTCCCGCGACGTTGTTTTTATAATTTGATCTCTATATCTCGTTTTGCTTGGAGGTAGTTAAATGTGTTGTTTGTCAATAGGTTGGGGTTACTTAAGTGTAGTCGATCGTGCTTAGGTACCGTGGAAGTTGGCAGAATTCGGTTCAACTGTATCAGGTACTACAGATCTACAGTCTCGTGTTTTTGTACTGCTATACACAGTCGTCATAAAGACAGTCTCGTGTGTATTTTAATTTTAGTTAAAGAATGTGTGAGAGTCGTTACGTATTGAAATTGTTCGATTTTGGTAGCTAATAAATATACAGGGTGTCCGTTTCAGGAGCTAAACCCTGGTGCTGTCGGTAACCTAAAAAGGTACAGGGTGGGTTCAATTGGGGAAAGTTGTGCAAATTGGAGCCGTTTATAAAATTTAAAAAATAATCCGATTGCTTTCGGAGGTATTCGAAAAATTTTAAAAAACGTTTTTATTTTTTCCTCAAGTTATTTGGCGAAATAGGTCAAAATTATTAACACTGCATTGGTGCAACTTTTCCTCGTCTACAACGTGATGACGTCATATTTGAAATTCGACGTTTCAATTTTCAACATGCGTCATCAACTTCGCTTCTTATGGGGGCCACTTTGTATTTTCTCCTTGTTGTGTTCGGCTTTTTTCCAATTAAAAGGATATATGGCATGTGAGGGTTCAGTTTTGTAGTTTGGTAGAAATATCTAAAACCTGCATAAGTAATAATCTAGTAGGGAGAGATCTGGGGACCGTGTCTGCCAGCGCATTGGAAATTACGAAGTGCAGCAAAATCGGTTAAATTTCTGTGAAGGCATGGAAAATAGTTTTAAGTTAATTGTTGCTTTAGTGGATACCGTTGTAACTAACATATTGCGATATAAAGAGCAACAATTTTCTATATAGCATATTTTGTGTTTCTTCACTTGAAAAACGTACCATGTTTGCCAATGTGTGATCATTACCGTAATCAGAAGAAAAATCTGAACTGAAAAATGTAAACATTGAAGATGACGTCTATAAGAAAAACCTAAGTTGATGATGGTTGTGGAAAATCGAAATGTCGGATTTCCAGTACAGCATAGCCACGGTATAGAAGAGGGAAAGTTGTATTGCTGAAGTATCAATAATTTTGAATTATCTCGATAAATAATGTGAGAAAAAAATTTAAACTCTTTTAATTATTTCAGCTTTTTTCATGCATCTCCGAAAGTAGTAGAGATTTTTGGGAACTTTATAATAGCATATTCTTCAACTCGTAAATGCCCCAATTTAACCGAACTCGTATCTTTTAAGGTTTTCCAGATCCCCCACAGTTGAACTCCAGAGACGGACGTCTTGTATAATATACCTAAAGATTCCCGATTAAGTTTTGCTTCTAATTGTAAAATTTTGTATAATAAAGTACTTTTTTCTATTTATAGTTTGTTAGTAGTGAAATAAATACAGGAGTCCATCCATATCCTCATGCTGATTAACCAATACGTTTACCGCATGAAAGTGAGACCCGTTTACACTTAACAATCGCCACATTATACAGGTTTAACCTCTTTTTCGCTCTTTGTCTTAATGTGCGTACTAGAAGAGGAACGCTGTTTCAGATGCACTGAAATTTGCCCTTCTCATCGAATATACCACGCAGCCGCTCTTTCACCCATATCGCATGGGACCCGAATTACAATGATTACAGATAGTGACAAAATTGTCCTAACTATAGTACAATTTATCGGCATTTCAAAATCTGCGATGCATCTCTTGCATGTCATAGTTCTGTCCACGAATTAGATAGTTCTCGTTACCTTTGAAATATTCATTTTCTGCGGTTTACGTATGTAGAGACGGTATGCTGAAAATATTAAAAAGCAAAATTGCGAAGATAACCAGAACAATTTAGCGAGTGGACAGCAAATAGCTAATATTAACTCCATTCTTGTATACTTCCGACTGATAAATAATACTCAGCTATCCTTGAACACATGAAACGAAGATGAATACAAGAAATGCCACACACAACAATCGCCAACCACTGGCTTCTAATCTACTTTTCGGGGCGTAAAAACAGCTACTCTTCAGCGATTAAGAAGAAGAATATTGGTTCACTGTGTATTTTGGCCTTTTCTATTTTTTCCCTAAGCAAAATTTCATCACTAAGTTGTCAAGAAAGGAGTTCATCCGAGTGTTTAGTAAAAGGAGAATGCTATTCTCGGTTAGTTTTAATTGGTAGAATGCAGTTCCATCGCTTCAATTGGCTTTATTGGCGTGTGAATCGTTATAATTAAAAATAAAGGAAAAATGAACAATTTGAAGTTTTTGAAACGGCACGTTCTTGACATCCACATCGTACATCTTTGCACCCGATTTACCGCACATTTTACCGTTACCGAGATTCCTGTGGCTGACTTGAAGAAACTCGCATTTTGTATACGAATATATGTGTTGTAAATATATCATTTCAGTAGATTGCACAACAAATAATGGGCGCACGCCGCTGTCTCCGAACTCGTTGGCTTCAGTACAATTCAAGGCAGCCGTTTGTACAAATATTTACCGCACTAAATCAATGCCACCACTCTAACACGAGGCCGCCGTAAAACGTATACCAGCAAAAGCGAGCGACGCATTGACTTTGGAGAAACGTTCGCGTACTGCAACGTATGCACAAGGATACGTTTTGTACGCGATATCGGATATCGACCGCGTATATTAAAAGTAAAAGCCACATGGCTGTAGCAGCAACGATTTCAAATCGGCGCTGACATGTTACTACTCGGTTAGAAAGTACCCAAAATTCGCAAAAAACTAATTAAACGATTTTGATCCTTATGGATTCGCCGGAGGCTTTAAACGGTCATGCGGCCAGCACCGAAACGTCCGCGTCCGGAAAACTAGAAGTTGATTCACCGAGGCTGAAACGAAAAATCACTTTGCTAAACGGGGTTGGATTGATCGTCGGGACTATTGTCGGTAAGCTCAAATCAATGCAGACGCTCAAAAATGTTTATTTCAAATCGCTAATTCAAAAGTTAATGTACTGGTGGGGGTGTTAGTTAATAGTATTTTAAGTGGCCTATTTATGATTTGAATTAAACTATCCAACACTGAATAAATGAATAAATTGTTCCTGAATAATTTTCTTTTTTTTTTGAACGCCAAAAATTCCTTTGGATCGCCGTGGATCTCCAGTTTTTGCTTTGACTTTGCGCTCTTAAGACTTTTCACTATTCTAATGATCGTCGAAAATTTTGTTTATGGGTACGTTTATCCGGTGGAATTGAGAAGCTGCAAAATGGTCCGAAATCGATGCGCAATGATTTACGAACGTACAGTGCGTTCTGAAAATACGGTAAAAGTCTCTTGCGAACGCTTAGTTCAAACTGTTCAAACAATTAGTACGATTAATTGAAGAATAAAACTGAGCTGAATTCGAAAATCTGAAAATTCAAGACGACAATCATAAGAAAAAAGGAAATTGATGATGGTTGTCGAGAATCGAAACGTCGTGTTTAAAATACAGCATCGCTCCGTTGCAGAAAAGCAAAAGTTGCACTGATGAAGTGTCGATCGTTTGAAATTTTTCCGCCAAATAACTGAGCGAAAAAAATTAAATATTTGTGTAAATTTGTTTATGTTTTTCTTAAGGTATTTGGCGAGATAACTCAAAATGATTGATGCTTTAATGGAGCAACTTTTGCTCGCCTACAACATGACAATGCTGCATTTGAAATTCAAAGTTTCGATTTTCAACAGCCATCATCAATTTTAGTTCTTCTTATGGATGCCATATTGAATTTTTACATTGTTGTATTCAGCTTTTTTTTCATTATGACAATGTATCATATGTTAAGGTTCAGCCTTACAGTGTAATGGAAATATGAAAAATACTGCATGAAAAAAAGTCAAAATTGAAGGTCATCGAAACATTTCAAATTTTTACATAACTTTAAATTGCGCAATTTATCCTCGACCTGCCGACCGACATCCTCCTGGTTGAGTTCTAGAAACAGGCATCTTGTATACTCTTGCTGGGTTACACCGAATCTGAGATATGAACTCAAAATAAATAAGAAGGTGCATAGAATTTAACTGGTGTTTTCAAACCTCCCTCTAATCGCCTTTTCTTAAATATTTTAAGTGCTGATGAATAATTAAAAACTCGTTACTTGTAAGAGCAAACTATTTAAATCCTGCAATAATTTTTTTAATTCGGGCTATCGGTTTATCTAAATCAGGGCATTATAGAATACTAAAATATTTGCTTTATCACTCTTTTACCTGCTTTATGTTCAATGTCGAGATCGTTGTGATAACCTAATATCACTGATAAAGGCAGGAGTTAGTTAGATATTTTAGCTTATTAAAGATATGGGAACTTCTTCCGCGGGAACCATGTAAACACTTACTAAACCATCGCACAATGGTAAAGTTTGGTTTATGCACGAGTTGCTTTTTTTCGATCGTATATATTTTTTTATTTAATTTTTTAATAATTAATTTCCTTTATTTTTTTTTTCAATACATTTGAATAGTAATTTTAATTTATTTATTGCACATGCTTCGGTTTTGCTGTGATCACTATACACACGTTTCTAAGCCTTATCTGCCTAAGTCATTTATTCCGCACTATCAATCCTGCAATCATTAAAACGATACAGGTGTGGATTTGAAAAAATTAATTGTTTGATTTGCACGCCGCGTGATAGCGTCGCACATGGATCATTTTGTTTATTTATTTACCTTTTTCATGTGTATTCTGTATCAATTTTACTTGCCAAAATGTTATTACTCTAATGGCATACTATTGTACAGTAAATGTAGGTCCTACATAGGCGCCTTCGACCGAAATACCCAACTCCTACACATCAAGAACATTTAACCAGTGTTGGGAAGTTTATTTTTATTTATGAAGGTAGTTTGAAACAGGACATTGAGCATGCCGGACATATCATTTCGCGTTATAAAAATGCTCGGAATTTCGATACATTCCTAATTTTATATCTCGGATTTCCTGTCAATTTTTGTAATTTTTAACAATGCTGTTATAAATATTTTGATAATTCAATAAAGATTAAAGTGGACCCTTCTTGTTAACAATTTTCATTAGAAATATTTCAGTTATGTAAGTAAATTAGTTAAATGCTTCGTATCCTAACTAATCACGATTTTATCACTTGATTGACGGAAAGTAGTTTGACTAGTTCTGTGAGTATTAGCCGTTAAAATTTTAATTCGGATACTCTTGTGGCAGAGACTAGACATGTATTTACCCGCCTAATTGATTACCTTTGATAGAGGTCACGTTATGTAAATCTAGGGGACCAAAATTATTGGAATTTCCTGAGTGTTTTTCTAGTTGAAAGTGTAAACATCAGTCTCAAATCTAAGAAAAAAACGAAAAAAATAATAACATTTATTTCAGTATTTTCTTGACTTTTTGGTGACTCACATATCTTAGGAATGTTATTCACCAAACTGTTAAGAAAGGTTTTCAGAAGACTCCCAAAGGGAGATGACAATTCCAAGAATTGAGAATAGTATTTCCAACTATCGACGTTAGTGTTACGATACCAGGGCTTTATTTTCCTTTCAGGAAGTGGGATATTTGTCTCTCCTACCGGAGTCTATGTGGCGACCCATTCTGTGGGGATGTCCATAGTGATATGGAGTTTGTCCGGACTCTTCTCCATGCTTGGAGCCCTTTGCTATGCTGAACTGGGCACCTCCGTAACGCGATCTGGCGGGGACTATGCCTACATTTATGTGGCCTTTGGGCCACTAGCAGCTTTTCTTCGATTATGGATGGCCATGCTGATTATTCGGTGTGTAGCAAAAAAACCTTCCTTGCCTGGTACTAACTATGTAGTTGCAATACCTATATTTTCGTACTTACTGCCATGTCTGGTACCCATAGAACTATTTTCTACAATGCATTATATATCTGTCTTGCCAGCCCGCTACCTCATTATCAATGTTACGTAATACTTCTAGTGAGTTTTGTATTTGACGGGTATTTCTTTCTCTATCTCTAGACCAACAACGCAAGCAATTGTTGCTATAACTTTTGCAGAATATGCTGCCAAGCCATTTTTCACGGAATGCAAACCACCGGACAATGCCGTTAGATTGCTAGCAGCGGTGTGCTTGTGTAAGGTTATTTTTTAAAGTCTTGTAGATGATGATTGTTAGAGCCTGGCCCCCCTTAAAAATACATTCAAAGACCCGATTGAAACGCAAAGCGGCTCCAACACTGACCTTTCAATTTAATAGTCATGATAATAAAAATATTCGTTCACCGAATTCCAGTAATGCTAAATCAATAGTTAAATTTAAGGTTTGCCGAAGGGCTCAAGGCTCTCTGAAAATGTTTGGTAAATGCGTCAGCTTTATTTTTGTCTATGTAACGCTCTGTTCCAGTTCTTACTTATTTATTACTATTATTATTTTTTTATATTCTTTACCAGTAAAATTTTCCTTTTTCTTCTGGCCAGGGCCGGCCTTAGCAAATCCGGAGCCATACGTCCACAGTCAACCACTCGTCCTAGCGTAAACTCTTCATTTTCCTATTTTTTGTCCTATATTGAGGTCCTGTTCTTTGCAGGAAAACGGCTATTAAATCGGAAGGTCAAATCTGCATATTTTGCTGTACTTCGGTTGAAAGCGAGCGGGATTAATGGTGATCCTAAATGAATTCCAGTGCCGCATTTAATCATTAAATATGACTCCTATTGGCCTTCCAAAGAGTTATTCGGTATGAAATCACGACTAATTAGGCTTGAATAGAGCGGTAATTAATCTTCTATTCGTCTAAGTCCCGTTCGTATTTTCTGCACATTTACTTCCCACCAATCAGCTCTGAAATATGATGTGTCTTTATCTTGAAGACTGCAAGTTGATTTTTTTACATATTTCTGTTTTTTTTGTGTTCATTTTAATTTAGGTCTGCTCACTACCATTAACTGCCTGAGCACCAGACTCTCAATGAGGATACAGGACATCTTTACTTTTGCCAAGCTATTCGCTTTAATTGCCATTATCTTGACCGGTCTCTACTTCCTCGTTACAGGTAAGTGGGCAATCTCAAGAATATCATTAACCACATCCATCAATCCACCGTCAGTACCTAAACAACCTCTAATTATTACGTATGTTTCGTCGGGTTAATTAATGATTATTCGTTAATGGAGCGTTCGATTAAGTTTGAGCGTGTCTGCAAAGTAGCTCGCAAATACGCATTTCTGTGTGAAATTTGAATTGTATCACCCATGCAATGGCAGTGGTATATGGATGGTTATTTGATACCAGACGCAGTGGCGGAGACACGGGATCGTCGCTTCTGGGACCGAACTGTAGAGGTCACGATAACGATCACATGAGTTCCTAAAAGGAGCTGTTGGTGGGCCCTTAATAGCGTGCTCAATTAACGTTTAGCTATGTTTAGTTGGAAAAAAAATGTGAAACCCAACCATGTATATCGAAAATGGTGCAGTTTATCACCATGGGCCTATTAGCATATTTTTATTATTTTACACAGTTCCTCCGTCCTTCGAAATATCTCCATAGTGACACGGTACGCCCGGTATAACTGCAATAATTTGTTATATAATCGTATGACTTGTGATACATGACTGCAATTTTCTGTTACATTTCTGTTCCGTAACGGTAAAAGCCCTTGAAGTCTAGGTATAGCATAAAACAGCACAATAAAACAGGCAATTGAGTGTAAATAATAAAAGAGAAAATTGAATTCTAAAATACAATCGAGTTTCTACGTGATATTCGCTTCAATAACTGGATCTGTCTTTCAGACAATCTTACATAATTACACAAGAGGATTATTTATGGTAACCTTGCCATTTTCACTACCGCTCTGTTAAAGGATGAATGGTAAAGAGCGCTGTTTACAACAAAAATGGAACATGCCGAAAATTATTTTTATAAAAAAAGCAGCGGCTTGTCAAATATATTTTTTAATATATTCAGGATCCCATCAATGAGAACGCCTGTGACCACTGGTGAAGTTAAAAACATTGTTGTCCCCTTAAAAGATACGTCTTTGCACATAGTTCACCCTCTCCAATTTTCAGAAAAATGTTTAATGCATTAACGTATTAAACAGTTTTATTGTTATTCACATTAGGAAAACCCCGTACATCAGGCAAGAAGCCAAAAGGGACTCATGTTTCTATGAACAGTTTCCCTAAAATCATCTACAGATTCCTCCTCTATATTGTTGATATACTGTCACAAAACGCCCTGTATATATTAAAATGCCCGGAAAAAGAACTTGATTAATTACGATCACGTTTCAATTATTCTGTTTAATGACCGTTTCATTGCACCACCACCTTTCGAGACACTCTGTCGTCGTTCGATTCTAACGTTATCTAGGTCGTACCCACCTGCAAGAAGCATCTCTATCTGCGATATTCAATTGCGCACTCGATTGAGCAACAATAATGCATTATTCATGTTGTTACAGGTGAAGAAATGTTTATGTTAATATTTGAGTTACATGTTTTCCTGTTGGGTTCGGTTTTATTCGTAAAGGTCAACATCTTTAAAATCTCTACTGATTTCATTATCATGTTACAGGACACACTGAGAATTTCCAGAACGCATTCGAAGGCAATTATGATATCTCCAGCATCGCTTTAAGTTTCTACTCGGGTCTATTTGCCTTTGGTGGGTGGAATTATCTCAATTTCGTTACTGAAGAGCTGAAGGATCCTTATAGGTAAGTAGATATCCAGGTCAAGTGAATTTGCTGGAAGGGGCGGAGGGTTAATCAATTCTCGAAGCCCTATACTCGTAGATATTTTTGTGCGAGCTCAATTGTATTGAAAATTGTTTTTATCGGGGAGAAGATCGGTTGGGAAATAAATTGGCTTTATTCACAGAAAATACGTCCGAGATTAAATGGGAGAAGTTTCAAGTTCTGTGTTATTCGCTTCGTTATTGAATGCTCTCCTTATCTTTAATTCAGACTCGACTGAATGGGGAGTGAACTAACGTTTATCGAATTTAATGAATACGAAGTGCTCGATTTTGCTTTTCGTGCACTTCCCGGAAACCATTCGTCTTTTGTCATTCACTTTACAGCAATCTCGCTTTTGCTTTAATTTCTTTGTTACTGCCAGATCCGGCCTTAGCAACTCTGGCGCCCTGGACGGAATTTTTATCGGCGCCGCTTTAGGCTAGCCGCCCAGCCCATAAAGCCGGTACTGGTTGCTGCCTTCATTCTTTGCACTAAAATTTTTATAAGTGCAATATCAGTGAATGAATAGCTTTAACGGCATGACTGTTAAAAAAAATCATTTAATAATGCTCTGCTTCTTAGACATTAAATTTTATGGCATAATCCGACACGTTATTGCTCGAAATAGGTGTTATGGCTAAGTGTATGATTATACGCGAGCACTAAAAATCTGTAGGTATTAAACGAAACGTATACAGGGTGTCTCTTTTTGGAACCCAACCATGGGGATCTGGCAATTATTAAAGATACGAGGTGCGTTAAATTGGGGTGAATTGAGAGTTCCAAAATGAATTAAGATTTGAAAAATTTCTATCCAAATATTAATTTTTTCTTATTACTGTGTATGTGTGTTCTTCACTGAATTTAGATTTCGCGACTTCCAGATTATCTTCTCGTAATTGACCTTCATCCTTAACATGCAGATAGTAGGTAATAACCCTTCTTTCTTTCAGAAATTTGCCAAGAGCAATATGGATCGGTCTGCCAGTGGTCACTATCGTATACGTCCTGGCAAATGTGGCTTATTTCGCCGTATTATCAGGAGTTGAGATGGAAAGTTCCTATGCTGTGGCTTTGGTAAGTACTTACCTGCATGACCTTTAATACAGTGCTATTTTAGGGTACTATTTCTCAGGTCGTTGAAGGATTCGTATTAACATGTAGGTCGACATGCAATCGCTCCGTTGCCGAGATAATAAAAACATAACATTTTTCACCTCTGAAAGTCGGCAACGGAGCAATGGATGATCGACCTACATGATGTTTTTTTTGGTAAAAAGACGTCAGGGATTTCACGCCAGTTCAGGAACACTTTGTAGAAAGCAAAAAAACTATAAAATATCATGTTTTTTGTTTTAAATAACACTTTTTAACATCTTTTTTAGTCTTTTGGATTGAAAACATATGGGAGTTTCACATGGCTTGTGCCAATTTTCGTAGCCCTCTCTTGTTTTGGGGGCGTTAATGGCATATTGTTCACCTCAGCGAGACTGTTCGTCACCGGAGCCCAGGAGAGACATCTACCAGAGATATTTTCGTACATTCACGTCCGCAGGAGCACTCCCATTCCCAGTTTAATTTTCACGGTAAGCTCCAACGTTTACCTCATTTTTAAAAGTTTTTTATTCCCAAAAATTGGTAGTGCGCGGCTTCTCTGGCGATGCTATTTGTCAGAGACGTGATTGTCCTGATAAACTACTACGGACAGATATTGTGGTTTTCTGTGGCGGCCAGTATAGCCGGAATGATGATCTTGAGGTACCGGCAACCGGACGCCCCAAGACCTATACGGGTGCACACATCCATTCCTATTATCTTCTTGTGCGCTTGTGGATTTTTGATCTTGTTCCCCATTCCTTCCCAACCATGGAACACGATCATTGGAGCGGCCATAACTTTGTCAGGTCGGTATAATAATTTATTGATCATCTCAATTACTTTTTTGATTGTTATGTATATATATATGTAGGTATTCCTGTTTATTATTTATTTATCAAATGGAGAAAGGCTACCGATTGTTCATCATGTAGCGCAAGGATTACAAGGTTCTTACAGCAGCTCATGGAATTAACTTCGCCTGAAGCCACCCAGCTCCTATCAAAGTCTTAATTTTTTTGATATACTATTTACTTTTAAGTATACAGTTTTTGGAATCTTAAGTACTGTAGAATGATTTTTGTATGTATTTTACCTACCCATGTTACCGACCAACCACAGATTGAATATCATAAAACGAAATTATTATACAAAGATATTTATTGAAACAATTATAGAGTGATAAGTGGGAATAAAAGAATGTTAAATCTATTTTTTGGCTTTATAACCTTTACTAACCTTCCTAGTCCTGTTCCTATTTTTCACGTTGGTCACCTCGTAAAAGTTGCTGCCAATCTTCTTCCTCCTCTGCGCTCTTTCTAAGGCTCGTTTCTGCTTACTAGTCAACTTCTTTCCTGTTTTAGGTGTATTTGAATCTTCCAAAGATAGATTATCCACTTTAAACTCCCCACTGGCACACGCCACCTTTGGTGTGTCATCATAGTCATTGGTGTCCATGTCGGAATAAAAACTTATCTCCGAGGAGTCATCTGAGTCTATGTCTTCTCCATTTTTCAAAGTGTCATCTTCAGTAATCAACGAAGAATCACCAGAGTTCTGCAAATTTTCATCAGCAACCTTTTCTCTCTCCTCATATTCTTCTACAGCTTTTTCCAGGTCTTTAATTGGTTCTAATTCTTTAATGTCTTCTCCTTCATAATTCAGGCCTACCCTGATTTTCCCGAAGTCTTGAACCACATTAAGATTACTATTTTCGTCGTCTACGTTCTCTTCTTTACTTAGTCCTGTTTCAAATCCCGGAGGACACACGAAGAACGGCAATTTCCCTCTTTGCCAATCATTTAGAATCATTTTTGCTACACTGGAAATATCCGGTTCCCCCCCTTTAAGCAATCTACCAGATCTCTGTGCCATTTTTTCCAGAAAATCTATTGAATCTTTCCAATCTTCCACTTTGTAAGTTTTAATTATATAATCTTTTTTAACTCTTTCCAAAACAGCCGCTATGTAGTCTTCGGGATTGTTGACTAGCTCCACACGCACCACGCCTTTTAGGACCTTTTCTGTGTCAGTTTCTGCAGATGGATAAACCACACCTGGACAGTCAATCAGATAAATTCGCCTCATTAATGTGATATATTGCCAAACTTTAGTTTCACCCGCAATTGGAGCTACTTTGCAAACTTTCTTGCTTCGTAGTGTATTGATTATTGAAGATTTTCCCACATTTGGGTAACCAATGAAGCCTACTGATATTTGTTTCTTGTCAATGTGTAGTTTAGCTGAAAAAAGGAAAAGCAATTGAAATGTCTTAAAGGAGAAATGAGGGTTATTAATTATTTAAGTTGTTTTGAGTTAGACAGCATTATCAGGTAGATTGTGGCTGTACCCACTTACGTGTCTACTTACCAAATAAGTATACATCAAATTTGCTTACCAAATTGCCTTAATAAATTTATCAAAGATCCTTTGCCAAAGGGGTGTGTTAAGCTTGCATGAAAAGCAACTGTTGGATACTCTTTACTCAAAATTGCAACCCATCTTTGAGTAACCCAAGTGGGAACAAGGTCCACTTTGTTTAAAATAAAGATTAAATGTTTATGGGGTTTCTCTGTCTTGAGAAATTTCTCCAAATATGGCGATCTAGTACCCATTGGATCCCTAGCATCAAGTGTTTGGAGCAAAACATCAGAACTGTCAATAACTTTGTACAATTCGTTCCAAATCCTCTTTGACTGACCAGCACCCATTACCCAATCCCTGGGGATATCTTTGACTCCTTCATTATCACGAACAATATTTGAATCAGCTTCATTGTTGTACTCTTCTTGCCTCTTTTGGGCAAGCTCTGAGAACTCATCCAAACCCCTAACACTAACATTTGGTCTTTTCCTATGCTTTTTTGGTCCAAACACACTCTCAAAGGTTTCGGTGTCAAGCAAATGAACTCTAGCATTCTTTGCCTTTTCATTTAAAAGTGTTATGGGAAGCGTTGTTGGTTTCATAACTACTTGATAGGGGTTTTTAACAGCTTCCCCCAATTCATTTTGAAATTTTTGCAAGGCATTTTGGGATATAACCCTAGAGTTCCCGAACCACCTCTGATTAGGTTCTACTCTTGCTTGAGTGCCAGAGGGTAATTTACCTTGAAAGGGAGCTGGTGTAAGAATGTTTCCTTTCTTGTCTCGCTTTGCTTTGAAATTTCTATACATTTGAAGGCGCTTGATGGTGCCTTTAGTACGAGGCTTGGCAACCCCTCTGAGGCCATCTGTAGATCTTTCAGGGTTCATAGAATGACCCGATCTATTGAAGCCTTGCTTACGGGGAGCTCCCCCGGTTGAATTTACTTTCGGCATCTGAAATGTGGTATTAATTTAGAATTTTACGAAGTATGCTCAAAAACTTTACCGCTGAAATGTCTCGGCAACTTCAACAACGATTAGGAGTTCTGTGTAATTAATTTTAACTAATAATATAAGAAAAGGAAAACACAAACACGTTGATTTTTGATAGGTTATGTCTTTAGGTCAAAAATCTAACAGCATCAGTTGAATCAGCTGATTGTTCCTAAATGGCGTTTAAGCTCGAGTTTTTTATGGTTCCGATTATACACGAACAGTCTGTATGCATTTGTACGAGGTCTGGTCGATAAGATCTTGGACTGAAAATTAATAGAGGACTTATACGTGGGCGTAAGAGTAAACACTTAAATTACGCAATAAAGTTAATTATTTATGAAACAATTACATAAGAAAGAGAAAAAAACATAAATATATTATTGAAAAAATTTGAATAAATATAATATAATAAACTAATACATAGCCAATTATAAATAAATAATAATTATTATATAATATGGATGTAGGTATGACATTTTAGGCTATTTAATTTGCTTTACATCATTGCACTCTTTCACAGATCGCTTCTCATCCATCCAAATTTTATTTGATCTTCTCATTTGCTGGGTTAAATTCTCCAAGGTACCGACGCAATAACAGTCTTCAGATTCATTCTCTGATTCTACCTGAAAATATAAGGAATCTACCTGTAAGGGTGGATTTGAAACCAGCTATATCTTCGACACAATTTTAGTTCAAAGCAGTTACTCTTTGACCTACCTGAAAAGTGTGGGAATACCATTGGTTATTATCCCCAAAATCAAGGCTTGGCGGGGGGCTTTCTACATCATAAACTGAGGCAGTGCCTTGTGACCCCAAACTGCATGGAGACGCGCACATTTGACCATATGGAGATCTGTTGGTTCTGCCACTTTGGTTTGGTAATGATTTTTGGTGCATACTAAGAATATCGCTGTAAAAGCATATATTTACTCATGTTTCAACGATAAACAAGGACCATATAGACATAATGCACATGCAGCGCTAACCAATTAGTTCACTGACGAAAAAAAACAGTTAGAAAACACACCCCTGAGTCGTTACAGATTATTCTGTTAGAAAACAAGTTGAAACACACAAAACACAAACGTACATAGCCCCATTCAATTGCTTGATGGTTTGAATAAACTGTTGCTCCCTCTTGGCCACAACAGAATTAATCCTCTTTTGCTCGGCCACCCACGCCCTGACGTTTTTAATAACATTTTTACTCTCTTGGCAAATATCAAATTTATTATTTTTCAGATCTTCGATATCCGCTTCAAGTTGTTTAACCGACTCTGTCGTCAATCTATGGGTTAAACAAGACATGTTCGCTTTAATTTTGCAAGCCATCATCAAACAGAAAAATCGATATGATCGGCAACTACTCGGGCTTCGATAATAAATCGCGGTATTCACTAATTGAAATTTTTACAGACTTTCGAACAATATTTATTTATAAAGTCCGGTAATTGGTGTGGCGGATGATTTGTTTTGGAAACCGGGGTTCTGTTGTACACTTTAACCTCTGCCTGCAGTGCTACTGGCCAAAAACAATATCATACATATCGAGTTTTGTACTTAATCGAGGTTAAACCGGGTAGTTGAGCTATATAACAGAACCTAAAAGACATAGAGTGCGTTCTTAAAATTTAGGACGTGAAGAGATGTAACCCCACACCAATGTGTTGTCAAAATGGTAAAGCGACTTCTGGTGAACAAAATACGAAGCAAAAGAAAGCGAGTAATCCTGATTCATGAAATGTGTCACATATTACTAAAAGGTTGTGATTTATTTAACAGTCGCTCCGCGATTTTAGTCCGTTTCGGATCGCGTTTATCGGTAGTCGGTAGTTCTTATAGTTTCGAACAGTGACTTACCTTTGCTGCTTATTCGTGGAGTAAGTCATAGACTGAACCGTTCTTAACTCGCTGAGAAGTTCCTTGTTTTTTCTAATTAACGTGTCTTTTTCGGTGTTCAAGTTTTTGATTTTCAACAAGTATTGATCTTCTTTATCTTCAAACATCTTGTTCTTCTCATTTAGGCAGTTCACTACGCAGTGAAGCTTATCGTTTTGTGCCCGCAGATCAGCAGTCTGGAGTTTAGTGATTCGCTATTCTTTTTATTACACTGGGTGATTCAACTCAAGAATAGTAACCAAAAATTGAACCTCGTGCTCTTTGTTGATTGTAACGCTGTAGTGAGAAATCTTAGCGGAAAAAAACACATGAAACTTAACAAAGGATTTGAGGTTTAATTTTTTGCCATTGTTTGTGGACCACCCTGTACTAGCAAAGATTATTTGCATCCAATACCTTTTGGTTTAGAGCATACTCTCTCTCAAGAATATTCGCCAAGTCGCTCCTTAGATTTGAAATTTCCTCTTGCGCGCAAGCTAATTGAATGCACTTTGACCCGTTTATTTCATTCACACTCTTCCTGACTTTGTCCATTTGCAACGACTTCACTTGTAACTCTTGGGTTAAATGGTCGATTTCAAACTGCAAATCGGCAATTTTCTTATCGTTCTTCGTATTTTGTGACAGTTGATGGTCGAGTTCTTCCTGGATTTTCTTTAGGTCGGTGATTTGGCTGTCTTTGGTTTTGGCTTCTTCTTCCAAGGTCTTGTTTTTTTGCTGAGCATCTGAGAGCTTTTTTTTTAATTCTGTAACCTAGGAATGCACCAATAGGTTTTTTTGATCACCCGCATTTAAATGTGAATTAACTACTCACAGATCGTTTTAAAATGTCCATCAGTTTATGGTAAAACTCCATCACACATGGACACCCCAAGCAAACGTCCTCCAATTTCGGATCGCTCCTATTTCGCTTGATGTTCAAATCTTCAACGGCAGTCTTGCAGCTAAGATTTGCCAATTGGGACAGCAAATTTTCCCACCCCTGAGTCAACACACTGTTACTATCGTCACACAAAGTCAGCTTTTGCTTAAAATCTTCCAAAGAATCTACCAAATCGTTATGATTTTGCTCCTTATGATGCTTAGCCTCCTGCAGCCGTCTCTGCGCGGTCTTCAATGCTCGCTTCTCATTATCATAATCAATCTTCAACTTCAAACATTCTTCAGTCTTTTCGCTTAATTTCCTCGTCAAATCTTCCAGTTTTCCACAATAGTTGTCTATTTGGTTTTGGAGCTCTGCGCAGTTCTTCTTGCTGGTGCAAGTTTCACGTTCATACTCTTTGACTGAACACTGCAAGTTCTCAATGGTTTCGTTGAGCTCCACTATAGTTGTTTGAAGGTCTTTGTTCTGCCTTAAAGAGTCGCTTAAGGTTTTACGAATATTTAGAACGTCTTCGTCGTGTTTGCTTATGTCTAATTCCCTCTGGGTGAGTAACTGCTGCAATTCGCAGATCTTCGTTTCATTGAGTTGGTTCAGTTGGTTTTCCAGCTGCACCTTTTGCTCACAGGCGCAGAGCTGGGAGGAGAGTTTTTCGTTTAATGTTTGCACTTCTAAGAAGGCTTGCATCACTTTGCTGGACTCTTGTTGGGCGCTCTCGTTTGATAAGGTCTGAAACCAAGGAAGAAATATATGAGCACTAAGACCCGAAGGTGGCAGTGTATGAGACGTAATACGCCCTTTTAGTAATAAGTAATAAAGAGAAATTGTACTTACCTTTTTAACTTTTTTACTTTTACACAATGTAAATTATGAGCGGAAATGTCGCGCGTGATATGTTCTTATTTGAATTTTAACACGAGGATGAAAAAGTTTAATGAACGAGGACTTACCAAAAGCTCCTGGAGGTTGGTAAGTTGATCCGCCATTAGACCCATTTCATGTTTAAAGTAAGCAATAACTTCCTCATAGCAGCGCTTTTGCTTAGACAAGTTTTTCATTTGTTCCTTGAAGTAAATTAGGAATCAATAAAATTTATGTAGCTCGTGTCATTAAAGCTGAAGCATGCAGAGAAAGAAAGTAGTAGTGTACCTACTTCATTGACATTAAATAAGTATTGGTATTTTTTAAGTTGGTTTTCCAAGGTGTCCATATCCTGTAAACTGTCACAGTGCTCGATTTCTAAGCTAAAATTTAGCTCCTGTAGTGTCTCATGTTCTCTATTAATCTTTTCATTCTGGAATTAAATTTTAGAGCACAAACAGCGAAAATGTGAAAGTTATTACCTGTTTCTTAATTAAGTCATTTTCTTCTTCCACATCTCTCACTGTGAGCTCCAAAAGCGTGAGTATCTCTTGTCTTTTCATATCCTAAAATTTTTTTAAGGCCAAAAGAAAATATGTTTTTGGTAAAAATATTGTATATTTAACAAACCATTTTTGACACCACTTATACTAAAATCAATAAATAAATAAATACACAACATACAAAATAAAATCCCACAAACCAAAATATTAAAAAGATATACAGTTTGCAAAATTGAGTATGGATTATTATCTCGGAATTCGGAAGAGATACAAGGACGGTTAAGTAGGGAAAATTTGAGGCAATTGCAAGGGTAATTAGCTTAAAAAGAGTTAGACATTAATATTAGTTCGGGTTAACTATATAAAAAATCATACTCTAAACTAGCGACATCAAATAAAAAGATTTTAGTTAGTTAAGAAAATACGAATACATGAAAAAGTCAATTTTATATTTTTTCGTGCGAGTTATTGAATCGCAATTATTTATCCAGATAGTAGGTGCATCCAAAGCGCCAAATTATCATTCACTTAAATATAATTCAGTAACGCCTTACAGCGCAAATGTCGTACAAACACTAAAACTCATAAATATGCATGTTTAAGGGCCGAATCATTTCGAATTTCTCAACGTCTGTTAGGTAATTCTACAAATAAAAGCTAAGTCCATCCCCGTATACGACACCAATCAAATTGATACCCCAGCAAAATGCACCTTATTGCCAAGGTACTTTCATATTCATATGTTCATCTCATGTTCAATAACTTATTCACAATGAGCTACTTTTAACGAAAATTTCACCAACAACGACCTAATAAATCCTACTCAAATTGTTAAATATCATGCACTGATTTGTTATTATTACTCAGTACTGGCAATTTACTCGAGTTATTATTATTGGCCACATCATTGGAGGAACTAAATCCAAACCATGCAGCCCAACTGCCACTATCACTCACATTATCTTGAGTTTTCTTGCGCATTTCATCCACCTCCTGTTTTGTGTCCACTAAAGCTTGTTGCAGGTTAGAAATGGTCACTTTCTGCTGTTCCATCTTCAATTTTTAATTAGAAAAATTGTTTAAAATTAAATAAATGAGTACTTACTTGTAACTTCGCTGTCTCCTCGGACGCTTCCAACACGCTTATAGAATTAGAATATAAACCTACCTACAGGATTGAAGGGTTGAAGAGAGAAAAAAAACAAGCAAAAGAGCAGAAATTTAATTTCATCGAAGTTGAGACACTTACGGCTTCATGAAGATTGGTAGCTCTTGCTTCGCACGTTTTCAAGGCGGACTCCAACTCATTTATCGTGTTCTTCAAGTGACGGATTTCACTATTCCTTTTATCAATTTCCACTTTCATTTTGGATTTGGTGTCATCCAAAGCCTGAAATGTGCACATATGCAGAAAAATGAACACATGAACTGTAGCATTACCTTCACTAACTCTACATCATTCTCTTTCAAATCAGCTTGGACCTGAAATAAACATACAAACAAGTCTTAAATTAGAAAGGCAGATAATCTGGATGCTCGCACTGCAAGAGACGCTCTTAATAATTTTAAAGTAGCTTAATTGCTGCAGGGGTTATTTTTAGACTTGCACAAAGGACGTGAGTATTAATAAAGCGCTGGAAAGGATGAATGAAAGCTTGTTCCCATTCACAGGTAATGAAATTGGATGGGCTTTCTAAGAGGGAATTTAAATATCTACTTTTACTTAAGACAAAGATACAATTATACAATGTACTCTTAGTTCTGAACTTTCAAGAAATCCAACTTTTTACTTTCCTCTAAGTGCCTTACATGTCTGTAAACTAACTTGTATGGAAATGAAAATACGCATTAAGCAAACGCATACGAAACTTGCCTTTTGATCCTTTTCCTTCGAATCCTTCAACATTGTTTTTAAACTGGTAATGGCCTCGTTTAATGAAGAAATCTCTCTCTGATGGCTCTAAAATACAAACTCGTCCATAAACTTATGCAACAAGTTAAGCACAGACTCATACCTGTTCCTCTTCATCCCGAGCTCTTCTACTCTTCTCCAAATCGCCTTTTAAATGTTTAATTGTGTCGTTCAGCTTGCCAACTTCTTCTTGTGAAATCTATTAAGTAATTTAAATGAGTGTGAACGTTCATGTGAAGTGAAGGGGCAAATATTTGGGATTTAGGATATAAAACAGGAGACCCTCACGTACACTAGAAGTAAGTTCACTTCGAAGTCTTAGCTCGTCAGTATTTTTTGATAAGCTGCTATTCTGCGGTAAAATAAATACAATTTACATCCCAAACTTAAGTCTAGCACACACCTCTTTGTTCAAGGAAAAAATATCTTCTGTGGTTTTGTTATTGCCATGCTCGAGTTCCATCAAGTTCTTTTTGCAAAGTGCCTAATAAGATTTTTTTATCAAGTAGAAATGGAACATCGAGGTAGATTGTTGTATTACCGGTTTGCAATTTAGAGCTTCAAGCTCAGTTCTAGTAACTGCGACCTCTTGCTGCAAGCTCTCCTATGTAAGAGTGCTAAGATAGTAAATTTAAAGATCGAAAACCTTACGTTCTCGTCTTTGAGCCGGTGGATTTCAAAATTTAGAGCCTCACAGCGGCAAATCAGCGATTCCTTCTCTTTGAGCACACTCTTCGATCCCTTCTCTAACATTTTGTTCTTGAGCTTAAGTTCATCTCTATCTTGCAACTTCAAATTTGTGGTCAGTTTTACTTTAATAAATGCACAAAGAACTTCTTACAAAGCTTTTGAACTGTTCATCCAGCTGTTCTATGTGAGTTTTATCCAGTGTAAGAGTTTGTTTCAATATAATATTTTCGCTTTCTAACTTCTGAATCTGGAATTATTTACCGATATGAAATGTTCAAGAAGTTTAAGGTCTGATACCTTGACCTGAAGCGACATCAGTTCACGTTCCGAATCTGAAGTTGTCTAAAAACGTGTTAAAAATAGTATTTTGTCGTACTTAAGGACATTTAAAGCATGCGCGACATACTGTAAAAAGCGGTGCGCAGAGGAGCGTTTGTAAGGCGTAAACTTAAAGTGAACACGCGTGACACTCTACTTGAATTGCTTTTCTACTTAAGTGCTTCACCGATCGTCAGTAATTCAAAGATTACAGGGGTAAAAAATAAAGAGCAACATAACGTCCGTTAAAAGTCGGTACTATTTAGGACAATAAACTTAAACAAAAAAAAATTAAATATATATTTTATAAAAAACTGCACTCAAAAAAATTTAATTAAAAAACCAAGTGTAAATGAGACATTACTTCTCAGGTGCTCAAAGTGATTTGTATGAGTTTTTTCACTTCGTTCAAGGTGTTCTGGAACCGCAGCAAATCCTTTTCCATCACATTTCCCTTGGGTGAAAATTTGGTCTAAAAAACTGCACCATCTAACGTAAAGTGTCACTATAAAACGTATCGAAGTCGTACTATTGATAAGACCCTTCCTTCCAAATAGCTCAAACCTTGATCAATACAGTATAGCTTGGTCACCAATAATTTTATAAGGGAAATTTGCTGGACTAATAAATCATCTTTTATTTTCATACACTTCTTTAATTCCCGAACATCACTTGTTTTTGATGATAAACCATTGCTTGGAGTTTCTGAAGGTTTCTGACGAAATAATAAAATTTATTGATGTTTAAGATATTCCTTTCTCCATGTAACTCACCGAGTTACTCTTTTGATTTTGGAATAACACGGTTAACTGTTCAGCAACTAAATTCAAGTACTTTTTGGTCACCTAAAATAAAAGCTCCTATATCGCTTTCATTATTTTTAACAACGACTCTCCGCATTTTAAGCTGATTTCAATTTCTATCTTATAATATACAAAATGTATTTACTACCCTAAAAACTAAGTGCAAATATCTAAAATAAACGTAAAGAAGATCCTTTTCTCTCAAGACTCAACGTGCGTTTTAACTAAAATATACCGAAACTTTGCCCTTTCTGTACAACGGACCACTTCAAAATCGATCTCGGTTAAAATATGGCCGTTCTGATTCACAAAGATTTTACACCTGTTGAATAATATAGAGAGCAATTCACAAGATTTGTTCGTGGAAGTTTGAACATGTTTTTCACCATAGCAAGCACGCTTTTGTTCTTAAAGACGACGAAAAACGACACTGGCAAGTTTATCCTCATATTTCCAGCAAATCTTTGAATGCTTCAATTCATTCAGTTTGCTCGATAAGTTTAGATTGTGTTTATCTTTATGGACAATACCGTCTTTGCTTATATAGATAACTGTGTTTTTGCCCGGTTGCTTTTTGAAACTGTAATTCACAATTATATAAGGTTGATCTACTTCGCATACTGAGGGTTTGTTTACTTTAGGCTGGGTGGAGGTGTGGTGGAGGAGTATTTCCTTAGAGAAGATTTAAGGGTTTTTCGAGAATGGAAATCTGGGTTTAAATGGAACTTTTATCCAGTCGGTTCTTGAGGTATTAGCGCACCTGTTGTTTAAGCCGCATAATTTCCTTTCGCAACTCTCTGATAATGTCTTCTTTGAAGGCAGTTTGTTTATCGGCTTGCATACACTGCTCTTTGAAAACTTGAACATCTTTCTTTATAAGAATAAGCTGATCGTGCTTAGAAGCGACTTCCTCAGTTAAAGCCTGTCTCATGTCGGCCATTTCCTACCAAGAAACAAAAAAATTAAACTAATGCTGCTTTCGCAAAATTTGTAGTTATTACCGTTTAACAGTGGAATCTTCAGTGAAATTGTAATATTTAAAATGAAATAACGGTATGATCAGCACGGCAATATCCGCCCTTCTTATCGGAATATTAAATCTAAGTTTCACTGTTGCACTTTTCTAATTCTGGCTTTTATATGACTTATCTAAAGACGCGTATGTTGTTACAACTGTTTGTGCAGTTTTCTTACTTTTTAACTATTTAATTACTTAATTTAATTAAAAACGATAAAATTGTCTTACTTGCTTTAGCATCTCGCATTCTGTGGTGCGCAGCTCCAACTCATCGACAATCTTGTTTAGGTTGCCACAGTTGCAATGCATCATTTCTTGAATAGTTCTGAAAAATCATATAAGTATAATTTCGGAAATAAAGCATGTTTTTACTTTTCTTCTTATATAGGTAATAAAATGTCACATTTCCCTCGGATTATCTACAAGTAATTTTTATAATTCTTAAGCCTCAATGTTTTTTTAATATTACTCGTTTATAAAAAATCAATGTTTAAAATAACACGTTTTTCCCCCTCCTAAATTGATGTAAATTATAAAATACTTACTGTTCCTGGTTTTGAAGTAATTCTTTTTCCTAAAATAAAAAATTTATCAGTGCAACATACATCCCACTTAGAACCAGCCACCTTTTGTTATTTATTAGAAGTTTATCTATCCTCCACATTACATATTCACATTAAAAATCCAAATTAATTGAGGGCTTGAGAAGCAGCTTGCTTGACAAGTCTTCAGTCCATTTGGGTATTTATTTTTTCAATATTTGTCTCATCCTATTATTTTTACATTAAGGATTCGCCAAAGACAGAGTTTATTAGGATCAACAAACATTTTATTTCATAAATGTTCGGTTTTAAAATTACCAAACCTGAACCAAAATTCATTCAAATTAGAACGCAACGTATGTTAAGTAATTGAAACTATCAAACGATGGTTGACTTAAAGCTAAAAAAACAAACCACACCAACCACCCATTGCTTTATTTCATTGAAAAAGTAAGAAATGCACGGTTTTCATATTCATTAAACTATTGGCGTCAGTTGACTACTGCTAGTGCTTTTGACACCACATAAATTTTAAAGTATCAGTAAACTGGCGCCAATAAACATGCCGGTCCAAACCCAGCTCAAGTCCAAGCACCACATTTATAAAGGTTGGAGGAAAATGATTGTTTGCTTAATCCTCTCTTCACAGTGCAGGAAAGGGAAAGAGCCTTGGATCTCAAGGTTGAGAAATTAAGATAACAGGTTCACACCACCACCACAACACTTATTTGTTGCATTAAAAAGCAGCCGTGCAGTCTACGCACCTCAGGAGAATCCTCATTTGTAAACCTGAAATAATATGCAATAAAAATTTCAATATAAAACTTTGACAATTTCTGTAGAAAACAAGAGTGTTTATTAAAGATCAGTAAAATGAAAAATTTCCAAGCAAATTACTTCTAAATTAACTTACTTATTGGCATATTCGCACTTCGTCCCCAAGAGATCTCTAGCAGTAATAGTGTAGAAAAATAGACCATCTAGATTCCATTTGCAATTCTCCCTTATTCGCCTAATAAACTCTAGAACATTTCTCATATCATCTTCTAAATGAGATATTTTTTGCAAAGGTTCCGCAAGTAAATCAGCTACAAAGTCATGTTCCCGATATTTTTTCATTACCTAAAGTAAAAAATAAATACCGTACCTTCTATCCATTATACTAAATAAATATTTCTTACTTACTTTTATATCTGGTCTTTCCAATTTTTTCAAAGAAAATCACTTAAATCAAATATAGGCTTCATTCAAAGGTACATAAAGAGCAAGGAATCACTCATGGTGATAGAAAGGGTGGGGAAGTTGTGCAGTTGGAATGTACATATATAAAAACAAAAATAAAAAGTAAAACTCACCTCGCAAAGGCATTGTGCGCTCTTCTGCAGCTTTTCCTCTAGTTGCTGGACTCTATCTGTAGCTTCATACTCTAGCTCCTGGACTGCTCTCACTAGCATCTCATTCTGCTGGGTTAAATTTCTAACCCATTCTTGCTGAAGTTTAATTTTTTCCTAGAAAATAGGAAAAACTGATGTATTTTACAATCTTTTTGTGGTCCCCTCAGTCTGTCCCAAATCACATTTAGTGTTTATAAAAATGTTAGAGCCAGTAGAACCTTTTGGGTCAGCACCCTTATCATATTTACACCTTGGCTTACTGCCAACTATTGGATGGATATTAAATACGAAGAGGTGTCTAACAGTTAGTTACATGGACAGATGATCAAGACATAATTAGCCTTGTAAATAGATTGAAAACTTAGTTTTTATTTAAATGCAAAACTCAATACTAAGAAGAAGGTTACTTCGTCCTGCTAATTTATATTGGGTTTCCAACAGTATAGCAATGATAACAGTTATTAGATACCAATGTTTAAAATTGAGTCATAATTTAAAATGTAATTATTAGTTGTTGTTTAATTTATTTCTTAATTCATGCATAAGGTATATTATGTAGTAAAAAAACACCATAATTACAAGTATTATCAGCAAATAGGAATTAGAGGTATGTCAATTTCAACTTAATCGACACTTTAAGTAATACAGTAGTAATGATATTGTGCAGTACTAACAACTCAAAATCAACAATACAAGAAAACTATTGCATTGAGAGGATTAGTCCCCACCAACTGCTGGTGGCAACTTAGTGTCTAAAGTTTTAATTTTTTTATTCTCCAAAATTTAAATAAACACCACACTATCTCAGTGGTATAGCACATAATTAATCATAGATATTAAACATCAACCAAAGTATTGTTACCTGCAGTGTGTTTTCACCAGCTTCGCATTCCACTTGTTCCATGCGATCCTTGTAAAGACGATTAAAATCTTTCATTATATCCAGGGAATTTGATTCTCCACAGATGTTGTTCCCCATTAGAACTGGACATCCTGATGATATGTTTGTAGGATTAGAGCCAGTTGTGTGGTTCGAAGATGTGTGAGCCAAGTACATTTTTAAGAAATTTAAATCCTACAACAATAAATTTAATTTGAGAAATAAACCGAGTTGACAATTGAAAACAAATGTTATCATAACAAATACGGGTGTCCAAGGCCGTCTCGTTTCTGAGAAGGGTAATTATTTATTTGGGTTTGGTATTTTAACCGTAAATTATGGTTCAAATCGGAAAATTCTAAATTGATTAATGACAATGCAACAATTAAATTATTATATCTGCATGAATGAATATAAAAAATTATAATTAAAACAACTTAATTGGTAAAGCACTCTCAAGTACACTATAAAACGGAGTAAATTATGTAGACTGTGTAGATTAATATAACTAATTTAATCCTGATTAAATCAACATTAATAAATATCCGTCGATTGGCATCATTTTATTTACCTAATACTTTCACTGCCTATTGCCCTACTCCATAAATATCAGTGATACTAAAAAAGGTATAACTGCCTAACTAGATACTCTATAAATGTAAATCTAACAAGAAAACACCTAAATTAGCTCTATAAAATTTCTTAAGTTTTTTTGAGGTTAAGTTCGAGGTTTTTCCAAAAATATTTAATTTTGAAAACGGGGCAATATAGTTAAAACTGAAAAATATTCGATAAAAAATAGCATTAATATTAACGGAGTGCTCCTGTAAAACTGCACATACAATATTAAAGATTCGCATAAAAATGTTCAAAAAACCTGTACGAATAAAAAGCAACAATCAAGTAAAGGGTTCAGAAAGAAAAGGAATAAAAGACACATTCTCTAAAAGCTTCCCAACCATAGTCGAGAGCGAACTGAACACCTTACTCAACAACAAAAAAGACCCATTAAATTGTATCAAGCTAGTTACACATAGCGAAGAAATAGTCCAAGTCTATGTGCTACAAAAACAGCCATTGTTCTTTACAGTGCATAACAATGTATTTCCTACAGTGTTCCTACTATGGAAGTTTCCAAACTTAATTCCAAGCTTCACAACTCATCCACAAGTAATAAACTTTATTAGTTCAGGAGCAGACTTGATGCTACCTGGAGTGGTAACACCTCCCCCTAATTCAGGTTTACCTAAATACAATAGTATACAGAAAAGAACCCCTGTATATGTAAATACTTCAGTGAATAAAGCAGCATTTGCAGTTGGGGCAACTGCCCAAAGTTCTTTTGATATGAACCATGCAGGTGGCAAAGGAAAGTGTGTTATAGTTCATCATTTTTTTGGCGATCATTTGTGTAGTATTGATGGAAACTCCAGTGGATCAATGCCAAGTTTAGGAACTCCTGAGTGGTTGGTTTTAAATAATTATGATTCTGACTTTCCTGCCATTGAAGCAAGAGTGAGTCCTGGAAGTCAAGTTGTAGAAAATGTTTCTGTAAATGCAGATATTGGTATAAATGAAGATGTGGGCAGTAGTAGCATTGACGAGAGTGAAGAAATAGCATTAGAAACTCATTGTCAACAGAATATTAGTAATAGTACTGACAACATGGATGAACTTTTAAATTATTGCTTCCTGGCCTCAATAAAATATTCAAAGACCTTGACTCTGCCACTATTAATTTCAAACTTTTTCAAGCTCCAAATGCTTCCAATGTGCCCTGAAGGGACAACTTTAGACATTAAAAAAACTTCCTACAAAAAATTGAAACCTTATTTAGAAGAAATGGCTAAAGCAGGCTTAATAACAATTAAAGAAATTAAAAAAGGAGTTGAAGCTGTGACAGACATAAATAAAAATCATCCAAAATTTAGTGAATTTTACTTAAAACCTGAGAATAGACCTAAAAAAGACAGTGTTGAGGAGAGTCAAAAACAGACAGTCGTTACTGAGTCATATGTAGTCACAGCTAATGTGTTACCATTCTTCCGACCAGCTGGTTATCAAAAAGGAGATATTGTTGATAGGCCAAACATACGGAAATTAGTGACTGAATATGTAAAATCCAATAACAGTCAGGTGATTGAAAATACCAAGTTAGTCAAACCAAACACTGATGCCTTAAGATCTGTATGCAAAACTGAGAATCCAGTTTCGTGGGAAGAGGTGTTTGAGAAAGTGTGTGAATCTATGAAATCATGCTTTAATGTTAACTCAGGTGATACCCAAATCTTCAATAAAGGCAAAGTGTCTCCTATTACAATGAGTATATCAGTGAGATCTGGAAATAAGAAAGTCACCCTTGTGGATAACTTGGAGACTTTCGGGGTAAACATAAGTGAGTTTGCCAAAGACTGCCAACATGGAGTGGCTGCAAGCACCAGTATCACTCCAACTCCGCCAGGAAAAAGATGTGACCAGCTTTTGGTACAGGGAAACCAGGTGGTGTTCGTACATAATTTGTTAGTGGAAAAGTATAAGATTCCAAAAAAGTATATTAGAGGGCTGGAATTGGCCCCCAAAAAAAAGAAATAGTATTGTGATTTATTCGCATATGGTTTTCAATATCATCTAAATATATCTCTATTTCCCGACCTAAAGTAGTTTTTTACTATTTAATTAACACTCCTAAAATCCTTTCCTTCTTGTTGAAAAATTGAAGTAAAGTAAACAGACTCAAAAAGAAGTATTTGATAATGCAAATATTGCGAAACGTGTTTTGAATGATGCCCGGGGGAGTTTTAAATCATCACTTCCTGGTCTTAAATAAACACACAAAAACTTAAAGTAAACATCGAACAGATAAACACCGTTTTTTTGGGTACAAATGATGCATTTTATTTACAAATGAAGGCATTTTTTTATTCACATGACAGGAAAACACTCAGAAATTTACATATCAGGGCTTTTAATACACTTTTAAAATCAACATAAACAATAATAATATTACTCTACAACAAAAATATATAAAAATATTGTTAATAATATTAAAATATGTTTTATAATAATTATAAATTTACAACTGACCCCTTCCTCGTTTATTGGGGAAGCATTTTGTGTAAGCGGTAAATATAACGAAGCCGGGGTTAAAAACTGCCATTGTTAGGACAATCATGGTTACAAAGCTGAGTTATCTAGGTAGTAAACGGAAGGTGTTGCCTAGTTTTTGAACATAAGGGGCCAAATTATTGCTTGTTAAAAATATATAAGTCAACTCATTAATAGGTCTATTTCACGCATTCTATAGCAATAATAAAATATACAGTAACTACATAAGAAATATATTAAATTTATCATTAGGGCATACAATATATTACTAAAAGTAAACTGTACATTATTACTCAAAATAAATCGTAAAGCTCAAAAAGAATGCTGTTTTAATTTTAATACATTGTAAGACGTTCTGTGATAAGATATTTGTACTAATGAACAAATAAATAATGGATGTACAATAAGAAACTGAGCACTGGTTAACCGCATTAAAAAATATACGTGGGTGCATCCAATTGGTCCCAAACTCTGAGCATATGCGACTTTGTCGTTGCTCTTTATATGATAAAAGTGTCAGTTGCCTACGAGCTCTCGTTCCGTGCATAAAACGTGATTCAGAGATGGATGTTTCCAGACAAAATTTAAGAATATCAATGTTATTTCAAAAAGTTTACACCTGCACGCATTTGCCTGCGTGTCATAAAAGAAAGAATTTTCTGTATAACGATCCTAAGCATAAAAAAAAACATCGGTCGATCTAAGCAAGCCAACTATATCATTTGCGAAACGGAATATTCGTGCCAAGAACGTTTTATTATGTGTCTGGTGGGATTGAAAAGGAGTCATTTATTACGAGCTTCTGGAATCTGTTCAAAATATTACAGCTGAACGCTATCAGGTCCAAATGATGAAATTAAGTTAAGCTCTCAAGCCACGGAGGTCCGAAAGTGATATTGCTGCATAGCAGTCCTCGTCCGCATACAGCAAAACCGACCTAGGAACTCATCTTTCCTTGTTCTCCAGACTTGACCCCTTTCAATTTCCACTCATTCAGATCAATTCAGTCTCATCTAGCTGACAAGCGGTTTTCTGAAGTTGAAGATGTTCAAAAATGGCTCGATTTTGCCTCGAAACCACCGAGTTTCTATCGCGAGGATATCCATCACCTAACCGATAAAAGGCAAAAGACCATAGAGAGTAATGGAGGTTATTTTGATTATGAACATTTCTAATAAGTATTTTTTTAATGAAGGTAATTTTCACCAAAAAATACTCAATTTCTATTTGTACACCTATAAGGTTTTAAAACCTAAGTATATACAGATTACAATCAACATAGACAGCTGTGATGTTCTGCAACTAATTTTTCGCAGTAAGACAAATTGCCCGAATGTGATTTAAGTAGGACCACTGTAGGATATTTAATGTTTATGCATGCATGGTGGTCGCTTTTCGACTTTAAACATGGGAGTCTCTCTTATTACCAATAGGAAACACTGCTTGATTATTAGATCTCAATGAAAACCCACGATTAAAATTGTTTAAAATCTAATAAACTCTGAAAATATGTAGAAAATGGATTTTTTGAGACAAGACAACCGCGATTCCCTTACCTAAACTTTGTGATAAATTCTGACTAGTTCCGAAAATATCTGAGATGTTAATGTTTCAAGAAGAGAGCCCCGTCATAACTGCGTTTGTTTTCGAAAAACAGCCACGCTGCAGATGAAACTAAAATTAATTGAAATTCTCATAAAGTAAAAACACTTGAATGGACATCACGCGCCAGCCACCGAATTGATGATACGTCGCAAAAAAAGTTATGGCACCTCTGGTTTGAAAACAACAAAACGCTTTGAACAGCGTTTCTTTAATTCCAAGATTATTTTCTACAGTATAAATCGCAATATTAAAAGATCAAAAAAATCATTCAGATATCGTTTAAGGCCACTGTTAAATATATGTGGAACATCCTCGGTTCCTACTGTCCGCATAATCTCCTCGGCGAAAGAGATATGATTGTTTACAAGACTGTTTTATTATTACCTTTTTACTTACTTTTAATGCACAAAATGAGGTTCATATGCAAACACCTAAGGGTCAATTATGTACGTATTGAAAACAGCTATTATAAATAAGTGACTACAAATTTTAAAGATGTTTCTAATCAGACGACCAATTAATTTACACCAAATGCAGATAATGTAGCTTGTTTCACAAGCGTGTTTATCTTTTTTCTCTCTCCTTTACAAAGAAAACAAGACAGCGTGTTAAATATAGTCGTTCGGGGTGAGATTAGTAACTGCCACTCTTACTTATATAAATATATCGTGTAATAGTGAAGCATTACCGACGTGACCCTCTAATATTTTCTCGCTAAAATTCGCCGAATAGTGTTACAAATGTTCAAAGAATAAGCAACTATTGGCAGTGAAGAGATGTTAAGTTAAACGTTTCCTTTGCACAAATACAGTATTAATAAATTGAAGTATGCACTTAAATCCCGGTTGAGGATGACAAATGTTCAAAGATTTACAATATAAAAGGTACAGTCTAATGGGCTTTCGTAAAAGAAGCCTAGCTTTAAAGGTTCAATAACATCATATAAAAAAAATACCAATGAGCAATTTCTAGTTATAAATTATCAACTGGTGTTTATTGACTCCCAATTTAAGTATGTAGTCCCTTTTTTTATAAGCTAAACAGCAGCTTTTGTCAGTATACAGGATACAATGTCTATTGTATTTCATGGATTTGTCTCAAAATATCGCGTTTTGGGTTTAAATAGATTCCTATATCTTTGTTGCAAAAATATATTGTTTTGTTGTTATTTTAGTAACCTAAATACGGCCTCTCGGCGTGTTCTAGACACAATCAGGCAATTTTATGTAATTTTTTAGGACCAGTTTAATAACAAATAGTTGTTGCATGCCGACTGAAAACCAGAAATTTTAGCTTCTAAGCTATGGAAACCCAAATGCATATCTGTAGCGATGTGCACGTGGGGAGTCAGAGATTTTCCAATCGTCAACAAATTGTGAATTTAGAGGCCCGCTGAGGTAGATGTAAAACCAAATTAATGAAAATCGTGCAAGTGGGGAAATGTTTTTTTCCCACTTATACCATTTAACATTTTTGGGAACTATATGCGAAACAAGTTTTCTTAAAGATTTGCCAATAGGAGTATTGACAAAAGAATGCTTTCATTATGGGAAAAAGTATGAAAATGTCTCTTTAATGAGATTAACTGAGGAAAATCAGCTATGCAGATGGCATTTTTTTGTGCAAAGATCGGATTCATAAACCAACAGTTTAATAATGATACATATAAAGTATAAAGTTATCCAAAAATTCGGAATATATGGGAAGTTTCGGAATTTTTGACCTATAGGCCAATTTCACGACTGCCTCAAGAGAAATACACAACCAAAATCTAAACTGAACATGAATTGGAAGAGCTAATCATAGAAGCACAGAGATTTACAGCTGCCTAAATATACAACAGGGAGATCTCCCACATACAGGATGCATTATATCTATTACGTATTTAATAGATACGTAGTTTTTCCTGTTGTCCAGAAGTTCTTCATTTAAGCCACTTTTAATCGACCATTTCTGAATCAATCAAAGAAATTTTATTGACTCGTAATTTCATTAGCAAAATTTATGATTAAAATGTTTGCACTTTGATCAAGGACATTCTGAATATGTTGGATTTTTAAATTGATATACACAAATTCAGCTTAATGACCAAAGAGGAGCATTCAATACCTCTTTCAGATTGAAAGGTCAAAACAGAAGTCTCAAGACTATGGAACCATCCTCAAAAAGAGTGATAGTCGTTAAATATTTCAAAGTTGAATGTCAGGTGTAAATTTCTCTTTCTCAGACAGAGCAAACCACAATTTGTTTTACTGATTTAATCGGCTCATCTGTGTCTAGACAACGTCGAAGGAACCTCCGGCTAAATTTCATCAAATAAAATAGAATCGGCACAATCCACGTTCTACTTACAACGACGAGTTCTACGTCGAGAAAACTATTGATCCTATAGTCCAGCAAGTCTTTCCAACAACCTGAGCCACTGCTACGTATTCGGTCGCGTTACAATCTGTTTCTCTTGCTGCGTCGTGGTCGCAGATGATGAATTCGTGCTGCTATTGGTCGTCGTCGTGCTGTTGTTGGGCCCGTTCAATGTAGGTATGCTGGTGTTGTATGGGCGGTTCGAGTTGCACAACACTGTATACACATTGTCCATTTTACATAACTTTTCAAAGAAAGGTATTAAATCTAAAAGTTCATTGTCGTTCATGTCGTCGAACCATGAAGCTACTGGCACCTAAAACCATAACAGCAATGTATGAAATGCATTATTATTGAAATAAGCAATACCACTTACAGCATTATCTGGATGGAATATATAGGAGGCCGGCGAATTGTCTACAATGACGATCTGTTGCAGATCTCTTCCCAGCTTATTCAAGTCCTTCACATAGTTCCCTCGATAGTAAACGCAACTCTCTCGAAACAATCGCGCCCGGAACACGCCCCATTGGTCTAGCAAATCAGCTACCGGGTCTGCATACTTCGCTAACGAAGCAGTAAATAGGACACATTCGTAAAGTTCACCCATTCTTTTGAGGAATTCATCCACATGGGGCCGTTTTAGGACGTATACTTGGTGTGTGGTACCGTCGATTTCAACAGGGACTATAAAGTCAGCATTGTTTATTGGCTGTAAAAAATGTAACTAATTGAAACTATTTACCAGAAGGGCACAATAGAGAAAAACCTCAAATTTTACAACTCAAACTTTTCTTATCTTTTGACTCACCTTAAAGCTACTATGAACCAAAGTCTCATCTAAATCGATCACCATACACTTCTTTTCCATATCCTGGTGCCTGGCAGGAGGCAGCAGGAATGAAACCCTGTCGCTGGGCGTGTACTGAGTCCCATCCACACATTGCTCTTGCTGCTGGGTCTTAGATTTCCGCTTCCCCAAACAGCAAAGCAACGACCTGAGGAACCCACGTGTGCTTTTCTTTTGTGTTTGTGGTGGAAGGTAATCTGCTGCCTTGGAGGCATTATCATCTACAGGTAAAGTGCCTGAATTAAAAAAACCACAGTTCTTTAAACACCTTCCAGGAATGAATTTCCTCAATTTGTAAACACTTTTCAAGGGGGTCAAAACTAAGTCTGGTTGATACTTGGCTTTTCATTAATTACCAAAAAAAAATCCATTCAAAACAACAGAATTATTTCTAAAAATACTAAGGATAAAGTAAATCATTATAAGATAAGATAAGATACCTTTAGGAGCACTGGAGAATTACTTCAGTTCTGAATAACAAGTTCATGAGGGGTTTTAGCCATTAAGGATTAAATACTTATTTTTGTAAGGGCTAAACAGTGTATCTATTCAAACCTAATGATGGGTAGGCACATATGTTGATATATAAATATAATTAGTTTTTACTGATGCTTTCCTTAGTGATTTAGGTAAATAAAAATAGTAAATATCAAATATGAATTGGAAGTCAAAAAACTTCCATTTAACTATAGGGACTTCCATTCATTTTTAGTGTATTTATAAATTAGATCAGTTCCTCTTTGGTATACTCTAGTTTTGAGTTTTATGCTGATGGTTTTATAAGATATTCCATGAAGTAGATTTACTAAATTTGTCTTTAAGTTATCTACTTCATAAGGTCATAAACACAATACCATCACATTTTCATCAATGAAGGCTGAATTAACTGGCTGAACAGAAGATGCAAAGGAGGCTGTATATTTAGGTACATTGTTAAAGGAACTGCTAATCATTCTCAAGGTGCCAGTAGCATTTGATAAAGGTATTCTGTTATATAATGACAATCAATTTATACAAAAGTTACTAAATAATCATTTGTTTCATAAGTGCACTAAACAAACTGACATTAAGTGGTTTTATACTAGAGCAACAGTAGATTATAATAAATTTGCAAATCATATAAGTCTACTGTAGGTGTATATACAAAATCATTGTTCTTGTAAAAATAAACATTTTGGGTACTAGGATTTAGCTTAAAATAGGATTTGCACATTTATATGTTCAGGGGAGGTTGAGGGTTCTCTTATGGGTTAACTGTCATACTAAAAAAGCATTTGTTACTTGATTCTAAAGAATTACAAAGAAAACATAAACTTTATTGAATGTTCCTGTGACAATCCCAAAAGAAATATCAATTACTTGGAGGAAAATGTAACAGGGAGTCTTACTAAGGAAGTAAATACCAGTGACCCATGACCCAGTTTGAACCTTGTGAATTGAATTCTTTAAATACCAAGGCAAACCTGTGAGAACTGTTATAATTTCATTCACCCAATGTGCAAATTTGCACCCACCAAGGAAAAAATACATATTCGCCTACCTAATGTATACCTAAAGGTTTGAACTCAAACGCTCAGTATTTACAAAAAAAATCGCTTACTAAAAATATGTGCAAATTGCAAAATGCCTCGCGGCAGATAACTTTGAAATGCGGTCATTGCAGGGCTAATAATTCCCTTTTAAAGTCAAGTGATGACCAAGTGATTGTCGCAAATTAAGAGTATTATTTACCTTTTTCAGGAGGATAACTGTTCAGTTGTTCATCCTCTCTCGACACCTGGGTAATAATGGACGATGCGTCCATTTAAACATTTGTTATGGTCCTTTAAAAAAATATCACCACCTCTAACTGCTACCTGGAAGTTCACCGTGGGGCGTTATTGCTAGTGCAAAAGAATGCACGTATTTTTTTGCCCGCGTATTAAAAAAATCCGATTGTAAACGAATTTCAGGTATGCAATGTTTTTTGTAAACCAAGCCTAATTTACGCCATATTTGTTAATGAACTGTCACCAACATAAAAAGCTAAAAACGAAATTCACCGAATGACACTAGTAGGATTTTTATGCTGGTGCCGTTGGCTAACCTGGCAAAAAATGGTCATTTTTATCGTGAACGTGGAGTAATTAGAACAGTATTGAAATATAATTAAACTAAATAAACGTTAGAAAGTAAATTTTAAATACGTTTTAAAGCGCAATTATTAGCTTATCACTTTTTCGTAAAGAAATTACAAGACATTCGTAATGAATCGATTTCCTGTCAAGAAATAAAATGGGAACGCACAAACTGCACCATTTCCATTATGGAAGGACACGGTCATGTATGTACCACATCGGCATCATATGGGATCACAATGCAACACGCATTTCGTGCATTATGTGGTTGTTTAAATAATCCTGGTTTATTTTCTATAAATTTGCAATATTTCAAACAAATTGGGATAAATAGTTTCAAATTAATTGTTCGACTTTGAAAGGGTATTTCCTGGCTTTCCGCGGGTATAAATTGAGGTTGTCTACAATTCCTCATAAGATATAATCTAATGGGAAAGGATATAGTTAACGCTCCAGACTTATTTTTGTGATATCCGAAAGATTATTAAAATCAATTTTTCTGTAAAAAGCAAAAAATAAAGGTAACCAAAAGGCAATAAAGCAGGAAATTCGAGATTTCGTTTCCTTCATCCTTTATAAGTAATAAAATGCGCACCACTTTAATGTAATCTTATAATTAAGATCGTGCAGTTTGTACGACGAGATTTATCTTTTGAAATGACATATAATCCTTCATTTGTCACTGTTAATTTGACGGCTGCTCGGCTAAATTCGGCGAATTGTCACCATCTCTCGAACCAAGCCGAACCTCTGCGATCGAGTCGGGTCGGGACGGAAGGAGAATTTGGGTTGTAGGGAACTGTCAGAGCAATTCCCTTATTTTTCCTTCATAAAATTAATCCCAAGTGTACATTTTCATTAAATTCTTCTTCACTAGAAGCTTTTATGTCCACGCAATACCAATCAACTGTCGGAACAACGTGATCGATTAGTGGAAAGGCAGAGTTTTCACCATAAAGGTTAGTCATTTTTTGGATTGTGTTTTCCTTGTCAAGTGCGTCATTATGGGTAATCTCATTCATGTTCTTAAACTTAATTTAAATTTAATTTTCTGGGAACCTGTTGAGAAAAAGCACTGCCCTACCTACGAATCAATTTAATTAATTATTGCAAAAACCGTCATGTCTCCCAATTGACCATCAAGGTAATGTAACGCCCTTGAAATCCAGCAAATCCGCCCCCCTCTTTGTGTTTTATCCTCAATGTTGTGACAAATTCTTGATGGACTATTAAAAATTTAGTGGTGTTCTCTTCCGGCTTACGAATTTACATCATATTTGCAATTTGTGTCACAAAGGAAAACTGCCAGTGCCCATATGAGATCTAAATGCTTCAGCAGTACTATGCATAGTCCCAGCCACAGCACATACATATTTACAGAGATAGTTTTGGGGACTTTCTCTTTGCAATTTTGTATTGGGTTTATGGCTATGTTATTATTTATCTAAACAAAATTAGCAATCATAGAATCAACACAATATCATTTGCCAGATTCTGCAGCTCAAACTGCTTCTTAAAAGAATCATAGAGCTGCATTTATGTTCTTTACATCCGAGGCGGATTGCTTATTCTCTTTTCTTTATGTTTGGAATGATGCTTCATGCACTAGTAAGGATAGAATCCTTTCCTTTTCACAATTTAAATTGACTTAAGGTAACAGTCACCTTTTAGTAAAAGCTCTGAGAAACAATTTTGTTAACATTTCAATGACAGATGTGTCGTCAAGTGTTACAATTGGATACTTAAATTGTGTGAGACACTTCAAAATTCCTCTTCTTTAATATAAGATAAATTTATGTTGTTGGTGATTGTTTGAGGTGTAAAAGAATGGAATCTCAACAAACAAATACATTTTATTAATGTGATAAACTCAAAGTGTGACAATATTTCGGTTTAAAATTTAGAAAATGTATGAATGTAGAGTGTCTAAATGGCTCAAAGATTGCAAATTTAACATGCATTTACAGGAATCATAAAAAAAATTCTATTATACTCCCTTATGTCTTGGGGACTCACCCATAGGAAACATGGAATATGAAGAAAAATTTCCAACTTCAAAAGATGGTAAACAAATCATCAAAGGTATTGTACAAATTGAGCAGTATTTACATTCAAAAGCTGCAGTCAAAATTTTGATTCTAAGAAAAAGCAATTCACTTTGTTATATGCTATAAAGCCACGGCATCCACCGTACATTACAGAACAGTTTTTTGAAGATTGTTCCTATATCGATAACCTTTTATTTACCTAACTAATCTACTATGCTAACTTGTTTAAGTAGCAAAGACGTGTAGGAATGTCTTTCTTCAGTTTTCTTATTGATAAGTAAATGTAAATCCCCTCATTATTTACTAAGCTAAATTATGTGCATAACAGATTGAAATTCCTTCCAGAAAAATGGCAAATAGAACCGGAGCCGCGCAAAGACCCAACGGACAAACTCAAGGCAAAATATGCCAGTTCAAGCTGGTTCTTCTTGGGGAGAGTGCTGTTGGAAAATCTAGTTTAGTCTTGCGTTTCGTTAAGGGCCAATTTCACGAATACCAAGAAAGTACCATTGGAGCAGCTTTTCTCACTCAAACTATTTGCCTTGATGATACTACTGTAAAATTTGAAATTTGGGATACAGCCGGTCAGGAACGGTAAGAAGCTGCGACTATATTTAGTCGGAATTCTGATTTGCATTAATTCTTTTCTGTAGGTATCACAGCTTGGCTCCGATGTACTACAGAGGCGCTCAAGCTGCGATTGTCGTTTACGACATAACCAATCAAGACACGTTTGGACGGGCGAAAACGTGGGTCAAAGAGCTGCAACGTCAAGCCAGTCCGAATATTGTCATAGCTTTGGCTGGCAATAAGCAAGATTTGGCCAACAAGAGGATGGTGGAGTACGAAGAGGCGCAGACTTATGCCGATGAAAACGGGCTCTTGTTTATGGAAACGTCTGCCAAAACCGCAATGAACGTGAACGATATTTTCTTAGCAATAGGTAAACAAGTATTTTTATAAGAGAAATTATTTTAAAATTGGATTGATTATAGCATTAATAAGTTGGTTGTCCATTGGATTTATTTTTCTCATTGACAATTCCTTCTCTCATGCTAAATTTATTTATTCCAGCTAAGAAACTACCCAAAAACGAACAAAATACCGGTCAAGCGGGTAGCGGGCAGGGAAGACGACTCACCGAAGGTACTACGGAACCAAAGACTGCTGGCAATTGCTGCAAGTGATGGCTATCGACCGCAGTGAAGTGTTATTTCAATTTAGAGGGTTGGACTGTGCGTCAGGCACTTTAGTGATACGTTGAATGTAAGAAGTCCTCATAACGTAAAAATGAACATGATAATAGGCATCGTACACTGTCACATATTTATGATCAACTTAAAGTTTCTGATATTAGCGGAGTATTTTAGCGCCAATCTAATTTGAAAGGTATGGATTTACTATTATTTTTAGTTGCTTAAAAATTGTTGGAAGATTCAAATGTCTGTGACAGTGTAACTATCGCTGTCTGGGGTCGTTTTTAAGTATCAAGTTTGTTATTATCAAAAGTATTCCGTTTTAGGCATTTACCTTCATCCGGCCCTTGCTTTAGAGTATATTTATCAGTCACTTTTTTTTTATAGCATGAAGTGTCTTCGATGAGATCAATAGTGAAAAATAATCAATTTCTTGTTATTACGAGTTAGAAGCTTCGTAATAGATGTCCAATAATAATTATTATTAATTATTCCATATATATTTTATACATTAATTTTTAATTATTAATTTAGGCGGCAGCGACAGCGTTACCAAATCATTGTAACATTCGTCTTAACGGAATCCAACGTCGCGTATCGCTTGCAGGTTCTAAAGTACTCATATTGTCTTATTTAGTTCAATTTTATTGTTAAAAATAGATTTATTTTTATTTTATTTGGCCTGAGTTATGATTAACAAAAATCTAATTTTAAGCGAATCAAATGAAGTCAAAAATGCGAGGGTGTTTAGTAGCGCGCCTGGGGGTAGAAGCTTCATAGCTGATGTAGATGTTTCTAATGTTGCTTTAATTTTCACTTTATAAGTGGTACCAAGTCTGTATTATTTGCTTTATGATCTGGTGCTCGTTTTCACTGTTCTATAGTTCATTTTGAGCCAGAAGAGACGAGGAAAGGTGCAATTGATGAGGCGGAATTATTTAGTGCAAATATTCGAGATACAGCGGTGTAAAATTTTGGTTTTGACAGTCATCTTCAGTGCGTGGATTCCAGATTAAAATTTAAACATCTAGGAGACATCAAATCTCTATAGGAAAACTGTCAAAATAGAAAAAGTTTATGGTAAGTTTACAAAAGGATCGAGCGTTCCAGTAATAGAAATGAAAAGAGGATATTGGGCCAGTGACAAGACCAAGTGGACTCTACTTATTGGCAAAGAAACAACTTTAAAGCTGCTTAATTTTTCAGCAACAAAAAACAGTAATTAAGGACTTTGCTTTAAGAAAGAGACAGCTCCATTTCTGTCAACTAAAACAATTGTGAAGAATATTTATAGCTGGTAGAAAGCTTTAAATATTTAAGTTGGCCTTGAGGTATTCCCCACTATTACTGTGGATCAATCTTCGTAATAGTACACTAAGACACAATTTTCGTAAAACGGACATAAGCGCATTTAAAGCTTAGACAAGATTAACCATACAGTAAGGTGTAATAAGAAAATTCTCTTTAACTCTGGTTATTATGTGTCTCATTGCAGCCCAAACTGTGCGCTCTCTTGCTATAAATTATTCTCCTGCACATGACTCGGAACTAACTATGGTTTCACAGTTATTTTCAACTCAATGTCGAGACTGTACATTCCTCATAATACTACCACCTCAGTGGCCTGTGTGGTTATTTTAAATGATGAAACGCCATCGGAGGAAAAATACCTCCGCCTATTTGGCAAATGACACCTTTTTAAGCCAATAGAATCCTTCGTATTGAGATAACATGGCAGTTATGCCCATTCAGTGAACAGAAATCTTGAGTGCCTCCTCATACTCGGCGCAAATCTTAAGCATTAAAAGCATCCTGTATCATTAAGTCGGTCAAACGCGACGTAGGTTTTAAGTGCATACAAGGCCACCTGCAAAGCTTTCCCTGGGTACTCTTATCATATCATCTAATCTAATTCCATCTGAAGCTGCCAATGTCTATTCCCCCATAAAAAAATATGAAATACCAGAGAACGAATTTTTTGTTAATACCCGTATCAATACAAAAATACTATAGATAGGTGTTCCTAGTCACGCGAATAATTCTGCATTCATCTCTGTCTCTAAATTAAAAAAATATATATTGTTTGTCAATGGCAATCACTGTAAATCGAGAAAAAAATTAATTTAAAGTTTATGGAAATATGAAAAGATCACTTTTTTTACCAGCGATTATCAGGCCATTTTGTATCTGGCGAAAAGAGTCAAGTAAATTTATATGATTAGCTAGGGTTTAAAAATTAGAGGTGATTGTACAGAATTTTAAATACACTAATGTTCCAAGGTAAAAATTAGTCGCATTATCTTATTGTACATTTTTAGTTTATATTTTAATATTTCGTGGATAAAGATGTAATTGAAGTGGACACTGAGGGTGTTCATTATGTTGTATTATAATTGAATATACACTATTAATATGATGCAGCTTAATTTTAACCAATTTGCAAGAGAGTTCAACTTTTGGAATAAGCACTAGGGATCTACTAATTCGGCAGCATGTCCAACGGATCGTAATAACATGATTCTTTACCTTATGGTGAAGCAATTTCAACTTAAAGGTTAAGTTTGTCATACATATACTAAATTGTCCATAAAAACCCAAAGCGATAATTAAAACAAGTTTATTATTTATCTGGGAATATCAATTTCAGGTACGATATGACGAATAAAATTTGATAAAACAAATAAATAACACTAAAAATATCTATAGAAAAAATATTCCACTATCACATATATTTCAATAAAAGAAGGATTTATCTTGGAGGATTTGTTGGTAACAAGCCTGTAAATGAAAAATACGATAATCAACTAAACCCAATATAGTATAGGCACAAACCTTAAGAGTTGTAAACATAATTCCCAGCTCTCCGTTCTCCAAATTCTGGTCCATGAAGTATTCCATGAACTCTAACTCGGCTCCCAAATGCGGAATGCGAGCTCTGACCACCACGTACAAAAACAGTGGGAACAAGTCATCCATATTCCACACGTAGCTATTGCCTAATAGATTTTGAGCTATTGGAGTCATCTTGTCCACAGTATTCCGTATTATCGTGAGCTTTTCGAGGGGCAAGAACATGCTGATTATTTGCTGGAGGGTCTCAATTGCCTCTAAAAAGGCACAACTTTTATCTGATAGACTAATGCATTGATCTAAATTGAAGAATTTCCTGGAAATGCATTAATGTCATAGTCTTGTGGAGACTTTCATGCACGAAGAAGTTACTTTTCTACTGAAAGAACGCTCATTAAGCTCCTATCGGATAGTTTGTTCCATTCTATTAATACTTTCTTATATTGCTTCTCTTGAGCCTCGTTTTTGAGACTCAACAAAGTACACAAACAATTATACACCTTTGGTAATATCACTGGGTATAGAAGAGATCGGTAACTTATAATTTCTAACCTAAAAATGTTCATTTTTTCTGGAGTGTTTTAAAGGAACAACAAATCTGAGAAAATCCAATGACTTACTCTCCCTCCGAATTAGAAACGACACATTCATTATTGCGATCAGGAAGGGCTGGAAAAAGATATCCAATAATATCAAATACTCTCTCCGTTATATCAATTATTTCGGATATGGCGTGATTTACAAGTATTGGGTGAACTTTTCCACTGTATGAAGAAATGTAAGCTTCGCACAAGTTATTTAGCAGAGAGCCTAAAGGGTGGAAAGTGCTGTCGAATGCCTAAAAAAGAAGTGTCTACTACAGGTCTACACTTATCTGTAGAAAATACAACTTACACGATATAAGTAACTTTTTATCTCCCTGTAAGATTCTACATTGATGGAATCTCGACCAAATGGCGGAATAACATCCAGATTGTTCAAGGAATTTTGAAAATTTCCGTCATCGCCCTTGTTTTTCTTTAAAGTAGTAGCGCTAGATAAATATACGGCAACATTTTGCCATATTCTCGGAGTTTCTAAAAAGGAAGCCTCTGTCATCTTTTCAGGTAACCCAAGAATTGCATAGCAACGCTTGAATAAGGCCTTCCATTTCTCCGAAGGAGGAGTGCAAAGAGTTCCAAACGATTTTGGCAAGGAAGAATTTGGGTCTGATTCTTTGAGCAGCACTCCTGCGCTTATTTTTATTCCCTCGTCCATGGACCCAGTCAAAGTGCCCTCAATAATGTGGCCCGAAGACAGGGTTACCACTCCTTTTCCTCCTACTAACCCAGTTCCTTTAAAATCTCCCTCGTAGTGGGTACCGTCGTCCAGCACCATTACCCCACGACCCTGCAGATCTATATTTCAACAACGAATCATTATTTAAATAAATAAATAGAAGTTACCGAGAGTGAGTCGTTATGGAAATTTCCTTCATAGTATGTTCCTTCTGAAGTAACGATGAGGCCGCTGCCTTGTCTCTTGCAATCTGACCAATGCCCAAGGTATTTTTTGCCTGTAGCTATGTCATCCATGACCCCGTAGCCGGATTTTTTTCCACAATCCCACTCTCCGATGTACAAAGAGGCGGAATTCGCCATGAAGTTGCCTTTACGTAGGAGACCGTGGCCGTGAGGGGCCCCATCTTTAAAGTAACCCTTATAGATATCTTTGTTGCAATATGTGTATGTACCATAACCGTCTTGTTTATTCTCCTTCCACTCGCCTTCGTAAGTACCTAAAAAGTGCTATATTTATAGAACTACAGTGTTTGTTACCGGGTCCATCCGTTAAGTGAGAAGTGAATAAAGATAACATGACTAAAATATTTTAACAATACATACCTACATTGGGAATTTCCATGATTCCATATCCGCTCAAAACATTATTGTTAAATTGCCCAGTGTAGGTTTTCCCGTCTGGCCAAGCAACTTTGCCAGAACCATGCATCTTTGCGTTGACCCACCTCCCAAAAAATGAAGCATCTTTAAAAAACCCAGCCTTCACAAACTCATAAGTGCCTTTCCTTGCTAAGGGCGGTTGAAGAAGTTCCGGCTTCTTTAATGCCCCTTTAATGGCTTGTTGTAATGCATGGTACCACGAGTTCTTAGTAACACCATCTACTGCAAGTAGCGTCAAGATTTCCTCAGGCATTTTTAGACAGATTAAATGGAGCAACTCGTGACGGGGAATTTCTAACCAAATCAAGTCTAGCGGATGTTGGTGCGAGGTTGACCCGTTGATATGAACAAAAATATCTGAGAATAAAATGAATCGGTGCGATGAAAATCTGCCTGCGTTATGAAGGCTTATTGGATCCTCATGACTGTCGCTAATCAGCCTTCTTTTAGGTGTTTTCAGGTAGTCAATGCTTTTACCTTCATTTAACCAAAAGCTGCTAGTTTTCTCTGCTTCCTTCACCTTAACGTCAATAAAATCCATGAGGTCTTTGAATTTGAACTGGTTGTCTAAATTAGCAAATTTTCTAAAGAATTCACTGTATACAACTATTCTCTTCAATGGGGAGAGCAAGAGAAAAGATAATTCTCTATCTTTAGTGATTTGATCCTTCAGGATTCCAGTGCGAAGAGTGTACAACTGAGGACTGATAGACAATATCTTTGTTAGATAGTCAAATCCATTAATACTGACAATGTTTTGAACAGTATCTACATAGTTTCTGTAGATTTGCACGAACTCCTTGTTGTATTTGAAGAGCACAATATCATTTAGAGGTATGATACCATTTCTATGTTCTAACAAAGTCTCCACACTAGCAGTAAGAAAAAACAGCATATCTTTGTAGGCTTTGCAAAGAGAATTATATAATTCTACATTTTCTGAATCTGCAGACTTCTTGCTTAAAAGTTTAATAACTTGCTGGTTAACACAGATCATTTCCTCTAACATCAGTTGCTCCTTAACAACAAATTGATTAAAGCATTCATCACACTTCACTCCTAAGTTGAGCAAAACATATTCATTACTACTAATCAAATTGCTTAAGGGTTTCACAGCTTCATTGTCGCGATTCTCGCTCTCAGACATAAACTTATGATAAATTGTTTGGTAACTCTGGGAGAATTTTCCAAAGTAAGTTACGTTGGTTTTATTGCTTAAAATCATTGTAAAATTACTGCCACATGCTGCATCCATCACCTTCTCATTCATGTTACATACAAACAGCTTTGGAGTACTTTGATCGGCCTTACTTTCTAGAGTTACTTGATGGTCATTGTTTCTTCCCCAAATGAATGTTCTTCCATCTAATGTCAGTGCACAGGCATGTATGTTTTGAAGAGACACTTTTGACACTCCGATTTTTGAAAGAGCTGATATAATCACTGGGAAATCGTCCTTTGATTCAGTGTCTAAAACAATGGAAAAACCTAGAGATATGAAACTAATTTCTGTTTTGCATGGATGGTTGCGCTTGTGCTCCGCTGATTAAGGAAGTAATTATGAATGGTTTTGTCCTTGCAGACAACCAAATCATATTAAAAGCTGCATTAGGGAAATTATTGAGAAAATTTACAGGGCTAAAAATTTGTGTAATACTTGTTTGATTAAGGATCAATTGAGACATCTAAATATATATATACTCACCAAAATAGCCATATTTAAAATTCCCCCACATCCACACCTCCTTACTCAACAAACCACTTCCCTTATTTAACACATGATCAATATTATCTTGGACTCCCAAATCTTGAAACTCCCTTTCTGATGTACTTTGACTGACTGAAAGTAAAAAGTCTTCTTTTGAATTTTTCCTGTGAATTCCCTCATTATTATTATCAGCACCATATGTGTGATCTGAGCTTGAGCTTACATGCCTTGAAAGAGTAGCAACTTTATCACCTACTGTTTTAACCCCCTCATAGACAAATGTGGCAACATTACTCATGTTTTCTCTTATAATTCGTGTGGGCTTTTCTGTACACTCTATCAGGTACTCTTCTCCTACTGAGGACATGCGAGATATCTGCCTGGTAAGGAACTCCTTGGCTGCCTCTGTGTTTCGGAAAATAATGTTTTTTTCTTCTTTTATAATAAGTTCATCTTCAGAACTTTCATTGCCATTGCAGCTACATGCAGTAGATTCTTCAATGTCAGTATCAAGTTTAATCCCCAAAGGGCAGAGATCTCCTGATATAGGTGTAGAGCTATGAGATCCCTGTGAGTATGAGGAGCATATCTGGCAGAGTGGGGTAAAACTTAAAGTTGCCTCAGACTCATCTATGATTTGCTTGTTAATGACAATTACAGCAAAATCAACCCCTACAGCTACAGCCTGTACTAATCTCCCAGAGAAAAAAACAACCTTTTTGGGGTTATTCTCATTTATTCCTATTTGAGGCATATAACCACTGGCCCACAGTTGGTTGTTTTCACACACATACAAAGTCCCAAATGTGTTCACAGCTAGGCTCTTCACTTTTACTTTACTGGTAAAGCTCTCATGCCCTAAAGCACACTTGTAATGTTCAACTAAATAAATTTCTTTTAATACTGTCAAATTCTCATTACAAACTAGTACTGCACCTTCAGGATTTATTATAAATAACTTATCTTGATGACTAGTAATGTGAGTAAGGGAAAAATTGTCTATGGGAGTAAATTCAATTTGTTTTTTCTCAACCCCTTCAATCGTTCCCTGGTATAAGACATTACTGTTTGTTAAAATAAATATGTGGTTATTAATATTTGCAATATTTTTCACAGGTTCTTTGATGTTAGCTTTAACTTCAATGCTTTTATTATAAATCCATAAAATGAAGCTGTGATTCATGTTTTCAATCTTCAAACCCTCATTGGAAGAGCGAAGGGAATATGTGATATATCATTTAAAGTATATTTTTTGTTGCCTTTTCTTGTGGCCCATGTAGTCAGCATCTTTGCAGTTCACATTTAACTACAATTGCACCGCTCTCATTAATTTATTATCTGCACTCATTTTAGTGGTCAATCATTTTATAAGTATAAATTAATTTTAATTTAAGAGATAAAAATTAGCGATAGTGTTATTAGTGCGATTAGTGGGAATGAATAAAAAATGGAAATAATGACATTTGATGTCAATTAGTTAAAAAAATAAACATAAACATCTATCACTTGTGACATTTCATCTCCTTGACATCTTACTAATTCAATCTGGCCATGTGTTACTTCAATGCTCCTTATTGCCTTTACTCTATTTGCTCCTTATACTTTCTTTTAAAGATGTTCTAGGTAATGCTGTTAGTGCGCGGATAAGTCTTTTTATTGTAAATTTAATCTGAAATGGGGGGATAACATTTTTTTTTTTAATTGGGGATTTCTTAAGTTTTTTGTAAATTATTTGCAATCTTTAATATATCTGCGCAGAATCACCAAAAGTGTAATTGTCAGCTGTCGCAAAGTCGCAGATGACATTAAACACCTACTCAAGAAACTCTCTTTTGTCTTGTTTGTGGTTCGCCTGTTCGCCATTTTGTGTTTTATATTCTAGGAAAACTTGGATTTTATTGTAAAAAAGTTGTACTAGATCCCAATTTTAAACGTAAGTGGAGCCGCTTATCATTTCCCTGTTTGAATCACACCATAAGCTCCGCATCAAGCCATTGTGTGCGACCCAAAATCGGTCACCCGCCTCTCATTGATCTGCTAATCGTTACAGGAACATGGCGGACGAGCTGGACGTTGAGGCAATGCTCGAAGCCCCGTTTCGAAAATCGGTAAGTTTCCTAATTTCCAACTCTAATACGTTTAATTCTTCATGTATGAACCGTATTTTCCCTGTGGAATGCAAGTGGCGAAGGACGGTTTTATACCTACCATTGGAGCTCATCGATCCGTTGGTACCTCGCCATTTGCATAGCATTTCTACTTTTATCATGTTCTGGCTTCTCTCTACATCAAAACCTCATTTTATCTTTTAGACTTGTGAGGTATTCGTTTTATATGGGCTATCGGCTCCCTCCCATAAACCAGGTACAGAAACAACTTAGTTCTTAAGTTTTATATTTTAAGATAGACGAATTTTGTTCAAATAGCCATAAACTTTGTTTTAATCTTGACATTTTTGTAAAACTCCGCTTATCGGTACTTTCTCGTCATAGGGTAACAAGCTGAGTATGGACGACCCCATAGCACATCGTATCCGGCACAATATCCAATCAGCCGATTGGTCTTTACCATGATGGGAGTTTTGAAGTGTAAATAAAGATGTACATTATTAAATGAAAATTACCTTTATCAATGGGAGAGGAACATAAGCTTTTTTCTTAATTAAAGCATTAGTATCATGAAAAAAAAAACAGTCTTGGTTAAATCCTGTTATTTAAAAGGATAGGATGACCATTGTTCATTCCATTGGTAAATTATTGTAGAATTATTTGATCATGATAAACAAACAAATTGAATTTGTCTGCCAACTTCAATAATGATTGAATAAAATTACAATGGAGACTAAATGATCATAATGCTAAGTAGAATTTGACAAGACAGAATGAACTTGTCATAGGACAGATTCTAATGGAAATAATTAATACTGAAAAAAAAAGTCACACACCTGAAAAGTGACAGAATTATAATAGAAATCTTTTTGTATCCAAATATACCTTTAAAATCTACCATCAACCCTTAGCTCTATTGGTGTTTTAGGTTGGTGCTTCTTGGAATTTAGAATTGTTGTGAAAATACATTTGCAAGTGTTTAATCCCAGACTTGAACTGATTAGTTTTTTAATTTCATCTCACTCAATGGAACACTGTAATTGGGAGTTCTTGCCGACATTAATCATCTTTTTTCCTTTATTTTAGGTTCTTTTTATTTTTACAACTTTGTGGGTTGGGATCATTTCAGTATATTTCTTTCAACATAATTTTTTTTTATAAACTCAAAAAATTTACACAACCACAGTTCACCAAGTAATAGTGCAGTAATTACGAATAGACTAGTAAATACTTTAATATTGCTTCTTCAAGTCATTCAGTTGTCAACTTTTTCAGTTTTTGAGGTATCGAGTAGGAATGTACATTATTTTCTCCTATAAAGATATACTTCATATGTCCCCATTTGGATTTCCAAATACATAATAAATAGGATTAATAATTTAATTGGATTAGGGAAAACACCTAGAGGTCCTCATTTAAGACTCCCAACTATCTTATAGAGAGGTAGTATACCCATCTTCGATTATTTCCCTTATTTTTATTGAAATATATCATAGAAAATAACCTATTCTAGTAGAACTCGGATATATCCTATATAAATGCTGCCAAATATGTAAATTAATTATTTATTTGAAGGCGTTGACCATTATTACTTTTAAATTTATCGTATTTTCCATTTTCAATACCTGCGTCATTGTTTATGAATCGACCACAGTTCAGTTGTTATCGTTATTGCTTATACTGGATTGTACCTTTGACCAGATTTTGTGAAGGTTTGATATAAAAGGTATTCAAGTCTTATCAGGCATCTGTGTTAATTTGGCTCGTTACAATTCACCAGTAAGCCTGCCATAGAAAAAATTTTTAATAAAACTTTACACTAATAACTGATAATATTTTTGCCATCATTTCTAATTTCTTAGCCATTTGCGGTTATGAGATTTAATCCGGTAGAAATGTGTCAAATGTTGAATTCAAATAACAATATCTAAAACATTCCGTTTAAAGGTGTAGTGGATCTTCTTGTCACATCAATCTAATGTAAACTTTAATTTCTCTCTGCCTAATAATATATTAAAATGCTTAAAACAGTGGTATTTATTGTTGTCACTGGATAGGTGAAATGCTTTTCTACACCGAATCCTGCATTTATTTGCTTCATCGAGTAGAAAAAAATTCCCTTCGAAACTTGTATGAGTTAGTAGGAGATTACCAAAACACATGTATTGCGTTTAACATTAAAGTGCTACTATAATAATGTTAGGTATGAGTTTCAATTTTATATGATTATTATAAACTATTGTATCCATTTTATTTCTGAATTTGCCTCTCCTGTTGATAAAGTTATACACTTCATTTTGGGGTTTGGCACTGTTTTTTTTGCAGGTTCCCATCAGCTTCCCTGAATGTCACTGATACGAGGTAAACTTGAAATTGTGAACCTTTGGCGTTTTATTAAAAAAAAAAAATCGTATCTAGTATGTTTTTGTGTTCTAGGTCTCGATCCACCAGTTACTCTCATATTTGTTTTAAGCTAAAATCATTATTTAGGCCGGGATTATTCATACCACTAATTCACAGTTGTAAACGTAATTTTTATCCACAGCAACACATCCAAACAAATTGCTTCTATGATTGTGAATTCGTTGATATGGCACTGAATCATCCCGGTCAAATACTCGTAAAACCAACGAAATGTATCCGTCGTGCATTCGAAGTAAAGGAACGAGTGCCCTTCGGAATTTTTAGCAAAATTTTCGTGGCGTTGATAATAAAGAGTATCAATTAGGAGCTTCAAAAGGCAACCTGATTGTTAGTGTGCAACTTTCAATGATTTATTGTTTTAGAATTACGAATTACGTACCCTTTTAACAGAAGTATTTTTCAATATAATCTATTTTCACTATCTCAGCGCATGTGCATTTTCGCCTTTTCGACAACGGAAAAAAAATCAGCACTGTTATCGTCCAATTTCAATACGTTAATAATACCAAGAAAAGTTGGAAGTACCGAGTCCCATCTTTATATAAATTCGTAAATTGATAAGATCGATCTTCCTTTTTCCTCGCCGTATTTACGTTATGTACCAAATGTAGGTATGCAAATCTCTGTGGCCATCATTTTTCCCATTTTATTTTATATGCTCCTATGTAAACGCTAAAATTGCCAAGCTTAAACTGTTCTTCGCAGAAAATAAATCTTCTATTCAATTATACATTTACATGATAAGTAACTTGCATATGAACTGCTAGCTCTTAAGCTCTTTAGCTGGAAAGGAGGAAGCGTGCAAGGGTCCTATTGTAAGTTGTACTTCACTGCCAAACCCTGAAGTCATTGAAATACTCCGGTCATTTGAGGGCATGTCGTTTTACTCGGTGTATTTTTTCAGAATAATTACTGTGGATCAACTATTGCACCAACATACTTAGTTATGCGAAGATGGTAAGTCTAGTCAAGGCTAGACGCCCCCGCCCTTCAACAGTTCGGTCTTACGCTAAGGACAATGATTATCTGGGAATCACTAGTATAAACTAAACCTTTTTGTTTATTGAATATTTATGATACTCTAATATGTGTTACTAAATATGTATATAAAAAGGTTTAGTTCTCTAATTTATGAGAGTTAATTATACCATTAAGCAATTATCGATTTCCTAGTTTCTACTGTTTATTAATGCTTTTTGTTTTCCCCTCTTCCGCGTGGTCTTCTTGCTGTTCATAGGAAGAAGTTAATGGCAGATCCAAAGAAAACGGCGCCCAATCGCACCATAAAGGATCTGAGTGAGTACCTTGCCGTCATTCTCAATATTATTTATAACTTAATTGCTGAGTGGAGAAAATTATTCTGAACATATTTACAGCAAACGGAGTCGAAGTCGCAGTCGCGCCAGAAAAAGCCGTAGTCGGTCCAAGGACAGGAAAAGAGATGGGCGCTATGAGAAGAAAAGAAGCCGCAGTCGAGATAGGAGAGGGTCTCGAGACCGGCGAAGATCTCGATCAAAGACCTTGAAAACCAGATCTAGAGATAGGAGATCCAAATCTAGGGACAGGAGATCGAAATCCAGAGACCGCAGACGTTCTCGATCAAGAAATAGGAGCCGATCTAGGGGTAGGAAGGATAGGTAAGTTGTAGATCGTATGAATTCTTTAATTGCTCTAGGTGTGGGTGTAATTCGGAAAGTGTTTTGATGCTATTTTGTTTTTTTTTTTGTTTCAGGGCCAGAGGAGGGCGAGATAGGAGAAGCCGCAGTAAAGAATCAAAAAGATCACCACCTAACAGAGACAGAAGTCGCAGTCGGAAGCGCTCACCAACTCCACCCCCCACCAGACCACCATTCCGTAAAGGTACTTTATTTTTATACGGTTATTTTGAAGCACATCTAGAATTTTCAAAGATAGGAAGAAATTTTATGATAACTTTTGCCCTTCATCAAAACTCGGGTAAATGTATTCCCCATATTTTTCGCATTTTAGGTGGTGCTCGATCACCACCAGGCCTAAGACCACAATCGCCAGCAGAAGAGTTGAGCTCTGAAGAACGAGATGCCCGAACAGTTTTTTGTATGCAGTTATCACAGAGAGTACGAGCCAGAGACTTGGAGGAGTTCTTCAGTTCAGTGGGCAAAGTTCGCGATGTTAGAATGATCGTTTGTAATAAAACGAGACGGTTTAAGGGAATCGCGTACATCGAATTTAAAGATCCGGAGAGTGTCGCCTTGGTAAGTTGTTCTACACCTTATTCCGAAGTGGCGTTTCGAGTAATTCCTCTTCACAGGCGCTTGGTTTGTCCGGTCAAAAACTAATGGGCATCCCGATAGTCGTCCAGCATACGCAAGCGGAAAAGAATAGGATGGGGAACGCTATGCCGAATATGTTACCGAAAGGGATGACAGGTCCTATGCGGCTCTACGTGGGTTCGTTGCATTTCAACATAACCGAAGAAATGTTGAGAGGAATTTTTGAGCCTTTTGGCAAAATCGAGAATATTCAGCTTATAATGGACCCCGAGACTGGTAGATCGAAAGGATATGGATTTATTACAGTAAGTTAAGTATTCTTAGATCCTGGGAGGATAAAGATTGAATTGCGTGAATGAAAGCTGTACGGAGTAAAGAAAAACCGTTAGAGCACATCAAACTAAACCTTTTTTTTGTGTGTGTCTGATTCTCTTTAATTGGTCCATACTAAAGAATTTTCCATTCTTCCAGTATACGAACTGCGAAGACGCGAAAAAGGCCCTAGAACAATTAAACGGTTTCGAGTTAGCCGGCCGGCCTATGAAAGTGGGCAACGTCACTGAGCGAATAGATCTTCAAAGCCAGGGACCGTCTTTGCTGGATTCAGACGAACTGGACAGATCCGGCATTGACTTGGGAGCCACCGGCAGATTGCAATTGATGTTTAAATTGGCTGAAACTGCTGGCATGCAGGTGCCAGCCGCCGCGGCCAACGCCCTGAGTATGGCGACGGGACAGCCAGTGGTGTCACAGGCACAGACTAACTCCACCCCACCGATCGCTACTCAGTGCTTCATGCTAAGTAATATGTTTGATCCGGCCACGTAAGTATTATTTGCATAATTTTGTTTAGTGATATTTGCACATTTCCTTTTTACCATGTGTAACCAGACATTTTGGACAGTTTATAACCACCCTGTATTTCATATGAACAATTTCAAAGTTGACCTAAGTTTAACTTTGGGAAGGGAAGGTGTTTATTTTTACGTTATTCCATTACAGAGAAAGCAACCCGAATTGGGACATCGAAATCAGAGATGACGTCATAGAAGAATGCAACAAACATGGAGGAGTACTGCACGTCTACGTCGACAAGGGTTCTCCCCAAGGCAATGTTTATGTAAAATGTCCATCGATAGCGACTGCAGTGGCCTCCGTCAATTCCCTGCACGGTAGATGGTTTGCCGGGAGAGTAATCACTGCCGCTTACGTACCCTTGTTAAATTACCACTCGCTATTCCCAGACGCGATGACTGCTGCGCAATTGTTACTTCCATCTAGTAAAAAATAATTACCGAACATTCAACATTGCCACCGTTCAAGTTAACGTTGGACAATGTTAGTTTTAGTGGTACAAAGATTTTTGACGTTGACTTCAGCTGTTTGTAGTTACTAATTGGTGCGTCATTGTTGGAGTTGTGGGCGACCGGCCAAAGTCAAAAATCTGACAATAATTATTTTGTTTTCTTGTAAATAAAGCGAAGCCTATTTTTCAATTATGTCATCAGTGTGCGATGATGTCCCAGAAGGCTGTAGATGTGGTTAATTTCACAAAATGAATTACATTACATTTGTTTAGTGTAAGTACATACTGATGTACCTATACTTAATTTTAGAAACACATAGTTGTATATTATTTGCCTTTCTCAATAAATACAGTGAAGTATACCTAACATTTGCGGTTTACATTATAATGGCTGCGCCATTTAGTTTGGTGTGTGATCTATTTGTAGCCACAATCGCAACAAAAACAGAACTCCACAACCATTCTTTGTTTCGAGTTAATAACGGTTTCTGGTGCTATTTTATTATAATTTCAGCAAATTGAACGTTGCCTCTTTTCGTGGCCTCCTGGGTGGGTGAAAGAAGAAGCGAAAACTGAGGTCATAAAATTAACAAAAACAATTAATCTGTATATCATTTAATTGTTGCTATCAACATTATGCCCACTGTTCGGATCAATGACAAACAATTTTTGATATGACTCTTTCTGGTGGGAGCATCATCAGTCTAAAATATTTAGGCACAGTATAAAACATGCATTATACCAACGAGCTATGTTCTAAAAAGTTAACAATGCACAATACCTTCAGTTAAGAATCAACAACAATGTTCTATTATATCATAATGTTAACTCGGACGTCTCATTTTTTTAATGTAAATATTCACCTGCACGTTTGATATTATTTGCTACTTTAGGCCGCAGATTTAGGCATGAAAGTATGGCACCTACTTCCGGAACTAAAGAGTAAAAGCTATGCATAGTGAGATTTCGAAGTCAATTTGGAAACAGTGTGTGTGTAGGTGCCTGTACTGACAAAAAACTGCAGTTAATAATAATGCTGGCATTGTAGGTGTTTGCACGCGTGCTAATTCCTTCTTGGGAATGACCAGTCATTATTGTAAATACTGCATAAACTTGGTGTCAAAATAAGAAAAAAAAACATAAACAGCATGCATCACCGTCGCTTATAAAAGCATTGATTTCCATTGGTTTATTACGTTCAAAATGCGTTATTTAAAATTTAAGATTCACAAATATTGAAAAGAATTCAGGCATAAGTGTAAGAAATATTTACTATTTTCGTCCCTCTGTCGCGTGGTACCAACAAGGCCAAAAAGGTGTTTCCTACGATTATCCATCATATAAATTTTAGTATAAACATCTCAGTTACGAGAATAATTCCAAACTCCAGAGCAATTCTTTGACGTGGCACCCAAAAATGAAGCACAGCAAGGATTCTACAAACGGATCACTTTATCGCTACGTTTTTAATAAACAGCTGAGAAATAATTTTGCCGAATCCCTCAATTAAACCTCAAAACTACCCCTTGTATCCACGATTTTACTTTAATCTCGTGAAGCACTAATCACGGAGCAGTTCGTGCGAAAGGGAACTAAGGATAAAGGTGACTCATGCCAGGTGGCAAAGTCCAGTTTGGCCGAAAAGGATATAGATACGGACAAAGCAATTTTAATTCTGCAAGGCAGAGCCCTTCGACACTTATTCGACGTGCGACGACAGTGGACGTAATTCTATTGATTCGTACGGCTGGGTACTAGCTACTCGGACTACAAGGGCCCTTACAAAAGTTGTTTCATCAAATGTTTATCGCCTTATATTATAATGCCCATTCGTGTATATTTTGCTCAACGTCGATGCGCTCGATACGGCAGAATTATGAGAACGAGCTGGGGATAAACAAAGGGCTTCGTTTTTCGGTGCTATTTCAAAGCCTTGCACTGTGGTGTTATAATGCTTATGTAGTCTATGGTGATAGTAAGTAATTTCTTTACTTACTGGATGCTTCGCCGCCCTTCAGCATTTAAGAAATATCTCAAGAGAAAAAAAGATATTATACAAATGATAATTCCATAACAAAGTACAAAAACGGATTAAACACTACTTCGGCTTAAATCAATGCAGATATGCTAATGTTATGCATTAGTGGTCGTTAGTCACAGTGATTTGGATTATTTTTATTTTAAAACAAAGTCCCAACAAACGCATCTCCATCCTACACATAAATCTAATGTGTTTTAAAACTTACATTGCGTACCTACAATTTTTGCCACATAACTTTATCATTAGGTATGTTGCGTGCAGGGACATCATTTTAAGCCCTTCATTCGACTCACAATTTTCGTGTGGATTGTAAATTATTTTCACTCCGGGATAGTAAATTTCTGCAAGGAATACTTTTTTGCATAGAACATTTTAGAGAATTACATTTTTATTAGGGATAAATTTCTTAAGAAATGACGAATTTCAATCACCCTGTACGCCTCCTTAAACTATGATTCATGGGTAAAAAACCTTGGGCAATTTATAACATAAAGAACATGCGGCGGCGTAGTATGACTGTTGGGAAAAAACATAATGGAAAAAACCTCAAAGCACAATTAGACAACTTCCAAAAACTATCACAATCTGTTATATACAAATAGCAGTAAAAATGCGAAAAATTGTTTACCCAATGTACAGGGAATTATGTTTAAAATGAGCACAATTTATTGTAAGATCAAATTCCCTAAGAGCTTGTCTACACGCAATTGTACCTAGTTGCTTTTTAACAATTACAATTCATTGCACATTTTCGAACATAGCCGGTTTGATGTTGTGCAGTTGTACTAGTTAAACTTTCTAATCGACCAACAATATAAAAATGTGCATTTACTTATAGTTAGAAAATACAAAATAAAGCTGTAAGTTTACCTTTACTACTTTATTTTCGTTTAAAAAAAACGAAGCCAATTTGTTAGAAGTTCGTTCACATACACAGTTCGATCACGGCGCTCGCGATGTTTCCTGTTTATTTCACAGTCTTCTGACACGCCTCTTACGGTAACCGCGGGTTAAAAAAATGTCCGGAAAATTAAGTTTTTCTTTCAAAAATTGAACTATAAGTGTCGTCCATTTAATTTACATTACAACAATTTTCTTGAGGAAGTCCGTTCACTTCGGCGAAACACAAACACTGCACTTTTGTTAAAAATTCTTCCATTACATTAATAATCCACTTAATAAGCCCGATCCGAAAAGTGAGCCGCTAAGTTTGTTAAGTTTTAACTACGTTACTATAGTCAATATACCATTTTTGTTTTTTCCCTTATTCACGAATATATCCCGAATGCTATCATGATCAGCGCCAACTAATAAGAAGTTACGTGAATGTATAAAAACTGAGAGTTCCGTTAAATAAGATCTATCAACAGAGAAAACGAGACAACAGTTAATAGTGGAACATGGCAGTCCATGACGCGTGTAACTGCAAAAAGCCATAAAGAAAATAACACTAGTGTATTTGGCGACGGTTCTCCCTCCTAGTTTCTACCGCCTCCACGTCCACCTCTGCCTCGGTTATCGCGGTCCTGGAAAAAAATTATATCGTTATTCGTTGCAATAACCATTTAAATTTCCGATTTTCAGTGGTGCCTGTTCAATGTTCCGACCCGACTCACCCTATTATGTCCTCCGCCGGCCCGATGCTCATCCCTTTCCCGATCGCCACGATGACCGCCGCCGCGAGGACGATCGGTCCGCTCAACGTCCCGTTGATCGCGATCGCGATCGTGGTTGCGACCGCCGCTGCCGCCACCGGCGTTACCCCGATTATCGCGATGATGATGCTCAGGTCTCCCGCGACTCTCACCGCCGCCGCCCTCGTGATGAGTACCGTCGCGGGACGGTACTTTACGATGGTCCTCTTCTTCTTGTCGTTTCTCATAATGGATGAAGTCGTCAAAGATGGAAGTAGAGTGCCGGTATGTGTGGAGAATGCGGAGAACCTGATTGAATAAATGTCATCTCAACTAATTTGGTTAAATATATTGTGCTACCAATGCATGGAACGCTGACGATATCTCGTAGAGAGTCAGGTAAAACTGCCAGAAAAACATCACTCACCTGCAACCCTCGGACATGGGGTACTTCCTGAGCGTCCCGAGAGTTCGTTACTGGCTTGTTATCGTTATTTTCTAAACGAATATGTCGCAGCTGCACATTAGGGACGTCCTTTACGTATATCCATCTTACCTACAAATAGGCTACTATGTTTGTTTGGCGGAAAAAAACGCAGGCAAACACATTTATCATGTTGCCTGTAATGCACGTAAACTAAAGAAGATGGAACGACCAAAAACGAGCAAAAAGTAACGTTGGTTATTACCTTAAATTGGCCTTTCCATTTATCCTGGGACCACACCGAACTATTCGAGTTATAATCCACGCATGAAATCATCTGAGCCATGCCGCAAAAATGACCAGACCCATTTACAGAAAAGAATAAATACACATAACCGTTTCCCTCTCGTTCCTTAAATGCCTGGTCCAAACGCTTGTTGCCGTGTTCAGTACTACACCAAATCTCATACTGGAATAGAAATCACAAATATTTTATGTTAAGTTCCGTAGCTAATGAGCGATTATTGACCATAATAAAAAAAATATCATGGGCAAACATCGATGAATCGATCTACACTGTAGTCGATAGTAGAGCAACGATGCCCCTCTGCTACCTCTTTGTCTGGGCCACGCTGTAATATCGCGTATTTCAAAGCAATTTCTTACCTTGATACTACGATGAATGTCGTCCTCTGAATAGGACTTAATGACGAAGAATCGTGCATTAGCAGCGGTAAGATCGAAATCAGTCGGATTGTAATTGTTTTTGCCCTTCAGTTGGTCCAAAACTGGATGGTTAACTAACTGCTGCGTCTGGTTGTTTTGCACGAATTCCGCTCGAAGTTCTGGAGCTCGAGGCGGCAACATGCCCTAGATTCCAATAAGAAATAGACCAAATAAGTCGCTACATAAACAACTAATTTTTCTAACCATATGCAAGATGGCCCGTTCTTGCTTTTGATCAATTGACTTGTTTCTTGATTTTTTTTATACCCTCTTACTTATTCTTACTTACCGGAATATGATGTGAAGGTGGTTGCGGTATTGGAGCAGGCGGCATATGCCCCTGCATCATGGGCGGCTGTTGAAAAGTCGATACTGGTGGCATCTGAGGCTGACCACCACGAGAAGGATGCGGCTGCGCGACCTGAGGAGGTTGACGAGCAGGTTGCGGAGGAAGCGGTCCCGACCATCCGGGCCGGACCAGCCCGGAGCCCGGCGGAGGAATGCCGGATATGGCAGGAACAGTAGTTTTCGGCTGAGGCGGAAGCGACGCTGGGGGAGGCGCCATTACTGGTGGAAGAGGGGCTTGAGGAGGCGTACTCTGAATAAAAAACATCTCAGGTGAAACTTACAATTATTGTCACTTTTAATCAGTTAAGTGGAGCAGTGCAACATGACAATACACCATATTCGTACTAATGGTTATTTCCACTATTATTGTTGCTGTAAAATAAATGATTAGAGCAAAATAAAAGCACACCTTGTTGGTTTCCCATGTCCCAATATCAATATTATGTTTTCCTGGCACTATCGGCCCGGGAGGCATGCCTGGCCCTTTCTTCTTCAAGCTCTGACTTTGAATATTCATCTGGGGTTTTGCCGGCTGGCTGGCGATACTCGCCCATGTCGTTTTCTTCTGGCCTAAGTCTTTATTATCACTTGAAGATTTCAGTTCTGAAAACAAAAAGCTTAATTTTAGACAATATCCCTCGTTTTATCATGCTATGTATAATTGATTCACTCAGTTTGAATGGTTTATTAACAGAAACTGACCTAAGTTTTGCATACTATGCTCAACACTTTTCACAGCATTGTCTGATATGGCCTGCGTGTACATGTTTTGCTCTCTGTAATAGTCGTCGTACTTGCGCGGGCCACTCAACTGGTTGCCCCAATTGTACTCGCCGTTGTTGGGAAAATAATTGAACGACGAAGGCTGGCCTTGGAAGGTTGCTGTCGAGAACGGGGTTGAGGCTCCGAACATTCCTGTGATATTTCAATTGCAATTAGATCCAAAAATAAAAAAAAAGAGATAAAAAAATCTAATGTAATGGTAACGCGGTTTTGCATGTTAAAATTTCATAAATTTTACTAGGAATTTGTGTTTTACCCTGTCTAAATTATGAAATGTGACGGTTGTGCAATTTGACACGTCAGTGAGGTTAGAAAAGTCATACATACTTAAGTCTAATAAAATTTGAGATTTGCTGAATTTAAACCTCATTCATGAGTCAAATTTAGCCATAGTTTTCTGCGTTCTTCTGTATATCAATCTATTTTTACCATCCATAGAGTACGAATCGGGAGCAGCATAGCCGCTTAAAAATGTCATGTCTGCTCCATTGGACCAAGTTCCATCTCCTACTCCATAAGCTTGGTAGGGGGGAAAAGTTCCTGCGCTGCCATAATAACCTAATAAATTTAGCCAACATTGGAGTTAATTTTTGAATAAAAGTGATCCCCATTTAATCCTGAATTAAAGTGATCATCTCAATTATTACCTGCTGAACCCATGTTGTAAATATCTGTTGCAGATGAAATTGGAACTGATGCCCCATAAGGAGTATGAGCTGCTGAGTTTTGTTGCTGTGCTCGCCATGGTTCAAATTCCTCAGAAGCAGTAGCTCCTTCCACAGTTCCTATTTGCTCTTTAGACCCATTGGATACTAAACCAATGAACATTTAATTATGCCACATTGCCAAGCATCAATTTCATTAATTGCAAATTTAAATTAATGTTTTAGGTAGATTTTTTCATTTATGATGAACGGATATATATATGTTACATTCTTTTAGAAAAGCATCCCAAATTATCCGTTTTGAATGGACTATTCATGCCATCAAGTCAAAGGTAAAATCATATTTTCAATAAATGGTATACATTTATACACCTATTGATAAATATACTGAGAGCTGTACTTTGAATGTTATGTCAATGGCCTTAAGAAGATTATACAGTATCATATCCATAGCTTTAGCAGAAATAATGAGTGCCTTCTTCAAATACTAAAGTAATTTCCGCTTAATGAGGTAGCATAGGTTGGGAATGAGGATGTTTCAGTCAAAATGGGGAAAACCATGTTGAAACTAATTTTCTAGCCAATTAATAATGTAGTGTGACCATGTGCTTACCTTGGTTTCCTTGCCCTTTCATCCGCTGCAAAAGAGAAAATTTTCTTGAGATTGTTGGCACTCGCAGGACATTTATTTATATTTTTCCAATAAGAACGTCAACTATTGTGATTTTACCTGATCTGACACGCCTGCTGACATTGACTATTTTAATTTATAACACCGGATAAGAGTCAATAAATGGGCACTTCACTATAATTGCACAATCGGTTTATCGTTTTCACAACACTAAAAACAGTTTTTTATAGGGTATCTAGTGTTTGCGTTCAAGAAAACTTGTCCACAATCACAATCCACAATGGAGGGTGTCTGTAACCGTAACCACAAACTCCTGCCGCTGCGATGCGTTAGTGCGCATGCATATGCGCAGAGAGAAGGCAGTCTTCCTATTTTTGAAAACAAAAGCAGGAAAACAGTAAAATGTTCAATAGAAGAGCCGAAGGAGAACTTCCAATTTCAGTTGAGATTTTAATGCCGGCGTTTGTATTTCTTCACTTAATTGACGAGAAAATCAAGACGAAAATCCATCATTTACCAGAAGCAGTAACGGTAATGACTACTGCAGTTCTACAGGTGAAGGACGCAACTTGAATATGCTCAAATATTTTTCTCATTCTTTCTTCAGCCTACGACAAGCTTACAAAAAAAACGTATAATTATGCGTTTCTCGATTGTATATTGAATAACATAAACAATATAAATAACTGTTTGGGTAATTTATGCAAGTTTCTTTGACACGATTGATTTTTTAGAGCAAATTTAGTAAAGCCAGTTTAGCAAAATTTTTAAGCTTTAATTTCTGTAGAACAGAGATCAACTTTGGCACAAAGATTTAAGATCCTGCACTTCAAAAAAACGCAATATGTATGTTAGATGAATGTGTTAGTTGATGCACTCATGCGGGTTTTTGAATATGCATATTACTCCATTTGCTCTAATCACACAGAAGAGAGGTACTGAATTGAAACTAGTCGGCAAGAAAATAGTCCTGTCCTTTTCTATCTAGTGAAATGTCAAAGGTCAATATCATGACTGATGGGTCATAAGGGGGAGATATTATGTTTATATTTGTTCCTTTATTAATGCTCTAGTTATCTATTTTTCTTCTTCGATTTGGTCTACATCTTCAAAATTCAGAGCTCCGAAGTTCTTACTAGTTCACATTTACGTCCTATGTTCTGTATCGTGGTTCTAGATAATGCAGTATTTAATAATGGAAAAAAGACATTTAAAGTATTAACTACGTTACAAAATTTATCTTAAATGGGCCAAGCAAAAAGTCAATTGACTCAAGAGGAACTTCAGGACTATCAAGTAAGGTTCTATATATATAAAGTTAAATATGGTATAAGTCTCAACGAACTTTTGTAAATGTGCACTTTTTATTTAATAATTTCTGGTCATTGTTTTAGGATCTTACCTACTTTACTAAAAAAGAAGTGTTATTGTAAGTATGGTTGGTGATTAACATTTGCTAAAACCTGAACGAGCATTGAGTGTATCAAAACAGATTGCCACCATATTGGTGTTAATGCAAAGAACATGATAACAACAGATATATTACATTCATTCTAAACAATGTTCAAGGTCTTTCATTGCAATCAATTCTCTTTAAATCATTATTTGATCTTTGATAGTAGTAGGAAACTTAATTGTAAATTTCAGTGTTCATCAAAAATTTAAAGCCCTAGCTCCAGAAAAAGTGGGTCATAATAAAAATGCCAAACTGCCCATGGCTAAAATTTTACTCTACCCAGAATTAAGTGTAAATCCATTTGGAGAACGGATCTGCAAAGTGTTTAGCTCCAGTCAGGATGGAGATTGCACATTTGAAGATTTTCTTGATATGATGTCAGTCTTTTCAGAAGATGCGCCTAAATCTGTGAAAGCTGAACATGCATTTAGGATTTTTGGTAAATATGCGATTTTGACTATTTTAATGTTGGATGATTAAATTTTAAAACTTTCAGATTTTGATGATGATGATATGTTAGGAGTATCTGATTTGAAGCAGGTGATCTGTAAGTTAACTGGCGATAATAAACTGAGTGAGCATGAAATTAACATTCTGGTACAGAATATCCTAGATGAAGCCGATCTTGATGATGATGGAGCATTATCTTTTGCTGAATTTGAACATGTTATTGACAGATCTTCTGATTTCTTAAAGTATGTATAAATCTATTCAATGTTTATCTATTTATATATTTTTTTCTAGCTCATTCCGAATACGATTGTAACTGCCCTCTATATCATTTAGACTGAATCTTTACTGAACTATAATGATCTGCAAGTATTAATCTGAAAGTATTTTTTCTTGAAACTCATATGTATTTTTACAATTTCAATTCATTAAGTAATTTCTTATTATCTCATTTATATCATCCAATATACAATGCCGCACAAAGCTTTATATTATATATGTATTTTCAATTTATGTTATTTTCATCAATAAAAAAAAATGTTATGTAAGTAAACACATTATTATTTGTTTAATTTGTCTTATTATACTCTTAATTTTGGAGATATCCAGGAAGTTTCATTTTCATAAACACCCAAGTTGTGAGGAAAGAAACCACCACACATATAAATCCAATAGCTGTCATTAAAAATCTGTTCAGCTTTGGCATCGTGGGGCTATGAACATTGTCAAGAATAATAAATCCAAGGCCTCCTATAGTGAACAGGAAACTTGAGGCCAACCCTTCCATGATGTATTGCCCGTTAACTCTGTAAGGCATGAATGCCACCTAAGGATTGAAAATTAAAAATAGGAATTATTTAATAATTAATGTGCATGCTTACAGGTCTCGAATGCCCGTGTTCATCTGTGGTAGATCCAACACTTGGGGGTTCTACTATGACATCATAGATTATCCCTAAGGACATAAGAATTCCATGGATGGTTTTGGAGTAATGAAGGGCTCAGTGCAAAAGCCAGTAAAAAACTTTATTATTATGTTTAAGAATCAGACACTTGAAAAGTTGTGTATGTTTATTTCTGTGTCTACTGCTTAAAGTTTGCAGGTATTTATTGCTATTAAAAAAAAAATTTGTTAAGTTTTTTTTGCAATAAGCCTTTACTTGGAAATATACTACACAGAGGATGAGAGTAAACCAATAGCAAAGGTACACTAAAATCTGTATGTTATTAGCACTCACCTCCAGTTACCAAGAAATATGAAAATAAAACTAGTGAAAACACAACCATAGCAGAGGGTTGCTTCAGCCATGAGGGCTTCTTTAGTTTAATGACTGGAACTTCAAGCACAGCAAAGGGTAAAGTAAAAAATTGTTCCATTAGAGCAATTACTAATAAAATGTTATTGGAACTCAAGTTCTAGTTTTTCAAAGGTATTTCCAAGAACAGTGGAAAGTGAAAGTAAAGTTGTGTGTATGGATAAATACGTGCGTTTGAACCAGCTAGTTCGGATTTAAATATAATTTTTTTTTAAACACCGTTTACAAAGTTTATCTTAGTAGTGTACGGAGAGAAATGATTTTGAAAATGTATAAATATGAGGTTATGTATCTATTTACGTGTTTGACTTTTTGGTAAAACTGACATTTGGCAAGTGTAACAAGTACAATGATTCATTGTACTCTCTTTCTCTAATTAGTACATGCGCAGTAACACTAGAGAAAAGTCAGGAAGCCGAAAATATTCGCTGAGTTGCGTATTTAGCGTAGGAGAGAGGGTTTTTTACCAAAGATTACTTCGAAAGTGCAAGGTAATTTTCAATATTCTCCTCTATCTTATCAGTTCCGAGATTGTAGGGTGGTTATCGATGATGTTTATATAAAACTTTAACCTGTGCAGTTCTCTGAACAATTCAAAATATTTTGCCATGACTCACCAAGGTTGGGAAAATGTGGATTATTTATGTTACTTTTTTAGGACACAACGTCTTTGTTTCCTCAAACGAACATGTCTTCGGGCTTGGCGTCCCGTTTGAAGCATCCTAAGAAGCATGAGCTCATTAAATCTCATAGCCAGGCTCAACTGTTAGCCAACAAGCTACGACAGGATGGTGTCATGGATGCAGGTGAGGTCTTTTCACATCTATAGTCACTTTATTGATAGTTAGCAGAGTATTTTTTGTGAAATAATGCCTACTCAAACGGTGTATTTACAATTTGATGATATGATTTCTTGTGACCGAGGGGCTGTTGCCAACAGAGTAAGTAGACACCATCTCTATGTGCATGTCCTCATGAGTTGAGATTTTTTCAATGGAAGACCATGTAGTAGTTTTGCTGGAGTTCAAGCATCTGGGTAAACATAAAAGAAGGTTGGCTAGATTAGACCAATGTTTCAAAGAAACATTCTTATGGCACTCAGGAAGTGTTTGAAAAGAAACTGAAAGTTGAACAAAACCCTAAAGGGTTAGGTTGTAATGAAAAAAAATGCCATGAATCATTATTCCAAAGTCCAATGTGATGTGGAAATGTTTACACGTTCTGCAATAACTGCAACCACATTTTTATTTATTAATGTAAGACTTATTAAGTAAATAAACATTTTGTCTTTGTGTAAATGTTATAGTCACATTGAACAATATTTTTTATGGATCCACTTGCTGTTGCTTATTTTATGGAGTAATGCACTTGGAATGATTTAGTGACTTTGACCTCAATTTCACTGCAAGTACTGGGACTAAGATAAATTTCAAGTGGCATGCAAAAGAATCAACATTTTCCTAATTCAATCTTTAAAAGATAATGTTAATCAAGATGCAGGATAGTTTGCTTGCCATGCTTCCCTATTGCGCTCTCCAGTTCGGTTAAAGGATACAAAAGTTTTTTAGGCTCATTATATTCGTGTGTTAGTACCTACTTAATCATTTCAGTTGAAGGAGTCCTCCAAGCTGTGGATCAAGTAGCAGCTGTCCTAGCCTCCAACATTCAAGAAATCAACTATAAAGACAGTATTATCAATTTATGCCAACACCTCAAAGTACGAAGTATTGGTTAATTACATTTCTCTGATTAATAAACTTTAATGTGTATAATTAGGTGTATGGCGCGTATTTAGAAATACTGTACAAAGAGCAGCTGGACCATGCTTTCAAGATATTCCGGGATAAAGCCCAAGACGACATACGAGTCGATATGCTTTCTCGATTACATTTACTCGAATTAATTGAACTACGAGCCAAAGGTTGGAAAGGAACCGATGGTATGAATATGTACTACAAAAAGAAACTGAACCAGTGTTCACAGGTAATTTGTGGTTTTAAGCCACTTTTCATGCAGTATAATTTCTTGTGACTAATTCCATATTCATTTCACTGTCCTAAATAGTTTCCCAAGATCAAGGACTCATAGTTAATGAGTATGATTCTAAATTGTAGGTAGATCTTACCGATTCCATAACTAGCCTTAGTGATTCGATGTCTTCAGTATTAACGTTAAATTCGTCCCCGCCCCTATTAGGACCCGGCGAAGTTATTAAACCGTCGGGCAAATTTGCAAAACCTACCAGGATCCCTGGTAAAAAGTACTGCAAAGACGAGGTTGTCATCCGAAATGCTGATTCTGGCAAAGGTCAGTATTTCGCTCGTCTATTACCTACACCACTTTTCGCTGTTGTATCGCGATTGATTTTCCTCTTAGTCGAGCTGAGAAAAGTCTTGAATGTTAAACGATTTGTTTATTATAGTGATGGGAATCAAAGGAAGACGGGTGCATATGATAGAGGAACTAAGTGAAACTATCATATCCTTCCAGAGAGGTAACAATTAAATGTGGTCGTGGCTACCACTAACATCAGCTTAACTTTTCTAATAGCATAAATTCGTAACCTCTAATTGTGTGAACGTTTACTTAACAAATTCCTAATATTTAACTAATGGCAGTCATTATTTGTTGTCGTGCTTTATTATGATACTAAGCCCAATTTGAAGCGAAGACGAAAAAATTTTGTTGACCACATGATCAACGAGTTTCAAGGAAAAGTTTATGTCTAATTTATTTACTATGCCAGTAACGTCTACACACTAAGTAAAAGTCTCAAGAATTGAAAACATTTCATGAAACCAAGGTGGTATCCTATTTCCCCTATTCTGATGTATTATCGTCGATTGCCGAGCTTGTATTTTGGTTTTTCACCTCTCAATTATGTTGCTGAAAGTGGGACGCATTCTCCGAATCGTTAGTGTTGTATGCATATCTAGTTGGTGACCATAATTTACCATAGTTTCCTGCGTCCATATTCTTGAATCTGAGGAGCGGAAAGTTGCCGAAGGAGGATATCAACACCAACTTTATTGCCCCGAGCGAATCCATGAAGCTTGCGTCTTAGTCCCTACTAATTTGACTCTTAAATGTTGAGAAAAACCTTTAATGACTGCTGACAATATGCAACCGATTTTGCCATGTTTAATAAGTAAATAATTTTGATAGTAAAATTTGTAAGATACTGAGTGTGGAACCATAGATATTACAGTGACGCTAGCATTTCACCCTTGCTATCAACACATCAATGCCTCCACATTCCTTCCTCCTTGGTCTTGTACACAAAATTTTCATCTTGTTAATCTTTAACTGATATAATCTTGCTCTCTAACTCACCAACCCATCCTTAATGAACTGCAAGTTTATTTTCTGATTCTATTTACAGTTAGTCCTGGCGCCAAGGAGAGGCTTGTACAGATCACGGGAGCCAATGAGGAAAGCATAAAGTAAGTTTAAGGCATTTAAAAGCGTTTTTTTTTAAACTTGGAAAAAAATTATCTCTCAGTCATGCCAAACAGCTGATTGAGGACACCATCAGACGGAATGCCTCTCCAGTGCGCGAGGGCAGCTCCGGCGCTGGGGGTCCTCTCACCGGTTCCAGCTCCAGCATAAATTCTTCGGCCTCAGACGATAGCGCTCTGCCCTCGTCGGCCAGGGCTTCCAGAGCTTTAATGCACAGCCTCAGCACTCCCGACGCCAATCTTGGCGAATACAAGTATACAGTAATCACCAATGGACACACCATTAAGATTACTGGAGATAATTTGGATTTGGTTCGAGTAAGAAGTCGAATTTTCAGTCGCGCACTCAGAGCAAAGCAGTTGTAGTCAAATATGTTTTTGATTTTTTTAACAGGTTTAGTAAAAAACATGTGTAACTGAAGTTGTTTTGCTTTCTTCGAGTGAGTGCGTCCCTCTTAGTCTTTCTGTAAGCAGTTTCTCGTTTAGACCAGTAAACTCGTACTGGATGAGTACTTCTCAGGCGAGCCCATCCACGACATGGCGCAATTTTACAGCTTCGACAGTTTACCGCAACCAATTTTGCTTGACGAAGATGAAAACCCCCTCTCTTCGACCGAATCTGCTCCCCCTCCTGGACCGCTACTAAATGGGCAAACGTCGGCCTCTGCTGCTTCTGGCGCGGTCCCTCCAGATGGATCAGGTAAAAATTGAGTAATTCTCTGTCTTCGTTTTATGTTGTGTGTTATGTAAAATCCATTCTTGACTGCATTGTTTCTGTTACTTTTATAAAGACATGCGGGTCGTTCCGACATTAGGATGCACAAATTTCACAAATGATGGCCTTAAGAATGGTGATCTTTTTAGGGCCACATCCTTAGATGCGTCAACTAATTGCGAGAGCGTATCGGGTGCTGTTTTTTTTAAAGTCGTGCCTTCTTTGAGCCCCGTTTTTGTTTTGTGGCGTGCCACTCGTCGTTTCTTAAATTAAACACTCATCGTTTAATTAAATATATTCAATTAATTATCAAAATTAATATACAATTTACCCACCCAATAATGGAAATTAGCGAGTCTTGAATGAATTTCGTATATAGTGTGCTTTATAATGTAAATCAGGTTTCAATTTCAAGGATGTGCAATGTCGTGAAATAAAGTGTTTGATTCACAAGCACTTAGTAGTTAATTTAACTGTCTTTGACACTGGTGCATTATGATGTGTGACGTGTCACTCATGTGTCACCTAAATCACATGTGATGCGGTTTAAGCGTCACTCTCCACTTAACATTCCCGTTCCTTTCCTAAAACAGGGGAAAATTTTCATCATTTTGAACGACAGCTGTAGCATTATTCAACAAATATATCATGCTTATGCATGATACATTTGCACTGTATATAAAGAATGATTATCTAGATCAGGAAAAGCTGCATATTTTTGTCGAACACCTATACATTAATATGCCGGAATTTTGAGAATTGATAAGTGGGAAACAATCAACTCCGAATTCAAAAATAGCTCGAGAATTGTATTGTGCCATCTTCTATTATAATTCGAGTAAAAGGTCTTTGAAGGTGGGGAAAAACCTGGACGCTTACATTTCACATTATTGATTTGTGGAAATATTTGGCATAGTCTCAAGCATTGAGAGGAACCTGTAGATAAAACTTGATATTGAACATCTTACTGGTAACTTTCTTTTACACATATATTTTTCTAACTAATTTAATTAGCGTTTCTAAACAAATTCGTAACTGTCGCGTGCCTCTTTAGTAGTAACAACCTTGTGTTTTAAAGGAGACCACGAAATCAAGTTAAGGAAGCCCCGACCGTCGACCGAAGAGTTTCTTAAGACGACCAAAAGATCTCCGGATAAAGAAGGGTCCCCAAACACTCCGAATACGTCCAAGGTGCCTGCCATGATAGGCGATGGAATTTTAGGGAGCTCTCCCTCCAAAAACCTTATGGCTTATTCTATAGAATATCTGGCTCAACTGGCGATGTCGCCACTTTGCCTCACTGAACCTACGGAGTGGGGACGCATTGTTCAAGACTATCCTATGCTGACGAGACAGGTAAGTTTAGAGCATGCCCGGCATAAGAACGAAAATCCACCATATGGGTACTCATATGGAATTGAAATGGATCAAGAAATCAGTATTTAAATATTACGAAATGTCGATAAATTATTTATTTTCACGTCCCTACTGCAGTAAATATTGTTCGAATTCCACAGTCATTTTCCAAAATTTGTTGGTTTACAAATTTCTATATTGCATAATACGAATTGGTAGCGAATGTTCAAGTCAGCCGTTTGTCAAGAATGTTGTTTTGTGAGATGCGGTTTATCAACTATTTAGTGTTTAATTCTCTACTCTACGTTCCTATGTATTAAAAATCCGCTAATTTGTCTAACACAAAACTGATATTCCAATACGACCTCACGTTTTGTTGCTTGCAGGTGGTACAATGCTTCGATGCTAAGCAGTACTTATCCAGTCGTACAGAAGAACCTACAGGTGTTCTTAATGCCGAAGACGATATAGACGATTGAGAGGTTAATGATCTTCGATGTTTTCCTTGAAACATATAGAAATGACAAAAAAATACCAAAAAAAGTTTTAAACAAAAACTTAAAAAAAGAAGGTTTTGTAAAGGGTCTAATTAAAGTAAAAGTCGACAAATAATTATTGTTTTAGCGAAGCGCAACAGGTCCAATTATGATCGCGATAAACTCATAAAGAAAAGAATTTATAAGGGGAGGGTTTTGATTTGGACTGTTAGATTTGTTTAGTATGTTGTTCATTTATTCTCAGCGACTTCGATTTAGGTTTATTTAAATTAATCTGCGGATAATACTCATTTATAAGGTCTGACATTTGCGAGTAAAAGATTTTGAACATGTACCAGAAACGTTGATTCTCTGATTTTTTCATTAAAATACTGAAGAAATTTATAGAAGTAATTTTAACTCCGTTAATCTTGTGTACCTAGTGATATTTAATTTACGTTTTATACTTGATACCTACTGAATTTCTTCCTACTGACTGACTTAAATATTAAATACAACTTAACTTTAAATTTAGCGTAGTTAGTTTCCCTTATTTACATTGCCAATTTGTAAAGATATTTTTTTTAACAAGAACAAATTTATTGTGATTTAATACTACTCATCTACAAAAGTTGCCCATAGATTATTGTGTATCGACTCGTTTAGATCTAGTAACAAAAAAATGTGCAATACGCAAGTTCACTCTTTTTTTACTTATTGTAAAATAACTGTAGTTCGAAAGTGACACTGCTTCGAAAACGCTTTGTGCGTTTAAGAGAATTTAGTTTTTATTTCGTTTTTTTTTTCTTTTATCAACCTCCTTATAATGGGGAATGATTCTTGGATTTTGGCGCTTTGAATATATAAAGTATCCTAATAATATCAAAAAAGTACTAGAACTTTTAAATGTGGCAAGTATATGATATACTTTGGTTTTCAAAACGCCAATGACGAAGCCTAGTACACCCTACCAACGTAGAACACTACCACTGCTTGTTAGCTTTACCCGTGTTTGAATATTTATTTTTTGTTTAATCGTTATAGAAGTTTCTCTATAATGTCGTTTAAGTTGTGTTATTTTAGAAACCTTACATGAAGGTTCGTGTTATCAAAATCTACCTTTCCCGCCAGGAACATAAAACGGTTTTTGAAAAATTTTGTTGGTTTTCTTTGTACCGATCTGAAGCCCCACTCCTCTCCTCTTGAGACATGGATGATGTATTGATTCATTTAGTCATAAACTGATTCATAGAATTATAGTTGTCATTGGATTGAAAGATCAAAATTTTCAAGTCAATTTTTTATTAAAAACATATAACAATGATATCAAAAATCCAGAAAAATTATCATGACCATTTACACTGCGCCACACATAGATTACAATTAACGGTGACAATAATGCGATAAAAAATGCATATCTTCTCTAAATGTTCCAGACATATATGGCAACCGAATCACAATTAAACTGTTAATTAAATTTAAGGGCATTTATACTATGGAAAATGATAAGAGCATGATGATTGCAGAATACTGCAATTAATTGATGCCATATTAAGGATTGTTACCAATTTATGCCTCCACCATCTATTGGGAATAAATCGTTGTATAATTTCGTTTTTACTCAACTTAGCCTGAAGAAGGTGCCATATATTATCCCCCTAATTTCTTAAAGACAATATTGACAAATTACCCTTCCACCACATTAACCTCCGATAATATTCAGTCTTTGGTGCAATTGGTATCGTTTGTCTCACCTTGACTCATTTAAACTGAAACAATTAATTATGTATTATAGAAGTTTAGTTTCTGCAGCCACAATATTTATTTGGTTAAGCTTTACCCGACATATTTACGAATATTGCAAGTAATTTAATGGTTTATATTAACATTTAACGCCACTGCAATATTATCTAAAACCACCCTGTGCTATTTTTACAGATTTCCATATTGACCGAGCTCTACTACTTGATCTTCAGCTTCTTTGATTGCAACAAAGAAAAATTCCCAAAAGTCAGGACGCTCTCGCTCCAAAAAGGAATATAAAAAGCCCTACCTAACGGATCGGATTTTTCGGCGTTTAAGAACTTATAGCTAGTAACCAACTTCCAAGTATCGGTAATCGCCGCATAAATAGGTTCCAATTCTGTGTCTTTTCCTAGATCTAAGTCTAACAGAAAGTGGCAGTTGCTCATATTATAGTACAAACTCGGGTCTTCTCTGTTTTGGTCGTTGAAATAAGGGTGGATAATTTGAGTAGCGTTAGGGTCGTTGGAATAAGGTGCAGGGAGCATTCCGTCGAACTCCGATTTGATAAAATGAATGTTCCAGTTGCTGTTTGGTAAGAAAAACGAGCCGGGGTATCTGTACCAATCTTTTCCGTAGCACACTTGAATTTGAATATGTTCTGGCATTTTGATTTCTCCTGGATACCGGTTAAGTTCCATCATTAGATCCAAAGGAGCGTGATAATTTTTATACAAAATCACGATGCGTGATATGCCTAAACGAAACTTTCCTTGGAACTGCCTTTAATGCACTCTTAGGTGACTTACCTAGAATTGAAGCACATGCTACAGTAAATAGCATAACCACAGTAGTTTTGTCCAAATAATGTGTTCCATGTGGTATTTTCTTCAACAAACTCCAGATGCGAAATATCAATTTCTGTGCAATGTCCAGGGAAATAGCCCCAGATAGACAGATCATTGGATAAATAGGGAATAGGAAACGTTCTTCCTTGTGCTTTTGGAACATGAATACTACCAGCCATAGGAACATAGGACTTAGGGAAAGCCAGTGGGGCAAATACAGGGTGCTTTTGCTTTTTGAAGGGACAAAGAGATGGTTGAGAAGGATGGCTATTGGGCTCAATAATGCGAGAATCTAAAATAAGAAGGTTAATTGTAATGTGTCATAGAACAAAATTGGAGTGATATAAGGTCTTAATATAAGCTGAAGCCTTCTTTCATGCCTTATATACACTTACCCAAACTACATTGAAATTTAACAATCCATTAACCAAATAAAATGAGAAAGGTTCTGTTCCATACAGCTCTGGACCGGCTCCACCAAACACGTTGTATTTGACAAGATTTAAGGGGGCCACTACAAATTTTCCATAAATCAGAGAGTCCACGATAATCATTGGCACCCCTATCACAAATGCAGACACTGCTGCCCATGTTATGAAGTCTTTATATAGCTTTTTTAAGATTAGCATATCGAATGCTATAGGTACGCCCAAAAGCGCTGCAAAGGGCCACCCTACAATATTTGATAACTTTATTTTAAGTTTAAGTGTTGCAATACAATTTTTACCTAACAGAGAACCCATAGCAGTGAAAAATATTGCTAAAGAATACTTCTGTTGCCACCAAGCTGCACAGGCAGCAGCAAAATTGTACATTGCAAAGCTTGAAGGCAAATATGCTGTGCTTGCTATAAACATTCCAGGACTAAATAACTGAAATCCTAAACAGATTCTTCCTATATGAACACCAAACTCCTTACATATTGCTCTAAAATTATAAGTGAGTACAATTTCTAAACTAAATTGGGGACTTAGCACCTACTTGTAAAAATATACTTCTGCAAAAGCACACACAAGCCCTAGAAGACACCTGGAGAAATAAAACAATAGAAGTGGGTTTGGTTGTAGTAGTTTGTGATATATCCATATGGGAGTTGCATGTAACATTAGATAGAAATATGACCTCAAGGCAAACTGAGGACTGTATTCCCATGTTTGAAGTCCTTTTCTAAATACTAAAAGTCAGTGAATTAAAAATTACCACAGTGAATGGATTAAAAGTTTTTACCAAGATAATGTGTAGGTTCCCAGTAATTAAATGTTTCATCACAATCAGAGATATGAGACCATATTGCTGCACAAAACCGAGCTGAGAGCAGGGCTTTAAATGCTGTGTCACCACTTGGAAATATTAAGTTGCTGGCTACAGAAATTTGTTCAGTAACCTTTCGTTCAATTTTGCTAGGGAAATAGGAATTAGTAATACTTAACTTATAAATTGCAGGAGTACTTTAGGATGACAAGATTTTAACAAAGACTAAAAAAGATCAATATTGTTGGATGGATATTGAGCTTATTCATGGTTTCTATAGAAAGTAGTTTACTGTAAAAGTCAGTAGCATGTAAATAATTCAACACTTAAAGCTGAATTATTCAACAAATTCCATGGAAACTTATCATTCCCACTCATCCATGAATGTGTTAATAATAACTAGTAGCAGGCTTCTATGTCAAAGTTACAAGATTACAAGAAAACATACTCAAGCTAAATGTGAATGATTTGTTGAAGATTTGGATGTTCCCTCAATAAATTGACCCAGTACTTCTTATCAAATGGAATACACTTAAACAATCTCATAGAATATATGACATGGGATATATTTACCTGGATTGGACTTTTGGGGCTTTCTTTGGAATGTCCTTTTTAGAATTCCTGTGGATGTTTTGCGATGCATTTTGCCTTAACCTAAATGATAGTTGACTTTTGACCATATTTATACTTTAGAATGTATAAGTAAGTATTACGTTAATCACATGATAATTATTAATAAGGAAACTGCCATGATTTTATCAATTTTTTAAATGTTTCAACATTTTCTTATCGACCCCCTGCATTCATAATAATTAATAATTTAATCTTAATCAGCTGATCGACGTCACGAATGACAAACAGATTTTAAAGAATTTTCAAATATTTACTGAAGGTAAACAGAGCATATTGAAATGTTCTAACTGGACTTTAAAAAACGGAAAGCCGTAGTCCAGCTTAACCATATTGGCATGGTAGTGGTCTCCAAAATATAGTTTCTGTTTTTTCTAAAATGTAGATTTCTTTACAGGCATTACAGTTTTCTTTAATATGTAGATTTCTTTAGATGAATTACAGTTTTCTGTAAAATGTAGATTTCTTTATATGAATTACAGTTTTCTGTATAATATAGGTTTCTTTACAGGCATTACAGTATTCTGTAATTTTCAAACTTTTTTTTAAATTGTAATAAATAAAGGATAATAAAATTTACAAAAAAGATGGAATCCTGAGGTTTTTAGTTGGTAGACGAATCCAACGCTATCTAGTCCCCAGAATAACAGGTTAAAAGTCTTTTCAGGACTTTAGCTTAACCTTACATTTATAATTATCTAACCTCAATTTTCAAAGATTTATTAATTTTATTTAGTTGTTAGTTTTCACCTTTATCACTATTTATAAATTTGTTATTACAGTATCTAGAGAATGTCTAAAAAAATAACTTTTGTTACCGGTAATGTTAAAAAACTGGAAGAACTGGTAGCAATATTAGGAACAACTTTCCCGAGAGAAGTTATAAGTAAGAAACTGGATTTACCAGAGCTTCAGGGTGAAATAGACGAAATTTGCATTAAAAAAGCTGAAACTGCTTATAAACAGATTGGCGGCCCAGTATTGGTTGAGGATACCTGTCTTTGCTTCAATGCATTAAAGGGCTTACCTGGCCCTTACATTAAATGGTTTCTGGAGAAATTAGGTCCTGAAGGGCTTTATAGCATGTTGGCGGGATTTGAAGGTTTGTAGTTTGTTCTATAATTTTTCTAAAGTAGTATGGTACATGTTTTATGATTGATTGGTACTTTGAAGATAAAACAGCTCAAGCTGTTTGCACTTTTGCATACCATCCTGGTGAAGAAGGAGGTGAAGTGTTACTGTTTCAAGGAAAAACTAATGGAGAAATTGTAATTCCCCGAGGGCCGAGAGATTTCGGGTGGGATCCATGTTTTCAACCTACAGGGTATGCAGTTACCTATGCTGAAATGCCAAAAGCAGAGAAAAATAAAATATCCCATAGGTTTAAGGCTTTAGATAAGTTAAAAAGTTATTTTACAAATTAAATACTTTAGTTAATAAATGAAAATTTTTTTAATTTGTTTTATTTTTTTAAGAGTCCTGTTTTATATTGTCTACGTTCTTCATCTCTTTATTGCAATGTTGCTAATTGGTTTGGATTTATTGTGATATCTGGCAGCCTGTCTATATTCATAACGGAAATATAAATTGCAGTTGACAGATTTTATGTCAACCTATCAATGTCAGTGTCATTTCTAAAAAAAATCATTTTTCGAATTGTTTTGACATGGCACTTTCCACTTTTCCTGATCATAAAGTATCCAATTTTATCAATTCACGTTTAATTAACATTTGAATAGCGTTTTAATTATGCTTTAATTATCTTCATTCGTTGCTTTGTGAAACCACTACTTGTCTGACATCGCGCAATTAGTGTTTAGTTCATATTTTACTTTTTTACCGGTGCTACTTATATCATACCTACAATTTCCACTATGATGCTGTATTATTTTTCATATTTGATCTTGCCAATTTTATGCATCAAATCGAACAACGTGTTCCAAAGTCTCTTAGATAAACCCCCTTGTAGTAATATGAAAAGGTTTTGCACTAATCAACAGGCAAGTGATGATTTGTCTGTGCTGGAATGTTTACACTCCCTTCATCCTGATGATTTAGCCACATTATCAAAGGAGTGCCAACAGATAGTTTGGAGCGCTACGAGTAATTTAATTAAAGATAATAATGTTATAAATTCTCTTGTGCTGCCAATGTGTAGAAGTGATGTAGATCGTTTGAGTTGTCGCAGAGATCCTGCCGACAATATGGCTTACTTTAGATGCCTTGCCACAGATAAAGAAAACATTGAAGATTCTACTTGTCAAGATATGGTCAGACGAATGGAAAATGTGGCATTTACAGATTATAAATTTTTAGCAAAATTTTTAAAACACTGTGAAGAAGACGTTAAGCAACTAAATTGTGGAGTAATTGACTCTCAGGGTTTGTCTCAAATCGGCACCATTGCATGTCTCCAGTCCCAAATTCTAAAAGTAAATGACAACTGCAAGAAAGAGGTATTCAAATTATCTGAGCTTCAAGCTGATAACATCAGATTGGATCAGCAATTATACATTGATTGTGCAGAAGATTATTCAAGATACTGTTCTCAATTCAATACTGGCAGTGGGAGGATTTTTCATTGCCTCACAAGGCAAGATCCTAATAAACTGAATTTTAAATGTAAAAACAGCCTATTCAGAAGAGAAAGCTTGATTTCTCAAGATTACAAAGTCAGCAAGGGCTTGATGAGGTCTTGCAGAGATGACATAAAAAAATCACACTGTCGGAAGCAGACTTCAAGTGATAGAACGATAAGACTAGCCCAGATTCTATTGTGTTTAGAGAACATTGGTAAAAATGGTACAAAAGTGTCATCAGACTGTGAGGCAGAGCTGGTGGAGCATAGAAGAATGTTGATGGAGGATTTTAGGTTATCACCAGAAATTGTGGATAAGTGTAAAAAGGAGACTACACACTATTGTAGAGGGTATGAAACCGGAGGAAAGACCATTCATTGTCTCATGAAACATGCCAGAGAAGCTCGGGACAATAATTTGTTCAGTAATGATTGTAAGATTGCAGTAAGTAGAAATAGTATACCCTGTCTACTTATTAAATGAATCACGTAACATATACTGGGGTATTACACAAGTTTATATAAAGGTTTTTTTTTTAATATTTTGTGAATCAATTTTTTAAATTTACAGAAAGAATAGATTTTTACAGAAATTATGTATTTTCAGCTTGAAGACCTTGTAAAAAATTCTGACGTTGGTGAAAACTGGAAAGTAGATCCAGTACTACAAGCAGCCTGTTCCCCAGTTGTAGAAACAGTCTGCAAAGATGTTACTAGTGGAGACGCTAGAGTGATGAACTGCCTCATGGACAATATAGGTAGATAATTTCATAAAAAATATATTAGCACTGAAAAAAATTTGTGATTTTTTAGGCTCAGACCGAATGACTGAACGTTGCGAGAATGCACTGATTCAAATTCAGTACTTTATTGCCAGAAGGTTTGAATTGGACAGTCAGTTATATAGGGCATGCAAAGCAGATGCCAGTAGAATGTGCCATGCCAGCAGTGATTGGGATAATGAAGTGGGCCCTAGTTATAGTCCTTCAGTTTTACCTTGTTTGTATATGTAAGTTCTAGTAATTTTTGATTCCATTCATAAAAGTGTGTAGGCACAAACTTTCTTTTGTTTGGAAAATAAGGAACTCAAATATTTCACCATTCTTTTAATAATTATTAAAACATTTAAGGCACATCAACTCAGATGATAAATCTACTCAATTAGATAGATCTTGCTTGCAAAACATCCGAAGAGTAATGAGACAAAGAGCGATAAGTGTAAATCTTGAGCCTGCAATTGAAGAAGCCTGTCTTGAAGAACTGGGCACTTTCTGTCATGATAAGGTGGAAAAAGGGGACGAAATGAAGTGCCTACAAGATAACTATAACGAATTGGAAGACTCTTGTAAGAATACGATAAGGCTGTTTACAGAATTCCAATCCGAACACGCCGAATTAAATTATTATATCAATATGTATTGCCCGAAGATTATTGACACTTTGTGTAGCCAGGAAGCAAAAACTGATGAGGGAGATATCATGGAATGTCTCATTTCACATAAAAATGATCCGCTATTGAGGAGTAATTCTGCGTGTCGAGGAAGCATTGAACACTTCCAGATTATATCTTTGAATGATTATAGGTGAATAAATGTATACACCGGAAAAAAAGAGTATTCACCGACTTTTTCTTACAGGTTTTCATATAAATTTAAAGTTGCTTGCAAGCAGTCTGCCATGCGGTTCTGCAACGCGGCACAGACCAAAAATGAAGTTGTTCGTTGCCTGAGTGAACACGTTGTAAATTCTACTGTCAGCGGAGTAAAAAGTCAAATTCCGAAAGAGTGCAAGCAACAGTTAAGGGCACAGTTATTTCAACAAAGGGAGAATATCCAATTTGACCCAGTGCTAAAGGACGCTTGTTCACAAGATATTAAAAAATACTGCGGGAACGTTCAAAGTGGAAATGCACAGGTATGTGAGATTAACCAGTTTCGGGAATTATTAAAGAAGAACGATTAAGTTGAAGAAATACGAAATCGTATTGGAAGGTTTGCAGGTGTTTAAATGGATTTATAATATAGCAAAGTAATAACGTGCGAAAACCAGAAGATCTTTAGTTATTACTTTTAAATGAATCAATTGTGCAATGCTTTCCATTTATTGAAGTTTTGATCCTTCGTACATTCAGCATTTTGTTGGTTTCCATTTATATATATGTCTCTTTTGAAACATTTTTTCTGTGACTTTCTAAGTGTTTTCATGAACATGCCCAGAGAAATGCCTGCGTAAGGGCCTTTTTAACGTGATCTTGTTGACTGTAGTTCTTTTCACTTAATCCCTACAGTTTTCTTACGCGATTCTCTCAATTCAGTTGAGATTGAACGAATTGCATATTTTAGGTTTTAGAATGCCTAAAGAGCCAACCAAAAAAACTGTCAGGTCGATGCGAAAAAGAAGTTTTCACGATTAAAAAGCAGCAAGTATTGGACAATAGCGTGGATTACGCCCTAATGACCATGTGTGCAGATGCTATTGAGCAATTCTGCGTCCATCAGGATAAGGAAGTTATATTTGACTGTTTGAAGGTACCTTTACTCCTTAGTAGCTAAAATAGTGAGAAAATGTTTCGTTTTTAGAAAAATAAGGACGAAAAGGGGTTTAGTAAAAAATGCAGGCAAATCGTGACGCACAGGATTATCGAACAGAACTCGAACTACCAATTAAACCCATCTTTGCAACAGAACTGCAACATGGATATTAATAAATTTTGCAAAAGTTCCCTGCTAGAGTCGCAAGGCAAAGAAACGAATGGGGTGGTCATCAAATGCTTGAAGGAACAGTTCAAGCTTTCACGACTCAGCAACAATTGCGAGAAAGAGATGGCTTCAATTCTAAGAGAACAAGCCTTAAATTTAAATTTAAATCCTCTTATAAGGTGTGAAGTTACATACATAATAATATCGTAGTTTATCTATTTTCAATTGAACTGTTCATGGCCATAATCGAAACAAATATCGGACAAGATTTATTTACGCCGACACGGTTTTTCCAATCGATAATTGTTTTATGAAGCTACAGCTATTTAACTACCTCCTATTCATTAATCAAAAGATTAATTTGTTTACTTTAAATTTTAGAATGATTTGTCAAAACGAATTAACTACCATTTGTAAGAGTGACGATGACGATGACAATTCTGGCGATACCGAAGAATGCCTGAAGGACGCCTTTCTAAACGGTCGGATAATAACGCCAGAGTGTAGAGTGGAGGTGGCGAATATGATTGAAGAATCTCAGGCCGATATATACGTAGATCCGTTACTGCAACAGGCCTGCGCTTTAGATTTGCTTAATTTCTGCCAAGGTGTTCCACAAGGAAACGGCAGACGTAAGTCTTGTCATATTAATGCTTGATTTGTTGTTATTGTTATTGATTCCCAGATATCAGTTGTTTGAAGAGCATGTTAGACGATAACAAAGAAATTTCTTCGAAGTGTAAAAATATGTTGAAGAAGAGGTTTGAAATGTATAGAAATGCCGCATTGGTGAGTTAATAAATTTTTAGCCTTTTTTTGTATGTATGCGGTAAAATATCACTTTTAGTTTGCACCAATGGCAGCCCCAGAGGACCTTCAGCAGCTTTACAATCAAGTTGTCACGTCACCCTCAAAACAGTATTTTTGCTTAGTCATCTTGATGTTCCTTGGCACAATATTCATAGTGGGCATTTTATGCGGCAGACTTAATAAACGGAAATATATGCTCCTAAAGTCTAAGTAACAGCAACTGTTAAGTGGTAATAGACTGTGTTAAAATTATATTTTTTGAACAGGCAAACCTATTTTCATAGGTTTTACTCTCGTCCAGCATTTGTTAAAAGATATTTTTTTTTTATTATATGAACATTTTACATCCGTCATCTTTTTATTAAACGATTAATATACAATTATTATAGTTACCAATTTTTAGGAACGTTTTTAATAAATTTGATTGTGCTGTTTGATTTTACATCAAGTAGCCAGCTTAGAATGTGCAATATGATTAGTTTTCATCTTCAAGAAAGGAATTTACAAAAATATGAGTCAAAGATACAACATACTAACATCAATTTCCAGTGCTAAATTTAATGCAATGTTCCTTTACTTGAAAGCAGTAAAAACATTCACAAAATTTGCATTATTTTTATTAATGGAATTTGTTATTAATTATTATTGTAATAGGTATAAGTTACTAAACAGTGTGTGATAATAATATTGCTTAATGTTTCACATTTTGCACAAGTTTGTACTGACTGAGGATTAAAAGTATTCATTTTTCAGACTTTTCAATTATATTATGTAATATAATGCGTTGGTTTTGCGAATTATCATTGTCTAAAAACATTTTAATAATTCAATAAAAGTATTTAAGGTTTATGAAGTGTGCTTTTATTACCGTTCCTGGCCGGAGGCAGAAATTTTCTGTGACAATAAAGGTCGTCTCATTTGTATCGAACTGGTACTGTAGGGAGGTCGAATTAGACTGGGCCGCGTGAATCTTCATACCAATTCTGACTTGCAATTTGTTAAATTACGTAAACATAAGGAAATCTCTCCTTCGATGGTTTCCTCAGAATATTGGAATCTCATGGTACAAGAAATCTCAAAAGGCATTGTTGGCTTTTAAGCTAAATCAGCGTGAAAGGTTTTCCACAAGATTCTTTCATTATTTGGAATAAAAATGGTTTGTTCAAAGATTTATAAGACAAAGTAAAAATATATGTGCATATATAATGATGAAACTAAAAACTTATACTTACAATAAAGATTAAAGCTATGAATAAGCAAAACAGAAAAAGAACTAAGTATCAAAGGATCATTTCAAGTCATAAGTTTTATTTTAAAAGAAAAACTATGTAGTGTCACTATATACTGAATAAAAACTATTAATAAAGGGTTAAAAAAAACTGAAAATATTATATTGCTCTAAACCTTCTCCTAGCAACACCATAGGAAAAAAATGATCATCAGTTCAGTTCCAAAAAAATGTCATGAACAACAAGTCATTTTATTCAATTATTAAAGTCCTAACAATAGTAAACCACCATAACTTCACAACACTACATCAATTCAAATTTTTTATATTCTGTGAAGTTTTGAAGTAAGAAATATTTCTAGACGAAATAAAGGCATTTTAATCTATTCATCATAAAAAGTACAAAATACAACAACTTGTCCTTGAAAACACCCTGTTTATTTAGTAACCACTGTCGTGATCAATGGAACCTTTTCCTTTTAACATTTTTCCCTTTCTGTTTAAAGACTCTCTTCCGTTTACGACTACTATTTTGACCTGATCTAAAACTTGTAATTTCATCTCCTAACGTGCCTAAAGTAGTCAACTGCCTATTTCTTTGCTTCTCAGTCTTGCTTATGGGTAATCTAGTCATGTATTCTTCTTCATAATCCTGTCTCTCCTTCTGTTCTTTTGAGAGTATCTGTTGGGCTCGACTTCCTTGAGAAATTTCTACTGGGGTGTCCAAATATTCTTCCCGCAAATCCTGAATGACTGAGGAAGAAAAGATCGTGTTTTTGGTCTTTTCTTGTAAACGCCTGCTTTTTTCTTGGGCTGATTCTGATCCTATTATATAATATATTATAATTAAATTATGATTAAAAACTAAAATTTAAAAATTCATTATTCTCACCAGTATAATGAACAGCTGATAATTTTGGGGGCACATACACTCCAGATTTCTTTTTTTCAGACTTCTCCTTCACTGATTCCTCACCAACTTCACTATCTGAACTTTCAAAGCTTTCATTGTTAACTAAATTCATGGCATTAGCCTTAAATGACACAGGATCATCACTACTGGCACCGGTCATAGCAGTCTTTACGAGTTTATCAATTTGGTATTTTAGCTTATGGTCAATAGGTCGGATTTTCTCAAGTACTGTGCGGATTTCTGTTAATCGGTCAATGCATGGGTCACCTTCAATAGGTTGTCCAGAACATTTGCGTAGCACCACATAAGTGAGATTTATTAAATAACTTAAAAGCATGTTGTACTTGACTTCTAAGAAGCTAAGGCCCTGGTCTGTGGTGAGTTCCCCCTTTCGGACCTTTTGTATCATTTTCTGAACTAAGTTTGCAACGTGCTGGGCGCTGCCGTTCATTTCATTGAGAAGTTGTAGTGCTTGCGGAAGGTCTTTGTGAGGCATTTTGATCACGCTTATGGTTAAAAATTATTTAATATCCGCGGATTTAACGGAAATATTAATTAAAACATTGCACGAGAACATTGAGAAAATTTATAGAAAATATTTGAGGTTATGTTCTAGGGTACGTCATCACTCAAATGTCGAAGACAGACAATACTTCAGAATTACTCCTTCCGCCCTGTTCACACCTGAATCTTAGATAATGTAGGATGACGTCAATTTCTCGTACTACACCGGAAGTGATGTCATCATGATTGGTTATGACAATCTTGCGCAGTAATTTGGCGGCATATTGCCAGTGCGTCCTATTTGAAAAATGGCAGAATTCTTATGCTTAGTTTATCAAAAAAGTCGAATCAAACAGTAAAAAGTAACGGTACGTTCTGTGCTTTCAAATCGTTGCGATTTATGGTTAAGAATTTTTGATTTATTTGTTAAACAGTTTCCAAAATAACAATAATAATAATATAATTACAAACAATAATGGAGTAAAACCTCAACCCAGCGTTTGATTGACTCGTAACGCCACATGTTAAATGCATCTTGAAAACTATGCAGATTTATCATCAAATTCCATGCATATTTTTCATTAATTTTAACACACGACTTTACACAGAACCAACGATTACATTCGAGTATACACACAATTAGGACTAACACACACAAGTGACGCCCATTACCAACGCCTACCCGTCCACAAGAGCGATTGTGGACGGCGGAAGCTTTACCGAGTATTACGAATTAATAATTTTTATAAATTTTATATTTTTCGGTACAAATCGCTCTGTGGCGCTATTATCTGTGGGAGCCCTTACAGACGTCATATATTATTATATTATATGTATGCCTCTATATGATCCATATAACAATAACCATAACACCATAGAAACACGTGTCTATCCATCTCTTGCGAGTTACCTGCTCTTATTAAGCTTTTGATCCAAATTTGACGAGTAATTTCTACGGAAAATACAGGACTAGATTAAGTACGTTTTTTGTTTAAATCTACGCTTTAAAATACTTAGGGATAAGAGATGTTGATGTTCCAATTTACGGTGAAGGCTTTTCAAGACTTTAGAAATCTATTTAAGACCTAAAAATGATGTTTTAATTTTTCCAAAGACACCTGATTCGTCTAAATAAGATGGATACACACAATATCTAAAATTAACGTATGATAAAAAGCAATAACCGGTAAAAACAAACGCAAATTAACAATCGTAAAAACATAAAGCAAGATAACAATAAGGAACAATATTACGAATATTATCAAGCAGAAATATGACTAAAATAATAAAAATAGGACCCAAAATAACACTTGTAAACCAGATAGTACAAATCGCGGAAGTAAAGGCTCATTCTGCAAGTTATTTCTGTCTAAAATGGTGATCATCAAATCATCATAATTATTGTTGATTCAAAAAGGCCCTTTTTAAGTTATTTTTATTGTATAATAATGAAAATGTTGTCTTATATCAGCAATATTTCGTCAAAATAACAATATTCATTTAGGCAGACTTATGATTTTTGGATTTTTAAGGGATTTCAATTTACTTATATACAGCCAAACATTTTATTCACACTTTTCGTTAGTTCATGATTATCATCAATGCCATTAGTGTTCTGCTGATATCTCTTGAAAATTAAGTATTTGATATCAAAAACAATTAAAGAATGAGTATTATGAAATTACACAAAGCACTCTATTAAGATATTCAAAAATTTTTTTGATTCATTTGTGGCATTATTAATTGTGAACTGTAAAAGTATCTAAAGATCACTAACCTTGAATTGGTACAGAAATGCTGTATATCCTCTTTTTGACTATAAACTACAGCAGAATATCGCAACATGTGATTACGTATAAACTGCTTTAGACGCACTTTTTCCAATTTTGAACATCTTGTATGGCTATTTCGCCAAACGAGTGAAAAAAAAATACTTAAGGTAAAACGTGCAGTTTCAAGATGTCCATGATTCATTCCAACAAGTATTTATGCTCTAATATTGGGTCTAAAATCACACACATTGGCATTAAGTACCTACTTTCTCCACACTTTTGCGGCGCCAGTTTCAGTATAATTTTATTGGTATAAGTACAAGTTGCAAAAATAGTCCTATTTCTCTTTAGGTATGTAACAGCTCGTATAATATTGTATATTACAGTTAAGCACCAGTCTTTATCCATTTGATCACTAGCCTCCATACACCAAACACATTATTAATAGCAGATGAAGAACTACGAAACATTAAATCCGGTGACCCAAACTTAGCTCAATTTGAGCAGGGTTGGGACATTCGGTATGTATTCTACGTGCCTATGGTATACTTAAATCTTTCAGCCTATTGTAAAAAAAAGGTTAGGACCCACAAATACTCTAAAACAGAACCTTTCTACTAAACGGCAAGGACAGATTAATGCAAGAAATAAACGAAGCCTCATCCGCTATCGGTCATGAATCGTAAATTAATCGTTGATAGTGCGGATAAACTTCCCAAGTAGGGAGATGCAGCCCAAATTCCAGTGCTACCAGAACTGCGACTTCAAAGGCTATAAGCTCCTTCCTGCTAACTCGAAAAGTGCTCTCTGTTTTTTCTATGAGTAGCTTGAGCTGATCCCCTTTGACGTCGTTGAGCTTGGCCGAAAGGATGAGGCTGGCACCAGCGCAAAGTTTACGATTTTGCTTGTTTATCAATCCGCGAAGAATTAGTTTTTCGAAGTATACGTAAGCTTGGGCCACTGTCAAGAAATCGATGCCGCATTCCTGTTTCACTATTTTCTTCATCTCTCTTTTGATACTGAAACGAAATAAACCAGCATTACATAGGTGTCACACCGTATGATGTTCCTGAGACCTGCTTTTGTAAGAATGTCATCATCTTACCTTCTTAGTTTGCTCAATGTCAATTGGATATGTGGAAACTTCGCCTTGAACTTGTCGTTGATCTCCTTCTTCAAATCTGATGGTTTCACATAGTCGATGACTGATGTCATGTAAGATGCGAACGTTAGCAGTGTTCGGTGTTTTCCTGCTATCAGCTCTGGGTCGTCTAAGAGATGCGGATGGTAAGCAAGGCTGCTGCTTAGCGCCTCTTCTTTCAAATCTGGAGGTGACTGAGACAGCACTGGAGCTGCGGGCCGTTGTGAGCTAGGGTCGTATGAAAAACACCTAGAAAGTTTCTGCTCTGTAGATGCTGAAGTTTGGTGGTTTCTGTGTGGAATGGATATAAGCTCTACCATATGAGTTTACACCCTGATGAAGTGCACTGACTATATAATACAAAGTGTTTCAGTTAAAACGAGACGCCAAATATGATATAAAGTCGATATAAAGCGAATTTCTTCCAACGACTACTCATGTTGAAAATCTCTAACCGAAAGACACAAATCGTCACTCATAAAACCGCATCGGCTCCAATTTCCAAAACCGACACACTCCGGGTACAACCGCTTGAGCAGTGTTCACACAAATCTCCACAGACCTATTGTCCATTTGTTAGTACTACGACTACCACCTACTGCAATTGCAGCAATATTACATCAATAGAGTTAGTTGATTTCTATGTACAATTGGCCCTCAATACATTCCTCAATCTCTAAACAATCTAGGTCGGTCAAAAAGCGTTAGTCTGATTCATACCTAAAGATCTATGTTATCAAGCACAAGGCCCAAACCACGAACAATATTTACCACTTATGTTCTGGCTGCCACGTTATAACTTTCGTCCTGCAAATAACATAGATATATACTTGGATTTTTTTGCAGCTGAATCAACTTAATATATGTGAAAACCCCCACTAATATTCCCAAAGGTGTAGGAGAATGTGAATAATTCTAGGTGAAGTTGTGCGTAAATAATGAGGAATAATCAACTATATACCTAGCAACAACATGTCTGGGCTTCCTTATTGACACTTCTGTGGGGTCGTCGATTGTATTCGTGCGTTTAGTTTGCCCTTCTTTATGGCTTGGGGTTAGCAAGTAGCCATACGAAACCTCCTAATATTGAGTGTTACATTAATTTAATAAAATGAAGCTTGGTGTTGTGATATTCGTTTATACAATATTAAATTTCTGACTAACTTACTTGTCCCTCTGAGGTTCTTTCAATGCCTAAGGAATCAAAGGGATCAAGGGCATCGCCAATGGATGACATTGGACGGGTTCCTGAAGTGGTTCTTTTGCGCTTTTCTTCTCTTTTAACATCAAATCTGGGTGCCAAAATTCGTCTATATTATAATATAACATTCTCTTTGACAAACCAACCTAGACTTTCTATATGGTATGATTGACCACACCATAAATGGTACGTGTTTGGCAGTAACCATCATAATTCTTTCATCACCAAACCTAGTATGTTCAGTGGGTTTCAAAATCCGGACTTTTTTCTTGGGATGTTCCAAGGGCAATGCAGGGGATGGGCTGTTTCTTGCCTTAACTGGTTCCAGGCTTTCTGAACTGCTACCATGTAATTGCCTTTCTAGATCAGTACAGCCAGATATTTGACGTGGGAAACGTCTCTGAACCCTCGAAAAATCTTTTTTCTCTGACTCAGAACTTGAATTCCTGTTCATTAGAAACAAACAGTATTATTTGTAATGTTAATACTTCCAAAAGGTGTCACATAATTCTTAAAAAATAGCTTAAATAAGGAATTATGACCATTGGAAAAAATCTGCTGAAGTAGAGCCAACAGACTGAAACATATCTACGTTGAGACCTGCTCATTTAACTTTGAAGCTCTTGCCAAATTTTAATTATGCATTGAGTTTAATGAGAAATAAATGTTAATCAAGCCAGGGGCCAATGAAGCGTGGCATTTACCAAAAACTCTGAAAACAATAACCTCCACAATATACAAACAACCAAGATATGACAGCTGACTACTTGGCATTGAACCAAATTCCTCACACAAATAACATTACTGTGTCCTAACTTCCTTAACAAATTACTTGGGGGCACTCCAGGAAATACTCTTTTAGCAACTCACTTATTTCTGATAGTCCCTCTAAAGCTTTCTTCTAAAGTGACTTTCAAGGGGGTGGTGAGATCATCAGAGTCTGAATTGCCAGATTCTTCCTCATTGGCACTCCGCTGCATTTTCTTCTTGTACGCCCTATTTTGCAAAGCAACATTTGTTGCTTCACCAAAACATCCATCATTTCCATCCGATTCCTCAAGAATAAAGTCATCGTATCCAAGCGGGGGTTTTGTAATGGCCCCATTTCGGGGCAAAAGCGCTAACTTCGTGTCCTTATAACTACCATCTAAAGAAATGTTGGCAAGGAAGGTTACCGCTGCTATGCGGCGTCTGGAACGGCTTCGTTTTAAAGATGTTGCCATGAGATGTAATGTGTTTATGATTAATAATAGATGTTTGTTTTTGCAGGTACTGATAAGGATAAAAGTGATAAAGTATCACTCACTGACGCTACATAGTTCTTTTGTTACACATATTTTTAGAATAAACGGCACTTATGTAAAAATCGATCGAGCTGAGCAAAGCGTAAATTAACATAGTGCACATTGTCACGAAATGTAAGATAGTTTGGGTTAAGTTATTGTGTGATTAAGGCAGTTTCGACACTTATTTTCACTAGTTGATGTGTTTCTTTATACAAAAACCCACAACTTTATAGATAAATAAGGATTTGTTGACTCGTAAAAATCACTTCCACCAGTAATTACACAAACACGAAACTTTGACACTCAAACGTCAAAATCAGCTGCTTCGATTGTCGTTGATTTGACGAAATAAACGTCACGACCGAATCGCGTTGATCTCTTTAGTCCACGAATTAAAAAGAGATACGTAAAGACGAGCGACATCTAACAGAGTTAGCGTAATTCTACCGGGCCATCGAGAGGCCGTCTGGGTATCTCATACTCGCGCCATAAAATATTTAAATTTTGCATATTGAAAGTAATGAATATTTATGCTTAATGTCGATTTAAGTGAGCGCACCGTGTACCTCCGGCATTTTGTTCAGTTACTGATTGGGGCTGGATGAAATTTACGCTTCAAAATTGCCCTAAAAGTGTCCGTTAACTTACTGAATTTTTGCTAGGGACAAAAGTTGCCCTTTTTGTTTTTTTCTGAACTTCGAAAATTATATTTACTTTCATTACCAAGTGACACCATACAACAATTTGGAGATTGATGTAATATTACCAATGATACATGTTATTAGGGAATTTATCTACTTTAAATTTGTGACTGGTAAATCAACGCTGCTTTGTGTTTTTCTGGTTGCCTATATCTGTCTGTTGATGGACTGGAAGGTATTTCCTGCGTTTCCATAGAGCTTTTAAGTCCGTTTGAATCAGAATTCCGTTTCCCGTCTTTATGAGATAGTAAAACGGAAACAGGCAGGTTTAGGAAAAAGGCGCACGTGAAATTAAAGCCAGATTTAATCACTGTATTCATATATCCCTTGTTGGGGAAGTAACTACTTTGTGTTTGCTTGTACCCATTTTGGGGCTCCCGAATTGACTTGTCGTCAAATTCGCAGTCTACACATTGAAAGTGCGTATGCGGAGGATTTTTTACCGTTCATATTTTCCTATTGACGTTCTGTTTACCATTTTCAGACGCGATTACATGTGTTATCAGGCCAATATTTGAACAGATCGGCACTGAAACCGGAATGTCATTCGTATAAGGACGTAATAAAAAATCCTATTGTTACTAGTTTTTGTGGTATACCTAGTTTTATTTGCTTTGATAAGGAGATTTGGAGAGGAGACTTTCTAAACAATAATTGCAATTTACTCAAACACTAAAAATAAGTACTTAATTTCCATTGTGAAATTGTTAACAATAGCAATCTTCCACAATGTAGACTGCACCACTTATTTGTCTTTGAATGTACGTGATCATTACTTATTTATAATCCAATCGTACTTTGAAGTGGGGCCATGAGAATGTTTCTACAAAGGATCTAGCCTAAACCCAGAACATGTAATAAATACTATATACAGTGTCAGCATAGCAACATGTTAGGATTTCTGGCACGATCGTTACTCGTGTAACTTATACAGTTAAGAAGCATTAAACCTTTAATGTATTGTTTCAGACTAGACACCCTTTAAGTATCACTCCACAACTATTATACAATGTTATTACCCCCGATTTAAATAATCAGTAAGCCCTGCTTGCTCAACCATTTTATAGAACATCCCATCTCTATTGGCCAACAGTCTCTCAGGAGTGTCATACTCCTTAATCTCTCCTCGATCTAACACCAAGATCTTGTCCGAATCTACGATTGTATGTAGCCTATGGGCAATGGAGAATATAGTGCAATTCGCGAAGTTTTCCTTAACAGCTGCATGCAGCATAGCATCTGTCTGAGGGTCCATATTGGCAGTTGCCTCGTCAAGAACTACGATTTTGTTGCGTCTGATGATAGCCCTGGCTAAACACACAAGCTGTCTCTGTCCAGAACTTAAAGCTGGGGCGTTTTCGTTTATCGGCATTTCCAAAGTGTGGATGCTTTCCTTCAGGTGCACCCGATCCAGCAACTTCCAGATTTCCTCATCGGTGTACTGGAGGTAGGGGTCGATGTTAGTCCTGATAGTTCCAGTAAAGAGAACTGGATCTTGGGGAATAATCGCAATGCTCTGCCTTAAGAACTCAACTGCAACGTGTTTGATGTTCACTCCATCGATCAAGATGCTGCCCTCCACCTCGTAGAGCCTGAACAACGTGGACAGAATCGAGGATTTTCCTGCCCCAGTTCGGCCGCAAATGCCAATCTTCTGGTTGGGCAAAACATCAAAGTTGAGGTTCTTTAGAACCAGCTCCTTGCCGTAAGACAGGCTCACATCCTTGTACTTAACGCGACCTTCGGTGGGCCAGTTGTCTATTTTACTGCCATATTTATTTTCTTGCTTCAATTCAGTGTATTCCAATGCCCTTTCCACTGAGGTCATTTGGTTCTCCAACTCTGCCCAATTGCGCACTCCCCATTGGACACTGCCGGCCAACATGAAGACTTGCGTGAAGACTAACCCTACATTTCCAGCACTGGTGTCTAACGATAAAAATTGTGATTTAACAACATTCGAGTTTGATTTTCTGACCGCTCACCAGTGTCAAAGAAGAGGAACCTCGACACTACGAGAATAATCAGAACTGAACATAGAGCGTCCAGCAAGAAGCCAAAGGCCCTGGAGGTGCAAGTGAGCATGAAGTGGGCTGAGGTGTAGAGGTCTTGATGTCGGTCAAATTCGAGTTTCAAAATCTCTTCGGCCTTATAGGCTCTTATCGTGGTCAGCCCTTCCAGGGATGCATTGAGGTGTCCAACTAAAGGACTTCGGCCTGAAAATAATCGCGTTCTCTAAATGTGGCTGGAATTTAAGGAGGCTGACACTCACTTGCTGCCTCTAATCGCTTCAAACTCCTCCCTGTCGGCAGGTACAGCTTCCTCACAATGTAGGTCACAATAAAGAAAACTGTGGCCGGAATCAAGAATCGCCAGTTGACGAGGGATATGTTAACCACTACCCCAATAATCTGTACTGTTACCTATGGTTAAAATCAGAAGATTACTCTCGTTCGAAGACATCTCTAAAATCCTAGAACTCACTCTAAAGCACTCAACAAAAGTGTAAGGAAGAAACTCATCGATGTTGATCAGATCTTGTGAAAATCTATTTAGTACGTTGCCAATAAAGTGGGTGTCAAAGAAGGACATCACTGCATTAATGACTGTGGTGGCCATTACTTTGTGGACTTTAATCGAAGCCCTTCTGCATAAATCGAAGATGAAATATGATCTCGCCAGGACTAGAAACACAGAAGCTCCTATCATTGCTGAATAGAGCTTGATGAATATGTCTTTTCGCGAAACAGTTTCGTCGAAGAGGGTCGTGTTGGTTTGGTTGCTTATAATCAGGTCGACTTCCTTTTGCTGTTCGTCGACCCTGGAAGACATAGATATTTTCGCTAAAGGGCATGCCTTTATAAATGATAGACAACGATCACGTGACTAGCATACGGCACTACGATTGGTTGAACGCAAGCAACAAACGCGGTTTACTTATCGAATTCATTAAATCACGTCATCACCGCGAATGACTGCTCCGTGAACGTTTGTGGAGAAAGAGATTTAGCTGAGTTCGGGTTTAATGTACTTACCACATGGCTATGAACTTATCCCCGGCTGTTTCCGACCCCTGAGACAACACGTAAGCCAACACGACGATTAAGAAGTAGCACATTCCTCCTCCATACTTGATATATCTTCTATACACTTTGAAGCTCACATCACCTTTCTTGGTGACTTCCTTGTAGATTTTCTTGGCTTTGTTTTGCTCCGTTTCCAGTAGTTGCACCTTCTCCTCATCTTCTTCCTCCGTTTTCTCGCTGATGTCTTTCCCATTTTCTTTATGCTCCTCAATAACTTCCTTCTCAATTTCATCATCTTTTCCTACGATCTCCGTGAGCTCCTCTACAGACATCTCTGTAGGCTTTCCCATTGATTTGATCTTAGAATTTTTCATGATGATAACGCTGTCAGAATCTTGTATATGGTGTACGGTTTGACTGACTAGTACCACGATCTTCTTCTTCAGGTACTTCTTGATACATTCGTTGAAGATGTGATCTTGAACGTGAGCGTCTAGGGCTGTCAGTGAATCGTCCAGAAGGTAAATTTCGCTGTCCTTATAAATGGCCCTGGCTAAGTTTACGCGAGCCTGCTGACCCTTGCTAAGGTTGATCCCATTATCGGCCACTATAGTTTGATCTCCGTTTTCCAGAAGGTTCAAGTCGTAAACCAAGGCGCAAACTCGGATAACTTCTAGATACCTCTGTTCGTTGTACTCTTGGCCGAAGAGGATGTTTTGTCTAATGGAGGAGGGAAACAACCACGGGTCTTGGGAAGCGTAGGCGATTCTTCCATTAGTGCTAACCATTCCGCTCTCTAGAGGGTAGTCTTGCAGCAGTGCTTTGAGCAACGAGCTCTTTCCTGACCCTACAGGTCCAGTCACAATGACCAAGCCCGAAGTAATGCTTAGAGTGATGTCTTGTAGCGCTATGCGCTTGTTGATGGTGACTGTAGCATCCTTCAGGCTCATGCTAGGAAAGTCTGTAGGCTCGTCGTGACTATTGTCTCTATGCAACTCGTCAGCTTGAAGGACTCTGTTGATTCTAGTGACTGCGGCTAAAAGTTCCGCAGCCCTGGACATGCCAATTGGTATGGACACTCCCAGAAGATGCCTGAGGTTGTTGAACATGTTAGATACATAGAATATAAGTTTGGCATCTGGGACGTAACCCATCCAGAGGTAGCTGACTATGAGCACGTAGAAGCCGATTTTCGTGGACACAGTCCCGGTTACTACGATTAGGGTCCGAAGATAGAAAGTGAGGCGCATCGTGTTTATCTCTTTTCTGGAAGTTCAATTGTAAAATTAACTCTATTTACCGATTAAAGAGAGAGGGTGAAGCTACTCACCTTCTTTTATCGTTAACAAGATTGTTGAAGAATTTCTCCCAAGTGTACAACTTAATAATCTTAATCGAGGATAATATCTCCTGCATCGTTTGCAGCCTTTGATCCGTCTTCTTGCCGACTTTCAGCCTCAGAATGGTGATCCACCTTCCAACGTACACTGCGGACGCCCAGTTTAACCAAGAGAACTTGGAACACCAGAAAACTTACATTGGAGTGGCATCACCGACACCAAGAAAGTCATCCCGATCAATGATATCCATCCCATCTTGACCAGCAACAAATAAACTATAAAGGCAGATGAGATGATTCCAATCCACATGTCGTTAAACAACCAGATGGATGCCTCGAATACATGAACGTCTTTGGTGATCAACGTGACGATATTGCCTAAACTGATGTCGTTCATGGCTGCAGGGGTAAGCTTGAGTGCCTTTCGGTAGAGAAGGGAGCAAAAGGAGGTTCTGATTTTAATCGCGAAGGTTTGGACGAAGATGATGTAGTTGTGCCAAAAGAAGAAGTTGTAGATGTTGATCGCAATCACTACAGCGGCGTATGTGTAGGTCTCGTTTTGGGTGCAGCTGTCCTGGCTCTTGAAGCAGTTGATAAGGCTGCTCATTGCGTACGGCTCCATGGCACTGGAATCAGTAGTTTAGAAAATTCTTATTGAAAAGTCGACATACTTACATGTTAAACAATTTATGAGCTAATAGTAAAAGGCCTAGAAATACATATTTCATCCCGAATCTGGCCCAAACTAATCGAGCAAAAGAGGGCTTTTCTTTGAGGTGTTCAGATTTCCATTGAGATTCAATTTTATCTCCACAATGGTCCGAATGGAGAGTTTTTAGTACGTCGTAGAGGTCCTCTTCTTCCAAATCATTTTTCAGGGCTTTGGAAAATAGTTTCCGAGTGTATCTGCAAATAAATCGGTTGCTTCAGTTATCGATTGATTTTTGCCCTCGAGAGTATTCTTGGTCTCCCCCGAAAACGTTTCAGAATTACTCCATTTTAGTGTTTTCCATTTTTTATCGCATAAACTCGCTTTCTTTAACGGAACACTCTGTTTCTTGTGCCGACAACTCTCTCTTCTTGTTTCTCTTGTTTCATCATTGACGTTTTTTGATGCTGAACCTTCCGATAAGTTGCCGGCACGATAATTTTTAAAGAAAAAGGAGGAATTGACCAACGGCCTGTTAGGATTCCGCCGCTCTAGTGAGAACTACGTTGCTGGCAACGTTATCAGGAGTTCGAAAATCCGTGCCTCAGGCTGTTGAGTTAAATTACTAAGGGCTTGCCGGTCTTTAAGGCCGGTTTTTCGCACTCCAGGGCGATTTTGCCAGGAAGATAATCACGAGGATTTTGAACGAGATATGAAAATGGAGCATTATTAGGGGTCGACTATTAGGAGAAACCGCGTGAAGCGGCGACCTATAGTCGATTCCAAAAAGGTTTTCCTGTGATATTTTCTAAAATCGGATGCGAGTAATTCCCAAAAACGAAAACTTACATAAACGTTATCAGTGACAAAATGTTGGCCTTTTCCTTAGGATTTTGCTTCCTAATCTCTTTTCCCGTATGATCCATGATTTCGACGCTTTCTTCGTTAGAACCACCTAATTGTGAATTTGAACACTTTTCACCGCCAACGACCTCCTCAAGCACTTGCGGCACCAATCGATTTCATCCACAACCACTGTAACGCAGCTTTTACTCAACCACTCTACCGCATGTTCAAAGGTACCATTGTCCTCTACCAAGCGCGGAGCAAAATGTCCCAAATGCGTGGGTTCCAGCTTTTTATTAACTTCACCGTTAAATCCTTCTAAATTTCGCGATAAACTTGTAGGTCTATAAATTATAAGAGCTTTAGAGCACTTGTTACGACGACTGCTATCGATGTCCTAGACAAAGACTCGATGGTAAATATTAATTATTGCTTTTAGATAGGTACATAAACTTTCTGTAAATATGGAAAGACAACGATATGGGAGAACTGAAAATGAAAAAGCAGATTGCATTGTCGTTGGTGTAACGTGGTGATAATCAACCTTTCAGGGTTTTTTCCACGATCACGTTATATGTTTTGTGCAGAAGCTCACATTTTGGATGTTTAAAGCTTTTTGAGCGGTTCTAGAAAACTGGCAAAATTCTTGAAACTTTTCAAGAGTCGAGAGGAGAATATCAGAATTCTCATAATTTCGAAGTCAAATTTCTGGATTCTCTATGCTTAAGGAATCAAGAACTTTGACGAATTAGCCCAAAAATACTGCCGCCATTACCGTCAGCAAATTCAAGGTCATTTTCATTGTCTGTAGGACACGCCAAAATTTCCTGTGATTTACTAGGAAAACTTTCGAGGGATTTAAGATCGATTTGAGAGAATTGCAAGGAGTATGGAGGAAATTTGAACGCGAAGGAGCGAACTTTGTTCAGCGTGAAGACAAACAACTTTTGCACGAGTCAGATTAACGCTGTATGGGGGTCAAAGCTGTATCCGCACCTGCACGCGATTGACCCCTGAATACCTCCTCCCGCGAAAGGTAACCAGCACCGGAAGAGAGAGAGAGAAAGAGGGGTGGCAGATGCGGGAGGCACAAGGATGGATATTCAATGGGTAAAACTGGGGAGTGGAAACAAGGGAACGACTTATTGCATCATCAGAAACCAGTTTTTGGCGTAAGTACGACAGGAAAAACCATAGGAAATCTTGACGAAATGGCGAAGGGATTATCACCTAAGGGCGGCCGTATGCCCATGGATGCCGCAACGCAAAAAGAAGTATCTCGGGAGGAAATTTAAATATGCGACGGAACAGTTTCGGTTGTCGAAAGAAAGTGGCGAAATTTCTATAGTGCTTCTCGTTACCGCACTAGTTTAATAAAGCTTCTTCGGCCATTTTTGCAAATGTATTTAAGTAATCCTCTGACGTGGAGTTCTGTGGAATATTCCGAACTTGACGAAAAATAGCTTAAAATGTCTTCGCGATGGACATTTTCAGATTTTGTCCTTTCGAGCAGAAATTCGAATAATAAAAAATTTAACTTTTGTAAAATCCCTATATCTCTCCATTGTTTTCTATTTATGAAACGCTTAATTTTATTGAAACGTGCGGTTAAGAAACTGTAGTGTCACGGTGACTACATTCAATTACTTTATGTATGAAACATTGAAAAGTTAAGTTAGTATGAGAAAAAGGTGCCTATTTATAAACCAGAATGATCCACACTTTAATGACTTAACTGATAAATTAAGGCCCAAATTTGCTTTTATTAGTATCGCTCAGTTGGGAACCTACATACATACTACGGAATTAATATGTTAAGTCAATTGATTAAACACTTCCTAATGCAATAACCTTTGTTATAAGTATGCTTTATACGTTTGAGGAGGATCGTTCTTTTTCGATTTTTCTTTGTTTTTGAATAACGCTGTCTCACGCAAATGGAGGTGGTTGGAACGAGATAACACTCAACGTCTACTAAGGGCTCGGACGAACATTCTTGTTGACGCGTCGGTGCCTAATCTCTCACCGCCCTTAGAATAGTGGAAAATTGATTCATGTGTAATTTCTTTTAATGTATCCGAGGTTGACCTCTTGCCCTATCATAGATAACTATGTTTGCTGAACAAAGGGCTCTACATCGTTTTCTATCTTTCAGGGATTTTTCGAATTTTTCAAATCTAGCACGTCAGGAGTTTCCTTCCATTTACGATTTTTCCCACTCCCCTCTCAACTGTCAAATTTCTGTAATTTCTTTTGTCTATTCAATATGTGCTTAAGTCAGGGCCGTACCTGATTTCTTCCGGCCCTAAATTTTTCCGTGGAAACTTTATGATTTATCATTCAAAATATATTTTTCTTATATATAAAATTGTCGTTCCACAGCTTTTGGCATAAATTATTTTCAGAGCGTTTCTACGTTTTGTTTGAGCCCTTAATAGAGGATGAGTGCTATGCTCAGCCAGTTTTAGTTGAGAATAGGGCGCAATTCCACCTCCCTACTAGCCTTGACCGGTCAGTATTCTCAAGTGAAATCTCAGAAAAAAGCGGTAACCTTAGGATTAAATCGTTTATTTTTCACATTTACGAATCAATATTCGAAGACTGATTTTTCATAGCATAGAATAGACTACTCTTATCCTCTAATAGCTTCTTGGGATCGTCGAATTCGACTATATTGCCCCTATCTAGCACCATCACTTTATCACAACCTAAAATAGTACTGAGCCTATGGGCTATTATTATCACAGTGCAATTGCTAAAATTTTCCTTGATTAATCCATGGACTAGTTGGTCGGATTCCTCATCCATATTTGCCGTGGCCTCATCCAGCACCACAAGCTTATTCTTCCTTATAAAAGCTCTGGCTAGAGACAGAAGCTGCTTCTGACCGGTGCTCAAGCTCATGATATCGTCATCCAGAGCAGGAATTAGGTCTTTCACTTTAACCTTCTCTAGAACGCCCCATATTTCGCTGTCGGAGTAGACCTTGTGGGGATCTACATTATCTCGTACAGATCCCTCAAAGATCACAGGATCTTGTGGTATAATAGAAATGCTCTTTCTCAAGTAATTAATAGAAACCGAGGTGATGTCTATTCCATCTATCAGGATCTTGCCTTCATATTGGTACAGTCTAAACAAAGTTGATATAATTGAGGACTTTCCAGCGCCAGTCCTGCCGACAATTCCTATTTTCTCTCCAGCATTCACAATGAAACTTATGCCCTTAAGAACTGTGCTTTCGGGGTTGTAGGAAAGGCTCACATTCTCGTACTTCACAGAACCGTACTTCGGCCAGTCGTTAATGATTCCTCCTTTAGTGTTCTCTTGCTTGATATGGGTGTATTCGAGCAATCGCTCTACTGAAGTCATGCAGTTCTCCAAATCCGCCCACTGTCTTACTGCCCACTGCAAGTAGCCGGTGAGCATCATCACTTGGGTTAGAGTCAAGCCCACATCTCCCACAGATATGGCTAAAATGTTGGTCACTCAGGATGATACATGTGAGTTTATGGTGAGCTTACGAGTGCTGGTGAATAGGAGAATTAAAATGATGAACACAACAAATAAGGCGCCGGCAAAATCCATGATGTAGCCAAAAGCCCTCGTGGTGGTCATCACCATGTAGTAAGTTGAGTTTGCCAAGTCTTGGTGCTTGTCGAATTCGTCTCTCAATACTTCTTCGGCTTTGTATGCCCGAATCGTAGTCAGGCCTTCAACTGATGCGTTTAAGTGGCCCACTAAGGGACTTCGAGCTGAAAATGGAGAGATGAAATTGACCGGGCAGGTTAGTAGAAGTAAGTTGAGTAACAAAAATTAAATTTTTTATTACTCATATTACTTTAAGTGTTTCGGTTCGGTACAATCCTGATGTTTTCGAATTATTGCTATATTTAGCCTGTATTAACATTATCCTTTCTTTATACTCACTCATTGCTTCTAATCGCTTCAAGGCCCTTCCAGTAGGGATATATACCATCCTCAGCACGTACAAAGCAAGGAAGAATCCCAAAGCAAATAGCAGGAATATCCATTTTACTGTTGCAATTAAAATCAGCATACCTCCAATGCTTATAAAACTCTAAAAAGCATCACTCATTGACCCAAATAATCCACCTCAAAAGCCCGCTGTTTACCCTAAAGAACTCCATGAATATGAAAGGAAAATGCTCGTCGATAACGTCCAGATCATAAGAAAACCTGTTCAAGATGTTTCCAATGAAATGGTTATCAAGGAAGGCCATCAAAGAGCTGATGATACTTTGACACATGATTTGGTGTATCTTAACAGAAGCCCGTCTGCAGAATCTTAGAATTGAGTAAGACTTGATCAGGGACAAGATTGCGGATGAGAATATGAGTATGGCATATAAATTAAAAGTACTGTCCCTCTTCTGGACTGCATCATCATAAGTGACGGTCTCGTTGGTTTTTGAGGACACATTGTTGCCTACTCCGATGTCGAAGACTTGCTGCTGATAATCCACCCTAACATTGTGTACTTTTAGCGAGGGAGCCGCACCGGGACAAAAGACTTACCACGTGGAGACAAGTTTTGAAGAGTAGCTGTCAGTAAACTGAGCCCCAAGATATATCACCATGATCAAACCAAAAATCAGAAATCCCCCTCCGAACACCAAGTACTTCAGGTAAGTGGCAAAATCCACGCTCCCTTCTTTCTTCTCCTCTTGATAAACCTTCTTCTTGCCTTTACTATTATCCGACTCAATCTCCATCATCTCCATCAGTTTTTTCTCCTTAGCTTCATAACTGACGCTTTCGTTCCTAATCGGACTATGATGGAGCTCCTCTAGATCTTCCTTGAGCAGCTTTGTTGGCTTGGAAATTGACTTAATCGAACCTCTATTCATGAATATCACACTTGCTGCTGCATTGAAGTGGGCAGGGTTCTGAGAGACGAAGAAGATGATTTTGTTCTTCAAGTAGTTTTTGATGCAAGCGTTATAGATGTCATCCTGGACTCTAACGTCCAAGGCTGCCAGGGAGTCATCCAGGAGGTAGATATCGCTGTTCTTGTAGATGGCTCTAGCTAAGTTTACCCTGGCTTGCTGACCTTTGCTGAGGTTCATTCCACCATCTGTGACGATGGTCTCATCGCCATTTGGAAGCAAGTTAAAATCATAGTCGAGAGAACAGACTTTGATGGTTTCATGGTACCGTTCCTTATCAAAAGGTTGTCCGAAGAGTATGTTCTGCTTTATGCTTGAAGGGAACAACCATGGGTCTTGGCTAGCATAAGATATTGAGCCACACACCACGATGGTACCTTTGGTGGTGACATAGTCTCTGAGGATGGTTTTGAGCAGAGAGCTTTTGCCTGAACCCACCAGGCCTGTCACGACGTTCAACCCAGGACGATTCACGTTAAGCGAAATATTCTTCAGGATATTGTCTTTCCCCACTGAAACACTCACATCTCTAAGATCAATTTTTGCCTTATCTTTGATAAGGGAGGTATTGATCGCAGGGTTGTAGTGTTCCTCGATGTGGAGCATTTTGCTGACGCGGGATAGGGAGGCGTAGAATTCTGCCATTTGGGTCAGACCCAAAGGAATGATGATCCCAACCGAGTGTCTTAGCTCTTTGAAAAGCCCTATAACGTAGAATACCAACTCGGTATTGGTGGAATATCCCAGGGCCACGTAGGCGATCAGCAGGACCGGAAAGGTAATTTTTGAGCCCATTATTCCTATGAGGATCAGGCAGATTTTCAGGTAAAAGGACGTCATGGTTTTCTTCATTTCTTTTCTGAGGAAGGGATATTAATTAATTAACGCTTAATTAAGTAATTATTCAAGTAATTAAAGCTCACTTTCTCGCATCACAAATTCTGTTATAGAAGAACGGCTCCCATGTGTACATCTTGATGATCCTTAGGGCAGATAGAGTCTCCTGAGTTAACTGCAACCTCTTATCAGCCATCTTCCCCACTTTCAGTCTCATTTTGGTAATGGTTTTGCTTAGTACAACTGCAAATGGTAATCTTGAGCCTTTATAGATTTATGCTTTACTCCCCCCTACCTTGAGTGAGCAAGCCGACGCAGAGCATCCCCATGGCGATGGTGGAGGGAGGGCCCATTTTCGCATAAAGCAGGTAAAATACTGTGATGGTTTGCAACACCCCTATTATCATTTCGCTTAACGTCCATATGTTGTGCACCACAAGTTTAATATCTTTGGTCAGGATGGTTACGATGTTCCCCATACTGGTCTCGGATATTTCCCCTGGCCGTAGCTTCAACACTTTCCTATAGAAATATTTTCGGCTTAGCGTTCTATTAAAGTGATCAAGAGGCTCCTTTACTCTGGAGACCATCGCAGCAGCGTATTGCTCCTCCGTTTTCACCCTCTAGCTGAAGTTAACTGACACAGCTAGATCTGCCCTTACTGTAACTTACCTGTAAATAAGTGACGTCAAAGAGGCCTTGATCTGGATCTCAAGCTTGCATTGGACCATGTATAAATTGTGCGCCCAAAAGCAATGGAATATTGCCAGGGTGATCAACATTCCTCCGTAGAAGTAGGAGTCATTCCTGGTGAGTTTGGAATGGGGCTGGAAATAGGCAATGAATTTGCTCATGATGTACGGATGAACGATACTAAAACAAATTGATTAGTGAATAATTAGCTGTTAATTAGCTCGTATAGGGCTTGCCTGTTGAAAATGGTCCACAGCAAGTGGATCAACGACAGGAGGGAGTAGCGCAAGCCGAACCTGGTCCATAGGACCTTAATTAAAGTTTTATTCTGCTTCCATTCTAGCTCCGTTTTATCTCCACATTGTTTGGAGTCGCAGCCATCCGGAATGGCATAGATGTCTTTGTCCTGGAGGCTCCCCTTTATGCCCCTCTTGAAGAGACCAAATGTGTAGCTGTGAATTAATATTATTCCATGGAATTTAATTGAGGGGATTTATCGCACACTTACGCGAAAGTCAGGAAAGAGAGCAAATTCGCCCTCTCCCTGGGGTTGCTGCGTCTTTGCTCTTTGCCTCCGCAATCCATCTTTTCCCATAAAAACCGTTTTGAAACTTAAATAGCGATCGATCGACTATTAAGTCATCCTTGGCTAAACATCCTTTATAATGTGACTATTACTTTCAGGAAATCGTTGGCAAGCTAGAATTAAAAAACGTTATTAGTATACTCATATGGATTAGCCGTACCTAACTATCACCTTACAGGGTGTGCGAGATACTAAATTCATTTTGCAACTTGGGAGTTTACCGATGGTACTTTACGTCAAATTTGCGGTAAGCCAAACGAAAATTATTAGAATAAACATTTCCGAATGTGATATAATTGACCTTTAATTGCGTAATTGATTCACGGGAATTTCGGTTGTAAAAAGCGCAGTGCTTGCGGCACGTGTGGGATATTGAGATGAACGAAGTTTGTATGAATATTTTAATGCTTATTCAGCAAGTTCGGCTGGCAATTACTAGTTTTTATATTTGTACAAACGGAGATTTTGCTTGAAATTCGCATTGGGCCGCAACTAATGTTTACAGTGACTGGCGCTAACATAATGCGGCTAAATACCAAAGTTCTGGTATTTTCCATAACGTTACTGGCAAAAATAAGGCAATTTAGCGTGGTTGCTAATCAAGCAATAAACTAGCAGGACAAATTCAAAACAATTTGCATCCGTGGAATATGAGGGAGACGAGAATGTTAATGTCGACGTCAGCGTTCTGCGGCCGATTAGAAAAGCCGCACCTGCTTTCGGAAGCGCGTTGGCCCATATCAAGAAGCCACGCCTCTCTATAACTGAAAATCTCGAAGGTGATTCGTCAAGTGGGCGAGTAGTGTGGCACAGGCCACGCCCCAAGCAAATGTTTCTCTTGGGGTAAGGCGACTGCCCTCAAAAATAGTAGATTGATAGATGATCTTTCTACGCGTCTACTTCTGCTATTATGGCAGAAATTGCACATATATATTTAGACATAAGACTAGCTATCACGCCTCTAGAGCTATCCAGGAAGGCATGAACCTCGGCACGGTCACCGCATCCGACTGCCCCCTGGGAGGAGACCTATTCTGGGAAACAGGTGGACGGCCTCTGCTTGAGGACTTAGTCTTTATTGTGGCGAATTTTTCTTAGGGTGAATCCGAGAAGAGAGGATCGTGATGTCATGGAAGCAAGATAGGAGAGAGAATTTAGAAGGGAATTAAAGGAAGTTGGTGAAGTATGGAGGGAATGGACGCAGTGGGAAACGAAATCCAAAGAGGGAAATGTCCAGTGAAAAGGAAATGCTTCGGTTGAAACGAAGTGATTTTATTGGAAAATTGTAACCACCGATTGGACTATACTTGCATGCAGTTGAAACTGGTTGTAATCTACTCACATACCTATGTTCAATAAGCTTCCTGTTAGGCTACTGTCTTGACTTAGCATGGGGTAACTGTAAGATAACAGCATTGGCCAATTTATACCAGAAATTCATGTAAACAGTTAAAAAATCATTAAAACGCATTTCAAGACCAGGCACCAATCACGCTTATTTCGCACCTTCAAGCACCTCACATTGCAACACACAGTAAAATACCGACATACCATATACGTTCTTAGAAAACCGCCATTGCAGGGACCCGGCCACCGCAACGAATAATAGTCCGATTGTCCTAAATGACAATTATTCGCTGGAGTGCACGTTGTGAATCGCGAATAATTTGATAATACAATTCATAACGCAATTGTGGTCTACTCTAAGTGGGTAGGAAGGAGTGACATACTTTTGGCTGTTGGCGCTCTCCCTGACCTAGCACCTACTGGTACAAATGAAGTACTTAATCATGAAATTGCGCAACTAGGCCCAGATAGAAAATTTGATAGTACAAATAAAGGCTTAATTATAGCTTAAGTCCTTCTTTGAACGGGATAAATTGAACGTTAATGGACATCATGAGGCATTAATTGATAGGTAACGTTCGCGATGGTGCGCAATCTTCGAGACCTTTCTTTAGGTGCTGCATTATTTGCAAATTTTTATTTTCAATTGAATTTCCCCCCTCCTTAGCATTTGCGTTAACACAAAGACAAAATAAAGTGGTTTGTTTACTTACATTTTAAGTCAACAATATGCCATTAGTGCTGGTTGTTTAGAATTCCCCGTCAAAGACGCTTGAGGTTCCGGGATGTTACGTTCGCGCTGCAGCGGTTTACGAATTTATGATTATAAAATGAGTGAATTGGTTACCAATAATGGTCAACCTTGCTTGCGCCATTACCTCTTTTACGGATAGTTAATTACGATTCCATAGCCGCTAAAAATGCATTATAAAATCTCTTAATACGCCCGACGAGGTGCGATTTTTGATGGACTTCGCGACCTCCATTTATCGTTTTAAAATGAACAAGGTGGGCAGTACTTTTCGATCACTAATTAACCAGTCAGGCACTGCAAAAAGTAGGTAATTTGTTACTGTCCAAACATGACCCCTAGCGACATTTATTTACTGGCGATATCAATGCCATCGAGCAATAATCATCAATTTTTCTCGACCGTTTAGTAACAGATTTGTCGCTGTACGTGCGTGAGGACAATGCAGTTGTAGCTGCTAATCTACAGAGATTTGTGCCATTTATCGCCTAACCGAAGCTCAACCCGTGAAAGTTCAGTAAGGGAAAAATAACATCTGAGGGCAATTCTATTAAGAGGGGGACGATTAAATATTTCGCCAGAATTGCTAGGGCCGGCCCTGGAGGCATCCTGATAAGGGAAAATATGAGAGAATTTAGAAGGATTACAATCTTAGGTTTATATTAAAAAGCTTATTCTCTGATTTAAGAAATATTGAAAAAAGCAAAAGAAGCTCTGACGATTATTGATCATTGATCATTCATCCTCGTCGACCGGTTCTTCATGGCATAAAACAAACTGCCTTTATTGGCTAAAAGCGTCTTGGGGTCTTCATATTCGGCCACATTGCCGTTGTCCAACACTATCACTTTATCACAATCTAAAATAGTGCTGAGCTTATGGGCAATCATTATCACAGTACAATTGCTAAAACTCTCTTTTATCAGCTTGTTGACCAGCAAATCAGTCTCCTCGTCCATATTTGCTGTAGCCTCGTCTAGTATAAGAATTTTATTCTCTTTCATCATCGTTCTTGCCAGCGACAATAGCTGCTTCTGTCCAGTGCTCAAGCTCAAACTAACGATATCGTCATCTAAACAGGCAATAAGGTGCTTCATTCGAACACTCTCCAGAACGTTCCAAAGTTGTTTATCGGGGTATAGCTTATGGGGGTCAAGATTGTCTCGAATACTCCCTTCGAAGGTCACTGGGTCTTGAGGTATCACTGATACGTTTCTCCTTAAGAAATTGGTTGATACGGACGCGATGTCCACTCCATCAATCAATATCTTGCCCTCATAGTCATATAGTCTAAACAGAGTAGACATGATAGAGGACTTTCCAGCTCCGGTCCTCCCAACGATTCCCACTTTTTCACCGGCGTTTACGGTGAAATTTATGTTTTTCAGGACTGCAGCTGAAGAGTTGTAAGAAAGACCAACGCTTTGGTACTCAATAGAACCATATTTTGGCCAGTCGTTAACGGCACCCCCTTTGCTCTCTTCCTGCTTTATTTCTGTATATTCCAGGGCTCGTTCCACTGAAGTCATGCAATTTTCGAGTTCAGCCCAGTGCCGGACTGCCCACTGCAGGAACTGGGTTAACATCATCACCTGAGTCAATGCCAAACCCACATCACCTACAGATATGTCTGAAAAAAAAAGATTTTTTATGGTTTTGTGTTTGTTTCGGCGTCACTTACGAATATCGACGAAAAGCAAAATTAAGACTATAGACACCACAAACGTAGCGGCAGCAATGTCCATCGCAAATCCGAACGCTGCGGAAGTGGTAGCTACCATGTAGTAAGTAGAGTTTGCCAGGTCTTGGTGTTTGTCGAATTCGTCTTTCAAGACATCTTCGGCTTTATAAGCGCGAATGGTGGTCAAACCTTCCATGGAGGCATTGAGGTGACCTACTAAAGGGCTCCTTGCTAAAATTTTAAATAAAGGAATCAACCACAGGTTTCTTTAAGGGAGTTGATTTCACGCAGGCGACTTCCCAGAACAACTCAAGTGAAGAAACATCTGTGGTACTCACTCATCGCCTCCAATCTCTTCAACGCCCTGCCAGTGGGCATGTACGCCATCCTAAGTAAATACAAAACGAAGAAGAACCCCACAGCAAGTAAGAGGAAAACCCAGTTTACGGTAGCAATCAGTATCAACATTCCTGCAATGCTGAGGATCCTCTGCAAACCACTTGGTTGACTTCAATTCCTTTTAGGGGTTGTCAGGGTGGTCCACGTAAGATGGCCCATTACCTTATCTAACAAACAGCGAAGGTTAGAATAAAAAGTTTAATGCAAAAGTTATTTGGTTTTTCGTTTTTTTTTTTTTAATTTTCAAAGTTACAGAGTGGTCCAAAAAATCGTGATGTGACAAAAATGTGATTTTTTAGTCGGAATACCTCATATTTTATTACGGACACTAAGTCTGCTTGTAATTATAAGTATTTTTTGCTATTGCAAAATATGTAAGTTTTTTAGCGGTTTTTGAATTAATGATATTTAAAGTAAAAACCGGGAAAATGAGTTTCTGAAAATTCTCAATACATTCGCAAAGTTTTAATTGAATCGTTTGAAAATTTGTTTAGTTAATAAGAAAGGGTGGTTCTACTAGGGTGTATTTTTAATTTTCGAAAAATTGTATACAAGGTGAGAAAAAAGTCCTAACTTTTCACCTTCAAATGCCTAAAATTCGATAGCTATCTTTTAAAATCTATCTAGATTAAATCATTAAACCATATGTCATTTGAAAGGTATTTAAAAGAAGAATTCATGAACAAAATACAGGGTGTCCCATTGATTGAAGTCGAGTTTGAGTCACTTGAAATGTGAAGTTTGGATACCGTTTTCACACCCTCTATAAAATTTCTCGAAAGTTAAAAATGTTCAATATTTTGTAATAAGAAAAAAAAATTATAATTATAAGCAGAATATTCGTACCGATATATGAGGTATTCCATTTTTGTCACGCTACTGTTTTCTGGATTATCCTGTAACATCGAAAATATTAAGAAATAAATATTTATGAAAAATTAAATAACTTTTATATTAAGCTTTGTTTTCAAACCTTCCCGTTTTTGAGATAAGGTTTGTGGACTATCTCACGTGGACCAAGCTGTACAATACTGACCCTAGTGAATTCCATCAATATGTAGGGGTAATGCTCATCGATTACATCTAGATCGTACGAGAATCTGTTCAAAATATTTCCAATGAAGTGGTTGTCCATGAAGATCATCAAGCAGTGAATGACGCTCCTGCACATTAGTTGATGGATTTTCACTGAGGCTCTTCTGCAGAACCTCAAAATCGAGTACGATCTCAGAAAAGCGAATCCTCCTGAGGAAAATACGAGAATCGCGTATAAGTTGAAAGTTGAGATTTTGTTCTGCAACGCTTCTTCGTATGTGAGAGTCTCGTTTCTTTTGGATGTTACGTTATTACCCACGCTGAGATCGTAGACTTGTTGCTGGTAGTCCACCCTGTTGGAGGCGATGGGATTAAATGTTTTGGGGGTTTCTAGGAGACCTTACCACAGGGAAAGGAGCTTCGCCGAGTAGCTTTCGGTAGATTGAGTTGCCAGGTAGAGGCATAAAATCAGGGCAAAGATCATTAATCCCCCTCCAAATTTGAAGTACTTCAGATATATCCCTACTTCTACTCTACCCTCTTTCTTTTCTTCTCGATAAACCCTTGTTCTGCTCTCCAAAGGCTTCATTTCCATGACTTCCATCAATTCCCTTTCTTCCTGATCATCTTCCTCGGCTATACCCGAACCGCCAGGCTTGTTCAACTCTCCCAATTCCGAGAGATCTGAAACTTGCTTGATCGAGCCTCTATCTAGGAATATCACCCTTAAGGCTTCTTGGAAATGCGCAGGGTTCTGAGACACAAACAAGACAATTTTCTCCTTTAAATAGTTCTTTATGCAGTTGTTGTAAATGTCTTCCTGCACTCGGACGTCGAGGGCTGCCAAAGAGTCGTCCAGCAGATAGATATCGCTGTTCTTGTAAATAGCCCTAGCCAAGTTGATTCTAGCCTGCTGTCCTTTGCTGAGGTTCATGCCCCCATCAGTAACTACAGTTTCGTCTCCTTGGGGCAGCAAGTTTAGGTCGTATTCCAGACAACACACCTTCAACACCTCTTGGTACCTGTTCTTTTCCAGGGTTTGCCCAAAGAGGATGTTTTGCTTTATAGTAGAGGGGAACAGCCAGGAATCTTGACTAGCATAGGACACTGAGCCGCAGACTGTGACCGATCCTTTGCTGGCTGCATAATCCCCCAAGATAGTTTTCAATATTGAGCTCTTGCCGGACCCCACAGGACCAGTTATGACGTTAAGTCCAGAAGTGTTGATGTTAAATGACAAGTTTTTCAGGATGTTTTCGTTGTGAATTGAGACCACCACATCCTGGAACACAATCTTTGGCTTTCCTTCAATAACGTTAACAGGAATATAGTGCTCTTCGATTTGCAATAATTTGCTGATGCGAGTTACAGAGGCGTAGAACTCGGCAAAGTGGGTCAGCCCCAAGGGGATTACTATGCCAGCAGCATGTTTTATCTCTCTGAAAATGCTTAGGACGTAAAAGACCAGTTCGGTGGTAGTGGCATAGCCCAGTGCCAAGTACGAGATGAGGAGGACTGGGAAGGTGATTTTTGAGCCGATGATACCCATCAAGATCAGGCAAACTCTGAGGTAAAATGCAGTCATAGTTTTCTGCATTTCCTTTCTAAAATTTTATGAACCTTTTTTGATTTAAGAGCACGGCAGGAGCAAACTTTCTATATGCAATGGGTCAATTTGCTCAAAACAAGAGGCGCCTGGATGTCTAGGTGACCAATTCCGGAGAAGGGAGAGGGAGGTAACAGACGCGGAAAGAAGAAATATGGATATTCAATGGGTAAAACCGATGAATGGAAACAACGGAACAACTTATTGCATCATCAGAAACAAGCCCTTGGGGAAACACGACAGGCAAGACCATAGAAGATCGTGACGAAATGGCGAAGGCGCCTGTAGCTAAGGGCGGTCATGTACGAGTGAAAGTTCTAAAAATACAAGAGATGAAGAGAGCCGAAAATCATTTAGCAGGGGACAGTTTCGGAGTCAAAGAAGGTCTTTTCATTCTAAGGTTCTTAATGGATAGGCGTTTAGGTACACTATGTGCCAGAACACCAGGTCTAATGTTTTTTTGAAGTTTTTCTCATGGGGAAAAAATATTAGGTTAGTTCAATGGCCGAAGGCAAGGAAAGAAAGATGATTTCTAGGGAGCAGATCATCCAGGCAGAGAAGAACCAATGGCAGGCTTACAACGATTAGACTAAGACGTTCATAGCTTCAATCAACGGATGGATTAATGGGACACAAAAGCTCGTCGGACATGAACTGCTTGGTACTTGTTTATGTGAGGTAAGCCGAAACGAAGGTCAGAGATGTGGGTTACAAAGAGTATCTTCTTCAAAGACCAAGTAGGCATCAGGGGTGCCGTTTTTTGAAAAACTTGGTTTCTGGCTAAATAAATTAAAAGAATTAAACATAAAAAAAAGTAAATGGACAAATTGCTTAGAGAAAATTTGCTTCTGAACTATTCGGGAGTTTTAACTCACTTCCTAGCGTCACAAATTCTGTTAAAAAAGAACATCTCCCAAGTGTACATTTTTATGATTCTGAGGACTGACAAGGCCTCCTGGGTCAACTGCAACCTTTTATCGGCCATTTTGCCTACTTTCAGCCTCAAATTTGTAATTGTTCTAGTTAACATCACTGAAAACCTTCATTAATCTTTCTAGTCGACAAGTCACCTCAGAGGTACCTTGGATCATCAATCCTCCGCAAAGTATGCTAATGGCGATCGCAGAGGGAGGGCCCATTTTCGCGTAAAGCAAATAAAAGACTACAAAAATCTGCATTATTCCAATGATCATGTTGCTCAAAGTCCAGATATTATGGACCATAAGCTTGATATCTTTGGTTAAGATCGTAACTATGTTCCCCATGTTAGTTTCGGATATTTCTCCAGGTCGCAGCTTCAACACTTTTCTGGAACAATAAAAAAAAAATGTTTGCCGTATTTTTAAGCCGAATTTACCTATAAATCAAAGAGGTCAAGGACGCTTTCATCTGGATCTCCAACTTGCATTGCAACATAGAGTAATTATGCGCCCAAAAACAGTGAAATATGGACAGGCCTATGACCGTTCCCGCGTAGAAATACGCATCAGTCCTGGATATTTTGGACCGTTTTTGGAAAAATGAGATAAATTTGCTCGTTACGTGCGGCTGGACAATACTGCAATGCCATTAGTTTAGGCTAATTAAAGTTAGCCGAGAAGATTCTATGAAAAGGAAGAATGACTCGCCTGTTGAAAACGATCCATACCAAATGAAAAATGAACAAAATAGAGTATCTCATCCTGAATCTCCTCCATAGCACTTTGAGTAAGGCCTTATTCTGCTTCCATTCTAGCTCAGTTTCGTCTCCGCATTTTTTGGAATTGCAATCTTCAGGAATGGAATAAACATCTTTATCTTGGAGCTTACCTCCAACCCCTCTCCTGAAGAGGCCAAATGTGTATCTGGAATAGAGGTGAATTCAAGAGAATGTCCAAACATGTTAATCATTGTAATTGCTTACGCAAAAGTCAGAAAGGAGAAAACGTTTGCTCGATCCCTTGGATTACTTCGTCTGTGCCCATTTCCAGAGTTATCCATTTTGAGCTTTTTTTTTACCAAAGAATTACTGTTTTTACACAATCATTTAAATACCTATTTATGTTTCCTTTAGGAAGGTCTGGATAATCTAAAATAAGTATATGACTTCATGCCAACTCCTTCAATATTTTTCAAGCTGTAGTGTGAATGACTGCCTGTTGATGGTTTGATTGTGCCTTTTGTTACGCAACGAACTTAACATGGACATATACAGGGTATCTTGAATTGCAATATACGCCGTTAACGAAACGCCACGGGCCAGCTTTGTTTCCGAATCACACGACGTTAAGTCTTGCAATATTTGCAAATATCAAAAATTCTTTTTCGACAAAAAAGCGCTTTGGAAGTAACAAAACAAGAAGTAAACAAGTAGAGAAAATAAATAAAAGGGGCGCTCGAATGGTAAAAATCCAATGGGACCGCATCTGGTGAAATGCGGGCCGACGTGTGTCTCTATTGTTTGAACTGACTCTACCGAAAAATATCTAAAAATGTTTTTTCCAAATATTCAGTTTTCTTTTGAACGCCTTAGAGAGCGTTGCACGTTTTTTTTTTTTTAAGTTTGGACGCCCTGTATATGCAGCCATGTGCCAACGATCAATTGTTCTCTTATAATCGATAATAGAAATGAGGTAGAAATCTTAATAGATCGATAATTGATGTTTCATAACTACGTACCGGTGCAATGTGATACGAAGACCGTGTCTTTGTTGTATACTACTGCACAGTCATGAGTCTGTAAAACCATCCAAATTACAACTTAGGAATATTTGTACTTTACCCTCCTTGGAGGGTAAAAGGGTATTTTTGTGTATTTCCTGGTTTAGTCTAGATAGCAGCATTAGTTAGAGGCTAATGTGTGTAATGAAAGTGCACAAAAACAATTTACTTACCATGAGATGAGCACCCTTTATTGATTACACACTTATCACTTCAGCCTCCAGCGAAGAGGTCTTTCTTTCCTTTTCACGCACAAACTGACCGATGATTTATACATGCATTAAGTGTTAACTACTACTTAGAACTGGTCTGTTAACTTTCAGGATTCTTCATAGGCACCGGTTCTTCAAAATTACTTTTTCAATACGGACTGCGTTTACCGCAAAATACGAACATTTCAAAACAGATGACCATTTGTGAACTGAGGCGCAGATGAAAGAATTTACTTCTTGGAGGGTAAAGCGCTGCGCATTTTTTTTTTTTACATCGGGAAAAACCAATGGAGATGTACTGATAATATTTAAATTTTATACGGTCAGTTTTTCGATCTCCATAAAATTGTTTCTGCGGGTCAATCCTGGAATCGTAGGAGTTCTTCTCTTGGAGAAAAATGTATAAGCGCAACAGGGCGAAATTGTCGCGATTCTTCATCGATCACGGGAATTTTCCCCACTCGCCCTGTAGAAGTGAGCGGTGAAGAATTTTATTTTAGAGCTAGATCCAGTACCGGCCTCATGCGGAGGGGGGGGATGATTAAAAATTTCGCTAAAGGCGGCCATGCGTAGATGCTCGTAAGGCCTACGGCCCATTTTTGAGCGCATTTCACGAAAGAATGTCACAGTCATGGGTATTTCTGAAATGTTCGAAACTTAATAGCTCTGAAACCCGATAGAAGGTTAAGACGTTGAAACCATTTTGCCACAAACGATAATTTCTGTTGATGTTATCTGTAGTTTCATTAGGTAATAGCTTCATAAGTATATGCACATATTTTCAACTAGCTTGCAAGTTTACTATAAAAAATGCAATGCGGGCAGTGGGTACCCACTACGATTAGGTTCCTCGCAAAAAAAAAACTGATTTTTAAGTAGATCCTTCACAATTTGCATTATCACCAGACACCGCGTTCTGGTTGATTCAGTATGAAAGAAACCTCTCACGAAACCTCATGACGCAATTCCACCATTCAAGTGTCCGTTAACGAGTTTGGGGCGCAACATGACGTCGTTTTATGGGATGAAGAGGTCATTCCTAAGAGACCTACAACCTTGGGACCCATTGGAACTGCTGCGATTTTGAAAACGACGCAAATTTTCTGTTCAACGAGATCATTTCTGACATATGAACATAAATAATAAATATAAAAAAAAATATATGCGTAATCATCACGGATTTTTGAAATTACCGAGCACGAAAAACGATGTTCGCGAACGAGAGTGCGCTCGAAAATTCCCAAGTCGGCGTTCCAGATATTCCACCATCCCAAGTTGATTTTGTAGTTAGAATTTCCTATGCAGAGTGCCCCACATCAAATTGCTCAAATATTTTAACTGTAGGTTTTCCTAGTAGTACTAGCACACGGGGAATTTTTGCTTCCTTCATTACTAAAACTTCGTTGTTAAAATATTTGCGTTTTGTTCGGGGACAGCCTGAATATTTCAAAACATATATAGATGGTTCAACCTGGTTGCCCATAAAATAACTGACGATACCATTGTGAGCTGGAAATCCCAACGAAAGCGAAAGCGGGAATCTGATTGATTGATGGGATTAAGTGGGTCTTGTCGGAAGAGAAGGATGAAAAAAGCGGGGAATAAAAGCTTTAGATGTAGCCGGCTCCATTAGCTCTTTTCCGCTTGGAACATCAATTGACCCATAAAAGTATGTATTAATTTTCCGCTATTTCCAAGTCGTAAAGCTCCATCCGAGAACGCTTTTAAAAAAAAAACATTAAATAGATTATTTCTTATCTACCCCCCTATTTTCAGATGACCTCTCCTAGCGCAGCGGAACCTATTGAGTAAATTAACTCATTGCACGTTTATTACGAAGGTCCTTCTATATATCGCAAACAAACACACGATAGCAAGTCGTTCTTTTGAATAGAAAAATGGTAATTCCCTAGTCCTATTAATATTAATTAGCCGGCGCCGACCTGTTTCAATGTAAAGATATCTCTGAATAAATAATTGCGGTTTAAGGTCTATGTCGAGCATGCCTTGTTTTGAGGCCATTGCGTCGAGGTATAAATAATAAAGAAGTTTCAGAAGACCTCTGGCGCTCTAACGGAATGGAGTTGGAGGAGCTATTCAGAGTCCTTTATGACTCTCAAGCAGTGACGAGGTAAACGAGGAACGTGGTCTCTTCTTATGACAATTTCATTCAATTTTTCCTGCCTTTCAGGTTCCGTTTGTGGCCAACCTGACGTTTCCCCCTTGACCCTACTGTATTCATTGCAGCGCTGAAGTTTTAAAAACGCAACTCGAAGATCCTCCACTTTGAGGCTCCTTCGGAACCAACACTACCAGATACCTCGGGAACTAATAGAGACGGCCCGGTGCAGGCTTGAAGCATCGAGGCAATCGGTTTGACCCATTTTTGAACGCAATTGCTCCTCCAGTTACTGAGATATCGCCGACGCACTAAAATACGTCGCGGGGATATTTACACTATCGGGCTTTCCAATGTAGCGATTTCCACCCTGATGGTTCCATTAATTGGCCGGTAATATTCTTTCGAGGCCTGATTGCTTCGTGTTAGATAATTGCTGTGATATAACAAACCACAAACAATGAAATTGAGTGTGCGAGCTGGGAAAAATACGTACGCAAATCACTTGCATTGATGATCTATTAATGGCTGATAATTACTGATAATCGCTAATTTTCGATGATTAGTGATACTCAAATGGGGTATTTGTTCTACTTGCGATATCGTATCAGGACGGTTTACTTGGACGAGGAGAGGTTGGACAATTTAGGTTATCGTGTCGTCCGAAGTAGTTTTCAGATATGCGATATACATGTTGAAGAGAATGCCATGGCGGAATGCAGCTCATTAATTTAATGATTGTTGTTGATTTCTCATTGTTGTTTGTTGAAAATGCTTCTTTCTGAATCTTATAACTTCCGAAGCGCTTTTGGGGTTACTTAAGGTTGGCTTAAGTAAGATAGGAGCAGCGAATGTGGCGAGTGAGATGCTGAAAAGGTAGAATGCGTGGGGATAAGATTAGAAACTATATGAAGAAGGTCTCGGTTGAGAAAGAGGGGGATTAGAAGGAGAAAACTGAGATCTAGGGAGGAGTAAGAGAGGCAATGAAGGGGATGAAGGAACGCTCGCCTCCGCTTGAAGTAATGCGGAATGGTCGTTCTCAAGACGAAGGAGAGAAGGTTTTTAGTGGGTAAATGTCCCCGTAAGGGATGAATTCCACATAACCCGGTGACCTATGAAGGTTTTCCTCTTCTACCCAAAAAAAAAAAGAGTTAGACCAGTAACGACCTCCATAAGGGGTTCGTGGAGACGTTCGAGAGCGATGCGGAGCTGGGTTTCAGTGCCCGCCCGCGGAAATTCCATGAAAAGAAATTTTCCCTGGAATCGGAATGAAGCACATTTGAAGAGGAGATCAGAAAAAAGATGAAGAGATACGCTAAGAATGGAGTAAAAGCGAAGGTGTTGCAAACACTGATAACTCCTCAAGAAGTGCAAGATAAGCAAACGGGAGGAAGACCCGGACTTCGTTCGGGATGCATCATTGTCTGGAGGCTGTGCAGACCATTGCGGGAATCCCACCAATAGATCTATTGCTTTATAAGGGACATCAGGACGAAGGCAAAGAAGTTTAGAGCGGTCAATTACTATGCGATCCAGGCGATGTGCGAGTACGGGACATACCTGCATAAATTTGGAAAGCTGAGTCCCAATAAAAAAAAGTATTAAAGTTGTCCACGGAGGGGGAGAACTTGCCACCTTCTGAAGAAATGCCTAACGGCACTTTCAGGCGCATTCGTTGTAAATAAAGAGGGAAGGTTTCAGTGTAAAGGAGGGTGTCTGTGGACGTTTGCCTCTCCACAAATAAGGGCGAATCTGAAAGATCCTGAGGCCCATTTGCGGGGAGTGTGTTCATAAATTAGGACGTCCTAATTGAGTTACTCGGGCCAATTTGTGGCTGTAACTATAGAATCGAGCATTGACCCCAAAATCATGCACGAGAAGAAACTCGGTATACACCGGTTATTTAACATAAACCAGGCTTCCGACTAAAGAAACAGACCAAGTAGCAAAGTTGGTACGTTTCTTCCACGTGCAAAAACGCAACAAATCAAGAGAATTGCATGCTCATTCTCAAAAAAAACTCCTCAAAATACTTACGAGAAGTTGATATAACAATTGCCGACTACTTTCACTTCAAATCTGTCCAGCGATCTCGCCCATAACTAAACCACTGAAAGTTTATGATATGCGTGTAATGGAATGCCCCTGATATGCCATTAATTTAATCATATTAAAATGCCGATTGTTGAGAAACTGGATTTAAAAATCTCATTACGTCCAACGTAATACTCATAAGAAAATAAATGAGTAAATAAAATATAAGAAATTTCCTATAAATAAGTTTCTCGAAACTGCCCAATATCCCACACACCAAATGTGGGAGTTTGACCCAAAGAGGGCCCCTTAAACTCGCGCCGGGATGCCCGGTGGATGGAAAAAATGTACAAGTTTTGTATTGGGCAAACATCCAAAAGCCAGGTGCGAAAACCCCCTTTAGTACTCACCGGACAGGCCTCAGTCTCCCTCAGCACTCAACCGCTCAGTCCTCTGTCACATAACTATTACACTTTGATAAATTGGCACTCTCGCACGAGTATTTAATACCTCATAACATAAAATGGGCTTCTTTGCATTTACTGATACTCGTAATTTGTAAATAATCACTTCAACGAGCAGATGCTACACAAATTTTGATCTTCTATATAAAAAAATGGGCGGAAGTGCGTTCATTCAGTTTGGAATTGACAAACTAAGTATTTAATAAGCAATCTCCGGTGGGATATGAAAGCTTGTTTTTTCATTTCTACCATGCTGGTACACACTTCGTATTCACCGCCGAATAATTATACCATGAGCTCGTAGTTTCGGTAGTAGGGAGATTATCGGCAAAACAACACAAATACCATTCAAATTGAAATATTTGGTTGAATTTTTCCAATGTGGGTTTATACGTTTAGTTTTTACGTAAGCGAATTGTTCCGCACGTGGGAAATACCAGCCAAATTGGCTCGTTAGATGACCAGAAACGGGCGCTGTTTCATTAAAACTTCACCATTTTGTCAAGAAGAGGAAGACGCTTTATGTCTATTTCCAACGATGTAGCAACGTCAAATTCAAGCAGATAGCTTAGCCCAGGCGGTTAGCAATGATACGTGCGACTTTGCCAGTTTTACTCGTTTCACCTCAGATGTCTAAATTTTCTTAGCTCATTTTTGTTACTAACGGAAGTGCGTTCATTTTGAAAATATTTCAGTGATTTTCGCCTGAAGTCTCCCATATCGTGCCAAATTTTCAGATATTTCCTATCGTTAGTTCCCCCTTAAACCATCCCTACAGCACCCGAAGGGCCATTTCGTACAATGCGAATAAAAGCTAAATTTTAATTTATAGCTAATTTATTGACGTCTCCAGTAAATGTTCCGTATACTATTTTAGGGGCTCAGAACTGTTTCTCTCCTCGTAGTCCAAAAGAGCACACCTATCCGCACGGCTCGAGTTGTGGAAGAGTTCCAAAAGCTGCTTCTGACGTAAGCATTGGCGTTTCTTAGCTGAAACAAGCTAATTTTACACACTACTTAAAATTGTCGCAGTTATACACCTCTACTTTTCTGAGAACAGCTCATATTCTTGGATACAGTCTCTTTCATCTCTGGCGGGTGCGGATACAACTCGCACAGTCCTCGAAGTTTCGCACTGTTGCACTTAAGAGTCCTCCACATCTTGTCCGAGTCTAAAGCCACGCAGTCTTCAGCATCGTGCTTGGATCGGGGATGTCCTGGAGCCCACGCTCGGTAACTGATAAATTCAAATGATAATTGAAGCGATAATTGGTCCTTGAAGTGATAATTAATAATTCGGGTGATAATTGAAGTGGTAAATGATGACTGACGCGACAAGCGGAGTCAAAACTCAAGCGATAATCGAAATAATAATGATAATGAAAAATGATAATCTTCACGAAATATACTGTAATTTTTATGAAATCACTTTGAGCACGTAAGCAACATCCCGCTTCCCGTCCGGAAAACACCCTCCCTAACAGTGTCGTCCAGTCCTACAAAAGCTGCTTTATACCAACTGGACAAGGTGTCTTTCAAGACTTGAGACAACATTGCTGTCCGATATTCCGAGGTAACATCCGCTAAATCACCAGTGATGTTCTGGCAAGCTAATATTGACTGGCTGTAATTTTGGTAGTTTGGAGTTAGAGCGAAGACTCCAAGCGATTGAACGCAGGTTGCGTTTACTGTCACTAAAATGGCTCTAAGTTGGTTTCAGTTGGATTTATTATATATAACTTATTTTACCATTTAAATTCCCATAGGCACTGTAGTAATCATACCCCAAATCCGGGATTAAAGAAGACGAATCCTTGTCAATTTTCGGACACCCTAGCACCTGGCAGTTAGGAACGAAGCGCTTAGCGTAGTACTCTGCCCCTGGAGGGCTGAAATTGAAGGCTAGTCCGGCCTTTTGTCGTGCGAGGGCTTCGCACTCTTGCAAAGAATTCACCTGCTTCCAAAATACCACTTTTGAGGTGGATTTGTGGCAGGACTTTAATCTATGATACTTGACGACTCTTGACGGTGGCACGCACTCTTTCAGCGACTGCTCCGTGAGGTCTTGGAGGAGGATAAGCGCTGCGGTAAACAGGAATTTTTTAGACATGATTCGCAAGGACTGTTCCACTGCATGACCATTCACGAGTTTTGATTGGATAATTAAGCGAATTACGCAGATATTTTGTTTCATTCTGGTTGAGCCTAATTAAGCGCTGCATGATCCGTAGGAGGTCCGACCGCAGTAAAACCACGTTAACAGTAAGAAAAATTTATTGTGCAATTTTCGGTTGGATACGATTTTTAAATTGGAAAAATAACTAAATTAGCTAACAAAAATAGATATTTTATGCAATTAAGTTTTTCAGGAACGCCCTCATTTCTTTAAAATAGCTCTACTAGAGTGTTTTTGAGTCTACTTTACAAATGTAGATAATACTTGATCGATGTGCTGCACAGTTTCTTCGAAAATCTCATTGGCGGTCCTCTCAGCTTGTATCTAAGAAGAAAATTCATGCGGCACAGGCACTGCAGCCTTCGTAAGTAATGATTTACCTTTTTCAGTTTGTCAGAGTATTGCTGAACCACTTGATCGTTGTGTGTGTTGAAAGTGTGGAGTCTCTTCTTGATGGTCTCTTCGTTGTCGTCCACTCGTCCAGAAGTTTTCGCCCTTTCCAGTAACCTAGAACAATCGGTGAGCCTTGGAAGCGGCAATTTCTCCAGGAGGAGCTCTCCTGGAGGCTCTTGGAGAGCGCGGCATAGCACAAATATTTCACAACTTTGCCGCCAAATAAAGATATATACAGGGTGTAGCATATGATCATGGAAACATTTTAGGGAGCGACAATACTCTGAAATATCTCCATGATGGTATGTTACATCCTGCATATTTAAAGGAGCTCAGAAGTATTGTTCAACTGAAAGAATGCCAAGGTATACGACTGACTTACCTCTCCACCAAAGTGTTTTCAGACGCATCGTAGAAAATAACCAAGTTCACCGGAGCTATGGTACGTTCGAAGAGAACGCCCTGCTCTTTCTCCCTTGGGTACCCATCAATAAGGAACCCTTTGGCACTGGCCAGGGAGCTTAAAATCGCTTCTTTGATTAGGTCCAAAACCACTTCGAGAGGCACCAATTCCCCTCTTTCCATAATCGCCGTCAGTTCCTGCCCTCTGGGAGATCCACTCTTCACCTGAGGTTTGTGAAACGTAAAATAAATCTCTAATCGATTGTTAAATTTTTACTTCATTTCTAAGCAGATCCCCAGAGGAGAGATGGGTGAATCCATATTTGGCAACAATCCGGTCGCATTGAGTACCCTTTCCCGACCCAGGACCGCCCAAGATCCAAATGATCGGCACATTAATCTCGGTCACAGGAGCCTGGAAGGTCGGTCAGAAATATCAGTAAGATCTCGTTTGTTAGTAGATTGTGATTTGAAGCGTCAATCAAGTGTAAATTAGATAAGTTGCACAATTCTAGATATTTTCAGTGAAACACGATTTTAGTCTTCTTTCGGGTGACTTACCATTTATTAGCGCGTCCCAATCTGATACGCGCGAGAATTAACAATCGTGTCAAATTGATCCACACAACAAACAAGCTACTATTAAAATAACTCCAGCTTATACAAAAATAACAGCTACTTCGCTATGTATCAGTTAGTTCAGGTTAGCGAGACCGCAGCCAACTTATGTAGTTACTGCGAACACTCAAGGTTGGATAAATCTTAAAATAAAGCGTGTCATACTTTGTTAATTTTTTTATCAGTCGTTTCAAGCAGCGATAAAGTTTCCTTTTTTTCAAATCAATAATCAACATGATCATTGCCGATTCTGTACTGTTTATGGTGTTCAAAGAGTCATGAGAGCGTACCAGACACAGACGAAATTTCCTCCTAGACTAGGAGCGGAGACGCAGCGATCTTCCGCGAGTGTCGGGAGCGCATGCGCGCGCAGCCACAGCCATTTAGGAGTGGCAGATACGTTGAGCTGGTTTAGAGGAGGAGGAAGTTAAAAGATGTAGGGGAAAGTGGGCCTTAACTAAATAACGTGCACCGCCTTACAACCGAGATGTTAACCAAGTAATTGCTGAAGACCGGCGAAAACGTGGGTGTCCGCCGTAGATCAGACGAAGAAAAAATGCCTGAGGAATGGTTTCGACGCAAAGAGACAAGCCCTAGGGAAAATAACGATCAAGTCACATCAAAAGCAACCGTGAAGTTACAATAAGATGGAAAGGAGAGTATTTTCTGACGCGACTAGCTTCCAATTCCAACACAAAAAGCAATCCCTTCTAATTAGCCTGTTTACAAATAGTAGCGACCATGACCTGCACTTTTCAAAAATGGAAAACCCCCGAAGGTGTCCCATGCACCACTAATGCTGCCAGGGCGCTACTTTTATTACGTTTGATTAATGATCTGCAATTAGTGACCCTACCTGACGTATGTGAACTATAATGATGATGAAAACAGGCACGTAGGACAAGACCCAAGTCATTAAAAAACGCGGTCATCTCGCAAACTGAGATAGAAACAATCTGGGCTAAAAATACCCAAAATTCACATGACGTTTAGCATCTAACAGTGTGGGAGTTTGGCGGGCAACGTAATGAAAACAAATACGAAAATTTGCGTCACTGTTTTCGTTTTTTCGATTTAATGTTGGTAAACTGAGGTGTTTCGAAAAGGTTCGCATTTTCTGCATTATATGCTGAGCAACGGCCTAAAGGGCGAAACTTTTTATATTTAATAACGACAATGAGGCGGCTGGGATATGGAGGGCGGGATTCGGATTTTGGAGAATTTTTACGCGAAAATACCATCGGTAAGCGGTATTTTGTAATCTCTTTAAAATCACGAATATCTTCTTTAATAGACCACAAAAACATTAGGTTACATTTTTAGCTACTCTGTAACAGTTCATTCGCCATTTGGCCAAGACACAAGTTCACTTATCCCGACAGAATGGTGAATGTCACCGTAAGCCGAAGCGTATACAATGCCATTTCCGAGACGCGAGTCTATAGTATAATTCCAATTCTGGCATATATAGTAATTGAAAAAGGAGTATGTGCCTACACAAAAAGCCGTGCCACAATTTTCCCTTTTTTCCGCCCGATTTAAACAATTTTCAAATTATCGAGGTGTAATTTAATATCCATTGAATACGATATCCTAATCAAAAGTAAACATCATTGCTGCGTGCAAGCTAATATTCTTTTTGCATTCGACTTTGACCCCGCATAACCTAAATACCTACCCTAATTAACCCCCAAATAGCATCTATTAATTTGCTAGTTTTAAACTAAAATGCTGTAATAATAAATGGTGCCACTTGCCCCGTTCGACGCCTCCATATCCCTTAAATTCTCCTCTGCGGATCTCGACATTCAGCGCTAAAGTCCACCCCGACCCAATCTCCAACTGCTGCGACCCAAATTCAACTGAACTTGAACTGTCTTTCCCCTCAGCCCTGTGGCATTCGTCCGTTTTGACTCCAAGGCTTGCCAGATCGATAGTTTTGGTAACCTGTTATTATAGGGAACTTGGCCCTGTTTTAAGATCAATAAAGTTGTCATGCAGATCCATACTTTAATGCATTTTGGATCTGCTAAGTATAGGGAACTACAATCAGTCAGGGGCAATAGAAAATGCTAAATTATCGGGTAATTCATGGGAATTAGTGCATAGAGCGGCTAGCGGGGCAGTGGCGTATGTATTTCGATTCGGGACAAGGATCCGCGAACGCGGTCCTTATCTCGAAGGTGGGAGGGTGTCCCCATGACCTGGAGTACCGCATCCCAGCCGAAGGGATGGGTCAAATCGGAGCGATCGCGAAGTCGCATCTCTGGGACGTTACCCGAAGGAAATCAGGGCAAGAGTGGGTGCCACGAGGGAGGGTCTTTCGGGGAGGTTTATGCGGCGAGATTATAGAGTGGTCTCCCTTACCATTACTGTTGCATTTAGAACCGGGCTGGAGCAGTAATCACCGCCTTGCAGGAGTGAGGCCTGTAAAAGCGGTCATTGCGGGATTGCTGGAAGCCAGTGACGTATCATATTTTCCGTTTAAAATATTCAGTGTTACGTCAACAGGGACACCACTGGCGAAATTAAAAACTTCGTTTTTCCCTTAAAAGACGCGCGTCTACACGTATTTTACGTTTTCCAATTTTCATAAAAATGCTTAACGCCGTTACGGATTTATTAAGAAATTTGACTACGTCAGGCAGGACGCGAAAACGGACTCACGTTTATATGAACGAATTTTCTTGAGACCACTCGCAGATCGGCCCCATAAATTTTTGATATACTATCATGAAAAACTTTTTATTGCAGAATTATCTTTGAAGATCTGGCCACACAGCTCCGAAGTGAGATTCAAACATATCTCAATTCTCTCAAATTCCTTACTGAAGAAAGTCATGGAAAAGTTGCGGAATTTGCGATTGTCCGGAGGGAATTCACAGTGGGCACGTGCAAAAGTCAAAAAATGTTATAATTGAAAACAGTTTTTATTAAATAACAAGTAATGTGTTACATTCAGACATAAGTAGGTAAATAAATCTGCATGGACGTTCCTATAGCTATGAAACTGTATTATTATGAACATAAAATTGTATACATATCATTACCGAAATTGCCCTAATAGGTTTGAACATTAAGAAGATATTCAAGAGGTTATTCGAAAATATTTTTAATGTTTATGGGCGTCTACTTAAGAAATAACGCTGTCCTGAATAAAGGGTCACGCAGTCCCACCTGTTATTGGCAAATTCCTCCAAAAGCATTAGTCATAAAAATAGAAAGAAGTGAAGTGTTCAGCGATAGTGGAGTTTAAATCGATATGCAGATAGAAACGCTACAGTTTACAAAAATACTGGATTTTTATCTTTTGAGCTACGTCTTAGTAAATCTCTTCTAAAGCATTGCTATTGCTACAAAATATCATTTTATCTCAAAACTCTCATATAATCGTTGAACCGACGTGTGTAGTTCTCGACTTTCCGCCAATAAGGTTCTCATTTTTGTTTTATTGCAGTTATTCATGACATACAAGTGGTGTTGAGTAATGCTCTGCCAGGTCGTAGAACAAAAAATAATTTATAAAATATATTGGACCCTAAAAACCCACTTTCTACTTAGATACTAGTCAATTTTTAAAACGTATTAAACCTTACTCCTATTCAATTACTATCTACTTCCTAGGTATAATCATCTTTTACGTAATAAGGCACTTTTGCAATACCTACCTAACTTATGTGCTAGGGTGTACCATAATAGATTGTATATCAACTCAAGCTCTTTACGGAATAGTTCATTTATTCTTACTTTATTACTCGAATCGTGTAAACTCAGAAAATATTTTGGCCCCTTTTCTAAATTATCATAATACAGTGTGGTGCGAATGGGATAGGCGTAATATCCAAACACAGTGATTTCCTATCGAACACCAAAAGCTATGTTATTATTGCTATTTTGTACTATACTGACTTGAAAATCTCATTAGTTCGGGAACAAATCTATTATATGAAAAATACAGAAACGAAAAAAACTTATTCCATTGAAATTACGTGCATTTGCAAGGAATTTACTATATCAAAGATTATTATAAAAAATTAGTACCTAATCTCCGTTTACGTGTCCAGCACGAAACTAGCCCAGCCCGCGTTCCATCACAGCCTACCATATTCGTAACAAAGCACTAGTGCTATAAAGCCTCCATTATTGCCTCAGTCCGACAGAACCCTTCTCTACTACTAAATGTGGCTATCCATATAATTGATCGCCTCGTGTCCATGGCCATCGTCCAAACTTGCGAATGTTGGTACGTTACGCTTAACACCTTGTGGTATCTTCAGGTTTTCGTTACCCGGCCGAATCCCGTTGGCCACGTGATTGGCGACGTTATTTCCCACATGGGAGACGCCGTTGCCCACGTGCTTACTTATGGTCACGACCTCAGGTGCTCCTTCTAGGTCCTCAAGGGTTGTCTCGCCGTTAGGAATGTGGCCTAAAGCGGAACAGACGAACCGTAACCTTTATCGCAGCTTAAAAAGAGACTCTTACCATTTGGTACATGGCCGTTAGAGATGTGCCCATTGGCAGTGGGTACATGCCCATTGAGCTGTGGGTCTGGAATAGTGGTTTGAGGTTCTTGTAGGCTGTTCAGCATGTATTCAATGTGTTGCTGCACAACACCTTTGAAATCGTCTTGAACTGGAGCTGTATCAGTGTCTCCATCAACCTACAGATCGCATTTGCTGTCATATTTCGTTGCGCTACAACTTTTATTTGATGCACAGAGTTTGGAAACGAGATCGACCGGTTTCGGAGAGGTTGTCATGGAAAAACAAATGAAACCACGTTTGTCAAAGTGCGATTTCTTGGTCCTGTCAGTTTGACATCTAAGTGCGTTATGGCCGATTGGGAAATAAACCAGCGCGCTTTTGTCGCAAAGTGATCTATCTGATCTAAAGATCTGCAGAGGAGTGACACAAAGGTGGTTCCGCAATGAATTTCGTGGGCCATGCCGCGGACGTCTTCCAACAAGAAACCCGATTTTAATATGGGTAAGATGTTTCGAAGAAGCAGCCACCGACGTATCAAAGCTTCTCGGTGGTACTGGTACCGTTGGTACTTCAGAAAATATCAAAAGGACCGGAGAATCAGGGCGGCGAAGTCCAGACACACGATGGCGTTAGATATTTCGGATCGAAGTTTAATACGCATTTTGCATGGGGACTTGTACCATCGCCGATCTAGAATACCGATTTACAATGCGTCGAATGACCTCGATAAAAAAGTCTGTTTACGTTTCCGCATAGAAATGCCGAATAACGATCGAAATGGGCTTATCATGTCGGATGAAGCTAATTTTTGTCTAACTGAATACGTTAACGAACAGAATTTTCGTTGTTGTACACGTGATAATACAAGGGAGCTGCACGAACGACCTCTTCACTACCAGAAAGTGACAGCACGGTGTGGAGGATCCGCTTTTGGCGTAATCGAACCATAATTTTTTGACAAAAGTAACCTCACCGTTACCGTCAGTTCTGATCGATTTGTTATAATGTCGGACATATGTGCGAATTTAGAATTAAAGAAAAAATTTTTTATGGTTTCAGCAACATGGTGTCCCCGTTCATACCGGCAGGCGAAGCTGAACTGTTTTACGGCAAATGCTCCCGTGCCGCCTCATGTCAGGTTTTGGTGACATTCCAGGGCCCTCAGGACATCCAGATCTGACAGCACCAGTTTTCTTTCCTTGTGATTATTTAAAGCTAAAAGTGTGCGCTACTCGTGCTCAGAAAATACAAGATCGGTTGGGGACGCGGTAGACGGAATTACCCAAGATTCGCTTCAGAATGTGTTGGAAAATTTCAGTAAAAGTCTGCAAATGTGTGTCAGTGAGCATGGCGGACATCTCAATTTGAAAATATTAAGAAATTGTTAACATTAAACCCACGTTCCAGTACCGGTTGCTAGATATATTTTCTCCCAGCAGGCTTTTTAAAATAGTTCAATCCTGTTGTCGGACCCTGTATTTATTGCTCTGTCTCTGTGTACATTCTCTTTAATCATTAAACTTGTACAACGTTCATTTGGCCTATTAATGGAGGGCAATGTGACATCCATGTTCCATAGCTAGTCGTTGAGGTAAATATAGTACACTTCGAGAGGCGGGTGCCTTCCTTTATGATTTTTGTTTCTGCACGTGTCTTAGGAGTACAATTACCACGGATGTTATTTAAAAGGGGGAATTTTGTTTGCACACAGGGAAGCAGAAATTGAATTGAAATTGTGTGCTGTCCGTATCTGCGGTACCATAAGACGTACAGTACCTGAGCTTTCAGGAGTTTTTCGCATGTAATAAATTACTAAAAAAACGAGCACATTTTTTCATAACATGGAGTGACTCACTATTGTCAATCTTCCAATATTATCCATTGTTTTTAGCATGGGCAAAGTAGACTCTCTGAAGATCTCCAATCGTCTTCGGAAGGCCGTAACGCTGTCGTCCAATCGTCCTTTACCCAGCTGCAGTTTGGAGCAGTCCAGCAAGATTATAGTTGGTTTCTGCTTGTACTGAAAATGTAATGAAAAAATATATGAGCTTTGATGACTTTTTTATAGGGGAGAGCTGGGCAAATTGGACCGTTTGCTAAATCGGAGCACTACTAAATCTCAAATAGTACCGGCAATACCGACATAATTGTTTTTCTTAACTTTATAACTAAATGTGCTATTGCTGATGCTTCGCTCCCAAGATGTTTTCTTGAGAAAAAACAGTTATTTTTTGATTTTCTTGTATTAAAGTTCAATTTAGCCGCCCCCATGTCTTGATAATACAACTGATCCCCTCATTCCGAACAAAGTTTTGATTTTATTCTTTGTACATTGTTGAGATATAAATAACTGTTGTGTTGATTTATCTTTAATAAATATGACGACTGATAACTCGTTTCGTTTAGTGAAATTGATAATTTGGCCAGTTCTAAATTATCCTGAATTTCTTTTTTTAACTGGTTCAATACGACCGAGTTTCCGCCATGCATTTTACGTAACATTAATAGCTTTTTAATGGAAGCTGAAATGCCTCAAATTTGTCATACTTTCACCGATTTTTTCTTCAATTAGGAAAAAGGGGCCGTCATTCCACTCAACAGCTGCTTGGTGCCTTTCAGGAGTCTCAATGGTGCGCAAGGTCTAGATGCAAAAAGGCACTTTCCAGAGAATAAATGAACGTTCTTCACGTGGAAAAAATTGGATGTGTGCTGAAATTGGGGGTAAGAAACTTTTCCACTTGCACGATTCCATCAGAATCGTTCGGGGCGAAGGGGGGCGGTGGCGTTTATCATTCATTCACAACATCATAATTTCCCCCCCACTCTCCGATCCCCCGAACTGTCTGTTATGTAAAGAATGTTTTGCGTTGCACATAAATTTCAATAATAAATGTATTGTAAACGCGACATTATTAGCAAGCAATAATGATTCATAATGCATCCGCTCTTGTTACGCTAAATAAGCTCTGCGAGCAATTGATTCAATTCCACATTATTAGAATTGAATTATTATATTTTAGATTATAACGCTCTATATGACGATGAATAATGGAAATATATAATGATATTACATGGTTGTTCTCGAGGAGCATATTGTGGCTTCAATTGTTGTAAGCTTACACGTGTACGTGCTATATCAATTTTCCATATAGAACAATGTACTATCCCTTCGCGAATTAAGTATGCTTTGATCTATTTACGATCAGTGCAAAGAAATAATTGAATTACCGATTAGTACTTGATTGAATAGGTGTAAACCACTCAAGTGACCTACAATCTGCAGGCATCCCCTCTCTAAGGGGAATTAAGTTGGAATCTCCGTTGGGCAGATCAGTTAGCGATCATCGAGTAATGATTCACGATGTCGCATGTTCGAAGATAAATTTTAATCAAAAATTGAATCGACATGGTAGATGCAGTCGCATTTTTAAAAATGCATGGAGAAAACCGGGGGTGCAGGTCACGGGCAGCAACCACAGAACGTACATTTAACAGAAAAAGATTAGGCGACCTAAGACGGGTCCAAACGTTTTATAATGTTGATCCATGAAAATCAAGGACAGAAACGACGAAACGAAGGTTGATACGATGATCCATCGTCCGGTAGTGGAATACCTCAATGTTTTGCTGGCGAAACTTGAGAAGGTATAAAAAAAATTCAGATAAACACGAACCAGGGCCGGCCTGGCAAAATTTTCAATCATCGCCCCCCACCCCAAAAAAAAATCGTCGACCAGGAAACTCCGTCGGTCTTCCTGGTCTACTGCCCTGGGCCGTTGCCCAACCTTGCTTCCCCTAAGGTCGAACGATGACGTCTGAGCTGTGATGACTTGCGGGATCTCGCCTCCCCCATTTCGTAGTTGTCGGGTTGGAATGTTCTTGGAGGTTTTGGTTTTGATGTTTCCGTGTGTTGGCAACTCAAGTTGTTGTGTAAGTTCCCTCAACGTCTTTCATGAGTCACATTGACCAGGGACAAGAGCGTCGAAGGAGTTTCTCTCGTTATTCAAAATTCGTTCGCGTGACACTTTTTATTTACTCAGTTTTTCTCTTATTACTTCGTAAACCATGGAATTTTTTTTACCGTTAATAACTTTGTCCCATGCGCAAAGCGGTCAATTATGACATTACATATTCTCAGTATTTTTTGCCTGACCTTCTTCGAGGTCCGTTCCCAGTCGTCGTTTAGTAAACGGGATCGTATAATTATTGCATTAATAATTGAAATTGTACGAAGCCATGCCGAGTCCCAAATTAATTTTAAAACATAACTTGAATTTCTGATGTAGCCAGGTGTGTTTATTTCCATCTAGTTTTTCGTGTCTATGTAAACCGAAACATCGTCGAAGCGGATTTAGACCACGAATCGGGCGCTTGTTGTGGACGCAGATGCGATCGTATCTGGGCTATTTGCCTGGAATTCTCGACGGAATTGTCCTGCAATTAATGTGTTCATGTGCAGCTTGTCCAGATATTCTGATCAAGCTATGTTGATGGACTTTTGGCGCGCACGTGAGGGCTGCGCTTAGTCGATAGAAGATATGGGTCTTAATAGTAGATTTGCGCCCATAAGCTCTGTGTGGACATAATTGATATTAATCAACTGACAGCAAAGACGCCAAAAGCGAACAATAAATAATTTAATAATAACCAAAAGTACGTCACGTTGAAGTCCCCATCGACTCCTCAGGTCTCCTTCCTAACAGCTACTTCATGAAGAAGTGAAATTCTGTTTTCCGTGTAAACGGAAGTAACCCTCTATTACTATTATTTACTTCAAAAAGTTTCTATATTTCATCAGGAAATATTAAATTTGTAGGGGATCCTCTAATTTGTTATCGATTCAAGAAATAATATTAGGAAGGATTCGTTGATACATTATTATCCCTAATATCGTTGTGTATTCCCCGACACTGCCTAAAGTTTCTAATAGATTAAAAAAAGATAATATGGAGAAAATTGCTACGAATTTTCCGAAATAACAGGTTTTATTCCTGCTTTCCATATCCCTGGGCTTGTTTCCTTTTATAAGGCAGTGGTCCAGCCGTGAGTCTCTGGCGCTGCCTCCTCTTGCACGTCTGTAATCAGCTCATTCGTGTGATTTACAGAATATTTTCTTGGCTTTTTTCAAAATTTCCAAAAAACCTGAAGAGACTTTTCCCACCCGGCGCAGCTGAGCTCGCCCAGTTCTTGCAGGTAGAAAACGAATAACTTGCACCTCTAGCACTGTGGAGGGGCCTCCGCTCTTAGTTTAGATGGTTAATCACATTAATTTTGATAAAAAAATACGAAGAAGCAGTTGTGATGCGGTGTTAGGACAAGGGAACATCACAGCTACTCCGGTCAGTAGCTGGTAAGTTGCCAGATTTGCGCTTTTTAGCAACGATATTGTGTTGAACGTATATGAAACTACCAAACATCACGAATACAGATTTATTGCTCTATTGGTTTTTTTTCGGTTTTTTTAATTTCTTTGAGCGTATGTTATTCACGATCTGAGATTCTCCAAGACCTCAGGCGCAGTTCTACCGTCAAAGTAATTTTGTTAGTACCCAGGATGCTCGTGACTTGCACCCTTTCTGAAGAAAAGCAGGCAAACGTTACACGTAATGGAGCAAAATGCCCGTTTGTCGAAATCAAAAAGATTATAGTGCGACCAGGAACACGAACCTCAAAATATGTTAAATTAATGGTTTTGGCTAAAATAATGTTCTCGTCCAACGTTTGAGGTGTCCAGCCGAGTATTGATCCATAAAAATATATGTCAGTGAAGTTAGATGATCGAAGAACAATACATTATTGCGGTTAAGATAAGCAGTTTCGAGGTTGAATCCATTACAGCAGTATTGGTACCTGACTGCATATCAATGTATACAGGGTGTCAGTTTGAAAACTTTCCTATTATCTCCAAACAAGATGGATTAAAAAAAATCACCGTAATACGTGAATTCTGTTGTCGAGAGGGAACATTTGTTAAGTAGAATTCACTGTGTCCCTTTTGACCCTCTATCCCGAAAGCCACCCTCAAATATCTTGAAAGATAAAGGGGGTCAAGTGGCACATCATTTTAATTCTCAACATTTTGTTACCTCATTTGCCACATTCGATTTTTGCGTTAGCAAGTCATGCGCTTTTGATCTTTCTAAAATAATTTTTCCTATTAACGTGTGGTGTGTGAGACCGGGCAGTGTCGAAAATAAATAATAATTGAAAATTTTCTTCTTAACGACCGAAGAATGACAGGTTTTGTTTGACAACATTCCAAACGAATCATTACTTAAGAAAGTTCATTTGAGCCAAGTGATCGATGTTTGATCATTGCGGGTAACTTAACTTCACTTAATCGTATTTTCAATGTTGGTGACCATTCTAAGTGATTTTTGTCGCTGTTTATACGTCCTTCCCCAAGCATAAACAAGATGTACGTTATCTTGCTTCGTGAATCGTTTTCGTGATTCGATCGATGAGGTGCATACTCCCAACGAAGCATATAAAGTTAATTGAATATTTGAAGGGCTTCGGATCGTTGTGACCGGCCGTACTATGACTAGTACCTTTGCCAAAGGCAAATTGGAAAGTTTTTTGTACGTTTCTGTATCAATGTCGATTATTAAATGACTCAGCGGAGTGGTAGGCAAGATATTCGTAATACGGAATAAGTTAATAATCAGGTGTTCTATCGTTCGAAAAACTTGTTAGTTACGTCACTAACTTTTTTCTTTTATTGAGGCGAATTCCTCCCACGTAAAATAATATGCACAATGGAACTCCAAACAATAAAAAAAAATGCCTGATTTTTGTTGCCGAATGCTAAATTTCTAAAGCCCATGAGATCCCCTTCCAGATTATTTTTATTCGCACAACGGCCGCTCATTTCAACATTGACTTTCCACCACAAACACATCGACACGTTGGTTTACGATAATACGTCACCTGACAGTGACGTTTTGAAAGTTTTGGAAACAAAAGAATAACATTTGTGCTGTTAACGTTAATGGCGCCCACGCGATTTTTCTCCTGTCGGTCGCAAAAATGATGAAAACTCCATTGAAAATGGGCATAAAATGTGGAGAAATTTGTGCAGACTTGAAGGTTAATTAAGTAAAGACATAATAAATGTTCGTAGGGAGTTGCAGTCGGTGGAAAACGGGTAAAAACTGCACTTTTATTATTTGATTTCATCTGCTACTTTCGAGAATATTCTTTCGTTCACGTTCGGGTCTCCGAAGCTGCACGATCGCTGTGTGATCTGCTTGGGAGGAGCTCAAATCGAATCAAAATAACAATTTCGACGACTGAAAAGGCAAAAACCATAGGCGGACGTAAGACCTGGCAGTGCAGTGCGTGCTGTATCGAAAATCAATATCAACCGAAAGCTCTTCTTAATGGCCGCAGGATGAAAGTTTTTGTTGACAAGATTCCAAACGGATCACAATTCCAGAAGGTTTGTTGGCGTTTGATAATTGTATCTAGTTTAATCTCGCTTAATTGCATTTTCAGTGTTAATGACTACTCCAAGAGGTTTTTGACACTCTGTATATTTCCCAAGCGTAAACAAATTGTATATTATTGTGTTTTGCGTATCATTTTCATTGTTATACCAATGAGTTGTAGGCTCGCAAAAAAGGGTGTCAAGCTATTGGAATGCACGGAGGCCATCGTATTGTTGTTGCCAGTGGTTTTGTACCTTGGTCCCTAATTTTAAGTATTTCTTAGTGCTGAAATCGAAGATTACAAAAGATCCTTTTCAAAACTCCACGGGCGTCAATGGTTGTATCCACGGTCAATATCTATTCAAGATTTTTAATTACAATTTAGGAAAATAAATTTAATGTTCTTCGTTTCAAGCGTCATTTTTGTGGGCCTCTGGTTTGAGTCCAAACTATAAGTCAATTTTGGCTCTTCCGGAGGTACCTTTATTGCTTTCCAATATTTTTTAAATTTCGAATGTGTTACCCACAAACGTATTATTAATGAAGATTACGAATTACGGATGATTTGTTGGAGTAGAGATTGTCCATGCAAGATCGCGACACGATGCTTTTGTTTAAAAGAGAATTTTTTAGTTAAAATTTGCTATTCAGCCCTCCAAGTTGATAAATTTTAACAGACTCAGACAATAGGTTAAAATTGATAGTGGTTTTATATTTATTATATGTATTGTATATGTATAACAATTGTGAACACGACGAATGAAATTCTAAATTAATATTCTTTTCAAAAAATTCCTGACTTCTTTTTTGATCAAGTTTTTTCTGCAATGGGCGATGTATCTTCCATTTGAGGTATTTGGGGTTTGTTTGCGTAATAAAACCACTGCCTTGAATTTGCAAATTTTTCCCCATTTTGCTAAATCTGGAAACATCGCATCTTACTTCCTATCGTGTATCGATTTCAAGGGCGCTTAGCTGTACCTTTAAAAAAGGCAGGTAGTACCAATAACATCTCATAGTTGATTCATTCCAGTGTTAGCGCGGGGACGAACAACATGTTCGTAATGTACGCTCCACTAATAATCCAGAAAATGGGGTTTTCTTTTATTCCAGACTCGTGAGGTGGGCTGTTAATATATCCCTGACTTAGTGGGTGAAAGTGGGTGGCGTTTTACCGCAATTTTGTGACATGAGAAATTGCTGACGTGATTATGACTCATGGTTATTGGGGATCTTGGGGGTGAGTCCTGATTGTTGTTTCTTGTGATTCAGAGTAAAGATTAGTTAAGGTTAATGAAAACAAAGCAGTTCGAATTTCAGTTGAAAATCGAAATTATAATTTTCGTTTTTTTGAAAAGCACTCCGGGCCATCATTAGTCATGGCCGAAGAATGACGTTGCAACTTGAATTGTTTTGAAGATAATTTTCTTTTGTGTTTCAGGTCTCAACTGTGTACGCCTCTGCTTCAAGTCCAAATTAAATTCACATTAACTCTTTTGAAGACTTTTCTCTAGAAATAAATATTGATTTTTTTGTTTCAGGTTCTCATTGGGTTCGGCTGTGTTTCGGGTCGAAATTAACTCGACTCGAACTCGTTTGAAGACTTTTTTCCAGAAATTAATATTTATTTTTTTTGTTTCAGGTTCTCATTGGGTCTGTCTCTGTTTCGGGTCGAAATTAAGTCGATTCGAACTCGTTTGAAGACTTTTTTCCAGAAATTAATATTGATTTTTTTTTGTTTCAGGTCCCGATTGTATGCACCTCTGTTTCATTTCAAAATTTATTTGATGTTTTGACTGCTTTGAAGAATATTTCCAGGTATTAATACTGAATCTTTTTGAGTTTCAAGTGCCCACTGCCTATGCTTTTGGTATGAGTCGAAATTATAAGTAAATTTTGGCCCTTTCGGAGGCAATTTTAACGGTTTTTGAGATTTTTTAAAAGGGTCAAATTGTTTATCCCCAGGCTTGTTATTAATGTAAACTTGCAATTCTGGACAATTTGGCGGTGTACACTATGTCGCCGCAAAATAGCTGCACGATGCTTCTGAGTATTCATAAGAGAATTAAATTTATTATAACAGACTGAAACAAAATGTTCATCTTGATAGTGGATTTGTCTTTATTAGATGTATATGTTCGTTAATTATGAGAACGATGTTTAAAATTCTAAATTATCATTGTTTCCTAAAACCTTATCAATTCTTTGTTGATCAATTTCTCTTTGCTATAGGAAATGTGTTTTTTCTATCATCGGGATATGTTTACTTAATGAAACTATTGCTTTGCATTCGTAACTTTTCCCCCATTTTACTAAATTTAAAAATATCGTGCGTTTCATGTCTAAAACGGATCAGCTATACCTTTATAAAAAGCTGGTAGTACCGATATCATTTCGCATATGTTTCATCCGAATGTTAGCTGAGACGATGAATATGTTCGCACTAATAATTGGGATTATCGAATTTTCTTATGTTTTAAAAACCCGTTAGGTACTCCGTTTCGTATATACCTGACTTGGTGAGTGACAATGGACGTTTTTAACATGATTCTGGCTCACGTTTTTGATATTCGGGGGGTGAGTCCTGATCGTCGTTTTTCGGGACTTAAAATTTCATTCGAAAGTCGAAATTATTTTCAACTTTAACTCTTTCAAAAGGTACTCAGGACCATATTTAAACGATGAACGATATCGCAACTTGCGTTGTTTTATATAAAAACAGAATCTATAGTGGAAATTAAGAACATCATACCATTGCCTCGAACTCATAAGCTTGGTCTATGTCTCTAGGAAATCCATCCAATATGATTCCCTGGGCTTCGATGTTGTGCTCCATTTGAATGTTCACGAACCTCATGACGATGCCAAAAGGAACCAGCTCTCCGTTCGTGATGCAATCTCTTATGGCAGGGATGTCGGGTTGTTCAGACTCGGAAGTTTCAGCCGCAGCCCTGAAACCGGCACTTAACTCGTAACTACTTCTATTAACATTACTCATATAACTTGCCTTAAAAGCTTGCCTAAACTAATATGGGTCCATCCAGTATTCCTCGTTGCTTCGGCACATAAGGCCGCTTTATTACTTCCAGGGCCGCCAATGACCCATAAGACAGGGGGATACGTCGGGGGTTTGACAGGTGAGTTAAAGTTAAGTGGGGCGTGGTTTCCCACCGATATAACTTGCGTTCCGGGTCGGTTTTGGGATGGCTGACCCGCTTGACCGTTCGCAACGTTGTTTTGCTAGAGGAAAATAGAGAATGGGCTAGATCAGGTGAGTTCAGATTTAAAACCTGTGGAGTGCGCGTCTACATCGAATAAAGAGTTTTCGCAGCAGGTCTGTTGCAGAAATCGACACAGCGACTCGGGATACTCACAATTGTTGGCAGCTCTGAAGTGGTGTTGGTTGGCATCATTCGAAGTGCTCCATTACTAAATTCCGGAGGGTTATCTTGGCTGCTAAGAATCTGAAAGAAGGCCGCCTTGAAGTCCTTGTAAACGTCCGCAGGAGGCCTCTCTCCATGAATCTAAATAATACAATTCAACCGGCTTACAAAGTGACTTCATGACTCACCGCCTGTTTCAAACCATTGTGCAATTTTTATTAAGCACTTTAAGGTATGTGATGAATCGATTTTTTCCCGAAAGCTTTCAAATAGAGACGGGAAAAAAAGGCGATTAATTATTTGAACAATGTTCAAGTCAAAGGGACACGCGAGCGCATATTTTAAGTTGCAAACAAGCGAGAATTCACGCAAAACCGGGCATTATCGTACAGTTAAAACCTGAAAGCCTGCTGACCACTCGGACCTTTATTGTGCATTTCCAGATTTTCATGGATAAACCTTTAGTTTTACATTAATATGCAAATTGTATGCGAAGCAGTACATAGAAAACTGCGGTATTGTTTCGAGCACAATGCGGTGGTATTAATTTTTTGTTTTTTTACGAAAGTGTCTTTTTGTTCGTTACTCACCCTTATTAGCATTTTACTCTGAGCAAAATATTCGGCTACAGGAATAACGTTTTTATAAAAATTATTCAGTTCCATCTTAGCTAAGGACAGGACGACTTGTCCTAATTTGGCACCATAATCGATTTGTCTTTCCAACACTTTCTGCCGCCATGATATGAGGATCACACCGTTTACTATGCGAATCTGCAAGGAAAAAACCCGTAATTTCCATTGGGATCACTAAATATTTCACATTTAGTACTGTTTGGGTAAGTCTTAATGAAGGCTTATCGCCAGAAAGCAAGAAAGGGTCAGGGAACATTATGATAATTATCAATATTGTTGTTTTTATTGTATTCCGAGGAGTCTTTAGCGATTCGGGCCCTTGATTAATCACTTCTTTCCTTGGAGCGATCGTCTTAATGGAGAGAGCGAAATTAATATTTGCCTTCAATTGCAAGGAAAGAGATCACGGTAAACAAAAACGGGAAGGGAACGATCAATACTAACACGTGTAAGAAGATAATGAATCTATTGTTTATGTTATGAGACATGTATTGGGAGTAATAATTTGTTGTTGTAAATGGTGTATTTTCCGTGACTAAAAGAGTGTAAATAATACTAAGCGATTTGGTAAGAATAGAACCCTTACTTAGCTCCAATTTGTTAGCGATATGGCTTGATTAGAATTTTCTTATTTTGAAAATCACGAAAAATCGTAAATATCGAAAACGCCTTACCTTGTCCGAATATTCTACGACGTCCCGCATGTTCCGTGGATAACCGGACACGAGGTAAGTTTTCGCATTCGGAGCCATCTTCATTTCCACCATCAGTACCTCTGTTACCGTTCTACTTGAAAGTTGAGCGTAGTCGGGAATATCTAGGAAAACATGTGGAAGTCTGTTAGAAACGTTGCGAAAATTTGCGCATCTTGAAGTAAAATAAAGTTAGCCCTTGAATGTGAAATCCTTCCTACTTGGCCACTTTTTAACCAAAGAAATACTCAAAGATGTTTTTATGTGTAAAAAAAAACACACACACACATACACACACAGCGACAGAGATGAAACAGAAAACGTTCACAGGCGATAATCTCATCAACACAAAGCCTGAAATTAAAAAAAATTCCCATCCTCAATCGCTTTAAAGAGCCGATTTACACCACCGATGGAATATATCATAAAGTTACCCCATTTTCACTAATCCAAAACCGTTTTGATTTCAATACTTTTGCGCTATTTTATAATTGTACATATGCTGACCATTAAATGGAAGTGTTTGGCATCGATGAGGGCAAGTAAAAATTTTTTGTTAAAAAGCTGATGATAGTGCGGTTTTGTAGAGCTGTGGAAATCCAACCGATAAACGCAGCTTAACTTGGCCGGCCGTTATTTATACAGAGCCAATACCATTAATTTGCCGAGCACCTCTCGATTTTTTACAAAAGGGAATAGCTTATAGAAAAACACCATTATTTTAGATGTGTTTTAGCGTTCTTAAAACGATTCAAACATAGAGTTTCTAGCTGTCGGCCAGGTGAATGCACGATTGGAGGACCTGATGAATGAGACAACAGCGATATTGTGCGCTGCTAGCGTGAACTAACCTGAAATAAGCACCGTTAATGACCAATAACTTTAACCGTTGTAGAGGCCGAGAGCAGTAGATTCGTCGCACACTCAAAACTTATAATTTCGTAAGTATTTATAAATAGATGTAGTTATTACTATTTAATTAAATGAAGCAACGTAACGTAAAATTGAAAGAGAAAATGCATTAACCTTCGTTTAACGATGCATAAATAAATGAAATAAATGAAACCGCTTTAATGATCAAAATAATTTCATTTAGCCATGCAGCAGGATGTAGCAAATAGGAGTGGCCAGTATTAGACACGCAATGGAAGTCTTGGAAGATGCTAGCTGGCTTCCAGCAGTTTTCGAGACATTCACCGAACTCTGCAGGGTGGTTACTCTTCCTGAGGTTTGCCAATTTCCACCTATATCCCTATGACACATTTTGATACTAGAATTATTTCGCCTCGTGTATTTTGGTCGAATTTCCTACCTTCCACGAACGCAGGAAAAACGTACCGGTTTGAATCTCGGAAAAGCGACGTGTAGCTCTTCTGCAAACTTGAGGGAGCAAGAACGTTTAAAAAATGCGCAAATTTTGAGATTTTATGTATTGTTCCGTAACAGTGATCTGGCGAAGGTTTACCCACTCGTATTATTTCCTTCCTGATTCACCAAAATTTCGTAATAGCTCCCTTCTCCTCTGACACGAATAGTTTCCACTGCGAATGGTTCTATGCTAAAGAACTAGTTAGACCCCAGTTTACAACACAGACAGACACGACGTTATAAAATGCCGTTAGTCACGCACAAAAAACACACAACGACCCTCACAATCTTTACAGGCTGATAAAGCTAAGGGTCAAGGTGAGGCCCCCCCCTCCTGAGAGATCACCATCAAAGCTTCTCTTAACACACCAATTCCGACCGTGTTAACACTTGCCAAGCCTATGGCCTGATAGATCGGCAATAAATATAGAACATTGCAATTAAAAATCGTTTAGGGTATGTACGGGACTATGATGGTAGTTCAAACAATACGGGAACGAAATCCTGATTATGGGTCGATAAGCTGGAAAGCCAGACAATATGTTTTATCGGAAGAAATTGAAAATAATGGATTAAGAACGGCAAGAAACACGACATGACAGGGCACTTTAGATATTTTGCTTCTCTTTGTTATGTTATCGATTTTGAAAGAGGCCGTGATGTAGTGTAAATATAGTACTAAGCTGTGAACCAACTCGCGCCATTTAATGAAGCGAAGTAATTGGTTTAAGTTGTTGATCATCGCGATCATCAGAAATTAGGATGACCGACATTACTAATTAGCGAAAAAATTATTTTATTTTCTGTAATACAAATTAGGGCAAATGTAGAGGTAGGTGACGCAAGGAAGCCTCCACGCCGTAAAAGCTGGCTCGGAGGAATGGACGCGATCTTCCTAAACACGGGTAATCAACATTGAAGTTTCTCGAACCTCTAGCTCCTTGCAAGGCCCAGTGGGCCAGCCCTTAGTTTACGCATCTAGTTCATACAAGGAACCACTAGTATACTTTTCGAACTCGCCTCGTAAACTAACATAAGTTCTAAGCAGGAAACACCAAAGTGCAGCTTTCACACAGTGCCACGCCAACCCGAAAATTCCATTTACCTTGATATCTATTACCTATATTGATTAAGCTTGTGTATCCATCTACAATAAATAAATACGTTTAAGAACATTAATTGCAATAAAACCATCCGCTACAAGCATTAGGTTAGTCATTTATAAGTTATTATTCGTTAAAATGTCACTAATGGACGTTCTATAAGTTCTGGATTTATGGGTTGGTAAGATTTACAGTCGTGTCCGTGTCGAACCCAAATTGGTAAGGACGATCTTTCGAGACGTCGACGGGGCCGATTTTTCAAATGCGGTCTGATACATCGGTGGCTTCTCAACGATAACACATGCGAGCCTATTGCAAGGACCTCGTAAACATATGTATTTTTTTCTATTTGCAAACAGCCTACGAGGGCCTGAACGGAAACCTTTGTTAAGCAGAAGTTATAGGAAATAGGTCAGTTCAGTATGCAGTATGCAGGGCCATTGATCTATCAGATACTGACGTAAAGTTATACACACAGAACACCGTAGCTCTGATTTTTAATAACTTGCAACAACGCTTCAAGCAGGGCTACGCCACTGATTTTCCATGCTCGAAGTCGCTGTGCATAATCACTGGCGTGTCGTACGGTTTTGAAAGTCGCATGCGAGCGTCGAATTGCGTATGTCCGCCATTGAACGAAATTGAACCGTAGTGGTTTTGAGTCCGTTTTTAATTTTTTTTTACTTTTTATTTATTTATTTATTTTTAATTATTATTTTTTTAATTATTTTTTTTTAATTATTTTTTTTTATTTGTATTTTTTTATTTTGCAACTCGACTCTGCGGCAAATTGCATCCATCGATGTTTCGAGTGAGAAAAAACCACATCGTAACGAATTGAGTCATCCAATAGGCCTCGGACGGCCTTGAGCCTAAATTTTACTGCGAGGGACGAAATGCGATTTTAGCAGTCGCCATCGGCAGGAATGTGTTGAATTTTTTTTGTCTTAAATCGCCCATCAATAAATCCGACGTATTACTTGAGTAATCACGGAGGGGCATTGAATTTTCTCGACGATCGACGAAAACGCGATCGATACGGTCATTGCCGTAAGTAACGCGTGAGGGTTTTCCTCCCTAATATTTCACTTTACCATCGAAGTCCCTCGCGGTAGAGAATTGTGAATTGGACGGAATTGGGTAACATGCGTTGTGAATTGAATCGAAATCGGGCCGGGTTAAATTGAAAAAAAATAAAATTAAACTAAAGAAAATATTTATCCCTGAGCAGTCTAGGGTCAACTAGGATATGAAGCACTGCTAAGACTGGCTAACACTACCGATCTAGTATGCAGCATATTATTTAATAATTAATTTTTCCACGGTTAGATCGTTATGGAAACATTTATCAACGAGCTAGAAACACCATTAATCTCGTCGAATTACATATATATGACGACAACAAAAGCGTTGATATTAAAGATATATAGGTACATAACATAATACTTGTTTTCTCTCCGAATTTGTGTCGGTCTATTGTTTAAAACAAACACTGCAATATCACTTACCGTTTCCTATGGCGTACTGTTGCAGCAAATCCGACATGTTTATATGCACTACCTCTTTCTTTTCTTGCACCAGGTTGTCGCAATGGGTCACCTTACCGCTCCCAGGACCACCTAAAACGAAATCGGGACCATATCTCAGCGTCGCGTGTCTCATGTAAGTTTTACGCATTTTCAGATCACCGAATCGATTTTTCAAAAAAATCCACAATGAAATTATAATTCATTTACGCTCTTACGTGTACAGGAGCAAATACGAGCTGGCCGGCATATTTAAGATTCTAGCGGTCAAGGCAATTAGGTCAATTATTTACCTGTGCATCAAAAGCTTTCAGGGAGCTTTAATCGGTGCGTGAGTGGATATTCCCACGAAATAATTTTAAAGCTGCCAATTAGTACGGCCCACAGAGGCTCACTCGTACAAAATTAGCTAACCTGAACTAACCTGATGCGGCCAACCTGCATGGGCTTCGCCCATCTAATATTCGCTTGTTGCTTTAACTTTTTTTTGAGATATTTGCACGGGCAAATGGCCGGTCTTTTGTTGAGATCTTTCTGTTGGGGCCTGTGCTCACAGGCAGTGGAAAATGTCATCGAAGGCAACTCTTCAAAGAAGCGGGAGAAAAACGGAAAAATCTCATTTTTTTTTTTGGAAGGGCCCTCGGTAGGCCTTCAAAAACGGACCGCTACAAAACGGGTAATCTCGGGGAACGGGAGAACAAAAATAGCAAAAAAACCTTTTAGAGAAACTCCGTTTCTAATCATCTAAATTCGAATTACGTTTTAACTGCCGAACTTTCCTCCGACCTTGACCTTATACGACTATATGAGCTACATAAACAAATTTGATTTCATTTAATGAAGTAAATTTACCGGTTTTATGTATTCCTGGTAAATAAGTATGTGTCACTCTAATTGTCAAGGCCACGAGGAGCTTTTCCGGGGAAATGAAGGCCGATCATACAGGGCAACTTCCAATTTATGTAAGATGAGTTTGTTGTCGAAGTAACGCCTTGCCAAGCTCTATTACGCAGCAGGTAATATGGTAATAAAATGCCTTTATATCGAGGACATTGTGTCCCTTCAAAGCGAAATTGACGAAACCACGGAACACTGAGTCGCACTTACCAAGAACAAATATAACCGGTGCCTTCGGAGCCTCGAACAGCACCTGGGCATTATTATGCATGGGAAACTTCCCAGCCGAAGGAGTAACGGCGTTTCTAGATTGTGGACGAGGGGAGTTTTGCACCCAACTTTCAGTTCCTTCTTCGAATGCTTGAGAACCATCACTATGCTCTGAAACCATGAAACGTTCGTTAGTTCTCACTCACACGAAAAAAGTTGTTTCTTTAGTTTCTTTCACGGGTCATTAATGCACACGTGTCGTTTACAAGGGAGCTAATTACATGAATCGAACTATATCCCCTTTATTCATTGTTAGTCATTTTAAAACGAATCTCACAGAATGGATTTAAGTTAGGAGGAAATTCATGAAATTAGTGCACCGGCAACTGCCATTGCTCAGAAGCGACGTCGAAGCCATTTGGAACTCTCTATTCCTCCATGGGGTGCCAGAGGAATACCGCTCGTGACGAGAGAGGTTGAAATATCAGGTTTTTCAATAAAGCCCCTTTAATTGAATTAATGTGAGCAAATTAATGAATTAGTTTCCAAAGAAATTGAGGCGAAAGTTTAGGCTGCTTCTTTTCATTAGGTCATCATGCCTGTTTGTAAGCTTTATTAATAAGACTCCCATTCCATGAATATTTCCTCGCCAGAATAATGGAATGAGTAATGGACACAGATACTTCGAGGAAATTAATCGAAAAGACGACTCGTTTGCTTATTCGTTTTATAATAAGACTAATGTCTGCGATATTTTTACGCTTGAATTTTGTGTCGTCTCACCTTGGAGTTACACAACATTTTGTAAATTGATAAGGGCGAGGAGTTTTTGTTAATATTGTCCAGAAAAAATTCCGTTCGAAAAACGGCGAAATTCGCTTTTTCCGGACACTGGACAAATCCAGACCACACAATTTTTCTCGGTTTAAAGGTTGAAGCTTTAAAAGTACCACTGCTAATCAGATCTGGATCAGGAAATGTGTTTACTTTTTTCAATTAAGGTCCTAAAAAACGCCGAATTGTTTACATTGCAATGAAACTGAGCCGCATTTCAATAGTTCTTTTTCCTCTTACCCTCTTCGAGATTCCGATGGAGTTTCAAATTAGACCCATCCTGCCCATATGTTTTTATGAATTTTTTTAATTTTTCATTTTGTTGTCTTTCGTTTATTTTCACGTCATTTTTGTTATAGTACATTTGTAAGCCACCCTTAAGGTGGCGCCCACAGTAAAAAGAGCAAAAAAACGAAGTTTCGCGCTTTACTCTGTACTATGAAGTGATACCGGGTTCTTTAAAATGTGCCAACGTTCACCATCAAGTCGAGCCCTAATTTGTCACATGCCTCCATAACTCACGCCTGAGTACGCATACCTGTATCTAAGCAGATTCCCATATTCCACTGTCACACTTAAGTATAATTAAGCAGTGCTCTTAAATCACAAGGATGCAAACAGAGACGCGGATGCCGCGGCGACGGAACCGAATTACTCATTTAGGAGAACACGCAGTATATTTCTTGTCGTGGCTCCTATCCGAAAGTCAAAGAACAACTGCCTCAAAGAAAGCGAGCACCACTACATCATGTTGAAGTTCAAGTTCAGACCGCGACCGAAACTGGATGTGGAGTTTTCCAGAGCCTGGATTGGAGGTGAAGAAAAGCTTGGACATACATGCGCGCGTGGAGTTCTACGTGCAAACTGAAAGCATTACGCGGAAAAGCGTTAGAACTGAGAACTTTGAATAATTAATAATCACCTTTCCATGGGTCGTCATGGATACTTTATTATTACTTTTCTTGACCGGTGGTGGTCATATGCGCATGATTCCGGAGGAGAGGCGGTCAGCGAAAACCATCGATTAGGTACGGTCAACATTTTTATTGGTGCTTAGATGATTCTGCGATTATTAATTCTATAGGTTTTTCAATTATAAGTTCTGTGTTGATAAGTACGAGGTATTCGCTTAAATTTAAGTATTCAAAACGTCGTAGTTTAGCTGCGGTTAGTATTATTCTCTTGGGTCCGATAAATCCCAGGTTAGCGGTGGACTAAAAAATAAGGCGAGTTTGAGCGGTGCGATGATAAGGGTGATCATAAAAAAACCTCATGTAGTTTTTAACTAATCTGCAATGCGACAAGCGGACAAATGTGTGGAAAGCCACTTTCCGCAATAAAAACTATATTTTGTCTATAAACATGATGACCTCGGGTGCTCTGTTTGATGAATAGGTGTCACAGTTAGTTATTTGAAGTAATCGGTGCGGAAAGATAGTTATCATTGTTAATTCTGTACTATTCCCCCTTTCCGCACTGAAACGAGGGAGGAAACTGCGCTTTCTGATGTTAGGTACAATATTTTTCCTGCGAGCGCATGCGTATTATTTTCATTAAGTTTACTTAAATATGAACGTGTGGTAAAGTTACGCATGGGCGGTGAAAACTTTTGCCGGACGCACGTCAATGTCAAATATCCGTTTTGACACTGACACATGTCACTTGCCCTGGTGATATCGCTAAATTCTCTACTGAGGTGCCGTACGATTTAATAAAGATCGGTAAAGCTTCATTTCATTTTTAGAATTCTGGACAGCAAGACGTCGAGCCGGCATTTTCGGACATCAAAAATATCAGTGGAGTATGTTTGTTAATGCCGCACCGTCCTGTTAAGGTCGAGGTGCGTGGTAATGACCGCGTCCTTCCATGCCTTGGTCGGTGTGTTTTGTTGATGGAGGTCTGAATTTATAAAATAAAACGAAAACATCATATTGTCTATCCTTATATTATGTGAAACTACAGGATCTAAAGTTAATTCTACGACGCAAAACCTTCCATTATCCACCTCAATAATAGAGTTCTCGCTGCTATAAGTCCTTGCTGAAAGGGGCCAATATGGGAGTTTATTAATAATATGAAGGACTAAAGAATTATTTATTTATCAAAATTAATACTCTGACTCAAAAAGACAAAACGTTTTACATAAACTCGTTTCAGACGAAGCTCAATTTTATTCGAAACTACGAAACTTAATAACCAGTTTCAGGAATATTCAATTATTAAGCTGTTGTAGGGTACTTTCATATTTACTCCGAACCTCCTTAAGGCGTTTGTTTCTCAGAAATGGAGGGTTTTGCAGAATTGAAGGTTGCAGTTGAAAATGTTGTACTTATTTATTACCCATTGAAACCCATCTACACACACCGTCAAAAATTTTGGGCCCTCTGTATAAACAGGGTTCATAGTTTATTTGGTCGTATTTTATAATGGAGACAAGTTTGTTATTTATTTTGAAAACGAAAAATAATAACAAACACGAACATAAATGTGTGTTGTTGGGCATTTGGCTACGTATCTGCAAACATGGTCAGTTCTTTGGTATGTTTTGGGAAGAAACTCTAAAACTTGTTCTATATTATAATGCCAAGACGGGAAATCAGTGAGTTTAATAGGGCAAGGATAGTTGCCTTGTATGGTGCTGGACGTTCAAACCATCAACTTCCTCAAATGTTGGGCTACTCCGAGGTCTGCGCTTGTGCGAATTACCCATGGGTACCAACAAGCAGGGAACGTTGAATGAAGACCGCGCAGCGGACGCCCACGAGGTTCGAACGAAAGACGAGATCGATATTTGGTGCAATATATGCGCAGGCACCGTAATGCTACAGCTCCAGTCCTACGGAATCGTTTTCAAAGGACGTTTCCGATGGTCATATCAACCTGTACCGCTCTCAGAAAGCTCCATGGATTAAATCTACATGCAAGAAGATAATTAAAAGCGCCCAAAGTTCCTTCACAACGCAGAATCCTCCGCTTCCAGTGGGCCAGGGAACATCGGGGTTGGCTTTTATGGCAATGGGCATTATTCACTAATAGATCCGGATTTGGATTGGTAAGCAAATGTCAACCGGTAAAGGGTAATGGAGAGCACCAGGTCATCACGGAAAATTAACTTATCCACTGAAAGTTACTCCATACAATGACGGGACGATAGCGTTTTCGGGTGAAATAATGTCGGCGAGATAAATTCTCATAAACATGACAAGTTTATACGGAAAGTGTCATCGGGCCAATCATATGTCCCCTGCGCGCCGAGTTGAAGGCCAACGCAAGGAGAGTCCAATAGGAGCTTGCCCGGAGGCAAATTACTCGATTAAATTGGCCGGTGAACTGCCCAGACATGAATCTTATTGAAAACGTGTGGGATTTCGTGGGTAGAGCGCGATTCGCAGTCGAATTCATCCACCACGAGACGTTGACGAGTCACCTGCAGTTGCACGAAAAGAATGGAACGATGTCCCTCGGGAAATTGTGAACACGTTAATTGTTTATATGCGCAGACACGTCAATACGTTATTCACCGATCATTAAATTGTTTCCTATTTCCATAAGAAATGTTTTATAAAATTTTGTTGTTAATAAAGTATACTCAGAAAATCCATAATTCCACAAAACAATTTTTTCCATAGGTTAATCTTTTTCTAAACGATTTTGTAAAGATGAAAATTCTTTAAATATAATGTAGTTACATTTAAAAACATTATAAACAATATGAAACAACGTAGTTGTATAATAATTAGGGTGTTTTTGACGGTGTGTGTATTTGGTCGATTTCCGAAGTAAACTGGGGGCAATTTTAGCATTAGACCTTCTAATATTTTATTTAGCGTCCTTGGATAAATATTTAAAATTATCCACGCAAGGACTTTTTGAGTTCGGGGCACCTTCATTTCTATTTCTTCAGTTCATACATCTTCATCTGACACTTTCCCAGTATTAGTCGCAACTCCCCTTTCTGATCTTTGCTCCGTGGAAACTCCTTGAACTGACTTGATTCTCCTTCTTCCCCGTCGTTTTAATATTAATAAAGTGGATTATAATTTCCCTATTAAAATGCAATCCCCGATCACGCAATGTAAATGTCTTTGTTTTTCAGACTTTTTAGTTAACTTTTTCTATTAGAGTTTTTATACAGTAGTTTTAGCACAGTGAACATCAGATTTAGGCAGGCGATCGTCGTGACCCCTCGCGTCCAGTCTTCGCAATCGCGCTTACGGCGAGTTTTTCCAATTCTCCACTCAGAAGTGGATTTTTTTGCGTGAAAACTTCCTTAGATCGTTCTTGCGATTTTTTCCAATACAGTAATGAATCCTTTGAACATCGGTGCGTTCGGTCGGTATTTTGATTAGTTTCGAAGTTGGAGGATGGGGGGGCATACGGAGTCGCAAGAAAGAAGGCCACCCAGTTGACCACAGAATATATTTCAGTAAAAATATCATGATCCTTCATTTAAAGATGATTTCAACTGCTTGATTGCTACTTTATATAACTAATTCTCCAAAATGGCCCGTTAAAGCATTACGCGTTGTTGATGTTAGATTTAATCTCGGGCAACAATTTATTGAGATCAAACGTAGGCAAGTTTAAACATGGAACACTTTTCAGAAATGATTTATTGTCTGCCACATTACCAGATTTACTGCTTTGCGATTTACTAAGCAGACTTTCGCTTTTAAGGATACTGAAGGTCTCCTTTTCCCACGAATTTAACGGCTGGCTATAGTGGTCCTGATTTCTGGAGATAAACTTTCTAAACAGTCCAAAATAGTTACGCCTAGCTATGGGCACGCTAGAACGTGTGCTCCGTCGATGATTAGTTGGTTTAATGTTTTCGCTTCCGTTTGGTTTTCTAGACAAAGAAGGTTTTGGGTTAATTTTGTGCCGAGAAAACGAAAATTTCGGTACCCTATCCCCACGGCTCGAAGGGAGCTTTTTCTTGGTGGCTTCTTGTTGAATTGGGTTCTGAGCTTCTGGCAGTACGAAGTGAATGCCACTATCCGCTTCGTAAACTGGAAAGAAGAAAAACGCGCCATGTAAAAACCTTCATTTTTAGTAAGCCACATGTACAGGGTGCCCGTTTCCGGGGCTGCCACGGGAATCACGACGACACAATTGATGCGGACTGTAAAGTTTGGGCGACCTTGCGCAAGTGCGAGTTCGAAAATATACCGTTTTAAAAATCGAAAAGCTCCAGAGCTTTTCGATTTTTAAAACTTAGGAGCCATGTGTCGCTGTAACACCCAACCATGTAGGAAACATATAGAAAACGCCCGCACATCCCGTAGGGCTCAAACGGACAATTTTAAACGGCAGCTCTAACTACGACTGGTGCTCCCCAATCCTCGAAATATATTTTCATTTAACGGTGCCAAATCAATATTTCTCCTGTTCACAAAGTAAATTTAATACTCAGAATCTAATTAGCCGTTTTCGGCAAAAAACTTACTTGTTTTGTTGAGCTTCTCGATAAGATCCTCAAAAACAGGTCCGGAATACAGGTCAGGCAGTGCATTTGCAGCCCTTGCATCGCCTAACATTTCAGTCCTGATAAATTCCCCCGATTTTCTTGCTTTTAGCCGATGCGGAAAATGGCCCTTTTCCCTCATTTCCTGCACGAGAATCATGAACGTAGTGTAACAGAAATACCCACGGCCCGGTCGTGTGCCCGGAGTTTAAGGTGAAATTATGAATCTGGGAATATGTTAAGTGTTGCATGACACTCTCAACGCTTTTGCGTTTAACCACTGAGTTTAATGTTAACAAAATGGGGCACTTTGTAGGAAAAGCAGTGTGTTCTTGGCCGAAGACGTGAATCGAGACAATTTTGGAAAAACTTGAAATTTTTTCCTCAGTTTGAAAAAAAAAAAAATTTCGTTTTTTCTTTCGTGGGCGCCATCTTGGCAATTTAAGTGTTCCGTACCTTGTCATCGGGTTTTCGAGGTCTCTGCCTGAATATTTTCCTTCCCCTCACAGAGAGATTCATTCCCAGGTATGGTGGCGTTCGAGGGTAATTTTGTTTATAAATCAAATCAAATAAACCTGTATCTACGTTTGGATCCTTCCTTCTGTCCACGATCACTGGAAAACAATTGTGATAGCTATACACAGGGAGTTTCAAAAGCAACGGGACAAGAGCAACGGCAGAGTCCTGCCATCGAAATATTAAGATCCAGCGCAATTGTTAAATTCCGAAAGTGAATATAAACAAAAATACTCGACGTTAAACTTAAAATTTTCATTTTTATTTCGTTCCATGTCTTCAGTTTTGGCTACTGGACCTAGTTAATATTAACAACATTAATGCTCTGCAACGCTGTTAATATTAACTTTTGGAATGCAACAATTGCGCTTGATTATTAATATTTCGATGGCAGGAATCTGCTTGGTCCCAGTTCTTTTGGTACACCCTCTACACGAACAATTCACGTGATCGCTTTTCATTTTACCTTTGATGATATCTTCCATGCACTGCGAACATAATCTACTAGTCACGGAAGTAGAAGACGATAAATCTGGACTGCAATTTATTTCTAGCAACCAAGGCGTATAATCCTCAGTCAGCATGAAATCGGCCCCATAAAGCTCGTACGTGTTAGGCCTGCGGTCCATGGTGTCCTGACTAGCCAGCATGGCGCACACAATGCTCTGCCTCATTCCGGGAAAAATCACCTGGAAGCCACAACGTGTGAACGAAGAGATGGGATCCACCTCAACGGGTTTCTACTTGACTCCATTTATCGAAGTTGCCGATTTGTTTCAAATAAGCTTTGAACGAATGGCAGTCCCACATATTGTCGTCGGGTAGCGCCTTGTCCCTTTGGTGTCCATTGGCGTAACGGCACTGGACCGCGTGATTCGTGAGATGCAGGGACTCGTGGAAGTTTTCGAGGCTGAACATCTGCCCACTGAATCTGAGGTAACTATCTCTGTCAGCAAAGGTGCCATAAATCGATTAACTAGAGAGTCGATAAAACTTGGTCTTTCAATTGTACCTGTACATCCATATGGTAAGTGGCTGAACATTGGTGACCATGAACCATTGCCTTATATCAAATTTTGTTTTGTAAATAATCAGGGGTCTTTCTGAAACAAATCTTCTATTTCTTTACGTTGCCTGGCACTTTGATTTGAACAAAAATCAGAATCATACTTGAGGCATAATTGAGCCATTGTGCTCCCCCGTCAGAGCTGTGACCCTTACTTACCGATATACTTTTGAATAACGTATTTAATTTTCTGAGTCAGGACCCTCTCAACCTCCCCAATATTCTTCACTAGTTGTATTCCTCTGCCTCGACATTTGTTTCCAGGTTTTAATATCCAGATATTTCTCATGCCATCCAGGTCATACTGCGGCCAGTGCTTTGCCATTTCTTTCAACCTTATTTTTGCTTCGGCGTAATTGCTTAATAACTTATCCTGAAGTCATGAAAATAATTTTACAGGAAATATAAGTAGGAAAGGTTTTATACGTAAAATCATCAATTTGGTTATTTCGGTTATCCCGATGCTGAAGAGATTTAATCACATAGTCGAAAAGGTATTTTTCATTGTAGGCGATGAAGTAATCAGTCAGTGGTTACGCTGAAGATTAAGTGGATGGGGATCTTATTACTCAGGATGACGTCGTTAGTCAGGGTAATAGCATTGCATCATTGCGCAAGGTAAGATGAAATTGTTTGACGTGGACCACATTTTCTGCCCAGCAGACAAGACGTTTCGATTTCCGGCAACCATCATCAACTTTGTTTGTTCTTTTTTTTTATGGGAACATTTTGAATTTTAGTATTTGTGAATTCTGATTCGTCAAAGAGCGCCTCAGAAATAACATCCATACGTTTGTTTAGTAATTGCATTTTTTACAGATCGACCGAATTTCGTCACCTGCAGGTGCACGATTAGTACACATTTATTTTTTGAAATTTTACTTTACTAATTTAACCAGATACTCTGTAGTGATATATCGAGCTATCCCCTTGTAAAATATGCCCGTTTACCTTAAAGTCGGCAAATAGCTCGTTATGGTGCACTACTGAATAGAAAAATCCGAGAAATTGCTCCCATTCATGATCCCACACTCTGCTAAACTCCTTGTCAATGTCTTGATGCCTTTGTCTTGCAATGTATTCAGCACACCTATTAAATTGAAGTTTCAATTTATGTTAAAGCGGATAAATATAGAACATAAAAATAGCTTTAATAACGATACCTTCGCCATATGGCTGTGTTCAAAATGGTGTCAAGGACCCACTCGAAAGGAATAAAAGACAATTTTTCAGGGACAAATGCGACGACAAAATTAACAGCATGATCTTGATGGAGTTGATAGGCGAAATTTATCGAAAGCCTTTTTTGCATGTAACATGTATTTTACCCCGGCAAGTCTCGGAATTTTTCAAATTTTGAAACGGCACATTCTTGCACTCCAAATTGCGCGTTTTTCCCCACTCAAGGCTGACCTCGTAACTTTTATGGTTACCGAAGTCCTCATGGTTGCGCTTCAAAGTCAGATACCCTGTACGTAAAGAGTATCCGTTATACGCACGAAAAAAATCCAGAGATTATTCCTTGGACCATTCTAAGAGCATCTTATCCTTTGGTGATTTTCGGAAGACCCCTTTGTTCCGAAGATGCGCAGCGAGAAAAATTTGCGACATTAGCAACATTGTATTACTAAATGTTGCATTTAAAGCTTCTTAATCTGCAAGACCTGTTGAAAATTCCTGTCTCCAGCGAGGATGCAAGAATCTGGTCTTTTCCGCACTATCTGCCGAACTCTTACAAAAACACCTGATTGAGCTACACCCAGCAACGATTCGATTTTTCACTGATGTTTTATAAACTAATGACTTTCAATGCTCCCATAGAAAATAGTCCAGGGAGTATAAGTCCGGGGAAGAAGCAGGCCATATGCGAGGTGCGCTTCTACCAATCCCGCGATCTCCGTGTGTTATTGTGAAAAATTCGCCAGCAACCATCCTGAAATGCGCTGCTGTCGCATTGTGCATAAACAAATGCGAATTTCTCGAAAAACGGATTGGTCGAGGGTGACTGCACATTAACTGCCTCATCCGAGATAGTCATATTCGACAGTTCTTGTAGATTAAGGAGCTTTACATGAAATACTTAGTAATAAAATGATATTTGTTCTCGAAAATTGTTCTCGCCCTGTATCTACCGAACAAAAAGAGTTTTCGAAAATCATCAAAGAATAAAATATTCTTAGAATTGTCCGGGAAATGAATTTTTGCCCTATATTTAATGGGCACCCTGTATATGAGGAGCGATGATTGGGACGTTTCGCTGAATTTTGATTTTCAAAATTAACATCTTTTTGCCAGTTTGGATACATGTAGTATGCAGCTAAATCAAATATAGAAGCAGTAATAAAGTATAATACGTGTGTGTTATGAAAAGTAAGTGAATGATAGACAAAGGGCCAATATGTCTCCCACAGCAATAATGATGATTATTTATTGCGTACCTTTCCATAGCAAAATTAAACGCCATGTGCGGGATTGTCCCTTCCATAGAATGAACCTCCTTCTTTTGCTCATATCTTTCGGTAAACCATTTTAAAACTCCCATGCAGGCAGTAACATGGAAATCATCCAGGAAGAGGTTGTAATGGTCTGGAAACCCTAAGACGTAACAACGTGGAAAATTTATCTAAAATAATATTGCTAAACATAACGTAGTTTTAAGGCCAATTTGAGTGCATACATTAGCGACGTTGTCCTCGGAGTACCAGTAAGACTGCTGAAGTAATAAAGTTAATCCTTCCTTGGAAGCAAAAACAGACCTGCTAAAGCGATTTATCAATTTGTACCCATTTCCTCTGTGTTGTAAATCTGATGGCTCCTTCCGCATTGACCAATAAAAATCACAGTCGTATGCTGAGAGCATCCTGGACATCACTGTGATTTAAATGATCATTGGAAAACTAATCTACCAAAACAACGAGCACAAATACCAGTCCTTTCGCATTTCTCAACATAGTTTGCTGGCGATTCCCAATCTTGCCTGACAGGCAAATTGCTGGTCACGTCCTCTGTGTTGTACCTCTGCTTGTGGCCATGCTCGAATTTCTCGATGAAGTTTCTTTTGGTGAGTTCCCTACGGATAACTGGCCAGCCCCCTGAGGGGTACCACGTAAGGCGTAGTCGAGCTTTATAACTCGTTCAAGTTACCTTTGATAGAGAAGATCCGATGATCTCTCACTGCGTTTTCAACATTTTTTTTCAACTGTGCCAACCTTTCGCTTGTGATAGTGCACCTGATTTTGCCTCCTTCCAAGCAGGATTTGGACCTTCTTGCGCATTTATCTATCGTCTCTTGTATTTCCGGAGTCACCGCTTGCAGCTTTGGCGAAGATGGTGCGCTAGCCAGAAGCCTACTAACTTTCGCTTCCAGAGCTTTAGTTATTGGCAGCTTGTTAGATTTAAGCTTCAAACTCCCCGTCGTTGACACACTTTTTCTAGAATTGTGGTTTGCTTGAGGTTCTTTTATCATTTCGACGGTCTGAGTTCTTTCAGTAGGGAGTGCCCCGAGGCTTCAGTAGCGCTTTTATTTTCAGATAGGATAACATAAGTCACGTAATTTTTGGCAATTTATTATCTGGAAAAGGTGTTTCGGTTTTTTACAGTCATAAGTCATGTGGAGCGATATGCATTATTAAGGTGGAAAATGGCTGCCGTGATGTCACGTGAGTCCACGTGATGTAGCGACGGGTCATGTCGCGCTAAAAAAATTCATTCGCCATTTTCTGCAATCGAGATTCAGTTTTTTTTATTGACATTTGTGACGGCATCGCGGCCAACTTTTTAAATAAAGATCAGTCTGCCGCTCTTCAGCATCGTTTCAGCCCACCTTGAGTCAGGCGAGGGGAACCGGCGCGTTCGCAGCGGGGATCCGGTCGTTTCGTTTTGAAGAGGATCACCCCGGATAGTGGAACGTTTCCGTTTATTTAACATAACGCCTGGTATATTTTTTTATTAATAATTTATTAAGTTTGGTTCGTTCTTAGGGTAACCAGATGTCACTTGCTTTCGCACTTTTTGGATAAAATGTGGCATTTTTGGGGAGATCGAGACTTCCAAAAAGTTTGTGTAGAACGAACTAGTTTTAATAATTCACGTGTTGACTTTTAAGCTGAATCATGTTGCCGAAAGCATGATTTTTCGACTTTCCAGTGAACTTTTTATTTTCTTAAATTTTAAAATTGTTTCTCTTATTTGTTTAATTTGTTTAATATTTTTCACTACTTTATTTTTAAAAATCTGCGGGTATTTAATGGGAGTAATGCAGAGGGTATTTAAAGCTGTTCTTACTGGTTTTCCAAATCGGCGTATTGATTTGCTTTTGCTACCTTAGGCCATATTTATCGGATACGTTTTCATCAATACAATTTCATGGAACTAATTGCACCATACACGCAATTTCAGTAATAGTTTTTGGCTCTAATGATAAAAAAAAAACTTTGTACGAGCAATGAAAAGTGAGAAGGGCTTCAGTAAGCCTTTACCAAAAGTGCTGAAAAAAGTGCCAAAAAGGAAATTAGAAAATGTCTTATGTTTTTTTACCAATGCGTAAGCAAATGACTTACCAATGCCTGGTATTAATGTTTAAAATGCGCATAGAAGGACATGCAAAAAATGCCTTAACACCTGACTTTTTTTCCATCTTGTGTATAATAATTACAACGTTTAGGCCCGAAATGGAGGGCCCGACCGCATACTCGCAACTAAGCAGAAAAGTTAGAGCTGCAATGGTATTTTTAAGGGCTTCGCTTGCTACTCGGGCAAGCCGTATATTTAGGGCTCTGTGACTATCGCGTAAAGGCACCAAGGAAATGCAACAATCCCTGGGCGGCGAACTAAAAGTTCGAGGTTAGATGCCGCTAAAATTGAGTTCTAGGTTTCTCAATTATTTTTAAACGTTTTTATTTGCACCACCGGCTTAATTAAGAGATCCAAATTAATGACCGCCCAATTTCTCTTTTAGCGGAAGGTTTCATTGTGTCGCATGTTTTAAACGCTCGCGTGTGATCATTTCAATCGTCTATCTATTTTTTACATCATATTTTGTTTATCGGAAATTCGATATCGAAAATTCGAAACCAAAACTGAAACAAGGTAGTCATCAATAAGTGCGAATATTAGCAATTTAGGAACGTTTAAAAGCGGGTAGCTTGAAGACCGTTTCATTGATCGTCTCGGAATTTTTGGCCTATCAAATACTGGGCTTCCTAAAATCTACGAAATTGATAATTTCGTGGTGCTTTGACCTCTTAAAGGGCCCTCCAAAAACTGCATCTTTCTTCCGCCTTTGGACGCCTTTGGGACAGATAGTTTCCGCGATGTGCGGCAACACAGGTAGGAAGTAACGCTACTAAAAACTTTATAAAATTCACTTTATTCATAATTACAAAATGGGACACATCACTGCCTGAGAATAATGAATAATTCGAGATTTATACTATAATTTAAAGAACTCGTTGCAAACCGTTATAAGCGGTTGAGTAGGTCCGTTACGTAAAACTATCAGATATCACTATTAATTAAAAGCAATTTGTGTAGACCGTTCGTGTTCGATCTTTTCCAGCAGTCGGTCAATCGGCTTTGTAACTTTAAGACTTACAGGTGCGCTCATAATTTTCAGTGCTCCAAGAACCTTTGTGTATTCGTAGTTAAGAGATCATCTACGGTTAAGTAACCATGACCAAGATATTATATAAACCACTTGCCGTGCTGGCATTCATGGTAATGCAAGTTTTTACTGGTCAAGCTTACACAGACAATAAAGTCGAATTGGTAAGTATATGCATAAACTGATTTTCTTGTCGGTAAAAGTTCTCTTAGTGTGTGACGTTAGTGTGAATGAGAGATTGGGTATACAAAAATTGCTGAAGAATCGTACATACATCATAAGTTTTTATTATTTTTTAATTAATTTCTTTTTAATGGTTATGCAGCTGAACTACTGTCGCAAGAGTTCCTAATATGTTATTGATACTGAATTGTTATTGTTACTGTTGTCATTCTTGCAGTTTTGTCCCATCCATTAATTGGCGTGAGTTCTTGAATAGAACGTACGTAAATAAATAAATAAATGATTCATCCTTATCCTAACAGTAACCTATAATGTAGTCTCTGGAATAACTATTTTTTGTCTAGAAAATGCTGAATTTTCCTACTACTGAAATTACTAGCAATCGATACAAAAGGCCTTTTTGAATCCAAGAAATATGGTGATTTACCCAACCGGCCTTGTCAAAAATTTGATGGTTTTCGAAATGCACAAAGTTTTTTTTTTAACTAACTTAAACTATTTCTTTTGTGGCAACAGTAAATCAGCATAATCCCCGCATTTCTAGAGCCAACCAATGAGAATTCTTCTGTATTTTTGTTGTACCATTAAGTGCGCGGATCCTTTAATTTTTTGTCCAATACTTGTCGATATCGTTCCCAAAAACGCCCAATTACATTTCAGGATTTTACTGCAAACGAAATAGTTCCCGATGTTATCGTTAAAGCTCCCGATCATCTGCTTGAAGTCAAGTATAACAAATCGAAAAAAGTTGTCCATTTGGGAAACGAATTAGCACCGATTGATGTAAGAGAACAACCAATCATCACTTTTGATGCGGATCCAGATGATTTCTACACACTCGTCATGACTGATCCAGACGCGCCCAGCAGAGTAAATCCTGTCAACCGTGAATTCAGACATTGGCTGGTATGAAAAAAAAATTATTGGGTAGATTTCAAGCCACTCGGTAGCTCATCATGATGTTTCGAGCTGACTTCACAAATCTACATAAGATTATATAGTATTTTTATTATCAGTTGAAACTAGAGCTCGAAAACACTCACTCATGAGTTATAAAATGTGATTCGCGAGTTTTCTTTTGGATTCATAGGATAAGCACACAATTTAAGATACTCGTGGGTGAGTCATTGGTGCCAGGTCAATTTTACGCGCACTTCGTCGAGTTTGTTTATATCTACGAGTACCGTTCTCTGTGCGGAATGGCGGCGTATGTCGAAGAGTCGTCTTTTCGCAATTTGAGCCGAGGCAATATTTGTATTGGTCCGCTGGCTTGGGCATTTGAAGTGTTGCAGGGCCTTAGCAACTATGATTGCATTTTAAATCGTGATATTTTTGATCATTCCTTCTATAGGCCAAGGTTTTCAACTGATGTTAAAAATTACTATGTATGAAATATCCATTGCGACCGCCACTCGGAGTTTTTTGGAGTTTCCCCAATTGCGTTATGCTTTTCTGTATTTAAAGAGAAAATTTTGTTGCATAGTAGGTATGCCACCTTTTAAATCAGTAAAAATATACTTATAGTTTAATATATATAGTGACATGTTGTAAACTTGTTTTAGGTGGGAAACATTCCAGGATCTAACATTTCCAAAGGTCAATCACTCACTCAATACGTGGGGTCAGGACCTCCGAAAGGCAGCGGTTTGCATAGGTACATTCTGCTGTTGTACAAGCAGCCTAAAAAAATTAAATTTGACGAGAAAGTAGTCTCTAATGCTGAAGTTGGAGACAGACCGCATTTTTCTATTCAAAAATTTTCTGAGAAATATGATTTGCAGCTGAAAGCTGGAAATTTCTTTCAAGCGCAATATGATGATTCTGTTCCTGAGTTGCATAAGCAACTTGGAATTGGTCAGGCGTAAAAAGACATAAATTTTATCTTGTAAAAATCGATAGAATTATCAAAAAATTAGCGTTAATAAAGGATTAATAAAAGTGTTTTAATGCTTATCCCATTATGCGTGAAAAATTATTTATTTAACAAGAAACGTTTAAATTCTAAGGATATTTTCCTTATCGCGTACTTGGAAATTGTATAAATAAAAAGTAAACCTTGGAATCCTTTAGGAACAGTGGGAGTATTATTTCGAACGAAACCCAGAGGATACTGAACACACTCTCAATTTATCCTGTCAACTATCATTCCTGTCGTCCTCTGACTTTGCTTTGTCACTTGTCACTGTGGTAATAAATTAAATAAAGTTATGAATTTTTGTCCGAAGTTGGAAGTAAGAATACTTAATTATATTAGTACGGTGATTGCTCTTTCTGATTAATTTCACATTAATATTTGATTTTTCATACGTTCCGCGTTTGCTCGCTCACTCATTAATTCAACTTAGACCCTCGCTACAACAAGCAAAGAAAAGAAATTTATAATCTGTTGTTAGCAATTGAGACTTCAGAGGAGTGGAATAGGTCAGTTGTAGTTGTGGGACTTGTGAGGCTGAAGGCCCTCCTGCCTTGATCTAGAAGAATGGCAGTTCTCGCAGCAGCTCAGCTTCTTGATGAGCTTATGGGAAGACATCGAAACATAGCCCCAAATGAAAATTTCAGATCTACTGACTGGGAAGATCCAGAGGTAAGTATTTCCTATTTCACAGCAGTATTTGGAACAGGATTAATATTTCTATGCCTGTTGCAAGGGTTGATTCACTATAGCGGTCTGGTTACAGCACCTATGAGGTATGAGAAGTCGACTGGGACTTTATTTTTTTGATTTAAATGTTTAAAGGGGCACAGTTTTGGGAATAGATAGAGTGTATTTATAGAGACCAGTTTTGTACTCTGTTTTGTCTTGCTCTGTAGTGTGTAGTCTCATCTTTTCTGAGTAATTTATGTTTAGATTTTGATTATTCTTTCTTTTCAGTATTGTAAATTTTTTATGGTAAAGTTCTGCCCACATGACCTTTTTGTAAACACAAGAGCTGACCTGGGCCCGTGTTCAAAGACACACGATGAGGAAGCCCGTAAATTATTTCAAGAGGCCAAAAAAGCTCACTTTAGAAAAATTCAATATCAGGAAGATTTCATAAGGTTTTGCACTAGTATGCTGACTGAGGTAGAGAGAAAAATTGTGAAAGGCAAGCAGCGGTTAGCTCTTAGTGGAAAAAGTGTCCTGGCTTCCACAAATCCACAACAAGCTGAAAAGAATCAGGAGAAAATAGACATATTAAATGAAAGAATCAATGATTTAGAACGAGAGGCAGAGGAGGCCGGCACAGATGGGAATGTAGAACAAGCACAGGGCCTTATGAAACTTTGTGATCAACTAAAGGAAGAAAGAGAAGCTCTCAGGAAATCTGAAATAGGTCAACTGAATCTAACGGCACAACTGGCTGTAGAACAAGAGAAACAAATGGAGGTGTGCGAAGTTTGTGGGGCCTTTTTGATTGTAGGTGATGCTCAACAAAGGATTGATGATCATTTAATGGGAAAACAACATATGGGCTACATGAGACTGAAAAAAGCCGTTGAAGAAATTACTGCAATTATCATGGAATCCAAAGAGCCTAGAAAATTTGTTAGAGAGAAGGATGGTGACAGAATGCGGAGAAGGGAGCGCGATGTGGAGAGAACCAGAGACAAGGAAAGGGAAAGAAGTCGGTCAGGACAGAGGTAAATGCAAATTCAAATGGTGTTATCTCTGTCCTGACCGACTCATACATCTTATTATTGTATCATATAGGGAGATAAAGAATAGGGATGAAGAGAGGGAGCGAGATCACGAACGTGGTAGAGACTTTGAAACGCGTGACACTAAGCACCGGGAACGGGAGAGAGACCACGAGAGGCGGCATCGCTCTGACCGTGAAGGTAAGGTTGTTGACGTCTTGGCTTCAGCGGGTCACATTATCAAATTATTGTGATACGTGACGATGTTTATTTGTGGAAATATTCGAAAGTTTAAAATTGCGTTGCGAGACGCTATTTCTTTGATGGTTATATCAACAGTTACTTATATATTAGACATATTCCCTTCTCGTTAGATCGCCACCGTCACCACCATCACCACCACCATTCCCACAGGCATCGGCGCTAATTTCAACGAATTTGTAGTTGACGAGTAAGAACATGCAACGCAGGTAGGTGCTATTTCAATTGAGCCTGAATTAACCAAACATTTCTTCCAGTTTTTACACAGGTTAGTGGCTCTGTAATCTTTTTTTAAATTTGTTTATAATGGTGGATCAGACTGTTTGGCAATGTTTGCATTTAAATGCGAATTTGTAAATTCGTTTAAACGTGTGTTTTAAAGGCTGCAGAATTCGATTTAAATCTGTGATAAATGTCTTACTACTGTCACGTTTTTTCAGTATACAGGCTGTTCCAGATGCCAAATGGCACTAAGTACAGATTTTATCTTGTAATCTGCAAAAGTTTCAAATGAATACACTAGGCCTGACATGATTAGACGAAAGATATTACGAGTATTTTTTCTCCGAAATGAAAAATTACCTGTTAAATATTATAGTTTCGATCCATTAAGTTTCATAGACAAGATTGTAAGAAGCAATAAGTATTTTACGAGGAGCAGTAGTTAAACACGGCCAAGAATCCAATATGTCACGGAAATTCAGAAATATTTTTTGGAATAGCCAAACTAAACTGGGAACGTTTTCTCAGGTGTAAATTGTAAAGTCGCATAGTAGGTGCAGGTTTCCACTGACAGCAAAGCAATAGGAACAAACCGTGCGGCGCTGACAAGTTTCAGCATCACTTGTGTTATCATAAGTTTAAAAATATCATATCAGAATCGTATAGACGGCGCCAATTAGCTGCTGGCTGTTAAGCAGGAAACCTGCTTCTACTGTGAGCAGCCCGACGTGTTAAATTCTAATATTTTCTTAGTGTATCCTCGGCCAAGGGATCTTTCTTAAACTGAAACTCCCAGCGCTGTAAAATTGTATAATCAAACTTTTTGTTTCTTACAGAATTGTCTAGTTTGGTTAAATTCCTTTTAGAAACATTTTAAGTGGTGTTTAACATAAAGAATATTAAGTATTGCGATTGGTGGTCATCAAATGGACGTTCACGTATATGCTGTATTGCATTGGATGCATTTCCACCTATTTTTCTTTAAATCGAGTATAACAGCAAATATTGAATTATTGATATTATGTGGTTTGATGTTGTTATTTCAATTTATTTATCAAATATCACAGGACATTGCCGACGAAAGTGTCATATAAGTTTTCAGCAGTGAAACAACCCGACAATGCTGCAAACAGTTGGCAACACTGTACGCGCAATTTTTTGTACTTTAGTACGACTTCTTTCGTATCACGAGGTATTTATAGTTTAAGTTTTAAAACATAACTAACAGTTCAAAGCCCGTTTTCTACGGATTCCTACCGCTTATGTAGATCCCAATATGTGTTATCATCGTTTTGCCGACGAGGTATTTATCCAGTAATTTAGTTCTAATCTGGAGTTACCTTTGAAGCTTTTCTAATCATGAAAACGGCATGTTAACGTTCTTCGTATTTTTTATTGGAAACGTCGTTGTGAATGAATTAGTTTCCACAAAAAATCGTTTTGAAACGTTAATTATTAATGAAACATAAATTCGCTTTTGGCTATGCTAGTGTGGCGGCCTTGTGTAGACAAATAAGCAATTATTAGTGATAAAAAGACAATATAAGTGGTCTTTTGAAAACTGCTTGAATTTGGATAGTCACTATCACTGGGGAAGTATTATTTGAGGTAGAGAGCAAAACTGTTGACTGAAATCATATATCATTAGCAATATCATTTTTTTGCGTCAATTATGGAGGAAAATATTTCAGCTTCAAAGGTAATTCAGACATAGTAAGTCACACCACCTACCGAGAATGGTTCTCCTCTCATGCTTTGGTCTGGCTCTTTGCAGCTGTCAACAGGTGAGCTCACGATTAACAATAACAAGAAAGAAAGCAATGCTGGTCCATAGAAGAGCAGCCGTCATGTTGTAAATACCATAATCAATCTTCTAGAAAGCCTTCCACGACGTTACTACGCATCGCCTATTTCAGGTGACATAATTTCTAGGATCGTTCTCAATATGTCGCTAATGAAAGTTTCCGTTATTTGATCAAAATTAAGCAATTTTATAGTTCCATTGGGAAATAGGATCCCTATGTATTTTTAATTGCGTTTAGTAATCTGTGGCCTCCAGGCGTTATTATTTTTGTAGGTTTTCGGCAACATTTTAATGTTCAATATGGAAACCTTCATTAATGTAATTTATCATTAGTCTACGTGGCTGATTAGTTTGTGGCAGTTGTATTTTTTAAATGACCATTGCTACTTGAAGCTGTGGTCTTCAATAATAATAATAATAAAGTAATGACTCGTTATGCAGAAACATAGCAATCGATAAACTTATCTAATTAGCCAAGTGCTTTCCAAGGTAGCGTTAGATAGTAACATTAAAATGTCAGCGTTTTTAAAGTTCTAAGTTAATTAAATGGATCCAAACTATTTAAACCGTTTCATTAGTGTTAATATTTCCTAACAAGTCCAAAAAGAGGTGTCGCCATCAGAAAGAAATACTGTGTATTGCGAAAGGAAACACAGATGGCACTAAAAGTGCAAAAAATAGTTTTAGGACTTTTCAGATCGTCAAAAGCGGAAGACAGCAGAAATGTCTAACCTCTACTGCTCTCCTTTGATTGGCCAAAGATTAGTTTTTAGGTTATGTTTCATTCCATTTTTAGAAATTTTTTCCTGTATGTGACTACGAGGTCACCGGTAAGTGTAACGACGGAGGATTCGCACCTCAAATTAAGTAATATTCGTTGACGTGTATTTCGTTTGAATTTTTACTATATTTTATGGTATACGTAATCCTTAGAACGTACAGTATACTCGTGAGGCTCGCTTGAGTGTTGTGTGTTAGATTGTGTTATATAAAAAAAAAAAAACAATAACAATGAACATTTCTTATGGGAAAATTTCAATTTATGTCCTGACATTTTTGGGATACATCTATTCAGGATATGGTTCAGGGCTTCTAGGTAGTTTACGTGATGCTATTTTTTCTGCTGAGACAGTATTTGGAGATATTATTCAAAATGCGATAAAAGTTGCTCAAAAATTTAAATCTGTGCACGAATTGTTTGATGCAGCTGTGGAGGAAGACTGCATTTTTAAATGCCCCACTGGTAAGTAATTACTCATGGTTTACGCCATTTAACGGTGGTTGCATAGTTAGCAATGATATTAGTCAAACCTTGACTTGTCCTATTATTTTAGGTGCAGTTCCAAAACCCAATAGAAATCACGTACCCAGTTCCAATGGATGTGGATCTTTAGGAGTAAAAATTAGTTCTGATTACTTACCATTTGCTGCAATGGAAAAATGTTGCAACACACATGACATATGTTACGACACTTGTAATAAAAATAAAGAGGTCTGTGATCTTGATTTTAAAAGATGTCTTTATCGGCATTGCGACAGCTACTTAGAAAATTCTGGTGGACAAACCATGACTAAAGGTAAGTTTAGTTAGGGTCCAAATTGATAGAGTGTCCAATAATTAATGTTATGATAATTTATCTATATCCGAAAGTGAATGATGAGACAAATACAAGGTGGAGAAGCTTGAAATAACGACTTTTTTTTTATTTTTAGCTTGTAAAGGAGCTGCTAAAATGTTATTTACAGGAACACTAACCTTAGGCTGTAAATCTTATATGGATGCACAAAAACAAGCCTGTTACTGTCCGCCTGAACCAGGATGGAAGGATAAGAAGAAAAGTAAATACACTTCAGGAGGCGAGAGAGCAGAGTTGTAATTTATTGAATAAAACACTATACTCCAAAATAAAAAGTTTAAATGGCTGTGATTTGTCCACGCGACAGTAATCATAATTGGCCTGACATTGAAATTGAAGAAAAAGTATTTTTTGCAGAGGATTATTCCGTTCGTACTGAGCGACAGGTAGCCGATAGATTTGTATCTCAAAATATCTTGAAAGCCCTTCAAAATATATATATATATATATATATATATGTACCTCCAGCGTGTAAACCCAAAAATGTTTTAGCGATCTGCACCTCGATCCGCACCGATGGCCCACGTTAAAAAAAAGTAACACGTTTTACACTAAATGTAATATTTACTGTAGTTAAAGCATTTTATTTCACTTATATTTATTTCCCCTCTCTTCCGTAAGTAACGAATGAAATGTAATTAGTTTAAATTATTAAATATTGCTCCAATTGATCATGGGTTTTTTATTTCAAAACAAACCAACCTAAATATTTATTTTCTCGTAAAAAAAAGTTAGTGGAATGTTCGCAAAGGAATTTATCGTTCGAGTAGAAAAAATGTAAACATGATGTGCAATCCGGCGACAAGTTTCTTTTGTTGGTTTTTAATGGCTATAAAAGCTGCAGAACTCACTGAAAGGAATTAGGACTGGTCAAACTCTCGAGTATTTTTATAGTTAAAATACTTGAGGGTCTTTAAAAGTATATTTACGAAGTATTACCGACTCGACAAATTATACGCTAGACGTGACAATATTGAGATCTTACTCTTCTTTAAACGTTAGTTAGATGATAATCTTTATAGCGACACGAAGTTAGTGGACCGTTGTTACTCATATTTCTATGTTCAATAGAATGCAATGCTAACAACGGCGGCAAAAGGCCATAAAGTCGGCTCAGCTAATATCGCAATTTATCTCTCGTCTGAACCGTATTTATTCAACACAAACATATTATCTCTATAAACTAAATTAAAACTTTTAATAAGAGAGATTGCTTGCATAAAACTCAGATCGAAAAATTTAAGGTGGCCTGAAGCGATAAACTTGACGGTAAAGTTTTAATATATATAGCCATCGTCTTCATAACTTAAGTTTCTGCTTTTTAATCGCAAACAAGTTTTATAATAGTTTTATAAATTTATATATTGTAACCAGTTAGAGAATTCATAGTTTTAGGTGCAGAGTGTGATTTTATATAACAATATGACACGAACCACATAAACTAACATTTCCTAATGCGACCTAACGGGTTCATCTAATTTCTTTGTAAATCTAAAAAATAGCTTCAATTTCCTATAGCTGACGGACGTAACTGAGCGTAACGTTTCCGAGATGTCTTCATTAATAATCGAAAAGAACTCACCCATCAGTGGGATCTTTTTCTGCGATTATTGAAATTTGTTTATATTAGTGAAGTTAACTGTAACGAGTACCATTTCGTGCTCTTGCAGTAATTCACTTAGTCAGCTAAAGAAATTTTGTTTATGAAAACGTTAATATTCATTTCTCGTTAGACGTAAAAATCAATCTCTAGTTTCCTGAGATTTAAACGAGTTTGACTTTACCTCACCCCAAGTAAACCATCTTTACAGTTGCCGAAAGAAATAAATTAAGTTTAGGTTAAACGGAGTGGTTGAATCCAAACCAAATCAAATAAGAGTTTGCTGATGGAAATACTTTAAATCCAAATTCTACATAACATTTTCTAACCATAAGGAAAAAGCTCAAGCTTGCTTAACGTCTGTAAAAGAAAATCGATTTTCGAATTTAATTAAGGTACATGTCATACCTAAATTAAATTACTTTCTTGAAATAGTTCGAGTGGAAATTGCTTTAGTAGATTCAGATAACGGCCGGAAATTTTCTTCGAGGAATGTTTGTGCCGAGTTCACTGCATTCATTGTTCTTTAGGTTTTTACTCATTTTCAATTATACAGCGAGGACTGAAAGTTGGAACGATTTTTGTAAAATCTCCACGAAACGAGGAATAAAAATTGCTCGTATAAGTGCAACGAATTTTTTCTGTCTCGCGATCGTGTCTGCGCTGACATTAAGGGGTATCTCTTTAGAGATGAGAACGGTGTTGATAAAGCGTGAGGAAAGCTGTCTTTTTTAGTGGACCCTAGAAAATATAATGTTTGCTATTCTCAAGCGGTTTAGCGTAAAATCGACGGCGGGTTCGAAAAGTATGTTTCAAAGGAAAGAACGAATGATGTAGTAAATTGCAATACTGCCCTTCCGCAAGTTTCCGTAATTCCAGGCAAAACTGGTTGACTTAGCGTTACTCTAGACGACTGGGCGCGCCGGACACGCCTCAAGCAATCCCGAGGAGACAAATTCAGAGGCACAAAATCAAAAATAAGCAAAGACTCGAGAAAGTTTTATTTTGGGACAAACTTTGTATTTCTCATTTCAAAGGGAAATTGCAGAAACAAAAAAACTCGAGAGGTTTTTCTGGAGAATTTTGAAGGGTAAGAGTAATCTTGAATTTCATGCGGCATTGAGTACGTCACGTTCATAATACGTTGTGTCGATGACAAATGTCACGTGCATTGTAGGTGCTTTCACCCACACTGCAAGGGTTCGACGTACATACTGTTCGATTTTGAGCGAGTTCCATTATACAGAACCTTAGGACGCTTATAGGGTTAATCAAAATTCCTTACCCAGCTGAGATCAAAGCGGACATGAAAAATTAAACATCCCATAAATCTATCTACTCCGACATCCGGCCCATTGCCCTTATGGGGCATCGCGACGTTTCCATCCGCATCGTCCAGTTTCCGATTAAATATGCAGTTTGCTCTTGCAGTGAAGTCACGAAAAAAGAACCGAATCCTTTCGTGTTATTTTACCTCGATCTGGAGTCGCACAAGGGAATTTGCCGTCTATTGCAGTCAGTTCTTTGCAAACTAAACCCTAGAGGGCATTAGTTTTTTAAACCCGAAGTACCTACTTTTATTATTTACCTTTACTTTGGCAAAGAGAAAAGGGGAGTTTTAAAATGTTTTCTTAGGATTAGGCCGACAAGACAAACTCCGATAAAGTGAGGTGAAACAGTTCTTCTTTTCAGAAAATCGGGAGGTGCAGTAAAAAACCGACACGGACGGGGACGCATGTAAAACCTCGACTTGGAGTTGAACTCTTAGAGACATTTGGCAACTAATAGATGTTTGGTGGTAAATAGCTCATTGTTTAAGTGTCGCCCTACGTTTACAGGTTGCCGCCCACTGTGACGTTTTAGCTCTACGACCATCCGGTATGATTACCGAAACGAACGACCAATTTGCCTTTGGAAAGCACTCGGTTAGTCTTTTGTTTGGTGACGTAACGCGTTGCAGCAAGAAGGAGTCGTTCTGATGTCGAGGTGTCCGCATCGCCATTTTTTGCGTTTAACGTTGTTGTTGGTGCACACAGAGTTGTGCCAGGTCCGCCGTCCTAATGAAAAACTAACAAAAAAGGTAAATGATTTGAAATCGCTTCATAAAAACACGCTTGAATCGCTTGGTGAGCATGCCGCTGCAGCTTTAATGTATGAGGGAAACAGTCACCATGAGCTTAACTCCCGGCGTTTTACAAAGATGTCGGAAATATTCAGCTGAGCGGTTATCAAACTTCAAGAAACAGCGACGCCCTCGATTTTCCTATACCTGAGAGGGTTTTGGAGTTGGATCATAAATTATAGAAATGCTAGAAGCAATTGAAATAAATTGCGCCGTGGTTTAATGTTTTTGTTCTATTTTTCGCGAAAGTTTTAAAGCCATTTTAGAGGCGATGCAAAATTCCATCTGAGACGAAGCGCTACGAAAAAGTTTAATTTATGTATTAGATCTCTTGAGGTGGATTTGATGTTATCGCTAAATCACGCCTCTAGTTTTAGCTATTTTTTACCTGAGGTGGGAGCAAAATTGAATAGCGTGGAATAGTTCAATACAGGGAGTCCCGGTCGTAAATCTCGACAATTTCACTTCGAAAGTTTCTTAATTTTCAAGATATAAACACAACCGAAACAAATGAACGCGCACAGTCGCAGGAAAACTATTGAACAGGACCGCACTCGGCTCGCATGAAATGTAATCGGTGACGATGTGTGAGCTTATTGTCAGAGTAATTTAATAATCTAAAGATTGGAATAGATAAGGACGTTGACGAATCACGCTCAACGATAAATAAAAACGAATAATACGAATGTACAAAAGCAACAAAAATGAAACTGATTGCAACTTCGTAAAACGATACGTCACCTACGGGTGCAGACCAATCGACGGCTGGCCACGTAGTGGATAACGCGTTTATTATTATTTTGATCGTGTCTACCTTGAAAATAAATACGATCATTACGACCATATGACCGCTATTGCATTTAACCGAGACTGCCGTCGGGCTCATTTCAATAGCTCTGTTCCTATTGCGCAAACTTGTGCATGCATAAACGAGATTTCTCAGTTTTTTTGTATCACAAATGTAACGGTCGTTAAAAAAATTTTAAATTAACATAAAAACCTCTGTGGTATGTCTGTACGCAACTCACAAAGCACTCTTTAGGCCGACACGTCGAAGCTAACATTTTATGGGGAATGACAGGCTGAACATTACTTTAGTATTTATATTTCTGGTGATCATACTTACAGTATAAAGTGCATAGTCCCTACCTACTTATTTACGATTTTCTATATTTGATTACCTTAATATTATTTACACCAACTACATCGGATCGTTACATCTACAAATACAAATGGCAGTAGGGTGTTCCTTGCGCATCTATACGTGTATGCGTTTGTTTTAACTCGAAACTCTCTAAATTATCAGGTCTAAAGTCAACAGTTTTTAGTTGTAAATTAACACTATAAAACACCAAAAACCAGTACCGGCTCTATGCGGTACCTATTTTCGCCCATAATGCTAGCAGTCTTAATTCATATTTTTAATGAAATGTCATACAAATCGCTGTAATGAATTAGGATAGCAAAGTATACATGGGTTATTTGTCACTAGTACTAATAATAAGTCTTTTGTACAGTATTTACATTGCATTAGTAGTAACGCGTCGGCTAGGCATGGGTCTACCTGCACCAAAACAAAACCGTATTTCCATTTTCCTCATATTGCGTATCGTCGCAACCAACACCGAGATAACCAATTTTTCATATTTCTTTTTCATTACAGTCACAAAACGGATTTACGCCGTTTTGTCGCCAAACAGTATCGAAATCAAACCCCTTCTAACACTGTTTTGCGCGTTTTGTCCTGACGTTGGCAATACAGAGTGTATCGCAGTAAAAAGGCAACTTTGCGTCAATTGTCGCGGAATTAAGTGGGGAAAGTACACAGTGCGGTTATCTTGGTTGCGCTTCGTCGTTTGAGGCAATCGCGAAATATGGCTCTGTCGTAGTCTCTGTGGAACGCCCAGTACATAAAAAATATTGAATCGTCCAAGTGAAAGCCTAAAATTACAGTAACAGCATACCAACGAAATCCAACTTTATTATTTATCTGGCTCGAAAAATCACAATGAACAGTAACGTGGTCGTAGTTACTTGCTTTTCATCTCTGGAGGTCACTTACGCACAACTTTCATTGAACCTTTAGTCGATACTGGAACGACCCTATAGGAATAGGTTTAACAGATATATTTAGAATCCTAATAATACGCAACTATTGTAAATAGGATTTATACATATATAAACTCTCTAAAACAGCGCCATTTGCAGGATTTAAACACATATTACAAGTACAATAATTAACCCGAGTTTTCTCGGGAAAGGTGGTCTTGAAATTAAAAATTAGTTTATCAGTACTGGTTAGTGACAACTGGAAATTTACCATTGATTATTTATAATTTCAGTCCCTTTTCGTTTTTTCACTTAGCCCCGTCCTGGATTCTGCCAAACTTAAGAAAATACGCGTTTACTAAAAGCGTTTTCGATTAGTTGTGTATATGTACATGACGAATCGTTTGAGCCAGAGGAATTAGAGTTACCCATTTTGTCTAAGAGGCTCTTGCAGTTCTAAGGTATACGAAACGAAAGTTAGAAAACTAGATTGTCGGTGTCGGATTAAAAGGTCACATAGTACGAAAAGTGTTCTGCAACCACTAAAGGGTAAGAACGCTCCTCTTCAGAACTTAAAAAATTCTTTCGCGTGTGAAGGAATCCAAATTACTTGCTGAAAAGGAGCCGCTCATTATTTTCTCGACAATGCGAAAACAGAGAAGTCGTGCGGATCTCCGGTGTTAATAATTGTTATTCGATTATTTATTGCTATTTCGATTGTGGTCTCGGTCTTCTATCGTTAGATCTCTTCGATGTTCTAACCCCGCGGTCCCTTAAAAGACGATTTTTTTTCAATCTGGGGTCAACTCGAAGCAATATTATTCATAAACATTATCACAGAGTACTGGTAAAATGAGGTATTACTACGGTGGTTGTATTATTATGACAAATTGCTTTGGGTAACGTCCGTCGCGTGGTTCCTCAATAACCGAGATATTTCCTTATCCGCACCTACGTTAAATTCACTATCGATTAAATTTTAAGCGAAAGCAATTTCGCATGGGAATGTTCCTTAATTAATCCTTTGGGTCAACAGTGGGAGTAACCCTTCAGCCAAAGAGCATTGTTATTTTGCCACATATTGTTGTTAAATAATTAATAAAGCTTTTGTCCCGAGGATTACTAGGGCAGCAGATTAAACTATCAAAGTCACCCACTCAAATGATAATCCTGGGGATAACACTCTGCTTCTAATCTTCCCAATTTGACAACACACCTGACAATGCGGTATTATTTAGGGTTTTTAGAGTTGTTTGATCAGTTTGGAGGGATTGGAGGCAGGCTTAGGGCACGTGCACATGCTTCACAATACGTAATTGTGATGCTTATTGGTATTGTCGTCGGCGAAATTCACGACAATAAGGCGAACAGCTCATCGTTGCGCATTGATACAAACTTTTGCGTTGTGGCTCGACATCTGGCTTCAAATTTAAATTACTTTGGAAATTGCAGAAATAATGGGCATCATAACTTCAGAATCGGGCGCAAGAGCTGGAAAAGTAAACTACTAAAACTTTCCGGCTCGTACAAAAATATTTCAAACTTTAATAATGAAAACTTCTAAATTACTTAGCTATCGAACATCACTCTAGGCTTCCTAGCGATTTATTGATATTTAACCGCATCTTAGTTAAAGAAAAGTTAACGCCAAACCGTCGAAGAAATACTTCTATGTCGGAAAGTTCCATCGCGGAAACTTGACGTTTCACGGTCTCGTTGCGAGCGGGTCCGACGTGAATTTTCGACACCGAGTGGGTCCTCGGCGACGTGGGAACGGGGCCCCCGTAAAAAAGGGTTCGGTTCGAACGCACGTCGGCACGCAGCGACGATCGGTTTTCCGATTATGTTCTCCCGTCGGTTCTCGTACTGCTCAAAGGTGCAACCAAATCAACCTCGCTTGGCCAGAATCTAATTTATCGGCGCTCCTGAGTATTCTCTAAAAGTGAAGTTTAAACGCTGGCGCGTCATCGTCGAGAGGGAGAGGTTTGGGATTGCGAACGCTCGGGGGTACCTCCGCGAAGTCTCCGGAGCAGCGTCCTCCGCCCCATCTCGGAACGCTTCGCAACGAAGTTTTTCAACGAGATAATGTACGACCACACGTGGCTCGGGTCGCTATCGATATTTTCCAACAAAATGAAATCAATTTGTTATCTTGGCCGTCCCGATCTCCAGACCTGTCACCAATCCAATATGTGCGGGATATTATGGGAGGAAGGGCATGTAGTGTACTCCACCTCCCTGGCCCGGGACGAGACCCCCCCCCCCCCTCAAGAGGGCATCGATCATGTTATTTAATTGACCATCGCAATTATTCGAAACGTGCCGGTTTTTTCCGAGGGGCGAGGTGGGGAGGGGTCGTCTTTGCGTCACGCGGCACAAGCAAAAACCGCAAAACTCATTACTCCCGCAAATCGAAATGATTTAAGGCGTTTCGCTTTTCATAAAGCTTTTTTTTCGCTTTGCAATATGAGTAAGACCGAAGGCCAAACAATGGAACAGAAACGAAAATGACAATTAATTTTCATAATCCTTCCGTCAGTTTAGCAAAACAGAAAGGCCGGTCGTTTTCCGTTTTCAAATTTGAATGACAAATTATTGCTGTTTTAAATTATATGATCTATTGTTCTAAACTATAAAAACATTTATTCTGCTTCCGGACTTTTTGAAAGATATTAATATCCGGATTTGTTTCCGACGTTGAAATGCATTTTTTCCAAGTTGTCCGCCTGCGAGTCTGGCTTAAGCTAATGTTTACTTTTATGTGCATGTAATTATTGTTTTGTGGAAAGGCGGAAAGAAATGCTCAAAAACAGACGAATTTAAGCGCATCCCTTAACAGAAACGTAAATTGACGATTTAATTGTTACATTCCCCTGGCTCTTTGATGTCTTTGTCCGGAGGGCTAAAAAATGCGTTTCACAAGCAACCGCTCACATCATAAAACGATAATAACTAATTGTATCACCAGTTCAAATAGTTTGAGTTGAAGCCTTAAGTCAGTAGTTAGATGTACAATCTACGTAAACTCTAAATTCAACAAGTTCAATTTGTAAAGCACTACTTAGTCCGGAGGATTCTCTACATTATTTTAGCCTGAACGTTGGCCACTGAGATTGTCTATTAGTTAACTCTAGGTTTAATCACTATGTATGTCTTGCGATCTCACGTTCCGAATTGGCGAATCACACTTAACTGACTTGGACACCACTTTATAATTTAGACTACAGACACACGCACACACATGAAGTTAGTTCGAAAAAGGCTACATTACTAATGTGGCATGGGTCGGGAGGTATGGATCGAGTCGTGATCGCACCATGCAAGTGAGAACTACCGCTACGCTTTGAATAAATAATTGCATTTTTCGAATTCTACTCTAACTTACATTTAACTTATAATACTTGTAACAGTGAACTTTTCTAAATCCCGGTTTTCTCACTGAAAGATTTCATTTCTAGATTTGGGGGTTGCTTGATTTACGACGCGTTCATTATCGCACTGGTAATGTAATATTTTAGATCCCGAAACGTCTCGTGTGTGGCAAATTCGGAAATAATCAAAACGAACAAAAGCGGTGGAACCCACCCGCGCGTCCCGCGCGCCTGCATTCCCTTTGAGCCACTGCTCTCTTTTTTTGTCAGTCTCTGAGCTCATTCGAACTTCATTGTAAGATAAAGAGCCAAGTGAATTTACTTCTAAGGTATTTTTTGTTAAGCCGATGAAATGATGCGGTACGTGGGCAAAAATACAGTGCAATAACGATTAAAAAGGAAAAAAAAACGTTTATGCGCCTTATACTCTTCATTTTCGACAGTTCAGGTACCTTAGTATAGCGCATTTAAACTCGCTTGTCACCATTGTCAGTTGGCATAAAAAACTACGAAATTCAATGAAAAAAATTAAGGTGGCACTCAAATGGAACGAAGGGGTGCCGATCTGTCACTTTGACGTTGCGTGCGTCAAATAATTGACGTTTCCTTTTAATGCGTTCGCTGGAAATGGCGGCTTCCCTGACGGAATTTCACAAAATAACTACCCCGTGTGTGAGGGAACAGAAACGTTAAGTGTTGGCGTTGGCGGAACGAGTAGCACTCTTCACATTTAGAGCGCCGCAAACAACGTACTGCGTGCGTGGCGACTCACTCTGTCGACACCAATCGATGTTCCTGTTATCACACTTTCCGTTCTAATGGCGACATTATTAGCAATTTAACCCGAAACGATAGTCAAGACGTTGTATGATATTTAATGCATACGTAATGAGGTTTTGTTCGAATCGTTCATTTTCGAACGAGATAATTCGGACCTCACAACTGATTGGAGTCGATTCGATCGGAAGAGTGTGCCGGGTCAAAAATATACATTTCCTTAACGCAGGTCGTGGCTTTAGAAGATCGTCGGCGAGTCTTCTGGCGAATGCAGGCGGGGGCATCGTGGATGGGAAATTCGAAGCGTTACAGCGGGTGGAAGCCGCTCTCCTTGGCACGAGGGTATCTGTCGAAAGCAAAATTTCCGAGGCAAAGGAAAACACTGGGGGGAGCCGAAAGGTAGGCCCGGATTCGGGAACTCGGTCGTAAAATTAAAAATGTTACCGACCGAGTATTTTTAACCGCTGTTTACTTACCAACTATTCTGACCGGTCTAACAAATGACAACAAAGTAAACTATAAGTGGATCAGTAGAGTTAAGGGTCATACGCAAATCGCCTATAAAAAGCTACTGAAAGAAGTATTATGCAAAAATATGTACATATTTTACTCTAAATGGCATCCTAAATTGCGCTCAGGGTTATTGCTCCGAAATCGTGAGATCGCCAAGGGGCATATTTGTAAATCACTTAAAGGCACCGACAGATAATAAGTGAGCTGGGGGACGGACGAACCGGTGATCGGGAAATCTCATACGGTCGTTTCACGATCCATATGTATAAATTCTACCGGAGGTCCTTTATGTCAAGAGTTGAGACCCGGGTCCAACAATCTCGGGCCCATGTTTAGCTTCTTTTTAGCTAACTTCCGACGCCTGCGCGCACGCAACCGATGAGCAGTCAAGCATATCAGCACAAACATAGAGGCGAATACTGCAAATCCTGCTGCTATCGCCGCCAAAGGCAAAGAATTCAGCAGTTTTGATGCCGCGCCGCATTGGGCTTCCGCTTCGTCGTACCCCGAAGGGCAATTGTCCCTACCGTCGCACCACAACGAGGGACTTATGCACGCGTCGAGCTCCGGACACTTGAACGAGCACTCCAAGTCAGTGTCGTTTGCACTAGTGTTTACGGGCACTTGCAACTGGGTGAGGAGGGAGTGTCTGGAACGCGAGATTTCCAGCCAATTGAATGCTGCCACTCCGGGTTCGGAACCGATCCACTCGACAATAAATTGTGGCGGACGTTGCACTAAATGGGTCAAACCCTCCCCCCTCCACTCCTCACTAAAAACTTGAACGGCCAGAGGCCTAGCTCCAGGCTCAGCGGGACAGATTGCCCTCACTAATTTCGGAGGTTTGCCTGCGTAAATCAATATCCGATTGTTGGTGGTTGGACACCGCGACGGCTCGTCTGAGCGGGGCTTCAAAGACAAGAACGTGCCCCAGCTGAGGAGGAACAGACTGCTGTTGCGCCGGGCTTCCACTAGCCACGGCAGCCCCAGACACAGGGTTTCGGTTCTGTCAGAGGGTGGATAAATAAACTGCACTTCGCCCCCGTCGCCTCTGAGGTGCTGGACTCGAGGGCAGTCGTGCAGTTTAACTAACTCGAACAATGCATGGAAGTGCAACACCGTATAATCCTCGGTTATCTTCATGTCTTTGGCTCGGAAATGCATCTCCAAGGTCCGGGAGGACGAAATGAACACCAGCGGTTTGCTCGATAAGGTCGAATTGTCGCATATGCAACCTTTAGGGATTTGGACGTCGGGCCAAGGCACCTCGTACACACTGAACTCGGCAACGTTACGTCCTCCATAGTACTCGCAAATGTGACGACCACTGTGGGGGTCCGACAGAGTCTCGCACGAGGGATTCAGTCCGAAAGATGCGTTATTTATTGTCAGTTGCACCCTCTCATTGGGACCGGCTTTGAACCGATAAACGCAATGGATGTCTTTGGTGCCACCCCTGCCGAACAGAAATACGTTTCTGGGACCGGTCACCTCGCCCACGTGGTGCTTTCGAAAAACTCTGTGACATGGTCCCGCGTTGCTCCTATCGAACCAGGGCTCGCCCCCTAGGCGGGTATCAATGAACTCGTATTTGACTTTAAACGAGGCCGGATGTAGGGCTGTGCCATCTTCGGTGTGGTGCTGCAGTATCAAATCGTTTCCCGTTGAAATGTAGCTTTCGTCGTTTGTGCACGGACGAGTAATGCGCGTTGAATTAATGAGGGCACTGTGATCGCAAAGCAACGGTGGTTCGTCACATTTGTCTTCGATCATTGTCCGATTGTCCCATATGCGCAAGCGCGTAAGACACCCACCGCCAAATGTGCTATTGGATAATAACGCATGGCCACTCTCTCCTATAAGTAAAGGTCTCTGGTTGTAAGAAGTGAAACTAATCCAAACAATATCCTTGGGATATCCGAGAAATTTATACGAGCAAGTAGTATTCGGCGGAAGGGAGTGCTTAGGGCTAATGAGATTGCCTTTTCGTCCCCTGCCGGTCCATATTTCGTCGCTGTCCGGACTTGTAGCGTTTATATTAAATTCGCACTTGTGGCTATGTCGCGCGAAATCCAGGGAATCTGAATCGACGAAAATTATATCCACGTCTAGTTCGAACCCCTTAAGGGGAGATTGGCTGGGGGGCGAATGTAACGGTATACTGTACGGCGAAGAGTGGAAAGCGACTAACATTTCCGACCCCCGAGACACCACCCTAGGCAGCCAATCTCCGCCGCAATATTTTGCTAAGACAGGGTCGTCGGTAGAGCCTCCATCATAGAAAATTAAGTGGTCACGTTCTCCAGTGCAATCTCTCCATGCCCGGAGGGCTCTGGCAGTCTTGTTCAAACCGGCCACATTAATTGATCGCTTCATATGCATTTTATGAGCCGCCTCCTGCCTTACGGCAATCATGGCATGTTTGCAAGTGGGCACAAACTTTTGCTTGAGGCTCCAGTAACAAGACACGTTCCGAGGATACATGCCCGGGTAATTAGGAGATTGCAACCGGCATGGTTTGCGATAGCATTCTTCGAATTGCCTAGTGCAGTATGTGCCGGGGGCCACTTGGCCTCTTTCTAAAGGTGATGTCAGAGATCCGAATCTCACTATGGCTTCTTTACGCGACACGAACCGGTAGCGCAGACGGAAGGTGAAGGGCAGATGGGGAGAAGCGAAGAGTTTGACGCTCACGGTAACCGTCGAGGTCTCGCTGTAGTAAGCTGCGGGCCCGGAGGAGGTGCCGCACCACGAGCCCCCGGTGAAGGGGCGACCGAGCTCGCTCAGCTGCATGTAGCCGTCGGGACACCCATCTAAAGCGCTGGGCTCGTAGCGGCCCAACTTGAACTCGTCGAAGACCAACTGGAACAGAAAAAAAATCGTTTAGCTTCCAACACCTTATACTTATCATGTCGGAAAAGAGGATGGTATTACACACCTTCAAATGCAAGCTATCTCTGCCACCTTAAAACTGAAACAAGCTGAAAACGCGAGTCCAGTTTCGTTTTATGGATTTTACGTCCCTGGTTACAAGTCTCTCAACAACAGCGTTTTAGATCCTAGATGACCCTTAAGAAAAATGGACCGTAAACTAACAAAGTGCCCGGTGTTATCCTAAAAGTCTCTCCACTTAGACTTCAGAGAGAACGAAATATAAGGCCGCTTCTTTGTTTTGGCACTTCGGAAACTAGAAGTGAATGTGTTATTTCGCTTTTCCTGGCTTGGCAGTGGGAACACAACGAATGTTTCAAATTAAATGCGAGATAAAAAGTTTTAATGTTATTTGCGGCAAATTCCCCAGCGGTCCCCTTCTCGACCGCGTGAAATGACGTTTTTTTTCGAAAAATTCGGATTTTTCAAAATCAACCTTTGACGCTTCCGTTTAAAGCACCACGCGGTTTCTCGATATCGGGTAGTTGTCGCACCGTGGGAGGCGGGCGAGTCCGCGCCTTTCTGACGCTCGAGCCTCCCGCATTTTTAAAGGTTGAAGTCTGCTTTGCAAAACTGAGAAAATTCGTCGCCTACGTATATATTTTAATGATATTAAACCTCAAAGCAAGTCTAAAACATATTGTGCCCCTGACAGAATGAAGTTTTCAGTGCAATTTAACAAGAAATTGGAAGCTGAGAGGAAAGAAGGTGGGATGATTAAATTTAAATTTAAGGCTTTTCTGCCTGGGAAACATTCTGCAAGTGCGAAAAAGAGTCAAAATTTTCCGAATGAAAAAAATCGGGCGAGCGCTATTGAATTCTCTTCGTTGAACGACTAAATCAGCAACTCCAGTTCTCCTGTTGACTCGCCATCTACTAATTGTTTTCGGTAATTACCTAAAAAAACGTTCGCTTACCGCACAGGGTGTATCAGAAGCGGGTAGCTTAATTTCAACCGGTGGTAGAACTTTTCAAGGCCAACAGCTTTCGTTAATGCTTTCTTCCATCACTGTTACCGTGGTAAAATTGAAAGTAGCGTCGGGCAAATTTCACCGCACGGCACTGACTTAGTCGCCTGAGCGATATGCGCATTCCTGAGTTAATCGCAAAAAAATTGACACGTTTTTGTACCTACACCGAATTCTTAACGTCTGAAACGTTCACGATTGTTGGTGACGTAGTTTTTGAGTTGCACTACCGGATTTAATTGCAAAGTAAATTCATATCGTCGAACAAATAATAGAGTTGTAGAGCAAAAAAATTGACCCATTAAAAGCAAATCGAGGAACTTTTCGACTTGTTTCATTCATAAATGGTGCTCAAAGTAATCACCATCATTTCCAAAACAACACTGCAACCGCCGACGAAATGGTTCTTTAACTCTTTGCGACGTTATTGGGCTGTTTCGAAGCGATATTGCAACATTTTCTGCACGTTCTCCCGATTCTTTGATTGTGTTCATCGAATTAGCACAAACTACACTTCATCTCACGTACCCCCGCAGGAAAAAGTCACACGGGTGCAGGTCCGGAGGTCTGGCGGGCCAATTTATAGGGCCGTTCCGTCCTATCCATCGTCTTAGAAAATTTTCATTTGGCCAATTTCGCACCGCTCGTGAGTTATGGCGGGATGCGCCGTTCGGAAGAAACGACATGTTGGCTCGAATATTCAGTGGAAAATTTTCCAATAAATCGGGCAAAATATCTGTTAAAAATTGTGAAAATTTTTCTCCGCTTATCCCGGGTCCGACAAGTAGGCCATTTACGAGTCCCGGCCATACGTCAATTCCAAGCCTTCCCTGGAAATTGTTTGGTTGGTTGGGAAATGACGCGAAGGTTGGTTGTTCACGTACTTGAGCGACAGCTCATTCACAGAATCGGCGTCTTCGTGGCACATCTTCAGGTTTCGAAAATTGCACTTTTTGCACATGGCAAGGAGAGTGCGGTTGGTGTCGTTTTAACATCTGCCATGTTGTCGAACGAGTTTTTGGTCGGAGTTCAGTATTCTCGAGAATTGCTTGCTCGATATTTACAATCCCGTTGGAACGTCGTCTTCCACGTTCATGGGCTACCGGTTTAAACGTGCCGCAATCCCGAAGATGGCGAACGACGTGCGCAAAAGTGTGTTCGTTAGGAGTTTGACGCGTCGAAAACTTTCGTAAGTAGATGCTGCGAGCTTCAGCAGCGTTTTCACCGGAGGCGGCGCCGTGTGCCAAAACCACGTCTGCGCATTAAATGTTTGAAATTTGAACTATTTTTAAGAAATTTAAATGGATTCACCTGTCGGAACACCGAACGTAAACATTAACCGGACGCGGTACCAAATAAATTTGATTTGTTGACCAAGGTACGCGTATCTGCGAGTCAATTTCTAATCCTTTTTTCTCGAAAATAGTTTTCGCTCACCGACACGAATCATTGGCGCATCATGAATTTTAAGGAGGGAAATGTAAAAGTAAAAAAGTGGTTTTCGAGGAAAATGGTACATAAAATAAATCGAGATCTATCATCGATTTAAATTAAGGTACTTATTTCTAATACACCCCGTACGTACGGCACCTTCTCTGCTCATATGTATGTAGAATTTAGCGAGCGCCAGCAAAAGGCAATTAGGCGATTGATGAGTGCGAGGGAGACAGACTGCGCACTGGTCGCGTCTTTTACTCGCGAGTGATACACTTTAATACACAGGCACTAAAACAACCTCGTACCGTTATCGACCCACCTCTATGCTTCGTTATAGGACAGTCGTATTTGAGTCTTTCATCTTTAGGACGCCTCGGTTGGGTGGCACCGTCACTATTAAATATGCGAATCTTTGATTCGTCGCTTCAGATCACTTTTTTCCAGTCCTGCTCTGTCCAATGGAGGTGTCGCGCAAAATTATGTCGGGCACGTCTTTTTTTTTTTTTTTTTTTTTTGATGAAGGAGGTTTTTTGAGCGGTCTTCCTCCATATAATTGAGTAACCTGTTTCTTACTGTTCCAGGTCATCGGAAATACGACCCCTAACTTTGTTCGATCTTAGAAATGGTTCGTTCTTCGCAACTTTTAAAATTCGTTTATCTTGGTGGCGATTGGTTTTCCTGGCACTGTGACGCGTCCTTTTCACGTCAAAAATCGCGTACACTCGATATTGCCGGATAATTCAACCAACAATGATTTGTTTAAATTAGTTGTTTTAGCAATGTTTGCTTGCTTTTATCCACTTCTATACAAATTAACAACACGTTCTTCTGTTTCCACTGATAAATGTTTGCCTCGAGGCATTTTAACCAACGATATATCACGGATGAAATAAATTTTAACATAAATATTTGCCATAATTTGATAAGTTGCTCTACTCTTTTCCACCAAAAAATGTTATTAACGTAAACTTCCACAAAAAAATAACTATAAAAAAATGTTTTTTTTTTTTTTTTTTTTTTTTTTTATAGAAGTGTTTGGATATATACCGGCTCCACATTGAACCTGTACCTGAATATTCATAACTGCTAAAACTTCAATTACATTAATTTTTCAAAAGTTGCTCTTCATTCTTCCACCACTGTACATCCATCCCCGGATTAAAGTGCGCTACTTGCGAGTCGGCAATGGGAGCAGTACGCAGGCTGTCTCTCTCGCACTTATCTATCGCCTAATTGCCTTTCGCTTGCACTCGCTAAAACTTCGTGTGTCTGGCAGAGAAAACAGTATTGTAGAGGAAACCGCTGGATGTATTCGAATGCGGGAAAGTTTTTTAATAAGAATTCCCCCACGAAAAATTACTGGAAATACTTTTCAATTCTCTAACTCCACAGTTAGGGGACGTGTAGTTCCGTAATCCTTCGTTTGATACTTTTTATTTTCGTCCGTTATTTAGAAATTATTGATGTTTTAGTCTAAATATTTTTAGTTATTCAGTTATCTCAATATTTTCCGTAAAAAAACGAACGTTGAACAAAAATAATACAGGCCAACGGTAATATTTATGACACGCTCGTTTAACCTCACAAACATCTGTTTAATTGAACTTTATCCGAAAAGCCTTTTGAAATGTCGGTAAATGTGTATTGTCCGTCTGTTATAATTGTATTTGAAATTGTTATAACCCGAAAAGGAACTAAACATATAAAAATTGGTTTTATTTATTTATTTTTAGGTCTAGTAAACAGGATAAAATAGTAATTTTGCGCTCGAACACACGTGTGTCCACGTCGTTTTACCACTGGTCGTGGGAAGGTTTCGCTTATGTATATCAACTGAGCCATTAAAGACACTTGCAGTCCTTAACAACTTACAGTTATTAGTTCTCAAATCCCCAGTGTCTCATATCCGGGATGTACACAGTACGTTTTCGAGTCCCAGCGATAAATGTGCCGTATTGATCACATTAAAATTACCATCGGAGCGACGTGTGTAGTCGTACATTATGCCCTCAATCGAATTTTTCGAAAGATGTTTCTACGGCAGAAAAATCGAGGAAGGAAAGGGAAATCAAGCGAATCTCAAGAAAAAGCAGTTAATTCCCGTCGATAATTGCACTCAGCACGAGATGTCGCTAGTTCACGGTGCTAATTAAGATGCGAAGCTTAGGTGAGAGAGTACCACGTAATCAACCGCTCTGCGAATCGAGGGAATGTTATACGTGGTGACTTTTTCCGTGGTTGGTGAAGGGAAACGAACTCGGTTGCATCATCGGATCGACGACGCCACATTCTAATCTTGCGCCATTCAAAGAAAGAAACCTTTAACATGTTATTTTAAGCACGGTTAATTGAAACTCAAAGACCCCATCGGCCTATCCGAAATTGAATGAATTTCGCCTTCAGCAGAACCTTTTACTTCATCAAAATTCAGCGTCTTTGGCTGTACTCCGTAGCTTTATAAAATGCTTTGATCCTAGATAAAATCCTGAAATTAAAGTTGAATTACCTCGAAACTAAGCTTCGAAACCTCAAAAGTTCCATGAAAACCAAATTTATTATCTATAAAGCCGAAGAGGAAACTCGTACATTGGAAAATGTAATTTTCCTAATTTTGCATAAAACGTGCATCCGAACGGATCTTAGTAAATTGGCAACATAATAAAAGCTCATTGAATGTTAAAATATATTTTTTTCGAAAAGTTTTTCCTAATAATCTCATTTATTTTCCTATTTGCAGAGCGCGGGACTAATGAATTCTCATTTTTCTCGAGTTTTTCCCACGTAGAGAAACAAAAAAAGCGTCGGTCTCATACTCCATCGCTTTGCTAATGGTGAGGCAATCGGTTATGCACTGTCGAAGATAGCCGAAACTGAATGCTAAAAATTAACTGTTAATTAAAATTAGCTGGAAGCGCAAAAGTGTGCGAAATTCCTCTATCAGGAAGGCTATCAGCCTGCATAAAACTGAGCATCAAAGTAAATTGCCGGAGAACACAAATATTCCATGTTCTGCTACACAAAGTTATCCACAGAGTAATTAGTAACTTTTTAGTAAGTTTTAGCAAACTAGTCAAGTTTTCAGAATGTCGGATAATGATTTTTTAAACCTAATCACTTCCAGAGGAAAAGCGAGATTTAATGCAAATTGGACGGTAGATATTTATTATTATAGAAATTGACGATTTCCTTTGAGGAAAATACAATTTTTCTTTTTGCTTCGGGTTAGTTCGGATTGCTATTATTGAAACGGCATTTCTCCGCTTTCCGACTAAATAATCCGAGAAATTTAATCGAAGTCGTGCGTAGACGTCCCGGCGACGTCAATTCGACGTGAGGAAATAAACAAAGCTACATTCCTTATGCGACTACGAACGAGGTCGGCGCGTGTAGCGCGACGATGCGTTGCAAATCGACTGGGACGACAATGGGCCCGGAGCCTCCAGCGAGCTGACCGTTTTCAAAATTTTGATTCGGTATCTCAAAAATTACGGGAGCTATGCGTAAAAGTCGAAATCGTCGAATATCACCTCCGCGGACACCTTCGGAAAACCAAAGATTCTGAGGTTAGCGGACGGTCCCCCGTTTTCGGGACACTTCGTAGAACCAGAAAAAAGGCCGTAGATTACGCACATCTTTATCTCGGACGCTTTCCCAAAAATTTCTCATTACACCGTTCACGTGAGGGCTTTTAATATCCCAAACGTTGGTCATTTCTACATCAGATTTCAGTATATCGGACGATCGTTACGGAAAATTGCCCATAAACCGGGAAAATGGTCAACTTTGCCTTCAAATCTAGATTCGTTTACTTTTCCCTTAAATGGGTCAGAAAGTTTCCTACTTTCGAAGGGTTTAGCAGGAGAATAAAGAAGTATTGCGAAGATAAACTTTGCTGTTATGAGAAAATAGTTCTAAACCTACAAATATTGAATCCAGTTGAGCAACGCGCGAAGGAAATTAAAATGGGTTTAGTTAGTTCAGGATTAGAACCAGAACCACAGAGGAGAACGTCGAGGGTCAATTAAATGGCCGAATTGTGTTTACTACACAATTCGGACTACAGAGGACGTAAATAAGAATTTTTTTACCCCGTTCACCCCGTTTTCCGTAATTTGAAGTGGTGTTTTTAACTGAAACATATAAAATGAGATATGTATTATGTGTGAAACACTCTGAAAATACCTCTTCTAAATCGCTGAGCAATTTGTCACTGAAACGCTAACAAGGGTTTTCGTTTGAGCGCGTGGTAAGGAGTAAATGCTATTTTCAGTTAGTTTTAACTGAGAATAGTGTGCAATTCCCCCGATCCAATCCAACTTTCTTACATGTGAGGCGTTATTACCGAGAAAGATAAAGGAAAAGATCATCTTTTTTTCGCCACATTTCTGAGTAATTATTATTCAAATTCAGTCATGAGCGCGGTCATAACACTTATTTTACATTTTCGAAGGGAGAAAAATGACTTTTTTCTATCATAAAAATTGCCATCGCCTTAAAAACAGAGACGTTTTCAAACTAATATTTTTTTTTTCGAGTTGTCGACCACCTACTTCACGATTTGACCCTCATCAGAAATCATTGAAAGGGGGGCCGAAGGGGAAAAATGTTAGATGATCCGCCGCGAAAATTTTAAAACACTTAAATTCGTGAACTGACGATTACAGAGAACTCGCTGCCGAGAAGTGCTCAAAGCTTTTCTCGAAACGGGCTATTGGAAAGCTGGAGGTACTTTGCCATTATTCGTCTGTCTCGAAAACGTTATTTCCACGTATTCCCTGTGTATGTAAATGTTTATGTATTATGCCGAGCAGGCAAAGGTGGCTCATTCTAAAGCGCGAGGGGCGCGCGACTTCCGCCACAGGTACGAAATGTTGTCGATTTTCGGGATCTGGACTGTAGACTGACTTAAATCAAAAATGATTGTCTGCTGAAGACGTGGCTTCAGATTCCCATATCCCGCAAGTTTAACGAACAGAACTAAATGTTTAACGTCAAGGCAGCTTCCTCACACATATCTCTCAATTAAGTTAAGTATATAAGTTAAGCCAACTTAATATTTATAACAAAGTTTCGCTGTTAGCGGTGTATGTGCTTCTGCTTGACAGAATTCCCTGAGGTTGTTTTTTCCGCTCAGTTGAGCAACGGGGCTGCTTCGAATGTTCCTCGGGTATTATTTATGACAGGAATGGTAAAGTGAATTATATTCGATCTAGCGTTGCCCGGGTTTATAAAAAGGCCCTTGTTAACGGGACTTTAAGGGCGTATTATGCGTCTTTGCTACCCGTTAATTCGGGCCAACCGACATTAACATTTATAATAGGGGATTCACTCTTTGTGTCTGCACAATAGGCTCATGCAGTGTCTTTTTTTTTTCGCAAGACTGCAAATCCCGGCTAACGGCATTTCGCTCACTCCGTGAATTAAACAAAATTTGTTAAATGTCCAATTAAATTAGAAGAAAATTAAAAAGTGCGAAATATTCAAGAGTGAAATGACTCCCTCATTAATCTACTAAACGTTTCACGAGTGCATATCTTTGGAGCTCTTAATCAAAAGAAAACTCTTGGGCAATTATATGGATGGGAAAGCCCAAAAAAATCTCCAATAAAGTAAGATAAGGCGTCGACAAAAATAAGCCCCGAAAAGTCATTAATCAACTGGCAAATACCCGAGAGCTTGCCATCACAAAAACATTAGCAGATTTCTCGAAATTAGCGAAGTGTTGCACCGAGTATCCCTGGGCCAATCCCTCTGACAAACGACAAGTTAATTATATTGTGGTGAGCGACTCGGGAAGACTCGATTTGAACTATTGATGCGTTGGTGTTTTAGATAAAGATATCAGGGTTTCCGTAAGTAGCTCTTAAATGCCACCCCGCCGGGGGCGGCCCGGGTCACTTCGTGGTCACCGAGCGCATCAGATACCTTTGGAAGACATTTAAAACTCGATTTGCTACTGTTGTACTTCTTCTTCTCCTTTATCAATCAGCCGGGCCTGCCACATTTCATATTTTTCTTTATCATGGCTCATGCTTATTTAGCCTTTTATATGACCGTTATCTCGCTTGTTTTTATGTCTTGATTAATTGCATTTTTCCCCAGTCTCGCAGTGTAATTACCCGGAAGGCTATTAAACATTCCATCAAAATGATATTTCAGTTGAGGCAGTTACAGTGTTGTCATTTAAAATTGGCCACGATTTAACTGATTGATGTTTGTACAGGCCCTTTTTTCGAATATGGAGAGTTAGTAGGTATTTCCAAACGAAATTAGAGTTATGGTGTTCGGAGCAAGTGGGTTAACCGGTATACTACCGCTTTTTGTCACTCTACTAAACTAATTTCAGATTGGGTAATTCATGGCCACATGTTTTATCTCTCGTGAACGTCCGTACGTTAATAACGCGAAAAGCTGCAGTTGTTACAGTTAGTTCATGCCCCCTCGTCGAATGGAGAATTTTGAAACCGTAAATAAGAAAGCTCATTTTGACCCACTGCGGGGAAAAGGCAGAGGAGAGGGCAACTACCGTGTCAAAAAAAAAAAAAAAATCTGAGCGAAAAATTAAAAAAAAAACAATTTCTCTTGTGCTTTGAAAGCTACTTACTGGACGATTCAAAATATCTGAGCTTACCATGTGCGCAACCTAAGTTTCCGGGTTTGTTTGATCAACGAAAAACGGAAAATATCAAGAGAAATACTTCAAATGGTTTATTTAAAGCATCGTCTCTCGCTACCTACACATTTTTGCCGTCTTTCTGGTAACGCACGAATGTCGCGACGACAAAACCACGCGTCTTTGGACCGAAACCGTTCGTCCAACCAATTTTACACTTCTTCGAAATTGGCCAAGTGCGTGCAGCCCTACCAAACCACGTGCCTTCGACCGGAAGGAGCCAGGTCTGGCGAACGCGGTAGCAGATCCCATTTCAGCATTTTGATGGTGCCCTGGAAGATGGCAGTGCGATAGCACGGAGCGTTCGTTCACTCGTCCGCGTCTCGTGTTCCATTCCTGCCGCTTTTCGAGCAGTGCACGGTTCGGATTGATAATTCTTTGTCGGGAGCGATGCGCCTTAACAGTTTCGCCCCGTTTGAGCAGCTCACAATACGCGATTCCTTTCTGATCCGGCCAAACACGCTGAGCACTGTTTTCTTTCCGAAGCCGCTCTTTGACTCCACCTGTCTCTCAGTCAGCTCACGCGGCACTCGTTTTCCCTCATTTGGAATTTTTCCCATAGCACGTAAACGTCTGAAAATACCTTGACGGGTCACGTTTAATGCCTCTGCAAGTCGATCTTGTGTCTACGCATCATCCTCATCTAGTAATGCTTGCAGATTGGAATCTTCAAAATTATTTTTGGTCTTCCTAGCGCTTCTTGTCCTCAGTGTTAAAACCGGCACTTCTGAAGCGTTTAAACCGATCTTCGCAGGTGGCTTTCGACGGTGCATATTCGGCTTAGGTCTCCTCGAGCAAATGGCGTGCTTCGCAGCAGTTTTTTTCGAGTTAAAGCAGAAAAGCAAAACTTTCCGTAAATACTGTTTATTCGGCACGAAACTCGATGTTTTCGTACTTAGAACAGATATATTTGCGTTGCGATATGTGTTGGTATTACAACTGGTTATTCTTAAGAACTGCTCAAGCTATAAACAAAACGCAGTTTCCGCCATGTTATTTCGACCACATGTGTCGTTAGCGCCATCCATGTGTGAAACCCGAAAACTTGGTTGCGCACCTAGTATACAGAGTGTATCCCACGAAGTCGTGGTTACTGTTACTTGTGGGTAAGCATAGGCACTCTAGACAACTTTTAGTATTGTGCAACCTAAAGTGGAGGTACGTCCCCAGGGACTTCCCTCCATTTCGGAGACATTTTCTTGCAAACGGTTTTTAAAAGACGGAATTTCAATGAAGAAATGGCAAAAAAATGATAATGCACTTTGGAAAATGGCTGTTTGTTTAAATTTTAACCTCAAATATCTCAATTCCTGTGGGTGCTGCTACGAAGCATAAGCTTTCTGCATGAAACATGTTTCGAAATACAAGTTTTATCAGTTTCATCGCAAAGTTTTGTTTATAGGAACAAAAAGGAGGCTCATTCGGAATTGTCCCACAAAGGACTGACGCCGCCGCCTACAGGGCACGCGAAAAATGCAGGCGAAACCGGATTTGGTCCCTTTAAACAGCTGCCAATATGAGATTTTACTCGAAACACCGTCATTACGAGAGACAAACCCGATCATGTTATTCTCACATCTTTCCGATGCGGATATAGGCGATTTTTCACGCATGAAACATGACTCGAATATGAACTGCGTTGGAAACGGTATGAGCGGATCGACTTCAGAAATCAAATTAGACGAGCCGCAATGAAATCGTCAATAATTTAATTTCGAATCTACGAAAGATTTTGCGACCGTCTGTAAAAGTAACTAATAATGTATTAAGCCCGAGAGACGACCATTTAATATTTAATTACGTCTCTTCGATTTTAGCCCTCAATTTCCTAAGGGTGGAATTTAAAAAAACGACTTTCTAAGCCCGCGAGAAAATAATTTTAAATTATTTGTTTTCAAGGGAAACTTAACACTTTTGGATAAAACAAAGCGGAATCCTCTCATGCTTAAATCTTTTAATCATGATATAGTGGCGCTTTGAAAGCATAAATAAATACCACTGACGCTTCCAAAGGATGGTAGCAGTTTGATAATAAATGATCTAAGGGATATTGAAAAGAGATTTTGATCATTGCAAAATAGTCGGTAGGTCGGGCCGGGAAATCATGAATTTCGAAAATTTGCCAGTTTGGATGTGACAATAATAATACGAACGAATAACAACGAGTGAATCTGTGGTTTTGCACGTTACTGAATCGGCCCTCTAGGCTTCTAAATCGCGTTCGAGAGGGGAGTAAAATCAAAGCTAAAAGATCGTTACGTTCGATAAACCAACGGCCAGCATTGTTTGAACGAGTAACTGTTTCCACTAATCCAGTAATAAAGTCCTTAAGCAATCCTTTGAAATATCCTTCCAGTTCACCCATCGAACGAACCATCGTCACGGGACATTCGCAATGCCGCACACGCCCGCGCCAGTGCTTGTAACCAATTTCAATTGAATCTTAGACATCGTGGCAGAGCTACAGCAAAGGTAAACCCGGGATCAAGGTTCAAGGCTGGAACGACCGTTTCCCTTCTCCATTACAGGTAATGTAATATTTTCTGTAATTAGTTAAATCGCATAAATGTGGGAGATTTGAAAGGTAACTCCCCTTGAGCCTCCTGCGGGACACTGTTCAAGATTGTCATCATTCTGGGATCTAATTGATAACTAAACCCAAGGTTTAAATTTGTAATAATAATTAAACGAACACGGTTAATGGAACTTATCAGTTGCCCTGGCTGAAACGGCAGGACGTTCTGACTTGTAAGTTCTGAAAGTATCAGTTTCGCCTGGAGGGGTGTCGCCCCGATCAAATGGCAGTTTTGGAAACAGATTTCCTTCCGACGAATGCCTATGGGCGAATTATGTAAATTGTTTACCATACGCAGATATTCTCAAGTAACACTTTTCCGAATCGGCCAAAACTTTCAAAAAGCTCGTTTGCAATGGAATTAAATACGACAGTGCAGATTAAGCTTTACATTAAGAGAAACGTCCTGTTTCGTAAAAGCGACACTTTTTTAATGGAAGACAAATTAAGAACATAAATATCTCGGCTTTGAGGCGACGTTAATTTATAGATACAAAAAAATCAGTTGATAAATGTGGAGCAGTCTTTAAGTGATTTGAACATTCTTTTTAATCCTTCTCATTTTGGATAATTGACGATGGAATTTTATGCAAGATGATGTAAGAGTTTCTAGAAGCGCAACTTAAAGCTGACGCAGATATTAATGAACGTTTAAATTGGACTTTTTCGAGAATTTAAAAAATACCCTAAAATATTTTTCCTAATTGTAATGTGATGGACAGCGGAGACCGAGGGGGGTTCATTTAGTAATTAGTTCGATAATGAAAACGGAAGCCTTAAATTTACGACTCGGTTAACGAATGGCATCTGCAGTAGCAATGGTCTAGAGATGCGGCGAGTAGATAGGACAGATTCAAAGTCACTCCAACTTCTTTTAATTTCCTTGTGCGGTAAAATGAGAAAAAACACGTATAAAACTTATAGGGAAATATTCCTATGTCCCGTGCGTCTGTAAAACACTATAAAAATGTGTGAATGTGGAACCTTGACATCCTCAGAAATAGCAAAATCGCTGTCTAAACGATAGGGGCAGTGTGAGCTCAAGAGGTTCGGTGCTTTCCAGCATGATGACGTCATTCCTTTGGGGGCAACTGATTTTATTTATTTATTTTTTTAAACTAAATTTTATTGCCGCCTGATGTTCAGTTCTAAGTAGAATGTAGTAACGGCGTTCCGTGCTTGAATTGGCCACAACTTATTTTGCATAGTTAGTTAAGGGTTCTATGTTAATGAGTTTTCCGAATTGGATGTCCTAGACACGAGCCAAATTTGCAGCTTAACTATGCATATCTGGTTCGCGAGCACTTTATTAAAAAATTTGTTTAAAAATTTCATATCAGTGTCCTTTTCCTGCGACCTCGCCGAAATAAATGAATTCAATATCGCAGACATAGCATTTTGCGAAAAATGGCGAAAACGAACCGGTCCAGATTCGCAGTTAAGGTTGCAGAAATTTTTAAATAAGCGAAATTCCATTTTTATGGTAATTACTTTCAGCAGCGGACGAAGCAACTTTTCAAGGATAAACGGAGGCTTAAAGTCGGATTCCGAGACGGGATTAAATCAGTGTAATTTTTAACTTTGAAGAGGTAAAGGCTCGGCTATAATTTAAAACCAGCTTAAATCTTTTAATTCACGGGTAGAAAAGAAACTGGGTTTTTGTTCCAGTTTGAAAGAATGATTGCTTAGATATTCAAAGTGGTGTTTCGCAGATAAATTAATCACCGTCCACGCTGCATCAGTAGAAATAAATCAACGACAAAGACTTTCCGAATTCGTCACGGAGTTGCAACGACTGCTACCGACTGAGAACGGTCGCCAGCAGCATCTCGAAAATTGGGGGTCGAAGACCTATCCGCACCTCCACGCGGTGGCCCCTGGATACCTCCTTCCCCGAGTCCGGGTAACCAACCCCGGAGGAGGGAGAGAGAGGTAACGGACGCGGAAGGCAGAAGAATGCACCTGCGACGGGTGAAACCGAGGAGTGGACACCGAGCGACCATGGGAAGCCATCGCGAGGGCATTCTCAACCACACGAAAGGGGGAAAGAAGCACGACAGGATAGAAATAATCCGATGAGGAAGTCGAAGCTTTGAAAACGCAACAAGTGAGGAGAGCGCGGAATCAACTAGCAGAGGACGAGTGGAGTGGCTGCTCGCACTCCTCTCCGGCCCTGACCATACGTCCCTCAGGGACGGGTTTTCGGTGGATACTCTAGCAGAAACGTACCTCCAGAGTATTAATACTAAGTTTAACCTAAGGAGTTTACTTACCTTGTTGCTAAAATTCTTGCTAAAATTCGAACGTGTTGTATTGAAAATTCCTAGAATTTATAATCCCGAACCCACAGCAGCCCGCTGTGCAATTTCATTATCAAGACAATTTATAAGCGCGACAAACTAGTTTTACTTCAGATTAACGTGGTGTACCGTGGCAGGGTCATGATCTTCTAGTCTGTATACGATGCAGTTTAAAGCAGCTTTGTGGTTATACTCAGTTATCTATCATTATTTAGCTTCTTATTTGAGTACGAACGTTCCGAGTGAAGACCATGTTCCCAATGTTGTCCAACGATCAGGAGAGCTGTCGAAGTAAGTTAATGTAAATTCGTTACCAGATTAGACATACACTCTATCGGACACACGTGAAGCAAACCTTAATAAAGGAAAAAGTCAGCAAACCTACTGGTATTTCTGTTAAGTAGAGCACCTGGTGCGATTCATGAAACGACGTAAGTAAAACAACGTAGTATTTTGATTGCACGTTTCGCCTCACCGCGTTCATTTCGTAACCGAGAGACTGCTCGCCTGTTCTTCTCTTTCTGTTATATATTTTAGTTCTCCTGTCCCTCCAAAAGGCCGTTTCGCGAGGCCTTCCCAATTTCGACTCAATTTCTACCTGTCCCCCAAATTCAGTGGCTTTCGCTTTCTTACCTCCCAAATAGGTGTATGATTTGTGACCTCACGCTTCTACGAACGTCCGACAGTGTAGCTTACCTCAAGGTTGAGTTTTAAGGTGGTGTATCATTGGCGTTACCTCAACTTTACGTGGAACTCACCGGACGACTATCACCATGCGATCACGAGTGGGAGATACATCCCTGAAAATAACGCCCCTACCGGAATGAAGCTCCACCTCAACCGACTGTTTTTGACGATACCGAGGTTTAGGAAAGGAGTTCCTGCTACACTTAATTACATAGGTACTTAGACATATTTCGTTTATTTAGTTTCGCAGGGGCGATCATCTTGTCCTCGTTGGTCATCTTTCCGCCCACGCTTTGCCCTTTCACTTTCCCAAACGCGCGATGGAAATATCGAATTGAAACTTCGAAATATCCCGAGGTCGGTCTTTCGCCCATCGATAAACAATATAATTCGTGGATGTTAATGAAATGTTTTCCGAATCATATTAAAATTTACTCTTCTGATTTTCTAGATATGGTGGAGGGACATCAGCAGCCCCTCTTAACACCGTTCCCCGACTGGAAATCCAACGATGAAGCCATTAGCTGTTCAAATTTGCAAAGCGTCCAAAGCATGGAAATTGACACAGGCGGGATAATGTGGGTGATAGACGGCGTTAGAATTAATAATAGTACACTATGTCCTGTGAAGTTGGTTTTGCTGGACCTGAAAAATGGTGGACTATTAGTCCACACATACGTCTTTCCTGATAGGATTTCATCGCGGAATGGAGGATTTTTGAACGACATTGTAATTGATGAATCTGATGGTAAAACTTGCATTTGATAATAATTTCCTTTGCTGTCGAGATATTTGTCTTATCGCACGTTTCCCACTGGCTAAAGCTGAGCTTAATCCCTAAGCGCATCTGAAACTGTGCGTTTTATATGAAAAATTATCCATTCCGAGCCATCCTTAGACTTTAAGTGCAGCTTTGGACTACGGAGCATATGGAGGTTAATAAGAGGCATCGCTAACTTGACAATATCAGTTAATTCTCGTTTAAGCAGCACTCAGATTACAACCTGGCTTAAGTGAAGCTACAACCACTAATAACTCGTAAATCAATTTAGGCAACGCAATTAGTTTCAGCCCTCTAAAGGGCTTTACAGGGTGGTTCAAAAATGTTTTTGTTACGTTGGAACTTGTTTAGGTAATTCTCATGAATGTATTTCCATTGACTGGGTTTCAGGAAATTACGCTTACATTACGGACAACTCGCCCATAGATCCGGGAATAGTTGTTTATTCAAGAAGGAGAAACACGTCGTGGAAATTGCGGGATAAATCCATGCTGCCAGAACCTCATGCAGTTCAGTTTCCTGTCGATGATTTGGTTTTTGGAAATGCCGTTCCAGTTGGTAAGAGAATGGACGACCTCCTTTGTCTTTAATTACGCAACTATATTTACGCCTATTAATTATGTCGTTACCTCGTTAATATGTCTAGGGGTTTGAGTAAGTTAACTTTCATCTGCTTACTCGAACTTCAAATAAAATCACCAAAGTTCCATTTTCCAATTTAATTCTAGACGGAATTGCATTATCACCTGCGAGAACTGGCAAACCCAGGACCATCTTCTACTGTGCAATATCGTCATATACAATTTATTCGGTGCCAACTAGTGCGGTCAAAAACAGACTTTTAGTGAAGTCGGGATTATGGACATCCATGATAAAGAACGAAGGACAAAAGTCGGGACAAAGCGACGGTACAAATCATATTTTAAGTTAACATCGTTAATAAAAATATTTCCTTAGGGATAGTAATCGACGAATTATCCACAATGTACCTAACAATGCTTCCACAGTATGGCGTCGCTTCGTGGAACATTAAGCAGCCGATTTCCACATTGGAAATTATTGACAGTAACAGAGAGACTATGATCTGGCCTGATGGATTAGCCTTTGATCAAAACGGGTTTCTGTATCTGATTAGTAACAAGATATATAATTATATTGATAGCACCAGAGCGCCTCTCATTAACAACCAGTCTCAGTTCAGAGTTTTAAGGGTTTTTGTTGGAACCAGAAGCTATTTGTACGGTTAGTTCTTATAGGTTAAACCATAAAAATTACGCTTTTTATAATACGATTCATGCATTGCCATTAAAGATAGGTGCAAAATATGTGTAAACGGAATGGAAATGTTTCATTTTGTCCTCTTTTTACCAGGCAACGTTTTGCCATTGTGCCGCAATCGCAAAGGACTGGTTAGGAAACCAGAACGTGTCATAAGCACAAAAAAGTTAACGCTGCAAATTAGCCTCAGACAAGATTCGACGAGAATTTTTGAGCTTTACTGAACCACAGAGCATGTCACCCAGTTTCTGAGATTCGCTTGAAAGAGCAGCTGCGTCGCAGCACATGCGAAAAGATCAAATTCAAGTTACCGCCGTTCAAAGTCTTGCGAGGTAAGTTCTAACTGAACTGTAGGCCATGCAGCCAAAAAATGGACCTTCGTTAATCACCCCAATTAATTTTGTAATTTTTACACGCGTACAGTAACGGCTTTAAATCAATTTTGCTTCAAGTTGGTTTCCGGAACATTTAGAGTTTGCTTCAAAGCTGCTTTTACGTACGTTACATAGGTAAAAGCTCACCTGGAACAAAACTGATTTCAATCTAAATTGCATTAATTATGCAATTCCTTCTTTCAAAAGAGTGGAGTGCAAAGAAACTTGAAAGTGTTATGATATTCAAATTCAAGTGAATATTCAGCGACGAGATAGCAATTATTTCTTAAATTTCCTCGACTTATTCCTCCAGAAAAAAGATTCATTACTGAGACTGCGTTTCTGTTCTTATTGTTTGCGCGCTTCAGGTGAATTTTAAAGACAATTTTTGTAAATTTTTTTAGCTCGAGAAGCTAATGTCCATTACGTTGAGATTCTAATTAAATTGTAGTAATGGGATTCTCGGGGAAATATGATAATAAGACTTGGAGGAATTACTTTTAAACGAGTTTCTTCTTTTTCTCCCCCTACATTTTGTTCTAATAGGGAGGATGGATAGTAATAAAAAATCGTAACTAAATAAGTACCAAACATTCCGTCTAACGTTTGATCTGAAAGATGAAAAGAACCGTAAATTCTGTCGGAATGTCTTGACCTCCATGGGTGGTGTTAATGCTGTTTGGTCCATTTTGATTCTCCACGAACTGGGATCCGCCACTCAGCGTTAGACTGCATTTAATAGACGCGTTACCGGCGTCAAACTGTCTATTTTAAACACGGATCTGGAGATTTAAGTCCGCATTTCGAAAGAGCTTTATATTTTCGAAATAGAGTTGGTCACGTTACCGACCACTCCTTGGGACTGTCGACCACCCTGGGCTATATTGACTATAATTGAAATTGTCCAGTACAAACCCACCCCGACGAACTTGCTGCTTGGACAATGTGCGGAGCTCGGATAAAACTCGTAGACGTGCCGTTGCGGATGTGACACAACGGGACGTCTACCTATGATCTATGACCCTTAGCCAGAGTTATCTGAGCACTATGCAGGGAAGCCAAGCAGTAAAACTTCAAGAAAGAAGATGTCATTAGTTTCATTCGTCATTGTCACCATTTATTACTAACCCCCATTTATTTCATTGAACTGCGATCGGATTTTAATTGACAACAGAGATTTTCCCGCACCGCATAAAGCGATACTTTTCTTTCGTTATTTGCGGTGGACAATAGAAAATATGATATGATATAGGTGGTGAACTCAACGAGTTGAAAATGTCGATTTTTCGCATCAAGTGCTTGCCGCCCCTACCAAAAGCTCGTCCTTCGACGAATGATAATTAACGATCCCGTACGGATTCAGTACGTTTTATCTTCAGGTCAATATTAATTAAATAGGTCGCTTATTAATTTCTAGATAAATCAACACCCGGCAGATTTTCACGGTACTTCGGGCGATCGAGGCTCTAATAACACTTTAATTAAAGATAACTGGAAATTTGTGGTGAGTTGTGTCGAAATGATACCAAATTTTGTTCACAAATATGCCTTCATGGCTTTATAAAGCTCGTATTTGCGGCTTGGTTAAAGATAATTTTCGAATTATGGTGGTTGGCACAGTTGAAATGATCACTTCATACAATGAAACGTTTCTAACTGCATTTGCACGTACTACATAAAGTGGTTTCGGGTTTGTTTGCTATTCGACAAACATAGTTTCAGGTGGGATGATAGATTAAATGTTCGGGGCGGAAGGGAATTTAATAGTACGTTATGCGTCAAGGTAGTGAAGTGCGTCATTATGATTCACCCTAAAACGTCAGAGTGGTGAGCGTGACACAAACGCGGTGTATGTACGCAACTATTGGGTGTGCTCAGTCTTATTTTGCCATTTACGTGTGAATCTCGAATAAGGCCCGGGGGTTCGAACGAGGCACCATCAATTGAAGGTTTAGGTCATTTTGATGGAGAACTTCTTCGAGAAGTCTCTAATTATACCGAAATTTTCATTGAATCAGTAAGTGAAATTGAGATATGGTTCGAAGTTCAAGTGCCTACTTCACCAGTTTAATTGAAAAAGATCGGGATCGAAGAAATTTAATTTTGTAAACTGAAACTACAATTATAAATCGAGTTCCTCGTTTAGTCTGAAAAATTTGCTTTTCTAACGCTTGCACCTTATATTTATGGCTCGACTATTATGACCAGTGTTACATTGCTAAGAATGTTAATTGCTTAATTTCGCAATAGAGAGCTCTCAAGCTCTTTACGCTAACCCCCCTTACGGTATTACCCTACCGCAAGCAATTAAACAGTAGAACTATTTTAGAAGTTCCCGAGATTGCGTTTGTTCGAGTTGTAAGTGGAATTATGCTCGACGAAGGTAAACCCAATTATTTTTAATACTTATTACCCCGCAAAACTCGATAATAAATTAAATATCTATTTAGTTTTGGAATATTCAAAAGTTTCGAGCATAAATAAATTCATGAGAATCTATTTTACTCGCGATTTGCGGATATGTTTGTTTTCACACAACGGAAAATATTAAAAACAATTTTTACCTATTATCTTTAAAAGAGACCGTTAATCGGAGCGTTGAGAGGTCGTGAAAAACATTTTCTTTCATTTTTTCGAAAAGTAGTGAACAACGGGGTGATAGTGACCCGCGTAGGGGTCATCATTTACCTAGCGCGCCGCGACGTCCGGGCGCGCAGCTTTTATAAGTTTCATTAATTTGCTTAAATATACGCATTAACGTATTCTATTAAAGCACACCAACTCTTCCATAAACCGATATGACAGCAATATAACTCAAAACAATTACCCATATATCGTGATTATTAATTAACGAACCACGACTAATCAATAAACCTATTGCAACAGCCGCCAAGCGATAAATGGGCTATAAATCTCAATATATTATCATAGTCGACTTAATTCAATCAAACAATACATATTTTGGACTTCGATAGGGGATTGTAGTAAGTCAATACTGGTTGATTAATATCCTTGATTGAATTGCTCTACTATATGCATCCCTAACTGGCTATTGACTTGGCATCAAATAACAAATTATTAAACCATTCCGACCTGGAAATATAGGAAACACCACGACTAACATTAACAAATTAATTTACAACACTAATGGAAGTCGAAAAACTTCTCAAGGGAAACGAATTAATTAATCCGAAACATTAATTTTAATGGTCGATAACAGCACAATGAAAGTTGGAAAAGCTGGATTATAGGCCTTCAAGGGGCCCTGTTAAACGTGGAGTGCGCTAAAATATCGTTAAACAGAAAAAGTTTTGGCACATAAGGTGGGAGCGTTGGGAGCGGAAATGCATGTATTGAGACTGTAAATGTAAATATATGTCTAAAAACTTAGCCCAGTTAAATAATATCTAATTACGTTAGAGGGAGGAAATTCCGAACAGCAGTGAAACCGCTTCACTGGTTACGTTTAAACGCGTTGTTCCCGATTAGTTCGACGATTGACAGGCAAATCAAGGACTAGAAGATGGAAATGCGAAGCGAAAAAGACGGGCAAAGACCCAGCAAATGAAGAAATCACATCAACCTTACCGTCAACATCCACTTTCTCCTGCCGAACGACAATTGGGGGGGTCGCCATGTTTCTTTCAAACAAAAGAAGACTCGGAGATGTCCACTTCCACTCACCAAACGTCAATTACCCGACGCCCACTCTAACTCAGTAAATGTCAGATAAACGAGTGACGTCACTGAGAGTTTGAAAGAAAACGCCCGATTATCCCGATCGATGGTTCCAGATCGGGTAGGTCCGGTTGCATGTCGCGACAACACCAAACTGAATCGTTTCGAGAACCACATCGGTACGAAAACATGCAAAAAACTTTACAATGTGCCTTTTGCGAAGGTACCACTCATAGCTTGAAGGATAGCGAGGAATGCGATGTTTTTTCATCGTATAAAAAACTTTGCAGCCGTGTGCCTGCGGCTCAGGTATGAAAAATAAAATTCAATACGAAATAATATGTACAGGGGGGGACAAAAGTATTGGCGCACCGGAAGTTTTAATATAAAACGACTGATTTTGATACTTTAGCTAATAACAAAGCAAATGGAACGTAACTTATATTAAACCTCACGTCTTAAACTATCAATTGCCCCTACATTTTATTTTATTATATTTTATTAAATTTGCAATATAGTAATATATTGCAAATTTGTAAGTTAACCATTGAACTCCATGGACAAGGATATCGGCAAAGCTCGGAGTTGACTTCGGCTTGCCGACTCATGGAGAGTATGGGGGCAAGAACCATATTATTATCACTGTGCTGGTAATTTTACCGCCCAGCCAGTTTCCGTGGAAGCACCGAATGTCACCAATATCGATGTTCCTATGGAAATTAGCTTGCCGAGAAAGTTAACAGTACGTTAATAATTCAGCCCCAAGTGGCGGCATCAAGTGCTGCGAAATTGCCGTCTTTAAAGGGTTATTATTAATATTCAATTAACATTCAATATCCCATTAATAATTAACAAACTTGACAAGAGGTAAAGATGTGCTTATTTATGTTTGGTTCGCACTTTTTAGTTAGCTTTAACCCGCGACCACGCTCCCACGAAGACAAAACGTGACTGTTACTCATGGGTCTACGTGACCCAGTTTTTCATTTGCTGGTATTTTTCAGTAAAAGATAAAACCTTAATTGTTGTGCGTTGGTAATCTGAATGTTACATATTTTAGAAATATTCAAGACATAACTAAAACCATTCCACGTTTCCATTTATCCAATTTAGGCAAGATTTAACAGTGCATTGTTGGAAAATGTACTTTTTGCAATTGTTGCAAACTGTATTTGTTTTTCGGTTTTTTGGTCACGAACATATGACATATATATATATATTTTTAAGAAGAAATATCCAAAACATCCCAGGATGTGATTGGAACCGGCGCACTAAAAATTCTAGAGCACAGCCTTGGAGGCTGTGAGGAGGGACCTTTGTGTTGTCGAGTTTATTGATTGCAAATGGTTTGCACAGAGACACTTTTAGTTGTTTTAAAAAAGTATAACGTGCCAGTTTAACATCTTCGGAAGAGCACTTGTATATTATCGAATGCAGCCATAATGTTTACTTCGGCAACGTTCAATATCGTGTGAAATATGGCCGTAGGCCAACGCCTTGTTCTTTGTGAAGTAGAGTACTTGACACGTTTTCGTCAATCGTCAGCCAAAACATTTCGGCTCGTTCCTTCTATACCATATCGAGACACACATAAAACTACTCGTGAGGGATTTAAAAATCGTTTGTCTATCGCAGTCTGCTCCTCAAGTTTGGATCCGCACAGACCTTTGCATTCAACATATAAAGTGTTTTTGAGCCTTGAGATGTGCATTGTACTTGGAAGTTACATCCACCTCGAAATAGGGCCAACATCTCTTCCAAGGTCACGTAATCACCTGGTCTATACATATGACGTGAATCGCACACAAACACGTTGAATATTTCCGACATCGGCGCAAGCTTATTAGACTTTACTCTTTTTTCTGCTGTTAAGGGAGCCATCAAATCGGAAACGACAAAGCAAAAGATGAGAATTGTGCTACTCTCGAAATATTTCCCTCCCAGTTCCGTCTCCTCGATTCTCGTTCCATCCTCTCCATGTCCCATCTGTAGGCCGCAATTCACGCTGCAGCGTCTCAATCAATTCTGAAAATTACGCACGTTCTGGGCAAAGCCCCGAATTCTTAGCCAAATCGCGCAAGAGGAGTGAGGGGTGCAAGCAATTACGATAGTTTTATGGGTCAATCTGACCCCGTCGGTGGTAGTTGCGGATTAATTTTGAACCATTACTTTCCGTATTAAATTTTTGTGCAAATTCTCCATCGAATGGCATTTTCAATATTCCTCCAGACTTGCTAGACTTCAGCAACTGTCCGCACGGAATGCGCTTTATTTGACACACCCTATATATGCTTTTGATTAAAACGAAAACAAGAAGGTGATCGGTTTGCGTCGGCTTCCGATGATCGAATGGTGTCTGTTACACTCAATCAAACGTTGCCTTAGCGCAAACGTAACCGTAACTGAACGCGACGGCCGACGACAGTCGCTCTTTGATCCGTCAATTAGCGGCCGGGTTTACGTGTAAGATAAACGTAGACGTGTAACGTTTCTCTATAGGGCCCGCCCTTTGTTGTGCAATTCTAATTTTTAATTTCGAACACTCCGAGCGTGTTTTTTTGTTGGTTTGCGGGGCATCTAATAGGTTTTTCCACAAGAGATTAAATATAAAAATCTCATATACTACCTGCTAACATACCATGAAGTACTTTTGCAACTACTCATTGCATTTATCCTCCGGTTTGTGGAAATTTCAAAAGCTAATTAGCCATAAACAGTTGAGAAACGTACAGCTATGAATTATCTCTAACTACTTTAAATAATTCAACAGACTTTTTAAAACTCAGCCGTAATTTCGTTTGGTAAATGGTCGAACTTTTTTAATGATACTGTTATGGTCAAGGGTAATTACCTGCACGATATCTCCATGACTTTGGCCGTTGGCGGTAAACGTCAGATGGCAGAGGAAGGGCAGACGTGCGTCCGGAGATTTAATGACACGTAGGTCGTACGTTTTGCCAACGTCTCCGTAGTACGTCCGGTTGCATACTGAAAAACAATTAAGCAACATTATACACGGTGTGTCAGACAGTTCAGTTTGCAAACCGCGTTTGAAAGTTGATAACGATGACCTTAATATGTTAGCTCTAGCTACGACAATTTATCCACCGACGATGTTTAATGTTAATGGAAGTATTTACGGCTCATTTAATCCCAGTGTTATCTGCAGAAAATATCCGGAACTCTTAAGACCGGCGCACCCTCACGATTTATCTTGCACGACTTTTGAGTTGCATAAATCGAACGCGAGATTTCAATTTGGAATTTGCGCGTTTGCGTTGAAAATGTTGCACTGACTCCCAGCAACTTTGCGTTCCATTTTTGCAACGGAAAAGTCATGTCTCTCGAATCGCAAGCATGCCGAGTTAAAGTACACGCTGGACAGGGATGTCCAGCGTGAGGATCTCGTAAACGGTAATAGATGTGCACTTGGGCAAATGGGAAAGACGTCGCGCGTTCACGGGAATGGCCCCGTAGCGCAAACAGAGCTATCAAATTATTTTGAGCTTTCGAGTTTTTTCGAAGAAAACGAAAATTCTCGAAGTTTTCCTTTCTAGATTGTCACGCCAAAATGTCGATAAAAATCGATATTTTTGCAAAAAACAAAAAAACCATTTCCGTAAGCAGGCACGATATCGAACTGCCGTATCTAAATATTCTTAGGCGTAAAAAAACAGGGTAAGAGATAAATCTGCACGTAATCCCACGTTTTCTGTAAGCCCCGTGTCATTCTAATTTACTTTTCTTGAAAATCACGTCTCACACCGATTTTGATTTGATATCACGTAACAATACAATCCCGTCGATCTGACAGAAAATTGGAGGGCAACAAAGAGTTTCAGAAGGCGATGACCGGACAACGTTGTTTCAATCTCGCAAGTTCCAGTCGTTTATTTTCTGGCTTAAGAAAATTACTATCGACAGGAGAAAAATAAACAGAAGAGAAATAATATTTGAGCAAACTCGTTAGTCTGACGTTGTCTATAGAAAATGCAATCGCAAGTGGTTACGGCCGATTCACTTCGAGAAAAATAGTATTTTTATCAGGCTCTGATTCAGTTGTTTGTACAACTTTCGTGAATACCCTAATAACGATCTGTTAGAGGGAGTTTGTTTGTTAACGGTGTTTTCTAGAGCATACCCCAAACCTCCCAGTTCTCCTCCACAACTTCCATTTTGTACTTTTTAAGTTGAAACTTAAAGGTCAGAAAAGTAAAGTTTTACGTTTGGAATTTTTTAGCTCCTGCGCAGACGCAGATGCGATTTGGGTCGGGAAAGTCGTGCACCGCTCCTTTCGAGTATTTTCTTCTACTCGCGACACCCGCTGCGTTTTTTTAGCAAAGTGCGTGTCATGGTCACTAAAATTATGCGTATCATCTCTGCAAATGTTCTGCAACTTTTATGATTATAACGCCCATTTGTCTGTTTCTAATAAAACGAGTGTCGCAAAGATTGAGAAAACGTGATTTACGTAGACGTAAATTTTATGGCCGCTTGCAAAAATATGCTTATCGACCCGAAAAAGCTCGTGGAAGAAAAAGCGACTACGTTGCTTGCAGAAAGTTCGCCAACAGTTGTCCTAACGAATATTCTGATTCAACAATCGGATACAACGTCAACTGACGTGTGCGTTCTTTGATGGGAATTGACGAATATAAACCCCGTTTACATTCTGCAACGTTTACTTCATTTCAAATCAGGTCATTTCACCTATACTTCTGGCTGACAAATCAAGCGGCAAGAAAGGCTTTATTTCGAAGCTCGGAACGTCTAAACCCCTTGATATATACGTCACATTTTAAAATGAAAAATGCCCGAACGGCAAGCAAATTGATTCATCGCGCCAACTATGGCATAACCTTAGATTTAACCGATGCACATTTGTTACTGCCGACTCATTAAGTTCGCCACAAATTTTTCCGTTTTTCCATTGGGAACAAACTCTGTCAACTCGTCCGTTTATCATTAGACCTCGAGCGTACCTAAGACCACCACAGAGGTACCCATTATACTGTGCGATCGTCGATCGTGCAGTTTAAGGGCGCCCGTTAAAAGGTGGTTCAGTCGGGAGCGGAAAAAGTCCATTTTGAAATTTCGAAAATTCCAATGGGTCCGGAAACGAAAAGAAAAAATCGAAAATTTCTAAAAAGGTTTTTATTTTTTCTTGGACGTGCACATTAAACACTTACACTGTGCCAGGCATGTCCCTTCGCCGTTTACCTAAGGTAAAACAGATTAATGGAGGGAGGAAAATGGTTTACTAATACTATGGGAATTGTATATAAATTTTCCGTTTTGAGAAAATACGAAATAGAGGGCATCTAAAATAAAAATGTGTTATTAGAATAACGGTTTCGGGACGAGAACAAAAGGGGCTTAAAGTACTGCGGTCCATTTAGCGTGCTGCCTGCATAACCGGCTTGTCTGGATTGTTGACTCTTTTAGTTACATTTTTCCTTTCGTTTTGTTCGGGAATGTCTCACTCACACGTAATGGTTGGTGGAGCGGGGGAGTCGCGTGCTATTCGCATTTAAAACTGACAATAATTGTCACGCTTTACTCGAGAGAAAATCTTCGTTAACGTTAACGTTAACGTTAACGTTAACGTTAACGATAGTATAGAGTACGAAAACGTGACTTGAGCGACTTAAGTGTGCGGCCCGTCAGTACGTAAAATATGTGAGACGTCCCGAAAATGTTTCGGCCCAATTGCGAAGAAACGACCGAGGACGTTTTTTCCACCAGCGATTGCAAGGGGGAGGGGGGGCTAACGCTGCACATGTTTTATGCAGTTTAGTCCTGTTAAATTTCGATTTTGTAAGATTTTTTTTCAACGTTCTGAGGGCGGCGAGGGATCGACCTCCGATCCATTAAGAGGAGATTTCGTTCGAGGTCTCAGCAAAGGGTGGACGTTCCTCTCGATCCGTTTTAGCCGGGAATAGCGCGCAGTTCTGCCGCTCCAAAAGCTCCCGTTTGTGTGTGCGAGACTTTGCCGGTAAACAGAATAGAAGAAAAAATTTGCAGCCCGCGCCTCGGGGGCGCGGGACATTTTTCACCTTCGCCTCGCGAAGATGTCCCTAGATCCGGACGCAGGTTACGCCGTTACCAACGTTATTTGACTTAATTAGCAACTCTTGTCACGTGACTACTCTCTAAACATGCAGACGAAGAACGAGCTTCGCAGTTAAAATCCATCCGAGGTCTCCTGATTGATTAACAGCATAGGATTTCGACGGAGAGGAAAACACGCACCGTTCAAACCAATCACTTTCGCATGACTTTTTAACTCACCAACACACGTACAATTCAATTTATCAATGTTCTCCAACTGCAAGGTCCTAACAACTTTAGCAACTTCGATAGGAATGCAATGTAGTTTGCGATTGGCTGATAAATCGAACTTTCTAACGGTCTGTCCGTCCGAAAAAAGATCACGTGGAATTTCGGTCAGGTTATTTCTTGCCAAGTTCAACATCGAAACATTTTTAAATCCCTCAAAAGTCCTGTTGTTCAGTACCGTAATGTTGTTTCGGTCCAAGAAGAGTTGCCCAATGGCGACGCGCGTCCTGAAGGCGTTCGGTTCGATGTGATGGATCTTATTTTTGCTGAAGAACAACTTCAGGTTCGGCAGATCGTCCACCTCTTCGACGGAAGGTTGAATGTTTTGCAGGGCGCCTTCTGGGATTACTTCGATAAAATTACGTGTTATGAGCACCACTCTTAGTGATGGAGCGTTCTTAAACCAATTCACGTCCCACTTGGTAATAGAGTTGGAATTTAACTTAATTTTCTCCAGCCGCGGCATGTCATCGAACGCAGCACTGTCTATAATTTTAATCTTGTTTCTGTTGAGGAGGAGTTCTGTGATATTCAAAGTATTAAACACTCCTTTGCTGATGCGTCTTAGTTCGTTTCCTTTTAAATTTACCCTGCTTAGCTGGGGCAAATTGGAAAAGGCCCCCGGAAATATTTTCTTTATCCCGATGGACTGGAGGATTAAGTCTTGAAGTGCTGGTAGGCTTTTAACAGTCTCCTCGCGAAGCTCTTGAAGAACACTCGATCCGGCTACTTTTAAATATGTCGTCGAATCCGGGACCACCGGAGGGCAAAGGCTTCGCACGTTCTTCACGTTAATTCTCGCGCCGTTCTTTCGGATCTTAATCCAACCGTTCGACAACAGGTAATCCTGGTTGTCGCACGAACCCACTTCGCACAGTCCCAAAAATCCTAATAGAACCACTCCTTTCCACCACAGCATTTTAGTTACGAAATGTGCCTAATTTATTCAACTAATCACGCGTACCACCGAAACTACCGCTTATGTGTTTAATAACTTTTAAATGAGGTCGACTTAATATTGTGGGTTATCGACGGATTTAATTATCGGAAAATGTCGTAATTAATAAATTACTAGGAATGGGAGTCGCGTTTAATTGATTGCTTTGATGGACTTGACAGTGCAATTTCTCTTTGAAGAGGACGGTGGTCTAGTGGGATATGGCCCTATTATGTTCATTTTGGGGTATGCGAATCGTGTTTCGACAGCTCCACCGAGTCCGCTAATTCTTAATACAATATTTAATATTTGCAATACAATTAATCTTAATGTTTTTACTGATTTCGTGTATAAACGATAAAAAAATTAATTAACGACGAAGATATTGTATCGAGGAGAGTATTTGTGTGTACAACAACAAAGTATATCGCCGTTTCCGTTCAATTATCGTCCGTTCGATAAGGTCGACTTCTTTCGGTTCACAGATACGCTAGGTAGATCTATTTGCGGACAAATCCAGATCTAGGCCTCTCCAAATCTGTTCTAAATTGCGCGATATACAGGATGGACCCTTTTGAACGGTGGCCCCTTTTAGAGCGGACATTTAGCTAATTTGCCGGGGCGAGGCACAGTTGATCGGGCTCTCGCGCGTTGAGCGTCGTCCCCGCGGGACGACTGAGTCGCTCGGAGCGCTCGGGACGCTCAGGCGAGATCACGTGAATTTCAGAAAGGAAAATTTTAAAATATGCGGCGAAAATGGATTAGAGTACGGAAAAATCCCATAAATTTTCAGATTGGATTTTTTTCGAAAACGCTTAACAAAAGTCGGGTCAAGCTTTTCGATTAATCCAGAGAAAGATGACGTAAAATAAAAAAGTTTTATCTTTGCAAAATATATTGCTTATAAAGGACATAAATCCTCGCTTTGGAGTTGCTTGATGGGATTCTGCGTCCCATTTATATTTAGCTTATTGATATTAAAACGACATGGGAAAAAATCGAGAGGGAATGGGCTCCTAAGTAATTTACGAGGCAAACGCGTGAAATTGGGAAGAATAATATCTTTGAGAACCCCTCTTGCTCTTTTTATACCGTGTATACTTTCATATCTCCTTGGCTTAGGCAAACAGCTTTCATTTATACTTAAGTGCAATGCACGTCTTCCGTCAACGAAGCAGTGATAAATCGATTTTCTTAAGGGGCCTTTTATGGAAACGTGCTCAAATGGAGATGAGAAGTTAAGGATCGTTTTACTAAATTAATAGAGCCGTCGGCGTCTTTTCTTTAACATTGTGTTATGTAATTCGATGTTAGCTATAATATTTTTCTCTTTTAGCGTCGACGGAGCAGGGTCTTATCGCCGAGAGGGGAGTTTTCGGGACCCGGGCCGCGTCGAGATTTTCGAATCTGGGCAATGACGGTTCTCTGAGACTGACCTCAAAATGGCGCAACCCTCAGTGTGCGACAACGTCTGATATCGTCGTCAATTCGAAGACGTCCTCCGGGAAATTGCAACTCCTCAGATTCAAGAATCTGACTCGTGAAGATTTAGGACGCCCGCGACGCCCCCTTTCGATATATTCAATATCCTGGGGAAATGCGATGAGGTAACTGAATGTGCTACTGACCTGTGCAATACATCGGCTCATCGGATAAATCTCCACAGTCATCTCTTCCATCGCAGTATCCATTGAGACGAACGCATTTACCATTACGACAAGGAAACTCACTAATCCGACACGCAGCGCCGGAAGTGGCTTCCTGTAGGTGCCCCAGAAGGAGCAGGATCGGACATATCAACAACATCATCCTGTAACAAAGGAATGCGCACGTCATTAGGTTACGTTTAATAACCCATTTGATGGGTGAGTAATAATAATTAACTGTTTCGTAATTAGTTTGGGCACTGTCGTCCTTCAATTTTAACTCGTTCGAGGTAATGAAAGCTCCGGGAAAAGATATTTTTCAGCAATAAAGTAGCCGGCTAACTGAAACAACAACGGCACAAAAAGATAATTAAAAACTTTGAATAGCGTGGCCTAGACTCACTGTAGCTGGCTAACTGCAGGTGACGAATCGCTTCATAACTTTACGGAAACCGCAACCGCTTCAAGTTAGCTTTGAAGTTTGCCTAATTGCTTGCCAGTTTTTCAGCTGGCTATAAAGGTTTTCTTTTGGGTTATGGCAAAGTAATTTTAAAATGGCAAATTACTTTCGGCGTGTTTTATATAAATTTGTTTCCTTTGGCTGGCTGTTTACCCAAAGAACTTGTGTCGTAATTACGCCGCGACGGATATAAGTTTATACACGCGGAGCGGGGTTCCCGTGCACGACGGACGCCGTTGGAGAATTTAAATTTAACTAAAACGCCAGGTAGAGGAGAATTTAAACCGGAGCCGAGATGGAAGTGCATAAGAGCAGACCTGGGTACATCACCTTCAAATCCGCGACTGTTCCCGAAAATGAAGGTCGTCCTTTTGAGGGATTTTTCGTCCGCATCACCTTGCAATACCGGGTAGCTACTGCCCGTCGCAATGTTCCGACAGGTTGGAAGTTGTCGACTTAGCCTTCCTTAATCTTCTGGTTACTGACTTTAGGAACCTCAGTTGGTTCCAGCTTGTCGGGACAATACATGACGGCTGGGCCTCACTGTGCGCTTAAGAGCGGCCGTTTGAACGCACCGCACCGCAAAATAACGTGTATTTTTTAACCCGACCGATTTGCTTTCGAAAATATTTATAGTGCGCTAGTGACTTGAAATTGTGTCTTTCTGACTCTTAAAGCCTTTCGTATTTTTTCCACGTATTTATTTATACGACAGCGACTATTTTCTTTTTTAATATTCAAAATGGTCCCGCTCGGTTTCACATCAAATGCACCACGCAGTAATGATAGCAATTAAGTCTCGTAATTTCGGTAAAATAATGCTTCATAATAGAGTAGCAAATGATCGAAGTTTCACTAAGAAAGGAAGGACGCCAATGGTTTTTTGCCATTGACCTTCTAGATTTTTTTATTCAATTACTAATAAACAAAACAACATTTACATGGAAATACCATATAGTCAAGGAATAAAAATTACATGATTTTTTAGTGCGCCGTGTATTCACTTAACTGTGCCCCTTAATGGTTCCGTTAAGTTAGATTTACTGAAAATTGCGGTTATTCTTTCAGGGTAAACGTAAAATCTTTTCTCGAAAATTGTAAAAATTAAAATGCGTAGAAATTCGTTAATTTTGCAGTGCAGCGCACATTAAGCTTGATTCAAACCTGTCGAAAAATCAAAAATAGTCACAGCGGTGCTGCTCACAGAAGACGTTGCGTATAATTGCGCGACGCTGTGATATACATGTGGAGGTCTTGAGACGAGGTTTTCCTTCGATATCTCAGCGAAATTTCCCACTCTTTTACGCTATTTTCTCTCGGCTGTTCACTGGATCTGATTGAAACACGTGGAAGGCGGAAGGACGGGGGAATTTGAGCTGGCAAATAATGGCTCACCCCCAGGAATAACCAATGCGAAGTCGGGGTAATATAGTAAGCCGATCGCTACTGAAATAAGTCGAAAAACCGAAAGCGTGTCGTAACGTAACCCAGAGGCTGATCGCAAACTTTAACATTACAGAACTTAAAATCTAAAAGTTTCTTCATTATAACACAAATTGCTGTCCTAATGACAAGAAATTTCCACGAAGAAAATCTGGCTCTCCTCTACTTCAAAGTTAAAACTATTCCGAAATTTATTATCTGAAACGGAACTAACCAGACACGAAAATTGGATAATTGAACGACTTTCTTAAACCAACCGAGTATTTACGGGGAACTTACTCTGGGCTTAACCGAAAATTAACTTAAAGCATATGATCATAAAAAGAAAGTTTCAAAGTTGAAAACTTTCGCAATTTTCGAGAGCAATTTCCTTGTTATTTATAATTGGTTCTGGGCCGAATGGGCCATTGTTCGGTAATTAAGGACTATTTTTAGATTCCTGGCATTTGAGAATCTGTTAAGATTTCGTCCGTTCGGTTATGTGTACTCGGACTACTTGTTGAGCGTAGTGGAATCGTTTATCTTACCTGGAGCTAAATGTTTGACGCTTGTCTTTTGCGGTAGAAGGTTAAACATCCCATGAGGTTTGAAGGGGCACTGGTACAGAAGTTGTTTGACTTGCAAATCGATTTGTGTGTGTGTGTGGATAATGGCGTAGCAGCGGTGAAATTTACATTATAAACTTTGTCACATTTGACGTTTGCATTAAGCAGCGCCCGCTGACCATTTGGTACATTTATTTCCGCAATATCGAGGGGAAACCAGCGCGGAACTACGAAAATTCACAAAAGTTCACTTTTTCCGAAAGAAAATCACAGTCTGTTGCGGTGAGGCAACTGGCGGACGCATTAAAAATTACGAAGCAAAAACGGGAAGAATCGAATTCTAAATGGCGACTAATCAGTATTTACAACGTCATGAATATGTAATGAAAAAACAAATGCCGCAAAATGCCCCAACAACTCGACTGTGCGCCATGGCGTGATTGAAGGGGAGTTTTCGAATAGTCTTTCGGACCCCTTATTGACGGGGCCGCGCCTGGTGAAAATTTTCCAATAAGTTTCTTCTAATTCGATATTTGTTAACACTTCAACTAATTAATAAAACTTTAATCGGACATTCGCAGTCCTCTTTCGGGTACGTCCAGAGAAAATTCCCAACCGCAAATTAATCATACAGAAAACGAATGAACAAGTTTGTTATTAACCCAGAATCGCCTAAAACATGTTCCATCTAAGAAAATGAGCCCCAATTCCAAGCGAAATTATACCCACTTCACCCGTCTTACCCCAGTAAATCCATGTCTATCGAAATGATGGGCCCTTAATTAAACTCCAATGTGAGGCGAACGAATTAATCCAAAGAATGGCAATGCACATATTATGTACATGTTACTGGTTTAAAACTGAGGGAGAATAAATTATCGCACATCTGCGATTAAAATATCCTGGAAGTAGAACTTGGAAAATTGAGCTAAAGCGATGCAATCGGGGAACGCACGTTCGAAAACATACACGAGAAATAATGATGAGCATGTTAGATCCAGCAAAGTATTTTCATCTTCTTACATCTCACGCCGAAAGGTCTAGGAGGAGCAGAAAAAGTCGCAAAAAGAATTGCGAGAAACATTTAATTAAATTAAACGAAATATCTGGAGAACGTTATCAAGCCTCTCTCCTTTTGGCGGGTGAAAGAGGAAAATTAAATTTGGTTGAACGATCTTTTTATATGAGGTTGCCAGGGCTTAAACCGGGTTGACCGTTTCTTGGGGCAAATTCTTAACATATTTCACCCGCAACGTTCCAGATTGCGATGCATAATTTGGGTTCAACCGTTCCCCTTTACCCTTGAGACATACACACGATTGACGTTTGCCTGCGTGCTGTGATTGTAAAGTTCAGTTTTTGGAAGGTTCAGGTGTTGGTTGTTGTCGCAGTCCAAACTCAGGCATGACTTCAGCTTGCAGCACTTGAGTCTTCAGATTAAATAGATCGTGTGTTCGAACCAAATATCTACGCATGTCATGTCACTCTAGTTGTGATGATTACCCGTTTGTCGATGCTCGCACCAAAAGCGACCACAACGGCCGCCATTTTGGACCGTAAATCGGCGCGAAATTCAAAAACCGAAAGTCGCCGAATCTGTAACTGTTTAAACTGACAATGTCATCACTCACCAATCTGCCAGCCTATAGTGCTCGGACATATGTGAAATTGTGCAACATTATCTTGCGGATTGGTCTGTCCAAATTAGTTTGCGTATGTGGTCATGAATGATGTGACCGTTTTGCGTTTTTAGGTTCACTTTTAACGAAACTTTAGTACTTTACTGAATATTCCTCGCAGTTTTGCGCCCGCGCCGTAGGCGCCAACCGCGCGAGTCTCGTTACAGTGTCCTTTGTCGTGCCTCCGACTGCTTCCCCTCTACACCCGCACGGATCAACGTCATATTAAACCCCTCGAAGTCAAGTGATGTCGGTCTCGCTATTTCGAAACTCATTATTAATTCGGTACCTAACTATTTGTTTTTAATTAGTAATAAATGTGCCGCAAAATATACAATTCGCTAATGCGCAAACTTCGTTGTTCCATTACTGAAAATTGCTCTCTGTTGGAAAATGTCTATTAGCTTAATCGAACGCAAAATACATCAAATTGAAGAGGCAATATCGCCATTTTGTGTGGAATTTCACATAACGTTCAAGGACCATCTAGATTGTTGCCGCTAGTTGATGTTGATACTTTTGATTTAACATTCAGCTTTTCGTACAAATTAGGAACTACTAGTCTTTAAGTGGAGTTATGGCGGGGAATAAATTATTACAGGAGCTTTGCCACGTAAGGCCGCAGGAGGAATTTAGTAAAATTGGTGCCATCGGAGGCGTGCAGTAACGTTTTACTTACCGCAATCAAGTCAAGATGGCATGTGCTGCTTACTGCAAGGTGCTAGATAAACCCTATTATGCCTGTATTCAGCGAGAAAAGATGAGACTGTGAGACTCGTAAATCAGAGTGGATCCCGATGGTAAACACGTCTCCGCTAATAGACTTGAATGGATGTCTAGGCCATGCCTGAGTCTCGGGAGTTTGCGAAAGTCGACTCCTAGTAGCATTCACTAAGAAATATCCGGACAAGAAGAAGAAATGCAACAGGAATCGTCTCTTCTAGATGAAGATGCGTCATCTGGCAATATTCCAAAAGGGGTATTTAGACGGAAATCTTTCGGTAGATAACACTGTGCGGTGGCCAGCTACAACAAACGCCTGCTTCGGGCATTCGTAGCGGTTGGACCAGCTCGATCTGGGTGTTTAGAAATTACGAAGGCGAAAAAGTGCAGTTCGGTTGAGGCGTTAATAAGATCCATATCAAAACAGTTTGATATTCGTTCTCCTAACAACTAACTAGTTGTATAAACACACTAAATCTCATATGCAAACAGCTGGTTTACCATATTAACTGAATCAAATCCGGTTTGGCATTTCAAATTGCAGACCTGCATTATGCAGAATGCAGTTATTTGAGGTGCATTGTATAGTATCCGGCACAATGTATGCATTACGTTAAAAGCTTTTCCTTCAAACCAAATTTTTTATTAGTATCTATATCTTGATAAGGGAATAGGGTAAGAATACGGTTTCAGGCAACGCTTGGCATAATTCCAGTTAATATATTCCTGAATTAAAGCAGCGACAATTCCGAAGGCGAACGTGCCAACCCGGTAGTTTAAGGCCCCTTCACCCACTACCATCTATAAAATGTCAATACGCGAGTTCGCATCCCTTAATCCCTATTTAGTATGTTCTCGAACGAGAGAGAATGTATAACGTATTATCAACGGTCCTTGATTTATGGCCGTCTAAAACGAGGTGGCACCATACAAAAGAAAATTACTTTTTTACAAAAACTTCGATTTTACTAGGTCCGATCTTAACCTAAGCTTTTGTTGCCGCGTTAAGTAGGTTCTTTCAATTTACTGCTAAAGTGGTAGTTTATGGAGAAGATAAACAGCCGGGAGCTCTTTGAGGAATAGGGTCTCTTTTTCTCATTACACCTTTCACTTAACACTCTCAATTTTTATTTCGAATATAGAAACGAAAACCTTCTAAAGGAGTCCCGTTTGGTGTTCAGACAACCAGATAGTGTGGTATTCGCAGGGGCGCTTGCGTACTAAAAACTTAAGGTTTCCTTTTCCAGCAGTCTGCAACGACCCGGAGCTGTCCCCGAGGGATAAATCGTCAGTGTCAAGGGGCTTTGGGAGTCGGCTGTCAATCGTTTATAGGCCCGGGGTTACTGTCTCTCTTGATTGGCACGTTCTATGCGTTCCTTTTTCGTAACGTCGGTGCAGCAGTTCCATCTTATTTTACGTTTCAACATCCCGTCGATGAGGAAAGTTTGAGTTAACATGCCCACACATTCCTTTGGCCCGTTTTGCTGCTCTTCGAATAACGGCCGTTGGAAGGTGCAGTATTTTCTGGTATCGACGACCCCGCAGTTTCCGCAATCCGGAGCCCGTTTCCTCTACTCCGTAGGAGCAGCTCTTGAAGTTACCGTGCCCGCCGACGGTCTGAGTTAGACGGAAGTTCAGGCGCTTATGTTTGCACGACGTCTATAGGCCTAGGTCAGGAATCAACGGCTTGCTCCACTGTTCTGTGTCCGCCACTCGTGTTCACCGTGTTTGCCACTTCTGGATGGTCGTTCGCCTGTCGTCCCACCCATCTGCCTTCGAATACGGAGGTGGTCTAATATATACGGCTTTCACCCTCGACCGGGACAATTCAGCGATTTTCATAATAAAAGGGGGAAAATAATATTTTTCCGCGCGAGATGGAGCGGAGTACATGGTGTCCGAGAGCGCTATGGGCAATTTACCCAAGTGGTCCGAACTATTTTTCCTATAGTGAATAGTTAAAATAATGAAAAAAAAAAAAACAAAATTCATAACCGGCCTGCGGCGTTATGAAAACGTAAACACTAGTATAGATCGACACTGAAATTTGATTTTTATGACCCTCTTGCAGGTATAAACCTCTTAATAAAAACGCCTGCCTTCATTGCTCGGTTTAACGTTGCAGTGCTGTTGAACCACTAATACGAGTTTATACGGGAGGCGGCCGGTCGTTTAAAATGCACGTTGCCATTGGCCCGTTGTTATTATATCACGTGTTATATTTGAACCGGCCAACCACGCGAGATGAGATCCATATCCGTTAAACTATCCACTGAGCAACCAAAAACGTTTCGAAAGCTATAAATCTGATTGAAAAAATATTTAGCCGATTTCGGCTCTCGGCTCTTTAGAGCGAACGAAGTTTCCGGTTGCTGCCAATTAAAAAAAAAAAAAAAAAACAAAAAAAAAAAAAAACATGTACGCATGCGCGAGCTTTGCGCACTCCTATGAATGTGAAACGTGACCTTTCCGCACGCAGATCCACGGTTAATAATGTTGTTTCATAGTGACCGCTGTAAAACGTAACACTTTGGCGTGCGGCGATGTGCATTTTAACGCATAAAATGTAATGTCGTGCCTCAAACGTATCCTGTGCGTATGCACCTGTGTGCAAAGAATGGTGATATACATACTACACAGCACTTTTATATTTTTTATATGTGAAAATCCGTATTCTGCTATATCCCCATTTCAAAAGCCTCGCAGCTGGCGACTTATCGCCCCCCATTCATCCCTTTAACAGGGCCTCAAATACGTATTACACGTATACAAAACATTTCTTGTGGAGGATAAGCTTGCATCTCAATACGTTATCCGCTTTAAGCTTCGCAATATGATGAATGTTTTAAATCTACTTTAAATTTCCCTTCTATCTTTATGGTAGAGTGCGCAAAATCATTTAAAATATGTTTACAGCTTGGGGGAATGAAAATATCGCCACACGTTTTGCATATCCTGACGATGTTTTTTTATGTCCGGTTCAAAGGCATGGAAAAAGTAAAGCGAACATCATCACGTTTGATTTATGGTTTTTTAGTAAACTGCTGAATAGCCAGAAGGAGATATTATTTTCGACCGAGAGGCCTGTCGATACGTTTGTGAGTCTATGTCATGACGTGCGCTTGATTTGCGTGAGGGGCACATAAATGGAGAGTTCGTTCAATTAATTTGCTTTTATCCTCGAACGTTATCCATTAATTGTTTCTACCATTAAAACCGGTTGACTAATTTATGAGGCTGATTTCCTCCGCCTGTTGTTCTCCTAGACAGCTTTCCTCTCGCTTAGTGGTGAACTCAGTGTGCCCACGAGGAGACAACTTCGCTTACTTTTGAGGCATCAAACGGTGTCGCAAAGACCAAAATTGAAAATACGGTTAATGAAAGGATCATTCTGCTATAGCAACGAGTCAGATGCGCTTGTTAGTGTAATAGGAGATTTGAGTGAAATTCACATAAATTGTCTCAAACACGTACATTGTCCCAGTTATATGGCCGATTTAAAGCTCGAAAAGGAAATTTTGGAATACAGGGTTTTGGAGGAAGCTTCGATGCAAATCTCGGATTTTGTAATGCGCAGCAAAGCCCACTCAGTGTAGATATTACTCTGGAGCAAAAGTATTATTTCATCCAAGTAATTTTGTCGGTTCTGTAGGTGGGATTATGCAAAAAACACTAAAAGTGAAAGCTGGATGTTTCCTTGCTTCTACGCGTTCATTAGGCATTCCGGGACTCCAGACCTTTCCTGCACGAAATTTTCCTTAAAAGTACTGTACAAACACTCAGGTTTGCGGCGGACAACTCCCAAGACTTGAAATTTTACGCATTCAAGTTTGCTCCACTCCCGTAATAAAATCAAACAGTCTGTATAGACAAACACGAGTATTCCGCAAATACTTGTGTGGATGAATTAAGCTTTTCCGACCTTTCGCTAGTGAAAAGTTGGTAAATGTTTTTCATTTTCTCCTATAATTTGAAATTTGAGGTGTTTCTAGGTCTTTCAGAGTAAACGCGATACACCGAGTATCGACAGAGAAGCCTCCAAGGTGGTTTTAATGGCGCCGATATGTATGAATTTGCAATGGAAAAGTCGCAATGTGACCCCAAATTCAAATTTCCGACATTTTCCGAACGAACAGGTTTTAATTTTTTCCTTTCGTTCCCTTGCGACCTACATCGCGGCACAACTGCACAAAACTGCATTTTTGCCTCACCCCATAGACTCTAAAATGCAAATATGCGCCCTTCTTGAGTTCCTCGAATGGATTTTTTTCCCAAAAATAGATTTTATTCGAAAATTTTTGTATTTTGTACAGCGCTAAAGCAAATATAAAATACAAAATGGAAATATGTAGGCCAATTTGCCTCACGGTTATTCCACTGATAGTAATTAATATGACAGATGTACGTACAGAGTATAAAATTGAGTACAAATAGCCACAAAATTTAGCAGATAATTGAATAAATTAAGCAAAAATGAGATTTGGTTCTGAATTGTGAATCATGCCCCTAACACTTTATTAAAATTCCTAAACCGGGAAATTACGTTCCATTTGTTAGATGGCATTATAACCGTCATGAATTCGTTATCTCATTCATAGAAATATGCAAAATTCAACGGAAACTGGTGGCTAAATTAAAATTTAACATCGGGACTAAAAATCTGTATTTCGTCACATTTGTGTGATTTTGCGGCAGCAAATCCATCGAGAAAGAACAAAAATAACACTTCAGCGATAACCAAGTTTTACGTCCCGGTCCTTGTATTAACAAAAACTAACAACCTGCCGGCTTTCAATGAATCATGATAGAGCCTCCTTGAGGGTAGCAGAGAGATACTGCGAGTCCTCGAGCTAATTGTCCTTGTTATGACTATTGCACGTGCGATCAAGGAATATTATAACACGAGAGATTTTTCTCTAATTTAGAAGGAGCTGAGATCGGGAAGCATGGCCGTCTTGCTTGACAAGACGCTCCCAGAACGACGCTCGACATCGTACTGACGTTGCTCGAGCCTCTAACCTGGATCGAGGCGGAGGCTTCCCATGGGGACTTGCAAATGGTGGATGCAAACGCTAAGCGAAACCGACCATTAGAGTATTGTTGGGCTCGCTCGAAAGGAAGTTCCAATGGTACTGCCCGCGGGCGAATCCCAATGGCTGAAACAGTAGTTTGGAGTGAATATTTCAAAGAGAGAGAAATGGAATTTCTTCAGTCGCTATCGGACATCAATCAGGTTGGGTATACAGGATGGATCTTTTTAACACGACATAGAAATTAGAAAAACTAAGCAAAATACTTCTGTGACACGAAATTAATTAGTATTTACTACGGGGCTGGCTACAAAAAGTGTTCGAAATTGTTGTCTTTGGTTTAATTTACGCGAATTGCTGCTCGCCTTATCCACGACTCTGTATATGCTCCTAGAAGCGATCTTTTCTCAAAATTATTATATTTCTGCGGCGTTTTCGACCCGTTCATTCAATTCTGACACTGTGCCAATTTCAATCTCAAACAGCAAACTTTCCATATAACCTCACGGACAAAAATTACACGGATTTATATCTGCTGATCTCGCGGGTCATCTCATCGGTTCATTGGGACCTATCCGGAAGAGTGGTTGGTTAAAACGTCCCTTACTTTTCCGATACGCGCATGCTTCGGTTGTTTTTGAGATTTCGAAACAATATGACATGAAGGATTTTCGTAGTTTTCTTTTTTAGGATTTATGAAGGGTTAGAAGTGAAGCTCCTAATTAAAATTCACTCGGTAGTGGTTGGGGGTGCGGCTGGAAAGTGGGAACGCCGGGTGCCACAGACCGACGGGTTCGCAACGATAAACTCGAGATTCGAGGTGGGGGGATTTAATCGCAGTTTTCGAGTCTAATATTCAGAGAGTATGTGCCACTTTCAGGAAACCACTAATATCGAAAGCCTTCAGCATCGCTGCGTCCTATAAATCATTATACATGCACCGTGCAAAGTTCAAACTTCATTTAAATTCATAACTTCATCAACCAGACAACCAAAATAAGATCATCGGAAAAATGTAATTTACGCCCTCGGCATCTATCAACAGAGAAGGCGGATAACTTAGAGAACGCTGACAGGATAGGAAATTAACTTCTAATACTACAGATTCTGAATTATTGAAGTCTGGACGTCGTGTCTTTTTATGGAGAAAGGATTTCTATTCGTTAAATATGAGATCTGTCCAGGATTATTACATAAAAGTTTTTCGTCGGCGAACAGTGAAACGAGCGGATGTACAGGGAACAACTTTTTTGACGTGTTGTGAAATTCTCTGGGAAAATACCGCAATAAACAATAAATCCTTATCCAGTTACCCACTAAATTTCATTTCAAAACTTTTGAATAATTGTATTTGTTTAATCTCCTCGAAATACAAGAGCCACTTAAGATTTTTTGCGCAGTCAGATTTATTAACTTGTTCTCTGGTTGTATCTCGCATTTTAATAAATTGCCCTCGGAATCTGTTTGTTTCTCGGTTGCAGTTTAAGGAAAATACGGCCGTTTTTGCAGCTAACTTTAAGATTTATTGAAGTGTAAACATAGAAGCTTCGTGCTAAGGGAATATGAGCATGATATTTTTGAATTTTTAAAGGAGCATCGCGTTTAAGGTTTTTTTAATGCCTGCAAATTTCTAATTCACCACTGGCGAGCCAAACAAAGCCCTTTGATACGTACAAATTAAAATCATCGTCTTTAGTTGATTTTCTCTATAAGCGAACTCTCTGTATGTAGAGCGACGGTGCATGCACATGGCTAAACGCATGTACTACCGATTGTGGCATTAATAAATAATGCTCGCTTAATGGTAAACACATAGTATGAAACGCTCGATCTAGATGTTCATTCGCGGGGGTCAAAGACCTATCCGCACCTCCACGCGGTGGCCCCTGGATACCTCCTTCCCCGAGTCCGGGTAACCAACCCCGGAGGAGGGAGAGAGAGGTAACGGACGCGGAAGGCAAAAGGAGGGACGTTCTATGGGAAAACCCTGGAAGTGCCTGGCCGAAGAATGTGCATCATCGGAAACCAGCTCTCGATGGAACCACGACAGGAAAGGGCGGAGAAGATCCATAGAAACCCAAACATCCGAGTGCGGCCATTCACGAGCTTGAGGAGGAAACGTAAACATTTCCCGACAATTTCCAATGCCCAACGAAACAACACACGTTTTTTGCAGGACGTATACATCACGATGCGGGACCAGAAGGGCATAGACCAAGTGATTGGAAGGAGAAAGAGTGGCGTTGCCCCACAACTCGAAAGGGCACAAATGGGGAGACGCCAAGATCCTCATGATTGCCCGAAGGGTGACAAAAAAAGATGAGGCAGTGGACAGGGGCGGGAGAGCGCTGGGCAGAGAGCAGACGATGGAGGACCCGGTGACGGGTATACAACGACTGAACTATGAATATCAGGTAACACTAGTTTAAGCCGAAACGTGCAACTGTGCAGTGGGAGAAGGATCGCATATGATTTAGTACGCCTCCGACAAAGAGCAACGAGGCGAGTTGAGGTCTCGCGTTTGAAGTGGGCGGAGTCGCTCCAGATCCAGTTGCCAGATCTCTCCGTTTTCGTTTGAGAATTTTCACTTATTTATAAATGATTGTACACTTCGCTAATATTTGTTTATGATCTTTTTGTGGGTCCAGAACTGAGCCGGCAGCGTCGGATGTTGACTCCAGGTCAACTGATAAACGGAACAGAACGATTTCTTTATCGTTTCAAACGATATCGGAAAATAAATAGATTGACCAGTGCGGGCAGAGCATCTAAGGAATTTCGATTTTAACGCTCAGATTTATTATGTTTTCGTTTTTTTTCCATTTATTTACATTGGTGCTCTTTGCTCTGATATTCGTGGCGAAATCGATACTAATCTAAACCTTGAGGTGGAGACGCCGGCCGGGCTGACTCCCCCGCTTCATTGTCGGTCTTTGTTGGAGGTATATTAGAATTTACACGTTGCTTCTTTCGCTTGCTCAATTCCTATATGCTGAATTTAACTGGTATGTGCCGTGTTGCCCCGAAAATAAGACCCAACCAAAAAATAAATATGATTTTTCAAGGCGCGTCTAGTATGAGCCCCAATTAAATCCGGTAAACGTCCGACTCGAGGAACCTCCGTTCTTAGCCTGCACGTCGGTTGGTGGCGAACGCCATTCGCCATTGACTGGTCGTGTACGTAACGTCGGTTTAGCGATCAATATTAAGTTATTCATAATTTTTTAAATATAAAATGAGTGCAGGAAGAAGTAATTAGTCGATAAAATACAAAAAATAAATTTTTGAAAACTCCAGAGATAAAATTTCATGGTTTGTTGCAAGGAAAAGAAGCTTGATTCACGAATGGGTCGAAAGTGGCTATCCGGGTACAACACCCTAAGTTGACGAGTCGACGAGGGAAATGCCGAGAAGCGTAGGTGTGCATCAGGTCGACGACCATTTGCGCCTCAATCGGAAGACATCATATTTCAATTGATTCCTCTTGCAATGGCACCCCAGTCAGACACACAACCAGATGAATTCTAAGCATCACAGTATTGGGTGGATGGCTCCCATCGACGACATGAACTGTCGCTAAAAACGTCGACAACACAGTTCAAGTTGGAAGATGGTGAACTGATTAAACGTGTATTTCCTTCAAAGTGTTTCGTTCACGGCATCGGTTTCTCTATGTATCTACTCTTGAACATGATTGCTATGGAAGAAACTGCAGTGTTCACGGGTTAACACTTTCAAGGCATCATCGATCATAAGAGTACTTCTACGATCCATATTTCCTCCACTGGTTACGAAAGTACACGCATTGCATGTATTTTTGCAATACGTCTGCATGGAAAGAAAGTTCCTCCTCTGGTCATCTCTGATGGCAAGAGGGAGTAAATTGAACGCGTTTCAGGTGTTTAAGTTCTTGAAACTTCAAAAGCAGACAGCTGGCGAAAGAGGCATGCTCGCGTGGGATTCTGCTAGCCCTCATCGGGCCAAAGTCGTAAAGAACCTCCTTACAGAAAGAAACATTGCTCGGATAATGATTCCCGCAGGAATGATTGCATATCTCTAAACTCTCGATATTGCAATCAACAAGCCATTTAAAGATCATTGGCGTACGGAAATCAATGACCACATTGAATAACAGAATGGAGAGAAATCAAGGCGAAAATTTCGTAAAGCATAAGCGACAAGATGTCCTTACTTGGATGAAGAATGCATGGAATAAAATAGCAGCCGGTTGTCTCGCCAATGCCCTACGAGCAGACTATCTAGACGAGAAGAGCTCATTTGGGGAGAGCGCTTTTGCTCAACAGGAGGAGTTAGGGCCAATGGTCTTAGAGAAAATGAAGGCGCAATAAATTCGGACCGGAGTTCGGTGTTTAGAAATTCACGACGATATTCCAGAAGAAGTCACGACCATGTTTTTTCGATGGTCATATCAATTAAATAATTTTGTAAATTTTTGCGCATTTTTTTTGTATCTTTTTTTATAAATAATAAATTACTTTATTTTTTTTAACTTGAAAAATATTATGTACAATAATTTGGCATGAGAAACCACACTTCCCCCTCAAATCGGCCCTAACGCACGTTTTGCAACAAAGATGAATCTAAGGCCGGAACTTATTTTTCGGGGAACACGGCATGTGTCACATCGAGTATTACGACGTTCCCATATGTTTTGCTTTTTTTCCATTGAGGAAATATGCGTGGAAAAATAATTTCCAAGTGTACTGGGCGTTTCGTTGGAAACGTCGATGTCGGCGTTGGTTTCCGATATGGCCCCTAGTAAGACTATTTCTCACAGACACAGCATGGCCCAGTATTGCGGAACACCAGGTTGGCGAGAACGGTCTTTCTTAATGATCGCAAAACTTTCTCACCAATTTAAAGAAACCACCGTGTATACGCGCTCCTCGCAGTGCGTCCATTACGCACCTCTGTCAGACTTGTACATTCAGATTAGCTTGTACATCAAACGCCCTGAATCCAAGCTATGTTTTCCCCTGCGGATGTAGTAAACGATAGTCCTTCTTATCGCCACGTCTGATGTTAACCCTCAGATTTGATTATAATAAATTAACTCGGGATGGTGACAGGTTACTCCAACGTAGCCGTAAGTCAACGAGACATGAGCAAGTTTAAATTGTGTGGCACGTTTCTTGTTAATTCTGTTTCCGGCATTTTGAAAAATTGTAATTGCTTTATCTTCATGAAATAAATTGGCCACTCGAGAATTTTTACGTGGCCAGATTTATTAACTCGGCCTGTTTGCGTTTGTGGTTTATCATGTTCAGGCCGGGACCATTTGTTTTGTTATCCGACACAAATTATGCCGTATTGTTAGTGCATATTAAGTTTACGGTGCCCATTTTTGCTTCTTGGACCCCCCCCCCCCTCCTCCTCCTCCAGTTAAAATTCTACCCCGCATAAACGTGTTCTCTCAAAGTAGCTCGGCATATAACCGGCAACGTTAACTGAATAATTCATATGGTGTGCCGTTTTACGTAGTTTTTTTTGATGGAGTTATTATCACTCGACGAAAATAATTAAAAAGGGATGCAAAAAGGGTCATCAAAGACGCCGTAAAAGCCAAAAATGACGTTCGCACCCATTGAACGTGGCCGAATAAAAAGTCACAATTTGTAGCTAAGGAAAATGTCACGACCAGGCCTCTGCAATTCTTCGACGTGACAGTTGAAGATCCTGTGTGGATGTGCGAAACACGCGTTTAAGGCGTTTCCAAGGGAAAAAGTCGAGAGGTGCAAAGTCGGGAGATCTAGGTGGCCACTCGAAGGTGCCGATCCATTTATCAGAAAATTTATGTCAAGGAACTGTCGATCGTGTTGCATATGATGTAGAGCCACTATCCCGTTGGAAATGCAATGAATCCTCATCCAACATTCGGGATCCATTCTTTTTCGTTCTTCTCTGGATAATTTCACGAAGTAACGCATTTTTCCGCCTAATTTGAATTAAAAAAAATTAAATTTTCCAAAGGGTTATTTAGAGAATCTGAAGCCCTTTAAAACTACGTGTCGACTCATGTCTCCTACAATCATTCTAATGCGCCTTTGACCGCAACCACGGTAGTTCGTTGAACAAAAAAACGGTTGCTTGGTAGTTCCTCTAGTCGAGATCTCTGATTGCCCTCCAGTAAATGCAACTTCTGCAACATCTACATTCGAAGCAATTTGTTTTTACTCCTACGTCGAGAAGGTTCAATCGAATCTATTGCAGTTAGACCATTTTCCTTCCTGCGTTGCTCCGCTTTCCTGAAAAACTGTATTCGCTGGAGCGACAGCAAGAGGAGAAACGATCCCGAAAAATTTTTGGCGATTTTTCCGGAGGGTTTTCCGCTTGATAACCGTTACCTGGAATATCTTCCCAGCTTGAATATTGTGAACTATATTTTCATTTTATTGAAGTTTTCCCGTCGAATCAGTCAATGGCGTGATTTCAATGCCAGGGAAAGTCAAACAGCATATTGGCGTTTCGAATGATTTATCAAAAGTAATGTAATGAAATTTGCTTGTTTAAAAATATTTGGAATAAGTTATTAGAAGCGTAAACGCAATAAAATGGATCATAAATAACGAGGTGTTTATTCGGCTAACAGAAGTATGGAAAATTATGGTGTTCGGTGTTTTGTCTATTTATTTCTATATATGATAACATGGAAAGGCAATTTAGCATGTTAAGTAGATGAAAATTATGCGGCTATGTAATTGGAAGCTAATGATCTGCATGATTTCAATGTTCGGTGCATGATTAAATAATTTGCTTATACAGAGTGTGCAAAAGTCCGGGTCGCTAAACTGGGGGTATTTAATCCGTACGTTAATATCCCACTAATATTCTCGCTCTTAAAGCGCACCATTTCTCGCCGATCATAAGTTCAAAGCGACTGGGAAAGGGATTTAAAAAAAAATAAAAATTTTTACGAGCACATTACTGCCCCGTAAAAATCTGAAACTCCCAAAAAGTTTTGCCGAAAAGTAACCGACATGTGGAACGTGCGACGCTACGCCACTGCTCATTTGAAAACTCCCGTTCGGGACGATTACGCCGGAACCAATTCGGTCGTTGCTGGTCCAATTTCGCAATTGTAGCGACGTACGATACGCACATCGCGATGGAAAATATTTCATGCGCCGGCGCAATTGGGGCACGTACGTGAGTCACCACAGGTGATGGTAACGGCACTGCCTCAAACGTCGCCGCCATGGATCAGTGTCTCAAAAACGGGGGAAATAAATTTCCAGGTTAGTGGAAAAACTGCTCTAACGCTAATTTCCTTAAGTTATCTGGAAAACGGTTGCAGCACCGTTCGTGAATATTTAGGTCGATAACGACTAAAGAACAGACCGCGTTCTCACATCAATTAACATGATCATTTTCAAATAAACGTACTTAACTATTATCCACTTCAATGCCGTTTTGTTACAATAGAATTCACCAACTGGTAAATTTTGTTCCATCTCTTATTAGATTTCAAATCTAAATCACGCGCAATTACTGCAGCTCGGTATTAACAAAATGGATCAATGGAAAGCCGATTTCCGATGGTCTTAATAAATGTACCTTTTTCCTTTCGGTTTCTTCTATTTTGCTCAGAGGACTGTATAATTATAAATTTCCAATTATCCGACAAGAGATCTAACGAAACCCAAAGTACCTTAATCGATAATTTTAAACCTGGACGAAAAATAATGACTCGCCCATTAATGCTGCTGATATTTCCCGAAGGAGTTTCGAGTACCTTTACTGACGTTCATATAAAGTTTTCCATGTTTGATCTTTCAATTATACAGGGTGAGTCTTAAGTAATGGGACACAGAGCAACGATGGATTTATGATATAAAAACAATGCAATATAGCTAAATTTATGTTATACCAAAAGTTGATAATAACTAAGATACAGGGTGCCAAAGTTGAAAAATGAAATCAAATTTTCTTTAATATCTCTGGAACAGTTCGTGCTAATTTTACGAAATTTCTTATATAGGGGTTTTTGGAGATGATCAATTCAAATTTATCGACGATTTCGGTGTATCTTCTAGAGGGTGCCACAATCGACAATTAGGAGTCATTTAAACCATTTAAACTTTTTTGTGCCACGGCGTATGTCATTTTGTCCTCATAAAATTTGTTCCCCTACCGTTTCTAGTTAAAAAAGTTATACCTTATTGGTGTCGCTAGGAGCAACGGTTTTCGAGAAATTCAATTAAATAACTTAAATTCCCATTTTTTCTACTTGTTGACATGTAACAACATAATTTTTTGTATTGTTAAAAAAGCACAAAGATTATATGACAACAATTTAATACCGTAGTTGGTCTTCTATTGATATATTTATTTAAGCTCCAAACGAATATTTTAACAATAACTAAAAAAATTAAAAATTAAACATATCTCCCTGTGACAATAAATATTCGACGTGTCCACCATTTACTTGGATACATTTTGCAATTCTTTTACAGAACGACCTCTTTATTTTAAATAGCAATTGTTCATTTCGAAATAATGTAGCTGCATTTTGAATTTTGTTTAATAATTTTTCAAGTGTATTTATTGTATTTTGGTAAACGGAAGATTTCATGTAACCCCATACACAAAAGTCCATAGGATTGAAGTCGGGACTCCGTGGGGGCCAGGGTATTTCAAATCCACGTCCTATACAACGATTGGCAAAACGTGTACTTAAGAAATCCTTCACTGGACAGGAAAAATGTGCGGGTGCGCCATCTTGCAAAAAAACATTACTTGCCTTAAATTCAGAGGCACATCATCAAGAAGGTTCCCTAGTTAATTTTGGAGGAACTCTAAGTACAGAGTTCTGTAAAAGAATTGCAAAATGTATCCAAGTAAATGGTGGACACGTCGAACATTTATTGTCACAGGGAGATATGTTTAATTTTTAATTTTTTTAGTTATTGTTAAAATATTCGTTTGGAGCTTAAATAAATATATCAATAGAAGACCAACTACGGTATTAAATTGTTGTCATATAATCTTTGTGCTTTTTTAACAATACAAAAAAATTATGTTGTTACATGTCAACAAGTAGAAAAAATGGGAATTTAAGTTATTTAATTGAATTTCTCGAAAACCGTTGCTCCTAGCGACACCAATAAGGTATAACTTTTTTAACTAGAAACGGTAGGGGAACAAATTTTATGAGGACAAAATGACATACGCCGTGGCACAAAAAAGTTTAAATGGTTTAAATGACTCCTAATTGTCGATTGTGGCACCCTCTAGAAGATACACCGAAATCGTCGATAAATTTGAATTGATCATCTCCAAAAACCCCTATATAAGAAATTTCGTAAAATTAGCACGAACTGTTCCAGAGATATTAAAGAAAATTTGATTTCATTTTTCAACTTTGGCACCCTGTATCTTAGTTATTATCAACTTTTGGTATAACATAAATTTAGCTATATTGCATTGTTTTTATGTCATAAATCCATCGTTGCTCTGTGTCCCATTACTTAAGACTCACCCTGTATAGAGAAAAGGAGTTTCTGCAAAGAGCATATACTGCGTTCGCGCTGTCCAACCGTGGGATTTTCCGCGCATGGCATTCGCGAGTTTTTATGCGTTCCCGCCTCGTGCGGTAAATTTTCAAAATTAAATAAAACATCCATTTATTTGATATATCACGAGCGTAAATTTTTCCATTGCTGGTCGTTAATCCAAATGTAAGTGCAGAGTCGATCGGCGGGCCAGAACGCTTAAAAAGGGCGATCGCTTCAAACATCACTTTCCCACAAACTGAAATCATCTTGTAGGTCTATTTATTAATGTAATACATGTCCTGAAAGGATTTTTACTTTGTTCCCCGACTTTTAAAATTTATTTTGCTAACTTTTAAGATAGCATCGGTGGCACAATACAGAAGACTGCCACAGTAAGCCATCAATCTTTCTGGATGAGATTAGTTTTCTAAGCTGTCCAGTCAAGAGCCAAATAAAATTAATCAAAGCAAGTTAAGTAACCCATCTAAAAAATTGGAGCTTTTCAAGGAAAACAGAGATTTCAATCCTCGGGTTATTGTTTTCTTCTTCTGGAACGATCGCATGGAACTCGATTGTTGTAGACACCTTTTATGCGCGGAAAAGGTCACCAACTAGGAAGTTTCGTTGCCCTGTGACTACAACTCGATTTTTACTAGTAATAGTTCGCATCCGCCATTTTGTCGGGTAGTCGTAGCGTCACGTCTCCAGAGTACCGATAATTCGCTTCCGCGTAGGGGTCTGATTCGTTCGCGGAAATTTCTTTTGGGCACAAAATAGCTGGATGTAAACACAAATCCTATAATCTCGAGAAAACTATTATATGATACGATCGTGCAACAGGACATAAATCTTCAAATACGCTCGATTACATCAAGCACCAGTAGCTTAGAAACATTCGTAACCTGAGACACCATGTCCAAGAAGGCAAGAACACGGTCCCCGGACATTTTAATCTCTTGACGTACTTCACAAACTGAAACGAATTGTTCTTGTTCCATATGAAAGTGCTGGCAAGCTTGGCGCACCAAACTGGCAATTCTGTATGAAGCAGGCCCCATTCAGTGTCTTAAACTTAGCTCTTATTTATGACTCTTCCGTGGGTCCTATAGTTTAAGAGGGACATTGTTATTAATTTTCAGCCCCCTTGCTCGCGCCTCAACAATAGGGTTATTAACAGCGAAATCTTAACGATATTACACGCCCTGTATTGGTATCTTCCAGCGGGATTTGAGTTAATTTTTTTTTTGAGTTAAAATGGCGACCAAAACCTCGAAATTATTTAGCACCGATCTGATTGAAAAACAGATATTATGAGCGCAACTCAGTAAAACGTAAATGAGCTATTCGTTATGAACGTGCTGAGATACTGATAGAGGTAGGAAGTCTCAATGCAAACACACAGCTTTTGATCTGCATAAAAGAGGCAATCACGTTTTATCTCTATTTCGCGAAAAGCCTTAATCTATTTGCTTGAATAAGAAATGTCTTTAGATTGAGGAAAAGAACTTTTAAAGAGGCATCATTAGGTACCTAAATTGGATAATGTGCGGCAATTCTTTTCCTTCCGTGACTGAAAGTAAACACACCAACGATGCGGGTGTTTGCTACAACAGCTGCACCTAACCACGGTTAGTTCAAGTGTTCGGTAACAAACGCATTTACTATTTCATCTGCATGAATTTCGCCCTCGAAATATTACCCTTTTTCGGACAGCACGGATAAAATCCAACACGAGTGAAGCGGAAATTTTCCATGATGACATCGGAAATCATTTTCCTCCAGCTGCGAGCGAAGATGCAGCAATTACGTCACTTCCATATAGAGGTTCTGGTAGCCAATCGACAGAGCCATCCTCACAGAGTGTCACCCCTTTTAATTTGCTCTGAACTTTTCATTTATGAAATTTCTAATAGCAGATAAAACGTAACTGCTCTATTTGGCTAACACTCGACGCAATAATCCTACAGATGCATCTCCAAGTAAATTCCGACCTGCACTGTATATAGATAGAGTTTGTAAAATGGCTTCGACCTGGAGACGTCCGCTACATAAAATATCCTCTATCTCTCTGCTATATTCTGTGAATTCATTTCCCGTGCCCCAGAAACATAAAAGAGAAATCGATTGTTTCCCAAATATAAGCCGATCCCATCCAAATGTCCGCTTTACGGATTCGGGGTAAACGTATTTCAGATTTGATTATCTTTTGACGTTTGGGACAAACAGACGCTTCCTCCAATGAATACGATCATGCCGGTTTCTTCTACTGAATTAACGTCCTTTTTGCCTACAGAGCACCCTTGGAGGGAGTCTGCTACTGCGAACGCTTAAGGCGTAACGCAGTGGCTCGTCTCCCGCACGCGTGCACTTGACAACCGCGGCAATATCGCGAACGCAGGCCCGTCTCTGGCACGGTCGACATGCGCGTTGCTTCAAATAGAAAAAAATCTATCTACTACACTAACTGGGCCGCGCAAAATTTACCTGAAACACTCGTTACTAGAAACGTACGATATTCGTAAAATGTTTTATCGGTCGAGAGACGTCCGAGGGACGAAAATCGATTGAAATACACGTACGAAATGTATTTAGATTTTCACGTCGACTTGTAAAATGAGGAAATGTCAGAGAACTCCAGCGCAATGCTTTTAGAGCGACACCTTAAAAGGACGCTGTCCTGCAACGCCCGTTTCGTCAACCACTTAACGCGAATATCCATAACTGTGCCGTTCGAGCGTACTTTGTTCGACACACCAGAAAATGAGAAATAAGCGGTCGGTAAGCAAAACCACTCTTCTTTCCTGTGCCGGTTTCAAGTATTCGCAGTGGAATCGAATAACGCAAAGGTATCTACAGGGCGTCCCAAAAGTGACGGAATATCTTCGTATCGCGCCGCGAAAGCCCCTGCAAGGGACAGGGGAAATACCGAACACAATCCTGGGACGGTTCTTCATCGAGTTATCAAGAAATTTTTGTTTGGCGAGTTCGGCAACACTGCCGGCGAGTAAAAGGCTTGATGAAACCATTTTAATTTAAAATTAATTTTAAGCCATCACGACAAAAAAGGTAGTAAGTTTTTTATTTAATGATTAAACAAATGAAGATGAATGAAAAACGAACAAAATTTAATGGAAACGGTAATTCGGTAAATGTTCAAAATTGTTCCATTGTGCCTCCAGCCACATTTGAGCACGACGCATAAAATTCGTTTGAATCCTGACCAGCATTTCAAAGGTTCCTGCTTGTACTGCTTCCTGAATACGTTAGATTAATCGATGACGTTCTGTACCCAAAAAAATTTTTATTACCATCACGCTGACATTTGAATTAACATTTTACAGTTAATAAACGTTAAACGCACTTCCATAGTTGCCAAGTGTATTTTTTTGGGTATTTCGATGGATTTTCAAACTTTCGAATTTTGGTTTGTTCGCTGTTTGAGCGCGATTTTTATGTGGAAATTTTTAAAACACTCTCGTACCTTCAGAATGAAACAGACGGGGCTGCAAACCGCCGTAGAACAGAAACGTTCAATTTTCATCATTCCGCCCTTTTACGCATTTGAAGCATAGGGCCTCCACGAATTTTTTCATTTTTTTTTTACCTATTCCCTGGAGGGCCTTTCAAGAAGTAGTGCGAAGGCGTTACGAAACTTAAAGGACACCGTGTATAGGATGGCCTGTTTAAGGCAAGCAACGCGTTCTTCGGGTGCAACTGGAAATGCCGCCTCCTTGGAGATATTTAGGTGGGCATCCTCCATCAGCTCCTGATCATCGACGATGCAAGTTTTCAAATGTTTACAATTTCGAAATTACTCGATGATTTCTTGCTGGACCGTCCTGTATAAACCAGTTCACTTGAAGAATGACACGGCGCGGAAAGATACTTCTGGAAATTGTTGCGAGAACCACGAGACGCAGCACATCACAGATGTACAAGTTAATAACTGCCGTGAACGCAAGAGCATTTCAATTAAGTGCGACTTCAACAGTTGCTTTAAATAGAGTGAAAGTTCCTTACGAGACATTTAACATATTAGTGGTCATCAACAAGTCCTTTAACGACGCCTGGCACAGTGGTCCACCAGGCACAGGTCAAATGCCAAAAACTCCTTGGAAAACTGGCAACTAGAGGGACGAATGGAGGACGCTCTTTTTTGCCTTTTAATCATGAACCAGGATACGTAGAGTCGCGGATAGAATGCAAAAGTTAAACGACGTATACAGGACGTTTCGTTTGAATGTGCTAAAGCATGCTGCGTATATACGTATCTCAAGTAATACGACGATGATATCTACCCAAATCCGGATTTGTCGATCCGCTACGTGCGGGCGAATCCTGCAAAAATACAGTGGGATAACTCATAGTGAAAGCGAGTCGGTTTCTCCGGCTCTCTTGCAAGAGACTGGAAGGCAGATAACCGATGGGTGATAGGTGGGAAAAGAATGCCAGAGATGAGAGCGATTCTAAGCAGAAAGGGGAATCCACACTTCTACGAAGAGGAAGTTCGCTAGTAATTCAGCTGCAGTCCGACATCGAGCTCAGTAACTAACACTCCAAAAATCGATTAAAAAAATCTTGCAGGCGAAGCCCTTGTTCCTGTCGATCCTGAATTAACCTCCCTCCCTTCACCCTGGATCTCTCGGAACTACCGCCAGGGGGTCTCCGGAAGGGGGCGGTGTTACAAACTCTCACCTCTCATGAGTTCCAAAATTCCTGTCTTTTATCCATCCGCTCATACACCGCATCCGTCCTCTCAGAAGAGGACAAGATGCCTCCCTTTACTCCGCCGGCCGCGCCCATCCCTCCCAACCTAACCTCGGCATCGCTTCGGGCACCCGAACACGTGGTTCTAGCTTCGCGAGGATAGACCGCGGCAGTTGTGCCAGCTGATTCCGGACCACCCTGTAATGCTTTGCGGCTGAAAGTAAGTTTCTTAATTTCTTGAACGAAGGCTAAACCTTAAGTGAGCCTTCAAGCGATCGTTAACAAAGCAGAGTATTTAAAGTAGCCTTTCTCCTGTAAAATCTAATGTTTGCTCTGCGTTTTCACGAGTAAATGGACTTGTTAGGGCAAAGCACTTCTTGTCAAGGGTTATAAAAAATATTTCGTCGAAATAAGGGATTTCTGGCAAGCTCAAAAGAATGTCCTAAATAAACGTACTCCCATGTTGCTAAAAGAAAACAGGGAGAAAACTCCACTCCTTGATTCAGCCAATTTATTTGTTTCGCACAGGAAACCTAAATATTTGAAGAGACTACGGTGCTGGAACGTAAATTGGATTCAGCAGAGAATCCTCTGTAGTCTTGGAACACTGTTTGTTCAATCTCCTTTTGAATTAGAATTTGCCTGTTTATCTACATATGCTGTGGAATTATACATAATTAAAGCGGCAATAAATAACGAATTATCTACGAATAAATGGGGAAAAATCGTAAACAAAAGAGTCACGGGAGCAGCTCACCGCTACTCATCTCATTACATAAATTAGAAATTCCTCTTCCCACATCGCTGTAACATAATTTTCAGTTAATCCTAGCGTGAATTTAACAACTAATTGGAAATTCTAGAGCAGGTTATAAATAACACATTTAGTCGATAATTGCCCCAAAAAGACGCAGACGAGGCGTACGGAAATTTTCGACAGGCATCGGAAATAAGCCTCCAGCTCATCCACTTACCTGATGCAAAGATAGAGTAATCAATTTAAGTCAGTAATAGTCCGTATTTCGCTGATGTATCGATTAAGAGACGCCGGTGGCAACCAATGCAGGTTATTTGATTAGGTCGGAGATAATTATACTACGCGATATAGAAAAGCGAACGCCCCGTATAATGTGGTTTCATTTAAATCATTTTTTCTTTTTCTTTTTTTCTTTTTTTTTTTTAATATAAAAACAATCAATTTTCCAATTATATTCTCGCGTCGCGACAACAAAAAAAAAAATCATCCTCGACAGAGGCCGAGTGGTGGGCGGTGTGCTTACGAGAGACTGGTTTGCCATTTAGAAAAATCGCCACTAGATTGCGACCACATGCACGACCACATGTGGCTCCGGTTGCCATGAATTTGTTCGAACAAAATGAAATCAATTTGTTACCTTGGCCGCCCCGACCTCCAGACCTATCACCAATCGAACATGTCTGGAATATCGAAGCAGCGCTCGGTAATGCTGTACAGATAGTCGGGAATGAGGTTCCTCAAAAGGTCATCGATTGTTCGATGCTTAGACGTGCCTGGAAGTGCATAAGATAACGCGGAGGCCGAGATATATTATTAAGTTTTTTTTTCCAGTTTTAACGGGGGAATTTGTTTAATTTTTCAACGAGACACTTGCGGTTGTGTGAGAAGCACAGAAAATTACTTTAGTCAATTTTTGTCGCGGGTGCTCTCTTTCCCGTGTTAAGCGATATGTACAGGGTGCTTGGATTTGGAGTGTTTCGACAGCAAAGTCCCATTTCCCGGGTCGATAAGGGGAGACTAGCATACACGTCAAGAGCTCGAATTTGGAGAAAATATTAATGGCGGAAACCACATTTTGATATCTTCGCAGTCCACGGCGCTGGAGGGCGTTTTTCAAATTTCGGCCATTTCCAAAATTCCTCGCAACTTTTCGTTTGGGACAATATTGAAGTGAAACAAAAACGTTCTTGAGGCACTTTTTCGTTGTAGTTCATTAGCGTGCTTAGTTTTCTGCTTCAGGGCACCGTTTTGTCAAAAAACCGACATAACTTTTTTATTTTAAACGGACATCACAGTCAGTTATGACCTCAAGAAATTTTCCATTTTATATATATATTTTTTGTTTTACTTCAATATTGTGTTAAATAGAAAAGCTATGAGGAATTTTGAAAACGGCCGAAACTTGAAAAGCGCCCTCTAGCGCCGTGGACTGTACCGATATTAAAATATAGTTTGCGCCTTTAATATTTTCACAAAAATCGAGCTCTCGACACGTATGCCAGTTTTCCCCTATCGAGCCGGGAAACGGTATTTTGCTGTCGAAACGCTCCAAATCCGAACACCCCGTATGCGTCTAATGTGATATCTATTACTTCGTTGCAATCACTTCGCCAAGAAATAAAAGAATTTGCAGGTTATTTCCAAGTTGAGGGCTTCTGATCTTTCAAAGTTCATGATAACCCCGTGAGTGCGTCAAAAGAATCAATCGGAAGCGAGAGGCGAATTCGACTCTCCAATGTAGGAGAAATGTGCCCCCCGATTCGGCGGATTTGCAATGCACAGAACCCCGATTCACCCCACATCACTTGTCGTGTTTTTGTTCACACATTATTTATTAGGTCTATTTATTTCCTTGCGAAGCTGAACCCAGTAGGCAGGTACTGCCTCAAAATCAATCGCAAGTACCTTGACGTTCCGCACTGTGGTACCCCGCCCGTCACCACGCTAATGCGTCCAGGCCCTTGCCGCCGTTTACGCTCTGTCAAACTTGGTTCAAATAATCGAATGCTACAAAGCGATTATCCAGCAGTTTAGTACAATCAAATGCATGCAGAACACGTACGTGTGCTAGTGATTAATGCCCTCGAGACTCATGCACTCATTTGAATCCACTGGCTTGTTTGCGAATCAGAAGTGGTTGAAGCTGCATCCTTGATGTGAGCAGGGCAATAATTTAGTTCCTGCCTCTAAAGGAGCCCATACATTATCAACCAAACTGCGCAACACACGCTGTCGTGCAGTAATTGGTAAATCTGCGCAATTGACAATTGACTCTGTGTGTGTGTGTGTGTGTGTGTGTATTTACACACGTGTTATTGCGCAGCATTTTTCGGTTGTCGAACTGCATCGTCAGTTACCACACACGGGCAGATTACTGCGCAGCTGCGCGAGCTACGCAACTCGTTTAATGGTGTGTGGAACCTTAACGGCCGAGACCTTGATTGGCGCTCGAATTGAAACGGTTGATTTTCTCGATGCTCACTCGTCACGTTCATATCTCACGGCAAATGCTCATTCGTCCCTCGCACACGTTTTAAACTCGCAGTCCTTATAATGGACTCAGTTTAAGCAGCTAATCGATCGCAAACGTGCCGCAAAAGCAGAAATGGAAAATCGCTGCAAGTTCGTTCTGCCAGTATCAAACTGAAATCAATTACGGCAGGATTATGATGTGGCATTATTTAATTGATATTAATCAGTTGGCAACAGTTATGCCGAGTTTGGTAACTCCATTTAGAATTACGACTAATGTTTTATACATACTTTTGGCATGTTGCCAATCCTGAATATTATTTTGATATCGGAAGCTACTTAGCTGAGAGGTTCACCGTTATGCAGGAGGTCTCTGAAGGATGCGTACGAAATCATACTAGAGATTTCTGAGGTGAAAACATGACGATTCCGGCCGATTAACCTTCGTCCAAACGCGGGCGGTGTCGAAAATACAGGGCGTCAAAGTGAAGATTACATATAAAGGGAAAAAAATAAAATACTTGGGTTGTGATGCTGCTATCTGAACAAAATGCCTAATCGGGATTTTCTTCCGGGCGGGAAATCAAGATCCGTTTGCGCTTTCGATGCACCCTCTGAAGGGGCATAGCTTCTTTATCGCCCGGTATAAAATTTATTTGTGATTAAATTTGTGTTTTCCTACATGTTTTATGAAAGAAGGTATGTTGGCGCAAATCTCTACAGGCATCCCATCTTGAGATATTTGAGGTTTAAAGTTCGCTGAGTATATTGAAAAATAACTCTAAAGCACATATTTATTCGTACAGTCCAGCAAAATAAATAATACAAATATTGTTATGGTCAAATAAAAACATGAAGATTAAGAAAATGATGAGAATTGAAGATTTATTCAATGTTTCGAATTTTTCGTTTCAACTGTATAATATGGTCCTTGGAGTAATTTATTATCAAAACATACAAGGAACTTTAAACTTCCACCGTTTCAACAAGGAATTCCCGTAAGGACTTACACTAACATACCTTTTTTTCATAATATATGTGGGAAAACACCAATTTATTCACATATAAAGTGTATACCGGGTGCCAAAAAAGTTATGCCCCTTTAACAAGAGTTTACCCACTGTTGACGGTGTCCTCTACGAAGTGCATCGAAAATGTAAACGAACTCTGATACGTCGCTCCAAAAAACCCCCGATGCGACGTTTTGTTCGAATGGTAAAATTACAAATTAAGTAATTAATGTTTTTTCCTTTTTAATGTTCACTTTGACGGCCTGATTTTGAAAACGGTCCACGTACGGACTAAGGAAAATCGAGTTAAATCGTCATGTTTTCGCCCCAGGAACCTGCGGTAGAATTTTATACATTCATTTTGGAGACCCCCCGTATATCCCACAGCGGAAATTTCGAATTAATATTGCTCAAAACTTGATTTCGTGTTAAAGGCGGGACGCGGCTCTGTGTGGGGATTTTAAGGTTCTTCCAACAAGTTTTTCCAGGGGTCTTGTAGGGGTTCTTACATCTCCGGGGTTTTTAATGGGTAAACGCCTGAGCGAATTCCACCCTACGAGAGGGGGACTTTCGGAGATTTTCCTCGTGACAAAAACAAACCGACCGAAAGTAGTTGATCCGACCTAAACGGACGGCGTAATCGCCACGGTGGTCTGGGCCCCAATCACATAAGTCTCTTCACAGGCCGTGAGTACATTTGCGCGCGTTTCGCAAAAAATCCAAAGGAACTCGTAAGAAAACAGGGAAATAACCATAATTTCCTTAAATCAACTGGTTCATTGCATGATAACCGAACTTTTCACTACTCACTTTCCTAAACGAAAAAGTCATCGTACAGATTCCAAAGTTCTACGGCTTGGTAAAGTTGGCAGAGACATCTCGCATTTCTTTGCAACGAAATTTAATCACAGATATCTCCGTTTTATCTGACATGAGTGAAAACTTGTTTACATCAGTTTTAATTTGAATTTACTGATGAGTGAAATTGAGGTAAAAGCTGTTTTCTTCTAAAAATCGATAGTCTGTATCTTGATGCATTTTACCAGAAAATGAACAATTTTATATAAACAGCAATTCAAAGAGTAAACAATGGCTATGAAATGAACGTATGCATATTTATCAAATAACAAAAATTTCAATTTAATAGTTCCTGGGGCGGGACCTTGGCACGGTCGCGGTCGTACCCGTCGCTGCGAGGTTTTTTTGTAGCGATCACTCGGTAGAATTCTGGTATTCGGATATTTTTTACAATCAATTGAGTCTTATATTTATACTCGCATTCGTTCGATTTCACAGTATGATCGAACGTTGGTGAATGTTTCATTCGAATTCTCCCATCGCTAGTAAACGGGGAATTGTAAATTGTCCGATATGTAGTATAGAGGTGTCCGTTATTTAGAGGGTCATGCATTTAATCATTGAATTGATCGATGGGAAAAAGGGTTCACAATATTTCCATAAACAATGCCTACGTACACTACTTTACATAGTAGTTACATGCACCTATAGTACGCAGTGGGACAGATTTCATTAAATCATTCAAGAAATCCTTAACTAAAAATTGTCGGTTTGGTCTTCATATTCCTCTGTGCAATATCTTTGCTTCGCATTCACGCAAAGCGCAAAAAAAATTTTTGCGGTCGCCAAATGATCCAGAAAGAAATGGCTCAAAATCGAGAACGCCGGCAACATTTTTAGAACCTCTTTATGGGCTTCTGAAACACGTAAAATTTCAGTAACTAATTATTTTTCTTAAACCTCAGAGACGGTGCACCTGCACGTGTTGCTTACTATGTGCAGGATCAGCTGAATCTACAATATCCTTCACGATAGATCGGAAGGAGAAAATATGTCAGCAAACCAGCGCGAAGTCGTGATTTAATTCCTCTGGATTTTTTCTTTTGGGAGTACATTAGGTCTTTAATCAGGGAAATCAGTGGTAACAAAAACTCTTTCCGCAACCTCAAAAATTTCCTGTAGTTCTGCACCGCTTTTTCGAAACAACCTGCGTATGCAAACATAATTTCCATTTTCGTTGTCATCGGGTGTGAGATCAATTTCCTTGTTTCAAATAGAACCCCCTGTATGTCTCCTTATTGCGATGTTCTACGCAAATTCTAAGCAATTCACGTATCATGTGACCTGCATTTATCTCTTATCGTTTTCGGAAAGGTGGCGTCCAAATTTACCAAATCGCTAATAAAAAATGCGGATTTTTTCCAGAACGTATGAAAATCGATCGACTCAGTTTTCATTACTATTTCCGGGGCTTTTACGAATACCAATTTCCCAGTCGTCATAAAAAAAATGGAAAGTTTCTCTTTTAAAGTCATTTTTCTCTATAACTTTTAATGGAAGCTCCTACTTTATTCGTAACATGGGACTCCTTATTCAGCTTCAAACATATTTCAAATTTAAAGTTTTTCGGTAAATCCAGCCGCTTCGTATGTTGCAATGCATACAAGTGCGCTTTTTTTCAATAAAATGTCTCTTCGGTAGTTCAATTAATTGCGCGTGATTCGGCGTTTGAAGGAGGGAGAAAGCCTCAGAAAATATAGAGTGTATCAGAGTTTATGATCAACACTTCAGGAGTGTTTACCAAAGGCGTTTTAAGGAGGGGTTGCTCTTATCAACACGTTTCGTATTTATGCTCGGGTCTGAGTTACCGGGCGTTTGAGAAAACATATGAGGATCCCACCTTGGAATGTGCTCTTCTAAATTACTGCAAATTCATTTCCGCAAATCAACTGACTTCAAAGGGCGTTTAGTAAAACAATTGGTCTTTAGCCTACGTGTTGCGAGTACGCCAAATATGACACCCTTGACCTAAATATTTCCTTCCGAACCATCGATGATATCACCATCATATCGCCGCGCCAAAATGTACTAAATCCCCGTGCGTGCGAACCGTCCCTCACCCTCCAGGCCTTCAGATAACGAATACACCCAGATATCTCCGTGCAGTTTACATGCGACCGCGATTACGTATGATGACGTCGTGGCATCGCGAAAACATTCCCGATAATTCGCGCATGTCTAACGCATGCGGAGGGGGGTTGGAGCTGTCCCGGTAGTTCCAGGAACCGAAGACTCTAGGTGCTCCGTAGGATTGGTCGCGGTTGTTTTCATTCACGTGCTATTGTTTAAATAACGTTTTTGAACCTAATAAGGTTTGAACATTTTCACTTATCGCCGAACTCATGTTATGTAAAACAATACAAGCGAATGACTGCCCCAAACAAGCGTCGCTCTGAAAACGAAAAGCGATATAACTAAGCGAATAACAATCTGAACAATTTACTCTAACAGCTCTCCAATTATGCAGATGTCATTAGAAATAGACAATAGTAAACAATTATCAACAATGGGACAGTTCTAGTTTCTAAACACGAGCTCATTAGAGGGCGACACTAATTAACGCGTCCTAGGGCCCTGGAGAGGAACTGGGATTCCCTAGAGTTATCCTCTACTTGCATACTAAACACCGGGATACGAACAGTATTTTTCTGTAGAAAACTCTCTTAAAGCTGAAATATTTGTGACAATGGATCGGCGACTGGAATAATGATAAGTCCACTTCTTGAATTTAAAATAGTTCGGTTTCGAAGTTTAAGCTTAAAGAGAACGGAAGCCGTATTTGTTTGGTTTTAATTCGAGTTAAATGCTAATAGGCCGCCTAATAAATATTTAAGGGTGTTTAGTCGTTTTTAGGTAAAGAAAGGGGGAGTTGCTATTTGTACAACGAGTAATTATTTACTTTGACGGCGATGAATGCGATTGAAGGGAAAATTGCTCAATTAACGTTAAAAGGACCTTGGAGTTTTGTAATTGAACGTCACAATGATGTCGGCCACGTATGACATGCGCCGATTGGACATAGGGAGTAGTCCTGCCACGTGACAATCCATGCAGCGGTAGAGATTGAAGAGCTGCTTAAGAGTTTCGGACGCGAAGCATTTGACCGTCCACCGCGCAACCCTGACTTGGCATCGAGTTACTTTCACTTGTACGCTAAGACAAAACTGTGGTTAGTAAAACGGCGATTTAACACAAACGAGCAATTCGAAATGGTGTGTGCAAGATCGGCTTAGTGCACAGGAGGCAACTTGACATAAAGAGAGTATCGAAAAACCCGTTTCCCATTAGGACAAATGTCTTGGTGTCCTTGGTGATTATGTCGGAGGGTAGTTTGGGTGCTTAGGTAACTGTTAAGTGTAAGAAAACGTTTTTTGCCGAGTTTATTAGCTGCAGCTTGAAAAAATTGCCTTCGCGCCATGACAATCTGAAAGATCTTGCCGCATCAATTGTAGTGTGCGTCGCCCAGGCATCAATACCAGATTAATAATGCGGCCCGCAGCTCGGAAATGAAATATTTCACAAAATAATATCTGCTCATTTACCAGTAAATAAAGCTCTGCAGAGAAATTATGATTATTGCTACAAATGCACTATTTAGTTATAGCGGTGACGGTAAAATTTAAATAATTTTAAATGCCTAATTTACGTCGTTGTTTCGCCACATTTCAATTTAATTGGGAAATTCAATACAATTGAAAACCGCACTCACGCATAAAAGTGTGCAACAAGCTGTGGAAAATGGTTTGCGGTGACAACAATCATTAATAACCGGACATACGGCCTACCGATTTCCCTACGGTGGGCGGGATTCAGGAGAACCGGACGTCGCCAAAAAAAGTAATCAGAAGTAGTTTGTTTAACAACGATCAAAATGATTGTGCGTAAATTTCCAAAACGATTGACGCCCACGCAGGAGCTGCCTGGAGCGTGCATTAATTCCTTATTTGTCGAACGGTCGCCGATGTGTGTGCGGGAGCTCATTGTTGCGACCGAAGGCATCCGGCGACCGGTTCGACTCCGGCCAGTAAAAGCCAAATACTAGTTGCTAGGTGAAGGAATTAGCTCTTGAAGGCCCATGCCGTTTGAAACGGGCAGAAATCTTCTCGAGTTTCACACCACTTCGGGATCACCTAATAAGACGCACTGTAGCCAGCGAAAAGGTCAACGTGATGAGGGCAATGGAAGGGACCATGTTTATTACATCTCGAGTCGCTCTATTATCATTTAAACCAATTTTGCATCCTTGAAAATCTCATATCGCCATAAACTACTAATTTGTTTCTCAACAGCAGCTTTCAAAGATGAGAAACGTCGAGGCACTTGATATTGAATTACCGGAAATGGGTAAGCGAAGGCGACAGCGAGCAACAAAAACAACGTTATCTAAACGTAATCATGTTGTGCAAATCATTTCGCCATGTTGCAGAAGCTCGCTTTCGGCACTAGGGGTTGACAAGTGTTTGCTTAAAAACTCGGTAAGGAGATATTGATCACGTCCCTGTACCGTTATGCGCTACTTTTTCGGCAATATTTCCTTCGCGATCTTTCGATATTTCTTGGTGCATAACTCCAAGAAAACTGCTTGAACTATCGCTCTAATAGAAAATAATCACCCCCTCCCCCCTCCCCCCTCCTCTCTTCTCTAATTGGCAGTACCGGTCGTATGGCGGCGAAGCCGACCCTGCTAACTAGCATTACCACGGATTGGCCAATTGTTAATTAATCCAATTTCCCACATATTTATGTCGATAACTGCTAAATACGAGACAAAAGGCTCCCAGGGAAACTTTTCCAACTTCCTACAACTCAGACTCGGCTCTACTTGGCATTCAGCGGTTCGTAGTTTTGTAGTTGAAAGAAGGTCAACAAAGGAAGTTGTAACTTTGTTGTCGAGGTAATTACGTTAAAGATTTTATTATTAAGCGTTTCAGGTTTCTCCTTGTTATGAACAAACATGTCGGTGAATTAAACAGGATATGAGTAATATAAGGAGAAAGTGTCTTATAACAAGCCTAAAACGATGCAGAAGAAAAGAGTTTCTCCGGGAATGGCGATATTTTCTCCACGGTTGCAAAACATCGTTTCGTGTCAGACACCAAGTAGTTAGTTATTGGGTCAGTTCGGGTCCATTTGGGAGGGATGGAGTGCGGCCAGTGGATCGGTAGGAGGCATCCCGCGCGGGAATACCTCTTATGAAAGGACGGATCCGAGACTGGAATTTTGGAACGGATGAGACATGAGATTCTTGCACCTCCCGTAACGTCTCCTACAGATTTCGCGGAAGAGATGCTAGACAGAGAGACAGAGAGAACACGCGGAACGTCGAAGATGGCAGCCCGAGAGTAACGCGTCCGTGCGATCCCCGGGAGGGACTCGGGGCGAAGAGAGGATAAGCAGTTTTTAGTGGACGAATCACAAGATTGGCACTGAGTTTCTCGTGTCCAGGACACAGTGTATCAGATCAACCACGATCTAGGATACGCGAGTTCACCCCCATAAATCGATGGGAGTCCGCGTCTCCCCTCGAGGCACCTGCGTGGCAGAAACGCCAAAAACTAAACTTCCTCGTTAGAATCAAACAAATACAACTCATACATCAAACTTTTAAGACCGACTTTAAATTTGAAATTGTTTAGGATAGAATTCGCGAAGTTGCACGAAACTCCTATATGGTAACTTTGATAATTATTATTGTTCAAGCGACTCCAAGGGGTGTGAAATAAATTTCAATTAACGTCCAATTATCTTAATTACCATGAAGGGACATGGCCATACTTGCCGCTGAGGTCGCTGTTAGAAAGATTTAAGGATCATCCAACTTAACCCCAAGCCACACGCGGGCGGTTTCATGTAACAGGTATTAGTTGAGATGGAAGTGTTGACATCCGCATAATGAAAATTACATAATGGAGTCAGGCAACATGGCAGCCAACGCCATCAGCATTTAGGTCTTAAAAGTTCTACGGGAATGATGGCTTCATATCTCGCGGATCCTACATTATTCCCTCTGACGTTTTACGACCTCCATCGACCTTCCACGATCAACGAGCCGAATGTTTAGTCGGGGCCGAATAAATGTAATAGTAATTGTTTGATTATTAGCTAAGTGGGGCGAAATAGTTTTACACTCGGTTGTAGGTAAATTCACCTGCCCTGAGAATTTTTCCTTCAGAATTGCCAGCGATGCCTGTGATCTTTCAGTGTGCAGTTCAGCCCACTAAACTGATCGAAAGGGCCACTCGCAAGCCACGCAGTGGTGATGGCTAATGTAGAACATGCACGGGGTCGAAATGAGGGCAGGCATCACTTATACCGGGCAGTCACTTCCGCTTCAGATTGTCACTAGAGCGACAGAGCTTTGAACGTATGTTAATCCGGCGAGTAATGGCGTATTTTCGGTTGTGAGTTTGCGCAGTGTGACTTTCCCGGGAGGTACTAACGAGTCAGCAGAATGCATTTATTATCGATCGCAAGAAGGCCCTTATGACCTCATATACGATAAACCACAACACAAGTTGGATAACTCGTGACGAAACCTGGCGCGCCTCTGGCCTAGCAGTGGCCTTATTGGAGGGCGAGGCTGGTGCCAGTTTTTCTTGGAGGTAGCGAGGTGGAGATTTAAAATTTTACGATACTTGCTAAGCCCTGCTCTGGCCGTGTCATTTTCGGGTCCGAAAAAACGGCAAACTACGGTTTTACTTCTGCGGGTCCCCCGATATTCTTGCACATGGCGTCAACGCTGCGAAGCAACCCAATAAGGGAAAAAATTGAACTTTTTCGAGCCCTACTTAGTGATTCTCAGGAAGTTTGTTATTTGCTTATCTTTTATCCCTTGTTCCAACTTTTAATGGGATTTTTTTTTTCGCTACGCATCAGCAAAAACCAGGCCGGTTAAACTTTGTCTAATGTAAAAAGTCGTAAAGAAATCATGTGTCCTAATGACCCTGCGGTTGGCATGGCATTTACAGAAAGTTTCGCCTTTAATAAAATATGTTAGGAACAGGTTGGATTTTGGATTTTCCACCAATGCATCCAGGAAATAGCATTTGAGGACATACATTTTGCACACCTGTTAAGAAATCGTAATATTCGACATACGAGAATAAGCAAATATATAAATTCGAAACGGATTCTTAGCGTGGTTGCAAATATTCCTTGTGGTCCAAATGCAGGAACGGAAAATATTTCAATATGATGGAAATGCCGTATACGAAAGGAAAGAATCAAAATTGCGGATGAATCGGGTCAGACGGTTTCGCGCATGAAAGAGGAATGAATAAAAATATATAAGAATTTCCAAGGAAATGATACGTTTGTCGCTTTATCACGTACATAATATTGAAAGCATTTGAGTGATTTTATCTGCACTGGATGGTCCCTTTTCGTACCAACCGGAGACATTAGATTTTAAAATTGCCCTATTTGCAATTTGAAATGTATCAATTTAGAAGAGAGACAGCTCAATGCTCTTGCTCGAAAAATGAAACCTCAGCGAAGTGAGGTAAGAAAGGTCACATTGCGAATGGTTTTCAAGTTCAGCTAAAGCTGGATAAAAAGATGGCTGGTCGTGTAAGATGGCATTTTCCAGTAGGGAGGATTATGAAGTGGTTGACTTATGTGTATGTCGAACAAGGAATCTATGTGCGCATTGCCGATTTCAATCCTGCATTAGGGCCCCCGATTTGTAGCAGTGTTGCTGAGCGACCTCACAGGACTCTCACCGATGGCTCGTCGACGGGGCTGATTTATCATTCGGTCGCTTCCACGACTATTCTCTTAACGTTTTTTCCTCGTGAACACCATACACCTTGCATTCGCCATTTTGTCCAAAGACATCGTTGGTTTTGAGCTAGGAGCCAAATCCTCGATGGATTAGGTCAGAAATTGATATAAAATCATAGACGGTGCATGTCATTGCCGTGGCAAAATTAGCCCGAACAAGACGTGGCACTTACGATCGGAAACTTAGTGGACGTAGTACATGCGGACTGGTAACTGACCAAAGTAGAGCCGTTGAAGCGAGGAGAGTGACGAACGCCGGTGACTCATTTTGCTCCTTTTCACATCACGGTATCGAGCTTTTGATTATTTTCCGGTAAATACCGTGCTCCGTTGGCCTTTCGCTTTTCTATAATAGTCGTCAATCTAACATTAACAGCTAATAGAAAGACGATGAAATGCGAGTTGCGCCACTGATGGCGAGGAACATTAAAATTCAGAACAGAAATCGGGACATGTTCGAAATAGTAGGTAGGGGACAGTCGGTCATATTGGACCATTTTTGTAATTTTTTTTTCTCGGGATAGTTTAGATCCGGCCAAATTATGAATTGGGCCAAATGAAACTACATTTATCAATTTTCATATTTATTGCAGAGAAACCAACACAATTACTATACATTTCTCAACAATGAACAAATTTCAAGATCAAAGTTTCGTGCAAAATTAGTCCGTCCGTCGTATTGATTAGAGAACGGGGTGGGTAAATTGGACTTCGATAAAAGCAAAGCAAAAACTTAACCGTTTTTCTTAAAAAATATCTTGTAACGACAGCAGTAGATGGTTAAATGTCAGCAATAGCAAATATAAGCCGTAAAATTAGGAATGAACAATTATCGCATATGGCGGAATTGCGAGTGCAGTTGAATGATACAATCATTAGAACGCACGCACTGCATTAATCCATTTTAGTCCTACTTTGCCAAAATAATTGAGTTTCCATTTAGCACTTCCATTTAGTCTCCTGATGTGTAACTGCATGAATCAACTGGAACTAAAATTTCTTCTTTGCACTCTTCACTCGTGCTTTCCTTCATCACTTTCCTACGCTTCTTCATACGTATCAATTCTGTACTCAGCTTCCCCCGTTTCCTCTACTTTTTTGGGCTTATTTTTTCCTGGGGTCGCTTTTCAGAAATCTAGAAATCGACAATAAAATTATCTTTTCTTCGTCTAATTGGCGCTCCAAATCAAAATTCAATGAGAGATAAAAGGAAAGTTGCGTAACAGGGGGGGAACTTCATAAAAAAACCACCAGACTTCTTGGGCGAATGGAAAAGTTCGGGCGTATTTAATATTCGGTCGTCTAGCAATCGTTCACTACCTCTAATGGTTTTAGAATAATAACCCCCGTGGAATGTATCCCGAGAAACTGGCAGATTATACACCGAATTCCGTTGCGATCTATATAGCCATTTTTGGGCTTATCCGCAAAACTTAAAAAAAATGAGACTCTGCGAGGCTCTATCTCCATAAGGAGACGATTTCTTATTTAAGTATATCAACACGAATCGATATACGTGTAGCCAACTTTCCCGTATATTATAAAGTACTTTCAGTGTTTTGAAGTCGCTCTCCGAGGAAATTTCTTGGTGAGGTTTCCTTCACATCTGCAGCGATGCTATAATAACAGCTTTTATGCAACTCACGCGTGAGGTAGAACTCCCTTCCGAAATAAGAACCCGCAACGGGGTCCTTGCCATCGAAGTTCTTGTCGTGCTTGAAAATCTCGACGACCTCTCGGTGTAGTCTAGGGAAGCCAAATATGCCTGTTATCCATCATTGATACTAATCCAACATAATTAACAATCCGAACACCCCCTGGGTGACATCACGCCCAACCCGAAATATACCAAGAACATTGTCACTGGATATTTGGAAAATTACGCGAATGTTCGATAGTTGTTTCATATTACATGAGCTTCAACTGGGACAGTTAATAACCCTTCACGGTGAACTCAAATAAATTATTATCCAAACTGGGTGAGACGAGAGCAACCCCAAAGGGTTCGCGCGATTCGAATGATGATTACTGCATCAATATGACGAGCTTATTGTGTAAATTTCAAAGCGGACAAAAAGAGAATATATTTCTTAAACTCCTTGAGAAATGATAAAATACTGCGAGAATTTTTCTTCCATTAATAGCCTCGTCCTTTAAAAGCCGGCATAAATTTTAATCCGTGATGCTGTGGAACTAGAAATGCTGACTTCAAGCTAACACTAGTCGTGGAATAATGCGCCATATTAACATGATAAAGGAGAGATGAATAATGCATCAGCTGTAACACCTCCCCGAAAATTTATATTTCACAAGGCATTGTAACTTTTTTAATTTTGGAACTGCATTCAGAATTTAGGTTTATGCCTCGTTCAAAGGAGAAGATAAGTACTAAGTTTTAAAATATTGTCCTGCCCCAAATACGAAAAAGTTTTAGTGGCTCTTCATTAGCTCCATGAATGCTTCTAAGCGACGAAGCAAATTAAACGTGAAACCCGCTCCAAGCCCGACTGTTTTTCGGAAAAAACCGGTATTATCGAGTTTTATCCGCATCCATGCAGTGTGTCTCGTTCGCGTACCCACAATTCATTTACTGGGCGGGTCGTGATAGAGTGTCAAAAATTCAAGGGCGCATGTGTCGATGATTTGAAGGGAGAAGGTCGTGCGGACGCGGGTCTGATATACAGGGCGACGCATTTTTTTGAAAGTTTTTTCCCAGGAAGTCCGTTCGCTGTTGCGAAAATTGGGCGGGGGCAAAACAGGTATGGAGGCATATCTTCTAAAGGGAGAACGGTGTTTTTAATTTGATCAATGGCGTCTCGCTGATTCCGGACGTCTTAAATGGGAGGTACGACAGGCCACCGGTTTTTTTAATTAAAAATTATTTCATGCTCCATGTTTGTGCGCAAAAAGGTTGTTTTAACATGTTCCATAGAGTTTGTTGGAAATAGGTCATAGAAACAAGACTCCCTTTTAGTTTTATGTCATATAATATCCCGACTGGAGACCACTCGGAAAGCGAGCCTAGCCAACGCTAACCTACCACATTCACTTTACCTAAAAGTAACCCGTGTAACTTGACAAAAAGGCACCCTAAAGCCATCAATACCATGCTCAAGTTTCACGCATGGTACATGTGAGCATTTCTTGTCTACGTTTAGGACTATTAATCAAATATTTGAAAACATCACGGGGATTTGGCCCTGAATAAGGTCATTAATCGGCGTTATCTGGAAGTGGTACAGGCTTTGGCCCGGAGTTCTTCCCAAGATTAGCGTGGGAAGAGCGGGTTGTTTATAAGTTCCTTTGGCGTAGCTGAGAAAAACGTTAAGGGTTTGGTACCCGTGAGAAAAAAGAGTGGCCCTCCCCTCCCATCGGTTCCCTCACGAAGAGGGGATGTGAGCGGGATGTCGCTGCCGGGTCGTATCAGGGATTCCGTTTTGGGTTACGGGGAGTAAACAAGTGCTTCGAGAGCTTGTATCGTTTTTTCCCCACCTTCTAGCCACGTTATGCGTTACCCTTGTAAAACGTAAAGCTTTGCCTAAATCGTTCCATTAATTAGGTCGGTGTCGCCTTTCAGGGCTTAGGTGCCCATAACTCGACAAAGTTCATCACAGATCTACCTCCGGAATTTTTCACGTTCTCTCCTGAACACCCTGCATCCTTCGGTATAAGCGGAAGTGCCGTCGTCACGGAAATGTTTTAGCGTGTTTCCCATGCCTAACTCCATATCGTAACAAATCTTCGGTTCTTCGGCACTTACGGCCAAAGAAGAATCGTGACTGGGAAAAATCTGAAAATCAGCCCCTGGATTGCCCCGAGGGCTGCTCTGCCTAATCCTGGCGTTCCATAGGCCGTATTTGCATAAAAAACACACACGATAAAATAGAGCGTTATTCCAGTATTCCGTATTTATTCTATCTGCCTAAAGACAACAAAATCCAAAAAAGTTCTGCGTACAAATTGAGGGTTTGCTCCCAGGGAATGCGGACACTGATTTTTCTACGAGGGAAGAATAAATAAAACAACAGATAAGGCAACGGAGTTTTGTCAACTCCCATTTGTTTGCAAAATAAAGCATCCTGTTTATGCCGAAGGTCAGTTGAACTGCTTTATTTTTATTGCCGTTAAGGTAACATTTGTGAAAACAAAGACGAAACACATACGTAAACGAAAGGTGATTTATTACCTGAGGGATTATGTTTTGCTGATATGGTGTAAGATTTTATGGTTTAAAGGCAATTTATTCTTTTGACTTACAAATGTCGACCGGAGCTCCAGAGAATACGGGAGAACACAGAAAGAAAATATTTAATCACCGTCGGGTGCTAAACGCCCGCTGACATAATCGAAAAATGTTTTTTGGTAAAAAGTGACTCGAGTAAGTAACAGGAGAGTAATGGGTCCGAATTCCCACATTGAACTTGCGACCGAAACCACACGTTCAAGGTCATCTCCCAGGGTCGAGAGGTGCCGGGTCGGGAGATCTAGCCGGCCACCCGACGATACCTCCTTTGGCAATCCTCGCACACATCAGGAATGTTGCCGGCAAGAAACTGTCGAACCGGCGAAGCGTAATGTGAAGAGGCACCATCCTGCTGGAAACGCAATAGATCCCCGTCCAACATTTGGTGTCCGTTATTGTTGTCTTTTTTTCCGATAATTTCACGGAACGACTCGTTTTTCCAACCAAATTTCAAAAAAAAAACTGAAATTTTCGCACAGTTGTTTAGAGAATTTAGAGACCTTTAAAATAATCCATGTTCTCTCTTAAAAAAAAAAAATGGAAATTTTTCATTCTTCACCTTCAACCTCCACTCTATCTCCACATTTTTACCTGTAGTCTGCGCTTCTAGAAATCTCAGAGGCGGATGTTTATTAAACATACACCCGGTGTGTGTTATAGTCAATATTCACTAACTGACGTAACTGAGGGTGACACACGTCACGCCACCCTCGCAAAGACCATTTTATCTGGAGTTCGAGCCCGATCGCGGAAATGCCGTTTGTTCCGCAAGCCTGTGGCCGTTGGCTGAACAATCTTTCCGTCACCTCGCGAGGTTTCTTGGCTCAAAATTCCGCGTACAAAAAGCTCCGTGCAGATCCCTTAAGGTGCGGCTGGTTTCGAAAAGCGGAAAAATCGGAATTTTCCAACGTCAAAATTGCGCAATTTGGCCGAACTCCCATCGGTCGAGCCTCGCAAGCGCACAGCTTGTACAGACCTTTGACATGCCCTTGGTCCCGAAAAACTGCCTACAGCGACGAGCTTTTGACAATACGGGTGGGTTTACACGTAAAAAAGTTGCGTGATCAGGCTAAATTCGGGTTGCATGCAGAAAGTCAGTCGAATTGAACTGTCGAGTTAGAGAGCTTCAAAACTTCCTCCGTAGTCTCCTTTGTGCCCATGAGTGCAGTCCTAAAGTAAAAGTTTGCTTGTGAAATTTTGCCAGGGATACTTCAGCTCGCCGTAATAACACCGTTTCTCTCGCCTAACTTCCGCGATTCAATAATTTCGCAATACGTATCTCATGGAGGATGTACAGGACGTCCCATTTAAAGTTGTGGTCGAGGATTGTTCAAAAATGGCACGTTGTATAAAAAAGAGTTTCAAATAAGAGTTTTCTGGTAAAAAGGGGGATACGGCATGAAAATGGTGATTTTGAGGTCGTTTCAAGTGCAACTTCGACGAATTAATATATGTTCTTTGAACAATTCTTTTATTAAACGTTTTGCTGCAGAGTTATCCTTGATTTTTGTCCAATTTTCGAGATATTTGAAATTATTGTTTTTTTTTCTATGTAAGTTTTGCAATGCATGCTCTGTTTAAAAATTATAAAAATCCTTCTATTTAATCAAAAATAAATTATTTCTATATATATTTTTTTATTTAGCAAATTAATTTAAAATCCTGATTTGAGAAACTTATGGAAGCAAATGTCCAAAAGATTGTCCTTCCTGCTGCACACACGTCCCAACTCTCATTCAAAAAAAATTGTTTACTCTGCACAACATCTCCCCGTTTATCAATTGACGCGCATTTTCGATTCTTCTTTCCATGCCTTCTGCAGTTGTTGGTACTTCTGCATACACTTTGTCTTTTAAAGAACCCCAGAGGAAAAAATCCGGTAAGGTCAGACCAGGCGACTTAGGAGGTCGGTTCACTGGACCGGCTGGTCCAGTCCATCCACCTGGATAAATTCCATCAAGGACCTCACGAGACATCCTAGAAAAATGGGCTGGATAGCTGTCATGCTGATGCCACATCACCCGTCTAGACGCAAGTGGAACGTTTTCTGACAATTCCGGAAGATCGTTTCGCGAGAAATTGCAGTACATTTCTCCATTCAAGTTTCCTTCAACGAAGAAAGGTCCAATCAAGTATTCTCCAATAATACCGCACCGTAGATTCATCGATCATGGTCTTTGACGTTCAACTTCTCTAAGTCAGTGGGGATTTACAGCACTCCAAAAATGCAGATTATGGTGATTCGTTGCACCATGATTTGTAAATGTAGTTTCGTCTCAAACGTCGAAAACAAAACGTTGGAGAAGAAATTTGCATTTTGATTTAATTGCTGCCTTGCCCAATTACAAAAATGGAGTCGGTTTTAAAAATCAGTTCCACCGAGTTCCTCATGTAAAGATATGCGGTAAATATGGTATTTATTCACTTTAAAAATTCTTTGGACACTAGTCTTTGACGTTCCTGAGTCGGCAGCTATTTGACGACAGCTTACACGGGGATCGAAGGCAACAGCTGCAAGAATTGCTGTTTGATTAGCTTCATGTGTTGCACTTCGGAAGCGATCGCGTTTTGTTTTTTTCCAAAGTTTGAAATATTTAATGACGCCGTTGAAAGTCCTCCAACGGGAAACTCTTCCGTCCGGAGATCTTCCGGCACGAAGTTCTACTGCCCAACAAATATTTTTTCCAGCCTCTCGAATAATAAAAACAATTTCTAATTTTTCATCTGAAGTGCAGCGATCCATTTGAATTATTGAATTTTGAAGTGAAAAGATTAATTTTTCAATAATTTCACCCAAGGCAATTAGGTTGATGTTTTTCTTCATAAAAATATATATATATTTTTTTGTTAGATAGAAGGATTTTTATGAACTTTAGACAGAATATGCATCGCAAAACTTTTTTAGAAAAAAAAATGCAATAATTTCGACGATCTCAAAAATTGGACAAAAATCGAGCACAACTGCAGCAAAACATCTAACGAAAAAATTGTTCGAATAAAAGATGTTCGGTTCTTGAAGGCCTCTAAGGATCTGTAAGAAAATGCGGGGTTCTCAGTTGAAAAAAAAAAAAAAAAAGTTGTCCTTGAAATGACCTTGAAGTGATATTTTGGCTAAAAGCGCCCGTTTTCATGACATGTCCCCGTATTTACAGGACAACTTTTAATTGAAACTTTTTTAACACAACGCACAGTTTTTGAGTAGTCCTCGGTCACGGTTTAAAATTGCACACCCTGTATATCCCCTATGGGGGAACACTATGTAACGACAATTTTCAGCGTGAGGCCCCAATATTATTTATTTGTTTAAGGAATGAAGCGAAAAATTAGATATTTCCTCCGACCAACTTTTATTGGATTCTCGTTCATATCGAATCGGAAAATTTCAACTCGACGCATGTTGGAGCCTAAAGGCGTGAAACAGATACCTGCATTGCCTATAGCCGTTACACAAACCGACTTTTATTTGCTGGTATGACAGTTTGCAGCAAAAAGGGATTTAAATTGGAATCAGGGCCACGAGACCGAAAATCGCAATAAAGAGCCACTCTTCCGGGAAATCCAATGACACTGGATACCACCAAACGTTGTTCAGATTTTTATATTTCTGTGGGCGTATTTGACGAACGGAGCTATCGAGTGGAGCTTTTAAAATTGTTTTCCTGGATCCCTCCAGAGGAAAAGCTTCACATTGATATTTTTCTGGTTATATAAGGGTTTTTCAGTATCTACTTTTAGTTTATAACCACTGGAAAATAAACTTAAGAGCAGTTTAATGTAAGGTCTTGAAAATATTGCCACACACTTATCATTATATTGCGCAACTGACCATAAACTAGTTCGCAATTGTAACCGAGCATCAACCGATCTGCGGCTGAGAGAGCGAAACCCAAAAAATATTGTCCTTGCTGATTATCTTTAACTCACACAAAGGATTTTCAGCTTCACGGACGAACTATTTTCTCAGCCACCCTATTCGCCACATTTAGCACCCTCAGATGGTTTTCTATTTCCAAACTTCAAAAAATGGCTCGGCGGAAAGAGATTTTGTGACGTCTCCGGGGCCACTGGGCCGATCTCAAATTAAACTATGTTGAGACATAACGTAATATTTCCTAATTTTTGTTTCTCTGAGTGTCAGGTCGGGTACTTCTGGGACTATCCTTGTACATTGATTGGGGTGCCTCATTTTCAGTTGTTCCAGAATCGCGCCTCGGGACAGTTCCCTCGATTGGTCTAACAAAAAAAAACGAACGGTCTACGACGCGGCAAAATGCCATGAAGGTACTTTAAATCGTTCTTTTGGTGGTAGTTCAGCTACTGCCACATGGTCATACCACCGAATGCTGAATTTCGAAGGTCCAATGCGCACAATAACGAAGGAGCTCGTTATCGGTCACGACTGCGTCCGCCATATTGTCGAGAAGAAACTGAAACTGGGGAGTTATAGCACTTCCGTTATCGGTCGAACATTTCGCCTATCGAAAGAAGGATAAAAGATATCTCGATTCAAAATGGTGAAATCATAATCGCTAAAGCCCTATAGCGTGTCGAATGCCTAAGCCAGCGGACCAAAACGAATATTGCCCCGACGTGGGTCGCGAAATAATGAATATTTGAGATGCGCCGTCACTCCGCACGGGGACCGGTACTCGCAGGTGCAAACAAGTTGATACAACAATATACAGGCTGTTTCGTAAACATACCGACACACTTTTCGGGGACGTAGAGCTCATAAAAACGAGTATTTAGAACGAATGAAGTTAGGTCTGCCATCGCCTTATTTCCTAGGTACAGGTTGTTCAATTTTTCATTAAAACATTTTTTTTTCAATATTTCAAAAACGATTTGGGATGCGGATATAATATTCGGAACACGCTGTGGCGGGATAAATTTGCGCATTCCTGAATAGGTGGAATAGGTCCATTTACACCAATGGCGTTCGTGCAGCCACTCAATGGAATGTTTTTGATGAAAAAATGGCACGCAAAAAATTTTTTTTTAATGCTAATATTTTTCTCATAACATTCCGTCAGTTTTTAAAAAAAGACCTTAGTGTTTTGTTGCTCAAGTAGCCGTTTTCGAGAGAAAAAAAATGTTTTTCATTCATCTGTGTACCAAAAAACCGGAATAGCTTTATAAGTGCAATTTTTTTTGGATTATTTAGGAGAAATTAATATTATTTTGTTTTAGTAGAAGTGGAGGTCACGAAAAGGACCAATTTTATGCTCGTATCCCACAACGTTTTTGAAATATACAAAAAAAAATTACGAAAAATTAAACACCCTCTACCTTGGAAACATATTTCGGACCTAACTTTAGTCGTTCTAAGTATTCGCTGCCATGAGCTCTACATCCGCCGAAAATGTATCGTTTTGTTTATGAAACACCCTCTATATCATCGTCCATCCAAAATCTATCCGTTATCGCCAAAATTAATCTAAGGAGAGGCGTTGTACATAGGCGTAATAAAAGGGTACACACATCTCCCCTTAAATTAAACATTGGGGTAAAGTGTTAAAATTTGACGTAATTAGTAAAGTATTTAACCATGAGTTACAAGTTCAGAAAATGAAACATTACATAATGATTTATTTATTAAATGAAGTCAATATGCACAGTATAAGCACTTACATCTAACGAAAATCTAATTAAGGAGTACAAAGGTAAATAATACAGCGCTTTAACCAAGGCTGATGTGACCCCAGAGGATCGAGTCCAACAAAGTTAAATCGGGACTTCACGCCGGCCATCTGATAATTCTTTTTCCCATGTGTTACCCAGGAAATCGTGGTGTTAGGTAATTTTGCGCGTAGCGGGTAAGGTTGTATGGAAATATCATTCGTTACTTGTGTAAATTTGTTAATTTAGACAGCATTTTGGCGCTGTTAAAACATTTTCAAAAAAGTGCGGGAATTTTTCTATCACCCCGTACGTTCAGATACCAAATTCTAAGTTCGCCATACCGCCGTTTGGCCTTATGTAGACATTAAATGTGTTAGAACTGCGAACAAAACCTAAGGTTAATTGAATAAGCTCGTGCCTTAGTCTATGTTCACACTCCGTTTTAACTTATTTAATCGTTTTCCCGCTCTCAGAGCTCTGAAATTACTGGCGAGGTTAGTTACAATAGCTTGGAAATCAGTATTGGAATGCGAAATAATTATTATGTGGTTTTCCGAGAGAGGAGACAAATGAGAAATTCATTTCTTCTCCATCAACATTATAGCTGAGGCTTAATTAAAAGGTGCTGAGATGCGAGACAATAAAATTGTTAATTATTACAAGGGCTAGGGTGAAAGCATTTGGAAAACCCAAATTATTTGAGAATGTGAATTGAACGACGGGTTAAATCTGGTTATGCCACAGAAGTCGCGGAGAAGTCGTTTGCAGAGGAACTGTAAAAAAGTACGAGCGTCTGCGCCGGGAACCGGTTAGCGCGGTTCAGGTGCCTGGCAGGTTGCAAGGAGATGTTTCTTTGTGGTGAATTCGGGCGCTACAGGACTTTTTTGCGGAAACTATTCGCGATTGCAATAAAAAATGTCTGCACCCAAAACAGTAAAAAGAGGGTCTGGTTTTTATGTCGCATCGAACGTCCTATTTTTTTGCGAAAAGGTCAAACGCCTGTGAAAGCTTCACGAATTTCCTGGCATTATCATAACCGAAAGTAAGCACGAATTATTAGAAGATAAGTATCGGATTTCGCGTTATGACCGAATTCCGAATTGGCCATGAATATTTCCGATTCGCTCGCGTCGAATGGCACCAAAATCCGACTTCAACCCTCGAATCGACAAAGAGAAGCAGAATCTCCTGATTTCGCCGCAGCCAGCCGCGCAACAAAACCGAAAAACGACGTTCAAATACTTGGAAGAGAAAAAACTGAAGCTCTGAAATACCCCGCGTCCACAAACCCTGCGCCGAACACAATTTGACGGAACGTGAGGAAAACAATTGACCTCCTCAAAGAACACGCAGGAAATCCAGTGCCAGAGAAAATTGAAATGATTTCGCCAGATGGCGCCTCGCCCGGCTTTAGTCACCACTAGAACAACATTTCATGTCAATGGTAAATAACTCGTACGCGCCGCTTGATCGGGAACTTGCCACTACCTGAGAGTCGCATTGTAGTTAACGGAAATCTATTTGTCCTCTCTACTAATTCCTTCAAGTGCAGTGATGTATAATGCTTAATGACACAATCAACTGGATGAACAGTAACTTGAATCGAGATCTGAAGCTCTGTTGAATCTTAAGTAAATTCACGCCTGGAACTGCTAACTATGTATAAAACTTTAAATGCAAAAGTGTAGTTAAAGTAAAATGTAAAGTAATTAAAACTTAATATATCAGCTAAGATTTATCGACTTCTCTTAGTTTATGCTAAACTTTTGCTTCAATTTACTCAGGAAATATTACCGACTTTTAAGCAAGAGCTGAGAAAATAGTTAAATAATAAATTTGCGTTGGAAGGCAAATTGATGAAATTAACAGTTTAGATTCTGGAGGCAGTTTCGACGAAACATGTCGGTACCGCACGTTTCCACATGAGAACCTGTACATGATAACACGTATCAATTGCCTAAAGATCGTAGGATTGGAAAGAGTTAATTACTAATTCGCTGCTGGCTTTCTGGCAATTAAGTTCGATCAAACGCAAGCTTATTGAATTTATCGCTTTAAACCAAAATCAAATTATCCTTTAAGCATTAACAACAACCTGCTTGTTTGGGGAAATATAGTAATTAATTTTCGAAAAATTCTTTGTAGACCCATCGCGGAGTGTTACTTCAGAGATACGGCTGGTAATTGCATTTCGAAAACTCTGCTAATGATGAACTTTGAAGAAAAATGTTTTTATTAAAGAGTCACAGTGAAATGCAAATGTTTTTGAATTATTATCGGTCTACGGGAATTTTTAACCTGAGTCCTCGTTAGTTGATTTTGATTATTTTCTCCTAATGAAGGAAAATTGCATTTGTTGCTGCCAGGCAGAACGAAAACGAATACGGATTTATAGATATTTGTGCCTTTTTGATAACTCTACGGTAAATAAATTTTTTATTAAACGTTTTTGCGTGGCATTTAACCGGACGAGAGCAACTGCAAATGTAATACGAAAAAATGAACGGCTTACCCAGTGGTGGCGGGCAAAGCACCTGTGTAACTGGCCTTGCACCGCCGCCGCGCACGCGTTTACCAGCGCAAATCTCCACGAGGACAATCGGAAAAATTGGCATAATCGTTGAGAGGGGGGCAAAAGTGGGCACTTTCAAAAGTGACTCCCGTTGTCGGAGGCACTTAGAAAATGGACACTTCCGCGTGTCTGGTGCGATTCCGTGCGGTGCATGATTTTTTAGAATGTCTCTACGCCATGCAGACATCAAAGGGAAAGCGCCGATATTTGGACAGATTCAAACTGCACGCTACGTCTGCCGTAGCGCTACGGCACAGCGGTTATTACCGGCCTGTCAACCATCCCACGAAACGAAGGCGTCTGCTAAATAAAGACGTCTGTACAAAATGAAACTCGGTACGCACCTGCTTCGATTGCGAAATCCGACAAGTTCGGTGTTAAAGTTAAGAAAAATAATTTAATTTTCGGTTCTTTTGCTTCGCAATTAATCAAACTTCGGCGCAGATCCGACTCTATTTGTTTTTTGTTGTCGGTGTTATTTTTTTCTGATTTATTAACAGCGGATTTATAAAGTGTAATGTGAACGCTTGCGGGGGATATGTCTGGCCTACATTTCCTCCCCCCTATAAGGGAGTTTAAATATGTTTTCAATTATTACACAGTTTGCAAAGAACTTGTAACATTTCGAGCTCGATGAGAGCCCAGTTCTGGCGAATTTTTTTTCCATTTTATCCGACCAGCGACGCAGTTTTAATCCGAGCTAATATTCAAGAATCCACAGCGACCGCCCATGCCGGCCTTTGATGGTTAGTTACAGTGTTCCTCCCACAACGACAATATTAGCTTTATTTACGCGGGAAAATTGATAATAGGGTACAGACGAAGAGCATCCTGCCGTCGATGACCGCAAAACCCAACGCTAAAATTTTGATCTCGTAATTAAATTCGGACAAGGCGTCAGTACGGCAGGAAATTGTACGCAATAACCCTTCTTGTTAAGCCCGTGCCGGTTTTTAATTAGCCAGGAGAAACTTTTAATAGGCTTTATGCAATTTAATTGCCTTCAACCGTGATCAAAAACATGCAAAAAGAGCAGCGGATGCCAGTCAAAAATTGACACCTATCCGGCTCGGCAGCGCCACGTGGGCGCCACCTCGTAACTACGGCCTCAACGCGACGCGACGAGAAGGGCGGGTTCGGTGCCGACCTCAGGCCCAAGTAAGCGTGTGGCCGGTGGGTGAAATGCAAACAGAACCTGTGACGGCACTCGCCAGAGTCTGCTCGAGGTACTTACGGACCGTCGGCTGGTTGACCCGAGTGGTGGCATCCACCTCCATAATGGGCGCTCATTATAGAAAAACAAGTTGCCCCGATTAGTGTGTCAGATAATCAGCGAGGGAGGTGACTCCTAACACACGAGCGTGAAATGCTGCGCATGAGCCGCGCGCACGCGCCAATCCCGCCAGTGTGTTACTATTTGTTTCAAGGCTGAATGGATGAAAGCGCAAATGTTAAAACTAAAAAGAGTCGTCCGGATGGGAATCGGATTCGACTTGGTCCCACTTCGAAGCCATTAAGCTAAACGCTGGCGCCCCTCACTTTCGCGATGACTGACTGCATCTTTTTGATTTTTTTTAAACACAACACGAATTTATTTGATTGTGGTTCACTCCAAAATAACCGCGACACAAATACGGAGACAGAATTGAGGAAGAGGACGCTAATAGAGTGTTCGGGGGCGGTGTCGGGGACCAGCTCGGTGGAATTGGCCAAGGCAACGATTTAATTTATGGGGTGATTTTTAAAACATCATAATTCAGACAGATTAATGCATAGGGGCTGGTATTCTAAACAGTCACGTAACAGGCTCGTTTGTTTACGACAACAATTTGATTTAAACCGCTTTCAGATATCTTGGCAAATTACGAAACGGAGTGTTTGGAAACCTTGGCTCCGTCTTCCCTGATTCCAACAACACCCTGGAGGAACACGGAAGGAAATTTCCCACTCTCCACAATCAAAGAGAGTTTCTTTACGGAAAACTTCCCGAAAAGTAGATTAGGCCCCGAGACGTGGTCGACCAGCCTCAAGTTCACCTGACCTATCCCCGACAGGTTTTTTTTTTCGTGCCGAGTCCAGAAGAAGTGTCTCGGTGAATCTCTTAGGCCCCGGACTCTCCACCTTTCGTTTAAACTGAACAATGCTATCAGTTATTAGCTGCCTTTTTAGAAAACCGCTTTCCTTAAATGTCATGGTTTCAACATCGCTTACCTGAAGTTTACAGCTACAAACCTTTAAAAGTTGCTGCCCTGAAAAGAAAATTACCTACACTCTCAACGCGACACGGTGTTGAACACTTGCTCTGCTTGCGCACAGCAACTATTCGAAGTAAATGGATTGAATGGGTCCTTTGGTATAGAAATGTGGATGGAGACAATTCCGTTTCCAACACCATGGAATAATTAAACTTTTCAATTAATTATGTCGAGACTAAAATATTCTTTCCATTTGACATAACGACGAAAACGTATCGAAATTTGTAATTCATATTTGTAGTAAATGCCATGAGGAGCATTTTCTCCGCGAAGCATTTTGCTACCGCACGCTGCGGTATTTACGTGAAATGTTCTTAATTCCTCGAGAGAACTATGTGCTATTAAAACAACGCCCGAAAAATTCCCAAATCTATCTTACTTAGTTAATTTAAGCTTAACTAATACTAGTTTAGCAACTAGACCGACAAAGCACGTACAAGGTCATGCCACATACAGGGTGGCTCATCGGCACTGAGAAATCCGAGTGTTTAAAGAGTCTTGCGACGGCGACGAACTTCACATTTTTGCACGGATTGTAGGGGGCGCTATTGCGTTTAATGACGTATGACAGCATGTAGTAATATTTATATGTGCCGAATTTTTCTGTAAATGTTTGCCATCTTGCGATCAGATATTTGACATATCAAATTTGACATTTGTTGGATTCGCAATCAGGCGTCATTCAGATTGACGTGTTGTCATCCTCCGTTATTTACATAGAGCAAAAACGATTTATTCCCGTGCACCGGTCGTTTTTTATGTCGGAACTGCATGTTATCGGACTGTAAGTTAAGGTAATTTTCAGTTCAAATTCTATGCGTTAAGCATCCTGGACGCAATCTCTTCCGTGATTATTCATTTTCACCAGCAAGAGTTACAGATAAGTGGAAACTTAAGAAAATGTTCCTCTTTTCCTTAGGGAAGGCTTCTTTATTAACGACCTTTGAAACCGAAAATAAGACATCGCAGTTAGCCGTATTTCAACATACTCCAGGGGTAGTTTTCGAAAGCCACAAAAAAAAAATAGCCGGAAGCATTTTGCATTTTCTTAACCAGTTAATCTTATGCAGTTGGTCGAAATATCCTTCATCAAAGTAGTTTTCTTCACGGCTACCGAAACCGTATAATCTTAACCCAGCGACGTATGACACAGACGTCTTTAATTCCTGTGGTGGAGCTAACTGTGCGTGTGCAAATCTGAGCAAGGATTTACTGTATGACACTGAACAACAACTTACCAATAATTGTTAAAAACATAATCCATCCTGCGCCCTATAGTCTCTCACCAGCCACCGAGTTCCATTTCCACTGAAACAACAGGAACATTATGATAATTACTGTCACCGAATATGCAAAAAGCAGATATCAAATTTCAAACAGTGCAATTTGCATTGCAAAACGCGAGGGAACCAGACGTGCAGACGCCGAAGGGATCGACCCACACGACTCACCGGCCTGGACCAAACTGATCCTTGCCCTTCCAGTTTCCTCTAAGCTGGATCACATAGCGCTCCCGTTCTCGAGTTTGGGATTTGAAAGCTCGCTCTTTATGCAGTATTTATTAAGGTCCCTAAATTCTTTGGTTAGTCGGGTGAGAAGTATACCTTTTCCTTCTCATAATTTTGGCCTCAACATGAACATTCCAAATTTACAATCTTAACAGTATCAGCTTGGATTTGGAGCTCGTGGAAGTTCGCAAAACGGGAATAAATTATCAGTTCCTCCTTCTCGGAGATTTACATAGATTTGTTGATAAATTATTGATAACAAGTGACAACCACTTAAGGGCCTTTAGAACCACCGAACAAATATTTAAAGCGGAAAATTCACTCAGCCGCGGCACATTGATCCAGACGGATCAAAGCTACACGCCAAAAAGGCAGAAGTGTTAACAATTATTTCATTTGCTTAGGCTCGTGTTCATCGCCCGAGACCGCCTTCAAGGTGCTGCATCTGCTGCTTCCAGGGGGTGCGCGACGCAAGACGTACGTAGATTCTTAAGGACGTATCCGGGCGTTGAGCCATGTGACTTTGGAGGTAATAATTATTTATGTATAAGTGCATAATGTAGGGCTTTGTGGCCCCAATTAGGCTTCGTGCTTGCTTCTCGGTCAGTTGCGAAAATAGTTTTTTAATATCCTCGAATGCACTGGGAAAAAGTCATTCGACTCGAGGGCTTAGACGCGTTTCTCTCAAGTTGAACGTCATTCTGCTTCTAAGCTTTTCCGCTGCTTCTATTGCTTCTCAGACCTTTAAACAAGCATTAAAGCACAACCCTAATTGTCCATTTTTGGCTTCCTCGGCCTCGCGCACCTCTCAAGAAGGTCCGTTAATAATTTTTAAGCTTCGTAGAACATCAATGTCTTTCAACAGAACTCGGCCCTCTGTTTGGAAGAAGATTACACTGGTGGCCGAACATATATATCTTTAAGTAGCTGCAGCGAGGAGATGCTTCTAATGAATCCTTAAACATGTGATGAGATGCACGTGGAGCACACTTAAACAAGGTAACATGGGTTTGGGGCCATACCGGGGGCAACGCAGGCGAGAAAATTTAAACTTTGTCCCTTTCACTTATTATTTCTTCCTCTTCTTCTTTTCTTAAGTTCGTCGCGTCCGACTTTAAGAGAAGGGAGGTCCTTTCGGAAATGTGAAACTCGTGCAGAATGGCCGGTCCGCGAGGATTAGGCCCCAAGTGGAACTTAGAAAATCAAAATCGCTATAGAGACTCGCCGAAGTTACGAACCTCACGCGCGGCTCGCCCGCAAAATTTCAACTTGCACGTAGCATGCCTCTTATCACACTCGTGACTTAATATGCTATTAACTGCACACCCGGTCGTAGTGCTGCATTTCTTGGATGCAAGTTAATGAAGATGATCGATGTACGTCGGAACGAGCTTCAGTTCTTGATATTTCATCGAGTTGGGTTGATAAGGCGATTGTAAGATCACAATCAGAGCGACGAAATAGCAGTTAATTAAAAAAAAAATGGTTCATTTTGGAGTTATCAAAGTACATCATTTACAGATAATTTACCATGATCTCCAATTTTCGTGCTATAACCAGCTTCCTCGGCGAACCCCTTTCCATAATAAATAAACCTGACTGAGCTAATACCTCCCTAGACGTCAATCTATGCTTTTTATGTTGCCGCTGGCCGATTTAAAATTCCGCTTCAATTTTTCGGGTTATCCCAATATAGATTTGAATTATATTTTATTAGAGACTTTAAAATTTATTATATGGAAAATTTGCATTTTAATACGAGTGTTCACTCTGAGTAAACAACCATCAGCGATATTTTAACTACGTTCATAATGCTTGCATAAATATTTAAAATTGAATTCTCGGTTTTACACTCAATGTTAAGGGTATTTACGCATGCATGAATCATTGGCGCCAGTGGACTGGGGCGAGTATTTCTGGCGCGCACACTGACATTTTTAATTCAAGCGAACGAACAATGCAGGCGGTGGGGCACCAGAAACTGCACTGGCGGCAATTAACCAGGCATGCTGAAACCCTACATTCGCAGCTATCATGCTATAATTAGATGGAAAGGACTATTACTAGCCGCACAGATGAGTAATTGTTTTACCGCATAGGTCAAATTTCGCAGGCGGAAAAAGCACATGGGTCAATTGACCCGGATCCGTCTATGGTCACTTCGGGAAAATAGCGATATTTTCCGGAACACCTAGCTTAATAACCAAACTCGAAGGCAACATTCAAATTTCAATTGAAACCTAAAAAATGTCGATTTTTCCGATATTCTCGAAATTTCGAGCGCATTTCTTGTTCAAGACGGTGAAATTGGGACTGTTTTGGTGAGAAGCCCATATTTCCGAAATGAATCACATGCCGGTATCACTAGTTTAAACAGATTGGGCAAGTGGGAGAGGGATCGCGTAAGGGGTGATATGCCTCCGACAAAGATCAACGAAGTGGGTTGCAAGGCCAGGGGTGAACGTGGGCTGAGCCAGTCCGTCCGACGTCCCCACTTCGATGTTTAGGTTATGTAGTATCGATTTCCCTACCTTCGCGGCGATGGAAATTTAAAAAAATATCAGGTGTTACACCCAATAAATGATGCACATATTTAGTCACGTAGAACTGTCAGCCGAGGAATTCGCCAATCTTGGGTTGCAGGAGTGGCATCGCCAGCAGCAACCTTCGTTATTGGTTTCTACGTTTTTACTACGATCGGAACTGCGGAATAAATAATTTCCACTAAAGCAAATAATTCGACAATTAAATGCTGCTTGGACCTTATTCGATTCAGATATGTGACTGTTAAGATTTATGATAACGGTTACGAGTTGATCATGAAAATATAAACAATGATACCAACCATTAATAAACACTACCTACTCGGTATTTTACACTTCTAATTAATTTACAGCACAGGGCCAACAAGTGGCAATGTAAATAAATGAAAAAAAAACTATTAATCCATCACTAGAACTAATATTAATTAAAATTCTGAAACGGTGAGAAATCTGGTAATAATGACTTCGCCCACTGGGCGGGCCCGACCACCCAACACCTCCACTTCGATGCTTAGATTAGTATGGATTTTGCTGCCTTCGCAGAGATGGAAATTTAAAAAAATATCAGAGTAAAAAGCAGCAATGTAAATAAATGGAAAAAAACGATTAATGCATCACTAAAACGTATCTTAATAAACACTTTGAAGCAGTGAGAGATCTGGCAGCAGTGAACTGACTCCGCCCACGTCAACCATGAACCTCTCAACCTACTCTATTCATCTTTGTCGGGAGAATGTTGAGACTTACGCGGTCCTTCTCGCACTTGCGCAATTCCTATGTTCTGACTTGAACCAGTGACACGAGTAGGTAAGTGCTGAGACGCTGAAGCTCTGTTACTTCCCAAGGACATACAGCAGCCATGTTCCCAGGTTTTTATGTGATGACTGTTTAGCCGTTCTGGAAGCAGGTCAAGACAGTCCAAATCTGACCACCTTGTGAGACCGACGTGCCTAGTCGCGGCAGCAAACAAACGCGTGCTGTAAAAATAACGATCTCGTATTTATGCAATTACTTCGGTGTCCAATTTACGAAATTCTTCGAATTACGTTCGGGATAGTTCCGAACAGAAAAGTCAAAAGGGGGAGTCGACACATGTACGGATTTATTTTTACTGAAGACACTGTCTTCGCTAGGCTTTGTGTCCCATGGATTGATGGATTATGGGTTGGTTAACACCTACGTATGAACTTTAAGTGCGATGAGAAGTTGTGGTTGCGCCCATATCCGACTTACGAGATTACTCCGACTTTTCTTTCTTGTCTATCCCGCAAAATTAAGCAAATTTGTTTGCGGGCTACCGCCAACCATAGTCTAAACTCTTAGATGATATAAACGTCCTTGCAAGATGTAAAATAATTGCGACATAACCATAAATAAGGTTAATCTCCACCGTTCCGTGTACCGCCCGTTTTCTTTTGAGCGGCTCGAGATATATTTTTCGAAGTTAAGCATTTCGCGGCATAAAGCATTTTAACTGGTACGCTCCCATTTTCCTCGTCCTGAAAATTGCTGAACTATTTTTGAGGATAAATTTTAATGGTACGCGTTTTATCGTCAGCCAGAAGATTTATCTCGAGGTTTGGCAATATCCTTTAAAAAGGCAATTCAGCGACGAAAATTATTGTTTCGATAGTTTGAATGATATTCATACCAAAAACATAAACTTCAGAGGTAAAAATAACTTTTCTTTCTGCTGTGCGCAATTAGCACTTTTCCGCGCTCGAGCTGCTTCAGTGACGAAAAATGAAAATTTCTTTCCTGATCTTGGGCAGTACTTTCTGGGTATTGATCATGCCCTCTTCTCTTTGTTGTTGCGTCTATCAAACGCTGTTACCTTCCTCACACGAGCAAACGCTCTTTTACACGAAAAATAACATTTTCTTTATTCATATTATTTATTAAATTCTTTATTTAATCATCGGCAATAAAACTTTCCATACACGTCACAAATTACCCAGAAAGCAATGCACACGACTGGAAACATGACGGAACAGAATTTACGCTAAAAATGTTAGTTTGGCAACTAATGAAAATACCATGAAGTTTTTGAGCTTACTTTGCAGCTAACACAAATGCAGCTAACAATTGTTTCATTTAAACTTGTAAATATCGCTTAAATTCGAATATTATTAACGTCAGGTTGGCGATACCACATCTCATATTGCGACGTCGCCGTCGGCCCTTTGATGCAAGCAGTAGTAGCGATTGTGGTGACTTTGGTGACTCGGATAACTGAAAATGTTGAAATTTTACGCATACTTACAACGGGCTCTTGTCCTAAAGATTGCATCCTTAATTTCCGATCCCAATTCCCGCGTCCATTATTGCTTTTTATGCGATGTGGCAACGTTGTCATCTTTGAGGGCTGTGGCGTGCATCGAAACTTTATTGCGAACCGCATGGAAATAAAATAACTTGCAGTAGCAGGAAGTCCTTGCGGAAAGCTTCTTTCCGCACTTGTTAGGAAAATAACTATATTGAGGAGTTGCGTGATGGAAATAAATTCACATTAGACGTTCATCAATAAAGCATGCTTAGGGAGTGCTGGAACTATGGTCCACATCACGTAAATTTGTATTCACATTACAGAAAGTAACAATAGAACGTCGCCTTTAGTAAAATGGCAAATCGTATAACTTCAATGTGCTAAAAAGGGATACAGATATATTGGAATCTTAATACATAACTTTGTTTGTTTGCACCGTTGCCACTTAGTCCGTCGATGTTTTGGTTGTTTGTTGACGGTAAAAATTTCTCTTTTGAGAACTAAAGTAGTGCTCTTGGTTACTTATGGTAACATCGGTGTTATTATTATCGTTAGTATTACGCCCAAGTTCTTAAACAGTCGGCGCAAAGAGCTGGTAGCGTCTCTGCTACATATTAATTTCGAAAAAATGTGGCATCACTGCTGATATGAAGCCTGTGACGTGCATAAAAGGTTACGTCATTTGAAACAAGGGCGCGAATTCCTCTCTACGACTGTGTCAGAAATGAACCATTCCATGCCAGAAACCGACAGTTCCATCGTTCGTCGCAAAACATTATGCTGCTGCAGGTAGCAGCTGATAGAATCGATCTAATCAGACCAAACCATCGATACGCAAACATGTCTAAGGGTGAAAACCACAATATTCCTTCTCACCTACGGTTGCCACAACAAGTAAATATTCAAAGCAAATTCAGCTTTACATTAGTTTAAACACCCACGTCGTTGTGGTTTCGTAACTTGTAAATCTACCCTTTGTCTGCAACAGTAACCACTTTACTCATTAAAGAACCGCAGAGGGCTGCAGTGTTTCTTGCAAATTTAAACCGGACTCAGTCTTACGTGCAACCGAATTAAGGCCTCTAGTATATGTTTAACCTATAAAGCGAAACTTCGAGGAATATCATGCTCTAGATATTGTTTGAATTGAAACGAAGTTAGATCTGCAAAGTTTGTCAATTTATCAGCAAACTGTTCTGAGTACAGCGTAGGATTATCTGCAACATCGATAATTGTTAATATCTCAAAATGAAGAATAATAAACGACACTAGAGAAGTCCTAACAAGGTCAAATTGAGACCGGTGTATTATGTATGTGTGTCAAGGGGAAAGCGAAAGCATGAATAAAATTAAAACGGGGTCTGGGCATTAATTATTTGTGAATGACCCGAAACTCGCTTTCCAGAGCAAATTTGAGAGGCTTCACATCTCGCTTATAAATTATCTGTTTTGCAAAACCTGACACTCAGTTGGGTGCTCATTGCGTGAATATTAGAGGGGAAGAAAAGGTTTATTTAGAATTAAATATTGATGTTAATTATCCTTTATTTTTAGTTGGTACTCTCGTTCTTAGCAGGGCTCTTCCGCAAAAGTGATCCTTCGCAATCGGCAATGTGCTTAGTGCAGATATAATCCCGGGTATCCAGACGAACCCCGAACACGGAACATTAACATGGGAAATCGGTGTTTATTTTTTTGCGCCTGCACGGATAATCCAATTAAAAAAATTTCACATGAAAGTCACAGTACTCGAGACCGGCAATCGTCCTGCAATATTTCCAATCCTCTAATTAGAGCCGTTTCGAATTAAAGAGCTTCCAAATTTCAAAAATTTGAATGTCCCGCGCGACCGTTCGAGGCACGATTGGCCGGATTGGTCGGCGGTCTCTTCGGAGAAATTTCTGTAAATGTCTTTCAAACAATCTTAAGGCGTTTTGCTTTCGATCACTTATTTGTTTCGTTGAACTTTAGCAACTGAGTAGTGTTTGAATTTATTCGTTTTCACTTCTCCTTTCTTGCATTTAAATTAAAGCTAAAGTTAAAAAAAAAAGAGAAAATTCACATAAAACGGGGATTTTACGCTTATGCTGTTGGCAGCTTTGTGTTTGTTCGATGCTGACGTTGACTCAGACCAATCGTGGCGTCGAACAATCGCGCGGGACATTCAAACTTTTGAAATTCGGAAGCTCTTTAAATCGAAACGGCTCCAATTAGATTGAAAAAATTGCAGGGTGATGGCCGTTCTTGATTGCTATGACCTCCACGTAAGAGTTTCTCAATCAGATAATCCTCGCAGGCGCAAAAAGATAAAAACTGATTTCTTAAGTTAATCTCCTATATCCAGGGCCTGCCTGGACACCCGGTGTTGGTACGCTTAATTAATTAATCCCGTTACCGACCCCCGTTGTATGTTATCCTTCAGACAGTCGGCCAATTTAAATCCCGCCGATTGTTGCCTCCCAGTGCCGCTGTTGAATCGGCCAACTCAGAGGACACTTGAAGAGATGCAGTAGGCCCACAATGCCTGCACCGATTGTATTCAGGACCGTACGTAGCTTAAGATTGAGGCCCCCTTACAATGCACGACAATTCTGGTCTTGTCAGGTTTTGTGCACGTAAGTAGTTATTATTTTATTTTACTGCGCCGGAACAAGTACAAAGCGATAAATTATTTATTGGGTGTATTTTACGGTGAAAGTTTATAGAGGGAATGAATCGTATTACATTACACATTCAAATATTATTGGGGCTCGATTATCTCAGGAAACAAGAGAATGTTACCACGAACTCTGTAAAATTCTTGCTCGTATTTTATCCTCACCCCCGGCCTCTACGGATCAAAAACAGGGAAAATAAAAATTTTCTTTTCCCAACGGGACACCATAAATCATAAGGAAGCTTTTGACTTGATACCGGTAATAATTTCATTTTATCCTTATTCGCAAAGTCGGTGGAAAGGGAAATTGCCTGTTGGTGTGATATCCAGCATGAAGGGAAAAAATAACGATAACCAACGTATTGGAAAAACATATTCACGGGACGCCCAAGTCAATCGCTCCCTGATATGCGTCGCAGGCAGATTAGGTGAGGAAGTTTCAGAAAATTGTTATGGCCTCATCCATTTCGTAATAAAATTACACAATAATGAGTAGATGTGTTGGCAAAAAGTCGCTACGCTTACGCAATAAAAGGTATAAAATAAACGTTATCGCTACTGCTGTTGGGAGATCCAGAGATTTAAACTGGAGTATATTTTCCGCAGAAGCTTAAGGGAGCACCCTTTATTGGGGTGCTTACTTAAGATCTACTAATTTAGAGGTTTTTTTTTTAAATCGAGATAATTACTGTCTGGCTACTACGAGCCACCTTCCGGAATGGGAGATACTTATCCTACAGGATTCTACAGGTCAATCTGTCCTCATGTCAATCAATCTGTTGCTCCCGTAAGCGCACCCATTCATCACCTTATTTCCTCGCAACCTATATCTTATCATGATCTGATCACATTCACACCATCAGGTACTTAATGGTGCGAATTTGCCACGAAATATTTACAGTTTCTCCATGTCATAAGTATCATCAATCGCTCTCCGCAGAAATGGAACTTTTGGGAATTATTCGATCTCGATTTTGTCGCGATGGCGTTAATCTTGAGCTCCAATTTCAGTGATTTCCAGTTACGGAGTTCTTCATGTGGACCTGGATGATATAACTTGAAGCAGTTTATTGTGCTCGTTCTGGCTTTTAGTTAATTGTGCCAGGTATATTTGATTAAATTTGTTGAAGCATAAAGCTGGATTTATAATTCTTTTCGTTTTTTTCACTGTTTCTACTGTGTTAGTTACTGTTGAGGGATCGGTAACGTGACACTCAGTGTGAGGATCTAGAAAATAGTGGGAGATTCAGGGGATTTTTGAAACTTAAGGGGCGGCAAAGTGGCATCCAGAACCATGGAATACGACGTTTCAGTTTATTTTGCAGTTACTTTTATGATAACTCTACAAAAAAAATCACTCGAAAGTGCGTCGATAAGGTGGTTGGAGGCAAAAGGAGCAGGGCTGTCTTACTCGTCAAGCAAGGAAAAGGGAGGTCCGACTGATCAAAGCTTTTGCATTTTGCCTAAATTATTTCTTGTGGTTGTTTTTGTCATGCATGTTTGTCGAGAAACCATTGAGGCGCCGTTTGTTAATGACACCATCGAAGAAAATTCTATTCCGTAACGGTTGGCAGAAATCGATAAATTTTCATTTATAGATTTTAAGGCTCCACATTTCCCCGGGTATTAATAGTTCGGAAGAGTACCGATGAAAAGGAATAGAATGGCAATGGAAAGATTAAATAGATTATGCATATCAGTTACACTAAACCCTGAACTGAAAACATTTTGGTCAACCTAACCAGAAGGACTTAACGCGCTTCACTCATAATCCTATGACATTTTCAGGATATTGGGAGGTGAAAATGTATGGTAAAAGGGTGCGAAGGTGTCGTGCAACTTTCCTACATGTCATCTATTTTTGCCTTTTTGGCTGGGCCCTTTTTAGGAAAGCCCTTTTTTCCGGTAGCCCCTTATCCAAACTGGCCATGCGAAAGTGTGCTTTGTCGGATAATTGATTATGAATTTTCTTTCTGTAGGTTTTCGTGAGACCTAACTTTTGGGCAGTTAGAGTACTCTTTTGTTGTGCAGAGTTAAATAACCTTTCGCACGAAATATATGTTTTTAATCGTATGTTCGAGGTAATCGATTTCTGAGTAGTTCCTCAGATTTCTCTTTGTTAACACAACTTTTTCCATTTGGCATTTTCCTCAAACGAGTGTAAAATTGTTAGGTTTGGGACATTTACTATTTGTTGGACGAAACAGCCTCTCTGCATAGAATTGTCCGAATATGAATCAACCGTGGTATATATCGACTGAGGCGGGCGCCGAATACATCTTGGTTGTCCTGTGTCATTCACTAAATCACCCACTGTGACGGCGGTGCGACAAACCTACTCTTCTGTCAAACCTTTTAGTCTCGGCATGTGGTTTGAATCTTTGAGAAAATATTTTACAGGACACTCCTCTTAAGCTCAGTGTACGTCTCTGATTCTAGAAGAAATTGACATTTTTGCTCATGAAAATCGCCCCAGAAAGTTCGGATATGCGGGCTCTCAACAGAGACGAAAAAATGTGCCGGCAAGACCATTTATTTTTGCGAGCAGTTTACATTAAGGCGATATACGCTTTTCCTAAGGAATCCAAAAAGCTTTTAGAATATGTTAAATTATGCCGTCTAACCAGCATTAGTAAAGAAAACACGTGATTCCCATACAAAACTGAAACTTAAGAAGTATCTATCTACGTCGCACTCTAAGCTCAACCCTCTCCAGAAAGCGTCTCTCAAAATGAATCGAAATTTAAATCTTGCACATCACAGAAGAAATTTCTAAAACGAGCTCTTAAACATCGTCCATAAATAGGTAATTTCGAGTGATCTCTATGAAAAGATCATGAGCGTTCCAGGCAGTTAAGCACGTAGAGGTTTCCACACTTTAGGATGCTTTTGCCAGAGATCCAAGATGTTCAAATTGCTTTTTCTTTTACCAACGGCATAAGGATCATAAGTTATGAATAAAGAATGTTAATTCATTTTGACGAGGGTCAGTGACTAACCGGGCTACACACATTGAACTTAAATTTTTAGCTAAAACTGAAGGCGAAAATGTGACGAATTTACCATAAAATTAATGAATGGATGACAATGGACAAATATCAGCGTTTTCTGCTGGTCAGTTTAAAGAGACCAGAATTACCGTACTTCCGTATTATCAAATTTTTTTACGGCTTATTTCCTGATGGAAAAAGGTTACTTACGAGGAAAATGACATTTTGTGAATGTTTTAATGTTTTTTCCCATATTTTCCCCAGATTTTAGCAATTTCCTCGAGAGTGGATATTAATTCTAGTCTGCTGCTAATGTTGAGACCAAATTTACCTTTTCTTTGCTCGGTTAATAGTAATATATTCCGGAGCACGGCGTCAAGATTTCAGGGGTTAGGCAACTTTTATACGGTCCCTGTTGGTTTCAGTAAAGTCGTTTGTGAGCGTTTCTAGGAGATTAGCAAGTAAAGTCTCGTATATCGAACTTCTGTAATAAAATGGAAAGTGTAACAATCACCAAATCGGTTTTGGAGCTGAAATGAAACGATAATTAAATGGGGAGCCCGAAGGGATGGTGAATTTAACACCCCTTACATCTGCAAGCATTGACAAACACAAATCCACTTTGCCGTTCCTTGATATTCTACATAGTATATTTTCATTTAAACTGCTGCTTTATTTATATGGCTATTGCTCCTCAATTTCACCCCTTATTTATTTTGTTATAACGAATTTCAATCAATGAAATAACCTCAATGGAAATTTTAAACGTATTTGCCTGGAAATTTCCAATTCGAAATGTTTATTGCTTACTAATTCATATTACTTCATATTCTTTGCGTTTAGCTCTGCGCCGGAAATGCACCAGTGCCGAAACTGAACTATTTCACTCAAAAAGTCAATTTTTTTATTAAGGTAAAAAGGGTGTAGAGCACCCTTAATGCGTCCTACTGATGAGATTCGCGAATAGGTACATTTGGAACTTACGGCGTTTGAATTAATTGAGTTTTTTAGAACCGATTATATGATTATGGGATTGATCCTCGATGATAGCCGAGTCGATTGTTTCTGTTGGATTTGTTAAATTACAAATCAATATGCAAAACTGGAACCTAAATAGTAATAAATAAATAATAATTTCGGCATTATTGACTCATACTGTGTGCGCACCAAGCTGATTCAGGTGCATATAACAAGAGAAATATTTTTTGTAATCTGTCACGATGCTCGTACTGCAGTACTACCTTGGCCGTTTATAAGTAAAGGCGGTTGCTGCGTTCTCGATTTGCTAATCCCGATTTCCACTAAATGTACTCATAATTTCCAACAGTTTCAACGTCAGCCGATAAATACGTAAAACGTAAATTTATCCCCATGTAAAAAAACGAACGGGTCTCCATAATTCCGAGATCACAACGGCGAGCCTCCAGCTTGGAAGTCCCTGTACCTGTACCTCCTGCGAGTGTTCTCATTACTCCCCGGCGGACTGCTTGTTAATATTTAATAATCAAATTAAAAAATGTTTCCCTGTAAGAAATTGGACACCAACAAAATGCACCTAATGAATAGAAAAACCAATATTCCTTTAAAGATTAATGACCGTTATCGAGCTATGCAAGCACGCAACCACTATAATTAGACCAATGATTGAAATTTGGTTTTTATTCCTCCCACCCGAACCAAGCATATTAGCAATTAAGGAGCACCATTAATATTAGATAATAATTAACATTATGACTCAATTACAGAAAATCCGCTTTGCCCCTTATCTATGCACGCTATTATACTGTTAATGCGAAAATGTAGAATTATTACACACGACAATCACAGATATCATTAATGAGCACAATCAAACTACAGTACGTTTGAAGAGCATAATTCAAAATTATCGTAAATGGTGTAACAGACGTATTAAAAAACTGCCAATAGATCGAAATGTAAGATAATTGAGATTTGGACGCAATTGCCAGAGACTTATTCGAATCTCTACCCGGTACATCCCCGATCCCCATTCCGGAGATGGCGAAGGTTCTCTCGTTCAAATTCTTTAACGGTCGCCAGAACACCAGACCTGGTATTTTTGAAAATTTTTCTTGCGTTAAAAGGGGACAATGACTTTGTAATCTCAATTTCTCGAGCCCATGAATAATCAAAATCATTACTTGCAAGGAACATTTCCACTTTTGTACTTATATAAATGTGTAACTAAATAAGGTACGAAACTTTACAGGAAAATCGTTAATTGGCTCGTTACAAATGAACAAATGGTGGCCCTCGGCTGTTTTTCCTGGCCTGCGCCCTGCTCGTCGCACCTACTCGGCGCCGATCGGAAGTGTTCGGACAGTCACGCTTGAGATGATGTATGATCCAAACATTCGCCATCTTACATTCGTAAACGGCTTGAAAACGCGTTTGTGACCTGCTCCAAAATGGTGTTTCCATAGCCGTCCAGTCCGTGGTACTGCACATTCTTTGCCGAAATACTCAGGTCTGTATGAAGCTCAACATAAAGACCTTGTTCACTGAGGTCACAATGTCTCTCCAGATCTTCAGACGCCGCCATTTTGGTGATGAGCCGTGTACGAGTAACTCAAATTGGATGGTGTTACGAGGTTCCCCCAGTAAGTATTGAAGTTGGACACACACCTTTTCCTTGAATTTGTGCTCGATTTTTATGTAACGAAAGTTAGGAACGGCAAAAAAGTCGTTTGAGAAAAGGCTCAGAAACGCTGCTATGTTCGTACACGGAGTCCCAAATTTTTTTGATCAATATTTATGTCGAAATTTCGTGAGCGCACAAAAACTGTTTGATCGTTAGAGATATGTATGAGAGGGATACCGAGGTGCAGGCCCGGCATATAATGGACACTTTGGGGCTTAGTTAGGCTTAATTCCTTAGTTGATTATTAACGTTTTGAAAAACAAGGGTAATGTTTTATTATTTAAAAAAAAAAGGATGAAATTTTTTTTTTTAAGTGTTTTTCGTATTTGCCTTTTATGAGACAAATGCGACAAATGGTTATTAAGAAAAATTGTTGAGAATCAGCATTTGCGCCTCTTTATAAACATGGAAAATACACTGCTCAAAATAATCTAAGGAACAAGTATACTTTTGGCTATAACCTTTATATGGTGTCATTGATTCGCGATAAATTCGAATAAAATTTCCTCAATACCTGATGTTACCACGTCGAGCATTAATAACGGCTCGGTGACGTCTTGATATACTACTCAAAGGCACTCTATCAATAGCGTCTTCTGGTAAAAGTTGCCTCTGCTTCCTGAAGACGCGTTAAAAATCCAAACTAGATGATTCATTGCTGTCCCTGAACCAACGCATAGTAGCCTGGCTAACGTGTGGACGAGCATTATCTTTAATATAAATCAGTACCGAGCCAGCAGCACATGCAAAAAAAAGACAACACGTTCGAGTACATAATCTAGATATCGCACTTTCTGGCGAATAAACGAGGTAGGAGGGTACACCCCGTATAATTATGGAAACTCTTCCACAATTATGGACGTCCTGAAAATGCCTTTCTCGTTCCAACCGCCCTGTTTCATGCCAAATGGTTTGTCTTCGGGTATGGGGTCCAAATCCAGGACGAGACTCATTAGCGAATAACACATTGGCCCGTAATTCTCAATTTGAAGATTTATCCACAATTGGCCTCGTTTCCTGGAATATTTTGAGCAGTGTATTAACATCTCCTGCTCTCCGGCTATACCCAGACTCTAGGCAGCTAAGACACTAAATTGCACGCTATTTCACAACTCATTCCTTTTGGTCTCACCTTGCAGGATTATCTATTGATATATTTTATTATTTTTAAAGCATGTGAGCGAACTGGTTTCGTATCGAAAAAGTTTAATCAGGTCAACACAATTTTGGTTAGAAATAGAGTAAGAAAACCCGCGAATGAGATGTGATTCTATATCGGTGCGCACAGACAGTCTAATGGAATAGAGATTTATCTATTGGCTTTGAAGTTATTGTTAATTGAATTTCGAGTCGTCTGTTAATTGACGACGATTTAAATTTCTACTTCAACCGTATTATTAGCCTTTTTCCCTCGTAGCTCACGAAACCGAAAGGAGCTTAAAAGAGCGTTCCTACAAATCACCTCTGTGTATATATTTATTTTTAATGGAAGTCAAATAACACATTTAAGTTCACACCAGGAGCAAAGAAGGTAGGCAGGAAAACTGCGAGCGAACATTTTCCTGCACTATGACTTTCCTTTAGGAAAGCAAACAGGAATATGTCAAGCACTAGCGAATAAAATTTATCAGCGTTTAGCGGACCGGAAGAAAAGTGGAAATAGTTTATTTTTCCTATTAGCTTCCCGTCCGTTCTCCAAATCTCTTAAGGAATATGTTATCATCGTTCCCATGAGATCCGTCCATTTCCGATAGAAACGTGCATGTAGATGAATACCTATTGATTGGTCTCCCGTCGAAGCGGACGAAACCATAAATTCGTCATTATGTATTACAATACACCACTTCATAAGTCGATTGGATAAACCTCTTACGTTCCTCGCACAACCTTTTAGGTAATCTCCTGTACCTTAAGGGACATCGTCCCTATAAAGAACGGTAAGGTTGAAGAGCCATTTTTCTCCCTCAACCAGCATATTCTATTCGGTATTCTCATTGCACTGATAACGCCGATCTTTGTTTGAACAAACGTGTCAGAATTTTATCTGCATACTGAATAGAATACAGGATGACTAACTCCCAAAGCAGGATTTGATAGCGTTCAAGTTATTGCAGGTATCGATTCGAGCTGCCTGGGAATGAAGCCATGTTTTAAAAATAGTGAATGTATTTCAGATTACTTCGAGTTGATACTTTCGGACAAAATGTTAATTAAAAAAAAAAAGAAAAAAAAAAGTGGGCAGCGGCTCTTTAGATGTTGAGGCCGCATAAAGTTGAATGGTTTTGTATGAAAATGCCGGATCGTTAGAGACGCTCAGAAATGCGCGCAGTGTGCCGCTCGTGACTCCTTACACGTGATTCTGAGCCTTTCTGATGAATTGTTTTTTTCCTGTCCGACAAAACCAAAACAGACGCGATCTAAACGGAAAGCGAAATTACTCTAAAGCGGGAAATCGGAAAAACGATCGCTAATCTGTAAATGAGGATCACGTAGCGCAAACTGTTAAAATTCGAAATAGGGAAAAATGCATTTAAAACAAGAAAATCTATTTCTAGCCTAACCGCAAGTGTTGCCACATACAATATATCTTAGTTGCGTATCCCCCATCGACTTAGGGGGACACTCGCCGCAATAAGGCACTGGTTCACACTGATTTATACCTACGTTACGTGTAAAGCTGGACGGTTATTACACCAGGGGTATAGATAGTATTGTGACACTTCTCGTTAATTTAGAGATAAGTGAGACTTGCCCAACTCTGGGAAACTCCATAAACTTTACTCAACAGATATACAACTAAAAAAACAAGCGAACTACTTAGAGCGACTTTTACAAGTACAGTTTAAACTGCGGTTTGAGGTTTAAACTTCAAATCAACAAACATTTGCCTTTAACGACCCATCGTAAACTCCAAACTGAGATTTAATCGATACCGACGTTTTAGGTATGGTTTAAACCTCAGTCCGAAGTTTATACCATAAAAAATCTGTTATTTTGCTACCGTCGAGGAAGCGCGTGTGGAAACACGTGTGAAGTAATTTCGGTGAGGATTACCGAGTGAGGAATTATTGCCGATCTTCGATGTGTATTAAACATATGTAATTTTTCAGTTGATTAAAGTTGTTTAAAACCATTTTTCTCGACATCTTCAGTTTAAGCTCGACGTTTAAACCGAAGTTTTAACTAAATCTTTACCGATAATCGTAGAAGCACAACTTAGCGCAGCAACCTGAACTAACCTGCTCATCGGGTGGTCACGGTTTGGCTTGTGGACAAAAATATTTCACCTAGAGCTTCATTCGGAAATATAGCTCTGAAATAACCAGTGCATATATTTGATTTTTTTTGTCTCTACCTCACATTCTTTCATTTCAAGAGAGTTATAAATGCCGAAAACTTGGAGATATTTATGGAACGATTCGGAAAAATCGTTGCTTTTAGCATTACACACAGAGCCCATAAACTTCCAGAGGCCCAAAAAACCCGAACGGATTGTGACACTTCCCATGTGTCACAGTCGCCCACAAACAACGTAAACGTTATGAGCAGCCCTACAGTCCTTAATACTTAATGTGTTGTCACGTCAAGTTAAAAATCAGATTTTCGTCCAAGACCGACACCTGCAGCGGGTGGAAAAATGCTATGACGGACTCGTGCATTAACGGACAATTGCGATTGAGACGCGCGCGTCGCTCACGCATTAATTTGTTTCGGTTATTAATTATCGCCTTCATTAATACATTTTTCACTCCTCGACCGGTTGATTTCGGAAGCGCTGCCGTAAAAGATAAATTATTCTCAGGCTGAGATGAAATTGGACGTAAACTTTGCATCTACTGCACACTTAATGAGCGTTTATTCGGCTAAACCAATTATGTACTCGCTTGCCAGGTCGGCAGTAAACAATTTCGCCTGATAATACCTTGAATTACGTACCTATGACAGAGTACATAAATAACTATTATATGAATTTTATCCCTTTGGTCATATCCAAAGTCGTAAAATTGTTAAAGCGACAATTGCAGCAGCTCAGTCCGGACCAAACACACTGACACAGATAAACGTAAACGGCGAACTACATAATAATCCCGAAAAGTTTGCTCTCTAGAAAGGGTGACGCCCTAACATAACAATAAAGAACTTCCTATCGAGGATGTTTCAAAGGAAGGTCCAGGACCTCTTAAGCTAAGTTTACGAGTCGAAAAGCACTTTTGTCGGGTAATTTAGGACAACTGTAAACATTCAAAGCATCCGAGTATTTTCAAATATGTAGTTGTTCTAGTCGGTTGTTTTGCGAGACGTAAACTTACGCGTGAAAAAATCCTCAAATTTACTGCCCGGAGGCGAAAAAGTACTGTATAATTCTGAGCAGTTAAGGTGATTAATTGAAGGACCATTACTAGAATTAATTACATTCCGGTAAACACCGTGACTATTAAGGGGATTATCAACATGTGGTCGTTCCCAACAGCTCATGAAGTTTATGTGACCTTTACTAAGTTTGTAATTAATCAACAGGTAAGAGGTTAGGTCCAGCGAGCGATTAAGGTTCAAATGTGCAGAGTAAATCAATTACGATTCTAAACACCCCCGCGGGGGTTAAATGCGTTATTATTCCGTATTTTCCCAAGATGTACTTTTGCGATTAAAAAAAATAGGGTGAATTTATTTGTAAAATGAAAAATGTCTGTTTGTTCTTTTAAATAAATTTCATCCCCTTTAAAGTACTCCCCGTCCGGCTCAATGCGCTTATGCCATCGTTTTTTCCGATCCTCGAAACAGTCGAAGAATTCTTTTTCCGGGACGGCCTTCAATACTTTCTTGGACTCGACTTTTATTTCCTCTATCGAGTCGAAGTGGTGTCCCCGAAGCGGTCTTTTGGGCTTGATGAACGGCCAGAAGTCCCACGGTGACAAATCAGGCTGATACGGTGGATTGCGGACCGATATGGATCGAGCTCTCGAAGTGTGGGACGGTTCATTATCGTGGTGCCAAAACCAAGAATTTTCCGCCCGTGATTCTGGTCTTTCGAGGCGAAAAGCTTCGCGCAAACGACGCACACGGCTCGAATAATATTCCTTGTTAACGGTTTGGCCCGACGGGAGGAATTCATAATGCATAACACCGCGATAATGGAAGAAAATTGTGAACATGACTTTGATCTTCGAGCGAATTTGACGCGTTTGTTTCGGTCTCGGATCACCTTTTCCACGACGCTCGCCCGATTGGTGGATGGTTTCCGAGTCTCGTGCCCAGATCCGAGTCCCATCACCCGTAATGGTGCGCTTCGTCACGTCCTGGTAGTCGGAAATCGTTGTTCGATATATTTCACCGCGACGCCTTTTTCCCGAAACTTCAAGTGTTTTCGGAACCAGGCGAGGTTCGACGCGTTTGAGGCACGAAACGTCTTCGTCAAAACGCCAATTCGAACAGTTTCCTTCGGCGTCGCCGTATGGCCAGAGGCCTTCTGCAATATTTTCGAGGTTCCGCGGTGGAGTTTTCGTTTCGCAAAAAGAAATTTAACGCGAATTCTTTGCTCAGCAAAATCGGGCATAAGAAAAATCGAAAAGCTCAGTTTTGTACGTTTGCAAAAACGCGTGTGCCTCTGCAGCAATTGGATCTGTTGGCGTGACGCTCTGCATGGATGTCGCAGACAGTGCCATCATCCCACAAAAAAAATTATTTCCTAATTTATTAGCATCCGCCAAGTTTAAATAAAAAATTAGCCTTATTTTTTTTCCATCACAGTAGTACACTAGACTGGGGGAAAGAAGGGAGCATTTCATGCGACCACGAAATGCGATACGTTCCCTAGGAGTATAATTCCTGCCCGTTGGCAGTAGCCGAGTCACGCATGTCGAAGGAATAGAGAATAGTTATTTTGTACGAGTTGCGTAGAAAACTTTAACCGCTACAAAAACGTCTGAAAAATTAAAGAACTTTGCTGCCTAATACCCCTATGCAGCCCGATAACGCTAAAAACCCATATACAGCGACGGAAAAAAGTATTTAGACAAATTCAGCGACGCACAGCAAAGAAACAACAACAAATGTCCTGATCTGTTGTCGTGTATTAAGGCACAGTAAGTAAATTTTTAGCAACTTCCGGGGAGACTTCCATCCACGCGTCCATTAACTTCCTTTTCAAATCGGTACGTCCGCGTATGGGTTTTTTCGCGAATTTTTTTGTCCAACTGTTTCCACGAATGTTCAATAACATTCACATCAGGCGACTGCAGGGGCATTTCCAACGGATACGGAGTGTTGTAAAGAAGCCGTCCCTTTACTAGACGCGATTTATGTTTAGGATCGTTATCTTGCCGAAAATGGTAACGATCTTGTAAATTCAATTTAATGGCACTTTGACTCAGAATATTTCTCAAAACGTCTCAACAAGAGTATGGGCTCACAATACCATCTATGAACGCAAAACTTCCCCCACACATCCCTATACCATCCCATTACCTCCCCGATGTTTGACTGCAGGCTGAAGGTTTTCCTTCGTTCAGAGCTGCACCTTTCTTTCTCAAAATTAATCTGATTTGTGTTTATGATATCTAATCGCTTCTTTGCATTCGCGTTATCAATTGTTGGTTCATGACGTGTGCAGTAAAGCTGTGAACTCTTCCTTCTTCAATTTGTTTGCCGCTGCTCTCGGTGTTACAGACTCACAATCTCTGGCGATAGCGGTTGAACCTTCAACGGGTTCTTCTTAATGGTTCTGACGGTGAAGCGCCCATCTCTTTCCTCAAGTTTCGAAGGTCTGCCGGGTCGTTTTTTGATCTGCACTGTGTTCGAAATTTTAAATTCGTCCATGGTTTCTGCCACTGTCGACTGGTGTCTACCCGTCAGTTTCCCTGCTTCCCTCCCAGACTTACCATCTTTATAAAATTTAATAACCAAAATTTTCCTTCATTTGCTAATTCCCTAGTTTTTGGAGCGATTATACAAAATTTCAAGTTTTTATTATCTCAACGAAGCAGCAACTGGTGTTGATTGATCGCGGTAAACAAGTCGCTACAAGTTGTTTGTTTTTCCAGAAGTGGCAAGCGATTAAAAAGCAGCATGTGCGTGTGCCTAAATACGTTTTTCCTATTGCCTTCCACAACTAATTTGAATATAACATGTTGCTATTGGCTTTTACACGTTTTTATTGTTGATAAAACACGTGATTTAAAAAAACCTGGCTCTGAAATTTATTTTTATGTGTGCACTGTTTAGTGCAACTGATACTTGAAAGTGCCGAATATTTTCCTACCTCGTCTACGTAAAACCGGAAATGTCCGCACGTAGATTGGCCGAAGAAGGCTCTCAGCTCAGAAAGAAAAGTGATTTTTTCTCTTTACACGAGACAGAAATAATATTAAAATTATTTCCTTCCTCGCAGCAGAGCGCCATTAACATCAACGCATTAAATTGTTCCATTATTGCTGAGACAAATGTAATTTATGATCAGGTCGGTGCGTGGCGATATCGTGGATGATAAATGGCGAAAATCAGCGAAAACGTTCGTGATGTTCCATAGAAAAAAAAAAATCAACTTGTTTCTGCCACGAATTCGCGAATCGCACCGCATTAATAAAATATATTTCTGCAAGTGTGGAATGCGGAGGCGCCCTTGGCATTAAATCCATCGCAAGAGTTATCTCCCGTTCGGTGGCTATACCGAAAGGCCGTTCCGATGTAAATACCTGGAATGAAATAATTCCTGTCTAGGTCAAGACTGATCTTTAATTACGACGCTTTGTCTTAAACGAACGTTCCAAGTAATTGCCAACAAAAACCAAGCTTAATTGAATAAGTGAGCTTGCTTGCCGTCGTTCGATTTGCTCTAATTTATCTTCGGACCTTAATTGACGAGGTACTTTTAAAGGGGTTTGAAATTCCTTTCCATTTCTGTAATTTACTTTTCACGGGGACAATGCTTTAAGTAAATAAAGGCATTTCGAAGGGGAGTTCTCATGGAAGAAAATTTATGATCATACACATTCACAATGGAAAAGTGTCAGGAGTAAATTCGCGAGGTGTAAAGCAAATATGTCGGAACTAATTCCGAGTTTTACGATGTACCAAAAGAGCATAACTACGGCTAATGGCAACTTTCCGTAGTATTGTTGCCTGACACGTATGCAAAGCATGTCACCGATGTAAATGAAGCTTTGTCGCAACTATCATGGTTATGCAGGTGAACCAGCAAATTCAAATTTTTAACCACTTAATAAATTATTCCGCATTAAATTTATTACACAGGCACACACACACACACACACAGGTTCGCAAAATGGAGAACGGAAATAATAAAAACAAACCTGGATACTCCTAAAAACATTATCATCCATTAGGTTTACTAAACAAATTAACAAAGCCGGGCGGCGGTTACCAGCCATGCTTATTTAATTAGGGGGGTTTTTGTTGAAAATTGTGTTGGACGCTGGTTAAGGGCAGAGCGGAGGGAGTAAAAGTCGGCCCCTCAATTAGCCAACCGATTTTTTTTCTGCTTGAATAATCGCCGAGGTGTCCAGTAGGTATTCGACGCCGTAGCGGGGGTCTCGGTAACCGGCATGACTGACCGGAGGCGGACGCGTCAAACCAATTTTTAACGGAAGGGATTAAGGGGAAATTGCACTCATGCAGGCCGCCGTGGGGCATGCAAGAGCTCGGTCGCTCCGTGGGGGCAAGGCTCAGGGAAGGACGAAGAGGCGTCGCTCTCGTGCCCCCGTGGGCCGACCAAGGGCGAAAAATTGGGTTTCGTGATTAACCATAAAATCAAAATGTTTAACGTGGGTAACCCCGGGGAACGAGCCGGAGCAATTTTCGAGTCATATTATAGCGGCTGCATCCGGATCAAACGATATTCGATTTTATTGACGAAGCCGACAAATGAGTCCATTGTTGTCGCAACCATTCGGCGGTAATCCGGGCCAACCCTGAGTTGACACATTCGCCATTTGTTTACAAAGTGGTGGTAAACTGTATCTCGAAACGTCTTCCATCCTCACGCCGCTCTGTGAATAATGTGACGACCGAAAAAATTGCCTTTGGGCTTTCCAACTGTTTTTCCCTCCACCGGGGCCGAACGTCTCTAAAATATGCAAACTCCATAAAAAAATATGGAAAATTTCCATAAAATTCCATAAAATAAAAATCTACAAAAGCCCATAAAAGTTGCAACTTTCATGGACGCGTACCCTTCTCATTGTGTTTATTTAATTTTTCGGATCTGCTGCATCATGAGGCGCCCTCATTATTCTACATGCGAGAAAATGAACTCTGGCTCACACTGAGGTTGATTATTACACATCTCCACCCATCGTATCATTTATAAATTTACTTTCAGAACGAGGGTGACATCTCCATCCGACTAGACAGTTTTCAATTTAAATAACTCGACTTACCGTAATGCAAGGGATTAGATGAGCTTTTACTTTATCGGCGGAAAGCAGATAAAATAAATCAGCGAGGTATCCATCAGAACGCAGTTGCAAGAAAACTAAATTTAGCCCTTCATGCACCTGAATGTTTAAAACCCTTCTCGTCGGTAGTTTTCCAATAATCCACAGATCGGGCTGAGTCAGTTCTTTTTGGAAAAATTACGATATTCTTCGAAGTTGATTGGGTAGAACACTCCAATTATTGTACCATGGCACAGTGTCGTTTATCAATCATTCTGTCTCAGTCTATTATCGGTTATCGAATTTTGTTGAGTTAACTGGGAACGTCGCTTCAAATATTCCAGAATTGTAGTGTTTTTTAAGAAACATATCCTCGTGAAAACGTCGCGAAAGGTTACACGCTGTGAAGGGTTTACAGGGCAGTACGGCACACTACGGGTTAGTTTAGGTTAGTTCGCTTTACTGCCCGATTCGGTATTCGCGACACCGGGCCTTTGATAGGCGGAAACACCCGGGATGGAATAGGAAAAATTAGATAAAAATAAAATCGAACCGACACCTGATGATAGATAATTTTAGCCGTTTCCACCCAAACCCCGAGTATCTCCGGAAACCGCTTGTTAGCCCACCTGCCGCTTTCCCGGTGAAGGCTTTTCCCACTGACAAAGTTGCTAAATTTCCCGGCTTTTTTTCTTCAGCTTAAAATTAAAGTGCTTTCTGGCCATTTCAAAGGAATTATGATAGATAACCTATAAAGAAAACTCCGAACAGTTTTTTTTCCTGTCACGTCACGGTACCTCCAGCGAGGAAAGCACAAAACGCCGGAAGTCACTCTCCAGGTATTTTCCGGGCTTGCAGATTTTGATTTTTCCCGTTTTGTAATGCGATTCACAGACCGCTCTTAGGGCAGGAGGATAATTAGGGACACAGTCTTTGCAGTACAATTATGCAAGTCAAATAACAGAGCCATTTTGACTACTGGAAGTGATCCGTACAAGTTCAATTTCGCAAGTTTTGGGGCTTCTCACACTTTCTCCGGTCGGCCGACCTCAGAGTTCCGCCGAGAATAATCGATATTTGCTACCTGTGTATGTGCCCTCTTAGCTGAACGAAGGTGGATATTCCGGCTTTCCTATGTTAGTGCCTCGGGCCCCTTTCGTGCTCCTGGCCTCACACGGACATCGCGAGAACACCCAAAAGTGTCCTTTTTGTACGAGAGCTCTACTCCAAACAGAGCGGCTGATAATTGAGTGAACGTGTGTGAATTTGTTCGATGTAAAGACGAAGCGAAACTTGGTCGTTATAAAGTCACGGTAGTAAACATATAAAATAAATAAATTTAACAACAATTTCATAAAATTGATTAAGATTTGATGAAGTTGTTTGACGTGAGCGGCGAATTCTCGCAAGTTCGGATCGACTTTTTGAAGGTCTTCGGATCGAATTTTTTGCCGACTCGGTTTCGGCACATTTAAAATTAAACCGATGGCCCGATAAGAAGTAGAACCGCCGAAATATGTCCAGTGAAGTATCGTCCTACTTTTTACGTCACAGGCACCGGTGGGGCATTTTTTTTATCGTCCTCCCTTATGAATTGCTAATAGTTAAACGGGCTAGCCGTAATTTCGGAAGTCCCACTTTATTTTTTAAATTCACTGTCCCTTGACTAAAAGCATTTCAGTGGTCCTACATAATTGAAATGCTGCCGTGTTGAACTCCAGAGCGAAATTGGCCCTTTGTTACGGGAGTTAAAATTAACACCTAAAAATATTTGTTTGTTCGTGACGGTAAATGTTCACTGAAATTGGACACGTCCATTGGATATTTGCTGCTCCGGTAAAATGGACAATTATATAAGCGATTTAAAAATTTCTTTTTTTTTTTTTTATAAAAGTCGCATGTAATCTTTATTTTAGATCACTATTTGATTTTAGACAAAATGTCCTTTCCGCAGCTGCGCGCATAGAGCGAGTGCAAGCGGAAGGCAATTAAGCGATAGACAAGTGCGAGGGAGACGGCCTGCGTACTGCTCGCATCGTTGACGCGCAAGGAGTACGCCTTGATCCGGGGACAGACGTGGTTTTACGCGATTTTGGAGATTGGAAGTTGCGCGCATTTGTGCAAATTTAAATGCGTTTTTCGAGAGCAAATTCCACGATTAACGTTGACGCGGCTTCACCTGCACAAACGTCGCCATGGAAATTGCATTTTTAAAGCGTATCAATAGGAAAACAAGACCTGTCTGGCGGCCGCCATTACGACTGACTGCTTGCGAGTCTGAGACGCGAGAAGTGCGCAGTCCGTCTCCCTCGCACCTATCAATCGCCCGTTTGCCTTTCGCTCGCACCCACTAAAACTACGTGCGTATAGTAACAGCAAAATGAACCGTAGACGTTTTTCCCGTAATTCTCGCGGCTCGGTCCGAAGGACACAAATCATCCGAATCAACTAGTCCTGGCGAGTGCGAGCAAAAACTTATCCGCACCTCCGCATAAACCCCCGGACGCGGACGTTGAGATCAATTTGATAATTTATCGTTATCCAAAAATGCGTGCTCGAAATAACGAGGATCGGTCAATGCAGGAGATTAAACCACTGTCAATATTATCATTTTAAAATTAATCGGGTATAATTCAATTTTTATACGGGACATTATATCTAATATAAAACGCCACATGTATGTGTCTAATTAATTAATGGTAATTTGTCGAGACCGGCATGAACACGTACTTTATGTTTTTGCATGCATAAATGTATTTTTAATTTATTCACGCCGGTATAGGAGTTTTTTGCTGAAAGGGTAATTTAAATTGTACGCAGGTCTAATTTGATGCGGGGATATTTTTGTAAAGGTAAACAAAAATATAAATCTCACCTATTAATGTATCCTAAAGTGTGCTGATGGGCGATAAGGTATCTGCAACAAAATCATGCAAAAATTAGTTAATAGAAATCATTGCGGGAATCGACGAGTAAACAACTCTCTACCTCCCCCCGGATATCTTCATTTGCATTAATTAAACGTGCATAATTAAAATTTATTTATTAATCCGGGCTGCATAAACATCCTCTTTAGGTCCGTCAAAGTGGTGCTAATAATAAGCTAATTGCATATTTACTCAAATTCCAGTAGCACGATCGTGTAGAGCGATCAAAAAGGTAAACGATAAATTGCAAATGTAGCAAAGATTCTTGTTATTTTATTTGTTTATTCATTACTCACAATTTACTCTCGTTAATAATTATTTGTGCTCGTTTATTTCCTTAGGGTGGCACTATGGATTTATACTGGTAAATGACAATATAATAGGGTCCCGATTAACCCTGCAATTTAATTATCGTTTCGTTAATCACTTTCCGGGTTGTTAACGGTGCGGAAGACCCGTCGTCCAAAAACCGGGAGATGAGAAAGATATACAAATTTCAGATTTAATTTCGAAGAAATAAAAACATTTTTTTTTTTTTTTTATTAAATAGCGGACCTCACGAGAGCACCATCCGGACCCTTATTCTATAGGGACACGTGCGAGTAAGGACAAGATTCGTGATCGACGTGGTTTAATCGCTGTCGCAAAAAGCGAAATTTGCCGTATTGCCCTGAAGCCGGGGAGAATAAGCACTGTTGCCAGGTGCAAGTTCTTCATGGATCATTACGGGGTTTCTTTCTTTCAACACCTTAAATCTTTATCCTTTTTTAAGCCGCATTACACTAAATAGAGCTCTCCGGCAAAGAAGTCTCCATTACCTTGGAAATTTTATCCGTGCAGGTTTCCACTTTTGTGTCGTTATTGAGGATCTGCCCACACTGCTGTGTGGTGCTAGGAAGCACCTTAGAGCCATTAACAAAATGTGTTGAGAAATATTAATAGAAATTACTACATCTTCTTTGCTGCGAATATCGAAACCATTTTAAGGTCGCAGAAATTGACCATTTTTTTTTCGTAAAAAAAAAAAAATTCCCCTAAGGCCATATATTTCGCTTGGACACGTTCGTACGAGCCATCATCGTCATATACATTTATCCTGTTTGACCTTGCCGCAGGCGATCCACGTGCCTCAATTTAAAACTCCGCATACATTATCTGCTATTTACTAAGAGTGGCCGTAGGTAAGCTCCACTACTTCAATATCTTCGTTTCATTCAGTTAATTAACTTCTAACTACTTTATTAAGTAAATCCCTACTCTCTCAAACTCGTCTGCCACCGAGCCCTTTTTATGTAATTTCCGCTGCAAGCTAGATAATTCGTGGAAACTGCCAGACGTTCACAGCTTCGACCATTCCATAAGATTAGCTAATTCTCTGCAGTAAGTTTCTCCCGATGTCGTAGTATTTTGCCTAATAAAGAATACCTGAGAGGGCAGTGAGAAACTGAATAAGTGAAACGTGGAAGAGTGTTTTACGGAGTGTCGCAGCGACCGCCGGGGCCGGGAAGTCGAGAGCGCGAAGTGATACATTGTCGCTCGATGCGTAGCGAAGCCCAGCCATTGCACGACGGCGACGACACTTTGTGCTCGAATTTCATTACCCGGGCTTTTTCTGCTAAGCGTTTTCACATTGGTACCTAATGCGATTCCCGCATATTGTTTCCTGCCTTAAACCATCCAAAGGAAGGTTTCTTACGTGCGCCTCTATCCAGTCCTTCACCGGGAATATCAATTTTCTCCCCTGGCAGGGACAAATAACTTAAGCAGGCACGTTTAACATTAAACGGTACAATGTAACGAAAGCAGGGCGACGTAACAAAATACATATCGGCCGTTACATTCATTTGCTAACGTTACACGAGGGCTCAAATCAAAGGTAAAACTCCGCGCCTCCGCCCGTGCTCGCAGCAAACGAGTAAATATACGCCATAACATCGTTATTTCGCGCTCCTTTTTGCACCCAAGAAACGGCATGTTCACGCTTCGCCATAGGAAAAGTGACGTTTTTCTCCCATTGAGAAAAAACGTAACGTTGTAACGGCACGAAAGAGGCCGTAAAGTGGCACTTGAATGCCCGGGCCGCGAAGTCATACTTTTACTGCCGTGGGCGTTCGAATTGAAAGAGGCACTCGCAGGCCGTTTGATGTCATCAGGCACTTTTCCTACTCGGTGACTTGGTCGTCTCCCAATGGACCGACGGGGGAGAAAATTACGTGATTCGCTCAGAAAAACGCAAATTAGAAATTACTCTAATTTCGCTAAATATGCACGCCGGTCCCACTTAATCGGTTAACAAGGCTAATTGTTATCAACTCAAAATCCAATTTCAATCCGGGAAAATCCCCGCAAGTCCCAATAAATCCATATAAAATAACGAAGTATAGTCCGGGCTTAGTTCTCTACCACTATAATTTCGTGCCATTGTGGCCGATCGTTTATCTCTTGCGGTGCATAGCCAGAAAGAATCCTTTGACATCCGCGAATTACTGCTACGAGCGGATAATATATTGCAGCGGATTAGAGATTGGCCTCTTGACGACGGAAAATGTGACCCCAATATTGAATAGACCACTTGTGTCCAATATAAATGAAAGTCGATTGTCAGATATGTCCCCCCCCTTTTTTTTTTTAAGCAAAAACCCTCTCATCAACGTACGTTTTTAACAAAACCGATTTTGGCATTTTTCAAAGTGCCAATCGGTTAATGTAACTTCCGCAATGGGAAATAATATCATCCTCGAATCTCCTCCAAACACGGTTCTCCTTATTTCCTCAAGGAAAAGGCGTTTCCATCCACTTCCAGATTAAACTCCTTGTAATTGACTTGAGGTAATTATAAAGCTGATGAACAAAAGGTCTGGATGAACAACAGTTCAGAGACTTTGCCCACTCCTTGGTAATTTGCTGCCATTGTTCCCGCCCTGTAATCGGCGTTTATCCCTTGTGGACCGTTGCACGAAAACACTCTCGGTATCACAACATCTATCTGCAGTTAAGAACTATTTTTTCGCACATGTCAAAACGGCCCGTTGTTGGAGGTTCGCTTTGACAGTGCAAAAAATCATAACAGCGGGCTTAGCCGGGAGCGTTCGATCCCTTAGCGCCGCGCGCCCCGACCTTCACTTCGGGGTCGTAATGACATACTTTACGTCCTTGGAGCACAATCTAATATTATTATCGGAATACTTGCTCTCTCGGATCGGTAACCACTGCTGCTTTCAAAGAATTTCATAGCGACTGAACCTCAATGGGCTGGAAAGGGACTTACAAAAATATCTAAGTATGCGACTCTCGTAATTTGCAAACGATGAATGATTGATACGGCCCTCGGCAGGATTTATTTTATTAATAACCGGCCCTAAATTAAGCACTGGTCACGAGAGAGTTATGCTTCGCCTCTGAACTTAAAAGACCGCAATTAGCCAAAAGGTAAGTCATTTATGCCGCAGTTGTATTTGCCTTAAGACCTTTTGATAAATGTCCGGACACTAATCAATGAAACGTTTGAGAAACGCTAAGAATAATGATTTATGTAAACCTCAAAGTCCGAAGAGAGATAATCGTGATGAATTTGAAAGCAGCACCGCACGATTTCACCATCGTCCAGTGTTCGGACATATTTTGCTTATGTCTAAACCGCCATTTTGTCGTTAGGTGAAAATAAATTTAATCTCAACGGACAACGTCAATTTTCGAGGATTTCAGCGGTAGATAGGGTTATCCGAATGATGATTCACGTGCTTTAACTGTTAAGGCTTGCGTTCAAATGAGCGAAAAAGAAGTGCGTGTCATACTTGGTGAAGTTACGAGGGGCGTTACGTAGTAAGTGAACAGCCATAGTGTTGATCGTGAAGTTAACGTCAGCTGCTGAGAGTTACTTCGCCCCAGTTCAGTAATCACGAAAAATGGAAAATACGAGATCTTTAGTCGCTCAATTTTTGGACGCTTCGTCAGGGAATTCAAATTTTAGGCGGTTTTTAATAACATCGTGCCATATCTTGTTAAATTCTTCACACACGCATATTGAAATATTTCCATCTTCGAGGCCCCAGCCGATATTAATAAACTGAAAATAATATCTCTCAATCCCTCAAAATGGTTAACGTCACCCCGAGGGAAGATATTTATGTTCCCTTAATGGCTCCGGGATTTACTTGGCATTCTTAAACTTTTTCCTCAAATTCATATTAAAATTATGGAAATCTGTTCGTTTTCAACGTAATGAAAATTCATAAATGCAGCTCAAGTTTCTTGGCCGAATGGATCATCCGGATTATCTATCTTTTAAAAATATACTTTTATTTTTCTTGGTGCAGCATTAGAATTCGAAAATTATTGTTCAATTATCGCCGAAAACTTCATTTAATGCCTCCGACGTTGTGTTCGATATTTAACGTCACTAATATACCTCCTTGTACCTCCAACCACAGTAAATTTTGATATTAAATTCTGGTCGCTCAGTTCGTTCCGGAGAGATCCATTCAAATGAAAACAAGACCCTGTTATCTCTCGAGCAATATTACTATTGCCAGAGGTATAATAGCAATTGTATATTTGTGTTCTGGATATTAAGGCAAGCACACTTATATGAGATATCGAGATAGAGGGATTTTAATGTATTGTACATACGAAGGGTTACAAGGACAGAATTGAAATGTCAAATTATCATATTCACATCGAAATTTACGGCGGCAGTAAAACGTATTTACGCACCGCAATTTTCTCGATTTCGAAATTAATTCTCTCAAATTTTAAACATAAAGAGTATATTAAATAATCATATTCTCTTTGTCTGGAGAGAGTTTCTACAAATTGAATATTAGTAGGACAAAAGGACATTATGAAAACCGGTCGGAATAAAGCATTTGCACGTGCCCTTGTTCGGATTTCTTTATTTATTCATCGGTGCATTAAGAATTTAGGTTGTCCCCCGTACATCGCTAAAATGTCTCTCGATGTCTCAAATAACTTCTAAATAGTTTTAAAAACATTTCGGTTCGCAAACACGGTGAAAAACAAGAGAATTAAGTGCGGATTCAAGACCAAACGTCATTTTGCCTAGAAATCAGGGAAAATCTTGTGGGGAAACTGCTGATTACCTCGAGCTAAACTTTTCCACCGTCCGATACGTCATCGAAGGGTGCGCGGGGCGAGGTACGACCGAGAACAAGATTCGCAAAGGACGTCCGCGGAAGCTTAACTTAAGAACACTAAAGGAAACAAAGGATGAAGCTTTCGCGAGCGCATCGAGCTTAGCGAATGCGGTCCAAACTATTACTGGAACGCAGGTTAGTGAGAGAACCATCAGAAATTCTTTGAGTTCGGAAGGGCTCCGTGGTAGACAGAACTCCTCGGAGAAAACCGTACATCGGTGAAGCAAACCGTGAGAAGGGCCTTTGCAAAAGAATACGTCAGCAAGTCGATACCTTTCCGGAAAACGTCATCTGTTCGGACGAGTTCAATTTGTTTGGTTCACATGGTGGGAGAACTATCTGGAGAAGACGTGACGAAGAATTGAAGAAACGAAACGTTCGAGTTTCGGTCGGACGTGGTGGTTGGCGTTGGGTTTCGTTTCCTACCACGGGGTGGGTGTGCCTGCGCGAATAGAAGGGAAGTTACATCAACATACGCCGAAGTAATTTAAGGCAAAGACCCGTCGAAACGAGCATTGAAAATGACCCTGCATTCCAACAGGACCACGATCCGACACATGCTGCCCCAAAAACCAAGGCCGATATGTAATGTCGGCACCACAATCTTCTGACGTTAATACATAATTGAGAGGTTATGGCACCATCTGGATCGAAGGATAGGGTAAACGTGTAATCTCAGGACGCGGTCAACTTGGACAGTTACTAACTCACTAATGGGAAACAATTGATCGCAACCATGTGAAATTTTGGGCCGTTCTGTGCCAAGACGCCCCCAAGCGATTATTGATGCAAATTGACTTTTTACTAAATATTAAAGCCTTTCGAGCCCTAAAAATTCAAGCCAGTTGCAGCATGCAAGCACGTCACTCCAAGCGGTTCTCATAATTTCCTTTTTTCCCGCTAATGTGCAATTTGCAGAAAGTTTCTTTTGACAGAAACGATATAATTGTTTAACATACCGTTTACACTTAAAGTGTTTTTTTTTTTTAATTATTTAAAACAATAAATTTAGAAATCAAGATAATCGTGGCGTCTGCGCAAACACCTTTGGCCGCCGCCGTAGATTGACCTGCGGAGGAGCTACTCGAAAGAGGCGAATTTAGAGTCGTAACGTCCGTGCGAGCTCGAAACGTTGTCCGATGTACCATACAGGGCGGCCCACGAAGCCGGGTCGAGCTGCCTTAACGCGGACGGATCGGCGTGCTTCCGGGTCATTCCGACGTCGGGTACAGATGCAATTGAACGATCTCATTTCGATTCAGAACCGAAGTTGGGTTCGCGTAATTAAAAAACAAATGTCACGCAACGAAAAAGCAACCTCCAACAGCGTCATTTCAGCGTTTTTCATTGTGTGCGAGGCGACAAAATCTCCAACAAAAAAAGAAGTCAAAAACATATTCGAAAAGCAAACATTTGTTCCCTTACTGAATATATGAAAATGCGGTCCCAGATAAGGACATTTTCCATACGCTCGCAAAAATGAAAATTACGTCTATTGAAATAATGTCATAGCCATATTTTTGAGTCCACCTACACAGCAGCATGCCAACGTTGAATCTCTTAATTAAATTAAAATTCTCATTTTATCTTTGCTTGTTTTACATCCAGTTTTCCGCACACGCTAACTAGACAACCTGTGTCCCTATATTAAATTTGCTAAAAGTCTCTTTACAATTATGATAATTATTACATGGCTGCTCGTGCAATTATTTCTCTCGACCATTTGTTAACGTCTAATGAGATTTTTTAATTATCACGTATTTTACGCCGATTGATTGCGCGATAAATGGCCATTTCCTGGAACTGGAAAATACCGAATATTTACCGGGCGACATACAGGGCGTTTCAGAATAGTATGTCACAAACTCAAGGGGTGGTTCTGTGAGCGATTTTGAGAAAAAAAGGTTATAAGAACCTAGGTCCGTTCTCGTTTCATGTCTGAAATACGGGATGCTCAGATTTGCTAGATTTTTTCGTTCTTTTTTTGAGCCCGGACCTGCATTAAATATTTTTATCAAACTTGGAGGGCGTAAGTTAGGCGTGGGAAAACATCTTTTAAGAGGAAAACGAATTTTTACACGCAAGCAGTGGCGCCCCCAAGGCCATGACCCGGATTATTTTTTGTGAGAAATACATTAGACCTCTGCTTTTTCAAAAAATTAAAATCGTTTATGAGGGTGGACGCGGCGTCCACCCTCATAAACACAGCTTAGATTTACACCTCAGACTAACGAAAGAAAAACCAACATAATTTTTCGTACGTACCTTTCTTATACTAAAACAATGATGTCTTTAAAAAAAAAAAATCACAAACTCGATAGTTAAAACCTGCAAAAAACCTAAAGCCCTCCGCATTGTCTTATGCACTCCTGGACGCGTCCAGGCATACATTCAATGAGATGATCGATGTCCTCTTGAGAGGGGATACGGCAAGTTTTGTAATCTTCCGCCGATAATATCGCAGACATGTTCGAGTGGTGATAAGTCTGGAGATCGGGCTGGTCAAGGTGACAAATCGACCGGATTTTTTTGTGACAAATCTATAGTAGCCCGAGCCACAGGAGGTCGTGAATTATCTTATTGTAAAACGGTATCGCGAGGGATTCTGAGACACTTTTATTCTTGAATATTTCCTTTTTCGTGACTGGAAGCGGTATTTGAACCTCGAATAATTTTTAAATGACGGAGCAACCCCTTGCGAGCGACCATTCGAACTTTTTCAAGATTTATTTTTTGCATTTTTGCAGTTTACAAAAAAAAGTAAAATTCCTGAAAACGCAAAACCGATGAAAGAATTGACTGAAAAACTGTTTTACATACTAAAAATTGTTAAAAACAAAAAAAAATCTACGGGGCGTTCTTTTTTCTGTCACGCAGTACGTACCTGCGACGGACGACCTTTGAAATGTGTTTATTTTTAGACGCAGGTTGCTCCTTCAGTCTTTCCCTTCTCCTTCTTATTGCAACTGCCGACTTCCATCATGGATTTCCACCTTGGAATTTAATAAGACAACACTCAAAGCAAACGCCGATTTTAAATTAGTACGTATTTATGCTGAATACATCAAATCAGGCTCAAGTAACGCAGCGTAAAAGCAAAAAAATAATAATATATATATATATGTATATATTAATTTAAACTTCAGGAAATTATTTACATTTTGACTTTGACGTTTCGCAATCTGCCCCTCGGCCTCCGCAATTACTGTTCAGCCGTGTTGCCAAGTCGTAAATTTGTAATTTAATTAAAAATAAGTTGATAGTTATGGAAATTAAATCAAATGCCTGAACTGATCCGCGGCATTATTAAAAGCGAAACAATTACTCAGTTTATCGCGAAAAGTGCGCTCCAACGCGGCTGCTAAAATTCACTTAGTTTAATTCAAATTTATGAGATTTAACGCCCAAACTGACAACCCGCGGATGCGAACGTGAAACTTTCCGGATTGATGTTCGACACGAACGAGTTCCACTGCGCCAGCCCAGACAGTGACGTTACCGCCACACGCGATTGTGCGTCCTGCAGTAGACCTGGTCGTCCACCGACTATGTAGTAGCAATATGACGATTTTTGAAGCCACAGAGGGTCATCGGATTTGCGGTCGTGGACCCAGCCGAATTCCGCCATGTGTACACATACGCGATAAACAAACATTAGTTCCATGCCAAAAATGAAATAAATCCGCTACATCTTTCCTGTTTATAATCTGGCATAAATTTTTGCGATTGCAATTCACGTATGAAACACGATTTAATTCGTTACATTCGATTAACATGTTTTATGGTCGGTTTTGCTCTTGAATAATAATAAATTCAAATATATTAAAATGGGCATTTTAAACAATACCAGTACTTTATTACAATCAGGATTTGCATCGCAGCGTTATTACCGGTAAACTATGGAGCCATTTAAAACATTATATCGTTATAAGGAATATACTTCAATAATATATAATATTAATGACACGTTAATAATTCAAATTATTATTCATTCCATTATACTGATGTGTAATTGAAATCCCGTCAAATTGAATATCGTTTATTGTAATTAATACGCTCTCCAGTAATAATAACAATGACGAATACAGGGTTATTACGTTACAGGGGTTTAATGACGCGCGAGCGTGTTATGAATATAATGGAAAGTGAAGATGTGTGTTTTTCGCGCAATTGTGACCTAGAGTGGCCCTGCCACGTGGGTCATTATCTTGTTTATCCCATTCCCAGGAATTCTTCACATTTTCATATACCGGTGCGGTTATCCTGTTCTCTTTGCAATCACTGCTTTAATCCAGGTAGGTTATTAGGATCAACTCAAGCAGCCATCTGGTTCATTAGCAAGCTGCATTCCATGATTGCTGCATCTCACACGACTCGGCTAGCAAAGCAGGGACTGTTACCAATAAGTGGAAAATTGCCAATCTACTTTCCAGCATGCTTTTGGGCATAGTTTATTTCCCTACATATACGGTTAAATGTGTATGTGCGCATAGGCAATTTTCAAAAAGCATCGTTTTCAAGAGCTCAAGCCGGATTTTCACTCAGAAATTAGCAGGAGATTTTTGACCTAATTCCGAACCCTTGTTGCCGTTTTTCCGATGAGATTTGAGCTTCCTTTTGTGGTAAAAATGAAGTCCAGCTTAGAAACATATTTAGGGGGGAACGGATTTATGAGACTGCCTTGGCAGCTGCACTGTTATTCAATGCTCGTCCGAGTCTTTAGGAAAGGATGGATGTAATTCTCAATTAGTTTTAACTGAGAATGGTGCTCAGCCCCACCTCTGTCTGTGGGCGAGACCTCGTTCGCAAATGGAATAACGGAAAACAGGCGGATTGTTGCGCAACAACGTTGGATAACGCATTTGTTTTAAAACGTCGTAGGAGTTAATTTGTTACTACGCCGCTGGCCCGGACGCGAGCCACTGTACTTTTTTGCCGATTATGAAAATCTCGGTTCGATTCACGTTCTCGCTCGGCCCAGGGACCCTCGATCGGCGCGCAAGTGATACACACTTGTTTGTTTACATTAGCCATGGCCTGTTTCGATCACCTTTAGCAAAAATGCACAAACAAATCCGGGCGGGGCGACGATACGCAAAACAACATTTATTGATCAAATCTGACGATTTATGCATGCGAAGGTCACACATCGATTTTCGAAGAAAATTCAATCGTCTTTCGGGGCATTTGCTGATATACAGGGTGTTCTGCGCGTCATTTCGAACGAGGAACGTTCGCTGTAAACATTACGGGGTGGGCAGTGATTCAGTTTAATAACACGCTTTTGGCGCACTGGACTTTAGTTTTGGTAGTCGTTGAGAAATATAATTTGCTAAAAAGGCTTGTTTTTTGACCCCCCGTCGATCGCGGCGCAAGAAAAAAATCTCTACAATATACAAGGTGTCTCCTAAGTACATGTACTTATTTCAGAGCGTGATTTTAAAGCTACAAAACTAGACTTTTTTTCCCATACATGTATGGTCCGAATCCAGCCCCGTCCCGCTTTCCCCATCGGCCGCATTAAACTCGATAGACTTTTTCGTTTGGGACACTTAAAATCTCTACCCCACCGTGCGCCCCTAGGGACTGAGGATGAACTTGAAAGTCGGATTGTGCACGGATGCGAAACAATTAGGGCAAATTGGGGATTTTTGCAAAAATTCGCAGATCGTGACCCAGACGAAGTCGACCCTGTATCGATGCGCCCGGTGCACGTTTTCAACATTTGCTTCAGGCGCGACCATATTTTTTTTTCGAGAATTGTTCAATTAGAGTGAAGAAACGACAGATAGGAAAGTTTTAAAATTACATTTTTTAATGTTTTTACAATAAAGAAAATTAAAAAGTGTAATTTTTCGGACGAAAAATGTCTTTGTGCTCATTAATTTAATGTTTCCAGGAAAAATAGAGTTCCAATAAAATGCGGAATAGTCGTCTCTGAGTGTCAGTACATGTCAGTACTTTTCCATTTTAAGAGAAAAACAGAACACACATTTTCCTTCTCGGGTTCGAACGAAAATTGCGAGGTGGGGGGTGAATTTACGATGGATACACACGTATAGGAAAAAGGCTCGGTTTTTGTCGCAAAATCGCCCCCTGGAATGAGTACATCTCCTTGGGAAATACCCTGTATAATACATTACATACTTTCTTTTCCAATACCGGAAATATTTCCCCGAGCTTTTGAGAATGCCTCGTGAGTATCACGATGTAATATTCCTATATATAGACGCATAGCGAAGGTAAATCTATATCCCTTACAGGGATTAAAGTCGGTTAAAATTTAATGAGCGGCTAATAGGGCATTCCCAGAATTTAACCACTCGACGTTTGGCATATGCAAAAAAATTTCAGTGACTTTCCCGTGTTTGACAATTTCGCATATTTTAATAAACGGATATAGCTCGTATCTTTTTCAAATATATTCTATTATTATTATATTATGACAAAAAGGAACAAAAATTAAATATTTCGATTATCAAATCTTCCTTTGTGCTGTTTATATTTTATTGATTAGAGATGCATTCAGTGCTCAGTGAAGAGTTTTGTATAAATAATTTTAATATTGATACAAACTAATCGCGCGACCTGGAGCGAGATTAAAGTGATACACGCACCCGATGGCGTCGCCAAGAAACGCGCAACCAGTGGATGGTTAAAAAACTTTTTCAATATAATTGAGGCTGACTACGGCCCTGTTCAATGCTTTTTGGCTCGAACGGATCATGTGTCGGTGGCACGCATTTGTTTACAAGGATATTTCATTTTCCTAAGTACAAAAGCATAAATAAAGGGCGAAATTTCACGTACAAAAAAATTTTCGCGCACGTCTTTTCCTTACAATGTCGGGAAAACATCTCCGGAATGTTCCAGGCAGCCTGTGAAACTGATTTCGGTTTTCCTTCTGTGTTATTTCTTGCTAAAAGTGCAACAGAGTCAGGTCGGCCGGAGCGTGCGAGTAGTCGAAACGCTCAGACCGGAAATATACGATCACCCACTTCCTCTTCACCAAGGTGTGCAAATTAACATTTTGCCGATATGTGAGGACTTTTCAGGGAAAAATCTTTTCGAAAGGTGTTTAGGGGGCCATTCGCAAAACGCCAATGAAAGTTTGAACATTTCACGTTTCTCTCTCTAAAACGTTAAACGCCTTTTCCCCGGAATCCGCAATTTCGCACGAGGTACACGTTAACTCGAAAACTACTCCAGCGATTTCGCTCAAATTTTTAAAGAATGTTCCTTAACTCATTGGACTTTGCATGAACCTCTCGAAAATTTCTTGTTTAACGCCATAAAACAAACGATCAGCAATACTTTCTAAAAAAATACGACCTTTTTTTTTAACCGTTGTCTCTGTTGGAATTTTTGGAATTTTCATGAATTTTTAGGTTCATGCAACGCGTGTTTGCTTAAATTAACGAATTTTTTTGGTATCTCTGTTGCAGATGATTTTGCCGGCCTCCGCAGTGTACTGCAAATTAACGATAATGTTCATTTTTAGTCGCTATTATTCCACGATTAATAAGTGTTTAAAAACAATTTTAATTTTTACACCCAACGAAAACTGCGTAAGATTGCAAATTAAATGACGCAGTAATTTCCGAGAGTAATAATTCGTAAAAGACAAGCATTTTTCGTGCATGTACAGGGTGTTTCTCAATAGATGGTAAAAAATTTACTGCGTAAATCCTGAGCCAAATTCAAGACGAAAAGTTCGCACAGTCGATTTGCAGGGTTTTAAAAAACACTTTTCTTTCCGCCTTTCTTTAAATTAATTATTCTGTATCGAAACTTGTTGAAAGCTTGCACCTGGCACATGCCAAGCGTTTCCTACAAACGGAAATTTTCGAACTTCGATTTTCGTATACGGGGTGATGCGGATTGATAGGTCTTGAGATCTCATTTATCGCATTTTTTTCTGTTGACATTTTGAATCTTTTAGACAAACTTCCGAGATCCGCATCGAGTCCTCTCGCTCTTCAGCCTCTCGCAAAATCTCGCTTAAATCGATGGTTTAAGGTAACAGGCGCGATAATAGTCAGGGGTGTTCGCGTCAATCAATTTAAATAATAAAATAACGCTTAGTGAAGTGGACCATGATTTTTTGCCGCGTTTGTTTGCTGTCAAGTTTGACAACTATCGGCTGTCAGTTGCCTGAAACTGAAATTCTCTAAAATTTTGATAGAATTGAGATAGCTGATACGCATTTTGCCTATGAGCTGGCCAACGGAATGCTCGGAGAGCAAGGGGAATGTTAAAATTTACGTTTGAGGGAAATGCCCGACGTGTGACATGTGTAAATTTTCAGCAGGTTTCGATAAAAAAATAAGCTAGTAATTAAAGAAAAAAGTATTTTTAACACCCTGTACATTGAGGCCTAAGCATTTTCCAACACATCTTCGTGTGAACTTTTCGTCTTAAATTTGGCGCGGGATTCACCAGTTAAACGTTCTACCATCCATTGGGGAACGCCCTGTACGTCTTTCTCCGTTTAAGAGACGCACTCTAGGCAGTTCTACTATCACCGTAAAGGCATTCACTTTAGCCTAGCCCCTTCACTGTGGTGAAACTTCCTTTTACCCATTTAAGTTTTTGTCACTGAACGGCGCAGGCCGCACGCTAAGTGGCGCGACGTGTCACGTGCGGCAGGATGCGTCACCGGCACCGGCCGAACTGCGACCGCACCCGTTGCCGGCGCCGGGTTCTCCACGAGCGTCCAATAGTGATATTGAAGACTTCTTCATCGATCGAATAAAATTTTGTCTCACCAGCACATATCCCTGTAGGATCGGGGTCAGGTGCCCCATTCCGCCCCCCCATTTGTTAGATCATATTTCCAAACAGAATAAAAAGCGGACTGTTACATAACAATGCTGGATAACACATTCGTTTTACAGCATCGTCATAAACCTTAATTTGTTATCTGCGCCACTGACCTGGATTCGATCCACTGTATTTTTCATGTTGAGTACGGAAATTGCAGTCCGGCCGTCACTTCTAGCTTGTCCCAGAGACGTTCGATACGATATATTGCCTCGAAGCCCTACACAAACGCGCAAGCGAACATTCGCAATTGTTTTCAACGTTCACGGTCCATCTTCGGCAAAAGTGCCGTGATAATCCGATATTTACGATCGGTACTCAAGCTCCAATGGAGGTACCGCATTGGGTGGTACGTGTGCGTCTAGGGTGGATTTGGGGAACGCAATAGTCAATTAACAAGGGCGGAAATGTAATATTCACGTCTTCTGCAAACTAGATTAACGCGTCAAAATTGATAATGGAGGCGTATACGAGTTGAACAAAGGCGATGGCGCGAACGTACGTCTCTGACTTTGTAATTTGTTACAATTCCACCACGAGCGGCGGTGTGACGATATACAAGGTTGTTCACCCAATCTGTTCATTGAAGGTTTACTTTTTTTTCTTTTTTTTTTTTTAATTGAAAGTCGACTTCGAGGTGCACTATTCTTTTGAAAATATTTTTAACTTGCTGTCGCTTCCAGTTTGACCAGACATAGCTGTCGCCTTGCTTATTTCAATTGGGCTTCCAGTGTATCGCTTTAGTTTTACGTAATGTTTCGGATACGGTTTCTGTACGGTGTCCTGCACTTGGCTCTTATCGTTTTTGAGATATTCGCCCTTGGACGAACAACGTGCCTCCGTAACGGTCAATATTAAAATCGCGCATCTGCGCAGGTACTAACGACATAACCCGCACGTTTCGCAGAACGTCGATGCGCAGTCTTGAGTTGACACATTTGCTACTCGTGTGCCTTGGCATTGTACGGGGCGTCCCAAATTAAGCCCCCGAGATTCGTATTTTTGGAGTTGCAAAAGGCAGTTTTTGTTTAAATGAAACATTCCATAACTTGAAGCAGCATCAAGTCGAGGATGGAATCCTTCGTCGAACCGTATCGGGGTTGCCCGTACCCATTCCAACGCATCTTCGAGGTAAACTATGTTTTATTATGTGAAGCTAGTGGCAGTGGCGTGCAGCAGCGCGTGTTAATTCTGGTAAGTTTTTAATAACTTTGAAATTTTTCTGATGGCTGCCGTCTGTGATGGGCGACGCGTTATTTATTTTTCCGTGATCAGCTGCGCGAAGAGCAAAAATTTGTGTGAAATGAACATGTACAATACTACTAGTTCCGCATAAAACTGAATTATTTCGAAAGTAGTTTGGATCGAGGCAGGGGAGTGCTACCCATAGTTATACATAACAGTCTCTGTTTGCGGCTTTTTCTTTAGAGAGATAACCGATGAAAATGATCTCACGTGCATTCCGAAAAAACGATGCTTTCGCCTCATTGAGTCGACCACGCAGAGTTCGTCTGGGCAGCTGGTACGTCCGCGTTTAAACTCCACCACGCAATATTTTACAGTTGTTAGTTATGGACCAGATTCCCCCAGAGTGGAGTCCAACTCCGCTTTGTTGTGCTGGACGGGCTAAAACCTTTCAAATGAGAGCATTGAATCACGTATCGGTGCTCAATTTTTTTTCTATGTATTCACAAAATTTCTAAAAACGGCCCTAAACCTGAGCACAAATCATCGCACGCCTCCGACCTCGAGACGTGACCTTTTCAAGGATGGATCTTCGCAATGTAGGCAGAGAAATCGCCGTCTGTGCCAAGTCGGACACCCCCGGGACCATCGAGAATTTTAACCCCCGGCTGCTGCTGTAGGTGCTCGTAATGAGACCCGTTCGTTCTTCGGGAAAAGAACCGGGACGGACCCGGACGTCGTTTTCTCGCGTTAATCCACAGAGCTTGGACGACGTACCGGCGGAACTGTAGATCCCGTTAGGCGCAGCGACTCCGGCGCACCAGCGGAATCCTTAATCGCTGCCCCCCGTCCCCAAGAAAACCAGGAGGGTCCGCCGCCCTCGGCCGTAGCTACCCCCTCCCGCGTCCCGAAGCCGGTATCGATTGCGGGTCAAATAATTAATATGCGTTTAACTGTGAGCTAACTCCGACAGCATCGGTGAAAACGGGCCTTAGGTTTGGGCAAATTCCGCCTCGCTACAGTACAAACTTCGTCTACAGACGGTGGATATCGAAAGCGTCATGGAACGGAGGAGGAAAAACCGCTTTTAAATTACAGGAATGGCTTCAAAAAACTCGATGAAACTGATATTAGCTTCCATTATTACTTCTGGACGATTATCGGCCTGGCAAAACTATACGCAATATTCGTTATCTAAATATTAACACAGCATTACAATTAAAGTTCTTGAAACCGAATTCGATCGAATCCTAATAACAATTCTGTTCGAATATTTGCTCCGCTGAAACTGTTCAACTTTAAAGGTTAAATTGCCCATTTGCATACAGTGATAAAGAGAATGGATCTACATTTTCAACTTAAATTGCGGTTTAATAAGGAGCTTATTCATCGCATGCAGGTTAAAATTAGATGAGATATCGTTCGGATTAGTTTTGGCCGGGGCAATTATTAGATTAAAGGAGCTATACACACGCCCCGCATGTAAATAAAACCGATCCTATTGCTATCTCTATCCACGAAACCGAGGGTGTACTAAAAGATTTCTCTCCGCGTAATAAATCATAATTTAATTAATAAACCATGATTTAACTAATGAATCATAATTAAACTAAACACTAATGTCCCCTGTGCTGCTTCGCCAGCCTCAGGCGTGGATAACACAACATCTCCCTTACAACTTCAGAGCAATCTCACTCCACAATAACACAGAATCTCGATAATTCCTATTACAAGGATTCTACCTTTGTTTATGCATATTACACCCTGGTTCCATGAATAGCTGATGCTTGTTTGAACTCAATTTGGTCCGCATCTCCGAATCCGGTTTCACCATATAATTGCTTGGTTAGTTAAGATGCATATACGAAAACCTTGTTAAACGCTGGAAATAAATTTCGAATGGATGTTGGTGTTAATGGACGCGGACCGGAGCTTAACGTCTGAACCCTGGTTTGTCTGTCATGGTTCCGGGACACGCTGGAGAGGTATTGCGGGTCGCCGACTGTCTGGCATACGTAATGGGCCCCGAAATGACTGTGGGAATTTTTAAAACGCCCCGAGGGCGGCGAGATACCGTTTACGTTCCTTCATGCTCTATAAACAGGACATATCTATAACCGCATGAACGATGGCAAGAAGTCAAATTTGAGAGTAATTCTTGCCGTAAACACCGCGTTAGCGTCGCGAGCAATTTTTAGGTTCACGATTCGCTTTTACGGCCCTTTGTTTAAAATAAACGGTTTCGCCTCGAGCGCCACCTTGTGGGAGTACAAGACCTCGGAGAAGGGACGCCGGGACTCCTCTCATCGCAACTTTCCCGCAAAAAGTCGATAAAATCGTTAAACACCAGTTACCATCTACCCCCCTCCCCCCAAGTGCTGGCAAGTAATTAAAGTTTAAATTACTATCAGAACGAGGGACGATCGCGAGGACTAGACGCGGGGTTGTGACACGACGAGTCCACCGGCGTCAGAAGGGGAGCCAGTCGAGGCTTGATCGGTTACCGTCAGCGGTCCGGGCGGAAACGACGGAGACCCGCGTCGGCCGGCCCGCTCGCCGGATTTCGCTCCACGCGACCATCATTTACGGGGCCATGTAGGAGCCGCGAAAAACCGACATTACTGTCTCTGACAGAACTATCTCTCTTCTCGAATATTGAATTACATGGGCTCACGTAGCGACCGAATTAATACTATATTGCAGCGTGTCGAAAGCGCTTCATTTTTCGTAATACGCCTGGTGTTTGCATCACGTCTTACCTACGCGGTGAACAAGTAAAATTCAGTTTCAATATCCCATAGTAGATAATAAATAATTCACCTTAAACGTAAAATATCGTAATTTTTTTCCGCACAACATTTATGACACACTCGACATGAATCTTTCGGAATTACATTTAACATACCTCTCGGGCGCACATAAATTATTTGCTTCGGGTGAATATGATATGAATTTTCTAGGGTTGGAAATTTATGGCATATATAAAGCATAAACAGGAGTAAAGTTTTTGACTACACTCTGATAAAATTCAAGAGCTATCTCTACTTCTTGTACGGATAATATTTTTATGATGAATAGTCTTATTCAGATCAAGCCGGGCGCGGGGGATGTTTTGCCGCACAGTGATGTAATGAGCGTTTAATGTAATGACACTTTATGTGTGTGTATCTTCCCGGCAGCTACGTGGATTGGTCCACGTAGACGGAGTTTTCGGAGCGATCCGGGGCATTTTTCTGGCCGCAACGCTTCAATCGCTCGGTATAAAACTTCCGCCCGCCCATCGTTCTGCACCGCGCCGGGTGTAACGTGGAATAACATTAGAGTTATTTGTTGCCAAATTAGGTGTTAAGATTTCACGAGAAAACACTCACTAGAGGATCTGTTTAATCATTCAGTGAGGGCTGCACTGGATGATACGTGGATTTGGGGGGAATATTGGTTGAAATATGTAGGCAAGCGGCGTGAGGAGAGCGGCAGCCTCTGTGCACCTACTTTCCTTGAAATACACTGCCCCGCAAAATTAATGATTAATTTTTTAAATTGAAAAATCCGCCTTCGAAAATGTTCACAGTGCGTGCTGGTAGTTCGAAATTACTCTTTCGTGATTCTCCAAATTTTTCCCGATTTTTAACGATTCATCTATAAAATCGGCAACAGTGGTTCACAGAGTACTCAAAATTGCTCGTTCGGCAATTTTGGCTTGAAGGTCGTACACCTCATTGAAGTTCGGTCGCGTCATGTTTTTAGTGCATTTTTTTTTAATGTAAAAGTTTGTCCCTCAGAAAAATCCCCAAAACGTCCGCAAAAGGAGAAATCTTTCGGTGGGAGAAAGTGCAGCTGCTGTGACATTCCCGGAAGCAGGATTAAATCGCACTGCGATCGGGAGTAGCACTGTCTACGCCCTGAAGGGCACTCGCACGGGTTCGGGAGAATGGTACGAATTAAGTAGGACTCGTTCAAGTACGACAAAGTTTGACAACTAACGACCGAGATCGTTTTTTGGCGAATGCAAACTTTACGAAGTCGATTCATTACGAGTGCTGCAGCAGTAGTTTCCTCGTCGATATGACTTTCGTATCGGTCAAGAGACGGTAAGAAGAAGGTTGGAAAGAAGCAACATTGCTCCCTATGGCAAGCGCTGCTCTCTAGTGACCGTGGATCGTCGAAGAGAGCGGCTTCAATTTACACCAAGACTGGGGAGATCGCCAATGGGGCGACGTACCTTTACGGACGAGTTTCGATTTTGTCCGTTTTTTTGCGACGATCGTCGCAGCAGAGTGTACCAAACAAGGATACGCTCGGTGTAACATTGTCGCAACTGCGAGCTATGGAGTTAGATTTGTTATGATATGGGGAGGCATTAGCTTGGAACGTCGCACGGAATTAGCTGCGCTTCAGAACGGTGCTTCGACAGCCCACCGACACATAGCAGACGTTCTAGAACCCCGTGCAGGGCCACACACCCCATACGTCGGTGAGGAATTTTTATTGGTGCGAGATAAGGCACGTCCACACTTAACACGAGCAGTGCAAAGTTACCTCGAACGTGTAAGAATCCGAACGTTGCCTCGGACTGCAAGAAGCCCTGATTTGAACCCCATCGATCGCTCATGGGACAAGTTGAAACTTCATGGGTTCCTCGTGGGGACTTCAATGAGCGGTCACTGGAGATCGCGGAAATGCGGGGTCACATTAATCAAGGAGATATTGGAAACTTAATTTCAAGCATGCCGAGGGGGTGCGAAGCAGTAACCGGAGCAAGAGGGGACAAAGCACGCTGTTAAATGTTAATCCATTCGCACGAATTAAGGAATAAAAATTATGTAATTTTTTTAATTAATTTTTAACTCGTTCAACTATACCCGTTGACGGTTTCGTCGAGTTAGATCGATCGAAAATCATGGTCGTACTACGTTACCAAGCGTGAAATATTCACTCTAAAATCACAAAAACGAAAGTGCGTAAAAATTAAAAAATACGCGTTAATTTTGCGGTCCAGTGTATTTGGGGAATTAGGTCCCCTTAAGGTCAAAGAAATCCACACGCTTTGGCGCGGCCAAAAATTTGCACCAGCGATGCCGCTCTCCGTCCCGACGAGAGGAAAAATCTATCCTCGCGGAAGGTCGCAAGCACTCTAGCACACCTCCAACAACAGAATTGGCATTTATTCCTAATTAAAACCAGTGTAAAGCCCCGGTTCTCGATTGCGGGGGTGAGCCCTCCGAAACCAACCCGGCCCCCCGCCCCATGCCGCTTTTTGAGACGAAACAGGTGCCGAATGAATTTTTCAAATAAATACGGCACGGAGGAGCTATCCTGACGTGTCATCGGCCAGTGATCAGAAACTTCCTCACACGACATCTTAATTCTGGAAACTGCCACCTTCACGAATATTCTTAACGTAACATTCCATGACATCCCTTCAAAAGTTATAACGAAATTCGATACCGAACATCCAAATCACTTAATGGGTGGCAAAATACGGTAGATGTGCGACAAAATCCATTGCCGCGGTCACGTTTAGTTTATATGACAGTCTAATCCAATGAACAGGCACGTGCATTTGCCTCCCTCACTTAATTATTATCGATCCACTTACTGATTAGCACTGGTAATGCTCAGGCAAGGTGGTGTTGTTTAAATGATAATATTCGCTAGTGTCGCGGTCTTTTCGTGCTCCTATATATATATATATATATATAGGGTGTCTCTAAAAGGTCTGTACAAAATTCTACCACAGATTTCTGAGGTCAAAACATGACGATTTAACCCAATTTACCTTAGTTCAAAAAGTGGACGGTTTTCGAAATACAGGGCGTCAAAGAGAAAAGAAAAAAAAGCAAAAAAATTAATTTGTTGGTTGGTAATGCTGCTATCTACACAAAATGTCGTATCGGGCGATTTTTGGGGATAAGAAATCAGAATCCGTTATCCCCAAAAACCTCCCGATACGACATTTTGTGTAGATAGCAGCATTACCAACCAACAAATTAATTTTTTTGCTTTTTTTTCTTTTCTCTTTGACGCCCTGTATTTCGAAAACCGTCCACTTTTTGAACTAAGGTAAATTGGGTTAAATCGTCATGTTTTGACCTCAGAAATCTGTGGTAGAATTTTGTACAGACCTTTTAGAGACACTCTGTATATGTATGTACAGGGTTGCTCGTTAATGCGGCAAAGTGCGAACACCAGCTAAAGCTCATATTCGCTGGCGTATCGCACCTTGACCATATATCGCATTCTAAAAAACGAAATATTTCGTGTTTAGTCATCAAATTGGTTTTCGAATATACAGGGTCAGTCGGAAGAGTGCGATGGCATAGAATTACTATTGTAATTCTTTTCTTAATGGAACCCCCCAATTTTTTCACTGTTTTCAGATATATCGACAGGCCGTAAGGCCAGTTTGAAGAGGGTAGTGAAAATTTCGATGCTCGCCATTGGCATCCTGTAAACCTTAAGAGATGGGACGTTGGTTTAATTCGAGAAAATGCGCCGAGCTTGGGGCTTAGTCGACATTCAGAAGCAATGCTGCTGATTTGTTCTTGTTTCCCGGGAAAAACCTGAGAAGTGCCAAAATTTAATTTTCAAAATGAATCGAAGACTGAAGATTTGTCAAAAAAAAGTTTAAAAGGTTTTTCTCGCCCTTGACGCGTGCGATTTTCTAAATTTTACAATTGGTCTAGTTTTCGAGATAATGACCCCAACTTAACTTCTGTCAACTCGAGCCCGGATAAATTTTGGCACATTTTGAAAGGTCTCATTAAAGGCTTTTCAACGGCACATCACATAATGATATTTTGTATCGTTTTGGTTAAACAAAGACCATCGCCAGTGTTTTCGTACAAATGCAAACAGAATTTTATTACAAATGCGAACGTTAACGAGCAAATGACAAACTGAAATCCTTAAAATAATAATAAATTTCTTAATTTAACACGTGCTCAAAAATTTCTCTCTCTCGCTCAAAGGTTTGTTAATAAATAACTTTAATTAACCGCTTTTTGTACAATGAGCCTTATATTGGCCTTGAAGGCATTTCCAATTTTTTGCCGCAGATAGTTTACCTTCTTCCACGTTCAACACACGTACTCCTTATCGCATTTTGTACACATGTTTAGAACTGAAGAAAAACTGGACAAATACAATGTAGACATGTTGAAATTCTGTTTTGACATCTACAAATTATGAAAACATTTAGTTTTCGATTTACTTCGAAAATTAAATTTTGTCATTTCTGAGATTTTTCCCAATGTCTGGTAAAATAAAAGCAAATTGGCAACGCTGCTTCCGAATATTGACCAAGCCCCGAACTTGACACGTTTTCCCTAATTTAACCAATCTCGTATTAGTTGCAATTTCCAAGATGCCGAAGGAGAGCATCGAAATTATCACCATCCTGTATAAAGGGCCTCACGTAAAAAATTCACGATTTCCGAATTATTCGGGACGATCCGAGAGTTTTGATCGTTGCAAGGTGGCACGGACATCGGTGTTGTACCTCAACTGCTGCGAATTCCACAATCAGCCTTATAGGGCTCCGACAAGACTTAATAAGCAACGCTTTGACGCGTTTTAATTTAAAAAATTTTTCATAATCCCCGGAACGGGCGTCTGAAGTTGGATGAATTCAAACCTCAACAGCTTGCTTATTTCAAATGGAATGCCCTAATTTCCGTGACGACACCGTGTCCAGGATCCAAAAATGCGTGAAATTTCGCGGAATTATTTCACTTTGTTAAAATTAAAATTAAATAATTTTTAGTTTTACGGTGAGAAGTAGGAACGTCTATGAATATATCAACATTTCGCACAGGTCGGTATTAAGGAAAAATACATCGGAATTAAAGTGGCGAAATCAAAGCTACAATGGTCATCGGTAGTCACGAACAACGTCAAAATGATACTGGACGTCCGCGGGTATCGCGTGACATTCGCCTATGGTGACGTCACCTGTGCGACTTTTCAAACGTTTAGAAGGCAAAAAGGGACAATTTTAGGGAACTTAGAAACGGCCATGGATAGGGACAGGGTTGCGCTAATAAAAGTTGCAGATTTTTGGATTATGAGCACAATGACGTCGGCAAAATTGGGGCCCTCCGTTTGAAATAAGCAAGTTATTGGGGTTTGAAGTCGTGCAGCTTCGGAGGCCCATATCGAGGGTTACGGACTTTTCCTTATTATTAAAATGCGTCGAAACGGAGCCTATGAGGTTCTCTTGAAGTCCCGCAAGACCAATGCCGAAATTCGAAACTGTTAACACACAGCTCCGATTTGAGTAAGACTTTGCCGCTATTAAAATGTTTCACTTTTCCCAAATCGCTCAGAAACGGATAATTTTTGACATGAGCTGACCTTAAAAAATTTGACAGTAAATACGCGAAAAAATGACGGGTTCCGTTAAAAAAGAAAAAAACATAATTTGGTACCACTGCACTTTTGCGTCGGACCCTGTACATTCGACCCCCCTCCTCGGTTTCGTCGAGGAACGGGACAATATAGGAGTGGTCGAGGTTAATGGCCATCGTTCTCCTAAATCTGCACACGTTAGAATTTATATGCAGACGAATCATGGATAAATAAATCCACCAGATAGCGATATCCAACTCGAATAATTCGAAATATTATTTCAACGTCGTTCTTGAACTATGTTCCTTCAAGTCCAACGGAACGTGAAATCTAAAAAACGAATCCAATGAAGTGTAATCTCTAATAATTCATAATAGTTCTTGAACTTCGGGCACTAGAGAAGGATTCCTCGTCCTTTCATCTTAAGGTCAAAAGGGGCCCTTGCGACAGTAAATTTTTCTTTGTCTTTAATCCCATCACGGATCCCAGTTATCGTCATTTTAATAGTTTGGCTGCAGCGCAAAATCCAGATTGTCTCCTTTCTCTTATACAGGGTGTCTCATAATAGTATGTCGCAAATACGCGCAACGCAAGGGAAAAGCTCACGTGAATACGTTTTCGCTTCCTATCTGACGTGCAGGTGAGAAGGTGTAGGGACGAATTTTTTTGAAGGGAAAACGATGTTTTCCATTTCGCCAGTGGCGTTCGCATTGATGCGACCTTGAGAGTTTCGAACGAGACACCTGACAGGCCGCTGCTTTTTTAATTAAAATAATTTGCCGAATTATCACGCACCTCATGAAAGCTCCCTGGTGCATTTCTTATCGCGTTGAACGAGTGAACGGGGCGCTTCGTTTTTGCCACGAAAACGTTAAGGAAAATGTTCGACAGAGCTTTTTTCGTAGAAATGCGGAAAAATTCATCGAAAATCATTTCGATTTTTTTTTTACCAGTGGCGTATCACATTTTCGTTTCCAACGTTCAGCCCGTGTCGCGCGATGTTGTTGCATCTCGAACTTGCCTCACGCCGATTTATTTTGTAAATTAAATATGTAATAACGAAATCCCGGTAGGGGTACTGAATTTTTCGAACGAAAGCACCTGACTGTAATAACAACTAATTATTCAGCACCAACCTTTCCTGGAATATTGACCGCCTGTTCGCGAGTGGAGCTAATAATTCAACGTGCACTTAGTCTAAGTGAATAATTGAAGCAGCTCCATGCCTTAAGTCATTCCTGTTATTATTCATGTACCCTAGAATTTACTACGGTCTTTGCTTGACGAATATTGGTTTAACAGTAACTTGAGTTGGAACGTGTTTAACCAATATTTATATAAGTTTGGGGTGAATCAGTTTGGTGCTCCCCAGTAACTTGGAGAACTTGATTTCCATTAATTTAGAATAGTGAAATATTCGAAGCTTCAGGGCTTGTAAAATTTCCATGCAGTCTTCCAAAGTTAACTCAGACGCAGGATGAAATGCTTCAGCAGAGGCTGTTTATCAAATATGAAGTTGGCAGGAAGAGTAAGCAAAGCCAATAGTTGGAAATGTAGCGCATGAGGACAGAGACGTGAGCTGTATTTGGACTGAAGCTTGTTATATATCAAAGGACCAGTTTAAGTCCTTTAATCCCGTGCTGAATTCGCTAAGGGATTAAAATAATACAATTAGCGATTGCGCCAGAAGGATTAAAACTTTTTTACCCGGCTGAAACTATATGATCCACTTTATTCCCCCCTCAGGGAGTGTTAAGTTCCTAATTTAATCTTCGAAGTAAAGAAAGCGTAAAAGTATTTAAGACATTTTGTGTAGCTCGTATCGTGTAACGCAGAATCGCACTGGTTGCGTAAAACTGCGCTTTCCCTAACTGGTCGTTCCAGTTGAGAAATGCAGCGTCGATTCAAGTTCATGAAGTCGAATGTGTAATGTGACGTCGTGCCGCCACCCAGGCGTGCCACAGTACTGCTCGGCTTGCCCTAGCCGTCGCTTTTTTGCGGAGGGAGAAACCCCGAAGGGTACCCAAAGCCCTTTCCCGTCAAATTACCGACCTTTCAGCCAGACGCTCCGCTGGCACAATCAGGAGAGCGGCAAAATTTGCTCGAAGTCTATCGGGACCCCTCACACGAACTTAATGATTTTTTAGTTAGCTTATGAACCTCCGGGTTTCCATCAGATACAGCGGAGTGCGACGTTCAAAAATTTGTGCGGCTCGCCCTGCGAAACACGATTTTCCGGTCTTGTACCACAAATAAGTGGTTTATTATGCTCGTCCCGAAATTCATTTTCGAGCGCCACATGACTTCCCATCCTTGAACGATCATATCACTTGCCGTGCTCAGTGCGTCTCACGTGGGGGGCTCGGCGGACGCGCACCAGAAAATGCGATTTATCGAGGTTTTAACCAAACGCTGTCGCGTCGAAAAATGTCCTTGGACTAAGCGCGCATGAACGGCTTCAAGACGAGTCCAATCCGAACGGCGAGCCGAGCCGCGCCGCGCTGAACCACGCAGGTCGGCGCAGAGTGGCGTCGCCTGTGGTGTTTTAAAGGAAAAATTTATCCCATGGTTTGTTCCAGTTGGCGCGTGCGCACGATATTTTAATTGAAATCGACAGCTGCTCGGCTCAAAACGTTCGTAACTTCTGTTCGGGCCTCAAACTTGTGATCTTCATTAAGCTTCGCAAAAGCAGATGGGAGGGTGAGCGAAACGAATTTATCTTCGTCAATTTTTCCGCCTTCCCCTCCTTTTTTGCCCTAAAGTCTCAAGCAACTTGCCCTGCGTGCGATTTTCAAACGACCACTTTCGCCTCTGCTGGACCACTGAAGGGATTGCTTAATACTGGGTGTTTCTTTTACACAGTGTGTTTAAAAAAAAACGTCGTGAATTTGACCAGGGATCCAGGATGCGGCGCGACGTTGCCGCTTAAGTTTACTTTTGCCATATTATTAGCTTTAATTAAATTTTAAATTGTTTTTAGCGACGTTAATGCTGAATAATTTTAACTTTTTTGTTACACGTCAAAAAATCAACATTTCATTCAAATTTCAAGCTTCGGTCGCCAACCTTGCCATTTTCTTTGATTTTTTGCCTAAAGTGACGTTCTTAATAACGTTGAATTTACGAAACTTATTTCACTAACACCCTGTGTGCTCCCTCCAGGCACGGCCTCTATGTAATCGATTTCGTCCGTAAGGGGCCCCCTTTCGGTTGTATAAATGCTAAAAATATACTGTCAGATCGAACTTACGTTTCCTTCCTTCTCTAACTGACAGAGTCCGAACTGACCTCAACCAACTTACGTAATTTATCAAATTCAGCAGGCTTTGTCGCAAAGTCCCCTGGAAAGTGACGCGGACTTCCAAAATATGGGTGGTCGGGATGAAGATGTGAACGAATTCCCTTTCGTCCACGGGGGCTGAAAACGGAGCTTCGGACGTGGAAGAAGTTTTTGATCATCCCATCGTAGAAATAGAGTTCGATTCGGACTGAGTCGGGAATAAGCATCGACGTAAATCGCGTTGAGACTGAGGGAAGTTGTGAATTAAATAACAATAACGAGGGAAACTCTCGAATGCCCTTTATGTTTCGAGTGCCTCCACAGGAAAACATATGGTGTCGTCAGATCAGGGGAGTGAGGCGGCCTCTCGATATTTCCATTTTTTCCATTACATCAAACGACGAGCTGTTTTTCCCTGCGGATCTCTTCGATCGAGATACGCTCCTAAAAGCACTTTGATTTGAAATTATCGAAGGCAATTTTGGAAATACAATTTAATAATTTTTGGGCGTTCTCCAAGCCAATAACGCTTCATAACGAAATTTTGTGTCTTTTTGCTTCCTTGGAAAAGCTCACTCTTGGCAGTTCTCAGGGACGTAGTAAAGTTGCAACAATTTCCAGCGGAAATTTCGTGTTGCTGACTGTAGTAGTGAGACCCAACCCGTTATAACGTGCTAAGGAAGAGCCGGGAATATTGCTAATTTTCAAACAGACGCTCTCGCATGCGCCTTTGAATGTTTTTTTGCAAATTTGAGTGGCCGCGTCCTCGTTCATAACACCTAAAGATGTTTTGCATTTTATGTCGTTTGCGCCTCGGAGGACCGAGGATGGTCATTTTTCAGGCCATTAACTTTAAAGTGTTCACTCCCTTTCTCTCATCGCGTACACATGTCTACAAGTACGGAGAATAAATGGTACTTTATATTTTCGAAACTACTCGAAATGTAACCAATTTATCTTGCCTAAACGAGTAAAAAGCCAAGACGGACGGATATGGTAGGTTGTAAATAAAATAGTGCTTAATTTTCCATGAAAGGGGCCATAAACCGTGGAAAGATTAGTAAAAATAGTAACGGTATTAAAGTTACAATCAGAGGGTGGAAAAACGATTTATCAAAAGAAAAAGAAAACGAGTTGAAAAGTTTATCGTCGGACGCGAAGTTTTGTACCAAACACAATATTCCAATTGTATTACGGTTGAACTCACTTCACTTGGCTTATTTCGTTGCCCTCTCATATTTGGGTCATCAAGAAAATATAATTTTCAGCGTCGAAGAACAATTTTCTAATCCGGTTTCTTCGGGTTTTACCTTTACACTTGACAAAAGTTTTCCGCAGTATGAATTTAATGTCGCTATTTCTTAGTTTTAAATTCCATTTGAAGACCTTTTTCTGCAATAAATTATTTTCTTCTCACTGAGCACTTTACGAACGTCTGGAATTTCGGAAATTTATATTCGTAATAAAACCAAAGTTCGTTAGAAAATTTTCAAAAATAATGATCCGGAATCTGAGAGGGCCCACTTTCCTAGTTAGATTGTCGGAACGTCCCATATCGGAGTGATTTCTTAGTCCTGGGGTAGCGGGGCAGCTTAGATGTTATCGAATGATCTTGACGAGGATAATCCCCCGGAAATACCCGATTTAACCCTTAAAAAAAAATTCCAATACACCACGTTAACTCTCAATATGGAGTCCCCTTTAAGATTGACACAGTTTTTCGCGCGGAGCCCTATTTAAAGTGAGAACCTCCGAATGTTTCAAAATAGGCACCAACCCCGAACACCACCCTTTCATTACAGACGAATCTCTTTCCACCGAACCATTTTTTCAAGTTTAAAAAAAAACAATCCGAGGAGGTCGAATCCGGCGAATAAGGGGGTGAGGGAAAAGTTCGAAATCGAGTTGATTGATTTCGGCCATCGCGATGACGGAAGTGTGGACTCGTGCGTTGCCTTAAAAACCTGCACAAATCAACGAAGCATTCGCAAACTCCAGGTTAAGACTTTGTAATAGAAGCCATAGAACAGCCGTCCGTATGTCAAGCCGGGTACTTTTGGGACTATCCTCGTACCTACATCGTTCTTCAGCTGGGAATCAATGTGAATTCATGTGAAAAGAAACTTAAATTAAGTGTGTAGCAATCAAAAAGGGGCAAGCCCTCTTTCTATTCATTGTCTTCCCATCGTGTGTCACAATCGTAATGTTTTTCCCATTAATTTTCAGGGACTTCGAGGTAATACCCCGTTTCTCCAGAGTATTGGGTTCAATATTAGGGAATTTCGCATGGACTTCACGTAGGATTTTCCGCCCCAGTTGTTGAATTACTTGCCCTTTGTTGGAGATTTTGATACTATTTGCGATATTGCGTAATCTATGTTAATGTCTAGATTCTGACCGTATAATGCAGTTATCTGCTTGCGACGAGTACTTTTGACTTCTTAACGACGAGTAGATTACTTAAATTTTTCGTAACGTGAGATTAAATGGCAAGTTGCTAATATTAAAGATCAAATCAAGAAATCGGAAAATGTAGACTGACAAAATATTCGGGAACGCCTAATTTTTATTCTATTATATTCTATTATTTTTATTATATTCTATATACGCCTATTTCAGGATTAAATTTAACAAGCGGAAGGACCTGGCAACGCTACAAGAGGACAAACGCTTAAGACCAATTGATTACGCTACTTACGGTGAGATCATAAATGTTAAGACTTAAGTCCTATTACACCGACGTAATAATTATTAGTTGTTTAGTTTATAAGTTTAAGTCGAAACCCTATGTTACGCCCATGTATATCACCATTTATTTAGTAATATTCCCCGGTATAATTGGGTTGCAGTACCATTGTGGTCCAATAAGGGGATACCTGGGCTATGAAATTTCGTCTACTTTTCTTAATAAATCAATTAAAAATAAACCATTAAAGAGCCAACCTAGCTGTGAACATAAATATTACACTATTAAACGATAGTTGATCGACTACAGTTTCCAAGTAAAAGTACGCCTCTACCTAGTGTCCTCATTTTTGGGTATTTAAAAACTTAATGAAATAGCCAAAGCGGCCTTTCTCATTACCCGCGAATTGAATAAATTCTGATCTTTCGCTTTTTCCAATATTGGAATTTTTATTTAAATTGTCTTTTCATCTTATTGTTCGTGACGAGAACTTTGTTTAACCACTAGTATCGAGTAAGGGCTTGATGTGAACTTTGCCTTAATTGTACTTGTACATATCCGTATCGTTTATAGTGAGTTAGTAATATAATTAATAAAATTTTGTTATTATTAAAAGGATTGTAGCTTAATTTTAACCAACAGCAGCGCCCTTGAGACTGCGACTTCAAGGTAGTCCGAATGGGAGTATCCAGTCCACGATTATCTTCAGCCTACAGATGAACCCAACAAGCCAGATCCGCCAAATCACATTAGAACCATCAGGAACCAAATACATCTCCGCGCACTTCTGCGTTCCTGATACTAAATGTTCAATTTCGAATGCGAATGTGGGAAATTGACTTGGCCAAAAACCACTAAGTGCAAAATACATCTCCGCGCACTTCTGCGTTCCTGATACTAAATGTAACATATCGAATGCGAATATGGGAAATTGACTTGGTCAAAAATCATCAGGAACCAAATACATCTCCGCGCACTTCTGCGTTCCTGATACTAAATGTTCAATTTCGAATGTGAATGTGGGAAATTGACTTGGCCAAAAACCACCAAGTGCAAAATACATCTTCTCGCACTTATCAATCGCCTAATTGCCTTCCGCTCGCGTTCACTAACACTCCATGTCCACAGCAACAGAAAAGTACTATATACATATGTACCTACCATACAAATATACCGATTACCTCAATTACCAAGACATCACGAACTACATAGAGTCACGTACAGCCCTGGATGGAATCCATGGAAACATTGTCGACCGATTTTTTCCTTTAGACAGCAGCGCGAATTTCGCGTTACAGGTTACAGATACGTAATTTGATCAGACAGATCAATGGCGTTTGATCAATTGATATTCTTGACTGATACAGAAACAGATTTATCACCGCCATCGATTCGGAACTTACCATATCCAAAACAAGAGCGCACGTTCCCGCCATACGATCATCGCACGTTATTTCGGCCCCTTGAATTAGAGCTAATGAACCTTGTCTCATGATTAATTACGAAACTAGCAGAAAACATTAATTTACATCAATTCCAGAGCAAAGTCAAGTAGATGGCTAGAGTCCTGTGAAAACATAAATGAATTGAGAAAGTTTACGTAGCGGCAGCGTTATAATTCCTACTTGGCCAAACCGCCTTAACTATCTCTACAAGATACGGTCTTTTAGTGTAAACTTTGTGTTTATGATTTGGATTAATTGCACAAACGGGACTAAGAGGCCTTATCTCTTCATGAGGAAAATTATGCACGTTTCAAAATACATGTGAAATCAATGAAGCTATCGGAATAAATTCTGACTCCTCGATGCTTGAAGAGCGTCTGGAGCATTGACGAATTTTGAGACTCTTTGAAGGTTTTGATTCAATCACGTGCTTTGATTTTCTCTCTTCGGGCCGTTGAAGCGTCCCGTTTTATGACGCAACAAAAAAAACTCCTCCGATAAATCGAGTAGCTCCATTAAGACACCGAAAGTATTTCACATAACTGGATCTGATAATTCACTCTCATTTATCTTTCCACAAGAGAGGACTACTGGAGTCCTCAAGAATTACAAATAGCGATGCAACGAAGCGACAAATCGAATTTGAATCCGTTGAAGACAGGAGGGTCAATTTTTGCCAAATTCAGGGCAAATAAGACTTTTGACGGCGAATTTTGTTGTCCTTTTAAATTCTGAATTATGTAAACGGATACGTTACGAGTCGAGACCCGAAAACAGTGCTGTGAGAATTTCAATTGGCTCCAACCGAAAAGTTAAATTCGGTTTGGTGCATTTCCGAACCCGGTGACGTGTTGTACAAGATGAACCTGATTGGCGTGGGAATATGTTAGAATACGTTTAAGAGAAAGACCCCCGGCCAGTAAATGCGAGGTCTTCTTAGAGTCAAATGCAACACGGGCGCAAATATCAAACGGCTGTTTTCACAACTTATTACGAATTCGAAGCTTTAACTCATCATTTCTGATGACTGCAAATTAAAGGGGCCGCCCGAGATGTGCCTACCCCCGTTGGACGGAGCGACTCCCTTTCAGAGGTGAAATTGCCACTGGCACCCCGCACCCCCGCATATTGTTAGTCGCTCAGCAGGAGATTTTTTTAATCGCTGAACCTGTCGCTATTAATCCGAAAGCCAGTTGGACTGCGAAGCCTTCGACGGGGGTAGAAATAACGCGATAGAACGTACCTGGGAAATGCCCTTTGAAGGCAGCACTCGTCAATCATCAATGCCTCATTCTCCGGAGACAAATCAAATACTACCGGGGAAAGTGTAAAATCCAATTTAATAACACAACCATTAAATTTGATTTAATAATTTAATATCCATGTAGTTATACAAGTTAATCCAATTAAATTACAAGACTTTAACTCTGTTGTGCAAAAATTTGATAACTTTAAAACCGCAAAGTACGATGAAGTTTCGACGGCGACGAAACTTAGTGAATACTTTAAATAGTCAGAAACAATGTCCCTGAGCCTGCGGACTCAGGGTGGTCCGAAGAAATTCGTAACTATCCTGGCGGCCACTCTGCGGGAGCACCTCACTTCGGCCCTACGACAGAGATCATACACACCAATCATCGACACTGCGCGCAGAAAGTTGCGGGGAAAAGAGATTATTTTTTTTACCTAAAGACGGTATCATGCTTGTCCCTTACTTGCTAGCCTTGATGGACTCGACTTGTCCATGGCATCAGGCGTCTTTGGATAAGATCATATGCAGATATCACCGGTTCAACTCGGAGCATGGAAATTGTGCAAGGGGAACAAGGACGGCACACGTTTCAGTGTGCCTCCGACAAGGAGCAACGAAGTGCGTTGAGGTCTAGCGATTCAAGGGGGCGGAGTTAGTCTGGATCCAGTTGCGAGATCTCTCACAGTTTGACTGTTTTTTTTTAATCTATAAATTGTACATTTCCTCCATTACTACAGCATGACTCAGGCCGTTAACGCACATAATGATTTGAAGTGTCTGATGCTCGTTTCTGATCTCTTGGTGGGTTCAAAACTGAGCCGTCAACACTGGCCGAAGTTTCCAAACGACGTAGTATAGAATGGCACGGGGAGCTCAACAGATTGACCAGGGCAGGTAGAGCACATAAGGAATTTCGATTTTAACGCTCGGATTTATTATGTTTTCGTTTTTTCTTTTTCATTTATTTGTGCTTTTTTCTTTGATATTCACAACGAAATCGATACTAATCGAGGTAGAGACGCCGGCCGGGCTGGCTCCGCCCACCTCGCCGACCTCTGTCGGAGGCATAGCGAGCCTCGCGCGGTCCCCCTCCCACCTGCGCGATTCCTCTGTTCCGACTTGAACTGAAGACAAAAACGCAAATGGCGGCACAACGGTACCGATGGCTGACGGCCATTTTCCGTATCGTTTCGGTTAACCGGAGGCTCCTCGGCGTCCCACGATAAAGCGGCCAATTCTGCGACTCGCCTCCATAGCCTCGATGCTGGATCGAGGTGTTAAAGCGATGAATCAGAAGCGAACTCTGCCCGCTCGAACGACTTTTGAAATAGAAACGAGGTCCATTCTAGGTCGTCCTCGTCACTTTCCGACCTCGTTTTCAAGGCCTTATTGCCGAGTGATTATCGTGCAGAGCAATTAAAGAGGCGCCTCCGAGCATTTAGACTTCGGGATTCACGAAAAGCAAACTTCCCTCTCATTGGAATTTTTCTTTACCATCTTGATTCTATTTCAGGTGGCGACAACAGCAACGAAACTTTTCCTGTTAAATTTTTATCTGAGTACTTTAAACTAGTTTCGTATTGTTTGCTACGTCGATTGTTCTTTGGCATGTTTAGTGCAAACTTTGTTGAAAAGTCCTTTGTTTCCAATTGCCAAACATAAGAGGTGGCGTTTTTAGTTTCAATTCCGACGAGTTTAATTAAGTGTGTGTTTTCACAATGGCCCTTTCATCCATCCAAGTAAAACTGTAGTTGGGACAAGCACTTTTAACGTTGCTACTGTGTAATGGATCCTAGAACTGTAGACGTACCAGGTACCAACAAAAGGTCCAGTGTTTTTTTTTGTTTTTTTTGTGTTTTTGTTTTTTTTTGTTTTTTTTGTTTTTGTTTTTGTTTTTTTTTTTGTTTTTTTTTATAAGGAAACAATAAAGCGAACGAATATTTTAAACATCATCCATCCATCAAAAACAAACACCTTCGCTCCCAACGCCCTTTCCCCAACGCGACTCAAGATCGAGGATTATTATTTTAGTTTGAATGAGAACGAACGTTTTGTGGGTGTTTTTGTGGTGTTGCGGTTCGGGAACGTTTTTTCCCTCATATTGTTCTCGATCGTTTCGAACAGGTGATAGTCCGAAGGAGACGAATCGGAAGGATATGGCGGATGACGTATGGTTCCCAGCCAATACGTAACAATTTTTCCCGTGGGATCTTTGCCGTGTGAGGACACGCGTTATTTTAACGGACTCTTTTCGATTAACAAGGGAGGGCTGGAACTCACGCAATTTTTCTCGGGTGCTGTCAAGTATACACCTGCCGTAATTAGTTCGCACTGATTAAGGAGCTGAAAATGTATCTTTAAAAGCCGAAAAAACAGCTAGCAAAACTCTCTTTGGGTGCAAGACCCTCTTGGGAAACATTTTCGACGGTTCGCCTTCAGAGGGTCTCGCGTTGCCATGCAAAGCCCATTTTCTGATCGCACGTGATGGTGCGATCAAAAAACGATCCACTTTTTAGTGTAGACGAGGAACCCGTTTGTTCAGCTTTTGTGTCTTACCAACATGATGGAGGTGATTTTTGACGATCGTTTCTGAGAGCTGCGTGGCTATTTCTGCACGAGTTTGACGTGGATCAGCCTTAATCAGGTCTCGATCGGGGCGCCATCATCGATTACTTCGAGTGGGGATTCGTTCCTGTTACAAAATTTTGAGAATTAAAACTGCGCCTCTCAATCTAAAACGGCATCCGCTCCAAACATCTAGCGCAGTTTACCAGTGCCTTTGTGGCTTTTATTCCTAGTTTATCCTCGTAAAGCAAAACTGAACGAATCTGCGTCTCTAGGGTGATCATCGTAATAATTTCCCTTCGGACTGAGAATATCAACTGGTTTAAGTTTGAGTTGCCTTGTTTGCTAACAAAGAAAACATCCATTAATCCTAAATGAACCGAGTTTATTTCTCACAATGCTATAGACGATTTAGGTCTGTAAATGTGGGATCGCGGTACCGGTACTTAAACTCTCGTTTTTACAAGGAAAAGGGGTGAAAGTGTTATTATGGCAAACTAGAATCTGGCCGGGCTTGTTAGCAAAACATGGCGATGTCCATGGGCGTAACACTAAGGCGCGTTACATGGCTGCAAGAATGTTAAGTGATAAATCTGCATTTCAACAGAAGTATTAAACAATTAATTTTATGTTGTTGTTATTATTATTATTATTTTGCAGTCTATTGACGAATGGCCCTGTAATAATTACCCTCCATTATTTTACCAGGCAAATTATTTGTCCAGTTTTTTAATAACGATATACTGGCTATTTATTAAGCAAACTCATATTGCTAATATCGTTAAAACAACAAACATTATAAAATATTTTAGCCATTTTGGCCAATATTATCTGGATGCAGGTTTAATTATTTCTGTCAAATTATGATTGGCAATATTGATGTTATTAATTTTTCATAATTAACTGACTGAAAACATGTTATTTCGATTAAATTAAACATTTTAATGGATATTTAATAAATTTATAAGTCGTTGTTTGCCGTACACAAATCTCCTATAAGAAATTAATGAATAAATTGTCGGCGTAACAACAGCTTCAGGTATGGGCCATATTTGCAGGCTTAATCGTCGGTCAAGCGCTCACAAATTGACCAGATGCCTGCTCGAACTTTGAGCCTCGTCGAACTCCTCCGGCGGACGCTCGTGAGGCAGTTTCTTTAGATATTATAAATGGCAAAACAACTGGTGGCAATGAAGGGCCCCAGAACGTTTGTTGCTATATTTCATAAACGATCGGGCGCCTCTAATTACGTTAAGTTGAATTTATGCGCCACACAAGAAACTTGATACACAAGGAGAACGGCTGCCAGCCCACTCTCTAACGTTACAAATTAATATTGAGTAGTTATCGTTTATTGTTACTTACTGTTGTATTCTGCGAAACCTTTTTGGAGTCAACTTGTACAGAAACTATTATAAATTATTATCTTAACTGAATGAGCTCCGATTAACGGAGGAAAGTGGGGTTAAGATCTGAAATCTGACAGCTAAACGTCGGGAAGAAAGATGGCGCCATTAACGCAGTAAGGTTTCCTTCATTGCCGACACTGAAAAATAAAATTTTAAATTTCTGCGCCTCCATTTGTAAAAGTTACGACCTGATTTATGTTTATTATTTTGCGCTTATAAAGTTTTGATGGCATTAAACGTTTTGTTTCTCGCACGATCCGTGTTACAAGTTTAATAAGGTAAGTTAACGCAAAGGCAAAACGGGATGCTGAACGCCATTATGACACTTTTTCCAGTGAAACATCCGTTTAGTAGTCGAAATCGTTGAAAACGGGCGAAACGCGATTTTGAGGCAAAAGTAGCGGTTAATTTTTCTTTTTTTTTTCTTTTTTTTTTCATCCGGAATGGAGGGTAATTATAGGAAAAAATACCGCCGATTGATAAAGGAACTTTGTCCACTGCCATCGAGGTTGTAAAACGCGGGAATTCCACATTCAACCGTGAAAGATATAGTGGATGAGCAAGTAGGAACGAAAACAGACTCTGATTAAAACCGCACTTTCTAAAAAAAAACTCTAAATAAACACGTTTTAATGATTGAAAATCACTAAAAACGTGTTTTTCGTTGCCTTCTCTCTCATTTGCATATTTTATAAATTCTGACACTGTTCCCCGATCCGCGTTGAAGTCATCAGCAATATCTATAATTTTTAATCTTGTTTTAGCCATAACGGCAACATATCGGAAAAACCTCAACGACAGACACTTTGCTACTGAATTCTCTATCAAGCAACAGTGTAGCACCTTCGCTTCGCACGCGTTTTCAAACTTTTCTTCTTTGGGAAAAAAATTATTTACATTTATTATTAGCAATATAAACAAAATAGCGGAAAACAAAAATATAAAAAACCATAAAGCGAGACCTGACGATGCCTAATGCACTCTCAATTGCGTTCCAGTAAACCCCTCAACATACATTTCTCATAATTTAACCACTTCCTGTCAATGATTCCAAACTGCTGTGGAGTACTGTACGTTTCGGTACCGCCGACGACAACAACATAAAGGCGTTAATGGAAACTAGCACGTGACAACTCGAAAGATGGCAGGATAAAGTGGACATATCGAATTCAAGCGTTTATTTTCACATACAACAGCTTGGTTTCGTAAACAAACTATATGTTTGAGTAACTCAAAGACTGAAGAGAATTCACCGCGCCGAACGCATTAACATATGAGATTCTTTGCTGAATCGTAACCATAGCGACCCATTTCTCAAAAGACCCATATCTTGTGATGAAAAATGGATTGTTTACGATAACGTAGTCCGGAAACGATCATGGACCAGGCAAAAGGGCCCGCACACTCGACATCCAAAGCCAATATTTATCAAAGGTAGATTAAGCTTTCTCTGTGGTAGGATTGCAAGGGTATAATTTATTTAGAATTGCTTCCACGAAACTAAATTATTGATTGAACCATCCACTGTCAACAGTTATACAGAGTGTTAGTGAAATAAGTTTCGTAAATTAAACCAATGATTGAGAACATCATTTTAAACAAAAAAGTTCTTTATAACAGGGGTCGTAAACGTAGCCATTTTCCGGGAAAATCAAAAAAACATCGTTTGAGAATTGGCAACGTCGCGTCGTGTTTGTTTCATTTTGATACCTCCCTAAGTAACCGTATAAACTAGATATGGTGCGTTTACACGGTCTTTTTCGGCCCGATATTACGATTACAGTTAGAATGTAAACATTATGTGATCCTCGTTTTTTGTTATTTTAAAAAGCTGTTTATCATTACATTTTCGTAGTCATCTCTAATTAGCAACAATATTTTACTTTACACATTTTACACCACTCACGTCACAATCGAAAACACGAATTTGTTGTTGTTTTTACTGCATCAAATGTTCGAGACCTCCACCACTGGAGCCCGTCCATGTACGAGAGCGTTTCGACCAATTTTCCAGCACATGATCGAAAATTCCTGACGTATTCCTAATATGATCAGCGGCGGCGGAAACGCGTTGTCGCGACTGATTTTCGTCCCTAGTTTCGGCGGCTTAGACCAAAATTTTTATCAAATCCCAAAAGGAAAAATCGATGGGATTAAGATCCGGAATTCGGGCAGGCCAGCGATTAGGAACATTCCTTCCTGTCCATCACTCTTCAAAACTATGATTTAACTTCTCAATAACTGCACGTAGAGAGTACATTTTCACGTGGGTACTCTAAATAATTCGGAATAAATTCGCGTACGGCTCACCCAAATTAAATTTGAGGGTGAGGTGTCGCGCGTAACGCCAGAGGAATGCAAGATGGTGCTTCGGGGGCGGCTTTTGGGTGATGTGGAGGCCATAAACGCTGACACGACAAGAGAGCTGAGACGCCTCGAGACGGAGGACTTTCAAAAAGCTTTCCAGCAGTGGGAACGAAGATGGCGCAAGTGTGTTGCGTCTCAGGGAGATTATTTTGAAGGGAGCTACCTGATTGAATGCAAAAAAACGGTTTGTTTTACTCGCACACGAACTTCGCAGAGAAACCTCGTACAGCCCCGACTTGGCACCATCAGATTACCATTTGGGTCGTTATCTCCAAAACTATTTCAATGGCAAAACTTTAGATTCCGATCAGGCCGTTAAAACTGAGCCGGACGATTTTTGTTCCAGAAAACCGAGGATCGTTCGCACGCGGAACTTTTCAACTTCCAAAAAATGACGAAAAAATCGTCCGGCAAAACGGTCGATACATCATCGATTAATGACGATGACGAATGAAGATTTTTCCGGGAGGTTGAAGTCGTCTTGGCGCGGCGAAATCCACAATGCACTCGAACTTCGCCTCGATCTGCGAATGTGCCTTTTCCCGCCGCGCGAGGCGGCCGCGGCGAACTTTCCCCGCGTGTGTCCCCGCCGAGGGCTCGACGAAACAGTCGCGTATATCGGACAAAGTTGTTCCCGCCGCCCGTCCACTGCCGAGGAACGACTAAATGGGATTCTTCAAATTCCTTAATCGTGAGGAGCTCAAACTAATTTGCACCTCTAAGGCCAAAAATCCTTCCGAAAAACCAAAACTTCGGGGAATTTAACCCCAAAACTTGAATAAACCTGCAGAAATTTCCTAAACATTCTTTACATCCCAGTTGAAAACTTGCCGTGTCGCGAAAATTAAAGTTAACCGGCCATTACGAGAGCGGCATTTGCAAGAAAAGTTGCAGCTGAATTTAGTCTTCATAAACCCTCGGAGCGTTGCTCTCGAACAACTCGGCTTAGCTGTAATGTAAGGGTTTAAAACAATGCCCCTTTGAAAGTTCCCTTGAAAGCCAACTCACCTGAATAAAGAGAAATAACCTGCATTAAAAATTCTTTTGGGTCGACTGAACTAACGAGGGGAACACTTGCAAGTGTCATCACTTGACATGCGGAGAGGTACCCGCTCTGTGGGTGGTTCATTAATATTGCTTTGTTACTAATGGTTTCAGCTTATCTGTATACATATTTCATTTGCCACTTGCTGATGGATTAAAATGCATTTCATATTTGACTTTCATTAGTTTCCTCTCTTCCTTTAATTTAGCTCCCGAGTTGCTCGTGTCTTCCGCAAGCCGACGGGATCTATTTTAGAGTAATAAACCTTCTGCTCTCATTCTGCTAAAACTTCCTCTATAGAGCCAACTTTTACTAATATCGTATGCGTAGTATAGACCTGGATAAAAGGGATTCGAGTTTTTTCATGCGAAAGCGATTAGAATTTATTACTTGATGAAAGTTGCACAAACGTTTTACACGGTGCGTCCAAGATAAAGATGCCGGGTGCGGGGACCTCGTGAATCGTGGATCGAGATAAGTTCCAGTGATAAATTCAAGGGGACAGGGCGAACGGATCTACCGAAACTGTTTTTGATGGCGATCGTGGAGAATGCTCGTCAGCTTTTTTCTAAATACGGCCCTGAACCCGATGCGTCAAAAGCGACAAACGCTCGCAGGACCGTACCCAGAGGGAAAAACCGATGGGCGCTTTCGACAAGCGAAATGTCGTGGGATAAAATCGCGACTATCGGGGTGAAACTCGCCACGCGTGTTCCGGTTCTCGTCCCGTTCCTGCCAAAACTTGGGAAAAACTAAAGCGAAAATTCGAAAATTTTGCTTGTTTGAGGAATTCGTGGAGCTGCTGATTCGTGCATCGTGAAATTACTCCTCGGAGTGCACGATATTTAGCGAAGTCTGTATCCATTACCGTTTACGATATTCCCATGCGGGACATCCTTACCGTGGACACGCTGTACAGGGTATCTCACGGGAGACCGCCGTTGAACATTTTGGGAAAACTATGAACAGCAAAGTTACGAAAATTTAGTGGTTTGGTAAAGGCCTTGGGGCGACCTCATCTAAAACATTTTCAATGATGGCGCACTTCCGGTCACGATTCGCACCGGAAGTCGGCGCTTGCTCGCCTACTTTAAATGGGACACCCTATGTATTATTGAGTTTTTGGATCGCACGGTCGATTTTGCCGCAAGCGTATTGACTTTCGCAGAATTGCGAGTTTCCAAGACGCAATTGTCCATTGAAAGTGACGGGTGCTAGATGTCTGCAGAATTGGACGTCGTTAACAAACGGGGAAGTATTTCCTAACTCTTTGTCGCCACAGTGCCATAGAAGGTCCGTATGTTAGTGCGCTACCAAGCCGTGCGTGATATTTTCTATAGGGCGTCTGCGCGAATGGGGCCGACTTAGCCATCAGAAAATGATAAAAATTTGAAATGGGACCTCACTTTCATCTTGGTGTATTGTGAAACTACCGCAAAAAAGAACTTAAGCTCACATTTAACTGTCTTAAGAGAAGTTGCGCAGTTTTTGGGTAATTTACCTTTTATAAGTCGATGCACGGATTTTCGTCAATTATAACATAATACGTGGGGTGGTCCGGTTAAAACCGGCAAGTTTCGACTTCCGCTACAACCGGAAGTGTGACGTCACTGAAAACATTTTAGATGCGGTCGCCCTGGGCTCCTGCCAACCCGCCAAATTGTCGTAACTTTGCCGTTCACAGTTTTCCCAAAATGTCCAGCGGCGGTTCCCCGTGGGACACCCTGTATGCTGCTCAGAGAATTAAACGACGCCAAGACCTTGTTTCGACGAATTTCCAGAAAAACCGGCATTTATTGGAACGACAGTCGGTATCACTACTTCTGAGTAGTCCTCGAACGCAGCTGTTCCATAATTCAGAAGTTGTCTACAACAAATGCGAAGGCCTAGAGGAATTATGCTTTCTCCGGCCGAATCCTGACACCGTACTTATAGAAAAACTGCCCCCTCAGCCCTTTGTAGGTCAAAACTTGATTTGTCGACTGGCCGGTAAAGGCGGTCCTCGAGAATTTAAAAGATTCCTGTTTTTTATCCGGTCAATTTCGGGAAAGACCGTAAGTAAATATAATTTAGTGTTGTCGATCGGGGCCAAAAAACCCTAATCCGTTTATTTCCTCACCCCTTGCGAAATGCTGCGACCGCTTTGAGAACGTGAAAAATGAACTCAGCCCTAGTTGCGAAGCAAAATTTTCGGATACGTACACGTAACTCGTACTAGTCTTTTTTTCTAACAATACGTTACAGCGATGAATCGGTCTACTCTCATTATCCCCGAACGAAAACAAGGGAATTGTCGAAGCGCACGTCGACTTACACATAACAAGGTAGCAGTGACATGGAAAACAAAAGCTCAAAGCTACGTTGTATTTGCCAGAATTCCATAAAGCAGGAGCAAAGCTGTTCTGTTGGTATAATTGAAACTCGAGGAGACACACTGATGCAGCTTGCAAATATGGCATGTTGTCGTTATATCTGATTTGAAATGGTAATAACGGTTCGCATAAACCCTTAATTTCGTCGATCTAATTTCAAAAAAAATGTTCGATCGCCGTGCTTTCGCCTTAATATAAGACAATGTGGACCGACATTGACGTTCGGGTGAGGTTAGAAATACAACAAATGTCAAATTTCAATGGAGGCGTGGCGAATTCCTAACCTCGTTCTGTCAAACGCGGACGCAACGCATGCCAATTGAAACTTGACGTTTGTCAGATTTCCAATCTCACTCGATCGTCACGACCAGCTGCTGTCACTGTTCAATGCAAGTAAAAACTAGGGAATGTTAAAAATTTACCCGCGACGAGCTTAGGAAAAACTACGCAAATCACGTTCAATAGCATCTGCGAACGGTCAATGCAAGAAACCGAAATAACCGTAAATCAAACAATCAGTTTATAAGCATGTGAATCGGTGTTTATTTGCAGGAAGCAGCGGCATGAGCCGGCATCCCTTAGAGGGGCCCCAACAACTGAGCGGATACTCTTTATATGGTTACTGGTAATTCGATGTGTCCCTTTGGTGAGGTGATGGAGCATGAGCTAAGAGTAAATTGAACCCACATATGCATATTCCAAATCTCCCTGGATTTTTAGTTTTTTCATATATTTTTTATTTTTTTAATTTGGAGTTTTAATGATTTCAAGATGATTCTTCAACAAATCCTTTTTAGATTTGTTTACTTTCGCTACTCGATCACGTGCCTAACATTATGATCTTCCGTACGGACGTGTCTGGAAGCGTACGCATTATATGAAGGTTCTTACTGAAAAATTCCGTAAAATAATTTATGAGCATCAGCCACCTCAACCTCTCCTGCTCGGTTTCCAGAAAATGTCCAAGGTCTCATGAGCAGAAATTGTTCTAAAAACTCATTGGAATAGCAATTTAGTGACGCGTTACGTGCTCCACACATCTTTTAAGATTCCAAAAATACAGTCGAACTGCTCAAAGCAAACAATTTAACTTAAATTATTTTACTCGGGAATAATTGATAATGAAGATAAAGAAAACACCCATGGGATTTTTTGTTTGGGGCACAAGGAAGGCGTTGGTATATAGGGACCTACTTGGATCTATAGCAGACGTTGACGTAAGAAATACATTAACAAGAGTAATAACAAGAGTAACAACAAGAGTAACAACAAGAGGAACAACAAGAGTAACAACAAGAGGAACAAGAGTAACAACAAGAGGAACGACAAGAGTAACAACAAGAGGAACAACAAGAGTAACAATAAGAGGAACAACAAGAGTAACAACAAGAGGAACAACAAGAGTAACAACAAGAGGAACAACAAGAGAAACATCAAGAATAACAACAAGAGGAACATCAAGAGTAACAACAAGAGTAACAACAAGAGGAACAACAAGAGTAACAACAAGAGTAACAACAACGGCAATTAGAAGAAAATGTCGAAGCTGCGTTCGGGACAGAGGTGGTCACACCAAGAACGAACAATAATTCAATTTAAATCTATTTGTTGTATTGTTGTTTGTGTTTTTAGAGTAAAATATGAACAATTTTTCGTCAATTTTCCAGTTACAAATTTAAGTTAAATTTTTCACTTCGAGCATTTCCACTATTTCTTTGGAATCTCAGAAGATTTGTTGAACGCGTAACACATCGCTAAATTGCTGTTCAAATGAGTTTTTAGAACAATTTCTGCTCGTGAGACCTTGAACATTTTCTGGAAACCGAGCAGGAGAGGTTGAGGTGGCTGACGCTCATAAATTATTTTGCGGAAGTTTTTACCGAAAATCTTCACATAATACGAACGTTCGTAGGGAAGATCACAACGTTAGGCAGGTGATCGAGCAGCTAAAGTAGAAAAATCTAAAGAGGATTTGTCGAACGTACACTCTGAAATCGTTTACATTTCAAATTAAAAAAAATAATAAGAAAAATGCCAAAAATTCCTGTGAGTTCTGGAATATGCATATGCGGGCTCAATTTACTCCCTACCTCACGCTCTGCCGCCCCCGCGAAGGAACAAATCGAATTACCGGTGACCCTGCATACAGGGTGCGCCAAAAACAGAACATTATGAGTGTCCCGTTCCTGGGATTAGTTTGAAAGTCATCTCTCGGTTGGGTTGGACCTTTCGTTGTGCTGCCGATGCCGACCGAAATCGCAGATAAAGCCCGAACTCAATCAATGTCCGTCCTGAAGACGCGCTACGGGTTTATCGGACAATCCAGAAATGTGCAACAACGTGACATTTTTGCGGCCATCGCCGGTCTACGTATTGGGCAAATTCGCGAGAACCCATAGCGACTTTGACGCTGCCCAAAATCGATCTGCAAATGGTGCTCGCGGTGCGGCCGTTATTTGTTGTCCGAAGTAGGATTTTTGGGCAATTCAATTTAATATTCGCAAAGGTCTTCTAAACGATAATAATCTCACGAAGGATCGCTTAATTTCATTGATGAATTCCTCGCTGGGGAAAACATACTGACCACCTCTAGAATTTCAAATCGGATTCTAACGGGCCGACAAATCCAATTCCGACCGAGAAAAGGTCGTCGGAATAATTTTTTTACATAAAATCTAAGTCAGGTCACGGCTGGGAACGGCATAATTTTATTTTTGGTATACACATCTGTAACGCTTGAGTTCTGAATTATGGATGAATTTGCACATACAGATGGCAGACAACGTGTGTTTACGTAAACTTAAGGGTCGAGCTTTAATTTGAATTAATTTTCGTTCCCACTTAACATTTCGAGAACTCATGTAGCGCATCTAGTTTGCAGTTTACGACTATTAGTTGATATGCGCACATTGTACAAAACAGTAAATACTTTTTGCTAGTCCCCAACGCTAATCGCCACTTCGCCCCGCCCTGCTGGCAGTTTGATTAGGAGCGCCATTACCGCACCCCTACGGCCGCTTTTGCCCCCGTTGAGCCGGTCGCGACTGACAGATTTGAGAAAACGACGTGGACAAACGTAAACCATTTTGCCACGGTACGCGCAGTGCTGCCAGCGTCGCTGTTTGACAATTTTGAAATAACCGGATGGGACGCAGTGTCCTTTTGTGACACCCGCGTCTCGTGACCCTGGACGATGCCGTGACGGATCGAACGGTATTTACGATGCTCAATTGTCGACAAATTCGGGTGCACATTGCAAGAACGGAAAAAGATACGTCTAGGTTATGGTACACGTCAAGTAATTAGATTTTGGCGCACTGTCCGAAAATGAGAGAAAACAGGAGACATTTTAAGTAGAATAAAGGAATTACGGCCTTGCAGAAGGTTGCGACTGCGTTGCCCCTACGAGGTGTTTTAATTACAAAAAGATTACTCAACGTTGACGACGACAATACTGCTTCTGGATGGACGGGCCTAAAGGAGCGGAAGTAGGACCGGGGGGCATTAAACCACGATTGAACGATAGTTTTAAATCGCGTCGTAGCATTCATCGCAATGCAGGAGAACACTTAACTTCACAAACTATAAGAGGTGGCAACTCCAACGAACATCTAATAACATGTGCCACCAGGAGGGCACTCGATTGCTGCAATGCCTTGGGTCAGCGGTTGCCCTTCGCTGTAGCGCTGACTAGCGGCAGTATTAAGCTTTCGAATCTTCAATTTTCACAAGATCGAATTGAGAGGTACTCGTCAAATCAGATTAGTAGACAAAAACCAGTGAGCGAATTTAAGCTTTAATTGTGCAGCGCTCGAGCGTTGCACATTCCCGTGAATGCGGCCATTTCATAGATAGTCGAATTTAACGGTTTTGAAATTCCGTCCATATAAGAGTCTATTTTCAAGTTGAGTTTATTTCCAAACGGATACAGCCCTTCTTGCTTAGTACAATATTTGTTTCCAACATTAGTTTCAATTTAATTTGATCCTGGTGTCGAAGTTGTTTTCTCAATATCTCCCCACATTTTAAACTATCTCTTGCACCGATCTACAAAACTACTTAGCGAAACTTTGAAGGGTATTGTTTTGCTGCTCGAAAGTTTGTTTACACATTCTCGAAAATAGAAAACAACCTTTATCTACTCCGAAAAGTTTTATTTGGTAAATTGCTTTTAAATTTCTATTCGTGCGGGACGTATTTACTCGTAATCAGCATAATGTGGTGGAGAGAAAACAATAGAATCACACATTTTCATATTAAACAACCATTTAAAAGTAACGTGTGTGCGTGTGTATGTGAAAATGTCTAATTTCACCTAACAATGCCCCGATAATCCGTAATTTTACGTTTCAGTTTCCAGGCGGCCTTCGGCGAACGTGTTACCCTTGAAACATTAACAACTCTCATTTGGGCCTGAACTAGTCCCCAGTTTCTGGACACGAAGACCAGATCACTCGTCCACGTGGTGACCCCTCCTCGAGTTCGGGTAACCAATCCTGAAGAAGGAAGAGGGAAATAACAAACGCGGAGGGCAAAACGATGGATATTCTATGGGAAAACCCGACAAGTGCCCGGCGGAGGAAATTGCGTGAACGGAAACCAGGAGGCGGCAAACCCCAGAGGAAAGACCATGGAGAATCCTGACGGAATGGTGAAGGGGCCTTTCACCTGACGGCGGGGATACACGAATGGATACAAATCGCGCATGCGGAGGCGCGAAGTCATCACGGACTTCTTCAGGATAACGCGGAGGCGCAAAGTCATCACGAACTTCTTCAGGATAACGCGGAGGCGCAAAGTCATCACGAACTTCTTCAGGATATCGCGAAGAACGAGAAGAAAAAAGCAGGTTAGTTCACTCGCAGAGGACAGATGCTGACAGGGCATCTTTTGAAGATTTTCTTCGACAAGAAGGGGGCAACATTTACGCAACCTGAACTTCACGAGCCGATCGATAATATAAATCTTTACTTGCGGAGAATATTTTCACTTTTGCACTCACATAAACGTATAACCGAACAAAGCAACGACTTTGACAGGAATTTTGTTGATCGCCTCGTAACGAACGAACAAATGGTGGCCCTCGGCTGTTTTTCCTGGCCTGCGCCCTGCTCGTCGCACCTGATCGGCGCCGATCGGAAGTGTTCGGAGAGTCGCGTCTGCGATGACGTGTGTTACGAACGTTCGTCATCCTAAAATTCGTAAGCAACGTGCAGACGAGTCTGAGACCTTCTACAAGGAGCGTTTCCACGGCCGCGCAGTCCCTGGTACTCGACGTCATTTGGCAGATGACCGAGTGTCTTTCGAGAATTTTCCTCGTCACAAAAAACGTTCCAAATTAGTGAATTAATCGTCGTCAACCCGCAGTCCAATTAAAATCCTACTTTAATTGGAAAATACTCATTAATTCACGGAAATAGTGCCACCCTTAAGAAGTGCTTGAAACAAAGGGATAATTACCCAAAATGAGGCAGTCATATTTCATCCTGCAGATTTCATCGCACTCTTATAATGACTCCTAGCTTTGTATGCAATTTACGGGCAGAATTTTCAGGTTTAGTTAAAATTACATCTCGAAAACAAACCCAATTTGATCCTAATCGATTCCAATATAACTTTCACGGTTTTCCTCTGGCTGCTGCTTAATTGAACTTCGGACAGGAAATCAAAATTTCCTTAATTAATATTAATGACAACAAGAACTCTAATTTCAGATAAGCTTGAAGTGGAGCTAACGGTCCATCAAAAGCACATGTTCCGATAGCGAATCAACATTAGAATAAGTGAAATCTAGCTTTTTGGGTATTAAGGTCTTCCTATGGGAGCATTACGAACATGTGTCGAAGCCATCTGCTCCGAGTGCGCCACGCTATTTCCTGAATTGTACTACTTTACCTATATGGGAAACTTCTTGGCTTCAATGGTACATAACGCTCCAACTGCTCCGTTTCGGCTCTAATAAGAGCTGAAAAAAAAATAGCTTAATTGCCTAGCCTGAAGGTATTAACTGTAAGACCGGCATCTTATCAGGCCATAAATATTTCACGAGGCCCAGGATAAATGTACGTGTTTACGAGCGGCAAATTTTATTGTCCGTAGTGCCTATAAGGGAGTGAATAAAACAGACCTAACCGGTATAAATTTTAACTGCAACATTAATTTTATGATGCTGCAATCAAATTTGCGCCTGCGAGCAATCGAAAATAGGCAATTTTCGAGTTTTGTGGCTTTAGTCACGGCAAAAGTAGTTGCGCCTTTCAGGTGAGATGAGAACTTTATCGTTGTGGCAAGTTGCAGAATTTAATTTCTCCAAGTGGAATCACGAGCGGACACCAAAACAACAAAAAAAAAATTTCATTTACGATTTTTTTGACAAATGACGTTTCCACGCGCAGCACTAGCGGACGGAAACAATGGCGGCACCATTGGTCCGGCTAAATGTCCGCCGAGTTTTGAGTGCCGCCAAAATGGCGCGAAGCCGCAGTCGCGCCAAATTAGGCGATGAAATTACGTTAAACGCGGAACTGCTCCATTTAAGGAAATAAGTCACATGTTTCGAAATGTGCTTAACTGCGTACACCCCCCCCCCCCCTCAGAACATTACACAACCGTTTTATTTCTAAAAGCCACAACAAAAATGTCTCGCATTGGGAGCAGATAAGAGATATTTTATGGCGTATTAAGATAAACATCTTCCTGGATCTTAAAGGCCCCGCTCATTTTTTAGCTTAACGTTTCCGGGGCGTCTCCGTTGGGCCCCAATATCCACTTTGTCCGAGCAAATTGTAGCATAAATAAATTGAATTTTGAGCACCCTTGAACTTGTAGATGTTAATTGTTATTCGCCGAAACTTAAATAGGTGCCTGGAGAAGTAAACCGAAATGTTTACAATCCTGCTCCCAGTTCTTTAATATTAATGATTACCGGAGGTTGCTCTAGAAAACCGCACTTGATGTACAGTCTCACTGGCGACGGTGGAACGATTTATGATATCCTTGAGGGTTATATAATTTCTATGGGTTCAGCGTATCTAGGAAATTGGGGAAGGAAAAGAGTCATATATTTGAAGCCACATCGCTCATGTATTTTTAATTTAAAGGGGGATGCATACAGTGTGTCCAAAGCCGGCGGTGAATGTTCGACAGAGGACAGACCTCGGCGGCACGAGGTAGGTGAACGCGCGGAAGTCACTCGACGAAGCGCATTTGAAGACTTGAGATCTTCGCTTACCCCCACCTCCTCCTGATCGTAAACGGACCGCGCAGGTACCATTCGCGATGAACGTACGGATGTTGGCGCAATAATTATCAGACGCAATCGGTAATCCCTGCGAAGTTTCTATAGAGCAACAACACTTCAAAGGAAAGACTTCAAAATCCCTGTTTTTGATATTTTAACCCTTAACTAATCCCTCTGGTCGCTGCTACGAAACTCTAGTTAGAAACAGACATAAATTTGTTTTGAACACTGCTTGGGTTGCCACTACTCGCTAAGAAGCTTAAAGTCTAATTTATAGATGTAGCTTTTAAGCTGCATTAGAACCATTACGGCTATAGTAGTCCCGAATTGATATGTCAATTTATCGATTTAACATCGTATCTGCAGGGCGTTCGTTAAACTTTACAAACGCACGATTGCACGACCGAAATAATAAATAACTTTCCCACTTTTCACCTCAAACTTGCTCTTGACTACAAAAGAGATATTTTAATGTCATACCTGACCGTTATATCTTAATTAGAACGCAAACTTGGCTCCGAAATTTACGCTCTCTTTATTGTACGAGTATAAACTAAACGTCGAGATAGGAACAAAAGGAATTAGAGCCATATTATGCATTTTTATTTGGATGCAAATGTCCCCTTTACTGTGGGAAGAAAAAACGGAATGAAATTTCATAACACGATCTCGCTGGAGTTGACAAAGAAGTCGACGTATCATATGACTGGAGCGTGGTAATTACCACCAGCGGTTTAGACGTCGGGCGCAAAACGGCTTTCGCATTATTAAAATCTATGCAGTACGCCACCTAAAGTTCGAACTCCAATCCTTTCTTTGATCGGCATTGTAAAATTTTATATCTTGCAGCTAATTACAGCACACGTTAATTAACATCTGCGTGGCGGCACGGCACACACGTTCTTCGCCACGACCGTGGGGTCTTCTCCGCGCCTTCCGTGCATGGAATTTTTCCCTGCTCCTCTCAAATCCCGAATGGGATTCGTTACTCTCGGCTCTAGATCAGTAATGACACAGAATTTTGAAATCGTTTTTTTTTTATATATATATATATATGTATATGTATGACCCAGGGAAATTATATGTCAAAAGCGTGAAGTATATTGCGATGCCCCGAACATCGAGTTTAAATCCCGAAGCGCTGCGCGGCACTTCGGGATTTAATCCTCATATAACTACCCCACAATCGCGGTGTATGCACGATATTTTCCACTACTAAATTTAACGAGATCTCCTAACATCTTTATCAGATGCCATGGGCTTAAATCAGGGCAGTTTGCCGGCCAAGGCGTTGTTCCGCTCTTCCCCCCTCCCCGTGGGTGTTCTAAATTACGTATGTTAACTTGACTAGTGCTGTACGGGAGAACCTCATCCTGCTGCCAGATTATGACGCATTGACCAGGGAGCCTGCGACGAAACCTTCAGGTGAATCAGCAATCACTGGTAATGTCAATCTCCAAAATTGCGCATCTGGGAAAGTAATCTCAGCGAACCTTCGCATAAATACACTCACTTTCACGTGAAATGCACAAGTCAGCAATGATAATAATTAAATTTTGTAATTGCGGAAAAATAAGCTTCATAATAGAGTGTCAAACGATCAGGGTTTCGACTAAAAAAGACAGCATTTATTAATTAAAAGGTTCGTAACGAGGAACGTCGCCTCGTGCGGCAATACAAGCGTGCATTCTTCGCGGCATGCTTTGCCATAAATGATCAACATCCTCCTTAGGTGTTGCATACCGGGCTACCTCAAGGTGATGGCGTAAATCACCCCAATTATTTGGAGGCCTCTGTAAATTTCGGAGATGACGACTCACCATGTCCCGAAAATAATCGATAGGTGATAGGTCCAGTCACTGTGCGGGCCAAGGCGGCATTTCCAATTATGTTTGTCTCAGGTACCTTCGAATAACGTTCGCGGTACGCGACCTTCGTGTCCGTTGCTGCTACGTGGAGGACGTTCACGTGAACGTTGTGACTGAGCCCCTTCTTCAGGCCACGAAGACCAGATGGTCTCAACAGTGGCGTGACGTCATCATGTCTTGTTGACAGTGTAGCAATCAGCAAAAAAATAAACTGTTCTTTCCATGTAAACATTATTTTATATATTTCAATTGAACAAAAAATCTAGAAGATCGATGGCAAAAAAAGCCATTGGCGTTCCTTCTTTTTTGCTGAAATTCCGACCATTTCATACCCAAGTGTGAAGCATTAGTTTGCCACAGTCACAAGACTAAATTATTATTACTACTTGGTGGCACATGTCACATGAAGCTGAGTATATGATTTGGCTGTTATCAAGTATTCTCTGTACATAAAAGTGCTGGTAATTCGCTTTGAGGGATTACGCACTTAAGCATTTAATTACTTAATAGCGGTGCAGCCATCTCTATCTGCGCTTTTCGCTTTAGGATTATTCAACATTACGTACTTTGATAATTTCTCCAATTGTGGCTCAGTTTTGTAGTTATTTATGCTCGATTTTATTCTCTATCTACCTGTAATAACTGCATGCAACCGCCGAGCCTATTCTAATGGCACAATCCTGTTCCGAGATTATGTACACAAAACTGTCCTTTCACTACTACACAAAAACCCCACAAATCGCGATAAAAAAGCTTAATGGACGCCTTAGCCGAGGGTGCAGGTGAGCCTTCCGGCATGCAAACCAGCAGAATTGCCTTCCGGTAAACCGTATCGTGTATGGCATTCTTCACGGTGTTACGACCTGACCCACAGGATTGAGTTTCGAGGATAATTTGATGTCGCTTCGTATGTAACTTTTTCTCCATTATTTCGTTTTTCGTACGTTTTGTGTATTGAGAAATATGGAAAAATGTATACGAAATCATAATTTTTATTATTTTTTTTAAATGCGGACCCTCATTGATGAGAACAAAATTCATGCAGGTAATCTTGTGGTCTCTAGTCGCAGGGCCCTTTCAACCTCTTTTTTCGGTTCTGAGACTGAAAAGTACTGTGACGAATGGCGATTTCACACAGCTTCCATGCAGCGCTCTGCATTTTTTGATTCAGGAAAAAAGTACCTCGTTTGGAGATGTTCGAATCCCGGCAGCTTTGACATTTCCCCTTTTGCACGTACGTACGCACGCATCTGGATAATTTGACGGAAAAATTTCCCTTGGAAAGTCCCCCGGCAAATGGCACATGTCGGCAGGTCCACAGGACGGCTACCGTTGGCGCAAATTGTCGGTAACCACGCACAAAAAAATCTCCTCTCGACTTCACGATCCATATGGCACATCACGTTTCTATTTCCTAACAGTAAAAGTTGAATCTACTTGAACTTATAGTATTCTTCCGACAATATCAGAGAGTGAACGCAAAATGAGGCAATATGGACAACACTTGCAAGCAGATGTGTATGTGTTTTAAGGTGATTTGTTGTGTCTTGGCGAATCTCACTAGAAGACTTTATTCCGAAACGTTGGACTTGGCGTATAAAATGTGCATTTTTTGCTGTTGCAGCAGCCATTCTCAAGAATCAGGAAAATGCGGTAAGCTAAACACGCGAACACCGACCAGCGAATCCCCCCTGGAGCTCGTCGCTAAATTAATGTCCGACAGGACGTAACTGAATTCAAAAATTTTTTCAGCGCTAATCGGGGAATCACCAGAAGCATTTTATAAGAACGTGGGCAGAGAAGGGGCCGAAAAACTTCTGATGAATAAACAGAACGGAACATTCATTATAAGACCATCCAAGAGATCTCCGCTGGGGACGATGTCCATCGTGCAGGACTTTAGAGTTTTTCATCTCAATATCCGAATTAGAGAGGACGATTACGTGGCCATGGGAGAGGAAAAAGACAATGAGAAGTGCTTTAATAGTTTAAATAGTTTGATTAATTACTATGTCAGTAATTATTTGATATTATGCTCAGAGGGAAATAGGACGGTTACCCTACTCTTACCTTATACGGATTAAAAGATTAGAGATTATTACGTTTTTTGTACCACTGATTTATGCTGACTTTGTGGAGTTTTCGCGAGTAAATAGCACCACAGTCCACATGTCAATAGTACCACCTACTTTAAGCTCATGTTCCACAAACTCCACGTAGCAACCGATCAAATTTAGAAAAAAACGAGCTCGGTGGCGGTTTTCTAGGTACTTTTAATAACTTAGGCAACAATGTACAAACTTCCGGAACGAAAGGGCAAAACATTTTTCTATATTATTCGCTTATGATAAAAAATGAACAACAGGAGGGCAGTATAACTCTCAGCCGCACCGCATCGAACGTATGGAGTAATTGGCCCTACGACATTGACCAGCTGGTTCTTTAGCCATATACCGATTTCTTTCTGATCGAATTTAAGCATTTATGCAGATTTTCTGCAATCGTTTTATCATTATCAAAAAATAGTTGGACGTGGACCCGGGCATGAGGCACCGCGAGGTAAGTTGGGCCGTTAAACGAGGCCAACGCTGGACACCTGCGAGGCCTCAGAGGCGGGTCGCATATTTTCGTTTGAAAAAAACGTAAATGTTGATATCTCTTTTCCCTCTTCCATATATCGAAAGCTGCCTGCATGTTCATAACTTAAATATTCAGTTTTCGGAGGGATTCTAGATGCCGGCACGTACACTGCCCAACTTAGTTTTTCTCCGTCTCGTATTCATTTTTCACATTTTTGAACAAAGTTATCCTGCGAAAGACGAACTTCTAGCGGTTGTGCAGCGTCCAGGCACTGTCTGCTATTCTCACTCTGATAAGCGACAGATCTGCACGTCGACCGCCGAAAGCGGCCCCGCACAATTAGGGGAATCACCCTTCCGCGCTGTGAATTACGCGAACGATACGGGGCCCCCCCCAAAAAAAACAGTGTTAGTCGTAATTCGGCATTAGCCCTTATTGAGCCCATGACGTTGAACCTTTCTAAAATTTTCGTCCGAACGACTTGCGCTTGCTGTTCATTTCCACCAACAATTAGTTACTTAATATTGCATGCAATGCCCGAAGGTGAACCAACTGTGGTTGAACGAATGCGGGACGATTCGTAATTGAAGTGTGAGAACACCAAATTAATTTGCTGGTCCCTTGTAGAAGCAAAGGGCTTTAACCCGATACAAATATCAAACAGAGGTCAAAATTATGCGCACAATATAGTTCAGAATATTAAAAGTGCAGTTCATCAAACGAAGTTGGAAGACAATGGAAATGGAACGGGGCCGACCGCGAACCTCACCGAAATCAATGGCCGGTTTATGCACGTAAACTAAAAAAAAAAAAACATATTTGTCATTTTGATTTGTGTGGATTTTGAGTAGGTATAAAAAAACTTGTAAAAAAACATTTGAAAAAAATACACAAACGTGAAAAATCATATTTGCCTGTATACCAATTAGTTGTGTTAACGCACTAGGCACCGTATTTTTCCCATCGGGCAATCTTCGCATCTTCCGCAAGCTTAATTCGACCACCGACACTGACCTGCGCGCGGCAAAATGTTTTTCCCCGCGCATGTCAACGTCAAAAAAAATGTTTGACGCTATCCCCGGTCACTGTTATGCGCGCCCCGCACGGCTGCGCGGTGTGGCGCTACTGTCAACTCGCAAATGCGTGCGTTGAAGCCACATTCCGCACGCTCGACGGAAGCACCTGCGCCAAGGGAAAAAAAATATTATGGCAACACGTCGGTTGTTGCAGCCGTTATCGGCGGCGTCGCCTTTCGAGGGAAAAACTCGTTTGGGTTTGTAACAGGTGACAGGCCTAGGACGGCATGCATCAACGACCTTTTCAGTTACAGCATCAGCTACGGCTCCGACCAAAAATAATGCAAATAATTCAAAACCAAATACATTTATAATTTAATTTTAAAATGAACTAAACACAAAACACAATGGTGCGTTATAAATTATTTTCAGGACAATGGGCCATTAAAGAGCGTATTGCACAACCACTTTTCCTTTCAGACTAAAACTTCATTATTTTTGCCATCATTGATTGGGAAATTTATGGTTATGAATTTTGTTTTCATGACGAAAGTCGGCTTTGTTCGAATAAATTTATGTGTCGGGCAAAGACTGTTTGTGGAAATTGAGTTTTGCAACAATTAAACCTTAAAACGAACGGAAACATTTGGAAAAATCTTACTTACTGGAACTGAATCGTTCAATCGTTACCGCTATAAAGCTAAAACTTGATTTCTATTGGTTCAATTATCGCTCGATACGCGTAAGACTTTGCAAATAAATGGCTTTGTCTAAGGTATCAATTGAATTTTAACTAGCAGGTTTGAACATGGTTGGAATAATTAATTTAAATGTCTTGTCAGGGGGCGTTTGTGCCGATACAAATTAGGCAGGGATTTCCACACTGCAGGATATTGCTGTCTACCTAGATTAAAAATGTTGGAACAGGATTTCTGGAAAATTGCGTCAAAGCACACAAAGCAGATCGGCAGATACTGGAAATTACTGCAAAAAGGAGTAAAATGGGCAATGCAGAATCTCTATGGAAATCGAATTTTTTTTTCGCTTCATTAAACAACTCCTTCAGATCGTAAAATGTCCAATATTGTCTGTCGACACATCCGCGATTTCAAATTTATTAGCGCAATCTACAGAGTGATAATTTTGAGCTGCGCAAATCCCTTCTACCACCTGGAACTTTTTTGTCGCGCGCCACTGAGCGTTTCCCGAAGCCTGCGGCCCCGTTCAATTTAAACGGCTTTCCGCGTCTCCACTTTGAAAAATTCAGTGGCGTGAGACCAAAAGTTCAGGACAGTAACGGGGATCCTGACCTCCGAAAAAGTGCCACCTGTAGATGTTGACAACAAATTGTGTGTCATGGTCACATAGATTGGGAGCAGTACATGCGGAAATATTCGACGCGATATCTCAGAAACGGAAGGAGCTGGGAGAGACAATTCGAAGCAACTTAAAGTTTGAACGCCGCGCATACAGGGTGTCGCGCGAATGTGGGCGTCCGGTGAAAACTATTACTAGGGAAAGCTTGTGGTATGGGATTAGTACTAAAGTAGAGGTGATCCCTACGTTAAAAATATTTTCATGAGAACACCACTTCCGGTCATGTCGAAATTGAACGTCAACACGTTCATTCCCAGCGGAACACCCAGTATGTCACATCAAATTTCGATTCCGCGGAACGTTCCCGAGCTTCCCTAAATAGTACGCTTTTCGAGATATTTGAAATTGGTAAAAATGACAGTTGCTGCCATTAACGGATGATGCATTTAAAGGCACGGATAGAGGCCCGTATTCTTCGGACGCCCTGTATGTCATTAACGAAGGATAATTTTTGATTGATGAATGGGACACTCTCTACAAGGAAATAACTCAACGTCTGTTCCAGAACAACATGCAATCACGGCACCCTGATCACAAATTCATAAGATCGATGTTTGCAGATGTTGTGAGCCATTCGGTTGCATCGAGTTCTTCTGAATACCGCGATTTTTTTTTAATAAACAATTTTAATATATAGAGTGTGCCAAGAAGAAAGGTCTCCGATGGAAAATTTTCGGATTCGCTCATGGGCATTTCAACGCGAAAAAAGTCGCCTCTTCTCAGCTATATGCGCAGTGAGGGCACATAGCAAATTGACGATATGGAATTTTGATTAACTGGGAAAAACGCGGCTCTAGCCTGCGAAGTGAAGGAAAGAGATGACTTTGATCGATGCTTTGTTCTAATCAAATGACGATAATTTTCTTTTACGAGGAAAAGCTCGTTGCATAGAGAATTTATCGCTCTTTTATTGTCTATTTCAACGGCCGAAATTAATTTCCACCCTGCAGCCGCAGAGGGAACGGAATCTCATGGCGTCGATGCGTGATATAGAGAACCATATAACGAGTGTGTCAGAAAATTCCTGGGCAAGGGTATTTTCGGGACGAATTTCATTCACTGTAGTCCGAGGGAAGCCACCTTTGGCTTCAAATTCGGCTGTCAGTTCGGTACATCTTCAGTCACAATTTAATCTTAGAAACCGCCTTCCCTGCCAAAAACGCCGTTTTTTACTCGACGACTTGAAGAAGGGACGTTTATGAATGAGTTATTCCGTAATAGTCAGAAAATCGATGGTGTGTGTGGTCTTATTCAGTTCAAAATTGGAATAGTTTGGAATCCAGTTTCCGGTGCTTGTTTTTGACTATAATTAATTTGAGTGTTTGACTAGAAGTGTTTGCTCCATTCAGACAAACTGAATCTTTAGCGGGAAAACAAGGCAGCGGAAAACCGCTTAAGACGTGCATCAGAAGTCATTCATCAAGTTCAACAGATCATGAAAAACGAGCCCTTTGTCGGCAGATGAAGTCTGGTCTGATCGAAACGGGTAGATTAATTCCCAAAATGTACCTATATGACAATCGGGCACATTTAGAAACCACTACGTCCCCATAGAGCTGTCGGCCCCATGGCGGCCGTAGCTGCGACCACGTACCGTACAGCAGCGATGATCAACAGAGAGAGAGAGAGAAAGAGAGGGAGAGAGCGCGCCTGTGTTACCTGAGTTTCTTATCCTGACGCAGACATATTGCATGATGGAATAACGGGTTGGGCAGAGTCGTGCGAAAAATGGACATCTGGTGGAAAAGTTGATGGGTTACCGACATTTTCGCTCTAATGTTGTACCATTAAACATTTGACTACACACTCATCCGCAGTTTCACAACTGAACAGAATTTCACAAAAGGATCAATAAAGCCACACATTACTTTTAGGCAGCTACAGCAAGCCGAGAGAACTAAAATTAACTGGCAATAAACGATCAACCGCGATAATTACGTATACAATTACACAGCAAATTTGTGGCTAAATTGGTGTGAACGGAAAATATGTTAAATTGAATATTCTCTGCAGGGTGAACTTTTCCATATTTGACGAAGGAATCTCGAAAACTGGCGGAGTGGCTTGGGGAATTAACATCAGTTTCGTTTTTTTTTTTTGTTTTTTTTTTCGGAAACGTTCGCCAGGTGTTTTAGCAGGTGCAAATTTTGTCGCTGTCTCTGTGTTCATTTACCCGAATTACCACTAGGAGACGATGTTCCTGTGCGTACGGCCCTGGCAGGGGTAACTCGCCAGGGGCGTATTTAGAAAAAATTACGCTCGTTTTGGACGAACGGAATGTCGTTGCGTTAGAGCCACGCAGGCGCGGTAAAGCTTGTGAAAATCTGCAATGGAATGGTGGTTCGTACATCTCTTACCGAAGAGAAAAACGGTTTTTGCCAAGTAGTGGTTTAGTCAAGTTTGGACGCTGTTCGCGATTTTTCCCGCTGATACTGCTCGTCCGTGTACGTCGCTACCTCCTAACAGACCTTTACATAACTCAAGATGTACTTCTTTTCCGAATTGAGTTGAGACGTATCCCGCTCGCTTCTGTGCAGAAATAAAAGGGGTTTTTGCATTTTCACGTAAAACAAATCGCCTCTTCGCGTTTTGTCAAATTTTTTGGTCTTCCCGATCGACGTTTATTGATGATATTTCCCCGTGTCTTAGCTTTTTTCTTAATGCACGAACCAGTTGATTTACTTCTGTTTAACAAACGAGCAATTGCCGCACATTTTTTCCTTCTCGTGCCGCTTTAGCTTTAACTCTCGTCCACGAACTATCGTCTCGTTCTTTCCTTTGGCACTTTTGTACGCACTAATCCATGCCGGTGAACGATGTTCAGCTTTTAACTTTGCAACATCAACTGACAAATGTTTGTACGCTCTGATCAAAATATTTTTCACGGTTCGTATGATTTTTCTCTTTTCAAAGCGTCGAACGCGTTTAGCAATATCTCAAATGCTTTTTAAACATAATTTTGTTCGTGTTTACTTACCTGCACCGGGCGGTCCCGAAGAACGTTCCGATATTTAACAAGCTGATCTCTGGATCGCTTCGAGACGACAACGTTAGATAAACGCATGTGCTGAAATGAGTCGTTTCCGAGCTACAGGGTGTTAAATATTAAGAAAAACAAAATATTACTCTCAAAACGACGCGAGATATTCCATTGAAACTCCGTACGCCTGCGCAGCGGGCCACGCGGTACGTTTCCCTTCCATTTTCGGAGAAACGTTGTAACAATGGACGCGCGTAGGGCTTACCATCTTAATTCCAACAGGGGAATGGGGGTGCGCCGCTGGTAATGCTCAAATTGGATACTTTTTTTTTATATAACTGATTCAAAGCACGCCGGGACGGTTTTTTGACGCGATAAGTCGTTTTTGAGGGGAAAAACATGTCTCGATGAAAACTTATGCGGAAACTAAGGGCAAATCGGTCGAAGAGGTGAAGTTGGCCATGCAAAACAAATGAAGTATCACGTACGTGCTCCGTTCACGTTTTTACAATTTCGTATTACTGCTGATTGAACGCAACCGCGCACTGTTGCCGTATGGAGTGAGTGGGGGATTGAGGGAACCAATCGCAGAGCACGCGTCAGCGCCGCGAGAGGCGAGGTGCGTTGCTTCACTGAGCTGCTACCGTTGGAAGAAATCTGAGTGTCAGCTCCGTAAACATCGGAACACCCTCGGAGACCACCCTGGGTAGATTCGGTTCTTGGTAGGATGAAATCTAATTTACCGCGCGCGCAGTAAACGGCGACATTACATTAATGCACGTTTCGTTAGAATACCTTCGTTACTCACTGTGCAAAATGTAGCGATCTAAAATACATTAAATCGTTCGCTCCCAAAACAAGACGGTGGCCATAGGGATACCCATGATCCTGCTTACATCTGACGTGTCACCTCCATTATTATACGAAAATATCGAGGCGTTCCGAAGGAATTGGAGGGATTAAGGCACGCACAAAGCCCCGACTATATTTTTGGAGAATTACCTCTTAGCTAGGGGATAAAGCGGACTCCGTCATTCCTACTAATTTAATTTTACGGATCACTAAAGAGATAACGTTCGAAAGGTATCAAATTACGATACGATATTCCCCTAAAATTTTAGGCCTGTCAGAATTTCATTACCCCCGACAAAGCCACCACGGTCGCATCGTCGAAGTTTATTATCGTTCGGTTGCGAAAAAAACCGCAGCGTTAATTTGTAAACGTACTTGTTACCCTGGTGGGGTTTTTTTGGTTTGTTTGGGGAACGTTTTCAGTGAGAAATTGGCGGGCTTGCGTAGGCCCTTTTAATGTTGTGATGAGGTTTGATTTTACGTGGTAAATTGGGTCCGTGTAGCCAGCCTCCGTTTTTTCCAGAAGTGTCCGATTGGCCAAAAAACGACCTCCGCAAAATCGGGAAATGGAGTTGTGGACTTTTATTAAAATTGAATAGCAACCGATCAGTGTTTACTATTTACCGTCAAACATCGGATATTAACAATGGGAAAATGAATTTATCGGTGGTCCCCGCTCGCCTCGTTCCTTTCCATTAAGAGTTCTACCCCGCATCCAGGAACTTCGGAAAGAACGGTCGCGCAAACTGAGGTGTGCGTGACCGAGATTTATGGCACCTCGAATCAGATCGAAACTTCCCTGATTCGAACAATGTCGTCACGAGTGGCATAAAGATGCGTCCACCCTTCGGTGATCGAACACCCCGAAAGGGTGCGGAGCTAGGGATGTGGCGGTGCGGCGCCGGTTTGGACAGCGCGGCGAACTGGCAAAGGCCGGCCCCAACTGCGGAGCAATAAAGTACCCACCAGGAAACGAATAACCTAAAACGCCGTACAAATTAAAATGACCGTTTTCCCCGAATAGAAATTAAATTAAACTAGAAAAATACAGGGGAGCTACTTGGCATGTCCCAGCGGTTGGTTCCGCAAAGCAGGGGCGTCCGACGCGTAGTATTTTTTTAGCGATTTCAAATTAACAAATTAAAACCGGGAGCTTTCTTGAAAAATCAAAGAAGCGGAAGAACCCAAAGCGTTTAAAGTCCAACCTGAGTACGTGCGGCAGAGCCACTTTAATGCGCCCTCGCAGGAAAAATAACTGGTCGCAATCGTTGTTTACCCCACATTAATAACGTAGATGTGAGACCTTTTTAATTCTCGCTAAGTGCCTTTACTGCTCATGTATTATTCAATCAAAACCTCTTCAATCAAAATCTTGGGTAAATAATACCATTTAGGTCAAGCGAAGCGACAAGCGGTCAATGCGGAAGTTCAGAAATCTGCATGCGACATGGTGGAAATACCCCCGACGACGGCTATAGATCGGGAAGGCGAAGTGGCCTTTAGAAAGTCCACGCAAAAGCAAAAATATTGCTGCACTTCCACAACAAAGTAGCTATTTAGTTTGATAAGTTTTGGAAAAATACCTGGAACAGACGAGGAGAATTGCGTATTAGGGCCGGTGCGACGGGCCCTAACGAATTCGGGCACACCACCGGTGAGGGGTTTCACGGGGTCATCTCGGCGGATACAGTGTTGACGATCGTCCTTGTAAAGGGGGGAGGTTGAACGACCTGCCAAAGGCCGGCACAATGACGGACGAAAATTTCAAATAAAAATTTAGTCTGTGTCGGCCGAATGTCTCGTCAGTATCGTTTTGCCCTTCTCCGTCTTTGTCCAGATGTGCATATGGAAACTCGCTGCGGCGCCTTCGCCCATCGCATGGATTAGACCTCCACCAGGGGGGGGTATAGGTGGTCCCCGGGCAAGCGGTAGCCCGTCTCTCTCGCACCTATCAATCACCTAATTGGCTCTCGCTTGCACTCGCTGAAACTCCGTGTACGTAACGGCAAAAAAAAAGGTTGCCGTATATTTTTTAGAACGGATACGAGTTAAACCATTTTTCATTGAAGATACAAAGTTCGAAATATATAAGGATTTGAGTAAAGCTCGCCCATTACATCGTGGGACTAGACTGAAGACATTCTTTATCATTTAACCCTCGATTTCCTAGAAAATTTGCTATGTTCGCATAAAGCCACACGTGATCTGAATTCATAGGTGTTTTAAAATACATAAGGCAAAGGAAGCTTCACCGAAGGAAAATGTTCATAAATTTGACGCATTGTACTGTACCTCCCAAGTGGAACAAAAGGAAAAGCCAACTTTTATATTTTACATTCGATTGACCAAAACAAATGGAATCCTTTATTTCATGCGGCCTTATCTTTCTGGCCATTCAAGAAGCTCTTAGAATTTATTTCAGTGAATTGAATCCATCAAGGTAATCTAAAAAGGTAACGCAAGGCGGTATTTGGGCAATTTTCTTTAAGAGTTCCTCTTTGTCATCCGTCTGGCGGACAGAGAGTTGCCTCATCTGGATTTTCCTGCCCTATTTGAATATGGAAATGTTACGGCTATAGGTAGTTCTAGTTCAGCTGATAGTTAGGCAAAAATGTTGCTATCAAATAATGCCAACAACGAGAAATCAACGTTAGAGGTAAAGAGGCATGAATTTCGCTCGATACTTTTAGGCGCAAACCATCGAAACCGCTGAGAAAGGCGTTTGCATTTACGCCTACATATGCACCCTGTACAATGGAAGGATATTCTGATGACAACTGCAATAATGGAAGTATTGCTATAAATTATTGCCGCAGAACTACTGCTAAGCAATATTTGCGACAACTGTATCTAACGCGAGACACTCGAGGACATACAGCGTCGGACAAAAGTACGGAACATTTTTGTTTTCGTCATCAAATTTGTTGATAAGGTACGTTCCCAAATTGGCCGTGCATTATCTGGCCTAGGAATGATGTTTTTAAACAAATTGTTACTAAAAGCAATTTTTTTTTGTTGGAATAAAGCGTGGAACATCATGTAATGTTGTTGTTTATGGGGGCATTGCGAGTCGTTCGGTCGGATTGTGTGGCGCACCTCGTACGAAATGTTCCAAAGAAAAGCAGCACAAGGACCCCCAACATTCATCCCGATTAGTAAAAAATTGGCCAAATGATGGTAACATCCCCGGATTAGAGTGGCCGTCCCAGTCGCCGGATCTTAATCCGATTGAGTATCTCTGGGAATACTTAAAACGGAAAATTCGAGACAGAAATGTGTCCTATCGGAATGGGCTGCCGAAAGTCTTGCAAGAAGAATGGGCGAAGATTCTCATTCGCAATTTAATCGATTCTGTGCGCTGTCGATATCAGGCTGTTATCGACTCGAAAGGATGTGTCGCAAAACATTAGTTTATTTAAAGTTTTGTGTTGATTATAATGAATTTTGCGAAGCAGTCCACTCTTTTGTCCAGCATAATTTTTTTTATATTTATAAAAATGAACTTTTTTTTTGTTTACGATATCGTTAAATATTTCCTTGGATTTCTGCATAACATGTTTATTATTCAATAATCAACGGTGTTGACAGAAAATCGCGATGGGTTCAGAACATCCCATACTTTTGCCCGCGACTGTACAACGATAACCCCAGATTATCTCTCGGTACGACCTACGGCAGTTTCCACGGCTCCCCGTCTGAAGCTTAACGGCAGAGACCCGGGTTAATTGAAATATTGATTAAATTTACTTAATGAAGGATATTTACGGGAAGTTATTCCATTACCTCTAAGCACGCGAAAGTTAACATCAATGTTGATTTTCAAACTACACAGTTAAACTTTTAAGGTCGTTTCATCCTCTGGCGACACTCACGCTCCATTCAAGCAAATTTCAAAATTTATTACATTGAAAAGTAATCAGTTTGTTCACACTAAAATGAGCTCCACGCTCCCATGCATTCAAATGGGAGCCGCGCTCATTTGAGTGTGAGCATGAGCGGCGCTTGACCCACAGAATGAAACGGCCTTTAAGCCGGGTTAAAACTCCATCTAAATAAACAGCTCGTTCAACGACGAGTATTGCAATTTGAAAACGAAATCTATTTGCTCGTAAAATCGAAAAGACACGTTTTCCAAAGGTTTTGCTTCTGGAATCGAGCGCAAGCGCGTCCCTGTGCCTCCGGTGCAAAAGGCGGAAAATGTTTTGAAAAACTGTCGACTAAAAATGAAGACCTTTTCCAAAAACTCTTAAGATGGACAGAGCGTCAAAATTTAATTCCTATCGCGTTCCTCGTAGATCCTGCAGTTTTTTAGATGAAGCATCTAGGTAGACGTACGTCTGCGGCAAACGGAGACTGCTCAATTCAAGAGAAAAATCACGATCATCATCCCAACTCTAGGCGGTGTGACGTCACAGAGCACTAGGCAATGCGACACGCAATAAATTGAGGGTTACTGGGGAAATTTGCCTTTTGCTCATTTTCATTGTACTTCTGTTGTGTCGCCCACAACAACAACCGTGTTTCGCCACAAATTGCCTATAGCTGCAAGCAACCGTCCTGCGTGACGTCAAAGCGCCAAAATTTTCTACCGCAGTGTCCTCTATCGTCTCTTCGAGTTTGGCACGTCTCTGTTGAAACACCCTGTGCGTACAGATAAGAAAACACCCTACAGGGATCTCGGAAACCGCAAAAGTTGGGGGGGTGGTTGGACTGGAGGAAAGTCGCATCTTTCGTGTTCTGCAAAATGAGGTTTTCAAATTTGAAAAATTCCGAACGGCTGCGGAATTGTTTTGAGAAAAAACTTTTTTCTGCGACTTTTTCACCGTTTTCTGATTTTATTTCGAAAGATGCGTTAAAATGAACTTGGCTTTGTCGTTGCCGCCTCCTCTCCCCTCCGAGGTGGGGCTTGTAGATTTCCGATCCGACGTTTCGTTTCCTCGAAAACGACAATGGCAAATTTACTTTGACACGTCTTTCGAAATGAAATTAAAAAACGGCGAAAAAGTCGCAGCGAAAGGGTTTTTTTCTCGAAACGGTCCCGGGTCCATTCGGAATTTTTCAAATTTGACAACCTCACTTTGCCGAGCACCAAAAGGTGCAACTTTCCTCCAGTTCGATCGCCTCCCTGTCTCTAATGGTTTGCGACGCCCCCGCAGAGCGCGTTCTTGTCCGGGACTGCCTGTACACGTCAAAAAAAGCTCCGGCTCATAATTTTACATTTATCAAAACCGAATCCATTATTCGCAGTCTAGAGCAGAAATACAGCCAATAACTAAATAGCAAAGATTTATTACTTAAACTTGGCGCGTTAGAATTTCCTTATTCACTGCTTTTCCAGGCGCAAACGCGATAGATTACGTTCATTAATTTCGAAGACGCCGCTGTTTTCCTAAAAGGGACAAAATTATATCCTGAAGACCCCTCATTGTTAATCTAAAATTTCGCTTTTTGATGGTTCGTTAAAATTCTATCAATAAATCTTCCCCCGATTGCGAAAGTAACATTCTTGGGGGTTGTTTAGCTTTGACGGTTGTTTCGGCATGTGAGCTGCACGCCGCGCGCGTCCTTTAGCTTAAACCGGAAGAGTGGTAAAAATAGCAATAAAAATCATACGTAAAGGAAATTGAAAAATGACAAAAAACATGAAAAGCTCTTTTCCCAAGGGTATAATTTATTTTCCAGCTAAAGGCCTGATTCGCATATGGGTCCCGTGTCGCTTGCTTAACTCACGACTTTTTATTGTTCCGTCACAGCTCGTGATAACAACGTCCTGTCACTCATCTTCTCCTCGAGGACGAGATGGATCGCGTTCATTATTTTTCAAGATAGAACTGTTAGAAAAGGGAAATTATGAAACTGCTCGCTTGACGATATCGTTTTTTTTCCGACTGGTGTGTGCAATGCCCCATCGTTCATTCTATAAATGAAAAGCGAACACTCCAAACTGATTTAACTTCCTTTCAAATTTATAAGCCTTACAAGGAAATCGTTTTCCAATGATATGCTTTCACGACCTCTGTACCAGCCCATCGATATGAGAAAAGGATTGAATGTTAGCTTCGAATCGTCTTCTCTACCATTATTCTTTCCCCTTAAATCCTGTCGATTTGGTAGCCCGCTTTCCGTATTAGCATACGCGTGGAGCTACATAAATTTTCAATGTGAAATTCCACGATGAAATAGGCAATAGAAACTTCAATTTGATATTCGGTCCTATTTGCGTACAAAGGCTCTTAAAAGGGCTGATGGTGATACATTTTTGTTTTTTAAAAATCGCGAAATGAATGAGGTCAATATATACGGGGTGTCTCTGTAACTCCGTTACGAGGCGACGCCTCTGTTGCGGTTAGAGATGCTGGGAAGTGTTTCGCGGACCAGTTGTTCAGTGTCGCGTAACGTATCGTGTGACTGTTTTTATCGCTTCCAATCATACCGGAGGTCAGTGTCGCCTTCCTCATTTCAAATGCCTCCACGAAATCGCTATTAAAAAAAAAGGCGGGAACTGTCATTTATCCGGTAGAATCATCGCTTCGTCCATCGATTTCAAGCCCCGACCGTCTCTCTTGCTCTCGTGTGTCCAGCATCGCGGTGGCCCCACGTTACATACCTTATGTTGCTTCTGGATGCGGCTACTCGCGGTACGGAAAATCCCTCCTCGGCTTTCCAATAATCCATCAGCTTATTCTGGAATTCGTCAAGTGTTGGCTTTCCGCCGCTACCCATTTCCGTTTATACAGGGCGCGACAGCTGCACTGTCCGCGCGAAATTATCGACACCGCGATCGGCTTACCCGGACTTCATCAAAAACGTGTTGCGTCTCGCCATGCAAGTCCGGACTTGCGAGATATTCGTGGGGGGAGGAGTTTCAAAAAATTTCCCAGGAGAATTGAAAGTCCTTATATTAAGTGTGCCCACACAAAGAAAGCAGGTTGTCCAGCACCGATTTTATGGGGCTGAAAACCGGTGCCGGTTTTCCCGCTTGGGTAGATAAAGGATACCGCTTATCTGCCAGTTTAAAAGCGAATTTCGCGAAGTGAAATTTCGTGAAATATTCGTTTGAAATGGAAGAGCTCAGCCAAGAAACTTACGACCTAATTATTTCCATTTCAGCTATTATTTTGTTTCACCAATTTTGTGTCGTATTTCGTTTACTGCGAGACTTTAGCTGTTTGCCCCATTATGCGGGACTTGCGAAAACTACAGATATCAATTTTCTCATTTCAAAGTTAACTATATTCTCCGAGCTTACTAAAATGCCAGTTGCCAGTAAGCAGGCGACGTCTTTCTTTGCGCCCTCACGCTCTTAATGGTTAATTTTGGTCTCCATTGCGGGACGTGACGCGACCGGGAATTTAAAATGCGACCGTTCGATATTTTCCACCACACATAATAAATAAAAGTGGAACGTCGGTAAAGTGAATTACCAATTAACAATTTAAAATATACGTTCATTTTGGAACGCCCACATGGTGGTCACGAGGTAATCCAACGGCCCTACAATGCAACTGCAGCAAAAAAAGCAGAAAAAACAGAATTAACCTATAAGGAAAATGGAGAACGATCAATAGCATTCGTCGTGATTTGAGTTTCCCTATTGTAAAAAAGCAAATAAAAAGGGTAGCGATAAATGAAGTGGTTTCCGAGCAGCGCGCACAAAAAATGCGTGGGGGGGAAAGTTAGAGGTTAATTGTGGCGCAGTATGACCAAAATTACGTTTACGGAACTAGTATGCTTTAGGAACGATAAGTTGCGATGGAGCCTCTACCTGATTTGAACAACTGTCGTTGGTGGGACGTGCCGGTCGAAGTATTTTAGATAATCTCGCGTGGGTTCGACCGGCCGAGTGACGTTCGCAGTTAACCGACTTTATTTTTCCCCGGTTTACGTGTATTTTTCTAACGTCTCCATGGGCAAATTCCGCCGAGTTTTGTCCGGCATCGCGGCCCGAAAATTCGACTAGCCAGCACTAGCCGGGCCCTGCTGGCAATTCTTCGCCCGCGACGTGTGTCACAAACTTGGCCAGCATATCGAATATGCTGTACAAATCAAACAACGCTCCAAAATTCCTCTTCGTAAATGTTTAAACGTTTATATACTTTAGTCTGTCGGGGGGTAATAAATTCCCGGAAGAATTTATGGCTGCACTTCCAATCCGTAGAGTACATTTTAAGGTAATACCGTTTTCACGCAATCTCGTAGATGTAGATTATCCTAAATTTATCAGAGCTGCGTAAGTAAATGAAATAATAAGGACCCCCGTTCCATGCAAATAGGATTGAGGCGGTTGTAAGAACCAATTAAGCGGAAGCAACAACCTACTTATCCAGCATAAGACCCCCCCTACCAGCTAGACCTCGCAATAACAGTGTTATTAAAACCGAAACCTATTTAAGCATACTCATGAATCGGGTCTAAATCTTATTTTAGAGTCCAAATCCTTAAAGCCTCCCGTTCTCTCACGGAACGTTTATAGATTCTTGGGTTGAAATTTAGTTTTCAGTCTGGCAGGCTCCCCTAGAAAACAGTTATTTGCATTTATCGCAGCCTGTCTTCGGTTCGATAATTTATGCCGAAGCTGCACCTCTTTTATGTTAGTTTCTCTTATGAAGTATGTAGGTAAGAAAACAAGGAGGACGAATCTATGCTCTGGACTCACAGTTTCAATTGAAAATTGAGTCGAAGGCCCATGCACACCGACACGCAACGACCCCGGAACGCCCCCTCCTTCGAGCTCCGGAGGAGAGGGACGGTGGGAAGAGAGGCAGTAAGTAGGAAGACGAGTATTCGATGGGTAAAGCCGGGAACCGCTTGGACATGGGCCCGCCGGAAACGGCCATGGAAGATCGTGACGAAATGGCGAAGGAGCCGCATACCTAAGAGCGCGCGGACACGTACGGACGTCACAGTGGAAACGGGGATGACGCAAGAAACGCGCACGCGGAAACGTTAAATAGAGAAGGATGACTGCGAAAAGTTTACGAACGCGACCACCCCGTATGGTATAACGGATCGCTTTTTTTACTCCAATAATTATTCAACCAAAAGTACTTACGATAATTACACAGTCTGGACCCTGACAAAGGCTTTTTGCAACTAAAAAACCGGTGAAAATGCCATTTTCAGAATGAAACCTGCGAACGTAAAAAGCACAAGCTTTATAAAAGAGAAGTGAAAACCCAAAACTCGACGTACACATCGAAAGATTTAATCAACTTCTAGCAAATTGATGGAAACTGCTGCTGTAGCTAAACTCGGTTCAGCTGTTTCATGCTAATTTTATTTGCGTGGAGTTCGTAATAGTGACAATACGGTGATAAAGACCAGCAATGGAGAAATTGGCAACGGACTTATTTGTGTATATAATATAATTGCGATCTGCAGCTAATTCCGCCTCTCGTACTCCTTAATTGCTACTCGTAGGGGCAGTTAACAAAACGAAAATAAATTATAAAATCACATAGGGCGTGCATAGGTACTCGCAAAAGCTGTTACCAACCAAGTGTTCTCCATCCCTCAGGGGCGCTTAAATAATCAAAATTCTCTTACACATAGAACCCATTTTCGTATTTTACTTTCACAAGTCAGCAAAAAGTATATTTCTTCTAAATGCCGCTAAATATGGTTACGTATTTGAAATGCTTGAAAAAGCTCCTTTCAACGAAATAAATTAATCTCAAAAGGAGTTAACGAGAAATTTATATGCGGCGGTTTAATTTTATCAACAAGAGCAAAAAATCGTGTGTACGGCCGCCCATGGCTACTGCCACCCGTAGCACTACGTGTTTCCATTAATAAAATAAAAATATCACCCGCATATAAATTTTTTCATAAAAATTGGTCGCGCGATTACGGACCTTCGTTATTTCGGTGGAAACCATTCTTTCAAACTTTTCAGTCGTAGAAGTTGAGTGCCGAGAAAGCTCGATTAAGGTTGCAATGTCAGAGGCATGTCCTGGATAAATTATCCTGTAATCTGTCATCAATGTCATCGTCTGTCACCTGTCATCAATGTCATCGTCTGTCACCTGTCATCAATGTCATCGTCTGTCACCTGTCATCAATGTCATCGTCTGTCACCTGTCATCAATGTCATCGTCTGTCACCTGTCATCAATGTCATCGTCTGTCACCTGTCATCAATGCCGTCAGTTGTCATCAAAGTCATCATCTGTCATCTATTATCAATGTCGAATCTTTAATGTAACACGCAGCGTGATCGAGTTGCGTCAATTTTGCAATTTGCCAGAGTTCACTTATACTTTCTAACTGTATGTGCAGCATGTCATCTTTTCGATGCGTTTCAGTAGTACAGTTTTCTTGGAAGCATGCATGTGGATGGAAAAAATTACTTATGGAAGTTTACAGCTAGATGGCCGTGACCTTATACAGAGTGTTCTACTACAAAAATGGAAATTTCACGTCGTTGCTCTTTCAACTCTTGGACTAATTACAACAATTAAGCAGTTCAAACTATACTTAATTTATTGACAGCAGCGCCGCCGCAACATTTGAATTAGTCTGAATTGTTTCAGCTCTAATTTACTTTGCACACAATCTGTATTTGCGACAATTTGACAATAATATCGAACAATGGAACAGTAATTCCGCTGTTCAAGACAGATGCACTTGAGCAAATTGCTTTGTCTTGCTTCTACGGGAGGAAGATTTATGTTATTTCGACTCGTGTTTGTCATAATACAACCTGAAACTTGATATGGAGCTGTAAGTAATGTCGCATCGCGTACAATGTATGCTACAAATGTCATTTATAGCATAAATCGAAGAAGATTTATGTGTGCATTTACAAAGGTCCGTGTCTTTCTACGGAAGTGTGTTACTATACTCGTATAACGTCTTTCGAGGTACGGGGCAGCAATTTATTCACCGGGACCCACTGTGAACATGGGGGACCAACGGTGAGGCGAAATAAATGATGGAGCGAAGAGGCCGACCCCCAGACCATTTTTAAACTTTTGAATGGTGCACCTGAAGACCGTCAAATGTGTTATGTTCCGTATCCGAAACGAATCACCACTCGTGGTACAATCGACCAAAAATCTGTGAATATTAAGCGGGTTTCCCGAAAACGTCACGTCGATACTTGCCAATACATACAGATGCTCACGAAATTAACCATGCAAGCATAAATGTGTGTTTCATATAATTATTTATTTGAATAAGCTTAAAGAGAACAATTAACGTCAAAAATTCAATACTTAGTGACACCCCCCTTCGATTAGACCCTTCAGGCGACGCGACATCGATTCTATCGACTTTCCAGCCACGTCCGAAGGAACGTTTTTCCACGCGTTAAAAGTGACTTTTCTTCATTCTTCTAAATTGCTGCAATTTTGCACTTCGCTTTTTGAAATTTCCCACAAATTCTCAATGGGGTTCAGATCTGGCGACCGAGCTACTTAATACATCGCGTATTAACCGAAACTTTACAATGCCTGCGGTGTGGGCTCGATCGTTGTCCCGTTGGAAATGAAACACTTTCCGTATGTTCAACTTCTCTGCCGCTGGTCGCAAATTGACTCTTAAAATATGAAGGTGGACATTTTCATCCACTATTCCCTTAATTTGATGTGCGTTGCCGGTACCGTTAGCTCCCATATCACCCCATAACATTAACGATCCACCTCCGTGTTTTACTGTTTTCTTTATATTGCTGTCCCGCAGTTGGGTGCATTCGGCGTCCTCCGTACCGTTCGTCTTCCATCTTATCCAAACAAGTTTATTTTTGTTTTTTTATGTGAAAATGAGATTATTTCAAAACTCCACAAGGTTTTCTACATATTTTTTTGCGAAATTGAGGTATTTTCGTTTATTTATTTTTGATACAAAGGGTTTCTTCCGCGGTATTCTGCCATTGAAACCGCTTTTTCCGAAGACCCTTCTTGCTGTGTCAGTACACGCGGGTTTGCCGATTCTCCGGGACACTTCTTTCGTTGAGTTAAGGACACTTTCCTTCAGATCAACCTTCAGTTCTCGTAAAATCAATCGTCCGTCCTTTTCGGAGAGTACGTTTTTTCGCCCCCGTCTAGGCTTGTCTTGCACCAATCCTGAATAACGATATTCGTTAATTATCCGCTGTACTATCGAATGTGCCCTTTCCGTCATGTCACCAATTTCTCGCGTAGTTTTTCCGGTGCAACGAGGCTTTATTATTAATTGGCGCGTCACGATGTCGGTTTGCACCCTTTCATTTGCCGTTTCTAACACATTCATGAAATGAATGAAACTGTTAAATTATTTTAAAATTGACTTATCAATCTCGAAGGCATTTGCGAAAAATATTGTTATGAAAAATATTTACAGCCAAAATAAAAATAAATATAATGCCACGTAGGGTTAATTTTGTGCTTACATTTATCGCTTATTGTCGGTCGTTATTTATTATTATTGAATGGGGCGTATTTGTGTTATTTTTTTCCGTATTATACAATCTATACTTATGTTTGCAATCAATACATCAGCCGATGAAAAATTAAAAATTATAGAAATACCGGCTTCTGACCATTTTGCTAATTTTGCGCCCTACGTCCGATCAAATTCGTGAGCAACTGCGCATAGGCCGCACGCGAGTCGATGAGTCACAGGTCCGTACATACGTAGGAGCTTGTTGTCGAAATGAATTAATGAGGCTCGAAGGTGTTGAAATGGGCGTCGGCCCTTCTCGTAGGGCCGACGCGAGATGGTTCCCGCAAAACGGCCCCCAAGACCGTCATGAATCATCTTAAGTTCGCAAGCTCAAGCGCGGCCTCGTGCAAAAACGACCTTCCCGACCACAGCTAGACTTTATTGGTAAAAGCTATTAATTTACGTGCTAAACAATGTAGTAGATAATTTTTTAACTACAAAATGGACTCGTGCAGAAGGCAAAAACGACTGTTGACGTCTTGTCGACCAGAACGTATAAAGCTTTGTCGTCATTTTTTCGTTCCAGTTGCAGCTCACGTCATGCTTTGCCTCTGAAGTTGTAGCTAACGAGCGTACACGATCATTCGCTATGAATTGTTTCTTGCCGTTTTGTTCATAATGAATATTTTTGTCAAATAATTCCGAGCAGCCGCCGTTCCATTGAAAACGTCAATGTATCAAATAATGGAAAAAATAAAAATTATATATCGAAATCAATGGGGCAACATAATTTAAACATTCTTGGATATTGTCACGCAAAATTGGACGAACATGACCGAACGAGAACAAAAAATTTAAAAATGGGCTAAAAATAGGGTGGAATGTTGGTGATAAACAATTTGGATTTATCTCGTACCCCGTAGGCAATTCGGCTTCGACACAGTGGTCAGAAGCCTCATGAGAAATTTCAAGATGGAAATTCGGCGATGTGAAACTAGTGAAGAGGAAAACAATTGTTAAATGTTTTCCACGAGGAAAGAGTACGCGAGAAATCCGCACGATTGCTGGCAAAACGCGTTCCACAATTCAGAAAAATATAAATAAATTTCGATGCGAAAGGGCACTTAAGAATAACACCGGGAGAGAAAGGAGAAGATTCCTTAATGGCGACGATGAACGTTTCATTGTGCGTCAAATTACACAGGATCCCAAACTGCCTGCAGATGTGACCTCAAGGACTGGACAGTGTCCACAGAAAGAGTCCGCAGGGTACTTAGAAAAAATAATTACAACGGACGAGTACCTCGGAAGAAACCAGACATCTCTAAACTAAATAGAATCACGTGGGACAATCAAACCTTAACCGCCTTTCCTTTTAGGAAGCCAAAACGGATGCTAAATTTCCCTAATAGTCCTTTTACTGTGGTACCTAGGATGGTGAACCCTGTGCGGGACGATGAGTAGCAGTTCCCGAGGGAGCAAAAGAAAGCACTTCCGGACGGGTGGTAGCAGATGAAAGTATTGTATCGTTCTGCGGTAACCGTGTGAACCCTGAATTATTGAAGGGTTCTTGATGGACCTCTACCAAGAAGTCCGCTACAGCAGCGGCAACCAGGAGCAGGTATGTTGTTCGCCCAGGCTCATTGTTTATTGATGATGATATGCACTTGGTGTGTAACTGTGTGTCGATGGCCACAATGTGATATTATCGAACCCCTCTGCACTTGCCTGTTGGTCAGGGTGCGGGCGCCGTTCCTTCGGGTGTCGTGTCTTGTAACTTGGAGGTGTTACGTGCGGCCCGAATGACACGGATAGGTCGGGGTTGACCGACGAAGGGTAATCCCCCACCGTTTCCGTTGAGATTCTACCTGTTGGCAACAGGTGCGAGTCCGGGGAAGCCCGTGCTGATTTTAGGGGGGACACTAGCTAGTTGTCGAAGACATTATTATCACTATGCGTAAGCGCCTGAGACCGATGTGGGGTATTAGAGCGAGGACGTCCAACGTACCTAAACAAGGGAGCCACGGTTAGAGTAGGGGGCCACACAACCCCCGGTGAGTGCGCCTTATTTCGCGCTGCCTTGCAGGACAGTTTATACTTTTCGTGTGTTACCCATACCCAGCGGGACACCGTGCTGCCGTGGATGAAAATGCTTTGTGACGACCGGAAGGGAGAGCAATTCCTGCAAGGTAACCGAACCTGACCAAGTATCAAACCTTTAAGTTCTCTCAATTTTACAATCAAGCGACTGAATTTTGCTCGGTAATACACTAACGAACCACTGGATTTTTGTAACCAAGTTGTTTTTCCTGGCGAATCCGAAATGAACTTTTTTGGATCGGATGGAAAACAAATTGTATGGAAAAAAACCGAATACATAACTGAAAATGAAAAACACAGTTTCGACTGTTAAGCACGGTGGACAATCTGTGATGTTATGGGGATCCGTGTTGGCCGGCAGTATCGGAAAATTGCACTTCATCGACGGAATAATAAACAGACATGTTTATATAAATATATTAAAGGAAAATTCGAGAGCCTCAGTTGAAAAAACAGACAGGCCGGGGGTTTGTTATTTTCAGCAAGATAACGACCCGAAACGTACGGCGTTGACGGTTCGCGTGTCACGTGCCGAAGTTGCCGAGAGCTCCTCCGCAGAGTCCCGACATGAACCTCATCGAAAATCCACGGCATCTGTTAAAAACTGAAGTCCAAAATGAAAACCCCAGAAATAAGGGAATATGACCAGATTACACACTTAAGTTAATCCGATCAACGCCACGACGACTTCGGACCGTTACAGACTCCCAGGGAAACTCCGCACAATGTCGAAGTTGAACTTTATATTTCTTTTTAACTAAATTGTGCGTTCATTAATACGGCGACGTTCGATTTTGTGTCACAACGTGACGATTCGATGTGTTATTTCTTCATTCCGAAAAATGGTCAGACATTTTGTTACCCTTTGTGATTTAAAATATGATATAAATCAACGTTGATAATGAAAACTCCTAAATTCGTTCATCTTAGAGGGTTATTTGAGGAATCAGTGTACCGTTTTAACGTATGTACGTACGCTCAGTTTTGTGAAAAACCGTAAGTATTCTTTTAATTGCTTTCCATTGCGCAGGCCCGTTTTCCCGACGAAACGTACGCGTTCCTGGGCGATCACTTGTTTTTTCTCGTTAGGATTTCAACCAATCGACTCGCTAAACTCTCATAATATCCTGCGGATTAGGTCTACTTATCAATACTTAAAATTCATGAATAGATTACGTAAACATCAGCTTATTTACCGTTGTTAAACTTGTTAACAAGATTTCCCATTAATCATTACACTATCACTGCTTATCGGGAATGGCCAGCTTAGTGCCATGACGGTCCCCATGCTGTGTTCCTGTCGCTGCCATGTAAATACACCTACATGTGTGTTACTGTTATTACATTGGGGGAATCACGCATTATTCAGTTCGTAAAAAGGAGTTTTCAAGCGAAACGGCCCGTTCTGTGCGTATTTTTGTGCGTGATATTTCACTGTTCACCCCACTAAATAAAATAAGGAGTCGTCGTGTCATTGAGTCAGCAATTTATTATACAAATGGCCATACAAACGTAACGACCTCTACGCGGCGTTTCTGCTCTTTTAGCAAAATGAAGCTTTTTTACCGCCCAAGAAACATCTTGCTTTGAAACGTGACATTATTTATGAAATTTAGTGGGCGCGTGTATGTAACGCCTCAAGACAAAAGACAGAAACAATCAATCAGAATTTCAGGACCGATACGAGGGTTTTTGCGTTAAGGAAATATTGTGTTACGACAGACATATCTAACGCACCCATTACAATCAATCAATAAGATAAGCTGCGAACGACACGTCATGGCACCTTTTGGTACACCTAATGGCCTTTAGGCCTATTGCAGACGGAGGGGGGGGGGGGGGTGCGCTCGGAATTACCGAAGTGGGATTCGGAATTGATGCCTGATGATGCGACGTTTTTGTATTAGGATATATCACGTCTAATGCGCCCCGTTCCTACGGCTATGCGTAGCGCCCTTTTTCAGATTCACTACGCCGATGACAAATGGATTTGGATATCATGGCTCCTACAAATATTGAGGTAACTGGTCATCGCCATAGGACACAAAAGCGCAGGAAAAAATGTTTAGACCCCTGATAAACCGTCCAGTGGTCCGACATATTGAAAATTTCAAAATGTCTTGTTAATCTTAATTTTCAATGTGCGTGCACGCATTTTTTATTTTTAATTTTTAATTTATATTTTTTTATTTTTTTATTTTTTTATTTTTTTATTTTTTTATTTTTTTATTATTTTTTCTTTTATTTTTTTATTATTTTTTTATTTTTTTATTTTTTTATTTTTTTATTATTTTTTCTTTTATTTTTTTATTATTTTTTTACTTTTTTATTTTTTTTATTTTTTATTTATTAAAAAAAAATTTATAGAGGGCGCGAACGAATTCCTGTTTTTTCGCAAGTACTTAGTGAAGAATCTATTTATCCAGGTACCTATAGGTCTCCCAAGCAAAAATCTATTCTTGCATGCCCTCGTTCGCTTCCAATTATTTCCGAACGTAAGTAGCGATCAGTAAGCTACAGGGCCATCCGCATTTTCGTGCGGTCGTCTGCATTTCTTCGCAATTTGTCTCGTCCATATATCACGGCGCATATGGACGCCTGCCGCTCCGGACGACCGAGGCCCAAGAAGACCCGGGGATAGGGGAGTTAATGCGGTTTTAATTTTGACCATTCGGCAACATTTCGAACCACTGTGATCTCAATGCGTGTTTATCTCTGACCCATTTTTTGCGAGATCTACCGTGATCACTGTTCTCTTCAACGTTTACATGTGAACCGGCCTGTTTGTTCGAGGACGGTTATACTTTAACGCTGCAATTTTTCACTGAAACGCGGTAATCGCTGCACCATCGTAAATAGTCCGATAGTAATCGCCCTTTAGTTGATGGTACGCCCATAGATGTTTGTTAACGCCCATGGTGTTTGCGGCGAAGAAATGGCGCTGTTGCGTTCCGGCTCCCGTCTCCGGTGCACTCCCATGTAACCACGTGATCTCTAGTCGACACATTCTTTATTCCATTCTATTCAGTTTTAATTCGATTATCATTCTTGATTCTCCTCGTTTTCGTTGTTAGTGGCTGAAGTGCGTCGGTACCAGCAGGATTAACCACGGTTCGAGTGTCTTGAGTTCTTCTCGCGTTCAAACAGACTCCACGCCACTGAACTGGTGTCACAGGCGGGTTATATCAAACATTTTCGTGAGCGATCGCCCAGCAGGAGAAATAAAATTGACACTGAAAGCATCGGAATATGTGGGTCAGGGTCACGTTTTGCATCCCCTTCTCCCCTGAACCTCTTCCAGGGGAACTCGATATAGGTCCGTCGATATCGGCTGCCAGAGCTTTTGGTGTCGAGTGACGAGCGTGGAAAAAAATCGGATTTAAACCAATAGATTGGTACTGAAACGATGGGCTTAATGGGTGCCGCCATCATATAGTTTTCGTTCGTTTTACGGTGATTTTGGATAAAATGGATATATTGCGTTAAAATCAAGCCGCGTCGGCTCTACGTCTTATGTGCACGTGCTGCGATGATATAGCAACGTTTGCATAAGAAGAAAACGTGGTTCCGTAATACTCACACTTCCATCAATCACGGCATGCATCACCTCCATATTTCTTTGTTCAGCCAGCAAGCTTGCTCTATTTTCCGTTAAACTGACCATTGTACTCCAACCAGTTAGGCTAATGATTTAAGTGATCCGAACAAATAAATCAGTAACCTTCCGACACTTTAGGGCCTTGCATCCGAAAAACCAGTCTGCAGGAGATATATATTATAGATACCGTCGGCTTTGATAGGAACCCATCAATAAAAGGATCTGCATAAATCTTGAAAGGCTTTATAGCTTCCAAGTATTCATTACGTTTGAAATTCGACGTAAACAATATCGTTTCGTGGTATGATATAATCACGAGCAAAACCCATTAATCTGTATTATCTGTATTAATAGTTCAGTTCTCTATAGAATAGAATCAGCTTTACCAGAGCAAATAGAAAATGGCCGATATATTTTACTCGGGGAAAGCCAGAGCAACTGGAAATTAATATACAGGATACCTCACGTAGCAATTTCCTAACGCACGATTAGAGCTTAAGCAGTTCGCTCCCGATATAAAATTATACCATAATTATGTGGCTATTTCGATCGATTTTGACGGTGATTAGGGTGATTCGCCATATTGGCCACTTGCCGTTTTCTTCAATTTTCTTGTAGCACGTAAGTGCAACATGGGCCCATACCAATAGAAGTGGTTCGAAAAGCTGCTGGTCATTTTTCCGGCCCGAAACAGTGTCACCGAGGCTCTTCAGGGTGCTCCGAACGTAAACGTCCGGTTCGCAGTCGAGAGGGCCTCTATGCAAATTCCGGCTTTCCCGTAATATCCTCAAAACGCACCACTCTTTGGGCCCTTCGGGCCGGAACCACACAATGCTTTTTCGCAAATGTCCTAATTCGCAATGGCTAGGGCACGCCGGCGGAAATTATTGCGAAAAAGCACGCATCCATTCCTTATGAAAAACGTACCGCAAAAATTGCACGGGGTTGGTAGTCACGTGGTCTTTCGCCGGGCCGGAACGCCCAAAAACTGCACGATATCTCATATTAAACCCTAGGGACATGGTGCGATGCTCTGAGCGCCACGTGCACCCTTCGCCATTAAAATCACCACAAAAATCTTGACGAACAAAACTTTTCGAGCATCGAACTCGGATAGAATGGGAAATTTTAAGGTAAAACCTAGTGTAACTTCAAGGGGAGGGGGTTGCATAGAATCCGCAAGAGGTCTGGCCCTGCCAAGACACAACCCAATTTAATACTTTTGGCTCCAGTAAAACAAACTATATGTCAAACCAGCGAAACGTAGAAAAATAAATAACACCCCGGAAGATTAAACTAGAAATTGGCCTTTCTTGCGTTAGTAATCAATCTATTTTTAAAATAAATGTTTCCTTTGCTATAACATTAATGTGCTTTCTTGGTTTTTCTTACTTTCGACGATTGCCCCAAGATATTGTTTTTACAAGATGAACGATGGCCGGTAGTTGTTATAAATTACGCAATAGTTTAGGAATATTGCTTCCCGCGATCCTGCCGCTTTCTTTACGCCACCGTTGTGACACGAGCCGGTATTTTATACGTTGTCGACGCCGCGACGTAGATCCGTCAGGACTGTGACAGCTCGCTAACAACTTTTTACTTCACCAGCGTTTCCAATGGGGACGGACAGTGGGAGTGTTTAGAACGCAGGAGATTCAGCAACAACAGTTAATGATCTAATAACAATTTGAATGAATCCGGAATATGAACGTCCCATGGAAGGGTCTCGACCATTTATTCTACCGTGAAACCTTGGGCGCACGACTGATAACACGAATTTATCTAGAGCACAACATTAAGGGCAGTCAGTAATTTAAACGGGTCTTAGACCTTCGGTCTAAGTTAACTATATTTTGATGATTTTGTCGTATCAGACAGAGGGATGACGTGTCTTAAATAAACCAGTACTGTAATCGCGCTGTAACATAATCATTAGGTTTTCACGAGAAATCAAACAGGAACAACGTAAGGGGGATGGATCCATAGGCGTGACATAGGTAAGGACAAGAACACCGCTCTCTATCGAAAATACCATGGTTACGTCACGAGAACAACAAAAAGCCCCGTTTCGTCCTCGATTCTGTCCGGTGTCACCGTGACAAATAGCCAAATTTGCAATAATTTTTTTTTAATGTTTATTTGAGACTCTGAAGGATGAAAACTACGTCACTATCGATCGATCCTCCCACAGCGCATCAACGTAAACCGCTCTTAGTCTGAAGGTCGCACCTGGCCAAGTGGTTTCGAGCGCAGACCTACGTTAAAAATTCCAAATTGGCCATAGGGTGGTCATTATCGGCCTTACTCTCACGAAAGCCACGACCATTAGAGAAAATATATTACTTCTTTCAACAAAGATGTCATAGGAGAATGGAACAAATAAAGACTTAACCTGCCGCAGCTTTAGGGCCTTGTTTTCGAAAACCAGTCAACAGGAGAAATATATTACTCACAGTGCCGCCTTTGATAACATCCATCAATAAGGGGATCGTATAAATCTTGGAAGATTTGTGGATTCTTGCCCTAATAACGTTTTAGGCTTCAGAGGGTGCATGCAGGATTTTTTTTTTTTTACAACTATAAGGACAATTCGTCTCTGTGGGTTATGCGGTGCCAACGCCGTTGCACGTCATAACGCTGATGTTCGGCGGTGTTGCCGGTTGCGTGATTAATTCGGTATTTTTGTGCGATATGTAACAATGTAATTTGTGAAATTTAATAAAAATGGTAAACATACTTCGCCGACGGCATACGGCGGCAACAAGGGGCCCCTTGTTGTTTCTTCCGCGTTCCAAATTCCCCATTAAGGAAGCAACAAGCTCCTTGCCATCTTAGCTGCTCTGCGCTAATGCCCAACACGACCGTCACATCGAAATGAAATGGTGGAACGGGGAAGGCGTAGTGTCAAAAGGGACGAACACGTGACAAATTTGGCGACCGCGCCCTGTTTCCAGCGTTGTTGTTAACATTTTCACTATTTGCAATCGCTCACGAAAGCATTCGAACGGCATTGAGTTTTCGAGGTAAAATCCTTTATCATTCTTATGCATTATAAAAAAAAATGAGATATGCTCCATTTTGAGAAAGTATGTTAATTTTTATTAAATTAGATCAAAATTAAATTAAAAATAATTAGATAGGACCAATGTAAATTATAATTTTTCTACGCAAATAATAAAATGTAATCCACAAAAGCCCTTTAACATAATAAAGGTAAATAGACCTTCGGAGTTTTAATATTTGGTTGCGCCCCCTTTGGCCTCGATTACCGCTTGTAAAAGTCGTGGCATGGAGGGTACTAAATTTTGTCTCGCTTGGGCACCAATAGAATTCCGGGACTTTAAGATGTATTGGATTAAACTGTCCTTAGAGGTGATCGGGTAGGTTTTTAGTCTTTTTTCGAGTTCATCCCACAAATGTTCGACGGGATTTCTATCTGGACCTTGTGGTGGAGTTGGTAATAAGCGAGGGTTGTCGTAAGTCGATCAAGTTTTCGCTACATGAGCTGCGTGCTGCGGATCCATGTCCTGTTGGAACCGATAATTTCTTGGCAAACCCGATTTGTTTACATTTTCTTTTAAATTATTTTTTAACATTTGCAAATGTTCCACTTTATCCGTGATTCCATCTGTGAAGACAAGGTTTCCAACTCCCCCTTGCCGCGACACACCCCCGCGCCATCACTGAGCCCCCGCATTTTTAATACATAAGCTTCTAAGATCCGGTTCTGTACGCTTTTTCCTCCACATTTCTTTGGGGTCCCCATCACTACCAAGCACATTGCACTTGGTCTCATCGGAGAAAAGTACTTTATCCCAAAATGTTTTATCCTTAGTTCTGTATTGTTTTGCAAAGTTCGGATGTTTTTTCCGGTTTTTCTGGCTGATATAAGACTTCTTTCTAGGAACTCGTCCATGTATGTCGTTACTTCTTAACAAACGTCTACATAATTCAGGACCCACTTCTTTTCCAAATTGGGTTAAAACACATCCCGCCAATTCTGGTGGAAAATAAAAAGGGTTTTTTTGGATTTTTACAGAAAACCAGACACCCTTCACGATTTGTCAATTTCTTTAATCTTCTCGATCGACGTTTATCGATAATATTCCCCTCTGTGTTCTATTTTTTTAAGATGGACGAGATGGTTAATTTACTTCTATTTACAAACGAGCAATTTCCGCATGTTTTTGACCTTCGTTGTGCCGTTTTAGTATTAATCCTCCTCCGCGAACTGTTATTTCACTTCTTTTCTTCGCCATTTTTATGAACAATAGTCCATGGTAGTAAATGATATTTAACTATTGACTTTACAACTTTATAACTGACAAACGTTCGTACATTTTGGTGAAAATATCATTTACGGCTCGTTTTTTTTTCCTTTTTAGTTTTCGAATATTTTTGTGGGTCAATGTAAAAATATCTTTTTGTCGGATTTGTTAAATTACAAATCAATGTGCAAAACTGGAACCTAAATAGTAATAAATAAATAATAATTTCGGCATTATTGACTCATACTGTGTGCGCACCAAGCTGATTCAGGTGCATATAACAAGGGAAATATTTTTTGTAATCTGTCACGATGCTCGTACTGCAGTACTACCTTGGCAGTTTATAAGTAAAGGCGGTTGCTGCGTTCTCGATTTGCTAATCCCGATTTCCACTAAATGTACTCATAATTTCCAACACTTTCCAACAGGATGGTATTTAATTTTTTTTTCAGTAGCTATTTATCTACAGTGTGACCCATTTGTTTCGGGGTCAGCCCGCAAAAAGTTTATTGATGGTGCGATTTAGGCGGAATTTTTTTTAATTATAGAGCCCGTTGAACGGCACATTTACAGCAAAAATGGCCGGGTTGACATAAAATTCAAGAGCTATCGCGACAGTTTCTAGGAGCGAAATTTTCATAAATCATATTAGCGATTTTTTTCTAAAAAATTTGTGCGCGCCACTGGATTGGCCCCCGCTCAAAACGGGCCCGTACAAAATTTTAGGGAAAAATTTTGAGTAATGACGATTTCGTAGAAGAATTAAAAATGCCCACTGGGCATTTACATCTTCTTTTACTTTCTCTGGGTGTACTGAGGTCCAAAGTGGCCATTCTACCGCTATTTCGGGAATTGTCGCTAAAGTATTGCAAAATTTGGTCGTTATTTAGTCCATGACGTCCATTTTGCCTCGTTGCTTCGACTTCCCGGTCTGTCTGGACGTCTGACGTTGACTTCTTCCGCAGCTTCTGTCGCCGCCAACGAGACGAACAATTTCCGTTTTTTCTCTTGCACGTAAATTGTCCATAATCGTCGCGATTAACAATTTAATTTGCGTTGAGCACAAATGAGTTCTGAGATCGACGTTGATGTTCGTTGCGTTTGTTTGACAATTACACTTCGCTTGTTCTCCGCGGCCGCCTATGGACTTTTGGAAATGAACAAATACTGAGGGTGCAGTCTCAATGCTTCCGCAAAATCGTTCATCGCTTAAAATTTTTCGATTAAATTTTGTACAGGCCCGTGCGGAGGGGTGGCCAATCCAGCGGCGTGCGCGGATTTTTTCTAAAAAAATCCCTAATGTGATTTGTCAAAATTTCGCTCCTAGAGACCGTCATAGTAGGCGCTGAATGTTACGTCAACCGGGCCAATTCTGATGGAAATGGGCAGTTCATCAAGCTCTATAATTGAAAAAAATCCCGCTTAAATCGCACCGTCGACAAACTTTTTACGGGCCAAAACGAATGGGTCACACTGTATATAGATTTCCTTCTTGATAATACGGTTCAGTTTGCCACGGGTGAAGCAAATAGCAATATTACGTTCTCGTTTGCTTCATCCGAGTGCTTCCGTGACTGACTACGTTCGCGTCGAGTCGAAGCACTTTGTTGAGCGCCAACAGGTGGTCACCCTTGGGTCCGAGTACTGCTCGCAGTTCACCCAGGTACATCGTGAACGTCAAGTGAAGTCACGTGGCGTGTCACGTGCCTCGGTTTTTATGCCCACGAACACGTCGCCAGCCCACCCGGGATGGAAATATTTTATTGAGAGCTGTTTAACCTGGTTAAACATTTTTTTTTTGCGTGATTAATGGAAAAAGGGCTAAAATCTCTACCCGTTTTTACAAAACCGAATATCGATTTCCAGATTAGTTAAACTACACAGTAATGTCAACTTCACGTAACCTAATTTATAACCAGTTTTAATAAAGGAAAAACGAAAAATTCGATCACGTTGCATAGCTGCGTGGCTGTAGATAATAATTAAATTTTCACACATAAAGAGATGTCCGCTTTTATGATTTCGTTCAATGCGAAATATGTTTTTACGTAAAGGTTGACATTGATATCGCTAATATGGTTTCCCATAAAGAATGATATTGAATAGAACCATCGATAACAATTATTTGCAACTATGATTTATGATGACCAGTTTCGCTGTCTATGTTACTTTTTTGCTGCCGAAGCGTCGAATCGGAAAACCACATTAGGTAATTAGCCCTCCACACCGCTACCATTGGACATAAATCAAATATAAAGTGTCTGAGCGTCTGTTCATGGCGTTTTTTTTTTCTCTACTTCCTGGAAACCCAGACACTAATAATTTAGTGCGATCTCCTCAGATCCCGCAAGAACAATACTTGAGATATCAACTTCAGTCCTGACTTAAAACCAAATCGTGAGGAGACAAGGACCCATAAAAAGTCTTTGGTATCCTGCGCTAAATCCACTTGCGGCTGACAGCGGAGCTCTTTCACGCGCTCACCGCCCTACACAATTTAAATTTCATCTGTCAGGCGTTCTCTATTCATCCGGTGTATTTAGATTTGGCTCATTTATCTTTAGAAATTGAGTCCACGTAGAAAAAAGTGTCGTGTGTTTGATTCGGGAATCAGCAGCCTTGAATTCGTTATTCAAACTCGCGTCGTGTTGATATTACCGGGACAGGGCTGTGAGTGACAACACTTATGATATGTTGTCACTGAGCAAATGACTGACACGCTTCAGTACTATGAATTAAATGAAAATTTAGTAAACTTTAACTTTGCGGTAAACCCCACTGGGAAATAATATTGGGACACGAACGAGAATTGGGTCAAGCAATTCTGTACGGTTTTCGCGATCGTAGGCCCGATTTTTCTGAAAGAAAATTCGACAGTGGCGCGAAGATCATTGTTATCTCGGGTTCGCAGATATAGGGTGTTTAAAGAAAAAAAGGCGATTTAAGAAAAAGCGTCCAAGACTGACGGCCCGTACTCGTCAAAAATTGCTAAAACTCGGACGGGATATTTCGCCGCGTCCGCCCTATTCCGCGGTCCCAGCACCATGGAATTGCCATCTCTTTCGATCGCTGCAAAGCGGCCTTAATGGAAAACCTTCCACGGCTGGCCAGTGTGGAATAGGTGTTACGGTTGATAATGTAGATTTTTTTGCAAAATTCGGACGTCCGTTTCCACAACAAATTCAATTATGTTAACAATCAAAATTTTGACCTTCGCTAGCGATGACTTCTTTCAGTATTTCCGTCGAAGCGTCGATTCCCTGTCAAAGGAATTTTCTGCTCTTTGAGGCCAATCGCCGAGCCAGATTTTAATTTCTCCGTAAGAACGGAGGTGGTGTACTGAGAGTGCGTGCTGCATTGATCGGAATAAATGGCAGTCCGAAAGGGCTAAATCCGGACAGTATGGCGGATGGGGTGTAATATCCTATTTAACGTTTTCCAAATTTTTTTCCGATTTTTCAACATAAGTTCGAACATCATCCTGTTAAAAAATTACTCGATCGTGTCTTTGGGCACAATCTGGCCTTTTTTCCTTCAATGCTCGGCTTAATTTTATCAATTGTTTTCGGTATCGATCGCCAGTAATCGTTTCAACAATTTTCAGCAATTCGTAAAACACAATTTCCGTATTATCCCACCAAATACACAGCAAAGCCTTCTTTCCATGGAAATTACGTGCTGGTTGGGCTGGACCTACCCACGAATTTTTGCATTTTACGTGGTCAACATAAGTCCACTTCTCGTCACCTATAATAATTAGATGTAAAAAAATCCTTTCATTTCAGCCTGGCAAGCAATACTTCATGAACGATTTTTCGTTTTTCAATATCTGGTTCCTTTTTTTAATTTATTCGACACCCATTTCCCATCCTGGTAAGTATTTCCCAAAGCATGTGGATGCTCGGAAGTGGTGGATCAAGGTTTCTGCCAATTATTTCAACGTTTGACTGTGGTCTTCGTCCAATAATTCTTGAAAATCTACTTTTAAAAATTCTTTAGGCATTCGTGGTCGCTCCTTTTCTTTTTTTTTTTTCTTTTTTTTTTTTTTAATCAAAATCGCCACTTTTAAGACGGTTAAACCATCGTTCGCGACTTTTTTGAGATGGAGCATGTTCACTATCAGCCTCAAGTGACAATCGATAAGTTTCGGCAGCCGTTTTTCTCGTATGAAAAAAGGTTATTCGACTTCCCCGCGAAACGTCTTTTGCTGGTACGAAAGTCGCCATGTTCAAAGCTACGAAAACCATTTTTATTGCACTGCGGCAATTAATAGCGAACGGGCTTTGAGTGCGGCACGTTTACCTTTCAAGATGCTATCGATATCGTAAGTTTATGTTAACGAATGAATCAGTAACACCACAATCCCCTAGCAAAATCGACAATATCAATCGAAACACCTATTAAAATCATTCTTGGGCCGTTCCCTTGCCGAAAAGGAATGTAATTTTTACGAGCGGGCTGTCGTGAAATTGTCCCAGAGGTGGAAAAGTGTTAATGGACGAAATGGACAATACATAATTCAATGAAGTTCTCATTTCGGTCAGAATTTTTGTTTGTTTACACCGTAAAATGCGCAATAACTCTACGGACAACCCGATGCACACACCGATACCACAACACGAAAAAATCGCAATCTTGCTCCCGATGGAGCACTGGAAACACATGGTAATTGTTGGTCTCGTTTGGATTAAAGAAACTACCTACGTTTCCAGAGGCGTGGCCATCATTCACGCTAATTGCATAGGCACATTTCCAAACGTGCAAAATAGGAGATTAAGGCATTTAGCGATCATCAATATTTCTGATCACGTACCTCGTTATGCGATTGGTCATTTGTTGTTGAACAGGTAGAGCCCCCCATTTTTCGACGGTAATTTTTGAATTATAAAGTAAGACTGTTTAGAAACGCCCTTGTATAGGCCCTGGAAGCACATTTGGCAAGTCGTAACAAATACTTATCAATACTTGAACCAAGCGCAGATATGCGGTGTGTTTCCAGGCCTCGCGAGGGGCCGGTTCTTATTGGAAGGACGTAAGGAACGTGAGCTCGCCGAGGAAACACTGTAGATGAACTGTTATTGGCAGATGAAGGAGTTATATCACGAACTAAGAAAGAGAATGCCCAAAAAGCATATTCGGTTAATTGAATTCGTTAAGTTTCCTGACACTGTAAAATGGAAGACATTTAATTTATCTACATATCTCTATAAACTAGTTCTTACTGTTGCGCATTGTTCCGTACCTATATGCCAGCAATGTGGCAAGCTAGAACTCGGTTAATTATTACAATATATTTTACTTGAAATGGTCAGTTTCTACATATGTAACTATTTCGCAAACAAGAGACTAAAACCGGGGGCATATGCATAATAGTTGGAGGGACATAAATTTTACATAAATTAAACTTATTATGTTGTAGTTGAACGAGAATTGCGAGTGTGATTAAGTTTTGAACGCGGCGCAAAGCAAAGCAATTAGCGATATGAGCAAAAACTTCACTTTGCTGCCTCAATCGCTGGTATGAGAGGAGCGACAAGAACCACATTGAGTGGGCAATGCAAGGGAAAAATGCGGAATCCCTTGCAGGGGCGCGATTGCAAGGTGAATTAAACGGGACGAGGTGAGAAAGAGAGAAAGAGAGAAAGAGAGAAAGAGAGAAAGAGAGAAAGAGAGAAAGAGAGAAAGAGAGAAAGAGAGAAAGAGAGAAAGAGAGAAAGAGAGAAAGAGAGAGAGAGAGAGAGTCGAGTTCCCTTTAACGATACAGGGCGTTCGTGAAGTGAATTTCGTAAATTTGATCAATGATTAAGACCATCATTTTAAACGAAAATTTCCTTGCAACGGGGGTCGAACACCTAATAGCTTTAAAAAAAAAAAAATGTGAAAGTTGGTAACCGAAAAGCTGTGATAAGCTTAAAATTCGAATGAAATGCTGAAAAACCTACTGGACAGATGTCGATTGTCTGACGTGTAACAAGAAAAGTTAAAATAATTAATCAGCATTAACATTGCCAAAAACAACTTAAAACCTAATTAAAGTTAATAATGCTACTCAATAGCAAAATTAAGCCGCAACGCCGCACCGAACCCTGAAAATTGGACCCTTCAAAGGGTCGCCTAAGGTAACTTTGCGGGTGAAGCGATGAAGCATCGGATGCGCTGTAGACACGTTAGCTCAGGTTATTTAGAGTGTCAATATCTGAGTTATGCAGCCGTTTGCGTCGCCTTACTCTATGGTCATCTGCATGTTATTCCATCCTGTCTGACATATCATCCTGTACAAAGACACTTGGCACCATGGATAAGAGGTGCCCATCAGGGCCTAGTGAGAAGAGACGAAATAAAACCGCTCATAGATTTCATATTTGTCGTGGACTATATATTGCTCCGTACTTTTAAAATTTTAGGGTGACCTCGTTCTTCGCTCGAATGCTTCCTCTGTCGTTACGCGCGACACCTCACCCTCAAATTTAATTTGGGTGAGCCGTTTATTCCGAATTATTAGGAGTACCCACGTGAAAATGTACTCTCTACGTGCAGTTGTTGAGAAGTTAAATCATAGTTTTGAAGAGAGATGGACAGGAAGGAATGTTCCTAATCGCTGGCCTGCCCGAATTCCGGATCTTAATCCCATCGATTTTTCCTTTTGGGGTTTGATAAAAGTTTTGGTCTACGCCGCCGAAACTAGGGATGAAAATCAGTCGCGACAACGTGTTTTCGCCGCCGCTGATCATATTAGGAATACGTCAGGAATTTTCGATCATGTGCTGGAAAATTGGTTGAAACGCTCTCGTACACGCACGGACTCCAGTGGTGGAGGTTTCGAACATTTGATGCAGTAAAAACAACAACAAATTCGTGTTTTCGATTGTGACGTGAGTGGTGTAAAATGTGTAAAGTAAAATATTGTTGCTAATTAGAGATGACTACGAAAATGTAATGGTAAACAGCTTTTTAAAATAACAAAAAACGAGGATCACATAATGTTTACATTCTAACTGTAATCGTAATATCGGGCCGAAAAAGACCGTGTAAACGCACCATATCTAGTTTATACGGCTACTTAGGGAGGTATCAAAATGAAACAAACACGACGCGACGTTGCCAATTCTCAAACGATGTTTTTTTGATTTTCCCGGAAAATGGCTGCGTTTACGACCCCTGTTATAAAGAACTTTTTTGTTTAAAATTATGTTCTTAATCATTGGTTTAATATACGGAGCTTATTTCACTAGCGCCTTGTGTGCTTAATTCAAGTGCCTGGCAGCTAAAAAGGGCAACTAGTCGCGTACCAGGGTGGTCTGCCGGTTCCCCTCCAACCACCAAAGTAGAGCGACGCTGGGCGTGGTTAGCGAATGGACGGGTGTCTGCGGGTGAAAGATGGACGACCTTCTGCACATCTCCTCGAAAAGAACTAGTATGAGGCCGCGAAATCGACAGAAAACCAGAAAAAGAAAAATCTTCTCCGACACTGACAATATGTCTCCTCGGGGACAGTTCCCGGCTGGAAAGGGTTCTTGCATTTCTCGGGTTTTTTTGGGGTAGGCGTCCGGGTAAATCCCGCACTTATGCATCCCGCTGACAAAACGAGGTGTTGTTTGGGATTCAGGGTGTCTTTTAAAGATTTTCCTCGTGACAAAAAAAAAAGCTACGGATTGCACTGGAATCCGCCGTGCTATTTGTTCGGTTTAAAGTTGTAACTTGGTCGCGTTTCATTTACGATTTTTAAAAAATATTCCGGAAAAATTGGCATTGCAAAACTGGTGGTTTCCCGACGACGAAATTCTGTCTCAATCTGACCGGGAAACGTCGTTGTCAGTCACGCGATTATTGTTTTAAACTAAGGGAAACGGAGAAAGTGCTCACGGCTGCAAACCAGGTTAAGACAATAATGATAAAGAGCGGGAAGAGGGGCGCCATAGGGGGACGGATCGTGGGGGCAACTTAGGAGTAAGAAAGAGACGAAACAAGAATCAACAAGATGAGGGCTAGGAGTTTGGTATGCATTGATGAGGACTAGGAGTTTTAGAAGGAAGAGGGGAGAGAGGGAACAATGGACTTATGCATCCCTTCTCGAAGTGATGTTTTACGAAAGTTCTAAGGGGGGTCTGGATTCAGAGAGAGGGAAGGAATTTAGTTGATCGGCATTCCGAGTGCCACCAGCCCGCTTACGTGCGAAGCCCGCACGTCTGAAAACAGATCCTTTAATCTTCAAAAAAAAAATAAAAATAAAAATAAAGAAACTTGAACAAACACAAACTTTTTTAATCCTCACAGAACTTTGACGGGCAATAATTATCGAAAAAATTCGTCTCAGAAAATTAAAAAATCCTTCATGAAAAGGTTCTTAAAAGGATAATCCACAAAATTATTTTCATAGTCTAAAGCAACATAGTTAGAAATCAGTTTTCCAACAATGTGAGTCAAGCCCAGGTGCACTATACAGGTTTATGTGTAATTTGGAAACTTTTACAACTGGCAGAAGCTGAATAAACCTAATAAATATTCGAATCCTGGCCCCGTAAATGGGTTCTTTGGAAAACTCAATAAAAACTGCACCGATGAAAATTTATTATCGGTGCAGGTCCCTAATCCGTTTTTATGAAAATGAATAATACTTCGTATGACTTTTATGATATTGTTAAGTTTGTGAATTGCGTCTCAAGGCGACGTAAATAAGTCGATGTTTGATATTTATCCTGGAACTTATTACAATTAAAATGAAAAATTGCCTTGGCAACGCCACCAGCGCCCACATTGTAGTCCCTTGAGTTCGGAACGTCCCACGCGATTTGAGTCGACGGTTGATACGGCCCGGAGACCGTGAACTTCGGCACTCGGCCCTTCGAAAACTCTTAAATTTTGGCCCGAGTGGGGATTTTACGAATTACTCGCCGACGCCCTGTATATAAGCGAGCCGCATTTCGCGGGGACGCCGCGTACGTCGCGATATACAGCGCGTTCTAGTTCATGTAAAAATATTGAAACCCTCGCGAACCTAATGGTCCGTTCCATCGTGCAAATGAGAAATTTATAATTTAGGGACACATTAGCATTAGCAATATCATGTTTGCAACAACCTGGTGTTGCTCTTTGGGTCAATTTATTTAAGCGCATTCCTCAGCGTGGTGCGCAAATATAAATAAATCATGCAAATTTGAGTGTAATCGTTATAATGCCCCGTTTTAAGCTGAAATCTTGTTATCTTTCGCATAAATGTGCAAAGTGGAAGCAAATTACTCTCATATATAAAATGGAATAATTAGTTATATTCAATTTTGTTTTGCGTTATTAATCGCGGTGTGAAATTGGCAGAAAATGGCCCAAAATCACGCCTGAGAAACGACGTTTGCTCCCCGAAGAAGCAACGCAAAGTTGCGTTTCTTGTCCGTTACGGGGTTCGAGCCGCACTTTTCGAAAACTGATTTGAAACACGGTTTATTTCCCAATGACATTGGGGAACGGAACATATTTCCCAACGGCACAAAATCACGTCACTTTTTTTTTTAGTCGAAAGTCACGAAATATCTCGCATTCAAAACGCCCGCCATCCGGACGCCGATTGACCCTTGGTGGGTGGCGGAGGGCCGCCCATTGGAATAGCGGGGAGGAGACTAGGATTTTTTTAAGAATCGAAAAGCGCAAAAATCCACGAGATTTTAAGCGCATTTTCAGTTAAAGGAGAACCTACGCCGGGAACCTGCCTGCGGCCCCGTTGCCACGCGTCGCCCTGGAACCCCAAATTTGGAGAGATCCCAAAAACGTTCCACACACGTTCGCGTTCCTTCAAGAACGAATGTAACGGGATGAAATTCGAAATTCTCACGAACTTTCCAAATTCGCTTTGGAAGATTTTACTTCGAGTCCAATATCCAAATTCTCCATAAACACTAGCTATTCCCATAAAAGTTGATACAAAGTTTCCGAATTTTCTTTATACGTGACTCATGTACGTGCTTGCCCTAAAACATCGACTCAAGTCGTAATTCTCGTTCCCAGAAAAACCGTAATTCTCCTCGAATCCGCACCGAAAACTCATCGAGATGTGCGTCATTACCCACGCTCTAACGAAGTTATTATTCTCTAATCTCAATTAGTCGCCTAATTATTGCTATCATCGGAATAAACCCGAAATCGATACGTTTTGCCAGCTCTTCATTACATCCATGCAACACAGGTACCCCCCCCTGCCCCCAATCCCCTCCGCCCCCCCCCTCGCGTCGCAGAAACTCATAAGCTAAATTGAGGTAAAAGCCAGTTTACCAAGTTGCTTACCTGCTGACTGAGCATAGACCTACATAGGACTCGGATCACCCTCAAGACAAGATTAACTGTCCCCTAAGCCCAGGAGCATTATTCGCGGCCTAGTTCCGGCTTCCCATTGTAACCGTTGACCTCACGAGCCCGTTTAATACACCAACGTGGCGTCATACCGCAATTATCTTATACTGTGAGGTAATCACTTGTTTTTCGCCTCTTTCAACGTTGTGATGAATATTGATCGTGTCACATATTGCTCCTGCCTGAAGTCCGGGAAATATGTGAAATCAAATGGGCGAATGGAAATATTGCCAAATAGGCACACGTATGCACTCACAACTCGACAATTTCGCAGATATGCGAATTATTTGGCAAATAAACTTGGAAGTTCATAATGAAATTTTGCAGCTTATAGGGTAATTCTGGATAAGTGAAACAATGACATATCTGGAAATCGACAAAATCTACAAAAAAATACTCGAATAAAAGTGTTTTTTGCCTTCGGGGGCTCAAATTTTCATGCTGTCAATTTGTTTCCCAAGGTCACCTTCACCTGTCTTTTACGGTCAACTTCGCTTTCCCAAATGGGACGCCCAATTTCTTTGAAGATTCGAATTCTTTGTCGGCACTAAAAATGTCTTTACTCGAAACATTTTTTGCCGAAAGTGACGAAATTCATAATTCCATAACGTAATTGTCGTCTCGAACTCATTGGTCAGGTGTTCGGTGGTAAATAACGAATGACTTAATCAACGCCCTACGTTTCAGTTCACAGCCCATTACGAAAAACGTATGTATTTGAGTGCGGGAAACGGTGCGGATAATTCGGTGCATTTTCATAAGAAAACTGTTACAGGGTCGGCAAAAAATATGCTTTCGTCTTCTGAAAATTCTTAGATACGCAACTTCCGGAAAAATTTCTCACGCCGTGCCTTGTATGGCGTGACACGCGACGAAGATCAAAGCAATGCAAATCTTACGTAATTCTTCAACTGGTGGAGATACGAGGGGGTCCCGATAAATTCCGAGACGAGCTCACCAATTTCGATTTTCTCGTGCCGAATTTCGAAACGTCTCGTTCGAGAATATCGGTAATTCGGTATCTATTTAACGTAGCAAACACTAATAATTGGTCATGCCATTTCTAGGCTCGACCAATTACTACTGTTTGCCTTCCTCGGTACATCTGATTTGTTTCCTACGCATAAGCAAGAATCAACTGCATCCGTTCATTATGAGACCGAACATAAGGATGTTGCTTCTATGTATCGAAAGAATTTCACCAAGTAAATAAGGCGTTTTTGCCTGTAGCAACTTTCTTGCGGAACGCGTGGAGTCTCAAAGGCCCTGGGTCAAAGTCCAAGGATGTACCTATCACGCCGCACCAAACGTTTATCGTGACATGTGCCGCATTAAATTTCCTGACTAGGCAGAACACGTCCGGCACGGACCTTAGACCGAAGAAAACACAACATTTAGAGCGTAGAGTCGCGAAGAGCGCTTAAGCGATCGAGTCTGTAGGGTGTGGGGATTGGACGCCCCAAATGAGACATTGAAGGCTCATAAACCGACTTGTTTAAAAATGTATTTGTTGAAAGATCAAACGTCACCATCCTCGTTGCTCGAAAAAATAAAACATTAACTGAGAGGGAGTGGATTAATATTCGATCTTAATGCAGGAATTAAAAACCTGTGCCCCGCTGGAATAAGGGTTGAATTATCTCAGAAACTGCATCGAATTGTCAACGGCCGCTGTGCTTCGGCACTCTCCTAGAGAACGTGGCATGTATTGTTACTTAACCGCAGAGTGGCCGCAACTTACGGTGACGCTATTGTTAAGTAGGGAGGGGTAAATTCCTTTGGCGCACAGTGTCATCTTTAAATATTTGCGTCTTATACCGGTAAAACCAATTCTAATGTAAACATGGGATTTGTGGACAAAGGATCGTATAAGGCCTAACGTGCCTCCGACAAAGGCCAACGAAGTGGGTGGCGCTGACGTAAGCGGGACGGCTGACGTGAGCGGGATCGTTCCGATGTTTACCGAATCTCTCACAGTTCCAGGATTTTTATTCACAATAAATCTTAGTGACGGATTAAAGGAGTTTCGAATGTTTATTTATAAATTATTGCACATTTCCCCATCATAGCACAACTCAGTTACGTCACTATTGAATATGATTATCTGAGTTCGCTGATATGTACATATCCGTATTGTTATGACCCTTTGGTGGGTCGAAGCCGACAGCTCTGTCCTCTCGAGGTTTGTTTACCGTTTAAACCGGTGTCCAGTACCGACCAATTGTTGCACGAGAAACGCTGAAGGCATCGATTAATTCCGTAAAAAATAACAGGTAAATGCACGCATTAATGCACGTTTCAGTTTCACATCGCTGTTTGATTTCGTCCCATCTTAAGGGAAATTAGCATATTCTTTGTGATAAATTAACCAAGCGAAATTCTAACAAAAACAGAGGAGTCCTAAAGCTCAAACTCTGAATTATTTTACCAGATTTTCAAACAAACCACCTCCTTGTGCCAAGTAGACGACACAAAACAAAATGATATCGGAAAATAAAATGAATGGACCGTTGCAGGTCAAGCATGTGAGAAAATTCAAGAGTTATCATGTTTTCGATTTTCTCTATTTATTTACATTGCCGCTTTTTGCTCCGACATGTTTTAAATTTTCCATCGCCGCGAAGGTAGCGAATTCGATACTAGTCTAAGCATCAAAGTGGATACTTCGGCCGCGCCGACTCCGCCCACTTCCACCGCTACCGCCTCAAGCCACGTAGTTGGTCCTCGTCGCGCGCATACTAAACCTTATGCGGTCTTTCTCCCACATGCACAATTCCGATACTTCCGCTTGAGCTGGTTTTGCCTGTATATATTTTCTTGAAAATGCGTCCGGAAGCTCGCTGTCTTTTTCACAATAGAGTAGGGCAACTCGAAGACGGTTAAAAAAAGTGCAATGGAAAATGGTATTTATCGATCTCTCGTCGCAACTCGTCGTTTTTATCGATCTTATTGCCGTCCACTCGCTGGGCCTCTTCGTCCGGACTACCCCGCATACGAGCCTAATCGTGTCCTTTCTTACAATAATTGCGCTGCGCCCGAATTAGCCCAGTTAACCGAGAACATAGCGCAAACTTTAGTATTAGAGTTTAAAGTGTGGCTGAAGTTAATACGATCTGAAAGCAACGTAATCACATCACGAATTGGTGAAACTAAATTGTTATTGCCCACTTTCGAAGAGACGTGAATTTTAATCGACACATTTTGCGGTTGCTTGAGATTATTGGCGAGGTCGATGGCAAAACATTTTCCCCACAACTGGGTTTCAGTTTTTAATTAATCAGAGTGTCAGTTACAACGTAATGGACGATCCCAGTACTTCCGCGAATCTGCTCCGTTTAATCAACATTCCATCTTTCGCCGTTCCCGAGATACGCAAGCGAGTCGAATTTAGGACATCCGGTACAATTGTCTCGGGCGAAGGGTATTATTATTATTATTATAAACTACAAAGTCTCCTACTTATAGGCAAATTGCATGTTTCAATAATTCAGTTCGCTAAATCTGTCTTCATGTGATGCGTTCACTGAAGTGAATTAGATCGTGCCGTCTCTAAGGAAGATGCTGGAAATGCACCCTATAAATTGATATGGAGTTCGACTTCTAAACTTCAGGCATGGTTTATAGGCAGGCAATAAAGTGACTGAGAGTTTCTGTAATAGATAAAATTGACTTGGGAATGGACTAAAACATTTTTTCACCCCAGTTAAAGGGCGTTTTTAAGTATTGACGAACGGACACAGGCTTCTATTAATAGATGATTTTAACAAAGGTTTTATCCAACCCGCTCGCAAGCTCGCTAGGCAATGAACTGATTTCTAGCTCAAAATCATTCGCGAACGCCACGTCCTCCTCCTCTGTAATGACTCCGATGTCCCGCAAACGGACAGACCACCCGTCACACCCCTCAATAGGTATCCGATCTGAGAATTTTTTTTTAGAAATTCGATCTTATCGATATACGTCCTTTCCTTTGAGAGTGATACATTCGTTCCAGCTTCTCTAACCTTTCGATGCCCTTTTTGTAAGACGACTTGTATTTGCTCTCCAAACATACCTCAACTTCGACAATCGCCTCTTCATTTCATCCAAATTTCCATCCCCAGAGCGTCTATTTGATGTCTGCAAAGAGCCAGTTGTCGCTGGGGACCAGATCTGGAGGATACGGTGGACGAGGAACCAATTCACTCAACTCAACCATCGGCCCGCGACGCGGGGCATTGTCTTAGCGGAGCAGCATTTTTCCTATTTTGCACACGAGAGGTCGTTTTTTCTGGATTTTTACACTCGATCGGGGCAATAATGTCGTGTAATAATCGCCGTTAACAGCTTCGCCTCCCTCGAGAGGGCCGATAAATAAACCAATATGCAAAAGTTATAATCTTGCCAGCTGACTTTTGAGTTTTTGGTCGCTTTGGACGGCTTTAACCGGCCGCCGTCCACTGAAATGACAGTCCTTTTGATTCAGGTGTGAAGCGGTGGATTTATGTTTCGTCCATTATCACATGCAGCAGCAATAAATTATTTTTATCGTGCTCGAACAGTTTGAAACAGCGCTATGAATCGTGGACAAGTCGTTGGTTTTGGTTCCGCGTGAGCGAAGGCTGCAGCGGACTAAAATGTAAGCTGATTGTCAGATTGTCATGAAATTTTGACACGTGCAACGCTTGAAGGTCGGTACTATTCGTAAGTCGTGTTAGTGTGCCAACGGCATATGCATCAGACGGGAGACCTATTGAGTGACGTGTTGCATCTCCCCCTCACAAAGCAGAAAATTTGGTCTAATGCACGTGCAAGATTTAGAGCCTAAACCTGATTACAGAATGGACTCGTCCCGCCACTAGTTACATAATATTGTTACTAGTTAACGGTGCGATTGCACCCCTCGAACGATTTACGCGAAGAAACAATCAATTGCGGCAATCTCCAGTACCTTCGAATCCTCCAGCTGAACCTCATAATAAGCAATTCGTCCAATGAGAGATTACAAAGAAAATATCTTTTAAATGCACATTTCCGGAAATTTCCTCGGCATTAATTTCTCAGACAGATCACAAAGGAAAGTGGTATTTATCCTTGAATTCTGGTATTTAGCGATATTCCCCAGGGGTTCCTCCCAGATGGCAACAATTAATCACTTAATAGCTTTGTTAAAATAAAACAAATGGGTCCCTTTTGTCTTATTGTAAACGATGATATTTTCGCATTTCTGGATGCCATATTTTTCGGCAAATAATAATAACCCTTTTGTGCGGGCTGTAGTAAATTGGCCCATTGCGCCCCCTTTTCCTCCAAAATCAATTGTCCTTTGTCGGGCAGTTTTATTGTTACATCTGTGTTTAAGAATTCTGATCCCGTTTAATTCACGTTCTCCCTCTATACCTTCCTTAAATTAAAGACATTTGACATGCATTTGGCCCACTTTTATCTCTGCAAACCCAGCGGACCATTAATATTCGACAATGGCTAATTTCTTAAATCGTGATCCGCTTCATGGAGCGCGCTAATCTTCCGAGATCAAAGTGTCATTTTCGAAACTCTCTCGTTCTGAATCATTTCAAAGAAATTACGACCTCAAAAGCTGTTGATTGTTTATCCAACGAATCTCCTATTTTATAGAAAAATTCTCGATGGTAATCGGACGCTTTGGTGGTTGGAGGGGTGGTCTCGTTCGCCCCGCGCACCCTCGCTATTTTCGTCGAAATGGAGAACACGTCGGGCAAATTGAGTTCGATTGAACAAGTATTGGAATTAATAACTTAAAAATACAGTGCGGCAATGTGGCACGACTAACATTGCTTTATAAGGCAAGCAGCACCTTAACTGGCACGACATTCCTGGCTTTCGCTCAGTGCCGGACATCGACGGAATCTAGATCTGTTTCTATGCATCAAAAATCACTCGACCTTTTGTTGAACAGCACTGACTAGTCTCAGAACTAGGGGGGTCAAAGGCCCATCCGCACCGCCACTTGCCGGCTGCTGGATGCCCCCGAGTCCGGGTAACCAACTCCGAGGAGGGGAAGAGAGAGGTGGCAGCCGCAGAAGGCAGAAGAACAGAAGTCGAATGGATCAGGGGAAAGCTCCAACTTGCTTATATAGATATATTGTAATATATACACGTTAATAAAGCCCGAATGGTTGATGGCAATTTTGTGACCCTTCTTATGATATACAAGGTGTCCGATGTTTTTTGTAGCAGAACTTTTTGCTACGTAAAGTATGTTCGAGAAATGCTTTGTTATGGAAATACATGGGGGAATACAGGGCGTTGAAGCTCTTTGTTATTTACCGTTTATAGCTCTCACAGTTTCAAAGATATGTAGCTCAAATTTTGAGCATAAGTTACTCTTCAGGGTCTGCAAGATGAGATAATACTAGATGATCGATATCGGAATTTACAGGGTGATATTTTTGGGATTATGGCCCGTTTTACGGCTCCAAACATTTTTCTGGTAGAAAATGGGTAGAAATTTAATTTTCCTGTCCGATTTAGAAACTTTTATGTGTTTTGGTCGTTTTGGTCTCCGTCACCGTTTCTCAGTTATTTGGAAAATGGGGAAATTGTACATCGGGCAGGTTTCTCTGGTTTCCGACATTTCTGACTGTGGTGACATTTCACTGACCTTACACGTTCTGACACACCACTGCGGTACAAACCGGCGTAAGTACTTGTTCATTGACGATCCAAGAGTAAAGCGGATTTTTAACAAGAGAGAAATAAAACATAACAATAGGCAGGAGGGCGAAAGTGACTTCAAATGAACAATAAATCGAACGGGGATAATTTATTCGAAAACAAAACAATTTAAATAAACATGAAATAATAATTATTACAGAAATTGTTCTAAATGATCGCCATCATTGTCTACACGTAAATTGTCACCATGAAAAAATTATATGAAAATATCAATATTTATTTGGTATAGATAACCAACAGTTTACATAAAAGTTTAACGCCCTGTATTTTCTTAACAAGGCACTCCTCAAATATAGCTAATATTGCAAACTGATATTTTTACGGGCACAATGCGTAGTTACATTGCTGCTGCAAAAAACTCGTACACCCTGTATTGTATAGCTCGCAGGTGGATAATTGGTCTCTACTAAGCATTCCGACTGTCAACACTTCTCCTACCATTTTTGCGTCGGTAAGACGCTTCACTAACATTTTCCCAATTTTCCCGAAGGAAACTCACCTCAACAAATACCAAACTTTGTTTCGGAATTCCTTAATTTCGGGTGAGGGAAACAGGCGAGACAGAGGCAAAAACACTTTAAATTCGTCCCCGCATTAGGGGTGGGAGATAATAATTAATTTTCGCCCCAGGAAAATTCCCATATAGAAAGTATAGGTTGACTTAATTTCAAATTGCTCGCGGCTTTAGCCGCCAGCGTGCTGCAGACTGCGTTGTCATTTTGTTTCTCTTTCAATTTCCTCCCTCGACACCTCGTGTGACGTTCAGGGGATAAATTATAAATTTTTTTGCGAAAACCGAGGTGTTCTTGGTATTCTCACTCGCACTGTACTCTGCGACTATAATGACAGCCATGCGATCAATCTGGTGCCCGTTCAGGTTGGTGGTGGATTTGAAATTCGAAGAGTACAGTTGTGGGCAAAAGTCTGGAATAGTTTTCGAAACAACACTTCTTTGGTGATCGTTGTTGATTTCGTCATCAAATTTATTGACGAGGTCCGTTCCCAAGTTCGCCGTACAGCATTTGTCTTGGCAATGTTGTTTTTAAACGAATCGCTGTTAACAACAATTTTCTTGTTGGGGAAAAGTGTGGAACACCATATGAAGGCGTTATCAGTTATTCAGTCGGATTGCGTGGTGCATTTTACACGGAATATGCCAAAGAAAAAGCATTTTTCGGAAGATTTTCCAAGTCCAATCGTCCAAATGTCACGTGACAGCCAAAAAGACACTGCAAAGACGTTGGAAACCGGACAAGCGGCAGTCTCCAAAAATTTTAAGGAAATTTGGCACTTACGGGGATGTAAAGGGTGGCTTGGACGTCTAAGAAAAACGAATGCCCCCGCCGATCGACGGATTAAAAAAATGTCATCTGCAGATCCCGGCAAGGGCCCCAGGATTATAAACCGAGAAATCGCTAACGATAGTGACGCCGATATAAGCGATCTCCCTGTACGTCGTCGGGCGTGCGAAACGGGATCGGTAGGAGGGGTTGCAGTGAAGAAGCCCTTAAATTCTAAGAAGAACGGAAGAGCCGGAGCTGAATCTGCTCAGGAGCAATTGTTTGAGTTACCTTCATGGCGGAGTCCTGTGACGAAACTCAAGTTAATATTTTTAATTCCAGTGGGAAAAGTTATCTCAGTCGCCCCGTGGGGACTGGGTTTGATCTCAACCAACAGTAAAACACGGGGGTGGCAGCACGACGGTACGGGGATGCATTTCTCGATCCGACGTCGGGCCACCGGGCAAAACTGAGGGAAATGCGGATCGATTTCGATACAAAGCCATCCTTAAGCACCATACGCCGCCATTTGCTGATGAAGATGTGCCTATACTTTGGCATTTCCAGCAGGACGACGGCCCTAAACATTCATCCCGATTAGCGCGAAATTGGCCAAATGATAATAACAACCCCGCGGTATTAGAGTTGCCGGGTCTCAATCCAATTGAGCATATCTGGGAACGCTCAAAACGAAAAATTCGAGATAGGAATGTGTCCAATTGGGATGAGCCGTGGAGTGATCGGAGGGAAGAATGGGTGAGGTATTCCCATTTGCGTTTGTGAAAGTTTGATCGATTCCGTGCACCGTCGATGTCGGGCTGTTATCGACTCGAAATGACGTGTCGCAAAATATTAGTTTATTTAAAGTTTTGTGTCGACTATAATGGAATTTAAAGAACGTTTTGTGCTTTTCTCTAGTGCAATTTTTCTTTGCATTCGTCGATATTTATTTTTTACTTTTTTCCTGATAATGCTGTTAAACATATGCTTGGGTGTTTGCATGACACGTTCGCTTTTAAATGAAGAACTACCAGGTCTACTGGTACGAAATGAGCGCCATTTTGTGAAAATAAATCACCAATTTTAACAAGAAAAGAAAAAACAATTATTCAAAACATTGACCATTGCTTTCTCCACATTTTGACCACCTTTCTGGCAATTCATGGATACCACGCCAACAGGAATGTGCCTCTTTGGCATCTATATCTTCTACTTCTCCGTAGGAATCGAAGTGCTGCTCAGCCACTGCGTGTCCCATCGATGAAAACAAATGATAGTCCGAAGGAGCCAAGTCTGGTGAATACGGCGGACGGGGTAGCAACTCCCGGCCGAGTGTTTCGATGGTATCCCGAACCGGTGTTGCTTTGTGTGCAGGTGCGTTGTCATGGAGCAAAATTACCTTCCCGTGTCTTCTGGCCCATTCCTATCGTTTTTCGATCAATGCATTGTTTAAATTAATCAATTGTTGTCGGTAGCGAACAGCATTAACGGTTTCACCAGGTTTTAGAAGCTCGCGGTGCACCACACCTTTCTGATCCCACCAAACACACAGCGTTGCCTTCTTGTCGAATCGATCAGGTTTTGCAGTCGATGTTGATGGTCGTCCCGACTCAACCCGTGATTTTTTCCATTTAGGATTTTGAAAGTAAATCCATTTTTCATCTCCAGCAACGATTCGATGCAAAATTGATTTTCTTTCGCGCCTTTGAAGCAAAATTTCACAGGTGTTTTTCCGGTTCTCCATCTGTCTTTCATTCAATTCACGCGGCATCCATTTTCCACACTTTTGGATCTTTCCCGCAGCTTTTAAACGATCAGAAATTGTTCGTTGTGCAACATTTAACATTTCTGCCATTTTCTATTGACTTAAAGTGTCATCTTCATCCAATATCGATTGCGGTTCGGCTTCTTCGAACTTATTTGGTGGTCTGCCACGTTCTTCATTTTGCACAACAAAATTGTTATTTCCGAATGGTTGAAACCATGTTTTGCATGTTGCTTCTGACAAAGCATAATCACCATATGCCTCGACAGGCATTCGATGCGTCTCTTGCACCACTTTTCTTCAAATGAAAGCAAAAAATGCATGCTTTCCGCAAATCATCATTTTGTGGTAAAAAATTCGACAATTCTGGCACAGTGAATTAACACGTTGTTATTTGTTCAAGGACTTGATTTGTACCAAACGTGTTTGCCAGTTTGGATACCAACCAAGCAAACAAAGAAAAAAAGGTTTGTTTACAACAAATGCCCTATATCGAAACGTTTATATCCCGACGCTCGCTTCATGCCGGTATACCTGGTATTTCCATGTAAAGCCATGGCGGGTCTAGAGCATCCCATACTTTTGTCGACAACTGTACGCGCAGCTAGGGGCAATTTACTTCAGCCTTGATGGTCTGTTTTGATGCTCCAAAGTAATTAGTTCTGAGGTAAAATTACCCGTTTCGCTCTTGTAGACCGAACATACCGATTTTTTTCTCGCGCCTATTACAACCTCTGGCCCATTCGGGAAGGGAGGTAATTCACAAAGTAAAATAGGCTAAAAGCTCGGGGCATTACAAAAAAATGTCAGATTCGCTAATGTACGAGCTGATGTCTGCTCGAAAAGCGCTGTTACTGATGTTAACGTATTCTGTTTCCGGGAGGTAAGTAAAAAGGAAAAGAAAGATATCAGGGGAAATGTTGCATTTTAGTGTTTCCTGGGAATCCTACTGACAGCTCTTCCAGCCATTCATTTAAATAAGTTTCTCAACGGTGTTTGTTAATGTTGGAATAATGGGATCTCATTCTGCCTCCCTCGAAATCTATTGGTTTAATTCGGAACTTTGAGCTTGGAGGTTAAGTAATAATAAAAATCCTGCGGTAACAATCGTCGACGATAAATTACTGATACATGATAGAAAGTAAGAATTTTTTAACCATCATTGCTGCACCGACAAATTCGGGGCGATTACAAGAGAGTAGGCCAAGCGAAAACTTTTATTTATTTATTTATTTATTTATTTATTATTGTTGAAATAAATAATATTCCAAATGCTATTTCAATAGTCGCTCGCTTTCGTTTTTTTACGTTTCGTTTATGAAGACAGCAAGCGATATACCGAGAGTCCAATAATGTAAACAGTCAATTTATGCTTATGTAAAACGATAATCGTTGTTTAGAAAATGGAGTAAGTCAGTCGCCCTCGTGCCTCTCGAGATTTCGGTCGTTGTCTCTTCCTTTACCATTCATCAATTACATATTTTTCTTTTACTATTCAACTGTGTTTCATTAAAATCCACTGGCAAATCCAACAATTATAATTTGATATTTCCTCATCGAGTTCGGGCCCTCTAGCGGAGGTCGCGCAGTTCATAACTCGCCGCTCGACATACTGCCCTGCGCACAACACCGCCAAAGGAAGACTTGCGGCGGTACCTGGAGCAACCTTTTTTTTATAGAGGTTGGGGGGAACCTGCAAGGAGGCATCGGGGGCTTGGCACCCGGCGATTTTGTTTGCCCCTTGGTGTCGGGTTAACGTCCCAATCCGGGGCAAAGCGACTGACTAAACCCCCTGCCCTCTCTTCCCGTTGCCCCCCCGAACCGCCGCGAGGCATTACTTCGGGGGTGCCATTTTTTTGTACAGGGAAGGAACGCCCTCATAGGTACCACTGCCTGATGGCGTGTCGACAGTGGGATTCGTTCCTTGACGGGGCGCCTACCCACTAGCGACCTCTCCTCTGCACCCTGAATCCCCCCCGGAACCGCCGTTGAGCATTGCTCCAGGGCCTTCGGGGGCACCCGATCTAGCCTGCACTAACCTAAAAATGCGCAATAGATGGGCGGATTAGAAGGAAATGCTCCACTTCCCGTTTCGCGATTCGCGAGGACTGCAAACGAGCAATCAGTGAAACAAAAGTGGTGTAATACCCTCCGTAGGGTTTTTTATTCGAAATGTAAAAATGGCCTTCGAGCCCTGAAAGCCCCGTTCGATACGTCGGGAAGTGACTGCCCCTGCACAAAAACCTAAAAATCGTAACAATCTAGAAGGGTATTGACTGGCATTTAATTTCCCGGAAGAATGAGTTTATTGCGAGTTTCGCTCTTTGAACCGTAATTTCAGTTTCGATAGAATTCTGTTTTCAACGTTCGATTTGTTAAAGAAATTTCGGTTAAACACCAATCCTCCACGAATTCATATTTCTCTCACGGGACAACAATAGTTATAAGGAGAGACGTAAAAAGGAAGACTCGGTATAGAATTATTACTTTCGGCGCTCGGGCGCCAGTAAGTTCCCATTTATTACGGGAGGTGAAGTGGCAAGCAAACCGGTAAGTGCACGTGGGTGAGTCTGACCATTAATGTCATTTTCATTTGACGAATCTGACTGTCAGCGGCGGGCGAGTCATTAAAGCAGGGGGAGCGGGGAGTTTAGAAATATTAATTAAATTAATGATGAGAAAATGATTAAAACGTAAAGGGGTAGGGAATGGGAAGTAATTAAAGCGGAGTTAATGAAAATGAAAACTTTTTAAATTTTTTCATTCTTTTTGAAACTCTACGGATATTTCTTGCAGCGCTCCATACTCCGCTTCCCAAACCTTTTCCCGGGCATTGTTTTTTTTCGCGTCGTGCACTTTCTAGAGCAGTAACATTTTTCCTGGGCCCGCCCGAGTCGTACGTCGATGAAGTCGCGAAGCCGTTGATAGTCATATTAACGTGAAATATACCTTCAATTTTGTTCGTCCAAACAGGCGTAGACTTTGATTGGGGCCTGAAAGGACGTCAATGAAATTACGCGAAATTACAAATATAACTTAAATCTCGCTGCCGAAGGGAGAGTAATTTTACAAGTAGGATGGAAAACTGTACGTGACTGTTGTGCAAATGCGGGAAGAAAATGGAACTCAATACTCTAGGGAAGTGGAGATTACACAAATTACTTCGGGCTCATGAAAATTAATGAGAAATAATTATTATGTTAAAAGGTGGTCGATTTTATCATTTTGATGTTCCCCCTAGCTAACGAAACGCGAACTAATTCGCAAAAACTTAGTTTTGTTGGTTAATTAAGGGCAGATAAGAAAACGGTAACGTCAGGTGGTTTGGACGTCGAACCGTTCCTGGTCCTTTCCCGTGGAGACCCTCCTGGCGCACGGAACAATTCAATAAAATCCTCCTAAAGATGACGGGGACGCGGGAGAGATACGCGGACGAAACATAAATCGCCGTTGGGTAAGCGAACGTCTCCAAAAATTAGAGCTTATCCCGGCTGCACCGCATATGGGTACAATTGCAACAGCAACATGACGCGTGAGATTGAGACCATTGAATCACAAGTTGCAAAATGAAACTCGTTTAGTCAGCGGCTCGGAATACGACAACCGTCGCTTTTCCCGGCGAAACTAGAAAAAGTTTTAAGGCACGGAAAGTTATCGAATGTTTAACGGTCAAATATAAAATCCAGAGTTAAAATGCACGATATTATGAACGTCCTACGGGACAGTTTACGCCGGGGAAAAAACTCATACGAGATCCTTATTATCTCAACTAAAATAGCTTCGACTAACTTAATAGAAGTTCAACGGACAGCAGTTTCCAGTAGCTCTTTGTCTGCGACATCAATTGTTCGGAGGAATGTTCCGTGCAGACTTGCCTCGCCGAATCTTTTGCTTTGCATCGAGGTAATTTCGTACACTACTGATGTGTGTTTGGGATTTCGATTGTTATAGGAATTCAGACGTATTTTGTTAACGTTTGCATTGGAAAGCTTCACTCCAGGAGGATTTCTATTAGAGGTTAATATCCATCCAGGAGATTTGAATAGAAAATTCAGATTGTATGCTTAGCGAGGATCGATAACACCTGTACTGCATACAGGGTGGTTCGCAACGCGACCGACACGGAAGAGGTGTGCGCGCGGGGGGCCCGAAAACACGACGATTTTTTTTCCTGATGCCAGCGGCGGCTGATATGTCGGTTTCCGAAGGTGATTTAAAAAAAAAAAAAAAAAAAAAAAATGGAAAAATTCTCCATTTCTGGAAAGGCTTAACCTGGAATCGCCACGTTCGGGAAACATTTTTGCTTTATTGACGCCTTTATCTGCCGAAAACTTGAAGTGGCTGAAAACTTAGTAAGGGGCGGTTCGGGGACGGGCCGCCCTTAAAATTACATGAACTTTTCGAAACCTTTGTTAAAGAAAAATCCTTCGTAACGTTTTTATGAAGTGTTTATTAAGGCGCCTATGCACGTGCAGTCGGGCGGCCGTCCGTGATCGGATTGATAGGTACGGCCGGCCGCCATCGTCGGCTGACGCACACGAACAGCTTTACCAAGGATTACGTCCTTCAGTTCTATGCCGTTTACCACACAGAACTGTTGCTATTGTAGAATTACGCCACAAACGATCGATTCAGAACGGCAGTTTTCGTTCTAAAGAAATGTCGCAAGAAGAGTGTGCAGCTGCGATAATTGCACTACTGGAAGAAAGGCAAAAAAGGAAAGGACAGAAAATATTCAGGAGGTTAGTTCAGGTTAGTAAATGAAGATTTTTTTCATTTCTTTCGTTCATCTTCGGAAACCGATACCTCAGCAACTGCAGGCACCAGGAAACGCCTTCGTGTAAAAAATCGACATGTTTTCAGGTCCCTTGCACGCGCCAGTTCTGTGTCGGTTGCGTTGCGCATCACCCTGTACATCCCACTTCCAGCCCGCCTAAATAATATCAGCTTGTAGGGTGGACATTGGAGGAAAAATTGTTGGTACAACCTTTACTATGCACACAATGGCCAGTGAAACTATTCATAGATCAGTAGCGCTGTTAAGCAAAATGAAATAACATTACCAGTACCTTATAACATGATTTAATTACCATTGTTCTCGACGGCAACACGTAAACAGCTAATCTATAATATACAGTGTGTCCGCGGATGGAGCGCACAAGAGGAAACAAATCTTTATTATTCATTTTACGACAAAAAGCCATTATTCTTAATAAGTTCTGCTTGTTGAGAAAGTGAGTTTGCAACATAAGCGTTTCGGATTTGATGTATGGGGTGTTAATAAAAAAAAAAAAAAAGAAAAAAACACGAAAATGCCTCGAAACAGGAGCACCGTTATTTGTTATTTTTAACAAAAACCGAGTGGAACAATGCCGAACTAACAAAAAATCTAAACACCAATTTGGAAGAGTGAAAATTCGAAAGTATCAAATTAAACTGCATAGTTGAAAATTATTCAACATTACCGCCTATCACCTCAACCCACTTTTCTGCTAACTTAACCAATTTCCCGTACACTTTACCAATGACTCATTTAGTTCATCTATTGCTTCCTGCATGCGCCCTTTTAGTACTTCCCTATCACGTGGCAGACCATTCGTACAAACCTTTTGTTTTAAGGCACCCCGTAGAAAAAAGTCTGACAAAGAAAGGTCAGCCGACCTAGTTGGATAATGGATCGGGCCCAACCTCCCTATCCACCTTACGTCAAACTGATTACGTAACCGTTGTCTGACCAAGGCTGTGCAATGAGGGGGACATCCGTCTTGCGCCAAAACATGTTATTATGTACTTCCGGTTCTAAAGTGTTAAAAAATGACAAAATAAGTGTTCAAATGCGCATGCTGGTTGCAGTTTCCCTCTGTAAAATGTGGACCCATGCTCCGATCCAAAGAAATTCCATACTATACATTAGCTTTTTGGCAATATTGACTTCGTTTGTTTATTACATAGTTGGGATTCTCGAAAGCCCAACAACGGCCATTTTAGGGAGATACATGCCCGTTTGTCCAAAATTTCGATTCATCAGTGAGTAACGGAAATCTGCGAAATTACTGGTTTTCAAGAGAGCTTCCACCTATCCATGAACAAGACTCTAAACGCCTCCCTTCATCTTCAGGTCCAAGTGTACGGTTTTGGTTTAAAAGGTTTGATCTTGTCATCCTTAGCAAATTTTTCGTAATTCGCTTTTGCTTAAATCGACTACTTCTGCACGCTTCCCCAAAGGCAACTTCGAGTTGCCCAAAGCCGACCCCATTGCTACTAATGTAGGTAACGCAATTTTTTTCTTCTCGGGCACTCCATCCGCGGACACACTGTACTTTTCACTAAATCATATTGCTTACAGCAAGTACTACTGCAACGTGTTTACAAACGTGACACAAAATCAGCCCGCGAAAGTACTCGTACATTCGCGTCGGCACACGGAAACAAGTCTGAACCTGCAAGGGAGGCGATCGTATCTACGGATGTTTATTGCGAAATTATACGAGCTGGTAATAGCAAGTGGATGTGAGTGTTAGATCAGGAATTAAACCAAAAACTAATTGTTTCAAGACGTGATGGGTCGAAAACGGGGAGAAAGGGCAAATGCTGAAAGAGAAATAATGATCGGGTTGCATAAACGAAGTAAATCGCATCCAGAAATGGGGCGAATGGTTAATGGGAGTTTTGCAACTGTTCAAACCGCCGTCGAAAAAGGTTTAAAAATGAAAACTCCGGTGATAATCGCAAACGAACAGGGCGATTAAAAGAAGTCGGTCAAGTCAAGATCAAGAAAAATGACGGTTAGAGAAGAGAGGAAAATTGCACGAGAAGTCCAACACAATCCAAGAATAAGTGCTGCACATTTAGCTGAAAGGGTTGAAGAAACGTTTTCCAGAAAAATGAGCCCCGATGCTGCACGAAGGATAATAAAAAGAAAGGCGGATACTGCTCAAGAGTGGCTAGAAAGAAACCGTTTATTAATGAAAAAAAACTAAGTTTACAGTTCGCAAAGCAATAAACAAATAACCCACCAAATGTTGGGGATAATGTCTTATTTTGTAACGAAAGCAAAATTAGCATGTTTGGTCTAGATGGTCGACAGCTGGTATGCCGAAAACGAGGAGAAGCTTTAACTCCCCATAATATGCCAACAACAGTAAAGCTTGGATGTGGGTCGTGCATGGTGTGGGGCTGCACGTCAGCCAATCAGGTGGGAAGCTTAGTGATCGTTCCAGGTATCATGGATAAAATGGTTTATTGGAACGTTCGAAAAAAGACAGGCTGAAACGGAGCGCTGAAAGAGTAAACATGCCTCGAATTTATTAATTTTACCAAGAAGATGATCCCGAAACACTCGGTGAAGATTGTTCTGGAATGGTTAGTATACATCATACCAAAAGTTGTTAAGACTCGACCCCAATCGCCGGGTATCCAGCACACAGAAAATTTATGGTATGGACCAAAGGGTTGAACCAAAAAACGTCAAAATAAGTAACAAAAATTACTGTAAAAAAACTTTGCAAGAAGAACGGTTGAAGAGTGATCCTCCTGTAAGACACGGAACTTGATCGAATCGATTCCTAGGAATTCAACAGCCATCATTGAAGTCAAGGGCCGTGCCACAAAATATTAGCATCATATATCATATTATTTCTGATTAATTACGTTATATGTGAATACGTTTGCGGTCTAATTTTATGATATATTGGCAAACGTTTTACAGTAGCACTTGTGAACAATGTGATTTAATAAAGAAAATTATTATAGATTAGTTTATACGTATTACCGTTTATGTCAAAATTAATTAAATAATATTACAACATATCGTTCATACCGTTATTTAATTTCGTTTAACAACGTTGGAGGTGTACGAATACTTTCGCTGATCGCTGTGCGTTCGCATCATGCACGCTGCGGCAGAGATGACGTTGGACGTTTTGACCTCGTCTGGCGTGAAGAATCGAAGCGCAAATCTCCGACATTAACCTTATTCCTTCGTGGTGTCAGAAAATCGTGTTTCGGACGTCGGAATCTCGCAAACGAAAGAAAATGAAAACAAAGTGTTCCGGAGGTTGAACGATTCGATTAAAACGTAAACCTTATTCGCCGACTCGACCACAACTAACAGTTCGCTAATAAATCCCTTCGTTACTAAACACTTTAATATCGCTTCATTTACGCATTCTCGACTGCTCTCTTATACCGCTGAAGACTACGACTAGACGATCTCACGACCGTCTTACAAACATGTTAGCACCAACATGAACATGAAAACAGCAGAATATTCGGCATGTATAAAATGAAGTAATAAATCACTCAGTGGAGCGCCCACGATAAACCCTCTTCCTGCTTGTGTCTTTTACCTGCGGTGGCCATACGCCAACCGTAACGATATGTAAAGTGAAAAATGTGAATTTCAGGACGTAGCCAAAGATGAATCAATATACCGGGCGTTACATGTAGTTTAATAGAGTCGATTGTCCGTAGTCTGCAAACACAGAAATACTTTCATCATTTAGGTAATTCATTATTGGATAATCCATGTGTAAAAGCGTTTAACAGCTGGCCCTGGTTTGCCATCGAATATATTATCCAATTCTAATTTGTTTGACTTTGTCGCCGGTGGTAAAACAGTAATGTGACGTCGTCGTCCGTTGAAATCGGTCGTTCACGGGACATAATCATATTTGGATTTCAGGAAAAAATTCCAAACACGAATTAAGGGGTTAATAAGGTCCTGACAACGCCAAATCCAACTTCAAATGCACAAATGAGGCCGTCGGCGCAACAGGGGCCTAAGCTGGAAACCCGATTGTCGGGAAAATACGATTCAAAATAACTAAGTTTGGTTCATGACAATTAATCATGTTGAAACTACTTCGAGTGTTGGCCGACCCTCGGATTCCACACGAATAATGATTATTTTGTACTTTTAAATTGTTGTTAGAGCAAAAAACGTAAATTAGAGCTAGTTTTGGCGGGTTGGGACACATTGAACGCACCAAGGAATGACTCGGGGTCAAATCGTTGGCTGCAAAAGTTCGTTAAAGACTTTTTACAAGTTAGCACTATCTGGCATAGCAACAGACACGTTTTGGACAAAATATATTAATCGTTTCCATCAAATTCCGTTACCGGAATTGCATCCTGAACAACGTTGGATCATTCTCATTTCTCTGTAGAAACCATGACGGGTTAACTGTACATACTCAAGCAGCTGAAGACCCGTCGCTTCCGCTCACTTATTGCACCACCATGAGGGTATAAAATTGGTAAGTTGCTAGTAATCACACTTAGTGAACGTCTTTAAGTCCACGTGACAGAGGTCACTCTCAGCATCACTAGAATGCTTACAGCGAGTCATTAAAAATATTTTTTTTAAACAGCCGCTGAATTTTCCGCCATTTCACATCTGACTTTTCAGTCGATATTTTTCCATTGCAAATATTCGATTTCGAATTTTTAGTGAAAATGTATAATTCTTTAGTCACGTTTATAACAACAAAACGGTTTCGTTTTTCGAGCAGTCGGAATTACTGATATCCAATCTTGTGGTGCGGATACGTTTTGGAAATATTTTTTTTCATTTTTGCCAATAACCAAAGCCCCGATCACGCGGTAAACGCCAGTGCCCACTCAGAAGAGATCTACGGCCTATAACACCTGCCGTGTGATCAGGGCTGAATGCGACGTACCGACACGAAAGCGAAAGCTCGACGTTGCCGTGTGGCCGCCACACTGATCCGAGAACATGATCAACTTTTTGCATTTTACATAGTTTTTTATTACATGTAAAAGACGCGAGGCCATTTTTTGTGACTCGCGGGCGGCAATCATTTTCGTTTTAATGTAATTTTTAACGTACACGGTCAGTTGATTAATAAATTCTAAAAAGCGGCTCTTTTTTTCAAATAAACAAATGTCCGAACGCAAAAATGGCCTGACCAACGTGGGCCGCTTTAGCTTTGGAAATTTTGAACGTATGGCAAATGTAAAAAGGCATAAGCGCTTTTTCCCTCTGGAAATGGTAAATGATTTAACGGAAAATGCTATACGTCTTAAAATGCACATTTTTCCGTGACGCACTCACGCATTTATGTAAAAAACATTAAAAAGTGGCTCAGGCCGCTTTTGCACTGGTGACGTCAAATTGGGCTGTCAAGGTGTGCTAGAAGTAAAGCGCAGCGGCTCGGGGCTTTCATGGCGAACAAATCAAACGTCAAAATTCAGCTTACGGCGCTGCAGCGCCCCAAATGCACCTGTTTTCGGTGGTGGCCCTATCAGATTCGAAGGGCCTTACCCTTCTCAACATTAAAGGTGATTCGCGTCTGTAGTGCATTCACTCCTCCCGGAAATTACTACGACTATTTTGACTAACCGGCCAAGATGGCAGCTGGAAAAATGCTTAATAAACGAGGAGAGCTGAAAGGAATTTAATTCTCAGTTCGGTCCCGCGTTTTAAGCCGATTTCGTGTTTTTCGCTTTTCGAGTTATTTTCGAAAAATCCGAAAGCTTCGTGAAGGGGCACTGTAGATGTCCAATTTTAAAAGGTGCTTTTGGTCCGCAACAACGCCGTCCCTTTCTCACCTGTTGGCACTTTTTCCGAAATCGGGACACGTCCACGTGCCGTAAACGATTGATGTCGTCGGACGCCGACGCCATGCTACGGTTTTGCTACAGCCGTCAACGTCAAAAGGCCTGAACTGGTTCGCCTTCGGCGGCAGCCCAGCGGCGGTTCGGCGGCAATTTCTCATCCGACCGCATGTATAAATGCGACGATTAAATTTATTGGTTATTGGTATCTTTCAGTGCCAAAATCAATACCCATTCTGAATTCGACGTCGAGTTGCTAAATCCGGCTTTATTGCGGCAGTTGCATTTCGCTGTACCGCCAACTTAAAACGGTTAGTCAGTGAACTAGGTTAGCCGGCACGTCAGATATTCGGCAACCCGCGGAACGTGGACGTTTACGTCACGAGGTCAAGATCGCAATTTTCCACATGTCAGAGGGGAGAGCTTACTAACTTTTTTAAGTGTTCAAATTCGCGCAATTTTCAATGTATTCGTGCGGATTTGTTGCACGTTGCAATGAAAACTGACGTCCTTGAATAAATTTGCCGAACTAACCTGGACTGACCCGAACTAATTCAACCGCCGAACGTATTCGGGGCCATAATTTATCTGCAATTTTGGCGAACAAATCCGCCCTTCGGTCTCGCCCAGGATAGGCCTCCAAAATAAATTTGTGAAACCAACTGTGGCCAAGTAAAAAAAATTACATGAAAAATACCCGCCCCGTTGAGATAGATCGAAATTCCGCTTTTTAACCAGGCAATCTTCAAAATTAATGAACGTCATCCATTTCATGCTCGAGAAGCGGATGAGTGACAGGGCGTTGTTATCGCGAGCTCTGTTGCGAAAATAAAAAGCTAAAAAGCATTTACATGGCTAGTTTTCGATATGGTTATTTTCGTCACGGATTAGCCGGACGTGCCTAAGACGAACCGGTGCGGGTGCGCGAGGCCTCGGCCCTAAATGCGATTAGGGAGGAAAAAATCCGAAATGACCAACCACGCCCTCTTTCGGCAGGAACCGCGAAACGTTCCCGTTCTACTCGTTACGTAAGTTTAAAACTTCGACGCAACTTCAGGGGCTCTTGGACGAACATTTATTTTCCATATCCACGCACCTTTCCACCGGGCGATCATTTATTACTTGATGCGCTAGACGAAGGTGAAGGATGCGTCCTTCGAGCAACGCCCAACGACGCTCTTTAGTGAACCCGTCGCCCGAACGAATCTGTTTCGAATGTTCGAAATTTCAAAAAAGAATAATAAATCTTATCGGATTGTAAAGATCGCATCAAATTCATAACATTGATTTTATATAGCGAACTGTAAATCAAAAATAACAACCCGAATAGATCGGAATCCAAATCGCTTTTAAATCTAAGTCGTCTCCGAGTAATTTTTCAAGAACTCCCCAGGATACTTCAGCCATAATTTAGTGATGACCTCGTATCCTCAGAACAATAAAATGATAAATTCTTGTTTTAGCATTTCGGCCGCATATCTTCGAGGACATTTAAAGACAAATTATCGAGAACTTTTAAACGGTGGCAATGATAAATTGCTTCGATATCAACGTGGCTTTCCCTTATTTTAGAGGGTTGTAATTTATAATTCGTTTTATGGGCTCTGCCTCGGCAGGCTCCAGATTTTTTTTCCTTAACGATGAGTTCGCGGGAAATAAAAAAACTTTTCCCGCGACCCCCGTAGAAGGGATAACGCTGTCGAATTTACTGACGTCGCAAAAGTCATTGCCCCAGGTAGGTCCAAGCTTCGCAGGGACGCACGTCGGATATGTCGCTCTGGATGTACGCGAAGACGATGGGCCAGAACCAGGGGGAAAAGCAAACGAAGCAATTTGTAGAAGCGAAAACGACTAAGCGGCCAAACCGAGACCATCGTCCTTATTGGCTAAAAACAGGGGATAGACGTAACTTTCCTAGCCGGGAACGTGGTAGTAAGGCCCAAAAAAATTCAGCAAGATATTTGAATGTTCGAGTTAGCGTACTTCGCAAAACACATCAAGCGCATCTGTGAACGAAGCCTGGACAGATTAGGCCAATTACGACGAATAATGTCTTCAATCGGCGGTCCATCCAGCCAGAAAATGCTGTAGAGGGTCGCACAGTCCTCTACGCGACACCGATTTGGTGTTCGATAATGAGGAAAAATAAGGGTAACGTAGAGCGTTCAATGGAAAGCACTGCTACTGTCCATGTGTACATACCGTCTTTGCCTCTGGAACGCTTGAAGTACTCGCGGGAACTCCACCCATCGATCTTTTCTTCGGAGATTGGCGAAGGCTCGGCGACCTTCCGCGACAGGCCGACACAAGAGAGGTGACCCATCCAAGATCGGCGAGCGCAAGTCCGGAGACCAAGGGCCAGTGCACCAAGAGTCTGATTCTTGACCTGGACTTGGTGCGAAAGCCTGAATTGCCACACCCGGAAGCTTCAGGCAATTCACGCACCGCATACGGAAAACCGAACCCGAATGCGGGCGCCGCGGCGCCATAGATCCCGCAGAGCACTGGTTTTTCCAATTCGGACCCGATAGGAAAGGCTTGACCCGAATGTGGGAACACCGACACCAAAAACACCGGCAGCGGGGATGATGGTGGACAAAACAACTTGAGATCGATGACGCAACGTGATCTGTGACAACCAAAGAAAAGAGTCGACCAAAAAGAAACAGAAAAACGAGACTTCCCACAGATGAAAGTTGAAAGAAAAACGAATGAAAGAACACCGAATGAGATCTCCCCGATTCGGACTTTTCGTCCCCCAGGACCAGTTCAGGTGCCCGCGGGGACGAACAAGAAAACAACTTAAACTTTTTTAGCGACTAAGCCCCATCAGCGTATTCCGCACTAACCAGCCAATTCACCACGCCGGGTGTATTTGGAAGATTTTCCTCGTGGCAAAAAAGTGTCAGGTTTCACACGTGTGTATGTTGGCAAATGTTCCCTTAGGACCGTTTCTCCATAGATTATATTTTACGTTTACGCATTTGAAATTCATCTAGAACTGAAAGGAAAATAGTAGATGCCTCTCGTTGAAGGGATATCATATTTTCGACCCCTGATGCTCGCCAGCCTCAGGTATGGATTACATCGTCGTTCGAGACATACAATACCGGCCATCGCAAAGTGATTAGACCAGTAATTACCTCAAAACCGCTCAGAGACAAAAGAACGGTTTATGGACGGAAGTCATGAGGTTTAGACCGAGGTGCAGGCTGAAGAGTGTACAGAATGCGTGGTGGCTCAAAAAAGTGCACTGGAACCCAACTTCTCGTACCTCGGCCGATTTTTGCATTCCTCTCGAGATTAGACGAAGATGAAATACAACAAATATTTGTTGTGCGATTTCAGGAATGTTTTCTTATCAAAATCAGTTTCGTTCAGGAGATAATATCTCAATATATTACTTCTATCAACCACCCGGCCATTGGAGAATAGAACAAATAAAGAGCTGACCTGCCGCAGCTTCAGAGCCCTTGTTTTCGAAAATCAGTCAACAGAAGAAATATATTACCTACGGTGCCGACTTTGATAACATCCATCAATAAAACGATCGTATAAATCTTTGGAGATTTGTGGTTTCCTGCCCTAATCACGTTAAAAGTTTTCAAGCGTGGAATCTAATTTTACGGCACAGTTCAACAAATACGTCACACAAACGCAATATGGAAATTATAGTCAACTAATTTCTCTGTTTAAATCAAGAACTTATCAAAGGTTCTAGATTCGCGACTTTTTAGTATTGTAATATTAGAGTTGGCAAGAATAGCCATACAGACACAATCACTTCGGAACGAAGCACTGTCGAGCGAGGTTACTACTACGGCCGCCACTAGATGGCCAAGTGTCGGGGAATTCCCTCTTGCACTTGGGAACCTGCCCAGAATTGGAAAAGTAAGGCACCAGGGGAGGATGGATATAGACGAGATATAGAAGGCAGAGATGCAGTCAAGCGAAAGTATCTTCGTCGGTTTGTCTTCCTTAATTTTGTCAACTAATTTATTTGTTTATTAACTGCGAAGAATTTTCCCAATGTTATTCCGACAAACTAATATGATACTATTATCTTAGCGCCTGCTGAACAAACTCTTAATTAGCTATTCAAGGAAGTTTCCTTTCAAATCAACTCCAAAGCGGCCTTGTTTATACGGTCTGTCGAATAAACAATTTACAAGTTGTTAGATCATTTCAAAATTTAATAAAACTTTGCTCTCGGAACCAATTGCGAGGAGCTTTGTTGTGAAATATACCCCAGAAAACAAGGGGATTGTTTTAAGGGTGAAGTAACGCTCGAAGTTATATCGAGTATACAATAAAAGCCGCTATAACTTCGTTTTTCCTCTTAATTTTAACGACTCTTGATTGCTTTACCGCTTTGTGGGGGACAGAGCTACATGCACTCAACTTTTACGTTTGCCTAAATAAGCCGGATATCGTTGCCTTTCATTCCGGGTCTCTATCCGAGCCATTATCTCAAACCGAACTCATTAAACGTATAGACAACTAATAAATTGAAATTTAATCCGATGGCATGGGGGGACAAATGGCGCTGTAAATGGAAATTTAAAAGTACTCATCTCTTTTTAATGTACGCACACTGCATAATTGGAAAATTTAAAAAAAGACCGAATGGCAGGACGCATTCATGTTGTACGCGAATGGCCTTTTTGGTTCTTGAGCATTACTCACATTGACTCAAATAGCAAATTTAACAGCTCTGCTAAATTGGAATTTAATACCTTTGACGAATATCAATATTTTGGGGCATTCACGATATGTACGGCGTGATAATGGTTCGGTCTGCAAATATGGGCATGTGCTGCCTTGCGCCTCATAAAGGTGGTGCTTGCGTTGCATGATAGAAAAAGTGGTACCTTCAATAACTTTGCTGCCGTCTGATGCGCAGTAAGAGCCAGAAGTTTGTATCATTCTTCTCGCCTAAGGCCAGAGTAAGGTGCCTCTGCAAAGTGACGCCAAGAAGGTCTGGAAGTACTGTCTCTCCGTTCGCAGACTCACAGCACTGTTTTGTACACAAACTACTTTCCAAACCATAGCTACGGTTTGGTGGTTAAACTGCTAATTTATCTACTAAGCAATACCGACAAACGCGAACAAAAAAATATAACGACGCCGACAAGAAGACATTACGCGATACAAGTGGTGCCACCTACGTCCCTAAAAAAAGGTGTCCGACGTCATAAATAAACAAAAGCATTAAAAAATTAGCGCTCGCGGGGGTGGCGCGGTTGCCACGTTGACTTCGATCTATTGAAACATAGGTCTTAATATTTACCTAAACAAACAAAATGTGATAAAGAGGCCTAGACGTTTGGCGCAATTGCCACGTTGACTTGAGTCTAATAAAAAACAGGTATTAACACCATCCAAACAAAATTTAAACAAACCAAATGTAATAAAAACGGTCTAGATGGGTGGCGCAGTTGCCACGTTGACTTGGCTGGAATGAGACACAGGTGTTCACAAACTTCAAAAATGAATTTCCGCCGAAATTGAGATAGATGCGCGAACGAACCTAGCGGGTAATCACGCGCATTTTGATGTTTTGTCAGTTTGCAGCTCGTCGCAGTTTAGAAATACAGGGTGACACTTTGTGAAATGGTATCAAACGGTTTTCGAAAGTGAAAAAAATTCAAGTTAAATCACTCTCCCGTTATAAGAGTTACTCGAAATCTCTTGAACACAGACAAGGTAAGCCAGACAATCTCCTTTTCAACAATATACTTCGCGAGCCTCCCTGCGTCTCGGAGAAAGGACCCTCCGCTTCGCCACCTCGCGGGTATTGCACTTATAAAAGTTGGAAGTGGTAGAAGTCGGAACTTTGCGATTTTTTGAATTTTCCACCAAATCACCTAGCCTTTAATCATATCGGTCTGGACAATCGCAACATCCATTACTGGGCTAAATTTCTGTAAGTTCGAGATATCCATCAAAGTGATGCGCTATATTACTACAAGAGTAAATCATTAAAAAATACATATTTCGGCTCTACGTAAGTAGTTAATTACTAAGACAACACAATGAACAAATAACCGATGATTCGGTCTGTTGACTACAGCGTCTAATATTACCGACTATACCGACGCCCATGGCTTGAAAGCCGGGCAATTCAAGTTTGCTTCTTAAAACTGCAGGAATATTAATGTGTCAGAGCTTGTTAGGGTACAAAGACTCGTCTTATCAGGGCTCCGATTGGTTAAGTTAGTACTTTTTTAAATGTATTTATTACATATTTTGAAACAGATTTAAACAGTATTTTGAGCAATTTATTGTGATAGATGACTTGTAAAATCAAACGCAAATATCACGGACCGTAAATTCGTGTACTAAAAAAAGTGTATTAAAGCCATATACAGCGATCATTCGCTTTTTGCATCTGCTAGTCTCCGGAAATCAGTCAAGGTCATCCCTAACCTTACCTTTTCCAATATCCGCAGTCCAGGCGAAGGCCTCGACCAATCGCACAAATCGTCCAATTCTGACCTTAGGCACAATTTTATAAATAGCGTCACTATGCGTAAACCGGAATCCAGCAAAAAGTCTAATTCGATATGCGATTCGATGACGTAACCTTGAATTCAGCTGTCACAGCGAATAAGTAGGTCGCTCGGAAATCACACCGAAATCGTATCGCTCGTCCGGAATAACGACCGGAGCAAACTGTGGGCTCCATGTTGTCGTTGACGTTCCTCGGATCCAGGAATGGTTCGCGTGCGCATTTAGATCGATTTGATTCCGGATCAACCTGGCCCTTTTGGCAACGTGCTAACTCTGGATGCAGATCTTAGGCAGCAACATTTGTTGTGGCACCTCCATCTTCAAAGGGTAAAACTCACCCATAACATTAGTGCTTGAAAATCTGCCTCTGATACCCGATGATCGTTCGCTCAATAAGTTTTTATGTAATGTTAATAATCATCACAGTCCGTAGTTGTCGGTATCTCAGCAATTAGAAATTTTGAACACCCTATATATAGAAAGCCAGTGAAGATAGCCCCATTCTCTCGAAGCAACTGACCGAGTTCGAGGTCGTGGCATTTTTCTCTATCTATCGCTGTTACCCCATAAAACAAACTAAAAAAGTCCCCTCTACTATATATTTATTATTTAGTAAATGGGACGAAGAAAATAACCATTGCAGTGTAATTTGTATTTCCACAAAACCTAAGACGTGAAAACGATAGTGTCATTTACACGCCATAGAAAAAAGGAGAAAATTCATTAGAAGCGACTACTTTAATCGCGCCGAGAAAAGCTTAGCATTTCAGCTAAACTGTAGATGCCTTTTTTGAGATTTATCAAATTCTTAATCTCACCAACGAGAAGGCGCATCTTCTAATGGAAATTTGTAATTAAACCGAGTGTTTTCTGTCTTGAAGAGGACATCTGCAAAGGCAGTGTTCTCTGTAATAAAACCTTGCAATGTCTCCTCACTGACACATAAAAAAGTACTTACTAAAATATTATTTATTTTTTGGATGATTGTGAAGTGCAAATAATTTAAATCTAGACCAAGGCGTCTCAAAGTGCCCTGCGCTTTTGCAATGAGTAAAGCAATCTTGCAATTAAACGCCCTGTATATGTTCAAGCTTGGATAAATAGGAATGCAATTGACTAACCATAGTGTGCTCAGACAAACATAATGTGTGAACGTTTTCTTTTGGCACATGGTTCTGGTAGTTCTTCTTGACAAATGGCGAAATCAAGCTTCTGCATCAGCGTGCAGTGTCCTAATTTTCCTTAATCCTTCTGGAAGATGCACCTTGTACACACCGCCCTTGATGTCAATAAAGTTTCAAATTTGTTAATATTAATTAATAGAACGTTAGGGCTGAAGAGAAATGAATATTATTTCAGATATATGGGCTTTTGAGAATATAGGTATTGTTGTTTTATTATCGTAATCGTTTATTTAATAGAAGGAGCACAAAACATTTGAGACTTTAATAACCAACAAATTAAAATTGTAATCCTTATACAAATATGGGTTAAATCCTTCAATTTTAATACTAACAACCATGTGAAATGACATTATAAATAAACCTTAGCCTAGAAAACCAATGAATAGCTTAAGCCTCTTTGTACTCAATGTAAAATCCATCTGTACTTGTCTAGTACATATACTGTAAATCGTTGGATTCAATAAAACTAAACTGATCCCAAATTTGAGGCTTAATAACAAAAAGAAATATGATAAACATTAAAAAACTTCAATTTAACCAGAAATCTTTTTCACTTCTTCATCGATTTCCTCAACTGAAGCTTTAAATTTCTGCCACTGTTCTGGGGTAAGCATGAGTCCCTTTTTCCCTGGCTTCAAATCTCCTCCAGCATCCAAATAGAATTCCCGGATGTTCACATAGGTTTTTCCTTTGAATTGAGTTACTTTCACGTACCGGTTCTTGCCCAGATCCCATGTTGGTTCCTCATCGTCGGTGCGGGAAGAATTATCAGTCTTTGGCTTCTTTTTTACTGGTTCCCTCTAAAAAAAATGTTTGAAATCATTACTGTTGTTATTTCGACACTGGGGAAGCGCTCATAAAATTAATTCCATTCAATAATAATTATCACAGGTCCAAAATTTGCACTGTGTCACGCAAAGGGAAACTTAACCTAAGGACTAGAATTCCGTTAGAACATTGGGCAACAAAGCATTAGGGATTACAGCAGCTAAGAAGATATAATACTGAACATTGATACCATGCAGAATTGGAGGGGTTGATAATAGTGCGTGCATATATCGATACAATGCAGTGCAATCACTTACATCATCTGGGCCAGAATCCGAATCAGAGGTATCATCCTTCTTTGATTTTTTGTTCTTCGGCATAATGCTTGATATTTCTTCTTCTGTTACAAAGCAGAGAAGTCTAATCGAAAACCCAAAAAGAAGAGCACTGATGCTGAATCAGAAATCGGTAATATAAACCCCTAAACTCCGAAATGAGAGTAAGGAAAAAGCCGAGGAAGAGAATGCCGGAATGTTCTATTGACATTCAAGATAAACGCCAAAAATGTCTGTTTAAAAAATAATATTCATAATTCAAAATGGCCGCCGTGTTGTGAATAAATAAATAAATAAATAGAAAACAAGACGTTCGCTTTCGGGGCATTCGGAATCTCGTTTAGTTTGGCAACGCGACTCCTGACGGGTGTTTACAGTTAATGTAAGGTGTATAACAAATTCATCCAGATCATATTAAGTTCAATGTCGTCATTTTCAATAATGAAAGAAAAGAGGAAAGTAGTCGGTTCAGATATTTGGTGGAAGCACACTGGTAGTAGACAGTACCGTATCAGAGTAAACAGAGTGTCATGAGAAACAGCCACAACTTTGACAATGTCAAAAAATAAAAAGTAGGGTTAAGAGTTAGGTTTGTTCAGCGCTCACCAACCCATTGACCAACTACTAATGCATGATTGCGAAAAGTAAAACAGTAAAATTTAAGAAAAAATATTGCAGGAACATTTTTTATTTTGAGGAGACGGCAGTGTTGTATAATTGTAACATACCTAAAGGCATTGCGTCCCGAAAATTCCAGATTTACGAACGCCAGTTTTGCCTTGGCAGAACAGAGGTTGTTGATCATATTGGGCACATTTCCCAAAGATGTTGCAATTTCATTTTGATGCCCACAAAACACTATTACACTTACCCAAAAAGCAACTATAAGAGCAAAAAATTATTAAAACTATTAAAGATGTTGAAAGTGGCCATATCACTGAAATTTTCATGACATATTTACAGAAAGACAGCAAATTTTCATTAAGAATGTTTATTGAATTTTACATAATTGAAAACCCTTAGTTGTGCTTTGTCAATGAACATCTATCCTCACAATAAAGTTATATGTCTCACATGGCTTTTTTAAAGTCAATCATTCCTACTCAACTACTTTGTAAGGGAACAACCACTTAACTGAATGTAAACTATTGTTTTTAATTAATAGTTTAATAATATAATTACTATCAACTTGGATTAGAATCTGCAGGAGGATCCATAATGAGTGAAATTTTCACAACATTTTTAAATGCATTCTGGAGGTCTTCACGAACACTTTGGATGATTTGTTTAAGCCTTCCATCTTCTGTGCCAGCTACTAATTTTGAAATTCGTACTGAGGGAGTTTTTATTAAGACAACTGCAGTGATGGTACCTGGAATATGATAAAATATAAATTACATTATCATGATGAGTACATAAGAATTTAAAGAAAAGGCACCCTCATAGAACATAAAATAAACTATTCTAAATTGATATTACCCATGCTTACCCTCATCATTTAGATCAAAATATTCTAATTCAGGTTTCAAGCGGTAGGGAATTTCTTGTGGAAGAAAATCTAATAGCTTGGCTTTAACAGAACTTTGAATAATATTTTCTGCAGTCTGGTCTGTCCATACTACCTGGGGAAACATCCATTTTCCTGGCCTGGCAGAATCTATTAAATACTGTTTTACATCTTCTAAGCCATCTCCTAAAAATTCCACCCAATACATGGAAGATTTTTGCAAACTAACAGAATGAGAACCTTTCACAAAGTAAAAATAAAATTAGAAATGTACCTATTAGAGATGATACCATAAAGATGTCACTAAAGTATGGCCAAGCTCTAACATCTTTGTCCACATAATGCCGGGTCCGCTTTAACTGAGGACTTGGTACTGGCTTTCCATCTATACAACTATCAGTAAGTAGTCTTGTTATGTCCAACAGTTTTCTTTTTGACTTTAATTGATCTATCTGGAAATTTATTATTATTTTTTTTCTGTATTCTAAATATTTCTCATATTTTTTTACACTAAATGAACATACCTTATTTAATATAAGAAAACTTGTTTTATTCTTATTAATCTCCAGTAGACGTATGATTTTAATATCTAATGTCTCCCTTGTAAAAGTATTTGAAACATCATGTACCACTCCTACCACATCAGCCTCTTGCAGAACATTTTTTGAGTCTTTAAGAAAAGAATTTTCTAATTTGAATCTACAAACAAAAGGATAAAGTTGGGCAAGTAGTGCACAAAAATAGACATAAAGACTGTATTGCCTTTGTTATTGTATTTCTTCTTGCTCAACAATTGGCCATTCACCAGAGTCAACAATTGTGCAACTGGTCAGTTTTTTGTTGGTTTGTTAAAAATATGTTTAGAGAATTCTCAGACAGCTTTTTAGTTAATTAATAATTTTAAATTAAACATACTTTTTTGTTTCGTTCTCATTGACAAGACCTGGAGAATCAAGAAATACTATTTGCACATTCCCCTCAGTAAATATGGAGCGGGTTTTAAATCTGGTAGTGTGAACTTTTGAAGAAGTTGGACATGCCTGGAAAATGTTTGGTAATAATCCAAATTGAAAAGAACTAACTGTATTATCGATACTTTTCTGTTCATTAGATAATTGATGAAAGTACTTTTTCCAGAATTAGGAACTCCTATGATTCCTACTTTGAGCAATTTTGTTTCGAAATCTGGGAAAGTATTAGTTATATTTTTAATCGAATTATTTTGGTTGGTGCTTAATGATGCGCAATATTTAACTAGGCTTAAGATACACTGATTCTTAATTAAAAGCGTTGCGGAACGATTAATTAACATTTTTAATAATTTAGCAACTCCGGGAAAAAACTAAAAAATATACCATAACCAAAATATTTTTTAGGTTATATTTGTGATTAATACGGAAACAAGTCACATGGGACGAAAAAACGCTCCTTCACCATAACGTCAATAATTTCTCAGATGTTTTTAGTTTGATTTCGTGGAAGAAAATAAAAATAAGAAATACTTTTGGGCAGCGTTTCATCAAAATAGTGATCTATTCTTAAACGCGGGGAAACTTGCACGGCCCAAATGAAGAGCTTAACTGGCATCGTTTATTGTTTCTTAATTTATTTCTAGGAGTTTTCTGATATGAGAGTGGTGTATGAGATTACAAAGTTTTTTTTCGACGAGTCGTCTCTGAAAGTTACATTTGCTGGTCCTTACAAAGCGATAGATCAAGTGACTCCTATTCGTGCAGGGCGAGCCACAATCGCGGAGCCGGCAACAGCGACGATGCTGGGAGACGATCGACAGCGTGTCAGATCAGTAACCACACAACGCTAATCAAACCGTGGCGTCAAGGAATGTCAAATATGTTTCACCAGTGGTGCCACCGCACTTTCGACAGTCGCAAAGTCACTAGATGCTTCAGATTTATCATCATTTTCGGGCTTTTGGTCTACTAGAAAGGAAGAAAAAATATAAAATACACGTTCCCTAAAACCATTGACACTCTCAACAATTGCTCACTTGCCGCTTCGCTTTCTCCCCAACTTGGTATCGTGCATCGTTGCATCACAGCTAACAAGTCAAATAATCAAAATCAGCTGATGTTCATATCAAATCGTATCTTGACTTTTGTCTGTGGTTTATTTATTGTTTATGTTGTTATACCTTTCGTACAATTTTGCAACAGTCGAGCTGGACTAATCAAATAACCCCAAGGTTATTAAAAGAAAGTGGGTCGTTTTTCAAATCAGTAACCAGTGTGTTTTGTATAGTGAAGTTTTCTGAAACACGTTTTACTATCTGGACTCATGACTAGCTCAAGTTCCACAGACACCAATGGATCCAAAAATTATTTCGTAAACTTCAACCAAGACTCAACGTAAGTAATTACGCGTCTTATTTGTTGATAAATAACTTATGAGCATTGTGGCCTGGCCAGTCCATTGTTTCTGATACAAAGTAATAGCAATAACGTATTGTCATTGTACCACTTAGGTAGACCCATAGGGTACCCAATGTCTTGTGCAATGTGGAGTCAACCATTGCCTAACAGTATGTTACACACCAAGGTTCTTAAGTACATTGTTTTGAACAGCAAGATTTCAGCCTCAGGCATGCCATGCTGGGGATGTGTTGTACCATGATTAATATATGACTTTTTCTGCTACTAAACTTGACAAAATTGCAATAAACTTAATTAAACTTATGATAAATTGATCTCCAAATATAATGTATGTGGAAACATAATTATGTCCATAAACAAAACAATTGGGATAGGCACAGCATTGTGGCCTATTAGCTTGCTGGATGTATAATGAGCAAAGCAGCGGCTATTATTAACCTGTTAATCACCTATTTTAAAAGAAAAACAAGAAAATATACTTTATAGTCATTCAATAAGTTAAATAATGGTCTTCTTTAAAGCTAGTAGCTGACAATACATTTTAACTAGAATTTTAGTTTTAATTCAATAAAGCTTTCTTTGTTCAAACTTGACCTAAAATCTTCCCCATTAACCTTTTTTTTATTGAAATGAGAATTTTCCATGACTCTAGGTCAGGTGCACTAGAACCCCAATTATTCAAGAAAGTGCATGCCATAGATAGCCAATATCTTAGTTTATCTTGGAAAAAATATTTTTATTTTATTGGTCAGGATACAGTGCCTTGAAAAAGTGATCTCCATTTTAAGCTGTCTTGCCAATTTACACCAGAAAATGAACAAAAAGAAAATAGAAAATGTCTTTTTTTTTTTTCTAAGATGCTCTGCACATCCCAAAGTAGCCACATTTGATAAAATACCAAGTTGTTTTGCCCATAGAAATATACTTATACTAACAATATAATGGCATTAACAAATAAATTATTTTAATCATCTGAGTTTTCAACATTTGTAGGTACCTGTTCCTCTGTAGGAATGGTGTTACAAAGGAAAAAACACCTACCATTACTAAGCAGGGATTAATTCATTTCTAATTTCTATCTTATCATGCCCAAATAAATGAGCAAACCTTTGTTATTTTTATCTTTGTTGTTATCTCAACTATTATTAATTTCTCCTGTGTTCTCCTCTTTATTCTTTCATATCTCTAGCCATATCATTTTTTCTGGTTCAAGATTGAAATAAAAGTTATTCCACTTATGTTGTGACATCAAAAAAAATTTAGAAATGAACTTCCTTTCAATACTGTTTTTTGCAATATGCTACCAGCAACACCATCCTCCAAACGCTTCTTATGCGTCGATATTTTTCCACTCAACATATATTTATAATATCCATATGAGTTCATAGATTTTGATCTTTAAAAGTCCTAACTAATTAGCCTTAACATTTATCCTCTGCAAATTATATCCAATTTTAACTATTTGCAGATCACTAGCTGTTGGAGGCAAATTCGGCTATAAACTGTTTTCACTGGGGTCCGTTGAGCACCTGGAGCAGATCTACAGTAATGCCAATGGAGACTCCCGAATCGTCGAACGCTTGTTCAGCAGCAGCCTTGTGGCCATGGTGTCCCTGGCCGCGCCCAGGAAGCTGAAAGTGTGCCATTTTAAGAAAGGAAGTGAAATATGTAATTACTCATATTCAAATACGATATTGGCTGTTAAACTTAACAGGTAAATTGATGTTTAACTTTGTTGTCAACGAACTTTTTCAAGGGCTACATGAATACAATATGTTATTATCTCTTTTTTTACAGGGCCAGGGTGGTGGTCTGTTTGGAAGAGAGCCTTTACATTCACAACATTAGAGATATGAAAGTTCTTCATACAATACGAGATACCCCGCCAAATCCAAAAGGCTTGTGCGCCCTAAGTTCTAATAGCGAGAATTGTTATTTGGGATACCCTGGGTCGTCATCAGTGGGAGAAGTTCAGATTTTCGACGCTATGAATTTGGTAAGTCTCTAAACAGATATGTAGTGTATGATCAACGGCTCTTTCAGATCTTTTGGTTGTTTCTTTTTTCCATTTTTAATCGGTGGCATGGTTTTTCTTTCAGAACGCAAAGATTATGATCCACGCCCATGACAGTCCACTAGCAGCGTTAGCATTTACCCCTAACGGGCTAAAAATCGCCACTGCTTCGGAAAAGGGAACAGTTATAAGAGTATTTTCGGTCACCGATGGAACGAAGCTATTTGAGTTCCGAAGAGGAGTGAAAAGATGTGTTTCAATATCCTGTCTTTCCTTTAGTATGTGTGGACAATTCTTAGCCTGCAGTAGTAACACCGAGACAGTTCACATATTTAAGTTAGAAGAACCTAGAGATAGGTAAGTTTCAATGTAGTTTATAGTACAAATATTAACTGAGTATAAGATTTGTGAATGTACCAGTTAAAGGGTAACAGGATCATTTGTTAATCTACTAAAACGTCACGTGTGATATGCCATTTTAGTCCTAAGAAAAGCGCAGAAGAAAGCAGTTGGATGAACTATTTCTCCACGTATTTACCTACCCAAGTTACTGACGTGTTTACCCAAGGACGAGCCTTTGCGACTGCTTACTTACCCATTGGAGGCGTGAAGAATGTCATTTCAATAGTTTAGTGAGTAATTTTGCTTCATTTTTTTAGTATTGAACCTTACTAACAGGGGCCTTCTCTAACTAATCTAACCAATTCCCGATGTTTTAGCATCAAAGACGGACTCAGACTTTTAGTAGCTACAGAAGACGGAGTGTTTTACATATATAATTTTGACTCCAACGAAGGGGGCGACCTGCAATTGTACAAGACATACCAACTAGACGATTGCGGTTCCGATCAAGCTGACGCAACGCCTAAAGCCGCCGATAGTGACAAGCCAATCGCAGGTAAGACGAGTACTTGTGTTCAAGTAGCATTGGTTTGATCTTTGTTTTGTCCAGTTTTTAGTTTTCATTGCGTAATTGTAGAGTATCGTTTGACTATTTCTTGCTAAAGCGAAAGGCATTTGAACCTGTGAGAGTATCGTAATTTTTCTTGATGCTCTCAGATCAAAAATCAATGCCGACATTTATATTTGAGTAGGTTTCCCTGTACACTCCCCATCCTTACTACGCTCCTTTAGCGACAATGTTTGCCACACAAGCAATAGATGTAATTAGTTTCACCAGTATAATGGGCTTGTTTGATGGATAATTCAATATTTTTATATGGTGTTATTGGTAGCAGTATTGCTGTGGGAAGAATACCAGGACACTGTAGTAGTCGAATTAGTTGAAATGAAATTTGTGTATTAAACAGAGTATTTCCTAGTCATATGGCACAAATTTCGGTCCCAAGTTGCTGCTTTGCGCTTGGTTATTCGATGAAATTGATTCCTTGTTTAGTCCTTATGATTAAATTTATCCTGATTGAAGCCCAAAATACTGGCATTCTTTAATCAATGCAGGCACTTCTTCCTCTGCCGCTTGTCGTATCAGGAGTTACTGCCTTACCTCCTTACTTTCCTCGTATAATATGAATTATGAGTACGAATGCATGGTTTTGAAAAGTTACTCGTGCAAACATGCGTAATATTTTGTTTTACTTAAAGCAAGTGTTAAATCCATGTAGTAAGTCGAATACTAACATTATTAGAACATAATCACGACCTATTTAACGAGTTTTAATAGGTTTAGGTAACCGGATGACTAAGCAAATATTGCACAAGCCTTGCGTTGAACCAATACTTTTGTGTCCCATTCTTACTATCGAAAGTTGCTATTGAAGTAGTTTCATTTTATGTTTTAAAAGTGCATAAGTAGAAAATTATAGGTTACAGTTTGTTGATATACAGGGTGTTTCATAATAATATAGCAAAAAATTCAGGAGGTGCGTCAGTTGATGATTGGAAGAAAAATAGTTCATACGAACATGAGTCCCGTTTCGCTTCTTGCTGATATATAGGGTGGAAAAAAATGTTGCTTTGTTCTAAATAGGTACGTTCCAGCATTAAGCACTTTCATGGAAATTGGGGAGCCTGAAATAGATGTAGAAACACATCTTTTAAGGAGGAAAACGATGGTTACACTTTCACCAGTGGCGCCCCCAGTGATATGACCATGAACACTTTAAACGAAAAATATGATACGTCACTGTTTCTTTATATAAGAATAAGTTTCTCGATGCTCCATATTTCAGCGAAGAAAAGATCTCTTGAACATATTTCATAACGTTATCGGAAATTCGTGGGAAACTAAAAAACAAAAAAATGTTCGCCCCATGTTTCAGGCAGGAACCGATAAGAGACCCACGTTCATACGGACTTTTTTCCCTAAAATCATTCACGGATTCGCCCCCTGAATTTTTCACGTATCATTATGAACTCACCTAGCATATTAACTTTGAAACGAGGCTTGAAGCAGTAGAACTAACAACTAAACTGTAAATACGGGGAGTCTCACAGGGAACTGTGAATCGATCAATTCCGAAACGCCATGCGATGATCATGCAATTTCTTGTACAGGGCGCTTCCTAAAAGGAGCAGGGCTGCACGTCTCCATATGAGACAGAAAAGAATTTGATGGACGTTTTTTGGTCGCTCGATTGCTAAGCACTTCCAGACCAATGTGCGTATGAATTTACTTTTCCTCAATCACCCTGTCGTTTTTTCCCGTAATCGATCGATGCTATTCCCGGTGCGATACCCACACACAGCGACGTCACTTTTATAATCACCATCATTGGAATCTTCCAACGGGTTATTACAGTTACAGGGCCGGTTAAATTAGGATGCATTTTAATTTCCATTAAGAATCCACCTTGAAAGTAGATTAAACCGGTCTCGAAATATCGCGAGAAGAAATCGATCAGCTTTCAAGGCGGATTCTCCCTGAGCATTGAGATGAGCAACTTCTGCATGATTTGACCGACGTTGTGGCTGCGATCCTTTCGGGGACCCCGAGGGTGGTCGTGGTGAAAGTGGCCAAAAAGCATAACTTAACGAGTTGAATAAATCAGACGTTTCGAGGGGGTCTTAAGGAAACTGACTTTTCACGTTGTCTTATTTAGGTTTGTACAGATTCTATTGGGAAGTTGTACCAAGGCGTAATTAACTTGGGAAGCTGCGACAGTAACTAGTAACGATTAGACTGAACTGACTGATAGATTTAGGTTATTTTTTAACTATGTTATTTAGCATATCGTTGTGTGTTCGTTATTAAAGAGATAGTTTTGTACGACATATTATACTTCTTATAAGGCTAGGTTTCATCAGTTGCAAATCGGCTAACGGCAGGGCTGTTCGATTACTTGGATTATTAGCCACGTAGAGACAACTTCGTGCTCTTAAATGTACTAAACCACCTTGCATGACAATGTGGAAACAATTTAATCTACGTAATACACATCACATTCAGTTTGTTTCTCATTCGCTTTGAGTAACTTTTCGAAACGAGATCCTCCCCTTTAGGCGAATGTCAGCTGTAATAAACACCTACCTTCCAATTAATATGTTTTATTTCTCCTTCCGTTCTGCAGTACTGTGAAACCGTTAATAATTACGTCCGCTGTAGATAATCCCCTTTCCAAAGTAGTTTGCAGTAACCCTTATCCAACAATGATTTTCTTTGTTATGCAAGGCCTTCTAGGTAGCTACGCTGGCATCGTGAAAGGAAACCCCTCGGGCCGAATGTCAGGTACTGGTCAGTATAATATTTCTAACCATTTTTATACGTATTAGGAACTTTCATTTTTTTTTGCTTTGGTCATCTTAGGACGGGAGCTATTCGTTATTTAAATGCAGCTATTTCTCGTTCACCATTTTGTGACGAAACGTTCGTTAACGCTCAAATTTTGCGCATATCTGCATTCAAATGGGATACGTAACGTTTACAAGATGATCTCTTTACTCCATAATGAAACTTACTCCTTCCTGTTAAGGTAAAATTGTTAGCATGAGGTGGTATGCATATCCATGCTACTTCAGTCTGATGCGAAGGTACCACACTGTTTATTTACAAGACGATTTGTTTAGATAACGCTTCGATTTTTTGCTTATTAGTATGCTTCACTAACCAATAATGTCAACGAGTTTCAAATGCCTTTCTGTAAGGCTTGTTTATGCTAATGAATATTGACACGTTTATGCATACTAATTTTCCTGAAGTTTTTGCCTTCTCTTAAGTTAACACAAATGTGTATGCATAATCGCACCTAATGGTCACTTAGATAGGTTTTTCGCCCCCCTGAATTTATTCATCCAGCGCCAACATCATCCATTTTGGCCCTTATGTTGTCTAATGTTGCATTTCTTTCGTTTCAGTTATAGCGAATGATTGATTTTACTGACGCCGATGGTGTCTTTTCCAGGTCTTTTAATAATTTCCGTTGTAAAGTGTTCTATCGCGTTCTTGGATAATGCCCGATTTACGAATAAAAATAAAAAATTAACAGACAAAATGAAGGAGCATTTAATCTGTGGATCGTTGCAGAGGTATTATGCCAAACTGTACCTCATAAATCAACGAAGTTCTCGACCGGTTCGAGATGAAGAGCTCCACAAATACGTTTAGAAACTATGAAAGATATTCTTCACCCACTTAATAATAATAAATTAAAAACAGTCACTTAGTACCGACGAGTTCGCATACACAGGGTCCGACATCTGAACGAACAGCATGAGGATCTGGGGAACCGCAAGAGGTACAAAAGCGGTGGAATAGCAAAAAAAGCTGCGCGTTTTGAAGCTCAATTAAATTAACCGACTTTACGTCTGTTACTGTTCCTAAGATCTCCGTGCCGTCGATTCTTATGTGGGAGATCGAGGAAAACGTATGCGCTCATTCGGTCCATGCAACATTTCGCAACAATCATCATCGATCACTTCGAATCTGAACGATAAATCGTCACATCACTGACCAACTTTTCAAACTGCAGAGTCGGAAAAACTGCGGGAAATGGCCCAAGCCACTGAAGCTCCTCCACCGGACGGTTTTCACCTGACAGACGACCAGGAGTACCCCCCTTTAACTCAAAATAGCGACTTGGATTAATGACTAAATCCTAGACAATGTCATATTACGCATTCTCGGTATATTTTAGAGTCTGGTCGTCAAATTGATGTTTCATTGTCCAGGGGGCATTTGCATATGTATTTCCCATGTTTATATAGGGTGGTCACTTACAATGCTCGCCGTTCGGATCGAGGAAAGGGGACCAGTTACACGGTGTTACGCTTCAATAGGCAAAAATGTGATGACGATAGAATGTCGCTTTGTGCGTTCTTAAAAGGTGCAATTTAACCGACTTTGTAACTGGCACCTGGCCGAAGATCCTGGTTAGGAGCATTGCAATAACGTTCGCCCTAAGTAGTATAAATGCGAATGGCGTAAATGCATTGGAATCAAAATAGTAACAGGTTCAGCCGATCAGACGAGCCCTATCAGAATGAATGTGTTTGCGCTTCCTGCAAGTGCGCAACATAACGCCTTCACTCTTCTGATGTGTTCCTGAGTATGTAGGTAACGCGAGGGGGACGTTATTTTTGGATCCAAATTCCGCCAATCAGACGGACCTAAACCATTAGAAATATCAATTTGACGATTTTTCATTAAAATATTTTTAGCAGCGTTTAAAGGTTTTTGTAAAATTGAAAGCGACTTAAATGTGCGATTTTCATTTATGGCGGATTAGTTCTGTTTTGCTGAAAAGCTCTTCAAATGTTGATCCGAACAGGATAAACAGCAAAATAAAAATTAAAAAAAAAATGATGCTCTGAAAAGTTAAAATTACACATATCAAAGAAATAAGAATCTATAGGCATAATTGGTTTTTTATTTATAATTACTTAGTGAAATAATTGAATTAGTGTTGCGGTGTCAAGAAGCGCACTCGTGCTTAGTATTAAATATTTAAGTAGACTTAAAAAGTGGTAAAACCTATGTCGGAAAAAACCCTTCGGATTAAGTCTAATGGAAGTTGGTCGCACTATCTCGTCGAGTGCCACTATCTCTGTTCTTTCCAAAAAAATAGGGACGTCACAGTCGAACGGCAATACGATGGAACCGGTCTAAAGTAATTATAAAAAATGTTGCTCTTTTTGGAAGCGTTGCGATGCTTTGCCATAATATTTTGCGCGGATTTCAGGGGAGGCACGACATATTCGACGGTCTACATTATCAAAAATTAGATTGAATTCATCGATACGTTGGTCATTTTACTTCAACACGTTGAAAAACATCCAAGCGAAATGCTCTAAAACTAATGCCAGTTCGTTGGTGTACAGGGAAAGTGCACCTCATATTTTCGGGTATAGTCCTTCGACGTAGCATAATGTAATTTGTAAGTTTATAGCGCCTCCACTATTCAATGGGAATTTATAAGCCATTCATGATTGAACTGTGTTGGAGTTGACCAAACTGGGCGCGCATAGAGTCCTTAAAGGTGATTGTGTTTTGTAAATAATAATTTTCGTTAAGTGATGTAAATTTGATTATAATTTAGAGAATGCAGCATAATGTTTTTTTTTTGTACAAGCGTGTATTGGTAACAAATGAGAAATATATGTGTTGCTTTGTCAAGTTCTAGTTTCAATTCATGGCCGAGGCACAACATCGGTTAATAGATTTTCCGCAACGGTTCGATAATAAAAAAAAGGGCACTTTATTAAAAACCCAGTGTTATGTGAGAGAGACTACCAGCATATAGCTATCCCTGATTTACCGTTACTAACGACTACAATTGTGTTATTAATACATATTGTACAGTTATCTTCCTTCTATTAACGGTTGCAACGATTCTCCCATATTTTAGACAGAAGAAAACGTGTGTAAAGTTTATTAAACATCTTACACACCCGACACGTGTACAAGTAAGCGACAGCCGAATTCGCTCACATTCATGATGTTTTTTAAATTTTTTATCAAATGTTTATTTTTTTATGGTTTTTGATACAATATCACCTAAACAATCATTAATTATATATATATTTGGTATTTTTATCACGAAGGAATTCTTCGAAAGCACACGTGACATGGTGATGATTGAGTAACCAGTTAGAAATGTATTCGTTTAGGGCGACAAATTTATTTAAGCAAGTTGCTCTGTTCTACACATCCACATTTAGATTCCTTCTTCATTCCTTCAACTTTTTGGTATCTCTAAACCCTCTTTTTTAGAAAATTTAAATTTTGCTGTAGTGAGGTTTTTCATCTGAAAAGCTACATCCACCCTCGTATTAAGGTATACTGTTTGCGAATTAACGAGGAGAGCCGCACGCAGTCTGTCTCCCTCACATGATCTATCGTCTTATTACCTTTCGTTTGAACCCGTTAAAACTCTATGTGCATAACAGCGAAAATGTGTGTGTCCGTACAAATATACACAAATCGGTAAAAATCCAACTTAACAAAAGTTGGCCCGCATTTAGATTTTTGGAAGCCCGATTCAAGAACTATCAGGAGATAAGTATACCCCCTCGCACTTCTGTATTCCTGATGCCAAATGTTAACGAATTTGCGCATGCCGTAAATTGATTTGCCCAAGAACTACCACGAGCTAAATATACTTCCTCGCCAAACTTTAAATAATAATAAATAACCAGAGCATTTTAAAAAATTTATTCACTTCACCATTCAATAATATAAGTTAAAATAAACCGTCTTATATCTACACGAAAGAATAGTGGTTGTATATTATGTATTTACAGCAATAAATACAAACCATATTAGGAATTAGCATTATAGCATTATTTCACTTAATTTAGAGAAAAAATTCATTCCAAGGTTACGTTTCACCTCAAAACAAATATTTATTATAAAAACTTCTCAGCCTTAAAACTTTGAGCTTGGACCTGAACTTACAATAATGTTACTTGTAAGTCTCTAAAGACGTTCCAGTCCCTGCTGCCAATGAATGACGAAGTAAAGTGGTTGCAGCCGAGTTAACAAGCTCCCATTTGGATGATCGACTAAGCGACTTTTCTATAATAAATATTCGCTCGCTGGTATTATCTTGTGCTATATTTAAAATTATAAACAGGCTAAATTCTAAAACACGGTATTAATACCGCACGTGTGCTGGAACAGAAATAATATCACCTACAAGTAAGTTTAAGTGGAGATACCAAAAAGCTACCCTTCCAGGGCGGATTAAAGCTTTTTTTTTAACGTTCAGGTAATTCTGAGCTTCGATTTCAAAGTAGCAGTGGGGATTGTTACCAAAAACGGGCTGCAGATTGAAACAAGATAAAAACGTGGGATATCTTTTAAGCCAGGTCTTCGCCCAACACACGCAACGACTAAATAATAATTTATTACAAATCACATAAATCGAAAAAAAAATTATCATAAGTTGTAACAAATAAAACAACAAAATACCTTAAGACTGATTACGCGGTAAATTGCACATCGCGCATGCTTGAGACTCGGATTCGTTGATATAGGTGCAGAAATGGCAAGGCCACTTAGGACCTCCACGCGGTGTTGCCGGATTTCCTGAAGTCATGCTGCCTGATGCTACACTTCCGGGCCTGAAAACGACAATAAAATTGCCAAAAAATCTAAGATCGGAAAATTGGATTGCCTCCTTCGGTCGGACCTTATAGCCCTTGGCTAGTAAGTGCTAATATTTTCAGATCGGTTGAAACGTGCTACGAAAACCTACCTAGACGGCGGTGGCGAACTGGCGGCGATCAATTGCTCCAGAGTGGCCCATTGCTCCGATCGGGACCACTCGGTGGCGGCAGATTTGTCCTTTTTTTTCAACGCCTCTAGCAACGGCGCTAAGTAATCCTTCATCGGTAACATATCCATGGTGGCGATGTATATCAGAAGGTGAAAATCGTCAATCGCTTCGTAAAATTCATCAAATGCAAACTGCTGGAGGTACGTAGCTAATGCGTTGAAATCCTAGTAAGAGGAGCGCGTGAGGAGAAGAGGTGAAACAATTATTCGGTACAAAGTATTACAGGGGGTCTCATTCAAGCATTTCGCGTTTGCATTGGCGTTTGGATAAGCATTCCCTTTCCTAACTGTTCGGAAATGAGACTGCATTTCCCAACAGCGAAGTACTATTTGTCGAACTGTAAATACTGAATCTCTTTCGTTCTCCGCGAATTGAGAAAAACGAGAGCAACTCCGGAGAGGCCGTTGTGCCCGATGTTCTCGCTTCTCGTTTTCAGTACGAGATAGAGGCAAAGGGGCTGTACGGATTATTACCTGAATGTGCCCATCAACAAACCGATTCTCTACGGGGAATGGTTGTTTGGAAGGGTCTGGGTTGAATGTGTATGAAGGAGTGACAGGCGTTGAGGCTGGAACATCGACGAGGAGATATTCAACAGGCAGTGGTCTGGCTAACTTTGAGACTTCGTTGCCATAGGAATCTTTTTCCTGGAAAAGGAAACGTTGTGTAATTTTCTAACAGTAAACACCAGTAAAAGTCGATATGAAACGCAGAAAGGAGCCAGTGGAATTTTGATAAAGCGACGACGACGAACATAACGCATCCTCGGTGTTACAGGCATGACCGTGGCCTTGCCGTTCCCCCTGCGGTGCTCCGTCGTTTGGCGCCGCACATGACTGATATTATATAGATTACTTAATAGTTAATTTGTTAAAATAAGCGACCGATTACGGCAGATGTCGCTAAAGTCCGTGGATAACACGTTACGTACAAATCAATAGCGCGAAAAAGACAACAAAGACGGCGCGAGCGTTCGAAATTAATCCAGCGACGGCGCAGAAATCATGCTGGCGAGTACGTGCGTAGCACAGTGGTGGTGTCGATGAGATCACGGGCAAAAAACAATGTGTTTACATTAGGCGCATACCGGGGGCTTGTTTTTTTCCAGGCTCCGTCGCGCTTCGACATCTTGTTTTGAATGCGATTTCGTTAAGATCAAATAAACCGATCGGCAAGAAAAATTCCCTAAAAAAAAAAAGAAAGAAAAAATAGAAATTCTCGAGGACGCGCGAGGCGCTCGCAGCGATGTGACGTCACAAATCGTATGATCAACTTTAGTCGAGCGGCGTGACGCGACACAGTTTGGGGATTATGGGAGACATTTGGCTTTTTCGGATTTACAATTTCCTTTTATTGGTTGATTATTCGTCCAGGGTTTGTCCTAAAAACGGGAGAGAATGGAGATAAGCAGATCGCTTTTGTGGAGGATTTGGGCATTTTTCCGCGCTGACATGAACCGAATACCTCACGCCGCGATGTGACGTGGCGTTTTCCAGAATCCACTAGAGCCGGGAGACTAGAACAAGTTGCCAGGGGCGATGCCAAAGGAGGTCAGATTTTGCCATTTTTTTACTCCACGAAAACTTAATTGGTCAGCTCAATCAGTGGGTTTAAAAAGTTTACCGCCACTGACCGACACGCAGGCTGGGAAGGGGGATTCCCCGAGTCGCCAATTAGGCAAAGGGGCTTACTTTCGAAGCCGACCGTGGAAATCGAGTTCTTATTGAAATATGGTCCGCAAAGGTGCTGGTTTCGACATATGGAGTGTTAGAAAATAAAGTTTCTTTTCGGCTTTTTGACGACATCTCAGGAACCCGTCGAGGAACCGAACTGGGCTCGTGCGCACATATCATCAATGGTATCAGCTACTTTCGAGTGGATTTTCAGACTTTCGTGGGGGCTTCGCGGCCAATTTCTGGCCGCTGGAACAACTGGCATGCGGCCTGCTTCAGAGCACTTGACCGAGAGCTGGTGTAGAAACCATTGGCGGTTTAAAGTGTGGTTTCGAAATACTAGGTGACGCAGTGGCGTAGAAACTAGGGGCGAAAAGCCTCACATAAACACCGAAATCTCCGCCAATAGCGTATGAAAAAAAATGAATTAGCGCTCGAAAGTAGCTAACACTGATGATAATACGTGGGCAGAAGCTCAGTCCAGTCCCTCGGACAGTTCTTGAGATGGTGCAAAAAAATTGCGGGCCCATGTTAATGAGGACACTTTCTCTCACGGTGCACCGAGCAAACACCCTTCACGTGCGGATAGATGTCTTGAAGCGCCCCGTGCAACAGACTTCCGCTGTGCAAAGGGATGAAACGAGGGAAAAAATTGTGGATATTTCAATTTTACCCGCTAACCCGGCAATTTGGGTTATTGCATTTTCGGGGAAAAATATTTTCGTTTTGGTCGAAAACCGAACGTGGTTCCGGGTTGTCTGAAGTGTTTTCAAACGTGCAGTAGTGGCCAAAAGAAGATGGACGAACTGAATTTTTCAGTTAAATCGTGCATATGCTAATTGCCGCAAAGCTCGTTGTAAAAAAATAACAATAAAGAAATGTTGATAAAGTTGCTTTATTGTAAATAAAAAAATATATATCTTTGGAGTTTGCCTGGTCAAAAGTAGATGCACGCGGTGAGAACGGCTGAATTTACATTAACTTATTAAGGTATAGGAAAAACGCTAGTGCAATTTGCACTCGGTTTACAGTTTACAACGCACCTCGCGGTGTAAAAGTGTCCGCCGATCTAAAGGAGCGAGCCGTTAAAGCTTTTAATGAGGGCGAACTGCAAGTGCAAATTACCCGCAGGTTCGGTGTTAAAAAGGGCACTATTTGGACTATAACGAGAAGACATCAAAGGACTGGACCAATTAACCCGAAACTAAAAACTGAACGACCAAGAAAGCTAAACAAAAGAGATGTGCGGAAGATAAAGACCGTTAGTTCGAAAAATCCATTCCTGTCCTCTGAGAAAGTCCGATCTGAGCGGGAACTTTTCGGAGTTCCTACGTCTTCGAGGTCTGTAGAACGGAGATTGCTCGAATAGAAATTAATTGCACGGGGGCCAGCAAGAGAAAAACACTTTTCAACGAGAGAAAAAAATCTGGAGGGCCGAACGGAATCCGCTAGACAACATGTTCACTGGTTGAAACGAGTTCGCTGAAGCGACGAGTCCAAGTTCAATTTGTTTGATTCCGATCCGAGACGTTCCACTGGTCAGCCATTGAGCCCCAAACGCCCCAGACCCGCGGCTAAGCACGGGGGGAGGATCGGGAACGACGTGTGGATGTTTCGGCGATTTTGGTACTGGCCCGCCACATAGAATAAACGGGATCGATCGACGGACGTGGGCATAATTCAGGACGTTACGTCACCTTACTCTGAAGACAATTCGACGTTAATATTCCACTTTAGACCCGACAAGCATTGCTCGGAGTTAGTTGAACGAATTGTCGAAGAGGAAAAAGTGCCGACTGCGCAGCGGCCTTCCCACCGGCCCGGTCTGAACCCCATAGAAAACCCGTGGCAGATCGTTGGTCGGGGATTGAGTTACGGACGAAAGTCATTCAAACTGCCACGGGCTACTTGGAGTGATACCGGAAAAATGGGAAGATGCTGATCCAGGGATGTTAAACAAATTGATCGGATCAATGCCGCGGAGTCGGTGACGGGCGTTAGCGGTTTCGGCGAAGCTCCCGGTTGATTGTTAAAATAATTTTAAGCCGTTACGTTTCCGTTTCTACTTTCCGATCGGTCCGCCCACTTTCCACCAGGTAGAGAAACTCCAAAGATTTATTTTATTATTGTTATTATTATTATTTATTTTTTCTTTACTAGCAACGAAGCAACTTTACCAAACGTTTGTTGTTGTTGTTGTTGTTTAAAACGCGTTTTGCGACAGATAACGCACGCGCACGAGACGCAGATCGACCAACGCGCGCACAGACTTAGTCGAAACAGCCCTCGGGTCCGTCTACTTCGGCGAGGGCGCGTGCTCGCCTCATCGAGCACACCACCCGTGGTTCGAAAAAAGATCGCGCCGGGGCCCATTTGTCGGCCACATTTTTTTTTTTGGGGTGGGGGGTCGGCTCCCGGCAGCCCCCGGCCGCGGACCTGGACCACCCTGTACGGGCTTCTTACCATCCAGGACTCCAGTGCGATTCCACGCACATTTCGTGATACGGCTGACGAAACGGACCACTGTGCGGCGCGCCGCTTCTAAGCTAACTGTAAACTTGGCTCGACGGACCAGTCGTTAACATGATGTGGCACATCGCGTAGCGGCCACTAATAATTTTAAGTTTTTTCGTATTAATGCCGATATCGTCGGCATCAAACAATTATTATGTAATGTACACGTCGAAAAGTACACGCATGATTCGCCGTTTTCGTTCCGGACCGCAAACCAAGTACAAAATATCCGTAAAACCCAAATCCGTTTGCCGAACCACTGTTTTTTTTATATTAAAAACGACCAAATAATTACTGCATCGCTTTTATCGGAAATATACCAAAGGCTGTGTAACACATCGTATAGTTTTAAAACGGTAAGACCATTTTAACAGGCCGGACACGAAGATTTCGCACCAAATAGTGGAAAACAAGCGCGTGTACACAGGAATGTTTTGATGTGATGTAAGACGCAAAAGCCACTTGTTTGACTATTTCTACCTGTTTTAATTTTTGCCGCCAACTGTTACTCTGTGTTATTGATTCGTCGGGCCACCCCACACCCATGGGTGTCCCCATCGGGTCAATCCCCCCCCCCTCCAGCACACCCACCCCCCGCACGAATTCGGAAAGGTCGGAGGTACCTTACCGCATTGGTGCCAGTGCGGCAATGTGCCCCCCTCGCCTCGCCGCCGCGGCGAGTTTTAAACGGCGAGACTCGCGAGTGATGTCCGGCAATGTCTCGTACAACCAGGATGGACGGGACGGCCGTATCGCACGAGGAAGAAGTGTCGAGCATGACGCCGAAGGCGGAGTGCCCCATCGGGCGAGAGCGATACGGACGGTCTACCCCAGTTGTGCGGAGCATGATTTTTCTAATACCTGTAATTAAGACGGGGCAAGAACGTCCGGCCGGCGGGCCCCGGAGGGCCCGCCGGCCGGACGTCTAATGTTCGGTTCGCCAAGTGCCACCCCCACACAGTGCAACAATACAATTACGTAGCAGAGGTTTGTAATCGGCACGAGTGCGTTATTTGCGTATCGGCTGTGCATCGTTTAGCAATTTCTCGTCGTCCCACCGCTGCCGTTTTACGACTGGTGGCAGGAAAGTGTCCCCGGAATGAAAATGTAAATAAACGATTCCGTGAAATTCGCCCGGCAAAATTGCGAATTCGGAAAATGTCGGGGTGGTGCATTGCCCACGACCGAAAATTGATAACCTGCATACAAGGTGTTTCCGAAGAGATGGTGTAAATTGAACGGCCGAGTCCCGCGTCGAGTTCGAGACGAGAAGTTCGCACGAAGACACGGCCGGAAACGCTTCGGCTTCGCCCCGCAGGGCGTTAAAAGGCGCCTTTTTTCCGTTTGTCTTTAACTCCCTGTGCATTTTTTTTATCAAAACTTCCGAAAATTTTCACGTATAACACGCCGAGCGTTTGCCACGAACGGAAACTTTCGCACGTCCGCTTCAGCCACGGGGCGCTGCGGCCCGACGGGTCTTGAGCTCTCACTTATCGCATTTTTTCCTGTCAATATTTTAAATATTTTAAGTCAATTTCCGAGATCCGCGTCGGGCCTTCCCACCTTTCGGCCCCTCGCAAAGTCTCGCCTCAACTGATGGTTCGAGGTAACAATCACGGGGGTGTTCGCACCACTCAATCCAAACGATGAAACAGCCCTCAGCGCAGTTGGCCGTGATTTTTTGCTGCATTTGTTTGCCGTCAGGTTTGACAGCTGTCAGCTGTCTGAAACTGTCAAAAAAAAAAAACCAACGGTTTCGTTTGTAAAAACACAGAAATATTTTTTTAACACCCTGTAGATCGGAGCCGAAGCCCCGCGGGACGCGTCTTTACCTGAGCTTTTCGCGTTAAATTTCGCTCAGGACTACCCCATTAAATTTTTTACCGCCCATTCAGAAACACCCCGCACACGTCGGATTCTTAGCTGCCGCCGTCCGCTAAGAACCGTTAAATGTGGATATTAATACGCGATTTGTCGATTTAATGCCTCGGAGGTTAATTTGAACGGGAGAATCGCATCTGGGGATGAAACCGATTTGCATTTGCTTAATGGCGATCGCCTACGCCTAAGTAGGCGACAAACGGCAACTTTCGGCAGGGGATGGCGGATCGGCCTGACCTTTGGCCGCCCAAAGGCCGTCGAATGTATTAATACTTTTTGATTGTTGTTCCCACACGCGCAGTCCACCTCGCCTCGCTCTGCTCCTCGTTGCGCGCTCTAAAGATGCTCATGTTTATGTGCGTTAACGTATTCGCTATTCTTTGTTGCTCAAGTTTCGTATTAATTGCCATAAATTAAAAAAATAATTATTTCCTACATATTTTTGCCCATTACTAATGCCGCAGATAATAAATTATGCACAAAATTTAATTTTAAAAAATGTAGAAATCTTGTTATGATAATTGTCGAACCGGAAAGGGAGTTCTTGGGGAGTTTTCGCAAGGCGGATCGTTCAAAAAAAGTGAGGTTAAGAAGGGCACGTAGGGGGCAACCGGACTAGTTCGATACCTCGCGGGTTATCACCGCCACCATTTTCACAGCGTTGTTTACACGCATATATTTGCAAATCGCTCGGTTTAAATATCGTTGCAACAATTAAAAACACGTGAGTTGTCATTTCTTAAATGACCTGAAATTATGTAAGGTGTCCATGCGCCGTTGGTTTTTCTATTAATATTAAAGCGATCGTAGGTAGTACGGTTTAATATGGTTGTAATTCACAGGCTGAAAACAAAGATCGAAGGTTAGGAACGAACTAGGGGCAGAGGTGTCCACTGACCAGGCGAGATCCTTTTAATGATAGCACATGCATAGGGGGTGTGCACACGGGATGCGCATGCGGGGTGTTCTCTAATAACAGGTCGGAGGTTCAGCGGGCGAAGCTGCGAGTGGTTTTAAGGAAAAAGTTCATATCGACGTGGGTCGGTTCTTGCTCCCTGTGAGATGAACAATATGAATTTTTCTCTTAAGTTTTTGTCCTGATGAGTCCCTCCAGTGCTAAATATTTTTATGAAATGGGACATGAAATAAGTGTGAAGACACACATTTTAAGGGACAAACGACGTTTGCACCTTCGCCAGCGGCTTCCCCATTGACGCGACCCTGGAAATTTGAAATGGGAAATGTGAAAGCCCACTGGGCTCTTTTAACAAAAATAATTCCCCACATGTCCCATATTTCCGCGCGGAAAGGTCTCACCAATACCTTTCACGACGTTAACCATTTTCCATGGTCGCGGAAGTGGAAAGTCCGAACGCTCTGCCTCGGAAAAAATTATTTTTCAAACTAATTTTGGGAGATGGCGACGGCAAGCGCCATGGTCCAGATTCGAAACGGCAACAATCCGCATGCGCAGAAACGACATTACTTTCCGATCTGCCTTACACAATCGCTTGTGAACAAACGGATCGAAACTGTTTGTTTACATGTCAGTTACCATGGCGTAGACAACGAGTTTACGACCAGAGGGCTTTTTCGCAGTTTTAAGGCGCGTTGCCCATGGCAAAGGACCGTCAAGGTATCACCCCAAGACCCGTAAAATGAAAATACCGTCCGTCAGTTCCTTTCGGGCCATCTTCAATCAGATATCTAGGCATGGGCTGTTCATGCGTAAAACGTTGCACGTACCATGTGCCGGAATTGTGCCCTTGGTCGAATCGAACCTTAAAGTTTCGCTTGTAGGCGCCCTTTCGGCCCTTAGAGAACAACGAGGCTGCCCACAAAAATAGTAGAAACGGCATTTTTTAGCCATTTTTTTTTTCGAGAGAAAGATTGGTGGTGGGGAAAAGCTTTTTTTTCGATCTTCGGGAACAACCGAGCGCGCTCGCAAAGACCGTCCCTTCTGAGATCATCGCCATTTCGGGAGCCACGCGACTTCCGAGCTTTGAGATGACCGCGCACGTATAAACACGTTTTCACCAGTGTCAAATTGATTTTGATGAAGTTGATAAAAAACATAGTCTCGGATCTTCAGTGATTAGATTCGTGCCACTCCACCTTTTAAATAACTAAATTGTTTCAATTTAAATTTAATAATCGACTCGTCTAATTCCCGCTTTGGGACGACGAGACGTTGGTCATTTTTTTAAACAATAAATGGCAAAAGTGCCGGTCCACGAGGAAAGAAATAATTTCGCTTAAAGGAAAACGCGGGCCGATCCGAAAACATACAATTCATATTTTCATGGAAAGTATCGACTTAACAAGGAGCAGGCGACATATTTTCAGACACAGATGGGTTGGGAATAAACACATAAATACAGGGTCTAACGTGTCATCATGGAGATATTTCAGGCGGCGACAGTACTCCGCGAAACAATAAAAGATGCTAATAAACCCATGGTCAGCGAACGCACCGCGGTCGATGTACAGGGTGGCAAAGTTACACACATTTTTTTTTTTTTTTTTAAATAATATTTTGCGTTCTTGCGTACGCTTTAGGTCAAATTCTTGAAATTAAAGATTTTTTCGGAAAAAAATCAAAATTACTCGAACAGCTGAAGCCCGGCCACGGCCCGCAATTTGCATCGAAAATGTGAGAGAAAACGCGAAACTCCGCCGCGCAGCACGTCGAAAGTGGTGCGTTTGCGACAATCGTCCCCACACACATCCCCACGGCGCTACGCTACACCCTGTATAGTGCGGCACACTAATGAACACGTAAAAATAAGACAACACTAGAAAATACACGAACCTCGCAATGTAATTATTACCAAATATTTATTTTCTATTTGTGGACTGCTATTAATACCGCCATTACGGAAGTAAATCGATAATGCCCATCATGCACAAGGTCCGCGCTTTCCCTTAATCAAATAAGATGCAACTTCCAGTCGATATTTGAGCTCGAAATTAGGGATAATCTCGATTATCCCCGGAAAATAAGTGGATAATTTCCGGCAAACAGAATTCTTGTATGGAACCTACTTGTTGCGTAATACGTGAGACCCTGGCTTGAACTCTATTGATTTTAAAAGCAACTAGTATTCGGGGCTCTGTACCTTGTTATTGCCCTCGTTTCCTGACCGAGCTGTCATTTCTGCCCAAACACCCCCTGGAAGTGCTAACGCACGGGCGTATGCGAAAGTTGTTCTTCGGGACAAGATGGGACAAAAGCAAGGGCGTCTCAAGGATTATAACGTGGCTTGAGAGAAATCCCGTGTTTGTAACATCATTGTCCTGGGATACAGCGGCAAAAGGGGATCCCAAAATATAAAATCGATAACACATAAAAACTGCCCGTTTGAGGCCATCTAACTATTATATTGAATAATGTCAGTTTTTACGGTTCCATCGGGGCTCATAATTAATGTTTATTGCCAGAAGTGCAAGACCGATTTAACAAAAAAAAAAAAAAAAATCAAAAATCAATTTTTTGTTGAGTTCGAGAGCCGTGTAACGCCTCGACGTGACGTGGGTCAATGCTCATTTGCTTCTTCTTCCGTTGGAGGTGGCCCCCGTGCAATCGGACCGATCTTGCGGCCGCGAGCTTTCCGGTACGACCAGTTTCGTTATTCAGTAGGCAAAAGACGTGACACGTGAATTAACGTTTCCATCAAATCCAATTAAATTAACGTGGGTCGTGAAAAAAAAAAAAGAAAAAAAAACCTCACGTTAATAACGTACCGTTGGAAATTAACGAGCATCCGAGGCCGGATAGATGGAAGCCGCGAACCGCGCAAGAGTCCTGTGCTCTCCATTGCTTGATGGGCAAGCAATGGAATTGGAAGGAAACGATCGGCCATTTAACGCAGCTGCTCTGTAGCTGTGTTTCCGCAGTTGATGGTTTCGAATTAAATCGAGGAATTCCTGAAGACCGATTTGAGAAACTTGAAGTCATGCCGGGCAAACAGCCGCGATTTCGAACGTCGCTGCCGATTGGCCCGACCCGAATTCTAAGGAACAATTGCGGTCCTACGGGGTGTCCCGCGAGTCACCCTCGCGGAGGGTGGACCCGAAATGGGTCGATTCGACTAGGCTAAAATTGATAGTAACCGAGTTACAGGGTGTGTCGAAGGTGAAGGAATAAATCACGTTTTCTCTAATTCGTTCCTTCGAATTTGCTAAATTTGGCATCTGGGTGTTTCTCGAGGTGATGAATTCAAATTTATCGACGACTTCGACGCGCCTCACAGAGGGCGCCGCGAGCGCCCGTTCGGAGTGCCGAAACTGTTTTGTGCCACGGTGTACGCCATTTCGGCCCGGACAAATCTCTTCTCTCACCTTCCCTGCTTGAAAGGGGCGCGCCCTATTGAAGTCGCCGGAAGAAACGGTTTCCGAGGAAGAAGCACCCAAAGCCGGTGATTCGTTCAAGTTTATTGTCTGATAATTTTTAAATAATTATTGCTGTTTTACTTTTTGGCGAATTCGTTGCGAATTCACCGCGAAAGTAGCTTATTCTCGAATTACAGTCACTCAAAAAACTATTCATACAGCCGGAAAAAAATTCTGTAAACCGTAACTTTTGACTGATTTTGTTCGAATTTTGTATAATGTAAATTCAAACCGAAACTCAATTTGCGCAATTGAGCAACTTTTGAAAATTTAACTTTTAGAGTGCTTTCCAGCGTTTAAAAAAAACTCCGTTTTGAAAACTTCTTGTGCGGTGGAAATTTTTCAATGTCGTTTTAACATTCTTGTAGAGGGGATTTTTCTTCATATATCCTGAAAATTTGATCAAAATCGAACAACAAATAAGGGAGTTGCAGCCTTTCAAAAACACCAAAGAGTGACGATTTTCGCGCAAAATGACGAAACTTTGACATTTTTGACGACTTTAAAAAGCTGCAACTCCCTTATTTGTTGTTCGATTTTGATCAAATTTTCAGGATATATGAAGAAAAATCCCCTCTACAAGAATGTTAAAACGACATTGAAAAATTTCCACCGCACAAGAAGTTTTCAAAACGGAGTTTTTTTTAAACGCTGGAAAGCACTCTAAAAGTTGCTCAATTGCGCAAATTGAGTTTCGGTTTGAATTTACATTATACAAAATTCGAACAAAATCAGTCAAAAGTTACGGTTTACAGAATTTTTTTCCGGCTGTATGAATACTCTTTTAAGTGACTGTATTTCGGTACTCAGGAATTCGAATGAACCGAATTTACCTGGCGTTAAATGAAAATTGAATAATATGCTCAAATGGCTTCTCGTCCGGCTGCATGCAAGCGCTAACGCAATAATAATAATAACAATAATAATGATAATCGGTAAATTTGAATTTATCACCTGAAGAAATTGCCGAAGGCAAAATTTCGGGAAATTAGTTCGAGGCAGTGGAGACGCATTGAAAAATGTGTCAATTTTCACGCCCCGTACGTCGGTTACCGTCAACTTTAGGCCCAGACCCGGTTCGGCTGAGTCGCCTTACGGGAGGACGCCCTGTGCATCGAGACACGGGCGGCCGCCCGTCGAGCTAATAGTTGCTTAACGGACGCTTGACGTGCCTGTCATTGACGAAATCGTCGCGAAACGCCCGTGCTCGTCGGGCCCGGTCACCGCTCGCATGTCTCGTCACTTTTTTGGGCCGATGAGTTTGTGCGGGAGGAGAATCATTTAATCCGATCTCAGATACCTCGCGTGGCGGTTCACACGCTCGAATCGATATTTCGGGTTCTGACGTTTGTACCCGTGAAAAGTCGCTCCCACCGCGTCCGTGTGTGCGTGCGTGTGCCTGTGTGTCGGCGCGTATGTCCGTGTGTGTGTGTCGGTGTGCGCGTCCGCGTGCGTGTGTCGTTTCACTCGATTAATGCGGTCGAAGAGCCCCGGGCCAGCCGGTTAGGACCGCGTTCGGTTCGATTTTTTTTTTTTTTTTAAATATATTTTTTTCCCAATTCCACGGAACAGAAATAGTGCACTTGAAACTCCGAGATGTGGAGGCCCCCGAATTTGGTTGTTCGCGGGCCGCAGTTCGGCGCAGCCCCTCAATTCTAAAAATAGAACCAGAGATAAAACATCCGCTCTCTTATCATCAAAATATTGGTACGAATCGGAATTTCGGGCTGCTGTAAAATGTAACCGTAAAACTTAAACAACTGATAACAATAAGGCTCGCGTGTTGCGCTAATTTATCGGTTCGTGCGGCCTTCGGATCGGCAGTTACACGTACGGGCGGCTAAAATTAAGCCGATTTTTATGTTTTCTATGGGCGAATGTAAATATTATGAATGGTTTACTCACCGGCGGATGCCGGAGGAGGAGGAGGAGGTTGCAGTGAAACCCCGATTAAATTTACCCCTAATTTTGCATTTGCGAATTGCATGAAGTTTGACGAATAGTAGGTACACACACTGTGTTGTTACCGTATCGAGCGCGGCACTAGCGGTTTACGTCCCAAAGGGAGATACATACGAGCAGTTGACAAACCGCACATATTCGTTATCAAGTAAGGAGCGGTACATTATCGATTCGTTAAAAGGGGAAAAAATCTCGGGGGCAATAACGGAGAGAAAACTTACCCTCAGACACCTTGGCACCGATTTTTTTTCCCCCATCGAGCAAAGGAATCCATTTCGTGTTTAAACAAGTCGATTTGTACATTTCTGCAAATTTGGGGTGTATAAATTTCGACCGTTTCTTGGAATATTGCCCGTAGCTCTTGCAGTTTTCGAGATGGTTATCCCTTCACGCAGCGCGCCTCGCGACTCGAACTTGACCCCCGGGTGATGGTGATGCATATCAACGCCGTGGTATTGGTGAGTGTGTGCGTGTAGTGTGTCTCGGGACAGTAGGTGATTGCATGTGTCCAGGCCGGCATGAGATGCGTTTTCCTATGCTTCTAGGAGGACTGCTTTCCGTTCGGATGACGTGTCCGCGCCCCGTGCCGGACCGGCACTACTTTCGTTCTCATGGACGGTGACTCCTCTTTGGGACACGTCAGATATCGCCGAACGGTGCAATTTTCCGTGGTTGAATCGTCGGTCTTTTAGCCCTCCATTAGTCGCGCTCGGTATCAGAGAGGCGCACGCGTTACATTTATCCTTTTTTTTTTCTTTTTTTTTTCAATTTTAATTCTTTTTGATGTTTGCCACCTTCCTCTGCCAACCTCTGCTCGAAACGTTTGCGAAATCGCTATGAAATGCAAATTTTTTTTATTTTGGCCATAAGTGCGCCCACGCGTTGAGTCACGCATCCAAGAGATACGGCGCGATCCCCTTTGTTGCAACTGAATACAGGGCGTTTCCTAAGCGCGGTACGTAACTTCGGGAGCGCATTCTGTCGCTAAAATAAAGGTGTTTCTCTTACGTAAAGCATGTCCCAAAAATGCTTCGTTACGGAAATACAGGGTGCGAAAGCTCCATTAAAAAATTACGCGGTAAACGCGGCACGCCAGTGATCTTTTTCAATATTTATTTTCTTTTTTAATTGTTTTTTCGATTCGTAAGGAAAAAGGCCTTTTTTGATTTAGTGACATTCGATTTATTGAATTGTTTTGACACTTGAATCGATGACATTTTACTAGCTGGATTGGACGCGGGGGTCTCCGAGCTTGGCCGGCTCGCAGCCCGGATACGAGTCCTTTAAACTTTTATTTAAGTGGTCCCCTCAAGTCGCTCGCGCGCAAGACACCTGAATTAGATGAAAATGACTTAAGAAATGCAATAAGTCAAAGTTGCAATGTCACAAAAAATACTCTGGGAGTTTTCGAACGAGAGAGACGGTCAATGGTGGGACGGTTGGAATCGTGCGTTCGTTCGGAAAGTGGTCACTTTCAGCATTTGCTTCGGTCCCGTGTAACAAATGATAGTTTTTACATTTGCTAATTGGCGTTAAACAATTTAAAAAAATGGCCCGCAATTCATTCATTAATAGTTGTTATTACGTTACGGCGAACTGCAATGTTTTTTTTCATCGAAAACGGTGCGTCCCGCGGAAAAACGTCGGGAGACCTTTTACCTTCCAAATCGAAAAAATAATTAAAAAACGGAAAAAATATTGAAAAAGAACAATGGCGTACCTCGTTTGCCACGCAATTCTTTAATGAAATTTTCACACCCTGTATTTCCGTAACGAGGCATTTTTGAGATGTAGTTTAAATGACAAAATTACCTTTATTTTAGCCACAAAATACGCCCCCGAAGTTACGCATCGTGCTTGGGCAGCGCCCCCTATACTTGAATAATTTCAATTTTGGCCTTTTGGGGGAACAGTTTTATGTAGTTTTACTGCATCCACTGTTGGTGTTCCGCATGTACTTTGGTGATAATATAACGCGTTACGTTACAGTGCGGTTATTATCCTTTCGTACTTTTGATAGCTCGTATTTGCGGTAATTATAACGGATCATTTACCATAAAAGGTAGAGGGTTCGCCTGTTAATTCGTGTTGCCGGTGTGGGAAAAATAATAAAAAGTCTATAGGCGCGGGAAGAATGTGGAATGTTCTTCATTAATTCTTTTTAATGCAAATATATCCTCTCGGGGGTGACTGCGATGCATTAGAATTGGGTCGGGGTGGAATGCGAAAGTCCCCTGAGTTTGAAAAAACACGCAAAGATTCTTTAAGATACCCGTCTCACTGAATACCCTACCCACGAGCTCTCATACATTTTTTCACCTTTGTGCCCACGATAATACGTAAATTTTGTTTTTTTTTTCTCTTATTTGCGCGATGTATCATTATACAAGGTGTTTAAAAAGAACGCTGCAAAATTTGAGGGCGTGCGTTCTCAGATCGTTTTATGAAAAAAAGTTCTTCTAAACGTGGATCCGGATATATGTACGTATGTATATTGTTTTCAAGGTACAGGATGTTACTTTTTCTTTTTTAATAACGGTTTTTGGAAAATAATTTAAAAAGTTAATTTTTTTTTTAATCGGAACCGTCATTTGTTGTGATGAGGGGCCGATGTGGCCCTAACTAAATTTAAAGTTTTAAGTCCAGTGACGTCAGGGGGGGAACCAAATTTGCCGACATAAACACGGACGCCACCGACTTTAACTAAATTTCGACATTTTTATGAGATGAAGCAACTAAAAACATAACTTTTTTGTCTCCTAAATTTTCGTCGCATCTCGCTTCGTTTACGAGATAAAAACTAATTTTAATATTGCGTGTCCATTCATCATGCAAAAACGTGTTCAAAAAATTCAAAGGTTCATTCCTGCACCCCCCAGGGATACTTTGCGCTTTGATGATTTTTAAAAATCTCTAAAAAATCGGTCAAAAGATATTTGAATTGTATTTTAAAAACACTTATTGAACAAAAAAAGTGTACACCCTGTATCGCGGGAACGATGCATTTCCGAACCGACGTTTGTGGGACCTTTTTCCCATAAAATGACCCGAGCAACCGCTCCCTTAAACATTGCCGCGCCATTGTTAAACACCCTGTATATTAAAATGTTATCACGCCGGTGCTAAAATTAAGATAACTAAGGGGCACAGTCCCCATGAACGTTTTTTCATTTATTTCAAAACATTTTAGTTAATTTCAACATATCGGGCTTAGCATACGTTCCTCGTATGTATCTTACGGATGCAGCATGACTAATGACGTCACAAGAACCCGTGCGCCTAATGAAGGGTTAATGAACTTGGGCTTTTTTCATCGTTAAATGCACTATTTTGTGGGTAGGTACCAACGGAGCTGCTGCCTTATCAGGCAACCGGTTTAAGGAGTTCTCGATTTAGTTCAAAATTCGTGCAACTTTCTAAACAACAAAAAAGCAGCAAAGTACCAGCGTTATCAATGCAGAACGTCCGCGCTCCGAGCTGGCCTCTCAGCGATTTTCAAATGGAGCTCTTGTTTTTTTTTTTTTTTTATATATGTAAAATGCTCACTTTTCCTGCCATGTGATAATAATTTTTCGATTCCAAGTTAACCGTCCAGGTCTGTTCAAAGCCGCATATCAATTGCACCGCGCTATCAGCAAATGTTGGGAAAAGATCCCAACCCAACCATCGTCGCTTTGCAAATAGTAAATCAATCCATTTCTGCGTTGCTCGTTTAAATATTTACATTGACCCGGCTCATAAAAAAGAATTTCTACCATGTGTTTCTCCGTCATTCTATTTTCGCGAATGCGTATCAAATTGCCATATATATATATTTTTTCCACCTGGTCTTGGAGCGGGCTTAAAGTATCCACGATAGCGTCGGGAATGCAATTAAAACTTCGGTCATATGTTGGTAATTGTTCGTTGGGCTATTGTTTCCAAGGGAGAATTAAGTTAATTTAGGCAGGTAGCTCATTAGCACAGAAGCTGAGCTTTTCAGGTGGGCAGGCCGGAACGGGATCGGGTGACATAGACGGTCACCTCGCGCACGCACGTGCATGCAGGGATCACTCAGCTATCTGCGTTTTCGCGCTGTCGCAATTAAAAATTATGAATCATCTACAAATAGCTCGAAGACCCAGCCACTATGCGGCCGTCACTACCGTCAAATCCCCGGAGATTTTGATAAGCCAGGGTAGTAGGGTAGACACATTAAAGGGATTTGTCGGGAGACTCATTTTAGACTTGTAAATCGTCAGTCTTTGACGCAATTTCACTAGCATGCGCCCTTAAATATTTTAGCTCATTTAAATAGATAAAAGGCTTTACGGGGGATACCCCCCCAAAAGCAATTGCCAGCCCCTTATGCGGCCCAAGAAACGGCGCTCGGTGTGACACGTGACGCTCCGCAGCTCACTTCGTCCATCGTCACGCGTCCGGCTGCCCGAATGGGTTGACAGACATGGAGACACGTGACGTCACCGTCAAGACAACGACGTCATATGTTTCCGTCTTACTTTCGATTTGTTACCCCACGGACGTGGCGTCATTGCCGCCACGGGGCGGTCGTTCTGCTCATTAAAAATGTTCAAATAACAAAGAAAAAAACAGTAATAAATTGATTATTATTATTATTATTATTATTGTTGTTGAGAAAACGGTTGCTTGATTGATTTATTTGCATTCAGCAGTCGTCCAATGGGACGGCGGATAAATTGAGCGGTTGCGATGAAATGCAATTCAAACTTAGCCAACCGAGTCAAATAATATTTACATTTAATTAACAAATATCACGGATTAAAATGCAATTTGGTTTCATTGAAGACAACTCATTAGCGTTGACAATCCAATAGACCTAACCAGCAGCAGTCGCTGGGCCTGCATTCATTTATGTCGACACCGAACTGATCCCGGCATCCCCATAAGAACGTCATTGGGCCGTCGCGTCTGAGGTATGCGATAAAAAAGTGACATTTCTCTGAACTTCCGGTGAAGCCAAAGGCCGCCATGTTGGCGATATTTCAGACGACGCGGCCATCTTGCGTACTTTCCTGTCATGCGCCTGTCGCGTTTCGACACCCCTTGCGCCCGTCACGCAAATCGCCCCCCCCCCATTCGAAGAATTCCTCGACGACGATCACGTTTTTTTTTTATTTTCGTTTTGAACCGTGATTCATTTGAAATTTGCTCGCGCCAATGCATAAAGACGTATAAAATTCGTTGTGGCTCATCTATGTGACTCTGAATATTGGCTTTTCGGCTTTTGTACGTGTTATCCTGCAGATTATAACCGTTATCTACGAACGAAAGTTTAATAAAAACATTACTGACAATGACGCTTTGCGTAACTGTGTATTTGATATAAAACGCTTCTGCTTATGCCAATTTAGTCGATACGTGCCCCATATTTGGGACGTTGCTTAATCCGACATAGTCGCGATATATGAAAAGATGCGACATTTTTGATGCTCCAGTTCGTTCTCGACGAGGCTCGCGATACATTAAGAATTCAAAATGTGGATTTATTTACTGTTTTCAGATTCATGTCTAGTAGAAACAACAATTAGCTCCCTTGGCGGGTCACAAAAAAAAAGACAGGCACGGTCCGGCGAACGCGACGTTGCCGCCTCTCGCTGTAGATATTCCGGGAATGGCCGCCTTCTGCGGAACCGTCTATTGAACATGCTCCATGAATCGCACCAGGGAAACGCTGAAACGCGCACCCGTAACGATATTACGGTAGGCCGTGGCAACGTGCTTCTTTTAAAATGAAACGCCCTGTATTCTTTTATATTTCGGGATTCGTCGCGTAGTTTTCGAATATGTCATTCAGCATTCGCCATTCCGACCATTAAACCGTTTCCAAAATACACGTTCACGTTTAAACGAACTTGAATCGTTCCCGCCGAAACCGATTATGATTAAACAAAAAAACTAAATGTGTCTAATGTGAGGCAACCGCATCTGACCCATTCTGATATCGCCATTATTTTCAGAAATGGATCCCGTAGTATCAGAATTCGAAGAGCTGATGTTATGTGGTTACTGCAGGCAAAAATTCAACGACTCTGAATTGAGCCCGAAACTGCTCTCCTGCAAACACTACTTCTGCTTGCAGTGCACGCGCACTAGTTTAATCAAGGGCCACGAGCTCTACTGCGTGTACTGCTGGAAGAGGACTGAATTAGGCGAATTAGGACCCGAATCGCTGCCCACGTACACCCCGGTACTATGCTTGGCCAAGAATTTTTCGCAGATAAAACTCGGAATGAAAGCACCCGATAAGACCACCACGTTATCGACTAAAGTAAGTACCCACAGAGTAGTTTTTTTTTTACATTTTAACTGAAATATTTAGTAAACGGCTGATTAGAAACCTGGAAAACTACATGCTTTCGGAAGTTAAAATTGCCGAGATTTTGCCAAATGAGCCTGATAGCCCGTAGGCAATACGCAGGGTGTCTGCTAAATGATGCCATTAATTACAAGGGGTGATTCCTTGTCGCATTTTATGAGAAAAGTTCGAATAAACGTATGTCCTATCTTGCTTCGTTTTCGTGATACAGGGTGCCAAATTTTTTTTCATAAATATTTTCGAACGTACGAGCAATATCTCGATAAAATTCCCCATTCAGGGGTTTTCCGACACGGAAAATCCAAATATGATATCGGTTTTACCGCAATATGTAGGGGGCGTCGCCTTCAGTAATGTCCTCGCGTTCAATTTGCCCTAACGCTTTTTGGACAACGTATTTTGACTTTTAGTAAATCAGGTCTTGCTCCCCCGTCAATCACGAACAGAAAAAGTATATTTGGTCGAATACTCTCAGATCAATGGTTTTCGAGAAATCAACGATTAAAAACTTCTTTGCGCATCATTTCATCAAGGTCCTGCCCTTATGCCCGAAAATATTTATGAAAAATCGAAAAAAAAAAAACTGACACCCTGTATCACGGACACGAAGCAAGACAGGACATACGTTTATTAGGACTTCTTTTCATAAAATACGACAAGGAACAACCCCTTGAAATTAATGCCATCCTTTAGTAGACACCCTGTACAACAAACGGTCCTGTACCTTTCAGTTGATATCAACATTTTATTTCCCAATTTTCGAATTTCTTGTGCACATCTGACAGCGCCGCAACCGAATTAGAGAAATGAGCTGCTCACATGTGCGCGTTCAATCATTGTTTAATTGAACAGGAGATTTATTTCTGCGAGAAATATTTTAAGTTTGGAATTCTGAACGTTTACGCAGTAGTAGATACAATGAATATCAAGCAATAAAATTACAAATTGGAAATTGACCGGCAAATCTGCTCTGCGGCTATTTCATTGGCTGCAATTGATTATTACGGCCAATGAAAGCGTGCGGCGAAGCGGCTTTATGGCACGCAATTACGAGCTGAAAGTAGCATCGCAAACAAGGGACGGAAATACTACTTTTACTCCCGCGCGTTTATTGCAACGTTCGAGGAAGCAAGAGGCGCGTCCCTTCAGAGGCGGACTCCCTAATTTTTTTCCGCGTCCAACGTTCGGTTGTTTCAACAAGCAGATGTCGCGTCTACCAATTTACGATGACGTATAGTCGAATCGATGGATCTTTGCTGGTGTGCCGTCAATCGAATGCCGGTGTGCCTCGTAGGTCAACGCGTCGTTCGATCGCACGCAAAGATCCGTCGATTGGAGTGTTGTTCCGTTTACGAGTCGTCTAACCAATGGCTGATGATGCACGTCAGGTGACGTCGGAAAACTGTCACACCCACGCTATGCCTCTGGTCCTGTGGTGTCATTCCTGCTGCACGTCTCTCTGCCGAGCATGCGCGTCGACGGCGGAGCACGCAAATCACAAGATCAAGTCTCAAGCCGAAGCTAAAGAGCAATTAGTGACTGAAATGCAAGTCGATCTTGCGTCTATGAATAAGGTAAATCAGTAAACGCCCTCCTACCGCCGCCGAGACTCAAACGCGTCGTTCCAGGTCCTTTCTGAGATACAAAGACTGGCGATGCAGCAGCGCGAATTTCTGCTGAAGATCCTCGAAGCGTGCGTAACTCTGAAGACCCACGTCGAAGCCGACCTTACCAACAACGCATCTCACTTCGAAATAGGTATGTCTGCTATCGTTCTGGATTCTTTAAGGGTTCAGCCCAACATGCGCAGTTTCAGGTGAGACTCGTGACGTGTTAGCCAAACTCCGACTGAACCTCTCCATGGCGGAGTCGTTGGCGGACGTGCACAACATCAACGCCAACATCAACTTGGAAAAGCACCGTCTCCAGATGCGGTACCACGAAATGTACTTGCAGTGTCAACTCGACGACCTCGTCCGCAGTTCCTCGGTAATTTTCGATTTCCAACTGTTGAAGCAAGCGCTCAGCAACATCAACAACGGAGAACAGATTTTTCCCGGGAACTCCAGGCATTTGTCGTCCTCGCAGCCACAGAACCCCATCCTCTTCCTCGCCAACTATTGCATGTCTCAACTGTACTCTCGGCACATTCTGTCTAAGCAGACCGTCAACGGGGCGTTAGAATTCCAGAATCATAATCAAACATTGAACCACAACCAAAACACTGTACCTCCTATTAACTACCTCGCGCACTCCCATAATTCTCAACAATTAATAGCTACACCTAAAAACATTTATCAAGATAACAATCTGATGATGCAGCCGATAATGGCTTCTCCTCAGATTCGTCAACCCGCGAACGTGTGTCCGTTGTTCTATTTCAATATCGAGGTAAACGGGACTCAGCTGGGTCGGATAGTGATCGAGGTAAGGGCGGACGTCGCCCCGAAGATGGCTAAAAATTTCGGGGCACTAGCCACGGGAGAGACGGGGATGGGATATAAGGGTTGTCAAATATTCCAGTGTTGGGAGGGGGAGAGCGTCATTACCGGAGACTTTGAGCTGAATAACGGAAGGGGCGGAAGGTCGATTTTCGAGGAAGCGTACTTCCTGCCAGACGACACCAAGCTGGTCGCGTCCCGGGGGACGGTGGGCATGCGCAGAACCCAGAAGCGGCACGACAACTTGGGAATGGTGGGCTCGCAGTTCAGGATAATACTGCAGGAAATGCGGGGCTTCACGGGGATTTTCGGACACGTAATCGAGGGGTTAGAGTTAGTCGAAAAAATTAGTACCTATGGGGACACGGCAGGGAAACCAACAAAAAATATACTAATATCGAAATGCGGCAAACTTTAACTCTCTAGGGTTTGTCTGTTTACGTTAGTTTTAGGCAAGTAGAGCGTTAGAACTATAGGTGTGACAATAACAGCACTACATAATCAAAATAATCGTTTTCAGTGTTACGCTAGTGGAATGGTGGTGGCGAGCACCTGGGTGCCAAGGCGTTTTTCGGCACTATTCCACTAAGAAAAAAAAATATATATATATATATATGTGCTGTGCAAAGTACGTCAAACTCTCGATCAAACCACTATATGTCACGATGTCTTTAGGAACTTCTTGGTCGATGAATACCGCTGAACTACTTTAGACCTAAATAAGTATTGGATGTATTTAAACGTAAAAATAGATGTTTTTATGTGTAGCTTCAAATCATTATGGCGAACGTATAAATCTAAGCTTAAACGAATTTTCAAATATACCTATATTTTCGTATTAAACGGTAAATATCGATTGAGCATATGGACGGATATTTTTTATTGTTGTCGATTTTTTAGCTTCTGAAAAGTTAGGTTTATACAATATTATATAGTCCTTGTTACGTTAGTCTACGGAGAGCATGTTAAAGGTATCAGAGTCTAAGAGAAGAGTGTTCGAATCGTTACGGAGAATAGAAACGGCGTATATTTTTTAACACGTTTATACGAAAAATTAATGATATATTCCATTTAGCTGTGTCGTAGGAAAATACGGTTTTAGTTCTAAATATTATAATATGCTTCTTACTTTTACGTCATTTGTGTTATTACACTAGACCCCCCTATCACGTGGGTGCATGTAAAACGTATTCGTGTCACACACGGCGGAAAAACTGCGATCGTTGTTTGATTTGTTCCGATGTTTTACTACGTTATCAACAACGAAATAGCATAGATTACTAAGCATTTCAGTTCGTTATAAACCTTCGTCAGTTCCACAAACCCAATTTCTTTGCAAAGATATTCAAAACCGCAACGATGTTGAATGGAGGACGGTGGGACCTTCCGAATTGGCACCGCAATACTTTCGACTTAAAAATTTGGGGGTTGCCCCTGTCGCCTCTAAGGGGCATCGAGTTCAGGGATGAACTTTCTGAATCGCAGGGGGCGATTTCGGGATCGAAAAACTGACGTGTTTCGGTGCTTCTTCCCGCGCTGTAGGGGTGTCTACTGTACATTGTTATAGTGATTACTTTTAGTTCTCGGGTAGCAACCATTGTATCTGATTATCTACAGACCAATAAGATTATATTTTTACTATTCGAAAGCAGTACATCTTAGGAATTTCTAGTCATAAAGTTAAAAAAAAATAATAAATCAGAAGACACACACGCACGCGCGTTGGCAACGGGTTCATTGTGATGTGAGTTATTTCTATCGGTTTCGTTTCAAATGCTTTTGTTGCGAAGATCGACGAATTTTGCAAGAGAAAAATTCTTATGTAAGTAAATGACCTATCGAACGTTCTAATATTCACCTCTCCACCAAGGTTGGGAAACGGACGAGTAAGTCCGAGATGGCCTAACGTTTAAAATGTACTAGTATCGATCCTCACTCGAAATTAAATTAAATAATCGATTGTGTTGTTATTCTCAACCATGCAGTGTTAGAAAATTTAGGTCTTTGTGGCTTGCAAAAATAAATAAATGTCGGTATTTGTTTTGTAAAAAAAAAATGAAAAAAAAAAAACGTTATTTTTCTTATTAACCGTGAACTACAACATTTCTAACCATATTGAGCAACCGTTTTTGTCGCCTTGGCATTTGCGTGAATTAACCGTTTAAATAGTGGCAGAAATTGGGTCATTTGACGGGGCGATTGTAGATTACTGTAGGGCGAGCACGGGTAGATGCAGGTATGGGAACGTCCGAATTGACTGCTGCGAAGCGCCTCGCACCCTGCGGAAGACAACAGCCGGATCCGTGAAATGCGGTAAAAGTGGGTGAATTCGTTATCGGAGATTATTCACGTCCTGGATGGAGGAACACTTCAATAGACGCTGTGATTGTGGACGAAATTGAGCCCAAATCGCTAAAATTTATGATACCCTTGGGATCTATAATTCATCGATTCGAAAGGCTACAAGATGTATCATGAATAACGGATGTACCATCATCGATAAAACTGAAGAGACAGGAAACGATGTGTGCTGAAAACAGCTCGTCTTAAAGGAACGCGACTGACAGAACTACCCTTACGAGCGGGAGATTGAAAAACCCAGCAACTGAGAACACGCAGGCAGTACACACAATAAACGCTGGGTACATAAGGGATCGGCCATCTACTTGGATTCAGATAAATGCACCTTCGGAAGTTTTCTGATGACTTTCGTTCGGACAGTCTTTCTTGAGACACTCGCAAGACACGTGATCCCCTAAGCACGTGTCTTCCTGGTCTTAAAATTAATTCGAGAGGAGAAGACTAAGGGGACTGATAAACTCAAAGAACATCAGTCGTGTGCAATAATACGCGTGCAGCATTAGTCACTCAAAATAAACGCATTTCTATCGAGTACAACTGCGAATGCTGATATCTTGAAAATATACACAAGAAAAAAGTTATGGACGGGCCACCTTGTGGTCTACAACCACCGGATAATAATGACCCGCACTAACCAAAATGAACTGGACCATTGCTGGGGAATTGGTTTACTTTTATGTCACTAGTTGTTCCGAAATAATTCTGTCCCAGTTCGAAAAACTACAAAAGCACCCAAATATTCAAAAAACCGCCAAGCAGGGGGGAAATACCTGCCCCACTTCGCTTCTGAATTAACTTGCGAACGCCGACATGTCATCGTCGCCCTAAACAGGTCTCAATTGCAAACCTATAACGGAAAATGAGCAAACGACTAAAACCGCATCAAGGTCCATAAAAGATCTCCACTCTCTGTGATTTTATGGATCTCCAATGAAGGAAGATATATAAGAGTTCATAAAAAAAAATAAACATAAAGACTAGTTTGAGTGATTAGCAGTGGTCAATGGTTATCTAGCTGTTGAAACCTGATCGAATGTGCAAACATGCAAACAATAAAAGGGGGATGTCACAGGGGATAATCAACCAAAGATATAGTCTGTATAATCGCACTTAGCAGTTACGTCATAGTTCTCGGTTCTCGTCTATCACGCCGATATTGAGCGAGACAAAAGTTTAACGGCAACGTTATTCTCGATGCATGTCATGAGAGCTGCGGCGGAATCCTATGAGGCCCCTGCAACATTACAGTTTTGTGATAGAAGCGAAACGATTTAAGTAGTTAGGGTGCTCTTGAGACACATGACACTGACTTCTTAAATTATGCAGGTTCGCAGATTGCCGGCCGTGCCCTGCTGCTTAATCGCGGAGCAATAGCAATGAAAAACGGCAATCAAAAAAACCTCCCCCTCTGTTTGCTACATATATTTACATACACACACATAATATGGTAAAATAAAACATTTTTTAATATTTTCTAATAAAACAATTTATGAAAATTATGAATTATTTATTATAATTAAAAAATTCTCGCTAACGGTCTGAATGTTACTTACCTAACTGCTAGACAGGCAAGTCGAATGCCCACTTATAGATCTAATATACATATTACATCGTAAATTTCATTTGCAATTACGTATTTTATGGATTAGCTTGAATTAAGAAGGAAGTAATTAGTAGGGTATTAGAAGTAGGGCGAAATCTAATTGCTATAATCTAGGCATTGTTTCAAGTGTTTCAGTCAGTTGAACTTCCATTTTCGAGTTTCGTAGTTTCGAGAAGAAAGCCCAAAATAAGTTCTTCATCATTGGACCACTCTCTACATTAGTTTACAAAAAAAAAAGATTAGCCATAGTTACATGGAATATAGTGTCCCGTTCATAAAAAATTGGTTATTCAACCCTCGAATGTGGTACCTACTTGGGGCAACCTGGACGATAACGTTTTACCTACACAGCCTTTATTACTCTTCACCGTCAGTCCTTTAGGCCTTTACTATGGTGTTCGGGATGAGGTTTGCACGTCTAACACACATCAAATTTTTTTAACGTTGAAGGCAACACTACTCCTAAATCTATATAATGCGTGAGCAAATAACTTAGTGTTTTGAATCTGAAAAAGATTATCATGCCATGATGGGTCTGATCTTCCGTGCTAAACTAGCAAGAACGTCAGACACGATTCTAACATTTTTGTTATATGAATATACACAGAAATTATTATACTTGCAAATGAAAGTACTTACTGCTGATAATGGATGTTGCCACAAATAAATCTCTAGGAACTGAAGAGGTTAAATCTCCAAATCGACTCAATTATTTTCTATATTCTACTGAGTGATTTGATAATAAATCTCTAAATCTCTATCTCTTTGAAATGTAAGGTGCTGAATTGGCTACTGCGATGGATATAATACGAAATAACTCTAAATTTCGTTTTTTCTTTTTTAAACACGGGATTTCTCCTTTCCTTTTTCACAACACAAATCATTCGCGTTCAGAGGCTTCTCCTTTTTCTTGCAACTTACTTTGTCATGGAAAATACACTATAACTGGGCTTTTAAAATTCACTTAATTTAATTCAAATTACGCTATTTATGAGATTTAATGCCCAAGCTGACAATTCGCGGATGCGAGAAGAAAATCCTTCGCATTGATATTCAACATGAGTGAACTTCAATGAGGCGATTCAAATAATGATGTAACTGTCATGAGCGATTATACAGACTCTACTTTTTATTAGCTACATTAATATGCAGTTGAATTTGGACATAAGCCCCTCCTTTGCAAGCAATTTTATTTTTAGTTAGGTACTACTTATTAATTTTCCAAAGATTGCTTACAACCTTTTATACAAATGACCCTATTCATGCTCTTGTTTCGAACGTTCAATGTTGCTCGATTTATACCTATTTTCAAACGAGTGCTTGCCAAAGACAAGAAAATTTATAGATTATAACGAGTATTTCTTACTGTTCTCAAAACGATATTATCGAGAACGAAAAAACCGTGTAGTTTTACTGACCAAATAGACTTTAAATCATCAGAAAAGTACAAAGGGGACGCGACTGAAAGTAAAGTAGGAGAAACCATAGTTTTCGGATTTAACTACATAAATATACTTTAGCAAGCATAAGTGTGATTGCCTAATTCAAACCTCTAACGCAATCGTGTTTTTAGATATAAGGTTTGTTTATCAGCGGAGATATAACCGAGAATATTGGGGAAAAACAATGGAAATCAAAAGTTATTACCCTAAGCAGGTTCCGGTTAATTGATTCTGTTGCAAACAAGTTTTGCATTGCGGTAATATATCGTGTAAATGTATTTTGTCGCTGTAACGTGAAAAAACATCAATAAAGGTGAAAATATACGTATATCTATGCTCCTGTTGTTTTAGTTATTTTCCTTTTAATATCACCCCCTTCTAAAATAATTCACTGACATGATGAAAACGTCAGAAAATAAAATGATCTAGTACAGGGTGACCACTCTACCTAGACTGATATCTAGTTCGATCCCATAATAGTCTCAAAGTTCGAGCAAGTAAAAAATTTGTTCGCAACTGTAGGTAGTACAAATGTAAATTATATGAAATAACAATGAATAATAAATGTAAACACTTACCTTATAATAGACATCAGGAACATATTGCTTATCGGTTGACTCACGAACATAACCCAGTTCGGCTGCATCCTTAGTTGGCACTAGACAGTTATCTCTTACTAAAGCCATGCACTGGTTGGACACCTGGTAACCTTCTGTGTGGACTTGATTCGTCTTATCTCCTGAAAAAAATAAGAAGAGTTATTACAGTTAATAGACCGATCAAACATTCACCACAGTGTCAAGCAAATACGATTCGGGATAGATTTAAACTACTACTAAGTAAAGCGCCTAATTTGAAACTCCATAATATGCCTTTTTAAATTCATATGATTATAATTTTTTGACATAGAGACGGAACCTTAAATAAATTAAATATATTACTACATTGAAAGGAAGCAAATAGCCACATACCTGTTACGCAAACAGTGACAAACTTCGAACCGAAACCTCCACTGGACGCATATCTGCATGGATTCGGATGTTGGTTTTGGAAATATCCCGCCATAATGCACTCCTGCAATAAAAAAACCAAGTCAGTTTGTTTACGTTTCAAGGGTTCAAGTGTGATAAATTATTCAATTATTTTCAAAACTGTAGGAAAATGACGAACTGCTTAAAACTACGTACCTGTGCCGATAAGAAATGCGATTCAACATTCCTAATATGTTTGACAGTGCCCTTTTTAACGTCGTCGGGCAGCAGATCGGTAAATATCCATCCAACTCTCCTAATGCCTAATGCGTTCGCTATTTGGTTAACCACAGCCTCTTTTTCGTCAGTGAGTAAGCGAATTGCGTCGCGGGAGCTTTCCTGTGGTGGTTCGTAAATTGCGACAACATTTGCTTTAATACCTGAAAAAAAAAAAGAATGTTTAGTTGAGGTATTACAAAAGGTGTTTAGTTACGTGGTTTAATCAAATAACTAGGTAAAACTTATATGTATAAAACGTTATATAGACCACAGGTCAAAAGAAAATTTAGTCTTTTGACCCAAGAACTCTCTACTCTTCATCTGCTCTTACACCTGGACTGGGGACGTAATCTTGTTCTTTCGACATTCTACGCGTAAATAGTTATTATAATTCATGTGACTTACCAAGGGGAACATCAGAGTGTACTTCATAAGTGCCATATAAAAACCCAATCCTTTGATAGCCTGATACGCGCCAGTAATTTAAGAACTTCTCAACTATATTAGTATTTTCAAATGTTACATTGTCTACATGTCGATATGCCTAGAAAATGTAAATTATTATTGTAATAAATTTACTTTGTTACTATTAATAGTAAAAGATTCACATTTTTAACTTGAATTATATCTGGCAGTATGTAGTATTTCTTACCTGCATATTTAATGTAATGGCATTGGGCTGGCACTTGGAGCAAATTCCTTTAGGCCATGGTGGATGATCCTTACAACCAGTCTTAATACTGCATGAAATGTCCTCTAGAGCTAAGAATTTGCCACGATCTACTCCTGACATCATTTTTCGTAAATAAGAATGAAAGGATAAATGTTTTATGTTTTGCTCTTTCAGGTAGGCATCATCAAAGGGTTCCAAGGAGGAGCAGTGAACACATTTTGAGTTGGCATTATGTCGACATCTAAAATGGATATAAGACATTTAACAATTAAAAAAATGAAAATTTTTTATAAAAAAAAAACAATTATTAAATAAAATAACAGTTTCATCTTGTATCCTTTTATTTACTCACAATTTGTCATCCCGCGTCCGTTCAATTCTCCCATCTAATTTATATAATATTTGATCGACTTCATCTTCCTTAATATTAGACTTGACAGTTGCTAATGGTTGGTTGGCAGTTACAGTCACAGAGCTTCTATTAGGGGCACTACTAGTCGACGGGCCGGCTTGGGAAATTCGTTCTCCACCAGGTGTATGACTCTATAAGATAAATGATAAAAAAAAAAAATCAAGTTGTGCAAACCATTGTTAAAGATAAAAAATAGATCACTTCAAAAATCTTCCACCCTCTTAATACCAACAAATTCATTTTTTATTGAATCCTAACTTTATTAAATTGTGAATGTAAAAAACAATTTTGATTATTTGATATATTAAAAACAACATTTTTCCATTCAACTTACATTAAATAAAACTGAGCCATTTAGTGGAGACAAGTAGATCATATCTCCATGTTTCACACCTAAATTTCCCAAGGTTCTGGTCTTACTACTTGAAATTTCGCCCTTTTTGTTGATTTGCTTGTATAACGCAAAAGCAAAACTATTTAAATTAAATGCATCATTGATAGCCTCAAAAAGCTGACAAGTGGTCGATGATGGGCTGATTTCAATTCTTTTGGTGCCTTCAGAGCTTTGTACCCGCAAAAGCTGTAAACATACAAAAATAAAATCTTGGTCATGCTTAAATATTTTGGAAAGTTTTGAGGTTATGACCATGACTATGAGTAAGTGGTTTGAAAATTAAAAAGCTGCTGCATAATTTTAACGTTAAGAGTATTTAATAATTACGGATTTTGCTCACCAGTTTTTTATCTTTGGACATTTTAGAATTTTATAAATAAAGAATTTATTTTTCTTGATGAGAAACTTTTGAGTTTAGTTTTGATAGTTATCTGTCAGCTGTCGACTGTCAAAAAGGAAGAACAACCCCAAATATAACCCTAGTTACTCTCAGAACTATTCGAGTATAGACTAAGCAAGAAGAATTCATATTTAAGTAAATCCAACTATTTATAACCTTGTTATGAATAATGAATACATACTTAAATAGTGGCCGTGAAAGTGCACATTTGACGCCCTAGTTTATTAGTGTTTTTTACTAGGTAGTGGAGTATTCGTACGATATGTACAAACCCAAAGTTTTTTCAGCCATTTTTATCATGTGGTATACAGTAAAAATGCGAAAACTGAGATGCTCCAATTTTGTGTGACCATGCGTCATTAATGGTCGGTATGTGCTCGGCCTGCAGAGCGAGCATTCTCATATCGCCGGATGACAGATGCATGAGACACTGAATTTAAAAATTTCCCGCGTTCATACCTATTTCCCAATGCAATTTCGAAGCCAACAAATAGATGTAGCATTTCAGTAGTCCCATGTACTACTCGGAAGTCCTAAAAATAGAAAATGTAGGCCCAGTTAGTATGTTCAGCCGCTATACATTTCCGTGATAATTAAAATTCCAGAGTTTCAAATTCAAATTGTCTTTGATCCTTCTAAAAATTTATTATGATGGCGGGAATCCAACTCGCAGAAAATACACAAAATACAATTCAGTATGCAGGTGGTAGTGACGGTGCATCTCGAGTCGATAAAGCGGTGATACGCAATTTTAAAAATTCGTAAATAGTTGTTGCTCCTTGTGTTTAAAGAGTGTTTGTGTGTGTCGTACATCCCCAATAAAGCAAAAAACCCTTTAGACGCGTCAAGCATTAAAAATCTTTACACCGTCAAATGATCAGCTGATTTTGACAATTCTTTAGTGTCTTAAGGGACGAATATTAGCCCTTTGGCTCATAAGTATATGTAAATTCATTTAATTTAGTTAATATAATGGAATCCCATAGAGTCGAGCTTTATATTTACGACCTATCAATGGGACTGGCAGCTCAGTGGTCCTCAGTTCTCACAGGTATGAGATTCGGAGATGTCCCAAAGTGCCTTATATCTTCCTATTTCCCCTACATACTGTGTTTGTAGGGACAACAATTGCTGGGATATGGCACACGTCCATAATGGTGTATGGCAGAGAGTATTTCTTTGGGTCTCATGGAATAGAAAGTTGCAATCCGGTATGTACATACCTAACATATTACAATTACTTTAATTCCAAGTCATGGCACAATCTCCGGAATCGCTATGACGTAATATGAAATAAGCCTCTTCAACTTAAAGTCACACAGTAGCTATTTTATATCCCCCGAAATTTAAGTAATTGGCACAGGTCATTTTGTTTTCCTCCTTTATTTATAACCCACCTCACAATAAGCCCACACATTAGATGTCTCTCCATGAAAATGTATTTTTAGGCTGCATTTCAGAGTAGGGTTACACATGTTAAAGAGATGGCTCTGGTATCTTGCATGGTTGAGCATAGTTTAGTTTCAATTTTCTTTTAGAAGTTGAAGTCTAAAATTGGTAACAGGCTAAAAATAAGCCTAGTCCTCTATAATGTGAATATTGGTTTTGTTAGGTAGGTAATTTTGTACTTTAAAATTTACTATTAATTACTTAACATACTGATATTTCACGGAATATAAAAAAATTTAAGTTTTGGAACATCCACTATGGAAATAGCTGTAAATGTTTCCAAAATTTAATTTGAACATGGTGCTGGCTGGTCCAGTTGGACAATAGCTCCTCCCATGGTGATAAATGATTTATTATTAGACAGCACTGCACATTCCCTCACTTTTTCAAATTAAGCACGCAGGTATGTCGTGCCAGCAAGACTTAACTAACAATACAAATATTCTGTAGGGAAAAACAGCACTGGGAGCTCCCAAGGAGACCAAATATTTAGGAGAAACCCAGGTACCTTATTCAGTTTTTATCGACTATATTGCAGGACTTGCACATTCAACATTTAGGTGAGTAACAGTGCATTGAACTATCAGATTAATTAAAATAATTATTCATCATTCATGACCCTTACCCTCATTATTTTTGCGTTATCCTGTAATACCTACATAATTAAAATAAAGTCTAGAAGAGCCTTTGGTTCTTACCATGCCACTGTGTCACATATCTGATTTCAATTGTCACTGAATCCAACAAGAATAAATAAATTCGAAAACTACCATATTTTTGTAATCGCGCTGGGTGTCTCTAAGAGCTAGTCCGCTAAGACACCCAACTTGAGCTTCCAAGTCATTGAAATTCGCATTTAATTTCAGTGCTAAATCGTATGACCTTTTCGAGCACAACTGCAACAATTTCTCCGAAGAAATAGCTCATTTTCTCTGCGACAGAAGTATTCCCCAATACATCCTCGATTTACCAAACGAAGTTCTAAATTTAAATCTCGGTGTGGCGATCAAGGCTCTCGTCGAACAACTTGAGAGCAGCGCTAGACCTATTGAGGAGGAGCAACAGAGATTTTCCAGAGAAAATTCACCGGATCTTTCGAGGGAGATTGAGGAGACAAGGTCAGATGATAAAAGTAGTGGTGCGAAGCGTGGCGCGCATTAATAATATCTAAACTGAAATGTGCTTAAAGTGTTTGTATTGTACTAACAAAAATGAAATAACCTTGTGTGCGATCTGAGGTCTCTGCACTATTGTAATTTGCTTACCTGATTGTAACGTCTCTTGGTTGAGCTGGAATTGTTTATGCGAAAAATACAAAACTTAATAGAAAATTTCACAATTACATTTGACTGTCAATTGGAAGCTTTGTTTTGTCTACGTCGTCATGACAACTGGAAAAGTTACCGGAATTCGGCGACGCCTCTAAATTAGACACTTGCTCTATGCGAAAGTGATAAACGCCATTTTTTGATGCTTCAATGACAAGCAAATTTTTTTTAAGATGGCGGCAAATTTGATTAGATCGGATGTAAATGGCAACTACCTTACTTCAAACGCAACATCCTGTATATTTTTGCATTTTCAAAGACCGTAACTCCCAATTGTAATGTACGTTCTTGTTTGTTATATTTCTTGAAAAAGTATTTAATAAAAGGTGGTAAGTATCTGTTAACATTCGATATCTTTAAATTACAGTTTCAGTTTCATGTTCCTTTAGGTACAATAATTTTCTCGCGGAACAACGTAGAAAGACCTTGAAGGAAAAATTAGCGAAAAGGGAACGGAAGAGGGATAGAAAACGTAAGAAGATTTTGGCGTCTGGCGGCATTGTACCCGAGGAACTAGAAGTAAAAATTGACTTAATTGATGTAATAATATATCAAAAGAATTATCTTAATTTGGTTAAAGGAAGTAACAATGGCTGATACAGAATCATCGCTTAATGGGACTACTGATGCTTCGCCTTCTGATCAAGTGTTGGCCATGGAAGAAGAAGAGAGAAAAGCAGAAGAGGAGAAGAAGAAATCCCGAGATCCTCCAGTTGTATATAAAGACTTTGTAGATGTAAGTGTTCTCTTTTAATGTCGTGTGCGTCTGCAGCGTCATCAACTAGGTAATTCTTTTTGAGATTTTAAGTTCCTTTTCTAGCGAATGCATCTTATGTTAGCGTTTAGTCAAGCCAATTTTCTCTTCGTCAAGCGGTTTACATCACCCCATGTCCCATATTTCTACATTATCCCATCGTCTAATTTCCAGATATATAACATTCTACTTCATATTCTGCCTTACCAGCGATACATAGTGTCCCTGAAATTACTGTACAACGCTTGACCGGAAAGTCCTGAACCAGATATAAGACGTTCTAGACAAACTTATCTATCCAGTGTTGCTTCGTTTGGCTGCTAAAGTAATTGCTAAACGCTTTTATCATTTTATATTAATTGTGAAACTAAGAGTTACTACATAAATTGATGTGTTTTAACGTAAGCGGGATGGTTTTCTAACATTAAGATATTAAAAAAAGACGCGTGATTCGTGAAAAAAAATCAGTATTTTTGTTACTCTCTGTACGAATGACTTTGATTTTTTGTTTGCCACAAGCTGACATTGTTTTAAAACTTTTTTGTCTCTTGTAGAATTTTCGCCAGCCATACAGCTTTTCTATTAAAAAAATATTTAGAATGTCTTGAAATTCATCATTGTTACTTAGTAGGAGCGGAAATCTGAAAATATTTAACTGTAAAAAAGAAATTTTTATTATTAAAAAAGAAGAAACAATATTAATTCCTGAAAGAAATTCAGTGCAGATTCCTGAAAAAAAAATCAATATTTAATTCGTGAAAAAATCATTAGAGGTTCGAGGCAATTTCAACTTGAAGCAGAGGCGTATACAGTTGAGACCTGAAACACAAGAAAAATGATTATTTCCTGAAAAAGAATTTAAAAATCTCAACCAGCTCAAACGCGATATCATTTTTCGGCCGCGTCCAAAGATGGCCCTAATCACCTTCCAAAAGCGCCAAAACTGAAAATATTTTCAACTTTAAACTAAAATTCTAATTACGTCATTCCTATTAATCTAACAAAACTTAACTGTGAATCACAGGAAACAACAATTAGAATTTACCTCCTAGTGCCAAAGGCGTGAGCCAGGATCACGTCAGCAACATTCACTTTCACTCACTAAGTCACGGATGTATTAATGGTCCACGTCACAAATCTTTAAAATGAAAGAAAACCAGATTATTAGAGGAGCACGCATTACGAGCGTCTTGTTCGTTGCCGTATTAACATTCGACTGAATCATCTACGAAGTGCTATTAGTCTACCTGCCCTTTGCAAAGGTACAGCGAAACGCCCTTGGAAACGATACGCGATAAGAAGTAACGTGCGATATTTGTAGGTTTCGCAAAATAGACGAAAAGTTGCGAATTTAACGTAACAGTTTTATTATGCAAACATTTCCCGACGGAAATAAAAAATGTTATAAAAGAATAGAAAATTTATTGAAAAATGAAGTCTGAGATTCTTCAAGAACAATACTAATTTAAGATACAAGACGATACTAAATAGGTCATGCTGGCGACCTATTTGAATTTGCTTAGAACGTCTAATTTTTACTCCAGACATTTTCAGTCAAGAGTTTTGCAACTATTTCGGGGACAACTTGCAAATTAATAATTATGAAATTTCCATGTCAGGTAAAGGAAGAATTCGATTCTTTATTGGGACTTATTGATGGTAAATTGACGGCTGAAGAGAAGAAATCGACCGAAGAGCTTCAGCAATATATGATGGGAGACGAGGGTAGTTGGGCATTAGGCGAAGGATTCCTTGAATTTATAAGTAAGTTGAATATATCTGTATGTGTAGTTGGGGCTGGTTAGGAAGGTTTTTCCTAAAAAACAAGGTGACGATTCCTTAAGGTTTGCGTTGCAAAATACTCACTTTAAGTCGTGTAACAACACGTTTCAAAACCCTGCATTATTTTGTCAATCTCGCATTTACATTAAATCTTTTTTTCTTTATTTCAGGTAGGTTATTGAATGATAAACAATTCTCCGTTGAAGTGAGGGTTAAAATACTCAACATATTGGCAGTGGCTGGGCTCAAAGACGACATAATCCTTCTTCTCCATTCCGATAGGAAAGATCACGTATTAATGAATTATGCCTACGATATCGATAGACTTAGTAAGGAGGAACAAGAAGCCCTATCTTTGTTTGTAAGTGTCGTTGCAAATTGTGCTCAGTTTGAGTAACGTTGACGTAAAAGCGAATTGAAATATATTTCAATATTCTTTTAAATGTATAGGTGGCTAATTTGTTCGAGAGCTTGAGCTCTTCTGAATGGCTGCTTTACATTTCCGAATGGCCGTTCAATAATCAACAAATCAGTAATATTCGGGTAACGACTAAAGTGGCCGTCCATTGCCTGCTTTCGGACAATCCACAGCTACAAGACCGAGGTTCGGCAATAATTTACAACCTGGCTTCCAAGGAGGTAAAAACTGTGGTGTGTATCTATCTCTACGTTAAGTCTGTTTGATATTCTTTCTCAACGTTTGTGATAACATATATAACATGAATCGAGTTTTAAGCCAACTAGTGATATTTTTTTAATTTCAGGTGTTTGACGATTTAGCCGTCGAAATTACAATGGCGATTCTCCAATTTTTCAACCAGAAGCCTTCGGAAGAACAATTGTTCCGATGTATGAAGGCATTGGCGAGGTTTACTGAAGTATCCAGACAAGAAGTTCCTCAACTCATTCAAATGATTGGGCCCGATCCAAGCACCTTTAAAGGAACAAGCGAAAGGATCGATGTTTTTATTGAAAAAATTAGTCCTAAGATTCGTTGAACAAGTTACCTTTCATATTCGTAGAGCGATGTGGTTATATAAATACATATATATATATTTGTTATAATGGTGCATAGGATTTTACTTGTAATATTTTTTAGGAGCTTTTCCACTATTTAAAACTTGAAACATGTTAAATTTAGAGCCCCAACTATTAGTACCGTAGCCACGAAGAAAAATATTTCTACATACACAAATTTTTGGAATTTAAATGAGAACAGTCCAGAATTTAATATAAAAATCTGCAGGACAGTACTTTGTTGGGGATTAGGAGCTCTTTTTTGTCCCAACTAGTGACGATCTGTTTTTCGAAGCGTAAAGTTACTCTCTATTCAATTTAGAACGATTTTTGTCTTCTCGCCTCTATCATACCAAGCTCCAGTTATTTACAAAAGTATATATATATATATACATATATGTGTAGTATGTATACTTTTGTATGTAGTAATCATGATAGTAACTTGATAAACATTTTTAGACTAATTAACATATTTTAGTGTTTTCTGTATGTTATTAATATTTTGAATAATATGTATTTACAATTATCTGTTTTATTATACATCGATTTAGAACTAATTGTTGAATTCAACATGTTAAACGGTACTATTTTGTCAATCCAATTACCTATAGTCTTATTGTTTGTTGCATTTCACTTTTTGTTGCTAATCTGAACACTTATGTCGTGGTTTTTCTAATTTTTTACCTATTGTTTTTCTTTACTACTTAATGTCGTTATACTATTAATTTATTAAATGCTATAGATGTTTTGCAGGTTTTTTTGTTGAACGTCAATGAAGCATGTCTAGCATGAATCAAAGAATATATTGTTTTGCAGAAATAAGAAAAGTAATAGTCATAATTTAACACCCTGTAACTCATCGGGGTAGTTAATTTTTAAAATATAAGAAGTATAATATATTTTTTTCGAATAAAGATATAATGACGAAAACAACTAGTTCGGTTAATACCCCTTATCAAGAAAACTTGCGCCACCTGATCAGGCCAACATACATATAACCTCCAATCAGTTTCTGACTTATCTAACATGCAAACGAACCTGAAAATGCTTTAGCTTGGTCCTGCAATAGCCAGTCGCCGAGCCCTAAGGGTTATATCTTGATCTCCCGTAACTGAAACAAATTAACATAATCCATGTTCATTCTCTTCTAAGTAGAATCATTGACTGTACTCACTCAGATATTTAGCAGTCACAAAAGGATTTTGATCCATCTTCTTCTGCACTTCTATAATTTTTGTGATTTTGTTCTTGATGTTTTCCACTGCGCCTGGCTTCACTCATCGAATCAAATTCTAATCTGTGTTGCAGTAGTACGGAATGCGTTTATTGCTGAGGTAATCATGGTACTTTTTGAGGAACTATGAGCAGAAAGTACTTTAATCTGCACGAGTTTTATTCAGAAGAGCATTGCTGCCGTGCTTTGCACACCTCATTCTGTTTTTCGAAGACTTAAAGCGCGAACTACCATCTTTCTGAATGCGTTTAGAGAGTTTCATTAATTAACATGAATAGAGCCGTAGATGAGGCGTACCTCCTTCAGAATTGCGTTATTTCTCCTCGTCGGGCAAAGAAATGAACTTCTTATGGATTGTCTGCAAGACGTCATGCATGGGGTTATACTTTTTGTTTCTTCCGAGACTAGCCGCCATCTTTCTTCACTGCAGGAAAGCGTAAATGCACTTCACAGTCAATGAATTTGAAAAACGATCCAGCTCAACAAGAAATGCAATTATGCGAAGAATAAGATATATATAAATGCAGGGGTTATGCAATATATCTCCTAATGGCAACTTTAGGAACAGCTTGCGAAGAGATTTATTTCGCTGTTAAGCAACGATGCACCTCAATCAGATTACAAAATGGCGGAACTCCGTTAACGAAGCGAACGTCAACGCCAAAAATTCAGCCAAAGAATCTATTATTGGTTTTGCCAGCTCTTAAATACTAAACCCGAGGCCAAACACATGTAGGTCTAGTGCGGGTAATACAGTGAAATAACGTGCTCTGTAAGTTGTTCCTGAGTTGCTGTTCCAACATCAATCATGCTTGGTAAGGAACGCATATGTAGATAGGATATTGGGGTCATGAAAAAATATATACCCCTCAATTTATTATAAAAAAAATATAAAAGTGAAGGGATCAGGAAGGTAATGAAAAAGTCAGTGTAAGTAAACACTTAAAATGCTGCAGAAATCCTCAGAAACAGTTTATTTTTTCATGTTTAATTAACAATACCGCTTTGTTCTGTTATACGTCCTTTTTCAAGCCACTACGTATGTAGGTCTCCAATCAAACAGTGTTTAAGTTATGATTTTCTTTCGAAAAATTTAGTTCGCCACCTGTTTACAGCTAAAAATCAAATATTTCATTTCCAAGAAACGACTGCAAAGACTGTCGTAGACATTAACAGAAATTTTGTTGTATACAGTACCGTTTTCGCTGCTGTGCACATGGAGTTTGAGTGAGTGCAAGCGAAAGGCAATTGGGCGATTGATAAGTGCAACGGAGACAGATTACCGATTCCCCTTCTATTGACAAGCATTATTATCGATTTTTTCATCGAGTCTACACGTGGGAAAAACACTACTTTTTATGACAATTAGCGGAAAAGGTATAAAAGCCGAGAGTTTTCTGCATTCTATTGAATTCATTCTATTTGGAATAACTAAGTAGATGCTTTAATACCAAAGTTAATTTCATTTTACCAATTCTGTACGGGCGGAAACGTTCTCTTCTAGCCATTTCTTAAACCGCATTTCATTAGCTTCCACGGCTTGAAGCAGTTTCTCTCCAGTCTCAGACTGCCGTTCGTATTTCAATGAATCCTTGGCCTCAGCTACTATAGTCAAGACTTCTTCTATCTTAGTTGAATACGAATCTTTGTCTTCTGAACTAAAGTTTCTTGCTAGTGATTTGAACCTAGCAAGAAACTGCTCGTTTAAAAGAACAGTCAAATATAGAGCGAGCCTAGAAAGAGCCAGGAATACATATTGAGGTAACAGGGAATTAGTTACGTCTTTTGGTGATTACCTGGCGTTGCCAGGGTCAATTTTTCTTGTTGTATCGATCAACTCTTGGCATAATTTCAACTTATCATCTAGAAATTTATTCGAGATTTCTATTTCATCCTCGATCCTGTATGATTGAACCAAAGTGTGTTTTATGGCGTAAACGAGATGGTGATTGGGATGCAGAAAAACTTCCAGTTTGCCCAGGAACTCTTCCAACTCTTCCATGTTGGGTTTCTTTTCAGTTTCCTTGCTTACTTCTTTGCTGAGATGTTCCACGAAATTTCCGACTTCTTTATTGGGCAGTTTAATGCCACATTTGTTACAGATCCAAAAAGTGTTATCGTCCAGTGGATTTGTGGGCAGTTGGATTCCTTTGCAGGAGTCATCTTCCGTTCCTAGGCAAATTAGCGCACTAAAATACGTTAATTTGTGGAGAGCTAATTTTATCAGTAATAATTAGTTTGAAAAAACTTGTGGAGCATTCTCGTGAGCGTAGAAGTGACCCACTTGAGATCTCAACTACGTCATTTCTCAACGCACAAGTTGGCTTAAATTACTCCCTTAAAGGCGGAAAGCCGTCCACCGACCAAAAGTCTGTAGTCTGCAGTGTGGCTTGACCACTGCTAGTTATGGAAATTCCTGTAGTGAACATTCAACAAAGTTCATACAGGGTTGTCCAAATTCGCTGCTGACTTTTGGAATATCGAAAACACGAGGAGACTTTACCTGAAGTATGTCTCAAATTCAGTGGGATCCGCACACCTTTTACAAGAGCAAGTGAAATATTTTGTTTCTTTAAGGTGCTTCCTTCTTTCTTGAGTCCCCCATAAAATATTTGTATACGTAGTTGTGATGTGTTCTCCTTTCATTATCGGCATTGCCGCTCTAAAAATTTACAGAGTATCCCAAAAATGTACCGACAAACTTTAAGGAGTGGTGGGGAACATCAATACGAACTTTTTTTTATGAACATATGCCCGCAAAACAAAAAAAACAATAATTTCTCATATGAAAAACTTACTGATATGTACAGATTGATTTGAAGGTGAGGTTTCTGTAGGCTGGCCCCCGCGTTCTCCTGATCTCACCATCATTAACTTTTTCCTTTAGGGTTATTTCAAATATTTGGTTTGCGAAACGTTTATTCGTAATAAGGAAGATCCTTTTTTAAAAATAATGGCCAGTTACAGACATCTAGAAGCTATTCCCGGTGTATTCTATAGGGCCTACGGGTCAATTAACCGACGGTGTAATCTTCATATTGAAGCAAATGGGTATTATTTGGAACAATTATTAGGAGCCATCGATTATTTGGCAATAAAACGATGGCTAGTAGTAAGATCAAATAGTATCAAAAAACTGACCAAAACTATATTGCTTTTTTTCTGCTTAAATGGCTCATTTGCGGGCATATGTTTGTTAAAAAAAAGTTTCTATTGATGTTTCCCATCACTCCTTAAGTTTGTCGGCATATTTTTGGGACACTCTCTATATGAATAAAACGTCGGAAAAAATGTGTTTCTCTTTACCTAAAAGTTATCTTAAAACCATGTTTTTCGTCAATGGTTTGACAAGTATTTGGAGTGCAATCATGTTCCAATAAACTAGCTATGGGATAGAGCACGAACGCGTCAAAGAGATCGTTAATTTCTGTGGCATTTACGTCCAAAGTTGCATAAATTTTGTGCATAATATCAGTTGAAACATGGGGCAAAATAGACTCGCCCGATTCAGACTCGTATTCTTTCAAAGCCACTATGTAGTTATCATGGATATAAGTCACTTTGTCCCTCACTGCCCTGTAAGCTTAAGTACCGTTAGTGACATGTTTGCGTTGAAGCGACGAACGCACTTAAAAACTTTACTCTCGGGCCCCCTATCATCTAAATGATCCTCAAGATTCAAGAGCATTTCCCATTTTTTCTTGTTAGTTTTTTGTAGGAAAAGCGCTCTTAAAACTATCAGAATGTCGAACCTGCAAAATTGCAATGAAAATTTTAGTTAAAAAATTCAATATATCACCTGAAATATTCATATTCTGACTCGTCTGGTCTGCGAGGTCTGAGCTTCAAAATCTGGCATTCTAGCCCATGTATTTGGGGACATGTAAGACCGTCGCACTCCACACTGCAAGCCGGCCAGCCGCATTGTGGGCAGAGGCAAGTTATCGCCAATAAAACTCTGCGTATCGATTGATTACCGTTACTTTTATGTCGTAAAGTATGTTTTTCAAAAGCTACTTGCTGCACCCCACACAGGAAAAAGGCCCTTCGTCAGTTTTGTAAGGCTTAGGTCCGAAGACTAGCGGCGTGTCCACGAGAATTGCATCGCCCGGCTTTAAGTCCCTATTGGCAACCAAAAATCTGCCAAGTTTTGGGCTACTGCAAACCTGAAAGAAAATCCTCAGGCGTATTCCATGGACAGTAACGTGGTGCCTACCTCGTACGGAAGACAGTCGGCCTTATGGTCCTTCCAGTTTTCCCTTTGATGCTCCGAACTGCAATAATACACGGATTTGCATTGAGAGCATTTCTGCGTACATGCTTCTTTGCATACTTCGCACCGACCCTCAGATTCGGGCATTCTTGAGAAATATAAAGTAGTTATTAGAAACTGCCGGCTATATACTTAACACTAACGAATAAAACATACTTGTAGCTTGTTAAAGCGCACTAGGCCTTTAATGGCAACAAATTGGGATTTCGCAATGATATACATACTATACGGGAATAACGGCGTTACGTAATAAAGAAGTAAAAAGGTGGATTCATAGGTATTGATTACCTATCGGTTATAAAATAACAGTAATTGATTTTTCCTATTTGTTTAACTGGTAATCATGCTCTTTATCGCTAGAAAACACTGGGAAACGACATGCTGAAAGGACAAGTATTTTTTTTAACAAGCACCCTACCCGGTAATGGATATTCTATTGTCTCACTAATGCACTAATTAAAATAGTTGTTGTTATAAAAATACGATGGCCGAACAGATAATCAAGACGTGCGCATCGAACTAGCAGTTCAATCCTCGGTTAAGCAATCTGCATCGATACCTTCCAGCTTGTAATTTTACATTAAGCCGATATGCAACGAGTGGTTAAGACAACGCCGCTGGCAAGGCTTAGTAACTGTCTTTTTATGCAGCTCTAATGAAGAAACTCAATTTATGAAGCGATTTATTTCACTGTTAAGCAATAGTGCATCTTAATCAACCTGCGAAATGAACGAGTCTCGGACTTGGAGAGCCGGCGTTCAGCTGTCGAAAATTGACGGCCGGGATTTCCCGGTGAGACCTGCATGGTAAGAACCAAAGGGCTGAAGAGTGAACTGCTACTGTAATTTCATTCATCGTTGACGCCAAAAATCGGAGTTTCAGTAATTTCTTGTGCTCTCCTGAATGCATAATTTTCCTATTTTCTTTTACAATACGTTTTTAACTGGTTGCGAAAAAGCCATGTATGTCCGCTTCCAGACCCTTTTTGCCCACTAGTGCCACAGAAGTCAGGAGTAACTGCGCACGTGCAATAATGTTGCTCTGAGCAATTAGGTGGAAAGTTTAATAACGGTCATATTTCAAGCACTGGTATTTTCTGGAAATATTCCAATTAGGACGCGGATTCCTTACGTATTTATAAACTCCCCACTAATAGCTATTTTAAGACACATCTTGAGTCAGAGATTTACGCATTTTTATATTTTCCAAGTTTTTGAAGCAGAAAAGCGCGTCTTGTAACTCGATCCCCAATGCTATAGAATTTGTCAAAATGAGTGAATCAAAATGTGCCGTGTGTGGTGAACCCGCCGAACTAAAGTGTTCTGCTTGTAAGTTAGTCGTGTATTGTGGAAAAGACCACCAGAAGCAGCATTGGAAAGAACATAAGACTCTATGCCGCGGGTTTGAGGTAGGACCCTGCGACTAACTTTTATCCCTGAAGCGAAGGTGAAAAGAAACTAACAGAATAAATATGGAGGTGGTGTGGAAAGGTCTTCTTTACTCGGACTAGGGTTGTGTCAAACGCTTAAAGCAGGCCACAAACCTATCGATATCTACCAAAAATGACATAAATGTCAGCTTTAAACTCAATTTTGCGCTTACGATTGACGTTTTACGGTACATTTGACAGTTTATTCCTCCCCTTTTCCTATTTTCCACCCTCTGTTTTTTTTATTACAACTTTTACTAGTTTCACATTAAAACTCTTTCGTATCTTTGTCAAATAATCCACTGAAATTTATCATCAGGTGTTAGAAGATCCGGAATGTGGAAAATGTCTAGTTGCGACCAGAGATCTGCAGCCAGGAGATTTGATTCTAACGGAGAATCCTGTGATTTACGGTCCTCGGCCTCATATGGTTGAAGAGGGACCTGTACCGTGCCCAGGGTGTTGCAGGTAAAAGACTTAATAAAGAGTGCGCATACAATGCCTCTGGGAATAACGTGCACATGTGTATCACTGAAGGCGACTTTTTAAGCCTTTTTTATTTCTTGGCCTTCGACGAGTTTTACATTAAAAACACGCAAATTCACTCACGCTGTACAGAAATAGAATTCTTTACGGTTCCAGATTAATAATCCCGGAAGGTGCAGCTAGATGCGACGGGTGCGACTTTCCCATATGCAATCCGGAATGTCCCGGGTTGAAAGACATGGACAGGCACGGCCACGAATGTATGATTTTAGGTATCCGCGATGTCAAAGCGATAAATGGACTTCATGAATTTTATAGGTAACATTTATTAATTAAGAAGACCAAATAGGGCTAACTGTAGAGTTTTCCAGACAGGACTCTCTTCTACCTTTACGATGCCTTCTTCTCCAACATCGGCAACCCAAAAAGTTCGCTCAGCTCTTAAGTATGGAAAGTCATCAAGATAAAAGGGGAGAAGATACTGAAATATACAAGTAAATGCATAGTACACGTACCTGTGATCTATCATATTAGAATTCAACGCAACATAGGGATATCCAGAAGAGGATCGTGGAATACCTACATGACAATTTTCTCGACCCAATGAAAATGCTGGAAGGAAAGTCAGGGAAACAGGTATTGGAAGACACTTCGAAGGAAACACTGCACAGAATTTGTGGCATTATTGATGTAAACGCATTAGAAATCAATCAAGACGCCGAAATCACCGCTTTATACCCAACGGCGTACCTAATGGAACATAGTTGCCTGTGTAACACGGTGCACAGCTTTGGCAATTCCGACAAAGGGTTTGTATTGGATACTACACCAATACGAACCCCTAAATTTCTAAAATTTTAGATACGTCATTACCATCCGAGCAGCTCTCCCGATAGCCAAAGGAGACCATATCTCGACAATGTATACTCATGCCCTGTGGGGTACGCAAGCGAGGAGAGAACACTTAAGAGAAACAAAATACTTCTCCTGTAAATGCAAAAGATGCGAGGATCCTACAGAAATGGGAACTTACCTGAGTGGGTTAAAATGCATTGGCACCCAAAATGAAGAGGCCTGCGGAGGTGCCCAGCTAGATAGAATTTGTTTGAAAAATATAATAGATTATCGTTTTTATAGGTATTCAGCTCCCAATCGATCCTTTAGATGATAACACCGAATGGGCCTGTAATAAGTGTGACGTCAAGTTAACCAATCAAGAAGTGAGCTATTTAATCAATCAGATCGGTGAAGAAGTGGATAATATGCAATTATCTAATCCCACGGTTCGAGAACTGGACGGCTTATTGACCAAAATGTTGAACTTCGTGCATCCCAACCATTATCACGCATATTCCGTGAGACATTCCTTAGTGCAACTGTATGGTGAGTCTGACAAGTGGTTAATAGGATTAATTCAACATTGATTATCTATAAGGTTTGCCATATATGACGCAAATCTGTCATATTACCACTTAATTGTCAAAATTTCGCCTTAAGAAGTCTTACAATAATTAAGTATATATGGTGTTTCAACTTTAGGTTATGAACAGGGTTACTTGCCAAATCAGTTAAGTGACGACATCGTTGTAAGGAAAGCCACAATGTGCAGGGATCTGCTTGACATAACGAAGAAGATTGATCCAGGCAATGCTAGGTATTTACAGTGCCATTTCATATACATGAACATTTTATATATTATTTTTTAACGCGTAGCCCTGTTGAATAAAAAAGAAGAAAATATTGTACCTAACAGGTATGAAAGTATCTTTATCGCATTTGATTATAGTTAAATCGGCTTGCAGTAAAGTATCCAATTCCACAAAATAATTACCTTATTCGAGTTTTGAGATACTTAAAATTGAACGTACTATCACCAATGAAAAAATAATAGCGAAGTGGTTCTACTGATAACCAGAAATTTAGTTTTCTCAATCATTTAGATAGATGATAAAATTTAAGCATTTGGTGTTTATATATATATTTTTTTGCAGATTACCTTTATATACGGGAGTCTTGCTGCACGAACTGTATCTCGCCAATATGATACTCATAAAAAGGAAGTGGGATTTGGGTATAAAAACAAAAGTAAAATCCATTAATCTCATGTTACAAGAATGCCAATGTGTTCTGAAACAGGCACTTAAAGTGCTGCAAAATGAGAAGGAAAGTCCCGCTGGTGAAAAATTGTTGAGCTTGATAGGAAATTCAAGCAGGGAATTCGAGAAATTTTTAATGCGGAACAAAATAGATTTACCTGAAACTGCTTCGAAAACAAACTAGATTAAGATATAATGTAGATAATATAAATGGGAAAGAAGTAAATATAAAAGCAGTCCAAATACGCCAATGTTGCAAGAAAACGTTTTTTGAATAAAATCAAAGAACATCGCAAACTTATAAAAAAATACAAGTTAGTAAATTTTTAATAAAACACTCCATCCGCTGAAGTCACCCTGCAATCAAATCATCCAAGTTGCAATCAGTTTTTCCTTTAATTACGAAAGGAAAAATATTTGTTTTCCCAACACCTATCGCATCTGTGAGCAAAGTATTCTGGTGTGAGAACTATTGAACAATGCGTGCCATTTCTCGAATAACACGTGAAGAATATTAAATAAGAGATGGTCTTGAGATAGTTCGATCAAAGCTGCCTATATTTTAACATCTGCAGCAGCTAATAAATCTCACCCTACATTGTACCAATTTGTCAACATGAAAGGGTGGGCCGCATCGTAAGAGATAAAGGCGCAAGTTCTAGTAAACCGACTGTAAATTAAAAATGATAAAGGATCAAATTCTTAATCCATGCATCTCAGTTTCACAGCCTCACAAACAGCTCTCATCCAAATACCTATAGCGTGAGCTCCCGCATCTGGAAATTTCGCCCCAGGCGGTTTGGTTGATTGGGCGATGTCCTCGGCTCCGCCGACACCCATTTCAAATGCATAAATCAGTCTACCTTGTGTCGAGTTTCGTCTTATTAAGTCCGCGCAAGTCGCCAGCGGATCGTACATGGTTTTCTCTCCAAAGTTAACGTTACCATATCTAAAATAAACAGCTATGACATATAGGAGGAAATTTAAACAATCACCCATCCCTATAGGTTTGGCCATATCAAAGGTTAAAAATGGAAAATCTAAAAACAGTATTCTAACCTCTTTAAGGCATCCCGAGAGTTTTCCAAGGCCTTTATCCACATTTCAGGTCTGATTTCCTCATCTTCAGGAAATACAGCAAAAGTATTTGCTGCAGCTTCAAACATAATTGAATAAATGCATCCCATAGTCCCTCCTACAGTGTTTTCTAACAACTTGCTTAATGTTAAGAAGAATGTGAAGGGGTATACAAAATTTAATTTCTTATCACAAGACCGTTTGTTCAAAACTTCAGCCAATATTCTTAATCTAGTACCTGTATCTCCATCACCTGAAAAGTTATGGAGAATTCATTAAATTATGCCAGTAGAGTAAAATTGCAACTGACCTCTCTCAGCATCCATTGTATTCAACATCTTTTCACATGAAATTAAAGCATTACATGCAAAATGCAGACACAGTTGAACTATGTTTACTACTCTTTCACTTAACTTAGGTCCTTTTATAGAAGGTGAAAGTCTACATTTTTGTTTTAATCCTGCTGGCATAATATTATTGTCTACTGGAATTGGGCCGTCTTGAAATACTGGTCTCCATCCTACAAAAGACAAACCCACAAAGAAATTCACATTATAATGGAAAAACCAAGGAAAGATCACTTTGGCAAATTACCTGTAACATTACATGGAACCTCTAACAAGTTCACCACAGCTTTGTCAAACACCTTCAAAATGGTAACTGATAAATCTACATCATAATTCAATTGCAGGTAATGACCAATATAAAATTTAACTACTTGTATATCCAGACTACCAAAAAAATTCAAGCAGTGTTTCATGAAAACACATTGTTCACTCGTATTGAGAGCTCCAATATTATTAACAAGCACAATGATGTTATCCCCAGGTGATAATGGAACTTGCTGATTTTGAATTATTTCAGCTAATAAACTTTGGGTAGTATCACTCAGCATATCCATCACAGTGAGTTTCTTAAGATTGGTTTTTCTGTATGTTGAAGCATTGTTCTCTACCATAGAAGTCTTTATGCAAGATAGACACTCTTGGTTAGTTCCTAACATATTTTTAATACTAACACCAATGGTGGTAATGTTGCTAATAACTTTAGAGCAATACTCAACAATTTCTGACATCTGCTTGTCCTGAATAGCTAAAGCCCCAGCAATTTTATTGACAAGTACTATTCCAGATAGACCTCGCTTTTTCCTTTTTGAATAGTGATTATTTCTGCAGTCATCAAAGATTCCTAAGAAGGTAACTTTCAAGCCATCATTTAACGCTCTCTCCACTGCTAAACCAAAGTTTAGAATGTCATTCAAATTTCCTTGACCTACAAGCAAAATCCCCATTTCATGGTTAATGCTTAGCTCTCTTATGGTCCTTAAAATCAGACTTGCAACAGGTGGCTTATTCCATTTTCCTGAAAATGTTGTTTATAAAGACCATTTTTAACCAGGTAATCCTTACCTTGAATAGATGCTGTTAGCATTCCTGTCCCCACATACTCGATGTGGCATGATGAGCCGCCCGAAAGAATCCTCACCTTCATATTTTCTTTATAATTTTTCATTACAATAACTTCACCAAATTCAAACAAAGAGACGGCCTGATTGTAGGAGGCATAGCCTTTGATGTAGGGATCTAGCTGGTCTTCAAGAGGTTTATCCATAACAACAACTATAAAATGAGGAATATGTGAAAGTTGAGAATATTTGAAATTAAAAATCCGCGGTAGTTCCACGATTGTTCTGTCAGTTAGTACACTGTTAGGTTATGGGATTCGCCGCTTTTAAGCACTACACAACTCCACTAGCGATTCAATTCTGTCAAATTTGCGACAAAAATCGCTCCAATACAAGTGCAAAATGCACGAACCAATCCGGGATGATGAACACACCCCATGACAAGTAAAACTGTCACTCTATGGTCGAATTGTCATTAAACAGTCAAACTATTCATCCTTATTGCGTCAGCCCGTCACATACACATATTCCATATATGGAAAACATAACCGCTAAACCGAAACCGAGACCGCAATCTCCTATCTTATCTGCAATAATAAAAACTGGTCTGCGTTCGTGAATCGTGGTAAAAGTCCGTAACAAGATATCCAGTTAGATACATGTAAATTTTTACATTCGTAATTTCCTCCGTTAACATTTAATAACGATTTTTTTGTACCGTTCGGAGTTTCAGGAAATACATTTGACTAAGCAACATTCTAGCTCAAAAGTGAATAGTGGTAATAATATCACCTATAAAAGATGTCCTACAGCTGCAGTAAGTATTTTAAGACTCGTTAGCTAATATTTAAAGCAGAATAAGCGATCTGTTATGTTTTCACAGAAAGTATTTATTCCTGTCTACCCAAAACTCAAAGGGGTCAACCACTTGTTCTGGGTGGAGATCCAAAAGGCAAAAACTTTCTCTATACTAATGGAAATTCTGTAATTATAAGGAACATTGCGGTAAGAAAGCTGCATGAAACCTGTTTTCATAAGATTAACTAGTGTAGCAATCTAATATTTCCCAACAAATAGAGGCATATATTTATATTTCTTATTTGAATGTCAGAGACAGCTATTGAGTATTAGTTAATTTGATGCGTAATGAGTATAATTCATAGTATACTAGGTGTCAACTTAAAATAGATACACTGTGTAACTTTACCCCTATAAGTTAAGCAATTTCATACAAAAAATTTTTATTTAAGAAAGTTAAGCTCCTTGTTGAACCACAATTTAAGGTCAGTTCAGTTAAACCTACCCTTTACATATCATGAAAGCACATAAAAAATTTGTTTATGTTGGACTGATAAAGATGCTAAGTTGAATTTTTTTCTTTGAGCAGTGTGGAAAAGTAATGAACTGGCAATTTTTGTTTTTAGGATCCGGCGATTGCTGACGTTTACACTGAACATTCTTGCAACGTAAATGTAGCAAAATACTCACCCAGTGGATTCTACATAGCTTCAGGAGGTAGGTGTCATCTTTAATATTTTATCTAACAGAAAATAATGTGCAAGTACCTAGAAATTACCATTGTTATTTCATTATAAATGCACTGTCATTATTCTCATATTATATGTATTGTTCAATATACATGTGTATGTGTAGATAATCTTATGATTAATTTGTCATGCCAGATGGCTCAACTATACACTTAAGCAATCAGCTGATAATGCGATACAAGCACGAGTTCATTGTTCCAGTTTATAGGCAAAAAGGTTGCAGATGACAGAACAATATTATTTCTACAAGATTTTCTCAAAATGGTTTTTATTAAATTGGAACTTCATCAGCTGATCTGCAACTTTCATATACCCTTAAATTAACTACATATTTGTGTTGTTATTATTTCAAAAAGTGTATTTGTGTGACTGTGCTCGTTTGCAGACCAATCTGGGAAAGTCCGTATTTGGGACACGGTGAACAAAGAACACATCCTGAAAAATGAATTTCATCCTTTTGGAGGCCCAATCAAGGATATTACATGGTCCCCCGATAATCAGCGTATGGTGGTGGTGGGCGAAGGCAGGGAACGTTTCGGGCATGTTTTCATGTCGGAAACCGGAACTTCCGTGGGTGAAATTTCTGGACAGTCGAAACCCATTAATTCTTGCGACTTTAGACCAACTCGCCCCTTCAGGATCGTGACGGGAAGCGAAGACAATACTATTGCCGTGTTCGAGGGACCTCCGTTCAAGTTCAAAATGACCAAACAGGTGAGCAATAACATTTAATCTTTATTTTCTCTGAAGTTTCTTGTTATCTAATAATAAAATTCCAGGTATTATTACCAATTATGTATTTCGTGCAGTAGTTATTCTTATAAATCATTAACTGTGATAAGCGTGAGCTGTAATCAAGCACATTATTTCCGATATCAGTATTGTCTAATATTTATTTTCATGAAAAACTCCTACACATATAGTTGGGATATTAGGTACCTATTTATAGACCAAACACAGGTCGTTATAATATATCATTTAGCTTGGAGATTATAGCGTATCTTGGTAACACCTACGCGATGTATTTTTGTTTCGTTTCATCCTGAGTGGTGTAGCCGCATTGGATTGAAATAATAACATTTAGTTAATCAACCAGTTAATAAACAGTTAATTGAGTCAATTAATTATGAATAAATAACATAAAAAGATTTCAGAATTTCTTAATTTCTAAAAGAGTTTTGACATTGATAAAACCCACTTAAGGGTAAAGGCCCTTAAGTCGGCCAGAGACATTAAGTGGGTTTTGTCTGTGTCAAAAGGTTAAAAGTTTGAAATGGATTAGTAACAAAAATGATACACAAGTTGTAGAAGCTAGCGCCTTAATTAAAACGGTGATTCTCTTTAGGAGCATTCCCGTTTCGTTCAAGCCGTCCGTTATTCCCCATCAGGAAACCTGTTCGCCTCAGCCGGTTTTGATGGAAAAGTTTTTCTTTACGATGGTACGACTTCAGATTTGGTTGGCGAAGTAGGCAGCCCCGCCCACGCTGGTGGAGTATACGGCATCTCCTGGAGCCCCGACGGTAAACAACTACTCACTGCCAGTGGAGATAAAACAGCTAAATTATGGGACGTGGAGACTAGACAAGTCGTTTCCGAGTTTAAGTTAGGAAACACTGTGGAAGATCAACAAGTAGGTTACCTTCGTGAATATCAACCTTGAAATCCTCGGAACCTCACACACGAGATGGCAAAAAAATGCTCACTTTTATCGCTTCATTGCTTTTTTCCCCTTTAAGGTATCCTGCCTTTGGCAGAACGAGTACCTACTGTCAGTGTCTCTTAGTGGATTTATCAATTACCTAGACGTCAACAACCCGGAAAAGCCCCTCAAGGTAGTTAAAGGACACAATAAGCCAATCACTGTATTAACCCTTAGTGAGGATCGAGGCACCATCTTTACAGCATCTCACGATGGAGTTGTGGCCAGATGGAACACGGAAACTGGAGAAAACGACAAGGTATAAATGTTTTTGGATTTAGCCAATAACCTGTTGAATCATGATCAGTTTGTGTTAACAATTAGATTGATTTCAAAGAGAGGTTTCCTTAAATAGAACAAAAAGTTCAAGTTTTAATCCCTTTTGTAGGTGGAAGGGGCCGGGCACGGCAATCAAGTCAACAGTATGCGAATTCATGACGGAACTTTGTACACAGTGGGGATTGATGATAGCCTTAAGCAAATTGATATCGAAGGCATGTTTATAGGCAAATTGCGATAGCAAATAAGTTAATTCCTTTTACCTTAGGAAACACGTACAGAGCGCAAGACTTGAAGTTAGGATCTCAGCCGCGGGGTATGGACATCCTAAAGGAGCAGTCGATCATAGTAGTAGCTAGTGTTAACGAAATTACCGTTGTGAAAGACAATAAGAAGCTGAGTACTCTTAAGGTCAATTATGAGCCAACTGGTGTGAGCTGTTCTCCTCGGGGACACATTGCCATTGGTGGTTCGGTAGATAATAAGGTAAGTGGTCGGTTGAATCATTCATAAAAAAGCAAATTTTAATCTTTTTTCTACAAAATCATGTTGGTTATTAGGTACACATTTACGAATTAAACGCAGACAACTTGAATCTCTTGCAAGAATTAACACACTTGGGACCTGTTACTGATGTCGCTTATTCGCCAGACGACAAGTACCTTGTTGCGTGCGATGCCAATAGGAAAGTCATCTTATATGAAACGGAAGAATATAAGGTAAGCAGTGTTAAATCTTGTTGTTATATGCAGTGACTTTGATTAACTGTTTATAACGACCGGGTTATTGGGTTTCTTATAAAGAAAAATGAAATGGCAGAAGTTTGGGAATTTTTTTATTCCATCAGTACCTTTTCTTGCTGCTTTACCTAGGCTCAGATTGTAAGTATACACTTTACCTAGGCTCAGATTGTAAGTATACACAACCTAGGCTCAACAAACTAGCTAAAGATTTGTATCTATGTATTTTTAAAATTATTGATATTTTTTAGCTTCAGACTATAATATGTATTTGCATTTTTAGCCCGCAACAAAACAGGAGTGGGGCTTCCATAACGCAAGAGTAAACTGTGTTGCCTGGTCCCCCGATTCCTTACTAGTCGCCAGTGGTTCATTGGATACAAGTATTATTATTTGGTCTGTAGAGAAACCTGCCAAACACATTATCATTAAGAGTAAGTATCTTTTTAAGTGTGTCTAATTCAGTTAATGCCTCTTATTTATTTTAGATGCTCACGCTCAAAGTCAAGTTACGAAATTGGCTTGGGTAGACAATAATACCGTAGTCTCCGTAGGTCAGGATTCCAACACCAAGTTGTGGACAATTACTCCCTTCTAGTCCCATACAACTAATATTACTACATAAATGCTTGAATTAACCTTATTCAGGCTACCCTGTATTGTACGGATTTGGCTATGATTTAAAGTATTTTCTTCTTTATTCGCCTGCGCATTTAACGCTCATGTAATTTTTGTACATTTACACTAATTCAATTAACATATTTATTTATTGTCGCATTATCACGATTTATTTCAGTGTTGTACATATTACAAGACATCTTTGCTTTCACGCCTTGTTTGAATTTTCCTTTGTGTTCACCATTTTGTCTTTTACATACATAACTTGAAGTGATATTGCATAACTTTATTAAAGCCTCTGGATAATATATGTGAATTTCTGACTTGTAATAGAGTTTTTGCAATCGTCAGACACTGGATAGAAAAACAGTATTACATGTAATACTTAATACACAGGGTGGCGGATTTACATGAACAAAACCTGTTTACTATTTCAAAATTCTTTAAGTAACAATGCCCATTAATTGTATTTATTGCATTAGCAACACCACGAATAATATTCATACATTTACGATTGAACAAAAACCACAAAATAAGTTGAAATACATTAGAATAAGGTTGTGCAATATGTGTGAAGGCCTAAAATGTATTCCTAACAATATACGAAGGTGTAAGATGGCAGTTACTCGAATTTTGGTAAGGTTAGACACATGGATTGTTTACTGATTACGTATTAGTAGTACCTAAGTGGACTGTACAACACTACCGCTAATTTCTGAGGTCGATATACAACGATTTAACCTGGCTTGCTTTAATAAAAAAATTGATGATCTTTGAACTAACACAGCTCGCTGAGTTAAATATTTTCTGGGAAATCTGGGGTAGAGCTTTATGCAAACCATTTAGGGACGTATACAAAATGTATTATTTAAAAATATTATGTGGATCTAAAAAAGTATGTATAATCATTATTATTTGAGAAAATATAAAGTCTTATATACTTGTAGCAGTGTTGATTTCATTTATTATTCAAACAGGGGTTTCGTGTTAAGCGTTTTCGCAATCTAAAAGCCTATGGAGTCCTTTGAGTTTGAAATTGTAGGTTTTCGATGAGATACCACCTCTATCCGTATTGCCTTTAAATGTTTGAGCATATACTGATATCCAGAACATACAAAATGTAAATAAAACACCTCATTTCGTTGTTTTGATTCTAATAAACAATTTATATTTTCTTTGTTTCGACAGAATAGGCCGCCAACAGCAGCAGGTACATAAAACTCTGAAACGACCATTTATATATCCTTTGAGCAATTGCATCAATAACCATATGCATATAAATTCAATATCAAAAGGACAAAACGTCGCGTTATAACGAGACTACAAGGTCTCCTAATCAAATTTACAAAAAAAATGGTACTTGGCCTCGAAATGTTACTGCCACTAGGAACTATCAATCTTTTTTCGTTTTCTCGAAAGGTACTCTTCGGGATGTCGATAAGACACGTGCTTCCGCAATGCATCTCGGCTTCGAGACACATGAGGACACGACTGACACGCATGGTATGCCTCTTCGTGTGTTTCCATGTGCACCCGCAAGTTATATTGGTTACTTAAGTACTTCCCGCATAAGAAGCACTTACAGGTCTCTGAGGAGTCCTTCGGACTCGGATGTTTCCTTATAGGGGTTGTAAATGGAATCGTGTCCTCTGGAGAGCATGGACTTGTATTTTCTTGAGGGGCTGCAAGTAACTACGTATTTAAACATTCATGAAATCCTCAATTAAATAAAAACTTACTTGTCGGCGGTTTTTCCCAGATGGGAGAAGATTCAATGGCTTTCCTGCTATCTATTGACAAATTAATCGCAGTAGTGTAATCACTGTTGCTATTGCGCCTTCGAACTGAAATATCGCTTGGTATACAGCAGGTGGTCTCACACTTATCTTTTGGATACGAGCTCAAGTCGCTATTGCTAGGGGGCTGTTTTAGGAGTATACCATGTTTGAAGTCGATACATCTCGGTTCGGAAGTGTCTATTATTGGAATGGCTTCAGTTGTTACATGCTTTTCAGGTACCTAAAATTACTAGTTAGTTATAATTTATTTTAGATCCCAGTGTGCTCACCTTCATATCACAAAGACCTTGAATCTTTAGTAATTTAGCAACAGATAGCAAGTTAGGCAGCTGATCTTTAGATACGACGCATTGACCCCTATACATGAATGCGAGCACCGCTCGCACGTCTTCAATACTTGCATTGTGCAGTACTACAACTGGATGCTGTGTATTCTTCAATTCCTAGAGATGAACATTATGATCTATGGGGAAACTGAGTACTGCGGAACGGCCTAGGAATGTAGTCTTATGGCATCAACCGCCTGGGCGAAGCCCTTACATCGCAAAGCAACTGCTCTCTATATTTCCTCGATCAGGGGGTATGACAAGAGTGTACGAAATGAAATGAAGCTGTTGGTTTACATCTTAATTTATATGACAAAAGCATTGAGCGTATAGGCAGCATACGCGTGATAGTGATTTAGAGCTTAACGAAATGCATAAGTTTTTGCAAAACTACGAATTTGTGATTCGAAGAGGAGATATTGTGAGATTTCATCTGCCAGCCGTCCGCAAATATCTATCCTTCGCATTTACTACTCCGAACAAAGGTCAATAAACCAAACATTAATGACGCATTCATCACAAAACAATGGTTCCGTATTAGCGATAAATACACTATAACTACGAATTTTTCAGGTTCCCTATTAGTCTGCTAAATAAATAAATTTCGTATGTTATATACGACTTCTAATTCGTCATAAGTACTTGCTGCAAATCTGACCTAATCGCAAGTGAACCAGCGATGTGCGACACACCTCGTCAACACTTAGACCTCAAAAAATGAGCTAAAAATAATCGCTGCAGGCACAATATTTTTAGTGCTACAGTGAACCTGGCATGCCCATACCCATCAATATTCACTATGTAGAGAAATATTACGATCAAACTCACCTGAAAAAGCTGAAGAAAATACACGCTGCACATAGCAAGTATTATTCTGTGTGCCCTTACATGTTGTGCGCCCACCGATATAGTTACATCGCTTAGTATATCGTTCTCTAGGAAATACGGTAGGTTCTGTAAAAGCGTCGCTTCGTGATAGTGCCATTTTAGCACGAATTGTTGATCAGCCATCATGTATTGTAAAATATTGGTGTGCATGATAAGGGAAAAACCGGTATACTGGGCCCACATTCAAATATTATCCAGGCGAGCTATTAATAGCGGTTCCTGGAGAACAAACAGGTGCCAGAAAATTTCGTAATTCATTTTGCTATTTGTTTGTCCAAAGTTAGAGTATGTTAATGCGGTTGGAGTACTTAAGCCGGGTTTATGAGTCCATTTAACGTAAGGTCAGTAAAACGTAAAAGTTAACCTATCCAAACATACTCAGGAAGTTACACATTTAAGCAAGTGGTCCCCGAGAAAATTGCAGGTCATGTCGCTTTTTGCGTTACGTTAAGTAATACGTGAATCTGCAAATCCAATTTCATTTATTCGTTAGTTGTACCTGCTGCTGTTCGTATATAGAAATAACTGGGGTACTAGAGTAAAAAAACTGTAAGGTTCATTGCTTTTATTGAAAGTAAAAGGAAACAGTGATACAACAATATATGTATGTAAACGTCTAAAGCACATCTAGAGTTTAAACTAAAGAAAATTTGATGTTATTACTATGACGAGTTTATGTTTGTTAATACAGATAGAAGACATCGACACAAAATGGTGCGTATTACAGACGACCTTGCACGAGTTCTACATAATTTTAATTCATATTTTTAGGAAGGTTTCATACACTTCTACAACATCTACAGAAACAGGTTGTAATACCTAAAATATAAAATAATAGAAAATGCACTAAATAGAAAACGAATAAATTACATGAATTAAAGTTGTTTATGCCGTAGGATCTGGAGCCACACCTTAAATACCAATAAACAACGAAATGCAAAAATAAATACTACCGACCATTAGCTATATTATTTTTAGCTTACGGTATAAGGGAGATATGTTAGATCAAGTTCTGGAATTAACAGTACATTATAATAGTTGTTTAATTGATGCGCGTTATGCTTGACGACATAATGTAGCGTCTATCTGTGTTAGAGATGGAGCAATTAACATTAATTTTCTCCGGTACATTGGGTCCTCATCTACCGGATTGTGTTCCAAATATACAGTTGCCAGTTGCTTGTGAGCTGAAAGATTGTTCACGCTATTCCAGCTGTTTACCTTGTTGTCATTTATCTGAAATAAAATTTCCAACATCGTACAAAAGTTATTTTTATAATTCAACAGGAAATGCATCGTGTTATATAATGAACGGAATTCCTTTCCTAAATTAATACCTAACAATTTGCACTAATTTCAATGCTGAAAACGTAAATTAATGACTTAATTCAAATATCTTACCACGCCTTTTGAGGCTGTACTCAACTAAAGACGGTTTCATTTATATTGGAATTTTTCCCGGCTCTCTACTGATCACATAGTAAAATCTCATTTTTTAGACTTACCCAAAATTCCTGCAAATTCTCTAAGGCTTCCAAATTTTCAATTTCAACTATTTGATTTTGTGCTACATCTAAAGTTTCCAGCTTCTTCAGTTTACTTAAGTTCTCTATTTTCGATATAGCGTTTTCCGAAACATACAGTTCTGTGAGCTCTGTTAGTTTATCCAAATTTTCTATTTTTGTGAGACGGTTGCTTTGCAAACTCAAACATGTCAAATTCTCTAATGAATCCAAGTTTTTAATTTGAGTAATCTTATTCTTTCCCAAATATAAGGATTTTAATGACTTCAGATTGTCTAGATTCTCAATTTCCTGAAAAACAATAGTATATACTTGTTGGAATGTCTTCAATATGGAAGTAGTTTTCAGTTGCACTGGGGCTGGTACTTGAACCAATTATCATATCACTCCAGAACTATTTCAGTACTGTCCCGAATAAAAGTGACTTGATAGAGATGCGGTTCTTACAAAATAAAGTCAATTCCAGTGCAACTCAAACTTAAACTTGATTCAATAACAATCAGATTATACCATAAGAACAGTTTAAATACTTTTCCCAGAAACTTGTTAAAAACTTACCCTAATCTTGTTGTCACCCAACTCAAGAAAAGTCAGTTTATTTAAGTGACCCAAATTCTGAATTTTGGTGATCTTATTGGAAGATAAAAAGAGTTTCTCCAAATTAGTCAGGTTTTCCAATCCTTCAATTTCTGCTATTTTGTTAAATGACAAATCCAGAATCCTAAAAAGAGTTAAAAAGGTACTTTTAAAGATATATTTATAAACACCATACTGTGTTCTTTTAAAATCTACGAAACTGATCAACACTTTTTTACAGATTATGTTATCTTTTGCTTTTTAACTCACTCTAAATTCTGCAGAGCTTCTAAACCTTCAATTTTGGTAATCTGATTATCATATAACTCCAGCTCTTTCAATGTTATTAAAGTAGATAAATTTTCGATCTTGGTGATAAGATTCCATCGTAAAAACAATCTTTCAATCTGAGTTAGTGGTTCCAAATTTTGCAATTTCCCGATTCGCCCATGATTCAAGTCCAGTTCAAGAGTTTCAGGGTCTATTATCACAATATCATTAACAGTTAAGTGGCCAGAGTGGGAGTGTCCCTGTGAAGGTGTTGATTCGGCGACCAGTTCTTCTGCAAATTCAGTCGAATTATTAACTTCTATATTTGTGCGTTTGATGTGAATCTAAGGTACACATCAAAAAATTTGTTAAATGTTTACCTGGTTCACCATTTCCTTCCTTATTTGGAACAGGCATTTTAATGAAAAATATGAATAAAGCAGTTATGAAAGGAAAATTGAGCAATGTTCATTCAAGATTTTTGGAGGCTATTTCTTGAATACTCGACTGAACTTGATGGTTAGATTTATTTTCTTTTTTACTTGATATATTGCGAATTAATTAAAACTGATAAGAGTTGGATAAAGGCTAAAAGTCAAAATTCCAAACAGTGAGCCGGCGATATTGACATTGACATTTACCCATCATGACGAGTCATCACCAACGATTTTCTAAACAACCCAAGTGTGATGCGTGAACTGCACCGTTTTACTTATGATCATACATGACCAGCAATTATCATCCCATTTTTGTATCAGGTTTATAAGTTTCATCACAAGTGTTATCCCTAGTTCACTGCCCATATTTCGACCATATATCATCGTAATTTTATTTAAAACGCCCCCATCCTCCCTTATTTTATTTGATTTTATAATTAAGTTATTGGGAAACTATATGAATTCCACTCGATTCTCGATGTTCCAGATTGCTCGGTGAAAAAAAAAACACCTATTAGCTAATCATGTCAAACAATGACCTCAAAGTGTGATTATTCAGCACTGACAACATGAAAGCTGAAATGACAGCTTAAAGAGACAAGGACGTTCGTGTTTATTGCTTTTTCTGCTCATGCGCACTGAAAATTTTTAGTTGCAATTTTCATAAAGTGAATATTGTAATGTTATCAAATATAATTATTCTATATTCAATTATAAAAGTGATCATACAATAAGATACTATTTACTAACGTAGCAACAGAATAAATCTATTTGAAGTACTTGTTTTAAGGGCGGCTAGTTAATTTTTGATGTCGGTTTTAAATTTGCCGCACATTTGGCGCTAGTGTCGGATGTCGTTTACTTCTTCAGACGCATGCTCTCTTTCTTCTTTTCAGATTAGTTTCCATCTTGATCACATGTGAGTATGAGTTTTTCTGATAAATTAGCTAAAAAAACACACGTAAGTTAATAATAGTACATCAGAATATTAGCCGAAAAGGCGTTTTAAATTTGCCAAGGCGTTCAAGGGGCCTTGCAATTTTACTTCTCCATAAATTCGACATTTCTGTGGAATTTGACAGAGCATGGTCCCTGTCTATTCGCGCCATGTTGCAGTGCATATTTAATCCCAAAATATTGAGCAAATTCCTGAATTTACGCCACTTTGTTACATTTTGTAAGGTTTTTCATAGTTACACATGTTTTTTTTTATTCATTGGGATCATATTTGCCTCATTTATGTCTACTAATTCTTAAACTTAACGTGCGGTCACCTAACCCCACATGTGTCGATTTGTCGCGTGTACACCAGAAACTTTTGATTAATTTCACCTTTTTAATGCCTAAAAACCCGTTAAACCCGTAAGCATGACAATTTTTTAGTTTATGTATTTGTTCTTAGCTTGTGAGGAGGACCTGTCAAAACATCTAACCTAAATCACCATGGCTGATATTGAAGACACCCACTTCGAAACTGGAGACTCCGGAGCCTCTGCAACATATCCTATGCAATGTTCGGCCCTACGTAAAAACGGATTCGTAATGTTAAAAGGAAGACCATGTAAAATTGTGGAAATGTCTACTTCTAAGACTGGGAAGCACGGCCATGCTAAAGTTCACTTGGTGGGAATTGATATTTTTTCAGGTTAGTCACCATCTAGTACTAAAAGTTTGAGACCATGTTTATCTAATTTTTAAAGTGGTTTAATACTGATCATGAGTAATGTTCGATTGGCACAATAAGAAAATGTTTTAATTCATTTGAACTTTAAAACCATATCATTCACCAAATTCTTTGAAATGTGGGATGTTTGCATTACACTTTAGTAAAAAGTAGCATTGTTGCTTACTCTCATGCTTATAATTGTCAAGCAATAAATTCATTTAAGTATTATCTTGGAATAATATTAATTTGTTGTAAGACAAAAAGGTTAAGTTTGGTGTTGGTGTGGAACAATATCCATTATTCTAGATAATTAAAGAAATATGTATTTGTGTAATAAACTGTGCTGCACATTGGAGAATCAAAACTAATAGAGCATGACTTTATTAGTAACAGGAGTAGCAAAGATAAAAGATCCCCTATTCCAAAGGAAAACCTCATAAAGCCCTCTTAAATGCTCCAAAACAAATTATAAGTGTGAAAGTATCTAATAGCTTTGTGACCACTTAAAAAATCTATTAAATTAATCGGAGAATTTTGAGTTTTGTTAACTGATGCTTTTAATTTTTATGATTACAACATCTACACGCCAACACTACAGTGACAATGATCATAGTGGGTTTTTAATGCTTGCTTTAAGTTTTGTTTCTGCAAGGCTACACTTGAGTTAATGTCGAGGTAAAGGTCAAGTAATTTTGTTGGCATCTACCTTAAAGCAGGCATTGGACCCTTTTACTTGATGCCACTCAGCCAAATCCCCATATTACTAATTTATCTCATTTGTCCGCATAAAAATAGGCTATTTTTTACAGGTAAAAAGTATGAAGATATATGCCCATCCACACACAACATGGATGTCCCGCACGTTAAGCGCGAGGACTACCAATTGACTGATATTTCTGATGACGGTTATCTATCTTTAATGTCGGACAACGGCGATTTACGTGAAGACTTGAAAATCCCTGAGGGAGAAGTTGGCGCTCAGCTACGTCAGGAATACGACGCAGGCAAAGATATATTGTGTACCGTTTTGAAATCTTGTGGTGAAGAGGTAAGTTTTCTTGGTTATTTTATAAATTTTTAAATTTTTACAATCTCCAAAACTACCATGGATTCCTCAGAAATATGATGATTCAGTGCAACTTGCATTTACCTTAGGAATCAGTGGCAAAGTTTTGCCTAGATTGGAGAATAAACAAGATTTCACATAAAATTATGTCTCCATTAAATTCTTCAATTATTAACGTCGAGTCGCCAAGTGTAAGGCAGAGTATTATTTAAGCACTTGGTATCTCCTGCTTCCTCTTTTAATGCGGCTGCAGGTCGAATCGGTGCAAAATTGACTGGATGAGCTGCATCGTTGGAATACGGACATTCCGTACCTTATTCCTGGTTTTTGATATCCAACAGTATAATTGGAAAATCGTTTAATTGCATTTTTTAGTCGAACTGCTCAATAAAAATATCGCCTAAACATTTCATCATTTTGGTAGGGACAATAACAACGAATTTCGTGGGGATATGATAGTAAATTTCAAAATTAGGGTGGGCAAGATCGTTACTTAGTTGAGCGCTTTGTTCAGCTTGCTAATTGCCATGATCTTGTTAGTAATTTATGTTTTATTTTGCAGGTCGTAATTGCAGTAAAGACAAATACTGCCCTTGACAAATAATGTCTCGATAAGACGGTGAGGGCCAATCAAAGAAGTACACCTACCACATTCTATCTGTTATGTCCAGAGGTCCTCCCATCAATTACAATAAGCTACACATTATATTTGTATTGGACCAGTGTTAAAAACAGCTTACCTTAAAAAGTCGGCATCGTATCAACAAAGAATGTTAATACGCTGTTATGTTTTACATCTCTGTACTTTTTATTTGTTGGCATCGTTTTTGCAACAACTATAATGTTCAATAAAAGTAATTTAATTTTAACTCTTATGTAAATTTTTTTAAATCATTTTTACCATCTGCGGAACCACCTTGTTCTGGCCCAATTAATCTTTCATTTCGTTCGGGATTTTTGGGTACCTTAATGTTCTGTTTGCAGTTGGACCAGGGTTGGGAAGGGTCTCTATCTAATCTTGTTGACATAATTTAATTGAATAAAATATAACATTTTTTTAAAGACTTGTTTTGATATTGTCTAGTATAAGCTACATCAGGAAAACCAATTGGATATGCAATACGTTTTACTGAGGATTGATTTAAAATATAAAATCTAATTCATTTTGGCCTTTCATTCCAATCCGCACGTCCGTTCTAGGTGTACACTGGCGGTGATGAACGTCCCCGTTGCTACTTGAAAGGTGTATTTTAGACAGAAAGTACTACTAAAGAATTTAATAATTTGACATGTCGCGCGGTCACTATAGCTTGCAATTGAATGTTGATATAAACCAGCTATTTATGAGGCATACGTGAAGCGCTATCACAGACATACGCCGCAACACCAAAATAATTGAAACTATATGAATGTTCGTTTGTTAAAAATAAGACGTTTCGATTATTTTATGTTGAACTGAAAAAAAAACAAATAACAAATGGCACTTCCGGTGAAACCGGAAATAGAATTTAGACGTCCGTCTGCACATTTCAAAGTGTCATAAAAAAACATAATAGTGAAATTTGACATCATGGCCTAATTCAGTTTACAAAACGTCGGTCGTCTGACGCTTACGTAGGCGATAGTAATTCAGCAGCCTACTGTAATCACACGTGAAGGAGATTCGTGGAATGGTGGGAGCCGCTAACGGTTTCGTATCTACCGTCTGATTTTGTCTCCGATTGATTGAGCGATAAATTCAAAGCTTTAGGGTAATTGTCTTGTGTATGAATGGTCTCTATCTAAGGTAATGAGAGCTTTTAATAATACTAAAAGTATTTCTTTAGATACTCCAATTAACAAAAACCTCAAATTCTAACTCAGTATTTAGATTGTTGTTATAAAAAAAAAAAAAAAGTGTGTGATTCGCGCGCATAGTATAGTGGCTTGTCGCTTTCGTGAAATTTCCAAGTTTCGTTTTGCAATGCAGGTCTCTACTAAGCGAAGCGATAATATTAACTTGTCCTTGAAATTTTGATCAATTTATGTTCAAGCTCTTATCTATCGCGCTTTACATGCAACGTTGCCGTATAATGCACTTTTAGGCTTGTGACGACCTCTTAAGAAACATGACGAATGTCATTTTGACACTTTGGTGATTGTCATATTATTTGTTTACTTTTTTTGTGAATTACAACTAATTAGAAAAATAACTATGAAAACAATTAATAAAGGTCACTAAACCATACAAAACAACATTAACGCAGACTTAAACTTAGAAGATGAGTTTGCCTTTAAAATGTAAAGTTATTATATCCACCTAAAAGGCACTTGTGAGTGTAGTAACGTCTCTGTTCGTAATTGTCAACTATCTAATGTATATAACGCAAAACTAAAGCACACAGTTAAATATAACTTAACTTTGGGTGGCAAAGGTGGGTTTTAAAAAATAGAAAATTAATCTTTTCCATAGTGGCGCTTTAAAGCCTTTCTCCTCTAGACAGCAGAACCATTTTGACCTCTCTTTATTTCTAGCAATTTTTTTTTTACTTAAAAATGCAATCACCTTTTTTTGAAAAAGTAAAATGATTTCGTTGCCTTCAAATCCGATTTTTGGCGTCATATAAGATAATAGACTGATCTGCCCTTTTCATCATCCTTTCACAACTTCTATGTTACTTTTGTAGGAAAAATGTTTGAGCATTTAAATTTTTTAAAACATGTTTTTCTTTGCAGACAGGTTGAATTTGGAACATGTTTCAATCGATTGCGCACAATATATTTGACGACATTAAAGTTGAACCATTAAATTATTATGTTAATAACGGTAGAGAACAATATCATGCGAACACCTCATCTGCTTACCGGCGAAATCACTCTCAAAACGTTACTATGGATTACGATAGAGGACCCGCTGTTATGAAAGGAGAGTCATATCTGCCTATTCAGGTAATTTCTCTTGAACGTTTTTTATTATTTGCATATCTTCCGGATATATTCCTTTCCATCTAAAAAAAATTGTGTACTTACCCTACGGGAAAAAACATAATCCAGATCTTCTCGCTGGATTGCCGCGCTCTATATTTGTATATTGTAGGGTGAAAACATGCAGGAAGCAGGGGAAGAAAAAGAATCATTAAAACTAAACATTGTGGATATTGAAAAGAAACCAAAACGTCAGACATGTAAAATCTGCAATAAAACATTAGCATCACCCTCAAGTTATTATGTTCATTTAAAGCAGCACTCAGACAGCAAACCATTTAGTTGTCCTAGATGTGTCGCCGCTTTTTGTAGAAAACCATATTTAGAGGTAACTAGTTATTGAATTTAATATCAGATCTAACGCTGGGTACAATTTTTTATCAATTAGTAATACAAGGAAATTTTTATGAATAGACTCGATCCAAGGACATCATGAACCGACTTTTTATTGATTTTAAGGTCCATATGCGAGTACACACTGGTGAAAGACCATATGAATGCGACGTTTGTAAGAAGCGGTTCACACAAAAGTCGAGTCTTAATACTCACAAGCGAAGTCATTTGGGCCTCCGACCTTACGCCTGTCAAGTGTGCATGAAGACATTTACAGTCAAAAGTTACTTGACGGCTCACCGATGGGCGCATGTATCCGATTCAGGGGTTTCCTGCAACGAGTGTGATTTAATTTTCACTAATAAACATTTGTACTCACAACACATGCAGATTCATAATAAAAAGGATTTCGAATGCGGAGAGTGCAGCAAAACGTTTTCGAAGGAGTCCTACTTGATAAGGCACACCAACAGGTTTCACGATAAGTTTAATAGTGCATAGATGTCTCTATGAGTTATTTATTGTTTCGATAGTATTTATACTTTATTAATATATAGTATTGGTGCCATTTATTTATTAAAATATTTCTGGCCTTTTTATTGCCCTGATTCTGGTGACCGGAGCCTTGGAAAATTTCAAGAAATCATCGCAATACTTACCTACCTTCCACAAATGGATTTGTGAACATTAATACAGAACATTTCACCAAAATGGCAATCCCCATTTTTACTTTCCACTTTAAGGAAAAATGTTAAATACGAAACTTGTAACTATTTACTTGAAAATTTAGAAAGATATACATTATGCTACACAAATCGGTGGCAAACCCAAATTGACTTCTGTCCAAAAGGAGGTCCAGATATGGGCGGACGATCCGGGCTGTCTAACTTCCATAGTGGTACCTCAGTCATCTAGATTCGATATATTTATCCCTGCGGTGCTGAATTTTGCCCTTAAGCCCGTCCTGCACTTTCAAGTCAAACGTAAAGGTCCAGCCAATCAGCCCGATTTTGGTTTGCGACCATTTACGATACGCTATTCAAACAGCAGAATAATGGGAACTGTTTGGATTTAGGTAGTATCTTCGTAAACTTCAGAGGTCAGACACTAGGGGCAGCGTTGCCGACTTTACCACTATCTCACAAATATCAGAGATTAGGTTGGAGTACCTAAAATCGTACCTTTACTTTCAACTGAAAAGTAACCATGCAACCATGTGGCAATAAATAAGAGGAAAATAGTATAAGAGCATCACGAAAATTCTAACTATAACAATTCAAATGAGTGTAAAACCAATTCGAATTTGGAATTTGGTACTACTAAAAGCTAACTTTCTGTTTGATCTTTTAATGTATATATGTACAAGAAAACTTAAAAAGGGACTGCTGCAATAACAGACAGCTAAGTGACTCAAGTTCTCATTTTTGGGTAGTTAAAGACATTTCAAATATAAACTATACTAGCTGATAAAGTCACTATCATGTTTCACTATAATCATAAAATAAATACTCTGTATATCGATAAACTATAAAAAGTAGATTTAAACATATAGTCCTGAAACAAACTCAATAGGGTTAACATAGGTACTAATCATAACACACACTATAGCTTTGAACACCAATTCCATTATAGCACTCGCAAACTTAAAATTTTAATTATAAATTGGACTTAACATAAAAGACTAATAAATAATAGGTCTACCCATTTGCACAGAATGTTACAATTCAAATTTATTACCTACAAATAAACAATAATATAAAAAATACTACCACTTCCATCCTTTCTAGCTATATGCTGTTCCAACTTATTAAAAATTCTGGCTTGCCGTAAAAAGATATTGTCCCCTGTTTATCCGTTACTTATATAATGATACTAATAGTGGTCGAATTTGATAAATGAAGGTAGTTAATTACCTAATTAAAGAATTGTACCTAATATAATATTTAATATTCCATGATGTACATACCTATTCTATTCAATACCAAATTATAGTGATATTCGAAGGTACCTATATTTCTTTAATCTTCATTTACTGATACCAGTAGTTTTTACTGCTGGTATCAGCAAAAAAAGTACACTAGTTAATTAATTCCTTGATGGGTTTTGCTACCCACTATATTTATTATTATTATATGGATAGTAAATGTACATTTACTGACACATTTCCTATCGATATAAAAGTAACATTATCTTGTTATACTTACTTATGGCACGACCTGAATTTTGAACGATTTAATATACTCATTTTGATATGAATTTAAATGAATCTTCTTATTATTAAATAATGTACAAGCCGGAGAGAAATATTTGCTCTTTAAGACAAGCCAGAGGTTTTAATAACTTAGAACGGGATATAAGTACCCGTGAAAGTGTTACTTACTTAAATTATAGTCTAAAGCGGAAAAGTGTTTCTAGCTTACACCACGGTTGAGCGAACAATGAATAATTTCGTTGAGGCAACCTCCGAACTCTTCGATAATCTGTCGCTTTGTGAGTTCTTCGTCTTGTACGTTTGAGTCCGCTTCGTCGGCGATTGTCAAGAGACATTGGCATGTGGCCTCGATGACTTCGTCTGTGATGTACGTGACAGGTTGCTTCCTGGAAAATAAAATTGACGTTCGTCATAATTATCGTATTGACAACTGGTACCTACTATACGGGGAAGTTTTTTTTAGCCGTTTTCATTTACCTTAATAAACTGGACTTCCGGTGGCGCACAGGAGAAACCGTGGACATTTCCTTATAGTAAGGCAAAATCTTTTTGTAAACCGCCTGACTCAGTTCTTCATCGTTAATCCTTTGTGTATTTGAGATCGATTCTAGATGCCTATTTTCCGCCGCATCTTCCACGTTTCGGCATCCTCTGCATTTGCAATTATTCGAACACGCAATTTTTGCTTCGTAGCATTCACAGTAATTTTTTAAACAACCCGAACGTTTACAATTGCACCCTTTCGTGTGTTTTCGCAGCACGTCTCCAGTTGTGTCTTTGGCTTTGCCAATTTTCGGCCTGAAATATAAGGAAGCTCCTTTTAAGGCGTTGTTTAATAAATAAAGTAAATAGTAAATTACAATTTACTTCATATAGTTACCTAAAAGCATTCGGATTTCTTTCCAAACAGGCTTTAATGGCCAGGTTTCTAGTGTCCTCGTTTTCCAAATTGTTAAAGCAGTTCACGCAGTTGCAAAGGTAGCAAAACTCGCCGTTAGCGAAGCAGTCACAATATAGTTTCAGACATTGAGATTTGGTACAGTTGCACGGCTTGCGCGGCCGAATGCCATTTGCATTGCTCGCCTGGTTTTCGGTGGTTGCCGGAGTATTTGCATTTGTAGCGTTGGATCCCGTTTCTGGAGACGCTAGAAAAATTCGATTAAGCGTTAAAGAAGAATTTTCAGTAAAATCGCCTAAAGCTCACTGTTAAGGGCCGAAGAAATGTACAAACAATTCATAAATACCGGTCAATTCAAGAATATATGAGACCACATGACAAGATGGGGGATGTAAGCAACCATCGCATTATGGGGAACCATTAATGAATTCTTTTACATGCATTAAAGGAATATGTCAAAACTTAGTCGACGAAAAAAAACTAGATCCCACTTGCATAAATATTAAAACATTGACGAAAGAGTGTCAATGTACGAAGAAGTGATAGTACAGCGGTGGTGAAACTAACGAAAATCCCACACCAATTCATACCAGATAAAAAAACTTACATTAAATTAACACAAACAGACTTAAAAGTAATTTGATGGTGCAACTGCAATCAGAAACTTACGGCTTGTATCTGGGGGAAGAGGTTTAGGTACGACGGAAGCTGAGGTTTGCTTTGATTGCGTTGTAGACTGTTTCATTGCGGGTATGCCAACCTTTTGAACCTAAAACATAAACAATGCACACTTATCACCTGAGCTAACCACATAGATTATTTCTACTCAGAAAGGCAGGAAGAGAATACTTGAGATATGAGAGAAACCAATGCCTAATAGAGTTCCTAATAATTCCCAATATAAAAATAGATGGTAAAAACGCCTTCAGGAGGTCAATCGAGAGGTAGAATTATGTTTATATATTGATTGCAAATATGGAAATAGTTGCCTACATAAGTCAGAAACGTGCTATTAATAAAAATTATAAATTCTGGATAATTTGGTGAAAGAACTTGTGTTCCCTGCAATATCGCCATATGATGCTTATAGGCTGCTACTTATGAGATGCCAGTTATGGAACTCTCGAAATCTTAATAAATGATAAATAAAAGATGTTAGAAAGAGATGTATCATTAAAATAAAAACAAAAACTATAATAAGTCAGATGTTTTATTTACCCTGTTTGCGAATGATCTTATTAAACAACAGAAAAAAAATTGTAACCATATATATTAATAATAGGATTTATTTTTAGTTTACAAGAGGTGAGGTATATTTTTTTGTTACTTTTTAAACTTGGAATGCCTATATCTCGGGAACGCGTGGAGTAATCGTCCTGAAAAATATTAAAAATTTATCCGCTCGTTGCGTTACTTAACCCTACGCAAAACACTTTACAAAATGTCTTTTAGTTATATAATTTAATTAGCTCCCTACAAAAATCACATCATAATAAAAATTACAAATTCTGGACAATTTGACGAAGGAAGAAATGCCGCTGCAGGATCGCAACGCGTCGGTTATGGCTACTGTTCATAAGACAATTAAATTCATAAGCTCAGATAGATTATTCAGCCCTTCAAGTTGTTACTTTTTTAACAGGCTGAGGCAAAATATTAAGATTGATAGATTTATTTTTATTATATAAATATATATATTAACTATGGACATGACGTGTTTAATACGGTAAGAAATTCTAAATTAGTATTGTTCTCGATAAATCTCAGACTAATTTTTCGATCAAGTTCTCTTGACAATAGAAAATGCATTTTTTATTCAGTTGGGGTGTGGTTGCATAAATAAACTAATGGCGTGAATTCCCAACTTTTCCCCCATTTTACTAAATCTGGAAACATCGCATGTTACTTCCTATCGCGTATTATTTCTAAGACCGATCAGCTGTATCTTACAATAGGCAGGTCGTACCGATATCACTTCGCAGATGATTCACTCGTATGTTAGCGTGACGATGAATAAGGCGGTCGTAATACGCACTACACTACTAGTAGGGATAATCGGGCCTTCCTTCCCTGTAAAGACTCGTGAAGAAAACCGTTAGTATATCCATAACTTGGTGAGTGAAAGTGGAGGTTCCTGAGATAACGCTGGCTCACGTTTTTGGTATTCGTAAGTGCATTTTGACTGTTATTTCTTGTAATTAACACAGTTTTGTCAGGTCAATGAGGACAATGTAATTAGGATTTTAGTCAAAAGTCGAAATTATTTGCAATTTTAGCTCGTTTGAAAGGTGCTTCCTACCATCTTCCGATGTGATCGAAAAATGACATCGCAACTTGAGCTGTTCCGAAGATGTTTAACGCTTTTTTCAGGAATTAATGCTGTTTTCTATGCCTAGGTTTCAACTGTGTACGCCTCTGGTTCAAGTCGAAATGAAATCGAATGTCTAACCATTTTGAACATTTTTTCCAGAATTAATATTGATTTTTTTCAGGAATTATGCAAAATTGAATTTTTTTGTGTGTCGCAAAACTTCGAACTATCGAGCTTTTGTCAGTATTGAAAGGCGACTATGGAAACGGGTAGGTATTAATCCAAATAATGTTAATCGAAGACGCCAACGTATAATTACGACTGTTTGGGCCGAAGAGGCAGTTTTAAACAGAATTGAAGATAATCTCAAGTCAAGCTGTAAACGCTTGGGATTCCAACTAACGATTTCCAAACATAGCATTAATAATATTTTACGAAAGCAGTTTCATCGAAACAACGAAAAGACTAAATGCAACCTATCATAAGAAAATTTTGTTTACAAACGCAGCTGCGTTTATGAGATCGGAAATTATTAACGTACATAGTGAACATGCGAATAGCGGTGAAAACGAATGACTTGTCTATTCAGGAAAACATTGTTATAAAAATTAAACTAAGTTGGTAGTTATGTAGAATTAACACTATTTTTATGTTTTTGTTCTGACGAAACAACAGTGAAGAATGGCAAGATATCGCAAATAATTTTTTTCAATATACATAGAGCCAGGCTGAGACTGAAAAAATTTAAGTCGATCGTATAGAGTGTAACAAAAATACAAAATTTTATTTACGGACCAAACGCCATCTTTATTATTCCCACACTTTAAAAAAACATCCCGCTCATGTTAAAATACTTCAATTTATGTAGGAATTGTTAGTTTGAAAATTGGTGAAAATCGATAAAATAGTTTAGCAATTATTTAAAAAAATGATATTAATTTGCGAACTTTGGCACCCTAAAGCGACAAAGTGATGCATCATCGAATATAGGTAAGTTTATCTAGAACATTTTCATTCGTTTCACGGTTCAGAAACTTTTGGGCAAGCGTTGTACAGTCATTTCAGAGACATTCTGTATATCTTTTCCATAGATACACATAGATACACATAGATACAATTAAACACAAACATAAATATAATACTTTACCTGTTGCATCGTAGCAGGTAGATAACCCGCTGGAAACAGCATATATTGGGTTGGCTTTGATCCTGGTGTGACTGGTTTGGTAACAAACTTTGTTGTGGTGATCACTGGCTGAAAACATTTTATGCTTTATTAGATTGAAAAGGAAAACCACTTTCAAACATGATAAGAATCTTTATTTCACAACCTCCTCTTCCTAAATTATCAAAACACGTGTAATGATTAAAAAACCGCCGGAATGTGCTAACGAATATCGTTGAAAAGTGAACCCCCCATTCAAGATGTTTCGCACCAAATATGGCCATTTTTATAAATATATTTTGATGAATTAATGTTTAAAATGTTAATTACTAGCAACTTACTTTAACATCGGATAACATTGACGCAGATACTGAAACTGGACTTGCAGTTTTTACAGTATTGACAAGAGTAACTGCAGGATTACTAGCTTCAGCTGTTGTGGCAGGCACAAATTTTATGTACTGTACCTAACGGAAAATAAGTCACTTTGTTTTAAAAGTCAATTTAATGGCTAATTCTTAGTTAAACAAAAAATATTGGAACTTTTAAATAGAAAGAAAACTTAAGGAAAAATATCAGATTAAATAACATTGTACTAACCCCTTTTCCTGGGACATTAATTTGATGAATTTGTCCATTTGAAAGTCCCTGCGTCCCTGCAACTTGAATTAATTGACCAGCAGAAAGAACCTGACTTCCACTGGAACTCTTGAGGATAAGCCTTTGCGTCCCTTTTACTCCTGTTAATGTCGACACACCAGCCGGCAAAATCTTGGTCGGTGACTTGACTTGGCCCAATGAAATAGTTTTAAAATTCCCGCCAGTACCAATTACCTGTGTCGGATTGCCTTGCGAAACGAGCTTTATCGCTTTTGGCTGAGCTTTATTGATTAAAACCGTGCGTTTGGATGGTATTTGCTGAACGCCAGCCTGCAAAATTTTCGCGTTTCCCAAAATACCCATTTCTTGAGCCTGTTGCAGTGTTATAGTCTTATTTGAGGTTCCACCAGATGACGACATTACTTTAATTTGCTGCGGCTGGGTAGAAGACTTGTGCACCATTACAAACTGTTGGCCAGGTTTGGCGAATCCTATAGGCTTCGTAATTGTTTTTTGACCAGTCGTGGTCGTTATAATCTTTTTCATGAATATCTGTTTTGGTTGGGTCTGATGCAAAACCGTCGGTCCGGTAGTCATTGTACTTTTGCCTGATTGCTTAATTGTAATTGGACGCCCCAAAGAATAATTTGCCAAGTTAATTTCTTGCCCTTGACTGCCCACTAGTTTTATTGCTTGCCCCCCGCCAGAACCTGCGCAAAATCATAAAAAGTTAGTAGGCACGCTCTCCTACTCCAAATTTAATGAATCTTAAAGTTTTATGTATATACTCTTAATTTTAAAAATAATCTACAATTTAAAGTAGAAGTAGAAATACATTCATGTGATTTGTTTTTTATTTGCAGTGTATATGTAAAATACTACACACATAACTTTTATGATTAAAGTTATATGTATACTGACTTAAAAAAGAATTTTTTTTACCTGGTACCAGAAGAAGTGGTTGCCCTGGCACTGATTTCACAGCCAATGGAACTTGTTCAGGTTTTGGTGCAATGTTTAAAAGTCTCAGGGGTGGCACAGTTGTATGTGGTTTATACTTCTTTTCAATGACTTCTTCGGGTTCAGTGATTTGATCATCTGATTGGATCTCTATTTCTTGAGATTCAATTTCATCTTCTGTTTGTACTATTTCTTCTTCATGCTCTATATCCCCTTGATCCTCAACTTCTAAATTTTCTGTAACAGAATAAATTTCTCTTTTAACACAATTTAATCTACAATGATTGAAACATGTTTCCAAAAGAGGCTAAAAAACAAAATTAACACCCTGAACACAAAACCATAGCCCATACAATGCATTACCCTCAAATATCTCTTAAGGAACATTAATTGCTTCTATATCTATAATACATTTGCTAATTCTTAGGTGTATTGGAGTGTTATATTTCATAATGTTCTATGAAAAACAGTTCCATATGCAAGAGTTTTTTTTTTTTTTTGAGTTTTTTGATGGTCTGTTATAATCAACATAAGCAAAGTGAATGATTTGCTTTCTTAGGCAACTATTTTCCACTATTATTTCATCAATAAGTTGTTCTTTAAGTCCTTAAGTCCTTAAGTTCCCCTAACTTGAACTTGTATAGTCCATGTGGTAAAAAAAAAAATTGAAGTTTCTGCTAAAATAAAAACTAACGGTTTCTACACTTTGACTTACTAAAAGTTTATGTTTGAATAATATTCATTTGAATAGGTTATAGTTCTCTGCAAACTATAAATACAAATAAACTTGGGGGGTAAAGCTGCTGCTAGCATAAATTAATGATGCCTCACACTATTAGAACAAGTTTAAGTCCAAACTACACGAGTAAAGCAACTGAAGAGCAATTATCTAAGAAACTTGTATCTACTTACCATCAACTTCCATTTCATTACTTTGCAAAGCTATATCATCAGGATATTCTTCTAAAATTGCCATGTTTTCAATATTTTCAACCTCAGAAGATGAATTATCCGTGAGAGTCTCAGGAACACCAGATTCCTCTAGAAATTAATCAGAATGGAACCTTCATATTTGGTTATCTTAAATAATAAACTTTTATATTGAGAAATCCATTAGAAACTCATTAAAATTTAAACTCGCAAATGGGTTTGTCATATCCAATAACGAAATGGCATAAAATTCGCTATTACAAATGCTTTGCAAATAGGGACGCGAACACCTTAAACAATTTTAGCTTTACTTCTCAAACTTGGGATGAGCTATAGACTTAGTTGTTGCTTCAATGGATACAAATAAGATTATTGGACTGGAAGTGGACCTACCTTGTTCAGTTAAGGACATTTTTGTAAAATATTTTAATATTTAGTCCACTTTTTCAAAAATACGAAAACATTTCAATTTCAAAACAACACGTCATTGTCAACCTTCCTTCAGTTTTGACGCTTGAGATTTGACCGATACTGCGCCGCCGACCTCATAAAATGGCGACCAATCTATGACTAAAAATTTAAAACTTAACTAGAGACGTATTTGTATGGGAAATAGCGGTTAAACGTCTTTTTTGTTGGAAAATCAAATTATTACAATTTGAATTTTCAATTTTGTTTTAGTCTTACCATAACACCCCGCTTTGACGTCGATATTTCCACAAAATAGTCTAATCTGAATTGAGAGGTTCCCGTTCGACGAGAATCTCGCCATAATCTGCACTTTGTTTAAACAATTTACTATCAGTCTACTATTGTCAAAATTTAGGATAGATATGTCAAAAATTTGATTCACTAATAGAATGAATCCTTTTTGTAAATAGGTATATATGATAAATATTTTTAAAAAATGGAGTATATGTGTAAGCCACATATAGAAGAGAAGATTTACAACTGCCCGAAGTTCAAAGAGACCATCGTAAAGAGTGGTAGCTCACGAAAAGAACTTCGCTGGGTGGATTGTAGTGAAGAACTTGGACTCTCCGCTAGTGAAAAAGAACTTCAGGTAAGGATAGCGAGGTTTTTTCATTAATGGCCACTGTAAGAGTTTTATTAACTTTCTTTCGTTCTTTACACTGCGTTAAGACAAAATTAATGGATTGCCTTATAACAATCACTAGCCATCAATGTCGACATCCACCTAATCTATTGCCATTGTTTGATTTAGCTAACTTAATATACCGGATTCAAACCTACGTATAATACAATAACTATTAGCACTAATATTGTCAAGCCCTATATTTTTGAAATCGGAACGATTACGAGCCCCATATATTCAAATCCATAATATTTTGCTAAAAAAAATTAATGGAGTATTAAATGGATTCAAATCGCACAGTCCTGGCTTTTGTGTCTGCCAAGTTTCTATTCATGTTTTATGTTATTATATCTTAGGTCTCCTTATCAAAAACAATTTTTTTAAGCGTCACACTTTGCTACCGTTGGTGTAGGCTTTTGGTGTAATGCATGTGCAAAAATGAAAGTACGTCAATTTGGACATCAGTTTGGCAACACAGCCTAATGCCTGTCTGAACACCGTCGCCGGGCCGGGTAGAAAAGCAGCAGGAGCCAAGAGGAATTTTTAGTTTTTGAGCAATTCCTGAAATATTTCGGGGTTTAATAAACTTAAAGGGCATTTAAATTCTCATTAACAGTTTTCCATTTTTAGCAATTTTCTTAAATTGGTAAGTGATCGTTTCTTAATCTCGTTTTAAATGTGTCGTGCGGCCTCCTAGTGTGAAAAATGTCCATTTTGTTGTAATTTTTTAATTAATTAATTAATCCTTTATCCCTCGATGAAACGCGAGTTACACTATTTTACAACAAAAAAATAACTGTTACGATCCTTTCTTATCATTTCTGTTTCAAAATTCCTGTAATTCTGAGTTCAATCTTTTTTGTGATTATGTAAGAACCTGCCCAGAGAAGGTGAAATTACATTTATCCTGGACTTATGTTAAGTAGTCCAAGATTTTGGGAAATACTTTAAAATTATGTTTTCCATTCACAACTGAATCAACTATGAGCAATTAAATAAATGGAATTAAATAGTGCAAAAAAAATTATTCAAATCTTGTGACTTTGACATGAATGACCTCAGCAATCTGGAAGTCAAATTTCAAAATTATATTAATTAAGGCCCATTGACTGACAAATTTCCTTGCTAATGTTGGAAATTTTTTTGAATCTAAGTGGGCACATTGATACTCTCCTGCCAAGATGTACCTTTTCTTGTCTATGCCAGAAATAACTGAAGATCCAAATTCTCCACAATTTTCTTTTAGCACAAATCTGTCAGACAGAAAACAAGTCTATATAAATGTTCTATTCAAGTATACAGTGAGAATCTAAAGCCCTCCTTTAGGTACACAAACAGATATGACTGGAAGCAAACCTCCCAGACAGAGAAATAAAAAGAAAGCTATTTTAAAATTTGGCTAATTTATATCGCGGAATATTTACCATTATGAAATTTTTAAGGTCAAGACTAGGCAAATTTGTTCCGACTCTAAAATAATTATAGAGATAATGCCGCAGTTTGTTCATTATTATTTTTAAATATAATAATCAAATTCATTCTTTTCTTTATATCTAACATAAATTTATTATCTACAAACCATTTGTAAATACTCTCAAAATTTCTATTTACATTATCTATCACTCATTTAACTATCTCAATTTGGCCTAATTAACACATAAATAAACATTGCAAAACTTTACACATTTTGACAAGTGTAGATTAACAACAGTGGAGCAAGTACAGTTCCCTGCAACATTGATAATTAATCAGGGCTAGAGCTATATTTTTGTGTTCCCTTGAGGAACTAGTACATTACATATAATTATATTATCAACTGCATTTCTCATGAATTTTGGCAAACTAAAGATTTTTTTTTAATTATAATTATAGAATTGGCAATATTCACCAACCACTAAGTATGTCAGGTTTGTACACAGGAATTATTTCAATACGTTTTTTTCTGTTGTCTAAAATTATTTACATTCTGTTTAAAGTAGACAATGGTTTGTTAACAGAATCTAGAAGCTATGGCTCCCCCACCGTACTCAGATCTTGGCAAAAAAGCCAAAGATGTCTTCAACAAAGGCTATCACTTTGGACTAGTAAAGTTAGACATCAAAACTAAGTCCAGTTCTGGAGTTGAATTTGCAACTGGTGGATCCTCCAATCAGGAATCAGGAAAGGTACTTTTTTGTACAAATTAGCACCTATTGGCCTTTGGCAATTTTTGAGGTGGTTGATATAACTGGCAGCTTTTTATGTTTTTCAAAAATGTGATATTTTTCACCAGTTTTTTGTATTTATTAGGTTTCTGGTTCTTTGGAAACAAAATACAAAGTGAAAGACTATGGGCTGACTTTTACGGAAAAATGGACCACTGATAACACTCTTAGCTCTGAAATTGCTGTGCAAGATCAATTTGTTCCTGGACTGAAGCTGTCTTCAGCTTTAAATTTTGCCCCACAAACAGGGTAAGAAATTTGTGTTTTACATGTACATAGTTTCAGCCTTCACATCATAATACATATTTTTCTTTAATTATACTTTTCATTTAATTATGTTTTTACTTTATACAGAGATACTACCACTGATTTTCTTGACAAAGCTAGTTTTTGCGCCTTAGAGCCTTAAACACCTTATATTTACAAGATACAGAAAGTTACGGTCTATGTACTTTTGATATAACCCAACTTAGTGCAAACTATAAAAAAAAGTATTCCAGCAAAAATATGCGCATTCGCGTTTGTCCTTATTGTGACGGAGTCGTTTTTCCATCAGAATTTATTTCCAAGATATATTTATCCCCGACACACTGTATGTAGAAAATCTACTCTTTTTTTACTATTCTTTTATAGAGATCAATATAACTGGTTTGTAGACATTAGCTTTTTGTACCCTATGTATAGCTTTTTTTTTATTTATTGCCTACATTATCGTGTAGTATTGACGGTGGGTGGTATTAATTTCCTATTTTGAATAGCCCAATTACCTTTTCAAGTAAAGTAATAGACGTGTAGGGAAATTCTCATATATTCATGTACCCAGGCTTAACTTCAGGATATGTAGCGTGAAAGCAAGACTGTCCCAATTTCGATGAGGGGCTGTATTTTTTTTAAAGTAAAATGTATATTAAGAACTACTCAACAAGAAGCTTAAAACGTTTAAATAAGGCGTGGAGCATCAATATCTCCATTTACATTTACAGGCAAAAAACTGGTAACGTAAAGGCTTCCTACGTGAACTCTCAAGTGGCCATTAATGCTGACTCAGACTTTTCTGCGGACGGGCCTAAAATTACCGGGTCAGCCGTGGTGGGATATCAAGGATGGCTTGCTGGATATCTTGCAGGATACGACATCAATAACAAGAAATTGACAAGGAGTAACTTTGCCCTTGGTTTTACATCGGGAGATTTCACTCTCCACTCTAATGTGTAAGTATTTTGTTAATAACCCCCATTAAAGACTATGAAAATAAAATTGTGTAGCTATAAGTTTCGTAAAAAAGTTCTTTGTCAAAACTCATTGTTGTACCTAAATATTTTTTTGGTATACTGAAGAGAATATTGGAAGAACTGTTAACATTTTAATGGAATGTAGTATTTTTTTATATCGTAATATTTCTAGAACCGCCTATTGATAGAAAGCAAGAGAGTATATAAGGCGGATATATAAAGTGAAATTGTAAATAATCTCTAAATCGAATAGCATGGTTGATGACCTAATTTAATTCGCGATACTATGTATTTAAAGGATTTAACTCCTCCTTTTAAATCGTCGACTAGATATGTAAATGAAACTTATTTTCAGTGACGACGGTCAAGAATTTGGCGGCTCTGTCTACCAAAAAATCAACCCACAATTGGAAACTGGTATCTCTTTGAACTGGTCGTCTGGTAGTAGCAACACGAAATTCGGTATTGGCGCTAAGTATGACTTGGATAGCGAAGCTTCGCTTCGCTTTAAGGTGAACAACCAAAGCCAAATTGGTTTGGGATATCAACAGAAATTGCGTGATGGTAAGTTGGTAAACAGGTATAGTTTGCTGTAACTTTGACTGAAAGACGTGCAAATATTTGAATAAGTTTTGAACTGCGCTTCGCGCCACAAAATTTCGGTTAAAATTTGATTTGTGACACTACTTACAAATGTATTGATTTCAGGTGTCACTCTTACTTTGTCATCCTTAATCGATGGAAAGAACTTCAACCAAGGCGGCCACAAAATAGGTCTTGCTCTAGAATTGGAGGCTTAAATATAAGTTATGTTCCACTGTTGGAAGAAAGCCTAGATCCACTTTTAAAATCGCTATTCTGTAGGTTTACAAGATCTTGTGCTGGGACTTTTTAGTATTACAAACACTGATTATTATCGTTTTTCATAATAACTATTCACGTTAACTTTTTAATTTAGATTTTCTGTTTGTCCTTGTATAACGTGGTCCGGTGTAGCTTTAATAACCTATACAAGCTCATGTTCCGATGTGTTTATTTGGGAATAGAGCTGTTGATACACTTAATATCCATTTCTTGGTTATACGATGCTACACATCTCGTCTTTTTATATAAAAAATTATAATTATCATTTTTTAAGCGCGATCTTATTGTTAATAAATGAAATATGTTATAGTCTTCATAAATGCTTTATTTTAGAATAACATTTACAGGCATTAATAGCAATACAACCCCAATTATCACACAAATTACAAAATTAAGATACCATTTGTTCTTCCATGACTTTGCTCATCCATTCAGGGTGAGCTTTGGAGATTTGTTCAATTATAGAATTAACTTGGTAACAAAGAGACTGAATCTGTTTGTCCCATTGAGGCAACGTTTCCCTTGCTGAAATAGGATTAAAGTTCAAGGTAATAATAAATATAACGAGTCATATACTTACTTTCAAAATGAACAATAGAGTCAATCTGATCAATATAACCATGCATCCTTCCCTCTGTAATCATCTGACTGGCAATCTTCTCTGCTTTGGTTGGACTTATCTCCAATAAAGCTCCTAGCTCTTCAAACCTGATATTATTATACAATTTGCTAGCTGAAAGTAGATTGTGTTCAATCACAGCTCGGTCCAAGATAGTGGATCCGTCTATAGTTCTTGCTTTTTGATGCGGTTGAAGTAAGGCTTCAAAATCCTGTAGTTCGGATCTTCTGATGATCCGTTCCAAGTACATTTTTTCCAAAATACCAACTGCTGGTAATTGCTGGCAACGTTCGTCCTTGAATAAGGTGGCCAGCATTCGCGACCTTTGTTGACCTGCAGATGCTAAAGCCAAGAGTTGAAGAAAAGATTATTAAGGGGGACAATTCTTACTACATTATCCATCTTTATTATCTGTGAATTACAATAATTACCTAGAACTGTGCATATAAGAGCACTTCTGAGGGCTGTCATACGTTCATCTTCATGCACAATGTTCCTGAAGGACAATTCATTGTATCTCTGAGCAGCCTCAATAAATTTTCTGCGATAATCTAATACTCTAGCATAACAAACTTTGTAATACACTTGAAGCTGTTCATTTTTAGACTCTGCCTGTAGAAGTGATGCCCGGTTGATAAAAGCTTCAGCCTGGACAGGGTCATCATCTTCCAAGTACAACCTTGCAATTTTCAAATAAGTTTCCAGTTTATAATCAACTGTGTATTGTTTTTGGCCAGTTTCTAAGGGTATTCCAACAAGAACAGCAGCTGCTTCGCGCCATTGTTGATGGCGTTCGTAAATATCAGCCAAGTGTTGACGGATGCTTGCCACTTGCTCTTCAAAGGAAATCACTCGAGGTTGAACTTTCTCTAACATATAATGACACACTGCCCGTGATACATCATCAGGTAGTTTCATTAAATGAGTCGTGATCTCTGTAAGAATCTGGCGAGAAATCACTAAGCTAACGTTCTCATTTACAACTGGAAATAGATGTCACACACTTAAGAGTTGCTTTTGATTGTTCCTTGGGTCACACTTACTTGCTTCAATAAATATTTGCAATCCTTCGATAAGATCGTTGCCAGAATCCCTCAGGATTTGTTCTAAAGTGCTGCGATACCTAAAATAGGCAGAAGTTTCAAGATAAATTTGAACTTTAAATTAAGGAAAATTTTTACTTTTCTGCTTGTTCCTTGTGAGAACCTCCACTTTGTATGATGCTTTGTAAAATTAAACGGATGCTGTTCGCCTTAGAGGACATAACTGTTTAAATACGAAATTTCAATCTATTTTTTCCAATTTCAACTTTTTATTAACCATCAAGAACTTTAGCAAAATGCACGACAGAAAGACTCAAAACTCAACGATTTCTGTCATTATTCTTCTTTCACGCGGTGGCCTCTCGTCGCCTTAGCGACGTTCGGCGAAATGATAATTTTTTAATTAAATATGGCGGACAATTGATATGTCATTCACTGCGCCTGCGGGGCGCCACCGTTGCTGATCCGAAAAATGATTGTTTTAACTAATAAAGACCGAGAGAAAATTCTCGTTTATTTAGTATCTTGATTGGACTTTATATTACTTTCAAATTGATTCAGGTTAGCAAATGTGTGATGTGTTTGCGTGTTTCATATACTGCACCCATAAGTAATGGAGGCAGATGAATTTCCACGTGCAAAAACCGCTGTAACAATCTTCAAACATGATACAGTTTATAATGCCGATTCAGTTGAATGGTGCCCCCACAAACCTAATACCTCATTTTTTGTCTGTGGGAACTACCAGTTGACAGCAGAAAAAGGTTAAAATTTGTCCAAGCCGTTAGTATCAATCTCTATTGAAGCTTGCAGGTGCTCAAGATCTGGGGCCTTCAGAAACAAGACTGGGACGAATTTTGCTTTTTTCAATTGACTTCTTTCAAGGTTTAGAATTGCACCAGACCATCGAGACTGCAGCTGTACTTGACCAGAAGTGGTGCCCCAATCAAATTGACGATGCGTCAATATTAGGAGTGGTTAATGCCAACCATTCTTTGGAAATCTATAAGTTGTTCAACAAAAATCTTGAACTTGTCACAAAATTTCTTGTCATCGATGACAATAGTGAAACACTGATCTTATCCCTTGATTGGTCCACTGGAAAATTTGATAGTCAAAAACCCCAAATTATATGCAGTGACTCTAATGGAAATATCCATTTACTGCAATTAGCTAACAATGAACTGATTTTTCAAAAGACATTGCATGCCCATGATTTCCAAGCTTGGATATGTGGTTTTAATTATTGGGATGCTAATGTTTTCTTTAGTGGAGGGGACGACAGTATTTTTTTAAAATTTGATCTCAGATGTGGGGATTTGCCAGTTGCCAAAAACAAGTTGCATGAGGCTGGAGTTACCTCACTGCATTCAAACAAATCTAGAGAGTTTGTGATGGTTTCTGGAAGGTAGGTTGACTTTACATTTGATTACATAATAAATTACTCAAATTTGAGTATAGAGGTATTTTCTTAAAATCAATTAAATCAATAAATTTTAAAAATATTCTGCTACATGTGAGTGGTCTTTTCCAGTTATGATGAATATGTGAGACTTTGGGATGTAAGAACATTTAAAGCCCCATTAAATGAATTGAAAATGCCTGGTCCTCTTTGGAGGCTCAAATGGGACCCTTTTTGTCAAAAGTTTCTGCTAGCTGCATGCATGTTGGGAGGGGTTCATGTCATTCAAGCTAATGTACTAGATAACATGATGATAGCTGATAGTTACTATGAGCACAAAAATATTGCGTATGGGGCCGATTGGTCATTTTTGGAGCCACAAGATGCTGGCAAGTTTTCTGCTAAAGCAAATGTGGTGTTTGGGTCTTGTTCTTTTTATGATAATTTGTTGTGTGTTGGTGCGATTATCTGTGATTTTAACTCGGACTCTCATGATAAAGATACATCTGCAACTAATGAATAAAATCATGACAAGAAATATTTTTGTTTTTTTTGGATCCTATCCGTCTACAAAACACCTATTAGACATCGCAGGCCTTCATTTCCATATAGTATTTCTGTTTATGTGTATTTTCTATAACATTCGCGGTTTTCTAGCGTGCAGCCGTAACACGATATAATTAGCCTAAGGTAAGTGTTACACGTGCGAATAATTAATGAATATTGAATGAAATTTAATTATTTTTTTATTTGATGTTATCATTTACCTACATAATCTGCAAATATTTTTTAAGAAAACCTTAAAATATTGCTTAATAACTCAGTTACAATATTCTTTGGTGGGTTAAAGAGGTATATGTGTCCGAAGCGATAATGGAATGATAATTGATAATTTAAATGATTACTGGTTTAAATTGTTTAGATGGATGTTTTATTTTCGTAAGACAGGGTGAATAGGTCCATTCAATAAAACGGGAAAGTCTCCAGTGACATGGAAATGGGCGTTCGCATTAATACTAGCGGACCCTGTGTGATCAGTTATAGCAGTGACTTTCAGATAATGAATGCGGAATACTCTTCTCCACTCGCTCGATTATCATATTATCTCTGTTCAACCTTTGTCCGTCCCTTCTGCAAGCGTAGAACAAATATTGCCATCGCATTTGTGATTTGTAACGTATGTGTCACTAATATTTGATAGGTCAATGGTCTACAGTTAATTTAAAGCAGTTTTGCTGTTTGTTTTATACGTAATTTTTAAGTACATTTTTTTACATTAATTTAGTGAAATTTACAGCTAGTTATAGATAAAAATGACGAGTGAAGCATCCTTGTCGTGTGAAGTGAACATTCAGTGGTTAAACAAGCAAGGAATGATTCAAAGGAAACTTGCAAATAAACAGGCAACTTTGCGAATTTTACGGGGTGCTAACCAGGAGATTTTTATTGAAGCTACATCTGAAAAAGCAGCACCTGTAAAATTGAACTTTGAAAAAGACGCACAAGTACATAATAAATTTATGAAAGAAGGAAAATCTTCAATTCGGTTCCCATCTCAAAGCGCCACTCTCTTCATTTCAAATGCACCGCCTGAGAAGCTAAAGACATTTCTAAAGTAAGATGAAGATAAATCATATAATAAACGTGTTTATTATTTTTTTAAGCTGAAATTCTGAATGATTTTTAAATAAATATTTATATGGAGCAGTGCTCTTTTTTACATGTAATTTGGCTTTTGCCCTATGATGACTGATTTTTAACATTTGGCCTAATTAGCCTTTCTACTTTGCTCTCCAGCGTAATATTTTCACAAAGTGAGAAGTTATGATTAAATGTATTGATAGGGGCTTAAAACACAAATTACTTGAGAAAATATTTTATTTTTAGAATCATTTTCATTAAAATGGCCAATGGAAAGCCAAATTTGAAAACAAACACACTGTTAAGAACCCAAATGCTTTCGAAATCTAGCCAGTTTGAGGAAATATCTCCTATTGCCAATAATGAAGTAGAAAATGCCTTTAAGAAAGCACATGGGAAATCAACTGCCAGTACCCCATCTCCTTTGACTAAGAGGAAACGGAAACTTGAAAGGTAAACTAAACATTGTAACTAAATTGATCTTCCATGTTTTGTGAAGAATTCTAAATTGGTGATGGTTATGCTATAATAAATTATAATTTGATAAAGTTTTTAAGTTGGAAAAGGATTCATCATTTATTAAAGAAATTATTAATGATACACTACAAAAAGAACTATTTAAGTCTAATTGTTTTTAGATCTAGTTTAGACAAGCCTCCTGCAGCTAAGAAGTTGTATTCAGGATCACCAATTCCAAATGAACCTTTGGATATTGAGCAGAAGGATATTTTGGATGCTTGCTTATCTGGACAGAACGTTTTTTTCACAGGTAGTGCTGGAACCGGAAAAAGTTACTTGATTAAAAGGATAATTGGGGCTTTACCGCCTGACGTAACTGTAACGACTGCTTCAACAGGTAAAATCACGTCTAAACTGCTCTTTACAGATTTTTTCATAATCGTTTGACGCTCTTCTTAGGCGTCGCGTCCTCTATGGTTTAAGTTACTCCTTTTTTTACTGCTTTCCCTTCTGGCGTTTTTGATCTCCATGGTATCATACATCGTTTCAGGGGTTGCAGCTTGTCAAATAGGAGGTATAACTCTGCACCAGTTTGCGGGTATTGGTGGCGGTGACGCAACAGTTGAACGAAGCATTGAATTGGCTTCAAAACCCCCAACAATGACGATGTGGCGGAAATGTAAACACCTAATTATCGATGAAATTTCCATGGTGGATGGATCATACTTTGAAAAAATTGAAGAGGTAGGCGTTTTATTTTTATGAAAAGTATTTACTATTTTTATTAATTTTCAGGTTTCTCGGAAAGTCCGAAAGAATGATAAACCGTTCGGCGGCATTCAGCTAATATTGTGTGGGGACTTTTTGCAACTGCCTCCAGTGACTAGGCCAGGGCCAGGTGAAAAAACGGCTGCGTCGCCAAAATTTTGCTTTCAAACGAAAGCGTGGCGAAATTGTATGCTGAACACGTTTGAACTTAAACGAGTTCATAGACAGACTGATAGCAAATTTATTACTATTTTGAATAAGATTAGAATAGGTAAGAAAATTGCTGCACATGCTTCAGCACTTTTTCAGTGTGGAAAACAAGGAAAATTTTGAATCAGAACGCACTTGTTCTTTATACTCTAAAAGAGTCATTTATTTCACTTAAAGAGCAAGATAGAACGCCTTTTCAAGCTGGGAGTTTACTCTTGGACATACAGGGATAGTCTGAGTACTCTTTGTTCATCAAAAACAAACGTGTTACTAATCCGGATACAGGTGCTAAAGATTTTTTGTTTTCGTTTCAGGCAAAGTTGACGAGGATGTAGTAAACGCGTTAGCGGCCACTTCAAAACAGAAAATTGAAATTGATGGCATTTTAGCTACTAGATTATGTTCCCATACTAAGGACGCTGATATTATTAATGTATCAAAGCTTCAAGCCTTAACAGGTTAGATTAGAAAGTATTTAATATTTATTATCGCTTCACTATACATTTATTGTCCAAATAAGTTTATTATTCGACACGTTATGTCATAATTTTTAGGAGAAGCCAAGGTTTTCGAATCGGAGGATTCTGTGATCGGTACATCTAAAATGTTAGACAATCAAACACCAGTTCCAGGTCGTTTGGAACTGAAAGTTGGAGCTCAAGTAAGTCATGGCTTATTAATCAGTACCGAACTACGTGATATCGATTTTTAGATAAACCTTACTATCTGATGTCTTCACTCAATTTTTACACGTAAAGTAGAAAAATGGGAAATTTGTAAGCATTAAGATCAACATTTTAGGTAATGCTTCTGAAAAATATCAATGTGTCCGCCGGTCTTGTTAATGGTGCTAGGGGAGTAATAAAAGAATTCAGAAATGGGCTCCCGCTTGTGCAGTTCCGAAATAAAAAGGAATACTTGGCTCAACGGGAACAGTGGATTATTAAGACTGCTGGTACGTTCCTTTTATTTATCTGTTCTATACATTCATTTATTTCATTCAATGAATATACATTATGAAAAACTATTAAAATCAGATGTAGAGTTGAAAAATAGTGTGTGTGTCTATTAGAGGTATTGTTTCAGGTGGAGCTTCTTTAGGAAGAAAACAAGTGCCACTGAAATTAGCTTGGGCATTCTCAATTCACAAATCGCAGGGTTTGACTCTTGACTGTGTGGAAATGTCGCTTGGTCGAGTATTCGAAGCCGGCCAAGCATACGTCGCTTTGAGCCGATCTCAAAGTTTAGAATCATTAAGAGTGTTGGACTTTAAGTGAGTGTTTCGATTTTCGTCTAAAATATCAATGTAACCTAATTTGACATCGATTCATTACTAGGGCAAATCAAGTGTGGGCGAATCCCGAAGTTTTAACTTTCTACAGAATGCTGGATCAAACTCGAATTATTCCTTTGGGAGGTGGCAATGTTTTAAACAGAAAACTCAAGAAAAGTAATTTAGTTAAGTCAAAATTACTTATGGGGAAGCCGATTGTAACGATTAGCTGACCTCTGATTGTGTCGATTGAACATCACCCTGCGGTGATTGAGATTTTAATAGGTAAAATTTAACACAGTAGGATTCACAAACAAAACGACAAGTTGATTTGGACTTGTATGATTTAAGACTTTGTTGCTCATATACAGGGCATTAAATTTTGATATTTAATTTTGGTTTGTCTGTAGCTCTTAAAGTTTTTGAGATAATTTAATGTATTCTTCCAGGTTGCTTATAACAAATATTTCAAATAATACAAAAATATAAAAGGTTATATTAACAAATAGGATTACAGTGATGATTTACAACAAAACTATGCCATACGCATATGGTGACATAAAACCAAAAAAATTATCTAAGGAAACTTAACTTAAATAGCCTGTATAAAGGCCTAATACTAATTCCTATTTTTATTATTTACAAAGTGGTAGACAATAAAATATTGAGTCTTTGCGTGTTTCCTGAATCTATGCAAAATATTATACGACTTGAAGAATTTACAATACAATGGCACGTATCAAACACTAGTCAACTATTAATTTCAGTTGGTTCCATATCCAGGGAACAGTAAGTTCAATGCCGTTTGCAATTTTTCGTTTTTATATTGATTCGCTACGAAAGAATTCTTTTTGCCTATTTTCTCACGGCAATGTGGACACTCGTATTCTTCGTCAGAACAGTGCTTGATGCTATCCTCTAAGCAGTTCTGAAAAGTGAAATATAAAGGAATTAATGTATATTCGTGAGAAAAATTTATTTGTCCACAATTGATATTAAGTTAGATAATTAACAATTCAAAACATTACTCACCTTACAGAAAGTATGCCCGCATTTCAAAGTGAGTGGATTGAATATTAACTCGATGCAAATTATACATTTAAATACTTCCTCCACTTTTTCAAGGAATTCCTTTTTCCCTTCATTCGCCATTGCTTTACAATCGGTCCAGAGTTTCTTATTAATGATGTCCTCGTCGATAGCTTTTAAGGTGTCTGCTCCGAGCTCGAATTTATTGACTTTCTTCTTTTTGTTAAATATATCCACTAAATCCATCACAGTGGGTTTTCTTTTTTTACCTCTTTTGAGCGTATTTGGATTATTATTTTCCTGTTCTTTCTTGCGTTTCGCTTCCACCATTTGTAGGTATCCTTCAGGATACTATAAATTGAATAGGACATTTAAATATAAAACAAAAATTTTTTTTTTCACGATTTAAATGAAAATTCAGTTTTTGTTGCAATGGAGAAACCCATAGTTGGTTTTTCAGTCACCTCCCGGCATATTAATATCATTATATTTCTGTAAAATAAAATTTCGCTTACAATCATATCGTATTGCTTGCCTCCCTTTTCCCATGGCGCTGGTGCCGGGTCGTCTCTTCTAAGTAAATACCTCCACACTAAATGTCCAGACTTTCCTTTTTCAGGATAATACTTTACTACTTTGTAAAGGCCATCGTATCTAAAACCGTCTTCAGGGGCATATTTCGAGTGTTTCGCAAGTTTGTAGCTTCGCACTACTCGAACTGGCTTGCCGCCCTTCCAATTTTCTGCAATGGCACCATTTTTGTCGTCAAATTTGGCATTACAATTTAATGCTAACGCTCTGCAATAACCGAATTAAATAAATAATTACTCATTCGTTACAAAGCATTACTTATTAGTCCTGGTAAGCTCTTGATCACAACTTTGATTACTGGTTCGTTTGTTTCCTGAAAGATCCCGTCCTCCAGAACCAGTGTATAAGAATTCGTTTCCATAATCCACGTCATCTTCATAACCTGAAACGTGAAGAACACGTTTGTTTAATTTTAGAGGAGCCGATTTTATAATCAATATAGTTCAAGCAATTTACTGCTGTTGCTATATCGCCTAGTCTAATCATACGTAAACCGCTTATCGTCACACTTAAACTTTTGGTAAGTCAATTATTAATGAATTATGGGTATAATTCATTCCAGTGTAATAACATAATTTACTATAATTACCTCCTGAAAGAACTACACTATAAGCACAATCAGACTCTTGTCCGTGCATGCCGGCAACTGGCGGTCTGTGAACTCCTGATTCTGATACCTGGAAAAAAAATACGCTGTGTATTGACCATTTACAATTCCGTTTTTTGTTTTAAATGTGTGCTAATTGTTGACAAAAAACCAATATACCCCAATCCGAAATTTCCAAGAAAATCCAACTTCAACTCCTGGAATAGATCCCACGTGCGACTTCGACACTTTGTCGTTCGTTTTTGCCAAACCTGCACAAGCCATGCCTCTACCCCAGTCTCGTTTTGAATCGGTCTTGTTGCTAGGCATATTCTGCCGCTTTTTACTGATTTTTAACTTCTCGCCCGCTTTCACTATTGATGAGTCGTCGGTTTTGCATGAAGGACAATACCTGAATAATTCGTTTTAATGAAGATCTAGGAAAGTTAATGACTTCTAGTTAGACATACCAATCGTCCTCCGGAACTGCTTCCATCGGTGGATCCAAACAATCAGTATGGTATCCTAGGTCACATTCATCGCATAGGATAATTTTATCCCAATCTTGCTTTCCGCCACAAATATGGCATCCGCAATACTTACAAGACCTTTTTTTTTCATCTTTACAGTTACTACAGTGGTAGGGGTATTTCCCTTCAAACACAATAAGACAAAATTAGTAGAGAATATTTCTACGCCCTCGAATTCTCGCCTTGAAAATGCAGCTGTATTGCACATATGCATGTTTAGACTAATTCCAAACAGTTGTATATTCAAGGCGAAGTAGAGGTTAGTGATTTTGTATCAATACATGTTATAATCTAGGGAACAACACAGGGTTCTATACACAGCGAAAGTAATCTAGGCTACTTACTTTTTGTCAATTTAGGGGGATGTTCGCTTCTTTCACTTAGCAATAAAGGCTTCTCTATCCTCATACATTCCTGAATAAATTTAATATTACAGTTGTCGATTGGTTCGCCACCGATATAGATTGTTCCAATAATATCGACACTGCCAACTTTTGTTATATTGAAATCATACCTAATGAAATTATATCATACTGACAACTTGTACAGCGTCTCAGTTTTATTTCGTTATACTACATTTCATTTAAAATTTGGAAGCAACTGACTGAATTATGAATATTTATAAGATTGTTTTCCGTGCAATTCGCACATTTTATCACCAATGGTACCTAACACCAAAATGACATACTGTATATCTATTTATGTACTATATAGGGTCCCGTTTGACGAGCCTCACCATTGGGATCTCGGTTATTTTAAGAGATACGGGGTCGGTTAAATTATAAATTTACGCGATTTAAAGCTTAAAAAGAATGCGCTTTCAGATCGGACACAAGAAACGAAAAAACAGGATTTCAATTTTTCAGGGATATTTAGAAAAGTATTCGCAGCATTGCGAATTTGAAAATGTATTCTCACCAAGCCTCAAATTGTAAGATATGAATGGTGAGGCTTATAAAATGGGCAAGCTGTATATTAGTCTATTTAGTACCAAAGTCCTCGTTCCTTAGGAGAGTCAATGTTAAAATTTGCTAAGACGGTCATTCCTGGTTTCAACTCAGGTATTTTGTACGTATAGTAACTTCTAGGGCGAACATTTTCATATTGAGCATCCTCCTCAAACGGAATAACGGATGCATGCTCTGCACTGAAATGAAGACGTACGGTTACTAACGAACGTCGTATTGGATGTTTATGCCACTGAGTGAAGAAAAATGTCCTTTTTACACTTACCTACCTTTTTATTCTAAAAATTAACTGCGACTCATCGAAAGCTTCATCTCCTTTCAGTAATATTTTGTCTATTATTCCTTCATACCAAGCTCCCGAATCCAGTAATTTAACGTCAATGGGATCACCTATTTTATAATACTGTGATTCTGAATCAACCAGCCTTTCATTGCTAACAGGTTGAGTGATGTCAGATTTATTATCCTTAACAGGCGTGCTTGGAACATTTTCGCCAGCTTCTGCTATGATGTGCCTTTTCATCACAACAATTACATCATTTTGTATCACAGAATAGTCATTCAAAATCTGACCATCAACTAACTAAAAATAAGGAAGAAAATGCGTAAAAAATGAACCAAGTTATGTACAAAACATACATAGTGTTAACTCTCCATTATCGTTTTTAGATGGTGGAGTCTGATATAGATATTGCGATGAAATGGGCAACTATATAAACTAAATACTTACTTCTTTTCCTTTATAAAATAATCTCTGTAGCTTAGGCTCCAAGCCAATTTCCTCTTCAACTAACATTCGCAGCTCCTGTATAGGTGTCACTTTTGATAAAGGAATAACACATTCTCTTTTTGATCTATCTTCCAACCAGTCAGCTTTAATTCGAATATACATGTTATTCCAATGTTTTCAACTTCTTTGTGTTAGTAAATGAATTTTGTGAAGGTTGATCTACAATAATCATTAAGAACTCATTGTCTGATTTTAGGTACGTTCACATCATTGTGTAAATATCATGTGACACTCCCAAATACCAAAACTTGGGACCAACAAACATGTCAAGGAAAATGAGTAAATAGATGCATGCCTTTTGATTAACATTTTTTCCGCTTAGTTTTAATCATAAAGGAATAGCATGCAATAGGAATAATGAGTTTATAAATCCAGCTTGAAACTTCCAACGACTGCTGGTGAACACTTCTTGCATATATCTCTAGTTGTATACTCACACTCCTGCTTTTCTGATGTTTCTGCACTGCAGTAATAATGGAAACTTGTATAAGAAATAGGTATTTACTAAATTAACCTTCCAGTTTCCACTGCACAACAATAAATTCAATTCCCTGGCGTAACACTTAACGAATCATAATTGTTGCCAACGCATTGGATCCAACCACGAGTTCATTATTTAAGATTTCTGCATCTTGGATCCAGCACAGTATCAACAAATAGAGATACGAAATCTCGCTGCAAGAGGAGTTTAATTAGATATAAAAAATAACAAATTAACTGACAAGTGTCTGAAATGTGCTGAAATCTCATGTAGAATAAATTGGCGGGAACAAGGTTTGCTGAAGAGCTAAGCGCTAACCTAATTTTTTTTCGGGTTTTGCTGCGCAAATCCGTTGCGCAGCAAACGTTACTTGTACACACGGAAAGAACAAATCATCGCACTGCTCATTCACGAATGTCGTTACGTTAATTTCCGTTTACTTCATCTGTCTAAAACTGCTGTTAACGTCAGTTTTATTTACAAAATTTTCAGTGAAGTGAGGAAAAGGAAAATAGAGAAAAATGGTTGGGAAATTAAGAAAACCAATAGCTAAGATTTATTAACAGTTAAAAATAATGTGTCTATAAAAATTAAATCAAGCTCTTGTTAAAAATTAAGAACTAGACATCCTTGACGATTGCTTGAGTCATTGGGATCCTGTTACACTGTTTTTCCCTTTTTTGTCCGATATCTGAAATCCTTTGTTTAAGAAACACCTCATAAAGAAACGAGGAAAAGGTACACCTAATAGTGCGTGTTCTGTGCTTACACATTCAACAACTTATCATGAATAACGAAAAAAGTGCTCCCCAGGATATCAGTGGGTCTGATAGAGTTCGAACCACAAGTGAATGTTCTGTGACTAGCGATGACGGCGGGGCCTCAAATTTTGCGGGCAACAGGTATGTTATCGTTTATTAACAGTAGTTAAGTACCTAAAGTGCAAACAGGTAATTCATTAATTCATATCCCCCTTAGGCCACAACATTTATTTTTAGAGTGTTTTCTCTTATTTGGCAAGAGTCAGATGCTCAAATTACCCAGGTACTCACATAAACATTATGAAGCACAATTATGTCATTGAATAAGGAACAATTAAGGGAACATTGTTCAATTGAGATAATTCTTTTGTAATATTATTTGGTAACAAACACCACTTTTACATAAATGTTATGATGTATACCTAATCGCAAATTCACTTTATATAAAGTAATTCACATAGCATAAATTATTTCAAAGAGTTAAAAAAGATAACTTCCTCAATTCTGGTAGGGATATGGCCATATTAGGTTGTATTCTACCTTGCATAAATGGTGGTTTCAGCTCTCCTTAAATACAGCAACTTTTGCCTCATCTCATATCCAAATGCTTACCATTTTGACTTTGTGACATTAAATAAAATCAGCTTGTTAAACTTACAACTCATAAGCTTGTAAGTACTCATTTTGACGGTTCTTAGGCAACGAACCACTTCACAAACATTCATGATTGCGAGCGGTGTAACAGCTGCGTCTCCCCCCAAATTTGTATCATTGGAAGAAATTATGCAAGCTGCAAATGGGATGAGAGATATGAATTTGGTTCACCAGATTGTTGTAGATGAGAATTTTCGCCTTGAAAAAGCAGACCCTGAACCAAACATGTTTCAAAAAGCTATAAGAGACACTATGCATAAGGCATTTTGGGATATCTTAAGGCAAGAACTCTCTAGAGATCCTCCTTGTTATAATCAGGTTTGTTCAATGGTGTTGAATAGCTGTGCAGACAATTTTTTGTTTTAATATTTCTTTAAGGCATTTACCTTGTTAGAAGAAGTCAAGCAGATTCTGCTTGATCTTTTGCTTCCTCAACATACCAAAATACGACAACAAATACTGGAAGTTTTAGACATTCCGCTGATCAAGCAACAAGCAGAACAGGGCATTTTGGATTTCACGGTAGGTACGTCGAATATCGGAAAAGGATTGTTTAGAAAGTTATGAGCCTATTTGGTGTCGTCTAATATGATGTTGCATAGAGATAAATTCTCTTTATTGATTTAAAATTAAATGTTTCCAGTATTATGCAAATTACATAATATCCATAATGGCCAAAATGTGTGCCCAAATCCGAGATGAGAAGATACAACAGCTCAGAGAAACAGTGGACATTGTTGGAGTGTATAAAGGAATACTGGAGGTTGGCGTGAATAATTATATTTTATAAATGTTGAAACTAATTAGGGCATATTTAAGACTTTGGAACTAATGCAGCTGGACATGGCTAATTTTGCATTGCAAATTATTAAGCCTGACATCATAAATCATAGTGTGGAGCTGGAGAGAGAAAAATTTACGAAATATTTGGCAGTCCAACCAGGTATTTATAATGAGCTTGATTATTTTAGAATTTTTCGTCAATTTTAACTAGCCCAATTAAAACAGCCCCTATGAGTATATTATTTATATTATGCAGATGGGTTGGAGCACACCAGGAAGTGGTTGCTGCAGCATATAAAAACAACTGAACCTGTACCCTCAGCTGTCGAATATGAAAAGTTCATTAGGACATGCTCGAAGCGAGCTTTTACCTCTGCTTGCATTGACTTGCTGGATTGGGACAAGTTAGAAATTGATATTCGAATGTTATTTTTAGAAAGCGTTATTTTGTTATTTTTAGGAGCAAACCCTATCCGGAAACTTTTATCTTGGATGAGGAACGGCTTTACGATTTACAAATTAGAACCTTTAGACTTGTGGCCATAGCCACTGTTATGTTGGTGACATTAAGTAATTCCGGCCCCGATGTGGAATCTATTAGTGCATTTAAACAATTATTGAAAGATCACATAACAATCCTTCTGCAAAGTGTTACCGCTGATAAAGATCTGATTGCTATTCTACCTAATGTTGCTGAGCAAGTTAGTAATTAATTATTTGAAAATTTAATCTCTCCTAAAGTATTTATGGTAGGAAAAAAGCTAAAAATGCAAGCGATATTACAAATAAATATTCTGGTTATTGAATTTAAGGTTATCAACGACGTTAAAGAAGTTCAACAGAAACACAGTTTACCAGTGATGGGGACCAGTCAGCAAGCCATGCTGAAAGATCTTATAAACGATATAGGAAAAGAGGACCATAAGGTTAAATTGATAGTCAGTAAGTAGCAGTTATACATTAATTGTTTGAGCCCCTAGTAGTCATGTTGATTGTTCACTCGCCCCTCGCTTGTCCTCAAAACAACTAACTTGTTAAAATGATTAACCATATGGTATGGAAGAATGAGAAAAACTTTATGATCTTGTGTATCGTTTCTGAAGGTTTATTTCTTTTTCAGAGCAACGCATCAAAGAATTTTACCTTGATATTATTGAATCTGCAACAGCTGCTCCACAGAAAGTACCAACAGGTCTGACAGCGTTTCAAAGTGAGCTAACTGCCATTGCTGGACAGTTTCTGAGGATAGTTTCACACAACAGCACCGTATTCTGCATTTATTATTATGACATCATTGCTGCTGCTTTGCCTAAGTCGTCTTAAGATATTGTTTTATTTATAACTACTAATTTATTAACCGCTTCAATATACGCTGTTAACAAGATTTTTTTGTTTGTTTAATATGGCTCCATCCTAAATTCACCCTTAATCCAAACATTTAAACCGAGGCACCGTCCATTTGCTACAGGGAAGATTCACTAATTTTCAAATTATACAAAGTGCTCCGTTGGGAATGCCATTTGTAACCTAGTAGGAAAAATATGAAAATTGTATTACTAAATTTACTGAGGCCATTTCAACTAAAGCAAAGGGTGATTACGAAAAGAGGTCTGCTAGACGTTTCAGGACAAAGAAAATTAGGGGGCCCAGCAGCTTCGGCCTTTTAAAATACCAAATACTTAAGTTAGGTTAGAAAAATTGTATCTGGTGCGCACGGTGGTTTAGACGTTGTCACATTTCTACGTTTCACAGATTCTAAAATGTCAAAGCTATTGACGTGTGTTTGATTAATTTTGACATTTCGTTTAGTTTCTACTTAACAGTTTTATGTTATTTGAAATTTCGAATTTAATATTTAATATTTATTTTAACGTCTTCCTCGCTTTTCTGTTCATTTTATAGTTTTTAAGATGAAAATCAACAGAGCTATAGATATAGAAATAGTTTTCAAATGTCATAGGTACGTAGAAGTTCAGCAAGAGCCGGAAAAAATCAAACTTAAAATAGTGACTCTAAAATTGATCAGTGTTTAACCCAGGCATCTAGTAATCCAGACATTGATTTTCATAAGTAACAGTCCAGAGGCATTTCGTTAATTCACACACTCAGTCTCTTCACATGCATTTTTTGCACTTGAGCTGTAGGCTGAGATGTCTCACACCATCAAGGATTTTCCATGTCCATTGCACCACTCGAATTTACATACAATTGAAGTTAAAAACACCTGACATAATCCATTATAAACAATTTTTACTTTAAATTTGTTTATATTTAAACAACAAACCCTTTAAATATCCCTCTTTCAGTCCAGTTTCAGAAAACTCTATTATTGCAATTGTCCAAAACTATTTGAATGACCAGAAAGTGAAACCAAATACTGTAATATCAGAATTTAATTCTGAACTGGAAGGGTTTTCTTCTTTAATTGAAGCAATTGTAATTGGAGAGGCTTTAAATGAAAGTCAAGTAAGTTATTAGATAGTTTCAGTCACTTTATTACTAAAAATACTAAGTGGAACACTGATTATCTCACCTTGAATGTATGCTTAAATTTCTGCAAGACTATTACCCTCTTTGGTTTTCAGAATTCGATTTTAGATCTTAAAACTTTCAAAGTGAGTTGGTACCTGTATTGCCTTGATTTGGATGGGGCTTCCACACAAACTGAAACTGATGAGAATGGCGGGGAAATTGCACTTGCCAGTCACTTAACTCTACCTTGTAAAGAGCTGTTTACTCTATGGGAAAACTTGTACTACGAAGATAACATTAAACAAAATGTGAATTTTATTCATATGAGTTTCCACAGAATTTACTTGAGCCAAATTACTTTTTTCAGTTACTAAAATATGCAAAAACTATGATGGAGTTTTCAAGAAAGGGTATTAATCCTAATATTTTGAGCTGTAACAGGGTTATTTTGCTACATGGTCCTCCTGGTACTGGGAAAACCTCGCTTTGCAAAGCTTTAGCTCAAAAGTTGTCTGTTAGAATGAAAGATAAATACAGTTCCAGTGTATTAATAGAAATAAACAGCCACAGTTTGTTCTCGAAATGGTTTTCGGAGGTAAGCATGTAGCAGACACTAACAAGAAAGAAGCATACAGTCTCAATATAAAAAGTTTGATTTGGATATCATGAATTCAGTTAAAACTAGGATGAGGCAAATGCAGAAGATGACGCTTCATACCTTACTGATTGAAGTTGCTCTTTTAATAAATCATCTAATTTTTAGAGCGGCAAACTGGTAAATAAAATGTTTTCAAAAATTAAGGAAATTTGTGAGAATGAAAGTTTGTTAGTTTGTCTTCTCATGGACGAAGTCGAATCATTGGCGCACGCTCGAGATCAATGTATTTCAGGTATTTTCTCAACAAACATTATAGCAATATTAAGACTGAAACATTAACGGTACCACATATATTTTTAGGTAACGAACCATCGGATGCTGTAAGAGTCGTCAACGCGATGCTCACTCAAATTGATCAGATCAAACGATTTCCAAACGTTTTAATTTTGGCAACCTCAAACATGACCCAAGCAATAGATCTAGCATTTGTTGACAGGGCTGATATCAAGCAATATTTAGGTATGCCCAGTGTTCCTGCAATTTATAGAATCTACTACTCATGTTTAATCGAATTAATTCAGGTAAGAAAATTAAGTCATTTTTAAGCACATTTTTATTGTGTTTATTTTTATACTTCCAGAAAAAAGTGATAAAAGCAGATGCAGCCCTAGTAGATATACCCGATGTTATCGAATGTAGCAATGAATCATCCGATTACATGCACGAGTGTAGCAAAAAGTTGATAGAAATATGCCAGAAGAGCACGGATTTAAGCGGTAGGACCCTGAGGAAAATTCCTTTCCTAGCCCATGCTTTATTTGTTAGAACTCCAGATCAAGTATATATGTCGGAATTTTTGGATGCAATGGAAAAGGCAGTTGAGAAGGAACACGAGCAGAGGAAAAGTTTTGCCGAGAGAAGTAAATAGAGTTGAGATTTCTGAAGTTAATTATTGTAAAAGTATATTTGTTTACTTTGAAGTTTGTCAATAAAATTGATGTAACGTTTACAAAACATGTTGTTTTAATATGGGAAAATTGCATTTTCCATTCCCTCTTCAGATGGTTGGTTCCAGAATCAACCGTTTATTTCTCTGGATACACAGTCTTATCTAATATATCGTTGTTGCTACCACTTTTTGATATAACCGGCAATGTTGCGTTACGACGCGACATGTTATAGGACGATTAAGAATTATGGGTACAAAGTTTCTTTGAACTTTATACCCATAGCTCTTTAGTTATTCAGAGGAACAATAGAAGACATTTGGGTGTAAGAACCCATGTACGGAAATGTCTCCCTGAAGCGCTACGGCCTTATGATATTTAAGGCAGTTATGTGCAAAAATGCATTTCATCGGGTTTTGGCACGTTGCATCTCATTTTTTTTTTTTTATAAAAAATTATTACAGAATTTGTTCAAAATGTGAACTTCACTGCGCCTGTTTAAACGACGTGCGTGGTGCGACAACCACGTTGCAAATGAAGAAAAAATTATGTTAACTGTAGATTTTTTTCTGCGAAAAAGCTGTAATATCTCAAAAATTATCATTTCAAATGATCTTTCGTAGAAATCGATAATTTCTTTCGTTGGTCACATGTCGCAGAGAAATTAACGAATTTGTATTCTCGACATAGCCGCACCAAACGCGATTATTCTCGCGCATTAATTTAAAGTGCCACTAAAAACGACTTAAGTATATTCTTTTATCGACATGGAACCAATAACCACTTCTTGTGTCGATATACATATTCCGGGTGTCGCCGTTTTCCAATGATAATGATTGAGAAAGTTTATAGTAATGCCAAAGGAAACAAATAATTTGTATCTGCACACATGTTCTTGAAATGTAGTAGCAGCGAGAAACGAAGAACGAGGAGGTCGGCAAAAAGTGATGGACGCGGTCGTTGAAAGAAGTGCCGCAAAAACGTTTGTTCTTTGGTTTATGGTGTCGCGTCTCATTTTGGGTAAGCATTCTTAAGTATTGGGAAAGTTGGCGTCTCATTTAACGTAAATTTTATTGCAAATGTGTGTTTAATTAATGATTCTATAAGCATACACCAGGTGACAAAGCGAAATCGACACGCCCCGTCCTTTTTTTCTCAACTTTAGCTATTTTAACGCACCGTGTTACAATCTATTTAGACCGCTCGCCAAATTAACAACGCTACGTTTTCCATGATTTCAAATGTCGCAATAATTCGGGCATTGAGGCCTCAGTCAGTTCCCACTAGCGTTTTATAAACCGGAGACTTTACATGCCGCCACAAAAATAAATTTAAAGGCGTTAGATCGGGCGACCTAGGGGGCCACCCCTGTCCAGAAACCGAGGAAGGAACAAGCTTTTTAAAATTCTTAATAAATTCACACGGTATTATCTGAATCGTTTGAGGAGTAATCCAGTTGAGAACAAAAGGTCCTTTTACATACTAAAGTATATCTGCAGTTTTTAAAGAAATTTTTTACGGGGTGTGAAAAAGTACCCAAACTTTCGCAATTTCAAGTGCCTCAAACTTTTTCACGAGATGCCCTGTATTTTTTCCAAATTTCCCACATTGCTACCTCTATCTGCTATGCAGGTAGCACATTTTTCTTCAGTCTCCTTGTCGACCCTAATACCACACCGTTCGACTTATAGATATTATTGATTGTCGCATTCTATTTTTTAGACCCTCGACATTATCAATTCGCTTTCAAGTCAGCTATTTCAGATGCGCTCGAAAGCAATATTCCAGCGGGTTCAAATCGGGATTTACAGGAGGCAATTTGCTGGTTTTCCGTATGTTCCAAAAATTACAAGAAAATCTGCATTTTACGAATCTATGTACAACATCAATAAAGCGAATCGATAACTGAGACTAATGTACGAACACACATTTTCATTGATAATGTGACACATCTGGGTTCATTTACTTAGGTACTTACGGCGAGCAAGTAAAATGCATAGAATCGGGCAGATTCTACAGAAATCCTGAACCCCTGGCCAGGGACGTGAATTTCCTATGGGGCCCGGAAGAATGCTCTAAGTACTACTTATGTCTCGAAGGGGAGGTGTTCAATTTTAAGTGTTCTCTAGGGCTGGTATTTGACGTAGATAAACAGACCTGCGAGGCCAGAGGTAGAGTGTCCAATTGCGATAAAGTAACTGGTAAGTTGCTCAGTAACTCACTTACTTATTCATAGCTATAATTGAACGCATTTGATTAAGGACAGTGGTAATTGCCCCCTTTTTATGATTTGGTTAATACTTCCCATACTCGTAGGAAATCTGTGTGCTGCAAATAGATGAAATTTTTTGGTGCAATCAAATAGCAATTAAGGATTCGAAATATTCCACTGCAGTTTCATAATTTCCGACCATCCGCGCTTTCTACCAAATTAGTTTGCCGATGTAAATACTCACTCTTCATCGAAATTCCTCCAATCTATAGCTACACTTCTTGCGCTCATACTGTCCCTCCTTCGCTCCCTTGTGTTACACAGAGTGTGACAGAGCCATGGTCGAGGACGTCGCGTGGCTGCGCCTTAAGTTTCGTCGACTCTCCTCGGGGTTCCTCATTTTTGTTGCTGGAGAGAGAGTCGACGGTCTAGGGCACAAGTATGAGCTCTTTCATAATGGTTCAGATCTAAACTTAACAATTTTAACCGCTGCTTCATCCCCTTTCTTCATTCGTAAACGATTTGTCAGTGGTGCGCGTTGTAATATGCTCACAACTGACGTAACGCATGGCGTAACGAAATACGCTTTAATACGTCACTTGTGCCGTAACGTAACGAAGCGCACTTTATTACCTCACGGCTTTGAAGTCAAGGTATACGCTTCGATTTTGAAAATATTCGAAAATCGATAATTAGGTGGGCCGTTTGGCATAAACCTCTCGGGCCATCCATCAAGAACGGGAAAATATTTATTGCGGTGTGAAATTTCTTTGATAATTACGAGATTGCAATTGGCACCCAGCTAGATCTTTGTTTAGGTCAACATCCACGGAATGGAACGGACAACACGCGTACCAATTCACCGAAAGGAAAGGAAGCGTAATGAGGTCATTGGAAAGAAAAAAAGCAATCTTAATGGGCAATCTTGTTTTTACTTATTAAAGCCTTAAGATTGTATCACGTAAAGAAACGAGAATTACTTAAAGTTGGCTAGTTGTGAAGGAAACAGTATACATTATTCGATCTCTGTGAGTTGAAACTGGGGTACTAAGAGGTCAAGGTTTAATTACAGGTGTCCGAAATTGCGGTTGCCACGCTTCAGGGTGTGATTTTCAGTGCCTCGAATTTTTTGCAACAAATTTCATTTAAACCGGTCATGTTTCTCCCATTTGCGGGTGGAAGGAGGATCAGATTGTAACTTTCCCGCATTGATTACTTGAAAATGATTGTGATATCCAGTCACGAAACCGAATATATATGAAGTCGTAGAAAAAAAAACGTTCGGTCCGTGGTTGATCACCTAAGGCTTCTTGAGTCCATCGTCTATCTCGTCAGCGCAGACCAAATTTTTAGGAGAATTGCGCATTATGAAATTCTTTTTGCGAAAAATATTAGTTGCAAAAAAACGCTACCATCCAATTTTGTCTTCGCGAAGACAGTGGCGTCCATGATAATTTCGTATTAAAAAAAAATAGTGAAAATAGAGTGATCCGATTTCGGTGTGATTGGGTTCCGCAGCAGGCGTGCGGTGCAGCTTTGATATGTCGCGGTCAAAACTCGAATCGGACAACTTCGATTTTTTGGCCCAAAAATTTTCCTGATGTATAGCCTTGGGTATTTTTTGGATCCAAAAATCGAAGTTGTCCGATTCGAGTTTTGACCGCGGCATATCAAAGCTGTACCGCACGCCTGCTGCGGAATCCAATCTCGCTGAAATCGGAACTCTCTATTTTCACTATCTTTTTTTTGTGCAAAATCATCATGTACTCCACTGGTTTGTCGAAGAATAATTTGTGATAAGTTATGAAAATTTTGACATAAGAAATCTCAATTACTTTGGTTTCAAAATTATTTGGGTTCGAACGTCGGAACGTAATCGCTGTTGTGCAGTATACCAAAGTTAATTACTTCTTTATAAAATTGTAGTTCAGGACTGTAACGCATTTGGAACAAGAGTGTTTTGCTCGTCCGTGAAAAAAATTATTGGTAAAAAAGAATGAAATTACCATTTATTAAGTGACATGGGCAACACGCGTTTGTATTGTGGGTCGCTGAGATTTGACGTGAGGCCCTCTACACGTCACTACGTTAAGTATTTTTTGTAGTCTCCTATGGCGCGATCTAGGGGCCAATAGCCAAACTAAGTATTGCGCGATAGAAGGAATCTCTTTTCGTTTAGCAGGAAATGCTACGCGTGCTGTTTAGGTGGCGTCACTAGACAGGACAAAAACGAAGTATCGTCACACACTACGGCATACTGATGCACTTTTTTAGGATTTTTTTGCCATGTTTATGAGCTGGGTCTTGATAAAAAATATAGTTAATCTTATTCGACAATCGACAAAAAAAAGGTCATATCGGACACGCTCTTGGAACCTTGAATGCTAAAGGATAATGTGAGCTCGACTTTTTTATTCGAATATGTTTTCTTTAATTTTCGATGATGGAGAAGGAAGTGAAAAATACGCGTTGAAAACTAACATATATAGGGTGTATAATTGAAAATCTTTTTATTCGATTTATTTTGGACGACGATCAGCATATGAGAAATTGCCGGACACGACCAGTTTGTTTTCGAGAAAGACATATTTTAACGTTAACTGCAGGTTCAACAAAACAACCCCCTTTGTGGGTGTGCTCTAAAACCCTAGAATACCAAACGGCCCTATAGGTCGAGTAATTTGGAAGGTTTTTTAAATTACGGATGTCAGTATGTATTTTTTCAAATTTAAATGAAAATTGATTGAACTATGATGGATACGTAAAAAATATCTACTGATGTGAAGGGAAAAAAATAATCCGGTTCAGTTATCAACGATCCGAGACAATTCGTAACATTTAACAAATTTCTCAAAATAAAAGTAAATCTAAACGAAAACGAAATTATAAAAACTATTTAAAATGTGCCACCTTGTATATTGAACACGGTGCGTTTTTGGCCATTGGTCTATTAGCATTTTTATTGTTTTGCGTGGTACTATCGCTGCCTGAACTATCTCCATATGTGTTATGATATGTAACACCCTGTGCATTAATCACTTTGTAGAATCCTCCATATCAAGAATATCTCTTGGGGAAGAACGCCGGCGCGACACGGTATGCGAAACCACAGGCCATCAAAAATGTGCCGACAAAAAGACTTGTGTTCCCACCGAGTACTTTTGTGACGGTGCTGAAGATTGTCCAGATGGGAGTGACGAGAAACAGTGTGACCCCGATAAAGATTTCAACGAGTCCCCCCCCTGTGACCCCAGCATTTGCCGCCTTCCCCATTGTTTTTGCTCCAGAAACGGTATACCTTTTTTGAATCTGAGTAACGTTGGATTGTGAGATTATTTGTTCGCAGGAACTGAAATTCCAGGCCATTTACCCCCCAGTGACGTGCCCCAAATGGTTCTCATAACCTTCGAAGACTCAATTAACGGCGATACGATAGATTTTTACTCGAAGATTTTCTCTGGGAAGCACGTAAACCCCAACAATTGCCCAATATCAGCTTCCTTCTTTGTCCACCACCAATACAACAACTACTACCTCACCCAAAGGTTGTGGAATCATGGGCATGAGATTGCGGTTCATTCAATCACGTAAGATACCACGATATGCATGGTGCGTGTTCCAGGGCACCAGGACTAAGTTTATATGCACAGTCACAGGTTGCCAGAAGAATGGTGGGCCGAAAACGCTACCATTGAGGATTGGTTTGACGAAATGGTTGGACAAGCAAACATCCTGCATAAGTTCTCCAAAATCCGCCTTTCAGACATTAAGGGCTTGAGGGTGCCCTTCCTGAGGATCGGTTGGAACCGGCAGTATTTAATGATGAACGAATTTGGATTTTTATATGACAGCTCTGTGGTGGCACCCTTTTCTTATGTTCCGCTATGGCCTTATACTTTAGATCACAAAATGCCTCATAAATGTTAGTTTGTGCTGATTTTTGCTCCAGCAATGAATTACGGCTTCGTTTAGGTTTTAGACAAATGTGTCCGACTAGGTCGTACCCGGGCTTGTGGGAAATGGTGATAAACCAACTAGAGGCCTTGGAAATTAGCTGCGCTACTCTGGATTCTTGCCCTCCAGAGCTAACCGGGCATGGAGTTTACGAAATGCTGCTTCGCAATTTCAATAGGCATTACTCCAGTAACAGAGCTCCTTTCGGCATACACCTGCAAGCAGCTTGGTTTGAGAATAGCGACTACCTGATAGCGTTCCAGGTTAATATACGAGCATGCAGGGTGTTCCAAAAAGGTTGTACCAAACTCGCGGAGGTACTCACCTTTTGGAACACCCTGTACATGGCAGTTGCCTTCATATTCGGCGGCACACGTTTGATTGCAGGAGTTCCTCACTCAAGTTCTTTCCAAACCGGACGTGTGGTTTGTAACCAACTCTCAAGCAATCGAGTGGATGCGCAATCCGACACCCCTCAAGAAGCTGTTGAAATTTAAGCCATGGGACTGCAGGAGGAATAGCAAGAAGTCCGATGAGATCGCATGCCAAGTGCCCAACAGCTGCCACCTAATGAGTCGGTCGCTGAAAGAGGAAGTGGAACTGCAAACGTGCAGCAAGTGCCCTAAGAAGTACCCGTGGGTGAAGAACGAGTTTGGAATCGATTGAGGGTTGCGCCTATTTAAGCAAAATTAGCCTGGAGTTTATTCTACTTAGTTTACAAAGTAGAGTTTATTTATACGTATAATAGTGTAACAACTTAACATTCCTTACGTGTTATAAGAATATGCCTTTGAGGACATTGGGCGTGACGCACACGTGAAAAATTACGATGGGGAATTAGGATGTTCACGTGATCACAATCTGAGCAGAACGTTCGTGGAAGGCGATCATTTAAACAACCTCAAGTATGGGCATTGAAATGTCAGAGGCATGTCTGGGATAAATTCATTTCACGTCTGTGGTTCCTGTCAGAAGTTTGACAGTAAATGGCGCAAGCGCCGCCCTACGTTTACGTTTCTTCACCTACGGCCGTGTTTTTTTAGTGGTCACCGGGCGATTATGTGCAGGCCGATGTATCTTCGTCCGATATTTATTTATTGTTATCATTTTCTTGGAAATTGGTCTCAGCAAAAGTTTGAAGAACTAATAGGTCTTTCCCGATCTGAACGTCGTCTACAGTACGTCTACGAAAAGTTATCAGGAAGTACTTAAGTTAACGTGGAATTTTACAGGGTGTTTCAGTGCTGCCACCCAAAAGCTTGGGAATTAAAACTCATCATTTTAATAACGAAAATTGATTTACCTTTATTTTACCTCGATCGAGACAAAAACTCCTATTACGTTACAAACTACATGTTACGTAAAATATTCTAATTTACACTATCGCTACGGAAATTAAAAAATAAAACTGACCTCAAGGAGACATCATTAAAACCAACTAGTTAAACTCTAAATTCGAAAACAGGATTAGTAGGGGAAACCGTCGGAGCAACGACGATCAAAATGGCTTAAATAACGGGAGACGGCGTTTCAATTTAACGGAGCGGCGCATAATTCAGTGATTTAACGAACAAGTCTGTTAATGGCGGCGATTAATAATTGAACGTGCATCGCGTCGCCGAGGCCGCCGATCGCCCATTCGTATCGGTTGAAACGTTTTTCCTTCGACTGCGTTGCCAAAAACCAAAAGGTGCGGCATTTCTGCGTTGAACCATATAAAAGACACTAAACTTACTCGAGGCGGATTCGCACTCTCGTCCGGGCTGGAAACAACCCCCTCCCCCTCCCCCCTAACGCGTTGAAAATCTATACCCTCGCAAGTAGCAATCCCGGTCACGTGTCCGAAATAGGTGTCACGATTAGTCAGATTCGGCGCAGTTCGTCGCTGCAGCCAATCGCAATGCACGCGAGATCGTGCATTAATGGGAAATCCCACATTAATGGATAGTTTTGTGTACAACGGCGGAACTTGTTAATCTATAGTCCGCGGGAAAACTATGCTTATGGCTTAGGAATTGCTTAAGGGCCGAATCCTTTAATCTTCTAACATCTAGATAATGAATTTGCACGGGAACACCACGGTGTACGTCATGCACGGGCGCGTGTCTCGGCTCCCACGACTGTTATGGTGCGGCGAGACACACGAAAAAACTTCTTTTCTTTTTTTAATTTATTATTATTTTTTTTTACATTTTGGCATTTGCTTGATCACTTTCACTCGGAGTAAGGATAATTTTTTTCATAAATTTCACCCAAAAATAGTGTCACACGCAATCGCTTTAAAACAATGTCGTAAAAGCGGCAACAATTTATTTATAACTTCATGCGTGCGAACGTTGTAAATTTCCTACTCTAAAATCTTCCTATGACTACTAAGCTTGTTTGAACAATATAGATGCTTTCTGTATACAGTTCCTCCAAAATAGCTATGTTTAACTAAATCTATACGTACTCTTTTTTTACAATGATATGGACCTTTGCCAACCCTGTCGGTAAGAAAGTTGATGAAAATAACCACTTTGCACCGATCGTTTTGTACAACACTTTGTCGATTTCCTAAAGGCCCCTAATATTACAGAGAAGGACGTTACTTACATATACACACCTACAAAACTCACATACTCAGGGCCGTTTCCCAGAGATTAACACTGCGAGGTGATATAATACGGGGTGAGTCACGCGAAACGGACGCTCTTAGACGGCCCCGCACGCAACTTGCCCGAGTCGCGGGAATTGACGTTAGACGCTCCTCGAACTGTCATTTAGCGTTCGCTGCTGCGCCTGCCCGCGTCACTGCTGGACGTGGAGATTTGGGCTCACTGTAATCACCGAAAATGCGGCTCGAGCGAGAGAGAAGACCTTACACTTGCGAGCTGCCAATGAGTCAGGCCGCGGCGCAGCCGGTTTCGCGCAAAGACCCTTTTGCGTTTCGTTCCACGTGAAATTGTGATGGTTCTGAAGCTAGATGCTCCAGGAACGAGCGTCTTCTGAGCAGGTCGTGCCCGTCCCATGCGAAGACGATTGAAATGTCGCGAAGAGCGACGAAGCAAATAATCCTCGCGGATTATTATGATAGACCGCCACGCAGCCCTAAAGGCTCAGTTTGGTGCGGCATTGGATGGGGCGGAATTATTAAGAAAACGGGAGAAAAGCTACTGTCACCTCCGGCAGGTGCAGTTAACACGTTTGAGGATGTCCTCTTACCCGAGGTCCGCAGACGAGGAATTAATGGGGCAGAGGTACGGCAACGGGACGGAGCGGCCGTCCACACGGCAAGCGCTTCCGCGGCCGCTTTCGCGCTTCGGAGATCTCTCACGGCCGCCGCGCTCGCCCGATCTTTCCCCCAGCGATTTTTTACCTGCGGGGGTATTTAAAATCTCGATTGTGCGAGCGTGGGCCCCGCTCGTTAGAGGGCCTAAAGGCGGCGTGAAAAATTGCAAAAATCAACCTTGCGACACACGTCGAAGCAAACTTTCGAGGACGCCTTCGGCTTTGGGTCCGTTAAAAAAGGGCCGTCATTTGCGAGATATGATTTTTCGCAATCGAACATGAAATGGCACAGTATTGCGCGAAAGTAAAACTTGTTTTTGCCCAGAATTGCAGGGGTCACTCTAGGCTGGCGAACGTCCGTTTCTCGCGATCCACTCTGTATGAGCTTGGTATATGAATTTTGTATGTATATACAGGGGGTCCGATTCGTTACTGCATATACTGAAACGGGTGATGGATCTAATCATTTCGAGCAAAAAAAGTTCACGAGAACGCAGGTGCGATTTAGACTGGTAGCGAAGTTACAGAGTGTCCAAATGTAAAAGTTCAAAAATTGATAATTTCAAGTTTGTAGGCATGGAACTCTGCAATAGGATCGACAACTCTCAATTTCTTTCTTGTTAAGATGAAATATGACGTTTTTCTAAATGTATTATACTGAATTCGTCCAACTGTTTCTTTGCATTTAGTGAAAAAATACAAAGATTGGGTCAATAGTAAACGAAATAATTCATTTGTTGATAAAAAAACTGTTTGCAAGATTGTTTATCGTGAAGGACGTGGTTTTTCGCTGTGAGAAAATTTAGCTCCGAGCGTATTCGTTATGCGAAGACGATATCCAGCACGGCACATCGCTGACATCCATTTCGTTTACGGTTTGTGTAATGGAAATACACGAAGGGCCGTCGGAGAATATCGACGACGGTTTCCGAATCGAGGCGTACAAGGGCGTTCACGCGAAAACTCCCTCCCCCCTTCGAATTCTTCAATATATTGAAACAGAATAAATGAAAAAAGGAAAAATGCCTGAAAATTCATGTAGTTCTCCAAGACAGTCAGCAGTTTTTTACAGGGTGTTCAATAAACGTGTGCCAGCCCAATATTGTATTTTTTTGAACAATTAGACATTACTTTTTTTATATATTTAAATTCTGCATCTTATTACGAAATTCAACGATATATATCGTCTAATTGTTCAAAAAACGCAATGCGAAATTGCTTTTGCACACCTTTATCAGACATCCTGTACAAAACTGCCGATTCTCTTGAAAAGCTCCGTGGACGTTCGAGTGCTTTTCGTTAGAAACTTTCATTTCCATTTCGATATATTAAAAAGTTAGAGGGGGGTACATTTTACGTGGACACCCTGTACCGAATGCAAAAACGTTCTCGGCGCAATGAGCTGCCCTCGAGAGTCCTATCAGTTCCCATTTGGAAGAACAAGTCTTAGGAGTAATAGGAAGAGATCCAACAATTAGCATTCAGCGCCCAGCCGGGCAATTGGGAACAACGGCACGTGGCGTTCGCGAGATATCGAAAAAGGCACATTTGCACCCTTTTATCACTTTTTACAGGTGCAAGAACTTAAGATCTACTTTCTCGTTTGATTTTTTGTGGACAGACGAAGCACAATTCACACGATTTGGAATGGCGAAAGTTTGACAATTCGTCCACTTGGGCGGACGAGAATCCGCCACCGGTTAAACCTGGGAGACTCCAAAGAGAACTTTCGATTCACGTTCGGCCCCGAGTTATTGGAAAACTATTAATTGGACCTATCGTGTCGCCCAACCGCTTAAATGGGCATTAATTCTCGGAATTCTTACCGAATAAATTCGTTGATCTGCTGGAAGACGCGCCACAAGCTACAAGAGCAAGAATGCGCGTCCGGTTGGATGGCGCATTGGGTCATTTTGCCCGTCCGGTGTGAGCATTCTTGGACGAAAACTGTCCGCGACGAACTGGACGCGCAGGAGCTGCTGTTCGGCCGCCCAGATCGCCAGACCTAAAGCCTGCGGATTTTTATCTACGGGGTGATCTCACGGCGAGTTTGTTCTCGGCTGGTTGACACACGAGAAGGACTTTTGAATCGAATCGCACGGGTTGCACAAGAAATTCGCGCAAACCCGGGAGTTTTGGAGAAAGCGACTCGTCATGCGCATCAACGCGTTCCGCTTTGTCATGGGAATGACGGAGATTCCGTTGAGAATTTAATAAATTAATCGTTCTGCTTATTGTTGAACCGAAGTGTGGATTTTTCCAGTAAATACAAAAAATAGTCGGAGAAATTGCGTAAAATTTCTTTTGAAAAAATTCATATTTCAACTTAACAAGAAGAAAATTGAGGGTTGTCGAACAAATTTGAGAGTTCCGAGCGTAGAAACTCGAATTTTTACATTTGAACACCCTGTAGCTCCGCCACCGATCGTAATCGCACCTGCGTTCACGTGAACTTTTTTGCCTGAAACGACGAGACCTGCCGCCCGTTTGAGCACGCGCAGTAACGAATCGGACGCCCCGCATGAAGAGTGGTTAGAATTGGACGGTTTTGACGGGAAAGCTGTCGTTTGCACATTTCTCAACTGGATAAAAAGACACGACGTAGGACATATTTGCCGCAGTTTCCTTGCCTAGTCAGGAGAAATAGGCGTTTCCCGTCAAGGCAATCCCATTCTAACCACTCGTTACAGCCACAACACACGAACAAACACCCTACTGGTGTCGGTAGGTTGGAAACAGTAAAAAAAATAAAGGAAAGCTCAAATTCCCGCTTAAGCAAAAGAGAAACATAGTGTGTGTAAAGTACGACATACTGATTGAGTATTATATACGCACTCATACATCCGAACGTCTTCCTAACCCTCATAGGTTAAAGGAAAACAGAGCCACTATGCCACTCTACCTAGCGGTTTCTGAGCTTATTCTCACGATATCTTATTGCGCCACCAGGAGAACATGACCAGGGGAGATTCGAAATCTGTGAAGGTGAACACCGGAGAAAAGAGGGTGAAGTATATGAAGAAGAATGAAAAGGGACCAAAAGTCTCGCGGAACCGTCGCATGTTGGGGGTCTCGTCCTTCAAACACGAACAAGAAGGAAACTTAAACCTTCTCTTGCGCAAGCTCTTCACGCACGCTTGGTAGAAACCGAGCAACGACTTGTCCGCTGCTGCGTTCGAGCCCAATTTCGCGATTTCCGCGTAAATGCTGGAAACAGATCGGTGCAAACGTTTGAAAGCTTTAGGGGTCGATTTGCCGGCGGGGGAGAATGGGGAATGGGATGAATAGGGGTGAGTTACGCCAGGGCGTAACTGTTCCCGACACCCTCAGCTGGGGAATTTGGTGTAGAACGCATAGATCAGGTCGTAGTTCTTGAAGTTGATCTGCTGGACGTCGCGGCGGTTCCACTTATTGTTGATTTGGTTGAGACAAAGAAGTTCTTTGGATGTGTCTTTGGTGGGAGAGAGCTGGAAGCGGTTTCGGTTAAGGGAGGTTTCTTCCGTCGAACAGAGAAACGGTGAAAGTACCTGCTTAGTAAATACTGTGACGGTAAACTTGCCCGGATGGAAAGTCTCCAATACTTTCCCAATGACGTCTTTGTAGCTGCTCGCAGGAACGTTAGTCTCGAAGCTAACGTAAGAAAACTCTAGTTCCGGGGTGATGTGAATTGTCATGTAATAGCCCTGGTGAGAAAAGACAGTTCATAATATTCGAAAACATGCACAGGGTGTACCACCGAAGCGAGATTCTTGAAGAAATTACAGTGAACTGGATATTATGCGAATGCCGCTTGGGTGGAAGCTCGCGCTTGCTTTAATCGAAAATTGTCCCTCGTCCTCATGCGTTATACCGGGCGACTCAAGAAGATGGCTCGCCTTTATAGCCTTTTTGTTTTTAAATTTAGAAAGTTGAAAATTGGAGGAAAGTAATGTGAGAATTGACGATTGATTGTCGTCAAGGGCTTTTATCTAGCAGTTCCGGTTTAACCGGAAATGACCAGAGCTTTCGATTTTTAAACGTGATTCCCCATAAATTTTCGCTTTTTTTTTTGGAATCTAGAGGTCATTTTCAGTCTAAAAATATTTCATTAAACAAATCTTTTTTTGTGTTTTTTTCATGTCGAGCTGCGCCATTGAGGCATGCGCATTGGGCACGATTTTAGGCCACAATTATGGGGAAAAACATCAATTTGTCATTTCGCTGAGAGCTGCTTCCCTTATAAGCAATTTAAATACCGAAACAGTTTTCCCCACTCACTTTCCGTTTTTCAAACGGCAACGTGGCGGCCCATGGCGATTTTCTAAGAGACCGTTTTTCCTGAATTTTTTGACGCTGAACACAACGCACGTCCATTCAGAAATGAACCTTTAATTCATTGAAAACATTCAAATAAAAAAAGAAAGACACGTTGGCCGCCTTCCAAATGGCTTCTGCCATAAATAAAGCATCGACTTCTTCGCCTTCGCCGATGATAAAGTTGTCTTTTTCATTAGCTTTTCTCGTTTTCTTTTCATTTCCCGAGCTTTTAAAATAGCGGCGGACTGAATGGTCTCTAGGTGGAAACTTTTCCTCGTAGAGTCGCGCAGTACCGGAAGGTCGCTGAAGTCAATCTCCAAATACTAACAGCGCGTCAATTTTTTTCGCAAAAAAATGTATATTTTTTTGGAAATAACACATTTTTAGACTAAAAATGACTTCTGGATTGCGAAAAAGTAGAAATTCGTAGGGCCTCACGTTTCAAAATCGAAATTTGAGGTCACTTCCGGTAAAACCGGAAGCGCCAGGTAAACGTCATCAATGTCCATTAATGAGCTCTATGTATTCTCGTATTCATGTGCAGCTTCCCTCTAAACTTCAACTTTCTAAGTTTAAAAACGAAGAGCTGTAAGGGCGAGCTACCTCCTTGAATCACCCGGTATACAGTACTTACATCCAGAACATCATTGTAATTCTAAGTCGGCATGAAAAAATTGATTATATTTTAAGAAACACTCTTAGCTAAAGCTTCCCTTTCTATAGCGTTTCTCCGAAAATAACCCCGAAATAATCCTTAGTCAAATTCAATAGCAAAAATCAATATAAGGGGGGTCTTTTTTCGGGGAAGCACGGAAGTTAGTTTGTACACTTCAACGGCCAAATTACACGATATATACTTAAGGAATAGTCCACAGGCGCCAGCGGTTAAGAAGTTCAAGGAGTTATGAGATTATACCAAATCACTGACCCCTTCCGGACAACAGGATACTTACATTTTTAGATATCCCGTTCATGGAATAGCCACAGGGCTCGAATAGGTAGTCATCTATGGTCATGTTTGGGATAATTTTGTCAATCCCGGATTTCTGAAAAAACACCATAACCAGTATAGGCACGGAAGTTGTCATTTACTACCTCTTCATATTTCGCGTAATGCACAGAGTGTATCAACAATTATTATTTCTCCGTTACTCCCTTGCATGCGTTGAGACACCCCGTACGTCCTGGATATATCACGATATCGAAGCCATTAAATCTTTTATTATGCAAAGTCCATTATCACAAGACGTTAATTTGTGTTAAACTAATAGACCACAGAGATAAAAATTGACAAATATCAGCTTCTATCGGCGTTTATGGTTCATATCACTGACCAACACTAAATACAACACATAACTATTAATAAATAGTTATAGGATAATGGCGGTCCTTTAAGCGCATGAGCGAAGAGCTTCTCTACGTTTACCTATCATAAGAGCCAAATGAGAAAATCACTTGAACTGCGCTAATTATGAAATTCATTAACTACTTCTGCCCGAAACTTGATCTGCCAGTTAATTGCTAGAGCTGTCGCCATCTATCGGGACATCGAGGTGCCGACGATTGACAACCTCGATAAGCTCCATAGACTCACCTTTGTAGCTTCAGTGCCATTGAGACACTCCTCTTTGGTGAAAATGGACATTATTTCCGGATCCAAATCGGTCATGAGAATTTCCAAAGTCTGATCGGCGTCAGTTGTTGAGAGCAGAGGTCTTTGTCTACCACGGTGAATCACCGGATTCAAGGTGTATAGGTACCAACAATCGCGGTTTATCGCGCCCAGACAGTATGCGGCACCGTCTGGGAAAAGACTGTCTAGAAGAGCAACCTGGAGGGAAAAGAGGTTTAAAGTCCAGTCAGGTTTAATCACAATTTCGGTCATCTGGACCATGAACCAGCATTAAAACTAGACTTAAGTAATTCGAATGATCTGATGTGATGTTGATGTCAGGTATTTCGATGTGAATGATCAAACGCGGCAATTTGTGCCGTTGCAAACGTACCCAACACGTACGTTCGAGAGGAGGGTTCGTGCATTTTTTTACATTTTTCTGTTCCTGGAATACCGCCTCACGCACCACCACAAACGCCATGTCGGATCTTACCTCTTGATCGAAATGCTGATGAGGGGACACTTGCAAATCGGGCCTCTTGTAATTCTTTCGAGAATAAAATAGATCTTCGACCTCGTTGAACGCCGCGTACTGCTCGGCGAGCAGCAGCAGAGGCTCGAGGCAGAGCAAAGGGGTGGTAGTACCGCACGTTTTCAGGATAAATCGACGTTTGGAGATAAACATAGAACTCTCACTGAAAGGGAAAAAATTATGGGAGCGTTAGAGACCGACCGATAATTATTGTAATTTTTCAGCCGATGGCCGATAGACTTGTTGCGCATAGAGATATGTCCAGATACCGGGTGCATTGTTAAGAACTAGCCACCCCCAGGTGGCTCGAATTACGAACTTAAGTTAAAAATTCCGAGACACGTCGGCTTTAGAACGGAGGGGAAAAGAGAATGAAAACATTTTTCACCCCCGATCGGCAATATCGCGAGGGCGACACCACCTCCATTTTTTTTTTTATATATACAGAAACATGGGGCAAGTGACACGTCATTTTGAGGGTCCTCAAATTATCTAAATAACCGTGGCACAACGTTGGTCTTTTCATTCGAACTCAGTCGAAGGAGCCGGTCATGCCGCGAGTGTAACACGGGTACGTAGGCCTGCGTCGTTCAAGGTGCCCATCGCAAATTCTCTTCGATTTTGCTCCGGAACGGGAAGCCGCTCAAATTCGAGAATTAAGAACGGCCACGCGTCCCAATAGATCTCCCGCACAAGAATGTGAGAAGCTGGCATGCAAAACTAAACTGGCACTCTGGAACGCAGCTGAATTTTTAACCACCCTCGGGGACCGCTCTTCCGTAACATCTTATCGTGCATTACTCTTACATAAAACGAAATATTAAATAACGATTTTCAATTACAGAAAACAATTGCAGAAGATTTCGAAATAGTTTTAAATAAAAAAATTGATAAGCGAAGCCCTGAGAATCCGCCTGTGCCCCTAATGATAAAACTGCTCATTTAACAGAATTCCATTATCGCAGCAAATATTTAATATTTAATTCCATTTACACTAAGTCTAAAGGTCAAAATCTTATCGGTTACATTAATCACTACAGCCATTGACCAATAACTGCTTTGGCTACAAAGAACAGACAGAGCACTCGAATTTGATTAATAAAATCGTTTAATCAGTAAAGTTTTCCGAGGGACTTCTCGCCTTTATCTACGAGCCATAAAGATTATTAAAATTATCTTAACGGCTCCCCCCGGCGGGCGTGAGGTAAAGCCGCTTTGCCGCACGCATTTTACTGATGAACGCTGCGATGCGGTTTTTATTGTACACGAAGCTGTTACAATTACGAACATAATTAATTTAAATTATGCAGCTTATCGATTGTTCGACTACAATCGACGTGCGATAAAAAATAATTGCCATTCCTCGTTAGGAAAAAAAAACAATTTTTTCCTCCCAAGGCGAATAAGTACGATTTTAGCCACAGGAAGTTGCGAGGCGATAAACTGTCAAACTGATTAAAAGTAGTTTTTTAAACGAAGCGGCGGGATCTGGTAAAAGGGAAACTGTGGTTCACCATGGGGCCCGAAGGCCCACCACCGCCAGGTCTTGGTACTCCAGCACGTGGCCAAAGTTGACGGGTCGAAAGCAATAAAATCGCGTGAGTAATACATGTGGATCTGTTATCTATTACAGCTTGATAATTAATTCACCACACGCTTTATTGTGGCAGAGGTCATCTAACCACATTCAAATTAGAAAATGGGAGATAACCGCAAAATAAGATAAATAAATTGTCCCTGACCTAGAACTTCCATATTGTTTTCAACCGTATCTTCCAGATTTAGCCTATACAGGGCGTCGCACGTAAATTTCTGTAGCATTTTTTCAAGTTGAACCTGCGAACGAAGCTCTCTCCGTCGTGTGCTAACGAAATTCTGGAGCTAGAGGCGACAGAAATCATATTTTTTTAATTATCATAACGAATAAGTTCAATTTTTTACAATTTATCTTTAAATAAAATCTAAAGCAGGTTTCGTCATCGACGGGGCAACACCACGTGAAACCTAGTTTTGCCTCCCACCCTTAAACTTCGCCTGGGTTAAAAATTCAATAACCTCAAAATAGTATGTCCTTACACTCCTTTTTGAATTTTTTAGAGACTTTATTATTATTTAATATTTATTAATAATATATTTATTAATAATTTCCTTTTTGTTGTCCCCTCACGGATACGAACATTTCCGTCCTTCGTGAAGGTGATTACGTCGTGTTTCATTGTACTATTATTAGGGGTCTGGACTAGTACCCGGGCTTCGCCCATTGCAATGACCGAGTTGGGCAGGCTTCGTGGAAATGAGCAGAGGATAGGCTTTTACGTGTAATTAGGGGACAAAAAGGCCGTTTGGCACAAATCCATTTTCACTCCCGGCACGCAGCATGATCGTTCGTTTACCTCTCCGCCATGGAGTACCTAGACGGCAATTTTCAAAATTACGTAGCGACCCAATCTAACCATCTACCGCGGTGGTATGTCTTCCGCTATCGACTTCGAACTAAATTCTAACAATTATCAATACAAGTCAGCAAGAATTGTTTATTCTTTGAATTTTTGAGCATTTTTTTGCCTTCATAAACATTCCATTATCACAAAGTTGACCTGTATCATTTCCGTTTTGCGATTTATTTTAAAAGCAAAAACAATTTAACTTCTTCCTTCCTTCGTAAGAATTATTTTTCTGTTTTTAATTGCGGACATTATAGGCCAGCCGTAGCATAATATTTAAAAAATTTCGTACTCAAGTATATTGTTGAGTAAATGGAAATTTATTAATAAATAGTGACTTCAATACAGGTGCATCATTTTCACTTTCAGCTACTGCACGTACCTCCGCAAATGGGCGAGGAAAATTCAATTTGAAACGCCCTTTGTCGGTGCCACTGGTTTGAGTTTGTTTACACCCGAGAGTACTGGTCCCCGTGCGGAGCGGCGGCGCAGCTCAAACATCCACCATTTCGCGTCCCGCGCCGACGCGGCATTCGCTTTGGTCCGCTGGCTTGGGCATTCGAAACGCTACAGGGCCTTAGCGATTTCATTTCGCGTCGTGATATTTTTTATCGTTCCATCGATAAGGGAGATTTTCAACTGATATTAAAAGTACCATACGTCGAATCAGGGAATCGCGCACCCTCTGTGGCACGTGCGGACGGGTCCTGCTGCGCGAGAAAACGAGTTGCCATCGCCCTCCCTAACAGTTCCTAGTGGATGGCTACAGGGATTTCATGCGCCAAGGACCTGGTGTAACACTAGAGGAAAAAATCCAACGGGGTTAAATCGGGGCTTCGCGCTGGCCAACTGATAGGTCCTCCCTTTCCGATCCGCCGTCCGGAAAATTGCAGGTTTAGAGGATCTGCGCCTGGGGGGCAAAAGGTGCAGGTGCACCGTCACGTGGGGACCAGATTCCATCACTTATCGCCATAGGGGCGCTTTGATAAACGTCTTTAATAAAAATGACTGAGGTGACGATATTTTTAGTGTAAATACGAAAACATTACATTTTTGGATCAAAACTGCTCTGGAACCAAAACGGTTTGCTTTGACTACCGGTTTGATGACCAAAAAGTATCTAACGCAAAGCTCCCCACAATCCCGTCGAGTTTGCACCATCTTTTCGAAGCACCCCGTATAATTACTTAGATATGGCAAACAAATTTACACTCGTTAAAATGCATCCTTCGATTTTCTGAAAAGGCTTCCAGTTAACTCCGTCAAGAAAAGCGGTTTTATTGATGTTAAGAAAATGTGTCACGACAAGACTTTCATAGAATCTGGAAGAAAATAGCTCACGACCTTCAGCTTAATGAATTCCACTTAAAATTAAAAAAAAAAACCTTTAAAAAAGTAGCGGAGAAGCGATCTGGACACGTGGCATTCAGCTATGGGCCTCCGCGAGTAGCTCAAACATCGAAATACTGCAAAGATTGCAATCAAAAACGCCCCAGAGCATAATCAGGGCCCCATCGTTCGTTAGCAATAAGACAATTCATTTGGGAAGTACTTCGCCAATTACAGACACTCAGGGGGCACGCTAATGGCTCGGTAGGGGACTGCTGGACGGAGTACTCGTCGGGAGATTGAAAGGAGTTCACTCGTTGAACTTTCAGCGACGCCTCCGATAATCGAGACACCTGGTAACTGGCGAATACCGTAAAATAACGTGCGAAGCACTTTAATATGGGAGTTTCGCCTCCTGTTCATGCCTGCGAACATCATTGCTCGTAATGCTAACAGATTGCATGGTGATCTGTGAAAAAATAAAAGAAAGTAGTGGATGTAGAGTAATGGGGTTCCCCGAGTGCCACATCTTGAACAGCCCCTTAGGAAGCAGTAGGACTGCCGTAGGGGGTTCCCCAAATGGCGAGTTTTTTTGCGCCCGCGCGCTGGAGCCAGATAACATCAAATCGCAGAGGAACACGAGTTGCTCCATTAATTTTCCACTTCAAGCCAAAGGCTAGAACACATGTATTTTTTGTACTTAATGAAAATTTTAAGGGCGCTTTTACACTTTCGAACAATTTATTTCCCAACACGCATTGCCCGGCGCTGTCGGGCTATTAATGGAACAATATCTGCCCATATGGTTTCGACAATACAGCTCCATGTTACTCCATGCTGCGTGATATTGCGATTTATTTCCTGGATCGCGCTCACGTAATGCGCTCTCTCTCTCTCTCTCACACACACACAAATATAAATATATTGGTCAAAATGTGTAGTACCGACATCAATTTTGGGCCGCAGTACGATTCCCGCGTAGTCCGCAATCCCCCGGCGATATACCACAATTATCGGGACAATTAGGTGTCCCCCACTACATCGACGCACATAAAGCCGTCGAATATTGCCGCAATAATAGCCCCTTTCAAATGAACCCCCCAAATTTGATCGAGCCGCTCTGTACGACGTCGCGATCGCCAATTCTGGTCGTTATCACATTATTATCTGCGCCAGTAGAAAAGTTCATCCTGGCCGAAACTAAACCACCCTGTATCGGAACCGACGTTTGCAGGGCAGGAAAATCAATAGTCAAGATATTCGTGAAAACTAGGCGCTTGACAGAAGGGCCCTGCATCGCAATAAACTGACCTAGATTCAGGTTGATTTGTTTTATTTAGCTTTTTTCCTGCGGAGCTGACGTACATCGGAGCTTTTACGGGAGGAGGCCCTCGAGGACGCCTCACTGCCTGCACTTGTGGTACGTCACACGCCGTAAGCCCATCACGGGCCTACGAGCGAGTTACGCGGCCAGAGTCCACGCGTCGTGCAATTAATTTTTTTCCTTTAAATATTGACTTCGTGCCAGAGGTACGTCGACCCACAGCGTTTCGGTAAAATATTCTCAATTCTACATCAAAACACATTATAAATAAATTTTGCCATTCGATGCGTCGATTTTCCCGTTATTACCCGCGGGGTAAATTGCAACTCCCGGATAACGGAAGCATGATCGTACGCGTTCCAATAATCGTCCGATTTGGGCGGAAATTCGGACGAAGTTCGCATTGAACTTGCGTGTGAGCGCGACACGAAATAAATCCATGGAAACCATGCCGCCATTTTCCTGCTCCGGCTGCGTGACCGCTTTATCCCAATCTATATGCCGCTACGTAGATAAGATTAACGTCTTATCTGGTAGAAGTGTGTGGCAAACGTTGATTAAAAACCGGCGTTATTGCATTCCGGTCGAAGCTCCAACAACGACAAATCCCGCGCCGTTTTGACACTTTCAAAAAAGCTCCTTCGGCCGCTGTTTTTTGCATAAGCTTTGCGCCCCCTGCGAATATGCCGAAACGAGGGAACTCCCAACTTCAAATAACGAGGTTGGGCGCGTATCCGGTTAAATTGGAATTCCCACGTGTGAGGGGTTAAAATGGGCAAGTTTTCAACACATCACGTGATCAATTTTGGTACACAGTAAATCGAGCGTACACGACCGACCGCGGTAAACTGTTCCTCATTCTTGTGTTCACAATAAATATTTTCGCCGCTTTACAGCAACTATTGTTCCATTGGAAACGTCAACGCTTCAAGTAATGGAAAAAAACAAAAATTATATATTGGAGTCAATGGGGCAACGTAATTTAGGCGTTCTTGGATGTTGTCACGCGAAATTGGACGAACATGACCGAACGAGAACAAAAAATTTAAAAAGGGCTAAAAATAGGGTGGAATGTTGCTGATGAGCGACTAGGATTTATCTCGTACCCCGTAGGCAATTCGGCTTCGACACAGTGGTCAGAAGCCTCATGAGAAATTTCAAGATGGAAATTCGGCGATGTGAAACTAGTGAAGAGGAAAACAATTGTTAAATGTTTTCCACGAGGAAAGAGTACGCGAGAAATCGGCACGATTGCTGGCAAAACGCGTTCCACAATTCAGAAAAATATAAATAAATTTCGATGCGAAAGGGCACTTAAGAATAACACCGGGAGAGAAAGGAGAAGATTCCTTAATGGCGACGATGAACGTTTCATTGTGCGTCAAATTACACAGGATCCCAAACTGCCTGCAGAGGTGGCCTCAAGGACTGGACAGTGTCCACAGAAAGAGTCCGCAGGGTACTTAAAAAGATAGTAACAATGGACGAGTATCTCGAAAGAAACCAGACATCTCCAAACTAAACAGAATCAAGCGACTGAATTTTGCCCGGCAACTCACTTGTAAACCACTGGATTTTTGTAGGCGAATTCTCTTTTTTGGCGAACCCGAAATGAACTTTTTTGGATCGGATGGAAAACGAATTGTACGGAAAAACCCGAATACACAACTGAAAACGAAAAACACCGTTTCGACTAGTTAAGCACGGTGGACAATCTGTGATGTTATGGGGATACGTGTCGGCCAACGGTATCGGAAAATTGCACTTCATCGACGGAATAATGGACAGACATGTTTATGGAAACATATTAAAGGAAAATTCGAGAGCCTCAGTTGAAAAAACAGACAGGCCGGGGGTTTGTTATTTTCAGCAAGATAACGACCCGAAACGTACGGCGTTGACGGTTAGCGTGTCACGTGCCGAAGTTGCCGAGAGCTCCTCCGCAAAGTCCCGACATGAGCCTCATCGAAAATCCACGGTATCTGTTGAAAACTGAAGTCCAAAATGAAAACCCCAGAAATAAGGGAGTATGACCAGATTACACACTTAAGTTAATCCGATCAACGCCACGACGACTTCGGGCCGTTACAAACTCCCAGGGAAACTCCGCACAATGTCGAAGTTGAACTTTATATTTCTTTTTAACTAAATTGTGCGTTCATTAATACGGCGACGTTCGATTTTGTGTCACAACGTGACGATTTGACGAGTTATTTCTTCACTCTTGAAAAACATTCAAATATCTTGTTATCTCATACGATCTAAAATATCACATGAATCGACGTTGACAATAAAAACTCCTGAGTTCGCTCATCTCAGAAAATTATTCAAGAAATTATATAATTTTTACGTATGTCCGCTCGATTTTGTGAGTACACGAACAATTCCCAGAACTACCGTGCACCTCCATCCACGTGTCACTTCTGTGACAGCGACGTGGAACGTTCCAGAGTCCAACATGTGACGATAATGATTCCTGACCAGGCGATTGTGACCCTGTTTAAAATGAATCGGGCCTTTCCAGCAAATCTAAAACTGATGAATGCAGGGGGGAGGGGGGAGGTAAAAGCTCATTCATCTTAGCACTTGTGCGACTTATGCGCAATGAAAAAATTGAGGAGACACGCTAACCCACCGTAAAAGCTCCTATCAGAGACATATTCTGAAATCGTGCAGATTTCCTTTCACTAGGTTAATGCCGGTATCGCCAACTTAAAGGAGCCGTATCAACAAGTCGCTACAAATGTTCGCGATTATGTGGCCCCCAAGATGTTGGGGTAATAGACTTTAACCATAAATAACAGTTTTGTCAGATTATGTCATTGAATGCAATTTATTCGCCTGCTTAAGTTCTCCAGCAACCTCACTTAACTCTGTCCGTCTCATGGCCAGGGTCAGTTGATTATGTAAAACGACGGAGCTTAAAAATAGCTTACTTAAACTCATCTTACAAGAGGATGAGCTTAAATTTGACACAGTTGGTTATTTGAATTGATGTTTATTGCATCAGGAAATGGAACGAACGAGTGAGTGAGACTCGGCGAGAGGTCCCTTGAAAGGAAATTTTAAAAATCAATTTTTATTATCATCTAATTACATGTTGACGTTTAAGTTTGCGACGAGGGTTTGAGTTCCTTAAATATAATAAAAATTCGGATTTATCTAGGTGAATGGCGGAAAGCTACAATAGCCGCAGCGGAATCGATAAAAACGTATACCAAGGTGACTACACAAACAGGCAGCTTTGCCCAAAATCTATTAAAATAGATCGTTTTATGGGAGCAATTCGACAGAATAGCAAAAAAGTCCAGGGTTATCATAATATTTTGATAAATGGATTTTCTTTATTATCCGCAGGTTACCTAAACTACGCTTGGAGGACGGTCCCTAAGGATCGAATCGTTTTATCGAAAAATCGTATCCGCAGCTACAATCGGGCTCGAACCAGCTGCGAACCTCTCAAAGACCCTTCGAAATATCGTGCTTTGTTTTGGATTATTGTATCGATATCGTATCGATTTATTCCACAAGGACGATTGCCGTGTAACAGTCAGTCCACGAGCCTCGTCTGCAAAGACGATCTCGAAAATGCTCTATCGATTTTCCCTTTTCTTTACATCCCTGTATGTGCCGAGATTTCCTGTGCAAACAATCGAGATCTACGACCCTGTGTACCACGGTTACATTGCTCGGTACCAACAATTAATCCGTTTTGAACTAAAAATAATTGATGTATAACGTGGTTTTTGCAAATTGTGTGCAAAATTAACATCATTATTCGTGTTATTTCAGTGCTAATTAATCCGTACAAACATTTTCCACTAGTTCATTATGACTATTGAAAATTGATTATTGGCCTATGCCATAACTACCTTTTTGCAGATTGAAAATCCACGTTTTTCCAACGATAAAGATTATATGCATGTTTAATGCATTTTGGTGGTGGCACAATGACGTTAAGGCACGTCCCTTCGAGCTTGCCATTTCTAGACGAGCTTTTGCACTAAATAACCACGTTAGGGGCGCGTGGTGGTAATGTCAACGGTGTACAAGCAGTTACTGCGCTGCACTACAATTATGACTTACCTCAAAACATAGGCATCGACATGTTCGTTTGTCACAGAGCTGATGATCTCACATCTGACTATCTTCAGCAAGGATTCCAGCTTGCATCTGAAAAGGAGTTTTTTACGATCTTAAGGGAAGAAATTTACTAAAATGTATCAAAAATTGGAAGGAGAGAGCTCTTGAGCTGTCGGTTTTGTATAATCGAGTCTGTAACACAGCAATAATAGACGCGCAAGCGTGGTTTAACTATGTTGATCGAGTTTTGTCTGACGTGTTGCCTGTATCACGACACTTTTTGTGATAAGTGCCTTGACGACAGCAATTATCACCAAAACTATCACCGTGAAATTCGTGAGATGCTAGTGCTTTTAGGAAGAATCTCTTCCAGTTCCTTGGTATTGTAATATGGAGCCTCGAAGTTTTGAACCATTTCGAGAATGCGCAATGTGCTTTCAGTAATGTTGGTCTTGTGGGCGTGTACGGCCATAATAGCTACGATTTGTCTTTATGACATACGTATACAGGGCGTCCCACCGGGAACCGCAGTTAGACGGTTTGGGAAGAGCACGAATAGCAAGGATTCGAAAATTTAGTGGTTCGGCAGGCCTCGGAGCGACCTCATCTAAAATATTTTCAGTAATTTAATCAATAAATTAATCAAAAAACTATTTGAATGTGTCGTATTCGCGTTATGGCTCAGAATTGGAGACGTGCTCTCTCTGAGTCAATTTACAAAACGAAATCACTCCAGAACTATGCAACTTTACCGTAGGTAATTGAATGCGAACACGGGTTCTTTCTCAACGTAGTTTCATAATGCATCAAAATAATAGTAGTTTTCCATTATAAACTTTTAAGTTTCGACCATTTTTTGATGTCCAAGTTGGCCCTATTTTCGTGGACGCCCTGTAAAAAATATTAGGCAAAGCTTGACAGCATCCTGAAATATGGACCTTCTACAGTATTGCGGCACGACACAGTTACAAAATACCATTCCGTTTGTTAACAATTTGCAATTCTGCAGATATCTGCACGTGTCACTTTAACGTTCAATTGCATATATCTTGAAAACCGTGAATTCTAAGAAAGCCAACGTATTAATAAAGTAACATTAAAATTTAACGTCGAAGCCAAAAATACAACAATATATAGGGCGTTCCATTTAGAGTAAGCAAGCACCTATCGACTTCCGGTACAACCGCAAGTGTGACGTCATTGAAAATACTTTAGATGAGATCGCCCCAAAGCTCTTAACGAATAACTGGATTTGTATAATTTTGCCGTTCGGCCCTTTTCTAAAACGTCTAATGCACGTTCCCGATAGAACACCCTCTATATTTAATGTTATCTTATGAACAATATCAATTAGCAGGGAAAAGAGCATGCCAACAATCAAAGGAATTTGAAACGACTAGGTGTTCTACTAACCTGGGAATTTTGCGTAAATCTGAGATTTTATCGTTGCCATCTGAGGTGGTAAACCAAATTTCGAGGAGCTTCTCAACCCCTTCGAAAAATTGTTCTCCGTCACTCATGGTCTCGTCTGAAGCCATAATACTGAAGCACGTACCACACAACACCAACAAAACGAAAATTCTGCTAAAAATTTATTGTCTCGCCAGTTTTTGTTCGAATGCCGGGTGATTGTGCGCGCGCCGAAACTGGCGCAACTCAAAACTCCTCACTGCAGACACAACAGACAGATACGCAGCGGCGACGTTGGAGCGTCGGTGCTCGGATGTGTTGCAGGTTAGGTTCATCGATGCAATTAATTGATACGTACGAGTTGTTCTATAATGACAAGTAAAATAAAAATATCCGCTAAATGGCGAATTTTTAAGATGTATATAGGCAGGCCAATATTTCAGTGGGTACGGGCAAGAGACAGAAATATCATGCCATGCATGTTCTAACCCCACTTTATGTGCGTGGTTTGCGTTACAAATCACACAAATCGTAAGGAAAAAAGGCACCTGCATTTGTTGGAACATTCAAACTGATGCGATACGTTAAACAATTGAACAGCTGTTACCTCTGCTGAATGCGGGTTAAAAGTTATTACCAGCTGATTTTGACGTGCGACGCTGCGTCGGCCATCTGTGTCCCTTTATGGAGCTGTCATTGCTTTCCAAAAGTTCATCATAACATTGCAAATCACAAATCATTTAGCACTAGAAAATTCAAAAATAGATGTAATTCTTGAAATATCTAGTTTTTCGATGATTTTGGAGTCGACTCGGGCTTTCAGCTATTTGTTTAGAGCATGCCACCAGGCAATTTAACTGAAACAGGTGAGTTTACCGCTACGAACACCCAAATTTTAAGTATTTCTTTCCGGCTTTCATCCAGAAATTATGCATTCGATAGCTACTCAATTGACTATGTAAAAAACCAACAAAAAGATCATGCACCCTAACAGCGGAATTGAAGACGATATATTTATTTAAGGCAAGAAAAAACCACAAAATATTGAAATAGCCATAATGTATCGAAAAAAGAACTCAGTATTTAAAGATGTATGGGAAAGGCAGTATGACAATAGAATTAGGAATGTGGGACGTACAGCTAAAGGTAAGTAGGTTTTCCCTAAACTCTCCAAGTTAAGTAGATAAGCAAATACATATGAGTAAAAACAAATATCGGGCTTGCTCCAACTCATCAGGCAACTGTCCAAAAGCTATGACAAAGGCTATAAACATCAGCAATATTAAGTTCTTGGAAAGGTTGGCTTTGGAGTTGATGTTCATCAAGCTGGTTTTTCACCTCACAATTGTCTTGAGCAAACTGGTGTTTATTTGATTCAATCAAATTCATTAAAATCAATTTCTTTCTCTGAAATACCAGCTTAAATTTTTTACATTTCGAGATATCTTTTATGTTTCTAGATGATCTCGGTTTAGTCCAGCGTCTTGATCTAGTCAAAAGCCTCCAAGGACATAAGGGCTGTGTGAACACTATTTGCTGGAATGATTCAGGAAGCTTAATTCTTTCTGGGTCTGACGATCAGCATCTTATGATAACTAATGGATTCACCTACAAAGTTGAGGCAAATTATTGCACCAGTCACAAGGCAAATATTTTTAGTGCAAAATTTCTACCTTCTACTAGTGATCAGCAAATTGTTAGTTGTTCTGGCGATGGAATAGTTTTACATACTGGTAATTATTCTAAAACATGTTAATTTTTTACTTAAATGCCAAATTACCCATAAAACAAAGAAACATATAATTTTAGACTTAAATCGCCAACAGGAAACTTACCAAAATCAATTTCATTGTCATGGTGGTACTACCACTTATGAAGTATTGACTGTGCCTGACAATTCAAATACTTTCATGAGTTGTGGGGAGGATGGTACAGTTAGATGGTTTGACTTAAGAGAAAAGAGTAGGTAAGACTTTTCAATAATTTCTTATTCGGCAAGTAAATACCCAAGTTCTAAAATTACAATACAGAATATATATATTTTTTAGTTGTTCATTAGAAAAGTGCAAAGAAAATATCTTAATATCATGCAAAAGAGCCATTACAGCATTAGCTGTCAGCCCTACAGCTAGCCATCAATTAGCTGTTGGTTGTGCAGATTCCACAGTGAGAATTTACGACCGACGATATCTTAGTGTTACTCCTGGAGGTAAATCACTTCTTTGAAATACACAATTCATGTGGAAAATATGTTTTATGTGTTTTTATTAGAACACTTGCTGGCTCAACCTTTTTGTACCTTTGTCGCTCCAAAATTCGGAGAAGAGAGGCACTATAGAATTACTTCTCTCAGTTACGACAGCGGTGGCAAAGATATGCTTGTTAGCTACTCGTCGGACTATTTATATCTCTTTAACGTTCAGGTATTCAATATTACAGAAGAAGAATATTTATGTTTAAAGTTTGTTTATATAAATCAAAGATAAAATTGTGCTTCGTTTTGGGATAAACAGAGGAATCCTCAGATCTAATTGAACGTTTTCTTTAGTTTAATCCCTGGATATATTTCAGCTGATATTTCCATCTTAGGAGTGCACTTCACAACAACTGAAAAAGCCCTTGCCAAAGCAGTCGGTATGGGAAAAATTGAGGGTAGTGAGAGGCAAGCGGGAAAGGGTGTCCCCTCCTCCAGTGAGACGGTTGAGATTACGTGGTGATTGGTCAGATACAGGTCCTGACGCTAGGCCTGAAAGGGATGCTTCTGGCATGTCTGGTAAGTCACATTTTCACGTAGTAATACTTTATTTGCACGGACAATTGCCAGCTCTAAAGCTATTCATTGACCCTAAAGCTGATACAACGTTGACGAAGACATTTTTCTGAATTTAGGGTTAGGACAAGCGAGACCACAGCTGCAGGCCACTTTAATGCAGCGAATGACCGATGTATTATCACGCATGTTGAATGATCCCATGACTCGTGCGGCTCTCTCCGCAGGTGGAGAAGATTCTCTAGATTCAGAGGACAGTTCACAGAGAGTTTTAGAGGCGAGGGAAGGTGGATCCACTGGTATTCAAGTAATAGTTATTAATCAGTAACTAAACAAAATATTTTTTTAACTAAGCTAATAATTGTTAGGAAGGGGCTGGCAGTGGGGTGGTGTCAGATGGTGAACACATGGTTGGTTCGTCCGGAAGCAACGAAGGAGAATCTGTTAGTGAAAACATACAGTGAGTGAAAATATACCATTGGAATGTATCAGAGTTTTACAGTAACTATATTGATTTTGAGATGCATGCGCTCATTGCAGACGCTATCACCCTGTATTATATGGTATTACTTCCATGTTTTACAATCGCACGTTTATATTATCGTAGACCCCAAATTTCCGCGTCAGAGCCCGTAACTCCTAGTCCTGAAACAGGTACCACCAATAGAGAAACAAGCTCTAATGTGACCAGTGATTTGCACAATAATTTGGCTGCCTTGAGGAACTTGAGACAAGGCTTTATTAATGAGCATGGAGCTGAGCCGTCAGTTAGTTTCAGGTAAAGCAAATCCAATTGCCTCAAGCTTTTCATTCATTTAGAGTCGGAATTTCTATGAAATACATCTTCACTTAAACTAAATTACGGACTTACACACTTAGAAAATCTTATAGGATTTCAAGTTAGTTTCAATGCCGTTCGTCATGTTCATATATAGGGTTATTCAAATTTTGAGTGGGAAATATTAATAGTAGATGTTAGAAAAGAAAAACAGAAAGGTCGTGTACACTTGTAAGTTTTAGGGTTTTCGTTAACGCTACGTATTTGGATAAAGAAGCCCTTTTTTCTGTTTATTTTTCTAACGTCTATTTCCTCTTACATTTCTTAATTAAAATCTGAATCATCCTGTATTTTCAGATACTCAGGCCAAAGTACATCTAGCTCCACCATTAGTTTACGAGCCAATAATGAATCTGATAGTTCAGACGCAACTCCCTCTTCTAGATCAACACGAGCGGCTACTGGTAGTTCTTCATCTCAAAGAAGAGCATTGGAGGTATCTGCCCGTTATGTCATTTTCTGAATTTGGTCTTTTTTTTTAATAGTCTGCTTTACTATTTTTAAATTGTGGATTTTCTTTTATTTTTCCTTCGTAACCTAAAAACCATTTTGTTGCTCTAAATTACTTAAAATAACATCTTAAATGTTCATCCGTAGATGGACGTTGACTATTCAGATGAAGAAGAGGAAGAAGATTTAGAAGAGACCGATGAGTTAGCGAAGGAAACTAGTAGCGAAGAGGCTGCTGTAAAGTTTGACGAACATCGTGCCACTATGTATGAAGCCGAAGTGAAGAAGAAGTATACAGGTCATAGAAATGCAAGGTAAGTAATAGATTTAGCTTTGCTGCGCCGGTGGTCGAGCTAACGGGTGGTCTACTCTGAATTGATGGTGGCCATGCGTTATAGGGAGTGTTTCCAGCACTACTACCTAAAACCCTGCGAGACACAAGGTCGGTTAAGTTAGATAAAAGTTGACTCTTACGAAAAATATTTAAATCGAAAATTTAATTCATTAAATACGGACCTGGAATTCGTCGATTTTAGCACTTGAAGGAATTTTCTTTTCGTCTTCAGGACCATGATAAAAGAGGCGACTTTCTGGGGTTCAAACTACGTAATGTCGGGCTCCGATTGCGGGCACGTCTTCATTTGGGACCGGCACACAACCGAACTTAAAATGCTGTTACAGGCAGATCAGCATGTCGTCAACTGTCTACAGCCACATCCCACTTACCCTATTTTGGCCACCAGTGGAATTGATCACGACGTCAAGCTTTGGGCTCCTGTTCTGGAGGAAAGCGGATTTGATGCCGAGGTTGCGGACGATGTATGTATTGTTTATTTAAATATTACCTCATTCACACGCTTAATTCAAGCCTCTCACTTACAACATACCATAACAAAAGTGTTCGTTATCCACTGGAGAAGCTCGAATAATTTTTATCTCCAAATTCATTTTCTGCAGTTGATCAATAGGAACGCTATAATGCTAGAAGAGACCAGAGACACCATAACTGTTCCCGCAGCATTTATGATTAGGATGTTGGCTTGCCTTAATCAAATCAGACGTGGCGCACGAAACCGACGGTCTTTGAGTAGGGCTTTTATCGAAGACGACAGCTAATAATGATGTTAGTTCGGCATCGTAACAAAAAACACGATCTATGAATACTGTTAAAACAAATTACTTATTTGTTTGTATGTATATAATTATTTTTGCATTTTGGAATCCACTTTTGCTCGTTATTTATTGCCTTTAGACAATGCAAAGCTGCAAACGAAGGCTGATTCGTGTTTGCTTCAGACGAATTAATGTGAATTAAGGAATTTTCGATATCATTCAGCGCAAACGAAGAATATTTACATCAAGTGGATAAGTTAACACTTTATCCATACTCTGAAGTAATATTTGTCAGTCGATGTCGATTGTATGTTATCTAATCCACATGAATAAAGGTGATCAACTGAAAAAATAAACTCACTCGGTTGTTCAACGAGCTTTATTCAGCTCTCTATTATGATAAACAACACACTTGAGGTACGTCGAAATACATTGTGAGATTAGTTTAGTTTATCCCTTTTTGATGCCGCTTATTGTGATATAAAGTGGAGAATTTTTCTCGCAACTTTCTTTTAATGTTATATGATTCACTTTTCTTCTGTGCCATGTCACCATTGGAAAATGTTATCTTCAATTTGTGTTCCAAATATGTTATAATTGACTAATAATTAAGATATTGCTTAATTATTGCCGGAATGTTTCTTGTTATTTTTTGCTTCATCTTTTAATTAAAATTTCTTGTTTTCATGTTATGAAACTAATTGAGGCGTGATATTGTTTGAACTGACCATTATGTGAATATTATATTTTGTTTATTTTTTTTGTGCAAATAAAGATCCTAAATATATTACAAATTTATGTGGGGTTTCTCTAACAACCTAAAACAAGCTATGAATACACACTTACGCAATAGCTATATACGAATTCCTTTATCTCTTATAAAAGCTTCAGTCCCAAAGGTACTCCTCCCTCAGGAGTTAAAGCGACGGATCTGCGGAGGAATTTTAAAGGATTCTTTGTGTTCTTTGTAGGAACAATTTCATAGTTTTTCAACAAATAGAATATAACAGCTTTGGTTTCTAGCAGAGCAAATCTGGAACCAATGCAAGCCCTAGGGCCTACCCCGAAAGGCATGTAAGTGCAAGGTAAAATATTTCCCTTGTTTGCCTCTGAAAATCGTTCTGGTATGAACTTTTCCGGATCAGGATAGTATTTTTCGTCACGGTGGATGCTTATTATGGGAATCCATAAAGTATCTTTGACTTTAAAGGTAATCGTAGGGTCTTCAGGTGACATTGGTTTCAGAGTATATGGTTTCACGCATATTCTGTCTGCTGCTGGTGCCACGGGCCACTTCCGCAAAGATTCTACAACAATTTTATTTTGAAATCATATCTCAACTCGTGACAGTTATACCAACCTGAAACTACCATGTCCATGTATTTCATGCCAAGTATATCCTCGTATGAAGGTTTTCCGTTACATTTTTCGGAAACTTCGTTGATTTCTTTCCTCAGTTTGGCTTGAATTTCTGGATTTAGGGCTAGTTCGTAAGAGGTGTAACTCATGGCCGAGGACACTGAGTCAAATCCAGCCAAAAAGAATACAAGAGCTTGCGAGGCAATGTCTTGGTTGGTTATGTTTACTGTCCTTTTATGGTGGGTAGCTAAAGTTTGATCAGAATGACGTTGCAGTATTTTGCGCCTAATTTTGGGGAACCACCTGGTGCATTCTCCTCTTCTTTGATAACTGCAAAACCGTCATCTGAGACGTCTTCTTCTTTCTTTTTAGCACATCCCCGTTTAATCTCCAAAAGCAAGTTGATCATATCGGGCCTCACTATTCCTTTCTCTTCCCTCAACTTCACAGTCTCCTCTATAATATTTGTGAAAAAGGCGCTAACTTTTTTAGATAAGAAGCCGATATTAAATAACTACAAAGATTTGTTATTGTGGGTGCGGGTTTAGATAGGGTGAATTACCTTCAGGAACCAAGGGCATATTGTCACTGCGATGAACTTGAGTAAAACTGTTATTTTGGTAAAGTCCGACACCTCCTTTCCCATTATATAGAAGTCGTTATTGGGCGTTTCTAATGAATTAACTTTGATGCCGAAGGATGTTGAAGCGATAACATCTGTGGTGTACCTTGATTTAAAACAAAAAATATGGATTTCTGGAGAAAATACATGGACAATATCTATGTGGATGACCAATTACAAAGTGTACCTGAAATTTTAAATGGAACACTCTTTATGCCTTTACCTGCAAAACGAATCTTTCATATTCAGTTCCAGCATATCCTCGTTTTTGATTTTAAAAAAATTTGCAAATTTTTCTGCTTCTTCTCTGATAAGTTCATACATAATCCGCATTTTATTGCTGGTAAATGAACCAGACAACACTCCCCTCATGTCTCTCCACCTTTGACCTGAAATGCATCCTCAAGTTGAAGAATGTCGTTAGGTGTGTTCCTGCCTACGCACCTTTTAAGGCAAAAAGATTTTTGCTCCAGAGAGGATCGACTTCCTCCGACACTGCAAAATTGCTGTGATCGGTGAAATAATCGAAATCTTTAATTGTCAGTTGTTTAATGACCTCGGGATCCTTTAATACAAGAGTTGGTAGAAAAAACTGGTACATGCCAACATATCTGAAATTTAACTTTAAAATCAGCACGGATCTTTTGTTAAGCCAACGAGGCGTTAAGGCATTACTTGCTGTTGGGATGCATGTTATACAACCAATCTATCCACTCTTTTATATCCATTGCTCTGAACATGGTAGGCCAGGAATCTCCAAAAATAAACCAAGGACGCGTTTGAGGTACCCCCATGTTTTTCCAATGGCTGTATGGTTTTAGATATCCTTTCCATATTATTAGAGCTATCAAAGCTATGGCTGCGAAAATCCAGTACATGATCCTAAGAAAAAGTAATTAGTTGTCGTAGTGCAAACAGGGCGAATAATTAAATTAAAAGTGAGCATATTTAAATCAGTCGACAGCTTCGCCTGTAGAAGCAACGATTAATAAGGTCACCAAAAAGGCACAATTGCGAAGACCCTATAACGTTGCTAATGCCTAAGTCGTCGGTCTTAAACGGATGGTGCCTGGGCGACCGGTACTCTCAGGTGCAAGCAAATTGGAACCAGTGGCGCCGACGAAAGACACTCATTGCCGTTTTAAATGTTTAATTGAATGTTTCTTGCCCTTATGTAGTGTAAGTATATATAGTTAAATCAAGTCGTTTATAGTTGTATATGCACAAATAAAAGCCTTGGATGTATCGGCTAGGTGGGGCTTTTCAGAGCTCTCTGAAGACCATTTGGAAAATGAAGTAAGTGTGAATTCAGCAGAAGCTGTAACGATTTTAAAAACTTACATGTGCAGAGCGATTGTCCCGTTTTCAACAGTAACGACTGTTGAGAGGAAGAAAACAAGTATAATTCGTTTAAAAGTAATATAACAAGAATAAGCGAAACGACTAAATTATCATTGTCGACGATTTATTGAAAAAAAAATTATTGGACATTATAAATTGTTTAAATTTCAAAAAGGACATATAAGGACATGCAATTTCGCGTTTACCTCCCTATTATCGTGTTTTTAACTCAATCGAAATAATTTGGGGGACAACGTGGGGTGGAGGAAACTGTGTAGCTACAAAAAGCAGACGAGTATGGTGCGTCACTTCCTGTTATCTCAATAATTATCGAAACGACCAGCGATAGTGACTTCACTGATAGTGATAATGATAAAACCTATATTTAAGTTTATTACAAAAAAATACGCCCCTACTGAATTTATTTGCTATGACAACTCAAAAAATATAGCCTTTGTTACGTCTATGTCCTGAATTCATTTAATGTATGCGGACAAGAAATGTTTCCGCAGTTTCAATCCATAATAAAAACACTGTACCAACGTGCAGTACAATGTGTAGCAATTCCATGTACGGCGCGCACGCCAAATCTGTCTTCGAAATAACAACTTGTTGCAGTTCGTTTGAATAATCGCTCCCATTCTCGTGTGTCTCCAGTTAACACAGGGGGCAAAGTTAACTCGTTTCACAAAAACAAGCCTAAAATGAATTCGAGCCTATTAAGTGGGACGTCGGCTCTCGACGAATTGACAGCCGTCCCTATTCCCCGAAGCAGAGATGTGATTTCAGCTCGCCGAGTTAATTTGTGGGTTAACCCGGAAGCGAAGTCCGCCACAACCGGGCATTAACTGTGCAATGTATTATCAGGATTTACCCCGTCCGACAGCTCACACGGGACAATTTAAATTCAATAACACAGAGAGGTCTTCATTTTACGTATTTGTTTGTTTTATTTATGATGGGAATTGCCAGCGACCGCGTCATATTGATAATTTTTCTCGTGTTATGGTAATGAAGTGTTAATTAATGTATTCAGCTTATCAAGCGATTCACTTACATTTTTGTTCAGGACTAGCGAAAATTGGGATGTTCAAACTTGAAAACTAGATGCATAACTGACACGCATTATTTTGACCTTGGGGCTCATTTTAGCAGCTAAATTGATCAATGATTCTAATAACAAAGTCGTGCGCAAGCGTCACACAGCCCGATCTGTGTTGGACGCGTAATTTCACTGATCGCAATTAAATTAATAAAATGTTCGAGTGAGATTCCGGATCGGCGCCTACGCCTCGATGGGGCCAAAGGGCACCGCAACGGAGGTCGTTAGTGCCGTTCGTTCAAATCTAAAATGGGGCCGAAACGCACGAGGTGGCTTCCGCGTGCGCCATTTTGCGCACAGGTTGACTTCGAGAGAGACGAACAAATAGTAATTAAACATTATAATTTTTTTTATTAACGAGATAAAAATCTGAAAAGCGGTTTAAGTAACTTTAATTACTTCATAAATTTTTATTTGTTTATCATCCGCAACAGGACCTTTTGTAATTTATGTGAATTGATTTTTGAACGTTTTAAACAAGCCAACGAAAACATAAGACAGCACTTGAAAATCCCACGAGACTATTCATTGATTATTTACAAAACTTCTTCGAAACTATAGGTAGAAAACATGCAAATTACATTACACGTGTACTATATTAAAATCAAACATAATTTACAATATTAACCTAGTAGAAGTTTGTGCTGAGCCATCTGATGACGTCAGTACGAGACATGTACACACTGGCCTTACATATTCCTACCATCGGTACGATGTACTGCATTATCTGACATCGCTTAACATTTCTGGATGTCGATTCGATTGTCGTGTTATAAAGTTTCTAAAAATGCCTTTATAGGGGGGAAAATAACAATCCCGTCTTAACAAGTTTATACTTTGCTACTCAACCACAGTATTACTACTGTATATACTTCTCGTATTAATTTTTTCTGTTTTCGTCCCGTTCCGTCCCGTCCTGTTCTGTTCGTAAGCATCAACATGAACGTGACATTCTTCAAAACTATCAAGACCCTGATTTTGAACTAACCATCCATCAATATGTGTATATCAAACAATCTCCCCCCACCGCAAACAACCGTATCAACAACAATTTCCAACAATATTAAAAACAACTTTCTGACAGTTTGTAGAGGTCGACAATAGTTACTTTTGTTTCAGCCCCAAAACGAGACCTTTCGGGGCCTTTCTCTATGGACGATGGCGCACAGGTACCAGAATATTCTGCATCGGTATCGGATGTTTTGTTAATAAAACTTTGACACCCAGTATCTCGAAAACGATGCAAGTTAGGACACACGTTAATATGAACATTTTTTCATAAAACATGACAAGGAATCGTCCCCTGTCATGCTGCCCCCCAAGTTACACCTTGCGCATTGCGCCCATTCCAACAGAGGAGAAACAACCCCAATATTCCCCCCTCAGCGTTTTACGGTGGTATTAATATGCCTTGGGTTGAGCCTTTGACCTTGGGGAGGACGTATGCATTGAGCCCCATCGCTTCCATAGATACATAACTTGGATTCGCTTGGGAATGAGACCCTTCTCCGTTGGTGGGCAGCTCAATTTCGATGATGGGTGGCAAATGGCATTCCAGCCTCTTTATTTTTTTAGAAAGGACTGGTTTTTTGCTTGTTTTTTTTTTAATCAACGTTTGTGAAGAAACATTTGTTTCCCCAACAGATGTGAATATTTGGTGGGTTCGCATTCTTGGAAACTTGCTACTCAACCTCTGCAGACGGCCTCTATCCAACTTTTTGGTCGTTTTCCTAGGTCGACCGCTGCGCTTTGGATTCGTGCCAACCCTGCGTTCTCGAATTCCCCCCTCAATCGTTTTGGAAGCTACGTCTTTGTCGACACCAAACGTTTCGGAAATAAGTTTTTGCGATTTGCCCCTGTCGGGGGCACTAATTATTTCCCTTTTAAGACCAACTGAATAATGAACCCTCGAGACGTGACCACGAATATTACTTCGACTAAGGATCAAACTAACGCGGAAAATAAAGCATTTTCATTGATAAGTTGCCGCCATTTTGTCGCAAATATTTTTACTGCAAAAATGTTCTTGTTGACTCGATGCCCTTCAAATCAATTAAACTTTCTTAGTATACAAATAAATTGTAAACAACTTAAAGCGATATATTAATAACAATAACAACAATAAGCAATAACAAATTTGATTTACAACGCGCATTTTTCAAAGTTACTCCAATTTCGTCCATCACTGTATGTGACATATGACCATATGTAATAAAGGGAAGATTTTACCGGACTAGTTGAATTATGCCTCATTTCCGAAGACGCCACGCAGGCACACCGTAATTTATTTTTTTTCCAAACGACATGACTAATTAGAATCTCAAATCGCCTATTTGTTTAATTAATCTAGCCTTCCACTATTAAATATTGATATTTTTTTCGTGTGAAATCATATGATCATCTGGTACCCGTAGATTGACGTGCGTTCCAATCTCGCTCAATATTTACGCATTAACACGTCGTTCGCTCATTGTTTGCGGAGGAATATGTTGCGGTGCAATTTGCATGTTGCGTGCGACAAGTGGCAACTTCAGGATTAAATATTACTTAGGCGCCAATATGTGCTTGCAATTGCTATTTGAACAAGCTATAATCATGGGTTTGCGAATTAAACTTAATGTCGCGGCATCAATCAGTGTTTTGTAGACGTATGAGGAATTCGTTGGATTTCCAGAGATGCAGACCTGCTTCAAATTAGGTACCCCGCAAATTGGACGTCTTAGATTTGTTAAACCTAGAGACGGCATCCGTGCATTGTCTATGTTGCTCTCGCATATGTAGATGTCCGCTTTATTCTAATGGGTATTCCCAAGAACCTTCCATTTTGCAAGGTCTCGTCGTGGGAACGCAACACTTGAGTAGAGACACTTAAGAAACAAAGTAAGTCAACAATGCAGACGCCACTCTAATACACCCGGTTTGACTAATCACGAGAAGGGGCGCCTCTTGTGTAAATGTCCTCTCAGACGCTTCTTCTGGACTTGTAAAAGCGAATTGGAGGCTCTAAGCGTCACTCCGGTTTTTGGAAGAATCAGCACGAAGAATGAGCCGAAAAACATACAAGAAGGCATTTTTGTTGAGTTTAGATTTTTTCTCAATTTTGCCGATTGCGTATCTTTTATGGTTACCAAGAACGTCACGATTGAGCTTCAGAAATGGGGCCCTTCAACAAAAATAACGTCGTAATAGTTGATTGCGGCTAAGCGAAGAGAGAAAACTCCATCAGAATCCTTTTCTACTTTCTTGATGTCTTTTGAATAAACTATACAGTGCGCGTTTTTAACTTGGGGTACATTCAGTGAATCAAAAACAGTTTTTTTTCGGAAATATGCTCGGACACGTCGATTAGTATTTTAATTTGCGCTCTTTATGACGCAAGAAAATTTTACACAGCGTGTCCCAAATTTGAGATATGACATCATCGACCATTTTTCTTTTAATGGAAATCCTAACTTCTTATGACTATTCCTAAATGGTGTGTCAAGCTACACATGCGCGCAAAATGCAACATTTTTATACAGTTTCAAAATGGCATGCAAATAGGTGTTCGATTATCATTTTTTGTCAAACTGACTTTTCATCACAACAGTGAACAAGCAAGGAGAGCAGCGTCGCACTCCAGTTGTATTGACCGAGGATATTTAGTAGTTTAGCGACTTGTGAGAGACATCGTTTGTCGGAAAATCGGCCAAAATGCCGCACTTCACTGAAACCGGCAAGATTAAAATTTTCATGACGATTGGATGAGGAGGAAGGACGAGAACGCAAAATGAAGTTATTCATTTATTCAGAGAGAAGTATCCTGACTTACCACCTACACCCCGTGGAAGAAGTTGGATAGGTGATTAATCTGAAACGAGCTTTAATCTGGACCCGGCAGTAAAGGAAGAAATTGTAGGTCACGTGTCCCGAGGTGTTCCAATATCGTTTTCCGCACGTAAATGTCTGTTGCGGAATTGCTTTCCGGAGACCGAAGAGAGGCCAAAGCACGCAACAAAATCGTCACCGAGAGTTTCCAATTCCTCCAATAGCTCGGATGCAAAATTTTCGAAATCGCGCGGAAGCTGTCGATTACCATTAATACCATTGATTTTCTCTCTGATTATCTGGTTTCGACTACCACACGCTACCGATTTCTTTTCTCTGAGTAAACAAAACAAATCTAAAATTCCTATTAGTCGCAAATGCGTTAATCAAGAACCGGTATGAAAGCACCTCTGTACGGTAACCCAGAGGGCGCGCATGTGTTGCTCAGATGAGGAGCTTTGATAAGTAAACTTAGTGAACTACTTAGGTGAAGGTCACCTGACCGGTAGTACAAAACTCATGCGAATTTTGAAGAGCGGATAGTTCGCGCTGGAAAAATTTTCAAATTGCAACATTCGCGATTTTGTCATTTCCAGTGTTAGACACGTTGTGTGTGAATTGACTTGTTACGGAAAGTTCGAGCTGTCGGTGCGATACCCTTATACATTCACAAAATGAAGTCTAACAGAGATAGGAGAAGTCATTCAGTCACATTCGTGTAAGTAGTTTAAGCTTTGCTTTTATTGGTCAAGTCGGCACCACTTTCACAAAGGAACGCAGCAATTTCTAGGCACGCACCACACACCTCGTACATACGCGTTTTAATTCGGTTCGGATATGACATTTCTTTTTTAATTCCCGGGCACAAAATATGCACTAAACTGTAAATTTTTTTTCACCCGAGGGAGGTAACGGTTTGCCGGTCAAGACCGGAAAGCTGGCCCGAGAGCTCGGCAAAATCATATTCCCTGCTAATTTTCTCTTCTGATCCGCGTCTGTGGTGCGATCCATTGACCCCGACTTTACAAGAGACTGTCATTTTTGGTTTTCTAATAACCGACACCAGAAGAAGCTCTCCATGTCGCTTTGGAACAAATGGAAAATTGCTTCTGCGACAATATTTACCGCAATGGACGCTCAGCAATTCTAATGGAAACCCCGAATTCAAACGGAAACTTTTATTTTATATCCAGTGTTTGGACAATTCTGACGAGCTGCGTTCTCAACATATACTGCGTGATATTGAAAAGAGGGCACCCCGTAAAAGTGGTTTTATTTAAATAACTGTATGCACGTTTCTGTGCGCAAAAACAAATACTTCATTAAAAAATTGATCAAATTTAATTGTTAAAAACCAAAAAATAATAATAATTTGTCGGTCCTCCGCGGTGTCTCACACATTCCTGTACACCTCTAGACGTGAATCTACTGAGGCGATTGTAGTCCTCTTGAAGGATCTCATTTCGGGCTAACTGAACTGCGTGGCATAGCGCCGCTGGGATTTATAGGGGATGAGGTAAACTGTGCAACCTCCTATCCGCGATATCTCATACATGTTCAATCGGTGAGGGAGGTCTGGAGATCGAGGTGGGCAAGGAGGCAAATTGATGGCATTTTGTTGGAAAAAGTCCATAGTCACTCTAGCCGCATGTGCTGGCGCTTTGCCTTGCTGGAAAACTGGATTAAGAAGAGTTATCAGGTAACACGCGAGATGAGGTTCCGGGACTTCCTGGATGTACCGTTGGAGTGCCACGCTGCCTCTAACGAAAAGTTACGGTGACTCGCCACCATATGCAACAGCACCCCAAACTGTTGCCCCAGCAGTCTGATGGTAAACGTAACTGCATTGTAAACTGGGGATCTTGTCTTCTTCTTGCCTTTGCCCAAACATCAAGCAAACCCAAGCAGATCCTGGATTCGTCACTGAACATGTCCAGGTTCCAATGTGTCCGTTCTTTGCACTACTGCCGTCGATTTTGACGATGATTTAACGTGAGAGGTAACACAAAGTGGGGACGGTAGGAAATCAGCCCCAAACTTCCTATTCGGCGATAAATGGTTTGAGTCCTAGTGGGTGTTGTATACTTAGCAAATCACCGATCCGCCAGCGTCTTCGACGAGACGAACCTCTCTCTTAGGGCCGTAATTCGGAGGCGGCGGTCTTGGTGTTCTCTAGTTCTTCGGGGTAGTCCGGTACCCCTTCTTCCACTTGTTCGCTCTTCTTGGAACCATGCCGCTATAGTGTTTACACTACGGTTCAATCCAGTGGCGGTTTCCCTAAGAGACCGACCAGCCTCTCGTCGACCCCCTAATCGACCTTTCTCAAACTCACTCGATTTATGAAAATTTCGCTGCATTCTGCCTCTGAGCATATTTGATTAATCTAGGAGCCCTTTCTAAGCACACTACGCACCAATGAATAGTATTTTGACACTTTACTGTCGTTTTTCTAGTAAAAAAAAAAATAAAATACCTGACACCTCATAAGAAAATTGATAAATACGGTTGAAAATTTTATCGTTTTCTGTGTTCCCGCATACCAAAAATTATTTAAATAAAACCATTTTTACGGGGTGTTCTCTCTTTATACGTCACGCAGTATATTTAATTGCCAATACATCGAGCCGGCCACAAAAACGTTTGAGCGAAACTCCATCCGAGCTACGCGACGTTTTAATGAAACAAATGACATGTGTGATTGTCATTTCTTGCTACTGATTGACGTTCATTTGTTAAACAAACGTTCACTTAGCGTTGTTGTCATGGCAAATTAGCACCCGACTTGCTCGGGACGGTTATGAATAGATATGGACCATGTCAGTCATTTTTACAGGATTTAACGTGGGGCCCCAAATCGAATAGAGCAAATAAGTTAACTGGCAACATGGAAGGGGAGGGGTGCAGGGTGATGCTAGATTTTGAGTGATTGTTCACGTAGTTGTTTTTGTCGCGAGGGCTAAAGGGCGTCGATAGAGCTTTTTCCGGAAAAACGCACTCAGGCCACCCACACGGACCGCCCCATTTTCTCTCGAAAATCTTGCAACTATCGAACGAACGTTTAGCAGTACATAAGTGCAGGTTTGTTCCATGCTGGGGCATGTATGCTTCGATTGTTTCAATTTGCACTTGCGAGTACATAAGAACTAACGGTCGAAATAGGGCGATTTCTCTAATTTCATTAGATTATTATTAGCGTAACGTTAAGTACCTAGAAATGCACGTGGGAACGCCTAAAGCGAAAGCATAAATTATGCGCTTTTTATATTCTCTAAAAAACGATTACAGAAACGGAAAAACGTAAGCTATAAATAATGTCGTTTGAGAATTTTAAAACACGTAAAAATGACAAAATACAAATTTTCTTTTTTTTCTTTTTTTCTTTTTTTTTTCTTTTTTTTCTTTTTTTTTTCTTTTTTTTTTCTTTCTTTTTTTAAAATTTAAAATCAGTATTAGATAGGACAAAGAATACTATTGAAGTTTGTTAATTTTTTTAAATGCCTCTTATGCCCCCGGGGGCGCGAAATCCCCAATTTTTTCAATTGCACGGGCGAAGCGACACGTCACATCAAAGGTCCTTCAAAACTGTGTTTAATGGCGCGTTGCAGTTCAACATCTATCGATTAGTTTTTGCGAAAAACAGCCGTAAATTTGGTAAAAAATGCAATAAAGATTCAGTTAAGTAGTACGTGAGCAGTGGAACGGCTTACTCGTTGACAGAAAATTGGTTCGTTTTCGATTCTGTGTTGGACAACCAGCCTTCGGTCATTTTCACTTATCTCTTTGCTCTTTCCTTTAAGCGGAGACCGTTTGAGAGTTTAGAGTCGCACGGTGCAAAAACCACTGAGATTTTCATCAACCTGTTAAATTACATGTTCCAACGAGCGCAAAACTGGAATCTCATTGTTAATTTGAAACAAACACTGGCGAATTCCAGCGGTGATATTCACAACGCTAATTATCGCGATAATTCCTTTGGTGGCCGCAGCAACGTTGTCGCAAACTGAAATGTTCCAATATTGCGGCCGCGTTCGAGAATGCGATTCGTGGGATTCTCACCTTAAATAGAGTTCGTGCAACGAAAATGAATCGATAAGAAAAACATGTTTTTTTTTTAATCGCTTTTACAGGTGTGAAGCGCCTTTGGAACGGCCGTAAAGATAATTACGAAAGAACGCCGGCGAACGATGACTTAATACGGGGTGTTTTGCGCGCAAGGAAAATTTGTTAACACAACAAAGTCACGAGAACGTGATTCATTCGCGATTGTTCCTGGAACGGTTGAGAAAAATACCCGAACTGTGGGACAACAACAGATATGGGAATGACAAAGTTGCGTAACGCAAAGGGGCCTAAATTGCTTCCAACAATTTTAACGCGTTACTGGTGATTTGTATGTGTCACCGGTTTTGCCCAATCGACTATTGTTCCTTCTATCTGCACCCATGAGGTTTTGATTTAAATAGAATGCAGGATCCTGATTTAAATGCGCTCGTAAAAAGGCTTCATTAGGCAGCAGTAACAGCTCATTTGAATACAAATTTGTTTCCATTTTTTTTCCTAATAACCGTCAAAACTAATACAAAGCGATACTATTTGGTGTGACTTATTGTGCTTCCGCGGCATGTTGTTCTATTGTCAGTTTCTCGCAGTACATAAAGCAGCATTCCGCATTTCTCACGCGAATATCGTCCTGGGAAAAAAGCTTCCTCCCGTGACGACAGAAAACGGCGATGAAAATCCGCCAACCCCTCCCTAACCTCCAGCTCCTGAGGGTGAACCAAAAGAGTAGACATTATACTATCTGCATCTGTCCCGTCCAGGGGTACCTCATTCGCATCTCCAATCTTCGATCGTGTAGGAGCTCAAATGCAAATATTTCGCACGGGCTCAAAAACGCTTTTCCTTAGGAATCTCTAAGGTTAGCCTTAAGGCCAGCAAAACTTCCGATTTAAACTTAACATACAATCTGTATTTCACGACCGCTTTTTTGGCATTTAGCACCGTGGCATTCAAGTTCGTTTATAGAGGTTAATGCGACAATTTTGCATATACATTTAACTTGAGTAATTCATTCATCTTACTGTTCGAATGCAAATGAGACTCTTCATAATAACATACAGGGTGTCCAAAAAACTCCACATACAACCGACACGAAACTTGGCCTATTCGGGCAATGATACGAGATTACCTCAGTCCCATCGACGTAAGGTACGTTCCTCATTGCTACGTTACTGGAATGCGTCTTTGGCCGTTCTACGCCCCGTATACACGTAGAACCGCATGATTAGCACCACCCTAGTAGCGAGCGACCATGGTTTTAGATTCGTTCAATCCATCGTAGGATTGTTAACATTTAAGCACATGTTTGTTAAAAGATGGATTTGGTATGTTAATATGCAGAGTTAATTAATTCCGCGCGCATATTTAGCTATCCTATAATTAAACAATAATTTGTTTAACATTGAGATTTGATTTGGGGGAAATCCAAATAAAACCACTTTTTTGGAAATCGACGGACATTGCTTCACTTCGTAATTAACGCTAATGAATGTAAATTACGACGTACCACTGATGTAGCTGCAGTGTACAGAACAGGGAAATTGCCATTTGGAAGATTGAAAGGCTTTATATTCTGTTTGTAGAGGTGATAGCGAATTCAACCAGAATTCGAAAGATTCACGTCACGATGGCGGAGATAATCCAGACTACAACTATGAGAATCCAACTTTTGTAGGATCTGCCAACGATCTTCAGGATACTCTGGAACGAAATTTTACCACTAGAAATCGATTCTCTGGAAGCAACAACTTTATAGGTAAGACCCTTTAAACGTCACGCATCCCGGTATATGACCCAAAGCATGTACAAGATGGACCTAAATCTTTGCATGTTTACGGTATCTCCAGCTATTTCAGAATTTGGAGGACATATAAAAAAACTAATATACGTTGCCTTGGCCTCATTCTAACGAACAAATGGTTGATGCAGCTTTAGCCCCCGACGGCCCCAAATGCGAGCGTCTTTTTGAGAAGGAGCCGGAACTTGCCGGTTGGGCATAGTCGGGTTCCCACGTACGCCTCGCATCCGTTCTCTTTCCGTTCCCGAGTCCGGGTCATCTGAATCGCCATTTTATGACAATATCTGACAATATTTGAAGAAAATTGCTCCGTACCTCTGGTAAGCAGGGTCGTCTAAAGTACCTGGGTACCTCACAGAACATTAGCAATTATTAGTATTAGTCGCTTTGAGATTAGTACCATTGCAGTAGATCGGTCTGGCAGTGCCTACAGACACAAATTGTTTTTAATCCCGCATGCATAAATTTAAAAAAAAACTGCATATGAATAATATCTCGGAGTATTGAAATATAATCAGGCATGTGACTTTGTTATTAGTAATAACAGTGGATGGTAGGGTAAGTGTAGACGAACGCTCGAGGTCTATGAATTTTGCTCAAGAAGTGAACAGTTGAAATTACTGTTTATCATCGAATGGTTAATTATGATAAGTGAGTAATGTGAGGTTTTATGAGACGAGTCAGTTTGCGGCCGAGCGAGTCCATGATCGAACACGTTTTTTTTTTTGTATTTTGCCCGAGTTCATGATCATCTGTCACTGATAATTTGACTCTCAAGTCAATATGAGAGCGCTTCCGAAAAATCTGTTGGAAGATATTGAATTGCCCTTCAGCCAGTATTCGGACACTGCTGGCACCGCATCGAGCTCGTGCGTTATCTGCAGATTGTACTGTGCCGTAAAGAGTCGTTTATAGCCCAATCGGACGTAAATTATACAAGGTGTTTCTGAACACAGGGCCATAAATTTAACCATTCATTCTAAGTCCTGAAATATGACGAACACCTCACGCGGACACATATCGAAAAGCGCTTCGTTTTCGACTTGCAGGGCGTGAAAGGTCGGTTCCTGGGGATGTTTTTTTTGTTAATATTTTCGAAATTGCAAGATAAACAAATGAAATTCCGTAATTGATCATAACTTTTCGTGTTCGTCCCGAATCTCCACAGACTAATCGTCAAATTTTTCCAGGGAAGGTACGAAATTTTGAAGATTTGAAATTTTCGTCACGTTTTGGGACCCAGAATGTGTGGTCGAACTCGTGACGCTACGTTTAGAAACACCCTGTATGATACACAAGAAACTATCCTTTTGTTGTGCTAACTAAAAAATCCGAAGCATTTAGCGCAATTAAAAGCCGCCTGAAGCCGGTTTGGTTAGAGAGATTTGCATATACTTTATGTCTGCCATGGCAGCTAATTGATTCGGATTTCTGTCGAACGCAGGATGAAAAAAATCACAAAGTGGAACATGGAAAATTCATCTGTGAAAACAGTGGAATGTCCCCACTGGAGAAAATATGAGGACTATTTATGTTACGATAAGGATTTGTTATACAAATAAAGGTAGTTGCTTAACAATGAAAGCTCGGTATGGTGTTTACAGTACCAAAGTTGAATAATCTTCGTGCTTGTCTACCTCAAAGGTTCGCATTCGTTTTACAAAAATCGCAATTTAGTATTTTTTATTAACTGCACTCCAAAATCCGTCTGCATTTACCCGATCCTCCACCACCGGCCTAATAACTTGAACAAACATCTGACCTGATATTATCAAAATATAAGTACCGTGCACACATAACCGAAACAATTTTATGATCTCTGAGAAGAATTCGATGCAGACATAATGGAAATTAGAGCATTCCTTCTGCATTCTCAGTGATCTGTAGTACCGCAAGGGTGACACCTAAGTTTTGATTTTTCCCACTGTGAAGTGATGACCAGTCCGGCAGTCGGCCCCTCAGGGAGAAGGTCAGGATGTTCAAACCGTTCCCGAGAAATGGATATGAAGGTATTTTGTCTGGGATAAGATTTTTACGGTTAAAACGTTTTGGTTTCATTTAAGATTAGCAATTTTCAAAACCGAAATTAGTAGAGATGATCACCGATCTAGCTGGCAATTCCGACCTATTTCCTCCCGCGGTTCGAACTTGAATAGTGATTTTAAAATGTTCCATATGAAATGAAAAAACCGGATAATTCCTAAGGTATGGCGAATCAGTTGATTGAGTTCTTGAAACTGCATTTTATGACCACCTATGGTAGCGTTTTCTTACCGTTAAGGCCAATATGTAAATGGAAATCTAACCTTCATCATTGTGGGTATTTTCACGTAATAAAATTAAAACGTATTATTTGAATAAAATGCGAGAAAGTACCATTTTGCTGCAGCCTGCGAATGATTTTCCGTCTGCTGTTCGGAATCTAAACGAATAAACTAAGAAGCGGTTTCCCCATTCGTTTACTTAGCCCCGCGGTCAAGTCCTGAAAGCTCTTTTTTCGTTTCAGTGATAGAAGACTCTTCTCAGTGCCATGCGTCCTACTCGCACAGGCTAAAAGATGCCCTCCACATGACCAAAAGGAAGGTGGCTGGAATATGTACGAAGAAAACGTTATTTAAGAGGATACCGATACTGAGATGGCTTCCCACTTATAACGGAGAAGCTGCAGTAGGTAAGCCTGCCTCCACGTCCGATTCGTACCTCCACAAAACCCAACAACCCAGAAAAACCTACTAAAATTCACACCCCTTCTCTGAAATTCTAGGAGACCTTCTAGCAGGCCTGACCGTAGGCCTAACCGTAATCCCGCAAGCTTTGGCTTACGCAAACGTCGCGGGCCTGCCTTCTGAATATGGGCTCTACGGCTCCTTCCTAGGTTGTCTGCTCTACATATTTCTCGGGAGCTGCAAAGATGTTCCCGTGGGGCCCACGGCGGTGCAGGCCCTGTTGACCTTCCAGGCGCTCAATGGAAAGGGACCGGAACACGCCATTCTGTTATGCTTCATCAGCGGCCTTGTTCAAATACTCATGGGGCTGTTTGGATTAGGTGCCATTTTGGCACTGGGGAGGTATTTCTGGATTAATTTTTAATGTTAATTGTAGGATTTCTCATCGATTTCGTGTCTGGTCCAGTCTCCTCGGGATTTACGTCTGCTGCCGCTTTGATCATCGTGACCTCGCAAGTAAAAGATCTGCTCGGTATCAGCGCTTCTGGGAACACCTTCGTGGAAACTTGGAGGAGTGTGTTCCACGACATATCAAACACCAGACTGTGGGACACTTTTCTTGGGTTTTCCTGCATCGTCATCTTGCTGCTGATGAGGGTGAGAAAGGAGCGATTTTAACGCATGCAAATTAATTCGCGGTGGCCCAACAAACTTAAGTGCCATTGACTTGTTAGATCCTAATTTAATTCGGTTTCGCCTCACCCACATTTGGTATAATTCTCGTTTCTGTTAGATGGTGACGCAAATTAACATTGGCCGAACAGAATCTCCGACCAAGACTGAAAAAATCATCAACAAATCGCTATGGATTTTTGGCACTTCAAGGAACGCGATATTGGTGATCGTGTGTGGTGTAACTGGGTTTTTCTTTTGTCAACACGGTGAGTATATACAGGGTCCGTCATTTATACGGAGTAACGGCAATAACTCTTTAACCAGCGTATTTCCCTTTTGGGGCCATTTAAAAGGCCACGGTTATAGGGATCGGCCAGATCACGTAGCTGGCTTGAGATCACTCGTGCAAAGAATGACGCTGTGTTTTGGTAATGACGGAAAGCATCTCGAGCGAATGCTTTAAGCATTAAATTGCAACTGATTCTTACAAAGAGTTAATTTTGATTTTGTTTTCCCGATTAAATTCAATTTCTTCGAATAAAATAAGGAAAATAATCTTTTCCTCGAAATGTTCCCCATCCAACCCCAACAAAATTTGACACGTCTGCACGCGTAAATCAGGGTTGATTTGGTACGGCGATTCGGAAATGGAGGGTGCCGTTTGGGAAAGTGAAGTCGGACTTCGTCGGAATGGTATGGGGTAAGAGAAAAAAAATTAAGGTCACCAAGAGGTGGCATCGAATGAGCCTTGTAACTTGCACTTGAAACGTGTCTTGGTAGAAAAATTATGAGAAATTTATTGCTATTATTCCGTGCACATAACACACCCCGTATTGGAATATGTATCGGGAAAAGTCCTACGCTAAAACGATCATGTGGTCAGTAATTTCCCGCCTTGTAACGTTCAATTATAGAGGACAATTTGATGACTCTGTAAACCATCCAGTGGACTTAATTGGAATCAGGTATCAATTATTTAAGTAGAAACAAATTAAATGCGAATAAAGAATCAGATGCAATTATGACAACCAGATATCAGGAATTTCAATTAAAATCACTCCGATACCTAACGATCACTAGAAATGCTTAAATATTCACCGTTCGAGTGAACCGAACCAACTACCAACTAAGGTTCTTCGAACTCTAAGATCATATTCTGTGTGTTTTGGTGGGAAACTGAGCATACCTATTCCTCCACGAATTTTATCTTGCAGGAGAACCTCCCTTTAAAGTCATCGGATCCATACCGCAGGGGATGCCGGATTTGAAGCTACCACCGTTCGGTTACACCACGGAGACCAATGGTACCACCGTGGCAGTTTCGTTCACTCAAATGATCTCGGATTTGGGTAGCGGAATCATCGTTCTGCCTTTAGTGGGAATATTGGAAAATATATCTATTTGCAAGGCTTTTTGTAAGTAAATCGCTGATGTGGCGCTTTTGAGTTGACGCTCAAGTACGAAGTAGAAGTACCATCTAAATCTATATAGTAAAATGCGAATGCGTAATTGACTTATCATAATGGTCGTGGTTGTTAGAGACAGGTGCGTGTTGGTGGCAATTGCAGACAAACTTGACGTGTCACATGTTTAAAATCTTAGTTTAATTCTGTCATATCGAAGCCCTAAATTTTAGATCACTACCGGTAGCGATAAATGAGATTTGACCGTGTGCATTCGAGTTGGGTCACCGGTTATAGTGAAAAAAACCTTAATGCAATAGCAATTGTTATTGCAGCAAGAAGGTTTCACATCGCTCGTTCTAACAAAATCTATTGTTTCATTGCGAAATACGTTAACTAAATCAGGAATTAGAACGTTTCAATCAAATTAATTATTTATCATGTGTATTATAGCATTCATTACTGTGTCACTTAAGACGGCAGAAACCACTTCCTGCTTTGATTTGAATTCAATTATTTCCTCAAGCAGCTTAGGAATCTCGCATCGACATTGACAGGCAGATCACTATAAAAAGTGATCACCAACTTAAATTCCTATTTCAACGTTTTAGCTAATGGCAAGCCAATCGATGCCACTCAAGAATTAATCGCCATCGGAATCTCTAACGTGGCGAATGCGTTTGTCCAAAGTTTCCCTGGAACGGGCTCCTTGTCCAGGAGTGCTGTCAACAATGCGAGTGGAGTGAAGACGCCTCTCGGTGGTCTGTACACGGGGGTACTAGTAATCTGCGCTCTGCTATTCTTCACTCCCTACTTCTATTACATCCCCAAAGCTACCCTAGCGGCGGTCATTATAGCTGCTGTGGTCTTTATGGTCGAGGTGAAAGTCGTCAAACCCATGTGGAGGTCAAAAAGTGAGGGCACGTTGAATTATCTATCTTTTCAATCGAGTAATAGTTTCCTGAATTTTCCAGAAAGTGATTTTTTCTTGGCCATTGTTACGTTTGTGTCGTGCCTGATATTGCCGTTGGAACAAGGCATCCTCGTTGGAATTGGCATCAATCTGATATACATCTTGTATCACGCGGCAAGGCCTAAGATCAGCGTTGAAAAGATGATGGTGAGTGCACAGTTACTCACAAAATTAGCCGCGCATAGGGCGAAAATGAACAGAATGGTCATAAGCCGATATTTCTGCGCTTTTTCGTCTTAAAGAATATAATGTGTTCATTGCAAATATGAGTAGAGGATGTATGTTACAAAAAAACTTACAAAAGTTGTTCCAATTCAATAAAAATAAATAACAAACAACAACAAGCGAAAAAAGGAGGTGTGAAATTAACCATAGACGGCCTCGTATTTATTTTTTTTTTGTTATGGATATTTATCAAAACAATTTTTTTGCAAATTCCTTCGGGACTGATAAGTTGATTCTAAAATCGCTTAACAGTTTCATTTAATTCATGAATGTATTAGAAATTGCAAATGAAAGAGTGCAAATCGACATCGCGATGCGTCAATTAACAATAAAACTTTGTTGTATCTGAAAAACTATGCGAGAAACTGGTAATTTGACTGGAAGGACACATTCGATGGTACAGTGGATAATTAGCAAATATGGTTATCCAGGATTGGTGCAAGACAAGCCTGGAAAAGGGCGAAAAAAGATATTTTATGAAAAGGATGAGCGATTTATTGTACGACAACTAAAGGTTAATCTGAAGGAAAGTGTCCTTAACAAAAGAAGCATCTCAGAGAATCGGCAAACCTGCGTGTACTGACACAGCAAGAAGAGTTCTCGGAAAAAGCGGTTTTACCGACAGAATACCACGGAAGAAAGCCTTTATATCAAAAATGAATAAACGAAAATACCTCAATTTTGCAAAAAAATACGTAGAAAAGCTTGTGGAGTTTTGAAATACTGTCATTTTCACCTAAAAAACAAAACTAAACTTGTTTGGATAAGATGGAAGAGGAACGGTATGGAGGACACCGAATGCACCCAACTGCGGGACAGCAATATAAAGAAAACAGTAAAACACGGAGGTGGATCGTTAATGTTATGGGATGATATGGGAGCTAACGGTACCGGCAACGCACATCAAATTAAGGGAATAATGGATGAAAATGTCCACCTTCATATTTTAAGAGTCAATTTGCGACCAGCGGCAGAGAAGTTGAACATACGGAAAGTGTTTCATTTCCAACGGGACAACGATCGAGCCCACGCCGCAGGCATTGTAAAGTTTCGGTTAATACGCGATGTATTAATTAGCTCGGTCGCCAGATCTGAACCCCATTGAGAATTTGTGGGAAATTTCAAAAAGCGAAGTGCAAAATTGCAGCAATTTAGAAGAATGAAGAAAAGTCACTTTTAACGCGTGGGAAAACGTTCCTTCGGACGTGGCTGGAAAGTCGATAGAATCGATGCCGCGTCGCCTGAAGGGCCTAATCGAAGGGGGGTGTCACTAAGTATTGAATCTTTGATGCTAATTGTTCGCTTTAAACTTCTTCAAATAAACAATTATTTGTTATACACATTTATGCTTGTACAGTTCATTTTGTGCCTACACTTTTCGCTTATTGTTGTTTATTATTTATTTTTGTCGAATTGAAGCAATTTTTTAAAGTTTTTTTTATAACATATATTCTATACTTCGAAATGAATATATTATCTTCTAACTAAAACGAAAAAGCGCAGAAATATTGGCTTACGACCATTAATTCTTTATTATTAATTTTATTCTATTAAGAATATATATTTAACTTCTGCCCTACGTGCGGTCAATTTGGCGAGCAATCGTAGATATTGCCGCAGGGCGTCCCATTGAGGAGGTTTTCGCACTGCGGTTTGGAGCCCTATCAACTAGTCGGCATTCCCTTTCTGTAGAATGTCTTACGAATAAAAAATGTCCGTGTAAACACACCGAACACGTGGTCGCTAGCTCGGCCGCCGCTGATTGGTCGGTTACGTCATGTGAACGATCAACGTGCTACAAGGGCGAGGGCGTCTCACAGGATTGAACTTGTTTCAATTTGAATGGAGAACGGTTTTTTGCGCGCGCATGGTCGAATATAAACTCGAATTTTTAACTGCTTGATACACAGGACGTTATCATTTTTGAAACACGCTAGACATGGCCGATTTCCATTTACCCTCAGCACTTACTTAAAAAACTTTTTCAGTGTAACAGAGGGCCGACTACGGCCCTGTTCAGTGCTCCTGACGGATGACGTGCGGGTGGCATGCATTTGTTTATATGGACGTTTTATGTTCGTAATGCGTGCTATGGAATTAACTTTGTCCTCTCAAAATGCTTTTATAGAATTGTACCTTTTCCAGTCACGAGAGGGCACCGAATACCTCCTTCTAACTCCTGACAGATGCCTCATCTTTCCGTCAACGGATTATGTCCGAAACTTAGTTACCAAGCATTCAATCAGGCAAGGAATTCCTGTCGTCATAGACTGTTCACACATTTATGGAGCCGATTACACAGCGGCAACAGTCATAGGTTAATATTCAGTTTTTTTTTTTTGAAGGTGCAAACCAACCTGAAGTCTTGATTTGCAGAAAGTTTAACCTCAGACTTTGCCTCACGAGACCAACCGTTGATGTTTTACAACCTGAAACCTTCGGTCAGTTCTGTATTCGAAGGTTTAAGTCCTAAAGACTTCGTGGTGTTTTACGACCACGAGGAGGTGGACCAGCTGTTGAAGAATAGGTCGTGTATTAAGAAGCAAATGCAAATTATGGAAGTGTAGTCCTAGTCTACCTAAGTAAAGGTTCCTGTAGCTGTATATAAGAAGACACGTAATTGTATGACCAAGAAGGAGAGCAGAGGAGTCGCGTATGGAAGGTTTCTTTTAAGATCTATTAGAATTGGTACATCGTTCGAGTACTCGAAGAGCAGCAACTTCATATACATTCCCGGCTAGGATTTTACGAAAATGTATATAATTTTTAGTCATGAACAAATATGCCATTGAAATGTCATTAGAGCTACGTAGGTAGCTCCCTGTAGCTTTATACATACGTTTTGGGTGTAACAACTCATGTACCGAGTAATATTAACGTTATTTGGTATATTTTCGATATCTATATAAAACCGCCTGTGATACTCAAAGATGATATTGTCGATATCAGGCATTATTGTGGGTGTAACGTGAAATAGTGCACTTGCTATTACATAAACTGTATTAAAAACGAACAAAATGTTCTTTTCATTTCAAACTCTCCCTTGATTTGACGAGAATCGGTGACGTAAACTATTTGAGTAATTTACGTATTCAATTTAAGACATGCGCTACTTAATGTGACGTCAGCGACTGACGCAGGACTCGACAACGATCAAACAAGTTTTGTGTACTTCAGCATTGGGTAGATATCTTCTCTCAATACCTCCGTCTAATTTCTATTTAAAGAAATTAATCTCAATAAATAGTGGAGGATTATTAACATGTATACCCATAATTAGGTAACCTACGTAGGGTATCGAAAGATAAGATCTCTGGGGAATGGTATCCAAGGCGGTTGGCATGCACCCAACTAAGTACTTGTAATTTATTGAACAATAAATTATTCAGTTATTCTCAACTAAGTACAGGTGGACATTTCGTACTTAAATTTCTTTATGATCGGTGATCATACTAATTTTCTAAATTCCACATGGATTTGGGAACATGTTAATTTCCAAATTGCCGGACTTTTTTTCAATTTGATACGGAGTAAGTTGGAGAAATTACGACGCATTTAAGGCGAGGAAGTCGGCCCTCCGATCCTCCGAAATGAACCCGGGAAGTTGGACGGTAGCACCAACCAGCTTTGTCCTATACCGCAGCTATATACACTGGTGGAAAAAAGTACAGAATATTTTACAAATTCTTACTCACTGTTCTTAGAAATAGTCGCAATTTCTAAATTCCGGCTCAAAGTATTGTTCAGCTTACGTGGGCCAAATGTCGGTCCTGATCCAGTTGCCATCCACGTTCAATCGTCTTAATCTATTGCAGTTTTTTGCTTGGAAAAGAGAATGGAATGTTTTGTTGTTTGTGACTTTTTTGTCTTCAATCCGGTTCAGGCCCCGACAGGTTGCTCCAATTTAAGTCCATTAGAGCGCAATTTTGGCTAATTTTCCAATTCAGTTTAGACAAAAGGTAGTTGAGCCTCAATGAAAGTGGTTGAACTCAACGTGATGTGGCGAAAATTAGAATATTACCCAGAGCGCCGCGTCAACGATTTTAAACAAATTTCGCAGGCGGGGGTGGTGGTCTAAATCGTAATAAGTCAGCACGTCCCGGAGAAACTACCCTCTAAATAGACAAAGTCGTTAGACGAACCTCTCTCAAAGATCTCCGAATGTCATTGAGGCAAACCAGAGGTGAAATTACCACACAATTCATTCTCGAACTTCCCAATGGAACTGCAAGAAATCGTCTAATGGCTGCAGGGCTTCACGGCGGCGTCGCTGTTACAAAACCGCTGGTCTTGAAGAAGAACAGGATGACATTTGCGCGCTCGTCATGAACTGTTGAAAAATGGAACAGCGTTCTTTGAAGTGAAGAGAGTGAGTTATGAAACGCATTCATTCTTAATTACTCACAAGAGATGCGATATGTCGCACTTTTTTCCACCACTGCATGTACGGTAAATAAAAACCAAAAAAGCATGCGCTTAATTTCGATAATCGATTTTTCCGCAATTATTTAAATATATATAGTGATTAACTGCAATAATCGCTGGTAAAAAAACCTTTCAAAAAAAGTGGTCATCGTGTATGCCAACTAAATACTTTTTTCGCGTTAAAGTTATGCTTCAGAGCTCGCATGACTCTGACTTAAAAATGTAAATGTATTGCAATTATTTCACATTGTGTAATAAATTATCATGTGCTTAATAAGGTTTTAAAAATTGTTTCACATGGCTGAGACATGACTGTATTTACTAACGTAATGATAGGTAGCTGTTGGCAAAACCTCGGGATTTCCCTTTAATGAGCTTGAGGCGCGCCGCTGGAAAAGTCGAAAGCGGCACTTCTGCTTCAAACAGTTTTCGATTTGTACCATCGAAACCATAAAAATACACACTCAGTAGTTCAAAACCCGCTTAAGAGAGGTGAAGGGCATGCTCGCACATACAGTTTAGGAACGCCCCTTTTCGGAGGCCCCCCACGTATTTTTCTCTGCTCTATGCACACCGTTACACCTGATTTTTTTAAATTAATTTTGTATGAAAAATAAAAATAATAATAATAATATCGCACCTCTTTATGGTCAATAAATAGGAATTTTTATGTTATTGCATTAAAAAATTACTGGATTAATTTAATTTGCATGCATGTCAGGTTATTAACTATGACCAATTATTACGTTACATCTCTATAATTGTTACCATTTAAATAACCGTTTACAGTAATGAGTGCTTTTTTTTTCGCAGTTTGTTATTCCCGTCGTAATGATAAATCCAGCTGATGCAACTCAGTTTCCTGAAGAACAATCACTTTCAAAAAATTAAATATTCATTAACACCGATGTTTTTTCTGACCACAAAACCACCCGGGCGAGCCAATTAATTAGATTCCCGGTACCAGATTCAAATACCTGGGCTTGTTCTGAATGAGTAGTAAAGAGTGCGGTTGGGGGGATTCCGACTCTCCCTCCGAATTTCACACAGCTTTAACCTAATTAATCACCATTTTGTCTCACATTCATTTTCCAGTAAAAGTACTGAATCACGCAATTGTTACGTCATTTCGAAGATATACTGTAACCTTTGAGAAAATTCCGGGACGTAAAAAGATTTGAAATGCCTATTTAACAGCAATTCGTTACGGCTCAGGGACCAGGTAGCTATCACGGGTTATAGGAAAATCCGTCCGGACATCGTTTCTTCCTTATTACTCAACGTGACTTAAGACATACTTACGTCTTAGACACCGTCACGCCGTCCGTAATTACTATTGCAGGAAGGAAACGTTACATGACTGAACGCAGAATGAAACGGCCTTTTAGCCCAGCCAACAATATGTGGGCCGTGAGAAAAAATGACTTTTTGGCATTGTTGTCTTCGCCAAATTCGATTTGTCTCGCAGACCACCCTGTAGAAAATTATCAAAATTGAAATTCGGAAGAATGAAGTGCAACTGTCTGACTACCTTTGTTAGTTCCGTTAAAGCGATTTCCCTACACGAAGGGATTCCTGTCAATTTTTGACATAAAATCATTTTTATCTCTAAAAGTGCACATTTTCAGTTATCAGTGTCTTAGGTAAAGTTGACGTGAGATTCAACATGGAATCATAAGTAAATAAAAAACATCATAGTCATTCCGTTTAAAAGAAGAAAGTGGTCATCAGGTGCCCGCACTTCGGGAAGTGCCCCCATTTTGAAAATATTTTCGATCAGTCGATCTTGGGCTCGAATGGCCGCCTAGCATGTCGGGATTGTCAGGCTTTCGCGGTTCTCTAAGTACTACCAATGGGCGCTCAGCCAACGATACCCTGTATACATACATATTTACAATTTTACTATTCTAATTTGCGCTCGTAGCTGAAAATGTATCATCCCATTGTCGCTATAAAACGATTACGTAATTATTACGATTATTTCGTAATTTTTTTAAATGTCTTACGCAATGGTTGATCTTCGAAGTACACACCGGAATTGTGGTAAATTTTCGCAGTCCTTACCTCATAAAGTAATTGTTAACTTTTTTCCGCATATTTCTTATGCACCGTGTGTTTCCCAAATGTCAGGCAAAAATTTAGGGGGCTATTTTCCGACTAATTTTCAAAAATTCATTGTCCTTTACATTTATGGCCTCATGTTTCGGGAATGAAGCGTTTTTCTCCAAATCGTCGAGGGACAAAAAGAATTTTTAAGTCGCCCCCTAAATTTTTGCCTGCCGTTTAGGAAACACCCTGTATTGCTGGCCTTCAAACCGCGCAGCTGATTCACGAATTTTATAGTTGTCAATCAGAAATGTGTGTGATACAATTAACAGACGCAATTGTTGCAATTTCGAGACCATTGTTTAATGGCGCCGTCACGCTATTTCTTCCTTCGAATAAATCCAAATAAATTCGATTTGAAAAATGGCGAGGTTGGGGCGAACGCGGGTTCGCCGCCATTTTGCAGTGCAATCGTGCTCTCGTTTAATTGAGTAAACACACGCAACTCACGCTGCCCCTAGAGGAGAACACGAATGAGACAATTCTTATCAAGATCACTTTTTTCCAAAGTGGCCGAGGGTCAAGGTCAGGCAGGTCTAACTCGAGTTTGAACTGTGTCCTCCAAGAAATGTGCCACAAACTACGGGGGTAAATGTTAAATAGGGAAAACTATGTGAGGGGAAACGGGCAATGGGAAAATTGAAGAACATCCTCATGAAACGCTTTATCTGACGGAACAGAATGCCATGACACCACGTGTCGGTTCCAAATTCTTAAAGTAAAATGAAGAAATGTAAAACATACGCTTCTAGATAGGACATTCATTTGTATACGTCAATATCGAACTATACGAATGCTCATTTCCATATTATAAATATTAATAACGTTATTAAACCAGAAGCAGTTCGCAAATTAGTGAGAAAACTGCTCATTTTTTATGCTTCAAAACCAGTATTTACCGGATATATCAGCAAATCGCACTAGATCTCGGCCTAGACGTCATAGACCCCTATTGCGTCATACCTGAATATGATGCGCGATCGCTCAGACTATCGCAGGGCGAGGGGCAAATCGTAAATGTATAGGAGTCGATTAAGCCACTTGGCACTCATCAACAAGCACCTCCCGGCATCACGTCTGCAGATGAACTTTTCCAAGACATGCTTCTGATGCTTCAATTTAGCTTTAGTGATCACCCTCCACATTGATTCATGTTCTCCTACCGCAGTCTGCGTTTGAGACGAAGCCCGCGCCATGTTAAAAAATACAAAATAATAACACACCTTTAGCAAAATTCGGTTGGAACGCTAATGAGTTTTGTAAGATCTACAGGGTGTTCCAGGAATGTTGGTACAAATTAGTAGGGGGTGAACCAGCGTTGGAAAATAATGTTTCGTTTAAATAATAAGTTTCGGTTTAATTGACATTAATTAAATAAAAAATTGACAAGTTAATTTATAATACTTTTACGAGGAGCTTTTCGTATATCATAAAAATGCATTTTTTTAGTATTTTAAAAACGGCGCCGCTTTAACAGCTTGCTGTCAACGAACTCATGGCAAATGCACACGAAAGTGTACCCGAAAGTATCTCGAAAACCGTTCGAGATGCGTGCTTTTCTTAAGTGCACCTTTTCTTTGGAAAAGGGTCTGCTCTTTCCAAATTCATACGATGGTTGATCTACGAGGTTTATTTAGAAAGTTATGTTAGTTTTTCTAAATACATGTACGACGTAGGTGGCGCTACCTATACGTTAGTTGGAAGTAGATGTTTAAATAGATTTGTCGTAGCCGAAACCTCCCTGCGCAAAATCTCAAAAACTTGCGAAATGTAGGATTTATCGCCAAAATACAAAAAAAAATTGTTTTGACACTCCGTAAATCGGAAAGGACCAAGTTTTATATAAGTCCAGGTTAACCGCATTACTTTTCAACGCTGTTTCGTCCGCTGCTAATTTGTACCAAAGTTTTTAGGGCACCCTGTATAAACTACTGGCTTTGATAATTCATCAAAATTTTACAACTTTCTTTGATCTGCGGGCCTTTATCGGGTTAAACGTTGTACAAACCGAAAAACATTGTACAACTTTTGTTATATGTAACAATGATGTCTTATTTTTGTATTTTACCAACGTGTTGTGCTACACCGTCCGGGTTTGTCTTAGAACGTTTATTGGTTTCTAGAGCATATCCAGCCAATTCGCCTTATGGCCTGAATGGTCGATTAATATATTTTTATTGCATACTTGTGCTAAACTGCGTATCTTATAATCTACTGACATTTTTACCACTTTAATCTCGTAACAGTGCCAAGCCTTAGTTTCTCATAAAAGTCCATTGTTTTTCTTATTTTTATAGATAGAGATAGTCGCCGGACGAGGAACTCGTATCGATCCGAAGGGCACAAGTTAACGGATCAATTTTTATGATATTTTCTCGTAAGACTTGTAAATAATTATCAACCGATAAGCGTTACGCGCATGCCCTTACACAAACATTTTAACCACTATCATAGCTGCATGAAACAATAGGGCTATAATTGCTAGCTCCCACGGCAAATTTAGAAGTGTGTGCACCTCAAGTATTTATACTTTGCCGTAAACAACACAAAAACTGCAATTATTTAACGCTATAAGTATTATTGCTCCTATTTTAACCTTAACCTTAACAATGGAGATAATCTTGTTCGCAACCGAGGAAACGCATAACCTTTGATTGCTTCAGATAAATCGCTATTCGCAGCATGTTTTATGGTTGTCACGGTAATAGACGTAGCGTTTCATGCTTGGTTTGATGCACAATTAATGAGATGTTAAAACACTATTTTTAGGGCCTCTATTATCACTAAAATGACAAAATTCCTTTGAAGATTGAGGCCCCTGGAACCATCGAAATGTTAATTGACGGGCATTCTCTCAAACCTTGAATAATTTGTTATTAAAAAATTTTATGAGCGAGCCGAAGAAGACTGCGAGTGGTACAGGTTCCCAGAACAAATCAGACAAAATACCGCATTGTGGATCTGCTAAGAACGACTCGTGTTCCAAAAGCTAATAATTGAATTGTACACAACTAACAGTACAATGGTACCGAGAGAACCTACCACGAGGTAGCGTAGATGAAGCTGGTAATCTTTACGAAAGAGGAAGTAAAACATATAAATTGACATGTGACCAATGGAATTAGTTATTTAATGTGTCATAATCATCTGGCCGTGGACGGTCACCTGCTTCCAATATATCAATAAAATGTATGACGCAGGCGAAGTGAGGAAAACACATAAATGACCATCCGTCTGTTCATTCAAGGTAACTCCAAACAAATACTTCTGAATGCCAAATTTGTTTGTGATTTAAATTAAACAACAGGGAAAGTGACATTTTAGGCAAGAAAAGAATTAAATAAATTAGCAGCGAGAAGCTTTATTGCACAGTGCAGTAAGTAAACTGAGACTTGCGTAAGTTCAGTCGTTCGATTTGTGCCCCTTTTTGTCGTGTTACCGCCGCCTTTCACACTCACTCTTTTAAACATGATCAATTATCATTAAATGCATCTAACATATATGCCAGATGGTTTTTATAAATAAAATAAACGTAAATTCTGGAAAACTGCTGTGCCCCACGAAAGCATGATTCACAAATCGTGGTTCGAAACCCGTGTAAACGCGGCTTTACTTTCTAGAATCGGAAAAGGAGGAACTTACCCGGTACAATTCGCCGTAGCAGCCTTGAGGGCACATGTTTACGTTAACACCAACAACGAACATAAACGCACTTCAGCACCTTCCATGAGGGCTCACATACGTATACAAGGTGTTATTTAACTACGTGGTCAAACTTCAAGGGGTGATCCTTTGATGAAAAGTTTAAATAACATAGGTACAGTAGTGCTTGGCTTTCAAGATACATACGGGGTGTCAAACCTTCATTAGAATTTTTTTTTGAAAAAATCTTAATAATTCTTTAAACTGTTTTGTTGAAATTTGGCAGTGTTACTTATGGTTGTTATCTTTTATTTATGTGCGACTTTATCAAATTTTGGTATTTCTCCGCATTAAGCAGTCATGGCCATCCAGGGTGGCGGATTACGTTTGCTCCTTTGGAGGCACAGAAAGTACTTCGTCTACAAAACCCCGGTCAACATTGAGGGGGAATTGATCCAACGGACACGAGATTCGTGCAATCAGATAAAATAACCATATGTACAGTCACTCAAAGAACTATTCGTATTGTTTGTATAATGAAAATTCTAACCTAAACTCAGTTTACGGGTTTAACCAACTTAAAAAAAAAATGATTTTTTAAAGTGCTTTTGAGGTTCTTAAGAAAACTCCGTTTTGGAAACTTCTCATGCGGCAGAATTTTTTTAATATGGTTTAATCCCCTTGTAGAAGGAATTTTTCTATATATATCCTGAAAATTTGATCAAAATCACACGCCGTTTTAAAACCGTCAAAAATGTCTAAATTCCATCATTTTGCGAGAAAACCGATGGTGATTTTAAGAGGCTGCAACTCCTTTATTTGTAGTTCGAATTTGATAAAATATTCAGGATATATGTAGAAAAATCCTCTCTACAAGGGAACTAAACCATATTACGGAATTTTCACCGCACAGGAAATTTCCAAAATGGAGTTTTTTAAGGCCCTGAAAAGCACTCTAAAAATTAAATTTTTAAAAGTTGGTCGAACACGTAAACTGAGTTTAAATTGAGGACGTTTTCAGGAACTATTGCAAATTTCGTATTACTTATTGTTAAAAGTTTTTTTTACTAAAAAAATGGCGTATCGCTTGTTTAAGTGCAGTTTTAATAAAGCGTTTTTCTTGTTTGATTTTTCTTAAATTTCCGGCGTTTCGGCACGCTACAACCACAGGTAAACAAATAATTTCTAGCTTAAACGATGCCTTTACACTATGTTAAAAACTGTGACCACGTTTCAATGTCACACCAGTGTTCGTCTTCTTGTTATGCAGGAGCTGTTTTTAGTATATAACTATTAAAAATTTTGACATCCTGTATCTGGACAGGAAACATTACCGGACTTATATTTATACACATAAACTCTTCCTCTCGGAATCACTAAAAGAATCGCCTCCGAAGTTTGGCCACGCATTTAAATAACACTTTGTATAGTTAATCCAGATTTGTTACTGTTGGGGTTCCGGTTGGGAGCCATCAGAAACGTGTACAATCCGTCTTGAACTGCCAAAAATGCTTTCCCTTCTCGGATTCGGGAACGGAAAAAATGGCCGCCAAACAAACTATAGAGTGGATAGTCACGTACCAAGTGCGCAGTCGCAGACACCGTTTCCTTCAGGAAAATAACCTCTCTATTACTAGGGTTTTTTTTGTTTAAACAATAATGTACCTGTTAAAGATTTATTGAGAAAGTCACACGAATCACAAGAAAAAGCGAGCAAAGGGCCCCTTTTCCGATAAGTACTGCGGCAAAGTGCCAAAAAAGGGTGTTTACCCTCGTGGTTAAACTTAAACATGGACGTAAATAAAAACATAAACAAAAGACAGTCAACGGTGGATGGCCATGTTGCCACGTCCGCTCGGACTTCATGCGGCCCGGGTCCTAACGCTGCCAGAGTTCCCCAATCAAATTAAATGACCAAATAGATAAAATGCACTTTCTATTGACAAAAAACGCGAAGCAGGTTGCGCAATCTATAATTCGAACAGGCGAAAAAAGTAGTCATTTGCAGAAAGGTGTTACCCTTCACCTTCCCAACATGTGAAGGTCAACTCATCGAACCCAGTAGCCCGTTAAACAATAGCAATGTCACTCTCCAAGTAGCATAAATAAAGTTATTACATTCATCCTTCCCTTCAGCTGATAGTGTTGTTCCACCACATTCCACGACAAAAATTGGAGGAATGAAGGACTTTTAAAAATTCCTAATTAAGATTTCTTTTACCGTTAGTTTTCCTTGTTTGGTGACAAAGCTTCGATTACCATTTTCAGCCGACGTAACTGCGATTCCCCCAATTAACCACGTTTACGTGTCTGCAGTCTGTTTTTTTATGTAATCGATTACAATGATGATTGTCCGCCAGAACGTCGGTTGAATATGTTTTAATTCTAATAACAGCCATGACTATGACGAAATTTCGTTCAACAGAAAAACAGGTTTGTAGGTTTTTTAAAATACCTAAATTAGGCTAATTTTCGAACGATTACCGATAGAGTAATAATAATAAAAACCGGTGACTAAACGGATCGTTTCATTTTGCAACTAGTCACGTAATGAAAGGAGGTATCTGCATTACGTTCTCAATTCGCAAGTCGGTCCGGCAACAGCGAAGTTGACCCACATGCACGTAGAAATATTGCACGTAACACGTGCGGGAAACCATTACTTTCCGCACTCGTTAGCCAAATAGCAATTTCCCATTTGGCCATCAAAACACGACCTTTACTGCCGAAGTGAGCATTATATGCACCTCTCCATGTTAAGAGCTCCAGAAATTAACAATGTTGTGACATATTAACACCGGAATTATGCAATATGTATTAATGCTTTCCGTATCAGCGAAATTTACCTACATTTTGCCACATTCGAACCTTATATCAAATGGCGCCTGCCGGCGTGAATCAGTCGCGAAAAAATCAATATGTTTTCTCAGTTATTTAGTGTTAATATAGGTTTATAACTCGATACAAAAAATAGTATTTATTACACAGTTGGAGAGGATGGTCTGGCAAACTTGAACTGGTGCGATAATGCGCCGCTTTATGAAACTCGTGTCGCAACGCGCTATCTTAACGCACCGCGTTTCAAATTGAAATTAGGAGGAGAGAAGACCCATAGGTAATCTTTTCATTAATATTCACACTTCCAATTTAAATAGGTGCTTATTGACTTTATATAGTTAGGATATCCATGTCAGCATATTTATGTATATTGTAAAATTTGATTGATCGGTCTGACCTAAGTCAATTATTTAAATTAAATAATCGGACTGGGCACTTACACTTTTCTGCTTCGTGGGTTTTAATTATAAATCGATACCTAAACGTGTGGACATCACTCTACAAATTGGTGGACAAATCGTTGCGCCGGCACATGACGTATCTCTGACGACGAAATGATGCCATAACTGGGTCAATTTTGCGCGCCTTAAGAACAGGAAGACCCTGTATAATAAGGCAAACGATCGAAAAGTCTATCTATGCGGTCTCAAGCGAGTTTCGAAATTCCGACCTAATATCTCAAAAACTGTGGAAGCTGCAAAGAGGAAAATTACATCCGTCTTTAAGCACCCAGTTTACAACCCTTAGATTTCTTTATGCTTAAGAGATATCTGCGGTTGAAAAGTAATCGATGTTTCGAATTTTATTTAAATATCTGAAAATCTGTTGAATTGACCAGAAAAATAACTAGAGAATTTGGCGCTCTATATTTCAGTAGCAGAACGTTTCCCCGCTCGTAGAGCTATTAACTTTCATGAGAACTCTAAGAAGTTCTCTGACATCGTGTCTAAACATGCACGTTATGAACACCCTGTATGTGTGGGGGAATTTGGTCGTGAATTTTTTATTACCCTTGGCAACTAAAACTAACGGGTATATATACATTGCTCTAGACCTTAGTAGCATTGAAACAAACAACCTTATCTGAGACAACACTAATTTTATTGCAAACTGTCCTTTCTATTTATGTGCCAAATATCATAATTAAAACCTATTTACTCTCTGAAACTAAATACAGTTAAATCGATATTTTATGTCTTTGCTCAGTATATAGACTCGGGCAGAAGCGGCTGTTGTCTCGTTTTCCCTTCGTGATTTTGGAGGTCGTTTAGCTCGGATTATCACGTTTCTGTCTCCCAAAAATAAATAAATAAATAGATTTTATGGCATAGGTTTAAATCGAAAGTAAAATTCCAGCCAAATAAGGCCTTCTGCATTAATTGTTTCACTAATCTTCTCTATGGTTAGTGGCAACGTGCGTAGCCCTCCGGAAAACTGAGGCAATAAATTACTCCTTATGGATATAATTGGATTGATATCCGATATGTGATCACCCAATAAAACTTAATCCAGACGAACATTTTTTTTTTTCTTAATGTTGGAATTTTTTTTTATGCGCATGCGTGGGTAATCTTTGAGTTAACAAACGATGGAGATTATCTCGCGCCTCCCTAGAGCAGCCTGTGAGAAGCGCCCCTAATTAACTTGGTCTGTTTGACCAGAACCCTCCGGATAACGGTAGATATCCTAGTGCGTAAGTACCTGTCTCGCCTCTCGGTGCAATATATTAATTACTCTCTAATTCTGTCAGACACTTCAATATCACTCAATAAAACTTTATCAGGATATACCGAAATAACTAAACCCATCTCCTTCATTCATTCACCGTGCCTTCAAATTCACAAAAATCCTCCCTGGGCCCCTAAACTTTTAAGATGCATTCCACTGTAGAGTCAGTTTCGCCGTCTCAGCGAGGTACGGTGGTACCCCCTAAGTACTCGCGTAGAATGTGCTATAGTTTTCCCAAGGCATGGCAAAAGTAAATAACAATAAATTAAGGCTACGGAACCGTCAAAAAGCGTACTCGCTTGAAGGTCACGTGGCCACAGGTAACAAAATACTGCTCAATTGAAAATGGCGATTCAGTCGTTGGAAGAAACGCCGGGGTTTGAGAGTGGTACCGTTGAAAAATTAAACAATTTGTTGTTGTTTTTAATGGAAACCCGAGCGACGGTAATGTGAGTTCGTTTATAGTTTATCGGTACCGCGAGGATGATTTTAATATAATAAAAACTTAAATTGTGCACCGTTCATTGAGGGCAATTTTTCGAAATTTTCGGCGAATTATTGCTGGTGAAGAACTTTGAAAATGGCTTCTGGAAAGAATAACCAACACGGGATGTCTGAGTGAGTTTTTCTTTTTTTTTTTTTTTTTTGGTATTAAGGTATTATTGCCAATCCGATTAAATGCAACTCAGGATTTAATAATTGTAATAAGCAACAATGCTGGAAAGCAACTTAAAGGAGGACTACGAAAATAATTGAAAAATTAAATTACTACGGTTTCTGGAAAGTGAAGGGAAACGTTGCGATTGTTTCGGGGACGCGCGAGTGAAGAATTTGCGCGTTTTTTCGAAAATTTCGAAGATTGAAAAAGAGAATTCGAAATCGGATAAGAATATTCTTTAAGGAGACATCTTAAGAATTTCGTAGTTTTTTCAAACACCCCGTATATTTTATTATAATTTTAAAGCACGGACGGCGTTTCTTTTTGCAACTTTTGTGCACATTTTTCCTTCGCTCCATCGCCAAAGTGCATGATATAATATCCGCTCTATAGGACAAAAACGCATCCCATTGACGTCACCAAACAAGCCACGTTTTTATTCATTTGCTGATAACCATTCTAAAAGTTTAAGCGAAGAAAAAACCAATTGGGTCCTATTATATGCCTGTTTGCAAGCATAATTCCCATGTTTGCGATGCCTATTGGCAGTAAACGTGACAATATTAGCGGTCGTATTTCATTTTTAATGTTTTCACTTGCTGCATCGATGTGACTATACGCATAATTACACTGGATGAATGCAAATATTTGTGCCAATATTTTCGAGTAGCCGTAAAGAATTAAACGGTTAATTTATTATTGCAAATATTTGTTTAATCAGACTATCGCGAGTGCGGAATACTGAACTTGGAAAGGTGACGATTTTGACCAGCAAAACTTTCCGCCGAATGTGGAAATTTTCACTCTCGGAAGTATTATCTTTTGGTTTTTGTAAAACCGAAAAATCTACTACGTATAGTCGAGTCAGTGGATCTTTGCGTGCGCTTGTAGAGTGCGCACGAAACAAACATAGTATTCCCGACTAATGCAAATGGCAGTGAGGACAGCATATGTTGAGTTCCGTGCTTTTCGTCCCATTTTCGGTCCGTCAGCGCCGTAGGCCCAATATCTCTCAGTTGTACGGTAATTATTACTTTTGTGCGAAATTTTTCACAAGCGTACTGCAAGAATTTAGCGTACTATGTAATTCAAGTTTCTCAGCGAAATTCTCTGAGAATCAAAGCGCCTACCGCCCAAGTTGAGCAAGGTTTCAGCTTCCCCTTTGCGAGGATTTGTATGTCAAGTGCAGTAGCTCGCACGGCGACAACCATTGGTTCCGTAAGTCGACTTTTGTGAGTCTGGTACCCCATTCGTGCAAGGCAAGAAGCGATTCCTAGTGATCTATTGATCATACCCGCGGTCAAATCTTTGGCTGTTTTGTAGTTGACTTTGAATTGCGTATGTAGTAATCGGAGATTCCGCTTGAATATATACGGTTAAAAACAGTGAATTTGGCACCCGAAATTAGGACAAGGATATCTGTTTTTGTATGGCAAATTTCCATATTCACAACATTTTACGGTGTCCACACGTGTCTAACGAGTAGCTCTACAAGAACACCGTGGCCTTCCAGATGAAAGTCCGGCGCTTTCACCAATTTACTCAAATAAAAAAAAACAAATAAATTAGAACTATATATATCTGGATGGCGTCCAACCTCGAACTTCCTTATCGGAAACTAGTAGATACGTGAATGTGTCGTCACATAATCGTTCCAAGAGCGGAAAACATAACCAAAAGTAACCCGGCAGAGCAAGGGAACTACCGGTTCTAGAACGTCAACTCGTGGCGTTTCTAGAGCCGTGACGTCGCAACAGAGGGTCCAGTGATGACGTCGTCACTCGCCTGAACGGTTTTGGTCAGATCCAGCAAGTACAACTCCACCAATTGGCCCGCGTTGACGTGCATTTTTCAAATAACATTCACGTAGAAGATCCTCCTGGCCAGTTCCTTCCAAAAGAGCGGGAACACCCTCTCCAAACCGCAGTTGTGAAACGCTTATTATGACCCTCATTTCTCCGATGGCTCGATCCTGCGCGCTTCTAGATTTAAACTTGACGTCGAGGTCATGTGACGTCCTTCACCACCTTGGCGGGTAACGTGCTATTACATAAGATGTTTAGCATCCCTCATTTTGTTATGAATGTCGTGAACGTAGTATTCGAAAATCAGTTTATTATTTGCTGGTCATCGGTCTGCGAACGAATTATGAATTTTTTTTCTGCACAAATGACTGACCTCGACTTGTAGGAACAATGAACCTATCGAGTTGAGCACGTGTTTTCTTCTGATCTGCGTATTTCCTTGGAAATCTGTGGCAAAGAGATGTGAAAATGCACAGGGTTCTAGAGAATGAGATTTTTTATAAATTGGTTCAGATCACGACTAACACAAGGTGACTCGCTGATAAATTAGACATTTAAACTAACGTTATGGTTTATTGAGCAAATTTGAAGCAGTTGTTGCATTTTTAATATAAAATTCTAGAAGAAATAATTGCGAAATTCCTGAAAGGCTTTTCGATGGGACGAGCACTCCAGACCAGAGTCTCACGCAGGAAGGGCTAGAGGACGTTCAGTTCAAGGAAAATGACGGACACCAGGCTATCTTTATGTGAGAGAATGACAGAAATGCGAATTATCTGGTGTGAGTAACGAACACACTTGAAGCACCACCACGGTGCTTTAGGCAGGTCAGACTGAAATGGGACTAGAATTGCGCAAACCAACCAACACACTTTCATTCGTAATTGAGCACAGATTCACAGATGATAGCAAACTTGTGGTGATAAAGGGCACCTCGAAATATTGCCATAAAAAAAATATATTTTTTTTACTTGACGGTCGTAAAGAGGGCTTTAAGACTCGGGGCTCGTGTAGCTTAAATTTCACACCATCATTCGGCCTTTTCAAAAGTACCACTGAACCATAATTACCGAGGTACCCCATGATTTCACATTAAACGGATCTGCACAAACGAGCAATATTCAAGACAGACACTTTTGCCAGTTTGTCGTAATTATTGACAATTATTTATAAAAATCGACCATCAAGGTTGGAGAAAAATGAAAGCATGCTGCAGCCATGGACGACTATTTAACAGTTTTGTGTTCGTGAAATAAATTTGAACGCACTTTATTCGAAACCAACAGCTTTGGTTCCAGTGAGGGGCTGAAGAGTTGTTACACCCTGAGAGACATATTCAAAATACGTTAATTATTTATGAATCCAAAGAACATCTTCGATGATGTTGCGAGCTTTAGTGCATGCCACATTTAATGACTTCGTATTGGCTGAAACATGAATTAAAAAAAAAAAAACACGAAATTAAATATATAAAATAAACAAAACTAGAGAAAGTATATCAAGTAATTTAGATTCGTTGTTGGTGTTCATGAACGCAATCTGTCGGTCATTATCCACGATTTGATGATGATGTAGGCAGATGGAATAACAGCGGCGATAGCACGTTCTCATTGCATGAACAACGAAAAAAGCTCTCTCGTGTGGTTATTTTGTGTATTTAAATACTGTGTTTACACTGAATTTTCTTTCTACAATAAGGTGGCTTCCACCTCAATTCGTTCATGTTTAAAATTCATTTTGGTTTTGGAACGAGGAGAACAGAGAGATGCTGCTTAAGTTGAACTTTCAGCTCTTTCAAAAACGGTTCTCCGACAGGTGTGTGCTACTTAAAATTAATCGAAACATTATTGAGCTCGTGAAAAAGCTCCAAAAAAAAAATAAAAAATTTGCGAAGCGGAATCGGATCCAAAGAAGAAAGGGGCGGGAGGGGGAGGGGTGATTTGGTCTCTTCGATTATGTTGAATCTGCACCGATATTAATCAGTAGTTATTCGACCCGCATGACTCTTTTGAAATGCGAACTGTAAAAATTTAATTCCCCGATATTACGATTGATTGCTCTTTTATTGAGTCTTGTGACCATCGACTCACGTGAGCATCACATGTTCGTGTTAATCCGGTCACTTAGCTAGAACTCTTCTAACGATTTTCGATGGAGACATTAATGATGATAATCAAACTGGGCCTATTTAAGATTATACTAATCGTTAATTCAGACAATTTAGTATACAGGTTGAATGAAAAAGTTTGTGCCACGTGCCGACACCAGTTCCGTGGGCGGCTCGGGCGTTCAAAGAGAAAGATGATCGTTTCATTTTCAAATCGATGAGTATGCGACTTACGGCACAAAATCAATTGTGACTTTGCAGGTGGATCTTTGGAAGTTTATTAAAAAAAAAAACAAAACAATTTTATTGCGAATTTCGTTGTTTTGGCCAATTTTCTCGAAATTAGTGAATTATTTTAGTCCAAGCTGAAATGTGTTCAGGGTCTTTCAGAGGAGGCCGGTGCGTTAATGGACTTAGAAACTAAGTAGCCGCGATAACTCAATTCACGGGCTTCACGAATAAAAATCGACAATCGCCAGTTGCAATCTCTATTATGATTGAATTCATTTGCAGTAACTAAATCAGCCGCAATCTTAATCACAAATCGGTTTTGCAACAATGGCAATAGTGGCAATTCAATAAGATTTTCCTCATAACGACCTATTTCTTAAAGTTGTTTTAAAAAATCTAATTTGAAATAAATTTTTGTTACGTGGATTTTGACATTCATTTCTTCACTACTTCTGCAATTCCATTGTTGCCTGTCTCTCACTGTATAATTTTGCAACAATCGTTATTCGCTATTAATCTACTGGAAGAAATCGTATCGGACACAAGAAAACTACGGATTTTCTTCTAATAATTGAGTTACCTCATGCCCAAATAATGCTCAAAACTTGCGCAGTCGCGCCGCTATAGCCATTACGATTAGTGCTAGTTTTTGACCATAATTTGTGTGCGGCAAATTTGTCGATTTCCGAATATTAAAATATTATTTTTAAAGTCATGTTAACGGAGTTTGCCGAATCGGTACGACCGCGGTACGCTCTAAAGCACTTAAATAATTTTTCATGTTCCATAAATATTCTCTTTATAAGTCGTCTCTAATGAGATTTATTACGTCTCCATGCATACACTCGGTTAGGACATATTAACTAAAGCGATTCGTCTAATGAAGCCCCCTTTTTGTTTCGTTTAAAAGGCCAAAAGCTTATCATCCCCTAATGGACCCGTAGGGTATTTCCACATGGATGTGTGTATTGCAGTTTCCGTACTTGGTTTGATCAATTTGGGCGATTTATCTGTGTGGATCACTTGTGTTTCCGACGGTTTTGGTTGGACCATTTCAGAAGTAACTATACACATAGCCCTTTCAAGTGGACCTCCAAATAGCTGCAAAATGGCGGGTTAATAGTTTTACGTGTTTCTTGTACATGTCTGGAAGTCCACATTTGGCCGGCCCGCATTTGCCGTGCCTAGAATCAGTTTCTCATCGTGATCAAGTGATGATCAAAATTTGACAACTAACCGGAAAAAAATATTAAAAATAATTATCCCTGCTCATGGTGAATTGCTGTCGTAAGCCGAATCATGTCTACTTGGATATTTTAAGATTTAACAATAACGGGGTTCGTTTCATTATAACTCAAGGAGACGGGCACAATTCAAGATACCATTGTTCTTTCAGTTCTCATGACTGATATCCTTTTAACTTTTTTGCCGAGAAAATCTGTAAGGACCCAGCTAAGGTAAAATCTACGTGTAGTCGCATCGAAACTCACCAAATTCCACCCCAGTTACTTGTTCTTCTGGTTATAACACCGCAAGTATTGTGGTTTTAGTTCATGTAAGAGTTCTACTGCAGTAAAGACATAAGCAACCTAACGGGAATTGTATCACTCTGTATATACCAGGAAAGCAATCGCCAATCTTGATAATGGCGACTGAACGGGTACAATTGGGATGTTCAATGCGATGCTTAGTGCTACCAGCGCCACCTTCTGCAACGCGCCTCTGACTAATCCTCCAAACAAACCTTGAGACGGTTTTGAGTTAATTTTTAATGGTTTTTGAGCGTTTTAACTGCATTTTACGAGGCATCTAGCTAGATTTTGATGTCTACCCACACTGAATATTAATCGATAAATGCGTACTTCCGCGTACGTCATCACGTAAGCGCGTATTTCTTGTTGGATTCGGTACGAGTCCGGTACGCGTGACCCCTCGTTTTGCCCAATTAAACTGGAAATTATTTACAGAACGAGCTGCGAACTCGTTTGCTCCGTGGTTTAAGTCTACAATGGCATTACACGGATTTACTAAGACGTGAGTCAAGATACCCCATCACATGGCGAATCATTATTTAATTGAGATACTTTCCAATCCACACATTTGATTGACCAAAGAGTAGGTCAAGTGTGTCTAACTGCACTAAACCAGATATCCATCATCGTTCGTCAAATATTATTAATGCCAAAAAGTAATTCGCATCGAATTCTTTAGAGAGTAGGTTGCTTGCACTGAGGTCACTAATACGTTCGGTAAACTTCTGTCCTTTTGGCAATACTAGGTACTGCCCTCGGGTAAAAAGTTCAACTCTATTAACGGTACTCACGACCCTTAACAAAAAGTGCAAATAAATTATCAGATTCATTGTAATTGACAGTGCGAACAATAATCTCATCATCGTCTCTCTCGATAGTCTCGAAAGTTTGCTGAGATCACCGTTCAAGTTCAAGTTAGTTCAATGCCTCGAAATTACGTATAATCCATGTCATGTAAGTAACACTTAGTTAAATAGTCGATTGATTTGTTGGGTTAAGGTAAATTCGAAAAAATTAACTGTGGCGAAGTACCGTTTAATAAGAATTTAATGAACTGGCACAACTGGATGCCCTTTAAAGTGTATTGTCCTCAAGGAGAGATCCAATCTTCTCAAAAGTATTTTATTGGATAAGCACTGCAGGTTTCGTATTTTTTAACCCACCTCAGATTTGTCACAGCGGTTGTCTCGTATTGGTTCGTTTGCTGAATTACAATAGTTAGTGTTTATGTGCCTTGTTGATTTTTTTGTGATAATTTTTACTAAACTATGGCAAAAGCACGGAGCTTTTTCAATGAACCATAAACAGAAAGTTGGCTTGGCGAATTCGGATTGGAATAATAGACTTTTTATTGCAGCGACTCTGATAAGAGAGAGCGGGACCTGCAAGGCGAAAGCGAAGGTGGTCGCAACATGTTCGCCTATGAGAATCCAACCTTGTCGCTATCGGAAGACAACCTCAAGGACCGATCCCATTCTTCAGATTTCCAGGGAAGCACTGATTTTATAAGTGAGTACATGCCTGTCTGTTACCACGTAAAATGAAGGCGAATACCTAAAGGTTGGGCCTCACAATTTAAGCATTAAAAAAATACCGATTTTTGCTAATGCTTAAAAGAGACTGTTTCGTTTCACTTTAAGCAACTCGGGCTGCATAGCCCCAGAGAGCTCGGACTCGCGTGTACCGGGTGTAATTTTAAAAAGTTGCCGCGCCCCCGATTTCTAAAATATAAAATTAAGACGGAAATATTGAGACACTTGGAATGGACGGGTGAGAGGAGGAATTCGAAAAAAATCTCGCCCCCGACGGGCAGCGCTGCCTCGCTTTCTTAGATTGAGGACATGGACCAAGTGACACATCACTTTAAGGGTGTTCAAACGCTCTAAACAACGGTACAAAAATTTTGCTTTTCGCACCGTGGCACGAAACTTAAAAAAAAAAAGATTAAATATGATATTGAGAAAATGAGATAAAACTCCTGATTTTGATCCAACTTAATGATTTAATTATGTGATTTTCGAATCCACTTGTGTGGTACGTGAGATTTCTGGGGAGGTTAAGATTTTAAGCCGTCAAATCAACCCATGTGACAGTAATCTGATTGTTATTGATAAGAACGAGATTTGCGAGGTAATCACAATTTTGTGCGTTAACTATTCTTTTAATTATCACACGAACAGGGCCGGCCTCAGCCCGTCCGACGTCCTGGACTGTCGCCGAAACTCGCCGCCGCACACGGCCGGCACTGGCCACGAATTCGCGAACCGTTTTTGGGAAAAGCACGAAAATGTGCGGGTTTCATCACTTTTCTCTCAGGATTTTTCCGCAACCTCTTCTCGGTCGACCAGTGAACTGCCGCAATCCTCTGGAAGCGAAAACGTTCGATAAGACGCGTTTTCGTGATTCAACGGCCGCGGAAATTGATCTCGTTTAAAGTTTCCACTGTAGATGCTCGACAATGTTCTTCTAACCCATGCCCAAGTCACGTGACGCCTATCGCATTAGCCACATAGCGCTCTGGCATTAAAATATTTTAACATTTTAAATTTTTACGACCTGATAATCCGCAAATTTACAATGAGTCTCTATTCCCGAAAGCCATCTAAGACAACTTTATTGCAAATATATGGACGACAATAAAAATGGCGATATGTCATGGGCAAGCTGGGATCACGCTACAATTTATTGCATATCTAGATAAAGGAAATAAAGAGGAGGCTCGATCTGGTTTCGATTAAAAAAAAATTTATTCCGTTGTGGGTAGACCTAAGGGTAACCAGGTCCTTGAGGTAGTACCCACCTTGTAAGTTGGCCAAATAAATCGAGTGGTTTGCACAGTTGGTCCCCCGTACATCACAATGCCTGCTACAAGTGTGGACGTCAAGGATCCCCTCCAGTTCGATCCCCTACGTAAGTGCAGAGGAATAGTTTACGTGAGTTGTATTGCCCCGAGTAACGAAAATTTACTGCCTTAAAAGAGGGGGAGTAACGTCCCTCTTTCGACATTTTAGGTATAACCATTCTCCCATTCTCAAAGGTTTCCGTATTCTCCGAATGCGGCGACCATAACAAATTTTAAAATTCTCTATGCCTCCACAAATCGTCTGGATGGGTCGCCAAGCTTGGCAGCATTCCGACCCAACAAGAATCATGAGTTAAATTCGATATGTACTAATCTGATCATGGTACAAACTCGGCAGGGCGTGGACTCTAAATGTACCGGCCTTAAAGTGGGGGGGCGAGGTTGGACGGCCCAGGGTGGTGGCTTTTCTTTGCGCGTAGGGAGGCGGTCAGTAAAAATCTCACCAGACTTGCTAAGGCCGGCCCTGTCGGTGATGGTCAGGCAGACCACTCTGCTTGTTAGTCATCCGTTAATAAAATTCTCGAAAATGTGGATTGAGCCACCGTGAGACGATTAAGTTCAAGAGTTCCGATTGGTGGGATTCGACAAACGATGCCGCGAAGAGAAATGCGGGGTTCCATGGGAAATCGTTGGGGATGGGTGGTGAGGACCTCGGATGCGCAGAGAGTTGAAAGAACTTTCGGATCTGGTTTTCTTTGGTCCCTGAGATACCTACGCAGTACTTTATAGAACCTTGTTTGAGCATCGCATGTCATATTCTAGTTCGTGTAAAATAAACCAAACTGTGCCGCAGCTCGTTTCACTTCCAGGCAATAGACCGTGAGCTACCACACTCGGTAGCACTCTGCTACTGGTGTTTATTTGCCTTTACACCTAGTAATTTAATCGCCGTTATTATCAGCTATCTACCAATTTGAAGTAAACGTAATTTAAAGCATGCTAAGTAATATTTTTCGATAATTGCTGCTTTAATCCATCATTACTGTAGACCCTACGGCAGTGCATTATGTGCTATTAAAAACGCTGACAGTAAATTCTGCTGGCTTTCGTTGCCTCCTGCAGCAACCTATTTGTCGTACCCGAGTACTCGTTCAGGTACTTTTCGCTCAATCAGCCTATTTTTCACCTTCCAGCGGCCAATACTTACTTACGCACAGCCGAGCTCATATAGAATCGTTCGGTAATTCCGGGAAAACATTATTACACTTGAAACGAACAATTTCAAGATAAAACGCAGTATGTACGGTAATGTTTTGTGATAGCAAAAAAAATTTCAAAACAAATTCTAAAATTAAAAAAATTTAAAAAAATATATAAATTTTTAACATAAATAAAAAACATAAATAAAAATTTAAGAGAAAATAAATTAGAGAAAAAAAAGGTTAAAAATTCATAACATAACATAATTTAACAAATTAAATTTAATAATCAGTATTGCCTCCTCTAGTGACAATCCGCCGTGGCATGCCCTGTATTAAATTATCAATGGCTTCTTGGGGAACATTTTCCTTTTCTCTTAGAGCAGTTAAATTAATCGTTCGACGGGGCCAGAGCTACTCTGAGCCCCTGTAACCCTCGTTTTAATCCTATGCCTCAAACTCCCAATTGGATTAAGATCCGGCGAACGAGATGGCCAATCAAAAACCGTCACATCTTCCACTTTTAAAAAATTTCTGTTGCCTCCGCTGGTACGTGGAGGTGCATCGTGGTGCACGAATAAAAGAGGATCAGCAAAAGGTCAAACGGTCAACTTCATTTTGCACCGATAGGACTGCAACCCTCTGCCGAAAAGGCCTTGAATTCGCAGTCTTTCGCCGACGATCACGACCGAAAATTCTAACAGCTGTAGTTTGCAAAAGTTACCTTGGAAGCTCTGGGTGATATTCCTTCTTCCTCTTTGGGCTAAAGGGCGGTTCTGACCACCAGTGGTGACTTTTCTACGACTTCTTCTAGGTATATTTTTAGGGTTACCGGCTCTAAGAATCTTGAATAAGTTTTCGAAATAACCCCTTGTGTAACCCCCACCGCGCGTGCAATTGACCTTCGGGACATGCGCTGTTCCGAAAGAGCAAAAATTCGCTAACGCTACGTGGCAGCACTATAACCAGCAGCACAGGAATAAATCTGCTCATTTTTTTATGAATTCATGCACGTAGTAGACGCGTTCGATTTTGCAAGATAAAATGTTTCCCCCGTAAATACTGGGTGATTCTACGTATAAGGTTGTTTCTGTGGATGTCGGTGTAGGAGAGGGTTTTATTTTACAGTAGTCAACGATCAAAACCAAAACGAATCAACAGTATCAAAACTGAAGAAAACCGTACCATGGATAAAAGAGAAGGCAAGGAAAAAGTGCACCAAGAAGACCCTGTATAAACGATTGCCCATTTTGGGTTGGCTGCCAAAATACGACAAAACATGCGTGATAGGCGATATTTTGGCTGGTATTACTGTAGGGTTGATGGTCATTCCTCAAGGGTTGGCTTACAGGTAAAGAAGGGATGTCAAACCAACCCATGCGAACATTAAATTCATAGCGGTTTTCAGTGGTATAGCCGGCCTCCCCACCCAATACGGCTTGTACACTTCCTTCTTGGGGGCAATTGTTTACATTTTCTTCGGCAGTTGTAAGGATGTTCCCATGGGCCCTACTGCCATTTCCGCCCTACTAACCAACCAGGCTGTCGACGGCAAGGGGCCGGAACACGCAATCCTCTTGTGCTTCCTTACTGGGAGTGTCCAATTAGTGATGGGCATCTTCGGACTAGGTAAAATACCAGTGAACTACCTCAATTATGACCAATAAAAACACTTTCTTTCCCGCAGGGTTTCTGATAGATTTCATATCCGGTCCGGTATCCTCAGGATTTACTTCTGCGGTGGCTCTAATCATCTTAACGTCACAAGTGAAAGATATTTTGGGAATAGCCGCTGCTGGTTCAGTGTTTACTCAAATATGGCGGAACATTTTCCAGGACATTCATAACACGAACCCCTGGGATGCCATTTTAGGGTTCGCCTGTATCATCATTCTTTTAGTGATAAGGGTAAGCACGATTTGGTCCATTTTGGTATATTCGCAATTGAATATTCATGTAGGTTGCTGGACAATTCAAAGTGGGACCTTCCAAAGGCGAGCTTACAGGACTCCAGATGGTGATCAATAAGTTCATATGGTTGTTCGCTACTGCTAGAAATGCGATTATTGTTGTTGTATGCGGGTTCATCGGGTACTCGTTCTATGCTAATGGTTAGTTATGGTTTGCAAGTTTGCTATAGTTTTAAGTAATAAGTTTCGATTTTAAAGGAGAGTCGCCGTTTACGTTGATAGGGGCAGTCCCTGAAGGACTACCCAGTGTTCAGCCCCCCCCTTTCGGTTACACAAAGGACTTGGAGAATGGCACGCAAATCTATATCGGTTTCTGGGATATGGTGTCAAACTTGAGTACAGGAATCATTGTTACTCCTTTGATTGGTCTCCTGGAAACCATAGCAATTTGCAAGGCGTTCGGTGAGTTATGGCATCAAAGAATTATCGCATTTTGTCAATTTTGCAGTTGAAGGAGCATAATTTGTCTTTTTCGCTTCCTCAGCGGACGGAAAACCAGTTGATGCTACTCAAGAACTCGTAGCCATCGGACTTTCTAACATAGCAAACTCCTTCGTTCAGTCCTTCCCCGGTGCCGGAGCTCTGGCCCGAAGTGCCGTCAACAACAGCAGCGGAGTTAAGACTCCCATGGGTGGCCTCTATACGGGCCTTCTAGTAATCTTCGCTCTCCTCTTCTTTACTCCCTATTTCTATTACATCCCTAAGGCCGCGTTAGCTGCCATCATTATTGCGGCCGTCATTTTCATGGTGGAAGTCAAAGTGGTCAAACCTATGTGGAGGACCAAAAGTAAGTGATCATATGTGTATTTTCTAGAATGTTAAACTGAGCGTTTTGTCAATAGAAAGTGACTTCTTCCTTGCTCTGGCGACCTTCATCGCCTGTCTTGTGCTGCCCTTGGAAATTGGGATTATTATTGGAATTGGGCTAAATTTATTGTTTATACTGTATCACGCGGCGAGGCCGAAGATCAGTGTGGAAACACTAAAGGTTGACGTCAAATATGCCTCATAAGTTTCCCTCGTTATCTTCATGATTGCTTTTCAGACAAGAGACAACGTTGATTACTTGATTCTAACCCCCGACAGATGCCTGATATTCCCCTCAACAGACTACGTAAGAAACCTCGTAACGAAACAGAGCATCAAACAGGGAATGCCGGTGGTAATCGACTGTTCGCACATCTACGGAGCAGATTACACGGCAGCTTTAGTGGTAGGTTCCCTTACCAAAGATTTCGCCACCCGCAACCAGCCTCTATTTTTCTACAACCTGAAACCTTCAGTGTGTGCAGTGTTCGAGGGATTGTCCCCTACAGACTTTGTTGTTTATTACGATCATGATCAGCTGGATGATTTGTTGAAAAAACGGAACGCCAAAATCAATGAGGCGAACATGGTGTAATCATAACGTTGATCTGGAGTGAATTTCTGTAGCTGCCAATTTTAGGTACTCTTCTGGACAAGCTAACCGGGGCACAAGGTTAACGTTGCCAGAAACGATTTTTCAAGTTTAGGAGTAAAGTGGGAAGGCTCAAAGAACATTAGAAAAAGAATTGACAGATATGATTCTTCTATTGTTTTTTTTTCTTGAACTTACCTAATGCGTGTTGAGAAATATAACCGATCTGCAGGCGCATTTACACGTTAAGGTTTCTGTGTATTATCGTGAGCGTTCGCCTTCCGTGTCTAATTCCGGTTACGGGAGCAGATTGCGAATTTTCGCGTCGACGCCATTGCGGCAACATGGCCTACTGTGTCAGCCATCTTTGTTTTTGACAATTTATCCAGAAGCAGACCTCTTTCGCCGACCATATTGCCGCACTAGTGCAAACACCCGAATCGTCCAACTGCCAACCACAACCAGAACCACGGGCGAAAGCGAAACGCGCACTGAAGCAACAAATTCAGCCAATGTCAAATTTTATTAGAAATTTATTAAATTTCTGCCTGTCCCGCTAAATGACTTTGACATTTGCTAAATTCCACCGTTGCAGTAAGTGGGGGTAAAACACTAAGTCTTTCCGAGACATGGCTAGCCCGTATAGCTTCGATGTATTAAGAAGATATTCAAAATGAGATAAATATTACATTTTCAGGTAAGTTTATGATGTTAGCTTGCCTAAAAGGGAGTCTTGTATGTCCTTTTTGTCTAATTTTGACATAACTTAGAAAAGTATCTCAGAGATGCCTGGCAAATGTAGAACGCGCAACTTGCAACTATTATCAAACTACTTTCTATGAATGATGGCTATTTGTAAGTTAATTATTACTTAATGCGCATTACCGAATTATTTAAGGAATTATTAGAACGTATTTATTTGTATTTTTTTGTTGTAGTATAGCTGGATACGTTTTTACATTGTAAATACTATTGACTGTATAGCTGCTTTGTAGTTGTGAACTGTGATATTAAATAAAAAGTAAAAATTCCTATGGTTCTTTGCAAATAATAAACAAACGAGTCATATGTTTCGTTTACTTTTAATTTTCAAATGGGACAAAGACGCTTTATCCAGGTGATGAAGCGTGCCCGCAAAAAGTGAATTTACAAACAATCTGTGCAAAAAACCGATAAGTTTTTATTCATTTTTTTTACATATTATCGTTGCCTTACATTTTTCGACTATAATATGTCTTACGAAAAAAATTTTGTATGTAAACATACCAAACACGTGGCCGGAACGATCGATGTGCCACAAGAGCGACGACATCTCACAGGGTTGAACTAGTTTTAATTTGAATGGAGAGCGTTTATTGCATCCGCATAATCGAATTCAAACTAAACTTTGTAACTGTTTAATACACAGTACGTTGTAATTTTTGAAAGACAGTATACACGGCTAAATTCCAGTGCTCCGTACCCTCAAAACTTGTTTAAAAGACCTTTTTTAGTGTAATAGCGGGCTGACTACGGTCCTGTCCAATACTCTCGTCCTTAACCGATTACATGCAGATGATAAGCATTTGTTTACATGGGTATTTTATATTCGTGACACTATAAATGAGTGTGTGTGTGCAAGAGAGAGAAAAAGAGAGAGGGTAGGGTAAACATAACCCTACTTTTGACTGTAAGTAAATTACTATATAGAAAATGCCCATTTTATTATTCACGCAAAATTATTGAAATTGTTAATAAACTATTTGAGACCTTAACAATGGCGGAAGCTGAATCATTATCTAGCCTTTCCCTGCCTCAGAAAAGGTTTTACAGGCAGCGAGCACATGCGAACCCCATTGCAGACCATTGTTTTGACTAGTAAGTACATTTTGATTTTACGCATTATATGGGAGATATAGTCTTCAGGACAATATTCTTTTAATTTTCCAATTTCTGACCTGGCTAAGCATTTCAAATCAAATTGAATACAGAATGCTGTATGAAGTCTCGAAAAAAATGAACAATGTCAAAGTGGCAAGTTCACCCCAGACAGAGGAAAGGGTGTACATTATTAATAATCCGATAGAATAATAAATCAATCAAAGCTCATTTTTTTCTCATCCAAATCTCAAATTGTAATGTTATATGAAGAGTTAATTTCACATCCTGGTGCTGCTGTTTATCAGAGTATCCAAGGTCACCATATACTCTTTGAAAAAAGGTTGTGCTAAACTCAATTTGCTCTTGATTATTTTTTTCTAGTCCTGTTTCACCAGATCACATGGATTGGACCAAATACTACCCTGAACAAAATAAGTTGAATAAAGAAGTAGAGTTTATAGACATTGGGTGTGGGTATGGGGGACTTTTGATTACATTGTCCCCAATGTATCCAAATAATTTAATTTTAGGTAAGATTGTAGTCCATTTTCACCTCAGGAACTATTTAACTCTTGTATAGAGGTTGTATTTTGTTCATCTAATTCTGGAGCACCCTATAAACATTTTTTCAGGAATAGAAATAAGGGTCAAAGTATCAGATTATGTAATGGATAGGATAGCTGCCTTGAGGTCCCAGAACCCTTCAGAATATCAAAATATTGCATGTTTGAGATCTAATGCTATGAAATATTTACCTAACTTTTTTAGAAAAGGACAAGTAGGTGGTCCTAATTACCAATACTGCAATTTTTCTCAACATTTCCCAACCATTGCATATTTTAGCTCTCAAAAATGTTTTTCCTCTACCCTGACCCCCATTTCAAAAAGGCCAAACATAAGTGGCGAATTATTAATAAATGCCTCTTGGCAGAGTATGCTTATGTCTTAAGGGAAGGAGGCATAGTTTATACAATGACAGACGTCAAAGATTTGCATGACTGGATGGAGCAACACTTTCAAGAACACCCACTGTTTCAGAAGGTTAATGAAGATGATCTTGTATGTGCATGAATTTAAGTACAGTTTTGTGGTGAAATTATGTTTTTGTTGGTTCCAGAGCGACGATCCTATTGTAGATAAATTGTACAGTAGTACTGAGGAGGGACAAAAAGTGACAAGGAACAACGGCGAAAAATATTTGGCAGTTTTCAAGAGAACGTTAGATAACAACTTAAATCAGTGTTAATAAAAGGGCATGTTATTTATTTGATTTTAAATAGCTAATGTAATTAAATAATAACGAAATGTCCTGAATTCAAGACGCGTTTATGTTTATTTCACTGTTAGTTTGAATCCCTCTCAATGTCGTCTTATTCCTTTGCTTTTTGTCGCTTTTTTCTTAAAGTTTTGGATTTTTGATGTTTCTTTGGCTCACCGTCATTGTTAACCTCAAAGACTGTCTTTATGCTGTTCTCCAGTTCTGTCACAATTATCTGAAAAAGTAAGTTACAAAAGCGTGGTTTAGATTAATACAAATTAGGGGGATTTGTTCAAACTTACCTTTAAATCGGTTTTGTTTCCCGGCTGTTTAAGGCAAGCTTGCATAATGGTTTTGAAATACGCATAAATTTCATCATCTTGCATTAAATGCTTGTAAGTGCCAAAGTTTCCATGCAGTTTCTTTAAAGCTTTTTCATTGTACACTATCAGGGTTAAACAATATGCAATATTCCTTTGATGGTGGATGTCATCAGTGAGTTCAAATTTAAAACTGAACCTGTCCACCAGGTTCTCCATGTGTTTTTGCTTAGTGATTAGCGCAAATAGAAATCTGAGTAAAACCACAATAAATTTGTAAACATCGTGACAACAATGTTTCTCAACTTACTTCATGATGTATTTAATGTTCTCCTCAGAAATGTCCTTGCATTCAATTAAATGAGAAAATATGTCAGGTAAAACGTTGTACAGATTGTCCTCTTTTTGAGCCAGAGTAACAAAAAATGTCCGACACATACTGTTCAGCTCCTCGTCGGGATCAATTAACTGATTACTCATCAAATGAACGTAGGAATGAGCTCGAATCATATCGCGAAGTATTAAGCTTGATACGGAGAAGAATGTGGTTTTGCGGATTTCTATCGAGGGATCCTTTAATCTAGAAGATGACAGGCGACGTAAAATGGGAAGAATTGCACAGTCTCACCAAGGCACCTTTCATAGATTTTGGATGTCCAGGGCTCGATAATATTCGGGAATCTTGTTAACAGGTCCGAAAGATGTCCCAGAATTGATGTTTTGATTTCTGAATACTTGGTTTTTTCTAATATGGTGAATAATAACTTGATATGATTCCTAGCAAAATCGCTGGATACTAACATATATCTGGGAAAATTGAAATAAAAGTCTCAACTATCAATACCTTTTATATCAAAATCCTTTAATAAATTCCTTACCTGATCATAGCAGTAACTGCAGCCCCTTGTAGATGCACATTAGCGAAAAGTTCCTGCTTTTCGCAAACGCTAACAATAACATTTGCCAACTGCGCTAAAAGTCCTTGTCCTGTAACAGTATTTTTTTCCAAAACCTGCAAAATAAATTCCGCATCTTCGTCGTCAGCCTGCTCCCCTTCTAAATTGATTTCATCGGCCTAGCGAGAGTAAAATATCAGAAAGGTGTTTTCTTTGCAGATATCACATACTTTTGTAACTGTTGATATAGTTGAATTTACAGTGGTAGATGCACTAATAGTATTGACTTTTTTATTTTTATTTTCCTTAGATTTCAAACCCTTTCTTGCGATTCGGATATTCTCTCTTCTCTTTAGTTCCTTATAGACTGTTCCGTCAAGAAAATTCAACTGTTCTATGGCCACAATCCCCAAGAGTTGACACAAACGTATGTAAATAAAGCATTCCAGCTCCTTTTGCTCCGACAATTTACCGAGAATATGTTTCAGGAAAGCATCGCAAATTTCTTGAGGTTTTCCACACACCTATGAGGATATTTCCTAACAAGATTAAGGAAACTCATCGAGGCATTTACATACTTGATACAGGAAATTCATTGCATGTACCAAGGCATGATAATAGAATTCTTCTCTTTCAAAAAACTTTTCTTTTAGAATAGTGAATAGACTGGTCCAAATTGGATCTTTGTGGTTGATTCTAAACGAATGGTTTTCCGAATTAACATCGGTTTTCTCTTTACCGGCCAGGGAAAGAAAATTGCACGCACTTCCAAAGAATGCTAGGTTTTTACGGCCCATTTCGCCAAAGGCTAAAATATACAAATATCTACAACATATATATTTACCTAAATTATTAAAAAAAGTGTGAATTTTTATGTTAGTAGAGAACATAATTTTGCATTTCTTAAAATTTAATTATAAATAATAAAACACGTTATTACGCCTATCGAAGGGATCGAAATTCTTATAAAATCGGCTGTGGCGGAAACCTTACGGTAACACGCCAATATTGCAATAATATTAATCTTAAAACAAAAAATAAAACCAACTTACCTATACAAGACACCACCGTTATGTTTCGAATTATAATTGTACTGCGACCAAGAGCGGCCATTCGTAAAAGCTCCAAACTAGCATGAGATTGTTCATCAGAAACGGATATTTTTTTAGTGAAATATTTCCAAAAAACGTCAATAATACTATTATCGAGAATACCTTAAACGGAAATTAAAGATAAATATGTAACTAATGAAGTGAGGAAGAATTTCAACTCAACTTGGCACTAACATCACTCCTTACCTTTGCTAACCCACTCCCTGATAATTTTCTCTAAATCATATAAACAGGTGCTAGGAACGAATTTGAGTAAGTCTATTAGTCTATTTACAACCGTAATGCCATGCTCCCTAAAACGGTTTAAGATGAAACAAGTCCACTTAATATCACTTTTGAACTTACATCATATCTGAAGCGTCGGTTTTTAAATAAATTGTTTTAAACGCTTGAATGATCACATCTGTTCTGTCTTGTTCGTTTCTCTTCATGAGGGGAAGCATTGCTAAAAAAGTAGCAACAAGATTGATTTCTAGTGAATGCTAGAGCATGAATCTTTACCCATTATGCCGATTTTCGCGTTATCTAAACCAAATTGATACGCTGCAATAAAGAAGGCTACTGCCTCGTGCATATCACTTATACAGGTGGTCTCAAGTAAATCTCTCATAAGATGAATTGCATCATCTAATATTGTCAAAAAAATTACGGCTTCTTGTAGATATTCCACCTTTTTCTAATGAAACGTGATTCATTAATATTGAAACGTGCAATACAAACGAAATTAATAATTACTTGTAAAACTTCAAATTTCTGGAAATCTTCTTCGGTTATAAATAAATCGCCGTGAGATATTCTATTTTTAATTCCATCCATTATTTGCAGGTCTTCCATATAAATGACTTTTAAACGAGACAAAAATTCTTCCATTATGACTCCTTCGTTGCTTTCTCTAATCGATACAGGGTGTTTCATAAATATACTGATAAACTTCAATGTTCGTTAATTATTCACACTTGTGTCATATGTACCTTATGTTTATTATGCTGTGTCTTACAGTCGAACACGGAAAAATCGCATATTTCATAGACAATACAAGTAAACAGAAATACTATATAAGTGCCTATGGTAGAAGTATTGGAAGACCATAGACAACTAAAGTTTACTTACTCATTCGTTTCTAAATCATCCGCAGACTTTCTCCACATTTCAATGGCATCCTTGTAGCGTCCTTCCTTTAGATACATCCTGATAAGCTCAGAGACGTCTTTTTTGGCCAATTGGTGTTCTTCGTCGTCTTCTACTGCATCTTAAAGTCATATCATTTTGTATATTAGTTTTCTCTCCTTACTAAATGTTGCTCGTGATACTATGTTTGTCAATTTTGTAATAGACCAGTTTACTACTCCAAAAGAATGGGTTAGGATGAACTGAGATATTTAAATTTGCAATCTTACTTTTCAATTGCAACAATTCTAACAGCATCTTTTTCAAATCTGGGATTATCTGTTCCCACTGCTCCTCCATCTCCTGCACCTTCAACATTTTCGCCTGCTCAATTTGCGGTTTAAATTCATCTAGCAATTGTGTTGCTTCCTTTAAGTCTTCTTGCATTTTCGATAGAGATAACTGAAACAAAATATTGCATTCTCAAAGAGAAGTAATTGGCTAGAAAAGACTTCTTACATAAGCACCAAAAGTATTGTATTGTAGAAAAGTGGTAACACAGTTGGCCGCGTTTTTTCTTACAAGCGCTGATCTATCATGCAAATGATTGACCACGATCTTCTTCAGAACATCATTTACAAGATGTCTTGGAATGGCTGTGGCCTCTTGCAGCCGGCTCCAATGCTGCATAACTCGAGCTCTGAAATTGACTTATATTTTGCCACAGAGTCCTTTCCTATACTCATCATATCGACTTACCGAACATGAGCAGAATTATCTCGAATGTGCTCTGTAAGAATGGTAAAAAAACCCTCTTGGTACTCTGTTTCTTCCTCGTTTAGATCATGTTTGCTTAAAACGTGTAGTATAACTTCCGTTATCACGTTCAAAACAGAATTTCTTAACGTGGCGGGCTGAAAACCCGTTAAATGCAACATCGATGTTGAAATTGATTATTTGTAATAATACCTCATGGTATAAGTATTTGTTCAAATACAGAACCTCGGGTAGCATAAGTTCCGGCAACGAACCTGCCAAAGCCGTTAAAAATTGGGCACAAAATCTTGATCCCTGAAAGCATTAATCACCTATTCAAATTACTAATAAAAGATTAATGAAGCTCATATAATTCTTCACACTTTAGGTATGTAAAACATCACCTGGCTATCTTGAAATTTCTCCTCAGTTTGCCACTCTGTTATTTCTTGAACTAAAGCATGAATTAGCCCTTTACAGCCAAAGCTAACCACCAGTTGCTTTATTCCGTCAGGGAGACATTGGATCAGATGTTCTTCATTTTTGATCATTTGTACTATTCGAATTGTAAAAGTTGTACTATGGTTGTAAGTTTGGAGCAAAGTACCTATAGAACTTATTATAATAAGAAACCACACAACTGAATTTTCACATTCTTAACCTATGAGGTTGAAAACTTCCTCTCTGGTTTCCTTTTCTCCTTTTATTAGTGGATTCTCAAGAAATTTGTAGCAAAGTTCAGCGACAATAGTAATTAAATTCTCTTCCACAACAGGAGGATCCCAAAATAGGCCTATTTCCATTTGAAAAATGTTATTTAAAGATAAGAGAATGTTTTTCTTATCCAAGTCAAACATTAAATTAGTGACCTTCTTGTTCCTTTTCAAGAGGCCCTGGTTTTTTGCTTTAATTGTGTTTTTTGCTTCAATAACTAGAACCGTTTGGACGTATATGTAGATTATCATTTTTATTACATTTTGATATTTTTGTCCCACTTCTTCAGTAATGTTAGACCGGTCCTCTATCAAAAAGCCTAAAGATTTCGTAAGGTCTACAACCACTAAAAATAAATTTCCTTGATATATTATATGTTAATGTTATTTGCTGATGTTGAAGTAAAGCTAGTTATCAAAGGAACCAAGAAGTAGGTGCTCAAATTTTACTTTAACATTTAGCTCTAAAGAATTAACCAAATTTGAAGAATTTGTATTAATCATACCTACCCCTATGTAGATCTTGGTAGGATTTAAAAATTACATCCATTTGCACTGTATCTTCATAGTACAATATCGAATAAAATACAGGAAAATTTTCTAAGATAAATTCTGGGCCTTCTTCTTTAAGGCACAATTTGGCGTCTACAAGCATATTATAGTCAAAGTATAAAATATAATTTAACACATGGAATTCATCCATAAGCTTACACAGTGTGTCTAAGAAAAGCATGCCTTCCTTCAAATTCTGTCAAAATAAAATCTATTTGTAGACACTTTTTCTCCTCTATATTATGGTTACTTTAGATGGAGTTTCAAATCACTGCAGAGAGCATCCTTATCTTGGACATATTGTATAAAAATGTACACAATTCTCACCTTTTAGTCTATTAATGATTTCCTTAGATTGGATAAGGTCCCTAACAAAATAATCATCATTCTCAGATGCAAGATCTTCCCTTTTTGAGGGAATAACAAAGTTAAAGTGAGCCATATATTATAAGAATAATGGTCCTAAAAAGAAGCAAATACATTATGTACTTACAATCAAAGTGCACACTTCGAAAAACATATTTGTAGCGAGCTACAGATTGTCAATGTTGCTGCCATACTTGTAACTATATCTAGAGAGTGCAGCTCACCCAAAATAGAATTTAACAAGGATTGAAACAATGAATGCAGTAGGGAATACAGAGGTAAATGTCCCTAAAGTACTTACGACTTGATTTAAAATTTAAAACCTTTGGACAGGGTTCATTTGCATTAAGAACGAGATGAAGTGTGTATATTATGTCGTGATTATACCATCTTAATAATGATGTTATAACTTGCTTTCTAAAGAATAGAACATCTATATACCTATTATGTAGGAGAATCCTAGTGATATACAAGCCCAAGGGATATTGAACAGCTTCGTTGACCAAAAATTACAAATCAATGCTGCTAGTAGACAATGAAAATCTATATAAATAGAAAGAAAATGGTATGAAAAAACACGAAACCTTTTTTTCACATTTTTAAATAGATCTTTTCATTAATTGGAGTTATCCGTTATTTTTGAATCAAACTTCTTCTTCTTCTTTTTCGCTATGCATTTGGTACCCTTGTCACGATACCAACGTAGAGCCAAATTTTTTTTTCGTGGAATCAGGAGTATAGCCTCTGGGAATCTTGCACATGAGGGCCCGAGAGTATATTGATGTGGCAACACTGTAGTCATTTCATTAGCTATAGTTTATGGAAAGACTTTTTTGAATTTCGGTATTTATTATTTTTTACTATTTTCTCCTCGATTTTTCTAAGAGTTTAGTAAGTTGAACTATTCTTTAAATTTTTAAAGCTTGCCATAAAAACACTTGAATTGCCGGAAGTTTCCTCATTTCTGTAACGATTCTATTTGAATCAAATATAGTTTCTCAAACTTAATTATCGCATTACAAGTTCCTTCACCATAACGTCGCCAAATTTCTCGGTTTACGCATATTTTAATTCTCTTTAATAAAACAATGAATACTACCTGTTTCGTTGCCTAAAAGCTTCAATTTCAAGCAAGTCTAGAGGAACTACCTAGGGTTACCCTCAAGTTCAGTATACACACATATCATGAATTGATGTCTAAAATTTGCCATTCAAGAACCAACGTTTTGGAACGTTAAATATTGATGCATCTCTTTTGATTCGGGTAAAGTAAATAAAAGAAGTGGGTAGGCATTTTCAGTATTTATTGATAGGTATAAACACCAGAATTATATTTAACTATATAACACCAATAAATACAAGAGCTGTTTAATATGGCAACAGTTTGGCCTCCGGTATTGGGTATATTTTGTAAAAATTGAGCACAAACATGTGGTGGCGAAAGATAGTACTACATACGACTTAATATTCTATTACAGTTGTGTGGTCTGGATCTAAATGCATTTTAGTTTCATGCTCAAAATTTGCCAACAATATGGAAATCACCAATTTCTCTAAGTAATACAGAAAAGAAAAATCCCACGTAGCAAAATGAAACACATATTACTGAAGATACCTTATTTATCAGGGTTCTAAGGGCAGTGAATCTTTGGAATGTTACTGATAACAAAGAACAGCCAAATACAAATTCACTGCATTAGCACTGACTATAACCATAAGAGATACAGAATTGACTAAATGTAGGTAAAGTTGCGTGTTTTAGTGCTGAATATGTATTTGTCATAATTTTTTTAAAAATAGTTGGATTATTTATATATTCAAAGCTCTTTTGACTTCTCATAATATCCAATACTAGATACATGAACAACTGAAAACTCAAATTGCTATTTACAATGATCTTATTTTTAAATTTATTTTTATCGAAATTTTATTCAGCATTAAAATGTCTTGTCTCTCCACCTCAGGTGGTAAAGTGGCAATGCTAAGGCATCGAATTCGTAGCACCCTGTATATTACACAGCGACGTGAGAAGTTTATTCAAAACCTCAATAGCAAATTAGGTATTTGAGAAAGGATTAAACACAAAAAGCAACAATTTACCTAAAAATAAACACACAGTTTGTATGTTTAACAATAATCACATCTCTTGTGGCTAATTTGAGACTCTTAATGATAAGTTCAATAAGTAAGTGGTTAAATAGAGTGCGACTACGATATAAAAATAGTTTGTATTGAGCACAGTAAGGATAAATGGAATGTGTTCAAAACGACCAAGTAACTATCTGAGAACACATGCCTAAATAATATTTATTCTAGTACGTATTATTTACCTATTACACATGCCAGCTTCTGGCCCAGAAGCACCACTCAATTTGATTGAGTTTACCAATAATGAGTAATAATAACCGATTTATTTACAGCTGTATCACAAAAAATAAAACTAAATAATATAATCTCCAGAACAGTAAAATCTCCTAATACTTATTATGAAGTAAAAAAAATTGCAATTGTTTAGTAAATGTCTAATAGTTAACCTAAACATTAACATTAATAGAAGGTTTTTAGGAAAACATGAACTATATGACGATCTCGTTATATCAGTCTGTACATTTTCAAAGCGGTTTCAGCGCACCTTTACTTCAGTCGATTTTTTCTCATACTTAATGATCCCTAGAAAACATAAACAATTTATAAACACAACACAAAGCCTCTGCACGCTTCCGAAATCGGCAGTACGAACGACATGCATTTGATCGCAACACGTGGTTAAAAACAATTAAACTTACCCTCCACTGCCAGGATAATAGTAGGGTGGGGGCCTCTCGTACTCTGTCGGCGCTCTTTGGTAATGCGGAGGTCCACCATTTGGGAAATCTACCCATTGCCTGGAAAAACACACAAAAGCAACATTTATTAAGAAGCAACAACTACAAAAAAGCTTTCAAAATATCCTGTTTTGCCACCCAGGTTAGTACACGATAACGATAGATGTATCGTTCTTATTCAAAGTACTTATCAAGTCGTGACCTCCCTTTTTGACATACTTATGACCATTCAGGATGCGTTATTTTAGACCCACACATGTCTTCGTTTAGAAAGATAATTTGATTTTTTAGCAACATTGTTGAAAACGATCACTAAGGCAAACACATATGATCCAAACAGAAATGAAGCGATACGAGCACCCTTTAAATTTTGAAATAAACTAAGAATTTCTCTAAAGAATAACAAATATCTATTATATATTTAAAACATCTAACAATAATATAAACACAACAAATTATTTAAAATATTTATTAAAATCTAGTAGAAGTTAGGTATTTGTCATTGGGATCCTGTTTATATGGGTTTTGATAACCGTATCTGAAATTATTAAGTAAAAAGTATTATAAATTTTCCGTAAATCTGAAAATCTGAATGTCTTTCTGAATGTAAGTTACTGAAAAGTGTTAGTAAAAGGTCTTTCGACCGGGAATTGGCGACTAATAAAACAGTTTGGCTATCTACGCATACAAGGAGATGATAACAATGCCGATATACAACTCTTTAGATTTAATAGACAACATCGCAAAATGTTCTCATGAAAATTACTAAAGTTATGATCGAACATTCATGGAATCATTGGTTTCTCTCCTCATATATCATTTACTACCATTTTGAAAACATTTTTACTTTTATTACTTACTTTGGTGCCATGTCAGCATACCGCGCATCAGGCGGATTAGATCCGGCAGGGTAGTTCCTTCCTAAATCGCGGCCCGAACTAGGTCTTTCATCGTACCGTTTGCCCTTCTTGCCTTTCTTTTTGCTTCGTTTCCCTCCACGGCTGCAAACAAAATACTCTGTTGAATTAAATTAGCTCAGCAGCTCTGTATCCAATTAAAAGAACATTAGTGTTATCAATGCATAAGACACTGTAGGGTAGTGACAGTCGATTGAAGGTGAAACTAGTCAAAACAATGAAATATTTAACTGACATGTAGTTAAATAGATAACAAACCAATTGGAAAGTTAAGTACAGAAGTATGGAAATTATTAAGGCCCACACGGATTAAAAAAAAATTCCAAAAGCTACAGATAAATTTGACTTATGGCTTGCATTCGTTGTAGGGATGTAGCGTAGAAAATCATTAAATTTCATGTTCTCTTGAAATTGCTTTGGATTTCAAGAGAAGTTTAATCACATTAAAACTCGTGTAAAACTAATTTTCTTACGAAACGCTTCTTGGAAACAGTAAGTCCAAGAAAACGCTTCTTGGCATGCATCTTATATTACAGCATACAAACACTCGCATGTGCTCCAGATTGACCGAGTTTGCAACATCTTATCCGAGTGGATTCGTCGACGACAAATTAGTTTAAAGAGTTATTGCTATGACTACTTACTACTGAATATTTTAATAATTTTGCCAAAGCAATTACATTAACGATGTGTCAGCGGAAGTGGAAATAATAGGCATTTTCACGAAAACCTTTGTAGCTAACTTCTATCCCCATGCAAGACTCACCTGTTCAAGGGAATATTATCCCCTCGATCGGCATACGCATCATACAAATATTCTCTGCAAAAGGACATAAAAACAACGCTTTTAAAATCAAAATAGACAATAATATACACTGACATATTATACACACATACATTTGTTACCAGCCAACGGACAAGCATTATGCAAAACACAAATATGTAGGCAGATTATGTCGCAAGGAAAGAGAACCAAATAGCTATACTGAGTCCAATATTATTTCATTTGCCATTGAGATTTTGAAACCTTTGCGGATAACTAAGATTTTGAATTCGAAATTTCAAGATTCCTGCCTTTAGCACGTGAACCATCCCGTAAGAACGGGCCTACCATCAAATTGCTTTCATTTGTCACAGCTTGGTGACAACAATGGTATTCCTATGGGTGCGTCGGGAATCACCTCTGGTTCAAGTAATCTGACGTTTGAACTATGAGTGTGCAACTGGGCCTTAAGATACCAGTAAAAAGCTCGATCGTTGCGTGAACGAATTTGCTGAGCGTAAACGCAAGAGAGAAATTAAGACATCATCCAAAGTTAGTTCACGCTATTTATTTCTCCATCATGATGATTTTTATTTAAATGTTTTAGATAGTCCATAATGATGAGAAAAACTTGGAGCAGAAACGTGGTTACAGTGTTTACGCGAATTTTAATTTCAGCTTTTCAAGACTGTCTTGGCTCCTCGTTTGATATTGTTAAGCTAAGAAACGCTGCATTACTACATCAATAAAATCGATATCATTATGACGAGTAAAATCGAGAAATCTGGTGAATATGCATCAACGCGTTTCAGTGCTGTCGATTTTTGAATCACCCTGTAGACCAAAAAATGTTTAAAAAGCGCGAGTTGAAAAAAAACTCAATGGGCGTCATTCCAACCTCTTTGTACAAATTATAGCGACTTTATAATTTGGGGGGGAGATCAGTTCTTGCGTGTGAACTTTTCTTTAGGACAGGCTAGGACAGCGACCAAGCTACTAGACGCTATATGCACCTAATTCTAAAGTTAATTATCAAACTATTTAAGATAAACTTACGCCTCAACGTAGTGGTCATACGGCTTGTGTTTCTGATACAGGTTGGCCAACTTCACAGCTATTATTATAGTAAGCACGTACAAGACGATGGTCCAGAACAAGCTGAACCAAAAACCGTTCTAAATGGAAAACAAGCGGGTTTACCTTCAGTAAATATAGACGTTAGCCGTTTTTTAGTTTAATTGCAAAGCGATATCGTTCTTGGAATTTGTCATTATTTACACGTGCAAAAAAAGGCCAAAATCACTTTTTTTGTATTGCTATGCAACTAATAAAATTTGGCTATACGTGGATGGGTTGTACGTCGTCAAACTTACCCATGGAAGCAACACTTTATCGCAAGTGGAGGTCAGAGTCCCATTGATAACTAAACTAAGCGGTCCACATTGGCCAATTTTATTTTCAACGTGATCCTTCACTCGGTCGATGAACTCATTGATCAAATGCTCGGTGACATTTATGAAGTGATGGGCACTCTAAAAAAAATAAGTATTGAGTAAGCCTCCTCACAGAATTATTTATACCGGTTTACAACAAGGACGAGCATAAGACATGTAAACACAGATTCCTGACATAATGGTGCAAGTGAACTGAATTAGATGGATGCACCAACGATCAACAGAAGTGAAAGTCTCTTACAGAATTGGCACCTGCAGACAAACTTTTCCTATAAAACATAGGGATTTATCGTAAGCATTGCATATATTATAATGGGTGTAACAACAAAGTACGACATTGAGGAAAATGAGAAAAGTTGAGACCCACAACACCTACATATGTTTTTCTGCATCTATTTTGAAAACGAAAGGTGCGAAGTGATGAGCTTTACAAAAAATGGTTCTCGCAAATAGTTCGTATCAAAACGGATCAAAGTTCACATACCTCATTAAGAACCTTAGTTCCGTTTACTCTTAAAATTGTCTGTGCACGTTCAACGTCTACCTTTAGATTCTCTACGGCTTCTGAGAAATTGTTGTATCCCATCTTTATTTGTTCGCTAACACTTTTGGCATTATCCTAAAATCGATTAAAATAATATTTTTACGCTTTTTATCCAAGTCAACATGTAATAAAAATTAAACAGGCTTTTTTTGACGAATTCATATTTCAGAATGAGTGCTCCGGTCTCTTTACACCCTGAAATATTAGTATGTCACTAAGAAACATCCTCTATAATATTATTCATATACGAATATCTATATCTTGTTTAGCACAAGGTGCAATAAATATGAGAATAAAGCTAGAAATAATTTAATTCGAAAAAAATATGTCAAAAAACACTTAAGATATTTTTTTCAATATTTGATCATTTTGCTTCATTGATAATTCCTTACTTACTATTAAGTCCTCAGACAAACTCTTCATCGGGTCTATGAGCTTGTCCTCATAAGTTCTTAAATGTAGTAAGCTCAATTGAAGGTTACTTTTTAAACTTTCTTGACTGGATCCAAGAGATGCAATTATACTTTCCAATGTAGATGCCAATTGATCCAAATTGTAGTTAGTTAAGTTATGACTCAACTGGATTGGGGAATAAAGGGAAACTTCAGTTATTGAAGAGTGCGTCAATTTTCAGAAAACTTACTTCATCCATAAAACCTTCTACGTTTATCTGAGGGGCAAATTTTCCTAAGTTATCGAAAACGGTTTCATTGATAAGAACTAGATCGGCATTAATGCTGACATTGGTCAAATTGAGCGAATTCAAAGCGTCGGAGATATTATATTCAGACTCAATTTTGTCCAAGTCGAACTTAGTACTCAAGTTAAACGTTTGGTAGATGCTCATATTTTGGTGGCACTGAGACATCAATGTGCTGGGCTTTATGTCCACATCCAGATTAAAATTATAGTTATCCAAGAGTCGTATTACTGTGTAGTTGTTCGAGTTTGGATTCCTTAACGGGGCACAGATAGCTTTTTCCGATATGACGCCCGAGAGAAGGGCAGCCAGGGTTATGATGGATATGATAAATCCGAGAAGGAACATTATGAACACGGCACTGAAAATATACAAATTTATAACTTGAAAGTTAGTTCCCGTCAGTTAATATTTGTTTTATTAAATGAAGTAAAAGCGATAAATTTGAACCACACATCGATCAAATACGACTGTTTTGTTGCTATTAGGATTGTAGTAGAGCTGTTCTTGGAGAACTTGCCGATGTGTGGAGATTCCTAAGCTTTGCGAAATTTCATAATTTAACGCGAATAACTTACCACAAAAGGAAATTACTGCCAGCCCCTTTATTACAACAATTATCGCTATATCCATCTGGTCTCTTCCCGCAAACTCCGCAAATAAGACCCAATAATATACAAACCGTGACGAGTAACAACGCACAACTAATGGCGATTCCTACATAGTACCGATATTTTCCATATAATTTAATATAGTTTTTACTCGTGTCAATAGGCGAAGAGGTACTCGACAGTATTTGTTTTTTGGCCTCATCAATGGTGTTGGTGACACGGTCAAGGTTAGTTTTAATCGTTTCTCCTGCAAAAAACTTGACGATTAAAGACACAAATATCCAGGCAGTATCCATAGAGTGGCACCTGCGGTGTTGAGCTGCTTTTTTGCTGCCGACAGACCAGTTGTCACCGAACTATTTATTTGTTTTTGAATGTCGTCTAATTTTTCAATACCCGACTTGACATCTTTCGTTAACTGAATCACGTTAAGTTCATCTAAACTTTTAATTGTGGAGGAAAGATCAGGAACCTGGAGTAGGAAAATGTAAATTAGTGAAATCTACATGCTGGTTTAGATATTTTAGGAGTAATAGTTAAATGAAAAGTCATCTCTCTCTCTGGCAAGTCAGGCAAAACACCAAGATATCTGTTAACCATACGAGGGCTGACTGGATGCCAGAAAGGTCTTTTAAAGTACTGCATTGAGTGGGTAGTTAAACTTTAAAACTATTATTGACGTTAAAGGCAGCGAAGTTTAGAATACAAACATACGGGGTGTCTACATCCACCGTACACTAGTTACAGGTCTAAAACATTCAAAATTGAAAAAAAAAAACATGCCTTCTTACACTTCTACCGTGCGTGAATACTAAGATTCTTACCTTGGGAAAATACCTGTCCAGGTACTGCATGTAAATGAAATATATTATAAATACATCCTCATCTCTTATTTTTATTACTATTTAGTCCAATTTGTGAATTTTGTAATATCTAGTAATTTACCTATTAAGTGCGGAAAATTTACATGGACCAGTGCGATGGACACTTTCCCACGTGCAACGTACAATATTTTTCCTACGAGCGCTTGTGTCTTGACTTTGTTGTCTTCTGCAAGTTTGGACGTTCATTGCGCATTATTTCGTTTCTTACTAGCACCAATTTGCAAAGGATTTGCGTTTTAAGTAACTACTCATACGTCACAATCCACAGACTAACAAGACGCCAAAACCATGCTTCTTTAAAATGTGGAAAACGCACATCTACTGAGATGGTATGGAATAAAGTTCCTTTAGCGGACGCCGGTAGGAAAAAACTGTATGGAACACGTCGAGAGATATTTTGCATCGGAGCAAAATATGAGTTTTGAATGAGAAAGGCCGAAAAAGGTCTTAATGCAGATGACAAGTGTTTTTCAGCACTTAGAGACGAACTGACCACTAATATATTACCTTATTGAAATGTATATTTGTTTGCAGTTGACTGATTGTTGTCAACAGTTCCTTACATGCGAGAAGCCCACATTCTGTTAAAGTAGTGGTGAGATCCCATTTAACTTTGCGAAGAGCTAAAACGATAGACGAGAATTAGAAAATCTCTGAGCAGTAGGGTCAGAGCAAAAAAAAAAACAACGTTATAATCACTTCCCTGCACGTGTCGTATCGGACATGCTACTTTTCCACACCAACCCGGTATAAAACTTAATAGCTCACCGTCATTTAACTGAGAAGCATATACTCTTAACTTGTTAGTCTGATTCTTCATATCGTACAAGGTATCATTGATCGCATTTAAATTGTCGACGAACTGGTAAATCGTGGATACAGCCGAGGCATTGGTGTATTCCTTTAAGTATTCCATTGTAATATTGGACCCGTCTTAGCAGCGGAAACAAACATTAAATCCTTAGAAGGAGAACACCTGGCAACGACACTCAACTTACTGTTCATAAGTTCAGTTAATACATCGGCGAATTCATTATAATTGGTATGCAATAAGTGATATATATGATTATTGGTTGTATTCATGTAAGTGGTCACATCTACGATTGAAGTGTTCATGTTTTCTGGAAACTTATCCAACCCGACGTGCAGCTGCTGGTTACTTGTAAATGCGCAAACTATGCAGAAACTGTATAAAAACCCTCAGTAGCTTTTAGTGTGGAGCGAAAAGGAAAAAGTATCACTTACAGTAATCCTGTCCCGCACAAAATTAACAAGGTACCCGCAACGACCTTCTTAGTGGTATCTTTATTTTTGTCCGATGCTTGAGGCTTGGCACCGCAATTGCCGCAGCAACGGCAGCAACAGAAGAACAAACCGCATACTGGGAACAGTACAATGCATAGAACCAAAAATACCACTATCGCTATTAAGCTCGAATAGTATTTGGCGATCTTGGAGCTACTTGGTAGGTTAATTTCAACGTTGTTGTCGTTGAGCGAGATCAAACCTGAAAAAGAAAAACAGATTACGTGCATTATGATGCATGCAACTCTTGCGAATAAATTTTTATCCCGGATGCCAATTCCAAAAGAAAGGCAGAAAGATGTACAGGGTGTTTCGTATAAAAATTAATTATTCTCAAGCTTAAACCAGGCTAGTTGAAGCTGTAAACAGATGGAACGTGTCATAACTTATTTATAAGATTTGATGGCAATTATGTCTATTTACGCAGTTGTGGATTTTGGAGATCGATCGAACTAACCCTCGTATTTTAAAAACGAAAACGTTTTCGGAAATCGCAAGTACAATAATGGCACCGCTCCTCTTAACACGAGCTTTTCAAATACCATGAAATCCTGGCGATAATCGAAGCGATGAAGTACCTTAGTGAGTTCCCGTTCTGATTGAAATTGATTAATTACCTTCAACAGGTATTACGACGTTAAGTAATCATGAATCATCTAATCTAATGTAAGTAGTTTATTGGTTTAACTCTACAGGGTGGTGCCAATTTACGGGAATGTTAAGGCGGTGAAAAGAATCCGAAGTCTTTCGGAATTGTCGGCGCAAACCGAACGGGTCGAATCTCGCCTCCAGTCGCAAATGTAAGCTGCAGAGCACATTTAGATGTAAATTTACGAGGTGTACCGATTTCGTTGATTTGGCGATTTCAATTTTGGAAGAATCTGCACTCGTCCCTGTTTTACCATGGGAACGTCCGACGACCTCGTTGAAATCGCAAAACGCTGAAAAAAGGCACGACGACCCACAACGAAGGTAAAGCTTTGAGGCAGCCCAATGGACATACTAGCAAAAATCGATACATCACTAGACCTGAAGTAGGTTACAACGGTTACGACTCACAGCTGCAATACGGTAACGACCTATCTCTCTTCATATTACGTAAACAACAATGCCGAAATAAACAGTTAAGTTGGCAGGTCGCCAGACCAACTACGAATCAAAGAAGTAGGAAGTGTGTTTCTTTTGACCAGAAAAACGGATTGTTCACATATTGTTTTAAGTGCTTGTTCGATGTATAACCCAATTTTCTGAATTCCCTCCTCTATGCAGGGTACTCGTTTTCGGAGCCCAGGAGATCACGTGAAAGATATGCGAAGCCGGCTGAATTGGTTCTCAACTCAAACTTACTTTATAGGCAGTTTTCGAGGGGCTCGCGCACTCCTCTGGTAAGGTTAATGCGGACAGGGGGGGGGGTTGCAAATTCGAGCCGATATGGCGTTGCCGCAAACTGGAACGGCACCATGAAATCCAGCAGGAATTCAAGCAAAGCAAAACCCAAATAATTTAACCACCACTTTGTCGGCCAGTCGGGGGTGTTAACTGTTATTGTACAGGTCAAGTATCGCAAGATAATGTGTCGAGCATTTCTCACAAATTCAAAGATTTATTCGACGTTACACAATTGCGAACGCTTATTATCGCTATTTGCCAACATGCATCATGCAACGTTGCAAAGAAATTGTTTTAATGTCAATAAATGTGGGTTAGTAGTGCAATAACTCAGTTATGGCAAAAAATGCGATTATCTATTATAACATTTTTCACGCCACTGATTTGGATTACATTTCGCAACAGCAATGGGGCGAATGAAAAAAAATTAAAAAAAAAACTCTTACTTTTTATCTGGTAAGTTTAGGATGAGGCGGTGGCAGCTGCCGCCTTTACAACGGGATCGAGATGGGACAATTTCTGGTGACGACCAAAGAGAAGAGATACAACACGGTGCAGACCAAACGTGTAGAATGTTGCTAACTCTGCCGTATCGACCTTTGTCGGCCTCGATACGAACAATGGTGTTGACATTTCCGCCTTTTTTCAAGAAGTAAACGCTCCAACTGTGTTGATGTATCATTCCATTTTGTTGCTATTCGGTTAATGTCAATGTTTTCTTTCGTAACGTGCCATTACATCGCTTATTGCAAAAATGAATGCCGTTCGCGTAATTTTTTTGAAGATCGAAACGCTTCATCACCACAAAACTGCTTAGGTGGTGGTGGTAGTGGTGGTGGTGGTGGTGGTGGGGGGTAGTGGCGCACCTGTCAACTTTCATTTCGGGAGAGTTCGCTTTACAATTTGTGACAAAAAATCTGAGTGTAAAGTCTCAGCGAAGCACCAGTCGACCAGCCGCCGGCCGAAGGGAAATATCTGGAGAGGACATTGGAAAATGTAGCTAGCGGAAACCCGGTGGACGATGAGGAAGAAGCATCTCCCAACCCAATTGTTGAACTATTTCCAGGGTTTGTCTTGCACGTGGTGCGGTGCTCCATTATCGTGTCGGAGATCGATTCTTCATTGGAGTACGCACTTCAATTAAGAATCGATGTGCTTCGTTCAATTGTTCACCGGAAACTTCTGCATTCGGAGTTTGTCCGGGTATCGAGCGCACAAAAGCACCTTTTGGGGTACAACTTTTCTTTAGATTATCGTACTGGAACGTTCCCTCAACCAAACCACCGAGCATTAACAAAGACATCTGGAGGTTCGACTGACCCTATCACCTCACCAATGTGTTGCTAGTTTTGCGCGACCCTCTTTAAAAGAAAGTTACGCCGAGATACGTTGACTCTCTGTAGTATTGAACGCGGAAATGATGAATTAAATCGAATCCTGAAATCAGCACTTACCGTCCATGAAAATGTCAGTCGGACTGATGGCGTTTACAAACCCTTTCGTCAGCTTGTAGAGCCCGCCCATTCCTGCGGCATTGAATTTGGTGCTACTGAAGTAAGTCGCATTGTCCACATAGTCGCTATACGTGACGTTGTCCTTAAGTTGGATCACTGCAGTGTGGAAATTCCGGGCGATATCGTTGATTTTTACTGCAAATTGACCTGGAAATTGAAGTCAGATCTGGTTGGAAGCACTCATTATTGCGACTTGGAACGCTATGAAGAACGCAACCGTGAAGGAATACTCCTTTTCTCACGACCCCCCACGGAAGTAAATACGATCTACGGGGATAGTGGTCGCGATAACGAATACTAACACGCACGTGTGTTAGAAAAAAAAATGAATGGTGGACAGAGTGCAACGAACTTATCTAGCTAGACCAACTACCCAAACACACTGTGTTATTTTTAAAACTTTCATGGAGCGTTTCACTTGGCGTATTTTTTTAGTTAGAGAAATCGCTGGAAGTAACTTCATGCTGAACTTTGTGCTTCAAAATCTGAACCCGGATCACGCAAAAGGAAATATACAATATTGCACTCGCGAATCGGTTTCCACCTCACAAATAGCTCAATAAATGCCGCCTGTGTGTGAGAATTGTCCAAATTCAACGCCTAAAGCACTCAAAAGCATCAACGCTATTCTAAACGCTACATATATCTTGTACTTTACAAATTCTTAAAAAACACCACCCTACAACGAACAAAAGCCTGGTGGTATCTTTCAGGAACCGATAATCCTTCGCACATGATTTGCTCTGCTGTGTTAATCCCACGAGACTGATGCTATTCATCATCCACCTTAATTCAGAGGAAATTTTAAACCAGCAAAATCTATTTCTAAGTTTTACTCGGAAAATATAAACAACACGCTGCATGGCTTTCATATGATGCCTCAGGTGTATAATAAAGCATTGAAAAATACCTGCGTATCTCACACAAAAACGGTCATAATTCTAGGATTGGCTGCAGTTCAATGCTAATATATTAAAGCGGAGGGCTGTGACAGAAATATCTATAAGTAAAGCGTGATAAATTCCATCAGATAATTGCGTTTAGTAAAGGGTTTTTAATAAATTTAAGCTTACCTCCTCCATCGGAGAGTTGCACAGCTAAAATCACAAGGGCGAACGACAGAAAAGCGCTGGCAGCGTTTACTGCGTGTCTCTTTCTTCTCTCTTTACTTTTCTTCATTTTGCTCAATAGTTATTGTGCTCTCGGCTCGCTAGCCTCGTAAATTCTAATATCAATACATGGGTTTGATTAAAACGCAATTATTCATTGCTGTAAAACCTGATACGCGGGGAGGCAGGTACGATGAAATGATAAGATTAGATTAGTTTCCGAAAAAATTAAATACTTTACTAATTGCGTTAATGGCAATGCAAAAGGTGCTTAAGTCTGATTGGCAGTCATAGTTGGGCGAATTTGCATCGCAATTCAATCTGAAACAAAAACAATAATGGTCAATAATACAGTGAATGAAGAAGGAACGTGTACCTGCAAGGCACCATGCTAAACGTATAGGAAAACGGTACAACTGCCTCGTACAACTAATAGTTGTTGGAGGATGTCGAACGTTCAACTGCTGGATTTATAGCCTCGTTAACGTAAGTCGTAAGATGTAAAGACGTAAGAAACAGAAAAACATTGATTATTCCTCTGGCACTTACAGACCACAGAGACAGCCAAGTCCCACTGAAGATCCCCACTAATCGAAAGGAAGACGCGAAAAATGCTTTACTCGGCTGGTTTCATTCGCCCAATCCTGCCATATGACAACTGTGTAACGGGTCCGCCAAATGCGGCGCAGGAGAGTAAACGTCAATTTGACAGAAACGCTCAATTGTTTTTCTGTCAGCTATGTGTCACGTTGGCAGTCGCCATTTATCGTTATGGAGTAGTAACGATTCGATAGCGATACGATTGAGCGACGAATTCAAGTTATTCAAGAGCACCATAGAAATTATGCTAAAATGATAAATACGTTTCGATCGATACGTGATTTTTTTCGGCTGGCATAACCGCCCGAGTGATATCACAATCGGTGGTTTAATACGCAAATTTGAGTGAACTGATTCGGTTAGTGATCAGTCAAGGACTGGCGGACGAAAGTGTTCGTGCACCAGAAAGTGTCGCTGCCGCGAGAGAGTGTCAAGGCGAGTCCGAAATTGAGTGTAACTCGTCGTTCGCAAGAATTGGACATTTCCTCCACCAGTTTACGCTTTATTATGCACAAGGACGTGAGTTTACACCCATACAAGATCCAACTAACACAAAAACTCAAGCAGACAGATAATTTTCTCCGTGTTTTCTCGGATTGGCTCGTTGAACGTCGTGCAACCGATGCCGCTTTTTCATCGAAAATCGTCTTTACCGATGAAACGCATTTCACGTTAAGCGGGACGGTAAATGAGGAAAATTGTCGCATTTGGACCGATGAGAATCTCAGAGAATACCGAGAGCGACCGATGCACCCTCCAAAGGCGACTGTTTGGTGTGGATTGCGTGGATCGAAAGGAATCATTGACCCTCGTTTCTTTGGAGGCGATGACGGAAATGCGGTTACTGCGAATTCTGACCGATACCGTGCCATGAAGAGTGATTAATTTTTCCAAAAATTTATCGTACCGACATGAAGAACCTTCACCTCCGACAAGGTGGTGCGACATGCCGTACAACGCGCGCAAACGTCGACTTGCTGCAGTCGAAATTTGGCGAGCGCGTAATTCGCCGAAATGGAAATGCGTGTTGCCCCGCTCGTCCATGCGATTTGACACCTCTCGACTTTTTTTGAGGGGATTTTTGAGGATTGAAGTGTACGTTAATCGTCCAGATATCATCCAAGACCTTAAAAATAACATTATTGTTGAGATAAATGAAATTGGGGTCGACAACGTTGGAAAATGTCGTCGAAAATTTCGACCATCGTATCGACATTAGTCAAACCAGTCGGGTAAACATTTGAGTGACATAATTTTTCATACATAAATGGCATAGATAAACGTTCAAAATGAAACAATAAATTCGATTGAATCGATATTCTTTGCATTTTTAATTTCCTTTTCCTTTCCTGCGTCTATTTTCGCAGACCCTTTAGTAGGTTCATAGTGCATTTCGCGAGGTACATGGCCGCAGGCATAACCCAAGCCGTATTGCACCATAAAACTCACAATGCACTTTAAATCTTGGGTGATTTCCTACTTTTATTCAAATGTGTACTCTTCCGTGTCTCTACTTGATTGATTCGATATCAAAAGTCTTGCAACGACAGAAACTGAGGAAGTGAACGTAAGCAAATGTTAAAAAACTCCAATATGTAATAAGCTAATTGACGTAAAATCCAACACAGTCGGATGAGGAAAAACGAAGTTTTAAATCTTAAGCGGAAACCAGAACTAATTTCATATTCGCCAAATTCTCCTTTCTCTCTTATATCTATTTATTCACGCTTAACGAACGATGATTGTAATAGATTTAATCCCAAGGACGTGTTCATTTGCCGCTAATGTGGGTATGATCGTAGACTAAAGACACATACTCAGTTATTATAATATAAAGCGTAATAATGACTATGTCATTACTTTGGACAGTCATCGGTATTAAATTTCCTTCATCATCGACGTGGTGATGGTTGGGTAAGGCCCGGTTGCGGGATTATGGCTAAGTTCGGCTCAGCTATTCTTGACCATCGCACATTGCGAAAATATATGGAAAATCTGTTTATGTAACATTGCCGTTATTTCGACCGCAATGCACTTCCCGCGCATCTCAAAATTTACCATGACTCAAGGCTCCGCCTTAAAGCCATAAGCAGTAATATGTTTTAACCTTTCGGAGCACGTAAATCCATTTTTGTCCGAGCTAAAAATCAGTTTGGTGGTCACTTAACGTATACCTTAAGTCACTCAGTCGTGAATCGAAATGGGCTAAGGGCTGGATTAAAGAAAGATGACGTACAACGCATCGTTTGATATGGAACGCCCTCGCATTTCATTAGTTAATGCATTCTTGCGGAATTTGCGCATTTTATATAGGGTGTTTTCAAAACGTGCGGCGCAAATTTAAGATGTTCCTTGAGACAAAAAGAGAAAAAAATTGTGGTCGGCGGCACTTCCGTTTCGAAATACAGGGTGTCGGAGTGGAGAGAAAATTCTTAGGTCGATAGGTGAAAAAACCTATCGAGACTATTCGCATTACATTGGAACCGTTAACAACCCAGTTTCTACGTCACCATTGTAAAAAGCTTCTATAAACATGGACTGGAACAAAGGCGCAATTACTGCTGAACATAAGTGATTGAAAACGGTCATGAAGATCCTTGAGCTCTGAAGATCAGCCGAATTATTTACGGATTATCGTCCAAAGTGCCCGGGGAAGTTATTTCGCAATTGAAGATAACACCTCTGGGTCCGTTAGTAATGGTGTCGAATCATTTAAGATACGTATCTCGTTTAAATATTATCTTAACACTTAACCGCTATGAACGCGATTAAATATTACGATTTCACTATGAGACATGTTCCTTTGCCAAGTTGGCATCCACCTAAGATGCCTTTACGGATAGGAACTTTGGTTGAATTACGAGCCCAGTCTTCATAACGCAGTTGGATCAAACCGCATACAAGATTCATTGGTAACTCCCCCCTGGTCAGCATTTTTTGCGCTAATTTTTTCACCCGTAAAGAAATAATGAAGTTCGCCTAAAAATCACACAGGGCCGGCTTCAGCAAGTCCGGCGCCCTGGGGGAAATTTTGAATCGCCACTATACCAAAAAAAAAAAAAAAAAACCGTTGACCTAGAAAGTACGCCGCCTAACCCCCCAAGGTCCGGTACTGCAAACACCACCACTTGACCAGTGTGCAACGGAACTATCTGCGTCTACTTTATTTTCCGATTTGTGTTTATTTAGAGTAAAAAATCAATTTTTCCCGTCACGGATGCATGAGCGTGACGCCTAGTAGCACTTCATCATAGAATTAAAATAAAACTAAGAGGATCTAGTGACAGAACAATGTTATCAGCTTTTAACACGTTTCAAATGCTCCTGGGGACTTTTTCCTGGTACTAACCACCGTTACTGGTGATGAGGTACTAGCACATCTAACCTTAGAATTGCGGAACCATGAGTGCATTGACCAACAAACGACGACAGGTGGCTCGCTGTAGTTTATGGGTTGTTAAAAAATAAAACTGATCTAGTTCTTGTCGGTGTCCATGGAGACTCACTCAGGGGGAACATTTACCGTGAAAGAGTCGAGTTTTTTTTGACACCGAAAACGGAATTACTTCGCGTTGGTGGGTGTATGAGGACCAATTTAGCACGCCCAATGATGGTATCTTCTAAAGCTACCAGTGGAACCTACTCTTTATGTGATTTGAAACGCTTGCAAAACTGAGACTATTGCTCTTATCCACTTACTTCGAAATTATTCCAACGTTACTTAAGGGCATAGATAGTTGGTTTGGGTATTTTTCTTCCAGCTAACACCTTCCGAATTGCCTTTTACCATGGTTGTTGGTTTCGTTAATTTATTCGGAGTCTGCGTTTGCCCCGGCCACCTTTAGGCAACCCGTTCGAAGGGCCCCGAAGACTGCGAGTGCCGAGTTGAAACCGGTAATATCAAAATTTCAAACTGAAATTATTCTGAATTTATTGCAGACGTTAACGACGGTCTAAACAACCTGCCACTCCCGAGACCCCCAAACCAGGCCCTTCTGGTTTAAGACGCAACCAACCGAGCAGCGCACTAAGTTTCCGGCATTAAACATCTAATAACCCTCTGTCTACGTAATAATACATCAACAAGTCTAGAGTTCAATGAGGTCAATGAAACGTAATTAAACGCGACAATTTTCTATTCCATTCCCGTATAAAAACGGGAACGCCATAATGCAATATTATCACGCACTCTATTGAAATTGTTAATTTTTGCACTTACACTGCACATGGTGTGTATTAAAGTGCACACATGAGTCACAAAGGGCATTCAACCTGTCATCAACTTGTATAAGCCTGCATGTGTAGCCCTTGCGATCGAGTAAATCCATCGCAAAGAATGGCTCTTTCACCAGACGTTATTTGGCATTAGTTGTTTTTCAGATATTAGAGAAAATGGACCATCAGGACGTCCGTTCATTTTTTGTAGTCCAGGAATGCAGGTCCCTACCCATGACTTACTGGACGAAATAAAAAGGGATGGAGCAAAGGGTAAGTATTAAATCGAATAAAAATTAAATATCTAAATTCTGGATATTCAATAATTTCAATTCGGAATGCCGCACAAACACAGTTGAGAAATGAGTGGGCATCGATTAAAAGACCATTTTCAGTGTAAGTGGAGGTTTGTCTGAAGGTATAGAAAGTGGACCACTAGTCCACACTAATGATTCGTGCATATCTTTTAAGGTCGCGTGTCGCTTTATTATTTAGTATGAAATAAATCCTCGAAGAGTTTAACGTCAAATGCATCTCATACACTAATAAATGATGGCAAAATTGGAATACAGCCTCCAGTCGGAGACTTCTGCTCAACTGTCGAAAGCTAGGCCAAGTTTAGAACATCAGAAGTTAAATAGGTAATCAGCCTCTAGCTACTTTGGACGATGTTTAAAAATCATCAACCTTACGATCGGAAAACCTCTAGTGAAATATAATAGTTTTCGAAATTATAAGAGAAAAAATGTTTTAATAAATGCAACAAAAATTTAGTTTCGTGGTAAATAAAACAAGAATAAGGCAAATAATACGATTCATAATAATATAATAATAATAACGATAATGGTAATAAAAAAAAATTAATAAAAAAAGACTAAAAAATCTTTCACCTTTTGGTGAACGCAAGCTAGGGTAAAATCGAGAGCAAATCAATTTCCTATCAACAAAACAGTTTTTTTCATTGTTTGCCATATTAAACAGAATTTGTATCGAATTTTTTTCTCAAAAACTAATCAATCGCTTTTAAATCGCATCATACCATTAAATATGGTTTCACAACACCTTTAATTTAAAGCGTTACCTGACCCATGCTACAATTTTCTTAAAATCGTTTTTCTGCCCCACTCGTGGCCTAAATTACATTTAAAGAAACAAACAAAAATCCAGTGGTAGTTTTATTGTCCGAATTATTGCTGATTTTTAATATTAAGAAAACAATTATTCGTTAAAAAGCTAATGAAGGGGCAACATTTAGAACCGCACTGTATATACTGTGTGAACATTTGAACAAGAACAACCACTGATGGAATTAATGGATCATAACGTTTTAGTAGTTTTTGTAAATAACTGCCGCATACCACTGAAACCTTGAATGATACGGTCCACGAGTATTTGGGATGTAGGTCTCTTTGTAAAAATTGTGGCTCATTTTCTTAAATTAACGGATTAACGCTGAAACCCAGATTTAGATATTTACGATTATGTGTAGAAAGCCCTAGATTGATGAACTTTCTAGAATCGTTGGGCAAATTACTGTTTACTCTGTGTCCGTCTCGGACACTGATTCATTGAAGTTTAATAATGTTAGTCACATCAATCTCAGTTCTGTTGAGCAGTTTGAAAAATCTGGTAACTGACCAAATAAAACTTGGTGCTTGTAAACATACAAAGGATTTTTTTTGTATGGAATTTATAGTTTCAAAAGCTCTAGGCCTTCTTCTAACCTAGTAACTTTAAAGTCAAAGCTTAGTCGAGTGTACATACGGGGTATCCTATACTTCCAAGTAACCATTGGGTGAGCCTTAAATTTGTGTCAAGAGCGTGTCATCTGTTAGGTCCAAAACAATTGTAAATTGGTAATAATACTAATGTCAAGTTAATAGCACATTACATAACAAGCTAAGAAAATCCTTTAACATATGAGGGCAAAACTTGACAAAAGGTGCACCACAGAGCATGATACAACACACAACAAGTTAGTCATGTCTAAGGTCATGCTATGCTAAGCTTGTGCATCCATAAATTGGCCTACGTATTCTGAAGGCTACGTTTCTGATGTCAGGCTTTAAAGGGCTTACAGCATTACTAGTTTAATTTTTATTTAAAATAAGGCTTAATTGAGACATCTGGTCCTAGACCCTTTGGGTGACCTGATTTTTTTGAAATAAGGATAAAATTCGTTAATATTTCGGTAAAGGTGGGGTGCAAGTTACCGCAAGAATAGAAACAAACAGAATAAACAGGAGGAAGGGTTCTGGACAGAATCTGGTTAAAACTGTGTCATTCAACTTTGGCCAATGTATACAGTTATCTTGGCAATTAAATGAAGTCATATATAAATAATAACTGGCTTACAAAAATAGGTCAACTAGAAATAATTAAAGCCTAATGTTGAATGACCTTCTGGCTTCTGGCTGCACGAAGCAGGACACTTTCATTGACTCTTGCAGAGTACAGATCAATGAAATAATAAGAATAAGCTTTTTTCTTTGTTCTGTTTATGGTTTCCAGCGCATAGGTGACAGAAAGGTATTTCGTGAATTATTTAAGTATCGAATTGAGTTATAAAACTGAACTTACGTTTGGTATCAAACAAACCGAAGGGCCAGTCACAAAAAAACTACACAACAAACGTACACTCGACCTGGTGAGATCCAATGGGAATTGAAACTATTATAAACAGTTCAATTAACCAGAGGCCTTTGTAACAACTGAAGCGATTGGAACTATTTTTAGTTTATTTATTTTACTTTTTAATTTATCTTTTTTCGTTCAAAGCACACACAACACACAAAGACCTTCTCGATCAACTTGACAGTTGCAGGTTACGACTCGGCCTGCCGCGATCATACGAACGGAGTGAACCGAACCGAACTAAATCTAATTTGATTCGGTAAGTTCGTTCGGTTATCTTGTAATTGGGGTTGCATCTTGGTTCGGGCAAAGTTGCCAGTTCGTTACAATTCTAATGGAAGCCAATCAAAGTTGCCTGTTGACACGCCGTCGGCCCTCTTGCGGCGAAGCGACGTTGCCGTTATGATCCTGTTGCCGACTACGTTTGCATTGGCTCGCGAATTTGGGTGATTTACCCCGACAATGGATTCGTTTCCGTGACGATGAATAACGGGACGCTACTGAAGCCGGCTCAGGAACTGTCTCAATCCACCTATTGTCGGAGTCCTTCGTGGTGACCACGAATTGCGTCTTCAACAAATATATAAGGTGTCCCTGGAGTAATTGTAGAATACCCTATTCAAAAATTTCTGAACCGAAAATTAGGCGTTCTAGGCAGACTTACCTATGTTCAAGATGGTTCGTTTTGCCGCTACAGGGCTCCAAAATTCTCAAATTAACGTTTTTTTTCAAAAAAAAAATGGCCAAACGGTTTAATCGATTTTCACTAATTTTGGAACTAAGAATTGCTACGCAAATTGGCGTGTTTTGACATTAGCAAGATTTTTTTTGAATGCTTGGTAAAATTTAAAAAAAATCAATACTAATTCCTGGGTAAAATTCTCAAAACAGGGTTTCTGTATACATAAAATTGGAGTTAAACAAAATACAGCATACCCAAATTATAAAAAATATGACGGAACTCCCAAGAAAACCCTAAATTAAGCATTTGTTTTTCAAAACCTGCTTACCTTCTTCTGCTATGCTTCTCCAAAACGTGGTTAATGCTAAATGTACCTTCATTTGTAACTGCATCGAAACCTGTTGGTATTAATTACTGTCGCCATTTATTTTATAAACATTTTATCGTTATATGCAAAAAATGTGATATTTAAATGTTTATACATTTGAAGACATACAATGCTTCAAACTTATCCTCAGAAATGGATTAAAAAACCTTGATTATGAAAAATACTTTAATTAAAAATATTTTAAGATTTCGTAACAAGTGCCTTGAAAATGATTTTATGTACAAATTTACATTATTTAAAACCAACGTAATTCATACATTAAAAAGAAAAAAAACTTTGACAACTCCTTAAATGACATACAAAAATATTGCTCCAAAACATCTACTACATTTCACATTTCACTGTAGTATATTCAGATTTAAGTTTTAAGAAAATATAAGCTGATGGAATTCTGAATCTAGGTATGCACACTGCTGCTTTGTCACCAATAAGTAGCTTTCTCGAGTATGAATTTTGTCTAACTTACCGGCAACATCCTGCATTTTAGGTTGATAACAATGATCAAACATGCCACTCGCTCTGTGGAACATAAATACCTACGTGCAAGTAAACTTAGTATGAAATGTGGTTCAAATTAGCATTCGCTTGGAGAGCAACAATAACACAAACATTGCAAAATAAAAAAACAACGTACACTACAGAAAATAAATACTACAATTCAAAGAAATTAATGCAATTAGCAATGGCATTCTTATGTAACCACAGCCAAAAAATTAATATTATTTATACAGAGCGTTTGGGGGGAAAAAAAACAAACTCGATGATGATTTAGGCGTAACATTGTTGGAACCAAATGCTATTGCTTTGATCGCATTTTTCTTTAAATAAATTCGAAGTCCGTTTGATTCCGTTTCTTGTTAATCGCTCTACATCATTTAGAGCGTTCAAGGGCCAAGTTCAGGCCAAAATATTTGTCTTTGTCTATGAATTAGGTGAAAACTTGGCAATACCTTCTTCCCTTTTAAAATATGTGGAATATCTGCAAAAAAAATTGGCTGTGTGGCACGCGCTTTCACTGGTGTCGGTTGTAAATTCAGCCCTGGAACCAATAATCTATCTAATGGAGAATGACTGTATGCACTTTGCCGATTTAAGTTGCGTTTTTTTGATTATGAAATTCGATATGAGTAATACATAATAGTAATATATACAGTTTAGTTTAGGACAGCTGTGTTTGCCTGGAAGGAAATACGATGATGATTATGGTTAACTAGTTAGGACATTATGCATTTAGCATTTCCAACTATGTGAGGGTAATAACGGTAAGAAAAATGGCAGAATTTAGAAGTCGGCAGTGTGTCGTAAACTATTGTACACTGTGGAGTGGAAGAAATGATCGAAGATCACTTCTTTGTAGCGATGGGACGAAATTTTCTCCTACATATGATAAAATCCAACACTTTACGGTGACAAATGGCGTAAAGATAAGGTTGGGATCTTCGCCTTTGTTAATATTAATAAAAATACATAAGTGAAAAGCATCTGTAGATATGATTTGTCAAAATAGCCTTTGCGCATTAATGCGCAACTATCATATTGACTGTTACAATTTTAGTATCTTTCATTTGGACAAGATTACATTATACAAAAGTGCTTACCTTGTACGGTATCTCGAATAATTGACTGGCTACATCTTCCAAGCTGTTTGTTACACGAAATCTGAGAAATATTTACTACAAGTGACTAAGAATCATCGCTGGAAGTATTTCAGTCAAGGCGTGCAATTCGCGTTTCATTATACGTCTTAATATTTCGTATAAAAGATAAGATAACTTTACGTGGAATATGAAAACACCTGAAGATGAAATTAAAAATCTAAAAAATATATTCGATGATCTGGACTTTTTACTAAAGAATCTGTCTCGGTTGTGTTCGACAGTTCCCCAGATTGGATTTTTTCCCAATTAGTGGCAACTACAATATATTCTTTAGTTTTTTAAAATGTCTTTCCAATCCCAGAATAAACACTTACAACTAAATTTACTCACAAGGCAAAACAACGCAATGTATTAATATTTTAATATAAGAAATCACGTTACTTTTTCCACGCAGAGTGAATTTGTTGAGCGGAACCTAATGAAGGAAAATGGTTCTCCAACCGATGATAGCTGTAATGTTCACTAAGCTCCTTCTTTAACACTACCTGTGCACAGTTTTCACACCCCACCAAACTTTCCTTACCTGCACCCCGCATTTCGCGATACAACTCCTGCTGTTTCTGAACATCAGGCAATAAAACCAGCAACTCTGGGAAAATGTCGTCGAATTTATTCCCTAACACGCTAACACATTTTCCCACATAGTTTTTGGCGTTCACATCACCTTTCCGGAAATTATCGGATAAAGACTTAAATTGCCTAATCGAATCGTTGTTGTTTAAAACATCCATGATGCGCCGAATCAGGTTTTGATTGCGGCTCTGGAAGTTAAACGGTTGTTTGTAAGACGATTGTACTTCGGTGGGAATTATAGCGTAGCTTTGCCCGCTTGAACTTGTAAAGGTTAAATCGTTGGAAACTCCCAGAGATGGAAACTCGGATGAATTGAATCCCGGAGGTGGTTTTACCATAGGTGTTAAACTTTTACAGGAAAATCCAGGAGGTAGCTTGGCACCACCCAAAGTGGGGAAGTCATCACCCAACATTGATGTTTCTTTATTATTGCTCAAGGCACCAATTTTAAGTTCGGATCTCTTTTTGCTAATTCCGTTCTTGTTTGCCTTCTCTTCGTTGTCATTGACATCCCTAATTTTACCCGTATTCGCTCCTTCATTGCTACCCGACTCCCCTTCGCATTTAGGTTTCTCTTTATTATCGAGTTCGTTTCCATTTGAATCTGACGCATCTTTGTTCTTTTTCTTTTTAGATTTTTTGTTACATTCTTCCGGTTGAGTCTTTCCATCTGGTCTTTTTAGGTCCACTAATTTTAAATTGTTCAATTTTGTGTCAAGATTGGACGTTCTCGGAAGGGACGGTGAAACTTCTGAGCTATGATTTGAGGTAATTTTTTGGTTGATTTTTCGGTTTGCTTCGGTTTTCTTGCTGTTGTTGTTACCGTCTCCACCACCTAAAGCCAAAAATAAAAACAAAATTGCACATATATAGGCCAGAAGCTACTTTATAAATTGTATGGAAATACAGATTGCTATTAATGTTTTTTCGCTTGTACAGCATAAAGAATAAACCTACCTTTAGTAACACTTTCGGTCACCGTCTCTCCACCATTTTCTCCTCTATTTTGCTCATTCTTCCTGCCCTGTTTGTTACCTTTAATATTGTTCAAATTAACCCAACTATCCACAGGTACAGTTACACTACAACTCTTTTTCTGCTTCTCGTTCTTTCCCCTTGATAAACTTGGAAACGAATTTAAATCTGAGGTTTCTAAATTTGGACACTGGGCTACTTTCAGCGCTTTATTTTCAATTTTATTCTCCAATTTCTTAGCTTTTGGCTGCACCCACTGAGCTTTCGGAATATTGTTTTGGTTGCTTTTACCCAGAGCGGGGAATACTTCAGTTCTCTGTGAAGTAGAAGGGGCGCTAGTGGTAATGAGAGTAGTGATTGCACCACTGGAGTTTTGATTAACCTGGATGGACACCTTTGGGGGTTGTTGTTGATTGTTGCTACTGCAAACAAAAGAGTGATGTATCAATGTATATCTAATGGTGTATTAATGATATAAAAAAAAAAAATTAAAAACGTACTTTACACTTAACCTAACAGTATTGCTTCCAGACTGTTTGTTAGGACCACTAAGAGCTGGAAAACTTTCCTTCGGCATAGGCGCAGATGGCTGGCCACGCACAGTGCGTGTAATGGTAACTTCCGGTGCAGTGGCACCTGTTGAATTGGCTCGTATTGTTACGGCAGGCACCGTTCTACTTGAAGATGAACCTCCTAAATTTAATGTTCATTAGGTAAAAATTAAAATGGATATTACAAACTTTATTGTTGCTTTTTCTAATATTCAGTAGCAGCAACAATGATTTAAAATTTGTAAGTATGAGATGTAGAGTAAACAAACCTAAAGAAGGAAAGTCGTCTCTATTAAAAGCAGCATTACTAAACTTTGTGTAATTTTTGGATACTAAGGTGATATTTGGATTTACAGATGAACTTCCCCCCAAAGCAGGAAATTGATCTGGAGTTAACGGATTAACAAACATTTGAGTTTGATTCACGGGCCCTCCCCCAGGCCCACCTGGCTCGACAGTGTATGTACTCTCATCATCCAATCTAAGAAAAAAAACATATTTACTGGTTTCAATAAGAAGGCATTTGACTTAATTCTTCTAATGCATAACCAACAATAAATGTATCTTGTACCGAAATTATGTCGCTAGCCACACTTCTATAATTTGCTCCCTAAAGTTTTGTATATTTCCGTACCTATCTCGACGATCAGGTCTCCTATTTCTATTACCATCTGTTCTAGGCCTCGGCGCCATTGTAAATTCTAACTCTAGAGTTCTAGCTTGCCTTATAGCTGACTTGCTCATGAATCTATGGTCTGCCATAAGGTGAGCTATAAGTAATGAAATATTGGTAACATACTCAACAAATTTTCAATATGTTTGGGTGTATTACCTTTAAGATCAATATCACTTCTAAACACTGCAGTAAGAGGCATCGTTTTGCATTCGCCTTCTTCACACAAAAAATGTTCATCTCTAAAATGCCTTTTAAGGTCCTCCATTGATACATAGTATTCATGTTTCCCATCAGCGTCACAGAAATGACAAAATAAATGTGTTCTCCGCATATGTCTAAATAGTTCATCATTGTCCATGAACCGGGTATCGCAAAATTCACATAAAGGATGACCTCTAAATGAAAAATTAAACATTATTTTTAGAATTGTTAATATATAAAATATCTACCTATGTGATGTATTATTCTTGTCCCCTTTCCTTCTGTGGTAACCTAATTCTTGTCTAGTATAACAGGGCCGCTCAAAACTAAATATTTTCAAATTGTCACAACAAAGATCACAATAGAACAATTCATGTTCTCTCCTCATGTGATCTTTTAACTGCTGAAATGAATCAAACCACCAAGGTTTTTTCTCATTTCCATAGCATTGCCAGCATCGGTGCTCAAGGAGCTTAAAGTAAGCCTTTTGGATGTCTAAGGTGCAGAATATGATTCCGAACTTACGATTTTGGAGATTTGATCTTTCAAACTGAGAGAATAAAGCAGCAAATAGTTCTAGTTTTTTTGTAAAGACCACCTGAAATTTGAAAAACATAAAATAGTGTTACATTGCACTGAATGTCCTAGATTTTATATAACACCAATGATTTTAAAAAGGCATATAGATATAACAATGGTTTATACACAAAAGTTATAAAATAGATGCACAGGTATAAGCTGTTTTAAATTAAATGCACACCATTGATAACTAAAGATCTTCACAAAAACCTTGAAATTCTTTGCTTCTATTTAATGAAGTAACTAAGCTTGATACAATGATAATCGTCACTGATTTGTAATTTCAAAAATCTATAAGTACTGCTCCACTCTTAGCTACTGGTAGCTAAGTTAAACTACCTACTGGGACATTCACTGTGCTGTTGAGTTTTGCTCTAATGTGGTGGGTCTTGTCACCAATGCCCATTTACACCACTGACCCATACATATGCAGAACTGTCATAGACTCCATCATAACCCAGCCATTTCTATTACAGTTGCAATTATAGCATTTTTCACTGGCCACACTACGACATTGTGAAGGTATCTCTTACATTTGTAAACTCAAGGGCACAAATAATAAAAGATTAGGAATACTTTCACTCTGCCCTGAGGCGGCCTGTAGAAAAAGAATCCCCCATTAAGTGCTGACTATTACCTATAATGCACGTTTGCATCTCCTTGCACAATTTAGAGAAAAACACATTGATTAAATGTTTGTCAAAGCAGCAATAAGAAGGGATTTCAATTTATTTTCCCACATTACATAAGCAACCAAAATTAGGTGAGCAAATGAAAAGAGCTGTTTCTCAGCAATTTACCTTAGGAAGGTCCCTTCTACATATAGGACACTCGTTTTGTCTGCAAAGAATCCTCATTCTAGTTGAACATTCAAAACATACTGGATGATCGCAGACACCAACCGAGTAGATTTTCACTTCTTTGAAGCAAACAACGCATAAGTTATCGGAATCGTTTATATTTACTTTATCCTTTGAGGCCATATCTGAAGATTTACCTACGAATCTCGCTGGAAAAGGAAACTTGAAACTTTCTTTCAAAATGCTTCCCACTTGAATGATAAAAAAATGAACAAAATGAAAATTCCAATTTGCCTTCTTCTGTCAAATAAGTCATTGTCACCTGTCATATTGTGGAATTTGAATAGGATTGGTTGTAAATTGGCAAGGCCGTATGTATCTTATAACGAGAAAGAACTAAAATAATGTTTTTGGACATGGCCCTAAGATTTTTCCAGACGAAACATTATATATGCTGAGGATGTTTTAAACGTTGCCATTCTATGACTTTGTAATTACTAATTTTTGCAGTAAAGTAAATAAACTGAATGTTTATTCATTTTTACCTCCACAATTGAAGATCAGTCAGACTAGGTAGTATGAAATGACAAATAAAGGAGTATTAAGTCAAATAAAAGGGTAAACTAACCTCAAAAATAAATCTAAAAAACACTTTAAGAAGTTATACAACAGTCTTTCAGAACTTGGAACTTCTGAGATTAATTATGAATTTTATTGTATTTTGAAGTGCATAGATGGACGGGTTTCCAAGAAGTTCTGAATTCTAGATTATATAACATAAGATCATCGCATCATCGCAACATGTGTAAAGTCCAAATACCTTATATAGCCTTCTTAACAGGGACATGCCTGTCCTAATTTATGGTAAGCGATGCCAGACACGTTTTAACATAATTTCTTTTCATCAAATCGTTTACAGGAAACTCTGGACATCCTCTTTATAAAACATTAATTGCTCCAACAAGGCTTTTGTACCTATCAACATGTTTTTCAACTAATGACAAAAGCCACACTAGCACATCATCAAAGTCCAACAAGGAACATTCTGCAGAAAAAGAAGATTCAGACATTTCAAAACCATCTTCAGTTACACTGACAGAACCTGAAGAACCTACTGCCTGTTGTATGTCAGGTTGTGCTAACTGTGTTTGGTTGGAATATGCAGAGAGATTAGCAGAATTTTATAAGGATGGTGGTAAAAAGGCTGAAAAAGAAATTAATGAAAAGATTACAGACCCAAGTATAAAAGCTTATTTGTTGCATGAAATACGAATGAGAACAAAAAAATAGTGAGAAGTGTAAGTGGCCTTTTATTAGAATTTTAATGCAAATTTATCATCAGGATTTTCATTTTAATGTTATTGTTAAAATTGGTGGTTTGGTTTATGTTATATCTACTCAGTCTTACTTTTTCCAATATTTCTGACTCTAATGACTATTTTATTTTGCCTTCATAAATGAACTGGCAAAGATGGACAGAGATGGATATGGGTATATGGAGTTGCACCTCTTTTTAGTCAGGTTAGGCAAAAGGTTTTGAAATAAATAAGTTTCCTTTAATAATCAATATATAAATATATTCATTCCATTTAATTAATAATAATAAATTTGATGATATTTGACTTAGTAACTGATGTAACCTTTTTGAGAAAGAGAAATAAATCAATAAACCCATAAAAAATATTTGTATTTACTTTTTAACTATTTATAATACATAAAAAGATAATTATAAATCTATATTCTTCAAAAACAACATACATACAAGCCCTATCGACTAGAAAACAAAATATATTAAATATTGGTAGGTACATTATAAGTTGATTTTATTTTTTGGATGACTGAATAATCTTTGCTCCTGGGCTAGCTTTACAGATGTAGAATGTTGCTTTTCCTTTATAGTTCTTCTTAATATTTTCAATTGTTCTGTTCACAGCATTGGCTTGAACCTAAAACCATAAGAAACACTTACCTACTTTAAATTGAGATAATCAAAGGATAACACAAACAAAAAAAAGTAATAAGGTACACAGACTGTTCCCTTTTTTTGTTTTTACAAGTTACAAGGCATGTGTCCTGTACACTTCTATCATAAAAAACTCATTTATTAGTAACCTTGTTATTACTATTGTTATGAGTAAATTGTGAGATATTTGACTTTAACTCACCAATGTAACAGTGCTTCCTCCAAATCCTGCTCCAGTCATCCTGCTCCCCAATACTCCTTCAACTTCTAATGTTGCTGAAACTAAACTGTCTACCTCAGGACAAGACACTGCAAAGTCATCTCGAAGCGAGTTGTGGCTTTCTATCATGAGCTGACCGAATTTTTGATAATTTTTATCTTTAAGGGCAACTGCCGCCTGACAGGTCCTTTGAATCTCCGTTATAACGTGTCTAGCTCTTTTAAGTAGAGTTTCATCTGTTTCAATGGACTTTAGGTCTGAAATTGTTTATTATCAGAGCTTTGAAGTATGATAATTATTAAAATACTCACAATCAATGTCGTCTTTGTTGGCGTCTCTTAGGCTGACTTTCTTAAGTATAAGAGCAGCTTCTTGGCAATGTTTCCGTCTTGTAGGGTATTCGCTCCCTGTTAATTCGTGTTTTACATTGGAGTTTGTTATTAGCACTACCATTTCGGGATCATCAAAGGGAATTAGCTCTGAAGTTAGACTTCTAGTGGTGAACTCGAAAATGAGAAAAGAAATTGTGTTTAATTTAATAAAACGACCTACCTGCAGTCAATTAATAGTGCATTTCCTGCTTTGCCCATTACAGAAATGAATTGATCCATAATGCCGCAAGGCATTCCTGCGTACTGATGCTCGGCTTTTTGGCATGCTAACGCTTTGTCACTGAGTCTGGAGAATAAAAACGAATTTTACGTTCAATCGAGGTATTGTGTAGTATGACAACAAGTTCATCGTCACATTTTTCATTGATTCTCACTTTATTAAATCTTAAAGTGCGAATTTATCGGATCGCGGCATTATTAGAGTTACATTAGCCCTATGTGCACTTTTTACAAATGACTTACGATTCACCAGGTTTCCCTTCAGTCAAAGCATCTAAAAATGTGTATGAGGCTACTTCAATTGCCGCGCTACTAGATAGTCCTCCACCAGTGGGCACACTGGAATGTATTACAGCCTCAAATGCTGGAGGACATGGGCCATGGTAATTAGCAATTACTCCTGGAAAAATTTAATTTCTTGGTGGATTTTGTAGCTAATAAATCAAATGCAAAACAGTCTGTAGTCGAAATTTCTTCTGAGTGTACGAAAACCCCAAGGCTAAGGTTTTAAATAATTTTTCAATAACTTCAGAAACATAAATATATTGAAGATTTTAATGTCAGGTTCAAGGGTGATATCTTTCAAGTGTTTATTATACAATTTAGATACTTAAATAAACAACCTTATCGCTTTAAAGCTTAATGTGGATTATTATGCAATGTTGTTAAAGTAGAGCAGATGAACATATTAATTTTCCAATTGAATACCTTTTACATATAAACTCCATTTGGGGCCATCATGAGCAATGGTCCTCACCAAAGCGTTGGAATTTGGCATTTCAAAGGTGATTTTTCTTGGATTATCCGCATCTGGATTGGTCGTAAAAATTGTTGTTATATCTCCATTGATTTGTCTTCCTACGATAACTGTCACTAAAGGCAGAGCCTAAAATAATTTCGGCTCCGTTAGAGAAGAGATCAACAAGAGTTGATTGGCTAAAAGGTATAAAACCACATTACTGAAAACTTGAAAATAGTGAAGGGCAAATTATCGCAATACTTATTTATGCCACCAGTTTAGGAGGTGACCAGTTATAATGCAAGTTGTTTGCAGACGAGGGAACCTAGGAAGCTTAGGCTGGAAAATGTTATTGAATATTGTAACAGCAATCACCAGATATGTTTTATATGTTTTATTAATTCATTACTACAACAAATAATGTTTCTTGAAAATATGGCGAACGTAATGTTTTGTATATTTGGCACTGTGATGCATTTTATTTATATGCAAAAAACAGCATCGCAGGTAATGCAATATTCGTTTATCGTTCGTGAATCAGCTTAATGCAATACAAAGAAACTGATCGTGGCTCGTTTGAAAAAAATAACCAAATACATTTCCTTAAAACTCTCACGTTAATAAACACTCCGTATAATAATAATTATGGTGATAAAGAGGGGATATTGAAAAGCATTTAAACAATATTCGTAATATATCAACTAGGTTGATCATTTTTCCCAGGTCAACGGAGATGTATAGTTGTGGTTATTTACTATTTATTTCTGATAAGGAGTATTTTTATTTGGTGTTGTGCTCTGATTAGATCTATTAATAGCATATTTTTGGAATAAACCTATACGTTTTTACGTTAGTCCCTTAGTTTTTCAATCTTTTCGACATACAAGACGATATTTAGTTTTTAAATTGTGTTGTGATGCAGGGTGTCGTTTCGCCAGAAAATGAATACTGAATTAATTGTGGACAGAATTTCGCCAGAACACCGATTTATTCCGAAGTTATAAATAAAAAAAATGTTTTGACGCTCTGCAGTATGGAAACGAGCCACTTTTGCATAGGGCGAGTTCAGCCGGTTCGCTCTATTTCCTCACCCTTTAGCCCCCATTACTCTTTCGCACTAATTTTTTTTAAACACCGTGTATTATTGCCGTGAACTAAAATAAGACGAACGAAACCGATCCCCGCCGATCAAAACCGATCGAAATCTCACCATAGGCATGACAAATCCATCGTTGTAATCGGTATGTTCCCCTATCAAATTCACCCTTCCGGGAGCCGCCACCGCGACGTCAGGTTCGCTGTCAAATTGTTCCCTGAAAGCTTTTTTCGCTTCCTGCAGCAGCGTTTCCAACGAAGGAATTTGCTCGGCCATTTCACCTTCGTACTTCGAACGATTCCAAGTTTATAGAACGTGCACTGTAGAAGAGGACGCTCGAAGTGAATTGAAAATCAGCGAACGAATAAAAACCCCCCAGCAAGATTGGAAGAAGCGCTGTGGTTAACACAAACGAATGAACTGGCTGGAGATAGTGTTGATCTCTCCAGTGGACTAATTTATCATTAATAGACGAGCTGATAAGTGATGTCAGTCAGTGACCCGTTGATTAAGGACATTAAAGGTAGCTTTTAATGATATGCAATCGCTCGCCTTATTACCTACCTCTTTAAGAAGTGTTTGTTTGCGATATTACTTGGAATATGATCAGAATTTTGTTCCGATTTTCTGTAGGTAAACGAAAAACACATTCGCCACTCATTCGTTTTCAATAATGCACTCTCACTGCCTCAACAGTTTATGACCTCATAGGACGAACAGTGGTAACCACAGAATAAAATTTGCCCGTAGAAATGGGATTTCTCCTCTCACGTTGTTCTCGGCTTTCATTCGTCTAAGTAAGGCATCTTTATGATCGTCGCATGGTCCCCTTAAAGTAGCCAATTTTAGAAGTTATTACTGCATGAATATTTTTGCAGAAAATACTGATTTACACAGTCCTAGTATTCGGTGTTGCATATGCAGTACAAGACAAATCGATCCATTAGCAAATACGTGGCATGAGAAATTTTAGAGGCGAGTTCATTGGCGTAGCACGCGCGGGGAGGGTGAAGTCGCCCACCCTTTTTGGCTAGGGCACAATTTAGAAGATAATGGCAATGGTGTTTACCGGTCGGGGGCAAAGCCCTAAGCCTCACAGCTATTTCTGTGGGGAAGTTAAATGGAAAGTGTGCACAGAATTGTTGCACTAACTAAGAACACTATTTTCTTTTGAGTCACTCTGCATTTGTTTAAAGTATTAGAAGTGGCCGTTTTGAGTGCTGGTACTTGTTGGTTCCATCAGTAATGTGCGTCCGAAATAGACATAGGCGTATCAATCACTTCGATTGCATATCTGCGGCAAACTTTTTAGATCGCCCGTGAGACTTTCTCAGCCAAATGAGGAGCTTCACTTCCGATTTATCACGGAACCTTGCCCCATCCATATATTTCTGATCAATGTACGATTTTGTGCAGTATACAAAGTATTCTCTTCTTACAGGCTGCGTCCAACAATTCCTGACCCTAACTAACAGCAACACACCCATATTAGATAACAACCTTTATTTCCTTCACTTCGTCCAAACCATCGAGAAAATATTCAACAATGGTCTCATCAGACAACAAAACACCAAATTCTTCGACCGAATCATAGATCCTTATTCGTGGATGAGCAGCATCACCAAAGATATCAATATCGCCTCCGATCTTACCTACAAGACTTGCGTGGATAATTCCAGGGATCGCCGAGATACTCACACCAATTCTGGGAGATTTAGGCTATTGGTTAAATACTGCTTGTCTAAGAAGTGCTTACATATCCCCGTGGAGGTGTTGGTGAGATCACTTCAGATGCACTAACGACTCCGTCATGAAGGCGAGATTTTTATAGGTCAAATCTGAGTACATTTCAGTGTTTTACACTTCAGACTCTATACTGGGAGATGAAATACTCAGCGAGATATGCTTGTCTGTGTTAAGGCAGGTGTCGAAGATACCCTTTGAGCTGGATTTGCAAAATGCCTCATTTCTTGACCTCAGCTGGTGCCTGCCGCAAGTGGTGGCAATGGAGTTGGTGCCTTGCAAGCAGCTGGGAATTGCCGTAAGGTAACTAGGAGAACATTAGCGATTTTCGGCGAAGTCTGACCAATGCGCTTATAGCTTTTCTAATAACCAGGCTGTTATAGTTAATGTGGAACCCGATGGAGTTGCTGCAGAGAGTGTGCGTTAGGCTAATAATTTCCATTCGGCGGTATATGGCCAACACTTGGGTTTCAGGGCGTTATAAAAATGGGAGACGTTTTGGAGGAACTCAACGACATTAAGATAAACAGCAATTCCAAAGGGCGCCTAAGTCTCATTATGAGGAGCAATAAACGACAACCTACAAGACTGCGCATTGTCAAAGCTTATGATCGATCTTCTGGACAACTGTATGGACCAATTCAAAACTTGCTTCGGGATTTGAAAATAGACCTGGATAGCATACGGAAACAGTATGAGGAAAATTCTGATGAGCCTTGTCGCCTTCAAAATCATAGGCATGCTAGGTGTTGCCTTGGAAGATTTGGTTCCTAGATGAAACTATTACAGGATTTACGGCTATGAAGTGTCGTATTTAGCCAAAGTAGATGTAGGAGAATTGGGCAGTGTGAAGCAAGTTCAGAAGGCTTTGAGGATCCTAGCAGATACTCATTCACCTGACGTCCAATCACTAATGCGAATTGATAAGACGGCCTCTCTGGAGATTGGGGAGATAGGTTTGAAAATTCGGAGTAAAGAGACTGGAAAAGTACGCGTTTCTAACGAGTAGGTGGTTCCAATATTAATTTTGTTTTTTTTTAGATTATTTTAGATCATCCATATATGAAAATATCTTCGTGCGGCAATATTCCAGTTCTGCCGAAAATATTCGGTTATTGTGCTGGGTAAGATTTTCTAGTGCTACTAACGCAACAACATCCTCATTGTTTTGATTAATAGAGAGGAAACTTGTGATATTTCCAAAACCTTCTTTTGCTACATATTTGAAGCCACCTCCCTGGACGATGCTGACTTAATTTTACAGAGCATTGGTAAGTTTTTTAGACTGTTTTGAGGTACGTTTCTTGACGAGCTGGACACTAAAAAAACTGGCCGTTTCCGTTTTGTTGCAGGCCAAGGATTCCACAGGACCCATTATGCAGTATGAGAGTTTTAGAATAAATGACTTATTAATTTTCTTAGATTTTGTTTTATTTTCCTTCAGACCGGTTAGAAAATTCAGTTAGGGGGTAAAAGGGGGCTAACCCTAGAAGAAAGAACGCCCTGTAGATCCTTGAATTCGCAGATTTGGGTAAAATTTCTTATATCTTGGGGACCATAAAGAAAACAATAACTAGCCATTAATAAAAATTCATAATTTATTAAAGCCGGATCATCTGTGGAATCGGTTATGTTACTCATATATGGGCTCCACTAAATACAAAGTTAGCAGGCAACTTTATTTCGACATTTTCAATAAGAAGTGACCGAACAACAAAGCTGCCCACCCTCAGCAAACAGCTGCTCTTAGTCAACAATAGTTCATCGACGTGAATAAAATGTTGGTTCTATGCTATTTTATAAGCTCATCATGCTTTCTTTTTATTATTTACCAAACAGTCTTGCGAAGTAGCGTCGCTGATGGTGCGTCCAGCTTCGGAACTGGATGGACTTTGATAAGTGCTGTTGTTGCAACTACTGGTCGAAGAATCACTGCACAGACTGGCATGTTTCATTTCGCAGATGTCGATGAATTCCTCTGCCATAGCTCGATCTAATCCTAAAATAATCGTTTTTTATCTATCAATTTGCTAGCGTGTGTGCAGGGTTTTGAACCTCAACCACAACGAATGCTACTGCTAGACCAACCCACCGTACATATTGTTCCATTTTTATACTATGTTGTTTTACCTTGTCTTATCCTTATCTCGGACACTTTTTATCTAAAGATTAACTTCACCATGTCCAAAACCTCTCTTCCTCCCATTCATACAAGAGGCTGATTTAAACGTACGTCTAAACTAACCTGTGTATGTCCTTACTACGTCTTGTTCAGTCATTTGTGGTTCTCTGCTCCTGGACCTAGATCTTGATGAGTGTTTAGGAGTGGGTTCCCTGCTTCTGGATTTCGATCTGGATTTGGACTTCGCCTTGTAATGTTTGTGAACTTTCACAAGCTTAAATTAAATGAAAACGTAGATTAAAATTTTGTAAAATCCCATTTTCGTCTAGCAAGCAGTAAAAAAGTTAAATGAAATTTCGTTAGGACTTTTCTTACGATCGCTGAAAAAGCTCGATTATCAAAGTAATGATCAATGTCAGTATCGAAACCGACGTGTTTTTCGTTAAGATTATATGGCGCGTTACCCATAATTTCATGCACTACGCAAAAATAATGAAGTCCGAATGTCCATTTCGGACACTGTTGGTTGAGAACGTGAAGGTGCTTCTCAACTTCAGCATTCTGGTATTTTACCGCGTCTGTGATATTAAAGCTGTTGGTGACTCGTGCGCGAAACCTCTTTGATTATTTTACTCACGTGCGTCTCGCCCAAAAACTTTCTATCTCATGCACCGCATCGCCCACCATATAGATGCGAAACTCACCTTTTTATCGGGAGGTGGAATAATTGGCGATGGTACCGGTCCTAGAGGTGCAGGTATTAGCGGATAACCCATTACTTGTTGTGGAACCATTGGACCTGGGATGGCGTATAGAGGCATCGACATCACGTTTGATAACTGCAAAATAAAAAAATTCTCTATGTGGGACATTGGCACGATAGGCATTAACCCCAATAGAATTTTGCATTCAAAAGACGCGTGACGAAGGAAAATCCCAAATCGCCCAACTTTCCCCAACTTGATCGACCTCGTATCTTTTACGGTTATAGAGATCCCTGTGGCTGAGTCCCAGAAACTGACACTCTGCCTTTATTATCCATAAGCATTTTGCGAGAAAAACCTTCAAAGTCACTTAATGCTTCGCCTACAGGCACACTTTTTCCTTCTTTACCAATTCAGCTGGCATGACGAGCTTGCATTTATCATAGCCGCACCTACCACAATGGTATTTTGTTCTTATTAGGTGCCGAACCTTGCGAGAATTCTAATGGTATGGCACAAGAAGAACTCTTACTATGTATTTTGAAGGTTGCTGTTCCTACGTTCGAAGAATCTATGAATAAATCTTTGTACAAGGTGAATCTTAAGTAGGGGTTTACTTTTTGATTTGACATAGACCTCAAAAGAGCCAAGAAAATCTTCACAATGCACTTTTCGGAAGTCTCAAAATGCCAGCCAACCGAAAAATGAGTACATAAAGAACATAAAGAAAAGTACGAGACTTTTTAAATAATCGATTTTCTCGCAAGTGGGCAGGCCGCAATGGACCAATAAGACGGCCCGCTGGACCACCAGACTTAAATCCATGTAATTTTTATCTGTGGGGTTATATGAAAATTTTCACGTTTGTGAATGAACGACTGAATATTGACACGGCGGCAGAGTTGCGCGAACGGATGGAAAATGTACATACAGAGTGTGTACACGTCGTGGATGTATGTACAGAGTCGTGGGTAAGGCGAGTGACGATTCATGTAAACGAAACCAACGGCGGCAATTTCGAAGTGAACAACGCCGGAAGGTCTTGTGTTAAAGGTTTTTCTTAGTTTCTTGATGTCGTGTCACAAAGAGGATTATTTGCTTCTGCAGTTAATTAAATCCAAAATTAATTTTTTTTTGCATTTAAAAGGTTCGCGATGATTTTTCTCATTTTAATTCTGATTCCCCTATAGTCTCTCAGGAATCAGCTTGAATATTCACTTTCAATTGAACTGCAGCGGTACAAGGCGTGCGCTGATTTATTGAAAGATTATGCTAAATGTCGAAAGGAATTTTTAAAGGTAGACACGTGGTGAAAGTAAAATACTGGAGGAGCGTTTCATTGAAATACGTGCCCATACATGCTCCTCTCAACGTGACAGAACACTTATCATGCCTCCGACTAGTACCCGGTGCGGGGTTCACCTGAGGGTTCTTTCACTTCCAATTCACATGCACGGACACATTCGGTTTATGGGATCAGTTATTGCGTTTTGATTGCGACAACTCATGCCCGCACGTGTACCAGAACTGCAATAAATTTCGCTACCGACGAGAGAACCCCCTGAATATTTCCCTATGGACATTTCGACATACCTGCATATCTACATGGAAAATTATTACAAAATATGCGATATGAATTGGATAAATTACAACTTTGTTTGGTGCAACTTATTTTCACTTTTATACGTGCCAGTAATCTATAACGGCTGATATAACGCAATATTCGTGTGCATTTATCAATCTAGGATCGACACAGAAGGTTTCGTACTGTGCTTTAAGATTATTAGATCGTGAAAAATGGACATAGGCATAAATAACAACGCAAATATCCTTTTTTAGCAATAAATATTGCTTTTAGATACCCTTTTTCGGCTTGCTACTTCGACACCGGACGGAACGTGAGATTATTCATAAATCGGATAAATATTTCTCACGTCTAAAACAGGTAAATCGGGCGTTACTGTGCCGATGCGTACAGCTTGCCAACGCCAAATTCGTTCAGGTTAGTTCAGGTTAGAATTCCCAGTTATCAGCCGCGGGGCGGGAAGAAGGGCGCCCTGAAGTGATACCGAAACGTAGTTCCCGGGCAGAAGAGGGGAGGTGGTTTCAGTGGGTACGCAGCCGACGTCACGGTCGGGTTAATTATATATAATAAATCCAGGACTGGTGTCTTTCGAAGATTTCCACCTCCTCGCAGAAAGAAAAGGTTAGCTCAGGTTAGTTCAATGCGTCTTTTTTAATTTCGACGAATCGGGGAGTTTGCGCATTTGTAGCGTCCCCGTAACGTGTTGTCCTGTTGCGGCCCTTCGGCGACTCGTGAATCAATCCACGCATTCGCACAAACTCGAGGCGGGAACTGACTTGGGCTCTAATCAACCGCCTCGGCGGCCAAGGGCGCCCCCTGAAACTCGCGAGCGCGAAACCTGAAGCAATCTACTAGCGTTTGACCGACGATGGGACAATAGCGAAAATAATCGAATAATTAAATTTTTAATGATGTTACGAGCGGATGAACATAACTCCAACGTTCCTCGTAGAAGAAATGCATAAAACATAAATTTTTACAGCTGATAAATGAAAGTCAAATTCGAAATATGTGTGTCATTAGAAGAAATGCTTTTTCGACCAAACTCGAACCTCTGCTCGGTTGTTGACTTTTGCTAAATATTTATTAACTTTTACTTACGCTCTAGGCATTTTTACGAGCCAGGAGAAACTGTAATGACTAAGTATACCGACTACTTACATGAATGTATTCGCATGTTTTAAGGGTCACTCAATCACCCAGACAGAATGCGTTATGGTTTTTAACAGCGGTTTATCGAATGAACTAGTTCGACACGTTCAAAAGTAAAAGTCGTGGCCACTCGTACGACAAGCAAGTGCCCATGCATAAACCGCTTTTGACTATGCCTTAATGGTTTATCAGCGTTTCATTCGACCTATGGCGCTCGCTAGTTTACAGAAAGTTCTTGCGGAGCAATCACGTGGTTAACAAATATTTAGGGCCTGGAAAGGTGAGAACGACAATTCTCTTTTCTGGTCACAACAGTGCAATCACTGCCAAACCTCAAAATCACTTCTTCGACCGCAATCACTAGGTAACTGGCAGCAATCAAAAAGTGCCCGGGGAGGTAAACTACCAAAACGTTATATGAATCAGTTAGGAAAAAATGTTTTTTTTCAATGTTTACGCAAGTCTTCGAAACGATTTTTTTTTTTAAACAAACAGAGAATCGTTGAGGGTAATGCGGAACACAGATTCAAAACTACGAAAAAACGCTGAGATGGACGAGAGGGCCGTATTCATCTTGAATAATTGCATGAACAAACTGAAGGATTTAGCTTCATGGAATGATGCCGCACGTTGGACTTGCAGCGTTCATCAATAACGACGGTGAATCACCTCGTCATTTTCACTGCTCAGTGAAGTTTTTAAATCACTTCGATCAATCATCATCTTTGGACATAGGCGCAACTAACAAACAAAAAAAACACTAAGGATTCCTTGTAAGTACTGGTCGGAGAAAGTTACTCAGTCGTACCTTCATATTTATCTCTTTCTGCGAATCGCAATCTGTTCTTCCTCAGTCGTTCAGTGTGATGAGTATGGAGAAACCAGGTACTCTCCATTTATTCAGTTTATGCAATTAACGATGAGCATAGAACCTAATTACCGTGAAGAAGATGATATGCAATTATCAATTTGAGGCAGCGGTGTTAAGGTTAGCTTTAATCTGATAATGTGGAGGGATTATTTGTGAAGAAATTATGCAGACTTCGTGTATTAATACTTTTTATGGTGAAGAAGAACCTAGGAATTCACCATTTTCACCGTTGCCCGGCAATAATCATTTGCATGCTCATAAACATTCTATTTATATAGTTAAGCACCTGTTCTTTTTTTTATTATCCTTGAAGCCATTTCATAGATCTTATGTAGCATGCATTTTTCTCATCGGACATGGACGTTCGGTATTTGCAAATAGCGTTAAAACGGCCTGTAGCAGAAAATACTGGCAAGTGCTACGTATGCTAACCACAACCTGGACGCATTACGTAATACGTACTATTACGCACAGCTAGCGATTGATTCGCGTTCCCATTACGACTACCCGAATTGCATCACGATTGCGCGATGAAAACAAAACAGACGCCATCTCTGGAGAATGGCACAATCGAAATCGCAATGAGTTCCCGGTGAGCAATGCTATGGATCACGCGTATCACCCCGTTGGACGAAATTTCCGACATCGCCTGCGACTCGGTCGGAAACTTTCGCCGCATTCGTAACATCCTCCTTACCGTACTAGTAACGTAACAGTGACTGCAGCCAGTAAATTACAAATAACGTAAGGAGGTTGCGGAAAATCGGCAGTTGCAAGTGAGCGTGTGCTTCATCAGTCGAGCTTCATTAGCTTCAAGTCGTGCGTAATATTACGTAATTACGTTCAGGTGGAATACGTTGATAAATCAGCATAATCATTAGCATAGATTAGCGTAACCACGCTACGATGCATGCGTTATTGTCCAAAATCTGTGCCATTCTTCAAATAACAGAACAATAAGTTTGTAATCGAACAGCCCATAGTAACTTTTCTCTCGCTCGTAATGTGCTCCTTACCATTCTCACAACGTAATGTATTATTCTGCCACTGGGAAGATTTTAACGAGCTTCACGTAACATGACGATCGTCTTTGAGAGACGAACACCTCGAACGCAATGATTTTCACGAGTCATAACTTACCTTACTTCCCCTTCCCAAGCTGGAGGGTGGTCCAGCTACTACGTAGATTTGAGGGGCTGCAGCAGAAACCCCATGTTTCTCCATCAGCCAGGAGCTCACAAGTGCGTGGCTTCTGTGCATATTAAGATTATCCTATAAGGGAGCAGAAAATACGTGTATTGAGCTCAAGTGGTCCTGAGTTTAAAATCAAATGACGGCAATACCTGGTAATAGTCTTCGTTTCGTCTGAAGCAAGGACAGAGCTCTCTAGAGCTTCTATAAGAAGCAACAGCTGCAGTGATACATTCCAATGCGGAAACTATTATCAAGGCTACGTTGTACAAGATTCCTTTGTAGTTTTGGGTTATCTCGCCAGTAATCTTCTGGAATGTTGTCATGTTCTGCGAAAAATTAAAAACTCCTCTTGTACCATGGTTACGGAAATGGCTTCTGGAACGTGCGAAAGCTCGACCGAAAGTCCAATTCATTGCCCCCCGCTGCAAAACCCCTTCGCACATCTCTTTTAACATGGTTCAAACTTGGTACCGCACCAACAGTTTTCTACGTCTGTACATGCTAAATTCAACAGCGAAAAAGCAGCGCACCAAGCCTTCGCGCAGCACGGAGAGCTTTTATGGTACTTAAGTAAAAAATGGCGCGAATATTAGAAATTTAACGTGGTTATGAGAAAAATTTAATTTGATTGAAAAATGACGTGGACATTTCAACAAAATGGCGAAATAAATTTCTCTTTTCTTCTCGATGTGTGCGAGCAAAAATCAAAAGACAAAAAGTAAGAAAAGTTCATCCGAAGAAATCGCTCTACGGCAATTATTTTTTGCACTAAATTTAAGTGAAAAACTAATCTTGTCAATTGCAAAGAACAATATTGCAAAACTGGATTTTCAATACACATTTTTTCCACGTTAACTGACGCGCCGGTTTTTTCGCTCTTGAGTTTATAATTAACGCTCATCTCCATTACTCATTTGCGTGAGCTTACAATAATCCTTGACACACCGCAAATATTTCATAACCACCTTCGCTGAAAGGAAGATCGCCGCGGGTACTTCAATTGCTAATGTGTAATTCAGTGTGGGTACTCATTGAAATATCCTACGGTACTCTGGTCTCGCTTTCTTAGGGAACGAAATAGATAGTTAATTCGCTGCGTTTGTTTGCATCGGGGATAAGGATAACAGGTTTTGATCGATAAAAATTCTTCCGATTTGTTATAGGCCTCATACAGAGGATAATTTGATTCGTGACGGCTGCACGGACATTGATATTAAGTGAAATGTGCGTTTCTTAGGTGCGCAATAGTTGTTGCGATTTTAACGGCTACGCTGCCGAAAACTGGTAGATGGGGATGGCGTTAACGCACGGGGTGTCCACTAAATGGCGGCGTCCATTTTAAGGGGCGATTCCTTGTCACATTTTACGAAAAGAACTCCTAACAAACGCACCTCCAATCTTGCTTCCCTTTCAAGATGCAGGGTGTCAAAGTTTGATTTATTTTTTTCGATTTATCACAAATATTTTCGGACGGAAGGGCAATGTCCCCGTGAAAATCGGCATTCGGGGGTTTTCCCAGACGAGAAGTTCAAGTGTGACATCAGTTTTACCGCAATATGTAGGGGGCTGCTGTTATACGTTGATTAATGTCTCGACGAAATGTGTGCAAAGAAATTTGAAATCGTCGATGTCCAAGAAATCAGCAACTCCGAGAGCGTTCGACCAAGTACGCCTTTTCTGTTCAGAATTGATGGTGGGGACCAGACGTAGCTTATTAGAAGCCAAAATACAGGGTCCTAAAACTGTTAGGGCAAATTCAACACGAGAATGTTACTGCAGATGGCGCCCCCCACTTGTTGCGGTAAAACCGGTATCATGTTCGTATTTCTCGTCTTGGAAACCCCTGAATGCTGAATTTCATCAAACTTTTCGAAAATATTTATGAAAAATCGAAAAAAAAAACTGACACCCTGCATCGCGAAAACGAACCAAGATAGAACGTACGTTTACGAGGATTTTTTTTTCACGAAATGTGACGATGAACCATCCCATGAAATTAATCCCATCGTTTAGTAGACACCCTGTGTAGTTACGGTAATTTTTGGGTCTAACGGAATGTGCTTTCCACTTTCCGCTGGCTCGACGAATGTCGGCGTTTGCTTGATATGAGCTTTAAAAATCTTTCCCAGCTCATTAGTTTTGCTGCTTCCTTTCCTCACTCATCCACTTTCCCTGTCAAATCAAATCAAATGATTGAAATATCGGGCACGTTTTAGTCAAGATATTATTTCAAAATAAGATCGATGACGTACCATCGGCAGTTAAACCAGAACCTGAAACGTATATGCCGCCGATAGTGTTGTGGTTGCGGAACTGCCGTTTATCGCAGACATGCAATACCAGGTTTTTAAATAACTTTCGTTTTTCATATGCAAGATGCAATTTGCTTAATAGGAAGCAAGCATTGGAACCATAGCGTTAATTATATGTCGTGGTTACACGGATAGTGTCAATCAATAAGTGGCGAAAGTGACCATTAATAATACAAGAAGCGCTAAATACTTGCGGTGAATATGGTGATTATTGTGTTGTATTCGTCTTCTCACGTTCAAGACTACCTCCTTTCTGAAAATCATCAAAACAATAGGAATTCGCAATATTTAGTAATCGGCAGTGTTCAGTTCTTACTGAAATATTTTTAAAATATATAAAAATGTATTTTTTTAAACAATTTTCAACATTATCAATTGATGGCGATCATTAAAAGAAACTGCCGGCTTAATAGGCGATGAAACGTCCGAGGGACATCCGGGGTCAATCCATCTATTAGTCACATGCTGTGTACGTTTACATATAACCGCCTATTACGAGCTTTTTTTAATCATCCAGACATGGATATCGAAAAACCGGTCGACCATCGTACACCCGGTATGGAGGCAATTCGTGACATCTACAGCGCAAATTTGACAGAGAAAATGCTGCATGGTGCTCGTCCTACCTCGATTTTATCCATAGACTCTCGAAAGTCCACGCTATTCACATCCCTAGCTAACCCGGTGCTGGCTATGACTACAATCAGCTGACTCACGGCGATGCTAATCAAGCTGAGTGCTAGGAATGTGGTGTGGGCCACTTTTTGGGCGGTATTCTTGAAAGGGCAGAAGTGGTTGGCTCCAGCCAAGGCACCAGAGATGCCCGTGACCATCGCAAGGAGGCCTCCCCATATTCCTCCTCCAAGCTGAAAAAGAACAGGAATGTCAATTTTAAGCTCTCCAGGAGCTCGCCAGGATATTGAGGGGTTTACGCCGGCTTTGACTATAAAAGGCTGTTTATGATGCTATTTCGCGGCGATAAACTGATTCATTATGATGCTACCGCAATAAAGCAGATGGAATTATAAATTCGATTAAAATAAACCAGGTAGCATGTGGGTTTTTATGGAAATCGCCCCTTCCCATGATGGAGCGGAAATGTCACCTGAACAGCCGTGGTGCGGGTAAGTTCGTCAGGACTTGCACGGTCCAATAGATGTCGACGATCAGAGATAGTGATAAAAACGCTTTTCTCCATTTGGGTAAGATTCTGTTGGGGTAAACAATCCGAGTGATTTCGATCACGCCCGGACTTTAGGCCTCCGATTGATCAGGTTTTGTGGGAGTTTACCGATCATTTATTGAAGCGTGACAGATCTTGCCACGTTAAGAAAGTGCCTAATTACCACCTTCTAATGCACTATAACAATAATCTCTTGCACACTCGCTGCGAGAACTAATTTGGGAAGTGGAAATTGCGTAACTGTTGATACAGTAAAAAATAAATACAATGGATGACGAGAATTAAGAATCTCTATTAGATAATGTCGGCAAATGTTTGAATGAACCTACCTACATAGGGTCAGTTAAAAGCAGTGACCTCTTTGAACGTGGATATAGTGTTTTCAATGGAGCTATAATCGGGCAATTTGCCATAATTGGGCAATTTGCCATAATTCCGCACTGGAGAAAACGTCTAGATATTAAAGATCGATAATCGTAATACCTACAATCGATATTGTGATCTCAAATACGGAGGAAATCGTACGGTCTTGGACGGAAAACGTCCCATTTTGAACCGATTGGACACTCGCTTCAAATGTCATATGGGTGTCCGCGGCACCTGTGAAACCGGCCGTTAATTGAAAAACGTGAGCATCTGTGCCCTGTACAAATTTATTCACACAAAGTGGTAAAAGTGCACCGGTCCAATCCGATGAAACGGGTACTGCAACACAAAAACTAGAACCATATATCTTCGCGAATTTATTATGGCTCGGCAAATGAGGACACTCCGTAGCAATTCAAGGAGGGTCAATTACATTAGACAGGCCTCGATAATAACAAACGTGTAAATGTCAAAAATCAAGCCTCAATGAAGGTGGTACCTGGAAAACGTGTAGATGCAGGGTGTAGCCCTAAACCTACCGCGTGGGGAGATACCACATTTCCAAAGAAGCGATTGAAACTAAATTGTTTGGTTCATATCGTTTTTGTTGGGCGCCACGCGCAATACACCCTGTACAGTATGAATTTTTGCTCATTAAAATGCTACGCACAAAGAGCTTGAGGATTAAAGAGCATGTCGAGTTTTTGCGGAAGTTCTCAAGTTCTTGTATTTTCTCATTTTTATTTTTTTAGTCAGGAATGTACAGGGCCGTATTGAAATTGTAAAAAAACTTTTAATCGGGTTCTGGGCAATTATAAATAATTATCGTAAATTATATAGGATTTTTTACATCGCCCAGCTGAACTGGGAATACATTGACAACTTTTCATATTATGTAAATGAAAATATTCCGTGTTCAATGATATTTATAATATCAGATCGTCCATTGTATTCAAATGCGTTATGGGCAAGTGGCACCTAGTAAAAATTGTAATTTATTGCTGCACCCAAATCATAAATGTGGGCAATTTTATGGGTGTCTGCCAGCTTTTCATTATAGTTTTTTGCATTTAATCAACTACCAGATTACGGGTTACCGTACCACACACTATCAAACTTTCATGCCGCAGTGCTGGGTGGATTTTCATATCTTGCGCTGCACCGTAGGTACGACGTTATTGACTTACGCCTGCAAAACCGACCATTACAGCACCTAATGCTGTAACTACGTTTCTAAGCACAACTACATACGTATATAGGAGTTGTCCATTGCGCCGAATAGTAAAATTCTAGTGTTTGCTCAAATACCAGGTACCACGAATATCAATACAGTGTGTTTGCCGAATGTACGGCACACGTTTAAAGGAATATTCCTTTTAGCTATCATAAATTAATATAAAAAAAAAATGTTTAAGCCGACTCGTACACTCTCTCACTCTTATGATACTTTGGGGTTTACAGGTTACACCCGATTAATAACGACTAATAAATTATTACCCAGTGTGTCTTGTATGCACACGAGGAAGTTCCATTCACTGATTCCAATTTACATAACATTGAATATGGTGATATAAATGCCAATAAAATTATATTTAACGATTTTGCTGTTGTAAAATAACAAATTATGAGTAGAATGGAATGAAAACGAATTAAGGTTTGGAAAGCCTAAAATGAATTGTAATTATAGAATTTCCGCTGGAAACTGCATATGTCCTGCTTAGATTTAGCGGAGCAGTTTGTGGGGTAGTAACTGTTAAGTTAAGATGTCTACTTGCGCTTTTCCTCCCGTCTATCCTGAAGAGGCGTTGAGGATGGTACCAACAAGGAGAAGTCACTCAATGACTAATGTTTGCTGCACGCAATTTCTAGTTTCAAGTTAATGTGTTTCAGTCATTTTAAACAATCTTCAAAAATAAATGTGGCCCTAGACTAGAATATATAGAATGGACTTCCAGGTACTAAAATTTGCTGTAATTGTTGTTTTAAGTTTCCATGGAAACGTTATTTCTATTATTAACCTATTGGGAACTTCCTGTCTGAGCAGATTTATAATGTTCATATCGTTAATTACGTAGGCTAACCTATCACGAAATTGTTAAATCATGCAGTTTACTGAATCTTTATGATTTTGCAGCTTTCGGAAACTAAATGGTATGGTTGCTAATGCAAAGAGAATTCATTTTCCTGTAAGTTCAAAAAAGGAAAAGATCGGAAATGTTCGTAATTTATACCTTGTAAGAACCTAATTAAATACTTATTCATAGTCTGCTAATTTTATTGTCAATTCAAGATATAAATCCTGAGTTCAGCAGCCACGCTCTAGTAATACGAGTAATAAAATTTACTCACATAATTTAAACTGGCCTTGTACGCGATCACATAGCATCCAAACACCACCATCAGGAACCCAAACACGAATTGCAAAAGCCCCAGTCCCATAAGAATCCTATTGGGAGTCAGTATTATCCTATGTTTCATAGACGCGATAGACCCATTTGCAGATTCTTGAGGAGACTTGCAGATCAGATGACCAGTGGACATTTTGGTAGATAACGTATTGTTTTTGGTTTCGTTATGAATTTCGGCCTTGGATGCTTCTTTTTCCTTCATACAGATCTCCAAAGGAGGAAGGTCCTTCTCGCCAGTTTCGGACGGGGGTGGGGGAATGTTTGACATGTTCTTGTTCATGGGTTTTTCTATGTATTTGTCCGTGTTGCTTCCACGGCGTAAGGGCCACTGTCCTGCAATATAAAGTTCAGCTTTTTTAGATATACAGAGTGTAACCATGGAGATATTTCAGGGAGCGATAGCACTCTGCAAAATATTAAAAAAATTCTAATAGACCAAAGGTCTAAAACGCACTATTTTCGATATACCGTGTGGCAAAGTATTACATTTGTTCTCTTTTCCGTTTTTCTCACATGTGGTTTGAGTTAAATTTTTGAGGTTTCGTATACCTATTTTCCTTAAGGCCTTCTGCAACAAAACATCAAAATCATCGGTGGCCATACACAGGGTGTTATGTTTGCATGAGTCGTGTACTATTTTATGCTTCATATCTTTTTTCGACACGTTCTGAATGAATTCTATTGCCAAATTTAAATTTCTTCATTGATCCTCTTTCAGCGTTTAGATGTTTTGTAGTATTTTCGTATTTTTCACTCTTTTTTTAGAATTCGCAAAAATACCTATCGATGTAAATTAAGACCCCGATGGAAGTAAGACAAAAAATGTATCCGGCTTAGTTATCAATAATCTGAAGCAATTCGTAATATTTTATCAAATTTCTTAAAATCTCCATTCTCAATACTCCTCGAAAAATTGAGAGTTTGTTCGTCTACGAGGCAAAGAGTAGAGTCCCGCATCTTAGTAGGGGGATATTCCCAGGAATTGTTATAATCGTTCTTGTTTAAATTTATTTTTAATTTAAGTTAAATAGTAACATAAAAGTAGGCTAAAAGCCAAATTAAGCTGAAAGGGTTTTTTAATATTGAAATACCCGCGTTTCTTCCACAAGCTACCGCGAAGGTCAGTTCAAGGTTAATACAGATATACGGCAAACATATGGCGCCTCTAAATATTATGTCACTTCTACATTCCAGACATTCCATTGTAAAGTGTTAAGCGCGCGCTAAAGGGGATGACGTCTTTAATAAAGAGATAGCTCTGAAGGAGGTCGGTCAATGTGTCACCGCCGTAGGTTAGACAGAGTTCGCAAATTCCAGACGAATGTCCGATAAGGACGGAATGTATGTGACACACCGAGAGAGACGGGTTGATAATGTTGGGGTCCTTCTCCCAGATGTCTCTTTCGTTCGGTCCATTATAACCTCAAAATATTTGTTTTGATTTTAGTTCAGTTAGGAGATCATTAATATTAAGTTATTTGCAACTTAAATGTATGAAGTTTAATTAAAGTATTTACTTTTCACTATGCACTATGTTAGAATCAATATTCCTTAATATCATAATAAACAATGCAGGTTAGCCTCAAGAAACAAATGAAATTATTTTAAGGGGGTGGATGATCGCCCTATTGCATGCCGTGGAAGAGGTTACAAAACCCAAAAAATAGTGGTAACTGAATTTTTTGTTGCATTTTTTATTAGTGTCGTAAGCGAGGTGTTAAAAAGAAATTCTTGAAGCACAGAAAATCATCATTTAATAGAACATTACTTTCAACATGAATCTTCAGTTAAAGGTTGGTAAAAATTAACTTCAGGCAAAACTGATTAGAGAACAGTGAAAAAGCAGGTAAGAAGATTCTTGCCAAATGAGGTAACCCCAGTTTGGAGGATCGTCCTCTCGCTTTAAAATAATGTTTTCAGCTTATGCAAGAAGGCTCTGCTCAATACCATATACTTGTAAATGAGTTCTTGAATACGGATTTTTCACATCCAAGGAATTGTTGGGGTATTGAACATATGTGGGCATGACTCAGGTCAGAGTTAAGCCCTTTAGATTTTTTAATTAACTTGCAGAGTACAATCGCTTTTCAAAATATCTCCATGTTATCTCGATATGTCATTGTTATATTACTGTAATATACTACACCAAGCAAATACCACGTCCAGTTTGTATAGAAATTCTATCAGCGATTTTATTTTAATTTACAATTTCATTGCTTATCTAGGGCTCGAATAACAATAATCAATCTAAACCAATTAACCCATTTTCGAAGCAAGTTCCATAAAATATGTAATGCGGTTATAAACCGCAACATCGAGTCATTGAATGAAGAATTGGAAGTAAATAAAATGAAAATATTTCTCTAGTACATGAGTAGTGAGCATAAGTCAAATAGGAAAATGCAATTCAATGTAACTTTTACATAAAAGTAAGTGATTATAGGAACAAATAGTGTTGCCAGTTTTCTTGTTCTGGTTTTTTAAGGAAAGACTGTGTTATTGGGATTGATAACTATGTAATTGACTCAGGCATATTGTCGAATTTTTCCTTTTTTTGAAAATACTCATAAAATCAAGATCTACTAACTGTGAGTATAAATGGTTTTTTTATGGAATTGTTGCCGTTATGCGCAATTTATTCTCTAATCCACCGTGTAATTGTAGATATCCTCGAATGGAGCACGTACTTTTTTCTATTTTGGGAAAAAGTGCGTGTCTCAACACAGGGTACTAAGTTTTGTGTATTGTACGAAAGTGAGGCGACTGATGAGATGCTCATGACTTCAAATTACAATTTAAGGTTTTCCGCTCATTTAACATCTATTTATGATAGCACCTTGTAAGCTGATACGCCTGAACGTGTATGATTTTGAAAAATGTAACTTAAACCTAATGGGCATCAAATCACCATTCTGGACCGTTCTTTAGAATAAACAAGTGATTTCACAAGGTTTTTAGAAGTACTATTTTAAATGGCAAATACGTGCATATTTGTTATTGACCTAAAACATTTAGTATTTATAGTAGTGAACGTACGTTTTTATGAAAAATACACACATCTATCACTACAAGGTTTGAAAAACCAGTAATTTGCATCCTCAAGAGCCACCTTCGTGTCAATTATATGGTAGGTATTTAAGTCTAAGGGCGTGATTAAAGTGGCAGCGTTTTAAATCTTAATGAAATAATCAAGCGTTGATGATTTAAGTTATCGAAAATTTAATAACACACCACTCTCGTTCCGCTCTTGAATATTTTTCAAAAAACTTCGTATCAATGAAAACTGATCTATGAATCTTGTTGAACGTACCGATATCTAAACTGCTCATAGAGTGAAGATCGGCATCAGCAATTCCTCCGATTACAGACTGACGACAGAGTTCCTGCCCGAATTTAACTCAAGAATAAACGCACAGTGCACAATATTTAATTTAGAGTCAGTAAAATTCGAACCAAACAAGTCAAGTTCGCATAGTCGCAATTTCACTCTAATAATTAGTAAGTTTTATTAATATTTACAAAAAAAAAAAAAATTATTCAAAATCACGAACACTTTTGTTGATAAACCCGCACTCGCGCCTTGTTCACTCTCTCGCGAGACCGCGTTCGAGTTCTTTGATAAAAGAATTAAGAATAAAAGAACTTTTGCTGAATTGACTAGCCACTTGTTCTTGCAGACATTTCAAGAGGTGAAAGCTAATGGTCGATGCTGTACGATCGAGGACGGCTATTGGAACTCGTTGGAATTTTATGGGAACGGGGATTGATGGGCTGACATTCATATCAAACACGCATCTGCCGTTTAATGATTTAGTAGTTTTTTTCGTCAAGGCGAAAATTTTCAAAAGACACCCGGCCTGGCGTTCTGGCAACCGGGTAGTACGCGTAAACGCCTATCCACTAAAAATCTCGGGATGAGAGCACCCTCACCGACTACGAAACTGTTCCTGAGGGATACATCATGAGGGTCGGAGAGGATTGCGAGAAGCTACTATCCACTCTACTCGTTTCCTGCTAGTTGATTCCGTTCCCACCTCACGTTGGTATGACGGTATGAAAGCACCACGGTGCTGTGTTTTCATTTACTGCCTCTTAGGGTTATTTCGGTCCTGTTGTGTTTTTTTAGCTCTTCGCATAATCGAAAGGTATTTTGTTATGGCTTTTTCGCGCCTATTCTCGATTTGTGCCCATTCGAGTTGCGGGACAACGCCACTTTTCCTCCTTCTAATTATTTAGTCTAAGCCCTTTTGGTCTCGTATCGTGTTGTTACCAATCCTGACGCATACACCCCGTAGAAATTTTTGCTTTTTTCTTCGTCAACAAAAATTGCTCCTGCACGTTTGCGTGTTCAGCTGCAACGCTTTTCTCTATGCTGTGGCATCGACACGTGTATGGTCTTTTCTGTCGTGTTCGCCTCAAGAGCTGGTTCCTGATGACGCAATAGGTCGTTCCTTCCCAGTTTCGGCCATTCGGCATTCATCCCTCTGCCTTCCGCGTCTGCTACCTCTCCGTCTTCCGGGCGGACGGGGCAGAGGTATCACCTTTTTAACGCAACGTTTCGTGTTTCCGGAACCTTCATCAACTTAGTTTTTATAAAGTAATAAAATAAATAATGCGAATGTAAGTACGCTCGCAAACGGAAACGTATACATTTTTTTTTCCACTTTATCCATTAGAACTTGCGGAACGGCACTTGAACCTATTTTTAATGGTTACTTTAACCGCAACTGATTTATCGCTTGGTAATTACATTGTTATGAATAACCCACGCAAGTGGATAAAGTGTAAGTTCATTGGTTGGTTTACAAAAATGACTCGGTCAAATGCTTTCAGGCCAGAATAACCAGGAAAGACTACGCAAATAATTTTGCTTCGCACCTATCGGGCGACTTTTTAATGCATCACGGACACTTTGACTGGACACTGAACACTTTTTTTTTTGCTAAAGATGACAATCAATTAAGTAGTACTTAAAATACTAATTAATAATTCTTTTATAGTGCAAGAAAAGTACTTAAGAGACGGGATATATTCAAGATAATTAACATCAAAGCTGCCGTTCGAAAACGATATGAATTTCACTAAAGCAAATAGCAGGAACAGTGAAAACGGGACTTTCGATACCTTTCTATGTGCTTTCAATTTTTACAATAATTAATATTATCCATCGTTGTCTGTTACAGGAAAAAGTTTTCATTGAAGCCATTCTAATCGAAACCGAAAACCGTGGACAACAAGCAAAATGAATCACATTTCGATAGTGTTCTTTGCATTCTGATATCCTTTTGCAGACCTTGAGATTTTAAGATCCTGATATGTGCATTCTCAAACGTTATCTACCGATGGCACTGAACGTTAGTACTAGTTTCTCACGTTTGGAAGTCAATGCCGAGGAAGTTCCGGACCGTTTTCAGTCCACGGGGAAAATCTAAAGGTGCCGGATACGGCGACCGGATAGTGCCGGATTTGCCGAGTTGCCATTCCCGCAGCCCGCACCGATTCGGAATTGTCCCTCGGAGACGAAGCGTCAGAATTGAGGAGGCTTAGAACTGGGGTTGTTGCTTTCTTCTCGTCCGATTTATTTGTAGTGGTCATTCTTTTTCGTCCTCTCTAGGGGGTCGGGGTTACTGCACCCCCATTGCGTGGCACATCCCATTCTTTCATTGGGGTCGGGATTGTTGTCCCTCTTGCATCCCATTCCGTTGTGCGTTCCAACGTCAGGAATAGGATAGGTCGAACAGGACGGGCATTGAATGATAAAATATAGGCGAGATAGGAAACAATTATTACAGTTTTATTGCAAAATAATTCTTAAGAATACGGTAACCCACCAACAGAAAAGCGACCTACTGACATAATATTCCCTGAGAAGTGAAATCTTATAGATATAAATCGGGGGTATATCCCATGGCTAGCTGTTTAAAGCCGGAAAGGTGCCTGAACTGCTGATGTTGCACTTTAGGACCTACGCCCCCTAACAACGGTTTTAACCATGACTAAGAAATATCAACATGATATAGAAGGTTTAAATACTCTCATGAGGGAGTGTATCTACGGATGTTTTAAAATGTTTTTTTGTAATTATTCGATGTTTTACACTTTATCACACTCCTTGAAAATCTTATGTAACTTCTGACTATTCGAACAACTACAAATTCAAATATTCTGCATAGTTTATCAATGTAAGTACTTAAATGTAAGGTGTTAAACATTACCGCGGAGCTCTTCCTTAGTGGGTTCTTTAAAAAGGGGGCTATTTCGAGGAGTGGTTATTCCAAAAGGAAATCCTTATGTAACAGACAATTAAAACTAAAAAAAAATCAACTCCTCACCAACTTACAACATCTAGTCGTTCAAATGACAGCACACATAGAAAGAACGATGGTTAAAGTATTTTTCGAAACACGATTGTCACTTTACCCGCGTTTTTCTTATGTGCTACTCCATTTCACAAGAGAGCCAGTTAAATCTACTGTACGTGTATACCTATATATAATAAGTATATCCAATTCCCTAATGTTCTTAATGCTTCGGGTTGGCCTCCCTCGCGAGATGGATATAACCATTTTTTTTTTCTTAACGGGATTTAAAAAAAAAATCAAGTTGAGATTCTTAGAGTCGTTAGATGGTTGACTCGCTATTCTTCACTAGTTTCTCATGGCTATTGCATAGGGCTGAGTCTGGATAAAGTGGTGATGAGACCAAATCTGGAAGGGAAAATCGGGGTTTGTTACTAATCGGCGTTCTGATTGCATTAATTATTCACTTGGCCAGTGTAAAAGTGGTCGTTTTTGCGACTAGTGCGCGAAATATTACTTTGGTGTATGGGAAAGGGCGTTTCAGATATTTACAGGAATCTGTCGAGACGACCAAAGGGGATTTTGCGCACGAGCCGCGAACAATATTCTTTTACGGTAAATGCTACTCGGTGGTGAAATGTCAAATTCCTAAAATTCATCTCCGCGTGCCCCAAATAACAACGTGTGCAATTTCCACTTTACTGGAATTTCCACGTCGCCCGGGCCGTCGGCGACGTGGAAAAACGGCAACAGCGCGAAAACCATTAAATAACCATAATCGACGTGCGCGCACAGATGGGGAAATTGACATTTTTAAATCGTTAACAGCGCGGTTGTAAAAAAAATAACTGTTCAGTCCTTACTTGTCGAAGCTTAGAAGTGAGTCCAAAACGGTAGGCATATTGAAGATCGGGGGTGAATTAGCTGGAAAGAAACCATTGGTAAACTCAGGAAATCGCACATTTCGAGTGTGGCCCGAATTGAAAATGGAATTTATCCAGATATCCGTAAATAAACTTCAACTCACCTAGCAATAAAACTGCAGAGTCGTCATTCTACGCCAGGCGTATATCTAATCACAAGACCCACAGATATTCGAGGCCTTAGGTTCTATTGTATTGATTACATAAGAACACTGAGACGACTGCCAAGTAATCAATTAAACCTGTCTTATATACGTGAATTAAGCTATTTTCGAAACACTGATAACGTACATAGTGTCATTTGTTAACAATACTTGAACGCGTAATCTGTAGTACTGAACGAGGGGATTCCCCTCTAGCGGTGGTACTCTATTCTTCCTACAAGGTCAGCGTCGAATCGAAAATGTTTCTAGTTTTCTGAGCACCCACAAGAGTTCGTACGTCGGTTTTCGAGGTTTTCAGTAACATAAAAGGCTGTTGAGAAGAGGAACTATGTTAATTAGGCGAAAGGTACCTGCTGATTTGATTCCATGGACGTTATGTTGCACAACAGGGTTTTAGGAGTTTTGGGCTTTGCGTTCTCTGACGCTATTTTACAAATAGCCCCCGTATGATGAGTACCTAGGATTCGGCCTAATTCCCGGAAAAACAGGCTGATCAGTTTGACGATACTTTTTAAGTTACGTGCACACTGCACGTACCTGTTATGTAAGCGGTTTCTTATTTACCTTGGTGATAAAAAAGTCCAAAGTTTTTGAAATTGCTATCGATTAAACAACAACATTGATAATTTGTGATGTATTTATTCGATACTATAACCGTCTTACGCTTAGCACTAGCTTACGCTCTTCGATTTGCGCCTTGAAGTTCTTCATTGGATAATTCATATCTTATATGACGAATTCCTAAATTAATTTAAATAACATGGAAAATTTCTTAAATTAATACTAACTAGATCACAGGAGATAGAAGGTAATTCTATTCTATTTACTAAATCTGCCTCGCGTAGCCTAAATTTAGGTGTCCAACAAGCAGCCTTTCAACAATACTTTCCCTAATTGTTAATAAATAGCCTTTACGAACAGACGCCTGCTTCGGTGATTTTTTTAAATAATATAGAAAGGTTTAGACGAACAAATTTCTCCGCCAGGTCTCTGCCAAAATGTAATTTGTATAAATAAACAACAAATTGATGATCACGTCTACCGAATCGTCCCCTTAAATAGGACGAATCATCGTCTCTACAATCTGGTTAAACTTTGTTCATTTCGAACATCCAAATCCAAAGTAGCGATTTTCGTGTCTGATAGAGACTTCAAGTTCTCGTTCAACTCGTCGTAAGTCTCGCAGTACACGAAACTCTTCGGATTGACCCCTTTGAAGGTCGATATCACAGAGCTCTTCAAGTTCATGAATATGATGGGTTGGTTTCTATTGGCGAAGTCTTTGATCAGGAGCTTCATTCCCTGGAAGGTTTCCATCAAACCAAAGAAATTCCTTTCGTGTTGGAACTTACTTTCGCCGCTGTATAGTCGGCAGCCTGGATATGTTTAGCATCTATAACGACTGGAACGGAAGTAGGTCCGTTTTTCGTTGAAGCTTTAGTTATTACGTTTCTGACGTACTCCACAGAGGGGAAGAGAAGGCTTCGGTCTGGGGTTACTTTGAGATAGTCCTGGCCTGAATTTGACTGTGGAATAATGAAAACTCATAGAATGACTCATAATACTGTCAACGAGTTTTGTAAAACTGTGATCCCAGGAATGACTCTTAAGAGTGATTAACAGTCGGAGACTAAAATTACGAATCAAGGTCTTTTCTCCGGCAACTTCACTTTGTAATTTCCCTAAAAATCGATCCAGGATTTTCCTAGCAGCAATCAAGAGAGAACTATAAAGTGTTTCAGCATCGAAGATGTTTCATTCCTAGGACCGCTGTTGGAGGACGAACCGGTGAAGGTAAGACCCGAATTGATGCAACTAAGCATGAACAAACGTCTACAAACGACCATTTTGATCCAGTGTGCAGGAGGCTTTACGAACCTTTACAGTTTTGATATCAATTGAAGGCCTCGCCGTGGCGTAGAGCAGGAAGGCCAAATTTATCGCAACGCCGATGGCAATTCCTATTTCAAGCCTTATGAACAGACATCCCAGGAAAGTGGCAGCTGCAGGAATCAAATCCACTTCTACAAACACTTTCCCATGCAAAAACTATCAATTCGACAAGACCAGCACCTTAGTCACTAACTTTTTGTTTTCCATATGGGGCCGAACACGTGCAGCTCTATCATGTATGCCACAGCGACAATTATAACTGCAGCTAGAGAAGCTTTGGGGATGTAGTAAAACCAAGGAGTTAGGAAGCTGAGAGAGAGGATGACTACTATCGAGGTGTAAACGCCGCCGAAAGTAGTCTTCACTCCACTGGCATGGTTTACCGCGCCTCTGGACAAGGCTCCAGATACTGGCATGGAACTGACGAAGGATGAGGCGATATTGCAGATACCCAGAGCCAGCATCTCCTGGGTGGAATCGATCGCTTTGCCTTCACCTAAAGGTGTATCGGACAGTTAAATTGTTACAGTCAGATCTTACGACTTACTGTATACTTTGGCAATGGCATAGTTTTGCAGTATAGACAAAATAGGAACTATGATGATAGCAGAACCAAGGACGGACGCCATGTCCAGGAAAGAGTACTGCTTGTTTTCTACTTGAGTGCTGAATGGCGGCAGGCTGATTGTTGGCAGTCCAGGTTTCACAAATCCTGTAAATCGATCATTACTCATGTACAATGTGAATTTAAACTGCGTGTGTGGCCATCTTCGAGATCTTCGTCGGTCTCCAATCGTACGCAAAATTTAGCTGTCATGAACTATTCTGAACTAAACGGATATACCCCTAAGTAATCGAGCCTGAAGGCTGCAGGAGTTCGCATATTTCGATTCTACTGAAAACCCAGGAATGTGCGAATTAGAAGTGGCATCTACCGACCTAAGTACGTAATCGAGTATTTTTGGGCAAGTAGAGCGACAAACATCGCTAAATATTTAGTAAAGCACGATATTAACATTCACCACGCAGTTTACTTAATAGAGTAGATTTGCTCGGTAATGTACCTGTTAACCTAAAGGGAGCGCTTCCTTTATATTCCAGTGCGTAAGCCACTGACGCTGAGACAACAACCACCAAGAGATTCCTCGAAGTGGACAACAACCAACAAGCTCCGTATACGATTTTTTGAACAGTGGTCCTCTCTTGTCCCTCCTTCTTAAAAAATTTCAAGTCCTTCAGTTTCTAAAACACACCACCCCACGGTTAGTACATTATAATCCAATGAACCACAATTTCAGTTCGTTTTACCTCCTTGGTGACAATTTGAAGGAATTATTGCTTACTTTTAAGGCAACCAGGGAAATAACGGAAATGAACCCCATGGCGCAGTCGGGCCCACTTGTCTCGCTAATATGCTCGTAAATTTGTTTCCAAACCATCACAAAATTGTCCCCTGGATGGTCAAGGCCCAGCAGGTCTTTGACTTGAGTGGTTGCGACTATTATTGCGGCTGCAGAGGTAAAAGCCACCGCCACTGGCCCAGATATGAAGTCGATTAGAAATCCTGAAGTTTCATGGCAATGTGATTCATCACGAACGGTTAACTGCCAGCATTAGTACCAAGGTGAAGAATTCCCATAACCAGCTCCACACAACCACTGAGAAAGCAGAGCAAAACGGCTCCAGGGACTCCTAGTTCGTGCTTATTTTCACGCACCAGCAACCCTTCTATGGCAGTTGGACCCACTGGGGAGTCTTTGCTGCTGCCAAAGACTGCGTACACTAGGGGGCTAAGGATCGAGGAGTAGAGTCCTGGAAATCCTAACGCTTTTAGATTTGAACGAATCAATTTATCGGTAAAAAAATTACCTATTTGAGCAGGCAAATCGGCCACACTTGAATAAGCTATTGCTTGCGGGATTATGGTCAAACCCACAGTGAGTCCCGCTAAGAAGTCGGAAAATGCAATTTCCCATGTGTACTGCGGTAAGTAACTGAAGATCGGTACTCTTCGTCTTAGGGTCTTCATGCTGCATGTCTTTTTAGCTTGGTCTTTGAACCAGTCTTTTATAGGAAATTTTTCTTTGTCGGAGGCATACAGGAGGCTGCTCGATCGGTGCCGGAGGCCCTCGGAGAGGTCTAGTGCGGTATCAGAAACTAGAGGAAGGCTTTTATTAGTAGTTTCTTGCGTGATCTAGGCCAGTAAGAGAGGGGAACTTTCCTTGTGGGCGGTTTTTCTTGGGGATCGGGATGATTAAAAGTTTCGCCCAGGGCGGCAGATATCTATGATTGAACTTGTGGAATGAACTCAAATTATTGCCGAGGTGTCCTATTTTGGTCGTTTTTACCGTTTAGGTACCCGACATATTAGCGAAGATGGGACGGTGCCATTTTCGCAACGTTGAGCTATTGTTGTGTTAACCGAACAGTAGAATCGACAGATCTCTCTCGATTTTTATTATACCGAAAATAATTGTGAGAAAGAACTATAAAATATAAAGCAACTTTCTTACCAGACGTGACTTTCTATTAATATTCTCTACAACGTTTCCCATTTAAACGATGCTAAAACTCTCTAAGCGAGATCTCCACACATCTAGAACCAATTTTGGGACAGTCTATATGAAAATACTCACTTTTTAAACTTTTCGTGTTGCTGTTATCCATCATCATGTCCGCATTTTTCCAGTTGTTATTCTTGGTTAAATCGAACTGCTGGTATATGTTAACTATTTTCTCCGGATTATCGCCGATAATGTAAGAAGTGAGGACTACTTGGTTCTGACACCGCATATTGTATTAACGCAATTCCTTCTCTTTTCCTATAGAAAATTCGATGTAAGTACTCTCGATCACGCATCCAATTTACCCATCAAGTCCCGTATTGATCTATGCGTGACACCTTGAAAAAATATGAATGTGAGGAAAATTGAAACGGACCACGCAAATTCGCACAAAAATGGAAATCGGCCGCAGGAAAATACTCTCCAAGATTTAGGTAAACCATCGTGGAGATGGATTCAAAAACGCGGTGTGGACTTACCTGACTTTCCTTCATGCACTGAAGAACAGCAATGCGGATGAAAAGCACTTGACAAAACAAAGAAAAGAGTAAAATTGCCGTCAATGATCCGAAACGATCGAAAAGTTAATAGATCGATCGGTGGCGATGGACTGATTGATTTTTTGTATCAAACTGAAAAACTATGACTTGTCTGTTGTTGGGTAGCCCTTGGTGTCGTAAACCGCAGTTATACCGTTAATTTCCGTTATTTGTTATTATATTAGTTTACTTCCTTAAATTAATTGTGTTTTATCCTTTTCGCGATCTGGACCCATATTCTCGAGTTTCCGACGAGGATCGCGCCCGGCGAAAGAGGCCAACGGGGCGCGCGCCGCCTGTCGGGGCAGTTCGGCTGTTCCTCAAATTAGGTTATTTTTGCGTCGGGGAATAACCCCCCGATCTTCAAATATCTACCAACAATTTCCTTTCTGGTCACAATTAAATCCATCAAAAAGAGCTTTTTTCTACTCTTCCTCAATACCTCCATAAGTGTTCAATTCTAAAATTCCCCCGATCTTCCTAGTAATTAGTTTTAATTAATGAGGGTTCTATAATTAACGGCTCTCGATCTGCATTGCTGCATCAGTCAAGCATAATAAACCGTGTAACTGAGATCACTTAAGGAAATGCTAATTTCCTTGCAGCTGGGGGTTCCATTTCCTTGTTTGCCAGTGGGTTGCGATTCAGATATTCCTTGCACGTTCCTTTCGTTTAAATTAAAGTGTATGTTGGGAAAATCACGGGAATTTCAGGACGTAATTATTATTGAAATACCTTTTTGGTTATTCAATATGAAGGACGAAAGTTTATTAAACAATATTTTTAACAATCATTTGAATTCCGTTAGAAACTATTGCTACATTCCTCTGACGAACGGTTATTATAATTACATCGGGTTCTTTCAGCTGCAGTGGGTACCTACATCGATTTAAAGAATGGCTGATTGATGTATCTTTATAATGAGCACCATTAATTGACAATAGAATTACATTATGGGAATTAATTTGTGAGCGTGCAATAAAGTATTAAGTGAATACAGAGTTGAAAAATGAGTACGTATTGATCGGATAATTTTCTGGAAATTGCTACTTTCCTGCAATCATTAACAATTACATATCAAACTCGAGTAAATTGCGTTAGTTACGGCTAAAATGCATTTCGTGAGTATCCATCGAAAATGCGAGGCCGATTATATTTCGTTGATCACCGAACAAAAGGATGGTCCCGGAACCAGTCGGTAAATTTAATGGACCGTCGAACTAATTGTCGTTATTTGAGTTCATTTTGTGAGCCTTCACTGGTGCGACCCATGTAAAAAATATCTGGAGGAGATACGTAAACTTACAGCGTCGAGAAACCTATTTCAATAAAACCCAATGGGGCCGCCACTGGACTGTGGCTGTTTCTACAACAACCCCTGTTACTTCCATACAAACAAACCGTCAAGAACCATTTCGTCGGTCGGTTATTGCCTACGTGTGTTGGCTCGAGTTAAGTTGGAAGATATCGTAAAACATGTCTTACAGGGATATCAGGAGTGAGTCAGTCTTGTTACCCACCAACGTTTTATCTCTGTGTGCTTTCCAGATCTGGTCGAAATGCTGCGGGCGCTGGGATATCCAAACCTGGTCTCGGTGGAAAGTTTCAGGAAGCCAAACTTTCCCTTAGTAGCTGACCTTCTTCTCTGGCTAGCGAAACGCTTCGATCCGGACACGAACATCCCAGCTGAAATATCCTCCGAAGAGGAGAGAGTAAAATTGATCAGGAATGCTGCGGAATTCATGGTATCAAGTTACCGGAAGTGCGTAGAACTACCAGTACTAAAGTGTATCTGAACCACGTAGGCCCTAAAAGCTAACATAAAGCTGAACACCAAACGTCTCTACCAGGCAGATGGTTATGCCGTTAAAGATCTGTTGAAAATAACCAGTCTGCTGTATGACGCACTTAACGTTAACTTGGAGGAGAACGAGGATGACGAGTTGAATGACGAGCATTTCAGCCTTAGAGACTTCGACATATCCGACAAGGTAACCGAACCTCGTTCAATTTATCTCGAGGAGAAGACCTAGAAAGGCGTTTCTAGATAAACGAGCTGAAGCTGTCCAGACAGTTGGCCAGCGAAATTACTTCATCGGGAGCGACCCTCTTTGATCTGTTGGGCAAAGAGGTGGATTTGAGGGTAAGGAGGTTTGGAAACTATGTAAATTCCAGCGGTCATCTAATTTTTCCAGTCTGCCAGGCAAAAGAGCATCGGACGACAGTTCGAGCTATCCGAAGTGGAATCTGGAATAAAAAAGGCAATCGAAACAATCAATCAGGAAATGTCCGAGACCAAGCAGCTGATCGACAACGTGGCTGCAACTGAAGCCGGTCTGGATGCGAAAATCGAACGAAGAAAGGTGGAACTCGACCGGTACGAGAAGAGGCTGCAGAGCTTGAAGAAAGTCAGGCATGTCTAAATACTTCGGTTAATTCTCAATACCTACAACCCTCTTGCATTTGCTTTCAAGGCCGGCATTTTTAGAAGAGTTTACGGTCCTGGAACAAGAACTAGAACAACTCTTCGTGCAATATTCGATCCGTCTGAGGTGCCTCAACCAGTTGGAGAAGCAGTTCTCTGAATCGGAGAGGATTCAGTTGGAGAAGCAAATGCAAATCACCTCGCCTCGCATTCCCACCATACCGATGGAGAAGTTTGAGATCAATGACGACGTTCTGGAAATTGAAGACAACCCTTCGATCCCAGGGGAAAGGCAAGAGCCAGTGAGCAGGCCCGAAAGGCCAAGAGCGGGAACTGCAGGTACGAATTCGTTCTTATATATTGAGTTGTCCAACGTGTACTAAAATCGTAAATAATTAGGTCGCAAGTCCCGAAACAAGGTATTTGGCGCCATGCAGCCACCCCTGTCCGGCAGTCAGTCGTCCCTGGACTTGAGCACCGATTCAGAAACGGATCTCTTTATTGATAGAGAAGAACCGGAATTGATGCATTCAGAAGATGAGTCGTTGGCCCTCGAGTTGTCTGGACTGGACAGGACTCCCGCTTCCAGTAGGAAGACCAGCAACAAGGTCCCGGAGCCAAACAGTGACGACGACTTTTAATCGTACCAGAACGGGTCGAGTTTTGTCCATTACACGTGCGGAGTTTAGTAATTAGATTGCCCTTCGTATTTCAATATGTTTGGGTGATTTGGGTGGAAAAAAGGGGCACCGAGACAAGATCGCCAACCTCCACATTCTGGTGTCCAGTTTCAAAACGTTCCGTTTTTTTCATGGATAAATCGTCGCTAATTCAGCGTCCAGTCATCTTTGTTTTTATATCTTTATTAACTGTTTGATCGACATAAAATATATAGATATATAAAAGTAACGTTAGGCATTTTTACAATACACAATAAAAACACTTTTATCACCCAAATAAATCGGCAGCAGCATAGCCGGTCAGCGAATACGTAAAAAAAATATATACAAACTAAGGTTTGGTGAATAAATTAAAATCGAGCAATAAATACAATATAAAAAACATATAAGAAGGTGGAAAAAGAGCTAGAAAAAAGGTCGCTTATGCCTCGGTGGCGATTTTGAGGTCCACGTGAAATGGCTCTATCACACTTGCTTGAACAGATCGGTCAGAAAAAGCCAAGAATTGCTATATTTATGCTAAAATAGTGTTTTAAGCTGTTACCAGGGAAATCTATAAATAAATAAATATATAAATTTGTAATAAATATGATATGTCCGAGTAGGTCAGTCTTATCCCATTCATTATTGTACCTGCACGTTAGTACAGTCAGTCTACGAGCAATTCTCATATATTCCGTTAGTATCAAGTAATACCGTATGTTTCTTGTCTACAGTTCAAGAGTCAGCTCAGGTAGGTAAAGGAAGTTACAACCGGGAATACTTTAGCAGCCAGTAAGATACTAAATGCAGAGGGAGAAAAAGAAAAATATGCATTCACTTAGCACATTCGATGGAAGATCTTTGGGAAGCAGGACAAAACCCGCAGTATTTATAGTAAACACCCCGTACATGACGAATTGTTGTTTAGAAAAACATTCGGGCCGTGTGGCGGATCGGGCCATTGTGTGAAAAAAATACTGTATGAGTAGGAATATCGTGAAAGGCAAAAAGAGTACAAAAATTGGGTCGTTTTTTCAGTCAAAGTACGTCCCTGTGAGTCACGCAGTTAGGTAGGTGGTCTGTTTAAGGGAGTATAATAATACCGTGTTTATTAGTCACGTGAAAGTGGCACGTGTGTCTGTGGGGATTTTACCCCAGATGCCACTAGAAATAGTGACTGATTTTGTGGTCGGTGGCACATACGTGCAGGTAACGTGAGTCTTGTCAAATTTGTCAGTTGATATGGTCTTAATGAAGAAAGAAACTGTGCAGCTCAGAGTCGACGAAGTACCAGTAAAAAATCAAGTCCCAGATCGCCCTAGAGCGCACAATTTAGCCCACCCGGTGGTTGTCTTAAGGTGACCCAAGTAGGTAAATTATACAGATATCTGGGTGTAAAAGACAAAATCTCCCGATGCGTGTACCAACGGGTCTTTACGTGCGTTAGTCCAGCCGAGAGCTGCGGCAACGTGTATCGTCAATTACAGCAGTTTAAGATTGTTCTCTTAATTTACTAGCGTGGTCGCAACATTGACCAATAATTCAATCATTTCATCATCTTGTCCTCGTGATGGTACCATCTCCATCGATTGCGGGCAAACGTTCCACTGTTTTTCGAACCTCATTGGAGCAAGGCAGATTCGACGGCAGTTCTGCTACTTCCCCGTCTAAGGGCAACGAGTTCGAGGCACTACAATGAAAGGCAAATTGTAGGAACAGCGAAAAGGGGGCACGATTACACAAAATTAACTTACCTTAACAAATTAGGGCCTTGGCCTTGATGCGCCGCTCTCTCATGTCTGGTTCTGTCAGTGTCCAATCCGTAAGTCTCCAATTTTTTAACTGGGGACATCTGGACAAAGCCATCAAAATCACTCTGAGCCCTTTCCAAGAAAATTCGCGAGCTTAAGTCCAGCTTATCGTCAATCCCCACCCGTCTCGTCGTAGTCTCACCAAATCTACCTTTTCCTGCCTCATCTGCGTCAACTCTGTCAAAGAATTCCTGCGATATGTCGTCAGAAAAGTCAGTTTCGTCTCGGTCATACACTAAAGTTTGAGGTCTGTTTCGGTGGTCATAGTTAGAGTCATGCGAATACCAGTCCTGGTCGTGCGTAGGTCTTTTAGTCCGGTCGTATGTGTTATAAGTCGATGTGGAAAAGGGTCGGTCTTCGAAAACGGTAGGTCCTGACGTGTGTTGGGGTCTGTGATGATTCGTAGCGCTTGTGTACGCGGGTCTTATATGAAAACTGTCAACAGGGTCGTAAATGTAATCAGACACGTCTGACGAGCTTTGGCCAGCTGAGTCACCACCTGCAAAGTAGCCCGGTGTGGTCGTTGTGAGTCTATGTGAAAATTTGTTGCTGTTAGGTCTCTTTAGTCCGTGGGTTGTCGCATATTGCATGTTGCTAGAGGCAAATGAAGTTGCGTTTGTTGGTCGTCGGGAAGAAGAAGAATAGATAAAAGTTGGGTAGCTAATAGAATTCTCAGTGGTCGATGTAAGTCTTGTCACTGGTCGCTTCGTGATCAAAATCGCATTATTCTCGTCAAAAGTCGGCAGTGAAGTTATTGAACTGGGTCCCTTCTGTGGGATCGCAGGGGTGTTAACTTGAGGTCCGTAGTTAATGTTTATGTGAATTTGCAAGGGGGGCGATTTCGTAGGTCCTTGAGGCACCAATCCCAAGAGGTACGTAACGTCGTCATTAGATTGGTCCTTGATTTTGTAGTATGTTGTAGGTCGGTGTATTGATTTGTGCGTAAAAGTCTCGTGTTTGAGCTGACCACTCACGGGATGGTTTTTAGGTGGGATTTTAATTTTCTTTTGAGGAGTAGGAGTAGTCACTGTCAGTTCGTTCCTCCCTTTGTTGTCACGTCTGCGCCTGGACTTAGACTTATGAGGCCTTTCAGACTCAAAGTCATCCTTGTCGCCTGCAATATTATTCGTCTCGAAGTCCTCCTCTCTCCAGGCAGCCAAGTCAAAACCCTCTATATCGTGACTGTCGCAAGAAACTCGGGCGTTTCTAAAATTGTCTGCAGACAAAAATACAAACTGTTGTATTGTCCGCACTTCGTTCATGGTTTGGCAAATGACTTGAGCCAAGGACACTCTCCTTATCTCTCCCAACTGCTCCAGCGAGAATGCAGATGGAAAATCACCATTTTCATACCAAAATCGATCACCTTTGCGCAGGTTTGAAAACTGCTGGGCAATGATGCATGAAAAAGTAGGCCCCACCACTGCGCCCCTTAAAGGCTTCTCGGCTAGCCCAGCGGTAAACAAGTCTATGTCGTCCACATGGGCATACAGGCTTTTAAGTTTCACAACAGTTTCAGTATTAATGACTCTCCTCAAATCGCTCCAGCTTTTAATTGGAGGGAGGCCGCACGGCTCTCTCCAAAAAGTATAAGGCGGAATGCCGTGGTCTCTCCCTCTCTGTATGTTTATAGCAGCCAAATCCATGCCAAAACGAGTGGAATCTCCGGGTTGGAACAGATGGTTGGTCAGTTCTTCCGCCATAAACTCGTCTCTCTTCTGGGAGGGTTGGTTGATGAGACCCAGGAGGAGCCGATCTAAAGAACCAATGCTCCAGATGTTTTCTTCGTTGTCAAGCTCATTGTGAAGAGTAACGTCTGAAGATTAGTTGGTTATCGATGGCAATTGGAATATTTTGAAAGCTTACTATTGTGAATTGGTCTGTGATGACTATCAGTTCTAATGAAGGAGTTCTGAACCATGCTGTGGCCGAAACGGAACGCTGCTGAGCTGAAGGAGTTAGCAATTGCCGGATTAACTCTACTGTCGTAATTGTTGAAATATCCAGTGTTGGTGAGTTTTAGGTCGAAGAGGTCTACTACTTGAGGTCCTACCACAACTGGCAAGTATTCCCTAGGAGCGGAGCACAAAGGATATTTATGTGATGAGGGCGACATTTTGAGATGAAATCTAATCTAAACTAGTGTAAACATTACGATTAAAATAAACTGACACTTTCAATTATCATTTTATTCCGATTTCATTCCCGACACGAAATGAACCGTTGGATCTAGTTTAACAATTTCAAAAGAACGACCTTCAAGCCTTGCTGCTCTAGTACTTACATCATTCTTTAGTGGTTCTTTAATTGACGAGGTTGACAAATTTCCCACTTTGTTAAATCGAGGTGAAATTTCTTTCCGCAGAAACAATTAGAATCGTGCATTAACCACCTAACAGTAATCAAAAATTGTTCAAAATATCCGATACTCAGAATGTCCTACCTGTAAGTTATGTGCTGAATAACTGAGTACACGATCCTTCTGGTCTCTTCAAAGACCCTCCGATCGCTCCAGTGTGGATTAAGTTGTGATAGTACCGAGGCCACTTTGTTATGGTACCGAACGAAGATCGTATGTATTGCAATCAGTCCAGGGTTCTCGCTAGCCCTGAGGTCTCCTGGTTGTATACACTCCTCCGTAAGAGGACCTGATCTGCAAAAATCTTCACTAGGGAAATCTTGGTCGGCACTTGGAGATTGGTTGGCGAAGGCGGCAGGTTTGCCATAGAAGATCATGCCTGGAATTAACGTTGAAATCTCTCAGACTCCGTTTTGGGTCTCTATGCCTATCTGTTCCGCACCATTCTTAAAGGTCCTAACGATATCAGAACTTTCACGGTCGCTTCCATAAATCATCGAACCATCAATAAATGAAGTTACTTGGTTGATTTGCTCTCTCCATCCCAAATCGCAATTTATTCGGGTAGAAGGGGCGCTGCGAGTGAACTCCATGCAGCCAATTCCGAACCTGCTCAAGAATTTGTCGTCTATCGGTACTTCTATGGGTAAACAAGACGGATGCTGAAAATTTAGGATTATCACCGTACTTCCCCTGAGTTCCAGACAAAAAACTTCGTACCAGAAATTGAGCTGGGAGTACCCTTCCGCCGCCTTCACTGCAGCATCTGGGAATTGACCCATTGAAAGCTCTGGATTTCACAGTTGAAGTAACGTCGTGATCAATGAATTGCCCCCACTGCGTGAACATAAGAGTAACAGAGTGGATTTCCCTGTTATGATCCCTGTGGATGTCTGTGCTAATTTGACGGGGGGATGGTAAAGCGTTACCAAAGACTGAAAGCCTTACGCTCTGTACCCCTGCAAGGAATCGTTTTGCTATCTTATTGAAGCAATAAATGCGTGAACGTCCTTACCATCCTCATATAAAGGGGGTAGAAACCTCGGCATCGGCAATAATGCCGATCCTCTCCAGGGATGTTCCAGGTTGTTACAGGTGCCATCAGCAGTCCTAAATCTGAGGGACGCAGCTGGGCAGTGCGGTTTGCCTTTGAGTGGACACTCATCCAGATCGATTCTGGATGTGAGGTCGAACCGTGTGCTTGCCGGCTGACGGCCGGCATATTTCTGAAAACTAGCAAAGAGTAAAGTTAAAAACCGTTTTTCGGAACAGATATAAGATGGCGGTAATCGCTGTGTGTTCAGCCATAAAGTTTCGAATTAATTTGGGAAAATTCCTCACTTCGTTGAATCAATTTGCTCGCGTTCGAATACGAAACTTGACCGACCAACGAAACTAACAACGTTTCTAAACCACGATAATTATATCCCTCTAGGCAGGGCCGGCCTTAGCAGGTCTGACGCACCGGGCAAAATTTTTGATCAGCGCTCTCCCCAATCCCTAGAAAAGTCACCGAGCAGGAAAGCGAGCCGCCTGGGGGGATATACAGTACCGGCCAAAAATGGAGAAGCTTTCAATAATTTGCTGTAGTTTTATACAGTGTTGTAATATTCGAATTCAACACCTATGTATGAATGTAAGATACGTGGTAAAGCAATAATTTAAAAAAAAAAAACATTAAAAAAACCTTTGTTCTAAGTAAATAAAATCAATATAAATTTTTATGTTGACAAAAATGGAGAAACATTTATGAAAATGAACATTATTAATGCATTTTACCAAATCAATTTTGGCTACCGACGAGGCTACGTTTACAAGAAATGGTGTGAAGAAGTTCCACAACAACCATGTTTGGGCTGGCGTAGTAAATGGCATGCCTGTTGGATCTTACTTTTTACCTAATCGGCTGACAGGGGAACATCATTTAGGCTTTCTTCAAAACAATCTGCCAGACTTATTAGAAAATGTTCCTTTGAAGGTGAGAGAAAATACGTGATTTCTACATGATGGGGCTCTACCACATTTCATACGAGAAGTTCGCGAACACCTAAATAATGAGCTTCCTAACAGATGGATAGAACGGAACGGACCCATTTCCTGGCCTGCGCGTTCCCCAGATCTAACGCCATGCGATTTTTTTCTATGGGGCTATTTAAAACAGCTGGTTTATCACGGTGGAGAAGTAAATAACGTGGAAGAACTACAGCACCGCAAAATGTTCTCTTCACGAGTTCTACCGGCTGTTGAAATTGACGACTCAACTTTGGGGACGCCCTGTATAAGGAAAAGCTTCTTCGTTTTTGTCCGCTTAAAATTATTAGCTTTTTTTTATCATCGTTTATAAAATCTTTAGAGTTTTTTTTATGCGCCTTCTGAAGAGGGTTTAAGTTCGAATATCTTTCTGAATCGAAATGACGTCGATAACGCCTAATTATAAAATTATGAAAAGAATGTAAAAGTTTCTCCATTTTTGGCCGGTACTGTAGATAATAACAGTGAACGTAAATAGACCGAGTGCTATCTATTTTCGACGAATGATTAATTGAAATGTAAACCACCAGATTTGAAAGTTTACTATTAGCTTTCAGGTCAGCAGGACACACTTTTTGGTTCGCTTTTAGTAAACGATAAAAAGGGAAACAGGTGAAAGTGAGCGGATTAATGCTACAGCGTTTCGGATTCTGCATCGCGTCTGCAACTTTCAATTTTATTTGGTTTGATCTTCACCAGTGATTTTGTCCTCAATTTAGAAACTGCTGACTTGCGTCTACCATTAATAGGAGGAACCGCTCATGATATGGAGTGTCCCACCAATCAAAAGAAAAAATAAATAAATAAATAAATAAATAAATAAGAAAAAAAAAGATTAAGCATTAATGCTTATAATTTTTTTATCACTTTACCATCACATAACGTTTTTATCTTTTATTTTGTCCCTTTTTGATTTGACTAGCACCTGCGCCATATTTCTGTCAACCGACAAATCATTGACGCACAAAAGCTTTAAATAAGTCGCTCAAACAATTTGACTTCTGGAGAGTAAATTGGTGCGACTCGCTCTCAGGATGCTGCTGAGAATCGCGACATGATAGCGAGGGGGCTTATAATAACGTTTGGTTCTGGGTTTGTACACGAGAGAACCAAATGAGAAACCCTTGGATACTCCATTACAGCTCTTGAGCACCACACATCGACTGCCGGTTTCCTATTTCCCGCCCGATTCGTTTTAACCCCGAAGTCTCAGCTTGGGAGGATTGTGTTTTTTCAAGAACTTGCCCAGACCTTCGAAATAAACATGGAGCAAGTAAAAAATTTCCGAGCTGTGCACCTCAATCACCAAAAGTGTCAGTAATTCGATCACTAAATAAACGAAAAAATTCTCAAGCAAATTCAATAGATTCAGCAGATACTGCACAATCGACTTGCGAGGCGAAACCCGGTTTTTTTAAACAAAAAAAAAAAATTAACTAAAGCTTTAATTAACGTTACCTTTCCGCTGGCTACATCACCACCGAGTAAAATCCATGAAAACAACTACTGCAACACCAGAGAATCGTTAAGGTAGATACCAACTTGGTGACATACCAGAAGTAACTACACAAAATCATCTTGTATTATGGATCTTAAAACGTGCATTTTCTTCCCCTCCATCGATGGAAGGCAACTTTCCCCCCAATCTATTAATGGTAAGGAAGAGTTTACACGGTTGATCGGATTGATTGTCACTTCGGTTAACTTTCTTTTGCACATTTTTGGTCGTTGAGTTTGAAACGTTGTTTGTGTTCGTTCTGATGCCGAAGAACTAACGCTTTCGACTGTTTGGAGAGAGAGATCGATCTTGTTACAAATGGATGCAGAAACGGTTGCTTGAAGAAAGTCATTATTCTGTATAGATTAATATTCACCTTTTTGGGTCGATTGGAGACTTTTTTCTTTGGAAATTGCTTCCTCCTTTACTACATTACGAAAAGGAAAAAAGCAACTTTATTCGTGGTATTTTTTTTGCACCGAAAGTGCAATTATAATGCATTAGAACGTACCTCATAGAAGCGAGAAATTGAAGAAATTGCTTCACCGATGGAAATGGCGCTCATTAATTACGGAATTACGAGCATTCCAATGTTACCAATCTCCAGGAGTTCTCGTACTCTTTGGTCACGTGAGAAAAATGGAATTTCGCACTTTTTCTCATCTTTTTGACGTGCGCGAGAAGGAGACGGACCGGGAAAACGATGTGGAAGTGACGTTTGTTGGGGTGTCAAAAATTACAATTGCGCGTCCGGCGAGCACCGGGAATGGGACAGTTCTGTTTGCACGGTTTCTAACAATTTCGTCTGATGGCTTCGGGTCAGTTAAGGTTCCTAATCTAATCGCCTTAAGACGGTAAATTGAGATGCCTTTGGTCGACTATCAAAAAATCTTTACTTTATTATAAAATAAATTATCTAATTATTTCAACACAAACCAATTGCAATCGCCGTTCCGTGGTTCTCACCACAGTAGAATTTTTGCACAACCTTAACTAACAATTTTATGGGAATATTTAAATAACCCCAAAACCGCTTTTTACATAACCGTTCAATTATTAATAAAATTAGAGTCATTTTAAATCTTCACAAAAAGCAGTATTGTTAAATGGGCGTAATTAACAAAGCGTTTTCTATGGAAAATCGATTTTAAATGCACAAACAGGATTTGGGCATATAATGCTTACTCTGAAGTAAGCTGTTGGTGAAGAAATTGTTTAATTATTATTATCCCACACAAACCGAGGCAAAACCTATTTGGAGTACCTAATCGGATTAGGTTGTAATTTAATGCAAATTTAGTGTAATTACGACAATAATGGTGGTCGAGTTGCAAAGAACTTTTAAACTGACAAGTTGCTCAGGTTGTTCAGTCAGATTAAAGCATTTTTTACGATTAAAATTCATATAGAAATTCGTACGATTGCCAGCAACAATTAGGCGAATTAGAAAGTAAAAGTACCGATCATACAAAAAAGAGGAACAATTTGTATAGTAACCACAGTGATGTGACTCCTGGTTCGCCAGTAGGTTCCGAAGACAAAATATATATATTTTTTATTGTGCCATTTTGGCTAAAAAATCGTTAAAGTGACGCGTTTCTTATATAATGGTACAAAATGCTCAATTCCATTGTGATTGCCATTGCGTCAGACGAGTTTATGGCAATCTTTTTGTTTAGGGACACAGAAAACGTTTTATTTATTTACGAAACTGCAAAAAAATCAATCGTTGGGAAAAATTAGTTTTACGATGAAGAGAACGCTAATTAAACCGTGTACTTTGGTTCCCAATTCATAAACATGATTTACTCCATTGGGCGCCACTTACAATTGCATAAAGAGACTCTATTGCCATCTCAAGTATGTTGCGATGTTTCGGTGAAAAGCAACTTTTCACACGCGCAACGATATTGCTTTTGCACCCTTTCACGTACGATCCGCTCTTGCGCAGTTGAGTTTCGCGCCCTTTGTACGAAAATAACTATTACATTCCGCAGATTTCTCTGTATAGCGGGACAGCCCTTCGGAGGAATATCGCGGTGCGGTAACTCACCTCTCTGTGAGCTTTCTGCTGGCTTCTAGAGTGGCGTAACCGAATCGAGACAGCAACAGTGCCCTTTGGTTGTGCGGGGCTCCGAAATTGGCCACTTTCGCAGCCGGGTCTTTGCCGTCGAGGAAGAGCCCTGCAAGTAAAATGAACGCTGAACATGGCGGCAGATCTACGATTGTGTGTGTAGAGCGTCTCCCAAGTTTATCTCTCAGTGACGAGGTGTAGCTATAAGAATTCCCACTACTCCCGAGAGTATCCTGAACGAAAATCGCTATTTCACCTTTGAACTAACCTAAATTGTACAAAAACGGCTCCTTAATTTTAATCAAGTCCTCCAAGTTGCGCTTCCCATAATCAACGGCGACGCTTATTTCCCTTCGCTGAGCGTCCAAACGATCAAAATGCCCAATCTTTTCTCCAACACCCCCTTCCCTAGGGTTAACATCGAGACTCGCACCACTGCTGTTGCTGTCTCGATTTTGGAGCTCTGCGTCCTGGACAAGTGCCGCAGATTCTTGGCTTTTAGCGCCGACAATGTCAATGCCTGCGCCGCTGCGGCTACCACTAATGCTTTCGATTTCCTTATTTGTTTTTAAATCGTTCTCAGTACGTGAGTAGCTTTCGTTCTTCGCCTGCTTATTAAAATCTTGGTACGTGAGATAATGTTTATGGCCATTAGGTAAATGTGCTTCTTCTTGGATGTCCGAGTCTCCCACCGTTGGCTCGCTTTCATTGGTCGATTGGCCGTTGACCGCTGGCGAGCAAAAAACGAGTATAATGGCAATTAGTGAAGACGTGTTTCTTCTGGAAAAGAAATCAATGTTAGAAGCCGTCGATGCGGGGCATTTCACAATGTTGGACAAATGATGCTGGGGCACATCGTGTGTTCTCAAGTTCGAAAGCACTTTGGTTTGGTGCCTGCACGCGATGCAGAGGAGCAGCGGAGGATCACTGTTAAATTTTAACACGCCGACATTGTCGTCCGCATTTGAGTTGGCTAAGCAGCGCATTTAATTTAAGAAAAATGGACAAAAAGTCGATATCGACGCATATTAATCAGGTAGTGGTTATTGTAAACTTAACAGGAACAATTAAATTTATTCCAATATCTATCGAGAGCACGGGAAAAAAACAAGGAAATTCAATTAGTAGCTGCGCTATGCAAATTCCGAATTAGAAAGGAAGGAGCGATACGCGTTTTTAAGTGCTGAGATAAATCAAATTCGGGAAGTTGTTACGCCATGTAACAGTAATTTGCAAATTGCATTCTGGTACATGCAAGAGTGTTGCTATCACATAGAAAGTAAGTCCAGCAGTCGAATGCACGTTATTTTTTATGTTAACGATTTTTACAGTTCAAATTGAGGCCCTGTTTGACGTCACCCGGTCCAATAACGACCAGGAGGGTCGTAAAATATCTATTAATCAATAATTCGCTTTAAAGCAGTCACACTTGCCGAGAACACCGCATGTAGTACATAACGATCTACACCTACCAAAGGCCAGAAACGAGCGTACATAAAACTCGATGAAACCGGGTCATAAATGACCGGTTGGTCATGTCATCGTCATGGTCATCATAAATTAATAAATGAACGAGATGTACTTACATCATCATGATTTTATCAAAAATTCATTTAAGCCACCGATGAAGAACTGCTTAACGCACTAACGTAGGTGCCGATCCAACTTCACTACCACACACTCCACCAACTACGAGCCAGGCAGAAATGCAAAGAAATCCTTAAAAGTTAAGATGAGATCTTGCATGAAGAAACAGTTATATTTAATTCGGTTTGCTTCGAGGTATACCAGCATCCTCCTTTTTGCACATGTCCCATTAGCTATGATTTGTGGGTCTTAATTTTTTATTAATTGATTTTGTATCGACCGTTGGCGGGTGTTTTTATCATCAAGTGAAACCGCCACGTATTTTATGTAGGTTGTGCAGTTAACGGCCATTTTCGTTCCATCGAAACAAGTTGGATGGAAAAAAATAATAACAAGTAATAAAGCCAATACAGCGTACATAAGAGCGGTAGGTATTCGGCAATGGGAGCATAGTTTAAACGATGTGCTTTATGGGACCTCTGCAACGCATACGAAACGATTTTGTTGATGGTAAACACATTAAAATCACTTTCACCTGGCGTGTGTGCATATATGCAAAATGGGCAATTTTAGAGAACCTTGACACTGACCCGCGGATAGAAAGTGACACGCCCAAATGCGATGGCAAAGATTTAATGATAGTTTTCTCGTACCAGTAACAGATATTTACGCGGAGGAGGCGGAAACGAGTGCGAAAAGATCTTTGCCGCACGCCTGTCATATTTTCCGTGGGTATAAATGCCGCGTTGCGCAAACCCACCATAAATGCAATGCCACGAATGATAATACTCGGAAAACTCCAATCGCATTCGTCCGATTTCTGTAAAACGATCGGTTTGCTTTGAAGTGACAACCCTGTATGTGTGTACCAACCCCCCGAAATCATTCTAAGACAAATTCGATACTAAATTATTGCCAAGGAGTCTGCGCTATCGCCTACTTGTTGATGACTCGCCGTAAGATGCCAGGAAAAGCTATAATTGTTCTTTGATTCTTATCCAGTTTTGCAATAAGCAGTTAATACTCTCTAACTGCTGCATAATTGGAGTTCACGACTAAATTTGTTACTTCATGACTAAGGATATATATAACAAAGTAGGCAGCTACCGTCGAAACGTTTTATCTGCAACTGTGCGGTATGTAGTACAGCATCGCAGACATGCGGTAATAATGCTTTGTCGCACGAAAAAACCAACTACATAACGCGTGCGATGCTCGATTGTCACAGCCCACGAATGAAAATTTCAGTCGCTCGCGGTAATAACTTACTTACCACACTTGCAACATAATATGTCGTTGTATCCGAAGACTACCGAGCGTAATGAAGTCCGGGCATTGAAGCCCCAGACCGGTGTTGTTTTAAACGTATGCAGTACCGTAGGTACTTAATGGGTACAGTAATAACGATAACAAAAAAAATAATTTAATGATGCCCCAACTAATAGTAGTTACAAGACTGTGTGTGAGTGCCATGGACGGCAATATTAACATCTTAACACACCAGTTGCATACGGCAACTCATTGTCATACCGAAGTCCGAACAAGGAGCAAAGCGACGAGCTTTGCAGTGGACGCATGCAACCATCTTGTCTATCGTCTAACTTTATACGATTTTCATTAAATGTCGAGTGCAGAGTATATTGCACAAATCCTGTAGCAGTAACAGGAGCCTACTTATTCTCCTAAAAATACTTACAAGTAATATTTATATTCTCTTATTTTCCCTTGCTGCCTTCTCGGCCTCTTTGAGCCTATTAATGGCATGGACCGATCCAAAAAGAACTTTCGCAGTAACCTGGATGCTCCTCGGCTTGGGACCTGGCAAATTGTTGCTACTGTTGATGTTACCGTTAACTGGGGCAGGATAAGTGTTATTGTTGGCGTCCCTTAAAGTTATGGATTTGCAGTTCTCCGGCATGATGAATGGTATCTTCGATACTCCTCAATTTATGAACATCTGAAAATGCTACTTTGCTTAATTGGTGGTAGATTAAATGCGAGTATCGGTTGAGTTCAAAGTTCAAGTAAGGACGCACCCAATTTAGGTTCTTTAGGTATTTAAGGAGAATTCACAATGGGACCAAGTTGGCTCGAAAGTCTGGTAAGATCAATTAAAAAATGACAAGGGTTAGTTAATTTCGATGTTTTTTTATTGATCTACGATCCATTCAAATACATGTTGTAGGCCATGTTCAATGCTAAAATCATTAGGTGACGATAATTTGAACTCGATATAGGTTAATTAAATGATAAATTGTTCGAATAAAAAGTTCCCGCCTCTTCACATCACAGAATGGTAATTTCCCATTTCCATTAGATTGCATTGGAAACCCTGAAAGGAAAGTTTTGTATGCTTAAATATTATCAATTTCCTTGAGGTTTATCCTAAATTTCCTTCATTCTCGTATGCCTTTTTGCAACAAGTAATATTCCAATTTATTATTACAGCTTTGAGCTATCAACCCTGTAATGAGATGGAGTTGAGGACCGGCAGGAATCAGCCTAAGAAACATGATTTTGCGAATTTGAGAGGTGGGCCGTGCTAGCTGTTCGTGTTCAACCAATGGCTGTGCGGTATTAGGTTGTCACGTGATCGGTATCTGCCATTAGGAATTTCTGACATGAGGCGTTTTAAATCTTGGACGCAAGCGCAAGTGAAGAGTGAAGTTAAAAAATGTTCAGTTCTTTCGTACCGCAGCGGGCGGAAGAACGTCATAGCTAACTTGCGTATCTCATATACTGGGCGTTCCTTAACGATGTGCGGATATTTTAATGCGGGATCTACGCGAAAAAATGAGTTGAACCATGTTCCAAAAATGCCCCGTTACGAAAACGAGGGCTGCAAAGTTTTAAAAAGAAAAATGGCAATTAATGAATATTTCCGAAACCGCTTGAGATGTTCAATGAAATTTGGCATGTAGAGATAATTCATAAATGGGCATTAATTGCTATAAAAATATGAGGTTGATTTCAAGCTCATTCAAAACTATTTTAATATGACAAAAAAATAGAAAATTTAACACATTAGGGGTTGACAACGTAATGCAATATGAATTACAACAAGAGACAGAAACAAACAATGTTTATAACAAATATTTAAAATGACAGAACACTCCGGGAATATCGGAAAAAGGGCACAATTCGACGACAAATAGGGCGGAAGAATGTATATTAAGTGAAGGGGGTCACTTTGAACACTTGTAAAAATGGTTGTTTCTCGTTAGTTATAGTTCATATTTCATTACGATGTCGACCCGTAATGTGTTAAATTTTCCATTGTTTCATATGTTGTATTTCGAATATGTTTGCACGGAACCGCATATTTTTATTGCATTTTTGGAACGTGGTTTATATAACAAACTATCACTGCTGTCTCATGTAGAATCCCACCTTGAAATAGCCGCACATTATAAAGGAACACCCTGAATAATCTTAATTTCTATTAAACAATCTTGCCTGTTAATCGTCGCCATTACTAAACTCGTTCGTTAGATATGTTTAAAAAATGTAACACTCCTGCAAGCCAGTCTTGCATTTCCTGTAGGTTTGCATGGTACCGACGACATATTGCTAAGTCACGTTAGTTCTCTGAGCGCGTTTTACAGAGATGCGTATTCTCTAACATTTCTGCGTTTGCATTCGCAAGTTCTCACTTCGTTTATATCTACCCGTGTTGTAGAATTTTCACTGAGCATTGAGTATACTGCGAGCTTTCAATATTTTGGGAAGACTTGCTTTCTCACCGTTCGATTTTCATTGGCTGTACATCAGAAGCTCAATTATACTTAAGTGCGCAACTGTCTCATCGATTCCACACGTTAAACTTAATGATCCGCGTTCTATAAACTGCATACATGTCAACGCTTGTCACCTGACACCCTGTATAGTATGTAACGTGTACTCGTTAAACTTATTAGATAGTAGTAAGTGAAAGAGTGAGTTAATGACCAATGTAGCTGAGAATAAGGGTGTCGTCTAAACTCCACATGAATAAGTCTTGGAACTAAAGGTTATTTGCGATTGTTCAACGCAATGAAGCAATTATCCCGCAAACGGAAATGACCCACTCACCTAGTAAACTTACAGCACCTGAAGCATGACGTCACAACTAATGTATCCTGCTGAACCAATTCACAATTTATATTGTCTTGGACAGCAACAGCTGACTTAAGTTAAGCAGGTTACGTGTTTAACACATCGACACACTGACTGAGTAAACCGTCTCGAACGGGCGAAGGCACTGTGTCAGGGGGGCCACTCTCTCTTGCTGGGTCTTTGCTTATTTGAGTTCATGTCGTGTCTTAAGTCTTAAGTCTTATCTGCGTGCTGTGCCTCGGTTTTCTACCTGGCCGGCATGAAAAGTCGTTCAGCACTAGCGGACATTTGTCCGGTAAATGCAAATCCAACAACCTTTCGGATTGATTGTAATTGTTGGCGGACAGGTAATAATTTGTGCGGTAAATACAAAGAAATTGGTGATAATGGCACGGTAATTGTGCTGGGTACGACTTCTAAAGTTTACTTTGCATCGTGTTTCCCTTGATTCAGACGCGTTCTGACATCATGGGTAGAACTAAGAATCATAGGTCAAACGAGGCAGCATAGAGAACGCCTCCAATTCTATGGTTTCACACTGAGCCACTATTAAGCTAACGACGTGCGTTTTCGCAATCGCATGCTCAGTTTTTACTAAACGTCAGTTGCCGCCCTGTGTTTTCGAAAACTCTGCTTTTCGACGCCACCCTGTATAACGCAAAATGTGTTCTTATTAATTCTCCGATTGCGTTAGTTTGCACTAATTTAACGGACCTCGTATCCCGTGAAGCGCAAACAGCGGACACCCTGAAAAGATTTGTGATATTCGCTGCGTAAAAGGGCCTTTACCATGCTGGGTGCGTTTTAGAGAGTGCTCCATCGAGATGACGGTTTAAAATTTCGGAACGTCCCATTGGCATTAAATCCCTTGACAATGACGTAATCACAAACATTTTTGGAAAATTTTACTCGAAAGCATTTAGCGCTGCACCAACCATCTGCGAAACCGCCGTAACTCCTGAAAAAGAAGAATAATCGGAAAAAATGTCAGGTACAACTGGAAGAACGTCAGATTTTACCCACAACTCTACTTTAGTAACAATGTAAGAAACAACATTAAAAGACACCTCTTTATACACCAGAATTACTATCGCTAGCAATTCACGGAGGAATGAACGTAGCAGGAGCGAGCGGCAGAGTAAAAGGCGATCTGGCACAGCAACAGCATCAAGGTCCTCTTGTGTTGCAACAAATACGAAGCACCATAAAATTTCACATGTAATCTAGATCCAAGAGCTGTGATAGCACCAGGAAAAATCGTTCCCCATCAACCGAGGAAAGACATGCTGGTCGCAAGGGAGAAATTACTCAGAGGGGCAAAGGAGGAAAGCCATCAAAATTAGAGGTAAGCAGGAATTTACCAGCCACGAAACATGAAACGAAATCGAGAGGTTTTACCATAGGATTGCGTGTGCGGCCTTAACATTTACGGGACCTTACTGGGCCCAACAGTGGACGAGCAAATTCTTGCAGGTTTGCTCGCAGTCTTTGAGATTTGTCACGAATGCCCAGATGAGAAATGGGGCGCTGAATTCAGGTAGCGCACCAACGTGACCATCTACAATCTACATCAACTTCAATTAATAAAACTTAACACACACTAGTCGGCGCTCTGGAATTTCCAAGAGTGAAAAATCTTCTTCTGATCTAACGAGGATCCACTCGGCTGCGAAGGCAGCCTCAGTTATCTGCCAATCGGCAAGAGAACCTGCCTCATCGAAATCGGAGTCCACGAGGTCCCCTTCCACAATATCTTCTGCAGATAAATCACAGTCGCGTCGATCGCAGTCAGTTCAATCTTCTTCAGTGAAGTCCGAGTCTGTGATATCTCTATCAGAGAGATTGGAATTGATGAAATCACTTTCGACAAGGTTGCCGTGTATGAGATCGTCATCGGCTCGATTTCCTTCATTGCCATCGGTCCGAAGGTATCAGTGTCCCGGAGATTGATAATGTTGTTAAAAAAATTCCTTTGTGAAGGTCAGCGTCTGAGCATATACCAGGAGAAGGAGAATGTGAGGAAGGACATGAACGATTTGAAAGAGAGAGTTTACTTATCCAGAGGTAATTATAAGGCTTAAGCTAGGGAAGTTTTTGAAGAGATTGAACGGTCTAGGTTGGACGAAGAGGAAGGAACTTCAATACAAGCAAAAATAAAAAAGACGTTATTGGCGCCACTTGAAGAAGTAGTTGCAATTGGTGTCGATGACAAAATCGAATCATTTTTCAGTGCCTCGGAAGATTCAAGGTTAGTTGCTGGCGCTCAAGTGATAGAGGAACACCATCAACCTGGACATGTAAGCCCTACCCGACGTTCTCATTCTGAAGACCAATACTTTCCTGAAGACAAAGACGAGAATCTTCAGTTGGAACATGTACATCAGCCATCAGACCTTTCCTTGCCTCATTCACCATTACCTACAAATCATTCGCCCGAGAATTCTGCACCACGGATCGAGGAACACCACGAACCTATCCGCCATCAAACGAATGGTCATCCTCGTCAGCCAAAATTGTCCCTTCATGAGTTACCGAATCGTTCAGTGGAGAACGAGTCCAACCTGAAAAATCACGATGCCAGAAGATGTTGTTTTTGTTGTCGATGCATGCCTTCACCCGCTTTATATGAATCCAAAATGGGTGCTTCCCTGAAGCTTGGCAAGACTTCCAACGGCTCCACTAAGGCAAGTCGCCAAGAACATCTACGTCATAAGGAGCCTTCTTCAACTACGTTTTGTCCATATCTGGTCAAGGCTACGTTTAAGCCTTTTAAAAAGAATTCGAAAAAGAAATATTTTACATCTAATTGTACGAAAAGCAAGGCGAGAATGGTGAGCAATGAAGTCTCCGTTGGCTCATGCAACACGAGTACCACCGTCACCGTTGGCGAAGAGGTTGCGGGAGTCGGTGGTCCGGGCCGCACCAGTGACGTGACGTGTAATGTCAGATATGCTATAACGAGAATTACGAAGTTTTCTAGTTTTACCACATTTGAGGTAATGAAGTCCACCAAGAAGAAGCCGAAGGCGATGCCTAAGATGCTAGAAGGAGTGTTCGTTCTGAGGAATAAGAAATAGCACTGAAGCCTTAGCTGGGCTGTGCGTCTGTTGGGCTTATTTACGTATCCCATTAAAGATGATTTTTAGGTACCCTCATTGGCACCTGTAGGCAGTGGAGGCCTTTAATTGGAAGGTTTTAGGGTTTAGCGATAATCCATTCCTCGATGATTCGGCAGTGTGGTGCCAGATGAGGGACAAAACATGGAATGAAAAATTTCCGAATTGATTTAAAATGTCCATAAATGAGTTGGGATCCGACAAATGTTGTAGTGATTTACCTGTGAAAATAATACTGAAACGCCTGGTCCTTTATCCTAAATTTTATTTAGTATATCAATTAGACGAAATTACATTAGGTAGGTACTTATACACGAAATATGTCTTAGGTACAATACAGTACTAAATATCCTAAACGAAACCACTTGGAGCAACTTTTAACATAATTTGGCATAAATTCTCATGCTTCATACCAGTAGAGGTCACAATCGTTATTTTACTAAAATTCATTAAAGGTCACAATCAGTAAGAATTTGTTAATCATACCTTAAGTATATCTTGGTAGGTAACTTGTATGGTCTTACACATAAAACTACATCAATTCTCCGACATATAGTGTAGTAGTCATATTAGCCAAAGTCTAAACTAGAATTCCTGTCAGGTTAGATAGAATACAGGGTCCTTTTAACACTTACAGTTACATATGAGGCTTATAGTAGCTTAAAACAATTTATAGGTATATCGCGAACGAGTGATATCCTTAGTACAGTTGCACCGGTCAATGGAACCATATAAAGCTGCGAGTACTCTGTATATGGCTTCATTCTGAATGATTTCGGAAAAGGGAATTTCAAGGTTCCTACACCTTTCGATAATCTATTTGTCTTTCTACGCATTGAGAAGGGCATCACTTCCCAACGCCACTAAGGTCTTCTCGTAAATACAGAGACATGGAAGGAGCGACATGGAAGTTAAGAGCGCCCTAGTAAGGGAAGAAAATTTCCGGAGATTATGCCAAATTTGTTAAAACTTTCCAGGGAATTTCTTGACTAGAACTTACTTCTTCCGTACGCCTTACAAAACTTATTATAGATAAAATTAGCCTAAAAGATAAGTTGCTCGGACAGTCTATTCTTTACTTAGAATGCAATGTATAAAGAAAGGGAAAGACAATCTAGTGCTCCATTGATATTCATAGCAGCCCTGCCTTTAGGTGTTAAACGCGGGTTGGTTCATGTAGGTGCAAACGTCAATATCTCGCAAAGACGGTGCTATAACTAAAAATGGCGCCTGAACTTTCCGCACCTGAAAGCTACAAAGTCCTACAGTAATTCTTCGAGGGTTGGCTTCTTTCTATATCCTACATATCTCTTGTTAACATACCACAAAAGTTCTTAACAATTATTGTTACCTTATCGTAGGTTATAGTATAAATAAACGTAGGTATCATTGGATGACGTGGTGTCCCATCGCCCGATGGGCTCTTTTCACCCTGGTGTATCGGCCCAAAGGAACAATGGCACAGCAGGCATTAAAACGGGGCAAACCATATGGAAACTGTGAGTATTTTAGTTTACTACGTACGATTTTTAGCATGCAGTTAATTTACAAACGGTTTAATAAGTACCATTGATGAGTAGGTACCTAAGTACTATAATAAACTTGAGTATTAGTTATAGTGAAAACTACATAACAATAATCGTAACAATAGCGCTTCACATTTAAATCCAAGTGGGTGATTGTGGGTCGTGGTTTATCTTAAATCGTACCTATTACGTGATCAAAAAAGTGCAAAATCTTTCAGGTTTGGTAGAATCAACTCGAACATCGCCTGTCGTGAAGTGGTGCAATTAAATGCTAAATTCTTCATTACGAGTAACGCTACGATCAAAAAGGGCAACGAAACTATAAATACATTGATAAGGTAGGGATGAAGGTTCTACATAATGGCACATTTTCCCTTCTCGGCCCAGGGGTTGTTTTTCTTGTCGGGGGCGTGGATCAGGGGGTCGTTTTTCTCGTTTTCCTCCACGTATTCCCGCATTCTGAAACGCAACGTTAGCTTAGTACGTAACTGGTGCAATGGACAACGGTCATTTTAGGCGCCCAATCGATAGGGCCCGCACGGGCAAAATGCATTTCGAAAAAGTAAGTTGGGTCGGACCGCCCCATTTCGACCTCAGGGATCAGTGCCGCGCGGAGATCGTCCCGAGACACCCCGATTAATGGAGACGCGAAATCATAACGAGCCCTTGGCTCAGGCAGATCGTTAATCTATCATCAATGAAACCTGTTTCGTGGTTAGTACTCATTTGAGCGCTTGCAAGCGCCCCACTGCTTTATCGCCCGAAAATTAGAGAGATCTGCAGAAATATCCGATTGTCTTCCGCCCGAATGTATTCCATCCAGATTTCCTCCAGAGAAAAACGTTTACACCGAAAATAAGTCTAGGATTCCCAATCCAACGTATAAGTTGGGATAAATCCCTTGGGTTTCCATATCATGACATAAATTCCCGCATATATGGGTCGAGCATGTTTGGTTTTCAGTGCATCCAGAAATGAAAACGTGCTCGAATTTCAATGAAGCAACACTGAAGCGGATCAACGAAATTCCGCTCGCAGGGCAGGACTTATTGCTATTTAGGCAAATTTAAGCGAAACTCGGCAAAATCGGGGAACGTAGCTGTTGTTGCACGAATTGAAACGCGGAATTTTCGACGAAATTTCCATGAGGGATAATCGTTGTGACGTTGCAAGTTTATAATCTATGGTACCGTGTGATTCGGTGGGCACCTACGGAAAGTTTCCCAACACAAACGGGGAAATACGTGACCCTTTCCGGAACAGCAGATGGTCGATTTATGCCACCAACTTCTAGATAAAGTTTTGTAAACTCTCGTGATTATCAGTTTGAAATTCTTGTTAGGACTTCCAAGGGGGAAACTTCGGACTGCAGAAATTCGCCCATCTTTCTACATGACTCAAATTTGCTTTGTAAATTACAAAATTTACATATTTGTTAACATTAAAAATCGACCGAAAGCTCTCACCGTGCAACTTCAGTTTCTACGTGATCACGTTCATGAATTCATTCGCATCATAACTTTTTCCATGGGACATTTCGGGCAAAACATCAATTTTTATTCGATTCGCGTCTTTTCCTTCCGAAATGCTGGATGTTGAGGACGTTGTTTCATGACGTACAGTCGCGGACAAAAGTATGGAACAGTTTTTGAAACAGCATTTTCTCGGTGATCGTTCTCGTTTTCGCCTTTAAAGTTTGTTGATGAGGCAAAGGTATTTTCCTTTTCCTCTTCCCGGCATTGGGCCGTTCGCCTGCATTGAGAGAATTTCGGATCGATTTCGTTACAAACCCATCCTTGAGGACCGTATGCCGCCATTTGCTGATCGATGTATGGTTTTATTTTGACGCTTCCGACAGGGCGACGATATTAAAAATTCATCCTGGTGAGTAAAAAGTTGGCCGAATGATAGTAACATCTTCATGTTGGAGTGGCCGTCCCGACCGCCGGATCTTAATCCGATTGAACGTCTCTGGGCACGCTTAAAACGAAAAATTCCAGACAGGAGTGCGTCCAATCGGGACGAGTTGTGGAAGGTCTCGCGGGAAGAATGCGTGAAGATTATTATCAATTGTGAATATTTTATCGATTCTATGCACCGTCGATGTCGGGCTGCTATCGACTCGAAAGGAGATGCCGCAAAATATTAGTTTATTTCAAGTTTTGTATTGACTGTAATGGATTTTACGAACTATTTCGTTGTTTTGTCCAGCGTAATTTATTGTTTTTTATGTTTATAGAAACGAACTTATTTGTTTTTGTTTATGACATTGTTAAATGTATGCTTGACTTTTTGTACGATATGTTTATTTTTTAATAATCAACCATTTTGATATAAGATTATGATGGATTTAAAATACTCCACGCTTTTTTCCCCAACTGTACCTACTAACTCACTCCGAAAGGATTCTGGATATTGGATGCTTGCCAGGGAGGTTTGGGATAACGTGACTAGGAAATCGGGTATTTATGGAAGAGTGGGTAATCTCTTCGGTAGCGATTTAAGCTTTTCACTTGCACCAGAGTTTATTGCGAGTGTGTCAAAATTGGAAAAAGTTAGTATAAATAATAACCGCAAGGCCCTTTTGCTATTTTAATTCGTAGATAGCTGTTTGGGATAGTTGTCAAGATATTACAAAAATATATATTTTTTTAAATATTACGTATACCGAGTACGTCGACAGTGCCTGACCGGTCAAAGTCTCTCTTGGTGTTCCAACTAGATCAAACGGAACAAATAATTCGACTGAATATATATAAAAAAAAACGCATTTTCGAACATTTTACGAAAATATACCGTGTGTCTGAAAACAGTACGCCGTTTGTGAGTTATTTATTTTTTTATCGCCAATAATTTTGTACACTTATTATCAAGCATGTTACGTTTATATACAGGGTGTTTCCCAACTACGTGTAAAAAATTTAAAGGCGTAATCCTCGACTGATTTTGAGTCAAAAATGTCTAATAAACATATGTCCGCAAATGCCTTGTTTCCAAGATACAGGGTGTTGAAATGTGACAAGAAAGAGATTTTATTTCCAAAATGACTCAATTTGGGTGTTTGAATCTTAGAAAAGACAATTCCGGGGCTTCCGGGGTTTTTTTCAATAAGATTTCTTCCTCCACTTCTGGTGTTCGACGCGTTATTGGCTTTCCTCCTCCTGGAGTTTTCATAAGAGATCCTGTATCGCAGAGACGCTGAAAGAGATTTTTAAAGGTTTGGTGGTTGGGAGCTTGGTGGTTTGGAAACCTTTCCATGTAAAAGTTCCAAACACTCACCGTCAGCAAGGCCGTAAACAGAAACCATATTGGCCATTTCTTGATTAGTGTAATTAGGCTTTTGAAAAATTTTCAAAACTGAGGCATAATCTGATTTTTGGGACACAGAACTAAATTCTTTCACTTTAGAGAGTAAAACGCCAAAATAACACTGACTATCTTGTTTATAGTAGTGGAAGTAGCAAAAAAACTAACAATAAACAAGTTAGTAAATACCACCAAACCTTTAGAAACCTTTAAAACCTTTTTCAACGTCTTTCAGTCAACACCCTGTTTCTTGGAAACAAGGCATTTGCGGACATATGTTTATTAGACATTTTTGACTCAAAATCAGTCGAGGATTACGCCTTTAAATTTTTTACACGTAGTTAGGAAACATCCTGTACAATACAATTCAGTTTTAATCCATAAACCTGTCTAACACGATTGTTTCTGAGAATTGGCCTGTTCGATTGGTCGTGAAAATCATCATTAGAATGTAAACGTAGATGATGAAGTGTGATCTGGGTGCGTACGACACATCAACGCAACAATGTCCCAACGATTCCGCCATGAATTTACATATCAATTCCTAATGTTCTCTACTAAAATTTTTAACCCAAAACATATTTTCGTCGACGGACTATTAACGTTTGTTTAATGTATACGAAATTGATAATTAATGATCCACTAGAACACCCAATTCTTCCGTCGCCTTACTTTAACGTACAGTTTAATTATATGTAGGCAGCCGAGCGTACACAAAATAAAGAATTATTCTCGTCCTATTTGAGAGTTTTTCCACCGGTAGATACATGTTTTGGTACCCAACGACGTGGTTCTGTCACTGCCCAATGTCCGCGTTAATTTTTTTAATTTGAACAGGTCCCAGCGGTATTTCCATTGATGGCGCGTTCCGGCCTTTTCTGTTTCTTCGAACTATTTTTTTAACCGGAATTATCACTTATTTTATTAACTCCACGATTAATTTATCTCCAAGACTCCGGAGATAAACGAGCGATTAATAATCTTAAGTCTATTAATGCGCTCGCTTCGCGCACGCATTAAACCGCCCGATTGTTAACAGCCTTCATTAATACATTTTTCGGTTGAACAAGTATTAAGCTAAAATGCACAACAATGAATCAGTTTTGTAACATAAGAGCGAGGAATAATTATTGCGAAAATTTCTCCTTAGCTGTCGAGGATCCTCAACGGCCAAAAAATTGTTTTTAATTAAAGCGCTCTACTCAATTACTACTTTAGATAAGTCACGGTGCACAAATTTGTGTTTGCTTTGTGGCTAATGTTTCGCTACCTTTGATGTTAGCACATAATTTAGTCTTCAATATTAGATAAGAACACAATTGTTGCTGTTTATTTCGCATACCGAATTGTGCGTGCTCCGTGTTAAGCGAATTTATCGGTTTCGGGGCTTAGGAGAATTGATGCGGAGCGGATTCGCGAAAACCCCATCGGTTATCAATTGGAATGAAAACACTCCCACACACCGTAGTTTTAGTTCTAATTGGAGTTCGTCCGTTCATTCAGAGGAAACACTGAAACGACTTTCGCCACTAGCAAAGCACTAATAGTTTTAAGAAGAAACATATCAACACAGCTCTAAAAATACCGCCATCGCAAAATTCCGCGCCTATATTGAACGATGACCGGGTTTTCATGCTCCTACACCAACGAACCGCGCAATATCAAATCTTATCATTTTAATTTCCTGCAAGCCACAAGGACTAATGACGGAGCTACGACAAAAAAAATTAAAAAACTGTAATAAAAACTTACGCAGCAATGGATTTAGACAATGTCCAGCGCTCCATCGAAGCTTGATACTTCAGATTGTCGATTTGCTTTCGCAAGGCATCCTTGTCCATGGTGGCTAGGGACGCACTGTCCATCGCGCCTGTCGTTTAGGCGGATCCGGGCGTCCAAGGATAACGACGCAGGCGTCCTGGCGGGCGTCGGCGTGTAACTCCGACTTCGTTCGATAGGTGGAGGCGCAAACGACCACTGAGAACACAGATATCGAATGACTGAGTTGGAGCGCTCACGCACAGAGACCGCCACCGGTGTTGTATTACAATAATTATATATCGTGCCGATTCAGAGCGGCGATCCTCGCTCAATTTTTGTAATTTTTTTTTTGAGAAATAGTCTTGTACAGGGTCCGTTAAATCGAACTAATCAACAGAATATAGTTACGTTTAATTTCGTGGATCATCATACTTTTTTTGTTTATTATATGAATTTTTTTTCATTAAATTTAAAAATTAATATTTCAGGATCGCAAATATGAATTCCAGCATCAAGGGGCTATAAAAATTACGATGTTATTCCACAAACGAAATTCGCATGTTTGCCGAAAAATTCGTTAGCCGGACCATGTTGTCGATGCAATTCTTTAATGGGTCATGTCCAGAATTCAATGTCCGTTCTTTTGAAAAGCCGCTTACGTAAAATTTGGCAAACCTAAAAATTTTGGAACCTAATCCTAGGTTACCCGACTTACCACCTTTCAGAGTTCCTCCTCGGACACCCACTAGTTGAACAAATGTACTTCGCGAAATTGGCGGAACGCCATTTCTTTGAACCGAGATTTTTAGCAGAAAGACACCTATTCTCGCACTTCAGAACCACTCTTTAAACTTCGCATAACTTCTGTAAAAGCTCATAACATGTTCGCGTGTTTTGCCTCCTCTCTTATTACTATTACGACGATTTAAGTCCAAGGAAATTCAGTACAAAACAGCTCGTAAGAGACAGGTAGGATTGCTTAAGTGGAAAGCATTATTGATAAGAATGATAAACTGGGGGAACTAGTTAACTAGACTGGTACGACCTAGTTAGACGACGGATCTAGCAGATATTGCAATTTTCCTCAATAGATGTAGCATGATCTTGCAAAATGTTGTCGACTGCAGTGGTCGAATGTGGATAAGTGAAACGATTTTTTCATATCAATAAAATATTAAATAATTTTTATTATTCAGTTTATCTTTATTGTCATAGAAAAGATCTTATGAAGAGTTTTTGGAACTTGGAAATATCGTACATGAACCAAGTATAATCGTTAATTACTCAGAGACACAGGGACCAATTTACTAAAGGCTTTACTTCTCAGTATTAAATTTGTAGTACTCATGAAACTAATTTCACATGTGTAATTCCTTGTGTATATCTTTAATCTTATCAGTCGACAAGCGGTAAGATACTATAAATATAATCTGTTTTAAATTTTAGAGTGGCCCAGATTGCTCACAGATTAAGAGAGTTGACTGTTAATGTCTATTATTTCGTTATCCTGTCAGTAATGTATTTTAAACGGAAGTGAGTAACAAGCGCAATATTGCCCGAGACCTATCTTCAGTAACAAGAAGGTTGACCATAGATGCTTACCAACTGAATCTGAATATAAATGTTTTTTCATGGAACCGATCGTCTCGATTATTCCGGCTGGAGAATCGTTATGTATTGTTTCTCCTTAATTTCTGTGTTTTCTTTTTAATTAATTTGTTTAATGTTGTTTTTAATTATTGGCAATTCATTGGAACCCTGATTCTTTCAGGCGATACGACATCCACGTCCTGCAGTTCGTTATGAATTTCAAGGAAAGGGGGTGAATCCGTAGCAATGTTGTGAAATAAATTATTTAGATTTTTGAAAGGATTCCAGATTTACTGGTTTAGCAGTTGGAAGTAGATATTGAGCCCCATTGTTTGTATTTCGCACAGGAGTGGGTAAATTGCTCCGTCCCATTTTCATAACTTGTAAAACACCAAGGAACATGAATGTCCCAGAAACTTGTGGCTACTTTGCGTTATGTGCGATTAACACAAGAAATTAGACAAATTATCAAAATTTTGCGATGATTTTTACGAGAAACATCTGACAAGTAATATTAAAAAGAGATTCGAAACGTACGGAATCACTGAACTGAAAACATCTATAAACTCGCTAGAAATAGAAGTTCGTTGGTAAAAGCCCTTTCATGTCAGAGTTCGTAAAGGTATTCATGCTATCGGCCCTGACGCGGCATAAAAAATTACTTGGACACTGAGTTTTAATTTTCATGCTACGGCACTTAGCCAACATTCTCATACTAATGAGAATAGTATTTACTAAGGGAAAAAAATTGGGTTCCAAGTCATGTATTTATCGGAGATTTAGCAGTTCGCACGTTTTTTGTATTATGGTATCAAGGCTGGTAACAAGGTGGTGATGGACATACTGACAGAACCATCTTGGGACGAAGCACTTTGGAACGAAGTTACTACTACCGCTGCCATTAAAGGGCCAAGTGTCGGGGAACCTTCTTTTGGACTTAAGACTTAGGACATAGATACCTTTTCCCACACTGGAATCGAACGGCAAGAGGAGAAAATGGACATTTGAGATATAGAAGGGCACAAATGCGGTCGAATAGTAGTAAATTCAGTAATTTATCTTTCTATTATTCGCCTTGTCGAGGAAGAAACCACTAACTAGTTGTTGTTTATTAAACCCAGGGAAATCATTTGATTAGTAAGGACTAATCAAATCTGCTTAAAGGTAAGCAGAACTATTTACTGTCACCATATTGTCTAGAATATTATCGATTGAACAATACTGGACGAGCAAAAAAGTCTAATTAGCTAAGAGCATGTAACCTGGCTGTAAACACGTATAATTTTTGGTGTTTTTATGAGCTCAGAAAAAATGAGACCCCGTGCAGCCACTGAGGGAATCAACTGACGACGAAATTCGATTCTGTCTCTTTTTTTCCGGCTAAGAATTCGTGATTCGATTCAGTTATGGCATTAAATAAATATAATTTTTTAAAACCAAATCGATTCATTTCGGACACAATGGACAAAGATTGCAGGGCTGATAATCGCCAAGGACTCGACAGTACATATGTATGTACTTCATGTATCATCGGCGATATCGCACGTCGTTCCCCGAACGCAGCTCGTGTTCGTCACTTGAGGAGTAATTGCGGAAGCTCATGTATAGCGTTGCCGAGTATTTTTTCAAGAAAATCTTACAATTACCTAAGATTTGCTTTGAAATGGAACATTAAATGGAAATTCACCCATTCCGCAACCAATTTCACGTCCTGAATGGATAATTTCTACCGCAGTGCTAAAAAAGAAAATTGAATGCTTCGGCAGTAACATTGTCACTTCACAGCCTCAGCCCTGATAGTGACATTTTCAGCCCGTTTCGCGTCATTAAGAGACCACTAGTCCGCCAATAAAAACAAAGACGTTCATGGCAATTACTTAAGTGAAACATTAATCCCGAATAACCCACACTGTCAAATACCTAGTGTGCAGGTGAATTTTTCCTAAGGCGTTTATTGTAACGCGACTCGTAATATATGCAGTTATCTATAGTGAAAGTTTAATGAGTGAAAGTCCATGGCCTATGGTTTATGCTATAAAGGGTATGTTAGCTCAATAACACGACCAAACGCATTGACATCCATGGGTGGTCCCATCCAATAGAGAAAAATACCAAAGAAGTACCAGATCTTTATTGAATTGTCGGTGCCGGACCCATCACCGGGAATAACTTTCAATCGTGCCTTCAACGTTGCGATAACAATGAAGCTTGTCAAATTCCCCGCGAGGGGACACTTACACAGCGATAACTGAAATTCTGAATGGACACCTGAATAACTTACAGGACATTGAATTAGTGATATAGTGATACTTTTGTAAATAAGCGAAAATAAACGTTCTACACCACTGTATGAGTATATTTTAATTTAACTTGTTTTTGTACACCTGTTACCATACACAGATGACATGTTACCAAATTTGTTCGCGGATCTTTTACGGTATCTCCTGACCTAAAACGATTATCGGATTAAAAAGAGCTTTTGTGTGTCGTATGTTTCACTTATTTAAATACAATAGCTGGAGGGCATACTACGTTCGTAAATTAGTTGTTTGTATTGATGAATATTTGAAATGATTTCAGTGGGAAGGACGAGTCACTATTTCTATAAATCGTTGTTTCTGTTAGACGCAAGGATTATCGAACTTCAGGCACCCAATTGATCTTTGTTTAGATGAGTCACGTCGTGTACCTATCGGGACGTGTCATAGAGTAGCAAGTGCAATGCATTAATACGCCGCACTACCCGATGAGTCATACACCAGAACGTGAGGGTGGTATTTCGTTACAGGAGGTTAGGCAGAGCCCCCCCCCCCTCCACCCCGCGACGAGCACTACGTTACATCGATTGGTTGGTTAAATTTAAAAAAAAAAAAAAAAAAAAATGACGGTCGGCGCATAAAATCGAGATGGCCTTGAAAATATCGGCCAATCCGGGAGCAACGTCGAAACTTCGCTTGTTTGTTGTGCGAAAGATTGTCCTTGGACATCGGGCGAAGGTTCCATTTTGGCGATCACTTTGACCGATCCACGTCCTGATTTAACCATGGGACGAAAACCGCTCCTCGACCCATAGCGAAATGTACAGGAAAAACGTCCACAAATGATACTTCTGCTTTGTGGAGCTGCCTATTTAAAGCTTAATAGCACCTGCGAGTAAAATTTTCTTTTCTCGCAAGGAGAACTGGTTATTTTAATGGTTGTATTTCCACACTTGAATTGTGGAACTTGAGTTTTTCGAGGCTTCACGATTTCGTGTGGATGACGTCCACTGAAACTGATTACAAAAAAAAAAAAAAAAAAAAAACGCTAAAAAGGCGCATCTATCGAAGAGATCAAATTATTATCTGCATTGTCGAGAAAGTAAACACAGAATCATAAACTACAAAATTAAAGCCTAATACCCCATACTTAAGTTGGTTTTCATACAACAATTAAATAGTCGAAACTTTCTTTTAGCGAGTGAACGGCCGTGTACATCTTAAATTTAATATCGAGAATTACACAGTTCTTGTAGAATATAATTATTGTTTGCTTTTGTGGTAATGAGCAAAGCGCAAGCTGTTCGTGAGAAACGGTTTACGCATTTCAGTCTTGAATATTACTCGTATCTTTCCTGCGAGTTTCGTAGCACAGATACATGTTCAAGTGACAATTTTCACTTTCTTATGGTTACCAGTCAGTTTCGTTGACCAGAAATCTGCTGCTGCAATGTGTAGTTAGATTTACGTCATGACTACGGACGTCAACCAAGCAGGAAACAGATTTCACAGGCAGATAGGTACACCCATTATGCCCACATGCAGATCTTGATAGTTGCATTTAATATTGAAATGAGATCAATGTTTCTTCAAGGTTAGCCGTCAATTTCTTCTAGTTTCCCATAAGGGAGACGTTTCGGTACATAAGAGAATTTGGTGGGCACACTGATGCTAGTTAACCTCAGTTTCACTCGTACAGGGTGGCTTTAGCTGAGCGCCCGTTGAAAGTTTTTAGATAATCACGGAAGCTAGCAGATTAAAATTTAGTCGCGGCCATTTGAGGTCACAATCTATCGATTGAAATAATTTTCAAATTGGCCGGGAATGCTCCCAATGGACTCTCACTTAGAGACACCTTGCATAACGCTTTGAGTGAAGCAAATGTTACTGGTGATATCGCTGGATTTATAGTCTCTATTTTGCTGAACGTGTAATGCGTCGACACGCAAGGCGCAACACGGCATCGTGAAGATACTCCCGAGGGCGATAGTTCAGGTTGGCCATTTCTGCCGTTTTGACAATTTCCTTTCGACTTTTGAAGTTTTGCAATTTCAAAAATCGAATCGAGGCTTACGTGAGAAAATGCGAAGCTGCCGCGCTGTATATAAAAAACGATGCTGTTTTGACCACGGGCTCATTAGCACCTTTTCACTACTTTGCCGCGCACCATTGCGCCCTGAAGTGTGTCCACGACGACGCACTACACCCTGTATAATATCGATAATGCCACAAACCGATTATCTGTCAGGGATCTTAAAACTGGCCACGTGACAATTTATTGATAACGCGCAAAGCGGTGATAAATCACTGGATATTAATCTGATAATTATGATGCAGTAAAAGTTCGATAGGCAACAACGAATTTATGTAACACCATCCGGAGGAGGATTAATGGATTCCCAATCTTGCACACCATATCGCTTTAGAAAGCTACAGTTTGCTTTTCTGAACTGTAAGCTTCAGTTTTTTTCTAATCCTTAGTGACCGTAACACAAAATGACGACCTTTAATAGATTCGACCGCAAAATGGTGCTGCAGCAACAATATTTGGCTGGTTTAGTTTGCAGACATCATAAATAAAACTGAGGACGTGAGATTTAGAGTTGCAACATGTTCTTTGTGCAATAATATTATTTTCGGTTTGGACGCGGTATATCAAGGCTGGTGCTGCTAAGAGTTTAATGAACGTTTTTAACAACGTGGTTGGGGTAAATGGAAAACACTAAATTTATCGTCGAATTGCCGCAATAGTTCAGGCAATGTCGCAAGTTAGAAGTGTTGAACAGATGATGATGGTTGCATTTCGCTGGGTTTCTTTCAGATGGGCCAGAGTTGAAGCAGGACTAAGGACATCAGCGAAATATGGACGGAAAATGACATACCCACCAGACGTAAATGAAATTTTACGTTTACGATGGACGTAACAAATCATACGAATATTCACCCTGGGTCAAGCCAAGGATAGTGAACGCTTATAGGATTGCTTATTGTCCAAAAGAGTCCATGCACATCGCTATTGGTTACCGAGTATCGATTGTTACGTCATTTCGTGCTCTGCACTGTCTCCAAGTTTCCCAGGTTGGGGCGCCCGTAGAGGGATTTATATCCTCAGGGGCATGCTTTCAATTGGGAAGGGGAAGTTTGTACATTTAGGAGAATTTCATCTCTGACCCTCTCTCTTTATCGCTGTAATATATCAAATAAGAACACACGACGAGTGACTCGGCAGAAATCAAATTATCTACTGCTAAGTTTACTTGAGAGCAATAATGCCAAATTTTAACCCTCTAGCCGATTTTAAGGCAGGTTGTCTTGGAAATGCGAATGCATTCAGTATACTCGGGAAGTGCCTTATAAACTACGCACTGGTCGTTCTGTAAACAGCCGCAAAGGAAAAGTGAAGAGGCCCAAATCGGGATATTCGAATCTGCCTTTGAGTATTTTATGTGATTTATTTTATCGAACAGTTGTGCTACGAAATCTTCGAAACACGTATCTACTAATGAATAAATTAATGTGTAGTGGCACTGTTGCAATCTTCTGTTTACATTACACTTGGAATCTTATTACTCCATCAACTTCCCTTATGATGTCATATAGCTTGTAAGTCTCCTATGTGGAAAGGCTAGTTCTTTTCGTAAAACCGAAATTCCAAATGGGCATGCACAGGAATGGAACATATCCGTCAAATTCTTCTATAACTCGCATTTATTCTCCATTAGCAATAGTTCTTAAGCTCGCAAGTCTCCATCTATTAGACAAAGACAAGGTGATTAACTTTCGAATTTGCCGTGCTATATGTTCAGTCAGACAAAGACGAAGTAATGAACGTTCCTTCAGTTGGACAAAGAAGGAGGTCAATGGGTAGGGGCCTTATGCAGCGAAATTCATACACTTCATGATCCGTACGCTGCAGTTTGATATAGGCAACACCAGACGAGCGAAAGAACTATCGCGCGGTCGATTTGAAATTACGATTGAAAGCGGTTTTTAGGTCGCATTGTATGTGATAGTGAGTGCGCTTGATTTTGGATTTTATTTCGCCTTTGTCGCAGAAGTACTTGTGGGACTTTCGCATTTATTTCGCAAAATGGTATGTACCAAAGTAATTCGAGATTTGTATAAAATAAATCTGAATGTAGCCCGAAGCTGAGACGTAACGTTAATTTAGTAAACCTGAAGAGATTTTTGATGGAAAAATACCTGGGGGTAATGTTAAGTATTTTAAATTATGTAAGGGCGATGTGACGAAGCGATTTGTTGGAGTTGTGAATACTGGAGAAAAAGGAACATTTATAAAATCGAAGATGTTTTATTAGCCTAGGCTGTTTACAATTAGTTCCATAAATGTAATTCCAAAGGATGTTCCTGTATCAGGCACATTGGTGAGATATGAGAGACGTGAGACATAGGACAAAGCGATTAAAGTTGCACGAGCTGCAAAACTAGAATGCAAAGGAGTAAAGAAACGGTCGGGGAAGTTTAGCAAGCAACGCAAAGTAGAGACTTTTTAACATCCAGAGGTGGCTCTCTGTGCGTAAAAATGCGTTAAACTGTTACTTTCAGAGGCTGACTGTTAATACGTTTATTTCATCAATCCAACATCGACAATTAATGATTCGCTTTTAAAAATCTAAAAAATTTAGCGCTGCTTTGGCGTACGATACTATTATAGGCAGCCAAGAATACACGAGGTTAGTAAATATGGCACTGCCGTTCTATTTGTTTCAACAAACACGGATAGGCAAGATCCAGTTTTTGTGATCTGACCCCTGCAACTTTCTCAAGACACTAAATATTATAATGTATGCTCGAAGACTTTGTGTCGAAGAAAATACTAATAATTAAACGAATGTTAGTGTAATAAACGGTTTGCTTGAAATTGGTTTCTATGTAAGTGAGTCTGCACCTGCTTACAGCACTGCAACTTTTGCAGGACGGATTGTAAAAATATAGACGCTTATTACATGGCTGAAAAACAGTATTCGCCTGAACACACTGTGAAACTTTCGTATGCATAACAAGTGATTTAACTGTATCGTAAAAAGTTTGCTGATTACCTTGAGCTACCCACTCTTGCGAACCTTAGAGTCATAATTTAATTGTTAACAACTAATTGAAATTACTGTTAGTCTACATCTTATTATTCCTTTGCATCTGTAACCATGTAATTGTTGCATAAAAGAGGCACATGTGCGTTTTTTCATTTCTGCAATAAACAGATAAAAGTGAAACGCAACCAGAAACAAACTGCAGCGGAGCGTTAAATATCAAAAACCTCAATGCAAAACCAGATGACAAGCAGGTTCGATTTTGTTGGTTACAACTTTTAACCTGATGACCCAAAAGTACATTCATTCATTATGGTCGCGTGGATCTTGGTTTTGTGTGGGATCTATTCGTGAATCGTGAGCTCGAGATGAAAGAATATTACCATCATTCCTGCTTTAAACGCCGTTCGAAACGTTTCTGAATGAGTAAGCTGTTGTTGTTTGCGATGCCACTGTATTGTAAGCAGATTTGTACTATTTCGTTTAGGTCAATTGGTTTGCTAGTCAAGAAGCTCCTCTACAAGGTGCCACATATGACCATGGAGATGTTTCGAGGGATGATGGTACTCTTCAAAATAATAAAAAAATGCTAATAGACTCATGATCAAAAACTCACCATTTTGGATACACAGGGTGGCAAAAAATCTAATGGGTTTAATCCATGAATGTGTAAAATTCGTATTCAAGAAGTCATTTACGAGTATATGGTAATGAGCTCCACGATTGGAAGTGAGTAATTTTTCAAGAAGCATCTTTTTACCCGCTTTTTTACGGTTTCCCAATCAGTTTTGCTGAAAGTTCATCTAGTACCATTTAACTGAAGACTCATATTGAAAGTAATGTTCTCTGGTTAAATAAGAATTTTCTGTGTTTTAAGAATAGAATTTTACACACCTCTTTCGCGACACTAATCAAAAATGCAGCAATAGGCTCAGTTACCACTATTTCTTGGGTTTGTAACCTCTTCCACAGCATACAATGAGGCGATCATCCGCTCCCTTATACTAATTTAGTTCGTTTCTTAAGGTTAACCTGCATTGTTTATTATGATATTGAGGAATATTGATTCCAACATAGTACATAGTAAAAGGTAAATTCTTAAGTTAGACTTTATACATTTAAATTATAAATAAAGCAATATTAACGATGTTCTAGCTAAACTTGAATAAAAATAAATATTTTGAGGTTATAATGGACCGAACGAAAGAGACATCTGGGAGAAGGACACCAACATTATCGACCCGTCTCTCTCGGTGTGTCACATGTATTCCGTCCTTATCGGACATTCGTCTGGACTTTGCGAACTCTGTCTAACCTACGGCGGTGACACATTGACCGACTTCCTTCAGAGCTATCTCTTTATTAAAGACGCCATCCCCTTTAGCGCGCGTTTAATACATTGCAATGGAATGTCTGGAATGTTGTGACATAATATTTGGAGGCGCCATATGTGTTTTCGTTCATCCGTATTCACCTTGAACTGACCTTCGCGATAGATCGTGGAAGGAATGTGGGCGTTTCACTATGAAAAAACCTTTTTAACCTAATTTGGTTTTCAGCGTTATTTTGATTTTTCCCTTTAACTTAAAATGAAAATAATTCTAAACAATAACAAAATTAAGAGGACTATTGAGAAAAATGCCCTCCCCTACTAAAATGCAGGACTCCACTCTTTGCTTCATAGATTAGCGGATTTTTTCGAACATTCACTGAGCACTTGTTAAATCACTATAAGTTTGGCTTGCAGTTTGAGCCGAATTGTAGTGAGGTGTCGCCTGCGTTAAGCCTTTTTCATCCAAACTATTAATCAATTTTATGTCATTCTTCGAGGGGTAAAAAGCTGATTTGTGCGGAACGGAACGGCGTGAGATTCGGCTGCCCGGACCTTGAAGCTACATCACTACATATGCTATTACCCTTAAAGAGTTTCGAAGCATCGGGGGCTTTTTGATACGGGAGCTGGTGTACATCTTATCAAACGGCGATGAAAGTATGAACTGACGATGGCGTCATGGCTGGTTCCATTCCCATATTTGTTGATTGCACGTTTCCAATGGCGAGGATCAACCATTTTGTGGGGCCAGTAGTACTCTTGTGTAATGTCTCGCCTTCCATAAGGCCGGTACTGCTTAGATGAGCAGCCAGATTGAGTTTTATCTCTTCTATTATACGTTTGTACCGATTTAACGAAACGTGGATGTATGTTTCCCAAAAAGGGAGGGGGTGAAAGTTTTCGTATATGCGGCAACATTTTTTGAGGACAATCGGTGCTGAAATGTAGCCATGCTGGGTGCATTACTAAAAAATGGCGATGCATGTAGGCGTAGCATAAGAGTGCATAACGCTTATATAAACAATAAAAATAATTTTTATTCTTGGAATGAGTGTACGCTATTTCTAACGAACCAACAGAGACATTGTAAATAACAACTTAAACATTGCATATTTGAAGTTTATCATCCATTGTAAACCACTGTGAGTACCTGCGCAACACTATTTGCGTTCCCATTCGCATGAAATTTCGAAACGGTAATAAACCTGAAAGCAGAAAGACTACCAACGGTTTACACGAATTTAACCATTTAAATATTATTAGGCCCATATCAGCCCGTAAAGCATTAGTGCCGACGTGCATACGCAGGTACCCGCTAATAAAAAGAGTTTCTGATCAAAAGAATAATTATCAAAAATAATTAGGCAAGAAAGGATATTTAGAAACACGTTACCATGTTACATAAAATCAGCAGGTTCGAATTTAATATGGCCGACGTTATTTAGTTACGTAAAGTTAAATGTTGAAGTAGGTACGCCGAGCTTTTGTTCAACCGTGAGAGATAGTAATCTATATTACTTTGGTTACAGAAGTTGAGGAATTGCTCAGGCCCATTCGGCACCTTCTTTAGTCTGTTCTTTTGCCGAAACGTGTACGAAAAAAGGTTTTTTTTATCGTAGGTGCGATCGAAGAAGAGAAGCAGGAAGTCTCAATGTGACCTTTTTAAGATTTGAAAAGTTATGTAAATTTTTCAAGGATGAGTATACACTCGTTTTATTGATTTTTGCGGCAAGAAGCTAATATCTAATTATGTATATATATATATATATATATATATATACGGTGACAAGTTTAACGTGTAGGAATGTTCACTTTTCTTGCTCTAAGTACGTAGTTCTGATTTCGATATTGTTTCTAGAACGAATATAAAACTAGTATGTTGTAGGTGAACAATAACATGATTAATGCTTTTCTTAATTGTTGAAAGGAAACGGGTCCATTGAAGGCAATGAACGAATTACCGCCTTGTAATCGTAAGTCAAGGCAAGGCTCCTCTCGGTGACAGGGATTGGCGGCGGCATTTGCAAGCGATCTCAGCATAAGTTTTCAACAATTTTTCCTTTTGCAATTGCTGCTACACGGAGTTCTTTACTTACGTCCAGCATTGACGAAATGCCGTACGAACAACATGTTGGGAAATAAGTCATGTTAGCTAGTGCGTTTTGAAATTATAGCCCCTTTGATTTCGCGCCGTTCAAAAGGTTAATGATTCTCAACGAACGAATCGTCATGGAGAGCAGTGGAAAATAATTGGCACATGCAGCGACGGTTCGGCGTTCGTTCCCGATCAGCGACCGATTAAACTCCTTCTCCTCTCTACTGGTCCAGTTCAGGAGTAAGGAGGGGCATTGCATAAAGAGCGGTATTTCTTTACTTTTACATTTTCGTAAGCGCTCCCACAGCAATAATCCAGTCTCCATTCTCCAACAGCGATTCAGCCACTGCTCCCTTGTGCTCTTTTGTTTGCACGCTCTCGTAGCCTCCCGATGGACAAGCGTAAGTCTGGAACTTCCAAACGCTTCCAGAAGGACTGTCAATTTTAAACGAGGCTCCATTGAGATAAATAAATAAATAAATAAAGTGTGTTCCGGCAAAAATGTCCCAGACTTTGTGACTAGGCTGCCCTGTATGTTAATGTATGTATATTTCTGTCTTTGCGTTATGCTGAGCGAGTGCAACTGCACAGGTTACCAATGGCCCCAGTTACGCTGCTACCGTCGTAATCTCATAATCCCACGAAAAATGGGTTGTTACATGACGCGTTTACCAAATACGAGAACAATCACAGCGGCATATTTGTAGTCGAAAAACGTAAAAACGTTTATCTGTTCCCTGTTATTTTATTGATGTTATCCGATGGAAATCTTCAAAAGGCTTCCTGCATTGTCAATTTTTACTTTATGTTTCAAAATATATTCTCCATCATCAGTAATTACTCGCAATTTCGCTCCATATTGGTCGACGACACGATCAAAATATAAAATGGTGAAAACCTTTAATATGCCTTGCGCAACATCGTCTTATGAACGTGCCTTAAACCGCTTCCTGTTCGGACTCAACCAGTTTACGGTTTTGTTTACTGAGTTAGAATTACGATTTTACTACCTATTGAAAAAGTTCTTTTATTTGATTTTTATTTGAATATTATCTGTGGTTTAAGTATTGTCTAACTCTTGACAAAAGCATTCGCAAGTTTTCTAAGTTTCTTAACACGCTGGAAAGAAATTGTATTCTTTGGTGTGTTACCTAAACTGCACACCGACCACAGATTTTGCCACGCTGGGCACAAATATTTGGAAATTTTTGAACCTTAAATGGAAGCGCGGTACCTCTCCCGTTGAAAACAACGTTCACTTTTATTTGAAACTTGACCAGCAACCTTCAGTTTTTTCCAAGTTGATCTTGTTATTGATATCTGCCTGAGGTACTGCTCCGCCATTTCGGGCCACAACGACGACGTGATTATATTGAGGTCAATCTCAAATTGACCGTAACATTTTTTTCTGAAATCTCTTTAGATATCGCTAGAACTCGTAATGTGTGCAAAAAGCATCACAAAAAACCTAATAACCCACATTACCGGTTTCTATTGTTTCGTTGGTATTTAATATAAGGAAAGAAGAAACGAAACAATTAAGTTTAAAGGGGAAAAAATATAAATTCTTATACGCTCTAGTACTGTTTCGTCCATTTATAGGGCGTCCCAGACACGGCGCAAATGGTACGAATAATGTTCGGCTACGTCCTGGATCAGAACTCGCAATTAAGATAATTAAAAATACCTTTCACGCCCTGTAGATGAAAATAAGCAACTTTCGTGCAGGGCATATTTAGCTAATAGCACAGAAAGTCTCGGTGCCGGGTTTGCCATAGTTCGCTCATACACATATGTCGATGCTAGCTGAGCTAGTAGTTTTTACCAATAAACCTCAGCTATGTAGCGTCAGGAAGCTAGTTTTCCGCGAGACAGTGTCTCCGAGACTACGAATTCAGGTTGACCCGATGGTGGTTATCCGGCGCACAGCCACCGTTGCAACCAGTTTGCGGAAGCGCCTCGCTTTGGCTCCGTGAGAGGGATCATAAACACTTCTGATCCCTTACGCTGCACCAACCATCAACAACTTGGTGTTAGAATCTCAGTGATGTGAAAAAATGTGAGTGCATTGTACTTCGACTTAAAGAAAGGATTGCTAAATAGACTGGAAACATTCGCATTGTCTAGAGAATTTGCCGTTTGAATGATTTCTATATATAAATACGTTTAGTTTTAGTTGACTGTTTCGTTTTAGTGTGGTAATGTACACCTTATATAATTTTAATACACTCGTAGTCTTAAAATGTTTCGTTAAGCGGTTACGTTGCCGCACTACTTTTCCAAATAAATCGCGCACATAGGAGTACGTCCTGGAAAATGACGAATCGACATCAGAAATTCGTGAACGGGTTATGTTAATCTGTTGTGACACAACCCATGAAATTTTAAGTTCAGTTGTGGCTATGAATACATAAAAGCCAGGGGCATGACAACATTTCACATAATTTTGAAACTTTAAAGGTTATGATGCGGTACTTTGTTGTCCGCGACTGCCTATCAATGGGCGAAGAGCTCATTCGTGGACGTAGTTGTCTCGAAAATATTCCGATTTTCGTTTACTTTCATCGAGCCCGGTCCCACCTCAGCAAGAACCTTTGAAAATTTTAAATTCGTTCGGAAGGGAAGTTTGAAACTGAGCTGTCCCGGTGCGAATTCTGCTAAACGATACATTGTCCATCGGACAGAATTTAATTAATTTTTGTGCAAGGCTGCCCTCACTCCAGGACGCCGCAATGTTTGTCACAAACGTCCAAAAAGGAGGTTTTTACGCGTTTACGATCGCTGTTAACGGTGGCGTGGCTGCGTAGTTCCCGATTCACAAAGCGCCGCCGTCCATTTCCAATTGAGTAACGTTGGTTGCAGAACCAGTGCGTGCACTCGCGGAACAAACGTCGTTCTCGCACCTTTCCTAAGATGAAATTTCTCAGCAAATTAGAATTAATTGAATCATGACTTGCTTAGAACCTTTCGTACTCCACATACATACAATAATATATTACAACAACGATAATAATTATTACTGCTTTGAAGGATTTTTTGTCTCTTTGCTCCCGTACAGCGCGTACCTCAATAACGAAGCTGAAAACGAAAGTTGTCTACTAACCGAGTATTTTAATCGGTACTCATAGACCAAACCTCGTAAAGTCCAGCACACATAGCGGTTAATACTGCAGTTTTTTTAATTAATTGCCCATTACCGTTTGCTGACTGCATAATATTTCCAAGTCCCACGCCTAAGGCCTAAAAATCATAATATCTATTACTAACAACCCCAATCAATTTCTAAGCCGCGTTCACATTACTGGTTTAACGTATTCCCTGGATGTGTAAAGAATTCCTAAACTCGAGCGCTCTGCAGGAATATATTATGTCCGCAAGTGCAAAACATGAAACCGAGACAGCTAGTTTTGCATTATACCATAAATATTACTTTAACTGGCAAGTTTAAAGCAAGAGAAAGTCGTTAAAATTGGGTTTTAGGGTATGTGGTTTGATTATTCGACATTATTGCTAATGGAAGTGTTACGATTTTAAACGAACGTTGAATATGTGAAATTATTTGCATATTGTTCAGGTACGTGTTTAAAAGAAAAAGTTGTTGAATGTATTCATGTCGTTGCGGTTTCATTTCTCTGAAAGTGTAATATGAATAAAAGAAATTTGTTTCCCCTAATTTAACCAAAAGCGCATTTGTAGACGGATATTCACTAAGACGTCCGCCACCGAGACGTGCCACCCATCATTACCGCCCACAGAAACTGTCCACATTGCTAATTCCTCTTATCGCGACGATCAAAACTGTCGCATTGTTAAGTGACGCGGTCCTGTACATTTGCCCCTTTCTCCTGGGCGTTCAGCGTCATTGTTCGGCAACTGACATCTTCCAACCCAAAAGTGCACTTTTGCAACATCAACCTTATTAAAGCAACAATGAGACAATCCGACTTAGATAGTTATGTAAAAAATGCCCATATTTGCATTCAATGGTTCTCATACAAAAGCTCATTATCCACTATTTTTAAGTCTAAGATTCAAATAAGCTCATCTCGATATGAGGCTTTACGTAGGTTCCTTTGTTAGCGTCGACAGACAATGTTTGCGACCTTAGTTTGTGTCTAAAAAATAAAAACATTTCGAAGAGGTGACTCTCGAAGGTCAAAAACCGTCTAATTGATGTAATGCATCGTGAGTAAATGTCCCATCAATGCCACGTGAAGTCGTGATCTTCAGTAATTTCAGCGTGTTTACTTAGGAAGTTTGTATATTGTGTGACTAGCAATGACGAGGATTAAGTTAATGAAATAAGCGCGGAGTTGAATGGAAGCTATAAAATACGATTATTAGATTCTCTATACGTATTTATGAAATTGTTGCTTATTTAATATCGCAAGATTATGTATGTTTACATCAACATAAATTCTGAAATGAGTCTGTTTCGCCTTGGCCCGTTTCCTAGATATTATTTTATCACCTTTGCGATGCCTGCATGTGAGTTGTTGCAGGAGTTTTATCATGCTGGTTGGCCGAGGCTTTAGGAGCAAAAAGTATTTTAGGTAAATTAAGCTTAAAGATGACAAAGTAGCCGACGATCGTCTCTCGGCGTAGTACACCCGTGTGCGTTTGCCCTCGGCTGTGGTACCGAAGAACTCGGCAAAACGGTCTCTCGGCCGAATTGTCGCGTTAACGCCATCAACCGGTTCCCGATTTCGCCATTTCGGCACAACTCGCATATTTGGGCCCCATCCACTCTACCCAAATTCTGGATCCTAAGCTCAATCAAATGTCTAGCTAATATTCATCATACGTATGCATAATAACATCAGAATCAGACGTAGGATTACTTTAATTATACTCAGAGTGGTACGTTCGAAAGCCCACTGAAAGCCACAAGTCGTCCAATTTTCTCCTTCGAGAGGAACCAAGAAAATCGATTTTCGTGGAGCTTTTAAGCGTCTGCGGCAGTTCCCGTCGATAAGTTCTCATATTATGTCGATTGCCCGATGGAAGAAGACCAAACGAGGATGCGAAATCAGCATAACAGCCAACACTGCCATCGTGCAAACATGGACATTCCTTATGGATTAAAAATCGCACAGAGCTAAAGACTTCATATTTATCGCGCTGATAACGATCTCTGATATCCGATAATTGCGATCGCAATATTGCCAATTAAGATATTTTTTCTTTACGTTCACCCATTATAACTTTAACACCAAGCCGTCCATTACTGAATGGAAATGAACGAACGTGAAATTCCTAGTCGAAACCGATTGAGAGGAACGTTAATGATCGGCCTGGGAAGTCTTCAAATACCACAGGAGAAATTTTGTTGCTTGGATATCGTGTGTTCAATCCAGCGCGAAAATTTATGTTTAATGGCAGCTTATGTTTGTTGAAATGTGCATTCGGCAGGGTTGGCCTGGTATAACTCGATTGATTTATATCATCGTTTTCGTAAAGTGACTTTTTTAAGGGAAATCGAGGCTTAAATGGAGGATTGTTGGGTTCGGTGCAGATTTGGAAAACGCAAGACGACCGATGTGCACGTACTGAGACGATTTGACGAATTTGAACATGGTTCACAGAGCGAGCGAATATAATTTCTTAACGAAAATTTCACTATTTAACTTTGACCACTTCATTTTGACACACCCAGTACATTTACATCTAATTAGGAAACATTAAACGATTTATAGAGCATTAGTTAATTATTTCAATTTTTAACGGTAGTTCTGTTACGTAACAAATGTTTAATCGTTGTCTTAACACATATATGACATATGGTTCAAGCCCATTCACTTTTCATGTAAAGGTCGTATACATAATATAGTTTCGATGTATATCCTTTGGCGACACAGGTTTCCCTATCAATTCACCTAACTCATTTTAGACTGCCTCGGTACAAGCAGTGGTCCATGCAGTGCCGCAAGTCAGGAAACTTGCTGCAAAACGAAATAATTTGCAGTTGAAAAAGTGTGGAAACCACCCGAAGAAAACTGGGCAGTGTCATTAATTCTTGATGACACCGCTGCGCTTCTAGAAAACTGGTTACAGCTACGGAACTTGGCACAAGAAAGATTTGAAGTTCTACCTTTAGTCCACCCTCGTGGTAAAAACATGGGCACCTCGACGTTCATATCGCCATTCACCTCGACAAGAATTGAACATCGTCGTTTATCGTAGTTCATTTGTTTAGTTTCTTGCGAAGAGAGAAGTAGTAAAAATGTTGTCTGATTCGGGTAGTGATAGTGACGCGTCATGCACCTTGATACGACGGCTATTATTAATTACGTTTTGTTTATGTGAAATTTGGTCTGGTCCCACAAGCAGCACCACATACGCCGTTCCTTTACCCTCAAGGTCCATTACGTCCTTCCGTCAGTACCGAACATATGGGATACTGCTGATTAAACGCAACGTGCGCTGTTGCCGTACGGTGCAAGTGGGGGGTTGAAAGAACCAATCCCAGAGCAAGTGTCAAGCACCTTGCCGCCGCGAGGGGCGAGAGGCGATGTTTCTCTACGTTTTTACCCTAATCGCTCAACAGAACTAACTTATGAGAGCCCTAAAAAGGCATTTATTTTCCAAAAGAGACTTTTTCCTCCGTAGCCTCACGTGCCTGGTCCAGCATTAATATCGTATAAATCAAATGGTATGAACGATGAATGGCACAACGCGAGCCAAACAAAGGTTCGTTTAGTCTGACACCTTTAATACCACATACAGTTTCTTAATGTCTAGTGACCTCGTCTGGTGTAATAAAGCCCTACATATCGACACTGCAGACACCAGTCCGACTTCCTATTTGCCGCACCACGGTTCCTTATAACGCAGAACTGGTCGGTCGGTTATGGTATGATCGAGAGATTGGCATGGTCAATTGACGAATTAATCGTTCTGACCAAATATCCGTAACAATAATTTCAAATGAACCGCCAAAACGGAGGTTAAAAACCGTTAAGTGGAACAACCAACGTTTAAGTCGCTTCTAGATCAATTATTTCTTAGTCGTTAATGGACAACACGCCCCATCATGGTGCGCCCGAGGCATTCCTCTGGTATGCCTGGGATAAATTGATAATAGACGCCAATGCTCGTATTCGATGGAGGATAAATAGGAGCGAAAACGCTCACCTGGGCGAACTTGAACTAATTTGTGACTTCGACGTGAATTTGCCGCAAAAGGGGGAGGGGAATGGGAGTTTTGAGAATGAAATAAGTATAAAAAATCATTTTTATATGCAAAAATTGTTAAAAACGGAGGGAGTGCGGGAAACAAAACTGAAGGGCTCCGCTTGTTGGGCCCCACTTTTATGGCTAAAAGTTTGCTTTCCTACTTTTCAAAATGGCGGATAGTACGTCATAACATACGTTTTCGCACGAGCTCAAATGGTCTCCGGATGATGGCATCTCGTCAAACGCAACCATACAAAATCATCGTCATTCGTCCCCTTTAGAGCTCGGAGACTGGGTGGTAAACAGGAAAAAACTGATATCTGTTTAGAGCGAGCTATCCACTGGCTAGCTTAGGGGATCATCCCCTTAGAGTGAGACGGAGGGCTGCGCTGCATAGCCCCACATCCTCCTAGTGCTTTTGACGTCTACATACGTCAATTCGTCACTGGTCCAAGTCATTTTCGAGCAAATTCAGTCGATTTCCGCAAAAATGATACGGGTGCCTTTTGGTCCCATTTCAGACGTCGCAGAAGATGATAAGAGAGCAGCCCGCAAAGGCGTGCACACGAATCTAGTCATTTTCGGAGCCCTAGTGTTCGTCATCAGACTGCTGCCCCTGTTCTCATCCAGCCGTGATGGATTGAATACTGGAGTTGCCCTACAGAAAGTTGTGAAATCTGGCGTTTGCTAATTACCCCATGCATTGTTTCCTAAATAAATAGCATCATCATCATAGCAGTTTTCACGTTAATCGCGCTACAACTCGACTTCTTGTCAATTAAGGAGCTATGACTAACCGGTTCAATTTTTTTGCTTCATTAAAGAAGGCAAATGAAACAACGGATGTTCCACAAGAACTAGTGGCTGAAAGAGCACTTACAGCATGCAGACCAAGTCTTATTGGGCAGCTAATTGAGGAAAGATCAATAAATGTAACAATGGCCCACCCAGTCGCCGTTCGAAGGTTAACAACTGTGCCGACAATCTCAAGAATAATATGGACACTCATATTGATATAAGTCGTATTTAAAGGCGAGGTCTGTTGTAATTTATCAATTTCATTATGGTTATTATTGAAACATATCTAATATATCACATCGGGATGTGGAGCCAATTATTTCACTGTTAACCTGGGGGTTTGTGTATTTTTTGCGCAGTTAACTTAGACGGGATTTATGCGCAGCCGATGCTTTGTTTTTTTTTTATGTAGTTTAATGGATGATATTTTTGTTGCAGATACCACGACCTAGATGTAAACTCCGGACACTTTTGTTTATAGGTTTAGTAGTATTGCTCCTAGTCCAAATTGCCAATTCAGAGAGAGATCGACGTAAGTACCTCATACGAAGCTTCGCTCCCCGAATATGTCGAAACGATTTTTCGACCCTGTTGACACGCACGAAAATTCGGGTAGTCATAAGAGATATGTTGATTAAGAATGGCCCCCACTTACGTTGGGGTCATGTGAAAAATTTTTGCCGACTTTACTGCGGATAAACTTTTTTATTATTTTTTTAGGTACAAATTCCGAGAATCAAAGTCCGCCGCTGGTATCCGCGAATATTTGAATCTAATCATTATCAATTTTCATGTGACAAAATTCGGGGACGTGCCGCAACATGTAAAACAGGTGAAAACACCAAAGAAAAAATCCTTGTTGACCTTTAACAATTCGTAAATTCTGTGCAAACGCGGTTCGCCACTGACGTCACCCATATACATATTGATACTTCGTAAATTCAAATTCACCTACGAGGGAATACGACTCCCTCCTCCTTCCTATCACCATATCTCTTCGAATGAAGTTTCTTAACTGCATCCTTCCCTCTTCCCTGATCGTGATTTCCAATCGCAGAACTTAATTATTTAAATAAACAAATGGAATGTTTGACTTTTCAGCTACGCGAAGACGCCTGCGACGGCCACAGAAACCCGCCAGCTCCTCATCGTCCAGCTCCCAGAGCGCCGCGCTGTCCAAAGACCAAGAAGTGTCTTCTAGCGTGAACAAATTTCTAAGAACTCGTCCGGGACTGAAGCGCAAATCCGACTCTGATAACGCCGTAAGTGCCACAACTACCAAAAAAGACAAAGATGGATATAAGGTTGTGTGCTACTATACTAATTGGTCGCAATACAGGTAAGAAGACCTAGGGGAGTACTTTAGGAAATTCAATGCTTTTGGTCATTTAAGAATCAAAATTGGTAAATTTACCCCAGAAGATATTTTACCGGATCTGTGCACTCACCTCATCTTCGCGTTTGGATGGCTGAAGAAAGGTAAACTGTCCTCGTTTGAAAGCAACGATGAAACCAAAGATGGCAAAGTGGGCCTGTATGAGAGGATTCAGAAACTTAAGAAGGCGAATCCTAATTTGAAGACCTTACTGGCCATCGGTACGTTGAAAATTCGCTAAAGAAACGAAAATGGTCACTTCAAAAAATAACTTCAGGTGGCTGGTCTTTTGGAACTCAAAAATTCAAGGATATGTCCAGCACCAGATATGCCCGGCAAACGTTCATCTTCAGTGCCATTCCATTCCTTAGGGACCGAGGATTCGACGGGCTTGACCTGGATTGGGAATATCCCAGCGGAAGTGTGGATAAAAAGAACTTTGTCGCCCTTGTTAAAGGTACGATTTTTTAGTCTCAACAGTTTGATTTAAGTGAAATTGCCCCTTTCAATTAAATAACCCCGGTGGGGGGCAATTTGTGCTAGTTTTACACTGTTTTGGTTAGATGGCATTTTCATTGCTCGAAGCGGATATGCGTAGATCCCCGAACGATTTATCAATATTGGAAAGTACATTTGCGAACCAGTTCTACGATTTAGTACATTTGAAATATCATCTAATTTATACTGAATCATTCAGCTCTATAGGAAATTGACTATTAATCATTGCGTGTCAGTAGTAGTGACTTGGTTTTGTTGCAAATGAAGTGAAATTAAAAAAGGTCCTCGGCCATCGATTACTTTCGACTTAACTTGTATAAACAAATATTTTTGAGCTTTGACATCACCAGAAATTAATCATCAACGCTTTTTTCTTTACCAGAACTTCGAGAAGCCTTCGAAGCCGAAGCTCAGGAGATCAAGAAACCGCGCCTGCTACTATCAGCGGCGGTACCCGTAGGTCCCGATAACATCAAAGGGGGATACGATGTTCCGGCCGTGGCTTCGTACATGGACTTCATCAACGTTATGGCCTACGATTTTCACGGAAAATGGGAAAAGGAAACCGGACACAATGCTCCTTTGTATTCACCCAGCTTAGACAGCCAGTACCAGAAACAGCTGAACGTTGATCACGCCGCCAATCTTTGGGCCAAGCTGGGTGCCCCCAAGGAAAAACTTGTGATTGGTAGGAGATTATTCGGTACATTGGACCCTTGGTCGATTAGTCACGGTTTTTAGGCATGCCAACGTACGGTAGATCATTTAAGCTCTCAAATCCGGCCAAACATGGAGTGCACTCTCCTGCTAGTGCTGGTGGGACTGAGGGAAAGTACACCAAAGAATCCGGGTTCTTGGCATATTACGAGGTAACATACCACGCAGCTTAAGAGCCACGATTACGTTCAATATGGGTAACGTTCCTATTAGATTTGCGAGATGTTAAGGAATGGTGCCACTTACTACTGGGACGACGAAATGAAGGTTCCATATTTAGTTGACGGAGACCAATGGATTGGCTTCGACGACGAGAAATCGATCAGGCAAAAGATGAAATGGATTAAAGATAATGGGTTTGCCGGCGCCATGGTCTGGACTGTCGATATGGATGACTTCACCGGTACCGTGTGTGGAGGAGAGGTTAAATACCCCTTGATAGGAGTTATGAGGTAATAACCTGCCAAAACATTTATAAATGCATCAACTTTTAATGCGAACTTCAGGGAAGAACTCCGAGGTATCTCCAGAGGTAAAGACGCAAAAGATGTGGATTGGCAAGCTATCGCTGGCGCTGACGAGGAGGATGACGATGAAGAAGACGCGGTCGAGAAGCCAAAACCAATGAAGATCGCAGTGCCTGAGGTGCTGAAGCGGAACACGAAGACGCTAATCAAAAAGGCGCATAAAAACGCGATTAATAAGAAAGGTACCTATCTAGGTCACGTTATGAGTTTATTTTTTCATGGGATGTTACGCACTTTTCTAACAGTTGTTCCATATCTCCCGATATGACATAAGTACCTATTCATTGCAGTGAGGAAGCCGCAAGTATTCTGTTACATGACCAGCTGGTCCCAGAAGCGACCAGGAGCAGGAAAATTCACACCTGAAGACATCAATCCAGCGTTGTGCACCCATATAGTTTACGCTTTTGCTACCTTGGACGAGCACAAACTGGCAGAGAGTAACGATAAGGACCCGGAAATGTATGAAAGAGTTGTAGGTTTGAGAGACAAGAACCCCGATTTGAAGGTACCTTCTCCATATACTTTCGATGCAAACTTAGTGAAAACTTTGGTGTTAGATATTATTAGCGATTGGAGGGTGGGCTTTCGGATCCACCCCGTTCAAAGACCTGACAGGTAATGTCTTCCGGATGAACCAGTTTGTCTACGATGCCATAGAGTTCTTGAGAGAGTACAAGTTTAATGGGTTAGATGTTGATTGGGAATATCCAAGGGGTTTGTAGAACCTTACTGAGGTAATTAATGCTAATAAGAAGGTACGTACTTCAGGAGCTGATGACAGAGTCGCATATGTCTCTTTGCTGAAAGAACTAAGAGTTGCTTTTGAAGGAGAAGCTAAAACTAGCGGCCAACCAAGACTTCTCTTAACAGCAGCAGTGCCAGCTTCCTTCGAAGCCATTGCGGCAGGTTACGATGTTCCTGAAATCTCGAAATATCTGGATTTCATCAACGTCATGACTTACGACTTCCATGGCCAATGGGAAAGGACAGTGGGACACAACAGTCCTTTGTTCCCATTAGAGAGTGCTACCAGTTATCAAAAGAAACTCACAGTGGTACGTAGAAAAAAAAATCAATTATTGAAGATTGTCGTTAAAATTTGACATTTTAGGATTATTCCGCGAGAGAATGGGTTAAGCAAGGAGCCCCCAAGGAGAAACTAATGATCGGAATGCCCACTTATGGACGCAGCTTTGAGTTGGTGAACACGACTCAGTTCGATATTGGAGCGCCCGCTAGTGGAGGTGGCAAGCCCGGGAAGTACACGTCTGAGGCCGGATTCATGAGTTTCTACGAAATTTGCGACTTCTTGCACGAGGACAACGTTACGTTAGTTTGGGATAACGAACAGCAAGTGCCTTTCGCCTACAAAGACAATCAGTGGGTCGGATTCGACGATGAGAGGAGTCTGAAGACGAAAGTGAGCTATCATTAATTCGGATCGTCGATCGTTTAACCAGCAACTTAATTACTTGTAGATAGCCTGGCTTAAGGAAGAAGGTTTTGGAGGAATCATGATCTGGTCAGTGGACATGGACGATTTCCGGGGTTCTTGCGGTAGCGGCAAATACCCCTTGATCAATGCTATAAAGCAAGAACTGGATGGCTATAAAGTGAAGCTAGAATTTGAAGGACCCTACGAAACCCATGTGGGCTCCGGACAATACACCACTAAAGATCGTACGTATAATAATATTGATCCTTTCGAGCTCCTACACAATACCCCTTTATCTCGCAGCAAATGAGATCACTTGCGACGAGCAGGATGGTCACATCAGTTACCATCCTGACAAGTCGGACTGCAAGATGTACTACATGTGCGAGGGAGAGAGAAAACACCACATGCCATGTCCTGCAAATTTGGTTTTCAACCCCAACCAAAACGTCTGTGATTGGCCTGAAAATGTGGAGAGTTGTCAGGAGTTTACGCCAGCACCTCCTACAAGGAGGTAGATTTAAGTTAGTCGATGAGCTTGTGTTATAAGATTTAAAAAAGAAGGTTGTGAAGACAATCCATGTCATTTTGTTGTAAATACCGTACCTTGTTTTAAAAGGGGAACTTTACTTAAAATTGTTTCAGTTGCATTGTAAGTAAGTATTGCGAGCTTAGATGTCACCGCATTGCGAATAATATCAATTTTACTGCGTTAAAAAGGTTCATTCACTGCCATATGTTAACAGTCTTCTTTGCTACACTATCCAAAAAAATCATTTTTTTTAAATACAAACCTGCTATTCGTGTACATACGTTATATTGTCTTGGGGGTTTTCGAAAGCCATCTCTGTCGATTGTCAAATACGTTACGGCAAAACTGATCAAACTCGGTTATTTATGTAATATTTATACACGATTTTTAAACATTAACCCTGAGCTATGAGTTAAGGTTCGAAAGTAACATTTTGTATATGTACTTAGTTGTTATGTTAAGCCTAGACTGTATATAATTATTTTAAAATAAATTATTTAAAAAATTCCTGGCGTTTGTTATTTCGTTTGTATTGGGGGCGCTAGAACGTTCTAGCGCCCCCAGAGACCGTCGGCGCGATAACGCAGTTGCTGCGCCGCGCAGGGCGTCCTCTTCTGAACCAACGTGAACGAAGGGAATTTTCTTATCGCTGCTCAATTTCATTCTCTGTTTTTCTGTGATAGTCGATTACCAGCCAGTTGAATGACCCCGAAGCCGTTTTGTTGGGGAATTTACGTTCTGTAATTTTATTACTTAATTCATATTCATTAAATTTACTTCTGCGTAAACGCTTGGGGTTTATAAGTTGAAACTAAATGACTCGTAGAGAATAAATCTCCTAATTAATTTCATTTTAACGCACGCCCTAGCTGGTCGTGAGGCTCAATAGTGGAACTTTTAAGAGCATTATATATACAGGGAGATACTTACGGGGCCCTTCCCTTCCGGTTTAGTGACCGTCACCCCTCCGTCTCTCAGATTAATTAGATACATCGTCAAATCTTCCATTAGTACTGCTCCCAAACCATCCCCACTGCGCAGCTTAAGCACCCTCGGACATTCTAGATTCTCTTATATGGGTGAATCATCTAGATCCTTCCGACCGCTCCGCCTTAGATTGCAGACAAGCTTTCGTGCAACGTGTTGCGGCCAAAGTATACATATAAGGATCGTGACGTAAGAGCCTCTGATGATGGAAAATTATACTTGAAAAACGGTCCGGCTTTGCCTCATTTTTACTCGTATTTGTCGATGTTGCCTAGCAGGGAAACTAGTAATTTTACCGTGAAACCTCAGCTGTGGTTAGGAAGAGAGTTTCTGCAGGAATTTGCACGTGCCAGCGCGATTGTTCAGTCGACAATCGGTCTGGCGCTGGGGTGAGCTGAGTCGAACTGAGACGCTTCGCTCGGCTCAGTTTCGTAGGGCCGAATTCCAGTTCGGTCCCATCAACGTGTCAATGTACTTTCGGCCCAATCAACGAGCACAAGCCACATTTCGCGTTTCAACATTAAGGAATTTATTGTGCTGAGGCGTTCGCGAATCACAGCAGATTTTACCTGCCGCACTAATGAAACGAGCTGTTCGCTGGAACAATTATCGCTAAATATTGATGTTGCAAAAGCCAGTTAAAATGTCAAAAATGACGCGCATGTAACGCTCGATTGTTTTCCGAGCCCGCTCCGTGAAGTGAACAGTTAACGAGGTGACGTCATTCGCAAGATCCCTGGCAGGGCGTCGAAAAACTTAAATAAAATCGTCTCGAAAACGGTTAGAGATGCGAATTGTTGTTTGCGAAACATGTTTTGCACACAGCGGCCCCCTGAAATATTCGAACACTTGCGCTTACAATCTTTTTCTTTGTGTAGTAATAATAAAAATAAACTATTAGGAAACGGGACCTTGGTATATGTCTGGCATTAGCATTCGTCTACTAACAACGCGAAAATGTATTAACGTTAACTAGCAATGTCAAAAAATCATAAAAAGTATGAAGAACAACACGTTTTTGTTATCACAAAAATTTTCGGACACGTTAACGAACGATAAACAAATGACGAAAAAAATATTGATGCTTTGCACGCCCTTCTTGTCTGTCCATAAAGTCTTGAAGCCGTTTCGGCATGGACAAAACATTTTTTTAAATTAAATTAAGGTCAATTTTGCGCCACTCCTCCATTAAATCCTTTTCTAGCTAATTTTTGTTCGTTATTGAATGTTGTCTTACTTGCAAATTCAACTGTTACCATACATTCTCCATAGGATTAAGATCAGGAGATTAATCTGAGGTTATTAGAACTTTTGGACAGTTGTAGAACATCCATTCTGCAACAACATTCGCGTTGCGTTTGCGATCACTATCTTGATAGTGATTAAAACTCCACTGAATTCCCGTGTCAGTGGCACTTTTTAACAAATTATTTCTAAATAAATCATTTTTCCATTGTTCGATCAATGAACGCTAATTCCCCAAGTCCTGTGACCGATACGCTGCATCATTATTGGTTCGCCACCGTGTTTCACAGCAGGACGTAAATTGCTCGTTTTCAATTCCTCGTTGGGCCTCCTCCATATGATTTGTCGGCCACCGGGTCCAAATGTGCGGAATTTTGACTCATCGGCAGGAAATGCATCCTTCCAACAATTTTCCGGTTTTAAAACTATCTCCGATGGAAATTCTCCCCCAAAGTTCTTATTTTTAGTATCAATCCATGGCTTTTTCCTGGGTACCCCACCATGAAAAACCATTTGCCCGTGTGCGTCTTCCTATAGTTTCTGGGAAGTAATTTTCTACCGGTCTGATTTTCCAGAGCTACTTTCAGTTCAAGGGCCCTAATTCCGGGATTTTCCTTAACAGCCCTCAAGATGCGCCGCTCTTCTCGAGCGCTCATTAGGTTCGGACGGCTAATTTGTTTAATGGAAAGAATTCTGCGCTTAATTATGCACTCGTGAATAATGTCTGCGACCACGCTCTTGCTCGAATAAAATTCTTCGCTAGTTTTTCTCTAAGATAAGTCCCTTTCGAGCTTGAAAATGACCAATTGCCGCAAACCGAAAGTGACGTTTGTCTTATTCTTGACTCTACCGACTTTGGCCCCTCAAAAATGCATAGGAGTATTAGGGGCAGCCTTATTAAGTGCCGTGGAACACCGTTAGAATGTTAGATCCGACGCGAGACACGCTCTTACGGGCAAAACTACGATCTACTTAAGATGCCCGAATATTCTTCAGACCTCAAAAGAGACCTGTTAAGATATTTCAGTTTTTCTATATTTTGATACTGAATTATAATATATATATTTTTGCATTGTTAATGAGTAAAAACTGGTCCCGAGCATGTGCCAAAGTGCCGTTTCTTAATTGTTTATTTTTATTATTACTGTGCACAAAAGGGGATTGTAAGCGTAGGCGTCCGAATACTTTAGGGAGGCGCTGTATGTGCCCCATCGAAGAAGGAGGTTTTTACTAGAGTCTCAATGGAATGCGCACAGAAAATCCTTGATACGAGTTAAATTTCACTTGTGCACCACAAATAAGTTAAAAGTAAAAACTGTAATGCCCATGTAATATAATATTCTCGACCATGTCTCACACACCCAAATTGACCATTATCACGAGACACATCAGACATAACAACATGCGAACCACGGGACTGTTATCGTCCGTCACTGCCACAAGAAAGTCGCTGAGGAATCCTGCCCGACAAAAAGAGTGATAAATCAAACGGTGTTCCTTTACAATATTGCCTACTTCAGGAAAAGGACAAGTCATCCAATAATGTAATACTCGCTCTAGGTTAAGAGTTTACCAGTTCTACCTAACAGTCGATCACTTAGAACATAATACTGTTCGTGGCATCGTAAACATTCTTGTTATCATTTTGGTTTAACGAGACGGAGGTCTCAACCATTACCACCGGTCATGGCACCGGCTTCTACTTCTATTAAGGCCATGTTGTGTATATTAGCATTTTTTTTTGTTTCCATGGAAAACTTTAATTATAGCGGGAATATTTCTTGTGCACTTCTTGGTTGTTGGGTATTGACTTCTAAATATGGCATAAAATAAAATGATCATTTGGCATTTAAAGTTTTTTTTTCCCCGTTCGTCGTGACGAGATGCATTTTGGTTTGTACCTGCTTTGCACGTACAGATCGGGCACATTCAGCTTATGGTAATTTTTGCGATTTCCTCACACCAGCCAAATTATATGGAGGACTCATTAAGGAGTTCCACCTTATTAAACTCGTTTCGCATTCCCCTCCGTTCCCGTATGAAATGCTCGGCATGTCGCATACGCTTTTTTACTGATGACGTAATGGGGGGCCTGGGGGAGGCCGAAATCAAATCAACTATACAGGGCAATTCGCAACTCGATGCAAAAAATTAAGGAACGTGCACAGTCTGATATCCTGGTTGACGAACATCAGAAGAAATTGTGCTGGGGGGTCTTTGTTTTCGTCGGGTTATTGCACTGCAAAATTTGTGATGTTATCATTTTTCATGACTAATAATTAAAGAATAAAAATAAGAAAATAATTATAACAAGTGCTTGAATATATCACCGTTAGCGTGGATGCAAGCTTGGCAGCGCGAAATAAGCGAATCGTATGCTGATCGCATATCTTGTCTATTGACTATGAATGTATTCTGCCGCATTCATTATTCTTAGCATTAATTGCCCACGGCCATCGATTTTTGCCGCATAAACCAATTGTCTTAAATGCCACCATACAAAATAATCCAAAGGATTCAAGTCGGGCGATCTCGCAGGCTGCAGCGCTTGACCACGCCGACCGACGCTGGAACTTTGAAGGGTAACTGCTCGGAGACAGAGGTCTGGCAGGTAAAATTCCATTTTACGTAATAGAAAATTTTTGGCGTGTGGAGAAAGCTCGGTAATCCTCTCCTCTGGGCTATTCGTCATTTAACGTGGGAAAATCTGCAGAAAAACAAAAATATAAAACTGGAATCATCACGAACGGCGCGCAGTTGTGGACAAAAGCATGGAAATTTGTTTTAAACATTTTCTCGGTGACCATTTTTGTTTTCGTCTCCAAATGTTGATAAGGTAAAGATGTGTCCCCAAATTCCTCATTCAATATTTGGCTTAGGAATGTCGTTTTTCAAAGAGGTGCTGCTAAAAACAATTTTTCTGTTGGACAAAAGTGTGGAACACCCTGTAGCGTTGTTGTTTTTGGGGCATTTTCAGTTGTTCCGTCTGATTACGCGGTGCATTTTATGCGAAATCTACCGAAGAAAAAGTATTTTTGGAATATTTTCGAAATTGAATAGTCGAAGTGTCACGTGATGGCTGCAACCAAAAGTCACGGCAAAGACGTTAAAAATCAGCCAAGGGGCCGTTTCGAAAATTTTAAGAAAATTTGGCACTTACGAGGGCGTAAAAGATGGCCTAAAATCTGGACGTCCAGGAACAACGAATGCCGATAGACGGATTAAAAAAATATAATCTCCAGATCCTGGCAGGTGCTCCAGGATTAGAAACCAAGAAGTCAGTAACAACGGTGACATCGATATAAGCGATCGCACTTGGGTGCGAGAAACGGTATTGGTAGGAGGGGTTGCAGTGACGAAGCCCTTAAATTCTAAGAAGAACTGAAGAGCCAGAACTAAATTTGCTGAGGAAAATTTGTTTTGGTGATCTTCAAAGTGGATTACTGTTCTTCTCAGTGATCAAACTAAAGTTTCAAATTGTGATGAGAAAAAGTTATGGTCGTCGACCTGTGGGAACTAGGTTCGATCCCAACCATGAAAAACTGCTAAGTTATGCACACCTAAACCCTAAAAGGTGATACTAACCTATCTAATGGCACTATTTAGATAAATCTTCAGATTTAGTACAATTACATTTCACGAGGATAACATCTACCATGTGTTAAACTTGAGCACGGTTTTGAAGGCTTCAGGGTGACTTTTCATCAGGTGACGAGGGTTGCTTTTAGGTAAAGTGAATATGGAATCAGTTAGTCTTGCCTAGGCCCGCTTTCCGAGTGGTCTTGAGCTAGAATATACGACGTACAACACAAGGGAGTTTTATTTCTTCCAACAAAAACCAACAGTGAAACATGGCGGTGTCGGCACAATGGTATGCGGATGTACTTCCCCAACCCGGCGTCGGACCATCGGTCGAAATTCAGGGAATTCTGGATCAGCTTCAATGCGAAGCCACCTTCGAGGACCATTTGCTGATGAAGATGTGCCTTTGCCTCGTCGTTCCCGGCAGGGCAACGACCCTAAACATTAATCTCGATTGGTACAAAATTGCCTGAATGACGATAACATTCCCGTAATAGAGTGGCCGTCCCAGTTGCCGGATCTAAATCCGATTGAACATTTCTGGGAACATTTAAAACGACAAGTTCGAGACAGGAATGTGTCTAATCGGGATGAGTTGCGGAAAGTCTTGCATGGAGGAACGGGCGAAGATTCCTATTTCCATTTGTGAAAATTTGATCGATTCAGTGCACCGTCGATGTCGGGCTGCCATCGGCTCGAAAGGAGATGCCGCAAAGTATGAGTTTATTTCAAGTTTTGCATTGATGATAATGGATTTTACGAAGTGTTCCGTTTTTCCGTCCAGCGTAATTTGTTGTTTTTACTTGTTTTTTTTTTTATATATATTTAAACAAACAAGCTTAAGTGTTTTTGTTTATAATATTGTTAAATATATGCTTGGGCTTTTGTGTGACGTATTTACTCTTTAATAATCGCCTCTTCTGACGCGAAACAATGATGGATTTAAGGTACCCCATACTTTTGTCGACGACCGTAGTTCCTACCGAAACGTTTACCAATCACCAGACGCTTGTAGTTGCAGAACGATCGGCATTCAAAGGGAACAACGTGTTAATTTTGTCTTTTATTCACAACAAAAAATCCATTCACCTGACTGCAATCCATTAAAGAAAACTCCTTAAGTCGAACCAGCTAGACAATGGCCCATATCGACAATCGTAATTGCCATTCACGCGAAGTGATTGTGCTGACCGGCACCATCAAAATTATAATGTGACGCGTTTAACCGACAACAAATCAACCGGCTCCATATACCCACGGTAATGGTCTAAAATGACGTAGTGAAGATGCGTCTAAAGTGATATGTAGACTAAGCAACATTTCTTCTTACATAACGATTTTCTTCCTCTGCCTGAGCACCGATCTACTGCTTCCTAGACCAGACAATTTGATTTTGAATCAGACGCAGTGTTTTAATAGATGAAGAGGCACGTTCTAATCGGGTACTGCCAGTACAATCTCGTTGACGGTGCGATCATTTTGTTTGCGAATGCTGTTTTGTAACAGAAACGAAGAATTGCGAGTGCCAGGTGGTGATTCAATTGATTCAGTGGATTTTTAAAAATTACTGGTGAGTTTTGATTTTTCAAATTCCAGATGGGAAAAGAGAATATCGATAAACGCGAGGCGCGTGCGCCGACGCTAAAATGTGTCACGGGACTTCGCCCTCGATGTCACCCCCGACACGTGCGTCGATTCGGATTTCGACCAGGGAGATTTGACGCGCGATGAAAACGCTCGTGCGAGTTCGTGCGTTCGTTGCGGAGACAAAGGGCCAGAAAACTGCAAATATCCATCGTGTAGAGAATTACTCAAAATTTCTTCGCATCAGCTTTCGGTCGGCGAGAACCCGATTGAGGCAATTTCACCGATCGATCCTTAGCCTCGATCGGAACGTGGGGGGTGCCTCGTCCTCGTGAGGCACCACCGTTCTGTCACTTTGGACCGACGTTGAGGGAGGCCGCGTTCGAGGAAAACGCGGTTTGTCGCAAGTTCGGGCGTGAGCTGTGCACAAAAGTCGTTACTGCATGGGACTTGCGGTAAAGCGAAATTACCTAATACTTTCCCGATATCGTTTCTATTTTCGTAACCGCGGAAGAACGAGTAATGAAATCATATCAATCTGAACGAAAACCGAGGTGCTGTTCCCATGAGGTATTAAGTGACACGGGCATACCCACATTCAACTTGTACCTTTTACTTAATGGGCACCTGCCGGCATTGCGAATTACGCGAGTCGTAAAAACTCGCTAAAATCGGTGTCCGTTCCTGTTGTTCGGACTGCGGATACCCGGATGGTCTCTCGTATTCTTAATGATCTCTCATGGTGTGTAAACTGATATCGGTATATTGTTAACGACGTAAAAATTACCTATGAGTAATAATGGTTAATTAAGTTCATTTCTCAGGCAAGATTGAACTGCAAATTGAATTTTAGTTGTTCGCACTTAACACTTTAAAGCATATCGATCACACCTCAAAAACCAAATGAGGAAGTTTATTTCATTGTGAGCGAACCTAACGGAAATCGGATAAGGTCAAGTGGATTGCGAAGAGGAGACGGTGGACACTTCCTCGAGCATCGGCTGCTTGAATTTTTATTTATGGGCTTGTTAACAGAATATCCCTGTTACTCCATCTGGAAATTAGCTCAACATAATATTTCCATGTTATCGGTTTTTAAGTTTGATTAATACTTACGTGCCGCAGAATAAGGTTAATTTGTTATAATTATGCTCACGGAAAGCCGTTCATATTCTAATGGTCTAGGAAAATTTTCACTGGAATTTATTACGGGTCTCCACTATCCGTTTGTTAGCAGGCCATAAGAGAAATAAATTATGAACGGAAACAATAACATAAATTAAGGATATTAATATTTTCAATAATGTGTTAATTACTGTCTGCTTACTAATGAGCTGGTGTCCCGTATCGACCGTATAAACTTGTTTTATTAATTTTCATCAGAATTACTAATAGGCTCGAGAAAAGCGCCATATTTATGTCCAGAGTAGGTTCAAGAAAAGTTTTTACTCGTGGATTTTTCATTCGAAGGACCAGTTCTTCGGGTAATTATTTTCTTATTTTTTTTTATCGAGGAATTGTACTGCACAAAAATAAGTAAGACTTTGCTCACGTGGCAACGGAGACATACAGGGTGTCCCGTTTAAAGCTGCAATTGAGGATTGCTCGAAAGCGGTACGTGGCATGAAAAAGTTTCAATTAAAAGTTGTCCGGTGATAAGGGGGACACGAGTCATATAAAACCACATTGCCCTCTCTGGCGAACTTCATCGTCGTGGACATTTGGACTTTCCACTAACCCTCGTTAAGGATCCAGCGATAAACAGCCATGCAAAGCTACCCTTAAAACAACTTAAAATTCACTCCGTTGCTCATAAGCTTCAGTGTAAGCGGTTATGCTGTCAACTTGATCATCTGTATTTTTAAGTTAAACAGTCCTAGAAAAACACAGTTTCTTTGTCGTGAAAGCTAGTCCATGTTATGAAGGTAGCGGCCTTTAGCCAAAAGGTCAGTTCAAGGGCGGCTTGAAAAAATTAATGTCTTTTTTTGAACTATTTTTTTATTAGGCGTTTTTGCCGCAGAATTATCCTCGATTTTTGTCCAATTTTTGAGATAATAAAAATGATTGAATTTTTTCTTCTCGAAAAGTTTCACTACCCATATTCTATGTGAAACTCATAATAATTGTACTATTTAATTAAAAAAAGAAAAAAAAATGAAAAAAAAAAATGAAAATAAAAAAAAAATGAAAATAAAATAAAAAATTAAAATAAAAAAAAAATGAAAATTAAAAAAAATTATTTGGCAAATCAATTTAAAATCCTAATTTGAGGAGCTTATGCGAGAAAATGTTCAAAAAGAACGTCCTTCCTGCTGCAAACACGTCTCAACTCGTATCCGAAAATGACTGTTCGCTACGCGCAACGCCTCCCCGTTCATCAATTGACACGCGTTTTCAATTCTCCTCTACATGTCGTCTGCATTTGTTGGCACTTCTGCATAAACTTTGCCTGTTAAAAACCCCAGGGGCAGAAATCTGGCGAGGTCAGATTAGGCGACCCAGGAGGCCGGTTCGCCGTGCTGGCCGGTCCAATCCATCGGTCTGCATACATTTCGTGCGGAACCCCACGAGACTCCAGAAAAACGGGCCGGGCAGCTCTCGTGCTGATACCACGTCACCGGTCTAATCGCAAATGGAACGTTTTCTACCCATTCCGGAAATTTATTACGCAAGAAATTACGTAATAAAATTAAATTTCCTTCAATGACGAAAGGTCCAATTACGTATTCCCTAATAGTACCGCACCGTACATTCACTGATCATGATCTTTGATATTCGACTTCTCTAAGTCGGTGTGGGCTTACAGCGCTCCAAAAATGCCGATTGGGGCGATTCACTGCGCCATAGTTTGTGAATGTGGATCCGTTTGCAAACATCACGTTGGAGGAGAAATTTGCATTTTGATTTAATTGCTGCCTTGCCCAATTACAAAAATGGAGTCGGTTTTAAAAATCAATTCCATGGAGTTCCTCACGTGAAGAGATACGGTAAAGATGGTATTTATTCACTTTAAAAATTCTTTGGACACTTCTCTTTGATATTCCTGAGTCAGCAGCAATTCGACGGCAGCATACACGGGGATCGACGGCAACAGCTGCAAGAATCGCCATTTGACTGGCTTCACGTGTTGCACTTCGAGAGCGATTGTGTTTTTTTTTTTCAACTTTTTGCTTTTTCGAAATTTTTAATGACGCCGTTGAAAGTCCTCCAAGGGGGAAGATCCTCCCTCCAGAAGTATTTCAGCATGAAGGTCTCCTGCCCAACGAATATTTCTTCCAGCCTCTCTGTTAATAAAAACAATTTCTAATTTTTCCGCTGAAGTGCGGCGATCCATTTCAGTCATTGAATTTTGAAATGAAAAGAATAATTTTTGAATGGTTTCACCCAAAAAAATGAGATCGATTGTCGAAAAAAGAATATCGATTTCCTGTAGATCCTGTTAGGAGGAGGTTAGGAGGTAAAAAAATGTATGTTTTTTTAATTAGATAGGGGGATTTCTATGAGCTTTTAACAGGATATGTATAAAACTTTTTTGGAAATAAATGCAATAATTTCGACTATTTCGAAAATTGGACAAAAATCAAGGACAACCGCAGCAAAACGTCAAATAAAAACATTGCTCGAATGAAAAATATTCGTTTTTTGAAGGTCTACAAGGGTCTGCTAAAAGAATTAGGGGTCGCCGTTTGAAAAAGAAGGTGCCCCAAAAATGACCTTAAAATGACGTTTTGGCTAAGTCACTACCTTCATGACATGTCCCCCTCTTTACCGGACAACTCTTATTTGAAACTTTTTTTTCACAAAACGTTTTTGAGTAACCTTCGATCACAGTTTTAAGTGGGACACCCTGCATACAGGAATGCCCAGGCCTCCGGTGGTTGAAAAATTCGAGAAGGATTCATAACCGCGTTTGCCCAAGCTATACAGGGAGTCATGGTACTGCACGACATAAAAAAGTGCCAATAGACTCACGGTCAAGAACCGTTTTCGATACAAGTAGTACATACATGGCCCAAAAAAATCGAAAATTTGACCGAACACGTACGTGATATACGTTAGAAAAAATGTGAACTTGCTACCCTGTATGTCGAGGAAATTTGGGAAATTATTACGCAAAAACCTAAAGACATCACCGACCTAAAGTGCAAACGAGGGTTAAAAATTCACTATACCGTCATCACTATTGTCTTGGCGTCATCGTCTGCTCGTTAGCCACGCGTCAGGTACTAACAAGGTGTAATAGTACTTGAGCGAATAATCGAGTACACACAAAGGTACTCACTAATAACTGCCAAAGTTCGCGGATTGTTTCCTTCTGATTTTTCATGAAAACGACATTGTGAATAATTTTCAAATAAGGGCGGTTAAAACTCTGATTCTTGCCCCCGGAGAGTTCCGCTACAACATGCAAATCTTCGGGTTGTTAATTGAATCAATTATATTCATATAATGACAAAATGGCTTGTCCGAGCCAGTTTTCGCCAGGATCGGTGTTTGTCGACGTCGACGTGGTATGCAAATGAGGTCCGTCCTCAAAATCTCGAAGCGGCAATATCCGAGGGCGAACAATTAAAAAAAATAAAGAAAAGAAGAATTTTGCATTTAAATAGGAGCTGATCTCTTAACGGTTATGCATTAATGATATGAGACATAAAATCACTTTTACGACGTTGATAATGTTTTTCAGGCACACCGCTTCGCCTTCAAGTTCAACTCGATGTCATCATGGGAAACTCATCCAGTGCACCACGCGACTCATGATCATTCAGGCCAAATTAACATTGGACTGGAAAATGGCACAGGATCGAACTTGCCCTTCTGGAAATTGACCGAAATTTCGGAATCGGTAAGTTTGCGAAGTCGTAAAATGCTAGTTCCTTACGAAAAGGGGTCATATTCAAATCGTTACTGCCCAGAACACCCTGGAGACATACGCAAACAATGGAATATTAAAGATATTAATGGCAAAGACCAACAACCTCTTAAAATCACACAAGTCTCTCGCCGATAAATAAAATGCACACTTACTTTGGCGAAGGTAATATTTTATTTATGAGGCCGTAATTGAAAGCAAATAACGCCTAGGAACATAACGACCACTTTAGACGTTCCACTCAGTTGATATTTTCAAGTCTTGTGTGTATAGTTATGTGGTTTATTTAGTATGCATACAAATAATAGAAAAAAAATCGCTGTTAGAGAAGGTCTGAAGGATTAGATTGGAGCTTTGAACCGGTACTATGTCTTCAGCTGGTCTACAGTGAGGAAAAAGAAGAGAAGAAGAGGGAACCTATCGCGGGTCGGATTCTTGATTGTGGTGACTAGAAAGCTCTGAAGGGAATGACGTCGAAATCACGTGAAATTTTTATCGCATTTTGACTGCTTTGAAATCGGACTGTTCCTAATCGAAAAAATTCATTGGGCCATTAAAAGAGAGTCGTGAACGGTTTGTCGCACCGATAAAGTCCGCTCTGTTGCACGCCAGCAGGAAAATCCCTTACCTGCTCATAACGTAATAATGTACCGACAAAGACTCCTAGGCTAAGTTTTTCCGTTTTTAGGAGGAAATCGACGGGAAGCCCTATTTTTCCCGTAAAAGTGCGAAATCCTTCGGGCGGCATTCAGCAGAACATGCGCTCCCGCACCGCCATTAGAACGGTTAATAACACGCTGCATTCAATGATCATAAAAGGTAAATAACGATTTTAGGGAGAGAATAATGGTACGACGTAAACCATTCGACGCTTTAACGTTATTTTTTTTGTTTATGATTCATAAAAAAAACCGTCTAACAAATCATAGTTTGTTAGAGAATTAATTCGAAGTGTCGCAGCTCGTGTTCGGTCCACTTTTCAAACTTGGTTCTCGACATATTTATCCTTTTAGAAGTGAAATTCCTCCATCGAATTCGCGTGACGACGTAAGCGGCCTCACGAGACAAAATGGGGGTGTCAACGAGTTCTTCAGCGAAATCCATTCCAGTTGATAGTGGAGGAACGAGAGACAGGAACAGTAAGGTGCTCTTCTTCCTACATCGAACCTGGGCCGTCATTGTAACATCGAAAACTCGAACTTTAACAAGACTCACGAAGAGGAACCACGACAAAGATGAGTTCAGTGAATGCACATCACAATATTCGCAGTACTCGTTTTGTAGCTGTTCACAGTGTGAGAGGGACGATGGCTTCAGTTCGGGAGGATTTAGGTAAGTAGATTATTCAAATAAGTTAATTATAGATCGACTCAATATTACTTGATATACCTACTGAAAAATTGTTTCCGCTGAACTATTTATTATAATGGTTGGTCCAAATTAGGCTTTGATTAATATTCATAAGGAAGCCTTAACGCGGTAATAAGGAGACCGCTACGTGTTACGCTCAGCCCACTAACAGTATCTTAAATATATAGTTATATTAATAATATAAATTAAATGCTAATCAGCAACACAAATTAGATGAAATGCCTTTTGTTCGATGATTTATATCATAAGAATCGTCGCAAGGAGGCATCTCCCAGTTTATTAACTGAATTTGATTTCAAGTGCGTACCCAATGGTTTGTCCTCGTATGAGATAGCCGAACAAGTAATTATTCACTCTTCAAGGAAAACCTATAATCTTCGTGTGAATCACAGAAAAATGAAAACGATAATTTAATTGATTTATGAAAATGAAATTCCCCATTATCGTGATCTTCCAACGATGTATATAAAGATTGTGATTCGTGCCATGTATAATGGATAAGTGCGAAAAAATATTAGCGATTGTTTAATCCATTTCATTATTATTTGCTTAATTTATCAGATTATTAACGGAATTTAGGAGAAAGCTATTGTAAATAAGTTAAAATGCTGCTTTGGAATTTGCTGTTTATATTGGCGTGAAATATATTGCGAACTTGTAGTTTTTTGCCTGGCAATAGCTCACCAGTTTAGAAATCCTCACAATAGACAGAGACACTTGGTAATTTTTGAATTTTAACAAACCTTTCTGACCAGCTGTCGTTACTATACGCAGAAATAATTATCGATCATAGTGTTATCACAAACAACGTAAATTATTTCTGTAATTATCATTATCAAGTCAGTAATGCTCGTAGCCATTAATGACCCATCTACCTTCATGACTCTACACTTCTTCTTTTCACAGCACATATGTGAAGTTAATGATGCATGTACTTTTAGGATTACAACAGATTTCTTTATGAAAAACATCATTGAAGCGACGAGAAATTTTGTGGGAAAAAAATTTTCTGGTCGGAAGTTTTTTGCGAAAAAAATCGGCAATGTGCGCTTCATCTCGAAGGGTTTTGTTTGCTGAAAATTGCTGGCGTACAGGATGACTTTGGGCCAAAAAAAATTTTGAAAATAGAGCGCTCCGATTTCAGCGTGATTGGGTTCCGCAGCAGGCGTACAGTACAGCTTTGATGTGCCGCAGTCGAAACTCGAATCGAACAACTTCGATTTTTGGGCCAAAAAACACGTCTATTGCGAATCGAATCTCGTTGAAATTGGAGCAACTCATGTCTTCTTTTTTTCTTTAACAAAATCATCATCTATGCCACTGATTTCTGAATTATTAGACTTTTATGTAAATCTGTAAATAACATTGACGCAACAGCTAAACGCTTCTTAATAAAATTTAGGATGTTAGGAAATTTGTAGCAACTCAACTGAAGAGCAGTTTATAAAGAAAAAATAAAAGGGTCAGTTCAGATATTCAACAATTTATTTAAAAAAACGACTGTAGCTCCATCTGTTGAGCAATGTTCTAACATTCGCCGATGTAGATTAGGTTCCGTTATAGTCGTCAAATCACAGCAACTGTTAGTAGAACTATCGGCGAATAGAGGACGCAGTAACCGCCATATACTCCCTGCTTCGACCCAAATCCTTAAAAAAAGAGACATTTTATTTTTTACGCGCTACATTCCAATTTTACATAAAGTAATAATAATAAAACTGACCAGAACAAGCGATAACTTCAAAACCTCCCTTGCAAAATTTACCAGTACCTGCACTAATTCCTACTTTAAAGTGCCAATAAACTTTACGATCCACGTTTACATAAACGAATTTTCCTTCGCAGTATTCAAGATCTTAAGCATCGAATATAACTGAAAATTTTCGGTTGAAAATGTATACGATTTTTATAAAAATTTGGCAATCAGAAAACTGGTGGCGTAGATAACAATTCTGCGCAAAGGAAAGTAAGAATTAAATTGTTCCAAATTCAACAAGATTAAGTTACGCAATAGGCGTACGATACCGCTTTGATATGCCACAATCAAAATTCGAATTGGACAACTTTGATTTTTGGGTGTAAAAAACCAAAGTGTCCGACTCGAATTTTAACTGCGGCATAACAATACTGTGTCTTACGGCTGCTACGGAATTGAATCTTGTTGAAATCGGAATATCTGAAATTTTAACTAATTTTTAACATAAAATTGTCATGTAGACCTTTAGTTTTTCGAAAACCGCTTTTTGGTAAAAATTATAAAATCTTTGAGTCAAGAAATTTCAGTTACTTTGGTTTCAAACTTTTCTGGGTTCAAAAGTCGAAACATAATCGTTATTAGCCAAGTTAATTACGTCGTCTTAAAATTGACGCTCAGGACTATGACACATATTAAATAACAGTGTTTGGACCTCGCCCGTTTCAAAAATTAGGGGTATAAAATAATAAAGTAACCATCTACGAATAAACACGCGAAGAAGACTTATTTGTATCGAGTTGCTTAAAACGTGCCGTAGTGCCATCTACATGTCACTACGCCAAGTATCCGTCTATAGTTTCTTGTGGCGCAATCTAGAAATGAATAGTTAAACCGAGCATTGCGCGATAGAACGGATCTGTCCCCATTAAACTACTAGTACCATGCATGGTACCTAGATGCCGCCACCAGGCAGAACAAAAAAGTGATGTTGCATACCACAACATACTGATTCATTATTTTAGGATTTTTTGCGCCTATAAAAAATGATGCTCAATAACGAAGTTGTTTACATTTTTTAGGCTAAAGAATGAGAAAACAATTTTTGCACACGCCCTTGGAACCTTGTGTTTCCAAAGAATAGTACGAGCGCGGTTTTTTATTTGAACTTGTTTTCTTTAATATTCGATGACGGAGAAAAAGACACATTTCAAGCTAATATATATAGGGTGTACCATTCAAAACTTTGTACCCGGCTTGTTTTGTATCACGATCGGAACATAGAAAATTGCCGCGACACGTTGATTTTGTTTGCAAGGGGAATACATTTTAGCGTCAAATAGAAACTCATCTAGACTACTCCCTTCGTTGGGGTGCATTCAACTTTAGAATCTTAAATGGCATTAAAGGTTGAGTGATATCTCATTTAAAATGGTTTTTAATTCTGATTATTTGCGTATAATTTTATTCAATACATATGCGTGTGTTTTAAATTAATATTTTAGTAAAGTGAAGTTTACATTTCATTTTCTTGATAATTTGGTGGAAGCTAATTTCTCACTGTAACTAAGAAAATTATTTAGCTCTTCGTTTTAGAATTTCACTCTTCTAAAAATCTAATTATCTCTTTGGTTCCGACAGAAAACAGGATAATTTTGCTCGCACACCTATATACTGATCCTTTTAACATGACCAAAATTACAGTGGTTCGTACCAAGTAGATTCGAGAGAACTTTGTTTTAGGGGGCATTTATCATTACTAAGCGACAGGGATGTCAACGAAATGTATTTCCAATTTTTTTTCCAGATGAGCTTCCTCCAAAATTACGTAATAGATCCATCCAAACATGAAGATGACGTGATAATGATGTCATTTCTTGGACATATTGGTCATCAAAGACTTAATGGGATAATATCGAAACAACACCGCAATAACGGATAATAAATTAGAAACTGATGAGATTGCAAATATATTCGAATCAACGCAAATTAGTTAATAAATAAAAGTTGACAGTACATACTTAGCTCAACCTCGTTCAGCGGAAATCAGACCAAAAACGAGTTTATGGGATGGTTCTATTCAACATTACAAGTACGCATCTGCCCATGTTTTTCTCTCTTAAATGCGTTATTACTTTAAAGGAGTCATTTTTTGCTCGCGTAGAACGAAATGAAATGAACATTTTTTAAAATAATGCCTTCAACTAGGCAGATAAGTAAAAATAGTTTATTAATTCAGATCAAATCACTTTTGTAGACAGAACCTTACTCAATAATGATGGCGTTATTGTTTGAAATTATCGATCTCTAACTGGAGTCGTCAATGACTCACTAAACCGTTCAAAAAACGATTAAAATTTTTTTTTTTTCAAATTCGCAGCATTCCCGCACAGCTAGGACGTTAAAACAGTTTCGGAATGTAGTTCATTTCGACACAGTGGTAGAAATTTGTTTTGAGGTTTCCACAATGCGCACCCAGGTACTTCCAAGATCAAAAACTAAAGACCCGTACCATGGGCTCCGTATGCGACATCAAGGTCAGTTAAGCTGCAGTTCGCCATATTGTGAAGAATGGTCTCTGATATTGGCGTTAAACAATGAAACAGTATTAAGGTTGATTCTGAGCAGATATAAATTTTGTTCCCATCTAATATTAACAAATCGCCCCTTACGTACCATCGCAGTGGAAAGTAGAAAAGTAAAGAAAATCGATAGGCAAAAATCTATAACAACGAGTCACCCACGAGGCATTTGTAGAGATAATTTCAAATTTCCTAGTTGTACCGTTAGGTGGGGCCACTCGAATGGCGATCGGGGGCCATTTTAATTATGTTCATCAAGGAATTAATTAAAAAAACGGACGAATAGTGAGCGGACATTTGCCTATAGAATGTCTTAGATAAACGCAATGTTTGTTTCCATGTCCCCCTTATGTGAAACTTCTGATATTACAAGGCAGTTCACGAAGAGAGGGCCGAAATCGGCTTGAATATTTCAAATCAATCTGATGATATTTGCTTAGTTGCAGCTCAATGTAACCGGGCAAATGCGGAAATCATGCAAGAGAGGTAAACATCTTCGAAATTAAATAGACGTTTCAAGGTTTGGAAAAAGGATCATTAGCGCGCGAATCCGTGAAAAACCTTCGAGGTGTCAAATGGATCCTAATTCCCGAAGAAGTGCCACTCTGTAGATTTCAATAGTAAATTAAGAAATCATTCCTTAGCTTTCTACTTATTAAAACAAATTTAACCAACGGTGGTTCTTCTTCAGATTTTTAAAATTTGAGCAATTTTATCGTTTCATTTAACACGCATTTACTAAATCGCTCTGTGCTTTTCTTCGTCTTGTTAAAATGAATTAATTGCAAATGGCTTTAAAGCAAAGGTCACGTTTTCTTTTCTCCGAGCGCCATCCTCGTTATTACTAAATATTCCTTTTGTTTCGTCAGAATGTCCAGATAAATCGGTTCCTATTAATGTAACCAATAGGTACCTATTAAGACTTGAACTAAATGATTTTACGACCTTCCAATCATACCCCTCTGGTCCAATTATTTAACTTCAACACATAACCTTAATCGGCCCATATTAAGCAATTTCTTGCTTGCCGGAGCTCCATAATACATCATCACATAACTGCCCCCCGTAATTGAAGATAAATTCAAGACAACTTTGTTGAAATGACAATATATCTCGTCATATACAGGGGGGTTTTATACGGCGCGTAGGATTTCACTGTAATTTTCTTAAACTTGGAGAGTGAGGACTGCTGAGATCGGCATCTTATTAAAGCCGAGTCCACGTGGTAGCGCCGATTTTTTTTGGGACTGAGCTGGTACCACTCGTACGACGTAATGTCTTGTTGGCGGCTCGGTCATGTTTGCGATCGCGTTTATCGATATTGCAAATTAGCGGTTTTACCGCAAAACCTTAGCTACGGTTAGGAAGGTTGTTCTCGAGAATTTCTGACGGTGCGACTTCAGGGTGGTTCCAACGCGATAATCCGGTCCAGAACTATCCCAGCGGCCACTTTGCGGAAGCACCTCCCTTCGGCTCTGCCGGAAGGATCACGCGTACTTTTGGTTTCGTTCTTCGGCCCCATCAGCAGCGACAACTTGAAAACGTTTCAAGTTTCAAGTATATTGCCGAAGTACAGGCGGGTCAAAAAATTTGACGTGTAAATATTCATGCGGCGCGTTGGAAACACACTGTATATACATCTGCATTAGCCGTCGGTCGTTACTATTCACGAGAAGTATTTATTACAAATGCATAATTCTTGGCCACTTTCGTCATTTCCTCTCAGGACAACCACCGGATTACATCAATCTGAAAAACGAGAATATCAGAGAATAATTGTAATTCATAATGAATACGCCTCTTATGTTTTAGTCTAATCTGTTTAGCACTTGCGTTAATTAACCAGAATAGCAAGATCTCTTAGGGCAGGACATATCATGTTTAATGCAGCTTTGGAAAATTCCCGGTCAATAGTAAATTCATCAGCGTATAAGACTGAGACATGGAGTTAATTTATTACTTTGAAATTTTTGTTAAATATCTAAGACTTTTGAACAGTGCAGTGCACATCGATTTTAAGGCTCGAAACCGACGTTTGGACCGACGGGTCTGAGTTGTTCAGGTCGAACTTGGAATCGCGCCTTAATTCTACTGACGTTTAATTGCGCTTTACGGCACTCGACTCATTTTGGCAAAAAATTGACTTTCTTTCTTGCTTCCCTGTGTTGTTCGTTTAAGTCAGACACACGCACGCCATAAGACCAAACGTCTCCCTATAATTGCGCTTCACGCTTCTTGTGAAACGAAATCCTTGAACCTTGGTGTGTTTCCTCAACCATGGTGGTCAGTAAACTATTTGAACAATTATGCACTAATTACGGAACCAGTTCCTGTTTTCTTCGACTTCTTCGAGGGAAATAACTACTTCGTAAATCTGATGCGAAGTGTATCTAAAGAGGCCACGCAATTTATCTTTTCCCGGGAAAGATAGCTCATTAGAAAGATTGTTTTCAGTTTTCTGGTTAGTTCGGGTTAGGGGAAATCTCTTGCCTGTAGCTTCGGGTAAAAAGCTTGTTAGCCGGCAGTCAGCTCTACGCTCAGATATTTTTATCGTAGACACTCGTAATGAAATGACAATTAGCGGATCGATTGTTGGACGACTAATTATTGGATTTTATTAGGTACTAATTTTTCTGAAGGAAAATGGCTGGACGTTGCTTTGTTAGGAAGGAATGAAGAAAACTATGTCTCCTCCAGTGGTTCGATCGGTCCCGATTTGCCTTCCGGCAGGTCGCTCTGAGGCAGCGATACGTGCTCGTATGAAATACAGGGTTATCTCCCTCACCGATGTTTCCTTGACCGGAACTATTCCAGCTCCGGCACGGGTCAACACGATCGTGATGCAACGCAAATGTCACTTTAACGCACACGCATCCAGGTCTCGAAATGACAATTTATATTTTACTTCTTCGGGTCCTTTTTCAAATATATCGAACCTCATATCGTTAGAATCGGCTAAGGGACGCGAGTTTATCGTCTGAGCTGAAATTTCCCAAACGGGAAATTATTCGAAAATGTCTCGTGCAAACGTCGAAAACGAATCCGATTCGGCTCGGAAAGCGGACAGATTGGGTTCATAATACAAAATCATATCTTTGAATCTTGGCATCGGTAGCTTACACAATCGACCTATTCAAATCGAACCCATTCATACATTTCGAATCGTTTAGTCATTTTACTCAAGTCCTTGCAACAAAACCATGTCACAACGTATCCGAAATGATTTGTTCTGCAACTGATCTGACCAAAAGCGCTCTCTAAATTTAAAAGTCCACTGCTGGCCTGCCTCCGACGGTCAGCAGAACCGCGCAGGAAGATTGAATTCTTCATTCTTCCATTTCTTCCGTCAGTAGCTTCTGAATCTTCTTCGTGATCAGAAGTGAGAGCTACGGCCGCATTCACACCGCAAGTTACGCGATGCCAACGAATTGCGCTTGTTCAGTGTTGTGATTCCAAAGGAGCGATTTAGTACTGCCAGTCGGACAAGGACTATGATCCTCAATATTGAGAAAAGGTACGTGCGAGTCGGTTTATTTGGAAAGTGGAGTAGTAAAGACCTTTCGGAGCAAAAATGCTCGCAAGTCAAATGGTATCTTAACCTAAATTTGAATGACCGCTCAAGCCGAACACGAGAACTCTTCTTGTGGGCACTTCATTAACAATGCTCGACTGAAAAAAATCTATAACTGACGAGTGGAGTTCTTATTAATGCCAGAAATGTCGAGGATCATCTTCGAACAAATGCGTAACCTACTATAAGTTATATCATCATCAACTTTCAGATTTGTATGATTTTGCAAACATTAGCAATGCAGGTTGATGGATCAAATAATCGATTTGCTTATTACGTTTAGGCATCTGGTTTACTTGATGAGTCCGATCGAATTATTGCTTCCTGATTGTGAGCAATTTTAGTACCGTACGTGGATTATCTACATGTTATTGCAGTACAATTTCAGCAGTACCAGCTCTGAAGAAACGTCGACGCCGAAGATGGCATCGAGGTACGGAATTGGACAAAATTAGAGCAACTTTCAAAAAATGTGCGTTAAGTAAACAATGTTTCGCCGAAGATGAAGCTCGTTATTGCCGATGTTACGCTTAAAGTCGTTAACAATTTGCTCGGAGGGCTGCAAGTCGACAAAAAGCATTTTTGCAGGAAAAATACTTGCGACAAAATGGCGGCAAATCATCATTGAAAATGCTTTATTTTCCGCGTTAGTTTGATCCTTTGTCGAAGTAACATTCGCTGTCACGTCTCGAGGGTTCATTATTCAGTTGGTCTTAAAAGGGAAATAATTAGTGCCCCCGACAGGGGCAAATCGCAAAAGCTTATTTCCGAAACGTTAAAAACGTAGCTTCCAAAACGATTGAGGGGGGAATTCGAGAACGCAGGGTTGGCACGAACCTAAACCGTAGCGGTCGACCTAGGAAAACGACCAAAAAGTTGGATAGAGGTCGTCTGCAGAGGTTGAGTAGAAAGATTCCAAGAATATCAGCCCACCAACTATTCGCATCTGTTGGGGAAACAAATGTTCCTTCACGGACAACACAATGTCGATTAGTAGAGGGTCGATTAAAAAAAGAAGACCAGCCGAAAAACCAGTCCTTTCTAAAACAAAAATAAAGAGGCTAGAATGCTGTTTGCCACCCATCATCGAAATCGGGCTCCCCACCAACGGAGAAGGGTCCTATTCTCAAGCGAATCCAAGCTTTGTATCTGTGGAAGCGATGGGGCTCAATGCATACGTCCTCCCAAGGTCAAAGGTTCAACCCAAAGCATGTTAATACCACCGTAAAACACTCAGGGGGGAATATTGGGGTTGTTTCTCCGCTGTTGGAATGGGCGCAATATATGGGGTAAGAGGCGAAATGGACAGGTTTGTGTATCAAACCGTACTGGATCACGTCATGATGCCGCATCCTGAATGCGAAATGGCTCCTAAGCTTATTTTTCGGCATGAGAATGATTCAAAGCACGCAGCTAAGATGATCAAAAAGTGGTTCGTGCAAAAAAAAATTATGTATTAAAATGGCCAGCGCGGGCTCCGGACTTAAACCCCATAGAGAATCTTTGGGAGGTTGCTGGGAAAGGGCCCACTCAGAAAATGTCACAAATCAGGACATGTCGTTTGACGAGGGTGAAAACGCACGGGACTCCGTGGATCCCCGAATAATTACCAACCTAATTTCCTCCGTGCCAGGTAGATGTGCGCAAGTGATTGGAAATAAGGGGCATTGGGCCAAGTACTAATTTGATTAAATAAATAGTTTTGTCGCACTCGATTTTGGACGAATAAAGTTTTTTTTAATTTGATTCTTTACAATAATTATTTAACTTCTCTAACCCGTAAGTAAATTATAGGTAACCTCAGGAATAGTACTCATAAAAATAGATTCAGTTTTTGCCAAAATATGTTTTTTAACAATTTCGGAAGTTGCCCTGATTTTGCCCGACACTGTATACGCTGATTTGAGTCCCGAAGTTAAAAATCTTCGATTGCTCACTTTATGAGACTTATCGACGTGACTCAAGTAGGTGGTGGTAGGGCCCCACAATTGATGGTAAAAATGCGGTTGAATGGCGGTTTGGGGGCTCATTTTTCATGTCTGTTTCACAAACTGCCACATTTTGGGTTTTAATTATGTCTTTTTTGTTTTTAATAATTAAACAAAACGCCAAAACGAAAAGATCCAAAATGCACTGGAAAAGATCCAAAATGCCCTGGAAAAGGTACAAAATGCATAGGAAAAGCTCAAGAGTGCACAGGGAAAGCTCCAAAATGCTCTTCTGCGGATTTTTTCCAGAACGAAGAGGCCGAAAATGAATCATTCTCACGTGATGACCAAAAATACACCTAAAAACTGAAAACCGAGCCGGAATCGACAAATGAAATATTCCCAACATAATAATTCTAATCTGTAGATCTGAAGTGTTTTACGTATGTGAACTGGAAGTTTGGGATTTACCCAAGCAGCGAGCTGTAAAAACGTGTCTGAATGACAATAGAATTGATATGTCGATAGTAGTAGTAGGCAAGACTAGCGGTAACGAAGTTTTTCTACACGAGCACATGTGAATGAATACCTGCAGCTGTGCGAATAGAAGGCAAATTAGTCTTATACGAAGGTAAATTTGGCTTAAGATATCTAAAAAAAAAAAATATTAAAAAAAAAAATAATAAAAAAAAATAAATAATAAATAAATAAATTGTTTGACTGTCGATTGTGCCCAAAAAAATCATATTTTATGGCCCGAATGTGGATGTAAATGAGTTGTACTCAATATTCCCATCAGGATGGACGTGTCAATAAATAAATTTGGCTTTACCGTGATGAATACTTAATAAGGGTTTGTCTGCTCTGCGTCACTTGAGATGAATGTTTGATACATAGTGTCCTTGGGCACTTTGGCCAAACGTGAACATAAAAAATAGTGAACATCACATCGTATGTTCCTTCGCTCCTTCGATTTATTCACTGCCTTGATGGAACGTTACGCAAGAAAGAGTAGCTAAACCGTAACATCGCGTCTGTGCACTTTATTTATAGTGCTTCTCATTGCGTTTTTTTTTGTTCTCTTGCAATCTCAGGATTATTTAAAATTTCCTATGCGGGACTGAGTCGTTCCTGTTGACGAATGATCAGGCGTGGAGCTGACGCGCGGCGCGTCCGCGACGCAGCCGCCGGGACGCTTATGGACCAAACGCAATCGCCTGGTGGACAATCTTCCGAAACATCGTTAAGATTCATTGACGGAAACTGATAATTCGCGCGCTAAAAATAGCGATGAACGCGAGCAAAAGTGACCCTTGTTGGGGTGGATTTTTAAATGGGGATGCGGGGTCACGCAAGTCGGGCGCCACCCCCTTTTTGTGTGTAATAATAACAGTAAAAAATGCTCACTTTTTAATAAAAATGTAACAATTTCAACCGTACAGTCAGGGCGCGTGGGTCGGAACAAATTCACTTAAAATTCAGCGATTCGTTTTTTCGAATAACGCTCTGACGTGTCAATTTTTATTTTTGACCGCGGTTTTTTTCATCGTCAAATCTTGTATACAGGGTGACCCCAAAACAAGTTACCACCACCGAGTTGACATTCATAACCGAAACCGCCAATTTTTTATTTTCTTTTTGAAATTCTTCATCGGATTCTAAGAACGTTTCCTGCAACATATCCTATTCCTAAACTCAACAGTGATCGAGAAATGCACGATTGTGCGTATCAATCACTGGACCTTCTCAGGTGTACAACTACGAAAGAATGCGGGGTCAATTGGGGTAAATGTGAACGACCCTAAAAATGCAAAAATCCGAGCATCAGCGTTTGAAAAAGGGCGCGAAATCGTTTACTCAACTTCTTTGCTCAGCGTGTCTGTTTAGTTTTTTATTTTCTCATCAAATTTTGCAAATTTTTCGCACCACATTTGCCGCTCCCCATTGGTCGGCGCATGCTGATTCAGTATTGTCGCAATTTATTTCCTTTTGAATCCCCATTTCATAAGGCAAGCGTACTTTATGAAGTGCAATACGGCTGAGCAGGGGCAAAGCATAGTTTTTAACAATAAATAATTGAAATATGCATTAAAGAAGAGTGGAAATATTTGTGCAATTACCCCAAGTTTTTGTATCAGCGGGGTAGATGTGAACGAGTTTTCGGGGTAAGTGCGAACAATATTTGGAAGCAACTTTGGGTGTAAAGACACGACCAAATTCGCAACCAAGACCTGAGAGCGTCGAAAGCGACAAATAAGCTTTAAAAAAGTACTTTGGAAACGAGGACACACCAAAGAAAACAAGAAACAAAAAGGAAGAATCGACGGATGATGAAAGTGAGATAAGCCTCCACGAGAGTGATGAAGATACTTGGGATGAAACAGTGGATGAAGATTGTACAGACATTGGAAAGTTTGATGATATTTCACATCTCTCGAAAGGAAGATTTGTATTAGTCGATTTCAAAGGGAGAACAAGAAACACCATCACGTTCAAATACGTTCGTGCAGTTGAAGATTTTGGTGATTTAATAGAAACAAAAACCACGGGTTTGAAGCCCTGGGACTTATGTAAAACATTGTTCATTGTTAAGGAAAGTGACGTTGGCTACATTTCTGTAGATGAAATTGTAGGAGTACCACCAGATCATGTGACTCAATTGAAAGAATTCCACATAAATTTTTGTCGACATTACCAGCACAGGAGAGTACCGAAGTAATTAGTTTATTAGCAAGGTGTATCAGGTCGCATTTGTACAAGTAGCAATTTACAATAATAATATGTGCAGGTGAAAAGTTACTCATTTACAATCACCCTGACAGGTCAGGGGTAAGTGTAAACACGATTCATGACAGTATAAATAAAGTTTTATACAAATATATTGTTTTTATTAAAAAAAACTCGTCGTCACCTTAAAGGGAGTATAATTTATAATATATATATATATATTATTATATAATATTAAATTATAATTTATTTATAATTTAATTATAATTTATTTATAATTTAATTTGTAACAAGAAAAAGTTATTTAAATGCAAAAACCAAACTGCAATTTGAAAAGTGTGAAAACCGTTTGCGTTTACCCCAATTGTCCCTATTAAATAAAAAAAAAACAGAATAACAAATTAAATTAAATGTTTAAATTGTTGACCATTAACTGTTATCAACTTGATTTTTGAGGGTTTTTTTTGCGAATCGAGCAAAACATTCAATTATTCATTTATTGAATTTGTGATTGTTGATTCGTCCCGTTCGGTCACACGGAAACGGTGTGAGGATTCAATATCAAATAAGTAAAAGTGCTGTTGTGGAGTTCGAAGGAACGACGCCTTTAATGGAGAAGCAACAAATAGCAAATTCTGATTGTGGCAAGATTCAGCGACAGGTCCCGACCACAACCTGAAGTGTGCGAATTGTTTAACAATAAATACCCGTTGAGGTTGATTACACGTCCGGTTGTCAGTAAGGTAGAAAAAAAAATTTAAAGACTTTGGTCACGTAAGGGACAATTAGAAAACCGACCATCGTACAGTTCCAGAAAACATACAATTTAACGTTTTGCTCGATTTACAAGAGAATTCTCGCAAATCAACTCGACAACTAGCTGCAGAACAGTCAGTATATAAGTATTCAGTTCTAAAATGTTTACATAAGAATATGTGGCACCCGGGCAAAGTACATTTGGCTCAAGAACTTATTGAAGATGACCACGATCGCAGATTATAATTTTGCGAAACAACGATGAACAGATGCAATGCCCCCCCCTCCCCCCCCTCTCCCAATTTTTTTTTAAGTAAATTAGTTTTTCCCGACGAGGCAACATTTCGCTTGAACAGTGCAGTAAACAGGCAAAATTTACGACATCGGGCCCAGAAATCTCATAACGGAGGATGGGAAGTCAGGCAAAATTCCATCAGAGAGCAAACGTGTCGGTCGGAACTATGGGTACCTCGAGTGTGGATCCCTTTTTTATTGAGGGAACACTTCAGTCAGGAAACTATTTAGTCCAAAATTACGTGATACCCAGATCGGCTGCACTTTACCCAAACGGTCAGAGAGCAAACGTGCCAGCAGGTGCGATGTGGTTCCGACAAGAGGTAGCGCCCCCACACCATCCACGAACAGCAGAAGATTACCTTAACAATATTTTTCCAGACGGATGGATTGGAAGGAGAAGATTTATCGAATGGCCGGGCGAGTCTTCAGACCTAACCCCATTAGATTTTTATCTATAGGGTTAGCTGAAATCCAAAATCTACTTCAACAAACCACAAAATGTTGAAGGATCTAGGAACAGAATTGGGGCCGAGATGCAGCAAAACCCGCCATGGACGTTGGCTGAAGTGCTAGGAGAATTTCCAGCCAGGCTTTTGCCTATTGCTGAGGGGTTAGGGCTCAGCAATTCGAACACTTAATTCAAGTTTTTTATTAAAGTTTTTTAATGTGTGTGGTGCAAAAAATGTGTAAAAGTTTGATAACAAAATGAAAAACTGAGTAAAGAAGTTGAGTAAACGACCTCGCGCCCTTTTTCAAACGCTGATGCTCGGATTTTTATATTTTTGGGGTCGTTCACGTTTACCCCAATTGACCCCGCATTCTTTCGCAGTTGTACTCCTGAGACGGTCTAGGGGCTGATATGTACAATCGTAAATTTCTCGATAACTGTCGAGTTCAGGAGTAGGGCATGTTGCAGGAAACACACCTAGAATTCGGTGAAGAATTTCAAAGAGGAAATAAAAAATTGGCGGTTTCGGTTATGAAAGTCAAGTCGGTGGTGGTAACTTGTTTTGGGGTCACCTTGTATACAAGATTTCACGATGAAAAAAAAAAGAGGTCGAAAATAAAAATTGACGTGTCCGAGCGTTATTCCAAAAAAAAACGAATCTCTCACTCGAAATGGACTTGTTCCAACCCACGCGTATTCCCTGTATGGCTGCTGATCTAGGTAGCCCTAAAAAAGCGGGGCGTTTCCCCCTTTCGTCGTGTGAACGTCGGACGAAGGGCCCCTGATCAAATAAATTTCGTTTTGTCATAAAATTTCTAATCAACTCTCAACCGCTGTGCTTTCCACCATAAAAAGTCGCCTTTTGGTAACGCAGAATCCAATTTTCCATTCTATTTAAGCTATAAATTATAAAGGCACGGTATAAATAGGTAATTTATTTACGTGGATATAGCATTTTTTAAATAACGGAAATGCGAAATTGAAAATATGCTGATCTTGACAACGGTAAATTGCTATTAGCTGTCTGTTTGATTTTATGGACACTTTGGCGGTTCGTTTTGGACGAAACTAACCCACTGTCCACAAATTAGTCCGAAACGAAGCGATAACGCTGCCCGCCATTAAGCCCCCACCATTCATTTCAAACGGTAGTCCCAGCAGCAACTTAATTCACGATATTGCTTAATGCCCGATCAGAAAAATTGCCCCATAACAACAAAATTCCATAGTAATATTATGAACATATTAATATATTTATTATTTTCTTTCGTGGCATGCAGCCAACCATTTTTCACATGAATTAACTTTGATGGGCTATTATTAAAGTTAACAGTACCCGCCAGTGGTTACGTGGTAAACCATTTTGTTCGGGCATAATATCCATTCAGGCAGTCGTTGGAAATAGCATATCATAATAGGATTATTGGGAAACGAAGGAAAATTGAGCATTTAAAGAGGAGAAGGGACGTTAAATTTTATGAAGGGTTTTTATATATACGGGGTGTTTCCTAAGTGCGGCACGCAACTCCGGGAGCGTATTCTGCAGCTAAAACGAAGGTAATTTTGTCACATAGCCCAAAAATGCTTCGTTGCGATGGAGTAACTTTCAATAAACTTTTTTCCATATTTAAAATTGCACCAGCGGTGGTCCTATTTCTACGGCCACCACTGTATATACAGGGTGTTTCCTAAGTGCGGCACGTAACTTCGGGAGCGTATTCTACAGCCAAAATGAAGGTAATGTTGTTACGTAGACTATAACCCAGAAATGCTTCGTCGCGGAAATACAGGGTGTGAAAATTTCCTTAAAAAATTGCAATTTTTTAAATATTTCCGAAACTACTTGAGACGTTTACAAAATACAAAAGTGTGCTCATTTCGACGAAGTGGCATATTTGTACCTCAACTAAAATTTTTTTAACGAATACTTCCACCTTCCCGAAATTTTCAAGTCGTTCTCGTTTACACGTTCGCCACTGCGTAAACCTAAAAAACAAACACGCTTTTTGCCACAATCTTCGCAGAAAAACCATTAACTCACGATAAATTCACATAAAAGTCCTTCACTACCTCGTGTCATCGCCGCGAGCATTAACCGCAGCGTGGCAACATGTTGGCACACTCAAAATCGCCCTGTCTACAGCGCCCCGTGGCGCCCACTGCTCCCTGGAAATGTCCCGAATTGCGATTAACACGCGCCACGAGCGGATTGAGCTGCATCTGCAGCCCGTTCCATACGTGCCCTATGAGATTCGAGTCGGATGATCGCGGCCGGCGATCAGAAGAGCTAAATAACATATCTTGATGGAAGTTTGAGGAGTTCGATTGGAGTGGGGTGGACTCAAGGAAATGTCTCAGTTTTCTCTTCAGCGAGGGAGTCGTTGGAAATCATTAGTAAACTGCCCTTCATGTCGAATTTAGCTTATGTTCTCTTTTCCGCAACTTCACTCCAGTTGAGGAAAGTGGCTTTTTTTATTTCTACGTTTGTCTTGCTGTTGCAAGGCACGTTTTCTAGCACTTTCGGCACCGTCTGTGTCGAATAACTTCGTCCTTCACCGTCAAGTAAAATGTTCCTTCCCGACAGCGTTCGTAAGCCTTATTCGCAATGCTCCTCCATTACGTTCTCGACAAACCCCTGGCGAGTTCGCCTTGCGTACGTGTTGTCCAGTTGCAAGTGCCCCGGGCCAGATTCGAAAGGAATTTCAAACGACGCGAACATTCCTAGACCGGAAGTGTCCGGGCGGATTTTTTAGGCCTCCCCCGTTAATGCGCACATTATACGACGTCTCATAATGGATACGTTATTTATACCTAAAATACATTATCGCATAGGCGAATGGTGTTGCTGAGGCAATTAGAAATTACAGCATGTAACAAAAGAAAGTAATGGAAGTTATAATGTCTTTCAGACTCTAGTTTACGATACACAGGAAACGCAATGAGCGTTAAAAATTCTTTTAGCGAAGGTCGTTGCTCTGAAAGTACCATCAAAATCCCCCGATTGTTTTTCTCCAGATCTCATCTTGCGCGCCAAAACGTACATAACTCAACGTCTACCATTTCAGTACCAACCGGGATGGTATCGGGTCACATCACCGACAACGCAATAAAGGTACCATGACCCCTGCTTCCTGTAATGAGCCACTGCTTTCAGAATTGTCAATCTTCTTTGCTTCGAGAGTGAACTCGTCTAAAGATCGATCGACTTGCCTTAAAAAGGGACGCGAAACTGTACATTTAACTGCGAATGTGATGGTACTGAATGATTCCTCGTCGGTTTCAGTTTTATGGAAGAATGTACCGAAAAGTACCACCATGAAATTACGAAGTCTCCACCGAATCACGATCAGTTTCCCTTTGTGCGTGCTCACACGTGAGAGATCAGACTAGTTTCACGCTCTGCAATGGTGTTGAATAACAGTTGTTCGTTTATGAACCATATAAGCCCATTGTTGCCAGCAAAGAGAGAAAATTAACGTTATTTCCATATCGCTGTCAAAAACGAGCCTCGCTCCATTATTATGAATTATTATGATTTATGGGCATTTAATGAGGCCCCAATTGACTGGATACTTAAAATATGCAGAAACTGCTTTATTATTTCTACGGAAGATAATGGGGGAATTTTATCTAAAACGTCCCGTATTGTTACGCTAAAGCGGTTCACATGTTCGAAATGTCGCCTTAGTTCTACGGGCTTGATTGTTCTATAAAACGCTACGATGGTATCTTTTAATTAGCATTATTGCGTAGTATTTTTAATGGGACGAGGTACTTCATTCGACTCGTAAGTGGCATTTAGGCACGTGTGACACTACCAGTCGGTGGTACTCGGTGAAACTCAAGTTTGCGCGATGAAATGCTAAATCGTAGAGTGCAGATTCGAGCTTTTTATCATTACAACCACTTCTCGAATGCTTCCCTCAGCATTATTTCCTCCGCGCGAACGAGCTTTCGTCTCAATTAGCAGTCTTAGCAAACGCGTTGTCCCTTAAAGCCTCTTTGCTGATTTTTAAAGGCAAAAAAAGCTTCGCATTTCTAATTGAGGTTTGACTCCGCAGTTCTCACATTGCACGTTCGATTAACATATTTTTTGCTCACATAATTCAGCTTTCCCAGGAATACATAATATCCTGACGGCTTTCGTTGCTCACAATATCAATCGCCGGAAAAGGTCGTCATTCAGTTCTTTGAAACGCTCTGTCCAACGGTACCGTTAAATTCCTGAAGGACTTATTTATGCGACATCAAGGCATATTGTCTTGCATTGTTATTCAACGGGCCTGCCCCGAACGTAACAAATGCGTTTATTATAAACAGGTAAACAATAGACTTCAATTTTATAAAGAGGTTTTTAGAGTTTCTCGAATTCATCTTGACGCCGGGCGTTTGCGCAGCAAAGGTAACATTTAACCCACTGCACACCACCGCCGTAAGTGCGGCTAACCTGCAGACCCAGACTCGGTAAAATGTTAGTATCATGGCCAATTTACCACATTTTCATTCCTAACAGTATTAGAACATTATTCTAATAAGTTGAGAAATAAATTGCAGGTAGAGCCATTTTTAGCTGGCATATGTAAGCGAGATAGCAATGCAGATTTATGTTCAATTAACTTTATGAACCATAAACATTAACCTAGAGAGATGGCTTAATCTTCCTGTGTACGCTGAAATCGGCACAGAGATCATCAACGCAAATCATTCGTTTGGTACTCCACGTAATGCCCACGGACGATCCGATTGTTACAGATAATCAAGTTCCCCCTTTTCCGCAATTAAATTTTCAGCCATTGCAGGTGAAATTCTTCCATGGCATGTGCATGATCCGCAATTTTTCCATTTGGCTGACCTACTCTTTTGAACTTATGTCTTGTGGCGCAAAATAAAATATAGTCGACGAGCACTTTAAATCATGTTTTGTCATGCCTCGGCGGGTCTCTGATGGCTAATTTCTACGATTGGAAATGGCAGAAACAAAAACTAAAGTAGGTCCAAGTGCGATCCACTTCGGCAACAGTTGCTTTAATGCATTTTTCTTGCATCAGGTATGTGTTGGCACAACTTTTCACAACGTCAGTCGCACACTGCTGTTGGAATTCGACCCCCTAGACATAGTTAAAAAAAAAAAAGAAAAAGTAAACCGCCGCTATTGCAACAGATACGAGGTTTGTCCGGGAAGTTCGCACGAACGCGAAACAACAAACTTATTTTACGTTTAATCGGGCAATTCAATTTTCTCCCCTTCAAAATAGCCCCCCCGAGACACGACACCTTTGCGCCATCTTCGTTTCCGCAGCTAGGGAGGTTTTTAGATGTGTTCTGTTTCGAGGTCTTTTGGCTCCCTTGCCGCGTCACCTTGGTCGGTCTCCACAGCGCCCAAATGCCCCGAAGCGCCATCTTGCATTTGGGAAATGGGAAAAAGGCACACGGCGCCAAATCCGGTGAATTCCGTCATGGCAATGGAGTTCGAGGTCAAGAACTCACGCACAACTAGGGAAGTGCGCGCGGGGGCATTGTCATGACGGAGAAGCCTCCGCCTCCCTCGGGCCAAGTTCGGTCGAAGCCGAGCCTCGCGAGCTTTGAGGACATCAATGTAGAAGTTTCCATGGACGGTCTGGTCCAGAGGGACGAATTCCCGGCGAATGGTTCTCTGACAATCGACACAAACCACCAACACTGTTTTGACATTCGATTTCCTCGACTTTTTCGTCCTTGGCTCCGCAGCTTGGTTCTGTTCCTTGCTTTGGGATTTGAGTTCCAGGTCAAACTCGTAAAACCAAGACTCACCTCCGGTAGTTGCCCAATGGAGCAAGTCACCACCCTCTTCAGCTTCCATCCGGGCTTCACAGCATGCCATTGAACGCGCTTTTTGTTCTCGAGACAAAAGCTTTCCAGCAGCGGAAACGAAGATGGCGCGGGTGGATTGTGTCTCAGGGAGATTACTTTGAAGAGGACCAAACGGAATTACGTGATTGAACGTAAAAGAAATTTCTTGTTTCACTGTTATGCGAACTTTCCGGACAAACCTCGTATACGAGATCGCATACAGTTCTAGGCAAGGTGAGCTTCGAAATTGTATTACAGAAGATATTTCCAACGTGTAGCGGCCTAGAATGGAATTTTATTAAACGCCACAAGCCATATCTCCACGATTAATAAAAATTGAATAGTTTCCTACTTATGTATATCAATTTCTTATGACCTTTTTAGCATCAAATGATGTGAACTGGGTATGCACATATCGTGGATAATTTAAGTGCGATTCCGTAGTTGGGCGACTGCTATTGTTTAATTACGTTTTATGGTTATTTCCTTAATGGAATTGTACAAGGCGTATCGAGTTTAAATCAGTCAGTTCGTATTAAAATTGTTGAAGAGTGTCAAGTTTAACTACACGGAAACAGTTCGAGTTATTGTTGGTCTAATCGTTTATTACCTCATTACCAATGTATAACATGGTGCAAGTTGTTAGTCCATATACGGAGTTGCTGTGTGGGTGCACAGACGTACAGGGTACATGGACCGGCCTTTCAACATATGCGTATTAGTAGTCATAGTACCTGCGTAAGCAGTAACTTTGGTTTTAATGGAAAGTAAGCGGTAAAACGTGCTTCCACCAACCAAAGTTCACGAGCTTTCCAAGTTTTTAATACCCCGAATTATCGGATGAAATACTGCACGAAATTTTACATTGGATACACCAAAAAGTCTCTGTTTAATCTAAATGTTTAATGACAAGTTCTAACACCGACGGTTTTAAGGTCAAGTTTACACCTTTTAAGCAGAACAGAAATTCTACATGCATTCACCTATAAAATCTCAAGTTTCTACTTTTATTTACGGAAATCCTTGATGATATCCCATTTACAGCAATTTAAGTCAGTTTTATTCTCATTAAAGTGAAATGCTCCGACAATAATGACTTATTGTCCTAGGACGAGACACCTATAGGGGAATATTTCACTTTTTGACGAGGTGAACTCTCACTTCGTTCACGGTTGGCGCGGAGGAAGGGGCGAAGTGTGGCGCGTCCTCAAAGGAGGCGATCGAAGAACGGATGATCACCAGCGGATCACCCCGAGCTCGCAGGCTCGGAGACGTCGTTCCGTCCAAAAACGATCTTTCCAGGCATAGCTAAGGTTCATTCGTTAACACGTAAGAAGATATTCCTATATGAAACGCAGTAACGTATGATCCCGGTCGCACGAGGACTGTGGCCGCGGACACGGAAATGCGGATGTCAAATGTGAATAATTAATTAGATTTTTATGACACTTTCTAATTAATTTCGGCATGATGGTCAGTCGAAAGGACGGTAAATTGAATTAGCTAATAATGGAGATTAATCTCTGCAGAAACAAATTACTTTGTTAAAGTGGAACAGTTCAATCAATTTATAATCTTTGATTCTGAAGAAAAAAAGAAACACACCAGTGTAGATACACCACAATTACCTGTTTTTTTCACCCAAATTGCAATAATCGTTCTGCGGTTTGAACTGGTTTTCTCCAATAGTTTGTTTTGATGTTTTTTGATCTGTTAAAGTAATTTTGAAATAATGCGCCTTTACGTTCGAGTAATAATTACCATAATGAATAGCAGGATTTATTGATTTAAAATACACGACGCAGGATGCACGTTACTATTAACATAATTTAATGTAGGAGGAAATTATTTATCGCACTTCTTGTTGAGGATGCATTTCTGGATTTCCCTTTCGAAACTACACTTTGGCGTTGCACGGAGGAGATTGCCGTTTTCTCGTCGGGGAAACTGTTCGTTTACCATCACGCGGAAATGTATAAAATATTTTTACTGGCGCAAGAATCCGTTAAGTGTCTCGTGAGTCAGACATAATATGCTCTTTACCTCATATTTAGATAGAAACTCCAATATAAAAAAAAAAAACTAGTTTGGAAAACAAAACGATCTTAATTAAATCCAAATAGATGAGAACTGCAGAGCAGAATCATCACTTTCCACTTATCGCCACTGTCATTAGAAATAGTGAGAAAGCGAATTTGACCCACTTGCAGAGAGACAATTAATCACAAATTTTCCGCTATTTTATGGTTTTGACAATTCTGAACTGTAAATAAAGCAAGTTTTGAGGCAACGCCAAAAAGCGCAGAAATGAGCTGAGATCAAGAAAAAATTGCTCATGTTCCGTTTGAATTTTCTCACTATCACGATACGCCATAAAACCGATAGGCGATAATCACTCATTACCCTCTTCACTCATATTTATAGCATGCGATATCATTGTCCACTAAGAGAAATACTTGAACCATCTAATCAGTGCTGAGAGGGCGTAAAAAATATAATGTGATTTCCAAAGGAAACAGTTGGATTGAGCTGAAGAACACGCCTGGTCGAGATAGATAAGGAGAGTCAATTAAAGCCTTTATCAAACGCTGTAAAATAATTTGTAGTTACAGTTCGTTTATGGAGAGTTTAAAAGCTCTCTGGGCAGGCATTTCAAGTAAAAAGGGAGTAAATGGATAAATGGCAGATACAGCCGGTTCGCTTACTTTCAAAGGCATCGTTCTCTTTCCTCTCTTCAACGGGCCCATATTTCTTAAAATTCGTTTCCTATTTTCGAGCAAACGTTCTGGTTTCGTGCCTTCGCCACATGTCCCGAATGCGCCGTCACCTTTGACGTCTTCGACTTCTTAGGATCCAGTTATTAAGCCTTCACCTTCGAAGAAGCGTGTCCTCTTTATTGCCGCTTTATTCCAACTGGCTGCGTTAAATCTCATCTTTTAACTTTTTCTCCTTTTATACTTTTGAATATCTCGATGACATGTGTTGACCCGTTTCACCAACAGGAGCTGACTCCTTGTGCCGTATGATTAATTGCGATCTGGACGTTATCCACGTCTCCGCCTGCATCAATTTTTGGACTCCGCGGTTGGTTCGATCCGACCGATTGCGCCGACTGACCAATCGCGGCCTCCGCGTCTGACAAGGGATTGACGTCTGCCATGGAGGGTTCAATTTTTGACACGGAGTGACAGCTAAACTCAAAGTAGGAATGTTGTCGACCGGACAGTGTTCCAACCGACCCGTATAGTAATGAGCTGTCGATAATCTCGACTTTATTGCAAAGGGCCCGAACCGTCCTGTTTTTATCGGCTAATTCGTCATATAATTGTTGGAGTGGGGTTGGCTGGGGGTCGGGGATGGGATCTGCGTTACGAGGTAACTTGATTTAAAACCTCCCCCGTCGATACCCTCATTAAGGCGTTTGCGGTCGAGGCCCAGTTTTTTTCACAAAAACAAATAATCGAGCTTCTTTTGCTTGGGATGAAATATAATATTCTAAGGCTTTATTAAGCGCATGCTTAATTGCACATCATGCAAAACGCGGAATGTTCCACCTGCTGAACATTGAATCTTTTAATTTTATTAGCATGAAAAACTTTCTCAAGTCAAGCAATTAGCAATTCATTCATATATTAAACCGAGCTTTCAAAGTTTACACGAAAAAAAAGTCCAGTACCTCGCCGGATCTGTATAATATCCCCGACCTACCTTTTAGGCAAAGCGAATTCTTAGGTCTTGATAAAAAAAGCCAAATTGATGGGAGATACCTCTATACGTGCACCTATCAGAATGATATGCAAAAATTGAAATATGCGTCTTACATGAACTACTTTTTCACTTTCAAGAGCTAATTGCATCTCGGGGCTGGTTATCAAAGTGCGATCGTAAATTTTCTTCTGCGTTGTGGTTTATTTTGCAAATTAGAAATCCACTTTAGTGTCGGATGTTAATAATAAAAATAACCCAACGCATATATTAGATGTGCGTTTTTAACTTGTGCTCTTGATGAAAATTTATGTCAAATTTATGCGGTGTTGAGTTAAAGTAGGTAAAAGGAACGGCTAATACACAGATATATCAACCCATACAAGACATGTCCAATTATTGTGGGCCAATTTTCTTTTCTTGCTGACATACGGGTCTTGCACTTCGGGCGCTCTTTATTAGAAGCCGGGACCCTTTGCTAGCTCCAGTGGATAAATCAAGTGTCGAAGACCTCTTCAACCCGCCCCGCATGTATAACTAATTTAGACCGTTCGATTGCTGAATGGCTTCAACTCGACCGACCCGCAAAATTGCAATTGCGAACTGAAGAAATTCCCTCCATAGAATACTTACATCACAGAATAATTTACTTGATAATTACTAATCGAGCTCAAAGCTTCCTTGGATATTTTATAGTCTAAAACTCCATCTTCATAACTTATAAAGCCTTAATGATTTTCTAAATATAATACGCACTTAAAAAGGATTATCGTCCAGAAGGCGAATAAAAACTGATAACTAATTTTAATAATAAGAATCCAGAAAGAGCAGATTGTAATTTACAGATAACTCCTTTAAAAGATTAAAATCGCAATTATCAGTAATTGTCCGAGGTGTAAGTGGTGGCAACATCATGACGTTTGACTTAATTCTAATCAATTACTTATGACACTATCGTCACTTGCGATCTCAGTTTTTAGCTGCCGTCGCTGTTTTGACTATTATCCGGTAAAATGGGCCTCTGGTGCCAATAAAAAATCACTTAAGCAGATTGAAGTTGAAATGTGTTAATTTACTTAAGAGGCTTTAGAATAGCGGATGTGGAAAATTATAGTGATGCAGTGCAAGTACATTAAGTTGTCACTCTTGAGCATTTATTTACATAAGAAAAAAGCTTCTTTGTGTAAGTGATCGGCAGAAGGCGACTTACGATGCCCATGGTCGTTGGAGAACTTCGGCTGGAGCGGTCTTAGCGAAATTTATTTTGAATAATAAATAATCGTTTGTTCTACAGTATTAATCCGACTTTCAATGGCGAACTACAAACCGTGTTCGCGGACAAGGCGAAGGTACCAGAGAGGTACGCTGGCCAGCTGACGCGGTACAATCAAGTGGTACCGTTCTTTTGACAATTTACACATTGTCAGAGACAAATATGTGGAGGCCATTTTTAGTCCGGGCAAACTTTGTTACCGGATTGGACTTTCTCGAAATTTCGACCTGTGTCTAGTGTCTTTACGTCCCCCCGAGTCAGTTTTCTATCAACCACCACCGGCGCAAACAAGTTTTCCTTCAAACCTTATCATCGCAGACATTCCTCTACAACGGTGAAATGAGTATTCGCCAGATTCTGGTCTTTGGGTCAACATCTGCATGGATTGGCTATTAATCAGAATTAGTATTTTAAGTGGTTCTTATAGTATATTTTACAGGGGGCCTTAATGTTCGTACGTCGATATAATGAGGCATGTGAAATATACGTAAGTTATAAAGCTATGCAAGGAATAGGTGCAATTAAATACGTATTATTTGACTTTAATTATTAATAATCTCCTCTTAATACTTGTCTAAAAATCTTGCATATTTGCACGATAACGTGGAATTATAAGTTTTAAACGCAATACGAACATTAACTTCAGTTTAGTGCAAGACCTGAAACGGGCTGAATTTTCGTTTGCTCGTTACGTCGATCCCCGTATCGATATACGATTAAGCCGCAGTTTATGCGGAATCCGATATAACAATTGTCAAGTTAATGCTGTTGTTTAACGTAACTGCTTGCACGTGTTACCTACCCGACGATGCTAAGAATAAGATTTTTTCCTTGCCGCTGTACGCATGTGCCGATCGATGTCGGCAATCGATTTCGATGCGCCCGCGTTACAATTATCGAATTTAAATTGCGAAATTTCGTGGCTTTTGCAGTGAGCTGCAACAATAACGGGATGGATGAGATAATCGAATGTGCCGCCAATAACTCACACTTTTTTATGCTTAGACGAGTTTTTGAGGACGTTATGGAACGTCACGCCACCTTAATCAATATCGTTATCAAGGAGCTTTGTGGGCAAATGAGCCTATTAGAGACCTGACTTATCTAACAGGCAATTTTGTAACCATATACGCAGCATCGAGAAATAACATAGCGGATATGTTAATTCGTTCTTATAGAATGGGCCTGGGGAATATTGCTAAGTGCACATCGTTTGGACGTGAGCCGGGTAATAAATCTTTAACTCTTCGGATATGGTGTTTGGCGGCTACTTGGGCTTATTACAGGTTAGTTATATTGAATGCATGGTTAATATTGGATGTAAACATGGAATTTTGTTTAGGATTTTAGCATGGTTTTATTGTGGCTGTTGATGGGCAACGCCAAAATCGCTATCTTAATAGTAGCCATTTACGTAATCGTTTAGGAAATGCATACTTTTAGGTAACGAGTCGCAAGCCTGGGCGAAGCGAGGTCCCGCGATATGCCACGAGTTAGATGAAACAGCATTTCCTAATGAGCCGCGACCTTTTAAAGTCGTAGTTTTTTTTTTTTTTTTTTAAGTTGAAAATGGCTTTTCTCTGAGCGACCAGGAAAGCAGAAAACCATTCTTAAGTTCGGCGTCAAAAGCGGGCGATAACTAACCTTAATAATAACAAAGAAAAAATTACACTTTCCGCGTTGGTTTATTTCTATCCACTAGACCTGAAACAGGACCGAAGTTCCAGGAAGCACTTGGCTGTCTCTTTGCCATCTTGTTTCAAAGATTCAACATGAGAAATGTGAAGACCCGAAGCTCGATTCATTATTATGTAATTAAGGGAGCCCTCGGCAAGTTCAAGGCGATGGATGCAATTAACCATTCAGTTGGAAATTTACTACGGTTATGGTTTTAGGCTATAAGCTCATTAATAACCATTAAAAATGGGATCGTACCATAAACTTCGTTGTCACTTCAGTTAGGTGCTACCTTGTTTGGGTTATCGTCGGGTAAACGAGAAAAAAGTCTCACTTCGGTAGTGGACTGGGTGTAACGTATTATCCGTCGTTGATGTACTGTTGATGATTTATGATTAGAAGGTTCTTTAATTGCATCTAGTCCAACCATCAAGGATGGCACCTACAGGTGTTAATAAAGTTTTGATTGGACTTCCTTTTAATATGACTCGGTACGCACCGTACAAACAGTAGATTACGTTCCTAGGAGTGTAATATGACATAAATACACAGTAACACGTGTTCAGAGATCCCAATAAATCACCGAGAAATCAGATATGAAGTCGACTATCTTGCACAGTGCAGTCGATAACGCCACCAAATTCATACGTCACGTGAGGCGTCCCGCCAATATGGCGCGTACTACACGACTCATGCTCATTATCGATTTTTAGGTATTAACGCATGGGGGCCATTTTAATAAGACACTCAAAGGTTTTAGCATTAATATAAACTTAAGTCGTCTCCTTTATGCGCTTAATGCGCCCCTCTCTTCTTCTGAAATCCGGCATTGTTGGTCTCCCTTAACAGTTTAATAAGGCTAAATGAACCGAAAGCAGATGTTTTACTCGTGAGCTAACGACACTTTTTGTAATACTGAGCGTTGTTTCGTATAGTTATTTTATTAATAAAATTGCGAAAAATTGCTCTAAAAACGCAGAGCTCCAACCTACGCGGCGGATTCCGCGAATGCCATTGTCTCCGTGTAATTGGGTGATGATACAAATACTAATGAGAAAAAAGCATTACTCTCGTTCTGCCTGGAAATTTAATATAAAAGTTGCACAACTGCGACTAATTAGGTTTTGCACTAATTGCTTAATTAATTAGGTTTTTCCTCAAATAAACGAAAAAGTCGTAAAAGATTTCGTTTCGTCAGTAATTGGCCACATATGAAGGAGCCCGTGATTGTTTCGAAAACTGGAAAATAATCCCGATGACGACGGGGACGATACCGAATGCCGGATTCCCACGACAGTGTTAACACGAGGGAAAATAAAGGAAATCCATTCATTGAACTTGAAATATAGCTATCAATTAACTTTTCTTGTTCCGTAGATTCATATGCAATTAGAAGGCATTATGCCAACAACACTACCATAATAATAAATTATTTATTAGCACGATCCAATGAGCTATTTCCCACTATTATTTCAATGCTGATTTCGTGTTAAGCGTATGCTTCTTCTTTATGTAAATAATATTATGTCTTAATCATAGAGGAAATGTGGCTTATTAGATGTGAGATTTATTACGTTATAACGTAAGGTTTTTGCATATTTATTTAAACCGGTAATAAAAATGAAGGAGCAAATACAGGTGCGTTCTTCAACGGATTTTATTCTTTTTTTGTCAATTCCGACCCGTTACGTTCTCGAGTTCCAAGGGAGCAACTTGGAACCCCGAGACGTTCGTCAGGCTCGCAATACACTGCTCACTGCTCCGGTTGGTGCGGGCTTGCAACACTAAAATGCACGTTTATGTCCCTTACGGTTTCTGAGATCCTTGTACTCATCCGCGAATTCGTAGTTCTCTGTATAAAGTAACGACAACGTTCGCTGTTCAACTGATAATAAAATTGGAATTACTTTGACCGTTATGAGAGAATTCCACTGTCAATTTATACAGGATGATCCACTCGTGATGCCGGATTCGATAGCGTTCAAGTTGCCGCAGATGATGATTTCGAATAGAAGTGAAGTCATGTCGAATCGCTTGAGCTAAATATGTTTGTTTTTTTTTTCTGAACGAGAAGCTCACACAAAGTGGGTTGAATATAACTGATTTTATCTAGACCATTAAACAACGGAATTGACGATGATCTTGCACCAACAACAAGTGGAAAATGTATCGATGTTAAAGGTTCACGACACATAATCTGTTCGAGTGGATGCAAAAATCGAACCAATAAGTGCCTACCATGAAACCACTATATTTCTTTCTCTCAGGAATGGTTGAATACGTGAAGTACCGGCGGCTAGTCACTAGCCAGCTGGTGATTAACTCTTAATATAACCATCCAACAGAGTACCGAGACACATTTAATATATGCTAATAAGCTAAAACCGTTTCTTCTTCTTTGAAGAGCATTTATCTTCAGGACTCTTTGCTACCTCGGTAGCAAACTATCAGATCGGAGCAGCAGTCGGCCAACGGTTTCACGAGTTATGGTCAGAAGTGTAAATGGGACCTTTGACCAAAGCTTTTGAACGACTTTTTCATCATTTGTTCGCCAATTAGTGTTGGTGTTGAGCAAAAAGAACAGAGATTTAAAATATGTGGGCTGTACCAATTTTCTCGACTTCCTGTGGTCAGGCATCCAATTAAGGCATCAGCCGAATTCCCAGAGAAGAGAGCATGTTCAGTCGCTCATAAGAACCAGTTTGAGCTACCCGACTATGCTATGATATATCGTTTATCAAAAATTTGCATCGATCACTTCTAAAATCGACTGCTGCTAATTAGTTCTAATAATATATCTATGTAACTCGGTCTAATGGCTCGTCAAAAGATGAGCGATGCTTCTCATATGATATGGAGTTCTCATGGTTTTTGTCTATTTGATACCGTTAGGAATGTATTAAAGATGGCGCTAGCGTCGACATTATGCAATACCCGGCAAACACCAAATAATTAAAAGTTTTTTCACTTTCAGCCTAACCATTAACCTCGGGGAAGATAGAAGTCGAAATTACATATTTTCGAGCAATTAAAAAATAATTATGATAAATTGTTTTTCCTGTTCATGAGGAAGTACCGCTCTGGTCAATAACACCTGAACTGTTGGGTCCTACGAGTCAATGCTTGGAATCTTTCGCTTTAAACAAGACTTATTTAAATAGTTATCCGCTCAAAATAAATATTAATTTAACGAAGAGAGCTGAAGTATTGGACGTCTAATGATCTAGGAACAACACCCATTGTTGGTTCCGTTGTATTACGTAAGGACGTCGAAGTGGTACCCGAAATTTAATTTGCTCTTCTCGGAACAATTTATAATTTAACCTCGGGTAACATTCCAATTTATGTTTATTGCCGCCTGATCCAGTGGTTCAAACCACGACCAGAATATTAAAAAGCGATACAACAAGAACACGTCCCAGTGGCTTCGATCAAATGCAATTAACTACCTCCAGGAACACTCAAATCTGATCCAGCAATCTCTTTTCTGATCTATTACCATTTCTAAGATCTATGGGAACCTTCAAATCTACCGTATAATCGTACCATTCTTTTCTAATACTAGCGTATAATTTTTTTGCGATTGAGTTAACGAGAAGAAATCTATCTCGTTGTTAATAGGCAAGAATGGACAATTTGGAGTGATACAATCTTGATGGTGTTTTCAGTAATTAGAGTTATTTGAAATTCAAATAGGGAAGTTTTCAGCTCCTTGATTTATGGCTCTGGCAAGGAAATATGTAGTGATTTGAATAATTTTTGGATTAGACTTAGAGCGAAGAGATGTTTCAGGTTATTTGCCCAAATTACTTGGAACATTAAACTCCCTTAACGGTAACGGGGTGAAGTAAGAAATTAACGATTTCGACGATTTCAAGGCAAAAGGGAGGACCTCCACCTATTTATTTTGGGGATTAACGTTGATTAGGAATATCATTAAGCTTAGTACTCGCCCAGATTTTTTTTTCAATTTGAAAAAAATCAAACAGTTTCATTTTCTCTTTTAGTGATTTGTTCGACTCCGCAAGCAATATGGTACCGAACTCTGATGGAGATCCGAAAAAAGATGGATCGTTCGGTTATCTGGATGAAGTTATCAACAAGGTAAGCGGTCAGACTTCAATTACGATTAAATTTTAATTTATTCAGGTGGTCTTTTGAGCGATATTCATTCGTAAGGGAAATATCAGGTTCGTTTTTTCAGCGATATGCGTACTATAAAAAGCTGCGTCTCGTCAAGTAGCACATCTACGGGGTGTCGATTTGAAAAATTGTCCCCCCCTCGTCATCTCGAAACGAGATAGAATTTTTAAAATCACCGGCGCGCGTCGATTTTGTTGTCGAGGGGGAGCAATTTTCACGCAGAATTCACCGGGTCTCTCTCAACCCTCTGTCCCGCCAAGCCACCCTCTCACGTATCTCAAATGGCAACGGGGGTCAAGTGATGCATTATTCTAAACACAATTTTAAGTGCATTTTAAAGGTCTTTCCATCCTCTACATTTTGGTACCTCGTTTGCTACATTCGACTGTTGCGTCGCGACGCTAGGGGTGATTGAACATTCCAAAATCGTTTTTCTTATCAGTGTTTCGACAGCGTTGAAACGTGCCTTATGATTAGAAAATTATTGCAACGAATCAATTTAGTAACCCATTGGTCCTTAGCACCACAATCGATAACAAAATGGACGTGTCCTGGCCATTTAAAAAAAACCTATCCCGTTTCGAGGCAGGGCGAGTGGGAAGTTTTCATATTGACGCCCTGTATAACTATAAAAAGTATTCGATGGACCTTTTAAAGGCAGCCCAAAACGAAAATGAGATGCGCCCCATTTTGGGTTTTGAAAAGTGGGAAAATTCAAAGAATAATAATTATGTCTCTGTGTCCCGTGGAAAAACAAAAGCCCATGGTTCCTGTAACATGTAAACGAGTGAAACTAGCTGTAAAAAATCGATTAACTGTATTTATTGAAATCTGGAATAACAGTTTTTTGCGTTGCCCTTGCTGATGATGGCAATACGTGCTGCTGAAGTAAAAATGATACATTTTCACGTTGATACCTGCAGAAACTTACAATACTGAAATATTTATTTGTGTAAAATTAATACTTTTTTTATTATACCATATTATTATCCCCATTTAACACACTTCACAATAGGCACAAAGACGTGGTAAACGGTTCTTAACGGATGCCGGCCGTTAAGGTTAAAAATATGCATATTTGCGAGATGATTTACTGTAAAATTATATTTACTTTCCATTATAGCATGCACGCACATTACTTCCAGAATGCCCCTTTTGGCACTTCGTAAAAAAATTGGCAAATTCTTCATGTTGTTCAGCGATATTCGTACCGTTTACTCGTTCACGTCTTTGACGTGATTATCAAATTTCTTCACGAAGACTAATCCTATTTTCAGTGGAAAATTGAAATATTCCCTAGAGTGCATTGCACATTTCTATGGAACTCAGATGAAATCACATTATTTCACTCTTGACACACAAATGACATCAGAGAGCATCTTCGTCGCCATGAAATAAGGGTAAAGGGTACCAATTGGCATTGAATTTTGGGGAGAAATAATTACTATCAAGTGGGGGTCCAACTGGGGAGGGAGTCTTTGCTACAGCCCTCAGCTCAGGTAGTTCTAACTGAATTTTCAGCAGTTTATAAAAAGGTATAAAAAAATCATTTTGGGACGCATGCTTGAGGGTGGCACAAGCGGGCATATTGGCATCCTTCTTCTGAGGAAATTCTCATCGTCGAGACCCATTAAAAAAAAAAAATTGTAACTGTAACATCAAACGGAAAAATAACGGGCTAAACGTGTTATTTTTCCATTTTACGGACTTTTATGAATTATCCCTGAGCCCCAAACACCTGTTATTTCCATGCCGCCATCAATCTAAGGATAATTGCCTACAGGTGTAAACATCCGCCAAACTCGTCCTACATTATCTCTAAAAATCATAAACTAAAGTGTTTATAAGAACTTAATGCAAAGCAAGTTTCACTTTTAATGGCACTCGCCTATTCAAGGTAATAATTTAAGTTTTGCATGGAAAAAACTTTCTTCTTCGCCTGCTTATTTTCGAACATTTCCTCGCATTTAGCCCCATTCCTCAATACGTTTTTCATGCATTAATAATGAATCGATTTCCCCGGCCAAACGAGCGCGATTAATAATAATTAATAAAAGTTTGAAATTTTATTTTTTCCCCGCAGGAAAAACAACGACCCCCAATTTACAACCCCGAAGATTTCGCTCTAATGCTTAAGAAATGGGGAAAGAAATCCGCTAACGGAGGCCTAATGGCTCTCTACGCGAATTCGAGTACCTCCGACATGGAAATGGGGCGCACCCACGGCACCGCGTTCAGAGATTATCGGAACCCAATGCTTACGTCATCGGGGTCCGAAATGACCCTACGCCAATTTGGCACCGTATCCGAGCTTTTAGGGAAACTTAAGACTGATTTGAAGCTCGCATTTCCAAGGTAAGATATTTATATCTTTTGACCATTATTATAGCATGCCAGGTAGCTATTGTAAAAAACAGATCATAAAGCGTAAACATTTAATGTCGTAATTAAAGAATGCACCACCCAGTGGTCAAGGTATAATGGCTGGTCATAAAACTGCAAGGGTACCAATCTACTTTTAGTATTTTAAGATACGGTTGCATGCTAATGTTTTTTATTTAGATAAATCATAAACAAACGTGATGCTGTGAGTTTTACCTGTTTTATAGATCAGGGGCTTTGATGGAGTTGAGATGAATTTACTGTGTCAAACTGGTAGATAATGCGGAGGAATTATGGTCATGTCGAGCGAAAGGAATGACGCTTTTATGGCGTACCGTCTGTCAAAAATTGGTTTCATACCCATGGAGGACTCCGTCTCAGATTTGGAATTTTCCAGCTTTAACGGTTTCTCGCGATCAACAACTTTGACCTGCAGTTTTTAGTCGAAATCGTCAGTTCGTTTGTATCGTTATTAATTACCGAAATTGCGAATATCAGTAAAAAAAACGGCACTCAACGCTTTTCACGGTCTACCTCGTAGTGCCACCAGCTAATGAATTGATGGTATCCATAAATCCTTCGCAGGGCGCCGAACACCTCAATGGAAACTACGGTTACCGATAGGAGTTCGCCTGCAGAATGCAAACGCGCCCACGAACCAAATTTATTTTTCTACTTAAAGTCAAAACGTTCCATCAGCTCCACTGAGAACCAGCACCTTATGATCTAGACACACTAGAACAAATATGGCATGCAAGGCTGAGACCCTCCAAATGCCCAAGAGCACGTGGGTTGCATAATTACCAACCTTAGAGGTTGAACTTGAATGTTTACTTTCATTAACAGAATTTTAAATAATGGAAATTGCATGCTAACAAGTTCCTCGAGATAGTGTAAGCTGACACCTTTATGAAATTAAACCAGCGTTATGGTACTTGAGCCACTTAAGAAGGCATACATTTGCAATTTTAATCTCTGATTGACTTCGCAGCTTTCATGGGATTTTCCTAATTTTCCTCATTGTATTCTTTTAGCTTTGTGCAGGAGTTTGTCGCTGACCCTTTAGATGGAGTGACCCTCTTACTGGATCTCCTCAGGGCAATTCAACTTAGCCAATCCAATACGGTGGTGAACAGTCCACCGGGCTCGTCGGGTACCACCGGAAAAATACCCCCGTCGTTGCAACGAAGAGCTCTTTTGGACGAGCTTTCTTGTCTTCAGTGTCTCTTGAACTGCTGCATAAGGTACACTAGCTTGGAGTACCGTGATAGGGACTTCGGGTACTGATGTTTTTACATTTTTAGGTATACAGAGTCTCTTAGAAAATTGATCTCGTCGTCGGCAGGTTTGTTTACTGTGGCTGTATGTATAATGAGCAACGTCAACAAGTCCCGGATCATTGCTTTGCAGGTGTGTACGAGCAATTGTCTAATTATCACTCTTTTTATTCAGGATGTGCGGCTTGAGAAATTAAAGTTAACCGAGTTCTAGAAGTCCACTGTATTGCTCCGATTTTTTAAATAAAAAGTTGAGTTCGATTGCAAAATGCTCATAACAATAAAAGGGGCACTCTTGCCCGGAGCGCACCTCCAGAAAATGCCATAAGAATTTGACTTTATTATCACCGATAAATAAATAATGTCACTTTTACTATTGCTACCGCAGCTACTTGCAAAAGCCTGCGAACCCTCAATCGCGGGCCACTCCGCCGTTTCGGAAGCAATGTCCACCCTCAGACTCAGATTCGGAGAACCTGTCAGATTCAGGTTTCTTGTCGGAATGATGATGTCGACCGGAGGTCAGAAGGAGCTCATATGTTCTGGACTCAGGTTTCTGAACAGATTTATGGACACTGCTGGAAATTCTCAAAAGAGGCTTTACATCCAAGCGGAACTGAATCAAGCAGGACTCGACTTGGGTATCATTAAGAAGGTCGGTAGTTAAAAAGTTAATGTTCCTCTACTAAAAATTAGTTATTACGTGTAGAATGTGGGAAACTTAAGCGGATATGATTTTCTGCAAGAAGAAATTCTGTACTGGGAGAAGAAGTACATTAATATAGAAAATTTAAAGTTTATGATGGACAATTTAAAGAAAGAGAATGCGTCTCTTCGTGAAAGAGTGGGAGCGTTGGAACGAAAAATTAAGGTAAGATTGCTACGAGATATATTCGGCCTTTAACGACTCCGCTTCAGTCTTTGCAGGATGAGAAAGGAGCCCTGAGCTGCATGGAGCAGACACTCAAGGACAGATGCACCGAGCTGCAGTCCGAAATTCGGTCTCTCAAGTCTAGCAGATCTTCCAAAGGGTCTTACATCAAAAACCGTACGTCCTGGTCTTTTTTCGATACCCTCAAATCGCTTACTAATTCCTTTACAGACGACTCAACGCCCAATGAAGACGAAGGCATATCTTCTTCAGAACGAAGCCTTACCCCTGAGGGTGAAACCCAGCAACACTCCATTTACGAAAGCTACACAGCTCAAAACGGACAGATCTCTAAAATCGTCCCAGACCCCCGTCAAGATGATCAAGAAACCACCATAGACGAAGTCATAGAGGAATTGAGGAATATCATCAATGAAGCTGAAACCGAAGATTTGGCAAAATTGGAACAGCGAAAACTCGAACAAGAGAAGCGAAGGATTGAAGAAGCGCAAATAGCCAGCAAGCTGAAGATCCGCATTGATGCAGATGACTACGCTATAGCAAGTGAAGGGGAGATCATTCCGTCAGACCTACATCCGCAACCACCACGCAGAACCAAAAGCTTAATGCATCTATTTGTGCCATCTGAAGATTACTACTATTGCCCTAAAGAGCTGTTCTTTGAGAACGAGACTCCTTATACAAGCACCGACGGATCAGACTCATTACTTAGCGCATCAAAGTGTCTTGGCGCCACTGACCATGTTGCTTTGACTCCGGCCCACTGCAAGATGGTGTCGGAATCAAAGAGCAAAACGTCAGATAAAAGAGGCAGAAGAACTTTGGTGTCTAAGACGAGCATTAAGAAGTCCGAGTCGTTTAAACATTTGGACGTGGGCGGATCGTGTTTTTTTAGTACCACTGTAAATGTAAGCCAAAATCAGGAGTTGGAGAGCAGAGTTGGAAGACAGTCAAAATCCAAGAGCTTGGATAGGATAGACAATGGCTTGGATGCCATGGTAGATATAATAATGACGAACCAAAGTTTAGACACGACCACGCAAACAAGGCCAAAAAGCGATTCAGCCAGGAGTACGTCCCTTATTAAAAGTGTCTCGAATGTTTATATCAGAACCAACTGTGGAAAATCAAAATTCGGGTCGTACACTGAAGAAAAGCCAGTGATGTTCTTACCATCTTCTAAAGATCCATTCACTGATACTTCGTATTACTTTCCTCGAGCACAAGATAAGATGGCGGGGTCTGGATTCTTGATTAAAAGGGGCCATGCAAATGCTGGAATGTACTCAGGGCAACTGCAGGGCGAGAGTAGAAGTACCTTGTCGAGGAACAGGGATCTTTCGTCCATGAGCGGTAGTGCCGTTGGAGGCAAAGTGACTGATTTACCTTCAGGATTGTACTAGCCCTGGGTGCATAGGTCTGATAAGAAAATATTCATAAATAATGTAAATGTGTTCACTCCTCTTACAAGATAGTTGCAGGTGTTCCATACATGGATTTAAGTAATATTTAGATGTTTTAAGAATACCACAAAAATTATTGTATGATATAGGATTATAATATACTTATTCAAATTATGTTGTGCAATAATACTTTTATAATTTATTTCCTTTAAGATTGACGTTCAATAATATAAGTAATTTATAGCCTAAAAATGGTTTTGTGTGTTATAGCATTTTGTCAATACATAAAATAATTTGTATATATTATTGGATTATTTATTTCTCGTTTCATTCGTTGGTACTTACAAAATGCAAACGGAGGTATACCACAACGGAATTTACGCCCGTCTCTGAACACCCCGACACTCATCCTACTTACTTGCAGAACCCCACCAGGTAAGCGGAATCCACTTTACTCGTTAACAATTAATTCCATCCTGTCAAATTCAGGTTTAATTCTCATGTCAGTACTTCACATTCCTAAATTAACTCTCTAACCATTTTCATCCATCTATTTCCTGCAGTGTGACGTCCTCCAGGTCGTGCGGACAGTTGTCTGGAACGGGACGACAATGACTCCAATCCAACATCAGTTGTGTTCCATCTTCCGGTCGTCCGTGCCCACCCTAGATACGTGCGCGTCCGCCTCTGTGCACTTTACCTGTGGTCGATCACTCAGCACCTAAACGCGTAGTGAATCAATGCGATGGCAGCACACCCGCCGAGCCCCATGGAGGTAATTCTTCACGTTGTGATGTTCGTGTTCCGGCCACTTTCCTGTGTCCTTCACAACCCCCACCGAACTTAAACAAAAAATTCAGGTATGTCCAGCTTGTCAGACCGAAATTTTTTGCGCCGGAATGGCAGTATTTGTCCCCAGAGATGAAAATGGACGATGATACAATTTAGAGAAAGAGCTATCTGCCTGTAGAGACTGATAAATATAAGCAAATGTATCCCGAAAGTCACTTGTGGGCAGCTGATGTGAAGGTTGATACCGCAAATCGAACACCTTATAAGCCGGCGAAGATAGTCCCCCACATGCCCTGGGCACCCTTCCGACCACAAACCCGTAGGCGGAGGCAAGATACCACCGCTCGCAAGCACGATCTCGTTTCGAGGTCCTTTGGCAGACCCGAAGCGGTCGAGCCCTTCACTAACCTCTTCACCTCGGATTGGCCTGTTAGCAAGCAGAATGGCCTACGCGCCCATTGACCTCAGTAGAATCCCAATCCATCTCACTGACGCAGTTGAAAAATCTTGGGGGAGAGTCAGCGACGAAACTGTGAACAAAATTTCTTACCAGCCTTGGGAAGCCGTGGAACCTATCGATATGTCCTGGGCGGAAAAATCCAAGTACCGACGTCCCAGGTTAGGAAGGGACGATGATACAGTTAAGAAAATGAATTATCAGCCTCCGGGGACGCATGACGAATGCGAGGGCGAAGTGACGCGTGATCCAAATCGGCAGATGCGCACTGGATGTGAGATGGGTCAAAGGCCCTGTTGCAACGGCTTCCTGCTAGAGCAAAGAAGTGTCCCTTTTTAGAGAAATTCCTGCGAAAACATCGTTTTTGATGACTTTTCACACGTCTTTCGTGAGTGGCTTTGTGAAACTGGCGGTATTAAAGATTTTAGTACGTTTAATAATTTTAATCCTTCTGCTTCTTCCTTTTTTTCCCAGCTCATTAAGAAGCCGTGAGAACGGGACAGACGACCGCGGAGCGACTTTGCTACTGAAATTGGACACTGTCCAGTCAAGCCATCTTAGTTTTCACCGGTGTCCAGTTTCGAAAAGTCAAAGAAACAACGTATTACGGAAAATTTATTTAATTTTAACAGATCTACAGACCAAACCGTAGACTAAAATGAGGAAGTTTTTAATATAATACGTATTATTATTTTGATTGTGAACGAATTGCCATAAAGCTACTGAAATAACTTCATTAAAATGTCATTTGATCTGGTACTAACTTCAGCAAAGAAATCTACGATTCTAAATCAACAACAGCGACAAAACTTGAACGAAGAAAGTCAATCTAAATCATCTTAACTCTATCAGGATCCAAAAATGTATGTATATTATGAAGTAAAATATCAGAGTATTGATATATTTTACATATTGATTCGAAATTTAAGTGGTAATTATTTAAAAGTATATATTACAGCACTGATACATTACAATAGAGATATGTTACTACTTAATTTTATAGTACTTACAGCTTCACCATGAGAATTATTCCTAGAAAATATAAAATTTATTTTCTCAATTTTATTGCATGTTGTGTCTGTATGAAGATTAAATAGTAACTATTAATATTTTTGATAAATAAAGCGCCTTTTCAAGTATAAAGGCACAACAGACGATAAAGCAAAGACAAAGATATTAATCATTATTATTGTTGTCCTTAGCAAAAATCTATTTATGTACGAGTTTTGTGCATGAGTTGTAACCTTTATGACTCGATTAATACCTATCACTAACTCACTTGAAGTGTTAAAGCTTAGCTTAGTGAAAGTCCTCGAGAATTTTTACATTTTAAATATCACATACAATTTAATGTACTAATAAAATTACATTTTACCAGTTGGTCCAACCTCAATTTATGTTTCACGATTAATTTTTAAGCCCTTTTAAAACTATTTGGAGGAGATTTCTACAAGGTAAACGCATGGAATGCATAAACATTAGCAACGGCTTCGTGGGCTTTCAATTTAATAATAATTATTTTATGCGCTTCGGTTTGCAAAATAACAGAACATTTCTGCTTAATATGTATATTCAGCGCAAGCAAATATTATTAATTTTATTATTGGTGCTCTTTTTGTTAGAAATTATATTGTACAAAAATATAAAAACTATTCTAAAATAATATGAATATTTCGATATGTGGGAGTATGGAACAACTCATTACTTTTCACAATAACCCTCATTTTTATCATAAAATACTTAGATTCGTTTTTACACACTGCATCATAATAAACTTTAATTCTAAGAAATTTACAAAGAGCTAAAAACTAGTGAGCGAACATTTTAATTTTAGCTAAAAAGTAACTTGAAACTACTTATTCTCACGTTAACGGGACTTTTGACAGGTCCGTATCGTTCACGTTTGTAGCGTGGTAGTCCGAGTGATTTGAATTTTAGTCCTCGAATTCGGCTCAATCATTGTTCGAAGTGTTACGAGCTCAATATTGCTCACTACGCGCGAGTCCGCTCAGTAAGCTTCGCTTCAGTTATGTACCAAAAACCCGATCGAGTTGAGCACTTCAAAGGAACGCCTTGTTACGTCGTTCGAGTCGTCGCAGTTCGGGCACAGATCGCACACGCGATGCCCATGAAATTGCGAATGCACCTATAAAATATGTCTCGCATGATTCAAATGAATAGGTTGTCGCTAGCCGCTTGATTCCTCGTCCAATTCAAAAAAAATATATACAGTCGCTCAAAAAAGTATTCGTACAGCGGGAAAAAAATTCTGTGACCCATCATTTTCGACTGGTTTTGTTCAAAATTTGCATAATGAAAAATCAATCCTAAACTCAGTTTAGGTGTTCGAGCAAGTTTTGAAAATTAAATTTTTAGAGTGCTTTTCATGGTCTTAAAAAAAACTCCATTTCGAAAACTTCTTGTGCGGTGGAAATTTTTCAGTAAGATTTTTCTACGTATATCCTGAAAATTTGATCAAAGTCGGACCACAAATAAGGGAGTTGCAGCTTTTTAAATTCCCCAAAAATGTTTAAATTTTATTATTTTGCGTGCGAATCGTCACTTTTTGGCGAATTTAAAAAGCTGCAACTCCCTTATTTGTGGTCCGACTTTGATCAAATTTTCAGGATATACGTAGAAAAATCTTACTGAAAAATTTCCACCGCACGAGAAGTTTTCGAAATGGAGTTTTTTTTAGACCATGAAAAGCACTCTAAAAATTTAATTTTCAAAACTTGCTCGAACACCTAAACTGAGTTTAGGATTGATTTTTCATTATACAAATTTTAAACAAAATCAGTCGAAAATTATGGGTCACAGAATTTTTTTCCCGCTGTACGAATACTTTTTTGAGCGACTGTATATCAAGTAAGTTGAGGGGTAGGGGGTATAAAAACCCATCGTAACGGTACTATGTATGCACCTGACATACTTAAATTCATGGTGATGGATCCCTGGTGGAAGGCGCTAAGAAAACGAAGGAACATATTTATTCGATACAACACGCCTCGTGACGTTATTCCTGGACCCGCTGGTCAGAAATCGACAACGGTTAATTTGATCTCGAACTGGATGTCTCCCTAAGAAGCGAGCATGAGCATATAACACCTGCACACAATGATTCACCAGCTTCAGAAATCGACATCCTCTCATTCCTGCACAGGGCGTTTCACGTAACGAGGGAATTCAAAATGGCTGCCTTCGTTCGAAAACCCGCGTGTTACGGTACTTTTTCCCGGATCACGTGGACTTCGAAACGAAAACAAACGAACGGAGAAAGTTGAATTTATTTATATTTTCGAAATTCGATTTTGCTTTTCGTTGCGGACCGAACTCGAATATTCATCTCTCCAGGCCGGGCAGTCATCGGGATTAGCCCAAGGAATATCTCCCTTTCTCTCTCGCTCTTCAACGCGCCCCGTGTGTTCGTCGAGCAATTTCTGCACCCGTTTCTGTTTTCGGATTAATACTGGAGCCTCTGAGACCCGGAGAGCGGATAACCATATTAGCCCCGAAACGAAAGCCCTTTACGTCGCATGTTGTTTAGCAAAAATGCTTTATGTACCGTTATTCATTAAAATTAAACCGTTTTACATGAAACGCCCTGAGGATAATAAATTTTCACTAATTATATTTTTTCTTTATACTATTCATAGCTTTGTGTTCAATCTCAGAAGCGTGTTTATTGGATTTTGCTACGGTTAACCCTGTTTGATTATTAAAAGACACTGGTTATCATTAGAGTGGTCAAAGTTATTGGATATCTTCATTTAGAGACGTTGTACCTCTTCTCTTTTCATATAATTTTAACAAATATGCGATGGCTTTTGGCATGAAACCGAAACACCGATCGATTTGATATGTACTTGAAAATCAGCCTCCGTACTGCTGTCAAATAATAATGGACTCGACGCCGTATAAATCTGCCAAAATCAGGCACCTTCCCCCCGTTAGAAAAACATTTGTTGCATTACCTGCAGCGTGGGGAAAGTGGGAGGATTAGTTGGCACTCTCTTGCAGTGCACTTGCAGTGCAACGAGCGAGCACCTAATAGAAAAACTCCATATATCTCAATTTCACAGCTTCTCAACTTCCAGAACCTGCTACAACGTCTCCACGAAACGAAACCTGAGCTCTTTTCGATAAACTTACATGCCGTTCAGGTTAGGTGGGCATGATGTTTAGATTATCAACTAAAGTCTAAATTCAGCATCATCCAGGAGTTCCCTGCCTTAAGCTTTCATCATGGTGGTGTGGCACTGGCCAGACTCCTGGGACAGGATCACTTTGGTATCTTGAGGGGTCACAGTGTTTTTGACGTCACACTGGGGTCTCGCCATTAAAAATGCTGGATTTGATTCGAGACCAACGCCGTTTGGATTGAGGGACGCCGTTACCCCTATCAATCCTAGAAAATAGCAAAAAATCAGTAATATTTAATAGGAGGCAATCACTTGAGACATAGAGATATGACTGAGGGAGGTTCTGCAGTTATTAAGTAGTGTTATCACGAGGCAGCTTGTTTCTAATGGCGCTCGATAAAAATTAACTCAGCAAAATGAAGCGCTTCCTCGTAAATTAAATTGCCCCAATTTATAGTCAGCAACTAAACGATCTTTAAGTATTTAGTGTTCCTTATCTAAGTTTAACTCCTAGCTACTTTCACGGCTGTTAACACTTAATTTATAGAATAAGCCACTTCAATATATTAAATAGTAAATCAAGACGTAAAACGAAGCAAACTACCCCAAAGCAATTATTGTATATTTATTTTTCCCAACTCTTTAGCACGACTTCCAGAAAGAGCTCGATCTCTCAGTTCGCTCGCTTGTCCCCGATCGCCGGACACTCTGGACATTTTTTCGCTCACGGATTGAAGGTTTCGATGTGAATTTAACTCGCTTTCGAGTCAGAAGATCGGTGACCAATATCCTTATTCTATACCATTCGGTCAGAAATAACCGTCCATTCAAAATTGATTCCGGACTGCACACAATTGCGCGTGCTGCACTGGAATTACTCACCTAAGATAGGATCAAAGAGAAGCAGAAACAACATTAAATTTTCCCCCTGGATATCTTAACCGAACAATTAACCCGCATAATTGGTCAGTTTCAAACAAACAGAATTTCAGAAAACTGGGTTGGTGCCACGAATACCCCCCTCACCCTTCATGTCTGGTAATGACGACGAGACGGATCTCGATTTATATTTAGTAAGATCAACAACGTCACTCGCATCAGAAGACAACGAAACCAGACATCCTTGCAGCCTATGGGGTGACGATGTCGCCGGGATCTCCTCCAGGCAAGTCCCCAAAACATCCACCTGAACCAAATCTGCATACCTACCATTGACCGCTCACTCAGCTGAAGAAACGCACGCCGTTTCACTTCGGGACGCGTTGGATGGTACTCCTGACAAAGATGGTTGCAGTTTCGAAAAATACCGAGACCACTTCCAAACCATCAACATGGAGGACGAGACCAACCCGCCTTCGTCGAAAAGTATTTTAGCGACATTTTCCCTGTGAACGAGACGAATTTTTGTGTGAGGCGAAACCGCACATGCAGAGCCGTAACGCAGACATTGGAAATAGATCTCGCAGTGTATAATGAACGATAATTTTCATCATTAGGCCCTAAAAGTAATTAGCGATATATCGAATTGAATTGCTTGCAGCAGTAATTGATTTTTCTAATGGAAATTTGACTGATCAATTAATTAGTCGTACGCTTTAGATTGGACAGTGTCGCAGCGGCCATCGTTAATTGATTTATTGTTGTTATACTCGGTGCTACAAAATAATCCGTGAAAAGTGAATGCGGCCGCCATTATATCGGAACGGGTTCGGTGTTTTTTAACCGCCCCGTATTTTTGCCCCTATAGCGTCATGTTATTGCTGGAGATGCGCCACTGCTCCGGTCAAGGCGATGCGTATATAAGATGTAGGACAGTGCGGTTCGTCCGCTTGAAAAAATGATCACATTTCACGTCACACGTAATCCCCCATGCATTGACAATGATCGTTGTACCAGTCGCCATGGTGCAAGCTTTCGAACGATTTCTCTTGAGTTTGTCCTAATGTAATAAGATGGGTAATGACTATCATTCCAAAATTCGTTCGTCAGGGTGACTTTTAATATGCTTGGAACATACATGCACACACAAAGTCCTTATTTGCAAAGTGGCCACTCCTTTTAATACTATTACTCAAACAACACGATGCCAACCAAACGTGAATGTGGAAGGGAAAGAACAATAAGAAAAACATGCGAGAATTATGGATGCGTCCAGTGCAAATTAGCGTTAAAATTCCCAGTCACTTCAATTTACGCGATAAAATCTGAGTCGAAGCTGAAGCTGAGCTAAGCTCGCCGTACGGAATACTGAAGCTTTCAACGCTGCTTTGCATTGGAGACGGCCAATAGGTTAACAATCACATTAGAAAATCCATGTCACCACTATTGTCTACTAGACTAAACAAGACACAATACCAAGAGAGCAGCAAAAGGTAAATTAATGATTTATTATACCCCTCGTATTATTCAACCGAGTTATTCATCTGTGGGTTCGAGGGTGTGCCATTTGAACGCAAGTTCGATTGTCTGCGTTCGTCACCTGAAAAAATGTTAAACGCTTTTAAATGATTAATTATTGTTACATCGCAAAATTAGGTCAAAAATACAATTAGCCCCGAAAGTTCGGAACTCTGGCTATGATAGATCGTTGCATGTGGAAAATGAGGATGGAATAATGCGGCATTATATTGACAACGGTTGCTCCAGCTTAATTCCAGGACGTGCCGAAAAATCCATCGTTTTAGTAAGTTGAAAGAAAAAAAAAATTAAAAAAAAAAAAAAAAGCATATTTGAGTTTTAACAGGACATTTGGGGCATGAATGCCTGCTTTTTAAGGAATGAATAAAGCAGTATATCGAACTACGAGCTTCTAAAGTAATGTGGGGTTAAGTGAGAGAGCGATTAAGATAAGCCTTTAGCTGAGGGCTCGAAGCATTTCTCTGTATATCTGAAAATAGGCTTTTATTGAGCCGGCATGGGGGAAGTGGCTAGATTTATCTGAGGAAACCTGTATCCAAAGTTAAAGTATTTTTGCAATATAGGGTTGTTGCACCCCCCACGTCGAATGATCACTTTATCAATGCTCCTTGCCAAGCGAACGTGGATCGTGACGTAGACGATTCGGTTCGGACACGGATGCAGCATCGGACGAAAAGATTTGGATTTTTTTTCAAATTTCACATATTTTGTTAATACTTAAGCGGTGATCTGGGTGAACTCTAGATTACTGCGATATAATCAGTATAAAATTGGTAGCGTGTTTCGAACGTAATTGGCTTTGAGGTATTTAAACAAATAAATATGCGGACAAACCTTCTTTCCAGCCCGGACAAAACGATTAAAAATTTTTTATTTAATAAATTATAATAAATTTTTTATTTTGATTAGTACTTAGCGCGGTACCTCTCGCGCGGTCGCGTAGCGACGTCGCTTTGGTACAGACCGAATGAATTTTTCAATCACCGTTCGAGATATGCCTGCTCGCGCATTCTCTAATTTTTCAAAGAGTTCCTGCTGGTTTTTACCTCGGTTCGATCTTACCTTCCTCTCGAGCGTGTCCCGTAAGTTCTCGATGGGATCGAGATCGGGATTCTGTGACGGCCACTTCGAAACATCAATTGTTTCTTGAAAACTTTTCGCCCCAATTTTGACGCATGTTTGGGGTCGTTGTCATGTTGGAGCTTGCGTTTCAAGGGCATAAACATGGATCTAACTCGTTTTTTAAAATGTCCAAATATGTGCATAAACCGGTCCATTTTTCCTATTATTCGATGAAGTGCCATACCGCGAAGAACAGCCCCAGGGCATTACAGAGCCGTCACCGTGCTTTCCTATAGGCTCAGTGGTTTTTCCTCCACCGTTTGCCTTTTGGACGTCCGACATATCTAGCGCCATCTCTTCCAAATGAGTTCAATTTCAACCCATCGCTTAAAACGACTCTTTTCGAACCTTATTCGGTCCAACTGACGCGAGTTTAAGCAAAACGTACTTTTGTTTGACGTTCTCTGTACTCAGAGGGGGGTTTTTGACAGGTTTGAAACTGTGAAGACCTACGTCCCTCAAACGTCGGCGAACTGTGCCATTCGCGATTCCAGGAGGCATAATTTCAATGACGGCCCTCAATATGTTTGAGGAAGACGCAAAGGGGTTGTTTTGTGATGGTCGTATTACCTTCTTGTCTGACCTACTTGAGGTTTTTCGCTGTCGACCTAAACTTTTCTTGAGTTTCGCAGTTCCTTCGCGTTTAAAACGTTTCATAACTCGTGAAACTGTAATTTTCGTCAATGGCAGTTGACTTGCAATAAAGTTTTGCTTAACGCCTTCATTGAAAAGCTGTAATATTCTCTCTCGCAAAACACTTGGAACTTTTGGGCACATTGTCAAATATTAATATTTCAATTGCAAAGAAATCGAACTTTTTTCGAGAAACATTTTATCGAAAAATGATAAAAATGAGAGAAGGTTCCAACCATTTTGTCGGGGCTTCAAACGGGGTTTGCATATTTATTTCTTTGCGTATTTCGCGGCCCATTACATTTGCAATACATTACCCACTGTATATTAATTATAATGTGGTAATCTGGAGCTCGCGTATTAAATATAATTTAAAAAAATTTCCGAATTTGAAAATATCTCCAGCCTTTCTGCCCAATACGGTATATCTCACTATTAAAGGCGGTTATTTTAATTTTATATCATATCATACATTTTGTAGGATGCATTATTTCATACAAAATTGGCGTTTTACAGCGGCGGCTGGAGTTACCGGAGTTCGCGAAGAACCGAATAGTTTAGAGTTAAAACGAGTTATGCATTCTCGGTGTAAAATATAGAATGTCGGCTTTGCATACACAGGTACTAAAATTATTTACGTCCCTCAAAATCCTATTTACAACGGCGCATATAATTCGTTAAATAATATTATGCATCATCATGTAGATGCTCTATCCCCTATAAATTACGTAAAAAAAAAAAAAAAAAAAAAAAAAAAAAAAAAAAAAAAAAATTAACATTTCAATTTCGGGGAGAAATTCTAGATCGATCAACGCGTGCCTTCTATTTCGCAAACCAACAGATTTACCCAAGTAAATATTGTTCACAATTTAACCTATATACCTACCTAAATACACACGGAAAAAAGTAAATAGTACCGAAATCGGCATCGAAATTTCAACAGTCATAAAGTTTTTGTGGGGGGTGTAAGCTCCATCCGTCGTTCACAGTCTGAAAGGTCATTTTATGGTTTTCGATGGGTAATCATAAAAAATTGATTAAGATCGATATTTCTTATAGGTTGGCACGAAACGGGCCTATGGAAATGGAAAAAATGTTCCTCCATTTTCTGAAAAGTGGTGGAATTACGTTAAGTAGATATAAAAATGTTTTATCCGTTTTTATTTGGATTTCCGGTGCACCGCCGCATTAAATCCGTCACTCGGTTCGATGAGTTACCAGACACTGCATTAATCTCAATGACCTAGGGATAACTCTCTGTTAAACGGCTGGGAAAATATATAGCTACTCATAAGCTAGGCACAATCATGACCCTCAAAATAATAACGTGCTTTCAATTATTTAATCCCCTTCCTGCACGTGAGAACTGTTTTACCCACAAATACTTTAATCCTTCATATTAAACTTCCCCTTTAACTAAACTTCTCTAAATCCTCCATAAACGTTACCTCCAACATTCGGTACAAACGAAGGGAGAAATCCCAGCGAATCCAATTTAACCTACCCTGCCCATTTGGATATAAAAATGACGCACGCTTCGGAGGACACTTGAGTTGAAAAAGATAAATCGGTCATTACGGCCATAACCGAAGTTACCGAGAACTTACGATATTTCTCATTTCTAGCTGCCCGGTTGTAGAGTTATAAAAATTAGTGCGAGAAAACTAATTAAATTAGATCTAATAAAAAAGTCCTGCTTTCGCCGACCTGAGAACGCAGATTTCCTGCACTATCGCTGCTTCGTAAAGCGAACGGGAGAAGGAACTTACCCATTTTGGGAACAGGTGCCCCCAACAAGTTATCTCTAGCAGGGTGATTAGATTTGACAGCGTTTACTCTTCTGTTCTGGGCTGCCGCCGGTCCTGCTGCATTGCCCAGGGCCGGGGCAGCCCCTGACCCAACCGGTCCCGGTATCCTTGGGCCCCTGGTGGGCTCCACTGGAAGCACTCTTCGTCGTTTTTTCGGTAATTTCGCCCGCGCCTAAATGAACACAAACAATTTGAGCAAATGTGCAATATTGTTAATGTTAAATTAATCTATTACCGCAAAGATACCGCAATAAATAATGAACTATTGAGTCGGAATAATTCTGTTAATTGATAACTCGGAAGGTATTCATTTGTAGCCGGGAATTTAATTAAACCTACAACGTATGGCAAGTTTAATGAATTGCAATTGCACAAAACTGGAAATTTATTAAAAAGGTAAAGGATGCTTTACCTGCGTGTGGCTATAGTACATGGCGAAGTTGGATACGATTACAGGCACTGGTAGAGCTATCGTTAGCACACCTGCCAAAGCACAGAGGGCACCCACAAACATCCCAATGTAAGTTTTCGGCACCATATCTCCGTAGCCGACTGTGGTCATGGTTACTAGCGCCCACCAAAGGCCCAAGGGTATGCTCTTGAAGTCGTTGTTTGGATTAGTCTGTATCCGCTCCGCGTAATACACTAAGCTGGCAAATATTACGATACCTAAAATCCAAAAAGGGTTACTCTCCTCGCACGTGGTTCCACCCCTGAAACTAACCCAAAACGAGAAAAAACACTAGCAAAGTGAGTTCTTTCGCTGAAGCTCGAAATGTCTGGATCAGGATCTTCAATCCAGATGAGTGGCGGGTGAGCTTGAAAAGCCTCATGATCCTGATGATGGAGAAAAACTCCATTATATCCGCGTTTTCCAGGTGTGAAGCAAATCTCCGAAGCATCAAATCGATGTAGAAGCTCGCTGTTGCTATGTAATCGATTATGTTTACTGAGGACCTGATGAAGTCGCACTTATTGGGACTTGCAATAAATCTGGAAAGAAAAGGCCGCTAAGTGTGGCCCACGTGTCTGGTTATACCGACCAATGGTTTAATCGATTTCCGTTGAAGTCAAGTGTAACAACCTGGTTCCCAATGCTCTAGTTTCTCCCATCGCACTTGGGTTCGGCCCCGATATAGTTGGGTTCTTCAAAAGCTCTGATCATGTCCCTTAACGTTTCTGAACGTACGTGTGACGTTACAATACTTAACTCGACCGAACAGAACATGGAGAAATATTGAACTTTTCTCGACGCCGTTTTAGATGTTTTTTGTTTTCAATGAGAACAACTGTTAATCAATTTATCAGCCTCGGTCACTACACACTCTGACCATTGAAACGGCGACTAATTAAGGTCTTCTGGAAATTCCGCGATCATTTTATCATTAAGGGAAAAATGACAATCGGGGCACTAAACTTCCTCAATTATGATGCGGATGATTAATCCCAAACTCCAGGATACAATTACTATTAATCCGTCTTTATCTGATAAAGTTAATTAAAAGCTGATCCAATTCCATAAATTCGCCCCTTGGTAATTAACCCTGGAATATTTCACGCCTAGGAACGAATAGTCCATTCGTCATACATCACTTTGATTCGGCCTACATTCCATTTAGAAAGCTCGCGAACTTACCATGGATATATTGAAGCAATTTACTGAGTCAAGACCCCTCAAGTTTGCTTTTCCGTTAACCGCCACACTTGGAGAGCTTTGGGGAATCCATCAAGTGAATGACATTTCGAATTTGCTCCGGCTCCGCGCTTTTACCTCTTTTTATTAATTTGGGATCGTCGATGAAGATTAGTGTGGAATGATGTAGCATCCAAGAGTCGAGATCCAGATAATATAGAGATTTATCGAGGCAGGAAGTTTTTTATGGATACAGTTGATGCAGTGTCTCTTATCGATATACATGATGCGCCTCAGAGGTCATGTGAAAGTATTCGTGGGATTTCGCAAGGAAAGCCAGTTATCCAGTGTTGTGCCCTAGAGCATTATGACAGGAACGCCTAAAAAATTACTCTATGTGGTACTTCTCACTGTTTAGTTCGGTTTTTATTTGTTCCAGGTCCACCTCTTTACCAACTCTATGCAGGCAGGTGGCATTCGTGCTTACTAAAACCACACGTCGGTTTTTATTAAGTAAAATATACGCCCCGACTTATGCTGGTAAGTTCCATAGCTTCGACTTTAACAGAACAAACCTCAAGTTGAGGCTTAAAATTTAACACATAAGGCCCCGTGTTGCGCCTTAATAATTATTTACGTGAGGAGGACTCGAAGAAGAAGATTTCGCCCCAGGCCGAAGTATGAGGCCCAGGCAAAGCAGAGGTCTTGCACTCGGTCAAGGACGCGATCTCTCTTTCGGCCCGTGGTATATAAGCCGTTTTACGCACAAGTGGTGTTTTTTCAAATCTTTCGCACGCAAGGAAAACAGCGTTATACTTAGTAAGTTGATTAAAGGCGGTTAAGAAATTAACGGGCGATTATTTTTAACTCTACGGCCCGTTGCCAGGAGCGACGGGCGTTATTGTAACTTTACGGCCCATTTCTGTGAGCGACGAGACGTGAAAATCTAGGAACGCCCGCTGGACGTAAACTTGTCCCCTTCGAGGAAATTAAGATGTAAACAAGCAGTTTTTATTCATTTTTGTGCGAGAAAACGCGCCGCGGTAATAAGGGGGTAAGTACTTACCTAATTAAAATTTCCAGGGTAAACCACGCATTGCATATACACTCAATATAAAAGAAGGCGATGTGAGCGTCCGTGTCCGATTTGTCTAGCACGTAATCACTGGTATTACTCGCCGTCCGCACGGGTATCCTATCGATGACCGGTACTTTCATATCGGGGTGAGTTTTTAAACAAAACGACAGGATGGACACGCAAATAAAGAACACCGAAAGGACCCCTATCACCTGAAAAGAAGAGAAAAAACATTTTTATTACGGATTTTTGTTACGGCACTTGGGAGTACGATCAGAACCAAATTTGCCGTAACGATTCATTACGTCGGATCGTTCGGTAAAAGTTTTAAAAACAGGGCGTTCGCTTTCGTTTTCTGGAAAACTCTTTGGAAAAGGAAAAGGCCTCGCATCCGCCAGCTAACCCACGCTGCGTTAAAGTAAATAAAACGTGCATTCATGGAAATTAAAATGCAGATGAATGCAAATGAGGATCCCACACGTACAACGATCTTCTTCCATATCAGCCCATAATACGTGAAAAAATCTTTTTTTTTTTTTTTTTTTTTTTTTTTTTTAATTTCAATTTGGTTGAAAGTTGTAACGATTATTAAACAAATAACTGCTTGTTGTAGTATTTTTGATGAACAATGAATTCAATATTGCGATATTGTCGGACACAAATTTGTCGTAAATTACGCCGTATTGAAACCAATAAATGTTTATCAATTCATTGGCGTTTATTGGAATTTGCACGAAGTCATTAGAACATTCCCGATTCCATTCATATTGAAGTGATATATCATGTTCCAACTAATCTGTTTCTGGACGGAACAGCAAAAGTGACATGATATTGATAGTTCCAGTGTACGTTTTGCTAAAAGATTGCGCATTTAAACCCACGTATTAGGTCTATCGGAGAGTTCTTTCCGTCTATCAAGAAGAAGAAGAAAATTATGCAGTTAACAATATCCACTGTACGGTGTAATTTTCATTATCGTTTATGACTCATTGCCAGCGCGATGGCAGTTCGTAAATCCCATTTTTGAAGAACGCCCTGTCTTCCGAGACGAAAAACTCAAGAGGTGCTGTTTTGACGTTTTCTTCATTTTTGAACTTTTTTCCCGCCAAAAAATTTTGCAAAGAGTGAAATTCAAAGAAAAAATTTGGACGAGTGAAAATCAGAGGGTGCAAAGTCTGGAGAGTATGGCGGATGCGAGAGAATCCGCCCAGCCTGGCTCTGCGATTTTCTGGCGAGCCGCCAAAACTGCGTGTGATCTGGCATTGTCGCGGTGCAATATGATTCGCTTCCTGTTGAACATCTCCATCATCCATCTTTTCTTGGAGTGCTCGCTTTAACTCGTCCATTTGCCAACAGTATATCTCCGAACTGAGCTTTTCGTTGGGTTTCAAAAGCCCGTAATGGATCGGTCCTTGGATGTCACACAGCATTCTCTTTTTAAGGCTCAATCCAGGTTTGGGAGTGGAGGGGGTAAGTTGTCCGGGATTACAATACGCTCTTTTCGTTACGATGTTTTCATACGTCATCCACTTTTCATCACCAGTAATCGTACGGTCCAAGAAAGGTTCACTTTTGATCCGAGCATGCAGAGATGTGCATGTGACGATGCTATCGTGCAAATTTCTTTCACTTAACTCATGAGGCACCCATCTGGAATATTTATAGACCAACCCTGGCTTCCTGGCTGTGGTCCGAAATGGTTCGTCGAGCTGAGTTAAGTTTCTCCGCGTCCTCCGATGTTGTTAGATTGTGACGTGTCATGGTCTTTACAATGTCGTCATCGATCAGAGATGGCCGCCCAGAGCGTGCCTTATCACTAAGATCGATATCAGCAAATTTTTCGAACCATCTCCTACGTGTTCTTTCCGAAGCAGCATCTCCTCCAAAAACTTTCTCTAAATTCCGACATGCTTCGGTAGCATTTCTACCTCGTTGGACTCCATGCAACATGCAGTGCCTCAAATGAACTTTATTAGTTTTCACGATCGCGTCTAGCTTAATAGTGACACGAGATATCTTAACTGCAGTTAATTTCGGAGGAGACACGCGTGTGCATGCAGTTCTAAAGAAACGCGGCCCTACGTGGCTCAAAAGAGCATGCGCGTACACGTTCGAACTTGAAACGAAATTATCGGACAGAACTTTCCGGTAGACCTAGTATTAATCAATATTATTCAGCTTGTCTGATTACGCCGTTTCGGGTATTTCTGGATGGGAGTCTGGATGTTTATGAGGAAACGTGATTAAGGTCTTGTGTAGCAAAATAAAGAAGGACAGCGTCGTACGTTGGTGTTCGGTTTTGAAGGGATTTACTCTGCAGATGGGATTAGTGTGAACAATTTAGTTTTACCGGCTAAGGGTTCGCAATTAGTTTATTCATTGTGCAGAACTGGATGCATCCAAAAGTGTTTCATGATACTGAGGGCTATAAGGGAGAGGAGATAATATCCTTCCAAGATCGAAAAACGGAGACGGGCCACGTCAGGCGAAGTCTCGATCTTAGAACTGATACCGAGTCCTTTGGGAAAAAATGCAGCTTCACGGGCCGTTTAGTTCCTTTCGTTAACTCGATTACTTTCGAATGAAAATCGAACGTTCATAAGAAAAGTAAAATTGCAGTTTCCCTGCTAAATATCTGTTGAATAATTTCCTCGGATCCTCCAATGGAAATGTTGCGGCCTGGGAGATGAAAAAAAATGATATTTCGGACTGTTTCTATCACCTCGTCCTCAAAACTTTCAAGGAGAGGACACTTTTATCTCGAAGTTATGAGGTAAAAATTTATGGGCGTTAAATCACATCCCTTGAAAGTTAGGAAAGTATTTTAAATTAAAATCAGTTCACGGCATTCAGCCAGTTTACCTGGCACTTTAAATGTTAATATCTCAGGATTCAACATAGTTTTGTAAGTCTAACAAGTAATACGTGAATTTGAGTTTTTCGTTCCTTGTCATGTCGCCATTATTTGCTTAGATTTGATAAAGTGAAAGAAATACAAATTTAATTAACTCAAAGAGGCTGCGTTAATAAATTAATCATTGTAACTGAAATACGATCCTTATGAACGAAAGAGATTTCATCCTGCATAAGTCCTTTTCAAATTAATCTTCAAATTTTATTTCGTAATTAATTATTAAACGTCGGCGTAGATTAGCAAACTAATTAATTAGAATCACGCACTTGCTCCTGAGCACCTTATCAAGTTTAGATTTAATAGGATATCGTGAAAAGTAACAAATGGAATTCGACCGAAGCAATACTTAGCCGGGTTACTTACTTTTGCTGCAGTGGACGAGTAAGGTTCATCAAACAATGACCAAAGCTTCGGTTTCATTAACTGCCACCACGACAACGTACCCTTAAAGTAGTCGTCTTCGAAACCAAATTTCCTAGCTATTTCTTCATCACTGGGTTTCTCCGTATCTAAGTCTAACCTATCTAAGACAGCTAAAGTCTCTTGGGTGTCCCTGTGCTGAAATAAAGAATATGTTTGTTACTGAGCTATTATAAACGAAACTGACATTGTGTGGCTCTTCTTGGGGCTGGTATAGCGGGATTCATGTGCGGGAACTTCCTATCTCGATCGTAAAAGTTGTCGAAGTTTTGTTTGGTTGGTTGATGATAATAGATGGGTTCCCATATATTAGTGGAAAAATCTATTTAACTTTTGTATCGGAAACAAAAAGCATAAAGACGTTGTTGGAGAAGATTGATTGATTCGCTATAGATTTCCGAGGTAAGTTTAGAGGTTGTTTGTGCCGGATTTATTTCCCGGACTTCGTCCCGATCTGAACCAATTAGACTTGGGCATGTTGCAGATTTATACCAGCATCGATGCGTGTTCACTATTGATTGGTTGAAGGCATAGATAATTGTTTAAAGAATACTTTTATTACTCTCGAAAACTCGCGAAGCAAAGTTCATAGGTATGTATGTGCAGCCACGGAAAAAAGTATTCATACATCATAGAAAATTACTTTATAAAGCAGTTTATGCAAGAACCTCTCGACTACATTGCTATTAATTTATGTTTGAACAAAGTACATGATCTAAGCTTGTTAACACCGAGTGATGACATGTATTCATGCTATCACTCAACGAAGGGAACGTTGAGTATTTCGAAAAAGGCTAAAATGAAATAGAGAAAAAAAGATTCAAATAGTTTTAAATCACGGCAAGCGCCGAATAGTCGAGCATCAGAAATGACGTAATAACTTTATAAACAAGTTTATGCGGGTATTTGAATCGTGTGTTTAGAAACTTGCGGGTGTTTGGTATCGCTTTGTATGAAATGAGTTCAAAACGGAGGGAAACAACGATCGAAGAGAGCGAACTGGTGACAGGGCTTTTTAGGAAAAATCATTCATTAAGGAGGATTCGTGAGATTGTGGGAAGAAGTCACGTTACAGTTCAACATATTGTGAGAAAATACAAGGTCTCTGGAAATATCGAGGCCGGCCATCGCACTGGAAGGCCATCGAAGCTACTACTCAACCGAGATGAGCGTTTCATATTAAGAAATATAAAAAAAAAACCATTGGGAAGTTCTTCTAACGTAGCTGCGGCCATGCGAGATAAAGCCGGGAAGGGCGTTAGACCAGGAACCATTGGAAAATCCCCAAAAAAGCTGGATTCACGGCCCCCGTAGCCAGAAGAAAGCTTTACATTAATAAAGTAAACAGGATGAAAAGACTCCAGTTTGCAAGTTAATATGTTAACAAGCCTTTAGACTTCTGGGAAAACGTCATCTTTTCCGATGAAAGTTAATAGAGCGTTTGGGGTTGCGATGGAAGGAAACTGGTGTGGCGGAAACCAGGAACAACGTTAAATGAAGAAAATCTAAGGCCCTCTGTCAAACACGGCGGAGGTGGTGTGGGAGTGTGTAGCAGCAAGTTAGTGGGAAATTTGGTTTTCATTATAATGACAAACACGTCTGTCTGCACATTTCGAAAGAAAATTTAACGACTGTTGTCGTTAGAGATTCCACCTCGAGGGTCGCTACCGTTTTCAACGCGATCACGATTGGAAATATACAGCGGAGACAGTCCGTCTGCGGCGACTCCCCCACAGGTTACGTGCACCTCCGCAACCTCCAGACATTAACCCGATCGAAAATTTATGGGAACTAGAGAGGCGTATTCGAAAAATTCTAATTACAAACAAAGAGGGACTGAAAGCTGCTTTATTACAAGAGGGGAACGAAATCAACCCGAATGTGACAGATAATTTAATAGCTTCAACTCCACGACGTTTAGCTTCCATAATAAATGCAAATGGACAGTCCTACCAAGTACTAATTGCTACAGAGTAAATAATTTTTCGCTGTATGAACGCTTTTTTCCTTGTTTTGTTTCAACGTTTTTCGAAGTGCTGCAATGCTCATTAGTTAAGTGATCACGTAAATACATTTTCAGTGAGTATTAAAAAGCTTAGATCGGGCCCCTTGCACAGACGTAAATTAATAGAGATATACTCAAGAGGTTGTCGCACAAACCGAATTATAAAGTAATTTTCTATGATGTATGAGCACTTTTTTCCGCCACCGTGTATAATATCACGCTGCGTCGTTGCATATCTGATGGCATTAAAAACATTAGTAAAAATTTATAACAAGATTTCGAAATGAAATAACATCGTGTAGCACTTACTTGAGTATACGTCATCCAGCAGCACGGCTCTACCTGGTTCGCGTCAAGGCCCCAAAATTCTAACTCCTCTTCGAAGAGAGGACCGCAGACATCCGAGGGGTAATGCAGCTTGCCCGTCCTAAAGGTAAGAATAACCCATTTTATTTTTGAGCTACGTCGGTAAATGGGCCTATCTGGCTCGTCGACACCTTCTGGAAAGATACCAACCTGTAGTAATTCAAGACTTGTGCAAATACCCCCGGATGCCTGTCAAAAAAATATTCATTAAGAACCGGATCGTAATTGGCCAGGGCTTCGGTGAGTCGAGACAGCCTCGTTGCTGGAATTTTCTTCAGCGTCGCTTTATATGTTTCGTGTCTAATTCCCCCCACGTTCAGCACCACTCGGTTCTCCGCATCCATATTAATCGTGCTGTTCATCTCTAAAATAAGAGAACGAAATAAAATAGAGACAACTTAACGTTTATTCAGTCCAAGTGGTAAAATATGGTTTTACAATTCAAAATAGTCAACTGAAAAGTTGCAAGTTCGTCCGACTTTATCAGGGATCTTAAAGTGGTTGATTTGCCCGGAGGAATAGGTGGGAATTTTCATTGAAAGCTGGTCTTAAGCGGGAGCTCGAACGGATGGAACGCGTCAGAAATATTACAAAATTCAATAGATAATTCATGATACTCGATAATCTCAGAATTTAAGTTCGCCAACCCGCACTGATCCCATAAACTGAAACAAACAGACCTTAACCACAACACGGAAGTTCACGTTAGTTATTCAGCTTGGCAATATTGAGTCTGAGCTAATTTTCCTCCGCAAATTGCGGTCAAGTAAAACCGTGCCAGAGACTCTCAAATTGACCCACTTATTACGTATGTATCTTCAAGCGAAGGGGTCAAGCTTTACAATACTTGCGCTTCCCCGTTATTAAATATAGTGCCAAAATTGAAAACAGAAAATTTATGCCATAATACATTCGAACATATCCCCTTATTTCCTTGATATCACTGCATTCTCTTCCAAAATGTTTCCATTATTTGGAATCATATTTCCATGCGAGATTCCTTTGTTCTGAACGCATATCGAATGAAGCGGAGGCAGCTTATATAGCAGTAATAAAAAGTTACTCTCTAAGTAGTCGAGATTAAATGGATAAAGTGGGTAATAATATTGATTATTCCCGCTGCAATCTGGAAGTCGGGAGACTTTTAAAATTAATTCTCCTTGAGAGCCGAAATCTTCACTTGACAGACCGAAATTAATTATTGTTAAGCAAATAGCTAATTTTGGAACAGTCCAACTTTCGAGGAAATTCCTCTTGAGTTATTGTTCAGCTGTAGTGTCAATGGCTCTATTAGGTCGTTCCGAAGTATCGTAATTGTAGCCGGGCCTGAAAGGGAGCTGAAGGCAAAAAGGGCGGGAGAAACCGTTCCAAAAATATGTACTGCACTGACTTTCAAAAAAACCGCAACGCCAAGAAGAACGCATTGTATGTATTTGAAATTTTGGTATGATTTTAGACTTGTAAAGAGAAAAAAATGATAAAAATTTCAACTTCGTATTTTAATGCGAAATGAAGTTTTTCTTTACTTTTTTATCTGTGACGATCGTTCTTTTTTCAAATTTTTTTACAGGCGGATAGCGATAAAGGTACTACCGTTAGTACCATATTGAATGTGTGGTAGTGCAAAATGCCTCGTGCACGCCAAAATGCAGTTTATCGGCAGTTAACTCCCTTTGAAAGGGGAAGAATTGTTGGTGGGCATGAGGCAGGTTTACCTTTCCGCGAAATTGCACGTAGATTGGATCGAAACGCATCAACAGTGCTAAGAGCTTGGAGCGATTGGTCTAACGAAGGGTCAGTAAATCGTCACCGTGGTAGCTGCCGTCCAAGAATGACGAACCAACGCGAAGACCGGAGACTTCGTCGTTCAGCGACAGGCGCCCCGTTTGAAACAATTCCGTCTCTTGGTGGTAACTGGGTAGCCACCCTAAATCGAAGGGTCTCCCTTGGTACGATGTATCGCAGAATTCGAAGTTTTGGACTAAATTCATATCGTCCTATGCGTCGGCTTCCATTATCACGAAACCACAGGGTGGTGTGGAGTGGTGTCGTCTGAGAGTGCAATGGGTGGATGAGTGGAGAAGAATCGTGTTCAGTGATGAGAGCCGATTTTGTTTATGGCGATCCGATGGACGGTTACGTGTTGGAAGGCGCAGAGGAGAGCGATTAAATTTGGACTTTTTGGAAAGACGTCATTCTGGTTTAACACCAGGTGTCATGGTTTGGGGTGCCATCCAGTATGGTAGTCGGTCTCCTCTTGTTTTCATTTATGATAGATTAAATGCTCAGAGGTACATTAATAGCGTCTTAGAACCGTTTCTTGTACCATACATGCACGACCATCCTGGAAGCACATTTCAACAGGATAATGCGCGACCACACGTAGCCAACGATACTTTGAGGTATTTGGAAGCTGAAAATTTGGATACTTTGCCTTGGCCAGCTCGGTCTCCAGATTTGTCCCCAATAGAGCATGTATGGGATATAATGGGTCGGAGACTTCAACGTTTAGCTCGCCCTCCGGAGTACATGGATGAACTCCGCGAGCAGGTGCAGATTGCCTGGGATACATTACCACAGGAAGATATTGACAATTTAATTTTAAGCACGCCACGTCGCTTACAAGAATGTATTAATTTAAGAGGAGATACCACCCATTATTAAATTATTATTAAATTTTTTCACTTATTTACAATAATATTCTTTTGATATTTTGATCGTTTTTATCCATTACCCGACCCAACGTGATGCCAGAATTTCAAACGTGTACGATGCGTTCTTCTTGGTGCTGCGGTTCTTTTGAAAGTCAGTGTACGTGTGTTCCATTGCAGACCCGTGAAATGTGAAATCATTTAATTTGTGATGTAAACGAAGCAAACAATGGAATTAGGTGGAAATGCGCCGAGGGCACATCGCTCTACAGGACAATGAAGAACGAGAATTCGGTAATAATTACAAAAAAAAAGGAAGATTTGATTTGGGGGCTCGATTTTTTTCCCGTTCCGCCCTCTCGCTTTTAATTCGCTCCGAAATTGCTCCGAACTATTATTGTGAACCGAATAGCGCCGTTTCCGGGCCTGAAATTTATTCTCGTAATAGAGAATATTAGTAATCCAAATGGCAATAACCCCCTCTGAGGCCGCCAGATTTGTTCGGAGCTATCAAATCTAGCTTCCTCGTTGGTATGTTTGATCGGATGCTATTTTTGGATTTAATTCGAAATGTCCACGAATGAAAGTACCTCAATTCAAATATGCATTGCCGGAAAAACTAAACTCATGAAAAACTAAAAACAGGGCTTTCAAATTAGTGCGCTTTTTAAACGCAACGCTTTTACAAAATGAAAAATATCACAGAGCCGTGAATGGTGTTTAGTTTTCTGAAATTATATTTCAGCCATAAACGGTTCGGAAATTTGAAATAATTTTGTTTCCGTCGATCCCGCTGGGATTTACAACGATTGGGAGTTCCAGTCTTTTCAGGCGCGTCATGGAAAAAAAAAACGATATACCAAGTATGTAAATATGAAACCGGAATTTGCCTCCAAACATCCCTAGTGGTCAATATAGGGACTACCTTATCGTGTTATTAGGGTACTATATCTCTTATTTAAATCTGAGAATGATTTTCAAATCATCACAATACAGGTTCGACACTGCAGCACAGTTTGCAATAGCTTTGAGTATGTCGAATTTTGTGCCTACATTGGACAGCATTGATTTTCTGTTACCACTTGAAAAAAACGGCTGCAGATTCACATCGCGTGCTTGTTGAAGCTTACGGTGAACATGCCCTTGGAAGATCACAGTGCTGTGAGCGGTTTGAAAAATTCACAAGTGGCAATTCTGACGTCAACAACGAAGAGCGTGGAAAACCACCGAAAAAGTTTGAAGACGGCGAGTTGCGAGCTTTGTTAGGTGAGGACGATGCTCAAACGCAACAACAATTAAATGTTACACGAGAAGCCATTTCCATTCGTTTGAAAGCTATGGGAAAAATTCAGAAGATAGGAAAATGGGTTCCGCATGAACTCGATGAAAGACAGCAAGGAAATCGAAAAACCACTTGCCGATTGTTGCTTACCAGGTGCAACAGAAAGTCATTTCTTCATCGAATTGTGACTGGTGACGAAAAATGGATCTATTTTGAGAATCCCAAACGTAAAAAATCATGGGTAACTCCGGGCGAACCATCAGCATCGTCAGCAGGACCAAATCGATATGGACGGAAAACAATGCTCTGTGTTTGGTGGGATCAAAAAGGCGTAATGAGCTGCTAAAACCTGGAGAAACAGTTAATACTGAACGTTACCGACAACAAGTGATGGACTTGCATCGAGCTTTGCGTGAAAGACGACCAGAATATCGAGAACGGCAACACAAGGTGATGTTGCTTCATGATAATCACACACTGCAAAACTGGTGAAGGAAACGATTGGGAAGTACCATCGCATGCGGCTTATTCACCCGACTTGGCACCATCCGATTATCACTTATTTGCATCGATGGGACACGCTCTTGCAGAACGGCTTCGCCTCTTACGAAACAGTTCAAAAATGGCTCGATGAACGGTTCGCCTCAAAAGAACGACAGTTCTTCTGGTGTGGCGTCCACAAATTGCCAGAGAGATGGGAAAAATGTATTCGTAACGATGGGAAATATTTCGAATAAAATATTTTTTATAATTATTATACGCAGCTAAGTTAAAAATTTTATTAAAAGATTCCGGTTTCATGTTTACAAATTAAACAGATCATCAAGGTTAAATTACTGCAAAATCGTCAATTGTCCTGAATGTTCCGGTCCAATCTCGGGAAGACGCGTCATGCGATGGACTCGACAGTCGATATTCCAAAATCGGACGACACTGGTCCGAAACGAGACCTGCGACTGCCCATCGCTGCCGAAGGACCCACGATTCCGTTATGATGGTACATGCCGGACCCAGATACCTTGTGGAAATGAAATTGATCAACTCGGAAGTGATCTCGATTACATCGTACCATCCCAAATATGCAAAATTGTTTCGCCGTATTTCAGCTTCCTGAAGCCTAAGTTTAAATTTAACAAGATAGTAATTTAAGTATTCTGAAGTAAGGAAACACTATTAAGATTTTGTGAATATTTAATATCCTCATTCTGCATTGAAATTAACTAAGAAATTTTGGCTTTGACTTCTTTCCGAAACTTCCATCTAAGTAAATTTGAAATTAAATTTAAGTTGGGATTTTAAAATAAAGTTTATCTCTTAAAAGCTTTCGTTTAGAACTGCAAACGACTACTAAGCATCCCTGCTTATAGACGACACTTTTCTTCGTAAAAATAATTCCATTTAAAAGCACAAACAATGCCATAAGTTGAGTTATAAAGACAACCAGCGGCATTTTTGGAATAACAAAGCGCTTTTACCTCGAAATTTAGACATGAACTGAGACTTTATATTCTTTAAATTCAGCCTAATATATGGAGCCTCGTGGAGCGCTGAAAGCATATTCTGATACTTGCTTCGGCTCTAAAATGTAACGTATTACAATAATATATTTTAGAGGAAATTCACCTCGGGAGGATGCTGGGGCAATAGTTGAGGAATTCAAAACAAAATTAAACGTCTTGTGGTACCAAATCTAGTACCAACCAAAAATGCCAGTGGCGTTCGGGAAAAATTGCATCCGTTAGTTATCGCCGAATTTGCGTGTTTCAATTTGACTAATTTAAACATTTGGCCTTCTGCATTGTGCGCAAACAAGACCTGTGTAGTTCACGTGCATATGTGTGCACGGGGAACGCATTTCAAATCGTTGGAGGACAATATTTGTTTCTCTGAACGAAATTTACTTGCCGAGACCAGTCGTACGTGACGAATTGTTATCAATCCGTCTGATTTATGGAACCTCCCGTTCCTTCATATTTTCCCATTTTACCAAAGATCGTCCGACCACTAATTCACCTCGAAGCCTCCGGAGTTTCAAGTCACTCCAGGTACCAGGACGTCTGCTCACTCGCACATTACATAAAGCCAATAAATATACGCATTCTTCACACACTCCATTTATTTTAATTGAAATACGTCAAGGCTTATGTAATCTGTACTTACTGAATTATTTATTGTATGTGTTGGTGATGCCTGGATGATTGGTAAATTCCATTTTCTACGGCTTCCCGTCCTTTTCCTGAAAGAAAATATGTAAATCACATTTTCGGCTAAAATAGGTTTGCTTGGCTGGCGATGCTTATTCGAAAAGGGTACCGTTTTCACGGGTGTGTTAAATCTGATTTCGAGGTTCTTTTATAGGGCTATGTTAACCGTAAAGTAAGGAGTTTTTTCCTCCTGCTGCCTGATCTTGCCAAGTAGCGTAACATTAAAAAACCGATTTCGGATCGGGAAAATAAGAATAAAAGTGGCGACATTAAATTAATGCGACCGAACTCGCGGGAGTTGTAAAAACTTCTCTGGCCGTCCGGTCCCCGCATAAGGTATTTTATACCGTGAATAATGATCCCCCTTTTTTAGTTGGATATCCGGGGAAATCTGAAGACATCTGGAAATGGTCTTCCCTGGGATTTGCCGGGAATCAGCCGACTGAATTACAGATTTCGGAGCGTTTAAATAGCGGAATTGGGTAATAATACCCAACAGGCCCAAATTTTGCGATCGACAACCCAAGGTGGCGGTACTGACGAGTTAATCTGTTCTAACACACGCGAAAAAGTGAGGATTTACTTGAGCTAAACCAAGGAAACTCAAGACCAAATTACACAATGGGAGTTTCAATATTTGCGAACATAAAGTTGCAACGGAAACCTTGGAAATGGAGGCGCATAATCACGAAAAACTGCGCTTCTGGCATGGAATATAAATTTCAGAATTACGAGGCAAGAAGCGTTTTACAAGGAACATCAAATAAAAGGAGTAATTTTACTTGGACCTTTTGTATTCGTACTTTATATGACGCCATTTGAAGCCCCGTGGGAATTAAACTTTGATGTGATCTATTTTAAAGACGTTACCGACGACCTACAATATGGAGGGTATTTCTCAAAAAGTGCGGCATTAATTTTAAGACCCGCGTCTTGTTAAATCCAAGTCAGCGTGGCAACCGCGCCATCCGTCTAGACAGTTCTTTATTACGTTTACTTGGTCTAGATTAGGTCTAGATAAATATAAAAAACTGGGTCTTGTTAAATTCAAGTCAACGTGGGCATCGCGCTGTCCGTCTGCTCAGTTTTTCTTAAGTTCGTTTCATCGAGATTTAAGTTTGGATAACTGTTAAGTCCCGTATATTGTCAGATCCAAGTCAACGTGGCATCGGCGCCATTTTCCGTAGAGCGTCATTTTAGTTTACGTGTGACGTGACCAGAACGAACTTAGGTGGCACCACTTGTATCGAGTAATGACTCACAGTCGGCTTTGTCGCCATTTTGCTCGCGTTTTTCGATTTCAACACGTAAATTAGTAGTTTTTGTCAATAAACCTTAATTATGATTATGAAGGTGGTTTTTGTACGAAACAGTGTCTGTGAGACTGCGAATTCGCGGTGGTCCGAACAGGATTACCCAGTGCGTAGCTGTCTTCACGGCCCCTTTGAGGGAGCCCCTCATTGTGGACCGACGAAAAAGTAAAAATGAAGTACCTACACACGCATACCTATATGTTCAGAATCGCCTCATCTGCGAAATACAGGGTGTTGAAGAGCAGTTCGGATATTTACCAACCAGTTCCGCAGTTTCTCAGATGAAAATCCGCTTCATATATCCTAACCGGTGGTAATAATTTTAAACGCTTTTTGTCGATTTTGAAGTATTCATTCAATTTAATTTTTAAAATTATATTAAGTTCGTTCAAAGAGGTGTGAGACTTTGGATTTTCAATTTGATCTTGAACATTACAGGAGATACGAAAAAGTACCGCGGAACTGAAAAGTTCCATTGATCGACAACCTGAACTTCAGAAACAAACGAATATAAAGCCTTTCCTTAGTTTGTCAAAACTCCTTAGGTTCACGCTATATATTAAAAAAACACCTTATAATGCCTAACTCCCAACTTCTCCAATTAACGTATGAAAATGGGCAGTAATAAGATATTAATGTGAGAAATAGGGAAAACTAAGCCAGGAAGTTTTAATATTCAAGGGAAATTTCATAATATAAGTTTGATGCTGTGTAAATGAATTAATATGAGTTCCACGACTTTCCGCAAACATTGGGAAATTCAATTAGGGACGCTTAAAATGGGATATGGATGTTGGGAATGCGGGTAACGATAATGATGTTGATTTACAGGGTAACATAAATCCACAATCCACAAATTCGTGTCAATGTAATAATCCACAATTTTTCGCAGACGTTGAAAAAAAGGATATGCTTATTATATGCAAGTGCAATACTATGTTGTGTTCACTGGTAACGGCTGGACACAAGTGCTTTCAGCAAATTAGTTTAAAAAACTAAGATGATTTACTAAGTTCCGATAAATATTAGTTGTTCCCCAACATCAGAAAGGCGGCAAAAATTAATTAAAACATTTTATAAGGTAAGTTGAAGAAGCTGGAATATCCACTTAAAGCAGTATTTGCGCTCTTCTACCTTGTCTGTTGGAAAAGAGCAAAGAAGAGGCGCAAAATGCCACTGGTTGCGTGTGTACGGATTGTCCGAACCAGAAAATCGATTTTCCGGTCACTAGACAACTTTTACAGTGTTTGTCCGAACTGTTGTTGAAGAAATTAAGACTATAAATAGCTAAAGCCATCAACTGAAGACCATCGTTAACTTTCATTTCCTACCTGCATTCCCATTAGCACCAAACCTTTTCATGTTCCGAAGTTCAAAGCTTAATTAAAAAAGAGTTATGAATCATTAACGATAAGTCACTAACAAAAGATTCGAATAAATGAAAAAAATTAAGTATATACAGGGTGAGTCGGGAGGATCGTGCCAAACTTCAGGAGCGTGTTGTACGTGAAAAATAAATGTAAAAAAACTCAAATGTTGTTATCCGATTTTCGTTTGTTTACAAGTTATAGCGTAAATAAAATTAAAACATAAAATTTTAAAAAATTTAAAATTTCATAAGAAATTCCATAAATTAACGTTTGGATATCATAGTAAATGTTAAAAAATATTGCCATTAACTTCTAAACATTTTCGGCTTCGTCTATGAAGAGCATTCGTTGCGCTCCTGATTGTTTCATGTCTTTCTTCAATAGCAGCTGCAGCATTTCTAATGCGTTGACTTAGTGCATCTTGAGTGTCCACTTTTACTCTGTACACTTCAGTTTTAAACCAACCCCGCAAACAATAGTCTAGTGGTGTCAGGTCTGGAGACCTTGGAGGTCAACTAATAGGGCCACCACGACCAATCCAACGTTCAGGTACGTTTATGGTAAATAGAATCCGAGTTAAAAAAAATTATTTACGCTATAACTTGTAAACAAACGAAAATCGCATAACAACATTTGAGTTTTTTTACATTTATTTTTCATGTACAACACGCTCCTGAAGTTTGGCACGATCCTCCCGACTCATCCTGTGTATGCGCTGTTTTTACCACAAAAATTGTAATAATCTGCAAAGCAGACGCCACTTACTTGTGGCGCCTTAAGTCGATTTCACACCTAAAGAACTACACTCGAAGAAGATATATTGGCTTTTCGAAAAGTTAGGGCAAACAACGCCCGCGAAATTGGGGTTGGCATTTATTATATATATATTTTTTTATAATTTACTAAGAAATAACAAAATCTTCACGGGCTTAAATTCGATTGTAGGTGATTGGATATTTTCGTTTTAGCCTTCCCGCAGTGAAATTTGTTTCCGCAATGTTAAAAAAAAATAAATAAAAAAATAAAAAAAAACATTGTTAGAAGAAAAAGTATCGAACAAATGGGAGCATAAACCCCAGGTGTGACCTGGATCAATTTTTCTCTCGATATTGATATTGTAACACAGGTCTCCTCCGACGTGGGTTTTGAACTTTCGAAGATACATGTGAGATTAACCGTATAACGCTGGAAGCATCTCATGCTTTGTTATGTTTATTCTAGTCTGACTTCTTTTTGTTATTACTGGCATTTTCAGCGGGTGTAATGCTGTATACGGATCGGGTAACCCCCCCCCCCCCCCCCCGTTTATACGCGATGCGGGGGACGGTTTGAATTTCATATTTACTGCTCTGCGTGGGGGAACCGAGCACTCCATTTACGAGGTGTGATCCCACGTATTTTTTTGGTACGGGTCAGAGTTGGCAAAAGAAAACCAACTTCGACGAAATTCAATTAAAGGCGCAAACTCCATTTTCGATATTAATATTTTTCATTTCTTTCAAAGCGTCGTGAAGGGATGCGACTTGTTTGAGTTACGTAACAACCGAAAGTTCGAGCTTTCTACGGTGGAGTGTAGAAGTTTAACAATTACAGCGTCAGGTGCATAGAGAGAAATGGGAAAAACATGCGGAGCCTGTTAGTTCACATCAACCAACTTTAATGTTGTAAGTTTTCAATAACAACTGTTTAAATGTTTCAAGACCAAATGGATTTTTTCCGGTCTTAAAGTGAGTAATTCGCGGGAGATAACCTGCAGATTACGCGGTAAACTTAAATGTTTCATTTTACTCGTAGTTTTGAGCTTTTTTTACACGTTCCCTAGCCCTAATCAGTTCCCCGTATCCCGAGGAACCCGATTTACAATGCAAATTTTCTTCCTGGTGGCCATTCTTAAGGATCAAATTCTAAAGGATAAATTATTGTGGAAACTTGCTACGGAAATTTTGCTTTATTACTACTATATCAGATTATTTCAAAATATGAGCATCACTTAGGAGTAAAATTGCAATTTTCTCCGACAAAAGCTTGGTTAGGCATATAACGATTGTTCAACTTATGTGGTTACGACCCCAGGTAAGGAACGTTTACATTTCAGCTTTGTTGCACACGGAAGTTTAGTTTTCCGAGCGGTTGAGTTTTCTGGAGGGAAAACTGTTGTTGGAACATCGTAGATGAGATTTTAAACTATAAACCACTTTAAGGTACAGTTAGTTTCATACATATCACCTAGAATTAATGGAAACACGGTCCAATGCATAATGACCGATTTATGATTTGCAGTTGGGCACGGTATCAGGTGGATTTTAGTTTAAGTTTCCAGCCGACGAGACACGACAGGCTTCAAAATAAAGCCTCAATCTGCACTTTGCGTTCATGTCACGTGCATTTTTCTCTGCACGTAGTGAAAAAGAATATAATGACTTGCCCTCGGATTTCAGGTGGTGGATCTAGGTATATCTCCCAGATATATTTATTGTCTACGTATAAGACTCAAAATTGGAACAGAAAATATAATATCGATTTTCAAAGGCTGTAGAGCCACGTGGGACTCATAAAATAAATGTGTAACATTACAATAGTCAGCATTTTACGAAATTAATCGATAAATTAGCAATAATTGGAATTTAATTGCAAACACGGGGAAAACGACGCAAAGTCGTTTCCAAACACAATATTATCCAAGAATTTATACTATACCGTAACAATTCGTCCCAAATTTAATCAGAGCCATCCATTTCTATTACCTCCATTATCGTTATTTCTCAAGTTTTAGCCAGTTTGAAAGCTTGCTATTAATCCTAGTTTAAGAGATAGTTTGAGAGCTACAGGAAATAGACGTAAAAGCTTTCTGGTTTGTAACATAATTTTGAACAGTACACACTACGTATAAAGGATTTGAATAAAGTGCACCAGAGTCATGGTTTGAGTAACACGTGTGGAGCATTGATCAAGTTCTGGGATAGACGTTGTCTTAAGCTAACGGGGCTTTTGTTCATCGAAAGGGGTCTTACTTGTAGGCGCGAGATAACATTTAATTAAAGTGAGTTGCATAAATGCCCCAACACATTCATATAAATCACTCTTTCCATCCTCGACCTTGGCGACAATCATTTTCCAACCGTATGAAAAACCAGCAGTTTTACTTTTATTTCCCTTTTTTATTCCGCTTTTACATCTACAGAATTCCCTGTTTATTGTGTTTGTCGCATCGCACTCTGACACACAGAATAATTCAGCATGCCAGTCATACCGGTAATTTATTACCGCACGTTATGTATTTTCTCCTATTACGTCGTTTTTCCAAGCCGTAGAAGTCAAATTCCCAAAGGGGAGACAATAGATTTTGGGCCTTTTGTATTTGAAAAAGAAGCGTTGACGTATTTACGCGAACGCCGCAACCAACCTTTCACAGACGAATCCAGACCGGAACCGTGTTCACCATCCCAGTGATATTCGACGATATTCAAGTGATCCATAAGCTCTGGTTTTAACGCCGGCAATAATACGACCATCGATCAAAAGCTCGTCAGTCTTCAGAAGTCCCGAAGAAGTGTCCGACGTCTCTGCAGGATTGTCGAAACCAAACCATATCGAATCATCATTTAGTAGCAGCGCTGAATTTGTTAGGAATGAGTTAAATCGATTGGCGTCGTTCGAGTCATCAAGGGTTGGATAAAGATTTCGATTACCTGCTCATTTTACATCATTTCGTGTAAAATTAGCGAATGTGATATTTCCAACATCATGGACATTTGTAAATGGAAAAAAGAAGAAAATGGCGTCGTCGTGCGTGTCGGGCTTAATATTGTTCTCACAGGCGCAAACGCTTGTTGTCTTTGATATGTTCAATTAAGTTTAGCGTGTGACGAAAATATCATGGTTTTGACCAGGACAAGGATGCCAAAACCCCGTTCCTCTGACACGGACTGTTTAGGAGGTGTAGGTGACGAGAGGCTTGAAAGGTGTGTGCACGTATGGAACATACGAAAATTAAAACCTGTTAAATGGCGGCACTTACTAAAAGTTCGTGATTTTGTGACCTTTTGCTAATGATAGACGTTCCCGTGTTCACATAAGTCCTAAATCTGAGTGATTTTTTTGACAATTTTAGAAAACGCTGCTCGAAAGCCGCCCGGAAAAACAAAAATATTTATCGAGGATTTCTTGCAAAGATGAATAAAAAACAAACAGAGGGTGTAACGAAGTCCGAGCCGGCAGTTATGCCCTAATTAGTAAAACACTAATATAACCCTTATTACTTTTTGCTTAACCCTCTTATTATTCCCCTTGATGAACTGCGTTGAAGATAAATTAAAATGTTTGGCTTAAAATTTAATAACGCTAACTTTTTGTAGCCTCCCATTAAAATACGCTAATAAAGTTCTATAATTTTACATTGTTTACCGGGATGTTTTACGTAAACTGTAAAAGAAGTACAAATATCGTTTTGCTCGCTCATGGATTATTTATGGTTGAGGGTGTAAACAGAATGTTTATTTCCAATTTAAAACCAGTCGCTCTTTTTGTTTGAACGTGTGGTTCACTCATTATTTATTAGAAATTTTGCCTCCATTTGATGAAATGAGACGGCGTCGATTAGCCCATGGGCATAATACACTGTAGTGGAAAAGTGTGGAGCAACTTTTGAAAAATTAATACAATTCGAGTTTTAATTGTTATAAACATTTAGGTGCAGGTTCAACACGAAGTCAGCGTAAGCACAAGAACATCTGCAAAAAAAAAAAAAAAAATTTAATTTTTTTGTGGAATTTCATATTAACAACAATAATTTTTGGTGGAAAAAAGTAGACCAACTTGTCAAATTATAGCGAATATTTACCTTAAAATTAACCAAAACAACAATTCACATTTAAAAAAATTATATGAAAATATCAATTGTTTTTAATTACAGCGCCGCATCTTGCTGCCGTAGACCTCGTCAATGCGTCAATCCTTATCCACGCGTCTTTTGAAGCAGTGAACAGTTCGTCTTGATTCCTATAGGTTCCGTCTCCGATCTGAGATTTCCCAGAGGTGCTCGATGGGATTTAGATCGGATGATTGCGAAGGCCATTCAAAAACGCGCATTCCCTCTCTCCCGAACCATTATTTCACATATTTAGACCTGGATTTTCCGTAGTCATCCTGTTGGAAAATGCGTCTTAAGAGCGTAATATCGTCCGCATGCGGCGCAATTTGATTCTCTAAAATTTTCTTATAGTGAAAACTATTCATGTGATCATTTATTTTGCAAGGAGGGCCAACAGCACAACCGCCAAAAACAACTCCATACCATTGTCGACCCGACTCCGTGCTTCACTGTAGGACAGGTGTTTTTTGGATCGAGTCTTTCATTTTTGGCTGATACCATCACTATTAAGTAGGTAAAACTTTGATTCGTCGCACCAGATCACTTTTCTCCAATCCCGCTTTATCCAGTGAAGATGTTATCACGGAAAATTAAGTCGGGCACGCCTATTCTGGATAAAAGAGGTTTTTGGGCTGGTCTTGGTCCATATAATTTGCCTTCAAGTAACCTGTTCCTTACCGTTCTATATATTACTTCAGCGGCGAGCTCATCGGAAATGCGGTTCTCATTTTCGGTCGATTCTAGAAATTGTTCATTCTTCATAATATTTTTTTTTTGTTTTATTTTGGTAGCGATTGGTTGTTCTGGGTCTACATTTCCTTTTTACACCACTTTTCCCAGACATTCGGATAATGTCGGATGACTCGACAAACAATGGATTTGTTTAAATTAAATGGTTTAGCAATGTTTGCTTGCTTTTGGCCGCTTCCATAGAAGTTAACAACGCGTTCTTTTATTTCCACTGATAAATGTTTACCTCGGGGCATTTTGACCAGCGACATATCACGAATGAAATAAATTTTAAGGTAAATATTTGCTGTCGTTTGATAAGTTGCTCCACTTCTTTCCATCAAAAATTACTATTGTTGACATAAAATTCCACAAAGAAATAAAAACAAAGACATCTTTTGCAGAAGTCTTTGGACACACACCGGCTTCATATTGAACCTATACTTAATTATTTATAACTATTAAAACTCGAATTATTAATTCTCCAAAAGTTGCTCTACATTTTTCCACTACTGGACGTAGCGTGCGCAATAATGGCGAGCAGATCATTTTAGTGAATAGAATGTTTGGGGTAATAACGATGAACAGTTCACCCCCGCAGTTTTTCTTCCTCGGATTCTTACGAGGTAGATTAGAACGAACTTAAAATAACACAAGAGCGCCTTTCCCGTTACGAGTCTGTTGCGACGCATAGGAAGGTCACGGCTCATAGATAATTTATTCATAACCTTACTAGGACGTTAATCCTCGGAGGTAAAGTGTCAAATGCAAGACAAGATCCTTTTAATATGTTCTGTGTTGCAGAAAATATTCGATGACAGTCTCTGACGCTGCTTGACACAGAAACAGATTTTCCTGTGATGTCAAAGGCATGTGTCGCATTAATCAAGGCATAAAAGCCAGTCAAAGTAATTCGAGGCTGGCTAGAATCTGTTAGAGCCGGAACGTACTGAAACATTAAAGGGTTTCAGTTTGATTATGAAGCGAAGGAATGCGCCTGAGATTATTTGAACAGAGCACTTAGAATCAGTCGACTTAATGGTTTGTAAATTCTGTAAAAAGGCGGTTTTAATTTTCTTAACAGTATTCCCTCCATTTTCAAAAAAAAAAGGGCTATAAACATAAATCCCAACCAGGCCTTTCGCCATGTGTTTGTTACGGCCTCGCAAAAATAAATTAGGCTTTAGAAAATACTTTATTTTCATTCCACTCACTCAACCCTTAATGTTCTTGAGGTGTATAGATGAAACATGAGTCTAGCAGCTGAGAGCCCGCTAATGATAAAGAGTTTCTCAAACCTGCGAGCTGCAAACCACATCTGCCCATCAAAAGGGAGTTAAATTTATGCCGACGATTGAGCTTTACATATCGCGTCTCTCGGTTCTAAATCCGCAGTAAGTTAAGGGTGGGGTAATTTCACCACCACCACTAAGCTACGTAAAAGCTGAATAAAAGCAGATTGCAGCTGACCTAGAAACACGTGTATCTATATTTCAAAGGGAATACGGAAAGAGGGTATAGAGAAAGACCGAAGCAAATGCAAATAAGTATATCGGATCAAATTTATGGTGGGAACAGGATGTTCTACGCCTCCTTGTATGACATGTAAATCCTTTCTCATTTGACATAGAGTTGTTGAGCGTTAAGGTCAAAATTCTCTATCGGCTCTATTCTGATGTTATTTAATCCCCCAGTCTTCAACTGCTGATACCCATGTCGGCACTTGTACAGTCTGGAGTTCCGAGCTTAAAAAAAGTTTCCTCATTGATGCATGACAACGTTTGATTGGGTTTTATGTGGGGATTGGGATTAAATACTGAATGAATCGAAGATTAACGAACTAGAAATCGTGACAATGAAATTAGATTCTTTCATGTTACAAAATGTTGTTTGCCGTGGCAGCTGCAAAGTAACGAATGATGCTAATCGCATACATTACGAGAAATATCGAGTTAAGGACTTGTATTTTTGTATATACTCCTGTGTAAATTATTAATTTGCCTGGGAAAACTTGTGGAAGCACAGACCAATATACACCCAGTGTTCAATCGATGCTCGATACGCCATTTTTAGCATTAAATTGATGGGCTATACCTAGTGTATTAATAATTTCTTAATAGTGGATCGTGGAGTCGGAACTAAACGTTATTTTATTAGTCTGCAATCCACTTGCGTTTCCCAATTCACATAATAAAACGATATCTGCAAATAGCTAGAGCGAGAGAGGCAGGGAGGGAGAGGCAGAGAGGAGAGGGACGCCCAACAGAGGGAAAGGGAGGTGCACCAAGCGACACAGCGGGAGAGAGAGAGTGTTATACAAATACTTCAGCGAGCAGACAGTCGTAGATATTTTCCTCGTGCTAATTTCAAAACTTAGAAACCTCACAGATGAATAACCAAAGTTAGCTCACAATACAACGTCAAATTCAACTTATAAATTGGACTGTCAAGCTGTGCTACGAATACAGAGCCGACATTCGGAGCTGGAACCGAAGCCACATTCAATGTCGAGTTTATAAATCCGGCTTTAATCCCTTAGCGATTTGCTGACCTCCCTGCGGTCGGGCAGTAAACTTCGCCGCGGGATTGAAAGACTTATTTTAGTCTGGTATCAACAGAAAACTTGAAAGCCTTCGAGAGAGAGATATACCACATTCCTATCAATGTGTGATCGACTGGAGCACCCCGAAGAATAGTTTCGAATTTTTACACCCCCGTCAGTTTTTCGCCGCACTACAAATAAGTCAATAAATGCGTAATGAAAGGTTTTCCAATTGGGCCGGGTCGACGTTGGCAGCCCAGGGCGGCCATGTTGTTTCGGTGACGTCTGTCTAACCTGTTGTTTATCATCCGGGCGCTGATGCCAAATCACCATGACAAGTTACGTCACTGAGCAGGACGTCCAAATGACAACACCTTGTTATCGTAGTGAGTGTCGGTCAGTGCAAACGTTGCGCGCGTTCCGCTCATTTTACGGCAGACGCAGTGGCCCTTCAAAGTCGACCCTCCAACATTTGGTGGCCAAATTCGAGACGACCAGTTCGGTAAACAACCAGCCAACACCCGTGCGTCAAAGGAGCGCCAGATCGGCCGAGAACATCGCCGCTGCACGTGAAAGTGTGCAGGAGAATCCGAGTCAGTCGATTCCTGGTCGTGTACAAGAACTCGGCCCTTCGCAGACTTCAACTTGGCGAATTCCGCGTCGGCACTTGGGGTGCACCCGTACAAGATCCAACTCATCCAGGAGCTCAAAGTTAAAGTCCACAGACAACGCCGCTTGTTCGCTGACTGGACTTCGGGAGCGCTTGGAAGAGGACCCCAGCTTTGGGCGAGAAATCATTTTTACCGACGAGGCGAATTTTTTGATGAATGGTTACGTGAACAAGCATAATTGACGTAAATGGGACGACGCCAACACACACGAGGTTCCCCAGGTGCCAACGGCGGCGTCAGTGGTCGGTACTTTTTCGAACCAGACATTCGTGAGACCATCACCGTCAACAGCGGGCAGTTCGGAAGGAATCATAACCGATTCTTTTCGACTCAAACTGAACGGTATAGACGTGGACGACGTGAGGTTTCAGCAGGATGGCGTCACGTGTCACACAGCGGCCGTCACGATGGATCTCTCGCATGGACGATTTGAGGACATCGCTCGCGGATGTGAAGTGAGTAGGCCACCAAGATCGGGCGTCTTGTCCCACTAGACTTTTCCTTCCGAGGTTTCTTTGAGGTCGCAGGTCTGTGTCAATAGACCGCAATCGACCGATGCCCTTAAAGTCAACACGACCCAGGCCATCACTCAAATTAAGCCGGATATATGCGGCAGAGTCATTGAAAATTGGACCACTCGGATCCGTGCCACCGTGAGAAGCCGCAGCGGGCGTTCGGACGATGTTATATTTCACACATAATGGCATACATGGGCCTTTCAAATAAAAAAAATGATTTCGTTAATATTTCACACACGGCTTGTTTTATTCCATTTCAAAATCGACCCGCCCTCATTGAAAAACCCTACACTAGAGCAGATACGTTGCATAACTCAAAAACGAAATATTCCATGGAAACATAGAAAAATTTGGCGATCATAGAGCTGCGTCGAAGATGGTATACTTACTAACTCGAATGTGCCCTAGCTTCTTTTTAATCTTATTTGTTCGGTAAAGGCTTTGAATTTTACAAATTTTCGCCATAGAGCGTTCATGATTCATCTTCAACGAGGCAGCTTCACGTTAAGGTCGGGCATAGCTACGCCCCCCCCCCCCCTGTTCCTTACGCCTTATCGAGCTTCAACGAAGGAAGGTGGAAAATGGCACGTAGAACTATTTTCTGCGGTCTCTAACCCATCGCCATTGACGTGCCGTTTCTCGCTTATCTATGATCAGTTAGAAATGAACCGAACTGGAGGGTTCAAGACTCGAAAAGGGTCCTCGGAATCCTCTAATCGATCAGGCGGAGATAGGAAGATACATATGTACGTAGAAGGAACCCTTTGCTTCCAGGACTTTTTCTGTCAATTTAAGGAAGTTTTCTGTTAATTCCACTTAATGAACAGAGACTTGGCGCATCACATCCACATTTCTCCCTACAGTGCAACAACTTATAGAAGCGACCCTGATTCTACGTTTTACCGGGGATTCGTTCATATTGTTAAGAACAAACTTCGATTCATTTTTGTGAATGCCGAGGAGGGGCTACGCTCAAGACGACTTATATGACGTTTTCCATTAGTTGGGATAGAAACCCTGTGGATTTTCTTACAGTATTATCTTGGAATGTCTCGGAGAACCTGCACCCGCGCTCATTCCATCTGACAGTGGCTGCGTATTCGGCTCGACATGTTCTTTTTTCATTAATTGTAACCCCATTGACTAAGTTAATTATGACCTAAATCGAGGACAAAGTCCGAATAGCCAAGGGAAATCTCTATTGACTAATCTCACTAAAGCTCATTGCGAAGAGTCTATACAGAAAGAAATTGGACAGAAAGATCAAATTACTTTGAAAGCAAATCTCGCGGGACCATGGATTGAAATAGGAAAAATTGATATTGTCTTTTTAAATGTTTTGTTAACTGCGTTTTTATAGGAAATAAATTTGAATTTCGTGTAGTGAAAAAACCATGTGTTTTTCCCATTATACATACAAATGAAAATATATTTAATTCCAAACGCCATCAGCGTTTAGTCATCAGTGGGTGATATACGACCTTGATAAAAAAAATGTATGAAAATATTTTTTTACCGAATTATTCAGTCTCTCCGGGCTGCGACACATAAAGCGAAGAGGGGGTAAATGGGGCCGGAGCAGTCCCGCATCGGAAAAAAAATTCGAATCGTGTGAATTTTCGAAAATTTCATAAAAACTCCGTTTCGGGAGATCATCTGTAGAGCTGAGGACGGCATCTCATCGAACAAGGAAACTGTGAGAAGCTCCCAGAGCTGTCAAACGTGTTATCGAAATATTCGCCCTTGGACGGCGCTTTTATTCGTTAAAGCTCGAATGTTCTTTATCGATTATCCGTCTATCACATTTGTTCAATACGAATCTTTGAGGTGTCGGATGGGCCATTTTTATCCACACAAGGGGTTAAGGAAGTTTTCGGAAGTCTCCGTGCTCTGGAAACAGCTATTGTTTATTTATCATTAGTTGATGATTCACTTGGAAAACTGCCGCCCCGAAACGGAAGGAGGAACGTGATGGATGTATTGGTGTCTGCGACACGTTTCAACGAGTAAAACTGTCTCAATATCATTTTCATTTTGTTAAGTAAAATGTGGGTTTATACGAGAGAATTTGGAAATTTGACCCGAAATTCGATGTTGGTTTTAAGGAAGGCCTTGGGTCTGCCAGTGATATCTGAACTTCGGGGATCAAAAAACTTATGAATAATATATGTGCAATGTGACCGTAGGGAACTATACACGAATCGGGACACACTGCTTTTATTCAACTTCTCAATGGTACAAGAACAAGACAACACTAGGTGCTAGTCATGGGTTTCTTCTTATGTCGTCTCCGGGAGGGAAATCTGCGACTTCCGTAGAGATAATACCTCTTTCAAGGGGTTCCAAGTTGCCTATATGCTACTGCGTGTCGTCTCATTAAGGGTAGTTCGTAGATTAAACCGAACTTAGCCCTTTAACCCAGTAACTTACAGTAAAGGAATTTGCAGTGCCGAACAAAGAGATAATATCTAAATGCAGCAAATAACTTAATTGTTCCGTGATGTGTCTAGATGTTTAAGAAAATATTCCACGAGAACTGAGTTAATACGGGAGGTACATTACATACAGTAATGGACAAAAGAAACGTTTGGCATCAGTTTTATTTAAACATTTATGTCTATTCAAATTGCAGTTCGAAATATTGTTGAAGTGTTTGAAACAATCCAGCGTGGTAAACAAATTTCTTTTAATTTGAAAACAAAAATTATTAATTCATTTGAAATCGGTCAGCGACAAATTGATATCGCAAAAAAATTTTAATTTGAAACATAGAGCCGTTTGGGCCATTATTGAGAAATATCAGCAGTGAGGAGTTCTTGAAGCCGCAAAGAGAAGTGGACGACCAAGCAAACTTGGGCCCGGAGCCATTCGACTCGTAAAATATATTTCCTCCAAAGACTCGTTCAAGAGACCTAAAGAAATAAAAAAGGAAATTCAAGCACAGGGACTACCAGAGGTTTCCACTAAAATCATAAAACGAAGGTTGGATGACCTCGGTCATTTTACACGTCGCCCAAGCAAAAAACCTCTTCTATCCAAGAAGAATTGGATGGCCCGTTTGGAATTTGCTCGTGGACATCTTCATTGGACTGTAAGTGAGTGGAAAAGAATATGTTTCATCGATGAATCCAAGCTCGATATGTTTCGATCAGACAGTATTCACTATGTGAGACGTCCTACTGGTAAAAAGTTAGATCCCAAATATACACTTTCCACTGTTAAGCATGGAGGTAGACTTGTGATGGTTTGGGGGTGTTTTTCGAGGTTCGGAATAGGATCTTTGTATAAAGTTGAAGGCATCATGGATAGATGTTTATGTGTCTATATCCTTGAAAACGTGATGCTACCACATATAGAGGACCATATGCCGATGAAATCAACGTTTCAACAAGATAATGACCCGTAACGCACCTCTAAGGAAGTTTCCAGGCATCAACAAATAGCCGTTTTGAAATGGCCGTCACAGTCTCCCGATCTAAATCCCATCGACAACATGCGGGAATATTTGGATAAACAAATTAGAGACAAAAAGTATTCCAGTAAGGACGAATTTTTCACGGCTTTGGAGGAAAAGTGGAGAGCAATCGATATTACGTATATCGATAAACTTTTACAGTCGATGCCACGAAGATGTCAGGAAGTAATAAAAAAGACTTGTTACGCCACAAAATATTAAGCTTGTTATTACGTAATAGTATAATTTGCTTGCGGTATTTCAGTTGATTCGCTTTAAAATAATTGTTTATATTTGTCTATACAGGGTGGCGCGATAAGAGCGCCTCGGACGATAACGGGTTTATTAATGGTTTTGACGGAAAACTGTTTTTGCACTTATATGTACGACATTATAGGGAACATTTTAAAAATATTGTCATTTATACGGGGTGCGCGAAAAAAGGTACAATGCAAACTTTTTTAAATCTAAACCCTATATTTTTTTAAATATTTGAAATTAGAAGAGAAAATAGTAGAATAACACTCTAAAACAAATACTCATTGAGAAATTTAACGAAACGCAAAAATGCGAGGGTCCAGAAAACATCTTTTTTCTACGTGAAATGAATTAGTTAATTACCGTTTTTTGACCGGCACGTCCTGACAACGGACACTTCTTCAAGTTGAAAATAGATCTCTTGAAATCTGATATACAAGGTGAGCAAAAATATTGACTACATCTTACCCACTTATGATTTAGAATATCTTGCTTAGTTTAAATGGGACGCGTACATTTTTATGTATTCAGTAGAATCACTAGTTAATGCCCTTTCAAGCGTTGCCGATATGTCCCACGCGCTCTTATTGGATCATCCTGTATATTTCTGTCCCCGGACGTTTTAACGATTTTTTTGCAGTAACTCGACGCTTGTGGAAAATCAGAACACGTATTTGTATTTTAAAAGAGGCGGGCACTGAAGAATCATTATTGTATGTTTCGGTTTCAATGAAACTAATAACGGCTGAAGTATCGTGTAAAGCTCGTTTGTCTACACACTTTCGTCCATTACCGCATGTACACACCTTCACATAGTTTTAAAAAACTCGCCATAACAAATATCTTCATTTAAGTTATACATATGTCTCAAGTACCTCTATTTGCACACCTTTCCTCTCAGAACGACTTCAACTGGGCATAGTGCATTAATTGTGCAACCCTTCAGATCTCTTGATTATCTCAATTAGTTTATTCACGTGTTTTACGGGGGTTATTAAGGCGGTTTATAGTACTTATAGCTCACTCCGGACTTGCGGATTCACTAGGGAGCACCTAAAATGCTAATTTTCATTACGTTCCTAAAGTTAAAGGATGGAAGGGTGGACGCGACGGCAAGGCAACAATGGTATGGCGACCCAGCACCATGTCTTGTAATAAGATATTCCTTTATGTAAGTTTCGATTAAATAAGACAATTAGGCTGCAGTTTTGGGATTGAACGACCCAACTCTAATGGCAGCGACGAGTCTAGATTTCAAGAAATTATTATGTTACAATAAATTCCTTCATAAGCGAATTCCGTAATGCCGAATCGCGCAGTTTGCATTTAAATTACATCTTAAGGATAAATAATAAGTAGAGCGTGAATGTAATTCGAAGGAAAGATGTAGACCGCAGAGGAGGTTCGGAGGTATTCAAACTGATTTAGGAATCGCATGTGGTGCCGCGTATTTCGATGAATTATTCTTAATCCGTAACCTCAAGACTTTATTACGTCTTTGTTCCGTAATGTGCGCTTTATTTCATTTAGCTGTGCCAAATCTCCGAATGAACTTTAAGAAAAGTCTTTACGACCAAACACAATGTACTATTCGAGACGTACAAGAAATTGATTCTACTCCCGATTGAATTTTGCCAATAAGTCGCATATTTTCAATTTCCTGCCATGTGAAAAGTTTTGCGATGGTTTTATTAGATGTTCCAGAAATTCACATGTTTTGAGTAATTGCACGTCATGTGTAATCTTTCCTTTCGTTAAACTATTTCTGGTATATCGGACACTTAGGGAAATGGAATTCTCCTAAGAGATGCAAATGCAATGCTAAGCAGTCGTTTAAATTTACCCGACATGCTATGAATCAGAGCTCTTATTAACGCCGCAGTTTGCACCTGCAATTCGAATTTCCTCCAATTTAAATTCAAATTGAGGCTGTGCATTCCTTCCTTTTTACTTTCTTTTCAAAATCGCAGACTGTGCATTTCCAGGTCAGTAATAACCACTCCATACATATAATTTACATTTATTGCCCACTTTTTCTCTCAGAAAGCTACTCTGGTGTAATGCTTTGAAGTTGCCATATTGCAACTGGCTGCAAATTCGAACTCTAGAAATGCCGGTCGGGAACGTTCCAGCAAAGTAAGAAAAGTATGACGTAACCGGCAAAACGCGGATAATGACGTCAAAGGGCTAATTCTTCGATTAAGCCGAGAAAATACTTTCATTTTTGATCTTAACAGTTTAGGATACAGCTCTGGAGCGAAGAGAAAAACCCATTATTAAGAGCTATTTCCTTCGAAATTAAGAGAAATCGCTTCGTTCCAGGGCCAAGCTGCAGCATTGTTAATATCCTGGATTGATTTTTCCACTAACGCGGGCCAACTGCAACATAATGGATCAGTGGCAAAAAATTAAGTAATTTGTATTAATACAGTCCGTGGCGTGTTAGGCTAATTGCTTGGAGAAATTAGACAAAGGAGACACATCAAAAACACCAGTTCTGGAATTTATAGCAGTGAACCATTCAGCGAAAAGTACGAGTTAAATTCATTACCACAAGGAGATTCACGTGGTATCTCGAAGACTGGAACAGTGAGAAAGGGCATCTAATCATAATTTAACTGAATATCATTTAAACGAGATTGATCGGGCTATCCCACGGCCCTCTGCCGCCGGCGCTTGCCGAAAAATGGTCAAGCTCCCACGGCATTTTAAACATGCCGGTAGGTATTTCCGACGCTCTCGGATGGTGAGCGGTTTAGGATAACTAAATGGAACAAAAATCCAAAGTTCCACGACTGTGAGTACACGGTCGGCGAGTGGGCGAATTACCTCCCTTGTTCACAGACACGGGGAGACCCTCCCGATTTAACAGTCGCCCAAGACTGCTCGTCTCATGGGGAGTAAATCGGAGTTGACAATTTCGACGTGGAAATTATCCTAATTTTAAGCGGAGTTAGCGGGTCATAAGGAGCCCGAAAAAATTCGTTTCTCTTGCAATAAGCTTAAAAAGAGAGAAAGTGGGATAGAGAGAAAGAGAGAGAGAGAGAGAGAGAGAGAGAATCTATTGGGAGATTTCATGTAGCTTATATACTGGGCGAGAAATTTTACTCTGTTTTCTTTTTCGTGGTCCATTTGTGGTTATTTCACCACGTTCTCATGTTAAATATGGGATGAAGAGATCGTGTTTTTATCTAGATCGTATCAAACGCCAAAGCAAAAGTTCCTCGTCTCCTTGAGAATTCCTTACGTAAAAGTCTCTTCTTTTTGCCAATGGAGAAATGTGTCGGTATTAATGAAAGTTCAAAAGTAGTTCGCATTGCTGCCACCATTTAAGGGACGAACTCGTTCAGGCATAACTAGTGGGTGATCGACTAACACCAACCAAGAAGTCCCATAAGCCGAAAAAGCATACAAATATCGTTGTTGTTCTAAAAACCAAGAAAGATCTCAACTACCTGCTGTGGGACTTTACGTCCAACGTGGCGTCCTCCGATCGGTACAATTGCTCTGAATATAAGGACATTGTTGCTGGCCGGGAAACTATCGGTAATCTAAACACGTGACCCCACGATTTGCAGCAATAAATATCCTCACAAGTTGCGAAGAAAAACAGTGCAGTTCATTGCAAATGGAGATTTTACCCCCATGTGTTCAACCCTATTTAACATCTTCCTTTAAATATTATTACCTCGTATAATCCAACTAAGACGTCTCGTGCTAATTTTGTGAATGGCAAGTTAGGGCAATTAAGCCGGATATTTGCTGTAATTGGTTCCTGTAAACGTGGCTCTGCTGAAGAGAGGAGGATACCTACTTGCTTTAACCATTCGTCGAACCTGAAATAAAAATAAACTTCAATAATATTTAATTGAAATTGTGCACTCATGATGCATTTCCAAGTTGCACTCGCTATTTTTCAACCCTCTCCCACCCAGGATGATTAACATTCTCTAATCAGTTAATGGCGATGATACCTACATGGTTCAAGTGATGTAATGTTTTGTTGACGTCACAAAATGTAACGATTGAGAATCGCCTTGTGTAAAATCGCATAAATTTAATCTGCTAAAAAAAAATAAAAATATATTTAAATGTCTAAACTATTTTCGATAAAAATTTTAAACAATTTTTTTTGCACAGTTCCCGCCTAATTTGTTGATTTTTTTGTTTGCACATGTACACGATGTCCAGTTTTCGACCCTTTTGCGGGGCGCCTCCGTTATTATTGCAGTTCCAGGGGTTGGAGTTTTCGCATGCTTGTGTCACTTTTTCGCGACAACGCCGGAAATGGGCTCGTTATGGCCCTCTGGGTTTTCGAAATACAGGGCGGGATTGTGCATTTTCGGACACCTACTGTAATTCGGTTATCGCGCAAGTTGCCAACTGGGTAAAAACGGAATCGCACATTTACTATTTTTATGCAGAATCTGGAACTTAGTCTTTATCACATGCAACCACTCTCGAGAAAATGACCAAAGTTGAGATTTCTCAAATGGGACGTCCTGTATGTTAATTGGCAGTTGCGTTCCGCTCACTAAGAGCTTTCCGGACACACATAATAATCGACACTTCGTTTCAAATCTAAGGCTAGAATTTCCATTTTAGTTAGAGTTAGTAGTTAGAGCTTAAGGTTTCATAGGCATCACAAACCAATAACTGTAAAACTGTACTGTGTTGGTCTCGGTCACCTTCCCTTGTATGCCGACGATATAACCGCTATAGGTAACAAGTAATCTTTAAATCCTCATGAACGGTAAATCCCGTGCCCTTAATCTTATAAATGAATTTGTAAAATCTCATAGGAGAGGTAATCCCCTTTTTGATTAAAACGGTGGATATTCCAAGACGAGGAGTTTGTTGCGGGATTTTAAGAGCTGATGGAAACAAAGACTTATTAAGGTGAAGTTTATTAAAATATCGTCGGTTTATTAAACCCTTTAATATACCTTTGACGTTGCTGGCCTTCGTGGACACTTTCGGATTCTGTGCTGCAGCTTGTGAAAGAAAACGTTAGCAGTTGTCTCATTCCCTGTTTAAACTTACTTTTCTCATCTGACACGTCGGAAAAGCACGAGCGAGGGGGGGGGGGGGGGGTAAGCAAGGAAACTTGAAATTAGAGAATTCCCCACGTTGTCACTTGTTCAATATACGAATTCCACGAGAACTGCAATTAATTTCCAAAACGTTTAATTTCCTGAGTGGCACTTTGATGTTTACGTTTCTTTCTGGCAACCGATTGATTTGGGTCGGACAATTTTGGTTAAAAGCTTTTAGAATCCGGCGGAAATGCTTTGAACTGAGAGGATCCCTGAGGCATGTCAGAAGCCATGGCACGTTTCTCTTTTGAAGACATTCGTAAGAAAAAATTATTAAAATATCAATATATTGAAGCTTCAAGGAGCCTCAAGAGAATGAAATGTTGCCCTGGCGCGAATACGAGCGGTTGAACTTAAATTTAAAGCTTTACCCCGATAAGGCTTCGAATACAGCAGCTTTAACCTTTTCGAAACTCCAGAACACATCATTATTCAGGAGTCGAAAACTTAATTAACTTAATTTGATTTTAAAAGGAGATACGCTAAATTTCATCTTTTCATCGCACTTCTTTCATATGATAAAGCAATTCAATGGAAGCATAAATTTGTGTCACCGGCAAAGATGCGTTCTTAGCCAAGTTTGCTTTATCCCTCAGGAAGTTTTCCATGATACGTCTCAACGATCTGTTGAAATAATAAATCTTCTATTTTTTTGTTTGGCGCGTGCGCTATTAAGCAGAAAATGTCCTAAATTGCATTCAAACAACCGCGGTGGGTGAAACGAAAGGTATTTACTTGAAATTCTTGACCAAGGGTTGTTTTAATGTGCAAGCTTAATGCCTTCTGTAGAATAGTTTCCCAGTCCTCTGGAAACTATAACTGAAGGTATTAAACATTGTCACTGAAGTTTTACCGCAATTAAATTGATATACGGGGTGTTTCAGAGTGGTGTGTCATAAATTTAAGGGGCGATTCTATGAGTGATTTCGAGAAAGAAAGTTTATATGAACCTAGGTCCGTTTTCGCTTTCTGTCTGAAATACGGGGTGTTAAGTTTCGCTATATTTTTTGCTGTGTTTTAATAAGTCCGGACCTGCATTAAATATTTTTGTCGCACTTGGTGGGCGTAAGTCAGGCGTAGAAACACATCTTTAAGAGAAAAACGAATATTTAAATGCAAGCAGTGGCGCCTCCAAGGCCATGACCCTGATTTTTTTTTTTGTGAAAAATACGTTACACCGCTGCTTTTTCGAAAAATCAAAGTCATTCTCTTAATCCCAGTTGTTTTGGTTAAAAAAATTGTTTTTAAAATTTTTTTTGCAACATTAAGCGTTTTCAAACAACATACGGATTAGTTAACGTTGTATATTATAATAACGACCAAATTAGTTATAACAATACTTAATTTGTAGCTATTTATTCCGTTTAAACAAACAAAAATTAAATAAGTTGCTGAAAATGCCCTCCGCTAAGAAAACAATTTTGATTTTTTGAAAAAGCAGCGGCGTAACATATTTTTCGCAAAAAAATAATCGGGGTCGTGGCCTTGGGGGCGCAACTGCTCGCATTTAGAAAGTCGTTTTTTCCTTAAAAGATATGTTTCTACACCTAACTTATGCCCACCAAGTTTGATAAAAATATTTAATGCAGGTCCGGACTTATTAAAAAAAATACATATATTTATATAGCAAATTTTGACACCCTGTATTTTAGACAAAAGCGGCAACAGACCTAGGTTCATATAAACTTTTTTCCCCAAAATCAATCATAGAATCGCCCCTTCAATTTATGACAAACTATTCCGAAACGCCCTGTATACTGCGTGACAAAAAAGAAAACACCCCGTAAAACTGGTTTTATTTAAATGATTTTCGGTACGCACGTTTCTCACGCTAAAAAAAATACTTTATACAAAAATTGAACAAGTTTAATAGTCAAAAACCAAAAAAAAAAAAAATTAATAATTTGTCGGCCCTCCGCGGCGTCTTATGCATTCTTGTATGCGTCTAGGCATGGATCTTATGAGGTGATTGATGTCCTCTTGGGGTATCCCATTCCTGGTTAACTGGACAGCATGACATAGCGCCGTTAGGGTTTATGGGGGACGGGGTATATTATGCAACCTTCTACCTGCAATATCTCACACGCGTTCAATCGGTGAAAGGTCTGGAGATCGAGGTGGCCAAGGTAGCAAATTGATCGCTATTGTGTTATGGTTTTTAGGCTCAAACTTTTAGTCTAGTTGATTTAAAATCATTATTGTTATTTAAAAGAATCATCCATGCCTCCGGCTTCGACACACGATGAGAATAATAATTCTAAAGTAATTAAGATTTACAACAAGGAAATTTAATTCCCACTTTTAACTGATTTCGCCTCGGTCTCCCATCAACAGCTTAACAAAGCATTCCAGAATAGTTAATGTCCTCGAAGAGGGTATTTTAAGTAGAGACACGCCTTAAATGTCGCGTCTTTAATGATTTTGTTCGAGAAATTTTAGGGCCTTATTGTGTCAGCGAATTTGCGTTTTGCTTGATTTATTTCGGTCCCACTTCGAAAAACCGTTTATTAAAGAAATGTATTACGAATTTATGTTGGAAATCCAATAATGCCGGGGAAAAATATCTTGAAGATTAAAAAAACACATAGGTTAATGAACGATCGTGAAAATCCCACATAAGGGATAGGGGTTGTTCGACCTTTCCAAAATAATTGCCATTTCCAATTAAGTTTAGGTTTGAAATATGTGTACTCTCAGACCTGCCTGGTGATAGATAATGCCTTCCCAAATACCCTTTGAGTCACTTCAAAATCCACCCTTCGGGTTAGCATGAGCGATCAAGAAACTGAGTTTTCTAATTTAGATACGGATGCGTAACCTCTCAAATAGGCACAGAAGGTTTTTACGATGTTTGGTTTAGGGAATATTTAGTGCCCAAAAAAGGGACTAAACCGTGACCCGCTGCCTGAGATATTTAATGGACAGAAAAAAATATTTTTTGAAGTGAAATAATGGCAATTAAAGAATTTTGATTCAGCCCTCAGATTCGTTAAAGCACTTACCGTAAAATCCTCTTAAAGAATTACATGGGATAATATTTAGAGAACGTGACTTCAATATCATCGGAAATATTAGATTTAGATATTAGCTTTCAGTTGCAACTTGAGTTTATAAAAGGGACCTTAAATTAAGTTTTATTAACTGGAGTATGCCATTAAGAGGCAACCTTATAGCTCCTTAAAACAATTAACGAGGAGAGGGATATTCATTAGCATCCGCCATTGTATAATTTATGTAAGAAAACCGAAATTTTAGGCACCGCACTGGCGTGGTCCAGCGGGCAAAAACGATGCGGTCACTTGCCGTACACGTAGAGGTTATTGCGTTTTCAGTATCATTTAACTATGAATCGGCCGGAAAAACGAAAAGTTCCATTTCCACAAATTAAACAAATTTCCTTATCGAAAATCTCAAACAATGTTCATGCCTTACTGAAATTATTTCTTCTAAACTGGCTTTAATGATTGATGAATTGTACAAATGGAGAATCGATTTATTTCTGATTTTACCGCCCGTTAACTTATCAAATGTGGTTCGAGAAAGCAATCAATTGATATGATAAAGTATGGAAGATATTAATAACTTGGGCCACGCTATACAGGGTGTCCGGAAGTAACGTTGAAATATTTCAGGAAACGATTCTAGAGGTTAAAATAATAAAAAAAAGGTTCTACTAAACGTACCCCGAAAAATACTTCTTAAAGGGGCTAGGACCCCTTAAAGGACCCCTGAAGACGTTTTTTTCGCGATATTTTCAAAACGGTCTGTGTTAAAATTATGGAATTCGGCATACTTTGGTAAGTTGGAATGGGAAAACTTTCTTTGTCTTAATAATTGCAAAATTTAGTCAGGGGCGTCACCTACAAGGGGTCTCCTACGTAAATCTTGCCTTAACTTTTTTGCTAGTCACAATTCTTTATTTTTGAAATCGAATTACTGATTCGCAAATATTTTTCAGCAAAAAAGGTCCTCTTATTTCATCTCGTTAGGACAGACGGAAAAACGGATTTTTATCAATCGACAGGCGATTACAGGGACACGGAAATGTATCCTAATGGACATAGTAGGCATCCTCGTAATAAAAATACTTCTTTATCAACCAGCAATTACAAGACAAATATTAGTAATTATTGCTCATAACAAATGTGGAAAACGGCCCCCGTTCATCTCAATGCATCTTTTGATTCTTTTCCTCATAGAACATCGTATCCGCGTAATCGCGCATCGATTTATAAAAATCAATTTTTCTGGAAAACGGTCTGTCCTAACGAGATGAAACAAGAGGGCCCTTTTACTGAAAAATATTTTCGATTGATTTCAAAAATAAAGAATTGTCGCAAACGAAAAAGGTTGAGGCAAGATTTACGTAAGAGACCCCCTGTAGGTGACGCCCCTGACTAAAATTTGCAATTATTAAGACAAAAAAAGTATTAACGTTCCAACTCATCAAAGTGTATCGAACTTCGTAATTTTGACCCAAACCGTTTTGAAAATGTTGCGAAAAAAACGTCTTCAGGGGTCGTTTAAGGGGTACTAGCCCCTTTAAGAAGCATTTTTCGGGGTATGTTTACGAGAACTTTTTTTGTTATTTTAAGCTCTAGAATCGCCTCCTAAAATATTTCAACGTTATCTCCGGACACCCCGTATAAGAAAAACTGATTATTCCGGTTAACTATAGGCGCAAACGCTCTTATCTGCCACCCCAACGTTTTGGCAATAACAAACTTTCACGTCTGCCCTCCCTTCTCAGGGCACTTCGAATCCGGTCGTTATCACGTTTTTATTGCTTGTATTTCGTTAATCGAGGTTAATGTAGCCATAACAATTTTTTTTGTATATTTTTTGCCTGAATATTTTATACTATTTCACCCCATAAATCCTACTAAATCACATTTTAAAGTAAACTCATAAAATGTTTCCGACACGGGATGCGAACGTTGCTTGCAAATATGACTTCCTTGCAAGTTTTAAAATTTCACCGCCACGTCTAAAGCAATAAAATTCCAGCCAGGTCTTAGGCCCCATGTAATGGTTCTTTTTTTTTCTATTCCAGATGGAAGTTCCCACATTTGACACTCTTCGGCCCAATTGATTGCGGAACCTGAATTGCCCTTTCCGCGGGACAGGAGGGAGCATCGCCAGAAAGGTGAGGTGAGGGGGGAGAGGGGGGGGGGTGAAATATTTTAAATTCAAATTTTTCGCTACATTAGTTCGTTCGACCGACCCACGAACGTAACGTACATGTTGAGTGGTAAAAAGGGCAATACCAGAAGTTTACAGCTGAATTTGGTGACGTCATCTGTGGGAAGATCCTGAAAGTTCTAACGTAATTATGAATTCAGACAGTTTCTTGGCGCACATAACTGGCTAAATTAAATTGATGTGAACTTCGACACTTTCAAAGTAAAATTTTGCGCAGTTTAGAGGAGTAACTTCGAACCATGTCGAGAACTTTAAAATGAATAATGTCAGCCAAACCTTTCATGGAAATCGACCTTTCACTGGTTGTGCTGCTATAATAAATATATATGTATATATATAAAAAAAATCTCTTTGTTTCGCAATAACCCTAACTGTTCACCAGCTAAACCTACATAAATTTAGCACACATTATCTCGCCTTGACACTCGATATACGGTCAGCCCTGGCCTGCAAAATAAATAAAACCTTTATATTGTGGTGGATAAAAGTACTGGCGTTTTGTTAGCCAAGGGCGTGAATATTTACTGAGCAATGATGAATCGAGTAAAGCTACCTCAGAAATATTTCGGGTTTATAATGCGATTGTGGCTCTAACCCACGGAAAATGGTCCTTCCATTCTCGTACAACGTTAAAAATCGCCGCGGCAAGTTTATCTTGCACGTTTTAGGCCCTTCTGCTTCAAATTCAGTCACACAAATTGAACAATCCGATCTCACTCAGGACAACGCGGATATAACTTTTGAACGCTAAATAATTCAGAAAACGGCCATTTATGAACAAATTAGGAAATGTGTAACTTTACGTAACACGAGGGGTTTTGTGGAGCGAGCGAGGCGAAAGCACCAATGCACAAATACAACTATTCAGGCCGAAAAGACCTGCGGATTTCCGAGTTAATCGAAAAAAAACGTGACGTCAGTCCTATATGGAGCATCACTTGAAAAGAAGTAAATAATTTATTCTGCAGAGACATAAAACACAATAAAACGACCTCATGCTTCAGGTGTGCTTGAGAGGAAGCCATCCAGTGCTTCTTCCATTATTTATTGGGGATATGAAAATTTTACTGCCAACAACGTGCCACAAAATGAAATTTCTGAAGTGTAATCAAGATTAGACTCTTCAGGCATGGCTTGGGACTCTTCCATGTGGAAATAAAAATATGCATTTAGATAAGGAGTTTTATAAAACATCGGTTTTTACAATCCTTCGCCGTATCAAAGGCACATTCGGGGACATTCGGGAGGAGGAAATGCTGGAAGCCTTTCGATACTCCCTTCCGACATTCGGTTTTAGCCGGATTTATCTCCATTAAAACAATTTGAAAGAATTACTCTCTTAGTCGAAAACAGAGATCTTCCTTCCATCGAACTTAATAAAACTTTAATGGATCACTTAATGGCGAGCGTCATATTAAGTTAGGCGCTCCTGATGGCCGAAGCAATAAAATCCCGTTTAAGCTTGACCAGTCAACTTCCAGACCTTGGAAGGAACTTGATGCAACGCAATGAAACTTGAAATTTACGGCTGACCATTGTTAATGGCACGTTACATTCGCTGGAAGAGCACCTGCTTGTACAAACACGTTCCCATTATACCTGGGCGACTGCCTGCAAGCTTGTTTGCACTCGCTGATTTAAACGTACGCAGTGAATATTCATTACCTACAATACTTTTGACCGATACAAATGGATGAATAATGGACGGAGATCTGGGAAAACAACTTGTTGACCGTTCTCCTGTTCTATTTGTCCCAGGACTCAATATACGATAAAGGTGTCCCTTAAGCAAATCCTTTAGGCAATTGGGTTACATTCTGCTGAATAAATAATCGACATCATTTGAATTCTCATTAAAGCTAACCGAAAGAGGTTGGAGAGAGGGTTCATTAAAATGCTAGCAGCTTGCGACAGGAATTGCGGAGACAATAAGAAGCGTAATATCAGCTGATTTAAATTTATTATCTGAATTTGCAATGGAGGAAATCATAATCCGGAAAATGGGGTGCGAAGTAGGATTCATGGTTAATTGGAAAACTTATTCCGATCGTTTTTTTTTTTTTTTTGCAGTGATTTTGATTAATAAACGAGTTGCATCTGGAACCTTATGTGCACGAAGTGCTGTACTGTTAAAGTTAAAAGATTCGATTTTTTTTTGTAGTTTTATTGGCATGCGAATATGCCTGGAAAGCAGGTAAAACGAAATCTCGCCTGATTCGTTAAATTGAAGATGTGCGAATTGAATCTTTGACGGAATACTGAATCGATTTCTATCGAAATTATACTTATAACGGCGACTACTCCGTAATTCCGGTAATTACCAATCGTTCGACATCTCGATTATAGCAATTAATGGGTCTGTCGTAAATTTTACTGCTGCTGAAAGTGAAACTTCAATATGCCGGTAAGAACTTATTTAAAAATAAGACTTATGTCGTGTGTTGTGGAGAAAAGAACGAAGTCCCGTAGGACGACTTGGGCCACAAGCTGTTGACCTGCTGGAAGGTTCTTAAAAGACTAAAGACTTAAACAGCTAGAACGTACCGTCATGACTGTCATAAGCCCCTTTCGTCAAACAATTAAAATTAACTTCAACTGGCACCATTTATTACCGATTGTCAGACGAGTCGCATATGGCCCTTCTCGTGACGAAGATCGCCTAACGTTCCTGAGGCACCAAATCGGGCACAAACGAAAACATTCGAAATACACGTGCAGTGCCGCACCATAACTTCGACAAGGTTAATAATTTGGGTTTTTCTTAAGTTATCTAGGGTTTTATTTCTGAGTTGTTACAATTAAGGGCTTACTTACTAACTTAACTAAGAGGATACTTGCGTTCCTTCGCGACACTCCCGACACCTCACCGAATCGTCACCTCGAGAAAAAAGAGAGAACGTCCCAGTTTCTCCAACACCTTAAATGCTACTTTCTGGGGCAATAAACCAGCGGCGTACCCTAACCAGAGACCGATTCCCGATCCGTCATGTGGCCAGCCACATCTGAACATCGTAAACCATCCTTGGTCAGAACCGTTGTCGACTGTCCTTCGACCCTCTTTCCTGGTTCTAACAAAGAGATGCTCGACTTTCTTTTGCTTCATGCGGCTCTCGACCCAGGATAATTACTGGGAAAATTCCAGTAACGCTGCGAACCACATGAACTCAGTGACCATACACATGGGCGTATCATCAGGGTACCTCACTCTTTATTCCCCTAACCTAGCCTAGATTATAGCTACTTTACAATGTACATCCTCCTATTTATATCTAAATTTGGTCAGACGGCAACAATTATACTTATTAATTAATATTTACAAAATATTGCAGCGATCTGACAAACGGATCCTACAATAATGTCGATTTTTTTGCAAAATATTTTAGCGTTAATTCCTATAACAAATCCAATCATATCAATAGTTCAAACGTTGACCTTCGGTAATAATGACCCTTTTCCCGTCTTTCCGCAAAAAAAAATCGACTCCGTGTTGAAAGCACTTTTTCGATTTTTGACCAAATTTCCACTTTTTTCGGGAGAATGGAAGTGCTGCTGCGAAAGCGCGTGCTGCGTCGATCGGAACGGATGATTGTCCGAAGGGGCTAAACCTGGCGAGTACGGCCGGCGGGGGTGGCACGTCCCATTTAACGCTTTCCAAATATTTTTTTTGCTGACTTTCCTACGTGAGGCCGAGCATTATCCTGTTGAAAAATAACTCTATCGTGTCTTTGGGCATACTCCGGTCATTTTCCTCGGCTTTATTTTATCAGTTGTTTTCGGTGTCGATCGCCAGTAACCGTTTCACCAGCAATCCGTAAAGCCCAGCTCCCTTAGTATCCCAGTAAGTACACAGCAGGACCTTCTTTCCATGGATATTGTGTGCTGGTTGTGATGTTGGCTGGATCTCCCCATGATTTTTTGACTGTTGGGTTGTCAAAAATAAATCCACTTCTCATCAGCTGTGATAGCTCGATGTAAAAAACCCTTTCGTTTCTGCCCGGCAGGCAAAACTTCACAAAGGGTTTTTCGCTTTTCAATATACACGTATATGGCGCCCATTTTCCTTCCTTCCGACCCTTTTCCGATGCATGCAGACGTTCGAAAAGGGTGGGTCGGGCGGCATTCAAGATTTCTGCCAATTCTTCCAATGTTTCAGTGGGATCCTCGTGCAATAATTCTTGCAAATCAGCGAATTCAAATTGCTTAGGCTGTCCTGGTCGCTGCCCGTCTTTTATGTCAAAATCGTCACTCTTAAAACGGTTAAATCATCGTTCACAACCTCTTTATGATGGAGCGTGTTCACCATACGCCTCAAGTAACCATCGATAACTCTCTTTTTCAAATGAAAGAAGGTTATTAAACTTCTCCGCAGAACGTCTTTTCCTGGCACGAAAGTCGCCACATTCAGAGCTGTGAAAACTATCTTTATCGCACAGGGGCAATTAATGGCGAACCGGCTTTGAATGCGGTATGTTTACCTCTGAAGACGTTATCGATATCGCTGGTTTATATTAACAAACGAATCAGCAACGCAATCTCTTAGGAAAATAGACGTTATTAATCCAAAAAAACCTATTATTATCATCAGTTGATATCGCCAATAATTAGTATTACAACACTCATTATGGCACACTACTTCCTATATCTGAGGACGTCCGGCATGTGTGGCGCCTCGGCAACATGAATATGCCGCTTTGAGAAAATGTCACACATATTTATTTAACCTGTGCCTCATTTATTTTTTTTATTTATTTGAGGACGTAGATAACGACAAATTAAACCCAATTTGTAAAATCGATCTCCGCATATTGTCACCCCCGTCGTGAATGTAAAATATTACCCCGTCACGAAAGATTGTTCGGTTCTTGGTCAAGCGTATGAGAAGGTGTTTCCGATAAAACTCTCTCTTACTTCCACCCTTCTTTTATAGCCCTTTTTAAATATGGATGAGCAGACTCGTTCAATTTCTATGCCTTGTCCTACAAGTGGCTTTTTCAGCTGATGTCCCCGTATTTGGACCTTTTATTTGGACCGAAGTCTGTCAGAAATCGTCTCTATTTTACAACCAAATCTCTCCAACACTCACTTTTCGAGATAGAGTTGTCTGAAAAATTGAGCTTGGGTGCGGATTTATTAAATTTAGCCCAGCGGACACGAGGCAGGAATTCAAATCGGGACCAGTTTATTAATTTGTGAAAGGTTTTATCGATTTCTCCGAAGTTTATTTTCGTTCTTCGTCAATAAGGAAAACCCACGGGTGAGAAAATTTTAATGTAGGGAAAAGTTTTAACGCTCTCGTAAAGTTTCAATATAAATAACGTAATTAAGGAGAGACTAAAATCATTTATACGAAGACAATTTGATAAATTCTTCCGGTTCCGAGACTTTTGATAGGCCGAAGACCGAGAGTAACGAGAAATGCCCCAACTGCCCGAAATCCACCGCGCCGTGAAGTAATAATTCAAAAACTCCTTTGCACGTATAGAGTCATGAGCAGGAGCGTCACACTGCGAATTATGAATAGCTCTTTTTGTTCCTTTTCGCTCACACAAATAGAGAAAAAACATCTTCAAACTAACGCTATTTACAGCATAAGAAGGCGTGCAACATATTCTTTATATTTAAAGAAACTACTTCAATTCTAGGATACATAGCGTATTTATAAAGAAAATAGTGCTTTAAACAAATATATAAGTTGTTGTGGAAGAAGCATCAACGCGTCATGCCAATAACTTAAATATATATATATATAAATAAATCTCCTCTTCGGCACGTAATGCACCCCATAATATATACTGCGTGACAGAAGAGAGAACACCCTGTAAAAATAATTTTTGTTATGCGTGTTTCTTACACCAAAACAAATACTTTATTAAAATAATGAACAAATTTAATTGTTAAAAACGCCAACCAAAAAAAAATAAATAATTTGTCGGCCCTCCGCCGTGTCTCATATATTCCTGTACGCGTCTAGGCATGGATCTAATGAGGTGATTGATGTCCTCTTGGGGAATCCCATTCCAGGTTAACTGGACAGCATGACATAGCGCCGCTAACGTTTGTGGGGGAAGAGGTAAATTATGCAACCTTCTATCTACAATATCCCATAGATGTTCAATCGGTGAGAGGTCTGGAGATAACGAATTGATTGTATTTTGTTGAAAGAAGCCCATGATCACTCTAGCCACATGTGGTGCAATGTCCTGCTGAAAGACTGGATTAACAAGAGTTTCCAGATAAGGCACGACATGAGGTTGCAGAACTTCTTGGATGAACCGTTGGGCTGTCATTATGCTTCTAATGAAAAGACTGCTACCATATGCAATAGCACTCCAAGCCATTACGCCAACAGTCTCATGGGCATGCCTCTGTATTATAAATTAAGGATCCCGTCTTTCGCTCTGTCTTCTTCTTACTCTTGCCCAATCATCATGCACAACCAAACAGAACCTGGATTCGTCACTAAACACGATATTATCCCATTCCAGGTTCCAATCTATCCCTTCTTTGCACCACTGCAGTCGATTTCGATGATTATTTGCGGTGAGGGGTTACACAAGATGGGGATGGTAGGAAATCAGTCCAAGATTCCGTCTTCGGCGATAAATGGTTTGAGTTCCAATGGGCCTTCCATATTCGGCAAACCACCGATCTGCCAGCATCTCCGACGAGTTCTTCAGGATCGTCCAGTACCTCTCCTTCTCCCTGTTTACTCTTCTTGGAACCATGCCTGAACAACGTCTCGCTACAGTGTTTACACTACGGTTCAATCTAGTGACGATTTCCCTAAATGACCACCCTCTCGGGTTTTTGGTGTTCTCACATACAAATATGCGTACCGAAAATTATTTAAATAAAAACATTTTTACGGGGTGTTCTCTTTTCCATGTTACACAGCATATAATAATTGCAGCGCTTGACCATCAGTGCAAATTAATCAGATAATAGTAAAGAGGTTGTAAGGCAAGCTGGCACTACTCATCGAAACAATAACAAACAGGTCATCTTTCGTCGCCCTGCTGTGTCCACTATGACTTGCTTAATTATACCGAACCTATTTGACGTGTTTGGAATAATCCAATATCTTCTGCCTGGGGATCTAGATATGTGTATGCGTTTGGTCAGAACACGAGACTGATTAGAATTTGAATGTTTATACAGTGCATTATAAAATCATGCCTTTGGCAAGTAGAATTGCAATTTATGACAATTTACGGTTCTGGACAAAAATATGGAACGTAGTAAATCCGTCATGGAGATGTTATTATCATTCGGTCAATTTTTTACTGACCGAGATGAATGTTTAGGGTCGTTGCCCCGCTGGAAACGACGAAGACGAAGTAAAGGCACATCTCCACCAGCAAATGGCGGCGTATGGTCCTCAAGGATGGCATTGTATTGAAACCGATCCGGAATTCCCTGAATTTTGACCAGTGGTCCAACGCCGGATCGAGCGAAACACTTCCAAACCACCATGCTGCCACCGCCATGTTTCGTCATTGGTTTTTGATGGTTGGGATCAAACCTAGTTCCCACATGTCGACGAACATAACTTTTCCCATCGGAATCGAAAACGTAAACTTCAGTTTCATTACTGAAAAAACAGTACTCCACTTTGAAGATGACTCAAACAAATGTCACTGGGCAAATTTGGTTCTGGCTCTTCTGTCCTTTTTAGAATTTAAGGGCTCCCTCACTGCATCCCCTCTTACCAATCCCGTTTCTGACAACCGAGTGCGATCGCTTATATCGATGTCACTATTGTTGCTGACTTCTTGGTTTATAATCCTGGAGAACTTGCCAGGATCCGGACATTAATTTTTTTAATCCGTCGATCGGTAGTGGCATTCGCTCTCCTTGGACGTCCAGATTTTAGACCTTCTTTTACATCCCCATAAGGGCCAAACTTTTTTTTAATTTCGAAAACGGCCCCTTGGCAGCTTTTTAACGTCTTTGCAGCGCGTTGTCGGGTGTGGCCATCACGTGACGTTTGAGGTATTGAATTTCGGAAATCTTCCAAAAAATACTTTCTCTTTGGCATATTTCGTAAAAAATGCACTACACGATCTAGCTGACTAACTGATAATGCCCGCATAACCAACAACACTGCATAGTATTCCACACCTTCACCTTCTCAACAAACTTTGAGAGCGATAACAAAAATGATCACCAAGGAAACGTTGTTTCAAAAGGTATTCCATACTTTCGCCCGCAACTGTATACAACAGAGTTGCTCTGCGGAGAGTCGGGATAATCCTAGAGGTCCAGTGGCGTGCCCCGGGTTTTTCGTCATCGTAAAAAGTAACGTTTTAAATGCGAAAATCATATCGAATAATTTTTTATTATGTCTGTTGTTCGAGTGGAACCATGTTTCTTTTTAAGTTTTTATAATTCAGTGATGGGTAAAAGTAATAACAGCGATTTATTAAGGTTGCCTTCATCCACTTTAAAAATTAACGAAAATATTAATCCTGAGAGCACAAAGACGTTGTGGTGATTATTCTTACGAATTGTAGGAGATCTTTACCGCTTTTTATTAAAGCAGAGAGCAATGATGAAAGCTGCATTTTGACTTTAATAACGACTGAGAAAGATAAATGGGGACGTTAATTCGTTTGGAGATTGCAGAGCTCCAGGCGATTTTTCTAATATAAAATATAAATTACTCCGTATGCAACACTCTATATTGTCATAATCACCCCTCGCACGGACACAGAGGATTATTATGACCAAATATATTCTCACAAATTGTCCATCAATGTTTAGTTACTATGTCCCTTTGTCCTTTGTAAAGAGAGCATGGAAATAAACCGGCACGTGCACGTTGACAAAACAACTACACAACAGGAACATGGACCTAATTTTTTATAATTTATTTTTGGTCGATTGCATTGTTTATTCTTTAATCACTTAAAGTGCACCATCCCATTTATTACTTGATAATTACGAATTGCATCCTCGCATCCAATAGACATGTCGGTCTCCAATTGGAAATAGAAGATGCAGAAGATGAAAGAAATTTTTAAGGAGCGTGGAAATGGCGCGGAATCAACTCTTCTGGATTTTACGTCTGGATGGACCGTTGCAGAACCGACTGATACCATTTATTCTCAGGGCAGTGATCTGTGACTGAATTTGTTCCTGGCTCATAAAACAACTTTTTTTTTCTCGGAAATCATTCCATATGACGTTGTAAAATCTATCCCGTTACGCTTCTTCGACTTTGCACAAAAAGGGGCGCGGAACGATGGTTAATTTTTCTAATCACCTCGTCTGGCTCGATCGCAATATGGCACGAGCTATTTTTAATTTTTTTTCAAACTTTCCCTCATGAGTAATCCTTTATCAATAGCCCGTAGGGCCCTACCAAGGCGTGTCTCACTACACCTACTTTTTTAAAATAATAAAAGTAAAAGCGTTCTCTAAAAAAAAAACAAAAAAACCGTTTAATGGAAAGGATATTCAGTTTTTGTCTCAGCTAAATACGGTACGATCCCGGTCGAACTACTCTCAAACTTATTCTCTGGTTTGCTGATTCAAATTCGTGTTGTTGGCCTGGCTCCCGTGAAATATGAAATATCTATGGAGCCGCTAAGGGTTATTTCCGGACTCACAGACCTAAACGAACTGTACCTGTAAAAATACATGAGAACGGCAAAATAAAACGGGCTTTAATTGCGGATAATTACATAGAAGTCTTAACAAGCACTGTTAAGGCGTGGACATTAACATGCGCTCGATAATTTCTTCTTTGCTGCACGTGTGATTTTACTATGTTTTTTTTTGCTGAATTTCTGGTACGAACATTCCAGTTTATTACTATTTGTCATAGTTAAGGTGTAAAATGTTTTTCCTTACTAATGTCGGTTTTAAACAATAAATTCGTTTTGATCCAAACGCTTGACGAAATGACCATTTAAAACGTCGAATCTAACTAAAACACGGCGTGCAAACGGCCGTTTCCAGGCTTTAAAATATGTGACTGGCACAGCGTTACGTTCCCGGAATCGAATTATGTTTTATAGCTGAAAAGCTGTACTTTCCCACCACTACTGATAATTTATACTTTCACCCCCGTGCAACCAACATTTATTACATCACGAGTGATCTGTTGAAGTGTTGCCTCCCTGGATGCGCTAATAAATTCAAGCAGGAAGGAGTCACTACTGGAAAAAGCGAATAATACAGAGTTATTTATCGGCAATTAAAAAAGAACATTTTCTCGTTATCTCATTATTCAATCGGACAACAGAGCACGGGGGTGAGACAGAGGACAACTGTTATTTTATCGTCGAGAAGAAAAGAAAAGTAATTACATTAGGACCGTTCGGTGTCCCTAAAGGTTATTTTCCTTTGCGCAATAAGTTCATGGATAATTAGGTTCTGGAACGCGGCATTTCTATTGTGCAAATGGAAAAGACAAAGGGATTGTTAAGCTCAAACCGTATTTTATAGTGTACGCGGAACCTGGATATCTAAATATCCATTTAACGTAGCTTAAAACTACTTTTCCGCCGCATTGTGCAGAACATGTTAAGAACCGCAGGGAAAGCAAAAAAGCTTTCGCTGGCCTTATTCCACCTGCTCATCAATCTCGGCACTACGACCTTCAGTAGAAGTCTCCAGAAAAATTTAATTATACGTTTTCTAACGTGCAAATAAGCTTTTTTTTTATGCCAAGCTCATATAAGTAATGCCTCTTTTATCCGCATTTGGGCGAATTTAACTTGGTATATAGCCTCTTGAATAACAGAATTAAGCGGCATATTCCATTATCCCAAATGAAGCTTTATGTGAGCTCTAAAAAGGCTTTTATCCTGATCAGTCTAACTATCTGCGTTACTCATTAATTAATTGCCAGATATTTAAACCTGTGCATAAAACACTGCTTGAAAAAGTAATTAATTAATAATTTATGAGTGAAAATTGGAATTTTCATTAAACTCTTGTAGCGCTCATAATGAGAAACCGTAAACCGTCGGTCCATCTGATTCCCATTGCGTGGACGCCCCACATTGACGGTGCCGTCAAATGGTGCGCCAGTGGTTCGGGACGTGCCGCACGTCGTCCGCAGAAGGCGCATCGGCAACCTGCGCGCGCAACAGTCGGCGCAGTTCTGCGGTATAAATGCGGTGTAGTTCTCCTGCGTTCCGAGACAAATCGTCTGTCGCATCACCGTTTATGTGCGCCCGTGTGGGGTGGCTGTATAGTCGTAAACGGTTCGAATTAGAAAAACTAATAATTCGTTTGTTGTTATGTTAATTTGTTGATATTTTTCTGAAGGGAACAATCAATCGTATGTCCCTCATAACATCCGTCTGACACTTGGAAGATGCCGACGTCAACTCCCTTTTCCAGCAAAGAAACGACCGCGGTGGCGACAATTAATTTTTCTCATATCTGATCATTGTTTAATAAAAATAAAGCTCAAAAAATTTTTGTAACCGTCCGATTCTTGTTGACACACAGAATAATTAATCACTGAACAAAGACGCTCCCGAAAGAATTTATCTTCCCTCTCTCGCATGGGTGGAAACGTTCTAGTTGGCTCATAAAGATATTTTTTTAAAGTGATGCGATAAGGAAGAGAAAGGAACCATCTGGAAAAATAAATCAGGACAATGATAAAAGAGAATAACGATCTGTTGCGATACTGAGGTATTGGGGAATAGATGTTTTGTGTGGAGGAATGCAATAACATAATTTATCCCCAACAACAAACAATTTAAATCACTCACTGAGAAAGTGGGTCATCTATTTTTGGGCTTTTAAAAATTACCAACTGAAAAGATTAGGAAAATAAGTTCGCTACACAGGGTGTCCCAACGAATATGGGCCTCCATCCGTATCTTGGAAACTATGACTAGAAGAAAGTTGAAACTTGGACATCATGCTGAAGTGGAGGTGATCTATTGATTAAAAATATTTTCATGAAAATACCACTTCCGGTTATACCGGAAATGAATGTCAACTCGCTTAGTTTAACCGGAACACCCTATATATTATAACAGATTTCGATTCTGTGGAACGATACGTTTATTTTTCGTATATGGTGTTCCATGCCTAAATTTTGCGGTTTTCCAGATATTTAGAACTTTCCGAAAATAATTCGAGCTTCGGCCATGAATGTATTTTCTAATAATTCGAAAACGAGTAAGTATTTTGCAATGGAATTCTGCGTTATTGTACAAAATGCTTTACAGTCCTCGGATCAGAGAGTTAAATTAAGTTTCCTCATACAGGGTATTCGAAAAGAGAGTCCAAAGTTATCATTCGAGAATTGTAAAAAACTCAAATTTTTCAAATAGGAACCCCCACCCAATACCAAAAATAAGTACTACTTTCGATTCAATTGTCTAAATGCAAATCTAACCGTTTTCATTGTATTAAAAAAAACACTTTTCAATGTTCAGTCCTTAACGATAACTAATCTAGTTGAACTAAGTTGAAAACTTCTTCCTAGCCATAGTTTCCAAGATACGATAGTGACCCGTATTCGTTGGACGCCCTGTATATACAACAAAATTATCGTTATTTATGGTTTCAAACAAATGTATGAGTAGTGTGGAAGCATCAGTAAAGTGATAGATTGCAAAAGAAAACCGGAGCGTTCGTATAAACCCTGTGTGCAACGCAGACCTGGACGGTGCCGGCAATTATTTCATTCTATTTGCATCTGAGGCTCATTTTTCCTAATGAAAGTGTAACTCATGTGTGTGCTTAAAGGACATTTCGGGAGCCTGACAGTGTTGTTAGCTTACCTTAAAACAAATTTATGTTTCACATTTCTTTCCTCGTGTAGTAGTAGTGGTACAGATTAGGCTATTGTCGGCCCCCACCCTTTCCGTTTTACACCGTACGAGACGAATTCCTCCCACTCCGCAAAACGCTCCGTCCTCTTTATGAAGGACGGAGAGAATCCTGTCCCATTCGAAAGACAGAAATTTCTTCTGGAGGACGGTTTCCCTCTTCAGCCTTAAGCCTCGGCTTAAAGACTTAAATTCGTGAAATTCGAAAGATTTGAATTTACGAATTTACGACTGAAAAGTATATTGCTTAATGTATGTATATTTCTCTCAACCAGAGCGATCTTTCTCGTGTTGCATCGCCGAAACACTTCGGGTCAATTGGGTCAGACAAACCACGACTTTTATTAGTAATTCTGTCTCTCCTCTCGTGGCAGTACGATTGATCGGAAGATTTATTTTCTGAGAGAAATAGGTTAAGCTCGGAATTTTTACCGTTTGCAGTGAAATAGGTGCAATGAATACAAATTTAGTAATAAAATTAAAAATTGGACGGGCTCGGAGACACACATTTTTTCATCTCGATAAACAACATAATAATTTGCGGTTTGTCCCTAATTCGGGACAATAACACAAGTACATATTTATTGGATAAAGTACGATATTGAATAATAGACAATTTTATTCAAATTTACGATTAATGGTCGGTTTTCACAATAAAATAACAACCCTTTAAAAACATGATGATAAATTCATTTCGAAATGGAAATACTCGTGTTCGAATCCCTACAGAATAATATGGTATATATTAAATTCAGAGATCCATGTTAAGTCTAAATATGTCATTATTTTATCGGCTGAACAGTAATTAAACATTCACAATACACTAATATTTTCCAATCAAATTCCCAAATTTGCGAGGCGGCAAACTTTCCACAGTCGCCCCACAGCTTAGACGTGTTCCATTAAATGGATAACCAGTTTAGGGGCACAATTTGTTCCAAAAGTTAATAAATTTCGGCTTGATATTTAACGGGGAAAATTAGAGAACTTCATCACCAGAAATTCCTTTTTATTTTAGAACTTTCTGCTCAGTCTCTCGTTAATTAAATGGGAATGGGGGTCGCTAGATTGACAAGCAACCGTAATATTTATAAAATTAGCTTTAATAATCGAACGAGGGAGTTTTCCAATGGAGTTTTTCCGAACAAACGTTTCCCAGGGATATTAATTAAATTTGGCAACCCCCCCCCCCTTTTTTATATAACGCTCACAGCCGTAACAATTAAACGTCCGATAGAATCCCAGAGATTTCAATAAATACGCGATTTCATTCTAGCGGATTTAATCCACTTGGACTCTAAATATAATATATTATTCTATCCGTCTTTAACCTTTTTGCGAGATGGAAAAAATTTAATGCAAAATATTCTCATTTTATGCGGTTCCTGTTGAAGCCGTAAAAATGGCAATTGGACCATTCATTTCAACCCCCTCTTGTATGAGATTCATTTCGCCGAGTGCAATATGCCAGACGTCAAAACTCAAGCTCAACGATTCGCTATTCAGCTTTACTATTTAATCTGGAACGGAAATTTTACGCCTGTATGGAAAAGCCTCGAAGTCTGTTTTATTTGAAGTGATTCTACTTATTGATCCCGAGTGCATGAATTTTACGAAATTAAATCCTTTTTAAAAATTTCCATAAAGTCAGATCCATCATCCGGTCGCCTTAGAGCAAAATTATTGAGGTAGTAAATTCACCTGAAGTATAATTTTCATGGAAACGGAGACACCCGTTACCAACAAGTCAGCGTTTCCGATTGAACAAGAATTCTAAGTTCCTGCTAACTTGGTGGAATTTCATTTATCTAGCTCGTACAGTGAGTAATTATTACGGTTAATATCGTAATAACGGTCACTGAGCTTCTACATAGAGCAAAAACCTCAGTTGCCCAATTCGATCCTTTAACTAGATAATTTAGTAATAGTTTGCTCACAGTTGCTCTTCTGTTGCTCTTGAAATTGCAGTCGCATTACAATAGGCCTTTGCATAGCCAGCCAGAAAATAAAATGTAGGTTAAACCAATGGGAATGCATAAATAACCCTTATCTACGTTAGTCGCTGAGATATGTTCTTATGTTTGCCTACTTGCCTTGAAACCTGCTTTATAGACCTACATAGTTAGCTTCTAATCCGGCATTAAAATCCACATTCCGGAAGAAATTATTTCAAGTCGCGATTTACATACCTAAGTTTCCGGATATATAATATACAGTGGCGGACAAAAGTTCGGAAACTTTTTCATTTTTTGAAGCTCATTCGAGTATGTCTTTTCAGGGGTCCCTCGTGTGCATAAAATTTTTGTTTATGACTAACAAAAATCTCCGATTTATTTCTCTATTACGCATGCGTTCCTTAATTTTTTTAACGGGCCAAAACAATTTTTTACTCCGACGAAAGTTAAGAAACTTTTTGTTTATCTTCAGTTATTGCAACAATTTTGAACAAGACGCGAGCGAATTATTATTATACTATAAACATGGACAAGGCTAAATGTACATCTCGCGATTTGGAACAGAAAATTGTCCAATTATATGAAAGTGGCGGAAAACAAGCCCACATCTGAAAAAGTCTCTAAATTTGCAAAAGTGTCATCTCGAAGATTATATCTGCTTATCTTGGTGGTAATAAAAGTCTTGTAACAGCGAAAAGTGCAGAACGACCACGAAAAACTTTCGCCGCAGTTGATAAAGTCATTAAAAAAATCTCAGAAAAAGATCCACGTAAGGGTTGCTGTCGAGCAACCCCCCGTATCAAAGAAGAATATCGAGGCTCGTCTTCGTTTTGCTCGGGACCACGTGGCGTGGACTTGATAAAAATGGCGCACTGTCCTTTGGAGTGACGAATGCCAATTTCAAATATTTGGATCGGATGGAAGACACTTCGTAAGACGACCAAAAGGCAAAAGATACGACGTAAAGTACCGAGTACCGACGGTGAAACGTGGAGGTGGCAGCGTTACAGGGGTGCTTTAGTCGGCCTGACACTGGATCGATTGTGGAGGTCAAAGGAAACTGGACAAACTCCAACATCGGGACATCTTGGAGGGTCGAATGTTGCCTTTTGCAGAGTGTGAAATGCCTATTCGTCGGAGATTCGAACAAGATAATGACCCCGAGCTTACTTCGAAGCTCGTTAAAAATTGGTTATCAACAAAGAAGGTGGATTTAATGGACTGGCCATCGCGACCGCCAGACTTAAATCCCATTGAGCACCTGTGGGAAATACTAAATCGTCGTATTCGTTTGAAAAATATTCGAAATGGGGCTGAACTTCTTGGTACCACGACGGACGAGTGGAAAAACATTCCTGAAGAAGCGTGTGTCAAACTTGTAGATTTGACGCCCAGAATATCTCAAGCAGTAATTAATGCAAAAAGATACGGAACCGAATGTTAATTTTTACTTTTTTTGTAACAAAGATCTTTTGTAAACAGCAGCTTCTAAACTTTTGTCCGCCACTGTATATATAACATTATTTTAATAATTAACCGTTAGAAGTTAAAAATAATCTACAAAACCAATGGGGAGGAATATTGCCAAATTTTTCACTTTTCTCTTCGCTTACTTTCGAAAAATTAAAAAGTTCTAAATTTTAAAATTAGATTTTCCCATTTTCAAAGCCTTTAGCTAAAATTTTAATGTAGACAGAGAGATAATGTGCGCTTGTTGGGCTTTAGGCAAACATTTTAGGTGCAGCTTAAATATTAAGGGACGTTTTACTTTAAGGATCATCTAAAGTGCGGTTCTTAAATTCAGGTCACGGCCGCGACATGCCCATATTTACATTGACCGTTCCTGCAAGACCTTATTTGAAAGTTGTTCCAACTAGTTGTAAAATCACTACAACTACCTTGTGTACGAAGACGCGGCTGAAATGTAATTAAATTATGAAAAGAGCTTACCTGAATGAAGCTCAGTCTTAATTATAGGATGCTTCGTTGAAGTAAATAAGTTTCCACCCTAAACTAGCTCTTTCGATTCAGTATTGTTGCAGGAAAATACTATACCCATAGTAGGTACAGGAATTATTCTATAAGGCCTACACACTATACGCTGACCGAGGGGAATTGTGTGAGATTAACGCAATGCGGAGATACACCAAAACTGCCTTATTTACCGCATGATTTTAGTAGGAGAAGCATAATAACATTTTAATTACTTAATTGATGGAGTTTCGTCACGTGGTCGCAGGGGAACTCTAAAAGTAATCATTTTGTCCGAATTTTTTTGGTTGTTGTTGAATAATTCCCAAATGAAACAATGTTCACATTAGCCCATTTAAACATCTCTAAAAACGTGCAAAACCCGTACGAATCCAAATATTTAATTTTCGCTAGTTCGGCCTTTCTCCTAATGGAACTTCATCCCATTAACCCTCTGCCGGGCTTTGTTTCCATAGTCATGAAAAATTATCGTTCATAACATGCAAATTTCGATTTACCGGTAATTTTCCAGACGATGGCATTTTAGAACATATTTCTAGAATTTACACCCCGCAAAATTGCTGCATGGTCCTGCATAGACTGCTTTGGTACGAGGATTGTCGGCTTTTGCGGCCCCACAATTCGTTAGGAATTTGATGTCGCGAATAGGTGCCCGATAATGTGTTCGTGACCTGAAGTGGGCCTTTAACCAAATGATCACGAAACTTATTTGGGGTCCGAAAAAGCCGCAAATTACCGAAAAAAAAACCTCACAAAAAATGCCAAAGGTTCATCTGAATATTTTTCGCAGGCTAAAACTTTTGTGGTAGATAACGAAACCTTTCTATTCAGTCACCAATCATGCATAATGTATGGTCTGCCAGTTTACTTATGAAAATGCACCCTTAAATTTAGGCGAAAGTTGCTTTGTTTGTCTTCAGGTAAATTGAAATTGTTCGTTTACTCTTACGTCACCTGCATTTTCGGTGGGCGGTTCGCTGATAAATATTTACAGTAATATAAGACTTTGAGGGAATCGAAAAGTCTGTTTTCAGATTTAAAATGAATAAAACACGCCAAATAATCCCTTTCAAATTCCTCACTTGTTGACGGCAAGCCCTTAGGGCATACATCTTTTTTTGTGTCCGGAACGTTATCGTAAGTAAACACCTGCGTTGTAGCAATTTTATAATGGCTTACGCTAAGCCTTGCAGAGCAACTATCGTGAAATAAAATGTTTTAACGTTTTCCGGATCGTAAACTACATTCTTTTCTTAATAATTTCCCGATCTGGAAACGCGATACTTTTCTAATAAGCATTAAATAAAGCGTATGCTCGTTCGGGGCTATCGTGTCCGAATTTCGCCGAAAACTCCTCGGGCGAAAGCTGACGGACTAATAGTCTTAACAGAGTTATCTAAACCTTGCGAAACTAAACCTTAGAACAATGCTCCTTTTGAGTTGCTTTGATAATGCATTTTTTTATTGTTCTAATAAACGAACTCTCGGGTTGCCGGAAACGTTATTGACGTGTTCTTATCATTAAAGGCCTCGTTAAACAATATCGTAATTTATAACAGTCAATCTCACAATCTCATTAATAATGTTGTTATGAGCGGGTGCTTATGGGTAAGTTTACTCTTTCATAAATAACAATTTTAACGCTTTACTACCTGAAACAGAAGGATATGGATATGAATAAATGGAAAAACTCCTAGTCCTTGGAAATCCAGATATAATTGCAAACCAAGAAGCGTTTCAAAGTCTACGTGGAACTTTATTAAAATTTGTTCTCTCGCTTTTAAAGAAAAAGGTTCCATTTCAAAGCGATTCTCATTTTGTTTAGAGTTAAGATGCACTCCCCAGTCTAGGAAGGATGTCTTAAGAATAGCGAGATAAAGTTTAGTTGAAAGTAAATGACCGAACATTTCGCATATTCAAACTAAATTATTTTATTATTATATAATTAAATTAAATTATGTCTGTTCATGCAAGAATAAAAAGGACGCAATTATCGGACACGCTAAGAAATTATGATATTAGAGAGTTGCCAACTTCATTTTTCAGACTAAATGAATTCATAATTAACATTTCTCGGACATAAAGCAGAAGCTTGAGGACATGACGGAGGGACGCGGAGATTGATGTCGGTCCGGATTTTTTACTGCGTTAAGCAGAAATTCCCCATTGCTGACGTCACGATCGTATGTGGTCAGATGTGTCGTTATTTCATTAACTCAGTCTCATTTCATCGTTTTTCACGCAACTCACATAACTTTCTAAAGTATTCCAATTGAATTGATTCCTGCCATTTCGTTCACACCTGCGACCTGCAAGTAATGGCAGAATTGTCTCGCTGGTTCTTCAATTTGGGGGTCAGAGACAATGTTGATTTTTGGAATGGGCATTCGGTTGGTAAAGAATAGTTTTAACGGAATTGTGAGCTCTAGACTGTAACGGGTCAGTGGAGAAATCCCTGCGAATTTCAACGGTCCCAGTGACAGTAATAAGTACGTGTCGCCGAAAACGGGAAATCTGGAAAGAACCAGCTCCAGCAATCGTCGTTCCAGCATTAAGTCGTTATTCGACTAAAATTATGCCTTAAGACGACCGAAATAGCAATTGAATCTAAAATAAGTAAAAGTAATTTGCCTAATGCAAACCATTTCGTTGTGTTCGGTTCCTAGAGCTGCAACTTTCGAAAATTGCAAAACGACTATGACATGATGGTAACTCGGGGCCCATCAATCATGTCAAGTTAAAATATAACACAGCGACACTGTCATTTCCTGAATATATTCCGTTTTAAATGTGATATATTAGCAACGTGGAAATATCAAAGGAACGCAGGAGTCGAAGCCGTCTATCCCAGTTTTAAACTATGTGCGATCTCTAATTTAGCTGTCTCCTTTGTCAACAATTCTATTCTGACATAAATTCCTCTCTAAAGATTTTCCTTTATCTCAAAACAGATATCGAAAGGTTTCGAAATAGTTTCCCTTCGGAAGCTTTAAGCATTTTAATAGAACCGTTACCCGCGTCTTTAGAATGTTCTCATGCCCATGGTAACGCGGCTCTTTCAGAAGTTCCAGTTCTGATTAAACGAAAACTTGCTTGAAGCGTCTATGGGGAAAGTTTTCAAGAAGTTGCTGTTCAGATTTTATCAGAGGTTCCTATTTAATTTTGGTTCTGACAGTTTGCCATATATAGACTGAAATTATTATCAATTGTTGTGATCTAATACTGACTTAATTGCGTCTATGACGAAATTGATGAAACTTCGAACGCCATTATTATCTTAAAAGCTGTCAGAGATAGGTCTTCCCTGGTAAATATACTGCATGCCTGGAATTTTGGCAGAACTGAACATTATAATATTACACCAACCCGGCAGAGCGTTACGGAGACATTTTGGTATTTTAAGAAAAAGGTGCGGCCCTTTGGAAAGTTGTTATCACAAGATTTGTCCTGTACATACAGTGTGGCCCATTTGTTTTGAGGTCAATCTGTAAAAAGTTGATCGATTGCGCGATTTAGCCCGGATTTACCTTTAATTATGGAGCTTGATAAACGGCGCATTTGCATCAGAAATGGCCTCGCTGACGTAAAATCCAAGGCCTGCTAGGACAGTTTCTAGGAGCGAAATCTGAATAAATCATATTAGCGATTTTCTTAGAAACGATCTGTGCACGCCACTGTGTTGACCACCCCTCAGCACGGGCCCGTACCGAGTTTTATCGAGAAATTTTAATTAATAAACGATTTTGTGGAAGAATTAAAACTGCGCCCTCAGTGTTTGTTTATTCCCAAAAATTCATAGTCGGCCATGGAGAACAAGTGAAGTGTTTAACTGTCAAACAAACGCAGCAAACATCAACGTCGATATCGGAACTTATTTGTGTTTAATGCAAATCAAATTGTTAATCGTGATAATTATGGACAATTTGAGTGCAAGAGAAAAAACGGAAATTGTTCGTCTTGTTGAAGACATCGTGCGCTCGCTCGGCACCAGAAGCTGCGCCAGAATGCAGAATTCACCATCAGACATCCAGATAGACCGGTAAGTCGAAGTACTGCTGTACCCATAAATAATATTTTCGACGACTTTTATTATGAATAAATTAAGTTTAATTGTTTCTAGTGATGTAATTTTCATTTTTTTTTGTTTTATTTGGTCAGCATAAGCCTAAGACCATGACTAAGTTGTTATAAACCATAAATGTTTGAAAATAAGTAAGTGCCTAGCGGGCATTTTTAATTCTTCTACAAAATCGTTGTTACTTAAAATTTTTCGATGAAATTTTGCACAGGCCCGTGTTGAGGGGTGGTCAACTCAGTGGCGTGCACAGATTTTTTTATCGCTAATATGATTTATTTTTCACAAATTTCGCTCCTAAAAACTGTCATAGTAGGCCTTGAATTTCATGTCGACCACTCCATTCTTGCTGAAAATGTGCTGTTTATTAAGCTCCATAATTCTTTAAAAATCCAGGCTAAATCGCAAAATCAATAAACTTTTTACTGACTGACCCCAAAACAAATAGGTCACACTCTATATATATACAATACATATATTTATTCCCAAAGGAAGGGACTATCGACCATTTGGTCTTTCTGCCCCTGTCGTACAATCGTTCTATTTTGCTAACATACTCCACTATCTATCTATTTTCACTATATAAATTATCGAAAACATAGCAATACTGAGGTCAAAAGGAAGACTTAACAAGCAAAGAAGAGCCCTGCTGCCAATGGCATTCTAGTAATGGTTTTGACGGAAGACGGAATTTTGCTTGTTCCATCTGTCCTGCCAGACAAAGTGGGTTCAATGTTGTCCAATTGTGAGGGTTGTCGTTCCATTCGGACTGTAACTGTAGCAGTTTTTCAGTTACTCTTGTCAAGTGCGTGTGTTCATACAGTAGTTGGTGTGATGGGTTGTGTAGTGGATTTCCAGGATGTCTGATCTTGGTAATCAGCCTAAGTGCAACCTGTTCTATCGTTTGTATGCATGGTTTGGTTTTGTCTGTTGCATTGGCCCTCAACTCGTGACCGTAATCCAGTTATGGTCTGCATATAGCTTTGTATATTTCGGTGGCGATCCCCGTACTGATTCCCTTGTCTTTGTATGTCAGCGACCGAAAGTGTTTCGTCCTTCTGACAATTTCTGTTCTGACGTTCTTTATATGTTTAGTGAACTTTAGTTTTTTGTCGATGGTTACTCCCAGGTATTTGACGTCATTGCTTGGCTCCGTTAACATTATTGTAAGTGAGTTTGGTTTAATTTGATGATTTGACAGTAACAGTTGGTTCTGTAAATCCGACATAAAATGGAATTTTAACGAACAACGCAGATCAGGCGGATGACTTTGCAATATGTATTTCAATTCGTCCGAGTGATTCTGATAGTTTCTACCGAGGAAACATTGTAAACTAAAATGTTAAAATTTACTTCGTGCGTCCATTCAATTCGACCTTGCCATTCCTTTTATGTGAAATTTCTCATCAGAGTGCTGCACAAATATCCGAGAAATTTAGCAGATAACTCTAAAGCAAAGGGGATATACATACTAAATCACACGAATCCACATTGTTTTCTTTGCTTTTACTCAGACGGGTCCAATGTCAAATGCAAATGGACGCTTTCGTTCAGCCCAATAAAATTAAGGACGAGAAGCTCTAGCCAATCCTTCCGATAGTGCGCGCACTATCGAAACACCTTGTATCTTTTACCGATTCCTGCCATTAACTTCCCGTAAAATTCCTGTAAATATTTCCAATTGGTTCACATCTGCAGGCCAAAATTATTATAATAAATTGGAGCATTTCCACCCTGTATGTCTGTACTGAAACGTTTGAAAACTCGTGGTTATATCAGGCGTTATTTCTCAAAAGCAATTATGAACAACTTGTAACGAAGTTACTAAGTTTTGGCCGTAAAATAGAGGGGAAAATTCATTCTGGGAATTACAACTGAACGTTGCCAGTTTAGGAAACATACAAAGCACTGAAACATGCAAGGTTAATGGTTGTAATTTAGCATATCATATGTTCATCAGTATCTTCTGCGCTTTCTGCGAAACTTCTAACTTTGATTGCGGGACTTTTGGCATATCAACGAGGACGTTCGTGATGCCTTCTTGGACATTTCGTATCAAGTTTTTGAATGGAAAGTATTCCGTGAATAATTAGCGAATAAATCGAAATTGTACCGACAAAATATCAAAAGTTGTTATGCATTGGTTTGAGCCTCGTCGTCACATTAAATTAAGCTTAGCAATAATTTAGCTGCACTAAACTCGTAACCTGCCAATAGCTCTGCCCCACAATGCATCACATCTTGCATTGAAATTGGCAATAGTCGAGCCCCACTTTATTACTAACGACTTGGTAATGATCCAGTTCCCTCCAGAGGAAAACCCTCGAGCCTCACGGCTTAAGTCTGGCTAACTACGAGACCAGTTCTGTGTTGATAGTTCTCAATTTGAGTGATGAACGGAAGTGAATTCAAAATTATTTAACGAAGCTATAATTAGTTCACGTATTACTATAGCCGCACACCATTTTATTTCATTAATACATCTTCTTCCAATCACTTCATTACTTCTGCCTCTCAAATCCAAATCATGCTCTTGACTGTTGAATTATCTTTCCCTATCGTCTAGATGCTTATTCGAAACACATTATTTGTGACCCCGTTACCACTAAAAACCTACAGGGAGTGAAACCCGAGTCTTTAATTATATTAATACTTTAGAGGGCGAATCAACAAGTAACCCCCTGATAAACAGTGTTACAGACCATTATGGGGTTTGTCCTTTTCCCACTTCGAACAGAATATGTCCAGAGTTTTAAACGTTTCAAAAATAGATCCCATCAATTGTTGCAAATGACGACTTTGTTGCGATTCTTGGAGTTTTCCCATCATCATCTTAGACCAACCAGACCCAGTTATACCGATCTGCAACGATCTTAAAAAATTCACCACATTTCCAATGCAGGAAGCATCGTGTAGTTCCCGGACTCACGACTTTTCTAAACATCACGGAAAGCTCTTGGACCAATTGATCGAATCATCGAAAGTTCTTTGAGATTGCGAACAGATCTCGTCAAAGCGGTTAGGGGTGGTGGGTGCAAATCCACGCAACTTTCAGTTAAGTGAAACATTGAGACAAGCACGAATAAATTTTAATGAAATTTCATATTGGACCTTCAAATTGGGATGTCACGGACCACTCCTTCGAATACCAGTAATATCCAAGCATCAGTCGGAGAAGGCATTAAAATTAAAAAAAAAATGTAATTGCAGGATTTTGCCACAACAGAAATATTTGAACAGAAAAAAGTCTATTTGATGAGATTTCGTTAATTACGTACCATCTTACCTTTACATATAAAACCGTATAAATCAACAGTATAAATCACCAAATGGTACAAAAACAGAAACAGAAACAGAAACTCGTATTTTATTAGTAAATTTTTCCATTTTTTTTTCTTAATCTCTGCTTTCTTCATTGAATGAGATTCAATCTGAACTGCTGTCCTGCATCCGACTTTGAAGAAGTTATGTCCAACATCGTGGATATCTTTCCACCGTTCGTTCTCTCACTTAACTTTGATGCAGAAAGCTCTAACTTACGTTTTACGGTCCTGATGGCACGTTATTTTCCTCCTTTAGCAAGTGTTTTTTCCATAGCACGGTTTTTTCTCTCTATTGCACATTTTTCTTACTCAGCAGTCAGTCTTTGTTCTTCCCCTGTTTCCTTTTCCAGCGGTTCTTCATTACGTGAAGATGTAAGAAGCGCAAATTTCAACCCTTTACCTGAACGTTTACTAGTTACCTTAATTTTAGGAAGGGGAATGATATCTTCCGAGATATCATTTGAGTATCATCTGTAGACGATACTATTGGTCTGACAGTAGATGAACAAGAAATTCTGCATTACGGGCTTCCAAAATAAGCTGCCACACACCTTCATCGTCTCTAACATTTTAGCTGTCATCGAAGTCAATTGTTCGATCATCGTGATTGATTTCCTCTCCTGGTGGATCCTGGTCTATGACTCCCGATGGAAGAAAGCCAGCTTCTATGACGATATTGGGATCAAACGGATGAATACCTGTCGTATTGACGGCTTGAGCTGCGGTTGCAATGGTTCCTGCTAATGAACTGTAGCTGCAACGCTTTATAAGTTGTAATTCTGTCCAGGACTAGAGACAGCCCACGAGTCTGCAGCGGTATCACAATAATTCTTAGGCGGACCAAAAAACAGCGATCCAGTGGTTGCGTCTTGTGACTGCTGTATGAAGGATACGTGAGGGGTGGATGTTGTGAAATTTGGCATGAGTAATTGCCTGGAGACTTGCGTGAGCAACATGGTTGTCCAAAATAACCAATATTAGCTTTTCCCTGTTTGGATTCGTGTACTTCACGAAATGTTCCAGCCACGTGATGAACGTGGGGCTGTTCATACAACCTTGTCTGTCACATCCATATCGCACCCAGGAGGGGCACCTCGAAGCAGTTGACGATTTTCTGTTTTTCTTGCGTAGACGAAGGAGGAATATAATTTCCTAATGGATTCATTGCACACACGACAGTTACCGTTTGCCCTTGCTCTGCAACCATTGTCTTCCCAACTTCCCTTTTTCCTGTGGGAGCTGCACGAAAGGGACGTTTGTTGGGGAGAGTTTATACCCCGGTTTTGTCCATATTATAAATCTGATTAGCAGTAAAGTTGTTATGTTCCCGCATTGCAGACCCCAAATTATCAAAGTATCGCGAAAGTTGAACTCTATTGAAACCCATTGCCCTGACAACAATGGTCGTTTGTGGTTCTCGCAGAGATAGTCGGTTTAATTTCATAAATTCACGCGTAAAATCCCTACCAGCAAGTCGAGAATCGACTGAAAATTGATGTTTTATTCCATTGCCCCCTGTATATTTGAAAAGGAGAAATCGTGGAGATTTCTGAGTAGGGCCGAAAAAACGCAGATTTAGAGCAACACAGTGGCTGACTAATCTCTTTTCTTCGGATTCAGTAAACGTTTTGCGATATCGCCCAAGTTTATCACTTCCTCCTTTCCTCAGTCGGTCCCGTAAGGTTTTTTCATGGAACCACATTTCCTTGGCAGCCTGGCGCACCAAAAAACTGGTTCCAATTAATCTCCGTGCTTCAAGTAGCTGCTGGTCCGTCACAGGCTTCTAGTCCGTCTTTCTCTTGCAGCTCCTGTAGTTACAAAATGCTTCATTTCTCTATTCTCGACGGGGCGAAACTGCACATGTGGGGCGCGGGGCTTTGCCCCAAATAAATTGCCGGGACGTGCCCTATTTGATGCATTTTAAAGGAATCGTCTTTATCGTGTGTGTTAGTAGACTGAAGTGAGAGTTGGCGCCTAAAATTGAAGTTGGACGCAGTTGCTTTTGATGATGATTAAATGTACCAAGTGTTATCCAGCGCACTTTGTTGAACTATAAGGTGGAATGTCACGATTGTTACATCGAAATTGCCAAAGAAATGGCTCATTTTTTCGGCTCTTCACACGAGGGGCATTTTCACTTTTTGCAAGCAAATAATTTTGCGAGAACCAACCCGCCGCCTGGTGGCCGATCCTTCAACCTACGATTGTATATTTGAACAAACGTTGCGGGACTTCGCCCCCACCTACCCTACATCCACGAATTGATTTTTTAATTGGTAATTTGAATTTTATTAAGTGCTCGGCTGGGAAAAGTCAAATATTCATACATGAACTACTACGTTTAAATATCATATTAACTTCATATCGTATTTCTCGTGTAATCTTTCAAACTTGGATCCTAACAAAGAACAACCTTTAACCCTAATATGAAATGATTATCCATAATCCAGATATCGGCTCTGACATAATACCTAATATCAACTGAAAGATATATTAGGTATTTCCTAGATGCTCTTTCAGCAGGATATCGCAACGAAATCGATAGGCATGATGTGGATTTAGAAATCGTGACGCTCATATCACTTGAATTGTGTGCTTTGATATCCCTGACACCGGATTGGAAAGCTCTTTCTATATATTATTGTCCTCGAAGACGACTGTTACATTATTTGCTTATGAACAACAATGCATTGAACATTTCGTGGGCATCCGACATGAATCTTGCGTCAATAGTAGCGTTCCGCCCAGTCGTTGTACGTACAGGGTAATTACTCACAATGGCCAAGGCGGCACAATAAGCAAGTCCAGAATGCAATAGGCAGATTATCTAACTAAACTAATTTCAAGAATCCGGTCTATGCATACACCGTGTATAAATAACGAAATCTGGAATTTATCACATAATAACATTATCCATTTATTCAATTGCACCCGAGGCATACGAGGAAAATCCGACACAGTGGGAACAAAAATCAATACACCTGGCAGTGTTACTTTGTTACGCTTCGAGCTACGGAACTTGTTACTTTACGGAAAGTTCAATGTAAAGTGCTCACATTCGGTGGCAGTTTAAGAAATCTGCTGGTAATTACTGGTATGGCATCGGTAGGTACTTGACTGGTGAAATCTAGGTCTCTCAAATTGCATCCCTAGGCACAAAGACGTGAAGGCGAAACGCGTTAAAAAATATATCGAAAAAGGGAAAAAATCGTTTTTACGTGTGACGACAAACATTCGAAAGTACGTTATTTATTAACGTTAGAAAATGACTATTTTCGCAATACATGAAATATTGGCAAGTTCGCCAATGGCACGCGTAGCAGTAACTTATCTTCACACGTCTTCAAATTAAGTATCGTAACAGTGCATTTTTACTGACTTATAGCTTTGACCTGCTTCTCACGCCTCATAGGTTTACTACATTACACCATTTGCCTCTACACTGCACTAAACTGATAATAAGTTTTTTTGCGCGGACACTTTTCAGACCTCTCCGGCTGAGTTTTGCAAAATGGCAAAAGACATCTCGGCGGACACCGTGCCGTTGATCCAAACTATCATTTGCACATGTCGCACGTTGGAGAAATCAAAATCAAATTAAAAATTCATGAAATTTTCTTGTCTGCCAGTAGGAAAAGCCGCTCACGAGGGTTTTTCTGGGCGGGACAATAATTTGCTGTGGCGTCATTCGTTCATTACCGTTAAAAAAAAACGAAAAAAATCAGCGGTTTTTTTGGGCCGCATAGCATGTGTTTTTTCCATTCTTCCTATCGATTTCCGGAGCAGAGCCGCTTTCGCCGGATGTTTGCCCACTCGCGATTTTCCGTTTTCGGACTGGTATAAACCCAAAGTATGCCTCAAACTCAAAGACGCTTAATTATGCAAGTACACTCAAGTATGGTCATGTCAATTCACTGCAGACTCATTAATTAATTCAGCAAACCTCTCAATTAGTAAATCTTGATCGATCGAAATGCAACGTGCATGCATTGTGCCACCCAGTGCTCTGGCTCAAACAAAAGGGTAATTAAAAATTCTATTACAGGAACTTAACCGGTGCATATAAAATACGCTTTGGCATATTTCTCTTGGATTTTAGGAAAATACTTTTATTTCTGGAAATATGAAGTGTAACATAATGGAATCGCTTCGAATTTTAAAACTCTCTATCTGCAATTTGATGCATTTAAATGCCCAGAACTTTAAATAAAGTTGGAAATGTTTTTTAAGATTTTCAAAATTTTAAAGTTTCACTTTAAGCGTGGCCACTGAAGCGGTGGAACTGGCTCGAAGCGCCGCCGCGCGTGCGCCCGAAGCAGAGGCGTTCGTTTTTTTTTTTACATTACGATGAACGCCCCTGCGCTTAAATGGAGTCAAGAATGGGCAACATTTTATTTTCAGTAACTCATTTGCATACTGAAGTCCTTCTCCTTTTTGTTTACCCAAGGGAATCACATCGCCAAAGGAATAAAAACTCTTGTTTAAGAAAAGCTAGGAGAGTTGTTTGTCTTGTTGAGAGTCAACACCACTTTTCCCTTTTTGTCCTTGTCGCTCCTAGAGTATTTTATTTTCGCGTTGAGATATTTTACATACGTATAACGAAATCCGATAGTCGGCCAGACATGGCGAACATATAAAGTCTTAATTCAAACGATTTTACACCACAGGCATTTTGAGCGAAAAGAGATAATAAAATTTCCCTTCGACCTCCTTCAATCCTTCAGATATGATTGTGCTAGCTCAGCAGGGCATTCGCAACTATTTATTTTTCTTGCGCTATTCATCATTGTACTCTCAAAGGATCCAGATCCTTTATCTGCAAAATACGAAATTCTGTTATGCTTGCTGAATCAACCGCTGTCTCTTAAGGGTGTGTCATAATTTTTCAGCGCTTTGTTCTCACATTGTTCTACCTTACTGCATTGTATATTTTAAAAACAATAATGTGAGTAGTTTAGAGCGACAGCTGTTCGTGGACTTTTTATGCCGATCTTTCCATAACAAATTTCTGGATATCCGGCCTGGGAAATTACTTCCCCCGAACCTAAGCACTACGGATTCCAACTGTCTTTCCTCGTTTGGGTTTTTTGTTCCTGAGTTACTTATCGGGACGTTAGTACGTGGATACGTTTAAAGTTAGAAACTCTCGTTGGAGTCCTCCTCATCTGAATCAAACGTCCTCCATCTCGGTTGTCAAATTGCACGTCATTACCCACATCACCCAACGTTAATGCCTGAGGTCATTATTCCACCATATCGACAAATATTAATTTCCTAATTAAACCGATCCACGTCGTCCCGCTTAATATAAAGCCGATTATTGTGAAACTATCAGAATTATACTTATTCCATTTAATGAGAGCGATCCAATCGCGCTATGAGCAATTTCATCAGCATAGACTGCAAAACCAAAATAACAATATTCTAATTTAATCGAAGTAATAACTGTCAGCATAATTGCTAAATCTTGGAGGAATATAACCAGTATTGCAATGTTATCGGTTAGAGGTATATTCACAAAGGGGGGTTGAAAGCTCAAATGTTTGAGTAATTAATCGGAAATCGATCGATTGTATAATGTAGCATAACACTGTTCAAGACAAGCGTCATGGTGCGAATGGTTGCAGCTCAAATTTACAGAAATATTCAGAAAATTGGCGTTGCAGCCTCGTCGTGGGTGCGAGATCTTTTTCTGATACCTCATGAGGTGGAGTTTAAACGAGAAACTTCTGGAGCTGGTCTCAACGCGTAGAGATGGGTTTTCGATTATCGATGTTCGTTTCCGGAACAGTCGAACATCTAAGACCACTTTGCTTTTATGACTACTAACTGCGGCAAAAGGCGATAATGATTTTAAAACTAAATATAAAATTCACAAACAGCCCCATTTCAGTATAAATCACATTTTCATATTTCAATGTACTTCCTATAGGTTGTCTTTTGGAGGTCATAAAACTCCTCTAGAACGGGAATATAAAATACGGAAAGGACCCGCATTTTGCATCAATAAATTTGGAATTTGTAGGAAATGATGGATAAAGAAAGGAAAGGCGAGCGTCTCTGGTTTTGAAGCTCTATAAACGTTCTTTTTTTTTTTTTTTAGTTTTTGGGAGGGCATTTAAACATGCTTCAGTTTGCTTTTCAAGATGTTTGAAAGTTTGGAGCTTCGGTGGCCTTTTTCTTATTTCGTTTCGAATAATTCATATATATGAATGATGCTCAAAAAATGCTAAGTTAGCGAAGTCCTGTGGACGGTAGTGGAAGAAACTGCTTGTTAGTTTCGACCAAATTTTATCGGTACCGTTACCTTAGTAACGAAAGGTTCAAATGATGGAATAAACAAAAATTAAAGTCACAGTTTGTTTGTGTCCCTGGAGCCTTGTTCTAGTATTTTTTTTCAAGATTCTTACTTTATTCTCATATTTTCTTAATAATATATTACCTACTATATCGATATATAATTATTGTACGACCTTTTCATGATCGCCATTGTTCAATTACAGCAACCCGACCGCCGACGCTCGCAAAGATCACGACGATGCGAGCTACAAGGAACGAGAGGGTTGTCGTGACAACATGTGTCATTTTTGTACGGCAAGAAGAATTTATATCCCACATATTCCTCAACGAAGAAACTGGATCGGTTCATTATTAAATGGTCGTGGACAATATGTTCCTGTTGTTTCGAAAATGAAGGTAATTTAATCATAATGCATACGCCATGTAATATTACATGGTTAAAGAAATTGATTATGTGTAGATTAGATGAGACATCACGAAATATCTCATAACTCTTCCATTTGACAAAAATGACAGGAGAAAATGTGGTTATTTCAATTTCAGTGGATAATTTGAGGGGATATTTAACAATCAGTTATTGTCTATACATACAGTCTAATTAGTGTATATACACACGTACATGGTGCTCAATTGTTTATGATTTATGTGCATACACATATTGGACCACAATGTGAAGTCATTATATTGAAGACATACCGGGTGGTCCATTTAAGCTGACACAGGCAAATATTTAATACAGTAATGTAGTATATACTAAAAAATCTAATAGTGTCAAACTCGTCTTCTAAATAATCCAACTTTTTTTTTCTTAATATAAGTATAGTATCTCTATACTTTTGAAGATTAGTTACATGGCAAGTGGTGGTTACCAAATAGTTTTTCGATGATCTCGTGTAAAAAAGTCAATGAAACTTGCATGTTTGTTAGTGATTCGCTTATTTTTCCAGAACTATTGAAAATGATATAAAATTTTTAGCGATGAATAATAACCCTAATAGGGTCATTTTTGCGATCTCACACTTCGGAATCGTGTTTTGCAAAACTGTAGCAAACACGGAAACAACGAATATGATTCATATTAGTACCATTAGTACCACAGTTAACCTCCACACGTTTCTTTTGATGACAATTAAAAAAAAAATATATATATATATATATATATATATATATATATATATATATATATATTCCAGTTTTCTACTATTGAATGTATTGAGAATCTGTGAGAAATTACTACACTAAATCAGGTCGGTGGGGTATTGAATATTTTCGTAAAATATTTTCAAATATTCATCAGGAATTTTGTTGGAACAACTGAATGCTATTTTGAGTTTTAATTGGGCTTTAACAAAGAAAAGTAATATGAATTCAAAAAAATTATCCTAAATAAACCGATCTCTGAAACGTGCAAAAGTTCACCTGTGCATTCAAACTTATTGCCAGGTGTGATCTCCATTCTTAAAAAAATCATGTTTCTGCGACCGTGAGGCCTCCATTTTAAAATGTTCTTCCATCGCCGCTATATAAAGAGTAATAAATATAAGTGGGATCGGAAGGTAATGTCGTTTCTACGCATGCCAATGTGTGGCTTATTTACTTGTAAATAGCCTGCCAAATGCCTGAGGAGGTACGTATGTCACAAGGGTAGTAACACAAGGGTTGCTATCGAAATATTTATATACTATATTAAAAGTGAGAGCTGTTTCTTACACATCAGCCGAAAATTACCTCGTCTTACGATGAGAAAGTTCAAATCAGACGACTCGCGCAAGGTACCGACTTCATAGATTCGCTGATTGATATTAAATCAAGTGCCTGGAAGGCGTTTGTTTTAGTGATTCTTAATATTTTGGGTAATAAAAAATCAATAGAAGATCCACTGTTACGGTTAAAAAACATGGGAAGCATCGTATGAGTATAAAAATTCACTTTCTTCACCCTCTATTGAAGAGCGAAAAAATTGCTTATAGCCAGAGCGGCCCTGATGTCGTCCCGGCTACTCTCGTTGCTGCGGCACCAGCAGTTCCTACACACTCCACTACAGTAGTCTGAGATCGAGCATCTTCGCTTCCGGAGAGTCCGGTAAACACCTGCTTGTCTATGGGCGAGTCCTCGTTATCCATTCAAAAAACAATTAGGGGAGCAGGTTAACCCTTTTATTGAGGGAAGAAAAATATAGCACTTTACAAATCATTGTTCACCAAGAAGTAACCCTCTAAAAAGTCCTTAACTAGTACTTTTAAAGCTTAACCTAGGAAATTAAAAAAATAAACAAAACACAAGGAGAAAAAAACAGAATTCTCTGCAACTGCTTAAAACTTAGAACTAACTACAGAGGAAGACTATTCTTAAAAGTGCTTAAACCTGGACTACCGACCAACCTGGATAATCTTTCTTTTTTTTCTTGAGTGAAGTACTCACACGTCCAGACTCGACGGGAGCGTTTCGCGGTCGTTATCTGTTGAGGAACTGCCACTAAGTCGGGATCAGCAGAACTGGCACTGAGGTTCTTGCGAAGGCGGATGGCCCTCAGCAACACCCGTGTCCCCACTAAGCTTCCTTTTCAACGTTCGACTAGTCAGTTTTTTTGGAGGCAAATTCTTTCCCTGTCCTTCTGGGTTCACTACTCACACCGTTCACTGAGTTTACACTTCACTTATTTTAACCTAGGCAGGAAATCACGTGAAAATTCACTTAATTGCAAGGAACCTCTGGCAGTGACTTTTAGTGAATATTTTCCCTTTTTCCCGCTTTATGACGAAATGAACTTAAAATTCAAGTTTTTCCAGAATGAGCATTCTCAGGAAATCTAATTAAGTTCTCCGCAGAATGCGACAGGTTCGTAGGGCAACAGAGAACTGTTGTTCTTCGTCCGAAATGTAGAGGTTTTATAGCCCAGCTGCATCCGCGGTTTTTTCCAAGTTGCACCCCACCCTGTTGACTAATTAGACTGAAATTAGGCCGTATGTTTCCTAGCATGAAGCCTCACAGAGTGAGAGAATCTCAGCTTCCTTCAGTGTTAAACTTAGGAGAATTTCTTAATTAGGTCACTTCGTTAATGGCCTAGGAACGGGGAAGAACCGCGGGAAAAGGAGCTTTCCTTTTGGCGTGCTTTTAAGCTTTTTGTTGAAATTTTCCCTTAAGTTTAGCAAAGAATGGTTGGACTGAAGAGTTCTTCAGCAGGCGGGTTTTTTTTTGTCAAAATGGTCGTCGGGACAAGGCGTGTTCCCGATAGATTATCTCGAGGAGCTTCCTGCCAGCTTGGGTGATCTGAGCGGAGAGCAAGGAGGACGTGTGCACTAAGATTCACGTGTCATTGAGGAGCGTTTACAGGGTTTTTGGAACACGCGTATGACGCCCGATCATTGCTGGTCTCTGATGCGTCATTTTTCCCAACATCGGATGTGCCAAAAAGGCTTCAAAACGCAGCTTTTTAGAAGCTAAAAATTGATATTATTTTAGTAAAACATTTTCTCGACTAAAAACTCGTTTATTTCCTTAAATTTAATTATCTTCAAATCGGAAACAAGACGTGACAAAGAAATTGTACTGGAATTTTTGAATTGAGAATACCATTAGGAAACGTCAACAGTTCAAACACTTCGAATAACAGTTGTTGTGTAAACCGGTGTAATAGGGCCAAGACGATGGCCCTATTACACCCGTGAAAAGTAGTTAATTTCGATATTAAATGGGCGGCTGCAACAAGACGCTGATGGCCGTTTCACGGCGCCATAAGTTTAAATGCTAAGGCTTGTTTGGTAAACCCCCTGTTAAAATCTTCTACGTCCGAGTGCGAAGGTCGTTTATTAATTAATCACCAAAACAGATAAACCTAACGTCAATGTAATTATTCGTGCGATAAAATCTTATTCTGGAAATGACAGCACAAAATGGTCCACGGGTTGGTTAACTTGAATTATCGTTTTTGTTATACTCAAACCGGATTACGAGACGAACAGATGCGTAACGAAACGACACTGAAATTTGTCCGCGCGACACTGGATTATTTATTACCAACAAAGCGAAATTGGTGGTACCGACATGAATTTTCACAGCTGCAACTTTGAAGTTCTCCCCGAAGGAAAACAACCAAAACGAAACTTGATTCTAAAACAATAGACCTCACACAGAGGTTTCGGAAAGCTAGCGTGTTCTTGATAATATTTTCCCAGTGAGTTGCAAAATAATATCGGAGATCGTCTAAAGATAAACCTCCTTAGCATGCCAGCCCGGGATCTAACTTTAATGCTGCGATTACGTGTAAATTTAGCTTTAAAATTGGATCACGAATTACTCGGCCATTTGATAAACTCTAGGAAATTTGAGGGCTAATTTGAATCCTGTGTATTAACCGGAAGTTATTCTTTAGCGGGGCGACGGTTCCTGGAAACTGGTACAAATCAGAACACACAATATTCAAATCCAGCATTATATTTTGATGTGAACTAGGTCAAAAATCCTATTATAGGTAATCAATCAGTTATTGCCTGGCATTCTGTACGGATAGATACACCCGAATAGCACTTTCTTCCTTATTAGTTGAGTTGATTGGAGTTTAACGAGCAACCCCGCTAATCGATTGCTTCCGATATCACCGGACGTGATGATCTTTCGAGCGCAGAATGCCAGAAGTTCATAATTACACATTTTGACACACGAAATGCGCCTAAAATGGAATTATGTTACATAGAAGCGAAAGGACCCATTTCGGGGGTTATTGTTTCGAGGGATTTGTCCAGGTCGGCCTGTTATTTGTCGGGATTTACCCAAGCGATATCTAGGTACGAGATTTGGTCTAATTACGAGGGTGCAAGGAGTGTGACGCAACGGTGACGCCACGGCAAGACTTAAAGCCGGCCTTATTGCGACAGTTAGAGAACGAGGAAACGTGGACCTTCTGTTACGACATGCTCTACCAGTTTGAACGACTGAGTCGAATAAAGTTTTATTGTCTAAAGGGTCCCGTAGACGCTCAATTATATTGCAAAACATAATATTATATCGCCTCGATCGCGTTTAGCGCGCGCGATTCGGTGTTTCCGTGCAATATCCGCATTCGCCAATTCGAACTTGAAACTCGAAAGGTTCGAAACTTGAAAGTGTTCGAAGTAAAAGCGTCGGATAAGCCTGTTTGGCGCCCGTTTTATATTCGTCCTCCGTGAAAGAACCGAACCGCCCGCGTCGGTCTGAGGGACGGCACTTGAGACGAGGCGCATGCGCAAGTGAGAATTTACCGTGCGACTCGGACCTGAGCGAGCCGAAAGATCACCAAAACTTTTGACGAAGGAATAGTGATACGTCCCATGAGCTTTTGGAAATTGCGTCACTGACAATTTCGAGAATTCAGGATGCGGCACTGAGGAAAGCTACTTCACTCGCAGGACGGCTGCGACTTTTAGCCAGTTTCCGAGATATAAAATTTAGCGCCGTCACGGCACCACGAACTATTGGCGAAATTACATATTTCGGAAACATGCGGAGCAATAATTACAAAACTGCAGGTAAACTGTGTATTTTTTAAATAACAAAGCAAATACATGAATATTCTAAATACGTAATGCAAATTTTTGATTTTTTACGGGTTAGAAATATTCGAAAAACATGTTGCCGCGTTATCATATGAATGCGATGACTGATCCGTATGAATTTGTGGAATTGTCGATTGCGGCGATGGGAGTGGTGTGGATGTGCATGACCAATTTGTTCTTTCCGAGTGAGGACTCGGTTGTCGCACATTTACTGGAAGTTCATGGATCTTTACGGAGCGTCTGTGTAAAGCACCCAACTGTCCCTCATACAAATACCGTTAACAGCGTTTTTTGCGCGGATTTGTTGCCCAGGGCTCATCCTTTCTCGTTCATTCGCCCACGTTGCTCCCAGATGTTCACATTCATCGGAGCTTCGTAAATGGTCACATGCCAAATTTAATCATTCTCTTTGAGTACCAATTAGCTGCTTTTTTCCTGCGGATTGCCGGATGCATGGTTTCGGCCTGTCTTTGACATTTCCATGTTCCTCCTGAAACAAAACTCACACATTTTTTTGTGTTATTAATTTTAATTTAAATTATTAATGCGAACGCAACGCAACTAACGAGGTTATTTGGGCATTTTAGCTTCTAAAGAATTTCGAAAAGTGGGTTGCAACTACTAAAGGGCCGAAACTAGATTGGATTTTCTACATGGCGCCGGTGCCATGGAGGGGGCAAGCACGTTGCCATACAAAAGCTTAAAGACACTGATTCCGGATATTATAATTATAAACCCCTCTTTAGTGTAGTGTTGATGGCTATCGTAGATTCAAATTGTGAATTTATTATGGTCGAAATGAGGGCTAATGGACGTATGTCAGTCGGAACTGTGATTGCAAATACCAAATTCGGCCATTTACTGGCAAACGAACGACTTAATCTGCTTAGCCCATAAATTTTGTCCAACGGCAATTATCAATTGCCCTTTTCTTTTATGGGGAATGAGTCATTTGCTCTAAAAGATAATTTCGCGAAACCTTTTCCTCAAAGAAATTTAACTAAACGAGAAAGGACGTTTGATTATAGGTTACATCGAGCACGACGTATTGCGAAAAAAATACATTTGGCACATTATAATCGAGTTTTAGAGCACTTTTAACAACAATTAATTTCTCACCGGAAAAATTACGGAGAATAGTTTTAGCTTGCAATAATCTCTATAATTTTTTTAAACGAAAAGTTCAGGACGCAGACAGTTTCAAGGACAATAATTATGATGATGCTGACGTTAAACTCAATATAGGAAATTCTCTGTTATATTCGCTACAGCCCCTACGAGGACGAAATCCATCAACTTCTGCGAAAAACATGAGGTAAAAATTCTGTGAGTATTTCAACAAGGAAGGGAAAGTCGCTTGGCAAGACAATGTCATTTAAAATAAAATTTATTACGTAAATAAATACCCAAATAAATTGTTTTTGCTTACCTGTGATACACTTTGCTCTCGCACATCTGCCGAGACATCTGCGAGCCCTTCTTCTTCATTTTGGTATATTATTGTAGAACGTGCGTCCTTGGGAACTCCCCGGAGTTGCAAGAAATTAATTTTGTTAAAATACCTTAATTCAGGCACATAAGTATCAGCAATGCCAATTCCCGACCAATAGGATGCTTTTGTTTTCTTCAGTTCTCTTCTATAATTAATTCTCAAACTCTGAATTTTTTTCTCACGGTTTCTTTGTCTGGTTCTCAGGTCGACTTCCTTATATTTTTCAATTAACACTGTACACGCATTATCTTTTAAGTTTCTATCGCTACATTCTGCACTTTCAATCTTCCACAATGCGGGATATTCACGATGTAGAAATTCGACAATAATTTCGCGGTCTTCATTTCACTTCGCCATGGGGATTTTACATGAACTAAAAAATATTGTGCAATTAATTTCCAACAGGCACAATTATCGTTCAATACTTGAGCAATGTGCACGATGTAGTCCTCAGACGCGCAACAACATCGTGCAATATTTGGGCGTCTGGGGCGCCCTTAAAGACCGAGGCCTTATCTACGACACTCTCCTAACATCTGCGCATGTGCAATTTTACAATTAAATACTGGAATGGCAATAGAGTTAGCACTTTTCGCTGTTTAAAGGGAAAAAATGGGCCTTAACCATAACGTTTAGACTACATGAAAGCTCTCAAACGCGAGAAAATTTTTGCTTATTTTTTAAGAAATTTGGGCACTTGTAGCTTTAAATTTGATCGTTTCGGAGCGAGTTTTGAATCGACTTGAGATAACCGAAATAGGTTTGGTGTTAATCCGGTATAATTCCGGTGATTTTCTGCATTTGCATACGTAGCAGTAAACACCCCGAATATTTTGGTGTTGCGTTGAGCAGACAAGCTAATAGCTGCTTCGTATTATAGGAGTCTAATTGAAAACTTCCAATTTTCCTCTTGGAATTGTTTTGTTAAGACCTACGTATTTGCTCTAAATGTTGTAAGAATTATCGTTTCAATTCCCTTCAGTGCTAGTGATCACTGAGCGTAAACTAAGGTCTCAGTGACAATTACTTTGCCTATTATCTTCATCTTTGTATTTGCCACGTTCTCTCGATTTTTCGAAGGATCTGCGTCTGATTCGTCCCCATGATGGTCCGTTGTTAAGGTCCTTTTTCTAGATATATTTTCCTAATCACGAGACGCGATTTAATTTGTACGTTCCGTTCTGAAATTACCCAAAACCCGAAAATTTTCGATTAGTTTTCAGTCGGTTTCAGCCTGAGGAATCAAACGTCTTCCATTTAAGCTCGGCTTATGAAACAAGTCGTTAACTAAACTTTTAAGCACACACATTAATTAAAAAATATCACTAAGCTCCAATGCATACGGCTACGTAATGGATGCGTCGCATTTATGTTGAAATCCTGCGTTGAGCGACCAATCGGAGACAAAAGCGATAAGATTCAAGAAAAAGAGCAGTAATGAAATACAAATCAAAGATTTAAACTTGTAAAAAGCTCGATATGAACGTTTTCACGCGGGTAGTGAAGTTTCAATGAATTTTTAAGGTAAGCGAATTATACTCGAACTACTGCAACATGAAGTTCGAGGAAAAGAGGATTAATGAAATGCGAATCACAGACTGAAAGTTCTAAAAGTTTAATATAAACAGTTTCATATGGGCAGTGAAGTTTCGATGAATTTTTCAGGCAAGCGAATTAGGCGCCATGTAAGAAAACATACAGTGTGGCCCGGTTAAATCGAACAAATTCAACGTTTCCACGACAACGTGAATTCAAAATCTCGAAATACTTCGAATTTATATCTCAGAAGGGTATTCCGTAATACATGAAAATATCCCGCATAAATTAAGGTCGTGCATTTAAATTTCCTAAAGCTAATTTAAATTGATTTCACTTGAATCGTTAACTTTGACGGAATGATCCTTAACGGATGGGATACGTGTAGGTCACTAGGAGTCCATCGATGCGGTTTAACGGCTTCAATTAAAGGTGCCTGGCGTGAAATTTTTGTTAAAAATCGAATGCAGGAATGCTTTCTATTAAAAATGATTATGGTCACTCAAATTCCTCGAACGACCACGTAGAGCCAATGAAGGGGCACGGCCATTAAAGATCACGGCGCTTCCTAGAACACTTCGGAACGACGATAATTGATAACACCTTATGGCTCCACCGATTATTATCGACGCCAAAAATCTTTTTTATTCCCCCGGAAACTTTCTACACAACTTTCCTTTCAGAAGAAAAAACTTTTATTTCCGAGCATTCTCTGTTTCCATAATATTTCTTTTATGCTCCTCGGCTGGTAGTTTTAATCTGGAAGCATGAAAATTTTATTACGACAAAAGGTCGATAGAATATTCTTCGGCCATCTGGTGTTATTCCATAATTTCGTTGCGAAGATTGAAATTGTTAAATGCAATTTTTTTCGACGTGCAGAGAGAGAGAGAGAGAGAGAGAGAGAGAGTTAGTTGAATTCATCGGCCCGCATAACTTATCGTTGTATGATGCACCGGTTACCACAAACATTTTCAGCTGCTCGTGAATTTCCATATTCGATGTGTTGCATAACACGAAATCTTGTGAAACAACTTCCGTAGTAGTGACTTACAACTAAAATTACCTTGAAAGTTCCCCGACGTCAAAATCATAACTTATTAATGAGTTCCTTTCAGGCACTGGTTCACTTGACCTGATTTTTCAGTACACATATAATATCAGGCGAACTATCGATTATTTCTCTGCCCTCGCTAACGATCATTCACAAACTGGGTTTTTAAAAGTATGTTTTTAGTTCCACGACCATCAAAACGAGCCTTGTAGTAAACCAAAAAACATTTCTTGAAAATCTGTCAAACTGAAAAATCTTGAGTTGGTCGTTTGGTAGTCCAAAAATGTGGGAATTCCGAAATTGAGGAACAGGTTGCTTACGGTGGATAATAAATCATAATATTTCGGTAACCGGGCCCGGAGTTAGCGGCGCTGGGCGAGCGCTGAGTCAGCGACAGCCAGCAATAAACTGGAGCTCCGAGAGTTGACGCATAGGCAAAGGAGATCGGAGAAACACCCCTTTTCTGGCTTTGCGTGAAATGAACAAAAGGGTGTAGGTTTCAGGTAACTTCGAACAAGGACGAGAGAATAATAATAATAATAATAATAATAACAATGCCAGAATAATTAATTTTTATTAGTGGAGAATATGCAAATCGGCTCTCCGATTTGTTTTCCTGTCGTAACTTGTCATACGAAGAACGACAAATCTCGAACGAACGGGACACGACAAGGAAAAAATCGGGGAGGGGAAAGGTGATTTTCCGTTCTCTTCATTCTTTGAGAATTTCGTAATGTCCATCAGGTGCAGATGTTAATGAAATGTACGTTTCAATGAGCATATCCCAATGGCAAAGTTTGCGTTCCGTGAACATCGGGCATTTGTGCACTTCCTGCACACTTCGTTTCAATTTATATAGAGTGGGCTCCATTTTGTGTCTAGAATTTGATGTATGATAACGAAATTTTTATTTATCCACAGCAACATGTTTTTCGCTGAAAAATTTTCCTATTTCACTTTCAAAATAACGGCCTTGCCGCAGCGTTATGGCATCAAGACTCCATCGAAATGTTTTCGATTATCGATAATGTTTATTGCATTTTACTCTTGGATGTTGAGAATAAATACCGTCAAAGTTTAACGTTATCGTTCACGCGACATTTGACGGAATCGTTCTCTCCGAAATTTATTAATGAAAAGCAAAGTATTTTTGGGACCGCGGAGGACGATTAAAGTTGACGAAAATACTCCGGTAGATCGATATCGATGGAATCTAACGATCTCGGTAGTAATTACTAATTAAATACCTTTCCGAAATTTACCTCCGTTGAATGATAGATCGGAGAATGTTGATTATACATCCCAATGACAGTGTTTCTTGATTATCCTTAGGGACGTCCCGTCCCAAATTTCATGTTTACATTTGGAGGTAACATGTTATGAAATCGACTGCCGTCCGATTGGTCGAAACCCTTATGATTCTTTCACGCGTAGCTGAAGTATATTGCTCATTTTCTAACCCACATTCAATTCGTGCTATGAATATTTTGGTAGGTTGTCGTGGAAAGAGAAATTTGAGAGTGTATCGCATATTTTATTTCCTCGACTCACGTTTCGTACACGTTCGTTAACCGTTATTATCGTTTTTATAATTAATTTTCGCCGGTTTTTGAAAGGCAATGAGAGATTCACCGCCTCTTTGGTTCCGGTGTTCAACGCCGTGCAAGAACTACACGCGAAGTGACCAACAACCAAGGGTAACCATCAGTCACGGGGTCTCCGTTAAAGAAAATGATCGATTCATCTCAGACGTATAGGACGTATCCGCATCAGAACGGGACGAGATACCCCACGCTTTGCAGGTGAAATCGTAATATCTCAGCGTTCCTCTCGCCCCAAATTAGATTACCCTCATGAAAATTTTCCTATCCCCGTATTGTTTAAATCGTGAAATTAGCATCCCTCTTTGTGGTCTTTACCATGTTTTTAAAGCGCCAACGGGGCTTGTTAAATAACCTTTCCTGGGCACCAACTAATTCCAGAAAATTAAAAATTTCACAGAGCTCTTTTCTAATGGAAGCACTATGTTGTTTGCCTTCAGGTTTCGCCGTCTCTAGCTCGGCTCCGCCATGATGTATTATTCACCGAAATTAACAAATATCCACCGACCCCTGTGCGCACACGATGTAACGGGACGCACATTCTCGAAAAAACCAAAAAAATTCCGATGCGGCCGAAAAGTGCCCAATTCGCGTCCGTACTTTCCGCGGCGGCCGAGACTTCTTCAATCCCTTCGCCCGCCGATGAGGTATTCTTCAAGGTATTTTCCATAACGTCCCTTGAAACGAGCCGAAAAGCCCAAGTAAGGGTCGTAAAGGAAGTAGGGATCAAAAGGGTCACCGTTTGTATCTGATTTAATAAAGAGCTATTGATAGCTCCAGCAGCTTTATGGGGGCATTATCGACTAATTTGTAGGGTTTGACGAGGAGAGCTTAGGTCTGAATAGGGCCTTTTTTAGGGCGTAAAAGGTCACATGCAACAAGTTCTTATTTTGTTGTTCGTCGCGGGCATTCGAAAGCGGTTCATTAGGGTCGACAAGAATTCGAAATGAAAAAATTCCAATTATCGGAATGAAACATCTCAATACGTCTCACATTCTTCTAATTGTCTATCTCCCAAGAAAATAATAAGTTCAATATTACTTCATTACACTCTTGACGAAATATTTTCTAAAGGTTAGCAGATGGGGTTCTTTCATTATCCGCATTTTTCTCTTTGCACATTTGTTCTTAGAGGAGAACTTTAAATTGGACTTCCTCAATGACAGTTCTCCAACCGATTCCTTTGTTTACAGTTCTTTATAATATAGAAATGACTATAATCAGGCTCATATAAGGCTCGAAATTAAAAAAGGTTTTCGTCTCGTGTCTGGTAGTAAAGCTTCGAGCTGTCACAATTTTCTTTCTAATTGGAGCTTTCATCACGGACGAAAAATATAATAGGTAAGTTCGAGTTCTAATGTAAAATTAAAATTTCGTTAGCAGAGTCGGTGTCTCGAGCTCTATGCCCTATCGGATAATACCTCGGCACGTATTTCCACCCCTACCATCGACAACCAACGACAAACGTGCACCAACTCGATTGTTGTAGCTCGGTTCAGAAACAGCGACGGTCCTTCTCAGAAAACAGCTTTTCAATTCTTGTACTGTTTGCATTCTGCCCTTTTCCTCACCCCAAAACGTGGAATTTTAGATGTTAAATATTACACCCCGAGTCGAAACCTATTCCGTTAAATCTAGATCTGTGAATTTGGAATACCCAGAATAAGCGTTCCTTTGAGGCACTTAGCCGCAAGTGGGTGCTTGCGATTGCAGAACTCTTTGCCGCCCTGACTTGATTCAACTCAAATTAGAGTATATTTGGGAGGCTCGTGGATGCAATAGATAGGACTCGGTAGGGACAGTATGATCTAGAATTCTATGTTTACGGTGCGTAGTTGCGTCACGGACGCGTAGTTAAGTAGAAAGTGCGTATTGCTAATTGAATCAACCATGAAATCCCACCTCGATTTAAAAAACATTTATTAATAAAAATACATTTAAACAACAATACTTGTTTGGCTCAAGGTTTTGCATTTTGTCATCGCACACTCAGAATTATTATTTACAAGCTCTTCGTCAACCATTCCCTCAACCTTCTCGATCTGCTGCTCTTTGCACGGGGAGGACTGAAGAATTGCGGTGATTCCTGCGGTGGAGGACTTGAAGAACGCGATGTCTTCCTCCCCAATGGTCGAAGGGGATTTCGCTTCGCTATTGGCCGAATGGACTGTCGGAACAATTAATGCGACTTTACTGTGGGGTTATAATTGATAGGGGTCGACCAACCTGAGAGAAAGGAATTTCTCCGCATGCCGGTTTGGTTTTCAATTATGCTGACCAGTACTTCCGTGGAGCTTCCAATGGCCAAGGCAGACGCACTGGCGAGGATGTCGTTTTCTTTGCTGGCACCATCTGCAGGGTACACTTTATGGGAATGGGATAATTTCCTAGACGGGCTAACGCTCTTTTCCTGGGGAGTTGACAGCGTGGTGACTTCTCTCGGTTCTGATGTAGTCTCCCTTTTGAAACCTTGGGAAAGATTAACAAGAAAAAAGAGTTACTTTTAGATTGGTTTAAAGTTACCTGGAAGATACTTTGGCTGGAGTGGCAATGTTTCGATGCTTCCTCCTCCGGTGGAGAATGAGTGTAGGGGAGACATCGCGAAATTAGGAGAAGAGGATGGCGTCAAAGCCGGTAGAATAGCTGTAAATCGGAAGAAACGAACTACTTTAGGCAAGAGATAACAATATTACAGAGACATTACTAAGAGCAAACGTGTGAAACTACTCACAAATAGGTCACATTAATTGATGTTATGGCACTAACTTTTTAGGCTAATGGGCTTTTAAATGTCTTTCTGTGTTGCCCTGCGAGCTATTGATTTTAATTTTTTTTGCCCTCCGACCAGGTTCGCTTACACACGAGAAGGGAAAAACAATGGAGGCCGTAAAAATAAACCACTTAAAAATTGGAAATTAACCAAAACAGTCCTGAGACACAAGAATTTTTTTCTACAGAAACGTCATTCCGTGTAGGGTGCGTACGGGGTCTCACAGAACAACGGTACAAAGGAGTATTGGGCACCAGATGATTCAACAAATAGGGGAACTCGGCTAAAGTTGCCTTAAGCAAAAATTCCTGCTTTTATTATTTTTTTTGTGGTTTTAAACGAATTTTCCGTGTTCAAAAGCGATTTACTCCCGAATTACAAAATAAAAAGTAAATTAAAGTAGGAACAAGCAACTTTCTTATATGGCACATTCAGTGGAATGTGCCAGTACACTATGCCCATTTGTACAAATGTTTAGGCGACACACTGTATTGTGACGCTCGTGATTCGCGTTTTAAACACGGAATTATTCATTTTCAGTTGATGGTGGTAGTCAGGAAGCTGGCTTAAAGCGTTAAAAACGCTGAATAAACATGCAAATAATGCTTAATTCCATCATAGAAAAGAAAATTTGAATTTGCCCCTTTGGGTCAAACCTCACAGAGCCGCAGCCCGTTAATTAAATTTATTATACTGAATAGAGATTGCATAAGCGTGTATCCATATTTTTCCTCGTGGGATCCTGAATGATTACACCTGGAATTTTGTATCTACCTGAATTTTCCGGTATTCATTAATTTTAATCTTCTGCTTATATTCTCCTACTGTACAAGCACACAGTAATTATCTTTGAAAATTTGAGTTTAATAACTGCGTTTTACCTTGAGGAACATGCATGCTAAACGGACCATTATGGGGCAAAACTGCTATACTAGGGACAGAGGGGCCTTGGAGAGCCAGATTAATAACTGGAATTCCATTGGCGTTACCTAAAAAAAGATACCACTAAGGTTCTCTGTCACACTCTAATCAAATTCAGATTATTTTATAGTCAGGAAGGTGTCTCTAGTGCGCTCTATCCTGCAATCGCTGAAGTTGTGCAGATTAGAAAATCGATATTCTAGAAATTCGCTTTAGTATTTCCCGTTCGTGAGTGGTTTAATTGAATGCCGCCAGATTGCACTGCATTAACTGAAGATCTAAAAATTATTTATTTAATTTTCGCTTGTCGATCCCCAAAAGTGGAAACTCGCGGGCGGAAATGCGCTAAGATTTCCCTACGAACCGATGGGTATTCGGTTTACATGTTCAGTACGGAAACTTGTCTCGACATATCGGAGACCTGAACGAAAATAAATTTTGTTTCTTTTGATTGATGGCTTTTTTTCACTTTGTTGGCCTCCTTTCCTCCTCTTTGCCCCGCTATCTCAATTATCGTCATTGTATTACTTCGGAACACGCGTAATTCGATCGAAATGCTATCAATCATTAACCCTCCACTAGTTACGTGGATTACTATGGTACTTCATCATTATTTCTCACTCCACCTCACATCGGATATTTAATCTACAGATGTCTGGGGTCACCTACCTTCCAATTATATTTTTATACCTTCGTCAAACATAAAATTACGTTGGTTATTTCCACACCGTCTAATTTACATTACGTTTATGTGCCCCGGGTGGGCAAGCGGGGGTTCACGGCACGAGATTAACCTTTTTGGTTACTTTTAAGCTCGTAAAAACCGAATCAGCGAAAAAATAATGATTCTTTAAAAAACGGAGTTTTAATGAACGTGCTCGTAAGGGGCCAAGTAAATTCGAAACAAGAAAAAGGCGAAGAAATCGCTACAATCGCCTTATCTTTGCATGGTAGAGTTCGTGAGGCTTAGAGAAGTACTGCTAAGGCGGCTTTTGCGTAATTTGAGATCACCTTGGGTGATACCACCACTCACCCTTAGTTAAACAGAAAACGCCATCAAATTTTTATCACGTGCACCATTTCAACTCAGTTAATTGTGGTAATCACAATGGAACGATGTCCCTCGAGGAGTTCAAAATCGTTTCTTCTTTGACGTTCGTCGACTACTTACCGATTTTCGACCCTCCAAAGGCATCCTTAATTACTGCGGGGTGGTGATGCTTAATGGCATTAACCCTCCTATTACCAACACTTTCGAGTTTTTTCCTCCTTGGCTGCTCCACAGGTAAGACCCTACGCCTTTGCTTGGGTAATTTCGCCCTAGCCTATCATCATAGACAATGCCATAGAGTGAATAAAAAATTCGAAAAAACTCACCTGGGTGTGCGAGTAAAACATAGAAAAGTTCGACACGATCACCGGTACTGGGAGGGCAATAGTGAGTACTCCTGCTAAAGCACATAAAGCTCCTACAAATTTGCCGGCGTACGTCCTTGGAGCCATATCCCCGTACCCGACGGTGGTCATTGTCACTATGGCCCACCAAAGCCCTTCCGGAATACTTTTGAAGACGTTCTGCTTGTTATCCTGGAGGAAAATTATCGCCGTTAAAGCCAAATAACTTCGCAGAGACATAAGTTACGGCGACACCGCGAAATCCCCCATAATAACTCGTGTAAACTCCCTAAGTCCAAGAGAAAGACTCGAGCTAAACTTCTTTTCATTTAAGAGACGTGTAAGCACGAGAACGAAGAGTATAAGAGATTGCTTTGTTAATTGTCTCGAGGGTATTGAAGGGGGGAAGGAAAGATTCGGATTAAATATAGAAACTTTCCCTTGTAAGTCCTGGTGCAGTGGCAAAATCCAAGTGTCTAGACAATAACATTGATTTGCGCCCGCGTCTTCCATGAAAACCTTAATTTTCGTCATTCATTGCAAAGGTACATGTGGCCTTTTTTGGGCATTTATGCGAACTTACCCCGTCAAGTTTTTCCGCATAATAAACCAGACTGGCGAACACCACTATTCCCAGGACGAGAAAGAAGACCAAAAGGGCCAATTCCTTCGCTGATGCTTTGAACGTATGGATGAGTATCTTTAATCCTGGGGAATGCCTAAAATTGAATTAGAGATACTGTTCAGTGTTGCGTTAGTGACACATTTAACGAGTTTCGAACGGTTCCTTTATAGAGCGATTGGACGCAGATGTGAATATAATCTCATAACATTTCACCGTCACGTGTCGTACTTACTTTGTAGACATTTGAGTTAAATTTACATTTAATTGATTAGAGAAACTGTTTCCGAATCGATTTTACATTTATGGCATAACGTGCAATCGACAAGTGATTAATTTGGAATTGCGTTACGGTAATGTAGGTCCGTATGGAACATTCAAGTCGGCCCAAATTTAAATTCTGATGAAACTCTTTAATCGTCACGTCGTCAGGTCCCTCCCCTGGGGAATGTAATAATTCGTAGTTTTACTGCCCATGCATCAGAATTGACGTTTTACGACTGCACGTGTGATTGCTAGGTAAACGGTACCACAGTAATTTCAATTTTGGCACGTCGAGACACGTTTCCTTCACTCCCGAGAGCACGCATTGTTTAAACCAATTGCGCCGCCATGTTGGTCTATCGGCTCCCGTCCGGTCTCCGCCCGGCGTTCCTCGAGCACCGTGGAGACTCCTCAACGTATGAAAATGACACGATGGCAAAGGCACACACACGTCCTTAACACTTTCCATTAATCCGTGCACAAACACCCCGTAATAAGTCGCCCCTAATAACGCCCTGACAGAATGATAAATGACGCGTACACGAACGTATCTGCATCTCATATTGCTCCAGAAAACGGCACCATTGCTCTAATTCCTCTACTTTTATGAAACGGCACAGATATCGGGTCGTCGAACCTCGCCGACCCACAATTCTTCCGCAAAAGAACGGAAATATCTCAATTCGTCGTTTTCGTCGATTTTCGGAAATTTCCCGAAGAAAAAATTTGGCCGAGTTTCCAGTAAATCAAAACAATAATCCATAACGCCTCCTCTTACCTCCGTTCCGGCGATGAGGACTTGTCCCTCGGGAATGTTTAAAAGTATTGCTGGTTGTCTGAGCTGGAAAGATTGATGGCACCTTTCCTTGGATTAAACAACATTTGCTTTCCATTTCAGATTCGCAAACAACTTTATTTAAGGAACTAAATATTTATATTATTATTCTCCTCTTTTACGGATAACAACGACTTTGCCTTCGGCCTCCTCAAACGTTTGAGCGGGAAATTGACTTTCAAATGTAATAAAACCAAAGCAAGAAAGTCAAGCACATACAACCTCGTAACTTACCTCGTAAGCTTGAACAGCCGTAAAATCCTGATGATACTGAAAAAGTCCAATAACTCGTTCTTCTTCTCGAAAATCACGATCATATCGATATAAAAACTTAAAGTAGCAGCAAAATCGATAATGTTAACTGGAGATTTGATGAATTCGATTATGTTCGGAGAGACCTGGAAGGGAAAAAAATGAGTGATGCATCGGCCGGTATTTATAAAGGAAAATTTATGGAAAGCATCGATGGTGGAGAAGAGATGTATAAATAACGGAGGATTATGTTTGTTCGCGAGAAATCGTTTGTTGGAGGTGTCGAGACACGCAATTTTTTCTCCACCTCACCATAAGAAATGATGATTATAAATCTTCACGGAGTCTGTGATTTATCATGTGGTGTCACCTCACTGAAATACCACGCTAGATCTCGACTTTTTCGGATTAGGAGCGTTTGTAGTTGACATTCGTGCTACAGCATTTAAGGAATCTGTAGTTTAAACTCCCGTAATTGGAAGGCAAATGCGACATGGTTTAAGAGACGACGAAGAAACTCGATTTTGTAACGTTGCTCGTTTCAAACCCGTCACGACTTCGTGCTTTCCTTTCCAGGTTTAACTCTGGCTATTAAAGACTCGTTGGTACCGCGTCTTCCGCAATCGCGATCCACGAGCACCACATGCAGCACGAGCTACAATTAAATTTAAAGTTCTTCGAACTGCACTCCTCGACAAAAATAATTGAAAAAAGTTTCTGTAAACTTTCGACAAAAAAACATCCCGTGTAATCGCCATTTTTCTCGCATTTTCTTGCTCAACTCCGGGCCGTAGCACTCGAAGGGGCGGGTAAGGGGGGGTGCTCAATTTTCTGCAAACTGAGGAAAATACTTACGATTAATCTCACCGACAGCTCAAAAGTGAACCACGCATTGCAGAAATGGTCCACGGTTAGGAAATACGGATGGGGCTCGGTGCAATTGTCCTTATTGTTTTCGCAATCGACCCGCATTTCCGAATGGGTCTTCAGGCAAAAGGAGAACACGGAGACGCAAATAAAAAATACAGACGCTCCGGCCACTATCTGGAAAACAAAATATTTGTCCTCAGAAAAATGTCATGGAAATATCAATATGGTAAATCTGTTTTGCGGTCGAAATACACTGCGTGACACGGAAAAGGGAACACCCCGTGAAAGTGATTTTCGGTACGCGCGCTAGAACAATCACTTAATTAAAAAATTGGACAAATTTAATCGTTAAAAAGAAACAAAAAATCATAATTTGTCTGTCCTCCGCGGTGCCTCACATACTTCCCTACACGTCTAGACACGGATCTAATGAGTTGATTGATGTCCTCTTCGGGGATCTCGTTTCAGGCTAACTGGACAGCATGGCACGGCGCCGCTGGGGTTTGTGGGGGACGGGGTAAATTATAGAACCTTCTACCTACAATGTCCCATACGCGTTCGATCGGTGAGAAGTCCGGAGCGCGAAGTGGCCAAGATAGCAAATTGATTGCATTTGGTTGAAAGAAGTCCACAATCAGTCTAACCGCGTGTGGTCGTGCAATGTCGTGCTGGAAAACTGGATTAACGATAGTTCCAGATAAGGAGCGAGATGAGGTTTCGGAACTTTTTGGATGTATCGTTGAGCTGTCATACTGCCTCCGATGAAAAGCAAAGTTGACCTGCAACCATACGCAAAGCGCCCCAAACCGTTACCCAGCAGTCTGGTGGACACGTCTCTGTATTATAAACCGAGGATCGCGTCTTTCACCTCGTCTTCTTCTTGCTCTTGCCCGAGCATCATGCATAGCCAAACGGAATCTGGATTCGTCACTAAACGCGATATTATCCCATTCCAGATTTCGTTGTATCAGTTCTCTGTACCACTGTAGGCGATTTTGACGATGGTTTCGGTGAGGGGTGATACAAGAGGGGGACGGCAGGAAATCAGTCCAAAACTGCGTCTTCGGCGATTAACGATTCGAGCCCCAATGGGTTTTCCACATTCGGCAAATCTCTGATCCGCCAGCGTCTTCCGACGCTTCCGACGAACCTATCCCTTAGGGCCATAATTTAAAGGCGGCGTTCTCTAGTTCTTCAGGATCATCCAGTACCTCTCCTCCTGCCTGTTTGCTCTTCCTGGAACCATGCCTGAAATCTCGCTACAGTGTTTACACTACGATTCAATCTGGTGACGATTTCCCTAAATGACCTCCCTGTCGTAGACCCACTAATAGAGACCTCTCAGACGCGCCCAATTGATGAAAATTTCGCTGCATTCCGCCTCAGGGCGTATTTGATCAATCTAAAAGCACACTGAAGACCAATAAATGACATTCTGCAGCCATATTGTTGATGTTTTATTGCGATTTTTGTAGTAAAAAAAAAACTAAAATTTCTAATAATTCATAAATACGTTGATAAATATGGCTGAAAATTTAATAATTATTTGCGTTTCCACGTACAAACATGCAGAACAAAAATTATTTAAATAAAACCATTTTTACGGGGCGTTTCCTTTCCCATGTCACGCAGTTTACATTCGATAAGATGTTCGATGAGTCTTCTGGCAAAAAGTTTCATGCAACAAAGGGGAAAGGAGTCATTGCTAATCGAATGGTAAATTTGGTTTGAAATCGTTGAACTTTTTGTGCACGTTAAAGCTATTAATGTCGGTGTGGATGGACACTAATGCGCAGGATCCTCATTTAGCACCCCTTCAAAATTCCACGAGTTTCTGGTTCTTCGGGTTCTGCAGGAGGCCCCTTTCAGGAAATACTTTTTATGTACGTACGTCGTCGCTAGTTTTTGAGAAAACGACGTGTCAGACGCTTCAAGAAATTTAACCGTTTTACACTGTTCCGATATCTTGACAAGCCATAGTTGTCGAAATATTAACAATAAAATGTTATAGAGCAATATTCCAGAAACGCCTGTGAAACTCCTCGAGGTGGTAATATGGAGGATTTCAGAGTAAAAATAATGAATTTTCGGAACGGAATTTTTGTGAACCGCTTTAAATTTTAGACGATTGTGTACATTTTCGACGTGTAAACTATTACTAAAGCGCCAGTAAATGCGCAAGATTCCCAAGAAGATTTGACTTAAGCATGCGCTCCGCACGCCTCTTAAATTTTTTCACAATGTAAAATGAGCATTTCCAAGGGAAAGTCGTCGCAAATACCACGCCAAAAATCGAACCTACGTAGCAAAGGAAATTTTCCTCAAAATAAACTTTGCGTTATAGATGTTGGCAACGGCATGCCCTAAATTTATTTACGAGAGCTTAAGAAAATAAAATGAAAAGCGTGTATCGACAAAAACGCTACTTTATGGCCCAGTTTTAAGGCCTACGTTAAGGGGCGACGTTAAAATTTCAGTCAACCCTCCATGGCCTTTTCTGCTACAGTTCGACCTTTCGGGTAAGTCGATCTTGGGGATTAGTACCCACGAGCGGGGGCGATGGGCTAAACGTGGTTAACCACAAATCTCGATCATAATTGACACGTTATTGCGTCACCACGAGCGTTTCCTTTGTCGTGAATATTCAAATTGCTGCCAAAGTCTAATCAATATTCCTCCCCCTTCATGACTACCAAACGACGTTCTTAATTTTATTAAAGTCGTCGAAGTTCCATAATCGCAATTGTCGCTTATTATTATTACATCACTCGATAATTGATACTTTGATGTTTTTAGTGAACATTTTATCACTTTTTATTACACGTAATTAATCCACGGATAAGTGACTGCCTAAGGCTGATTCGATATCGCGAACCTTTGAAGATGAAGGCAGGGAGGCGCAACGGAATTAAGCATCTTCGTAGCTCGTTATTAGTGCAAATTTAACGAATCCGGTCGGGCAAAAATCGTAAATTTACATTTTTCTTATTTCACCCCGCGATTTTTAATCACGTTTTGAATCCTTCAGGGCCGCGCCGCCTCCGGCCCTACGTCTGATATTCGGGTGAAACGGTACTTCACGGCTCTTGGCCATTTCACACACGTAAAAAGTCCTTCGTTAACTGCTTTTAGTAATTCTGACTCTCGCTCGGACACATGGCGCCTAAATTATAAGACTTATTTAATAATTTAGAGTCTACCTCCAAGAGGAAATTGAATTTCCTTTTCAGAACTAAATTAGAAACGTTCTCCCCTGCCTGAAACCCCTAAAAACGTGGCCAATTTCTAAAGTGAGCGTTTCTTTAGGAAAAGCGGTCAATAGCTTTTATGTTCCGGTCAAGCCTTTACATGTTCCAATTTAACCTATTACTAAACTCCGAGCTTGTTGGGGATTGAGGTCCTCTTTTAGGGATGGACTTTTAACATCGGAAATCTTTGACATTTCGATGGAGCCTCAAGATTTTGCGTTCGAATTTGCCGATCGGTTTCGTTGGAATCAGTTTAAATGGATCGGTCGCTACCGTGGAATTGCGTGAAACTATCTACGTGATCTTACCTTCTAGCAGCTCACGTGGAAGACGTTCCGTAAAAATTTCCATGCGGGGACCCGGTGGGGGCGACTTACGGCACAAGTTCAGTAAATGACAGTTTGGTTTTTTTCAATTTCAGTTTTATTTAACAATTCGGTGCGTTCGCTAAGCGACGCTCACAGAACGTTGAACGTTCAGATGAATGTGGAAGACGGATTTAAGCAACGTTACCCGTTGTGCCGGGCGCTTGTCTCAATAAATCCGACATATCTCCTGGCCAACATGGGAAATTCGTGAAGGATAACCCAAGTTTAATTTTAGACGCCAATACACAATGCACTTAAGAGCCTCCATCTGACGTGTATTGTGCCTCCAGTATTACAAATCTCGCCCTTATTTGTTTTCTTGAGCCTGACAACACAAATTGAATTTTTGAGTGAGGCGTCGTAACACAATAACGAAATTTAATTCGATCTAACTTCCCAGTAGGCAAGAAAATAACACGATTATTGCAAAACCAACAAAACGATAAAAGTTAGAGCCCAACTGTAACATATTCGCGAATTAAAACTTCCAATACGTGTCGAAGACACATTGCGAGGGGGAAAAGTAGCGCCTTTTACGCGTACTTCGGGGGGTAGCTAATGTCGCACTTTAAGGCCGCTCATGCATACCGCGCAACTTTGACCCCCTCTCGCGACAGATCTGTTTCACAACGAATCACAATGCTTCGGTGGCGGGTCCTGCTCTAAAAATAAAATTTCAAATCATTCGCCAACGTTAAATTGGAATGCTCATAAAGTTCTAGTTGAACTGATCATGTTACACGTACAACATGCAATTTAATATTTTTATTGCAGACAATTAACAGCTCAGGTTCGCTACTCTTAAACGACATGCACATACGACAGGCCCTTCAGTGAGGAGAGGTTAAAAGTTAATAAAAAATGATATTCACATTTCGATGTTGCACATTGAGCGGAGGTACCTTGGCCGAGGACGAGGAATATGGTTCGTCGAAAAGGGCCCATATTTTGGGTTTGAGTTTCTGCCATCTCGTGAGGGTACCTGCGTGATACGCTTCTTCGTAGCCGAACATTCTGGCAACGTCTTCATCGCTCGGTCTATCCGCGTCGATATCCAGTTTATCCAAAATTGCCAGGGTCGCCTGGAAGAAAGATCGTTAGATCACCGTTAATGTCATTAAATGGAAATGTACGTACTCGAATCCATCAGCATCGCGTTTACATGCGATGTACATACGTGTAAATATCACTTATCTGACCGAGGTAAATGTTAATTCTGGTAATTTTAAAGATAAAATATTTACTGAACTGGCGCATTCCCTGATTAATCAAAATCTGCATATTCATGGGTCAATCAACACGTCGTGAAAGTGCTTTTCGGCATGTTAGGTTTGCAATCAACAATCGCGGCACAAACCTTTGGCTTCTAATCTCTCTCCAGTAACTTCACTGTGTAGGTCTCAATTAGGGTAGTTGCCAGAGTTAGTACATACAAACGTTGCGGTCCACACGGTCTGGCACATCCGGTCCAGCTGGAATTGATTTTCTTACGGATTGTGAGTGGGCTTCCTCCCGCCCCCTTTTTGATGACAAGATGAAAAGAACGTTCGGTGCTGGGTTCGAGATGGTTAACCTTAACGATCCGGATCCGTAAAGGTATTGTCGACTCGAAGAACGCGAAGATGAGGAAAAAATTTACACGTTAAGTCAACTGTGCGCCACGTGGTCAGAACTCGTGGGCGTTCGCCCGCTCTGAGCCGGGAAAAAGCTCAAATTGCGATTTTCTGAGGCAACAGCGACCCCTGGCGGCTTGGGGCGGTCCCAAGTCGCAGGAACGCAAAAACCAGCTGTTAGGTGAAAATGCCGACAGCTTTCAGGAGACGTCCGTTGCTCGTGGTGCTCAGCTCCAATCTCTAGTAGTGATCTTTAAATTTACGAGTAAGCTGTATCGTTTCTACATTAATCACGCGGCGACGTTTCCAACTGTCTTCTGAGCATTTTCGTCCGATCGAAGGGTTTATCAGAGCACTGATATGGAGTGGAATTCTAAAAACGGGACAAACAGCTGGATTTTATAGAATCTGGCCGACACCTGGTCTCAAACCGAGCAAATGCTCTGCCTTAATCTGCTTACGTTCAAGCGGGATTAATAGACATGTGAGCGGAAAGTTACGAGATAAGGCCTTGCTTCTGTATTAATTTACTGACCTGAAAGCGACGTTATTTGACTAAATTTATCTTCGCTTTTGATTAAGCCGTTTGTCACTATTCCGGGCTTTAACAAGAAATCATGAAAGGACCGAAGATTGATGATGGGGCTTTTTTTTTTAGGGGAACGTCTTAACGTTTCGGGGGCCTTAAGATCTGTCAAAATGTGCACTTTAAATTGATACGTTCACACTTGCCCGCGCTCTGAACACCCTCGTAATCGCCCTTGATCACGCATTCAAATGCTCATTTTAGAAAATCGCAGCTCCTATTATTGACGCTCATATCGTGCTTGAATAACACGATCGAGCTCGCTGTCTGATATAATTAATAGCCCCATTATCGGCCTATTAATCCATCAATAAATCGAAACCACCCAGCTATTTAATTTAATGAAATTCAATCCAATTTAGCCGAAAAACTAATTAGTCGCTTATTGGTAAATCCTTTAGAAGTGATATACGGCATAAGCAGTTCTTTTTGTTTTGCCCTCCAAACCTCCCTTAATTGGGATCGATTGCGGGAATATCGGGGCCACTCGACGTTTACTCTATTAAGGAAGGACTATCTCCTATTTAATGATCTAATTAAGGGTCGATTAGTGAATCAAAGGACGAGGAATTGTCACATACCTGAGTGTCTCGATGGACGCTGTAAGTGCTCCAACAACATGGCTCCACCTGGTTAGAGTCCAAACCCCAAAACTCGAGCTCCTCCTCGAATAGGGGTCCGCAGACGTTAGTTGGGTAATGTAATTTCCCAGTCCTGAAATTGATCATTTCGGATGAATGAGCTTCAGATCTGCATGGATCCAAATCAATTTAAAAACCATACAAAAGGGGCTTGATGAAAACGAGGTCGCTGGTTATTTATTCACGAAACTGTCTCTGAGACAGGGCACTCGGGGTGGTCCGAACGTGAAATTATCCCCTGCAGATTAAGTTTGGCGACCATCTTGTAAATTCTCGAATTACAAAACACAATACCCGTTCGAGACCCGAATCACACGCATTTGGGGCCGATTCGAACTGGACGTCCAGCGATCGCCCAAACAACAGTTCGATTTACTCAAGACGAAACACTAACAAGACGTGTGTCGAATATTTACATCTTCCTGTATGTCTAAGAATAACTCGATAAGTCTTCGGCATCAAACTACGCGAAGAGCACGATCGTGTTAAGCTTCGCAACCAAGAAAATTTGGCGCAAACCCCAACTTTGCGCCTTCATTATCTCGCCAATGGATTAAATAACATCAAGATATTCACGGCCCAAGAAGAATTCCTTAATTATCTTCCTCGATGGATTCGGCAAAATGGGACATTTATAAAAATGCAATAGGGAAATTAGATTCCACAACCAGGACCGATTCGAGCTGGATGTATTTAAGCTGCTTTCCTGGATCGGGACTCTCTCTCTCTCTCTCTCTCTCTGTGATATCGAATTTGGGGTATTCTTTTAATGCGAAAAGGCCATTGTGCGATTTAATATGCTTTTTTGGGGGGTTACCTAACTGCCCCCCTATACTATTAACAACTGATTCTCTTTCCCTCTTTTGGTCGGCGAGGTTGCAGGTGATATGTAAAATATCGGATCCGTGAGAACACTTTGCTACTCGCATAATGACGTATTGCAATTTAATACGAAATGTTCGAATAAAAGTCGAGTTTTAATAACGATAACTGACATAGAACGGCACTAGTCCTATAAAAGAAGCAATAACTCATGTAGATAAGTTCCATAAAGTGTCCCCATGCGGGCCGACGCTTGATATTTTCAAAGTTCACATTCCAAGTTGAATGAGATAGAGACCCAGCCAGAGTTCAAGTAACGCTAGTTAAAGTTGGAAGTTGTTACTCAAATTACTGTCAACAAACAGAACTTTATTTGACCCGCGAAAAAATATTCAAAAATTTAGAGCTGCTCTATTATCCTCTGCTCTGTCCCCGGAGTAGATACTTGGTTGTTTTAAACGGTAGCAAAATTTATTCCGGAGCCATGTGACCTCTGGTGCTCCTGCACGATTCGGCAGGAAAGCGCCGTTGCTGAATGGCCCGGAGCTGAAAAGCGGGAAAAATTAGTACACACGTGCGGTAAAACGAAAATGGCGGATTTATATCCAAAAGCTCGATGCAACTGAATAGAACTATAATTAGGTTGCACGCGTTCAACTATCCATAACAAAATGAAAAATGTGGACGGGTGCAGTTATACAGGGTGTCCCAGAATGAGGGGGTCAAGGCTCAACCACACATGCCTTGGTCAAGAATGTATCGATTCGTGGCGATATACTTAGATACGAAATTGTCTCGTTCCGGAGATACAGCGGGTCAGTTTCACTTTTTTTTTATTTTGAAAATAAGTCGAAAACGGCTGTATGGATTGTAACGAAATTTGGTGCACTTCTCGGGGCACATTAGACGGGGGTTATCACTCCAAACCCATCAGGGGTCAGCGCCTAGAAGGTCGAATGTTGAACACACCAGAACTTTTGTATTCGCTCATGAAGACTGTTGTTTTTTTTTTATGTGAAATTTCCGGTCTGTTATGCAACTTTTCATCTCTTGCTGGATTTTGATTTGGAGCCTCAGTTAGAGGGAAAAAATGTGATTCTTTATTTCGATCTCTGGACCTGCTGGGCAATTGACAATAACGCGTTCGCCAGCTCGGCTCATTCTCGGCGATGTCAGTGAACGCAGAGTCTTCAGATTTAGGGTAGATTTCGTAGGTTTTGAGTAAGTTCCGAAGAACGTACACGTTTGGAGGAAAAACGGATTGGGATTTTGCCAGGGAAATTATCGTGCAAGTGCGAGAGTTTATGCGGAAAGATTTCCAAACCGGCGATCTCCAAATTGGAAAATTTGGAAAATTCAGAACGAAGACCACAGGAAAAATCGAATCTTGCAAGCAGCTGATGGAGTGCGCAACGATCCAACGATGTCGCGAAGAATGAGTTTTGATTTTTTTCGACGTGTGAATCTCTGCACTCACAAACGGGGTGGTCACGTTGAGCAGTTATTAAATTAATTGTTTATTGAAATTTATGCTTAGGATTTCTTGTGAAGGCTCCGCGTTCACTGACATTGTCGAGAGCGAGCTGAGCCGGCGGCCGCGTTCTTGTCAAGTACCCAGCAGGTCCAGAAATCGAAGTAAAGAATTACATTTTTTTCCCTGTAAATGAGGCTCCAAATCAAAATTGTGCAAGTTGCATAATAGGCCGGAAATTTCACATAAAAAAAAAACAACAGTCTTCATGAGCGAATACCAAAGTTCTTGTGTGTGTTTAACATTCGACCTTCTAGGAGCTGACCCCTGATGGGTTTGGAGTGATAACCCCCGGCTAATGTGCCCCGAGAAGTGCACCAAATTTCGTTACAATCCATACGGCCGTTTTTGACTTATTTTCAAAATTAAAAAAAAAAAAGTGAAACTTTGACTTGCTGTATCTCCACAACGAGACAATTTCGTATCTAAGTATATCGCCACGAATCGATACATTGTTGACCAAGGCATGTGTGGTTGAGCCTTGACCCCCTCATTCTGGGGCCCCTGTATAAACAGCTCAAGCAAGGAGAAAATGTTAACTGATCAAAAGGAGGTTTTGTGTCAAATTATCTGGTAATTAAAGAGAATCGCGCAACATCCCCTCTTAGGAGCCCAAAAGTGTAAATCTAACGAGCAAGCGCTGGCCCTCCTTGACAAAATTTTGAAAAATTGTCCCCATAACAATAATTTCCAGCTGCGAGGAATCCATTAGTGTAACTACCGGAACCGGACCAGACATGCCCCTAGACACAGTGAACTATTAAATTTAACAGCGAGTACAAATGATACATCGTCAAAGATACGATCTCATTCCACACCCTTTCACATAAGTTAAATTTATTATGATCTTGTTACGAGCAAAAGTGAGGCAAACTGGAAGATTTATTTAAAAATACATTCAAACTTTAACGATCATTTTCGCCCTTAATGACAGCTTCTATACCATCGCTGGCTAATGGTCTTCGCACTTTCCGTGTTAGTTTTCCTTCGAACGAAGAAATAAAGCTTCCGGTCTCCCGTAGACAACCTCTAAATGGCATTAGCGTTAATCTCAATTTTACTGTTAGCTGGAGGCCTCATGACTGAAATAATTGCCCGCAATGGGCTCTGTTGAAAATTTACATAATACTTTGTAAAGCCGGTTTTAAAGCGATTTCTGCCAAACTCCGGCCTAATAAGTGGAAATGTATTCATAAGCTCAGCCGGGCAAGGGATTTTTAGGGCAGATATTTCAGATTTACAGGCTTACAGCTTAAGAAATCATGAAATCAGCAGGGCGAGATGTGCTGAAAGTCACGAAGAGTACTCTTGACGGAGATTTTTGTTAATGCGGCAGAAGTCGATCAGTCCCGCTTTCGCACCTTTGCGAATTGCGGACTGCGAGATCTGTCCGTGAAATCTGACCAATAGCAACGCACATGATGGGACAACTCGCAGTATTCGCAATTAGCGATTTGCAATCGACGAGTGACCGATCGTAAGGTCCATGCGGTAATAGCGTTTTTCACCGGGAAATAACAGGTAACAATTGACTGCACTGCCAAATTACACATACGGACAGTGTCAAAAATGTGGGGACGAGCAAATGTGCCGTGTGAGATAGAAAAGAAAACACCCTGTATAAACGATTTTATTTAAATAATATTTGGTACACGTGTTTGTCATAGGGAACACGAAAAACGATTAAATTTTCAGCCATATTTATCTATGTATTTACGAGTTATCAGGAATTTGAGTTGTTTTTTTACTATAAAAATTGCAATAAAACATCAACAACATGGCCGCATATGTTATAATATTGACAATGGTGATGATAATTTTTAATTTAAATAACAGAATGAGAGTTAAAAAAATATTTTTCAAAGTTTAGTATATCAACATATTTGAGTCACTGTGGGACTTAAGTGTACCTCGATGCAACCCTATTTACCTATACAGGGTGTAACATGAATACGGTTTTTCCTTTTAACACGTAGTAGAACTCAAAAAACTAAACAATATTTTTATATGACATTTTTTCGAAGTATCAAAAACAACCGAAGTATGCGCCTATGAAAGTTTTAATAAGTACCACATCTTTAGGTACTACTCACTCCGAAGCCGGCTACCAAAGGTGTTCGAAATTGTCTCCATTGGTTTCACTTGCCCAAATTGTCGCTCGCCTTATCCACGATTCTGCGCGTGCCGTTAGAAAAGATGGTTTTCCTTTAATTATTTCTGCGGCGTTTTCCATCCGTTCACTCAATTCTTCCACTGTGTTAATTTCACTAAACTTTTCGTGTACCCCCACCAGTAAAAGTCACATGGATTAAGAGCTGGTGATCGTGCCGGCCATCTTATTGGTCCGTTCCGACCTACCCGCCTGCTAGGAAATTGATCATTTACACAATCCCGTACTTCGCGCCTGAACTGAACTGGAGCACGGTCACGTAAAGACGACATAGACTGTCATGTCAACATTTAAAGACATATTTTCAAGAAATTCAAGCAAATTATGTTCCAGAAAATGGAGATAGTCTAAGCCTGTCTTTCAATCTAAAAAACAAAAAGGCCCGATAAGCATGCTGTTAACCATGCCGGACCAAACATTTGAAGAAAATCCCTGTTAGAAATTAGTTAGGCAAATAGCGTGAGGATTTTCCATTGCCCGTACGTGCGTATTTCGAAAATTATTTATTCAGTTACGGGTAAAAATTGATTCATCCCTTACCAGAATACACTTTAAACATTTTTCATTACGAGTGATTTCCTGTGAAAGTCCCTCACAAAAGCATACTCTTGGGAGATGGTCTTGTGGCATTAACGCTTGAACTCGTTGCACGCGATAGGGATAAAATTGGTTTCCATTTAAAGTTCTCCACACTGCCATGTGAGGTGTAGGAACTTGCTCTGCGATTCTTCTAGTACTGGTAGTTGCATGGTCCTGAACGATATCTAAAACATGCTCCTCAGTGGGTGCCATTCTAGGTGGCCTAGGTGTTCCAACATGTACACCATGTATTACTTTTAGGTTTCCGGTTTCACGAGCTCTTCCAACAAGATAGATCTACGGGCTGCAAGATGATGTCTTCCCGGAAAGCGCTCAGCATACAACCGCGAAGCTGCGACGGCTTCCTCGTGCCACTCCCCGTATATCAACATGTCGACCAATTCGGGATTCAAGTAATTATGGGCCTTTGCCAATTTAATAGTATCAATAGTCATTGTTTATTCTTACTCTTTATACGGAGAGTTATATAGCAATAAGTTGTACCACTATATAAAAAATGGAAAAGAAGACATAAAAAAGGAAAAATAATAAAAAAACAAAAGAAGAAAAAAATAATAAAGAAACAAAACAAGAAAAAAATAGAAAGAAAAAAATAATAAAGAAAAAAAAGAAAAGAAAAAAATAATAAAGAAACAAAAGAAAAAAAAGAAAAGAAAAAAATAGAAAGAAAAAAATAATAAAGAAACAAAAGAAGAAAAAAAGAAAAGAAAAAAATAGAAAGAAAACCAAAGCACCAACATAAACGGAGGAACAAGAATAACGGAAAGAATTCTAGACAATGAAGCGAAATGGAAGGACAATCCTGACGATTGGGCAAATGTAACCCCACTGTGTCTGACAAGACAAACAAGACAGTCAAATCTCAAATTCCCAAATACAACCCTGATAGAGCACTACAGCCTGTAAACATAAATAGTGCAACTGATTCAAGTATTTCTGTTTTTTCTTCTTTTTTCTCTTGGACAGTATGAAACACTAAGTTTAGTAGTTTATATCATGGGCAGAAAGACCAACAACGGTTGATAGCCATTTTCCTTTTGCAAATAAAGATTTTATATACATATGTATATATAGAAAGAAAAAAATAATAAAGAAACAAAAGAAGAAAAAAAAGAAAAGAAAAAAAATAGAAAGAAAAAATAATAAAGAAACAAAAGAAGAAAAAAAAGAAAAGAAAAAAAAATAGAAAGAAAAAAATAATAAAGAAACAAAAGAAGAAAAAAAAGAAAAGAAAAAAAATAGAAAGAAAAAAATAATAAAGAAACAAAAGAAGAAAAAAAAGAAAAGAAAAAAAATAGAAAGAAAAAAATAATAAAGAAACAAAAGAAGAAAAAAAAGAAAAGAAAAAAAATAGAAAGAAAAAAATAATAAAGAAACAAAACAAGAAAAAATAGAAAGAAAAAATAATAAAGAAACAAAACAAGAAAAAAAAGGAAAGAAAAAAAATAGAAAGAAAAAAATAATAAAGAAACAAAACAAGAAAAAAAAGAAAAGAAAAAAAATAGAAAGAAAAAAATAATAAAGAAACAAAAGAAGAAAAAAAGAAAAGAAAAAAAATAGAAAGAAAAAAATAATAAAGAAACAAAAGAAGAAAAAAAAGAAAAGAAAAAAAATAGAAAGAAAAAAATAATAAAGAAACAAAAGAAGAAAAAAAAGAAAAGAAAAAAAATAGAAAGAAAAAAATAATAAAGAAACAAAAGAAGAAAAAAAAGAAAAGAAAAAAAATAGAAAGAAAAAAATAATAAAGAAACAAAACAAGAAAAAAAAGAAAAGAAAAAAAATAGAAAGAAAAAAATAATAAAGAAACAAAACAAGAAAAAAAGAAAAGAAAAAAAATAGAAAGAAAAAATAATAAAGAAACAAAAGAAGAAAAAAAAGAAAAGAAAAAAAAATAGAAAGAAAAAAATAATAAAGAAACAAAAGAAGAAAAAAAGAAAAGAAAAAAAATAGAAAGAAACAAAACAAGAAAAAATAGAAAGAAAAAAATAATAAAGAAACAAAACAAGAAAAAAAATAGATAGAAAAAATAATAAAGAAACAAAACAAGAAAAAAAAGAAAAGAAAAAAATAGAAAGAAAAAATAATAAAGAAACAAAAGAAGAAAAAAAGAAAAGAAAAAAATAGAAAGAAAAAAATAATAAAGAAACAAATGAAGAAGGAAAAGAAAAGAAAAAAAATAGAAAGAAAAAAATAATAAAGAAACAAATGAAGAAGGAAAAGAAAAAAAATAGAAGAAAAAAATAATAAAGAAACAAAACAAGAAAAAATAGAAAGAAACAAAAAAAGAAAAAAATAATAAAGAAACAAAGAAGAAAAAATAAACAATTCGTAATTCGAGTAATTATGGGCCATTGTCAATTTAATAGTATTAATAGTGATGGTTTATCAAAATAACACCTGGAGCTAAACTTCACGACTGATGTTTAGGCGACGTGGGTAAATTGTATAAAAACAGTAAACATTAAATGTTTTTTGCGTTTTCGCAATAGCTGATAATTTTTTGTGAGACATTTTATTTCCTTCAAATTGAATTCCTATTTTATGCAGGAATGGATTTAGATTTTATACAAAAATGTATTAAAACTCATCTGCGCATATTTTGTTTTTTTTGAGATTTCGAAAAAATATTATATAAAAATATTGCTTAGTTTTTTGAGGTCTATGTCGTATTAAAAGGAAAACGCCTACTTATGTTACACCCTGTAGAGATGACAATTTCCGAACACAATCGCATTATTTTAACTTCAGCTTTTTTTCTTTATCATCCATCACCAGACTCAATCCTCTTCAGTACCTGCGATTTTGCTCCTTGAAGTGGGAAACCATAGATGAAAGCAGATCATACATAAACCTAAAAAAATTAGGAGTCTTGTAGCAGCGTCAATACGTACAAAACTTTATTGTTTCGTGTCCCTAAAGCTACAGAGGAATTCGAAGAACTTGTAGTAAACATCTCGTTGCTTCGACAATGAAAGATCCCAAGATGGCATTCAAACGGTGATGGCAAAAAAGAAAAGTTAGAAACAACTCTACGCCTGCTATTGACACCGCCTCAACAAGTCGGATGCAACAAGGGATGTAACAACACCAACTACCGGTGATTCCCCACTCCTGGCAATACCTCTGCGTTGAAATTATACCTCTCCTTATAAGAGAGCAAAAAATATACTTAGCCATATTATGACTATCAGGTTAATCTAATAAAAGTTCGCTCTCTATGTTGTAGAGCCACTTAGAGCTAGCGAAAATTTAAGTTACGATAATGTAAGAAAGGTTTTCAAGAAAGTGACAGTTTTTTCCTTTGTTGATTCGTTTCTTTAAAGGAAAATGAAGGGCTTTTGCTCTTTTTTATGCTTAAGTAACTTCAAAGAATACAATATTCTGCAATATAATATATCAACCGTTCTTTTAATGCAGTCTTTGTCTTCTTTAAATTTCGCTGAAAAGGCTCTCCCGGTATTGAATTTTATGCAAATAATGATATACCGGTGCTTTATTAACGCATGCTTTCACAAGGTTTGAATATTTTCCAATTTCTTGCCATCTTGGGTCCTTCCTAGAAATTTTCTCAAGGTGAATTTTATTAATACGACGCTGTCCTGAACACTAAAAACTCATTAAAACTAGTGCCGACCTAGAATCCATTAGTAGGCATGAGCGGGCATAAACCGTCTCATTACGTGTTCTAATGATGTTATACCGTCACATCTCGGCAAATAAAGTTTTTGTGTCCACGGTTTCTTCCGCGAGGAAATGACGTAGTCAATTTCTCATAATGGAAAATGAAGAATTGATCATGGGGCTTGAGGTGTGACGTAGTCGCAAAGACAGGCGAGGGATGATAATGACAAGAACTGCAATTTTCTTTTGCCGATCTGCCTTATTGAGCTTTTTTGGGATTGCCCTTTACTGCACGAGTTGAACAAAGTTTTTTGCTGATTTATAGGGAGTTGAAGAGATTTAATCAACAAATTTTGGACTGCGGGGGCACTTTTCAAAATTGTACAGAGCAGGCAAAAAAAGTGAGGTTTTTCAAATGGAAACGTTTCGTGTTACTTCCGGACGCTACTCAATATCTCAAGCATTTCTTATTGAGAGAGAAGTTTTATGAACTCTACATTGAAACCGCATTAACTCTTTTATCAAACTTTTGCCTTCTGCATTTTATCAATTATCACTGCCGAACCTTGGCCTATAACCCATCCATTAAACAAGTGAAAAACTACTTTTCGAGGCGCATCTAGATCCCAAAAGCTTCGGACACGGAAAAGCCGCATCCCGGCACAAGTTCGAGAAGATCCTGTATTATACAACGAATCCCCCAGGGATCGTCTTTAAAACTTAAACATTGCAAACACTTCAATTCCCCAGGAAGTTGTTAAATAAATCCGACAGAATGGGCGGCTTCATTCCTATTAAAATATTGAACCGCCGGATAAAACGAAAGTTAATTCAGAAAACACCCACTTTGCTTCGCTACCGAACTCGTTATAAAATTTAAGTGTTTTGAGTTTGCTTCACCTAATTTTTTGGGACGTTAAAACTTCATGGGCAATTTTTTATTCCGCAAGTAACTTCGAAAAACACCATCATTGGGTGTGTTAAACGGCTGTGAAGTTCCTTTTTCGCACCCACTCGAACCGGTTGAATAACAGGTAAACACTCCCACATCTATTTTTTACATATTTACATATGCACCTACATAGTTGACGCGGCGTCACCCTATCATCATTATCCCCCATTGTTGCCTTATCTATGCCTGGCATGAGAGGAGTTGAATGAGAGACAAAACGTCATCGTTGATGTTTTGGTTTAAATAAATTTATTCCGACGTTGTCAAATCTAGTAGTTGAACAGGATCACACATGCACCGAGGTCGCGAGGCACCGATGATATCCCAACACTCGTGTCAGGGCCATAACGACATATTTTACAACCTTGGCGTGTAATATGCTATGAATGTGGGTTTTTATTTCGTTAGTCTAGGGTATAACTCAAAGCTGTGTTTATGAGGGTGGACGCTGCTTTGGTCTTCGCTTTCAAATCGAATCGGATATCAATGGGAATCGGAGTTGGAATAGAATAGGAACTCCCCGTCTTCGGGAAAGTCTCAAATACTAAACCCCCTGGCGGCGCACCATGGGCGTACCCTACTTTGGGGGTGCCATCGACGCCACGTGCGCCACCCGCCCCCGCATCGGATCGTGGTGCTGAAGCTGATAAGAAGTCCGCCATCGGCGGTAATTACGTGTGCATGGGAATTCTCACGGACCGACCAAAGTCTGCCATGGGCGTGCCAAAGGGGTACATCATCTCCGTAACAATAATTTAACCCTAACTCCGTTTACAATCTACCACCGTTCCGATGGAGTCTCGACCTGGTCGGAACACACGATGCGATACAATTAAAAACTATGTACAGGGTGGTTGATTTGACTGCTGCTTCCTACATTAATATATCATAATCTTCAGTTCTTAGTCAAACGGTGGCGGAAAAAGTCTTCGTGCAAGCAACAAAGTTCGTTTCAAATCGAAAATTTTATTGGAATATTTGCGAAAAAAGGAAAATATCGAAACAAATTGATCGTTGTAATTGGATAGACTAATCTCGGTAAACATTTGCTGCACGTGTTAAATACAGGGTGGGGCACCACGAGCCCCTCGGAGTATTATGTGCTTATTAGTGATATTGATCGAAAATTGCTTTTGGAGGTGTACGTGGGAGCTTGTAAGGTACGTCTTCGATATAGTTTCATTTATACAGGGTGTCGCAAAAAAATACATAATGCCAACTTGTGTCTTTTTAATGGAATATCTTATATTCTATTACGTATTTAGAATTAGAGGAAGAAAATAGTGGAAGTTTGTGTAATAAACATTTCTCGAGAAATTTGAGAAAATATAAAAATGCGAGGATCGAGAAAACATTCTTTTCCTAAATTAAATGAGTTAATTGGCTAAAACTTTTTCACTGTATCTTCTGAAATGCAAACTATTTTTCACACTAGAATGATTTTTTTAAAAATAAAAGTGATATACAGAGTGAGCAAAAAAAGTAGTCATATTTCACTCACCTATAATTTAGAATAACTTCCTTATTTCAAATGGAATGTATACATTTTGATGCATTAGTTAGAACCACTAGTTAATGCCCTTTCAATCTACATTACGGCGTCCTAAGCTTGTCTTTTGCCGTCTTTCCATAATATGAGATTTTATCCCATTTTCGGTAATATCACTAAAGAAAACAATTCAATGCCGGAGTAAGCCTGGTAATGGTTGCTGTGCTTACACGAGGAACCTAATTATGAAGTATAAATCTTAGACCATTAACAGGTTTTTAGCACGTAGATCTGGCAAAAGTTTCCAACACGAGTCCTGACAATAAGCAAATTGCTATTGATTTGAGAGAAGTTATAATAAAATCATGGAAAGAAGGAAAAACACTAAGGCAAATTGGTAAAATTGTTAGTAAAAGCCGTTCATCGGTACAAAGGGAATTTCAAAATTACAAAGAAAGAGGAAATCTCTCGGTAAAAGCAAGATCTGGCCGTTCCAAATTGTTAAATCAGAGAGAAGAGCGGTGTGAGTTAAGGACTCTTAAAGAAAATCCTAAAGTTAGTGCCCCTAAGCTGGTTGCAATGATTGAACAACAATTTCATAAAACCGTTCGTTCCGAAACTGTTCAGAATTTGTTAAAAAACGGTGGATACAGAGGGTGTGTTGCTCGAAGGGAGCTTTTTGTTTCTAAAATGAATCAGACGAAGAGATTGCTGTTTGCGAAAATTGATGTTAGTAAGCCTTTGGAGTTTAAGGATCGAGTTAACCGAACCGACGAAAGTAAATTTAACATTTGGGGTCCAGATGGAAGGCGAATTGTGTGGAGAAAACCCAATACCGAGATGAATCCAAAGCATTTAATATCCACTGTAAAGCTCGGGGGTGGACATGTATGGCGTGGGGGTCCATGTCAACAAGTGGAGTGGGAGAGTTGGAATTTATTGACTCGAAGATGGATCGTTTCGTGTTTTCGGACAGTTTAAAGAGAAAAATAAGACCTTCAGTCGAAAAGTTGAAATTAAGGGATCACTAAGTTCATCAACAAGGTAGTGATCCCAAACATACAGCAGGTATCGTTGAAGAACGGCTGCCGCATAGCACTACTAAGAAATGGCATGCCCCACCTGAATCGCCAGGCCTTAATACCATTGTGGGCATTTGTGGGAGTTGTTGCACCAAAGTGTCCGAAAACATCAAATAACTTCGAACGGTGAGCTTAAAGAGGAGTCGCAAGAAGTGTTGGGACTCGTGTAGTGGACTAAATGGCTGAGGACCGGGTTGATCAATTACTATAATTCCAATTAATGATGATCCACGTACAATTAGAACGCAATCTGGGCTCAGTATATTAGAGACGCGTGTGCTACGCCTATGAACATTACCAATTCTTTGGACGTTTGACCGTATGATCAGGTGTTGGTAGGCACTTTTCCAAATCTTTGTCTAACAAACCTTTCCGCCGCCTTTTTGTACGGGCCAGAATTTAGCCACGTCCCCGATTTCGAGGTCTTCCGCCCTTCAATAAAACCCTAATTATGTCATCAAAGTTAGTTACGCTACGAAGCTAGACCTAGCAGATGTGTCGATGATGCCCTCCTGGCTTGGTACGCCTATGTGCGTTTACCATCAACTTTAATAGTCGAGCTTCGTAAAATGCGAAACGGGAGCTTCTTTCTGGGGGCTTTCGGACTCTTGACTCGTTGCTTTGCACGAGTACTTACTCGTACGCGAATACTTCACTCACGATTCCTACACAGGTTTAATTAGTGTACCAGCTGGTTTATCATTGAAAGTTGTTATTCGTAAGGTTTTTTGTTGTTAATCTGTGCGAATTTGTTGGTGATCAATAAACCTTTGTTACAGTTAAAAAGGTTGTTGGGTTTCATTTATTTGCACGGACACGGTGTCGCTGAGACCGCGAGCTCATGGTGGTCCTTCGCAATCATTTAGTCCATTACTGCAACAAGCAAGATGAATGGTCGATCATTTCTCAGGAGGAGACTGCTAAATTAGCCCACTCAATACCAAGTAGGTTAAAGGAAGTCGTCAGATTATTGTTAATTATTAATTTCATTCAAATTGTTAATGTACGCAAACTTTTTTCCCGCTGCTAAATTCACTGTTATTTAAACGCTGTGAATAAACTTGGCACCTGTTCACTCGTTACTCAACAGCATTATAATTATTAACCCGCTCAATCGAGAGTGGTACGTGCTCGTGTTAAATTTTACTCATTGTCTCATGTTCCCATAGTCTGTGAGAGTTGAAACGATTTTATTGCTTGTGCGCAGACTCTTTGCGCCGCTGCATGCGTTACAACACGGCAATCGTGGAAAATGTTTTTTTTTCCAGAAATGAGCGATCTCATTATACTTTTAAAAGTCCTTGCCCTAGCCATGCACTGGTATAAATGGACCGATTAGAAGTTCGTAAATATTCATAAAGCCCTTCAAATAACGTCACCGACGATATTCAAAAATAGATTATAAGCTCAGGTTTGGGAATAATGTTGAAAGAGATTGCTTGTTAAAAATTTAAAAGCTATTTTGCTCACGGATTACCAGGAGCGTACACAAACGAGAAGTTTCGTTTAGCAAAACGTGAATATTCGTATGAGGGTTGAATGCATGAGAAAATAGTCGTAGACGAAGCGTGGAGGCGATTACAGAGCGGCCCGTTCGAACGAGTATTCTCGCCCCCGCCGCTAGTTTTTCATACTTGCCTTACTGTCATCTATTGTCAGGCAATGCATCGCTTTGATTTTGCAATTCAAATCTTTTTCAATGCATTGACCGTTAATTCATGGGGAGGCACACCAAAATTCTTCTGCTGATAGCCAATCTGACCGTGGGCGATTTTTTTGGAAATCAACGGATTGATCCGGGTGGTCGTGTTCCATCCCCCCTCTGTCGCCCAATCTCAAATAGGTTGAGTTTGAAGGGGAAGTGAGATTGAGTTCTTTGTCTCGTGAGGGGAAACAAGTCAAAAATGGTTCGGCTGTGATCGCGGCGTTGTAACTGTGCCATCACGTATCAGTGCGGTGGTGTGGTATTTAGTTGGATGGAGTGTGCAGCGGGAGTCTTCGGAGGGCCTTATCTTTCTTTTCGGTCTTAGAACAACCTGTTCTGTCGTTGATGTGTGTTGTTTAGTTTTTTCCTCATAATAATGTACGGTGACTCCCTAAATGTCGGGACACTTAAAATCTCTTTTTGTGTGTTACAGCAACAATAAAAATAAACTATTAGGAAACGGGACTTTGGTTTATGCTTTGTATTGGTTTTCGTTTACTAACAACGCGAAAATGTATTTAAAACTATCTAGAAATATCAACAATGGGGAAAAGAAAAACACATTTTTGGTATCGCACAAATTTTCGAGCGTTGAAGTTTCGAACACGTTAACAAACAGTAAAGAAGTGAGGAAGAAATATTAACGTTTTGTGTAACCTCCTTGAGTCTCTATAACAGCTTTTAGCTGTTATAGAGACCGTTAAGGCCGGACAGTCGTTAAGGCATGGACAACACAATTTTTTTTTTTTAAATTAAATTAAGGTTAATTTTGTGCCACTTTTCAGTTAATTTTTTTTACTCATTTTCATTCGTCATTGAATATTGTCTCACTTGCAAATTCAACTGTTGCCACACATTCTCAATCGACATCCGGAGATTGAGCTGAGGTTGTTAGGAGTTTTGGACAGTTACAGAGCGTCCATTTTTTAACACTCATCGCGTCGTTTTTGGGATCATACTTCGATAATATTTGAAACTCCCCTGAATTCCCGTATCAGTGGCAGTTTTTAACAAATTATTTCTAAATAAATCATTTTTCCATTGTTCGATCAATGAACGCTAATTCCCCAAGTCCTGTGACCGATACGATGCATCATTACTGGTCCGCCACCGTGTTTCACAGCAGGACGTAAATTGCTTGTTTTCAGTTCTTCGTTGATGCTCCGCATGATTTGTCGCCTTTCGGGCCAAAATGTGCGGAATTTTGACTCATCGGGAGAAATTACATCCTTCCAATAATTTTCCGGTTTTAAAACTATCTCCGATGGAAATTCTCCCCCAAAGTTCTTATTTTTAGTATCAATCCATGGTTTTTTCCCTGGATACCCCACCATCAAAACCATTTGCTCTTATGCATCTTCGTATAGTTTCTGGAGACACTTTTTTGCCAGTTTGATTTTCCAGCGCCACTTTCAGTTTAAGGGCACTAATTCCGGGATTTTCCTTGATAGTCTTCATGATGTATCGCTCTTTTCGAGCGTTATTCATTTCGGACGGCCAGTTTGTTTGATGGAAAGAATTCTGTCTTCAACTTTGTACCGGTGAATAATGTCTGCGACCACGCTCTTGCTCGAATAAAATTCTTCGCCAATTTTTCTCTGGGATAAGTTCTTTTCAAACTTGAAAATGACCAATTGCCGCAAACCGAAAGTGATGTTTGCCTTATTCTTAACTCTACCAACTTTGGCCCCTCAAAAATGCATACGGGTGTTAGGGGCAACTTTAATAAGTGCCCTGGAACACTGTTAAAACATTAGATCTAACACAAGACACACTCTTATGGACGAAACTACGATCCACTAAAAATGTCTGAATACTTTGGAAACCCCAAAAACGGCCTGTTTGTTAAGATTTTTCAGTTTCTCAATATTTTGATACTGAATTATAAATATATTTTTGCGTTGTTAATAAGCAAAAACTAATACGGAGCGTACGCCAAAGTGCCGTCTGATTTTGGTTATTTGTATCATTACTATGCACAAAAGAAGGTTGTATGTGTAACTGTACGAATATTTTAGGGAGACGCTGTACATAAATAATGTTAATTTAATATCGTTCTCTTTGCAACAGGAAATTTATTTATTATTCCGTCGGACAACGCTTGTATAACGAAACTACTGCCTTGAATTCGCAAGTTGTTTCCCATTTTACTGGATCTAGAACCGTCGCATCTTATTTCCCATCGCCTGTCGTTTCGAAGACCTATGGAGCGGTACCTCAACAAAAGGCAGGCAGTACCGATATCACTTCGTAGATTATTCGTTCGAATTTCAACGTGCCGCATTAAAAACCGAGATAATCGGGCTTCCTCCCGCCCTAAAGACTCGTGGGGCGTCCGTTTAATACATTTATGACTTTAATTATTATATATTTATATACATACACCTCCGGCCAAAGGACTGGATACACTTGGTTAATCACGAATGATCATTCGTCAGTTGTGTTTACCGGCTACTGAATTTGGCTGTTTATTTATTTTTTGCTGATGTTTAATGTTTAAAGTGAAAAACAGACAAAAAATCCACTCAATACTTCGTGAGTGCTGGAGTCGGAACGCCAAGGGTAAAAAAGGTCTTTCTTCGCTTATCGGAAATGGGGGATTTACCACTCGCCTGCTATTTTTATGATCCACGTTCAAATTAATTGTGGTTGTTTACACCTAAAAGAGATCTGAAAGAACATTCGAAGTTACCGCCACGTGTGCTCAAGTGCAGAACACGTCGAAGCCTTTCTGGATAATTCGTGGATAAACCCTTTCACAATCCGCCCGTTTAAGGAACTTAAAAGGGCAAAAAGGATCGAAATTAGGACTGAAAAGTAAAGCGCAATGATCACTTTACACGGCGAAGATTTTTCGAATCGTCAGATAGCAAAAAAAGTACAAGTTTCTCTCGAAGATGTACAATCAGCCATCAACCGATTCAATCATACGGGGAGTTTTTGCGATCGCCCTCGTGTACGGCCAAAAGTGACCACCCCACAAGAAGACGCTCATGTTATTGTCACCAGCAAAAGAAATAGGCGGTTAACAGCACCAGAAATCCGGGCAACTTTAAACAGTACCCGGATAAACCCCGTATCGTTAACGACAGTAAAATAGAGACTGAGACAAAGGGGATTAAAGGGGTGCATTGCTGAGAAGAAACCGTTGTTACGGTTGGCAAACAAACAAAAACGCCTTCAATGGGCCCGTGAGCATCGTAATTGGACTATTGGACAATGGAGAAATATGTTGTGGACGAACGAATCGAAATCGCAAATCTTTGGACGTTACCGGCGAGTTTTCATCACGAGAATTCCTTGGGAGAAAAGGGCTCCTCAGCGTTTGGTACCAACCGCAAAGCGTGGGGTTGGTCCCATCATGGCATGGGGACGTTTCTCTGGGCGCGGTACCAGCGATTTCGTCACAATTAATGGAATTACGAAGAAGGAGGGATGTAAGAAAATCCCCGTCAAAAATGTCATGCCGCCGGGGTGCCGACTTATTGGACGTAAGTTCGTCCTTCGGCACGATAATAGCTCCAAGCGCACTTCTCGTCTCTGTCGAACCCACTCGGAAGACGAAGAGAATGCTGGAACGGTGGAGCAGACGATTTGGCCTCCGCAGTCGCCCGAAGTCAACGAGTTTTTATGCGGAGAATAAGATTAGAAGATTCGAATTTCGGGTCCTTCATGGACGGCTCAATCGTGGCAGAAATTGGAAAGTGCGTGGACATCGATGCGGCGGGAAACTTCAAATAAACCGGTGGAAATTGTTATGAAAGCGAATGGTGGTTTTTTCGATGAAAATAAAGTTTAATGTTTTCGAGATTTTTTTTTCTCCGATTTTGGCCAAAATTATTGATCGTAATCTAACTTCTCGGCTATTTTCGTGTGGCAAGAGCGTTCAAATGGAAAACATTCGCGTAATCGCAGGGTAATCGACGGAAAAATCACGTTCTTTTAACTGCATCTAAACTTTTAGCCATTAGTACATGTATGTAACATTGTTTGCGTGCATGTCGCAATAAGAACACTTACCTATAGTAATTCAAAATCTGAGCAAAAACTCCGGGATGTCTATCGAAAAAGTATTCATTGAGCACTGGATCGTAATTGGCCAAGGCTTCGGTGAGCCTAGACAAACGGGTAGCAGGAATCTTCTTCAGAGTCGCCTTGTAGGTCTCGTAACGAATTCCTCCAACGTTCAGTATGATCCGGTTCTCACCATCCATGCCACCATTTCACAATTATAGTTCGGGTTGATCTGGAGCGAGTGCCTGGAACAAAGTAGCAATAACCGAAAATGCTTCGCAGACGAATGAAATATCGAACATCGCAGCGACGCGATCGAAGATTTACATCCAGACCTCTGGAGTTAAATGTTGGCAACCACAAGTAACTCGTTTATCATTTAGCCAGATAAATAGGCGGAAAATTTGGACACGTACGAAGAAAATGAAATTTCGCATCAAGCCAGCGTTCCTAGAAGTATTCAAAAAGGATATAAGATTATAGATCGTGCTCTATCCTTAACCGAAAATACTCTATTTCAGTACTCCCCCTAAGGAGGCTCAAACGGGCGGTGGTGTGGCATAATTGGTACCACGTGCTTTGCGAAAGGTACAAATTCGATGCCTCGAAAAGTAAGACATTAAGGGGAAGAATAATGGAAAAGTCACGAGCAGATCCGTGAAGGAAATCGGTGATTGGAAGCCAGAATGAAGAAAAATGTGCAAGACAGATATTAATAGACTGAATTCAATGAAACCATATTACAAAAATGTCTTAAAATGCTACAGCAGTTAATGGGTAAATGCCAAGAAGACACATCTTTTTACAGTTTGCTCTCAACCTAATTGACCAGCATGAGGCCGAGTGGCCCGTAGGATTATTAAAAGAAGTATATATTAACCTCGACATAAAAGTCCGACAAATTTCCCTCGAGCTTTGACTTTCAAAGCTCTTACACACTCAATATCAAATGCACTGTTATTCAGAATTCGAAAGCTTTGAGAAGAACTTCCTTGTGAGTGCGTGGACGTTGTCGTATAAATAGCGAAATACATACGTTAAGCTCGATGTTGCGAGACTTCAAAAGAAGATTAACCGAAGAAATTGCCCCATTTTTTGCTAGAGTTAAAGCTTGAGAATAAACGAGGGGCCGTGAGTTCCAGAAGGGTTGGCAAGAAGGGCATTATATTTAGTCGTAGGGCAGGATTAAAGGACGACATTTCTCGCAGCCAGATTGCGGTATACTTTCCCTAATTTTTAAATTAAAACTTAAACCGACTGTTATATGCGTTTTGAAGCTTTCGGTTCTATGGACTGGAAGTTTCGAAATTGATTGGTCGAACTGAAGCACACGATTATGCTCGCATCTACATTAAATCAGGAAATGTGCCGATGCTTAATCGAATCCAAGGACTCACGTGCTAAATTTAGTTTGAGTAAAAGCCTCCACCGATCCTCCAGACGTCTCTATTGAGTGAATCATTGAATTATGGCCTCTGGGACTCACACTGAGATTATGTGATAATATCCGCTCCACTTAACCGGAGCGAAAAGAACTCAGGTATAATCGTAATAAAAGCGTGGCAGAATCCTCGTCTCATAACTTGTATACAGATGCCTTTGAAATGTACATGTTAACTTACAACGTGTGAATAATGTTTTCTTTTAGCATGCTCAGAACGAAGCATTAATGGCGGCGTTATGGAATGAAGAGGATCGTGGCAGGTTGTAAATACTACTTCCGGCTCTTTGTGCTTTGAGCCCCGTCAGATAGTGGAAATTTGAAATAAGTTAACTAGAGTTTTACCTACGGCAGGGTGTTCAGGAATAACGCACGTATCGTCGATATACAAGAGAAAATGACCAAGTGCAGCAATAGTAGTTTTGAATTTATTAATATTTTAATAATTTGCTTATGGCTATAAAATCAATTAATGTACATCAGGTTAGATTATAATGACTTTTGTGAATAATGTACACTCTAGGGTATGTATTCGCAATTAAAAAATATTATAGATTAAACGAACGATATAGTTTAAAATTCTTAATCTTCATCACTGTATTCATCTGGACACTTGTCAATCAAGGAATTGTCTCTTGGTAAGTTTAAGTACCAACCATGGTACTCGACCGGAATTACCCTGAGTGCGACGAAGCCAAGTGGTTTTTCTTCTTAGTCGATATAGGCAATGGTTGCTCACGACGTGTCTTTAACTGGCTTTCTTTTGGAACAATGCTGGGCCTAGCCCTTGTTTTAACTTTCACATTAAACATTTTATACCCTTCGTCATGGTTGTATCGGGACATTATAAAATTTTGTCACCCTTCATCGTATCTTGATCGTTTGACTTTCCGCCATTCTGTTTTCTCTCCCCACTCATCTCGAGTTGTATTTTGTAGTATACGTGTATTGAATTCTTTCGGTCATTAAAGTCAATCAAGTCCCATACAGATAAGAGTGCTCACAGGAGAAAATGGCCAAGCGGAGTTATTTTTACACGTTTTTACAAAAAGGACTCGGTCAGTACGGAATTTGAAGTAATTTAAGCATTTTTATGGAATTTTTAAAGTCATTCATGACAAATAATGTTGAGTTTAAGGTGCGTGGACGTCACAAAACTAAAAAAATGTACAATTTCGGACTTGATCGCCTTCTTTTGTATGCCGACGATACGTTTTAGGAGGTTTCTTTCGTGAGCCAAAATACCGACAAAACGTCCTGTGGACAATGAGGAAAAGGGTTTCGGATGAGCCATACGAGTAGAGCACTAAAACGAGTTAAACAATTGATGAAAAAGCACTCAGCAGCGAAGTGAAGAGGTGGCGGTCCCGTTCTTGCGGTCCATGTGCGGCAGAGGCAATTGTAGGCGCCTTGAGTTTTTGAATCGACCAATCTCCTTAAATAAATGGAAATGAGGAGAACGACAATTCAATTTAAGCTTTATTTCCACCCATAATCAATGCGTATTTTAAACTACCAAATGAAAGAAGACTTCCTGAGATGCGATTATATACGTATAAAACGAAGTCGGTGAAATATAAAGACCATTATGTGTGTCGTAAAAATTTCCCTAACGATGTTGTAAGATCAAAAACTTTTATATTTATGAAGGGAATGATGCAACTCAAGAACGACTTAGGGCGAGAAAAGGGAAGACGACAATTTTATTTTTATTTATAGACGAATGTTTTTCCAATTATTCCTGCAACTCGATAGAAAAAAAATATATATATATATATTTTTTTTTAATGTTGACGAATTTGACAGGTCCGAGGATTTGCTCGTAAAGCAGCCGAATCGGTATTTTTTTTTTTGACAGCATTCCACGGTCTAAATGTCAAAAGTCAAGTGAAGTCGGCACCACGGACACTTCAAACGTCATAAATCAATTCGGTTGAAGCAGAGTTACAATCGGCAGCAAAGAAAGATCAAAAAGTGCCGATAGGTGACGGGGAACAGCCGAAAACACCAGATATCGCAAATTGAATGGGTGGAAACGCACACGTAGAGTCGCAGGCTCACGCGTGTACGCGAAAGGTCCGTGAGAAGAAGAGACTTTTGTTTTACGTAGAGTCGAAAGTAACTTTTCAATAGAGTGATCTCAATATCAGTAGGGGCAGGTAGGTTTAAGCAGAATTATGACTGAACAGAGACAGAGAGAGGGAGAGAGAAAGAGAGAGGAGAGCAGCGAATACAAATTATTGATCGTATCCCCTTTATTTTTTTCCTATACCTGGACACGTCTTCCTTTGAGATTTGTAAAATCACGAGACCAGCGGCGGACCATTTACCTTTCCGCTTTTTCACGATTTCACGGCGCAAAGTGAAGCATTACGCGACACTTACCTGTTTGGTGAAAAATCCTCCAGTTTTCAATAACCAGAGTACTGCTTTTCATGTAAAATCGATTAAACTGAAAGCTCGAAACGTAAGCGGGTGTAGCGACCGGTAAACCATTATTAATTTCGCGTTGAGCACAAAAAAGCTTTTTACCATTCTCGGTTGAAATTGGGAGAGATGGGAGCTCCTTTATTTATATTTTCCTTCTTAATTGACGAATAGTTGATTCGGAGCCGCGGGGCGGGCTGCCGCAGTTATTAAGGTCAAAGTACAGCAAACAAATAATAATCAAATTTCAGACAAAAATACGTTTTACTTAGGCCGATGCAGAAACTTTAAATTAAATTTTTCCCGTGTGTGGATTTTTCTGGGCTCAAGGACGATTCGTTTCCTCTTCCGTTCCTCAGAAAATCTGAATTAGACTTTATAAAGAGCTTATCTAAACTTCATTGTCCCCTTTTCAAATGATTCTGTACCTCGTATTTTCATGATTTAAAATCGTTTTGTTTAGATTCGTATTGAAATCACGTCTCTCCCAGTCGCCATGGAATATGGTTTAATGGAGCACGCTTTTGTAATAAAAGAGCTGCTCCTCAATAAACCAAGATCCTAAAGGAGATCCGAATTGAAATGTCCTTTCTCGGTTTGGTAATTGTTTGCGAAATGTCTCCGTTCGTTTCAAAAGTTCGCTCAAAACTACAGCTACGTCTGAACGTGGCGAAACCCCCAGAACGATCATTAGCGGAAGCACCGTGTTGTTTACAAGTCACTTTTAGTACACGTTTTACAGTTCAGTTAACCTTTTTTTATTTCAGTTTCCACGACCTCCATTCCAAACATCAAGAAGCATGAAAAAGTGAACAAAATAACGATAGACTGCGAGCTGAAATTCCTCGTAAAAATAAAGTTGGAAAAAAGCTCTATTCGTTTCGACTGAGCAGCTTAATGAATTGGGCAAAAATTTTCAGCTTTCGATACAATTTAGTGAAAGAGGTAAACGTGGAAATAGTCGAGATTAGTTTTTTTTTAATTTTCGGAGTCCTGCTTTTAATGCCCCACTTAGTTTGCACTAAAAGCGAGTTCGTCGGGAGAAGGGGGGAAGGTCCAAATTTAAATTAAAAGATTCGCATTTTTTCAGAATTCACATTCGAAGGGCCCTCGCATTATTGCTTGGCGCAAAGCACGAACATTACCATAATTTGTTATACTTGCGGGTTTTGCCTTATTACTAGAAACGACGGCGCCTTTCGGCTTTGCACTGCTTACATCCATTAAATTGCGATGCCGTAAAACGAGTTGTAATAGACATTTTGTGCCCTTTTAGGTCAAAATGCAGCTTTTACATTTGAGAGAAAGCTCTAAATTGGCCTGGCAACTAAAAATATAAATTTGAAAAATTTTACCCCACTTCTCGCTTGTTACGGTATAATGCAGTAACAAATTTCAATTCATGCAGTAACAAATTTCAATTAACCCAGTTATTGAGAAACGATCAAATGTTCACTAAAACGTTATTTATGTTAAATTATTATAAAATATTTGTTCGTAGAACGGACGAATATCATATGGATATTATATTATTTCCCCGTTTCAGCTCAATTTGCTTTTGTTGAAAATTGAGCCAGTTATTTTGTAGCTCCGGGGTACGGAACTTTCAATTAGCTTTTGAAACGGAGTTAGACAACTCGACCTACATAAACTAACCCAAAATTGCCATATTCGTATGGGCTATTGATCATCTTTATGTCTTCTAGATATGTGAGATAAGGTTGCCTGCTTCTATTAAAGAGTAAACGGCCATTTCAGGAACGGGCCGGTTCAATTTTGCTACCAAAACATCCACAAAAAGCTCATTAAAAATCAAATTAACAGTCCAACGCTAATTGCATGCGTGTTGGCGTTCAAGCTAGCACAACTATAAAATTTATAATCCGGTTGTTGGGGTTCTCAATCAAGAGCTGTATTGAATATTCATTGACATCCAAAAATTTTAGTGCATTCAGGACATAAATTACAAACAATATCTGCAACTTTTGTTTGTTTAACTTTGTATTTGCTATGCGAGTGCAAATAGAAATTCATATTGGAAATCCACCTGCTACATTGGAGCAGAAAGTGCGCTAAATAATACGATTTTTTACTTTTCGATTTACATTCCTGCACTTTTAAGTATTCAAACTGCAAAATCGAATTTGCCAAGCGAAATTTTTGAAGTTCTCCTTTGTAATTTTATTACTTTGCATTCGTTATGCCCACTTTAACGCAGGCGCTAAAAATGCAACCCTTAAACTACTTCTCGCAGATAATAAATCTCCAATTTAATTAAAATTATCTATCATGTCGACAAGACTAACTACGCACTTAAGGATGTGGCATGTTCCTCTACTGAGCGTCACTGCAGTAACGAACGATTGTTGTAATAATTATTAGAGAAATTTTGCTACGCTTACTTCAGCATCCAGTTAACATTAGCATTGTTACTCTGAGACTGCGCTTTGTTTTAAACCGTAAATGTTGTCGCTATTTACGTTAACAAACTCTGGGAATTACCGGAACCGTTAACGTTATTAACCTTTCGCTTGTAACGCACGGTCTGTGAGACCGACAAGTATTGCGTATTTACCCTCCCAGTGCCTTCCCACACCAGAAGCCTCCGTTACCTCACGAGAAATCAGCAGTCGCATGCTTACCGTGCGTATGGTGAAAGCATACACACGGTGACGATCTGAGAGACCGATGTTGGAATTCGTGCTGTACCGGGTGTCCCAAATGCCACGGGGTACCGTTGCTATCTCCCAAACGGCGAGAACAGCGAGGTTAGTTAAATTAGAGAAAATGCGTCAAGGCTTGGACAATATTCGAAACGGTGCAACCAACTTTTTGTCATGTGCCATGTTGGGAAAAATTTGAAAATTGCCAAAACGTAATTTTCATAGTAAAACAAAAAAAATATTAAAAAAAAAGGTTTTTTCAATTTTTGGGCTTTGACGTGTGTAATTTTTAAAATTTTATGTTTGGCTCAGTTTTCGAGAAAAAAACATGTATAACTTGTATGATCTTAATTCGGCCAAATCAAAAAAAAAATCGAAACTAAGCCGTGGCGCATGCCACAACCGTTTTTTTAAGTCGGTCTCACAGACCGACGACGCCGTTTATGTCAAAATAAGTCGCGTCGCCGATAGAAGGTTAGCAGACCGTCCTTTTGCGATTTAACCGATGGAACCAAGCACCCAAGGGAATGGGGCAAGCACACGTTTTTTGCCATTATAACTAGGTAAACATTGACAAGGAAATGTTTTCTTTCGCAAGCAAAGGCAGCGAGGTTTCCCTTTGTGTTTCGACACACAAGGATAATGAATTCACAATGATTTTTTCCCTACAGGGTTTTTACACTGAACTAATGTGTCTACAACGTTATGAGTAATTTCCGTAACTACGGTGAAAATAATTTTTCAGGTAAGGAGGTAAAGGTACTATTACAGCTCAGACGGTTTGAAATTTCTATTGTTTTAGTGTAAGGTCCCTGTCAGCCCATTTTGTCGGAGCCTTTTCTAAACCCATTTTGAAACGTTTCTAAGAGTACGTCAAACCCAACATCGAAAATGATTTCACAGAGAATTACATTTGACGTCAATGACAGACAAAAGAGCCATATAACTACATAATCGTGTTTGTTATGGTCTCCTAAACTTTTACGGCACACACAGAAATAAAATATACATATCACCTAAAGGAGCCTCGTAAATTAGCGATTTATTATCCTTTTTTATGCCTCGAAAGGAGCATACGGATAGGGAATCGCTTGAGCTTTCATGAGGAATAAAGCCTACACAAAGTATGGAAATAAGATTTGATACGTGTAACTGCCGTTTGCGGCCTTTAGGGAAAGAGAAAAGAGGAATTTGACGGTGGAAATCGTGTCGTCGTAATCTAAGCAACAGTGAGCTACACTTCGCTACACAACAAGCTTGAGGCTCTATACGTAAAGACATAAATCAGAAATTCTCTCGCAACAGTGTTTGCAATCCCGAGATGCGGCAAAGCGTCATATCGCACGTTGCATTTATTATTATTAACGCGCATTGCTAATTCGGGCCATCAAGTATTAATCATTTTAATTAACTCGGTATATAAACTTTTGTTTGTTGTGCTGGTTGGCTCGTGCAAGTAACCGTTAATGCCAGGAAGTTGCTCTAATAAAAATAAATAAATCGACATTATTTTTTTTCTTCATTCACGCCTTTGTTTTATGTCAGTTAGGCCATGTTGTGTAAAGGAGTTTTATGTAAAAAAAAAAAAAAACTTGTTTGCAAATTGATCAAATCAGAGTCTGCCACAACGTTTCCTATTTTTGGACCAATTAATCGAAATAGGAGGCCTGCAAATATTTGCCCTTCGTTCGACCATAATACCTTTCATCAACTGTCCACTGGGGCATAGCACGTATTTTTCATTTGGCTACCACCTTTTGTGCATTAAATCGATTTTAATTTAACCACCTGAATAAAATTGAAAGGATGTTGTACATGAATGTTTACTAGTTGGATTATTCATGTTTTCAATTATGAATGTGTCTCGTAGGGTGAACACTAAAAACGGTAATTTTTGAAAATTAATTCAGGTTAGTTCGGGTTAGCCCCCGTCCCCGTCCCCACAGGCAATTCGTGTTAAGTTTTTTCATCGTAGAATTTTTTTAAATGCATATCTGAAAGGACGAGAAAATTTTAAGACGGGCTCACTGCCAGGACCAAACAACTAATTAAAAAAGGAACATGGCGTTAATTTTTCCATTTAAATTAAGTCTGGCATGTGTGTGTAATAAGGTCTCTTGGCCCTGAACCTACATAACCATGTTGGCATACTGAAGAACCAAACCGCGAACGAATGTTGCAGGATTTAAGGTTTAATCGAGAAGTTGTTTACTTTGTGCTCCGCGAGAATCTAAAACTTTTCATTACTTCTATCTGATTCGAAGTTTTGGTTAAAGCATCTCTAACCCGAAAGCATGGTTTCTAAACATCCTTTAAAAGATTTAAAATGGTTTATGCTGCTGACACCTAATTAACCGCTTTGCACTAAATTTATTATCAGCAGAAGGAACATTTTAACATGCGGAAACGAAGAGTATCGCGCTTTATTTCTAGAAAGTCTGGTGAGAGGTTGCAGGACAGAAAATCGATACTAAAATTACAGATTATGCTCGATGTGTTAATTAAGCAGCAAATTGGACAATTCCGGACCTGGAGCAATCCCAGACGTCCCAATGAATTGAGCCAGACATTATTTCCCTTGCCCCGTGTCAAAACAAGTATTTACATCCTCTACCAAAGCCGTTTAAGGGAAATAAGGACGCGATTTATGTCTATGAAAGTCAAGCTACTTGGCATGTAATGATTATTTGGAATCTCACACCTCCGTATCATCTATCGGTCGCGACTCTACGTGCGTATGAACAATCTACAAGGATTTTTCCGCGCTCGAATCCAGGATGATTTCTCTGGAATAACAACCACATTCGTCTTTCCAAAATATTTATCGCCTTTTGTATCACGTAGTCAATATTTCGTTGAAATGCGTGGTATAAATTCCTTTCCTCGGCTTTTAACGGATATATCAGACCTCACTTGTTGCACTTTCTTGCTTCATTAGTTTCCGCATGAAATGACGTCGTCTCGAGCAATTTTGCCTTTGAACTCAAGTGCTCGAAAGTTCAAATTCATCATTCGAATTTGTTCTGGCATAGGATATTCTAATTAATGTAAAAGCGTTGCAAAGCCTGATAGTAGCAGATTTCATTAGGAGTAATTCTACAAACCTCAGAGACGTTAAAAATTTAAACCTTCATGTGTACGTGGCAGATCTCAAGCTTAGATGTTGTGATTGGTCAAGTGCAAACCGTCACGATACCGGCGCAGCCAATCACGACGCAGTCGAAACCGTGGATTCACCGAACGTCGCACAACATGGCTAACATTCGCGCGTCATCTCGCAAGATCCTTTTTGTGAATCATGTCAAGAGTTTTATGAGCACAGAGTCAGTCGTTGCCGCACGATTTCAACTCACGTGGAAAAAACATTAATTAACGTCACATCAAATATCAAGTTATTCCACATAGTCCTACGTGTCTATAACCGAACGAGGTATCTCTCGTGTAATAATCCGGCTTTTGGCGAGTATTCCGTAGTGCTTGGTCTGTTATTATTACAGCCACTTGAGTAATTGCAGTATTAACTAATTAAGAGAGTAACAAAGGGCCCTAGTTATCCTTATAACTTGCAGCCTGCAAGCGGTGATTTATGAGCTCATTCAGATAAATTGCCGAACTTATAGAGAGATAAAGTGAATCTCATTTAAGTATTAGTTGTCTGGTTAATGTCATTCAAAGCCATAAAATTTTATTTTAGTGCCTGGCTTTAAATAATTGAACCCTATATCTCTTTCTCACTTTCTCTCCCTCTCACTCTCCCTCTTTCTCTTCCTCTTCCTCTTCCTCTTCCTCTTCCTCTCTCTCTCCCTCTCCCTCTGTCTCTCCCTCTCCTTCTCTCTGTTTCTCCCTCTTTCTCTCTCTTCGATAAAGTTTGTTCAAACTTTTCGATTTAATTTTGAGGCATTCGAAAAAAGTACTCCATAAACTAATGGTAGCGTTAATAACTTCAGGTAAAAAAAATTCCAAACTCTGGCTAAATTCGAATGGTACAGAGCTAAAATTCTCGGTCATGTTACAGCCTCAGAAGAGCTGAATAAAACTTTTCCAATTCCCAACATTAACTGATTATTTAATTAAACAGTTTTAATTTTTTAAGCCGTGTAGAACATAATTTCAAAACCAAAGCGAAAAGTTGTTAACTTTTAATGAGATGTCCCAAAGGACTTTGTGCATGTATTCCAATAAATCCATCCGAAAAATACGGATTTGGGAACCTTTTCGCGAAATACGTGTCTCCTATATACTACATACGTATGTACTATACAAGGGGGGTCTTTTGCAAACCAACTAGATGGGAACGTTGGTTTAATTTAAATGTTATTACAATTCCTGAATAAAACCGCTTAGTTTGTGCTGATGATGGATTGAAATATTAATTAATTCAGGTTAGTTCGCGTTCGCAACAACTTGTATTGCCCCTAGTATTCGATACTAGCAGTATTTTTTAAATGTTAGTCCTGATTTTACGTTAAATTTATGTTGTAAAAACATAAATGAAAATCTGACGCTGTTAAGTAATTACTGGGAGCCGAATTGGATACACCAACAATGAAGGTGTCGCACCCACAATCCCTAAGCAACCATGCCCTAATGTCAATTTAGGAAATGGAATTTGAATTCATTTTTGTTAAAAAGAAAGCAGAAGTTTATTCAGCAACTTTAATACGTTCCTTCAGGTGCTAAAGCTCGGTAAACTAACTCGCTCAACAAGAAACAGGAATTTTGCAGAAAGTTTCGCAAGACAAAACACAAAGAAAATATAGAGCTTCCGAAAAGTTCCACCAAACATTTGGGGCAAACTAATTTCAACTTGCATTTTACTTAAAATTTTAATGAGCTTGTAGCATAATTATACTCATTTTAACTTCGACAGTTAGATTTCATTGTGAGTTTCCTCTACAAAAAAACAGGTAGAAGCAATAAACATTTTCGACAGATCTAACATAACACAGGTGCCCCCTTTGTTTTCTTGAAAATAGCGGGAGAATTAAACTTTCAAGTTTGTTTACATTTCCAAATTTGTATTTATTAAACAAATACAGAAACTGTACGTCATTCCAGATTTTTATGGCCCGCAATGTTAATAAATTTGTAGGAGCTTTTTTTTTATTGATTTTGGCCTTTAACGTTTGCTGGAATATGTTAAATATTTAAAAACTCATAGTGGGTAATATTAATTTGGCTCCGATGGATTGATTGGCTCTGGGAGATTATTTCGGAATCGCCTGTTCCTGCAAATTTATGGATCGCGCTCAATCCCGAATTTGCCAGCAAGTTGGAGTACAGATATTGCATAACACTGAAGATTAGATTTCCATTTTATTTAAACTACAAATCCAACCCTGAACACATAATATCATCCAATTTTGTTACCTCTAAAACGCGGATTCGGTTCCCTGGTGTATAAACGTAAACCTGTATTCCTCGTTATTCCCAGAGAAATTCAAATTTCCGCATTATTCCCAACTATGACGCTCTTGTATGGGTTGACATATCATGGTGAATATGGATTGGTACGATCTGTTTGTGCGTCAATCCGTGAACTACGATAAATAATTTTGTTCATGGAGGGTCGATTATAAATGGATATTCTGAATTTGGTAAATTCTTGTTTATCGCAGAGGAATTTTACGTAAGCCGAATGGTTCCGACCGAACAGAACTTGTCGGTAGACAATAGCCGCTAGCAACGTTTGTTGATGACGGTAATGAAGCGATTCTCGTTTTAAAAAATCGGCAAAAAGGCAGCAAAATCGGCGAAAAAATCGACGAAAAAATCGGAAAAAAATCGGCAAAAAAATCGGCGAAAAAATCGGCAAAAAATCGCAAAAAAATCGACTAAAAAGTCGGCAAAAAGGCAGCAAAATCGACAAAAATCCGCGAAAAAATCGACTAAAAAGTTGGCAAAAAAATCAACGAAAAAATCGGCAAAAAGGCAGGAAAATCGAAAAAAATCCGCGAAAAAATCGACTAAAAAGTTGGCAAAAAATCAACAAAAAAATCGGCAAGGAGTCAGCAAAAAATCGGCAAAAAGGCAGCAAAATCGACAAAAATCCGCGAAAAAATCGACTAAAAAATCAGCAAAAAAAAAATCGGAGCAATAATTCTTCGGTCGCTTTTCGCTCTTCGATGACCTCGATTGACCAACTCGGCATTGGGCCGCGTTAATGCGAACTCGCTGGGGCGAGAATCTCTTCTCCCCCGAAACGTCCATGGGTCAACTTGGAAATTGCAGATCGCTCCTTCGTACGCGAACTCGCTTAATCAATAATCTTTTCCGAATATGAGCCATTAAATTGGAGCTATTACAATTTTATTCTCTAGAAAACTCCAACAAGTCTCTGAGTTAAGTGCCAATAAAACGTTCCTTCTGCTAAGTGGGAAATAAATGTCTATTGTTTAGATACCCCTGAGGACTGGCTAAATGATCGCTGCCAGCAACAAAGCTCTTTGTGTATTGTTAGTGATAGTTACCATTTATATCTCTTCAAGATTAATTTTATTTCTCGTTACCGGCAACTTTCAGAGCAAGAAATAATCGCGCATGGTTTGAGAATGCCCCAAGTGGTAATTATTCATGCTGTAAATGGAAAGGAAGTCCGAGGAGCACATTGTAAGGTCCAAAGATAGTTTGTCTTTATTTGTCATGATCGTATATTTGACATCTTGCCATATGAGAATGGTCGGAAATATATGTATTATTTGAATTGAGAGCGGCAGACCTATTTTAAATTCCCCTTGATTCTGGACTAAAAATAGCACGCTCTGTAATGTAGCTCCGTGTACGGTGTAGCTTCTGAACGATAACCCTGCTAACTTCATACATTCGCCAGGGTGAGAAATTGAAATCTAAATATTTTATGACGCTCGGATTTAGAAATCTGCTCTATTTTTAAAGTGGTTTCGTATGTGGAGGAAAACGTGGCTTGTCTGAGGTGAATTGAAGTCGACGCAAATATTAAACGAAAGAGAAAAGTGAGGCCTTTTGTACCGCGCGAGTTACCAGTTTGCGTTAAATCTCTCGATTTTAACCGCTACATTAATAATACGCTTTCCATTATAGACCGATACGCTAAAATCAACAGGGACATCCGACGTCCGGGGTCATCCTATCGATGGCCAGTTTTCGTATTTCTCTCGCTGGAAATCGTGAAAAATTGGACATGGAAATGACGTCAAATCTGCGACATCCCTGCTGAGATTGAGGCCGAGGTGCGTGCATTCTCACAATTAAACTGCAAATAAAATCGACACGTAATGCTACGAAGAAAGTAATCTAATAAGTTTAAGTCGGTCAAACGAAATTAAACGCTCTTACTAAGCTCCCGATATGTAACGGGAATTTGCTGTTGGAATTAGACGCATGAAATGAAATCATGAAATCTGTTAGAATAACTTTTTCGGATATAAGTGAAACGTAGTTTACGTACGCTATTTCGTTGAGCATTTCCTGCTACCAACAGGGCCTCAGGCAAATTTGATTCAATTTTCATAACTCTGCCATGTTTGACGTCATCGAGCGGTGCAATAAAGGTACATTATTCAACGCCTGTCGGATAGATCAATATGACTTTCAATGTTGGCAGGATACAGTTTTTGCTCGGAATCGCTTAAACTTTCCATTGAGGCTGAAGTTCAATTTTGCAAACTATTAAAAGAGAGTAAACTGAGAGTCGCAAGAGAGCGAACTTCACTGCAATCAATGTTTCGTACGTCGAAGATCGAAAACTATTGAGGCTGGCAAATTATAATTTAATCAGACATAAAAGCTCGCAGCTAGGATCAGTTGTTAGTATTCAATTCCGCTTAAGCATAAGGTAAAGACATCAATCTGAAAGACAAACTTATTATGAATAGTAACAACGGGACATTATACAAACTCGAAGTTGTCAAACAATCTGAACTTTCCGAATTGGTTTAGATTTCCCTGAAGTTATGTTCCTCGATAGCCTGGAGTCCTCGCTGAGCGGAGGAACGTTCTTATTATGTGAACATGTAAAATGGGCAGGACTGCCTTAAAATTAAGAAATCGACTACCAATTTTGGGAAGTTTTCGACGTGTCAAATACAGCGATATCTCGTAATTGGTTAGACAAAGGTGAACGTGTTTTTTCAGTTCTTGTGTTGATGCGCAACGGTGCGTCGGATCCGCCGGACAAAAAGTTATAAATAAATATTTATACAGTCACTAAACTAGTCGGAATTTGTTTAGAAGTAATACAGCAATTTCAGCTGATATTCACGTAGATTAAAGGCTACTGATCTAAAACGTTTTCAAATATTTACCGGAGGCTTGTAAACTAAACATTAAAACTACTGCGAAACTTGCGACAGAAGCTTAAATTGCCCGCATCATTCGTTCCTGCGAATAGTGTTGCTGGTATCTCGATTAAACTTCATAATCCGCAGTTTCCATAAAGTTTCCGAAATACTTCGAATTGGTACGTATAAATGGGTGCTTCACAAGAGGATAATAATTGAATTATCTTCTTATTTCCCGATCACGCTACAATGAACCATTAACAAACTCTTCGAACAAATAATTAAAAACAAACTTCAGAAACTATCGAAAAGGCAAATACCAAGATACCGGTTCGGTTTTAAAGGGAACAACGCGACTACCACACTCTGGTTAACAACGTGGAGACTACTCACTTACGAAACTGTCCATCGGCCGTACTATTACTGGACATCAACAGAGCCTATGATTTCGTGTGGCACGCGGGACTACCATTTAAAATATGGGTATTCCCAAATACATGTTGTACGTAATGAGAAGCCTGCCGTGTGATCGGAAACGACAAATAAAAATCAATCAAATCTTTTCCTTCTCGTTCTCCCCACAACAGGGCTTACCGCAGGACTCTCCGTTGTCTCCATTGCTCTACAATATTTACTGCCATGGCATTAACAACCGTAGCGTTCAACGGCCAGACTTCTTCGACGGAGCGGCATACATCTCTTACAGTATGCCGACAATACACCGCTCGTATCCCGTGTTAAAACCACATGTGGGGGCGACAAGAGCGATAGAGTCACTGGCAGACAAGACAATGAATTGACTATGTTAATGGAGATTTAAACCAAATGCGAATAAAACCCAGTTACTAGCGCCCTAGCACAGAATGAAACATAACTCGTCTTCAATTCCAGTCGGAGCGTAAAGTACTTGGGAGTGAATTTGGACAACAAATTAAAATTTAAAAGATACGAACAACTTGTGAGATCAGAAATGGTTAGACGAGCCAAACACTTCCGAGTGTTAACATACAAAGGCCGGGGAATAAGTAAGAAAACGGCAACGAACGTGTACAGGTCTATTTGTAGACCATTACTAGAATATGGCTGTATTTTACTAGCAAACGCGACAGACAAAACTAAATGAAACGTACAAACTACCGAACAAATTGTTTTAAGGGCAATCACTAGAGCTAGACACGCCAACAATCTGCTATATAACCCCAGTGCAAACCTACTATACGAACAAACAGGCATACCGAAAGTGACAGAGAGACCTAAGGCAATACAACAACAGTGGATGGACAATGAGGAAAATTGGGAAATAATAAAGTCATTATGTCTGACAAGACCGACCCAAGAATCACGTTACGAACACCCCGAACGGACTTTACAACAACTTTACATTGGAAGGCGGAACAATGTAGATTAAGACAGTGGAAATGTAATACAATTATACAACAGGTATTGTCATTAAAGCACAGGGCTGAAAGACCATGTAGGTCAATGACTTGTTCTATTTTATATTGTATTGTAGATACCTATAGAAAAAACATACATATATATATAATATTGTCCAAAAGTGGTAGTGGCACCTGAGAAAATGATTACAAACACTTATTTAATAAAATATAAATATAAATAAAAGTATGTCTGATTACTTTGGGGATAAATGTTTTTAATATTTATAAATTAATAATTGGTGGGTTCACCCTTCGCAGCTACAAAACTGCCCGAATTCTTCTCGGCAAAGACCCTAATAACTGTTTGCATACATCAACAGATACTTTACCCCATTCTTCCTTGATATATTTTTGAAGATTTTGTTTTGATGTTTTCGAACATTGTTTTTTCAAAATATCGCGCAAATCCTCAATAGGGATTAAGTCTGGGAACCGGGCAGGCCACTTTAGTGACTCAATCTGATTTTCTTGAAACTACTGCATTAACCTCTGTGACATGGGGCGTTGTCCTGTTGAAATGTCACACCTTCCAAGTTGGCCTCGGGAAACGAAATGGAAAAGGACGAATGTAGTGATCATTCTAATACATTTGTGTATTTTTCACTTTGCATTCGTCCTTCGCAAACAACGATTTGTCCCACTCCACTGGCTGCCATACGACCTCAGACCGCAACTCCGCCACCCCCGTATTTTACAGTGGGCACTTGGGGTTGTATGCCTCCCTTATTCTCCCTCTCCCAAATGTGACGCCGGTCGTTCCGTAGATTTTTAAAAATTAAAAACGCCATGTTAAAAAGAGAGTTTCTATCAAAATAGCGTTAAAAAAATTGCTTTATTTTATTATATTATATATGCTATAGTTTTTAATTAAATATTTGGAAGTTTATCTACAGTATTAAAATGCAATAATTTAAACTTTGCCTCAAAATTAGATTTGTCGGACCGCCTAACATTAGACCAATCTTCTGTAAATTTACGCTGTTCTCAGGCCCATCTTAATCGGGCTTCTTTATTAGCCTGAGGTAGCCAGACTTCTTTCTGGCCTTAAAACCTTTCAATCTGGCTACTGTCAGTCTTCTTGTCACCGTTTGTGCTAAAATTCGTGTTCAGACTTCCTCTGAGAAACTTGTGCGGCCGGGTGAAATGATGTTTTTCTTCTATTTTTTACAGAAGCTCGTATCAACAAACGGTCTTCTCTAGTTGTACTCAAACATTTCCGACCAGATCGTTACAGGATTTACAACTGACAGACAGTTGTAAATCCTGATTGCCACCGCTTATTCGGTAACGACGGATTGCGTTTTGTCCAGCGCATCTGGAACATTTATTTATTTTTGCAATTTCGGCTTGATTCCGACCCAGTTCATATAAAAATACAATTTTTGAACGATTTTCGACGTTCAGTTATCTTGTTTTCACCACGTTTACTGGCACGAAGTCTTCACTAAACTAATACACAAGAAGTCGGCATTCCTTTAATGATCAAAGAAGACCGACCGTGAGATAAAAGATACACGTATCCTGGAAACAATGCAATTAATTTTGACAGATATTTATAAAAAAATGTTGGTTTTAAATCGGACTTTTTCTATAAAACATGACAATGTCATAAATAATTAATAATCAGCAAAATAAATAATCCCGGGCAACGCACATTTATTTAAATAAACAACCAGAGAGGTGCCTAATGCTTTTGGCCAAAGGTGCATGGAAACGTCAAAATTATTGTAAACATGTAAAACCTTAAATTTGTTTAACATGTGCATAATTATGGCTCAAAATTGCTTCTTTAATAAAGAGAAATTTGACATGTTGACGTTTGATGACGTTTCCAGAGCATTCATTTATTTAATGTGTACCATTACTATAAGTCAAGACGATGGCCGATTTATCAAAAAGTGGTTCAATAGCTATAACTCATAGAGTTTCTGAGAAAAATACTAGACGTAATACATGGCTGAAAAAGGAATTTTATGACGATTTTGAAAATATGAATAATCGATATCGCGCCTATATGAAAATCAAGTTTACCAATTTGTCTCCGAAAGTAAGGATTTAACAAGAAAACTGGCAACACTGCTAAGCAGCGCTCAAAAAAGTACCTTAATAATGTAAAACTTTTATTCCTCCAACTATAACCGTATAAGAGTTTCTTGCAAAAAACGAAAAACGCCAAATTCGTTCTTTTCCGGATATCTTCGTAACCGTTCGGAATTTAACCGGTATAAAAACGGATTATTAATTTGCTTTAAATTGCTTAACTTTTTCCCATTTAAACCGTTTAGTATCTGTTACCGTTTCCGAGATCTCCATGCTGTTCATCCTTATCTGGGACAGACTGTATATGTTAGTTAGTGAACTTGGTTTTAAGGCTTTTTTGGAGAACACATGTTTTTTGAAAGAGAATGACATGACTGGCTTACTCAAAACATTGTCCATTACTTTCTACAACTTTTTGCTATCTTCCTGGCAAAAGACAAATGTCGAGGCGGAAAAAGGACTGGTCTTCTGAGGCAATCCAGGAATTAAGCAACATTTTAATGTCCCCATATGTATGTCCGGAATTGCTGCGTGGCCATGTGCCGTTGACTGAAACAAGAGGTACTCGGAGGCGCAACATCCGGGAAGTACGGCGGGAGGGCTAGATTTTCCCAGCCGACATTTTCCAGATAGTTCTTGACGGTAATTTCCACATGGGAACGACCGTTGTCATTCTCCAAAATGAACTTATTGTGACGAACGTCCCATTCGGATCGTTCCTCGAGCAATGCTTCAATTTGATTAGTTCACATCGATCCCCGGTGAGATGGTTCGGTAGCGGTCCCCCGTGGGGATTTCACCTTGTTTTAGCAGCCTATAAAACACTGCGCCTCGCTGATCCCACCAAATACAGAGCGTTACCTTCGATCCGTGGATATTGGGGTTTGGTCTGGAAGTTGACGGGTGCCCTAAATTGCACCTTGATTTTTTTGCATTCCGAGTTATCGTATCGGATCCAGTTTTCATCGCCGGTCACAATTTGCCGCAGAAAAGTTTAACGTTTTTGTCGTTGGGGCAACAGATCACACGTGACAAGATGGCGTTCAATATCTTGAGGTTTCGATTCGTAGGACAACCAAATTTATCGCTTTTGGACCGTTCCAATTGCTTTCGAACGTTTAGAAACGGCCATTTCCGTCATCCCCAACGATGTTTCCAACATTTTTAGCGTTTGATTCGGTCGACGTCCGGTAACGCTTTCAATTAATCGTCGATGTACTTTTTCGGTTGCCCAGAGCGATTTTTAACTTCCACATCAAAATCATCGAATTTGGATCGTCAATACCGGAATTTCACAATCTGAATGGATGGCATATGGCCGGCATAAGCCTCCAACAACAAAATATGGCACTCAACGGCCTTTTTGCTTCAGATGGAAGCAAAACAGGATGGCTTCCCGCAAATTGCGTTTCGATGGCTCAAAACTAGACGTTATTAAAGAAATAGAAACATGTATCGGTGTCGCTATATTTTATTGGCGTGCGCTGAGATGATAGCTGCAGGAGAGCCCTTTCCGATGGAATAAACATTGGGCTTCCCCGATAGGGGATTAACTAATTATGCCATCCAACAGAAAAAAAAATTCAAATTAACAATATACTATATACAAATATACAGTGTGGCCCATTTGTTTTGGAGTCAGTCTGTAAAAAGTTCATTGATTGTGCGGTTTAGTCCGGATTTGTTTTTAAATTTTAGAGCTTGATAAATTGCACATTTTCGTCACAAATGGCCTGGTTGGTACACAACTCAAGACCTACTATGACGGTTTCCAGGAGCAAAATTTAAATAAATCATATTAGCGACTTTTTAGAAAAAATATGTGCACACCACTGGGTTGACCACCTCTCAACACGGACTTGTACAAAACTTTAATGAAAAATTTGGAGTAATAACGATTTTGTAGGAGAATCAAAAATGCACACTGAGTACTTACTTACATCTTCTTATACTGTGTCTGGGTATATTAAGGTCCAAACTGGCCACTCTAATACTACTTCGGGGATTGTCGTTAAAATATTGCAAAATTTTGTTGTTATTTAGAAAAACTCCACGACGTCCATTTTGCCTCGTTTCTTCGACTTACCGGTCCAGCTGGATGTCTGATGGTGAATTCTGCATTCTGGCGCAGCTTCTGGTGCCGAGCGAGCGCACGATGTCTTCAACAAGACGAACAATTTCCGTTTTTTCTCTTGCACTCAAATTGTCCATAATTATCACGATTAACAATTTGATTTGCATTAAACACAAATAAGTCCCGATATCGACGTTGATGTTTGCTGCGTTTGTTTGACAGTTAAACACTTCACTTGTTCTCCATGGCCGACTATGAATTTTTGGGAATAAACAAACACTGAGGGCGCAGTTTTAATTCTTCCACAAAATCGTTTATTAATTAAAATTTCTCGATAAAACTCGGTACGGGCCCGTGCTGAGGGGTGGTCAACACAGTGGCGTGCACAGATCGTTTCTAAGAAAATCGCTAATATGATTTATTCAGATTTCGCTCCTAGAAACTGTCCTAGCAGGCCTTGAATTTTACGTCAGCGAGGCCATTTCTGATGCAAATGCGCCGTTTATCAAGCTCCATAATTAAAGGCAAATCCGGGCTAAATCGCGCAATCGATCAACTTTTTGCAGATTGACCCCAAAACAAATGGGTCACACTGTATATACATATATCTTATCATTTTAATGTACACTCGTATTTAAACAAAATCATGGATAGAATGATAGATGTCCATGTCCTTCCTGCGATCTTTTAATGGGTTATTTTTAGCCCCTCCAATACTTTTCATGGGAAAAATAAGCCTCATAACTAATGGCAAAATAAGTCTGCGTTAGTCAATTTCCAAAAATATAAGAATTATAACGAAAAGCTTTTCTGCCGCCGTCCTGAGAGAACTTTCTCTAATCCATCAAGATGCCATCGAAGCTAAAATAAATAAATTTCCGAGATATCCATAATAATTGATGTTTTATTTAATTAAACTCCTACTTGTTATCTTTTTAGCCCCGATGAAATCATACGTTAAACCAACAAAATTAATCGGAATACCTATTGCACGCACACATACCGACATTTTTGGACAAAGGAAAATATGTCCGCTAATTAAAAACATACATATGCCGTATGATGATAAATCACAGTGTTTACAATATAATATTCAAAACAGCGGGGATTTGAATTTCTACAAAAGAATTATCAGCAGTAGACGTGTAATGGGGTAAACTTCACAATGCCATTTTACAAACAAAATTAAATCGTGTTTTTATAGTAGAAATGAAGGGTAGTAATTATATTTTTATTTTCCATGTTTTAACAAGAAATAATAATTTAGCATTTTATTTCGATTCAATTTCCAACACAAACGATCGACACAAAGCTTTACGGATATCGCGACATTACATATGCACAGACAGTGGTGGCCAGAAGTCTGGAATATTTACATTATTCGGTAAATCATAGAGTAAAATGATAATAATTGGAAATTACTAGGTATTTCGAAGACTTCATTTCACTTTTGATAATGTGGTATGAAGAGAAAGTTATGATTAAAAAAATAACAAATGAAAAACCACATTCTGACCAAAATATGGAATATTTTTGAAATATTGTTAAACTGCCGGATCAATTAAACAAATTTAATATCCAGTGGCATAACCGCGAGCATTCAACACCGCCTGACACCGACGTTGCATTGAATCCACTGGATTCTTACACGAGGAAGAAGATATATCGTACCGTTCGTCCTGCAGAATCCTCCGTAAATTTCCTTTACTTTTCAAATTTTTGTCTCGAATTTTTCTTTTCCAATGGTCCCACAGGCGTTCAATCGGATCTAGATCCGGAGATTGAGAAGGCTATTCTAACACACCAATTTCTTTTTCTATAAACCAACTTTCAGTGAGACTCGAAGAATTCTTCGGATCGTCGTCCTATTGAAGTCGCCACACTAGTGGCATTTCTTCTTCTGCAAATGGTGGCATTTGCTGTTCCAAAATACTCTTATTTACAAATCGACCTATAATACCGTCGATTTTTACTTCCAAGGGAGTAACATCAGATCTAGAAAAGCTACCCCACAAAGATAAATTATCACCACCGTGTTTCACCGTCGGCTTTCGATACTTGGGATCAAATCTCTTTACTACTGGTCATCGAATGTAAGTTTTTCCGTCGGAATCGAGCAATTTAATTTTAGCTTGGTCACTGAAAAGGGCAAAATCCCATTTTTCAAGTGCCCAAAGCAGATGGGTGCGTGCAAATTTAATTCTCGTCTTCGTGTTTTTTTTTGTATATCAGTGATTTCTTTACGGTAACTCATCTAGACAATCCTGTTTCACATTAGCGACGTCGCATAGCACGATCACTTACTTCAATGCCAATTCAATTGCAAATTTCCCCTTATTATTAAACGATATGATTTTCGAAGATCTTTCCATGAAGTTTCTTTGATACGCCGGTCTGTACAAACGTTTGTTTTTTTGGGACGTCCCGACCTAAAACAATTTTTTCACAACACCCGATAGCTTAAACTGTCTTAAAATTTTCGGTACACAGCCCTGGCTAACATTAGCAGTCTTTGCAACGTCATTCTGACCGTGTCCGCTATTGCACATTTCCACTATGCGTCTCCGAAAATCTTCTAATAAATATTTGTCATAGCGAATTATTCCTTGACCCACTTCGTGCACTCAGTAATGGATATTAAATTCAGAACCAATAAATAATACACAGAACTAATATAAATATTTTATATTCCATACTTTTTGACTAACAAAAAAATTTTTGTTTATTAATAAAATATTTGATAGCAACTTTTACAAGTCTTTAGATTTTCTATGACAGAAATTGTACGATAAACAGCCAAACTCCATAACTAGTTAATATTTGGTGTAGTAACATTTTCGTGTAAGTGCAGCTGCACATCTCTTGGGCGTTGACAGAATTTATTTGTTAATACAGTCCTCACTAATTTGTCCCCAAATGCAACAAATAAATCAGTGATGTTCGTGTAATTATTGTCAGGAATCTTAGCGTCGACACACTCCCTCGTGTTCTCTGTAGGATTTAGATCTGGGCTTTGAGGTGGCCAAGGCAGAACGGAAAGTTTTTCATCTTCAAACCGATTCGTGACGAGCTTCGATGAATGCTTGGGATCGTTATCTTGCTGGAAATAAAACTGCAAGGGCATTTTTTTACCCATACATGATACTAGATATTCTCTTAAAATGTCCGTATATATAAATCCATCCATCGTTCCCTCAATTCTGCGAGGGGGTCTCATTCCGTGACCACAAAAACATCCCCACATCATTACCGATTCGCCGCCATGTTTAACCGTTGGTGAAATGTACTTTTTGTTTAATCTTTTTCCCACATTATGTCTGACATGATTTATACCGTCACTTCTGATCAAGTGGAACTTAGATTCATCACTTAAAATTACTCTTTTCCATTCCTCAGATGTCCAGTCAGTGTACTGTTTCGAAAAATGCAATCGGGCCTTTACGTTCTTAGATAAAAGTGGGTTTTTAGCGGGCCTCCTACTAAACTGTCCTGCATTCAGTACTCTTCTTCGTACAGTTCTTGCCCTTATTGCTTTTATTTGACTACGTATTTTAGTTGATGACAGAAATGGATTGTTTTGAAATCTTAACAATCAGGCGATCCATTTTTATTTTCGGTAACTTTAGGTCTTCCGAGGATCAGTCTTGGACCAAGGATGCCTGAACTTTTATATCGTGCAGTTACTCGAGAAATTATCGACTTACTTTTGCCCAAACTTCGACTAATTTCCAGAGGTTTCTCGCCATTATCGCATCGCTCAATCACAATTTTCCTTAAGTTCCCTGATATTGTTTTGCCTCTACCCATTGTTCCAACAACTATTGAACAATGCAACTGAATCGTTTGCAACACTAGATATACCGAACTTTACGAGTGGAACGATGAATAATATCGAAATAGCAGAAGTTGTTATCTTTTTGGCAAGCCAACAACTCAGAAAAAAATTATTTAAGTTCCAAGGAACGGAATTTAAACAATAACAGAGTAAATATCGATTTATTTATCAACATGTATTCTAACAAATATAAAGAAATGGCAGTGAAATAGCAAAGGGATCTGAAAAACGAATTTATGAAAAGTTACTACATTTACGCCCAATACCGTGTCTTAACTTAAATTTGTTGTTTTTGTTGTTTTGGGAACAAAATTGTAACATACTGGAATAAACGCAGTTCCAAAAAGTATTCCATTTTTACGGCCGCCACTGTGTATGCTACATTCAAAGAATAAAGCCGGTTCGTCCCGAATCAATTGGAGAGATGTTCTATTGAGCAAACAATAGCTACAAAGCATGAGACACCGCCCGAATGATTATATCATTGCAAAAAGAATCATTGAGATGAGGAGGATTGCAAAGTGCAACAACAAACTTTATATACAAACGATCAGTGCACCTTTCCGTTACGAAAACAAAAACAATACAACTATTATAGTAAGTTTTATTACATGTACATGTCGGATCATCATTACGGAGATTTTCCATGATGATATGGAGTATTTGTTTACTATTAATAGGAAGAGTAGAAAAGAGCAAAACCAACGAATTCGCCACCACACGAGCGCTTCTCGTCCCTTCCAAATCTTATCTGCCCGTCCCTTCTTGGTCTCGACTTTCTCCAGGTCTCGCGTGTCCCTCAAATCCGAGAGATGAGCTGAGACCTGGCAGTCCCTGTTTCCCAAGAAAAGCTCGCACACATGGCGTCTCGATTGCGCCCTTGGTGGTGGCGCCCTCGTTCGGCAGCGCTTTGTCTTAAGACGGCCCCGTCAGCCTGAGCTTCGTCTTATTATCAACTCTTAATGTTGCACTTTGTAGCTTAAGGACCAATAAATCTTCGACATATGCATCATACAAGCTAATTACGGAAAATAGCTGAAGTAAAGCAAAGAAGTACAAATCCCTACAGGTACTTTAATGTACGTCTGGATAATAGATTTTTCCCGACTATCCAAATTATTGTTCTTCGAGATGTTACTATTTTACATTTGAAATTCAAATCGGCATCACTTTTGTCTTCGTCTCTTGATTTCACGCCAGAATGTACAAATCTATTTACTATTCCAGAGCTTTTTTAATGCCAACAGGATTTCCGATGAGGATTTTCGAGTTAGACGAGAAAATTACGGCTTGTGAATGAAACACAAAGCTTAAAGGAATAATTTTTTTTTGTTTGTTTCGCGGAAAGTATTATTGTGAGTAAACACTTCAATGTGCTGAATCATTGATTACTTCGTTAATAGAGCACCGGCATAAACTAGATTAAATAATAACCAGATCTAATTCAATGATCACACAATATTTACATTTGGGAATTTATTAATGGGCAAACGTACAGTCCCAGCCGATATTTAAAGCGATCGAGATTATTATCTTTGGTTAACTTTATGATTGTTTTAACTGATGCTTTGTTTTAAAGTTTCCCACTAAATACGTTCGTCCAAATAATCGACCACTTTAGAAAAAATCTGATCGGACCTGATTGTCTGATCTGATCTGATCTGACAAGCTAAACGCGGTGCTCTATATTTGATACGATCTTTTCAACCTGAGAGCAAATAAATGATACTTCTTTTTGATCTATAGAACTGTGTCGTGCAAACCTTTTGGTTGTATAAGAAGTTTCATCAAAGTTAATTAACCTGACCAAATGTGAGTAGTGTTGATGGCAATATCGGAAATACGATAGTTTCCCTTTCAGCTTCAATTCTCTATTACAAGAGGAACGTGTCGATTTTCTCACGTGTCCTTCACCTCGCGGCTTCAATTTACTTTATCTAATTATTAACTTGTTCTTGTTGTCTTATTGGAATAATAAGCCTTGAAATTTATTGTTAGGACTGCGTACATGAAGCATTTTTGGCGATCGTCGGCTTTATGTTATTCTTTATGTCCAATGCCACACGTCCTTTTTTCGCTAATTAGCTGGCACTACACGTTTTTTGACGTTTTTCGTTGCTCGTCTTTTCTCAATATTGTTCAGTACCAAGGAATCCTTAGTTACAGTTAGAATAGTTATCTAGCACAAAGCAGAGTCGCTGAGTCCACAGCTATCTTGCCGGACATATTATACCACATCAATTTGGCCCTATGGGAAGGATAACGCATGCTTCTGGTCACCTTCAACTGAAAACGCAACACCGTTTTGGTGATTTCTCCCTACTTTCTACCATTTTGGAAATTCCTTCCTACGTCCCACCATTTTGGAAATTTCTCCCTACTTCCCACAATTTTGGAAATTCCTTCCTACATCCCACCATTTTGGAAATTCCTCCGTACTTCCCACCATTTTGGAAATTCCTTCCTACTTCCCACCATTTTGGACATTTCTGCCTTCTTTCCACCATTTTGGTAATTCCCTCCTACTTTCCACCATTTTTTTAATTTTTCTAACTGGATTACCATCAGTTAAAAACGAAGGAAGGTTTTATTCAGTACACGATGTCTGGCAGATTAATATTCCAAAAGAGATTGAAACCACAATGCTAATCCCACGTTATAAATGTTTCACTTTCAAGCGGCGAGTTCGATTACAATGGATGAATAAAAATTAGATCATGTAATGGTGGGGTATTTCTTAGGGATAGGACTTACCATGGGAAGGGAAGAAGTAACTCAAATAAACTTTTATTAATCTTATTTTATTCAAATGGTAAATAGGCCCTCGCTGAAAAGTGAAATCTCTGCTTGAGTGAATGGCTCTAAGCATCAACTTAGCGGTTTAACAAAATCGGAGACTTATATTTATTTTACTGCGAAATTTCTATAAACATATGCATAGCAAACCTCATAAACAGAAAGGAAAAATGCACGTCTTGCAGAGTTTCTCTATGAATATTCAAATGCTTTAGAATAAAAGAGTCTCGAGCAGAATAAAATGGCACGTTATGGAAATATCTTGCTAAGGATGAATAACGACGACGCAGTGATGCATGATCGTCTTTGTGTGCAGCCATACAGGGATATGCTCATTTTATGTATGTATTACGTCATTGAATGGATAATATTGCACATAGGGTAATAACGATAAGTAAAAGATTCGTTTATGGTTTTCGTAGGTATTAAAAAAACATCATCAATAAAAAACAAATCAGCTATTTCTATTTAATCGCGGTGGGGGCAGCGTATTAGATTTGTCAATCTTCTCAATGTTTATAGGCAACCTTTTGATATTTAACATCGATTTTTTTTAATACTAATTATTGGTCGTACAAAAACTAGGCCGTGGGTAACGTATAAAGTTAATAAAAGTTGAAATTATCAATTACTCGTTAATGTTACCCGATGTTAACCGCATTATGATAAATCTAAAAAACGATAAAATTATAAACAATTTAGCTTTAGGAGTTGCAAAATGACCAGATTAAAGTTGTAAGCTACGCGATATTACAAATTCTATTCATCTTTTTTAGCGTAAGCCTGGCGCAAACGCGCACAAATGTTAATTTCACATTCATGATTGAAATCGTTCAAAATTGCTTGATCAAGCTTTTAACCACAATATCACGCCCCCAATCGCAATCACAGATAAATAAGGCATTAATTTAAACGACATAGGCGTCAAATATACCAATACGGAGCGCTGATTAGAACAGTTCGTCATTACGCTGTCAATCCGCGCCGCATAGCACATGGAAATCTCATAACGCACAACCAGCGTTACCCATCGAATTTCCAAAATCACTCTTTGATAAGGGACAATGACGAGCTATTTTGAATAATTACAATAAATAAACTTGTCAATACTGATTCGACAAAAAAAAAACGCATAACTGCATAAAATTTCGCTCTGAAACTTACCAAAAGAATCATAAGGTGGTGGCACTTTCAAGCCAGAGTTTGTTAGAAACAAATTTATGATTCGAAAATTCTCCCCGTGGAAACTCTGGCGAATCACAACACGCGTCCTACAGGTGCCGGCCCCGATCCGTGGAATACAACAGGCGTCGCGACGAAGACTGAAAGAGGAAGGAGAGATTTTGGTCCAGATGCTCTTGTGTGGATGCTGTGGCGAAAGTTTGCGCATAAATTTCGCCTCGATTGTCTTGCTAATTCGGAATTCTGTGCAATTGGTATGTTGTTTGGGGGTGTATGATTTTAGGCAATTTTAGAAGTTTGACGAACAAGATTAATAATATGAAATTTAGAACTATCCTCATAAAGTCAGTTCACAACCTATTTGGGCCTCTCAGCATGAAAATTTGAGCTTTAGGGATATAAGCACTTTTTCAGCTTCACGAAACTGAACTGTCAAAAGAACAATTTAACCAACCGATTTGATAAATTTAGCTACATTCATGTGACAAGTGTACTAGCTAGCTTGCGCCTAGGCAGCTACCAATGCCAATATGACAAGGTAAAAGTTAGGCGGGCCTTCAGCACGTACGCACATGCCAAATTCGTTACTTAGTTTTCTTTTGAATAGTCAAGAAAGGCACATGAAAAGGGCTAGAAAGCGAAAAACATCTATGTAAAGTATCGGACAAAATTAAATTGACTGGGAAAATGTTTCTGAAGCTTCTTATGTATGAGCTCCTTATTAAAATGTCTTTACTTATCTTGTGTATACAAACAACAATAGAATGTTTCGAATGAAAAAGTACGTTATTGGGTTCGATTCAATAAATATTTGCGAATGTTTAAAAGTCTGCAAGTTGTTGTGCAACAAAATTAAATTGATCATTTTAGCTTTTCCATATTTTCTTGGAATTCGCCGTCGGAAAATTGCGCGTTGATTCTGCACGCTCTCTAAAATACCCAGTGGAAAACGTCTTTCTGTAGGTCTCAAAGAGAAAATTATTCAAACTTATAAAGCCGAAAGAAATTAAATATTCACAATTGAACAATGTAACGTGTCGAAACAAGTCGTTCCAGTTATTATTAAAAAATTTTGGTTTTATGGTTGTGCAGTGAACCTAAAACTGGGTAGTCAAAGAAAAAAAAACTACAAAAACGATGGGTCGTCGAGTAAAAAAAATTGAGCCAGAAAAATCCATGGTTATCAGCATCCGAAATTCCAGCCGAATTAGTGAACTGTAATGTGTCATCCAGAACAATTCAATGACGGTTGATAAAAGCTGAATTTCCAGGAAAAAGGCCATTAAAAAAACCTGCACTATCCAGGAAGAATAGGCAAGCAAGAATAGTATCTGCTAAGCAATATTCAAATTGGAGAGCGGGGGCTGGAAGGAAATTTTATTTAGCGATGAATCAAAATTTTATTTATTTAAATGTGATGGTTCGCCATTTGTTCATCGCCCAGTTAACCAAAAATTACATCTCCAATGTGTTTCGACTACAATAAAACATGAAATAGGGAACATGATAGTGTGGAGCTGTTTTTCCGGATTCGGCGTGGGTCCTATTCACAAAATAAGCGGAAACACGGATCGATCTATCTATTGTAATATATTGGAAAATGTGATGCTTCCGTTTGTAGAGTGGGAAATGCCTGTTAAATTTATTTTCCAGCATGATAATGTTCGCCAAATTGGTTAAGAAATGACTTGTCGATCACAAAATTAATGTTTTAACGTGGCCTGCTCAATCCCCAGATCCCAATCCAATAGAGAACCTTCGGAACATAGTAGAGAAGAAAATCCGAATAACGACCATCACTAACAAAGATCAGTTATTGGCAGAAATACATTTGGTTTGAAATTCAATAGATATTGAAACAATTTGGAATCTCATTTCTTTCATGACAAAAAGATGCCAAGAAGTTATTAAAAACAAAAGTTATTGGAGAAAATACTAAAATTATGTTTTGTATATTAGATTTGGTCATGATTTTGTATATATTTTTTTAGATCAATTTAATTTTGTCGCAAAAATTATATATAACATTTTTAGGCTGTTTACTATTTCCATTTAATTAGATATTTAATTAGATTTAATTGGATAAATAGCAGTATATTTTAAAGTGAAATAGATACTGACTATGTGAACAAAAATTATAAAAAAATTTAATATTTCTTTGTTAAATAAACATCAATTCATGGTCAATTTAATTTTGTCTGATAGTGTATGTACACTTAAACTCGGTTAGAACAAACACTAGAAGGCCAAAAATGCTGTTACCTATAGCCGGGCGTTCGCTGTATCCGATTCTAGTGCAGGTTAGTTGCCCGTACATACAGCATGTTCGCATTGGTTGATGCTGCGTCCATTTGTATGGTGGTTAATTAGGGATGTGAACTAAACCTAGACAGATGCATATTCATTTTATACAAAGCCTAATGGGCATCGACGGATTTGTACATTGCTTAAGATTTATAGATACTAATAAAATGCAATTAATGCGGTCCAAAATCGTGCAAAATCAATTACGATTCAATAGATTGGAATTCCCTGAGAAAAAAATACCCTAAAACTAGCCAAATAAATCCTTCAGGATGGTTTTTTTAATAGACGTTAGTCATAATCCAATCGGACCTGCAAAGAAAATCCTCGAAAAGCGTTCGCTAAAACTAATGGTTCGTTACATCCAAACCAGAATCATAATTAAATAGACACTTTGTACATTAATGATATTTAGTTTGTCTATGGAGACCGTTAGTTATAACCCAGATTCGCTATAACCGACTTTGACTGGTACTAAGCAGAATCATCTTGCATAATGTGAAAAAATTGTCTTAAGGCGAGAGAACGGTCCTCCAGGATTGGACATACCTCATTATGCAAAAGGCTTCTTGCCGGACTTTTTACGATCCCCCAATCAATTTTCCCGGAGACTAAAGTTGTACCAACGATTTCACTGAAGATTCGTGTTGAAATTAATATTCTCTCATTAAATGAGGATTTTCTGTGCTTAAAAAATAGCATTTTTCACACCTCTCTCGCAACACTAATAGAAAATGCAACAATAGGCTCAGTTACCACTATTTTTTGGGTCTTTGTAGCCTCTTCCTCAGCATAAGACGGCGGGCGGTCATCACTGACTTAAAGCAATTTAGTTTGTTTCTTAAGATTAACCTGCATTTTTATTATGATATTAAGGAATATTCATTCCAACATAGCACATAATAAAGAGGAAATACTTCAGTTAAAGGTCATACATTGAAGTTGTAAATGGCTTAATATTAACGATCTTCTGACTAAACTCAAATTAAAACAAATATTTTGAGGTTATAATCAACCGAACGAAAGAGACATCTGGGAGAAGGACCCCAATATTATCATCTTGTCTCTCTCTGAGAATTATACGTATTCTATCCTTATCTGGCATTCGTCTGGACGTTATGAAACTCTGTCTTACCTATGCTGATGCATTGAACTACTTTCTTCTGAGCTATATCTTTATTAAATAGGCTATCCCCTTTAATGGTCGCTAAACACTTTACGGTGGAATGTCTGGAATGTTGATGTGACATAATATTTTTAGGCGCCATATGTTTGCCGTATATCTGTACTCACCTTGAACTGACATTCACGGTAGATCGCGGAAGGAACGCGCGTGTTTCAATATTAAGAAACCCTTTTTCAGCCTAATTTGGCTTTTAGCCTAATTTTGTTTAATTGTTTGAATTAAAATAATAGTAAATCTAAATTTTAAAAAATTATAAAAACTGTTGAAAATGTAGGACTCAACTCTTCTTTTCAAGGATCAACAGACTCTCGCCTAATCTAATATTGCGAACGATGATTTTAAGAAGTAGATCAAATATTACGAATTGCTTCAGATGGTTGACAAATGAGCCGGTTGATCATTTTTTTTCTTACTTTCTCTACATTTTTGATTTGCATCGACAGATATTTTTGCTAACCCTACGAAAGGAGTCAAAGATTCGAAAATCCGGTCGAATTCGGTTACTTGTTTATAAAGAATATCATATGTGTACAGGATGTCCACGCAAAAAGTACCCCATCCCCCAAACTTTTTAATCTATTTAAATGGAAATAAAAATTCTAACATGAGGCGCTTGGAAGTTCATGAAGTTCTTCGAGATAGTCAGCAGTTTTATACGGGGTGTTTAATAAACGTGTGCCAACCCAACATTCCATTTTTGTGAACAATTAAGCATTACTTTTTTGCACATTTAAGTTCTCCGTTTCATTACGAATCCAAAGATACATGCGTATAGGTCATACCTGAAATCTTATTTTCTATTTCAATATATCAAAAAGTTAGAAGGGGATGGAACTTTTCGCGTGGACACCGCGCACATACTATTATGTCCGCCTTAGAAATTCTTATGTGTTGAAAATTATTTTCTTTTAAAATTTGTACCAGTTAAGAGGGAAAAAGGCAAAAGGAACAACTGTTTTTTTTTGTACCTATGTAATACCCATTTAGTCCATTCTATTACTACTACACGCACATATGTATACTATTTATTTTGTACTGTAACGCACTTAGTCATTTTACCGGGCACTTGGTATTTAATGAGAGAATGTTTCTCAATATAGCCTTATGATTTGTCGGCCATTATCGTACTTTTAAACCCACTGTAACAATTTGCCGACTTATTCGTCGTTTTGGCCTACGGGTTTCCCTTGTTCAAAACCTAAAATCGCGCGATTTGGACTACGATTCAATACATAGAGATTCGTCGATGTCGAAATCGCCCCAACAAAAAAATGCCCTAAAACTAGCCTAATAAATTCTTCAGGATGGTCTTTTAATCGACGTCGCTTTGTTATAATCAATCGAATCTGAAAATTGTTCCTCGAAATGGGGTCGCAAAACCAATCGTTCGTTATAAACGTGTTCCTTACGTCCGAACAAGAATAACACGTAATTAAATGGACACTTTTGACATTCCTGACATTTAGTTCGTTATAACCCAGGGCGGCTGTAACCCAGTTTGACATTGCACATCGAAATGGCATATATTTTCGCGATCAACATTCTGCTTATACGACGTGAATATTTTTTCAGCTTGTGGCCTGCTTACTGACTTATTTGATTATTTATAGAGTCGCTCGCTCATTTTATAAAGTCAAACATACTTATTCAAACAAGACAGATTGCCCCTTGTCGCAGAAAGATCTTTCTAAATATTTGGATGAAAATTACTCTCCGAAGACCTATCGAATACTTTTCGAGAAAACTCCTCGTATCGTTGCGCTAAATTGAACGACGCAGGTTATTCTTTGGGGACAAACTTGTTCACTAAAAGGTCTGAACTTTTTCTTTTCATTTGTCGTCCCGAAATTTAAAATGATCGCGTCTACATGAATCGCGACGAGAATACCGCCGAGAAATTTTTAATTAACGCAAATAGAGAGATATCATCGGTCTAAATTGTTACTAAATCAATTGCCTTAATTTTTTTTTTTTTTGAACAATTTAACGTTTTCTCCTGGGCACATATCAAACCCCATTTATCTGACCCAAATTCAGAGCCAATAAATTATGATGATTACATCATGAAAATGTATATATTACGCATAAGGCTGACTCAGCCAATTTCGATAATAGGACGCACAGGGCGATTTCTCTTTTTCACGTTATATGATGCGAAATGCGAAGGAGACGATTTAATCAGCAAGGTCGGTCCCACTTACTACTCACACTTACTTGCACTGAATAGGTCGCATCAAAACTCGTAAAACCTGTAAAAACTGGGGTTTTTCTTACAGCAATTTAGTTCTCGAAGTATAAAAATAAATTGTTTTCACGTGTCATTTCGAATCATACGATGTAAGAAAAAGGGAAGGCTCCCGGTGTGTCCTTTTCTCGAAATTGACCCGGTCAACCTTACGCGTAGTGTATTTTCTTACACCACTTTATAGCTGAAAACAAACAAGGTAATGGACTATCACGCAAATAACAATACGTTATCAATTCTCAATGGGCCTTTCCAACGGATGCTCAACGCTGAGTAAAAAAAAACAACGAAAATTTGAGTGTTTTTCAATCGCTTTTATAATTAACTATGACTTCGAACTTGCTTTTTTTGGAATATCTAAATAGATCTACTCAAAAGTACATACTGAAGACGCTTAGTACATAAAAGGGCAAATCAGAAGAATAATAAATCGAAATTTAAACAAACGTATTTCTTCCAAACACAAATTAAAACTGACGCGGCCACCGTATGTGAAAAAGGAAGGAGAATATTTATCTAACATCTAACTGTATCATAACTTCGACAGATAATACAAAAGATGATTTGCTTACTGCAGAAAGTTAAAGAACAGTTAATATGGCATTAGCTGAAATTTTATATGACAAAACTTCACGAGTACATAGCATAAAACCAGCTGTGACGCCTGCTATTAATAGAATAAAAAGGTGAAACATAGTCACATGCAAGTAATAAAATATCGAAATAAACATTACTGAAGGTAAATTAGTTATCTAATCGTGAGTGAATACTGCCTGATGAGTAAAGAATTACTACGCTACTGTTGGTTTTCGTACAGGTTTACAATACTAACGAGTAAAAGGTCTAGACAAGTTTTTATTGGTGGTCACAGGGTCACCACATGAGAATGTCCATCTCTCTTGACTATTCGATTTGAACTTTATGGTGTTAAAGGGAAAATAATTCAACATCCTCGTTTCGAGATATGACGAAAACTTATGCTTTTTTAATGGGACACCCTGTGTATCATCATTTCTGCAGGTGAGGCGCTTCATTCGATTTTCAAATATACATATATATGGTTTAAGAATATTATGTCTAATAGTTTTATCACTAATAAAGACTTTGTGTGTTGTAAGCGTACCGTTGAATCCATGCAAAATATTATGGAAGAAAAATTCTCCATTGACTTTATTCATTTTTACGTTTCGCCCCAACGTGTCCCATTTAGAGGAACGCAAATTCCAGTACGCGCCATGTACTTGATTTGTCAACAACATAAAGTTCTTAAGAAAATTCTATACAACTTTTAATGGATCCTTTTTTTCGTTAAAAAAATTAAGGTAGATGTACATTCCCGCTAGAATGCCCTGTACAGCTCTGTAAAAATATTTCGAAAATGGCTAATATCCATGATACTGAATATTATGGCAACGGCAGTTGAAGAGAAAACAGAAAAATATCCTTTCCACGACTTTCTTTCCCGGATCTACTACGAATAAGAAATGATTAATTTTTAAGAGTTGATTTCTCAACGTCCTCCTAAATTACACGTGAAGTAACTCGTAGTTAGAGGGGAGCATTAGTTGAAGCGCCTCTATCCATAACAGAGGTGCGTCACATAGCTGTTCTTCGTTTGCCAGTTAGTCGTTAATTGACTACTGTCGCTCCCTAACTGGACACTAAAGACCCGAGCTTTTAGTAGATCGGCCCTACCGGTAATGCTATAAAAAATCATTTTGAATTTCGACCTCATCCCTAGATTGTTGGTGCCACCTTATTCAGTATCTATTTTGGACATTTCATGTAATTTTGATCCAGAGCTGATTATTTCGAAAACGACGAAGTGTATTAGCGAATTTAATCACAGGTATAGCTTCTCAACTTGACGAGTTGTAAGAGTTACCCTAATCCTTCAACATTAAAGCTAGAGGTGATCAATAACTAATCTTAAAACTGACGATAATAATTGTAAAATTTGCTCTTTGATGGAGATATTTAGTTTGGACTTTGAGTTGAAGAATGTTTTAGCTTAAAATCTTTAGCTACCAACGTTTGGAAGTCTGCATAATTCTAATGGGTAAAACTGGAATCGACATATTATCGGGTAACGGCCATCGAGAATAACATTTGTTCCTAGATGACTAAGGTACACAGCCTCTACATTAAATTCATATAAAATATTAGAATACAGGAAAAGACATCAACTATTCGATTCGCTACTTAATTAATAATTATTCAATTATTCGTCCTGTGGCTAAATCTATTATTGGGTTTACTTGCTTACATGCTGCGAAAATACAACCTAGAAGAACACCAAAACTTTCAAAGAAATGTTACCATTCAGACATATAACATTACTTTGTCAAATACCTATATTATTTTATAGTTTTAGATTATAGGCGCAAATTTACGATTTATTCGGATTTTACTAAATAAAAATTTTACTCACTCAATTTTGATTGTTATAATTCTAAGGGGTGCCTCATGCCGAACACCAAATCAATATTTCGGCCCTATTTGTAAGCACATCATTATCAGAACTTTTTTTTTTTTTTTTTTAAGCTTTAATTTTTCATGAGTTCGGTGGGCTGAGGGAGTCGATAAATTGTTATTTCCCTCAAGATGTTATCGAACTAATTTCTATTTTTTCGATCATATCTGGGCCCTGATATTGTTATCACATGTAAGCGTGAGAATGCATTTTTTGGCGAGCTTCTCTAGTAAAGTTGCCAAAACACTAATGTTTTACTTAACTTTACCCAGAAACGTCACCAAGAAAATAAATTCCATGGAAATTACGAAATAAGGACACTTCATTGGTTAGTTTCTTGGTCTCCATGGAAATTATCCTCGAGATAAATCCCACGAGTGAGCGAGGTTCGTCTAGAACTGCCGCTCGTGAAATGTTGAAATTTTTTTCCCTTTATACATATATTGTTTGGTATATTTTTACAAACAATTTTCCGAATGGTCGGTGCCTTTGTGCACCATGGGACGAAGTACCGCTTCCCCCTATTCTATTTTACGCTGCTCTCTTACACATAATAAACGTTAAAATTTCAATTTAATCATAGCTAGTCTTTGAATTTGTAAGATCGTTTAATGCATGGCCAATTCTGGACGGCCGAAAGTGGAAATATACAGGTAGGTGTCAAAAAGTTGTTCAAAATGCCTTATACAAGGAGATTCAGTTCGAACACTGTTAAATGGGAAGGCCCATTTTAAGCCCACGTAGAAGAAGTTCTGCAAAAATTCTAATGATTAATTAATTGTTCTCGAGTGATCATAGGAATATAGTCAAACGTTATTTTCGAACAAAAGCGAACACACCCCTTAGAAATAAGAAATCCACTTAATCTCATATCAATTTGTTTACATCTAAACCAAGTACAGCGTCATACCGGTGATGTCAAATCAATTCAGAAGTTCAATTGCGGTGGCGGTTAGTGGTCATTGTGACTAGGACGCTACTTAAGCTGAGCTGAGAACAATATTTTTTTCTGCTGCCTTAAATCTCGCTACTTATCAGTTTCTCTAACTTCAATAATAAACTCCAAGTGAGCCTGTCAAAATACAAAGCACAGTCCTGCACAATAACGTGACCGTTCTGAGACATTTACCATGTTTCTTTTGGTCTGGATCACTAAAAACCAAATTCGAGGCATTTCAGGAATAGATCTGACATCAACCATACACGATTGGTCTTGATACCCAATCGGACCTTAACCATCTACCTAATATATTCCTCTCTAGATGGAAAATAGAGCAAAAGTATCACTTAAACCTGGTGGTTTTGTTTGGCTTCCAACGAATAGCTATTCTTTAAATCGCTAGGCTCGTTTGCGGACGTTTCCTTTATTGAAGTTTCAGACGATGTCCGTTCCCGAATGAACCTCCTGTATCGCTTGGTTATCGGTATTATTACAAGCATCACACCTGAGATTGCGATGAACAGGCCTGCCAAGTAGAACGACATGTGGTAGGTCCCAGTTATGTCGTACAGCCATCCTAAACAGAATCAATAGTTTTTCTATTCATGTGATCTCCACAGGCGATGACTAACTAAAGTTTTCTTGCAAATCATTTTGCGGAAAAAGAGCTGATAAATTGTTTAAAAAAAACGATCTTATTGTGCAACCCTTATTATAGTTGGTTTGGTTCAGCAGGCTTCTTTTGAGGTGGTTAATTACCTCTCAAAACTAAAATCAAAAGACTTTGAACATCCTGTAGTCTTTACGACCATAAATTCGTCATTATCCCATGAAATATCCAGCTTTAGAGGAGAAACTCGGCTGGAAAGCTGCCAAAACTCCATGAAAGAACCCTTTTATTGCTTTATTGTTTCTACTTGAAGCAAAATAGAATCAAACAGCCTTAATGTCTCTAATATTAATTAGGGTTGCTTAGTAATGGTGCAGTAAAATCCGTTTCCCGAAATCCGACTCTTCTCGACTCTATGACCGTTTACGACGGTTCCGTATTTTTTGACACAAATGCAAGGCAATGTGGCTTGAAAATCGATAAGTTTATCAGAAAAAAATCATAATGTTCTCACCTCCAATCGGCGGACCAATCAAATTTGCAAATCCTTGTACCAGCAACAGCAAACCGTAAGCATTGGTAAACCTGTCTAACGTGATGAGTTCCACCAAAATCACGCACGTTAAAGAATAATTTGCGGCTATAAGGAACCCAAAACCCCCAGAAATCAGACATAAAAGGTAGTAGTCCGAAATGAGGGGGATTAAGGCTATAACACCACCGCAAAGTCCCATACAAATTGCATAGATGATGCTGGCATTGGCCCACGATCTGTCTCCAGCCCATCCCAAGATAATCTACAAACCAAAAAATACGATGAAACCTTCAAAACGTTTTTGCGGCAGAACGCCAAATTCGCAAGGAACGTAAGAAAACGGAGAAGAAAAAAATTCTGGATAGATAACAAAAACTACTTACCTCACCAACCATATTAATAATCCCAATAATAGAAATGAGTATTGAAGCATCTTTCTCAGAGTATCCTAGCTTACTAGCATTATCTGTTAAGTACACATAAGGCACGTCGTACCACGTATACAACAGGAAATTGGACAACGCAAACACCAAGTACTTGGGGTCGGCGAAATGGGAGAAATCGAACATGTCCACCAACAGATCCCAGAAGTCCCACAATCCTGCGAACCATTGGACTTTTTCCCGAGCTATGGTGGTCATAGAATTCCTGTAGATGTCGGGACAAGAACTGGCCCGAAGCCGGTATCTCTTCAAGTTTAGCATGGCGCCTCTGTAGGTCACCGAGAGCCTGAAAATATATACAGAGCGTGCCAGAAACGTTGGTGAAAATGAACATAGTCTGTAGCATGTAATGTTGTTAGACTCACCTGTGAATCCTGAGATCTTTAAGAAAAGCTGCTCCCGGAAGCTTCCTCAGTGGTGCCTTATGAGTGGGTGATGTTGGAGTTGTTGGACTTCGTTTCGCCCACCAAGTTTCATCCTTCGGCGAAATCGCCGTTGGCGGTGATAGCTGGGTTGTAGTATTAGCATGCTTGACCGAAGAACCTGCGTCATTGAGACGTCCCGAATCGCTAAAACTCCTCGATGGTACCAGGAGATTCGGGTAGTTCGCCAGCAAAATATTGTACATGTTCTTGTTACTGGCTAACAACTCCAAGACTTCGGCAGGAATTTTTTCGCCATCGCGTATATATGTTGGCAAGTGAACGACTGAATTGCACAATCTATGATTTTGCAGATCAAACTCGTTCTCTTCATTGTTCTCTACTATCGGTTGCAGAACGCTGGCTGTGCAAGTACCAGTGCTTATGGAAAACGAGTCTGTAGACATAAGCCTATTCTTTCGTTTCATGTGCCTGTTTTTCTTCCTCTCCTTGGCAAGATTTTTTAATTTCTCGGACGTCCAAGGTAAATCTCTCATGAGGCAACCACATACGACCATATTCAAAAATAGGCCTGCCAAAATCAGAGTGGTACCTCTCCACCCATATTCTTGTAAAAGGGCTTGAATAAGCGGGGCGAATATAAACGTGCCTATGCCGCTGCCGCATACGGCTAACCCTGTGGCAGAGGACCTCTTCTTATCGAAGTAGTAAGCGACTATAACAACTGATGCCACGTAGCATAAACTCAGGCCAAAACCTGCTAATACTCCAAAGGTAATGCAAAGAACTACCATACTATTCGCTTGTGAACTAATGACGAACCCTATAGACGCTAAGAGAGCTCCAAAAATGGTGACTTTTCTACATCCATATCTATCTGTCAAGAAGCTAGCTATTGGACCAGACAGTAATGGCATAGCCATGAACAAACCTCCCACCCAAGCGGTGGTACCTCGATTTTCCCCAAAATAATTTAAAAATTCTACAAATATTACACCGAAACTAAAGGTTATTCCGTCTGCTATAAGATTGACCATGAATGAGGCTGCGACGACCACCCAACCCCATCCGCCATCTGGAGGTCGGGCTTCTGCAATTTCGAGAGACTCACTGGAAGATGAACTAGACGACGAAGAACTGGACTCATCCGAAGATGGAAGACTCGGCGGGGGCGGCTCCTTTTTTATTGAGTTATCACTGTCTTTATGATTGAACTGTACATGCAATACTGGTTTCTCTTCCGCCGAAGGCATGATCAACGAGGGAGTCAACAGTCGTTCGGACTCGCCTGAATCAAACAGAGGGTTCACTTCGATCTTGGGCTTAACTTTGGCGTTCTTTTCGTTGAGGTATAGCTCCAAATTATTCTTCTTGTTGGACTTTCCATTACGACCAGCATTCTCGCCAACACCATCACCCACTACGGTGCCATTGCACACAGAATGAGAACTACTTTTTTCTGAAACGAGTAAACAACTCTCACTTATTTCGTTAATATCGTTTTCGCGTTTGGCTGGGGAAGCATTAGTGTCCACACTTTGGGCCATTCTTGAAGATCTCTGGAAAACTGTCTGCGTAACGACGCCAGACGATAAACTGTACGACTATAACCTTTCATACGTGTGGTAGACAGTGGTTGGTGCCAAAGGCGGTTTGATGGTTTGGCGCGTGTTGCCATGCGGGTCTAGCGATGGACGCTGAGGCTGAAGATTTCGCTGAAACAACGGAAAACAAATCACTCTAAATAAATGGCAATTTACTTACTAAATTATACTCATTTCCATTATACTAAAAATACGCCATGTCCAATTAGCCTTGTTTCACGTATTATAACTGCTAAGTGTAAACAAGGATCTTTAGGCAGGCTTTGTTTCACCACACTCATTGCAAAAGTTTAAATAATATGTGATAAACTTAACAACTATTAAATAAATTAGCATTAGAGTAGTAACAGATTGAGTTATTTAAAGTAAAAACATGTCTATGTAGAAAACTTACGCACTCGACTCATCCTAATCCAAGGCAGAAAAGTGATTTGTTATTAGTCAGTAAAACACGTTAAGGCTTTATATTCTTCTGAGGACGTATCGAAATTTTGATATATTGCCCCGATATAAATTATTGATAATCACCTGTTCTCAGATTATATGGATTATTTGCTAAGTCGGATTTAAAATGCCAAACGAAAGTTCTCTACATTTCCAATACGAACGAGGTACCTTTATGGCCCCACTCAGAGGTGATATTCGGTTTCTTTAACAACCGAACATTTACAAATGGCTGATCTGACCAGCATGTGCCCGTAGAGTTTAATTGAATAGAAGATTTATTTTCTGCGAGAAGTTAAAATTTACAAACAAATCTCCTTAGCGGTCGTTCCACTGGTTGTAATTGATTGTTACAACAAATAGATATAAGTTGAAATTGAGCTTAAACGAAACAGATAATTGAAGATATTAAGCGAACAAACTCTACATGTGGAATCAATAGATAAAAGAAACTTACCCATCTATGGATAGACTGTCATACAGTCGGACACATGCTAAACAGACAAACTGGTACCCTTTTAGTTGATCCTCTTTGAATGTTTGAAAGTAAAAAGCCTAGTTTTTGAATAGTATTTCAATGGCTTGCATTGCTTTAAGCCTGCTTTTCTTTAGCTATTTCATGTACTTCTACTGTTGCGACGAATTCCCAACATCGTCTTCAGCCCAGCAGCCTCAGCAACACCAACCACTAGATTGGTAGACACAGTTAGCTTCGTTCCGATCATTACTATGTTGTCTTTAATTGGTTAATACAATATCGAATTGGTCGAAGGTGCTTTTAACAGTTTGTCTTTTTTTAATTTTGATTTAACTTGCAACTAGGGTCTGCCAGTTTTATAGCAAATTCAATTTTACACTGTTTTGTTGCTCCCTTCTCTAGAACAATCATGCGAACAAAGGATCATAAGAGTACCGATTTTCTAGACTCGTTTTAAAGAATTATCAGATTGTCAATAAACCTTGTCCTAATTGCTGCATTAGCTCTGCTGAACGCCGAACAACGGACAGGTAACGTCGATCAGTCTGACGTGCTGTCATAACCAGAAATCTCTCTAAATGAAGCTACTTTTCGCACATTGGACAATCTTCATTCACAGGACCACCCCGCCAGAGATCGGAAGCGTTTTGACTTAAAGCACAAAAAGAAGAACTGAACGACTACAAATGCTAGACAAACAATGCTCAGTTGAATGCCAACTGAGCTTTGGCATTATATTGTCCTGGAAGTCGAACATTTTGCTAACAATTGCAAGGGCTATCTAAAAATATAACTAAGATGTATCAGCAGTGTCCTGGGAAAAAATTAACCGTGTAATATAATACAAACTTGCATAGTGAGCAATAAGTGCTTCAGCTCGTGAATCCTTCGCCGTTTTATCAACTGAGGTATCTGCTCATAAGGTACTCAAGTACGTACTTACGAAAATACTTCAATACGTCACTCGGCTACTCGTACCAACTGGTCCTGATTCTACGACAACACCATTACAACTAAAACCCTGCTTTCTTGTCCGTTCCCAACATACTATTGTGGAATTATTTCGATCAAGTCATTAAGCAGAAGCCGCGAATGGCTAAATGAGTGCGTAGGTTTAACTGATTAATTATATTTTATGAGGCTAATTTTATTTACTAACAGTTAGTGTAATACCTCAATTGTTACCGCCAGAAGATTGAAGGAAGAGGCAAATATCGAGCTATTTACGATTATCGCATTACGTAATGAGTGTTATTAACGCACAGAAAATATCGGTATTTGATCGTTTTCGAAAAATAAATTTTATAGGTTGCCGATTTGGAGCGATTCGGCTTTTACAGAATAAATCAACGTAACATGTAAAATAACGGTCCCTAAAGGGCAATATTCTTAACTGCAGCTGACGCTATATAAAATAAATTTTACGATATCTTGCTGTGGTCCCAGGCCCCATTCTAAACACTGTGTTTGTGATAAATATCCCTAACTTGGAATAAACCAGGGCGCCCCGAAGTCGCCCCGTGTTTCTGATGCAAAATTTGTCGATTGTTTTATATAACTCTCCAGAGATCCTCATACTTTCGTTATTCCTCGTGGAGTTGCTTCACGCAAACCAATTCGTGTTTAAATGGGTCCTTGCTGAGAATATCTTATAGTTTTACTCAAGAGCTTCATTCCCTAGTAGTTCCAGGCATTTCTTTTTACTACCCTTAAGGGCGCCGGTTTACGCAAGTACATATTGACAAGAGTCTTCGTACATTGCTCTGGCGGATGATACTTCGTGTGCTATCGGTCATTAATTCCACTCGTTTGCCTCGTTATGTCTCTAGGCAGTATTTACTGCATATCTCATATCGCACGTGTTACGGCTCGCGCATCTCCCGTGCGTAACTCAACCGTGTCCTGGAATCTACGTAACCCGCAAAATCCAACAAATAATTACATTGAAATGTTAATCGATATCAATTTGATTTTTTTGACAATTCAATAATACTTAATTCAGCAACTCTTCAAAGAGAAATTTGAAAACATTTTGATCGTAATATAAATATAAACAATGAACCAGATTTTCAATTCCAGCGTTTGCTTATTAAATTAAATAAATATTGTAAAACGTGAAAGCCACTTCAAGTAACAATATGAAATAAACATAAAATTTTACTGAAACGCACGTAATGGGCCAGACAGGTGGATCATTGATTTAAATTGTTTGCTGCCTCTATAGACGTTTAGCAAACAGAAACTAAGCTTGCCAAGGAACCCTTAGCCAGACGAAACATGCTAATCAAAACGCCCTGTATAAAAATTCAGCTTCGAACAGATTTTCCCTTCTTTCTACCCTGCCGCATCTTCTTGTCTACATATTGTTAAGTGATTCAACAAATTATTTACATCAAATAAAGATCAAGACCCTGCGTCAAATCGAAAGTACTACAAAGGACATAAAGATACAGTTCATAGGTTTATATTGGACAACAAAAGACTATTTTAGTAAAGGCAATTTTTATTGTCAATTTCGCGCAACTCGTTACGATGTCAATGTAGGTAATACGTACTAACACATATTATATTTTCACGTTTAACTCAGCTCAATGAAATTTTATCTAAACATCTGAAGGGACGAGGGTTACAAAAGGACCCGGTAATATTTGTGCCATTTTAATTAATTATTAAATTAACGCACATCTCTACAATAAAATTCACTAATCATTCACCCATAATGTGCAAAACACCGTGCAGAATTGCAACTGTGGTAGTTGCAGTTTCGACAAAATTGGGTTAATGGAAACGCATTTTACCTACTTTTTTATAAGTTTATTTTTTAAGCCCCTCGCCACAATAAACCCCCGCGTAAGTCTTCTCATGGGAAATGGGTTTAAGTTCGGTATCGCCATGGATAAACACATATGCCGAAGATTAGATAATTCCCAGTCCGTTCCATCCGACAACAATATCTTTCCCCTTCATTATCAACTGAACATAATTAAATACTATTGAACACGACATCGTGCCTAAATAAGCTTTAATTACATCTTTATCTAGAGTACTACAAATGGAACAGATATTGCTGAAAAATGTTCCTAAATAGACAAAGACATTATAAATAATTAAGTGCATTATGGCATCGATAATGATTCGTTTTATGTGTACAAAGGAAATATTTGTCGTAAATGAATGAAAGTTGAGGCCCGGGCTACCTGGTTAACTACTTTTAAGACAAGATGTAAGATTTCTCTTCATTGGGTGCCGACTTGAGCACATGACAGAAAAATTAAAGTTATTTACCTAGACGTGCAGACATGATGGCAAAAACTGTTCCAACGAGGTGTTGCAAGTTCCAATGGAACGCCACTAAATTACACTACTTGTACGCGCACAATTTATCAAAAATCTTTAGTACCACCACTTGAAAATAATTTTAAAATCCGTACTTTACGTCCTTAGGCACTGTTAACCAAAATGTCCAAGCAGCCGATGATCGAACCACATTCGCGGACCCAAACGAACCAAAAGATGCTGTACGAATAATAATTCAAAAGGCCGATTTAAGTTCCAAGTAGTCTTTTGTGATACTATTTGCTATCAAAATCCATTGGTTGACTTTGATAACGCGGTAGTACGGGGTGAGATACGAAAAGTGGTGTAGTATCACACGCATGTATATTTTTCACGAACTGGATCTTATTGTATTGTAACGTTAATCGGGGCAATTTGCGTTGGCATTTGGCGCAGGTCCGAGACACTGATAACTAATTTATCCAAAATAATGTTTATCAAAAATGAGTAAAAACGTGAGATTAACGTAACTATAAATTAAAACAATTACGATTCTATCATTGTATTAATCAATTCCTTTGCAACGCACTATCTGGCGATTAACGAAAATTGAGCAATTCTGGAAATGGAGAAAGCGCTTGTTTCGAGTTCAGTTTCATCCAATACTGATTTAAACAAGACACGGTCAATTTTTTTTCTAGGATTTTCCTGATCTTTTTCTTTTCCCTTCTTAATTTTAACCCTTTGTTGAAACGCGTCCTTCACATATCCGGTCCTATACAAAAGGGTAGTCTCAGACTGGGTCGCACACTACGTATTCTTCATCGAGGGTCTGGCGTCTGGTCCAAGTAGGATGCTGGCATTAAGCACAAAGGATTAGAAATTTCGATAGTCAGAACAAGTTTGCGATGTGTCTTATTTCGATGCCAGCTTCGTTATTTAATATTAATAATATCATTGTTAAAGTTACGTTGCAATAAAGGCCGCGATCGTTTTATATTCGTACATGTGTCGTATTATGCAAAAATCTCTTTTGAGATGACGGAAAATGTCGCTTCAACAGCGAACATGATCCGTTTCTAATATCACGAAAGAAATACTGCCCTTTCTAAAATCAACGAATGTCGTGATTTCGTGATGTCTCGATTTATTTGCCGTAGCAAAGGAATCATGGAGAAACATCTCAACGAGCGTTGAAATAACAGAGGCATGTCTTGGATAAATTTTGTTCTGGGAGATGCTTTATAGCAAACAGTACAGCAATGACTTAATCCACGCTCTACGTGTCAAAAGCGAAACTGGTACCTGCCCCCGTGCCTTAAATTCTTCAGAAAATTTTCCAAATTTTTAATAAGCCATTTTCATCATATTGCATTTCTTTGATACCTCAACTTAGGTCTTGTAACCTTAGGAAAGCATTTTTTGGGACTTTCACTGTACGACACTTTCAAAATCGCAAAAAGTGCGTGCTTCTATGACCTCGTACCTCACCAAATAAAAAATATGTTGCAAATCAGTTTCTGCAGGTTCATAGAACGCGTACCGACGATTAATTTGAGCAAAATTTTTAAGGCAATTGTTTCGCGGGTTCCCGGAATGTCGACGTTTAATGTAAAAAAAGAAACAAAATTGGAAAAAAGTTGGTATTCATAACAGCGTTTATATTAAAGTCATTACACATCACACATGTCAATACCTATTTTAACAACATTCACCAGAAAGACTTTTAAAATAATAATGTTTCTCATCAACATCCAAATTAAGTTAAAAATTTAGTATTCAGATGTCAAGGCTTACAAAGAGATATACAAGTATTTACTTGTCACAAAAACTTATCCTGAAATATAGAACTCTCTCTACTGAGGAAACTAAAGATCACTTAATTCTCAGAAGTACTGCTTCCACTCTCCTCACCATCACTACTCTCTTCCTCATCAACAGATGAACTATCCTCTCCCTCACTCTTCTCTTTAGCAGCCTTCTTCTTTGCCATGATTTCCTTGAATTGAAGCACTGTTATTTTCTTTGGCAAAATATCCCGTAAGAAATTATATTTATCATTTCTGTGCACTATATTAGCCAATGATTTATAATCCAATCTTTTCCCAAAATGGGTTTCCACATATCCCTCTTCTGTAAGGGTCCTAATAAACAATTCTGCAGCCTTTGACATGATAACTGAAGATTCTTTGCTCACATTCTCAACATCTGAAGAGCTTTTCATTATTGTATTCACTCTCCCAACTGGGAGGTTGACAAATTTTGAAGAAGATCTTCTATCATCCATTGTCTGTACTATACGAATTATTTATTTACTGCAAGGTTCTTCGTGGTCTGTTGTTTCTGCAGAAGTAGAAAACAGAAAATAAACCTAACATAAATAATGTAAATAACTTTGTTTGATGAAATAAAAAAAAGTTTGTAAAATTAGCCATTAGAAAATTGAAGCACAGATTGATTCAAATTGGTCTAGGTGTATCAATATCTGGAGAGTAGTGAGTACCTTTGGAAGAGTGAGGGAGGTCTGTATCTATTGAACCTACTGAAATTGTCTAATAAGCAAGATTGGCAGCATAAAAAGGAGCAGAAGTAAAATGGATTACAATTAATTCCTAATAAAGAAATTCCTAAGATAAATAAGTGTTTTAATGTTTAATTTTGGTAGTGACATACCTTTATTTAAGAAAACCACCTCTTAAATTAATTATTATTCTATGCTTTTAAAGGTAGAAAGTATGCTACAAAATATGTACAGTTTGAGAAATTATTTCCTTCATATAATGGAAGGTGAAGAATAATTTTTTTGGATTTAATTGGGAATCTTTGGGACTTGTACTAAATACATACCTCGAAATTCACAAAAAACGCTGCTAAAAAACAGCAAGCATCGTAGTAATAATGTGGAGAAGAACGGATCGATGTTGATGCAGGCAGCTACACAAAAGGTTTCGCGTAAAGGAAGAACAATTGTCTAAAAGAAAATTTTCTGGCAGGTGTCCACTAATCAATAAAACAAAAGGACCCTTTTCTAATTTTTGTATTCACAAAATCACTATACAAACGTGCTTCAGCAGAACACCGAAAAACGAAAAAGCAAATAAAAGACAATTTCTGAAGGCCCTTTAAATAGATACTGGAAAAGTGGAAATGGAAAGGAAAACCTTGAAACGTTTTTCGACTTGCCGATTTTGCGCAAATTAACCTAACCTTTCTGAAGTTTGAAATACTGACATTCCATAACATCCTTTCTAACACGTCACGTTATCGGAAAGTACGGCAACGTTCAAGTTGAGGCCATTGGGCGGCATTTTATAATCAGTTTTCTAAAGAACAAAAATCTGTGATTTCGCATATATATATAACCTGTAATTGCTTGCGTGTGACAAATTGGGTAGTTTTATTATTTCATCTTGTAAAATCTTCAAAAATACTAATTCTAATAGAACAATTTGCTTAAATGTCGATTTTAAGTCTTTCTGTACTCTGACTACGTCGCAGCTTGAAGTATAGGAAATTATGAACATGTCATAAGTCAATATTATTCGAAAAGTCAAAAGTTGTTTATTAATTGGCGCCTATATATTTTGGAATATTATAAATATTTGCTTCGTTTTTTCTTATCATAATCTTTATTTAAGTAATTTAGGTTTAGGATTGTGTATTCCAATTCCATTGTTCTATGTGCTACTAAAGACCGGTCATAACGTTTAAAACTATGATACTTAAACATGTTAATTTGCCTTCTTACTGAACCCTCGACAATATGAAAGATATTACATCCTATTTTTCGAGCCCTTCAAAAACCATAAACCCAAGCAGCCCCACAAATCTTAGTCCGTCGATCAGCACTCAGGAACCCGCATTAGAAAGTAAAACTAAAGTGATATCAAATTCAGAGTTGAGAAAAGATGATGATTTGACAGACAAAGGAAAACAACGAAAAAGTAAAAAAAAAAGAAACAGTCTGAAACTTTCAGATGCAAAAGAGACAAATATCGCAAAGTTACATTCAGTTGGGTTGAGTGTGACATCTCCTAACACAAGTGGCATAATAACAACCAGTGAAGAAAGCAACAGTTTAAGCCTCGAAAGCTTAACCTCTACAAGAGATGGGAATGAGACACTTGAAAGTATATCAAATTTTGGGTCACAGGCAGAAGAGATTAATACATTTGTAAAGGTGAGTTTTTAGGATCTGGTTTATGCAAAAGTTGAGGATGTAATCAGTATCTAGAACATTTATTTATTTATATCAATTACAATAGCAGACACATTCCAAAATTAGCCATAAACAAGTTAGTGATGTAAATAGCAAACATTTGTAGTCAAAGCTTAATAAAAATTGGAAATATTGGCAATACATTATTAAAAATGAATTAAGGAATCAGATAAAATCGATATATATGGGATAATTTAAACAGAAGCAAAAAGGTTATATAAATACGGATTTCAAAAATATTTTGTTATAGTGGAAATGTAAAAACCAAATACTGTACCAACTGTCCTGGTTTTTTCCAATTAATTGGTTTTCATCCTATAAAAAAGAGTTTTTTTTAGTTGAAGGTTTTGTTTAGTTACATTTACATTATTTCTTTTAGACAAATTTGGACAATCATATCTTAATTGCAAAGAACAAATTGGAAGAACTAGATGAGTCTAAAGTAACCCCAAAAGTAAATGCATTTCAATTTTTAATGAACAGTCGAAATAATATAATTGGCTCCAACTCTGAAGGCAAACCTTTTAACAAATTAGAGAATTCTCCTACAGAAGAAAAGAGTAAATTAAAAGCAAGGAAAAGTTTATTTGAGGCTTGGGCTAACGAAAAGGGGGCTTCCAAACGCTTGAGAGATGATGAAGATATTGAGCAATGCATTAATCAGAAATTGGAAAAAAGAGCCAAGAGGCTGAAAAGACTGTTACATGCAGAAAAACCACAGGCTGAGAACAACAGAGTTCCAAAATCAAAAAAAAATATTAGGAAGATCAGCTCCTCAAAGTCAAAGTGTAGTGTTGATGATGTTTTAGGTAATTTAAAAGATAACATGGAACCCCATGAAAAAGTAGGAGAAAATGCTCAAAATACTGTAACATCAAATGTGGAATCTTCAGAAAAGAAGCAGAGAAATAGTAATTCACTTAACTTTCAAGGAGTTATTCATAAGGAAGACATTGAAATTTACCAGGAACCTGAAGTGAATATAAAAGAAGTAATTAAAATTAAAATGTTTACTCCCCAAGGTAAGAAGGGGAAGTCCCCGTTTACACGGAAGCAAAAACTATGCATAACTTCAGGCACCATTAGCGATAGTTGCGAAAAAAATGGACCAAAAAGATTAATATCAGAATATGAGGAAAGTCCACAAAGTCGACCATTGTTAAATGATTCTTTAGCAGATTTTAATCTTGTGGAAAGTGACTGTTTGAGAACGAACACAAATAGTAAAGAATCGACGCAAAGTAAAAAAAATGGGAATAAAGAAAGGCAGCATAATTTGAAAAAAAATAATAAGATTAGCAAAAAGAAACTAGAGGACTCCACTGATGAATTGCCTAAACCTGCAAAAAGAAAAAAGTTGGGTAGAACTATACTTACTGAAGTTGATTCAATAAGTAACTCATCTAGCAACGAATTGATTCAAATTGATAATAAATTTCTTTGTATTGAGAAAACACAAGAAACGTGTTCTAAAAAAAGGGTTAAAAACACTGTTAATTTGCATGTGAATGAAGTAACAGAAATTGATTCATTAAGTATTAGAAGGACATTAAGAAAACGTGATGATATTAATTATAGAGAAATGGCAGGTGATTTAAAGAATATCTCACACAGGCCTAAAAAAGATAAGCATAACAATCAGCTTCCTTCAAGGAGAAAATCTAGAAAATCTAATAAAGATGACTCAATAGAAAAAATTGAGTTATTATCAGATGATTCGAGTTCCGACTGCAATATAAGTGTGATCAAAACAACTCCGAAGATGGCACCCATTTTTTTAAAGGCAACGTTAAAACCAAAGATTACCAACCAGGTCATTGAAGCAAGAAAAAAATTTTTGATGAGCGGAATTCCTGATTCATTAAAAAAAACTATAGAAAAGCGTAAAAGGTGAGTAAGTTTTGTTGTGAATGTTACTAGGTATTTGATATTACTAGTTTTTGAAATAAGAGTTCATTTTTTCACTTTCTTACATCTTTTAGGATAGAAGAGAAAGATTTTGATAATTTCCCTATTATCAGCCATGTACAACAGAAGTGTGACAACCCATATTGGAATCTTCCAGAACCAACATTAAATTATAAAAAAACCTTACCATTGCAAGTAAATACCAATCATCAAAATTATGAAAATTTAGTAATTCGAAATATCCCTTATGAAATAAATTTAACCACTGAAGTGAAGAAAGTCAAACACTTAAAGAGTTTTCTTTACAAAATCAAGACACAAAACCCAAATTATCCAGTTTATAAGGTATTTAAGCAGGTATATGAGAAAAGTGGAAAGTCTCTTGTTCACAACACCTCCAGTAAAAAAAATCTTAAAAGACATTCGAGAAAATTGGGAAGAAAAAGTGAAGTAAAGGAAAATGATGAAGGGGCAAGTGTGGTTTCAAAGGATCATGAGATGTGGCCAGAGAAGTATAAGCCTAAGAGTACGCAGGAGATAATAGGGAATTATCATGGTGTTCAGGAACTGAAGAAGTGGTTAGAAATGTGGAAAAATTACAGTCAGGAAATCAATGCAAAGTCAAGGAAAGGAGTCACTGATACTAGCGAGTCCGAGTTTGAGATCAGCGACTGTGATAGCAGGTGAGAAAGCATGTATATATATGTGAGATGATTATTATAAATTTTGCCCCATCCTCATCTAATACTAAGTTAGGAAACGCGTAGTTTTTTGTAGCGAGTGGCATTTTGCAGGATAAGCGACGCGATAACCCACAACAATTAAAGTTATATTGCGGGACTTTACAGTTTTCATCTAAAACAATGCATTTCTTAGTTAATTACATAAATAGCAACTTTCCAAAAAATCGATTTGTTAGATTTTTAAATTAGAGCATTTATACAATAATATAACTTTTCTCAAATATGGTCAAAGTTGTCTTTTAGTTCTTCGCCAAATGCCAATGAAATAATAGTTTATTAAATATCCTTTCCTCGAAATTATCTCTTTAAAGTTGAAAAATTGTGAACTACTAATATATTTTTGTTTAGAGACAATTCTAGGCTGCCTGGCAATACTATGATACTTCACGGCCCCAATGGAAGTGGAAAAACTAGTGCTGTTTACGCCACCGCTTATGAGTTAAAACTTAATGTTTTGGAGCTTAATGCCTCAACTAAAAGAACAGGTATGTATGTTTCATCATTTTTGTAAATATTTATGCTTCGGGTTTGTTACACAATAAAAACTATTTCCTGCTAAACAGCATAGTTCTCTCAAAATTGTTTTTTTTTGCAATATATAAGTATATATTAATATTACGAGAATTCTTAATGCATATTTAATTCCTATCACAAATAAAAACTTTCCCTTATTATTCAATTGGTGCTTTGGCATGTAGGTAAAAAGCTACTTCAAGAACTTCAAGAAGCCACCCAATCACACCAAGTCAGAAAGAGCGAAAATCCTGCCTTGTCAAAGATAATGAACATGTCAACATCTAAAAACAGCGATCTAAAAACAACAAACCAATCCAACGAAAAGGATGATAAATTCGCCCCAAAAGGCAGTAAAAAAATGTGTATATTGCTGATAGAAGACATCGACTTAATCTTTGAACAAGATGAAGGATTCTTATCCTCACTTTTTCAACTAATAATGACAAGCAAAAGACCAATAATTTTAACCACAACAGACAATTCACCTCCTCATGTTCAAAAATTTATCAGCCAATACGAATGCGTGTCTTTCCAACGTTTATCCATGCAGTATTTGGCCGTTTGGTTGCAAATAGTTTGCTTGGTAGAAGGAATGTTAGTAGATAAAGGGCATCTTGGGAATTTACTGGAGTATAACAAAGGGGACATTAGGAAAACTTTATTAGAGGTGCAGTTTTGGTGTCAAAGCGGGGGTCAGCGGGACAAATCCAGAGTGTTTCCAATTAAAACGGAGACCAGCGAGCCAGTTGTGGATTGTGATTTAGAAGCTGCAGATGATGAATTAAAGGTAAATTATTCCAAAATACGAGATTGGATTTGTATTATTAATGTAAATTTTCACAATTAAAGGTGGAAGTCAAGGAAGATGAGTACGACAACACCGAATATTTCATGCACAAAAATTGCCTTGGCAGCTTTGAAATATTTCGAGTTCACAAGGAATTCTGTTTACCAGAAAAAACAAATTTAGGCACTATTTGGTGGAACCTCCCCAATATTTTAAACTCTCAAAGCAACGCTTCTGAGCGCTTAATGAGACAGAAAGGACTCCCATTAAAAACGGCAAAATATATACCTGAGAAAAGCAGCGAAGTTAGCAGACTGAAATTAAGATCAGCTATGCAAATCTATGATGCTTTGATCTTGTCTGATTGCCTGCTAAGGAATACGGGAATGCACAGTTCAAATGAACCTACTGTCCAAAGTTGGCATTTTGATGTTTCAAATTCCATAGAATTATCTGAAAGGAGAGAAGACTATGTTACATTGCAAGATAGTTTGAGTGAGGATATTTCACATAGTTTGTTAAATGGTTGTATAGAGTGTTATGAGAAAATAGAGGGTACGAGTTATGGTATAAATATGTCGCTTCCTGACGCCAGTGAAAGGAGGTAAGGGTTCAAAGTATTTAAAGACGCATTCAAACTTTTCAGTGAATTCAAAATTGTCAGAGATCTTATGGGAACTTCTAAACACCTTTATATTATTTTCTTGCAATTTAAAAAGTTGGAAAAACATTAACCTGAGACGATCCTCTTTTTACTTATATTGCAAATATGTATGTGTGAGAGAACGGTTAGAGAGAATACCATAAAGACTGATTTTTGCCAAAAATTACCTCAATTTTGTTAATAGTTTTCTTAGATTTTCGAGTAAAGGGGAATTATTTAAGACCGACGCTTATATTTTTAGATGGCGAGCCGATATACATTTGTGCGAACACTATCTCAAAAGGTCGTTGCCGATATCAAACACTTTAGAAAGGAAATCTGTGTCTTTAGATTATTTGCCAGCACTCCGAGGAATAACTAGACTTGAAGAAAAACGAGCGAGTTCCAATACTAAGAGGCAAAATAGATTTAGGCACTATTTTAAAGAACTGACTTTAGATTTTAACCCAACGGCTTGCAAACTGGCCTGTACTATTTTAAATTTGGATTGTAAGTGATTAAGAAAGAATCGAGAATAAAAAATAACAAGCTTTGTTGCTCGAAATGATTTTATCTACTACAAGCTTTAAACGACTTTTTGAGTATATTCAATGGCTGTAAAATACATTTTCTCGCTTTTTTTCTAAAACGATACGTTAATTATGGTATTGTATAGGACTAATTATTTACTTAGTGAATTAATAAGTCACAATGTCATTTCCATTGCTTTTTTATTTATGGTTTCTATGAAAATAAATACCAAGTAAAACGACGTCGATGATGTTATGATTCCATAGTGATTAGGGAAGTTATGATCAGAAATTTTACGTCTATAAACCATAGCTGTCGTGTAAACATTGAATTTAATCAATAAAGGCAAAAAGACGCTGATCAGCAAAAACCGATGCAGCTGCATTCTCTTATTTGACACTAATGTGTTGATAATTCTAATTTGCACTTTAATAACGATACATCAAAAATCCTTTGCCTAATGTCCTTTTCATCTGAATTAAAATAAGTTTAATTCGTGAGAAACTCAAAAACTTAGGGGAAGTTGGTGATACATAACGATCACATACCGATTATTCATAAATTAAAAAAATTAAAACTACTGAGTTCGTTGACCCCAGTCGTAATCAGGCATTAAACTATGTACGCAGACATTGCAGGATTTTGAAATGTCCGCTTGAACATATTTACTTTCATTTATTTAAAACGGGGCGAAATGATTATCACCCCTCCGGAGAAATTTAAAAAAGAAAATCGTTGAACATGTAGCAGAAGCTATGTTCGAATTTAAGACCGGACTTTTTTGCCTGTTCAATCAACGACCGCTTCGATTCTAAGCATACTAGTGACGCTGGCGCCATCTTTACCACGTTTCCCAAAACCTTAAAGGATCGAAACCGAACTGTTGGCCTGATCAAGCACAAACTACACGACTCTATGGTGTTCTGTGTAATTTTAAAATGCTGATTGCACAGATGATAAAAAAAATTGGTCGGAATTTATGAATGTAATATATGTATAACAAATTCTTTTATGGAAAAAATGGTAAAAAAATAAAAGAGAGATTCGAAAATTGTGTTTTATTCTAAATAACTAAAACACCAGAAATTTGGCACATTTGTTTGCACCGTAAAACTATTCCCTTGAATACACAACTTTTCTCAAATTTAACCAACTTTGTATCTATTTCCATTGATCAGATTTCCATCCCAAACATCCTTATCTTGATATGGATAGGGTTTGATTAATATTTTGATATAGAACTATATATATAAGCCTGTATTCCTAACGAAGAGCGCAAAACTTCGTATGCCCTACGTTTAATAAACACCCTATATACAGAACGAATCAAAATCTAATGACGCGAAAATGTGATACACTTTACCCACATGATCTTAAGTATTGTTCAATACTTTGTTCTGTTAACTGTGAAGTTGTGAATGGTGACTTCAGTTGACCGCCTTATTTACGTCGAAAAATCTCTTAAGTATGATCTCAATATTTATTTCTGCTTAATCTAGCTTATCATCACTTTTTTATATTAAACGCCTTTTCAAACATAACTATTCAAATATGAAAGCATTTGTAGCGGATTAAATTCAATAAATAACTTTATGATTGTTTTGTTCTTTGCAAACTTCTCTAGCGGGAACCCAAATGAGCATTTATTACAGAATTTAAAAAGAAGTTGAATTCCTTTCTAGAGAGCATTTCCAAGATTGTTGCCTCCGACCAAGGTATCAAGGTATAAGTCGGTTCAAGACCCAAAATTGGCTAAGAAATTATAGAGTGAAACAGCAAAATTAGCCAAATCAAATAGAAAATAATTATGCTTTCGCGCTTAATAGTAATAAACTTCCAATTTGTCAAATAAGTAATAACCGTATTACTATTGCAAATAATTTTAACTAACGAATGCGGATAACGATAGTTCAACGCATGCTGATTGCAGTTAACTGAACGATACGCACCCGAGTTTAGTCGTTAATCGAATATTTCTTCTATTAAGCGATGTCGGCTTTCCACCGATTACCATATTTTGATGCCAAATATGCATCGTGCGTCGGCGCGTATATGGTGACGTCTTCTTTCCGTTTCACTTTCTGGTTCCACTTTTGTGTAGATATTTTGCACAGCATGTGACGAAGGTTTGAATGCGCCCAATCACTAATGACAATTGGCGAAGTGGTAAGTGATCAAAGTAAGTAAATGATGACTTTATTTTTTTTGACATTGACATTTTTGACAAAAAAAATATATTGTTTACTACTAAACGCTCAAAACTAAGGACTTTCTGACCCTTTGAAACAAATTTTGAGTCAATAGAAATCTAATCATACAATAAACAATTTTCCCATCCTTCCAAGGAGTAATGCAACAACCCAAATTTTGAACCTTAGAGTCTCGCGGTAAGTTTCTACCTATAACTGCATTTTAAAACTTGTCCTTCAATGGAGAAGAGACACGCAATACTTTATCAAAATTATTTAATAATATTGGCAATTTATCATTCCAATTCATCAAACAGTTATCAATTGTTTATTGTTACTGTGACGTTTTATTAAGTCTATGACAAGAGGATTTATTACATAGGGTGCAGAGCCCTATTCACAGGGTCAACAGTTAAGAAGGTGTCCATTCGGGATACCGTCCCGTTAGTATTTCAATCATTTCATTGCAATTCAACATGTCAGAAGAATTGTCCAATGGGGATATATGCAGAGTATGTCGTTCAGAAGGTGGCTCTGATCGTCCTTTGTTCCATCCTTGCATTTGTACTGGAAGCATCAAGTGGATTCATCAAGAATGTCTAGTTCAATGGATGAGGTAAGCAATACTTTTGAACCTATGATAAACATGAACCTGCAGAATTATTAAACCGGCAGATAAAGTGCCCTACATACATACATGTCTAATATCACCATTTAGATAATAACAGAGCCTAAAGCACGACATGGTACAGGCACCTAAATACAAAGTGGTAACTACTGATAACTACATTTTGACTGCTACTTGGCTCTGGCCATAATTGGGCCTCTTATAATAAAATATTCAATAACTGATATTGTGTCACACAAGACAACACCACATTACAAGACCCAGGAAGAAACTTTCTTGAGATTTCAATTTCATTTATTGGTATTTTGTTACTTGTGCATACTTAGGTACCTTACAACATCTTTGAAAACAAAATTTGTCTAATTCCAATTAAATCTTTTTTTTTTAGTTTTAAATTACACTGCTGCATCTAGTTTCTGTTCACAGGTATTCAAGAAAAGAATTTTGCGAACTATGTGGCCACAAATTCTCATTTACCCCTATCTATTCTCCGGATATGCCTAGGAGACTACCAGTAAAAGACCTTTTGTCTGGTTTATTGTCATCTGTAGCTACTGCAGTCAAATATTGGCTGCATTATACTTTGGTTGCTATAGCTTGGTTAGGTGTGGTACCTTTGACAGCATGTAGAATTTATAGAGCTTTATTTGCTGGTAAGTCATAAATTTGAATTTCATAATAGGTATCAGATATAGTATGAATTTTGATCTCTGATGGAAGCTATTTAAAACAATTTTGTCATTTTTTAACTTTATTCCAATTTATTTATTTTGTTATTGAACAAATACTGCATATAATTTGAAAATTGCAACAGATCAATGACATCATGAACAACAGATTTTGCAGTTTTTGTGTCTTCATGACATTTTGTTTGCTTCCGCATGCAATTTATCTTTCCCAATAATTGTATCAATTGCATTTTTTCTATTATAGGCACTGTTGATGCCATACTTACTTTACCATTTGAAATGTTGTCCAGTGAAAATGTGATAAGTGACATATTTCATGGGTGTCTTGTAGTCTGCTGCACCCTGCTGGCTTTTGCAGGTTTGGTGTGGTTAAGAGAACAAATTCTGCATGGTGGGGGTAAGTAATAATTTATGCATTTTATTGATAGTCAACAGAATTATATACTCACTCCTATAACTTCATACCTACACTCAAGTGTCTGATTGCGCTGGCGCATGATTAGTGGTTTTAATAATTACCATTACAATTACATATTTAAATTTAGGTCCAGATTGGTTGCAACGCGACGACATTGCGCCCGAGGCCGAAAATCCTCCCCAAGCCCTCCAAAATATTCCTGAAGATGTACAGGAAAATGTGGTGAACAATGTTCCCGTAGAAGAACGTAAGTATTTATAAAAAAAAGTGTTTTATGCAACACAGCAATGAAAAGATGCAACATGGTACTTTTCTAGGACTGCAATCATCAAAATTGATTTTTAAATGAAACTGTCCAATTTTTTTAAATTTAAGTAATTGTTGATAAATTTACAGTAGACGCAGTTTGTAAACTATTTAATACTGAATAGTAGGTGCCTATCTAAATATCATTGGTCAGAAATACTTCTATTGAGTTTATTAATCCTTGAACAAGACGTTTTGAATTAATGTGCAGTTATAAAAAAACTTAAATGATCATAAAATATTAATTTGACCTGATAAGTCTAGTGTTGCAAGTTATCTTCATTTTTCAGCAGAGGAGTTCCAACAGAACCAAGACGGCAACGTAGGTGAAGATAATAACTGGATTCCCATGGAATGGGATCGCGCCGTTGAAGAAATCACCTGGGAACGTCTTCTAGGTTTGGACGGTTCCCTCATGTTTCTTGAACACGTTTTTTGGGTGATCAGTTTGAACACTATTTTTATTATTATTTTCGCCTATGCCCCATACCATATGGGAGTGCTCACTCTTAGTCTCTTCAACCTTCAAAAATACGCCGCTGAAAGCCATTTCGAGGGTCTGTTGACCACTTTACTTGGATATAACAGCGTTGGAATACTTTTCCTGGTAATGCATCGAATATCTGGATGGTTAGGATTACTTAGCGCCAAAAGAATGTTGGGGCTTTGTTACGTTGTTGTCAAAGTTTCAATGCTGTCGGTTATAGAAATCGGTATTATTCCGTTGGTGTGCGGTTGGTGGTTGGACATATGTTCTTTGAACATGTTTGAAGCTACTCTAAAAGATCGAGAAGCAAGCTTTAGAGCAGCCCCAGGTACTTCAATTTTCCTTCATTGGCTGGTGGGTATGGTTTATGTGTATTATTTCGCTTCCTTCATCTTACTTCTTCGAGAAATTGTACGACCAGGAGTATTGTGGTTTTTACGAAATTTTAACGATCCAGATTTCAGTCCAATTCAAGAAATGATCCATCTCCCCGTGTTGGAGCATATCAGAAAACTAATTATATCAGCGGTAATTTTCGGAAGCGCAGTATTGGTCATGCTTTGGCTACCCATCAGAATAATTAAATTGAATTTGCCATCGTTCCTACCATATACGGTATCTTTAAATTCAAACGAAACTCGAGTGAATGAGCTCAGCTTAGAGCTTTTGTTACTTCAAGTGGTTCTGCCCGCTCTTCTCGAGCAGTCACATACGAGAGTTTGGTTGAAAGCTTTCGTTAGATGGTGGTGCAAGGTTATGGCGTGGATCCTGGATTTGCATTCATATTTGTTGGGGGATCAAAGCAACAGTGATGGAAATAGAAGAGAGAATAATGGGGATCGGCAAGAAAACGTTGCTGGACAAGGCTTAGGCGCTGCACATCAGGCTTTGTTTCTGATGGAACCGCCCACTGGTGAGTTTTTATTTTGTGTTATTAGATACATGGTACGTAAGTCATTGGTAAATACCGATACAACACTTTAATAACTTGATATGTTTTATTTTCAGGATATCAACCCTACGAACGTCCAAAACTCTTCCACATCAGACTCTTTTTTTTGCTAGTCCTAGTATGCTGGTCCCTCGTCCTGTTCTCCGTGGTGGCTGTAATCGTTCCAGTGTGGTTGGGCCGTCGCGTGATGGCTTTATGGTTGGTCGGCGCTCCGCCGCCGGGTCCCCAAATATCCGCATCTACCGATAAAACCGAAGTTAAAGTTCACGAATTATACACTTCGGCTTGTGGTTTGTACCTTTGTTGGCTGGCTACCAGAGGCGTAACGTTGGTCCTCAGTTGGTTGCCTCAAGGGCGAGCTGCGATGATGGAAAGGTTGAGACATTGGGGTTACTTAGGCTTGAAAACCTTCGCTGCCAGTGTGTTGTTACTTGGCATTATTCCGCTGCTTTTTGGTCTCCTCTTGGAGTTGGTTGTCATAATCCCTTTGCGAGTTCCTATCCATCAAACTCCGATATTGTTCATTTGGCAAGACTGGGCTCTGGGGGTCCTTTACACGAAAATCGCTTGCGCCGTTACCATGATGGGTCCCGATTGGTTCCTTCGCGCTGCCATTGAGCGAGTCTACAGGGATGGTATCAGAGACATGAATTTACAGTTTGTTTTCAAAGAGTTAGCTCTACCGGTGATAGTATGCCAAGGTTTCGCGTTGGCTGTGCCCTATGTAATAGCCTACTCTATCGTCCCGATGTTCGTCAGCAACTTACAGCTTAGGAATCTTATCGCCCGACGATTATATCCATTTTTGCTGCTACTAGGATCGGCTAATGTAGCCATCGTCTTGCAAATTAGGCAGTTCAAGAATTTGTACGAGCACATTAAGAACGATAAATATTTAGTGGGACAACGACTGGTCAACTACGATCATAGGAAAGCTAAAACTCAAACTGCCTCGACTTAGAGATTTGATAGTTTCTTAGGTTGTTAATCAAAGGTTGGAATTTTGATTTGTGATTCTGTTGTGGTTTATTTGGAGTAAAGTGATGAAAATGTTATGGGAAAGTGATGAAAACGTTCGTGGTTCCATTTTTAAGCTCCAAAAGCATCATAACTGAAACCCTAGACTGAACGAATAAAAGCTTGTATCAAGTTTGTTTTGTTGATAATTTAAATTGAAGGTTCTATTTTGTTAAACGGGACATGAATGTTAATAGTTTTTCAATTTTTATTAAACATTCTGATTGTTATTCATAGAACGGTTTTCATTTTCCGGTACATCTGACTTGCAAAAGGCTTGAAGAATGGTATATCTATTTTTGTGAATGTGAATATAAACTGATATTTTTCATAACTTAAAATCCTCTCCATTCTAGTATTTCTGTGATATAAGCTGACATAATAGCTTCAAGAAGGAATATGGAAGGATATGTCGTTAGCAATTACGTATACAAGATTGCATTTGTGTATAGACGTGGTGGATTTCTGTTGTATATTTCGAGGGGAGCTCAATAATGATTATTCGACAAAACGTAAAATGTTCCCCAGATTTCGCATCGCCAAGACGCTTCGACTGGTCCTGTACACTAAATTTCAGTTCGGAGAAATAAACTGTCTTTTCATCTATGTCCATTTCAATAAGCCGCCGTTTTCATACATAGAAGCAATTTTGTAGATAAAATATTGGCCTATACAGGGTAAATCGCCTGCCCTGTGTACGGCCATAGTTGGTCATATTCTATCTTATTGAAATAGTTCCTCTGATGCGGAGTTTCTAATTTTATTTGAAACCAACGGCCACATCGAAATATTAATTATTTCGACATCACTTGAATATTGTCATACTTCTAGAATATTTCTTTTAAAATTTTTATTTTTGTCATTGGTTTAAACTACCACTAACGACTCTGCTCTAGTGAAACTACCTTTACGAGTGATCTTTTTTAATTCTTCGAATTTTCTAACGACACCAATTCATTACTCTTAAGTCATGGTTAGTCATGGATACTCTCTATTTTGTGTCACTTTAAATCAGTTTTCTCAAGTTTGTTATATGAAATAATATAAGTAATACTTAAAACTAAAAAGGAGCCACTTTTTCATACGCTTATGGGCCGATTTTTGTTTTGAGTATTTCATTTGGGGGATACTGCACTAACATGAATTAGTTAGAAAAAAAACTCATCGGAATGTTACTTTAACTAATCGACTATCTAATTAGTTCCCTGACTAAAATAACGTAACACGTTCCTATGCGACAAAATGTTGAGATCGTCCACGTTATGATAATTTCTTGTTAGCATATTAAGAGTTATTCGTTTCACAAAGCAAGAAAGTATCAAATTTATTACCGCGGTTCATGAAGTAAGCGGACGAAGTAAATTTATTTTTGCGCCACCTCAAAAACATCATTTTTCTCCTGATTTACAAAAATAGTGATATAGTGAAGAAGTCGCTGGCTGTAAGGTGCCACAGTCGACGGCAAGGCGGCATTTTGCGGCCTTGTTTGTGTGATTAAATGGTCACTTTCTTGTCAATTGATGAACATAAGTTGATTTATTTTTGCGATTTAGTAGCACACCTTGACAGAGAATTAACTGGATTAACCCGTTTCCGTTGAGATTACACATTCACGTTTCCATTATAAATAATATACGGATTGTAAATATAAATTATAGGTCATGGATGTACATTAGGTCATATTATAAATCATGTATGGTAATTGAGATCTGTAGATTTATAAAACTTCAAGACGAATTTTTGCATTTTCTTTCGTTACCAGTTGCGCCTTTTAATTTTATAGCTGCTTAAGTACCAGCGCCAGTAAGCTGTAAATTCATCCCCACATTTTAAGAACGTTCGAATCAAAATAATAAATAATTTTTATTGGGTTAATGCTAAATAAACCCGAGAAATGGGTGGCCGTGGGTGCGAATTTAATAAATTAGTACGAAGGTTGTACGCATGGCCATCTCAAACCTCATTGCAATTTGCTAAACCCTGTATGTTCTTTGAAATTCCTGAATTGCGTTGGTTTTTATTCAACACGTAAACGCTGTGACTCAGCAGTTTCTTTTAGCATTACTTCTTTATAAAATTGTTGGTGAGGACTGCAATATAATTGGAACGTCAGTGTTTTACTCGCCTGTGACAAAAATTATAAGTACAAAAGAAAATAACAATCTATGAGCAGTCACGTGGGCCACATTCGCGTATTTTGCGATCGCCCCAAACTTGATGTGGTGCCATCTACACATCACCACGTTAAGTATACCTTTGTAGGTTTTTCTTTGTTGTGGCGCCATCTCGGAGCGAGTACCCAAATCGAGCATTGTCCTATAGAAGAACTCTGCAATAGTTTAACAGCTAGTGCTCTGTATTGTGTTTAGGTCACGCCAGTAGTCACGAGAGAACGAAATGACTTCATCCAACACAACACTTTTTTTAGAATTTTTTTCACCTCTAAATAAAATGAATCATTTCATTTTAAATAATTAACAAGAAAGATAATTTCAAACACGATCTTGGGACCTTAAATTGTGTGAGCACGGTTTTTTTCGAACTAATCGCCTTTGATGGGACAAAAGGAAACATGCTCGTATATTAGCTTTAAATCTGTAATCTCACTTCAACACACACTTATAACTAAAGTATGTGTGCACACATGTACTTATGTTTTCTGACCACTTATAAGTAGAAATTACCTTTCATAAAGTCAACACTCATTCACTCTGATTGTAGAAAGTATATAATTAATTAAAACTATCTTTACAAACTGGATTATAACTACCAGTGGTTTCAAAATATTTTTCTTACTAAGTAGCAAATAAAACAATACATCGCAAGTTGATTTTATTATATGTATATATATATAGCATGTATGTACATATATATATATATAGCATGTATGTACATATATATATATATATATATATATATATATATATATATATATATATATATATATACATGCTAATTTCGAAAATGATTTTAAATCTAAATTTACTCGTAATCGTTCCAACTGGGTTTTCTATTTATTTTTTTTTTTTTTCCGCAACCTTCTCCACTTTGGCCAATTTGGTTCTAGGTTCAATGATCGAGGTGGTTGAATGTGAATCCGGTCGAGACTTTTTCAATTTGGTAAAATTCACAGTATTATTGGGATCACCGAAAACCACTACGTCAAAACTGGGAATATACGATAACCCGAACGGTTTTACGTGATAGATTAAATATTCTAACAGATACATGTTTTCCGGTTTTACGTAGTGCATGGAGATCAAATTATCTGAACAGCATTCAAGACCCTAAAAAATAGTTATTTGGCTTGTGGAAGATTCAGGCCACGCAACATACTTCTTTAAAAGGATAATAAATGTAGCTCCAGAACCAAAAATCTTTGCCGAGATTTCCTGGAATTAAAAAATTATCGATGTATAAGGGAAGAAAGGAGCTGCGTCCTTGTCTATCTCTTGAATCTCCAGCGGTTACTCCAACAGCCTCCAAACATCGGCCCATTTCCGCATCTTCGGCACCTGTATTGTCTTTTTTGCATTTCTTTGGATCTGGCAACGATTCCTACAAATAATATTGAAACTTTTTACCTGCTAATAGGGCTAAGGCCTATTTGTTCCATTATGAATTAAAATGTAGCGCGACTCGGCTAAATGTGCCCTATACGAATTTTTTTTTTTCATTTGGGGTGTAATTTTGTTTAATTGTGTAAATTAGGAATAAATCACGCATTTGATGGTTTGAACACTTGAAATTATTTCAAGGGCTGTTTTTCGATACGATAAGTGAAGACGAAAAAGTGGACCGTCTGCACCACTAACATTTTTCAGGTCTTAAATCAAAATGTTGTCGCATCATAAACGACTTAGTTATTGTTCCTAATTAAATTTTAAAGTTGACTACTATAAATGTCATGCCTGGATTTTGACTCTATCAACGCATAGCTCGCGTTAAAAGCTTCCTGCCCTAATAATCCAAATAACACACCCGGTGATTCAATTACCTACAGCATCTGGGTAACACTAAAACCACCATGTCGAATGTTATGAATTAAAACGGGCTTCATTTCCATAAAAATTACATCGGCGCCAATATGACATTAATGCACATACTGCTTGCATGGCCTAAGATGAAAGTACCTCTATGAATCTCCTTAACGCCTCTTTGCTAAGCACATATCCAGCTCCTCCACTCATATAACCTTGCTTAACTATAGGTTTGAAGCGGAACCCAAAGTAGACTGGTTCCGATTTTGTGTGATAGTGAAGCATGTATCGCATATTCTCGACAATAGTATAGCTAAACATTTGTCGGTTGTTCTACGTTCAGAAGAAAAATTTAACCTAAGGGCTTACGTGTCATCATCAGCTTTATAAAACCAGTCGACCTTATCGTAATAATTGTCATACGCATATTTGAACGCTGCTTTGGTTTTCCCCCATAAATTGGCTCGGTTTTCTATTACATTAGGTAATGCCACAGATGGTAGTGAAGGATCTGGAGCAAAAGGGAATTGAGATCTCGCATGTCATGGATATTCTATTGAACTATAGGGTAGGCACCTTCTTTGGTGCTCATAAAGAGCAAATAATTGCATCTTTTACCCCAGGTGGCTTTTACGTGTTTGGCCTTTGATTCGTGGTTCTTTGGACCAGTCATAATCCAACAGAGTACCTTTACTTCATCGTAGAGCTGTTGGGCCATCGACCCATTAGTGAAACTATCGTGATCGCTTTCGTTGTGGCCTCCGATCTCCGAGAACCCTTGGACATCTCTCTCCAAACTTGTATTTGCGAAAGTAGTGTTAAACAAAATTTTACTTAAGGGTAAGTACGCACTTGAAAAGTGAGAAGCTCCCAGGCAGGTTGATGCTACCAAATTGTGTAATGATTAAAATTCCAATTATGCTACCAATCCCAAGGCCAGCCAAGAAGTATTCTGCGTTTGGAACTGTCCTAAAAATTCTGTTTCTCTGAAATGATAAATAATTGAATTTGCGGTACTTTGGAACTTCTCGGTATTCAGCCAGGTACCAGAGAGGAAAACAATACTCCGCAATTGCCGAAAACGGAACGAAAAACTTACCGAGAAAGATTTGAACTTGTTCATGTTGGTGCTTAATGATACAGATGATTCCGTTATTGTAAATTCAAATTGAATAAAAAATTTTATTGTCTGCAAGAAATGGTATTTTTCATTCCTCCAAATATGGACTTGGTCTTACTAAAGTACATTGTAATAGTGACACTGAAAACGTGTTAGAAATTTTTCATTGCGATAATTATTATCTTATCACTATATTACCAACGCGTTTAGCATAATTAGTTGCTTTAAAAGAAAAATTTAAGAATTCGTTAATGCGAAAGGCCTCGAATTATTATTAGCTGACTGGAATGCAGGGTTTTTAAAAAAGACTCTTCTTTTCATCAGGAGTACCAAAAAATAAACAAAAATCCTCATTAATGAACCAAAACGACCAGGCAGGATGATAAAAGACGGGTATTATCGAAGGATTTTGCCGGTTTATGTTAATATTATTATTACCTCGTGTTTTATTAAAGTAAATATTCAATAGTACAATGGTCTTACCCGTATCAATGTTTATTGACAAAAATCAACATACTTTACAGATTTTTGTTCTTTTCCGTTCTCTGGAACCAGATACAGAGCTTAATTTGCAAGTTCAAAAATGGCAAAGGAACATACATCTCCCTTTGGAAATTAAAGGAAAATCCTATGACTACTAAATATGATTATAATTTTCCCTCTGTTTGCGGCTTAATATGATCGTTCGCAAACGGAGCAAATGAAACACCCGATTTATTTCATTTTCTTTATTTCACTAAAACGCATTTTTCATAAATCTTTGGTTTACTACGTATTCGGAAAACTTATTATCATGTCCTCCTTGCCACCAACGGGGACCGGAACCAACCGGACGTATGGACATTCGCGCATTTATTGTAATTGGCACACATATGGGAGGAAGGACCAAATAAAGCCAGTATCAAGTTCAAAAGTTGGATAATAATCGTGGTCTAATAGACAGCGACCGAAGTTTTCAAAACTTGTAAGTCTTATAAATAACACACTTTTAATTAATGTAGATAACTATTCCAATATTTGCAATAAGCATTATAACATACAACATCACAATGCTAAAAATGGATTAAGCTTAGGTAAACGGTGTATTGCATCTATAAACACTGTCTAGATTTCTACGCAAGATTGGTTAAAATACCTAAACAAGGACGCACCTCAATCGTAATTGAATCTTTGCACGTTAAACTCAAAGATTTGCTCGCATCTATGAGAATATTTAAACAATTAATATAAAAAAAAAAACTATATATAAATGTAACATTTAAACGTTTTCAGGAGATACGCGAACCTAAGAATGTTACTTAAACCATAATTCTCAAAATACAAAGTTATGACATTCATTTCGAGAATTCGCAGTTATTAGAGATTTTTTTAGTTTTGAAGATATGAGATGTATCCCCCTCTCCTCTCATCATATGCGGCAAAAATGCCATCCTTTGCCGAAACGGAAATGACTGCAGAAAATCCATCTGCGGTGGGCGTGTACTTCGATTTGTGCCCTATAGCTGTCAAATTGGCCACGATCTCTGGGTACTGTTAACAATTATAAGGTGTCAAATTCAGTGCGGCTGTTTCGCTGCTGCACGCGTGTAGTTTTAGCGAGTGCAAGCGAGAGGCAATTACGGGATCGATAAGTGCGAGGGAGACAAACTACCGTTGTTGACTTGCAAGTAGTACCTCGCAAGTGGAGGACGGATGTAGCGTACAATATCAGACAAAATTAATTTGATTGGGAAATTTCTTCTGAAGTTTCTTATGTATGAGCTCCTTATTAAAATGTCTTTACTTATCTTGTGTATACAAACAACAATAGAATGTTTCGAATGAAAAAGTACGTTATTGGGTTCGATTCAATAAATATTTGCGAATGTTTAAAAGTCTGCAAGTTGTTGTGCAACAAAATTAAATTGATCATTTTAGCTTTTCCATATTTTCTTGGAATTCGCCGTCGGAAAATTGCGCGTTGATTCTGCACGCTCTCTAAAATACCCAGTGGAAAACGTCTTTCTGTAGGTCTCAAAGAGAAAATTATTCAAACTTATAAAGCCGAAAGAAATTAAATATTCACAATTGAACAATGTAACGTGTCGAAACAAGTCGTTCCAGTTATTATTAAAAAATTTTGGTTTTATGGTTGTGCAGTGAACCTAAAACTGGGTAGTCAAAGAAAAAAAAACTACAAAAACGATGGGTCGTCGAGTAAAAAAAATTGAGCCAGAAAAATCCATGGTTATCAGCATCCGAAATTCCAGCCGAATTAGTGAACTGTAATGTGTCATCCAGAACAATTCAATGACGGTTGATAAAAGCTGAATTTCCAGGAAAAAGGCCATTAAAAAAACCTGCACTATCCAGGAAGAATAGGCAAGCAAGAATAGTATCTGCTAAGCAATATTCAAATTGGAGAGCGGGGGCTGGAAGGAAATTTTATTTAGCGATGAATCAAAATTTTATTTATTTAAATGTGATGGTTCGCCATTTGTTCATCGCCCAGTTAACCAAAAATTACACCTCCAGTGTGTTTCGCCCACAATAAAACATGGAGGAGGGAACGCGATGGCGTGGAGCAGTTTTTCTGGATTCGGCGTGGGTCCTATTCACAAAATAAGCGGAAACACGGATCGATCTATCTATTGTAATATATTGGAAAATGCGATGTTTCCGTTTGCAGAGTGGGAAGTGTCTGTTAAATTTATTTTCCAGCATGATAATGATCGCCAAATTGGTTAAGGAATGACTTGTCGATCGCAAAATTAATGTTTTAACGTGGCCTGCTCAATCCCCAGATCCCAGTCCAATAGAGAACCTTCGGAAAACAGTAGAGAATAAAATTCGACTAAAGATCATCACCAACAAAGATCAGTTATTCGCGTTAAATACTAAAATTGTGTTTTGTATATTAGATTTGGCCACGATTTTGTATATATTTTTTTAGGTCGATTTAATGTTGTCGCAAAAATTGTACATAATATTTTTAGACCATTTACTATTTTTATTTAATGGTAGGTAAATAGCATTATAATTTAAATTCAAATAGATAGTGGCTATTTGAACAATACATTATAGAAAAATTTAATATTTCCTTGTTAAATTATTTACTTTTTTTATTAATCCATAGTCAATTTAATTTTGTCGTATACTGCATGTGTTTTTAGAGAACACAAATTACCTGCATAAATTCCGTTTTATTTTTATAATAAATTAACGTCATTAAGATTATAAACCGCAGCTGCTAGAAAATTTATCTTTTCTAAAAACGAGGTATACAGAGCGTGCTCAAACCGATCACCCCCTCGTGCTAAACGAAGTGGAATTCTCTATGAACATTATTTGGCACGTCCTGCGTAATGATTCGTCCTCTGACTAGGACGGACTGCTTGCAAGTCCACGACGGTAGCTCATCTCTCTCGCACTTATCAATCATTGCGTAATTGCCTTTTGCTCGCGCTCGCTAACACTCAACGTGTGCGAAAGGTGCTCTATATCGGACATTGTTTAAACAAAAAAAATACTCATACCGCTAAATCAAATCCCTCTTCATATTCGATCATCATCGGAAACAGCTGATGATGAATTCGCTTCTGGGACGTTGCTTCTGATAAATTTATATTAAACCAAAGATGTTTGTATATTAGCTAAAAATTAAATAATAATGAACACGGATCTTAACTACACGAGTAATGCGGAAAAACTTACAGATGCGACAACTGTGGTAATTTTGGTACCTCCGGCTGCTCCCGTTACCAACACCACGTCCCTGTCTTTCAAAATAATGGACGGAACCATCGAGGAAAGCGGTCGTTTCCCTGGTGCAATAAAGTTACTTTTGGACGGAGGGATGTTGAAACCGCTAGTTATATCCGGAGATGAAAAGTCGTCCATTTCGTTATTCATAATGATTCCCGTTGAGCTTGAGGCGAAACCCGCTCCAAATCTACGAAAACGGGGGGTTGGATTTAGCCGTAGATTATCAGTGTGAAAAGAGCCGCCTCCCCCTTAAAATAAAAATAAATGAATCTTTCCTTACACGAAATTTATGGTACTTGTAACCGAAATAGCATCTCCATTAGGGGCAAGGATGGAAATTTGCGCAGTTCCATGATCCTCCACAATTTCGGCCTCTGCACCGTAATATGTAACGTCCTGACGTGTTGTCGTGTCACTTATTTTCGTTCGAATTTCCTTGGCGAATGCTTTTGAGGTGAGATTTCTAATTTCCTGCACCACAGTGGATAATCAGCAAAGATCGACAGCTTCTTAATCTCCATACCTCTGCGACATCTACAAATCTATCATCGCCCAGCAACGTCCGGTGTCCATAAGCAAACTTGAACGTTTCGACTATTCTCTGGAAATCTCGTATATTAAACAAATCGCTCAAATCTAAGAACCCGTCCAGGATATTCAATATGAACGTTAATACAACTCCGGAACCTGGCAATGGCGTGGTAAGTAGGGTGTGATTACCGCTCAAGGGGGCTTGTATTGGTTCTTGCCACACAGGTCTAGAACATGTCCGTGGTTAGTTTAGATTCCCAGTGAGGTGACATCTAGCACTTACTCGTATTGGAGGAGGTCGTCGGTTTTGATGATTCCCCCGTTTTCCTGGACATCTTTGACAAAACCTTCAACCAATGACCCGTTTCTGCTATAAAGGGCATCAGCCCCCTCCGCAGCGATGAGCTCTAGGGATTTAGCCAGTCTTGCTCGTTTTACGTACTGTCCTTCTCGGTATGTTTTGTTTGTGTCCGGGTCGATAAAGGACTCTCTATTTTACATATTTTTTAAACGGGCGGTTAGTTAAGTAGGTGTGCAGGTAAACTTTAGGTAATCATTATTTAGCTTTTTCCACCCCAAAAAGGTCATATGGAAGTAGACCCCGAAAGAAGTTTGATGAGGAAAGGCGAAGTGACCCCAAAAAACGATGTCACAATTACAGCTTAGTAGACTCTCAACCTTCATGATCAATGGAACCGCTTTAATTCCGTTTAAGGGAGGCGTGAAGGTCTTTGAGGCCTGCAGATGGCTTAAGCAGCTTTGTGCCTGCCACTTTTTCGAATTAAACAGTCAATCAGAGCAAATTATACGGAGAATTCAAAAACGATCCTCCCAATTAGTGAGGTATTTGGTGTCTACTTATTGAACGAATCTCGTTAAGCGAAATCGGTAAAAGTAACCAAATCTTAAGAGTATCGAACCACAATAACATTCCGTACCTTAGAATTGGATCTCTGTATAACAAATCAAGCTTTCCTTTGAAAGTGCGCTCTAAAAATTTCGTCACATAAATGCCGTTTTTACATAAATCGATAGTCGGTTCTACCAAAGTTCTCCAAGGCAGGGAACCGTACTTTTTGTGAAGGTACCAATACCCTTTCAATTCCCCTGGCACCGCCACTGCCAAGCCACCTAAAAAAAAAAAAATTGTTTTTAGATATTTTCTCGGATTTGTGTTTCGTCACGACAGGCCTTTTTGTGAGAGATTGGAATCGCCATTGAACATGGTTTCATTGGCGTCCAAAGGTGCGGTTTCGCGCGCATTTAAACTCATTACTTCACCGGTTTCCTTCTTATAGATTGTGAGCAAAAATCCTCCCCCCAATCCCATGCTTTGAGGCATGGAAACTCCTTCGCAGAAGAGGGTGGCTATTGCCGCATCTGCCACCGATCCCCCTTTAGCGAATATCGATCTAAATTCACGCGAATTAGCTCTGATCGAGTCAAAAGGAGAATGGTAATGTTACTTTCCGATGTCAGAACATCCGTATCCATTCGTAATTACAGCTCCGGTGAATGGGTGGTTTTTCCCGATGAAAAATATCCATAATAAGGCCACGACCAAGGCTACGATTACCAAAGCGGCCACGCCAAAGATTACCATTTTGCGTTTTGAAATTCTGGAAAAAAATATCTTTTATTTACAGAACGAAACGATCTATTAAAAGATCTTGTTTTATGGCTGTAAAGCAAACAGATAATATTATGTAATTGTTAGACGAGTCGGTCCTGGGATGTGACGATTAATTTCGCATTACCCTATCACGACTCCAGCGATACGTTAATGAAATTGCTTTAATTCCGAATTGTAAGTCTGACGGTAGATTTATTTGCGCTTTCTCAGGTGATAGTGAGGTAAAAAGCTTTTTTTTGGAATTTTACCTTGACCGACATGGTTAATTTATTGTTAAAAATAGATCCACTATCTGCAACTAGCCTTCTATATACTGCCGTTAACATATCGTCAATGTAAATTATGTTATACTAGATGCGTGTATAGAACCGCGAAACGTGTCAGGTTTTATAGTTGTTTTGTGACGCTTGGGGTGACTGAGATGTCGGCTTCAGAAGACGAATGAAAAATTTTGAGAAAATTCTGTATTTCAGCAAAGTTTTATCCTGGAATAACCGCATTCAGGAAATGCTTTCGATTCATCGGCCCTTTCTTTTGTCGAAAATTTTAAGCGACTGACGAAGTGCGATTTGGGGGTGAAACGTCCTTAAAATTATATGAGTTTTCTTGATCCCACTCTAATTCGCAACGAAATTTTAACAATATAATGGTGAATTTAATTTTATATTTTTTTATTCTCTCGTAAATTTTCCGATAAACCGTTCGTTATTGAGAAGAAAATTATGATTTGATGTGGGCACCAATCGCATCCAGCAAAAAGAAATGATCTGCCTTACCCTAGTAAAGGACCACGCAAATCTGACGTCATTCGAGTTTATGCAGTTTGCAAATTTTTGGTGTATCTCATTTTCCTTTGTGGTAATTCGAACAAGTTGATATTGCTATTCGTCGAAGAACCCCCAAGAAGATTTCCAAATCGTATTATCCCTCATCGTGAAACTTTGCTAATTTTGAATGGAGCGCCCGAGAAACGCGTTTATATTACTGCGTTAGAGCAGAGTAGAGGCGAATCCATACTAATTGAATTTAATTCATATTTTGCGAAAAGCAAATTCTTTAATAAAACTGTTAATAACAGCCAACAAACCAATCTAACAATTGATTCACAGAAGTGCGCTTTAATGACAATACTTACTTAAATTTAATTTTTATTATCAATGTTTCAATGCGGTTGTGAGGTCTATTCTAATTATAGATATACAGGGTGTTCCATTCAAAGCTGTGATTAAGTATTGCTCAAAAGCGGTGCGTTTCATGAAAGAGTTTCAAACGGAATTTTTCCGGTAAAGAGAGGGGGGACGCGTCATGAAGACAGTGACTTTTAGCCAAAACGTCACTTTAAGGTCATTTCAAGGGCGACTTTTCTTTTCACGAGGCGACCCCGTATTCTCCCACAGATCCTTGTAGATCTTCGAAAAAGGAATATCTTTTATTTGAACGATTTTTTTATTAGACGCTTTGCTGCCTTGAGTTGTCCTTGATTTTTGTCCAATTTTTGAGATTTGGTTTTCTAAAAAAATTTTGCAACGCACGTCCTGTTTTAAAACTCATAACAATCCTTCTGTCTAATCAAAAAATATATACATATATTTATTTTGATTAAATAGTAGTATTTTTTTAACTTTTAAAAGAACACCCTGTATGTGCATTACTATCTTACGAACGAAAAGAGCTTGAATTGGAAAAGGCATTTAACTTCTTTCAAACATTTAAGCTACTTCTCTCAATCACAAGTGAATTACTGGCGAATTTGGTTCGCACTAATGCATTTATCCCCTTTACGTGTTAGCTCTCCCCCCTATATCCCGTATGATGTTAATGTCAATATTTGGAAAAAACTTACGCCGTCCTCATTTTCCCCTCACTACCGCTTTCCAAAAACTGGCAACTGAATATGTTTACCATGTGATTTCCAAGTAGTGTCTTGCCTATTTGTCAATATTAAGCGTCCGACACTAATAACGGCAATTTGCATGAAATCTGATTGAAATCAACCTTTTGATCATAATAAAACCCGAAAAGCAATGTTGGTTAATGCTCGAAACATGTGGCTGAACTGCTACAGCTGCTGGCAAAATGAAGTAGGATTTGATTTATTATTTAAAATTCGTTAATTGCTATAACGATTCCTACAATGTAATAAATGGAAAGGTCAAACCGACAATACCGATGGATTTTTTAATGCGGCGCGAATTTTAATTTGAAAATTGGTTCCGTTGTAGTATTTGAGTGATGGTACCGAAAGCGAGCCGAGTCGGTAATGTCCCACTTCGCTTGTTGGATATCAAGACTGAAAGCGAAAATTACGTTACGTTACGTCGCCCATAGTAATGTTTTATTACATGGATTTTAAATGAATTCGCATTCGATATACAGAGTGGACAAGTAATAACCAAATCATACGTAGTTTCCTAAAGTGGTTATTTTTCGTAATACTTTCCTATTTGCTAAACTAAGAATTTTCATTATATTTCACAGTGACAATTGTTTTTTCGGCTTTTAAACAAATTAAGATATGGGATAGAAGTGTCATGGTTTTATACCCAGTATATTACGAATTATTATCTTAATAATATATAATAAAAGTGAAGCTTTTCCCATTATAAGATTTTTATTGTTTTATTTTCGCGAATCTAATTGTAATCACCCACAAATTGTGTGTCTAATGATATTAAAAACCGAACTGATTTATGAAAACCAAGGGACGTTCGAAAATTACTTTACTAATTTATTTATTTCCAATCAATTAACTACGTTTTAATGAAGAAACATATATAAGGTACGCAAAGAAAAAATCTACAAAATAAAAACGGCGTAGCAAATTTTGGGCTTTTTTAGATATCTTCGCATCCCTTCGGCATTGGTCTGAAAAAGGCATTTTGTTGCATTATGCTGCTTTGCCATAATTTAGCCGACCTTGCATCTCTTACATTTCCGAATTTATGTTGAAATTGAAAATGAAGTAGGTACCTATTGATATACAGTGTGGTAACTTTAACTGGAATAAATGCGGCGTCTACACGGCATTTGATTTTTAGCAAAATTGCTTAAACGCGTCATATTTTATTTTACTCGATACACTTTTTGACAGTTTTCTGATGGTACAAATATCAACTCCTTAGCTAGGGTGGTAGTTATCCACGAAAGTCTAAATGAAAAAGGGGTAATGGTGTATAACAATCGTGTATAATGTACGTTGTCCTTGGAATGTGTCTGCCCTGTTTTAGAGACTGCGAGAGACCACAATCTAAAACGGTTTAGATTAGTACTTACCTACCTGCAACTACGCGCAATTATAAAATCAATTATCGATGAATATCTCTCTTCAAGTTGCAATGATTATCTTTCGACATTCTTAAAAAAAAGTATTCCTTGATTACTAGTTAAGAGACAGAACCAACTACAATTCTTTTCATCATAAATAAATTATTACATCTACTAAATAACAATAATACGTGAGAATAGCTATTACTAGTTAATCAATTGTCAACACTACATACGCCAATTACTTGATATTACCACACAATGTGGATATAGCGTAATCTGAAATGTAACACATTCGAGGCAAAATTTCCAGTTCTTCTTCAGTGGCTGCTCTTATGGAATGAGCCGACATTATATTCGGTCCAGTCATTCTACCAAATGCCCTGTAAGGAGGTCAAGTTTTCTTCACTATTAACTTACAAAGCTTTCGACCGTTCAATTGAAAATAATAGTAGATCAAGGTTAAAGATATTATAATAATTGATGATATATAATTATTGAGGATTATTGAGGCCTATTGAAGAAGGACGGATCCTAAATTACCTCAAATTTTGTTCAAAATGAAAGTTCTCAATATTGATATGACTTGCGTTGGAATAATACACGAGCTGCATTATTGGCCCTTTTTTGTCCTTTAGGAGCATTGTATTCTCAAACGGAACTCTTCCTGGTGTCATCGACACGACGCTTCCTAAAAATTAATTGATTGCTATTGATACAACAATAAAATCACCTACAAAACGGATACCAGTTTATATGCAAAGAACCTTAATAGTTTTATTTAAATTTTGACTTCAAACCAATTACTCTCACCGAATACTTGAAAGTAGCAGAATTGGTTTTGGAATATTTTTCCATATTTGATGACCCGCTCAACTGTTCCAGTCAAAACAACGATACTCTCTGATTCGGTTTCCTGTAAAATGGTTAATAGTGAAGATGTTTACTAGTTCCCTGCCGATTGATTGAAATATTGTATTAACGTTAATGTAATTGATTAAAAAAAATCATTCTTGTGGAGGATCTCCAAAAAAAGAACATTTCAGTATGAGATTTCCAACACTAATCGCGAAATTAAAAGTGTGTTAGACTCACTCTCGTATGTTTAGCCCTTATTCCTAAACGGTCACTTGTGCCATCATTAGCAATTTCGACATCAGATCCGATGTTCTGTTTATAGTCATAAATGCGGGGTTTGGGAATGGGCAATACACCCAAATTGCTTGAAGTAGATGAGGAGCTTCTATGTGGCTAAATTAAAAATTACAAAAAAAACCTCTTAAAACATTTTGAAATTGTAGAAACTGGAATTCTTTGCCCATTTAAGCGAGTTTGAATCTTTACTGCGTTTCGAGATTCCTTCACTAATCAATGAAAGAAATTTATTCTGCAACAAATTATGTAGCATTGCATATTTTTTCGCGTAGAATACGTTATTAGAGCCCGGCTATGAGAAAAAACTTGATACTCATCAGTTACCTTCGTATACCTACCTATTTGGGTTTCGTTCGTCCCAATAGAAAAGCGCAAGGGGCAAGTAGATCCTCAAAGTAAAATGCTTTGTACAACTGGTTATAAATAAATATCCTACACATTCAGCTACGAGAATTAGATAGATATGTTTGTTTTTTAACGAAGAAACCTTCTTTACTGATAACAATAAACTTTTTCAAGTGTAAAGCGACTTTCAGAAATAGTGTTAAAAGAACCGAATTGCCGCAATTTTAAAAATCCTTACTCATAATCAAACAGTTATTTGAATCACTCTAGGATTACTCTCAGGTATTTAATATACGAATAATATGATTCCATAATAAATATAACACAATATTCTCACCCGGCCTAAAGTTCTGTTTTGGGAACGCCGATCGGGTATTTGTGCCGTGTTCTCGTCGGGAATAGAATTCCTATATAATTGTGAAATAAAACGTATTTAGAAAGCATTGTGTTGGCTGAATTATTGCTATAGCACCTATAAAACATCTTGCGTACAGTAATTAGCTAAATTCTTTCTCCGCTTCTGTTAGCGCAAACCAATACGCACGAAAATGGCGGCGCTTGTCAGATTTTCAAAAACAATTGCCGACGGTTTGGCGACTTGAGACTTTGTGTGCATTGTTGCCAAGTTGTAAATAAAATGACAGAACGTAGAGAATTTGTAAATTTTTGAAAAACTTTTGGCTATTTAACCATCACTGCATCTCTTACAGTTCTTGCCGCCTCTATTTTGAGTCTGAGATCATTGATGTCGACGCTCTCGTTTCGGGAAATCACGAAATAGGTCAGTAGGTGCTTATAAATAATCAAATAAAGCTCCAATCCATACAAATCAAATATTCTATATTTAATAAGGATTCACATTTAAACAAACCCAGATCCAGATATAAGTATGAACTAAAGACCACAAAAAACTAAAAATGTGATATGTTTTGGTGATGTTACAAAAATTTAGGTACAATAGATGTACTAGCAAGTTTTAGCCTGAATTACACTTTAATGTAAACATTGCGGCTTCATAGTCGACAAACGAATTCCTAAACCTAAATCATGATCATCAGTCATAACAATGTGTTTGCATTGAGAATTTAAGGCAACAGAACTATCGGTATGCTAATATATTAATCATTCTCAGAAGCATTATTTTCTTCTGAGTTTTCTTTGGTTTTCTCTGGAGACGGTTCACCATTATCATCTTCATCAAGCATTTCCTGAAAATAAAGAGATGTGACGTTCAATTTAGATCACTTTTTATTTTCCTCTTAGGAAATCATAAAATTTTTGCATAAAATTCCGAGACAAATTAAAAAATTATGGGAGATGAGGGCCATGTGATTGTTAAATACAGAGGTCAAATTATTACATTACTCCCATGAAAACAAAATTTGAGAGCTTATTGAACCATTCTCAACAAATCAAAGTTTATACTAATAAGACAGGGAGCTTAAGGAAGAACTGTACTTGAGACCACAAAACAAAATGAAATGGAAAAAGGTTCTTACTTGAAAAACTTTTACTAAATGTCGAGATTCCTCTAGCATTTCCTTGCATATTTTATTTTCTTCTTGTAAATGTTCAATGTTTTCTTTTAACTTCTCAATTTCATGTAAACTGGTATCCAAAAACTCTTGTCTTTTTTCTGCCAATCTTTTCCAATAGTCACTTGATGCTTCTTCACCTGTTAGATCATCAATGTTGGTAATGTACTTTTCAGTTTGAGTTTCCTGATTCACAAGCATAGGTTTTGACTTTTTAACTTCAGTTACTCTAAAAGAAAAATGATGTGTAAGACCTAGATTCAGTGAAGAAGTACGCAGAGAGGTCTACAGCAAAACTATAACAAACTTGCTTTTAAACATGGGTCACAAGTGCTTTCTTAGCAAGACGTGGGAGTTAATTTAGAATCTATAGAATAAGAATTTACATAAGTCATCAAATCAGTTATTTATCAATGTTATTAGTAGTTTTACTAATCTTTAAAGGTTTTTAAGATTTTTTTTGCCAACTGCAAACATGTCATTTATAACATATTGACATAGAGACAGTGATAACTAATTTGAAAGAAATTGTAATAATAGTCCAATATCACATACAAAGGCTTCAAGTCCTTGCCTACCATAGGCCTTCCGGCCAAGTTCTCTTTGTCGATGGCTGTAGGTTGAATGGTTCTTAAACTTTTCCTTGTGTTCTTGACATTCTCCTTAAATCGTTAATAAATGAGAAGAAAGCATAAACAATGAAAAATTATTTGCATTTTACCTGCTGCACTTCTGGATCGATTTTAATAAGGACTTTTTTGGATTGATCAGTTTTCATCATGCTTCAATGACCTAGTCGATACCAATCGTATAAAATGAATTTTACTAGTAAGTCGTTTTGTTATTAAAAAATACCTAATATAAACACTGGAGAAAATAATGGAAATAAAAGTGAAAATTGGCGGTTTTGTTAATCCTTGCATTCATTGACATGAGTCATCCTATGTCATATCATGACTAACTGTCACTGTTAATCCTCAAGGTTGAACGTCAGAGACAAACGAGCTCTTTAATGATATTTTTTGCCATGTCATTTGTCATATTCAGCTGGTACGTATATTTATTATTATTTTGATTTCTATGTTGTTTTCATCTTTCACAATACTTTTCAACGAACTTTTTCGTCAAAATTCATGAAAGACACATAAAGAAAAAAATATAGGTAACATCTATGGGTTAACCAATATCTATTAACATATACAGCATGTGCAGAAATATAAGAAGTAGTGACAAGTTTTAATGAATCAAGACCAGAATACCCTCTCACACAGAGTTGTTTCTCGACAAACCAATCAAAGCAGCACGTTATTTCACTAGAAACAACCAACATGCACAACTCTGAGGATGAATTCTGGAACAGCAGCAGCCATTCTGGATTCAGTTTTGAAGATGAAGATGAATGTTTAACTGCCAGTGCTTCGAGTGATATCTTATTCAAAGTAGCCCCAGAGTTATCATCAGGAGTTCCCATATATGCGCTTATCTCCAAAACTAGCTTAGATTTCATATTAAATGACATTGTTTCAACTTATCAAGCAGCCGCTCCCACAGTGGAGGATACAATCAGGAGACTGACCAATGGCCAGAATTTTGATTTAAGTGCCTATATTAGATTCAGTGATAAAATTAAGCTATTAGAGAAAACTTTAGAGACATGTGATGCCAATGTAATAATCAAAGTGATATTGTTCTTAAAGGCCACATTAAAAAGTAATATTTTTTACCATCAGCTTTCTAAGTTGAAGGTGGCTGTCAAACATTATGCTCACTACTTATTAATGCGAAGTCAGTTTGACAGCGTCGCAGATTTGTATATGGCCACAGGAAACAGCTTCAACACAAAGCACTTATATTACCTAATCGGACAAGGTGTTACAAACAAATCTATTTTATCTAAGAAACTGGAACAATTTACAATGGAACATTTACAAAGAGTACATTCCAGTGACGATAAACTAGAAATGCATGATCACATTAATTTAATCAAATTTCAAATTGAACACAATTTTGATGCAAAATCTGTAGTCTCACAACTTGCAGTGTTGTTCAAGCACGAATTAACAAATCACAAGGGGCTGGAAAAGTCATTGGAATTTAAAAAAGCATTTAAAATAGATGAGATGGCTTATGACTGGACATTGCTAAATGTCTTAGCATCCATGACCCTTTGGATGCACATTAACGACATATTCCTAAAAAATAATTGGCTGAACAAAAAACGAGTTTTAAAAACATCAATATCTCCAAGTGTGTTTTTACTTGGGCTCAGTCGCCACAATCCACCTAAGGATGTGCTGGAGACCTTTTTGGGTTGCATATCTGATGTAGAAAAAGCACTGGAGATTGCCAATAAATTACAGTGCCATGCTTTTATCATTCAAAGTTATGTGACTCAAAGAGACAGATTAGCTTTACTGACGTACAAAGAAAAAGTTCCGTTTCAAAGTCCAGACTATTGCTTAATAGAGAGTGCCTTGCAGTGTTCAACAAAACAGTGGAAAAATTAACTTTACCTATTAATAGTAGTTTTGTTGCTTATGCTATTTTATGAAAATGTGTATTTTTTTATACTTAAGTATTTATTGGAAAAATATTAAAATATATTAATTAAATTTGTATCCATGTGTGTTTGTTGTCTGCTTGAACCTTATACCACCCACCAATTTATGTATTTTTGTCAATGGAATATCAGTATCTTACTATTTTAATTGCTGCATAAAACTATAACAAAAAGTACGTTTTCTTTCTTGAGAACGGTTCATTTAATCAATATTAATCAGGAGTACCCTCTGTTAGTATTTAATGCTTTGCCAGTAAATTGAAAATAATATTAGAAAAACGACACGAACGTAATCACTCGACATTGGCAGAATTAAATTTCAAAAAGTTCGTGTTAAAATTATTATCTCGTCTGCAACTCGGCCGTAAATTTTGGTTTGGCTCGTTACTATTCTCATTACCTAATGTACTGTTAAGTAATAAGAACGTAGTGTAAAGTTTTGCAAATAACGTTTTATATTCGATTTCATGTTGAATTGCTCATAATTTAACTTCGCAGTTACATTAACAAACCTCCAAAAATACCTCAATCACCTGAAAAAAAATTCACCTTAGTCAACGTACAATAACGATAGTACGTACTGCAGTAAAACACGGATTACCTGTTTGGTACTATAATCAAAATGAATCATTTTACAACCGCAAAACAGTACGATAAAAAGTCTTTACAATACCTATCCTGTCAACTTCTATTGGAAATGTCAAAAACAACATTAAAAAAAAAATAAAAAAACGACAAGTCTGACACTGACAAGTTGGAACTCCAGCTTGCACATGTGTCTGTGCGTGGTTGTAGGCATTTCTAGCAAAACTGTTTTTTTACAAAAAAATCTTACAGTGTTGCTTTCAATTGTTTTATAATAGATTAAAAATCACGTCCACGCTAGTCCAAAATGAGTACCATACTAGAAAAAATTGCTACCATTGAAGCCGAAGTAAGTTGTCTTTTCTGGTACAGGACAAAAATATCATCTTTCTCTTCCGTTCTTCCTAAATATGGAGATATTTACCGGCTCGAGTTTTAGATGGCAAGAACTCAAAGAAATAAAGCAACAGCTGGTCATTTAGGTCTCTTGAAGGCAAGACTTGCTAAACTTCGACGTGAACTTATAACTCCAAAGGGTGGTGGTGGAGGCACTGGTGAAGGTGATTTATACACCACATCTGCTTAGTATCACCTTCATTTGTTTACATTGAATTATACAGGTTTTGATGTGGCCAAAACAGGAGATGCCAGAGTGGGATTTGTGGGTTTTCCCTCTGTAGGGAAGTCAACCTTATTAAGTAATCTTGCAGGAGTATATTCTGAAGTTGCTGCTTATGAGTTTACAACTCTTACAACTGTGCCAGGTTGTATTAAATACAAGGGAGCTAAAATACAGGTCAGAACACAAAACTCTTGTAAATTTATTTTTTGAGCAAAACCTAAGGTAATTTAAAGCTATATATATGAATTTATGGAGTATAAAGAGAAATAAATAAAAAAATTGAAAAGTTATTCTTTTCTCATCTCAAATTTCAAAATCTTAATCTTATCTTAACTTTGTAGGAATCACTTTTGTCTTGTAATTCATGTGTTATCCAGTATGTGGTTAATTTTATTTTAATTATTTTAGTTGCTGGATTTGCCTGGAATCATAGAAGGTGCAAAAGATGGCAAAGGTCGTGGTAGGCAAGTAATAGCAGTCGCCAGGACATGCAGTTTAATTTTTCTCTGCCTTGATGTGTTAAAACCCTTAGTGCATAAAAAATTAATTGAACACGAATTAGAAGGCTTTGGTTTGCGCCTGAATAAGCAACCACCAAATATTTATTTCAAAAGAAAAGATAAAGGAGGAATCAATTTAAACTGCATGGTAAGTGTTGTCCTTAGTCCAATACATTTTAGGGAGCAACAGTTGTCAGTAAACAAATAACTTGCTGACATGTTTTTCAAATTGAAGTTAAGCTTAACCAACAGTTAAAGTACATTTATACGAAATACCACCACAAATGACACCAACGTTGACTGATGGATAAGCTATATACCTTTTAGCAAATTTTTCCATGAAATTTTTATATCTTGTAGGTTCCACAGTCTGAATTAGATTCAGACACTGTTAAAACAATTTTATCTGAATACAAAATTCATAATGCAGATGTGACATTGAAATATGATGCCACTAGTGATGACTTGATTGATGTTATTGAAGGAAATCGCATTTATGTGCCTTGTATTTATATTTTGAATAAAATTGGTAGTTAACAGATTATCTATAAAAAAATCGAATATTTATTGATAACTTTTAGATCAAATTAGCATTGAAGAACTAGATGTTATATACAAAATACCCCATTGCGTGCCTATATCGGCTCATCATAAGTGGAATTTCGACGATTTGTTGGAGAAAATGTGGGAATATTTGAAATTAGTGAGGATGTAATGGATAAGAAACTCACTATCTTTTTAGTATTTTATATTGTTGGTTTTTTAGATACACAAAACCTAAAGGGCAGTTGCCAGACTACAATTCACCAATTGTACTACATTCTGAACATATTTCTGTGGAAGACTTTTGTAATAAATTGCATAGAACTATCGTGAAGGAGTTCAAGTAGTGAGTAGCTAATTTTCTTTATAACCCGTTTTTATATACTACTCGTCAGTGAATCCGCATTTATTTTTACTTTCTGAATTTTGTAGGTAAGATATTTTTTCTGTTTCAGTGCACTTGTATGGGGATCGTCCGTTAAGCACCAACCGCAAAAAGTAGGCTTGGATCATATACTAGCGGATGAAGATGTGGTGCAAATTGTTAAGAAAGTGTGAAAGATTAATGTCTATTGTAAGATATCCACACATCTAAACTCAAAAAGCCGCAGTCTTAAAAGGAGATGTGAATATGTATTTGATACTGAACCTTCTTTTTAGGAGTAGGTACGAGCTTTTTAATAACAACAAAGAACTCCAATCACGTTGATTAATAAATGATACATTTCACATTGAAAGATTATTTAATTCCCAATCCTTGTTCTGTCCCTTGACCATTTTCAAATGCATACATTCAATGTTATTACGGGTCTATCTATCTGAAGTGTGTTTATTTAGTCTATTTCCACTGGTATATATTCATACCGCCGTACTACTGCAAAAACAGCCGTAGTTTTTGCAACCATGCATTTGTCGCATAGTTGCGGTCCCCATAAAATGCACAAATTAACGTTAATTTTTAACTCCCTTTCTTCTAGCGTTCCATGAAGAGGGATATCCTTCGAGCACTTTTCACCTTTCCGGCCACGTCTTCCCTTTCTTTTTTCGACCCCCTAATTGAGGGAAAAATTGTATACACAGAGTGCCCCAGAACGAATGGTATAAATGAATGAATACAGTATGCTTGAAGGTAAATTTGAGCGCTTCGGCGAAATTTGATATATGCAAAAATTATTGTTTCCAATTAACAGAGGGCCGAGGTAATTTTTTTAATTTTGTAAGTTAAGGTTAAATTATACGATTTTGAAAATTGTTGTGTTCTTAGGAAGGTTTTTGTGTACGATGTATTGAACATTTTTACTTCAAGGTAGCAGTACTTCATTTAACTTTATACTATATTACTTAGATAAAAATACAGATACCTGCAGTTAAGGTGTATTTTAACAAAATCAATAATATCTTGGCTTGAGCTAAGAGCGTTACTCACCTGGAACGGGGCTTGGTTACTGTTTTTGATTGTATTTACACATTATCCCATCACTCCTATCTGTTGGCAGGGATTTATATATCAATTATTAAGCAATTCTAATCATTGCTCGCTATGCCATTAAAAATTCATATTTGAGTTAATAATAATTTCTGGCTTAAGGCTTAAGAATGACCGCAATAAGTCACATATCCCAAGGCAGTAAAGCTCTTGGCCGCAAAGACTGTTTCTTTTACAGATTTTTATTAACACGAACAATATTAAATTAGATGCCTTCTACCCGCTAGAAACTGTTATTGACAATTAGCGTGATCCCACGCTAATTTGCTCTAAGAAATATCTATCCGCACAGTTATTATACTACAATTTGAATAATTTTCCGTTAAACCTACCGTAAAGGAAACAAATCGATGGACTAAAACCCACTCATCTCTTTATTGAAAAAGTCGTTGGGAAACAATAAAATATGTGAATCATGTATCAATTTAACGCAAATTTCATTCAAATTTTTTGTCCAATTTTAAATGCCATAGAAAATTTAAGTATAATAACTAAGTCACTTCTCAATGGCAAGGCCGGATATACATACACACGTTAAGTTCGTAGAAGAATGTTCAGAAATTTCATTAATCCTGGATATAATTCCTTGCTTTATGGAAATAGAACACCTTTGTGTGAATTGCTTTTCCTACTGGGCATTTTCATTTTCGAATATCTTATAGGTCGACAGCCATTTGGGTAATATGGCTATTTGAATGAAGATATGGAAATCGCCTTTATTCTTTCAAATGATACATCATCCATCTTTGCGCAACACCGATGTCTTAGAAAGATTGGTCGCTTCAAAGACTTATGAATTTTAATATCTTGGCGGATGTGTGGTAGGCTGTTCCTCATAAGCCGACATTCTTTTAGGTGTTGTCATTCCGCCTCCCGATGTAAAAAATTTGCAAATACTCATACGATACGTACCGAACTGATATCAATAAGAATCGAGTCGGTTTAAAAAATTTATGCTATTTTTTAAATTATTTAAAGTATCATTTATTTTATGTAACTATTATTTATAATTGTCGGCAGGCACCTCATACGATACGCTGTCCCAGCTTTCTTTTTTCTATGATAATGGTACACTCGTGTCTTATTTGATACCACTTAATGCATTCGTTGCAAAGTAAAAAAGAAGCAGCCGATGCCGAACCTTGGAGGTACATATTTTTTAAAAAGCGACTACCGTACGTGGGGGCTAATAACACAATCCGACATACCTCATCTGCAAAAGAGATTCGTCCTTGTATTTACTGCCTTTAATGATGTTTAAAATTCTGTCGAAATCCAAGTGCAACTAAGGTATTTAAAGTCATTATTGTCTATTGTTACTTTTAATTGATGTGAAGATGTTCGATAGGTGCATAGGTTAAAGTTTTGGTGCGACGCTTAAGTTAATACACATTGAACATACATCGGAACCGATATCAAATTTGAAATAATACTTCACGAGGGGTAAGTTTTTTTATTGTTATTGTTAAAATAATTTATTTAACGCAAAAGGGCTTTTGCGCCACAAGATTTGTCGAAAGGAATTGCCCATTGTTAATCGATTAATTTCATTTACTCTCCATTTTTTAAAATTTATTTATTTTTTTTATAATTATTTTTTTTTAACAAGACGTTTGTTCATTGCCAAATTTTTATTCTAGAAATCGAATTTGTCGTATCCGAAATGGCATCTTACCAACTGATTGTCCTTTCTTCCCTCTTGGTCTTGCTGAATGTTTGCAAAGTTTATGAAACCGCTCCGCAATTCGCACAAAGAGGAAATCTCAGGGAGGACGAGACTCCACAGCCGGTAAGAATTTATTGCAACTTTCAATTCTCAGAGTTTATACAATTCAGTTCGATGTTCTTTCAAAATGGTTTCCAAAATAACGCGCGAAGTTTTGGGATAGGTACAGTCCGCATTTGTTGCAGCAAGATGTAGGTGAACATCCCTCAAAAATTATGTCGTTTTTCGCTTTGATGATCTTTTCATTATTTAATCCTCTTTATGTTTTTTTCTAGTACGACTACCAATATAAAGTGGACAGCCCCCAGTCCCGAACCCTGTTCGGCAAATCGGAGACCGGGGACAGCCAAGGTAGGGTGGTTGGTAACTACTACGTGCTCCTTCCCGATGGCAGATTAATGAATGTAGAATACACGGTTGATGGGGAATCCGGATTCGTCCCTAAAATCACTTTTAGCCCCGCAAACGCCCAGGGAACGCCCGCCAGCACCCGCCTAGGGTGATCGAAGATATTAACGCATATTAAGACTTTTCTCAATTATTTTGTATAAATATTCCGGTTATCATGCCATTCTTCCTAAGTTGAAAACCAATATAACCTATGCTTTAATTAAACGTATTTTATTGTTTTTAAACATCGTTTCACCTTCAAAGCTAAAGTCAGGAATTTAGGCTGCATATGTGTGTGGTGTAGTGTAAATAATTACATTTATTGGTATTGATCAGCCACTTTCGAGGCAATTTGTGCCAGCTAAGCGCCTAAAAAAGGGTGTATGTGTACGACGACAGATACAAAAAATAACTCCCCGCAGCGAATGGGGCTTTTGAGGCACGTCGCCTGCACGTGTCTTAAAAGTGGGGAAACAACAAGATTAGACGTCACGATGTAATATTTTATATTATCACAACACAAACAAACAAAAAACTATTTACAAGCCCACAACAAGATAATATATTATAATTGATATTTCAATAGTAAGATATTTGGTATTGATGGCTTTATCTGCAAAGACTACCTATAGCCACAGAAATGAGAATTTTTATATATTTTTTAAAAATTTGCACTTAATCTATTATCCTTATTCATAGCGGTGTCTGAACAGTGTTATGTTTACTCCTCCATTGTTGATAGATACACTCAATCTAAGGATGCACCTTAGTTCATTTCGTTGCAACTATTTACTTGATTTTTGCGTATTTTTCTAGGGGGAATAACTTCTCCCACTCGCTATATCGTTTTTCGTATAGTTTCTCCTGCATGGTGAGCTTGTTGCCGATGTCCAAGTATTTCTGAGTTTTGATGGTGAATGGTTCCCATTTCACGTTGTCCAGTCTGTCGTTAGGCGTGGGAATGGGGTTGCTACAGAAGAAAAAAAATACATCGTCAAAATTCTCGATGTTTTGATCAAAATGTTCATTCCTTGTAATTAGAGCGCACAATAACTAAATTTACATAAGAAATTGTTACTAAACACATATTTCCACTTTCTCAACGTACACAAGCAAAGAAACTAACTCACCCGTATTTAGCGAAGTTGGCATACAAACTTGTGAGTTTGCTGACCATTTCAACCTCCTTTGGGCTCGTTTCTTTGAATTGCGGGAAGAGCTTCGATATGTAGAAGAGATAGATTAAGTCGTCATGGTGAGCGACACCTAAATTTAAAGACGAAATAGTATATATAAATATCAATTTGTTTGAATTTTCGAGGTGGTATCGTCGTTGCTCACCATATGGTTTGGTGTTGTTGCTGTCAGGAGTATAGAAGTGGCTGTACCTTCCCTGGTAGCTGAACTTATAGTAGAAAGTGCTGGCGTTGTTTTTCTCACTGATCAATTTAACATTCCTGTTCACGCCAAAACCTACAGTGGAGTCTGCGTAGATCTGAAATAAAATAATACTTTTTGAAGGCACCTTTGAAATCTGAAGAGGATCCTACCTCTCCAAGCTTACTTAACAGCGACTTGTTCACGGGCTTGTCATCCAGATAATACTTTTTAATACTCTTGCTGACAATCTTCGATAGATTGGTATTTCTTTCGTACAAGAAAGCAATCGGAGCAACTTCTTCCCATTTTTCGTTAAGCTGCTTCAGTAGAGTTTCATTGTAAATTACATCTGGAAGACTTAAAAAATTAAGAAAGGAAAAGTTTGGTCCTGAGGACTCACTGAAAGACCTCTGGGCAAACTCGTCAGTGGTGACGCCAGTGATGAATGGAACCTTGTGGAATTCTCCATTTTGAATTAGAGTTATGGGGTGTGCAGTTAGAAATCGTGCCTGGCCGAAGTCTTTCTCCATCACCGGAGTCCAAATTAAGACTGGGTCGATGCCGAATTCCTAAGAAAGATTTAAGGTGCGATGTAAATATTAAGGCTCCAAGTAAACTTACAGCAAATTTGGGTAATGATTCGCCTAATTCACTGGCTGGTTTCGTTTTGAGACACTTCACGATATTTGCAGAGGTGTCATCGGGACATCCTACAAATTTGGCTTGCCTCTTGGCCAGCGCCAGTTGGTCATGTCCTATCGGCCATTGAGAGGTTGGTGACCCACTCATGGCAATGGCTTTGTGAAACAGACCTTTTAAAATATATCAACATCTAACGTGACGTTGTTAAACTTAATAATCTTGTAAGTAACCTGCAGACATAGGGGAAACCATGTGCAATACGACGCTTATCGCTCCGGCACTGTACCCCAAAAGAGTCACTGAATTGGGGTCTCCACCAAACCCTTCTATGTTCTGCTTTACCCATTTCAAGACTTGAACTTGGTCCTTGAGACCGTTGTTTCCTGGAGCTTCCTTTTCGCCCGTCGCCAAAAATCCTGCACGAGCAAAAATTTCAGGTTTAAAGGAATTTTTTCCTTCGTGAAAAATGGTTGACCTAAAGTGCCCAATCGGTAGTTGAAAGTTACCAGCACAATTTCTTGGTCCATGAAATATTGAGGGCCTGCCCAATAGCTCGCTGAGCCTACGCTGTAGAATCCTCCAGCATGAATGTGTACTATTACGGGTCGCTTTACGTTTTTATCCGTTGCTGTCGGCAGCTACGAGAGGGGTTAATACGTAAAAGAACTGATTATGAGCTTATTGCGTAATTACCTTTGTTGAGTAAACGTTGAGGAACAAACAGTCTTCTGAAGTTGGGTCAGTGGTTGGTTGTGGACACAAAGGTGCGTCAGTTGTGGCATTGTAGACACCTTCATATTTTTCTACTGGGACGGTAGGCTGAAAACGCGATTATCTCAGCAAACGCGCAGATATCAATACAATGCGTTCATAAATGAACCCCTCCCCATATCCGAAGGTTCGGAGGGAAGCACCGACGTACCGGAGAAATCAGTTTTTACCTGGAATCTAAGTTCGTTTATAGGTGCTTTGGCATATCGAATACCCCGGAAGGAGTAAATTTGTTTTCCTAGTCTAGATTGAATCACAGTCCCTTTAATCTGGCCCATTGGGGTAGTTACTATCGGGTTCTCACCCTCAGTGCTGGGAGCTGCATTGCTATCTGCATGCGCAATGGTTAGCGATAATGCCAAAATGGCGGATAGGATTGGAGTTATTTGGTACATTCTGAAACGGTTTGCTGAACGTGAACCAAAGTGACTAGATATTTCGAAATTTCTATTAGGTTTTACCTTAAACACTTAAACTCATCCTAGCATGGACAGCACTTACTAACGTTAAACTCGCACTGACGCCCACAATATAAGCTAATCCTGTTTATATATTAAGTACCTAACAATATACAAAATGCAAATTGTTTAAGTGGATACATTTTTTATTGAATAATTGTCCAAGAACTCTTCTAGAGCCGCTCCTAAATGCGGTCTATTTAGACTGTACGTCGACTTTTGTTTGTGGTCTTTTTGTGAATTATTTATATACGATCGTTACAAGGTTTCATTTACTTCACCTATTTGGATTTTCCAATTCGAAGAGTTTTCCTCTGATACGTGGCCACAGTAGCATACATGTTTATTAGTATCGTTATATTATGGTTTATTTTGCCGCACTTGGCAGTTAGCCTTGTCTCTTTTAATAGTAACAATGCAATAATCTAGTTTCGAATAACTTTGGGTGACTAACAGTCGCATTGGGTTTTCATAATGTACACTCCGTATAATGTTCGCCATTTCGAAAACGCAAGTCCAGTCATTCGGCATGACGTCACTTTTGTATCCAACGCGGGTTTCCATTAACTTAGGAATTGCGGTCCTCGTTCTAAAACGACTCGGTACGAATTAGCGGAAACGTAACGACTTTTGAATGTTATCAATATGTTTAAGTTAAACGTGAGTGAAAAATAAATACTTCAGTTAAATAAAGCGCTTTAGGACAGTCCGTCAGTAGATAACCGTACAGCCGATTGTTATTATATCAATGAACGTGAGAATTTAAACATATTTTTTTCAATTACGCTTCGAGACGGCTGAGTACTCTTCCACTCAAAGGTTGAATCGTGTCGGAGACAGGGGGACGGGACAAGGCCCAGTTCACACATTAACCATATCAGATTTCATGTACAAAATATTGAACTACGTTTGAGAGACGTGAATTTTCATCGCGTGAGCGTCTGCACCATCATTAAAGAATGATCCATGAAAATCCAGATTACACTCCGGAGACTGAACCCGCAACACCACTATGCTGCTGGTTACCTTCTGGACGTCCACCGCGGAATCGAACAATTTTCGCCTCATATCAAATTTCCCTGAGTCACATCCGCGTTTTCAGCATGCTGACGTCATCTTGAAACAATACTGGAAGAGATCTATCTCCTTTTCTTTTCGCAGGTTTCGATTATCCCAGCAACGCCCTATTCCTATTCTCTTTGCCTCTGGAAGCATGCCGGACCGTGAACTATGACGAGACATGGAAACTCATCTTTTCTGGTCATGCTCCGCCAAACGGGTCCTGCCATTTTGGAGATCTGGCTGCAAGTCAAACAGCTCTTGCACCGGCGAAGTTTTGACGGGAAGTTGAAAAAAACGATTTCTGGATGCGTTTTTCTGGATTTGGAACTCTGGTTTCAGGGCCTTGCGTTGTTTACGCCCGAATCTTATGTAGTTGGCACAGGCAGTTTGGGTGTTTGTACTTATAATTTTGCGGAAAATGTTGATTAAAAAAGAAAATTCATAACTTTTCAAATATCTTATTTTTGTAGTCACCCGAGTTTCTGTTTATTTTAGGTGGTGAAAAACTTTTTCCTCATGTTTTTTTTTGTTTTTTTGTTAATTACAAGAGACGTCAGTCCTTCCGCTATCTCAGAAACGGATTTAGGAGCAAGTTTGACTAGGTAAAAAGCAAATTTATGTGAGCCTGAGTATGCTTACATAATGTTTTAAATCCCGGCAATTTCCTAAATTTATTTCTCCCACTTATTCCCTCTTTGGGCCTGGTTATTACACGAAAATTTCGCTCTGTGCGCTAGTGCTTTTATCCTAATTAAAACCAATATTTTTGTATCCATATACTGTTGTATGCATTGGCGAACCAGAAGATCCGGAAATCTTCCAAATTAATGCAATTTCCGTTTTGTTCGATTGTGCCTGTAAAACAATTCTTCATTTTATCGGCCGGTTTTCACCGGGAAATTCATTCCCATGCACGTTTTTTCAAAGTGCATACGGAGAACCAGCGGCGAATTCGGTTTCTCGGAGTTTCCACGAATTTTCGGACCTGCGCTCGTGGCGGCACAGGCCCATTTAACCACGTTAATTTGGTTCTTCTTCGATATTTGGTAAACGATTATTCCATAAATAGTTTAGTTGCATCTACTTAATAAATACATCTCTTCGAATATCTAATGGTTATTCTAATTTGCAATAAAGAGATGTCTCAGGATCATGAAAGCGTCCGTAAAGCAATTTTCTAATTCCGCCCAATTTATTTATTTTAACCACTTTGGAACTTTCCTAGGCACTACAACTCAATCATCAGCTCCAGCACAGTTTTATTACATACAGGGTGGTCCGCAACGCAACGGACGCAGGCCAGGTGCACGTTAGAGCGCGTCGAAACAAGTCGAATGTTTATATGTGAAAATTTTTTCTCACGTCTAAAGGAATTTGAATTATTTCTGTATTTCAGCAATTTTTTGACATGGAACATAGATTAAAAAGTATTTTTTACAGACGTGCTGTGACCGATCGTCGACTTTAAACATTAACGTGCGGTAAAGTTGTGCACGCACGCTCGTAGTAAGCGGCGAAGCCACTTTCCTCACGGCAGCAGAAAAACTCTTAAAATAAATGGGCTCTATCCCATTACTTTCGATTGGCCCCATATTGTTAATTTAAAAACTTAACTTCAATGTAACTAAAAACGAGTGCGTATTCTCCTATTCCGTACTGCGAGCCGACTTTTGCATATTCGTCCAAATATAAAATATTTGTATGTGTAAAAGACAAATATTTCACAAGATTTTCATTCCCAATTCGACATATAAATATTCCAGCTTCAAGATGTAGTTTTGCCGATATAAAGTTACCTAATTTATATGTACTCCGGGCAGGGCTCCAAATAACCTTTCGCAAATAAGATCTTCATTTTCAGGAAAATATTGCCTTCGAGACACGAATGGGCCGTAAACTGCTTTTAAAATGTACATTTTTGTTTTAGTTCAAAGAAATCGAGAGAAATTTTAACATAGATTTTTACGCCCATTTTTATTTTTCGATTTGCCGAAACTGGTGCGGTTGTGATTCAGTTAGGCGCACCTTCAACGACAGATTTGCAGTTTGTGATATTTAAGGCCCATTATCGGTTCAGGTCAAGTTAGCAAGAGGATACAACACAAGATCCGTAAAAGTCTTGGGACTCTATCGTGTTGATCATCTAATCGGAGACGTGTTAACCAGGAGTCAGAATTCCGTGGCGATAAGGGCCTGGTTTAAAGTTTCCTTTGAGAGCTACCGTGGTCGAAATTATTCGTGTCCTCAGTCCATCGTCATTTTCAACTTTGCTATAAAAATGACAGTATGTCCGAGGAGGAAATCGGACGAAAAAATAGGGATTGAATTTGGTCATCCTTCAGTTTTCAATACCGGATACTTGGTGTGTATGTTTTGAATTAAAGACACTTCTCCATTGTCAAGTATTGTGTTTCTACATCCTCAAGGAGACAAAAACAGGCCCTTCTAGTCATTAAAATTACAGCATAATGAAAGAGAGGTGCCACTTCCGTTCTTTCCACCCTTGTAATATCGCCCTTGCTTAAGCCCTACATTGTTTGTGTTACCGGGGTAACGGCATAATATACATGTCAGTAATCACAACAAATAACCCATTTGAGAAGTGCCTCATTTGTCTTTCAAAGTGTTTACTTGGTGTTTACAGACCCTTTAAGCCCATTTAAGAAGAGGGGGCTATTAATTCATACATTTAAGTAGCTTTTTGCGTCTTTATCCATTAAAATATGTCGAAGAGTCCCGAAAACGAGCAGGAAATATTAAAATTGAGTGGGGATAAGGTAAGTACTCTAGTAAGGGGAAACACTGCTTGCAATTGTTTTTCGTCGTTAGTCGCCAGTAAAAAAGAACATGCAAAAATTTTTCCAGAAATAGTGGTATGTCTTGCATTATCGAACATAGGGATGGTTAGATTTATACAGGGCGAGTCACAGTTAGGTTGAAAGTTTTTAAGTACATAGAATTTCGACATTACAGCTGGCGACGTGTCGATCACAGTGCCAGTTTTGATGCCATTTTACTCACCGAATTTGATCAAAACGAACATCGTGTTTCAGATCAATTTAGAACAGAGGCCACCCAACAAATTGACCACTGCGAGTGCTAAGAGCCAGGCCTTCTTAAGCAAGTGCTTTACCAGACCGGTTTCCGCCTTACCTTCTTTACCTTTCGACCACAAAGTGAGTTTGAAATGTGTTAAAATCGATACGTTTATGTGAGTGATTTCTGTATTATGACGGACAAGTTTTAAACACTGAAAGCAGGACTGAAATCTCAAGAAGCGCCATATTCTAAAAGTATGAATTAAACATTTGCTTTACATTTGATGACTGAAACGCCTCGCCCATGGCGCTATGCCCTTCTTGCCTTAATTTGCAGCGTTCTTCGGAACACCCCGTAGTCCATAATTAACGAGATAAATATTGCGCTCCATTTTCTAGTTTTGTTGATTCAACAGATAATAAAATTCGCTCATCCCCTTTTAATTCGTGCTTAATCGAGTTAGAAAATTCATTTTGCACTATCTCTATTTAATTTAGACGCAACTCGCCACTCAACAATTACAATTGGCATTTCCAATGAAACTATTTATTTAAATTATGTACTTGTTTTGTCAATGCACATACATTTGAATATGCACGTTCGTCCTTTTTCGTTCCTTTTAGGACGACGAACTCTCTAGAAGGAGCCACAGGCCCTTTTCGGCCGGCTATATACCCAAGAAAGCGCCATATTTCTTCAAAGGATATTTAGGAAGCAGCCTAGAGAGCTTTGACGGTACAAATGCTTTCTCATAAACTACTTGAATGTGATATTAATGTATTAACGACTCATTTGTCAGAAGAACTTCCTTCAACAAACTTGTACAAAAATTTGTACTCCGAACAAATAAAATCTTGGAGGTCGTACAAGCCAATCAAGAGGAAGGAAAACAGCGAGAGCAGTTCAGACTTCCCAGCTGTAAGCAAAGAAAATACTTGCGAGTTGAGCAGCTGTTCACTTTCTTCAGATGAAGCCACTCACAATGCCGAAGAAATGGCTAATGGTAATAAAACTCCAACCCTGTTCACACTAGACGTGAGTTACTAGTAGCAATTTCAGAGTCAAACGTGCTGCTGCCTGGCTTAGCCTCTAAGCCGCCCAAACCAGTGAAAAAACTGGACGTCAGCACGTCATGCTTCGATACTAGCCCAAAAAATGCTCGCAATGCGTATATTGATGTAAAGTATGACGTAATATTAATGGAAGATAAAGCTGAGTCGGTTACGGCGTGTGACCCGGTTGCAGTAGACTCTAATGCAAACATCAAGGATAACGAGTACTTTTCCTTTGAATGCTATAACGAGAAAAACGGTTTTGGAGGCCGCAATGGTTCCCAAATTTATGAAATTTTAGAGTCAAACGTTGCAACTGACGGTGGTAAAGAAACGGAAATGTATCAGAATTGGATCGATAAGAAGGTTCAGAAAACTGAGTCTGAGACGAAATACTTACAAGAGCTGAACAGTGATCATGAAGCGGGCGGCTCCAATTTTACTGACAACACAAAAATCGTCGACAAATGGGCCAAAAAACAGGAAAACTTCCCTAACATTTCCGACTTAGACTTGGATGAGATTTTTAAAGATGACACTGATAAGAAATTTGAAAAATTCTTTGAACTGGATTTGGAGAAATTGAATCCGGCGCCATTATTTAACAATGCGGATAATAAAGCCAAAATCGCAATTAAGCCAAAGCGCAATTCCACCGTTCCCGCTAGTTATTCCACTTCCAAGGACAATGACGGTGCCAAGAAATATCCAACCCAAAAAACGAAATTACCATCGTACAAGAAGTCCGACCAAAAGCCGAAATTTGTGGTCAGACAAGTTAAAGGTGGTAAAGATTGTGGTGATGCCATGAGGAAGTCTCCAGAAGTCGAGACTTGGATCGCTCGTAGTCCTAAGGAAGGCGAAACGAAAAAGGCAAGTTTTCTCGATTTTTTGAACAACATAAGCGAGATCGAAGAATTTAGTGGCAATGATAACACTTGCAGTGGCAAAGAATCTACTAGTAAAAGTCAAAAAGATGAAAAAGTGAGCCCCGGGGAGAGTCTGGATGATATAGTCTCAATTTTGGAGGCGTTGGAGAATGAGGATAAAAAGTCTCGTAAGTATTATCGAGGGGCCTTTCCTACTAAACCTTTAACTACCAAAAATCGTCCATTAAAATCAGATTCTATTTTAGATTTGAAAATAGCATCCGTAAAAAACTTGGTTGATAACACGTTAAACCGGTATGCAGTTGAAGACAATGAGTCCGATATTATCAACCGCTCTAACCCCAGTCAAATGGATGACAAACCCAAAGAAAACATAGCTCTTAATTCTAATGGTTTCGGAGGTAATAATGAGGACACAAAAAAGAATAAAGACAACAACGAGCGATGTGTAACATTTTCGCCAGTGGTAACTCAGAGAAGTTTTGAATTACACAATGATATTGATACCCAAGACAGTTTCTTCGGCAACAATAACCGACCTTATAAAAGTAAGGAGGAAGAGAATGAGTATGATAAAGCATTAAGCTGGGATTCTGCTTACTCCAACAATACCAATGGCGGTAATTACAAGTACGCTTGTTTTAAATATGTTCAAACGTTCATTATAATAATGTGTGTGATATTTGTAGCGAACTACTCTCATTTTTGGACGAAATGGATAGAAATAGTTCAAAATCGATATTGAGGGCCAAGGAAAATGCGACTTTCGCGGCAAATGTGGAGGAGCCATCCATTAACTTGGACACGATCCCTCGGTAATAGTTATTTACCTAAAAAGTGCGGAAAGTGATACACATTGATCGCAACTTAACGAACTCGAAGAGGTGTTTGGTCAGAAATTGAGTGCGGTAGACACTTGCGCACGTGTTAGGTACAACATTTTTTTAAGAACGTATACGTGTCGCCTTTATCGTCTACTGTAAGTTTCATTAAACGTTAGCGTGCGGTAAAATGATTTTGCCGCACGAAAGTAGGAAAAATAAGGGACTTTCTGTAATTTGTGATTCAACTTTTAATTAATTTCAATTAAAAATCTCAAACTCGTTCCATGTTTCCAACACATTCTATGAATTGTTCTTTCAGTTTAGATGACTTGAGCTCGTTGACTAAACCGGAACTGGCTCGCCAATTAATTGACTTGAGTCTCAGCTTAAAAGATAAAACTTCTTCTATTAGTTTATTGCAAAATGAACTATCTAACTTAAGAGAGCAGATTATGAAGCAGAATAAAGAGACTGAAGTACTCATTAAAAAAAAGCTCAAACATCAAAAAGACGATTATGAAGGGATCGTGAAAAGACATCAGAAGTTTATTGATCAACTAATCGAAGACAAGAGAGCTTTAAACCAACAGTGCGAAGGGCTGATACAAGAGATGAAGGTTTAAGAAAACGAACATGTTCCGCAGGCATTTTAGTGTACCTTTTAGGTGTTAGAAGATCGATACAATACAAACATGAAGGCTCAGGAACACAAACACGAAGTAGAGTTTAAGAAGTTGAAAGAAATGCACGTGGCCAGTGAGAAAATTAAGCGAGACCGATGGATCGCAGGAAAAACCCAAAAGATCAAGGTTAGTCAAGTTAACGTTCATGGGGAAGAAATCGACACGGACTTGTAGGAACTTACCGTAAAGAGCATAGAACCAGAACTCCAAAGTATGGAGAAGCGTCAGCAAGAACAACTTACAGATTTGAGACAATTGCATAAAAGGGAAATTGAAGATTTGGAGTTGAAGTCAGCGAGAAAGCTGCAGCAACAGTGTGAAGCCTTGCGAGAGCAATTAGTTGAAGAAAGGGAGAAGGCTCTTGCACATGAAAGAGAAGTTATGAGGCAAAGATACGAGAAACTGGTTGAGTCTGAGGAAAGGGGATACCAGGAACAGAGGAGACGTTTGCAAGCCGACCATGCGACTCGTATCAAAGAGTGCGAAGAACGGGAAGCTCAAGCTTTGCTGGAAAAAGAGAAAGCCATCAGACAGGCGCAAGAAGAGTTTGATGAGCGCACGCAGGTTGTCACACTTTAGCTTATGTTCCTTTTTTGATTATTTAACTTTTAGGTGCTAATAAGGCGACAGGCCAATGAAATTAAGTTATTGAAGGAAGCTTCTCAAATGGAGTACGAAACCTGGCAGTCCAACTTCAAGAAGCAGCAGCTTAATATGCTGCTGGACAAGGAGGGTGCTATTAGGGAGCAGTGCCGACGAGAGAGGGATAAGGAGATTGAAAACGTCATCGAGAGGTTGGAGAACGACGCAAGTGAGAATAAGGCGCAGATGGAGCAGAGCACTGAGAACAGAATAAAGTATGTTTCAATCTGGATCGATATCTGAGATAGCTTTGTGAGGGATTGAGTTCATCCTCCGAAGTGGGAAAGTGAATTGCGGAGTATTGCACGAATCTGAATTTGCGCACTGTTGTAGCAGGGTTTAAATGCCAAGACATGTGTACGAGACCTATACCTACTGTCACTACTGAGGTAACTTAGTGAGGGGTTGACATGATGAGAACTTATGAGGGAGAAATTTAAACCTTACTAGAATAGTATGCAATGGCGGAGGATGCGAAAATTTAGAAAATTATTTTCCCACGTCGGGGTAGATTCAATACTAAGTTGCTTTAATTATTAGATGAATCGAATTTCTTTAGCTGTCTATGTTCGCCTCATATGACGCTAGCTGGGCATTGTATGATGTTAAAAATTATTATAACGCCTACAATTTAGTATCTATTTGGTCCGTCACAAAAACGTCGAAATGACTTATTTCAGGCGACTTAGAGAAAAATACGAAAAAGAAATTAAAGACCTGGAGATAGCTGAAAAAGAGTCGAAGACTAAATTCATAGATACAAAAACGAAGTTGCTTGAAAGCGAAGAGACCATTATAGGCCTCAAGGCGACAGCCAAGCAGCTGGAGAGCCAACTTTCCGAATTTAGACAGGTAAAATGTTGGACGAACATTTAAAATGGTTGATATATATGTTTACCATATTTCAGTTGTCGGAAAACTTTACTAAAGACAAGGAAAACATAAAAGATTTATTAAGAAAAGAAATGAACGACGAAGTCCGCACTTTAGAGAAAGAAATCGCTCATCTGAAGAACAACCGTGATAAGGAGATCCAGCAGTTATATTCTAGGTGAATTGCACATAATATCGCACTTTAAACGTTCAAAAATCTGTATTATCATCACTAAATCGTAATATTTATACCCATATTCGCCCACACGAACATATTCGTCTCTATTTAAATATTTCATTACTCGCAAAACTACTTTTGAAAACGTTTCTATTTCCTAAATTGCTCCCTTTATATGTCTTTATACGTGTATACATCTTGAGCTATTTGCCAAAATCCATTTTTAGGATTAAAGTGTCCGTGGCCAGAAAAGATGAGATTTTAAACGAGTTGCAGATTGAACATAAAGCATTACAGGAGAAATGTATTTACCTGGAAAATATGCTCGAGCAGCAACGGAAAGAATATTTGATAAAGTAACTGTGGTGATAACACGACGGAAACCGTTCGAAATTTAAGGTTAAAACGTGTGACGAAGCGAGCGCTTAGTTGGTGAGTATCTGGGTCTGGGGCTATGGTTGCTGGACATTCGCTCCCAATGAACCGATTTTAAGTTGTAACGACGCGTTCCACCTCAGTAGAGGTCATTTGGCGGTAGGTGGTTGAGCCCTCTGTCATAGGTGAACATTACTCTCAGGCAATTCCAACTCGGAGTAGTGGGGAATTCCACCGCTGCCACGACCCCTTATGCGGGAACTCCCAAAAACAATGAACGTGTGATAAACAAGAGAGGGGATGAACAATCCGCCTCAAACGTGGAAAAAGTATTTAGAGATTGATTCGCATTTTTCACTTTCTTAAGATTTATTCTTGAGAAAATCGGGAAAGTTAGTTACCTGATGACCGCTCGCAATGCTCCATAATTTAGAGTAAGTTCTGTGCAATCGCCATCAAATCTTTTCGATGTCGGTACCGATTTGCGGTACTGTAGGTTTCAATCCCATCATAAAGTTCCCCTTCAATGTTTCGAAATACCCCATTTTTGCCTTAACAAGGAGGTTACTGATGCGTTGAAATTTGATGTGTGAGTAGGCCAATCGCCAACTCGATTATCGCTAATTTTAAGCGAGCTTAGACCTCAGTTAGTCTTACAATTTATATCTTTTTTGGTACATATAAACATTACAGTGATGTAAATATCATTTACAGTTTCATTATTGCGCAACAATTCCAACATGAGTAATACACTCTGCCAGATGTTGTATAGATATAAAATTCCTGTCAGTCACAGTTTTGTCATGGTACTTTCCTAATTCTGAAGTATGGCATACTTGAGATTTTATTTCCCCACGGGTTTCGTCCACCTGCGGATTGCTCTAAAGAGATATTGCAGACGTTGCAATGGTTAGTAATTTTGTATAAATTATGAGCAGACCTGTCGCTTCTCGCGAATTCGGAAACAGGCTTTAACGAAGGCCTTTAACGAATGGTTTGTTATTTTCTTGTGTTGAGTTTTCCCATTTCCAGTACTTGATTTTAACTTCATCTAAAGATTAAACTGGGTCCCACGTGGCCGTTTTGTATGATTCTCCACTTCTCGGCTCCATTTTTGCGTCGCATTACGGGCGCCGGAACACGAGCAAATGCCGAATACAATTTTAATATTCGGCCCATAAGAGAAACGCAGGGTGACCCACGTGCTTGGAACAACCTCTATACCTATTGAAATATTCGAGATAAAAAAAATCAACAAAAGTTTTGGTACTTAATATTTCTCATATAATGATGACCTTGAAATTTTTCTACATCTCATAGTTCACGTCTGGTCAATAAAGTTTGTGATATTAGAATTCATTATTTTACTCGCGCCTATGGCTGTCGGTTTCACTTTTTGATGGTTATTGAAATTTACTCTAAACTCTCAAAATGTTGACCATTAAGTGCAATACATAAATTAAGTCTTTACATAAAACTTTGCCTTATATATTCCAACATGTAATCGCTTATTTTCCGAAACGCGTTATTTATTCGAGCCCTCAGGTCGTTTAAATTGTTTAGTCCATCTTCACACACGCCGATCTTTACGCGGTCCTGTAAAAAATCGCAGGGGGTTAAATCAGGCGAACGAGCGGGCCATTCCACTGCTCCTCTGCTTTCAATCGATCTATTAGGAAACACATTATTTCAATAATTTTACACTTCTATTCCATAATGGAGCGGAGCCTCATCTTGTCGAAACGAAATATCGTTTTGATTTGGATGAGAGGCTTTTACCGCCCGAATAACATTCTGAATCAATAGATTTAAATGCCGCTTCGCCGTTAAAATTTCTTCTAACAAAAATGAGATAATTATGTCTATTGACCGACTCGTTTAACATATAAGTGTTGCTCTATCGGGAAACAAAATTTTGGGAAAAAATGTGGGTTTTGTTGACACAAATTACTCGCAGTTTCGCAAACTCCTGTCAAAATCGTCTTCGGAAAGTTCTTGCAGCACCTGCACTTTCTACGGATGAAAATTCTCCGGTTTTATGAGTCTACAAACTGAAGTTTGAGAGAGTAGATACCGTTGGGTTCTCTTGAACTTCCAATGGTAATTGTATGGCTTGGCTACCAGCAGGCACCGATTTTGATCGGCCTGTCTTAAGTTTGTCCCGAACGCTGCCTGTCTCTCTGTATTTTTTTACTACTTTGGACGCACAAAGTTGGGTAATAGGGGCTGGGCTAGGGTAAACATCATTAAAAAGCACACGCACACACACCCTTCCTGTTGGGTACTTTTCCTGTGTCCAAAACCAGCCGTTATTAAAATATCGACACGCTCTTTCCCGGTTAAATGTACCATTTTGTATCATTTTAACTGCACTTTATCAATAAACGTAAACAATTTTTCAATAACCAGCCAAACATGAAACCGATGGCCATAGGCGCACGTAAAACACCGAATTCCAACATTACAAATATTATTGTGTTTTTTTTCGAAATTTTCCTAACGCAACCCCCCAACATTTTTATGTGCATAAAAAGAGATGCCCGTTCCAAAAGAAAAAAAAATGCAGATTGCCATTTGGAAAAAAAAGGTTAGACATTCCAGACGTGAGACTATGAGATGCAGAAAAAATTCAGGGTCGTCATTATATGCGAACGAATTAGCCCCAAAACTTTTGCTTAAAAGCCTTTTTCCATTTTGGATATTTCGAAAAATTTAAACGTTACTCTGTACATGTGGGTCGCTCTGTGTAGCGAAGAGGAAGACTCCCGGAGTGACGACCGAACGAAAATTGATCTCATTCTCAAGGGCAGTTTGTTAATCCCTAAAAATATGTCAGAAATAAAGGTTATTCATTCTTTTAATATTTGACCGATCATTTTCAGAATCCCTAAGACCGTTACGCCGACGAAGATTATTTCTCAAATGGTGGTGAAATTGATTTTGCCGTTCTGCACCTCTGCACAAAACACCATTTTTTCACGCACCTTCGAATTACTTGAATTCTCTACAATTTGTTCCTTTAAGTGAGCAATATACATCTCGACTTTATTGTCTTTGCTAGTCACCATTGTCTTACAGAAATGTAACATTGTATAAATAAATCCTCAGCTCTAAAGCAATATCAAATCCAGTACCACTACATGTAAGAGTTGTTAAATTTGTGTCTGACTGAAATATATTACGTTAGAATATCGGTCCGAATAAACGTAAGTAAAGAGTAATGTGAAGTGTGTAACCGCCCTTTATATCCTCCATTTTATTTTGATAACTTTTTACCAGGCCCCATTTTTCAACAGATTCGAAATCTATGGAATTAATGAGATATATCGAAAGCCGAGGTATTTCAGTTTTACCGTAAAGAATTTTAAATAATCGTAATGCTAAAGTTTCATTTGAACTTTGTGTGATCATTCCTGCTTTCTTTGCCACCATCAACTGCATTGAAGGAGCGCTCGTCAGATAAATTATGATATGGAAACGGAAACGATGCGAGTACCATCGTGCACATTTGCATAAAGGGAAATTTGCCTGCATTTACTGCTTATTTGCTTAGCAATTCACATTTTTCATTCATACGAAGTGGCATATTTTTAAACATGTTTTTGTTTGGTTATGCATATTTATGAAACTACTTACTTATTTGTACAGCTCGGCCTGCGGCTTTTTCAGATAGAGAACAATTTATTTTAAGTGAATTTATTTAAAATGCTCATCGAATTCCCAGACACGGTGTGTTAGGCATACAATTTAACTAAATTAACAACGGATACATCAAAAGGACTGTCCAGTAAAGAGAGTGTCAAAGCTTTATGGAGTGGGAGCGGCAGCAGCAATACGCGGTATACTTCTAACGGATACCTGCATACGTAACAGATAAATAAATGTCATGGTACGGTGCCACCACGGACCATATAAGTACGCACATGTATAATAGAAAAGTCTCTTGGCTGAACTGAAGAGAAAATGTAACTTGGTTGCCTACCATTGACAACCTATGAAATAAACGTGTGGGAGTAATCTGGCATCGGTGGCTTACTCCACCACAAAGGAGTTTGCTGGTTTCTTATCCACGAGGCATTTAGTTAACGGGACCCAGATCAGGCTCGAAGGACCAATATGTCAGAGTAATCTGGCATTCGGCGTCTTACCCCAACACAAAGGGGGGCGCTTTCGCTTACAATGCCAAAGGTTGAGTTATCGAAGGACCACAGCTCAACCGATTGTAAACATACACCTGATGCAGGATCACACTTTAAGTTTTATTCAAAACAAGACAAAACGACACTGAACAACTGAACTTAAGTCTAAAAACAACAGGTACTAAAATAATACGAGAGAACGACAAGAGACCAATGACTCTTGGTACTTCCAAGTTTGTACTTATAAAGGGTTTCGTGTCGACAGTTAGATATTAGTGATTAATGAGCGAGTCAGAGGTACCTTACTAGGGCGGCAAGCACCAAAACCAAGGGCGAAAGTGAGAGTTAAAAGAGTTGTTGATATCGCAGAGGCTCAAAGCTGATTGGTCGCCTTAAGCTGACTGGTCGCCCAAAGCTGACTGGTCGCCCAAAGCTGACTGGTCGCCCAAAGCTGACTGGTCGCCCAAAGCTGACTGGTCGCCCAAAGCTGACTGGTCGCCCAAAGCTGACTGGTCGCCCAAAGCTGACTGGTCGCCCAAAGCTGACTGGTCGCCTTTGAGTAGTACCCCGTCAACGGAATAAAAAATATAATTTCTGTTTAGTCTAAGACCTAAGTTGTGCCCAGTAATTTCTTTATGCTATTAAGGGTGTTGGGTTTCAATCAACTGAACCACAATTTAGGTGTCCCGACTCAATAAGTAATGTTGGGTACTTCCCCGACAAAATGCAGAATTTGAGAATTAAATTAGTTTAAAATCGAAAAGATACTTCAGTTTTGTTAATGTTTTTCAATCAAAGGGATATTTTTTTATTGTTCAAAGTGCACAAAATAAATACTACCTCCAGCCTGGCTTCACTGGTGATAGCGAACACTCTTTGCAAACTCCGAGGCAGTTTCGACAAAATTCTTTAAGCATTAAACACTGATGGGTCCAACCGAAAACTTCGACAATTTAGGACTTTATCTCAGTCTTAGAATATTCCTAATTGCTCTTCTTCAGGCGTCTACGCTTCGAAATTGCCCGTTGGAAATTAATTAATTTTTGGAGTGGAGTCCAAAGTGTGATTTATTAGTTTTTGCGGCGTTCAAGGCGACACAATTATCTTTATTGCTGAAGTTTTTCGGTTCTATGAGTATCGGAAGAGACTGGAAAGTATTGAGAACAACTTTATGTGGTATAAACAAAAACTAACGATCGTCAGGGAATGTTAGGGGTTTACCTTTTTTGTTTTTTCTCAAGAGAAAAGTGCCAGAAGTACCCCCGGAACTGTGTCCCGATTTCTATAGGTCGTCCACCGTAAAAAAGTCGATGCGACTCGTGATTTGATTGTAGGCGACCACGTTGAAAATACCAAAAATTTTCAACGGAGACTCCCCCTCCAGGTAAACGGTGTTTATGCGGATGAACTGCAACTTGTAGTGCTTGGACCCAAGGGCGACTTACCCGTAAAATGTTTTAGCGAAACGTTTAAACTTAACATGAACGTGAATAATGGAATTGTTAACAACAATGTCGGCAACAAGGTGCGGTGCCGCCAAATTTGCCGGAGGTTTGTCCGTTTTGACCTTGCGCCTTCGCCATTCCGCCATTTCATTTTGCCGTTATGGTTGTGCTTCCTTAAGTGCCAACCAATTTTCCGCCGTATTCTGCCAAATTGCCAGTTTACTGGTGCCGGTTTACATCAGAAATGCCTTTATGAACCCCTTATTTAGGGGCCTGCACACAGAAAAAGAACACGAAATCATAATAGTTTATTTTCCAATTTCGAGGAAAAGTCTAGAGAACCAACAAACGCCTCGCTAAAATATCCGGACGGTACTAACCAATACATAACTGCTATATCTATAATACTGATTTTAAGATAAATAATTAACATAATTTATTAAATTGGTATGTTGGGTGACCACGTTTTGCCCCACCTGAACTTTTCAAACGTCCAGGCGTAAAAAATACGATTTTTCTTAAATAGTTTAAACCAATTTTAGTGCATTCTTCCTGCAACCCGGTTTTCAACACTGTTTTCGATGTTGTTCCGTGCTTTCTTAAGTTGTTTTTCCAAATAATACCATGCAGTGCATTTTCCATCGGATTTAAGTCTGGAGATTCAGGAGGGGTTCAAAGCACTTTAGGACAATTGCACAACAGCGATTCGCGAACAATAAGAGCGCTATGTTTTGGATCATATTGCCTTCGTATAGCTTGAACGAATTTAATGTGCTCGCGTTTTCCGCATTTTTCGGTAAATTTCGTCTGAAAATATTTAAAAACGCGTTTTTGTCCGTAATACCATCGATGAGAACTAATTCATCGACTCCCAGTGGTGACATATACCTCCAAACCAAAATTGAGCCTCCCCCATGTTCTACCGTTGCACCGACGTGTCGTTTCCGCGGTTCCTCATTTTGCTGTTATCCGTACCATTTGACGTCCGTCTGAGCCTAAAATATACTGCGTGGCATAGAAAAGGGAACACCACGTAAAAATGGTTTTATTTAAATAATTTCCCTAAATGACCCATCCGCCTCTCGTAGAACCACTAATAGAGACCTCTCAGACGCGCCCAATTGATGAACATTTCGCTGCATTCCGCCTCAGGGCGTATTTGATCAATCTAAAAGCACACTGAAGACCAATAAATGATATTCTGCAGCCATATTGTTGATGTTTTATTGCAATTTTTATAGTAAAAAAAAACTTAAATTCCTGATGATTTATAAATACATTGATAAAGGTGGCTGAAAATTTAATAATTACATTATTCCAATAATTATCTGGTTTAGAAGTGAATTTTCTAGCAGGATTTAATCGCACTTTAATGTTTTTTTACTACTCAGCCACGACCTTTTCCTGCACACCCTGCCGCGTTGTCCATGGTTTCTAACCCACCGACGAATGGTCTCAGTACCGGCCATTTTTCAGAATGATTTTCCAACGGGATTTTCAATTTTCGAGCACGAACTTTGGGGGCCTTCTTAATGGTTCTCATTAGGAAGCGGTTGCCCCTCTCATTTAACAATTTCGGTTCATCCGTTTGTTTCTTTGAAAGTCTTCTATCTTCATTTTTATGACGTTGGCCTATGTCTCCAACCGTGCTCTTACTTAATTGGAGCATTCCCCCAATCTTTTTACAGGAATTGCTTTTTTCGTAACGAAATATTACTAATCGCCTTTTATCGAAACTGACGTTACTTTCGTTTGGTACCCGACCCACGTGGGATATTATTTCTATCTCTACTCTGCCACATCTGCATTCAGCAAGCAAAAAGTGCATTCCAAGTGCGTAAGAATCCATTTGTTGGGCTGTGAATCATTTTGTGGCTCCTTTAGCGGTTCTCTAGATTTTTTTAAAATTGGAATACAAATTATTGTGATTTTCTGCTCTTTTTTACGCAGACCCGTAAATAAATGATCGATAAAGATAGTTCTGATGTAAAAAAATAAAATAAAAAAATAACTAATTTGTTTAATTAGGACTCGCGAAATCTTTAAAAAGGGCGCGTCCGGATATTTTTGGGACACACTGTATGTGAGCCCTTTTGACAACGCAGACTAGTGTGAATATACCAACTTTAGTTCTAGTTGCACGTACACGCAAAGTTTGTTATTAGTGTTTTTCGGTATTGCAAAAAGTTAATTGGTCAGCGCAGAGAGGTCATCGCTTCCCTAGTAGAGTTTTTTAAACGGGAAGGAAGCAGCAACGGCCCTTCGTCCCCACTGCATACCGTGAAAGAAGTACGCTTATCACTATAATTAAATATCGCAGATTGTGTAATGTGTCAGAAACATTGAATTAATCAGATAACCGGGGACATCTCCCGAATTTGACCGTTCTGACGTCAATCGGTTTTTGTACCACATTAATGCGAATGTTGCCACAGATTCTATCCGGGTCTGTGCGGTACGTGACTTGAATCGGGTAGCAGGTTCGTCTGCATTTGCATTCTTACTGCATAGATCACTCGGCTCCACTTAATGGAATTGAGCTTAGCTAAATGGAAGGTTCCTCACGCAAGTTTGTAAAAATAAAGTCGTTCACTACTTTAAATGACCTACTTTCCAAGATTTGTTTTAGTTTTCGCGTTGCCCTTTCCGTGACAAAATCCGTACAAGGACCTTTAAAATGTGAAAAGATTAAATAAGCGGTACAAGCTTGATGAAGGGTATCAGCTGTTGGGTAAACTTACCCTCATTGGGACGCGAATTGGGGTAAATTTTTCCGGAATCCGATTAAAACGATAAACATGCATATGGCTCCATAAACGTGCTTTTTTCGAATTTTCAGGAATTATGGTAAGGTGTAGTTAACGAGCCGAATGTCGAATTAGAAGGGCTTTACGTGACTGTAAAGATTAAAAATCGTTAATTCAAATTTAGTGAAATGAGAAGTGATTTTGGTCAATTCACATCTTAGCCAGAGAGTTTCTCGGTGCCACGATTAAATTACATATTTGTCATTTCAAGCTGTTATTCTAATTAAGATCCATTACCGATACCAGGGTAGGGGTTGCACGGTAAGCCGCCGTCGGCTTGGAACCAGCGAACTTACGCAACATCCCGTTTACGTCGTTACTGACGTCGTTACATTTCACCCGTTAAAATTGATTTTTTTTTTAATCACCATTGTGGTGCAGTTAATTAATTCCGATACACTTCGGCAGACTAAAGACGGTGGACCTGGCCAGGAAAAAATAACCGCAGCAAGACGGTGATACGGCTCATAATGAAAATGGTTAAAACGTGGGGTAAATGCGGTGAGCAGTGCCAATATCCACTACAAACTGTCAATTTAGTACCTCATTTGCGAGTTGGTCCGGCTGTAAGATGGAGAAGCCAGTTCGATTTACATAATGTTCCAATGAACTTTTCTGAAACAGATCGCACGTCATGTTGCAGCCTTTCCACTTCCTATTCAATCTGGAAAACACGCTGTAAAAGTTAAACGATGTTTTCCAATGAAGGTTTTGATTTTGATGCTTCTTTCCCGCATTTTAATGCTTAACAATAAAAGCCCAACAGTTCCAATAACCGTAACAGCAGGCCATCCGAATGGACAAACAAAAAAATCGTATACGACTTAAAGCCATTTTAGTGTGATAATGAATTTTCCCACGGTCTGCTTAGCTAATTGCCATTGTGCCTAGTAAAATCACATTTTTCAAATGAAATGGATGTGCTCCGACACTTGTCCCAATTAAAGTGCTTTTTTGTTAAAAACGTCATTAGTGCCCGTTTTTTTTTTGGAATTAGTTTTTCTCGTTGCGAGTTTAGGTTTTGCCTGAATGAAATTTCAAATTACGTAAGTGACTTTATGTGTACTCCAATGGAAAAGTGTCGGAGGAAATTTATAAACTACTTGTTGATCTCCGTAATCCATTATGACGTATTTAAATTTTAAAGGAGCTCAAACCCTGGAGATAGGATTCTCTCAGACGATTCCTTGACCTATACCCTTAGGGCATTTTTTCGACTTTGGTTCATGCATTATTTAAGACTTCGACTTCTGTACTTTTATGCAGAGTTTTTTTTAGAACCGTGATCTTGTTGAAATAAGCGACGCTGCTTTAAAAGAGAATCCGTTTTTTACCAAATTGTACCCTGAATTAGTAATTAAAAATGTATAATAAGCTTTCAGGGGTAGGTGCGTCGTCGCTCGCGGGGTCAAATGGCCGAGGGGCTGGGGCATTCTCCGAGATGCGACACATCTGCATGACGAAGTCTGATTAAATCCGATCTCAGAACGAACGGAATCTCGCATTGCCGCGAATTAAATTGCACCATTCGGTGGCAAAGGTCAAAAGTAGAGAACGTTCATATTTATTTCGAAACAAGTAAAATGAACTAAATCGAAGATATACTTTCCTCTGACCTGGAATCATCACATCATAATTCGCACCAGATGATACATCTCTTGAACAAATTTTTTCGGGTTTTTTGAAAATCGCTTGATCGAAGTTAGCCAAATTAGGTACCATTTTAACGAGAATCGAAAGATCTTTCAAACGAGGTACTACTCGACCCTACTTTCCGTTTAAGATTTCAGGGGTTTAACTCGCCCCAGCTAGGGGGTTGATGCGAAAGGAGCGAGTATACGTTTAGAATGCGTCCCCCTCGGATATGAAGTTGACGCGTCCGAGCGTTTTTTAAATTTTTAAATACGCGAAGATTCCTCTGTTCCCTTTTCGATGCGCCACCCTGTATACAAATACAATCATTTCCAATATGCCTCGAGGAAAACCTGTGTGTTTGGATGTGAGAAAATTCATTATTTCCAGATATAAATCAGGTAGGAAGCGATCGCATATTGGGCGCGAATTAAATCTAAATCGATCTGTTATAAATGAAATTATCAGTTGCTTTAATTTACGGGGGACCTATGAGGACTCTTCCCATATCTGGCCGAACTCGTAAAACCACAAAAAGTGACGATCGAAGAATGGTGGGAACCTCCAGAGAAGATCCGAAGAACATAGCGGTGGATATCTGCAGTGAAAATGGGCAGTTAGGAACATCATCTAGTACTTGGAGAAAATGACTGTTACGGAAGAAGGCCCGCAAGAAAACCCTTAATTTCGGAGAAAAATTAGTGGCCCGTTTAGATTCGCAAGAGAACACTTAAACTGGACCAATGAGAAGTGGGAAAAAGTACTATTTTCGGATGAGAGTAAATTCGATTTATTCCCATTCGTATTTAGTACATACGACGTCCTATTAATGAAAGGTATAATCTAAAGTTCACAAAAAGCACTGTTAAGTTTGGTGGTGGCGGATTGATAGTTTGGGGGTCTCCTTTTCTGGATTTGGTATGGGATCAATTGTAAGACTAGATGGAATAATGGATCGATACAGGAATTTATAAGAGATTCTATGTCGGCATTTGCGGAAGATAACACGTTTCTTAAATGGATTTTTCAACACGACAATGATCCAAAGCATACCGCCAATATTATCAAAGAGTTTTTCGCCACCGATAATGTCAGTGTAATGGAATGGCCTCCCCACAGTCCGGACTCGAACCCCATTGAAAACCTCTGGGACGTGATAGATAAAAAAATGAGACAGGATCATTCGGATAAATTTGCGAACGAGGAAGAACTGTTTAGTGCACTAGAAGATGCCTGGAACCCGATCGGGCTGGAAACAATTAATAAATTATTAGATTCCATGAAAAGAGGATGTAGGGCAGTTTTATTAAATAAGGGCGATTGAACAAAATATTGATTAAATATATTTAATTTTTGAATTAAAAAGTGTGTTTCTCTACTTTTGACTGCTACCGCATATCGTTAAACAAATTAAAGTATGTCTTGAAAATTTGCTGGTCTCTCTAGGTGACTCGTGAGTTGTTCAGCATGTACAGGACGGACTAAATTGAAAATCTTCAAATGACAACAACGAGTTCTACACGATAAAACAGAAAACTGTTGCCTGGGCCTGAAGCATTAATTTTACGATAACTGACTTAATTTCCGTGCTCTTCGGAGCTTTCGTTTGGACACAGCGCAGATATACAAATTGTTAAAGATAGGAGTTCTGATTTTGACCCTTCTTGCTATGACAAAACTGGCGGCAGCCACAGGTTACCGCGCGTCCATTCGGATGGACACATGCATTATTCAGAGTTTTAAGATAACACAGACGATTTCCAGTTCTAGATAAGTGCGCCCGGCAGTCCACCCGTTCAATTCGTGCGTCCTCCGACATAATAGTTCGCAAAGAAACTCGAGGGAAAGGTAAACAATCATTTCACTATCTGAAATCTAATTTATGTCCAAGTAAACAAAATTTCACGTCTTAAATAAATCAACCGCTTCATAGAAAGTTATCCAGTTACACTATAGGTCTCTGCTGTTTCAATCTAACTTTCCTTACCTGGTGTGCTTAAACTTTTCAGCAATGTCCGAAACAGTACTCGAAATTACTAACCCTCTGATGATAAATTCATTTACGACTTTTGACGACTATCAAGGGAGTTGCAGCTCGAACTTTTTGAATTAAACAGGTTTGTATACGAAAATAGCTCTGCGATTTTAATGAATAGGTGTATTAACTGGTGAGTAAATTCAGAATTTAAACCAAAATGAAGATCGAGTGACCACAATATAAGGAGTTTAGCGAACTTTCTAATTTATTTTCTAATTCATTTGGACAATCTATAAATCTCCGAATAATCGAACCCAATACAGATTTTGCCTATATAAGCCTGGATTTTACCGCAGGAAAAGCTATTCCGTGTACGTTAAAGTTAAAGACTTTTTTATCGCAATCGACAGATACAAATCACTCCTAAGGTAAACCTATGGGCTTAAAATAAGCGCCTTTCCAGAGCCAAGTGTTGAACTTTCCAGTGTTTTAATACACACACTCGGTAAAAGAGCTATCCTAGGAGGATTTCGCCATTTGCTAACGCCCTTTTCTCGCATTTTAAGAGCCCAAAAAGTAATAAGGAGTACCGAAAGTTTTCTAAATGACGTAAAAAAGCTCTAAAAAGAAGGAGCTTATTGATGCGTCCCAGGCATGAAATCCATTGGGGCCTCTGTCGATTGTGCCATTTTATTCCATAAAAGATGTGCTAAATATTTTATGAACTTTTTGTGGACTTTGTCGACATCAGGATGGGGTATTCACTTAATAGTGGAGGTATATCCCGAGGGACAAATAAACTTGCTGAGCTTAAATTGGTCCAGAGACTTGAGGCTGTATTAGTTTTAAAGCAGGTTTTATTACTTGGTGGGCAATATTTTATGACGTGAAAAGTTTGTTATATCTAATATGCAATTCAAATGCGGAAAATTTCGTTAAACAATTAGTTATTTATCAAATTTAAAATCGTATTGCAACAATCGTGCACTGGTCAAAGCCATTACGAGACATATGAAAGTACCGTCTTAAAAGTTTTTTGTGCCACATGAAATGCATCATGAACTTATTTCATTGATAAAACAAAGTACTTCTTCTTGTTCAAATTTTAATCAGATGTGACAGTCCTGTTTAAAATTGTGGAAATTTTCAAATTAAAAGGCGATGGTTATCCAACGTAATTTGAATTCGTGATTTATTAACTCGGCACAAAAATGAATTTTTAATAACGAGCATGGCCCCCCCTTGCTGCTAAAAAGGCTTGGCAACGTGATGGCATTGGTTCGATCCAGCCATCAAAGACGTCTTGGCAAATTCCACTTCATTCTTCAATTGACACATTTCGAAGATCTGGAATAGTTCGAGGTGGTAGATTTCTACGTGCAACACGTCTTTCCAAAGTATCCCAAGAGTGCTCAATTGGATTTCCATCTGGAAAAGTGGCAGGCCGCACCGTTCTCCCAATATTCATTTCATCCAACCAACTGTTCGCGATGTTAGCGCGATGAGGACGAGCATTGTCGTCAATAAATATGAATTGATTACCTATTGCTCCAGCACACGGCATTATAATAGGTTGAAGAATTTCGTTAAGGTACTTGTTGGTGTTTAAGGCACCATTGTCAATGAAATAGAGTTGTATGCCTGCCACGACTAATACCAGCCCATACCATGATACCGGCATCTTCAAAGTGAGATCTTTCTCTTATAAACTGATCATTGTTTCGGGTTCCGTGTTAACGCCGAATCAAAACATGGCGATTATCAGTGAACCTAGACTCGCCACTGAAGAGTGCCCGACCTTCAATCATTATGGGACCAATTTCGATGAAACTCACCCCACGCTCTTTTTGCTCTTTTGTGTTCCACAGTCAGTGAATTCACACCATTGGTTTTTTGGACATTCGATCCGACATTTTGGAATCTATTTCTTATGGTTTGAGTGCACACAAGTCTTCCGCTATTACGGTCAAACTCGCTTCTTAGAAACGATGCATTAACATGGCGATTTCTTCTCGCGAGCAACTGGAGAAGTCGGTCTTCTCTCGGTGGTGTCGTCGATGGTCGGCCTTGTCCTGGTCTTCTTCTAATATTTCCTGTTTCAAGAAATCGATTGCCACGATCTGGAAACTGCACTTTGGCTGACATTAATCATTTGGGCAACATGCGTCTGCGTTCGGTCAGCTTCGAGTTGCCATATGGCGAGCCACGCCTCTCTTTCCATCAAATCATGTTGCTCGCTCGTTGCAGGAATGACGAAACCAAAAAATTGCGCACCACTTATTCCTGAGTACAAAAATTCGACTGGTACCTAAGTAGCGCTTTTATACTCCTTGTGAGAACTCAAGTTGAACCCTGTAAAATCGGCGGAGACTTATCCTAGGCCTCATTTTCCCGTTTAAACCCGTAAAATTGTTATGGTCCTGAAGGAAATAGGCGAATAAAATTGAATGAAAATCTTATATTCATAAATAACATAATGTCCCCTAATTGTGGTGAGTAGTGTAGCTGAGGCAGTTAAACTAAGTATTGGCGAAAAAGTATGTACCGGAAGATGTGTATAACACGGAAATGTAACTATTTTCTTGGAAGGTCAAGATCGTCTTGGAAGGCCTATTTAGAGGTGGATGACTGCAGAAAGACTAGAAATCGCTGGATTTGAAGCTCCTTAGTAAAATCATCGCCGATGAAAAATGAAGGATCGAAAATACTCTAATTCCCTATTAATTCACTCCGATTATGGGACTGATCCTTTCAGCCTAAACCCACATCTAAACTAATATGTTCCCAAAATATCCTCAACTAATTCCCTGATATAACCAAACGATACTCGCATTCTAATTAATATAATTGGCTCATTTCCTTTGAGAACTAATTTGATCCATTTGAGTGTGTGTATGTATACCTGTTACACCAAGCTCCAAGCAAATCCGTTTCGTGTCAGATCATGTTTAGATACGGCCGATTAATAATGCCATTAAGGAAACGATATTCCTTAGAACAGGATTTAATCTGGATGAAACCACATTATAGGGTGAGGATTCGTAAATTTTAATCGGAAAATGCAATAGTTTGCGGATCTCTGCTTTTAACTGAATGATTTAACAAAGTCTTAGTACCTGTTCATGCTTCATCTCGGAGGCCTGTTTACAAGGATGGGCCTCAAAGTCCTGCAACACAAATTCAATGGTTTACCGTCAAAGGGTTTGATTTAATTTGCAGTACCTATTTATCGAGCTCCCCTCAATTAAACTACTTGATTGGAACGTTTCCTATTGGAAGTCAATCAGTTGTCTCGTTAGGAAATATTTTATGGATAGTGGAAGTCATAGAGCAGTTTGACTTCAATCAACCAGAAATGTAATGGTGAAGTCATTTAGCGAGTCATGAACATACACATATTTCGGAAAAAATGACGACTAAATTTCTAATATTCTTCATACTATGATTGTGCGCCTATAATTTCTACGATATGTCGCATGTACAGGGTTATTCCCCATATTTTTCCTCGACCCTAAAGTCCTTATTTTTGGAAATAGAAAAATATAGTTAAGACGAATGTTTTAGTTTTTACTGTGAATTGTCAGAATCCGCCGTCGGACGAAACGAACGAGCATCGTAAAGCTGTCAGAAATGGCAAGTCGTGTTTTTTTAAATGGAGCCCCCTGTATATTGATACCTTTTTGGAATCTGCTCGTCTCCCTGATTTCAAATATATATATATATACTTATATAAACTTTCATTCTCAAGTTAAAGTTGTCATGGAAAGAACATTATTTAAATAAAAAATAAACAAGTAACCACTAACGTTTTACATTTTAACAGCTCGTAAGTTATTTTTCTATATTTCTATATATCCTCCTTGCACTTCGGAACATTTGGTTATGTTATTTTTCCATTTTAACAATGCATTACCAATAAAATGGTTATTTTCTGTGTTAAGCAACAAAATTTCTTCGTTTAATTTATTTCGAAGCGTTTCGAGATTTTCAGGTCTGTCGCAATAAATTTTGTCTTTTACAAAAAAAAACCATAAAAAGACGTCCATTACGTTTAAATCGGGACTATTTGAGGGCCACCTAATTAGTCCGGGTCTGCCTATCCACATCTGGTAGTTAACATTTAGGAAATTGGCGACACTTCGGACGTTATGTGGAGGTGCTCCGTCCTGTAACCAAACAAGCCCATCTCGATTTGGTGCCTCTTCTAAAAGATTTTCAATTTCACTTTCTAAGTATCTTTTATACTTCTTACCAGTTAAGGAATCTTCAAAAATAACTGGTCCCGAAACTTTATTGTCCAAAATTCCACACCACGCGTTCATCGATTTGCGGCCCTGAATTTTGACTGCTTGGTGCTCATGAGGATTCTTCGTACTCCAATACCGTTTATTTTACCGATTGAACGTGCCATATGTCGTAAAAAGGAAGTTTCATCTGTGAATATAATTTTTCTGGGCAAATTTGAGTCTTCTGCCAACATTCTTAATATTTCACCACAAAAATTTTGTCTCTGAATAACATTACTTTCGTTCAATCCAGGAACTGGTTTAATCTTGTACTTACGTTTCTTCAAAACATTTTAAACATTTTTTTAAGGTTTATGAAACATTCGGGCCACTGCAGGTATTGAACTGCAAGGATTTTCTAAAATATTGAAACGTTGCGTTACTGAAAAGTGCTCTCAATAATCAAATCGTTAACTTTAACCTGAACTAACCTGCATTTTGATACAACAATATATTTAATCAATTTCTCTCTCTTGCACACTTCTCTTCTCTCTTTCCTTCTTTCTTCTTCGCCTCTTCAAATTTTTAAAAATTATATTCCTTGTAGTTCTGCTACATGGGGTTTGCATATTTGCAAAATGGTGTCGAAAATTTTGGCGTGTTCTTTCAGAATTTCCTCCATTTCCATGATAGAGTCGAACTAGATTTAATTTTTCTCCAACAGAATATCCCATGGGAAATTATTTCGTTGCGGTCTGTTGGCAATATTACTACTGACAACGTTTACAAAACAATGACAGCTAGCTGCAGCCATGTTTTTTTCCATAGCAAGTTTGATTTGAGAATGAAAGTTTTAAGCGTGTCCACGGGGCACGCGGCGAGAACAAATGCATGACAGATCTATACAGTTGAAATCAGGGAGGCGCGCAGATTCCAAAAAGATATAAATGTACAGGGTGGTCTATTTAAAAAAACACGACTTGCCATTTTTGACAGCTTTACGATGCTCGTTCGTTTCATCCGACGGCGGATTCTGATAATTCACAATATAAAACTAAAACATTTTGTCTTAATTACATATTTCTATTTCCAAAAATAAAGACTTTAATGTCGAGGAAAAATACGGGGAATAACCCTGTACATGATGGTCCTTCCAGTGCTAGCACGAATGTGAGACCCACCGAATATAAATACGGCTTTAACCTAATAAATTGCACTCTTTATTCGTTTGACTTGTAAATAATTTGTCGGAATTAGGGACCATTATAAAATTAATTTAAACTGCGAGAAATAAATGAACAATCATATTTCCCAATGAAATAATACGGAAGGAACTTGCTGAACGGATATTTCCAATGGGGCACTTTGGTAGCATTGATCGTGATAAATTATTTAAGTGTTTATGACTATCTGGCAAACTACATCTTTCAGCTTTTTGTGATATTATATTAATATGGGGGAACAAAGGGCTTTTTTTAATAAAAGCGCATCAAAACGAGAAACTTTTAGGCAATGTAATAGCGTTTAGAGCTTAGCATGCGTGCCCTAAAAAAGTTATCGCCAAAAACAGAGCAATTTAAGGGCCATAAACGTCGGATAATAAATTTTATCTCCGCAGTGTTTTAATGTTTGGCATTTCTACGTGTTTTACGGCTTTTTTTCCCATTGTTTCTTCTAAATAATATATTTCCCTAGACCACTCCTACATTCAAATCTGCGATCCTAATTCTATTTTGTCAGCTCAATGGACATTTTCCCGATGAACTTTCCGCTATAAATTCCAGATAAAGCTAATTTGTACCAACAACAGTGAAAAACACACAAGTGGCCTTTCTGCAGTCTTTACTTTTTAGTTGTCTCTTTGGGCACTTCTCGAATAATTGCTACTGCCGTCGTCGTATAATTGAAATGTTTTATCTCATGTGGATTTTTTGTGAGCTTTTTATGTTAAAGGAATGTCACGGATTTCAGCTACGAGGAAAAAAATTAAAAAACATTCTATCTCTCGTAGAGGCCCTTTTACCTTTCTGTCATTGCCGATGTCTTGAATATGTTTATAAATTCCGACACTATGAACTCTTCCATACTAAAAACGTGTTCTGCAAAAATATAGAAGGGCATTATCGCTCGCAAACATCCAACAATAGTGAGGTCTCTGTTTTCAATTTTGTTCTCTCTTTATTTAGCTGAGAAACTAATGGGGTGTAAAGTACCGCAAAGAAAAGACAAAGTGGTGTGCAGTAAAATATACTGCGTGAGAGAGAAGAGAACACCCGGTAAACATGGTTTTATTTAAATAACGTCTGGTGTGCACGTTTGTATGAGGGATCACAAAAAACGATTGAATTTTCAGCCATATTTATCAATGTATTTACGAGTTATCACGAATTTTCGTTTTTTTTTACTATAAAAATTCCACTAAAATATCAACAATGTGACGTCAAAACATCATTTACTGCTCTATAGTGTCCTTAGAAAGTGCTTTTAGATTAATCAACTATGCCCATATGCAGAATGCAGCGAAATTTTCATCAATTAAGCGCGTTTGAGAGATGTCGATTTGTGGGTCTACGAGAGGTTGGTCATTTAGGGAAATGGCCACTAGAATGAACCGTGGTGTAAACACTATAGTGAGATGTTGTCGGACATGGTTCCGAAAAGAGCAAAGAGGCGGAAAGAGAGGTACTGGACGATCCTGAAGAACTACGAAACGCCGCCTTTGAATCATGGTCTTAAGGGAAAAGTTCGTTTCGTCGAAGACGCTGGCGGATCAGTGGTTTGCCGAGAATGGAAGGCCCATTGGGAATCGAACCATTTATCGCAGGATACGAAGTGCCGGACCGATTTCCCATAGTCCCCGTCTTGTGTTACCCTCACTTTAAATTATCGTCAAAATCGATTGCAGTTGGGGGGATACAATGGAATCTAAAATGGTATAATGTCGTGTTTAGTGACGAATCCACGTTCTGTTTGGGCATGCATGATGGTCGGGCAAGAGCAAGAAGAAGACGGGGTTAAATACGGGATCCTCAATTTATAACACAGAGGCATGTCCAATGGGGTAATGGTTTGGGGTGCCATTGCATATGGTGGCGGTCACCTTTACTTTTCATTAAATGTAATGCGATAGCCCGACGATACATCCGAGAGGTCCTGGAACCTCATCGCTTACCTTATCTGGGAACTCTTCTCAATTTAGTTTTCTAGCAAGACGATGCACGACCACATGTGGCTATGGAATTCTTTCAACGAGATGCAATCAATTTCCTATCTTGGCCACCTCGCGGTCCAGACTTCTTATCGATTGAACATGCCTGGGATATTGTAGGTAAGTTTTTGCATAATTCACCTCATCTCCCACAAACCCTAACGGCGCTACGCCGTGTTGTCCAGTTAGCCTGGAATGACATCCCCCAAGAGAACATCAATCACCTCGTGAGATCCACGCGTAGGCGCGTACAGGAATGTATGAGACACGGCGGAGGACAGAAAAATCATTAATTTTTTTTTGCTTTTTGACAATTAAATGTGTTCAATTCTTTATGAAGTTTTTTTTGTTGGGTGCAAGAAACGTACACACCGAAAATTATCGAAATAAAACCATTTTTACGGGGCGTTCTTTTTTTTATGTCACCCTGTATATTTTATAAAGGGCGAAACAGTGGTTATCTCAGACGATTCCTTGACGGAGAGTAACTTACGAATTATAGGTGCAAATTTGAAATTCATCAATGTGCCTTGAATTGCGGCTTTTACTGCTCTAAATTGAAACAATTTCCAGAAAGTTCAGACGGACAGAAAATAGGCGTTAACCTCAATAATTAACCTCAATAAATTAACTGTAAAGAGGTAAATTCGCGGTTTAGTCAGTCCATAAACAAGTAGCCTGAACCACGAACCGCACCCTCTTCAACCTAACCTGTTTGATTTTGCTAAACGGTTGCTGTGGCCCGTATTTGCATTTCCAAGGAAATAAATTTCCCGAAACCGTGGGATCCGAGTTGATTGACTATTTGCTTAGGAATTCGAGAGTTCTTTTAGGAAGCATTTAAATACAAGTTTTGCTTTTCCCCGAAAGACGTAATTTTCAGCACCTCCTCCTCTTACTGGGGGCCCCTGCCAGTGTTTCTGAGAAGATCGTCTTTAGAAATTGGGAACTGAATTATGAACTCTGAAAATAATCGAGGACTTTCATTTATAAAGCAACGTCTTTTTTAAAGTATAATTTTATTGGTTTACGCTGGGTTACAGGGTCTTCGAAAAGGAATTTTGTACATGGTCTGCCGTAATGACTTGCGCTCTCTGCGAAATTCTGAATGGAAATTAACACTTGTCCTGGCATAATCGCCGGCAAATTGACAGCTTTCTGTCCATGAGATAGGTCAGTTGTCGTAATAACAAACCTACGCCCCTCCCCCCCTCGAATTTTTTGGTTTATTCAGTTTGAGCGCAACGCTTATGCAGGAACATGCCTAAATATGTGGCATGACGCCCCCTAAATAGGATTTTACTCGTTATCAGTAGTAAAATTTTATGGTATCGACAAGATACAATCGCCATTAGTAAGTTAGTTGAGAAAAAAGATGGTATCTAAGCGCCCTTTTCCTTTGGTATTCCTTCGATACTCGTTTAGAGAGAATGTCTAATGAGTCCCCATCAAATGCGCATTTTCCATTAAACTTTGCTATTAATTTACATTTTACACCGAAAGTTCAAGCATCTTTAATAAATTAAAGGCCAAAATCAATAAGAAGCTTTACCATTTACCGCTGAACTTCTTTTGTCGTTTAATTAAAAATTAACGAAGGAAGTCCGCCGGAGGCTGGCCCACAAACGTCACTTAAATATCTTACAGCTGAATAAAGCTCCACCTTTGTAAGACAAAGTCTTCAGGACTTCGTAGTTGTTCAACAGGTTTTCTGCAGTAACTATCTACATTGGAAATTCTAAATGAGATCTTGTGTAACAGTAGTTTACAAGCACGTATTGCAACGTTTGATTAAAAGCATTAGAAGCATTGGAAGCATTACAAGCAAAGCGACAAACAACAATTGTATATCCATGGAAAATCGACAGTCTCCTTAAGAATTATATAGACTTGTAAATAAACTGAATAATATGCAAAAACCCACTTCATTTTGCTTGTCTGCCCGATAATTTTTTACGTTTCCTTTAACTCGGTTATTTTTACTTAATTTAGTGGTAAATAATGCCATCTGGTCGCAGTTGGTCAACAGATATCCGAAATTCGATCATTTCTAAGTGGCGGTCGGGTATGAAACAAACAACCATTGCCAACCAATTGCAACTGAATCGAAGTATTGTCTCTCGTCGAATCGAACGTTTTTAAATTCGAAGAACCGTCGTGAACGGACCGAAATCTGGACGGTCGAGAAAAACCGGCCAAAAAAACGGACCGAATTATCGAAAATTTGTCCCGGAAAATTCCGTTTCGCACTGCAGAGGAGTAAAAAAAAAAGTTAGATCTTGCTGATGTTTTCATTAGGGCTGTTCAAAGACGTCCGAGAGAACGTAAACTATTTGGAAGGAAACCGACCAAAAGAACCATTTATTCTGCGAAAAATAGACGATTTCGGCTGAAATTCGCTGAAGCGCACGTTAATTGGACGGTGGAAACATGGAAAACAGTGCTTTTTTCGGACGAAAGAAAATTCAACTTGCGTTCAAGTGATGCCTGGGTGCGTCGTCCCGTTAACGAGAGGTTTGATCCAACATACCCTCAAGCTACCGTAAAACATGGAGGGCGAAGTGTCATGGTGTGGGGATGTTTTTCGGGAACTGGGGTGGGTTCACCGATTAAAATCGATGGGATAACGGGCCGATTTTCATATTTGAGAATTATAAGAGCCGCAACGATGACGTTCGCCGAAGAAAAATGACCGCTGTCGCGGAAATTTCGACGCGACAATGACCCCAAGCACACAGCTAAGATGCACAATTTTTTCGTAGGCCGTCGCATTCGCGTAATGAAATGGCCTGTCCGGAGCCCAGACTTAAGTCCCATAGAGAATCTCCGGGAAATAATTGACCGTAAAGTGAGACAGAAAAATTCACAAAAACTTCAAAATTGCGATCAGCTCTTTGGCGTTATTGTTCGAATTTGGAATTCCATTCCAGAATCAACCCTCATGAATTTACTGGAATCTATGGGTCGTAGATATGCTGGAGTGATAGAAAATAAGGGCTGTGCTACGAAATGTCAGATATGATCCAGATCTAAATGCATTTAATTACATGTTGCTTCACTTTTGAAAGCTTCGTCAGAAATATTGTACGATTTCAACTGGAGCTCTTACTTTTCTTTCAAACTTTCTTCGCCATTGTTATTTGTTAATAACTTTATTCAACTTAGTAATAAAATTTTGAGAACCGCTTAATATCCGTGAAGGTATAAAGCATAATTTTATTTGTTGCTCTACTTTTGACTGATACTGTACCCCTAAAAGGCAATCAGCTGCCTGTTAGCTCCAATTTTTCGAACATTTTATCTTGTTAGGATAAGTATGGCTTGACATTTACGAATATCACCGTTCGAGTCGAAAACTCGTGTATCTCTTAAGTATTTTCCAGCTCCAGTGCATTAACTAAACCTTCTGTCTAACCTGATTGATCGATGTCTCAGATTTAAGTGAAGTTTTCCAGAAAAACAACCCCTGAAGTACTTTCGCTGCTGCTGAATATTCATCACACTTTGATAGATACGGATATGATTTAATGCGCATAATCTGTTGCTGTTGTGACGCAATATTTTTGGGAAACGGCTAGAATTTGTCAAATTCAAAGCGAACTGATATCTAATTTATAGTCACAAAGACCCCTCCCCCTTCCCTTCCCTGACCCCCCCTCCCCCCCCAGCCACCCGCTCCCACCACCGGATAACTCTCTAGAATTACTTTGGTATCACTTATAAACCCGGTGAGAATAGAGCAATCAGAAGTTAATTTGCAGTAACAGTCTGCAAGGGCTCCAACAATGTCTTCCTTAATTTAACCCCGCTTAGAAACCTGATTAAAAATTACGGAACAGCGGTGAGCATTCTATCTCGAATACAAATATCCTCTAATATTCGAAAATCTCAGACAGGGTTTGTCTCCATTTCCCCCAGGGAAGGATAAATGGATTCTTGTAGGCTTTTGTCTCCCTCTCTCTTTTTTTTTTTTTTTTTTTTGTTTTTTATTAGAGCGGAATATTATATTTCGAAATCCATTTTGATAATTTATTCTCGCCACTAAGATGTAAATGCTTCGTTTCAGACTTGACAATGCTTGAAGATTAATAACCCGTATTTGTATCAAAGTGTAGTGTTCAATACGTTTTCACTTCCAATATCCTCAAAGCGAAACTAAACTGCGACGAAATAGGAGACACGGTTGGACGCAAAGTCAGACCCAAGATGCTCAGTAAAGTTCGGTGTCTAGTTTACTTGTGGATGCGGCCAAGAACTTGTCCGATATAATAATTTAAGTCTCATACATTATAGTTTGGTTTCCAGTTAAAACATTAATGGTCCGTATCAAGTTGGGACAGTTTCCCAACCACAATTAACGGTCTATTATGAGTTACCTTTTGTTTTTTGCTAGTCAGACCTAATAAACCATTTTGTTTTTTCAGAAAAAACTCGAAAGATTGGTGTCCTGCGTGTCGCTCCAATTCTGATGTATTAAGTTGAATTTTCGTACTTACACTAACCTTCAAAATCTACACGATAGGCGTAATTTACAATTTTTGCCTCCGACGGTGTGTCCGTATACCGCATATTGAAATCCCAATTTCGCAACTTTGTCCTATGTAACCGACTTCATGTATTTTATGGTTGCGTGTACCATGTGCCAGGGTAGTCCCAAAAGTACCCGATCTGACCCTTGAAGAAGAAAGAGTTTTGTAAAATATTACGTTGTTTCTCAACGCACTTTTTCTAGTCATGCGCTGTGCGCTCTACGAGCCCTAACAACTCAATGTTCGGAAAACTAAAACTTTTCAGAATAATAATAATTACCATTTTTTGCTTAATATACAAATTTATGCAATTTATTTCACAACATAACTCGTTCAGTGGAATATAAGCTATTCCGGAAAGTACCAGAACCCAATTCAGTGCAGTACATCAACAATAACAAAATAATGAAAAACAGGGCAAAAAACGGTGATAACGAAACGTTTGGAATTCGAATTTATTGTTATATTTTTCCATTTTTGATATTTGTTCCAAATATTCAAATTCCAAACAAAAGCGAGTGTCCGAAGTCGAATTTAAAAACGCGATCTGACGCGATCGTAATTTCTGTAAATTCGAAATTAGGTCGTGTATTTAATTAATTTAATTAATTAATCAATTATAAAATGGGGCGTGGAGAAGCTACAAACGAAAATTTTCATAAATCAGCGATAAAAAAAAATTGTCAAGGACGAAAAATCCTTGGAATTGCTGAAAAGTTAGACTTACCCAAATCAATTGTGGGATACGTTCTAAAATTCTACCGGATATAGAGGTAGCACTGCAAAGAAGGGTAAAAGTACGGGAAGACCAAGAATAGTAACCGAAGCAAATCGTAAATTGCCAGTTAAAATATGTAAAAAAGGACGTGGGAACACTGCCAGGCCCACAACTGCCGATGAAATAACCAAACAGGACACAAGTTATCTAAGGAATGTTGGAGGGAACGGATGCACAAATTCGGACTTAGTTTTCACAAAGTATTATTCAACATCGAACAAAACAGTGTTCGACAAAAGTATTGTAGACTGAAGAAGAACCTCTTCCAACAGAGAAATAAATGTTAAATCGGCATCTGTGGGACAGATCAAAGGCCTCCTGGACTGTTCGGAGATTGGGCAAAAGTTATCTTTAGTGATGAATCCACGTTTAAGGTATGTGTTGGCGATTATAGGCGACGAGGTATTAAAAATAAAAATGAAGCGTGGCACAACGACCGCCCAAAAAGAAAGGTCAAGTTCCCCAATGGCGTTATGATATGGGGTCGTGTGTCGTCGGAAGGAGGTTCGGGAAAATATGAGTTCATAAATGGCACTGTAAACGCTATAAAACACCAGCAAATTTTAGAAAGGAGCCTTTTACCCAACATCGAGAAGAATCTTTTTCCAAACGACTATTTTATATTTCAACAAGATGGCGCGTTCTACTTGGTTAAATGGACAAAAAAATGGTTCGGGGATCACGACATTAATGTCCTGCCGCAGCCCTCAAGGAGTTCAGACTTGAACTTGATTGAGAATTTATGGCATAAAATGAAGAAAAAATGACGGAATAGAACACCTGAAATTAGTGCGGAATTAAAAGCAAAAATCACTAAAACATGGGAAAATGTTGCTCCTGACTTAAGCCACGAACTAATTAAATTAATGCCGATTCGAGCAGTTAATAAAGCCAAAGGGGACGTGACGTCACATTAATAATTTTTTCCTTTCGTAATTCCGAATATCTTGTTATGACTGTTTTTTCCTCTATTCTTCATTATTTTGTTATTCTCGATGCACTGCACTGAATTGTGTTCTGGTATTTTACGGAATAGCTATATTATTGAACGTGTCGTGTGGTGAAAGAAGCTACATAAATTTGCATATTAATTAAAAATAGTTATTATTGTTCTTCTAAGAATTTTTGTTTTTCTGAACATTTAATTGTTAGTGTTCGTAGGCCCTATTTATAGAAAGGAGGTCTGAATTATTCAAAATAGGCATCAACCTCGGACTCCACCTCTTCATTATTGGAAAATCTCTTTCCACCGAATCATTTTTTCAAGTTCGAAAATAGAAAATAATCTGAGAGGGCTATATCCGGCGAATAGGGTGAGAAAGGCAAAAGTTCAAACCAAATTGATTGATTTTGGCCGTCGCGATGACGGAAGGGTGGACTGGTGCGTTGCCTTGATGAAACAAGACTTTCTTTTTCGCGAAATGTAGTCGCTTTTTCTTGATTTCTTAACTCAAGCAGTGCAATAAACTTGTATAATATTCTTCGTTCAGTGTTTTTTCCTTTAGGGAAATAGTCGGTAAAAATTATCTGAAAAAACTGGCGTCATCACCTTTCCAGCAGATGAAACGGTTTTAAGAGCCCACCCCCCCTGAGTCCACGGTTTTGACCGTTCTTTCGCCTCACATGCGAAACGATGAACCCATGTTTCATCCATGATTATGAATCGACGCAAAAACTGGGCCTTATTGCTACGACACTTGCCAAACCCTCCTTTGAAACGGCCTCGCCGCGCTGGTTTTGCTCAATTGCGAGCAATCGCCGCACCCATCTTGCGCACCCCTTTCTCACATCCAACTGCTCGGTCAAAATGCGATGGACAGTGCTTTTTGAAATTCCCACCTTCGAGTGCAGTTTTGCGGATTTCCACCACAGTTTTTGGAAAGGTCAGACCTAGAGTGTCGTTTGGTTGACCGCGTTTGAGCTCCGCCGTCCAATATTTTACAGTTGTTAACGAAAGAGCAGAGGTCCTCAGAGTAGTCTCGTTCCGCTTTGATATTGGACGGGCCCAGATCTTTAGTAAGTATTGAGTCACGTGTGGCTGACCGAGTTTTTCCATGTTCACGAAAGCTCTAGAAACGTTCACTAAAAGCTGTTCCAAAACAAATAGAGATCGAGGTAGCGCCCTTAAACTTTAGACATAAACTTTTTAAATTGAGGTCTGGGTAATTTCAACAAATTTCTAACAAAGAAATCGCCATCTATGAGTCAGGTCGGGTGCCTCTGGGACTTTTCTCGCATAACGTGCGTCCAGCGTTATCGCTGGTCAATGCTCCAATTTCAACAGGGATTAATGTGTCCTATTGCACAGGAAAAATATTCACAGCATTACGTAACGACATTATTGTATTACCTGCGATGCACGTTCTTCTCGTGCATACGTTTTGCGTGTAGCACGAGTCTGCCCTAATGCCCTCCTAGAATGCCATTACTTTTACACTGATTTAATTCTAGGTGCGTTCCTGTATCAAATAACCCTTGTGTCGTGGATGGCGTGATTAATTGTCAAAGACGAGTTATAGAATACAGAACTCGGCTGCTTGATGGGTCCCCATCCTTACAAGAAATGACGAAGCGATATCGCACCCCAGGGAATTAATGCTGCTCAATTGGCCTAAATCAGAAGGGCGTCTACGGTTATGGATATACTGAAAAGCCGAACACCTAGATTCCCTTCTTAGTGAGTGCTGCCGAGGAAAAGTATAAAATACTAGAGTTTGAGAGTTAGTTTCCTTTATAATCGCGTTAAATTACAATCATCAAGAAATCCACACCAAACTTGTTACTTTAAAAACCAACAACGTCAAAGTTTCCGCCAGCTAACACCTGAAAACTTATAAATTGATTAAAGTTTACCAACTTTTCCGTTCGTGAAATTCGTGCTCATGTAAAGAATTAAAAGTTTTTCCTTTGGCCCTGGTTTACCACTGACTGGCGTGTCGTAAGATTTTCGTCTGCGATTTATTGCAAGGGCCAAATTCGGGCAATGATGATATCGAAGCTAGTTTCCTATTAAAACCTTCCTGAAAACGAACCTGGTTTTTGTAAATGCTTTCTTATTAATGTTAAGACGTAGGCCCATTCAGACAATAAGTAAATTAATTTGTATTTTAAGACCTTAAGTTACGCCCCTGTCCCGCAAATTATTTCCCAGCATTCTATAGTAAACCACCTCAAGAAGTGAAAGGGCCGTTTAGTGCGGGGAGATACGTTCGTTCCCTTTTGCGGCACTAAAAATTGGGATATATTTACGATAAGTTAAGAAAGCATATCGTATATCCTCATAGAAGTGCGTCGTAAAAGTACCCGACTAACGGTCACATTTCTTGAAAATAGGTACCAGACGTGCGAAAGTTGGCTCGGGAAGGCCGCACGCCTCTGCCTGGAGGTTCTGGCATTTTGGTACTTAAGATCTGGGAAGGAAGATTGCGGGGCTTTTTTTGACGAGTGATCCTATCCGAACCACTTAGGCATTTATTTTCCGGGAAATATATTAAAAAAAAAACAATATATACTTTGAGTGCAGGAACTTAACTGAACCACTAAGTTTATATAGTGGCTCGTTGTCAGTTAGTCCTAACTCGTCTGGTGTAAAATTAGTTAGCAGTAAGTTCAATAAATCGTTGTTATTGTTAAACGGGGTGTTAATTAATCGGAACCAGAAAACAGTGTCCCTGATAGTGGAAGTTCAGGGTGGTCCTTCAAACGTAACAATCCAGTCCACGTTCATCGTGAGTTCCACGTCAAGGATCAACAAACAATTAATGCTCATTTTCGGACCCTAACAACGTGCCACTTATCTAATATTAAATCACCTTTACTTTAGTCAACTTAATTAAAAATTTAGGGAGCTTCGAAAAGCCCTCAGCGCTAATTCTCGGGGTTTAAAAAGGGGGGACATAAAGTTGTAACATTTTCATTAAAGTAAGGACAATATAATATTGCCCGAACAACAAGCAATCCGTCCTTCAACTAAAAATGAGCGAATTCCAACATTTGCAATCGTGGTTGAAATTCTCAGAACAATTGTACAAAAAAGGGAGCTTCGGGTATTCGAGGTTTTAAAACCCCCAGCTAACAAGTTCGTTAAAAAGTTTTAATCATCTGCATCGGAGAAACACTCAGATTTATTACCCAATATTTTTTTCATTTACATACCGGACAATACGACTGTGAGGGAAAAAATCTAGTTATGGAAAGTTTGGAGTGACGTAGGAAGTTCGAGAACGCGGAGAATGTGACATAACAGTATACGTACGTGAACGTGTGTGAAAGAAGACCAGAGGAGTTTGAAGAGCTAACGGGTTGTCAGTGAGAAAAACCTCAAGTAACTGCCGAAATATCAAAGGCGTGCTTTGAATAAATTCATTGGTCATCTACCGCCAATGCCAGATTCGCTAGGGTAATGAGCAGAAAAGGCTCGCCCGTTAACGTTTAGTCAAAGCGCCGGACATAATGGCCAAAAAAGCTATTTTATTCTTTTTAATTATTTAACATATCCAGTAAATAATTCACAGTCCGTCCGGCCATCCAGCTTCACCACAGACATTTCAATAGAAATAGATTTTAACCTTACCTAATTAAAAATGAATAATTTAATATGGCGATTTAAGTTCTAACGAAAGGGCCTTGTTTTGACCCGATATGTATTCACTCCGGACTGTCAGAAACTGTCGCTCGACCAATGGTCATTGTATTTCGCTTTCAACGTCAACGCGGGTGTGAGTGGGATATGTCGATTTTATGGTTCTGAGCGAGTGCCATTGAGCACGTGGAAACACGACGCAATCACATCAAGATGGTCGAATGCTAGGGGTTAAATTTTTGTGTTTGGTGTTTTAAGTACAATATCCCAGAGAAAAATTTCAATAGTGCAAGGTGGCGAGGGCCCTCCCCAACCCACTGAAACAACGAATGGCATTTGCCATGTCACGAACGGCGTTGGTCGATAGGGATATTGAGTAATCACCCACTAAAAGAACGAACATTCTTTGCGCCTTGTCGAAATTAAACATCTGCATTGAAACTAGAACTTATCTCTACTTGAGAGTTCCCTCAATGTGGGGGAGCCATGTTTCCACGTACCTTGTAGATTGTGAATATAATTTCCCACAAATCCGCCCGTCCAAATCCGAGCTCGCCGGCACCCTTTTGCGGTACTATTTAAGTACTATGGGTAAGGTCGGATTCCCACTTGCCCCCGCATCGTTCTGATCGAAGTCGGGAGTCCCACTGACTACAACACGGAGCCCAGTGCGCCAATTCTCCACGGATCAAAATCGTGGACTAAGTGTTTAATTAGCTGCTCTTCTCATAGGGCTTCTTTTTTTCTAGTCGACTCATTTCAAGGCAGAACAGGCTAGGAGATGGCCAATGCAATATTTTTCTTATCATTCTTTTCCTTCTGTGCGAAAAGAGCTTGTCAATTTCACCGTAGGACAATGGGGAGAAACTAGAACGTCTATTACGGATTTTTTTTTTTCGTTTACACATACATATAAAATAACAGCTCTGTTATCGATCATTCCGCACTCGCCCCGTCATCACAGGGATATGAAATAAAGAAATCATTGTTAAGTAGTTTTTCAACGACAACCTTAACAACACAAAGTATCCGAAGACGGCCTCTCGCACATTCAGCGAAATGCTTGATACTGGATATTGGGGTCAAGCATTTTATTGAGGGATTGCGAACATTCCAGCTTAACGATACTTTCGGCCACATAAATGCGTTATGCTTTTTGATTCCAGTGGACTTGGGAGAGCTTAGTTGTATTACAATGAGTACGAGGAATGATGGAACAAACGTGGATGAACCAAAATCCAGTTATTACAGTGCTGTAGTTATGACGAGTCTCTCTGGGAACCTGGGGGGCCCGCGTTTGTATATGTAGGACCGGCTAAAAGGCTTGAACGTTTTGTTTAACGTTCTTAGCTGAAGGCAACGTTTTGCCTGTCCAGACCGGAACGTTGATGTAGTGTAAAGTCGACAAAACTATTTTCCGTTCCCTGTTATCTTATTTTTCTTATCCCTTGTGTCGCAAACTTATCAAAATCGAGCCATGGAAATATACTGTACCACCTTCAAATACGGCACCCATTATTTTCAAATAATTTACACTTTATTCCGAATATATTATAAAACAGTTCAGGCTCCGCAAGAGATACAAACGGCAAGATAATATTTCAAACTTCTAAGTGAATTCTGGCGCTTTCCCGTGAAAAGATAATAAGTTGGTATGAATGTTAGAGGTACTTTTTAGCCTCCCGGAAACTCCGGACAAATGGTAATTTAACTCTCTTTTCCGAGAAAGTTTCCCATTGAAAGTTGAAAACTTGACTTTTTGTTGGCTTTATTAATATTGAAAAATTTGCTTTGTGAATTTCACGTAAGAGTAATTGAAAATTGAATGTGGGTACTTTGACTGGAATTCGGATGTTAACCGGAAGAAGATGGTGGGGCAACTTCTGCATTAAAATCGTACGGATCGCTTGTGCCGACGTTACGGTCTGACCTAATAAGATCTTGAGAATCGGTCGTTTCCAAATGCTATATTTTACCTTTGATATTTAGGTAACGGATGTGCCGAAAGGTACATAGATCCCCCCCCCCCCCCTCCCCTAATACCGGTAAGTGCAAATTTTAATTGAGCAAGGAATCACACAACATTGCACATATGGTGGCAATGAAACGATAATATAGGATGCACGTTTCATACAGTTATTGACAATAACGCATTGCCAATTCGCCATTTTGCCTCTAACTGCGTTGCGCCCTTATGCACTAAAAAGGCCAAATCTATAAATTTATTTCTCGAAAGGAATTGTTATGAATAGCTCTTAAGTTCTGCTCTTATATCAAAGTTTAGTTGATGTCATATTTCTTACTTAACGCGAAAGACTTAATTAAAAAAAAAACTTTAAGGCGGTTTTCCATAAATTTAAGTTAACGATTTTTTAACTGAGTAGATTTTTGTACGACTTAAGTCCGACTGAAAACAAAACCTTATGGAAGTCCCGTCACGATGGTTCGAATACCGGAATTTAAACATTTTCGTTATGGAAAAACTCGATAAAAATAAAAATAATAAGGAATTGAGAAGGGCAAGTCGCGATGCGCGTGATTATCTTGCCCGTAGCTTCGCACAAGCGTTTGTTTTTCAGGTATTTCAGTCGAACCGCGTCGCTTCGTCAGTTCGTACATGCTGGAAATCGACTTTCAGTTAGACTGACGAATATCTCGGAAAGTTTTCAGAACCGAAACTCGCAAACGTAATATCAACTCATAAGTCAGTTTAATAATGTTTAATTTCTGAGTTTCTTTCGGACAATTTAAGATGCCTTGTGGAATTTTTGCAGTTATAATTTTGTCACATATGGGTTAGAAAAGGGGCACTTGATGGTAAATTAAAGTGTAGATCTTATTGACCTTTTCAAAAGTAAGTAGACGTTGAAAAGTAATTATTAAGGCCTCATCGAAAATCGCCGTTCAATTTTCAATTGATCACGCACGAAAAATTCACTTTTTCGTTGATGCATAATTTGGGTGGATATGACGGTTGTTTCTTCGTAAGATGCGGGCACGAAATTTAGTCGCTTCGTTGAAACACCTGCATATTTTAAATGTTAAAATAGTAATTTCACGCTTCGAATTTATTTAAATCCGAATAAAGGGTGGGCATTTAAAAAGCGGCGAGAAGCCCTTTAAATGCCGCAGGCGTTTCCCTCATAAATGTATCTGTTATCCATTGTCAGTCTGATGAGCTACATTAAAAATACCACTTTTAACATGCTCATATAACACTCCAACAAATGCGTTATATTTAACTGGGGAACGTGGGTAGTTTAATTTTAACGCTAGTTTTAAGGAGACCTGTCGTTGCACACATCAAATTCCTAAAAAACTATTAACATCTGCAGAACCCGCTTGGTCGCGACGAAAATGTGATGTTTTCAATGGTGAAGTCAACCAAAACGAGTTAATGGTATAATTGGAAATTATGCGCGCATGCGCAGGTGCGATTTATATACTCCTACGTTAATTGAAGAATCATAGTCTTGCGTCTTTCCAGTTTAAAACGTCCAACGCAGCCAATTGCGACGTTCCTGCAGCCCCGGCTCGGGCGTTTAAGGCACCTTTCGATCATGCACTTAATAGTACCACATTTTCGACAGTACCACATTTTTAACAATATCGAACGTCGGTGTTCGATTGAAGTTAAATTTCGCTTGGTGTCGAAAGGTTCGCCTAAAATCGCGTTTGGCTTAATTTCTAAGCTTTTGTCGGTGTTTATGTGGTCAGGTCTGCGCGATTTCTTTTATAATCTGAATGAAGTGAAACTTAAGAAGACGTTTAAGAGTAACAGCGCAATTTAAGCCTTTTGAAAGAGCAAACGTTTCAGTTTCGGAGAAGTTTTTGCTGAAGTGACTCGTCGCCATCTTTTCAGCTATTAGATATGCATCGTTATTGAGACGTTTCAATGATGAATTCGTTGCATCCTTGGAATTGTATTCGGTCTCCAAAGTTCTACCCGCTCTTTGGTGCGCGTAAGGTTCTTTCAATCTCGAGGCCCATGGGATAATCTCTAGATTTAAATTGAAATATTAAACTATTTTCCGAGTGCGGTGGTCACTGTGTTTTCTCATTTATAAGGTTGTTCGCAAAAAAAAATAAAAGAGGCAAACGGACGAAAAAGGAGGACAATCCGTCCGAATCGTACAGAACGTACTTACAGCAAAAATATATTTAATAGAGGGAGAAACGTCATTTGCTCCCCATTCCTTGAGCCATCTAATTTAGATTGGCCTCAAAAATATCAAAGAGAGAGGAAATTCCCTGTCACCTTCCGAACTGCCGCCCGCCTGAAGGTTCAAATTACGAAGGAAAAAGTCAATTATCTACATAAATCATTATCCGAGCGCACAAAGCAACACACTTCGGATACATTGACACCTCCAATCCTTCCGAATTAATTTTAACCCGCCAATATTCTCTCTTTTTTAGTACCAAATGTAAATTAGCGCCCATCAATTTTCACCCAGCCGACACGTCACATTATAGTTAATTTTTCCGACATCCCCTTGGTAATCCGTTCCATAAAAGCTTCTAAAATATCGCCAAACATTTCACGAGTTTGTCCCTGCCGATTATCCGGATTAAACATTTTTTTCTACGTCAAAACTTTTCTTCCCTTAATATTAGGAAAAGGTGTAGCCCGAAGGGATTAGACCGGTAAGCAATATAAATGGAGGTGTTACAGTAATGGTCGTGGAGTGAGTTGCACGGTAGGGGACAATCGGAATAACTTATTGAGCTGAACTCAAAAGGCACTTCCATGAAATCCATACATTGGGAAAATAGGTGACATGGAGGCCTGGCAAAGTATGAACCATTTCCCACATCAATAGAATTATTTATAGGCAGCAGGGAGATTTTCTTACATTACATGTAATAGTTATTTACCGGGTGGAAATGTAATGATTAAAATTGATAATTTAAAATTTATCTTTTGTTAGTGGACACTCCACTAAAGCTTCGAAGTAAATCTCATTAACTCTTCATTGCTAGTCAGCTACTTTGGCCTGATATCACCTTGAAGTTTTAATTGAATCTCAAAGTAGTTTTACTTTGAAGAGAACAACTGAACAGTAATTAAATTTAATGAAATGGCATTGCCAATGTGGATGCAATATTCAACGTGAACAATGATAGAACCTGGTGTTTATTACTGGGCCAGGAGAAATGGGAGCACCTCGCGCTCAACCCAAACGTGGCTTTTGCGCACTTTGTCGCACGATTTTCTAGTGTATTTTTGTGAGGAAATAACACACTACTTGCACCATGTTACAGCAAATAAATTTATCATTCTTCATACTGGGCCGGTTGATGCATAACAGAAATTTGCAAGGAAAATCGCAAAACATTTAGCTAATTTCGATTTGTTTGAGGATTCGCAATATCTTAAATCTGACGAAAGCGAGTTTCCAGGGATAGCAGCAAACTTAATTTGAAACTGACCAATAGGAACAGGGCTCGCAGTTCGCGCTCCTAAATGCACGAGTGGATAAATCTTGCCTTATGGTTTAGAAGGCAATTTGAGAAAGAGAATTTCAGAACGAATTTGTAATCTGTTGCACCCTGTATAAATAAAAGAGCTAATAAAACTTAAACTTTTTTCATCTTAGAAGGATTTCGTAACTTTAGTTCCTGATATAAGCTGGTACAGCTCTCACGGTGATAGAGTAAATAGGATACTTTCACACGACCATTTGGCACTGGAGAGAATGACTACGTCCAAAAAACGATTCTGACGCGGTGTGACTGCAAATCCATGCTTTCCTTTCAAACGTCTATTATTTGTTAGCACCCAGTATAAAACTCACAGAAAAACTCTGAATTAATTATTATAGTGTAATAAGAATGGAAAGTCATAAGAACCAGCTTAAACTTGCACAAAACGGCCTTTTAGCTATTTCCTCTATTGATCAAAGGCTTCGGGCTTTCTGGAAATTCTGGCGTAAGTATGTGTTGTTTATACCGCCCGTACACAAGAAAACGTGAGCAAGTCCACCGATAGTTATTTTTAACTGTTAATAGTTTAATAAACCTTATAACTACAAAATCTATTAATGTACATCAGATTAGTTCATGATGATTTTTTTGAATAATATATTTTCTAGAGTATACATTCAAAATTACATAACATTACGCACTCAGTGACATTAGAAGTGTTACACCCCGTAGGAATAATTTTCTGGAATTAATGTTTCGGCAACAAAACGACTCTATAGAGAGCAGTCTACGGCCACCATGGATGCCTAAACAGAACCGCGATTCGTCGCTGAATACGACATTATGCCATTCTGCCTCCCAATGCTGCCGTTCTCTGCACCAGTCCAAACGTTGATGACGGCTGCTGTTAAAGGTAGCACCAATCGAGGAGGGTATGATAAAAGTCCAAAAGTTGAAATGCGAAGATATAGAGTTCGCATACTAACAGGTCCGCCTTCTTCTCCAGACCATTGGTCACCAAGCTGGCGCGTAGAGGCAAAGCGGTCTCGCAGAGCTGGTTGTCTGCAGCGTCGATCTTGACGCTCCGTGGTACGCCTCGGTCGACCAGTTGGTCTTCTACGTGTTCCTCTACCTTCTTCTGCCCACACATCGATAGGCAACAATTTTACCCCTGTCGAAATCGCTAAGATGGTGATATTGTTGATGTGTTCGGACCCTGGGCACTTTGGACAAGTGGACAGAAACGTGAAAACTAAAAATGTCTGCACCGAGCGGGTGGCACGAACCGTTGTCTTCACAAAAAACTAAGAAATGAAACTTTGTTTTGCAAAAGCTGTTGAAGATGAAATGTTGATAGTGGCATCATGGTCTGATTTCTATGCGGTCATTTTGTTGCTGAAACATTCATTCCAAAAAATTATTTCTACTGGGTGTAACACTTCTAATGTCACTGAGTGTACTTAAAATAAACACTATTAACTAGTTTCAAATTCTTAATCTTCATCACTGTATTTGTTTAGGATTTAATAACAATTTTATTATTATCATTATTATTTTTAATCTGTCATGAGGTAGGCCAGGGTGATGTGTTCCCTGCGTTACGCCCATGGTTAGCGTTATCGTGCAGGATGGAATCACAACGCTGCTCTGAAGATTAAGCATAAGGTGCCTTGTCGGCAGGAATTTTCCTAGCGGTATTCCTTATGATTTTAAGAGAGTCGTGTTTGCGTCTAGAGTGGGAACCTTTTATAAAGAATGAAATCCTGCATGATAACTGCTTTATGCTACGCTAAACAGTTTTTAATTGCATTGTAGTCAGGGTACGCCCATGGTTAGTGCCCAGTGTTTTTTATACTTAAGACTGGAAAGACCTCTTCATCGCTCTCTTTCTTTAATGTCGTCACAAATAAGCTGTACGTGTACGACTCTGTTAACAAGTAAAAATGTACAAGTTTTAAGAATGAAGCACTGAGTTTATACTAAAAAAAAACTTCCACTTATTTCAATAACGACAGAATTTGTTGGTCTGGGTATGAAGAGGGAGATTGCTTAGTTGGGCGGGTTAGGAACTATGATTTTGATCACATATCCGACACCGCTGCAAGACGAAGAGAAGAGAAAAGAGAGTAAAACTACTTCAATTATCCATTAAGTACTAAACCCGAGGAATTCCAACCAGGGGCGCACCACCACCAAGAGCCCCTACGGGCTATGGCCGCGGCGGATGCGGCCATCTAGCGAATATCCATACCGGTCGCTTTTCTGGGAATACTGCGCAGGCCCACCGAACTGCAAATCGCGGCAATAGTCGCAACTGAGAAAGCTTCTCGTGACTAGTAGCATATTTCCCAGCCATAAAGCACCCTTGGTTGTGGCCTGACGGGCATCGTGGTCTAGCACCCAGATGGTGTTCTTGGAATAAGTATCGAGGTACATGGGCGTAACTTAAGGGATGAAAGTGCAAATAACTTAACGAAATAAACTACAGCAAAACCGATAACTTAAAGTCCCTAAAATGTCTTAATTGCTTGATTTTCGACCATTCTACTTCTTCTCCCCCTTAATCTCGAGTCGTGTTTCGTGGAGTACATGTACTAAGTTCTTTCAGGGCGATGAAGTCACTCAAGTCCGATGCAGACAAAGATGCTCACAGGGGAAAATTACCATTTTTTACGCGTATTTTTACAAAAAGGGCTTGGTCAGTGTGGAATTTGAAATTATGTGGATTTTTATGGAATTTTTATAATTGTCCACTTTTTCCTGACGAGTAATATTGAATTTGAGCTGCGTGGGCGTTGCAAGCTAAAAAATGTAAAATTTCGGACTTGGTCACCTTCTCTCGCACGCCGACGATGCGTCGACGCCAAACTAAATTCTGATGTCACGTATTTCGAAATGGACGCCGGCTTTCTGTAACTGGTTTCACTTTGGGGTTTTGCAAAAAAAAATAGTGACAAAAGCTAACACGAAATCCGCAGTTTGCCGAGCTGCCGATGGTTATCGCAGGGGTTTTGTATTGCTCGACGTAAATTTGAGATAAAACAATAGGCCGAGTTAATAACATTAAATTCGGCACTGGCAACCGCGTTCAATTCGCTTTAGGAAAGTCAAATTGATTTCGATTTTAATTATCACATCTGGGGATGTAAATATCAAATAATTGGTTATTTTGTTTTTAATCTGCTTTAGGATTAAAAAAAAAAACGCATTATGGGGAACGTTTATACAGGATGGTTCGTTGTATCCGAGGCAACACAAATGCGTATCATCGTGCAAGAGTCAGTTATTAATCGTGCCACCGAATAGTTTGTGAAAATATCAAGAGTAATCGGCAAGTTTGCTCCTCAAGAACAAAGTTCCGCTGCGCTTAGCTTCCAATTTACCTGAGATCAGTAAAATCCTGACTGTTCGTGATACTTATAATGTTTCTTGTACGACCGTAGTCACATACTAATAATATTAAATATTGAAGTACGTCGATCGTTGAAACATATTCCAATGCGACTTGTATGTCGTAACTTAAATCATTATTTCCCCTTGAATTGTGTCAAGTCAAGGTCGACCTTAGGCCAGGCTCGCTGGGACTTGCGAGCAGCAGACGAAAAGAATTTCAAAGCTCCCTCTTCCATTAATTTCTCGAAACACCGTTAAAATATTTAAAAATGTATATATATATACTGTTGTTTATTCTCCGAATATAGCTATTTCTAGTTTTAAAACTGTCATCGGGTACCTACTTTAGGAGGTAAAGTTGTGGCTGCACGTACGTACAAAAGATTTTTCCTGACTAAAAACCTCCTAGAAGGTCGTTGTGGTTTCAATTTTCATTATATATTTACCTTATCTAGGGAAAAGGAAAAAAGTAAAACAAACTGAGAAAAAAAGTGCTATAAAGCGTAAGTTTCAATTAAAGCGCCTTTCAGAAATCCTTTCCGGATATCTGGAAATCTTATCCAGAAATAAAGAATCTCATTAAGTTGTAATGTTATCTGAGAGAATGGAAACTAGAACGGTGGCGGCGTCGTCTTTTTAAGATCGGGATAACCTAAATGTGAAGTATTTGCCTCACTTATTTTAAGATTTTGGAGATTAGTCTTCCTTCAGTAGACGATGCAAAGGTCTGTTCCAGACAATAGAACTGAACGAATGCAAACTAAGTAGGTGTAGGGTTTTAATGAATTTTTTGCTGCTTTATTACCGTGCAAATGGCCTCCGTTTCATACTTACTTTCAGGCTTTTAGATATTAAAATGCGATGTCTGACGAGGGTCGTATGTGGAAGGAACTTCCAGAGCCTATGGCCATAATTAAAATATTAACCCTTTAAATTCGGGATTAACGTAGTTAAGCTTCGTTTTTTTTGTCCCACCCGAGTGTTATAATGCACTTAATTACTATTCAAGACTGGAAAAGCGACATTAGCCAAGGAAAAGTGGGAAAAGAATTGTTTTTTAAAAATGATTCAGTTCCAAAGCTGAGTGCGCACATTCATTCTACGGTTGTCAAGAAGCTATCGATATATCCGATGGCTTCTTCACATATATCGATAACACCTTCTCGAATTTAACTTATTAACTTCTTTTAGTTAAGATCGCTTTTATGCTGTAAATAACCTAATACAAAGTTTTTAATTACGAGTTAATAAAAACCTCATCGCTAGACTAAATTTTTCTTTTCCATGGTGGTCCATTAAACTATTTCATCCTCCATTCTCCCCAAAACTTGATAACGTTCTTCTCGCTCTTGATAAAGGCACAACCGCGAAATAGCCCATTAAAAATTAATTAATTTCTAAAAGTGGCGGTCTAAATTTAATTTATTAGTTTTTACTCAGTTACCGCGACAAAATTATCATTTTGCGGAACGTCCAAGAATTTACGACTTTTTGTCACAGGCCGCATTCGAAGTTTATCGAGCGTGAAAGGCCCATTTTTAGTTCCAGCGAGGATTACACCGAAAATTTCTATCATTAATTCCGAGTCTTTAATCGCCCTCAGCTCCAAAATGAAAGATAACGAATTATAGATTGGGGAAAATTTGTTATTGCTAAATCTCTTGAGTAATTGACTTCATTACGGCTTAAAAGCTAAACAGATACGAAACAGAAATAAGAAAATATGAGTGATTAAAGCATTGTGCAGAGTGAGGGGAGGTGGGTCGCTTGCAGGCCGACAGTTCCTATGAATTAAACTCAGACTTATTTTAGATGATGATATCATGAGAAATATCTGCTCGATGCGACACAAAGAATCACGGAAACGTGTAAAAAACTAACTCGTACGCGTTTAACGTAAAGTTTGCTTTTGGCCCTTTAATGACCCACCAACTCTTGATATTCAACGGACAGAATTGAATGGCAGTGTGATAGGAAATAATTGAGGTTATATTGGACATTTGCATCAGCTTTTGAAGGATAATTAATTTCCGCCCTCTGGTTAGTTCCATCGTTTTAACTCATTTATGTTCAGTTTAAATTGCTGGTTTTGTATTTGCGTGATAACTGAGTTATATGAGCTATAAATGACCAGTCAGTCGCAGTTAAACGAATCGTTTCTTTTTATTTCGAGTATTAATACTGCACACACGGCTGGCACAGCTTGAGTCAATTCGAATCTTGATCCGTTTAAATCTGCTGGAATTATCGTAATTTTACACTGACACAATGTGTGAGGGAACAGTGGAAAGCTCGCGTTACGAATATAATTAAAAAAGTGCTATCAAACTAAGAAGAGAAGTACATCAGTTGCTCGAGATCTCATTTCTCCGCTTTAGCCGACTCATCCGGAAGAAAGTCCCATTTTCAAATCTCAGGAACTGTTAAAAGACGTTTTGCTCAACTGCATCAATGGCGCGTCAACCGACTATTGCACTCGACATTACAGCCCCCCGACGTAAGCCCAAAGAGCTCCAATTTCAATGGACCAAATAGGGACACTAAATAATTTCCACGTGACATTTCGGGAGACCTTTGCAAACCCGAAGGTAGTTTACCTAACTATTTAATAAGATTCGAAATAATAAGCCTCTGTATTTCCGTAACCCCGTAATAAATAGCTCCATGCGATTCTATACAGGGGAAACAAATGACTACAGGAAGAGCTACTAATCCGGCATGACAGTAGTTCGTCCTTCTTAATATATGACCCGACACTCTGGATTGTTATTTGTAGGAGATGAAGGTGGTTTGGGCGTTTGATGAATGCTCTCTGTCTAAGGGAAAATGCACATCAAAGTCTATTGTCTATTATTAACGGATTACAAATTGTTGGGTTGCGTAACGCCATCCGACTGAAATTAGATTTTACTGTGCTTGGAAGTTGTCCGCAGCCTAAACGGAATGAGTTAACCGAGCCTTACCATTAGCTGTATCCCGAGGATGGGCTTTTCCGAGCTGTCAAAATGTCAGTATTTAACAGACACGTAATTTTAGGAGATTTCCTCGACGTGACACTAGAGTTACTGTTAAAATATTTGCCGTTTGCAACGTGCAAACAATTTACAGCACCTGCTGCATAATTTCAATTTCCCCATGCCGGAGCCTTTGACAACCTTTAAAACTAAATGGAAATACTCAATCTCCTCGGGAGGGGATTGAAGAAAAATAAACGGCATCCTGTTTTATTTCCACCCGAACTAACCTGCGAGCAAACATTTCGTATCGTTTAGATTGGAGACTGTTGTTCAAGGAGACACTCCTGCTTCTACAACGGAGGGAATGGTGATTCATAAATTTATAACACTCACGAATTGATGAATAAGTATTAATGCCAGCTCGCTGAGACGGACACGCACATAAAAGAAAGGCATTAGGCCACAAATTGCAGGCAATAACTCGAATTGAACGGTGTGTTCTAAGATAACGGGTACTGAATTATTTACCCCAAATTTCCGACTTGATTTAATGGATCATTTATTTATGGGTTTCGTTGGTATCTGGTTTCCGTTTAATAATTTCCATTTGGAAAATATTTCATTGTATGATCTTAGTCGCAACGTCATGCAAATTCATTGTCCATTAAGGTGATTAATGTTCTTCATATTGAAATATTACTTTTAAATAGTACACTCAAACTTGGTTATAGCGGACGGTCGCCTCGAACAGACTAAATATCAGTAATGTCCAGAGTGTCCGTTTAATTACATGTTACTCTTGTTCGAAAGTAAGGAACGCGTTTGTAACGAACGACCGGTTTTTACGAACCCATTTCGAGGAACAATTTGCAGGACCGATTGATTGTAACGAACTAATGTCTATTAAAAACACCATCCTGAAGAATTTATTAGGTTAATTCAAGGTAATTTTTTCCTGGGATCATCTCGACGCCGGTGAAGCCCCGTGTATTGGATCGTAGTCGATTTTGAGCGATTTTGTACGTTGAACGACAAAAGGAACTCGTACATCAAGATGACGAATGAGACGTTTCATTGTCAAAATGGGTAATGATTTGCTCACAATCGATTTTCGACAACATACAGTGGCACAAAAAAGTCTCCGTACGGTTAGTTATCACACAAACTTATGGAGTTTTAGAGGCAACACAAATAGTTTATCAACAAAATATATAACAATCTACAACAAGGAACATTCCTTAGTCCATTAACAATGATAATCAAGAAGTTAGTCAAAGAAATTCCAATTTTAGACGAACTTTTCTTAATATTGGACATATTCTTGCACAAAAAAGTCTCCGTACGATTTCATATGACTAAACTAATATTAACTAAATTTAATTGAATTATTGGAACAATAAATGTTTAATATTTTGTGGGGTTTCCTTTAGACTTTAACACTGCATGTAATCGTCGATTCATAGAATTAACTAAATTTGATGTTACATTAGGCGGTATTTTGGACCATTCTTTTAATAATGCTTCTTTTAACTCATTTTTATTAGTAATTGTATATGATCTTATTTTTTGCTCCAAGTGTTCCCACAGATGCTCAATCGGATTTAGATCAGGCGATTGGGGTGGGTGATTTAGAATACTCTTAACGTTATATAACAGCCATTCTTTTGCTAGACGCGAGGTATGTTTTGGATCATTGTCTTGCATAAAAATAAAAGATCTACTAAGGCCCAACTTTTCCGCACTAGCTTTAAGATTTGTTTTTAAAATGTTCACATACGCTTTACTGTCCATTATTTCGTCAACAAAACACAGATTGCCTATTCCTGCTGCCGCCATGCAACCCCAAACCATAACGCTTCCGCCTCCATGTTTGACCGTTGCAGATAAATTTTTAATTTCAAACTCAGTATTCGGTTTTCTCCACACTTTTCCTTTGCTATTCAATCCATGAATGTTAAATTTGCTCTCGTCGCTAAAAATTATGTTGTTCCAGAAGTCCTGGTCCTTATTTAAATGCTCTTTAGTATATTTCAACCGTTTTAGCCTGTTCGCTTTCGAAATAAAGGGCTTTTTGCGGATGGATCTGGCTTTATAACCGTTGCATCTTAGAACATTTCGAACCGTTTCGTCACTACAATTTAGGTTTAAGTCTTTTTTTAAATTTTTATTGATTTGCGTGGCGGTTACTTTTGGATTTTTCTTAATGTGACGCACAATATATCGTTCCTCTTGCGCTTTCAGAGTCTTTGGGCGTCCAGTTCTTGGTCTTGTTTTTACCATACCATGTTTTCCATAGCGCTCAATTGTATATTGTACCGTTGACTTAGATCTCTTTACCATGTTTGCTACTTTAGCCATTGAATGGCCCTCACAATACAATTTAATGATTAACTGCCTCAAATCGGCATCAATTTCACGATTTTTTGAATTCATGATGTACTCTTTGAGATGTTTTTAGTAACTGATACATATTATTGCGAAGCTAACCACATAGGAATTTTTATTTATCGGCGTTCCTTAGCAACAAAAAAGTTTATTGCGTACATCTTTGAATCGTACGGAGACTTTTTTGTGCAAGAATATGTCCAATATTAAGAAAAGTTCGTCTAAAATTGGAATTTCTTTGACTAACTTCTTGATTATCATTGTTAATGGACTAAGGAATGTTCCTTGTTGTAGATTGTTATATATTTTGTTGATAAACTATTTGTGTTGCCTCTAAAACTCCATAAGTTTGTGTGATAACTAACCGTACGGAGACTTTTTTGTGCCACTGTATATGGCTGTATTGGAAGACATTCTCTCGTTAGAAACCACGTGCAAAATAAACTGACTGACTGCAGAACAAGAGAGATAATATGTGTATATGATTTACTACCTCGGTATTACACAGGTTGTATGGTATGGTATGGTAAGGTAGGTTACATAGGTGCAAATAATAAAACATTTCTTCTTTTTACCTTTTTTTCTTCTTAACTGGCGCAAGTTTCGAAAGAAAATAATTTTCAACAAATAAGAATTTTTAAGGCGAACATAATGCTTTGTATGTATATATATATACATATCTGTAATGTACCTCCCGTATTATCTTACTGTATTTCTTTTGAGCATTTAGACACATCTCAGAACAGTTAAGCTATTTGCCGCATTTAGATACTATCTCTTTGTTCGGTACAGTAAATTCATTCTAATCTAATTTGCTGGGGTTAAGTTCTAAGTTCAGGCATAATCTACAAACTACCCTTAACGACGGGCAGTAGCATATAATTAATTTGGAACCCCTTGAAAGAGTCAGATTCCCTACAGGAGTCACGCCGATTCGTCTTCAGAAACCGATAGTTAGTGCCCAGTGTTGTCTTGCTCTTGTACCATTGAGAAGTTGAACAAAAACGTTGTACCTTAATTCCCGTATAATTCCCCACGGTCGCATTACATATCTAAATGTGAACTAGAATCGGATAGAATGCACGCCTGGCTATAGCGAACGAACTCTTTGGTCCCCTCGTGTTCTTCATAATCGAATAACCAGGTTCGATTCTATTCCCGTATCGTTCACTCCATTTATAGAATTCGCGAAAGTTTCTACTGCTGCAAATTAAGAACGTAGAAACAAGGAAAAAATAATCATCCGGCTCAATTATCAACTATCTAAAGCCGTTAGAAACATTTTATCAAAAATTATTAAAATCACGATTCGCAATACTTTTAGAACAGTAAAAATTCCCTCGGTCTATGAGGCAAAAAGTAGTCCTGCATCTTGCAAGAAAGACATTTTCGATAGTTTTTATAATTTCTTTTTTTTACATTTATTTTTATTTTAAGTTAAACAGCTGAACAAAATTAGGCCAAAAGCTAAATTAGGCTGCAGGAACTTATTAATATCGAAATATCCGGGTTCTTTCAATAATCCACCGCGAAGGTCGGTTCAAGGTGAATACACATAAACGGCAAACACATGGCGTCTCCAAATATTATGTCACATCGACATTCCAAACATTCCACTGCGAAGTGTTAAGCGCGCGCTAAAGGGGATGACCTCTTTAATAAAGAGATAGCTCTGAAGGAAGTCGGTCAATGTGTCACCGCCGTAGGTTAGACAGAGTTCGCAAAGTCCAGACGAATGTCCGATAAGGACGGAATGTATGTGACACACCGAGAGAGACGGGTTGATAATGTTGGGGTCCTTCTCCCAGATGTCTCTTTCGCTCGGTCGATTATAACCTCAAAATATTTGGTTTGATTTGAGTTTAGCCAGAAGATCGTTAATATTGCGTTATTTGTAACTTAAAAGTATAAAGTCTAATTTAAATATTTACTTTTTACTATGTACCATGTGGGAGATAATATTTCTTCATATCATAACAAAAAAAATGTCAGTTAACCTTAAGAAGAAACCAAATTACTTTAAGAGACTGGAAGATCGCCATATTGTATGCTGTGGAAGAAATTACAACAACCGGGAAATAATGGTAAATGAGCTTGTTTTTGCACTTTCGATCAGTGTTACGAATGGGGTGAAAAACTGCTATACTTGAAGCATAGAAAATCCTTTTTTAATGAGAAAATATTACATTCAGTATGAATTTTCCGCTAAATGTCTTGCACAAGTTGAACCATCGACAAAAGTGATTTGGGGAAGTGTAAAAAGGCGGGTGAACAACTTTATTCAAAATAAGGTATCTCCAGTTTTGGAGGACCGTCCTCTCGCCTTGAGACAACGTTTTCAGCTTATACAAGAAGGTTGTTCTGCTCAGTATCATTCAAATTCGGTTATAGCTAACTTGGGGTATAACGAACGGTCGCCTTAAACAAGTTAAATGTCGGGAATGTACAAAGCGCCTATTTAATTATGACTCTTGTTCGGATATAACGAACCATCAGTTTTAGCGAACGCTTTTCGAGGATTTTCTTTGCAGATCCGATTGGGTTACAACAAAGAAATGTCTATTAAAAAGACCATCCTGGAGAATTTATTAGATTAGTTTTAAGGTATTTTTTTCTCGGGATTACCTCGACGCCGGAGAATCTCAATGTATTGAATCGTAGTTGATTTTGCACGATTTTGGATTGCATTAGCTGCATTTCATTAGTATTGCTTGTTACAACTTGTGAAATGTACAAATCCGTCCATGCCCATTTCGCCTTGTATAAAATTTACGTGTATCTGTCTAGGTTTCGTTCATACTTCTAATCAACCACCCTTCAAGTGGACGCTGCCAGCGGCAGCCAAGGGGAACATATTACATACATATATGTATAGATACATACATATATTAATTAGAAGCGCATATAGTGAACGCCCGGCTGTGGTGAACAAAATCTCTGATCTCGTGTTCGTTATAATCCAGTTCGGTTATAACGAACAATCAGTATATTATAAATTTTATAAATAAGCCTAAAGCTTTGAATCTTATATTTAATCTTGCGCATTTTTTCATTTAAAACTGTGAATGATTTAAGTTGTTTCAGCACGAACACTGTTTGAATGTTCCATCTATAAATAAGACATTTTCGACCTATTTCCTCCCGTTAAGGAAGTTTAACTAATATAAACTGCGAACTTTAATAAAGGTACATCTAGGAACGAAACTTTAGGTAACAAAATAACTTAGCCTTATCGGAAGACGCGCCCTTTTATTGTTAAAGGACCGTAAAGGCCCACTCGCGTTAATACTTGAGCAGCTCTTTCAGAACTTGTTATCCCAAAGTGCCGATTTCAGCCTGTATCTTTTGTTAGATACTTTTCAACGGGACTTCAGTACAATAATGTGTTTCTTTGTGGAAATCGTTGAGTGAGCATGCTTTTTGTTTAGCAAACTGCGAATGGAACGGCGATAGTGTATGAAAGAATTTTTTTTTCGTGTGGGCCCCGTTTTGTTGCAAGTAATGAACTCATATGGGATCTATTTACAGCACCTTTTTGCTGCTTTGCCCGTAGAGTTTTAATGAATGCGAGGAAAAGGTAATCAGGCGATTGATAACTGCGACGAAGACAGACTACCGTCATTGACTGGCAAGCAGCACGTCCCAATCCGAGGACTGATGCAGTTCTATGTGATTTCGAAGGACGCAAATTACCTGCACACATTTCGTTTTGTAATAGATTAAAATTATTGAGACTAAAAACCGCAGCTACAAGAAAATTTATCTTTTCCCAAAGAGGCGAATAAGCACATGCTCAAACAGACCATCGCTTTGTGCTGAACTGAGTAGAATTCCCTATGAACATTATTTAGCATGTCCGGCGTAATGAACCGTCCTCGAATTAAGACGTACTATCTGCGAGTCAACGAGGGTCGCCTGTCTCCCTCGCACTTACTCATTGTGTAATTGTGTTTCGCTTGCACTCACTAAAACTCCTTGTGCACAGCAGCGATAAAGGTATTGTATAGTAATTCTGGTGTCCCAGACTCTAAGACGTAACAGGTAACTTGGAATCCGTTAAAAGTAGAACAGTAGCTAAAATACAAAACACAGGGGTATATAGGGTGGCTCAAAAAAGTCTGAATGGGATGATCTTACACCATATATGTAAAAACACGTGATATCGATTCGAATATTCGACGGATTCGAAACTAAAACTATTAGTCAAAGGAATCTAATACAATATCTTGAAGTCATCGACCGCGGTACAGCTAAGAGCCTCTGAAATACCGCAAACTGCTAAAATTAGTCGGCGTTAAATTCAGCTTCAACACAGCTTCGCTATCGCCAATTTGATTTGAAGCCTCAATATATCCAGACTGAGAATTCCTTCAAATTGGATTACAGAAATTGCTTTGCCACAATGTTCTCGTATATACAGAAATGCTCATAGGAGTACCTGTTACTCTCCTTTCGTATCTCCCCCTACCTACTACCGTCTTTGAGTAGAAAATTCCCAGTTTACAGACTTTTAACAGACATATAAAACTCGCATCCACTAAAAAACTATGATTGTTGTTGTAACACAAACTTTCTCAATTTTTCTCATATGTTTGTGTATGATTTGGCTTTTGTCATTTTTGAAAAGTACGAAGGGGTGTACGTAGCAAGAACATGGAACGGAATGGCCGATAAAATAATAAATGAATGTAGAAACAGCTTTTAATTAGTAAAAAAAATGAGTTCTAAGTGTTCTGTCCAATAGGAAAAATTGTTTGTTATTGTTTTTTCTATAAAAGAGTGCCAAAAACGAAATGTAAATGCTATATACAGGGTGTCTCTAAAAGGTCTGTACAAAATTCTACCACAGATTTCTGAGGTCAAAACATGACGATTTAACCCAATTTACCTTAGTCCAAAAGTGGACGGTTTTCGAAATACAGGGCGTCAAAGTGAAAATAAAAAAAAGCAAAAAAATTAATTTCTTGTTTGGTAATGCTGCTATCTACACAAAATGTCGTATCGGGCGGTTTTTGGGGATGAGAAATCAGAATCAGTTTACATTTTCGATGCACAATGTAGAGGGCGTTGTCAGCGCTCGATGAACCCTCTTTAAAAGGGCATAACTTTTTCATCACCCGGTATAAAATTTATTTATGACTAAACTTGTGTTTTCCTACATTTTTTAAGGAAAAAAGGTCTCTTGTTAAAAATCTCTACGAGGCTTCCTTCTTGAGATATTTGAAGCTTAAAGTTCGCTGCATGTCTTGAACAATAATTTTAATGTACTACATATCTATTTTTACAGTTGGTGGTACATTATCAACATGAATTTAAGATTAACGTGTTTTGATTTTTTTCGATCCAACCAAGAAATTAATTTTTTTGCTTTTTTTTGTTTTCACTTTGACGCCCTGTATTTCGAAAACCGTCCACTTTTGAACTAAGGTAAATTGGGTTAAATCGTCATGTTTTGACCTCAGAAATCTGTGGTAGAATTTTGTACAGACCTTTTAGAGACGCCCTGTATAGGTCGAACAATATTAAGGTATTCCTGCTTTACTGTCTTTTTTACATCAGTTCAGGGGTATCTACGTAAAGGCGCAATGTTTTAAGTTCCAAGTATTTTGGTCAGCACTGCAAATATCTCCGAAACCGTGGAATTGTCTAACAGAAGACCAAAAAAAAAAAAAAATCAACTCCTAGTTCGTAACTCACCTCGTATATTTCTGAGGATCAGAGAACGACACAAACGTCTTTTCTGATAAACTACGAATTCGTCAGGCCAATTCGCTGTAGGCGGACTTTTCTTTTAATGTGTGCTTAGCCAGTAGAAACTTCATTCTCCTTAATGCATTTGCATAGTATCCCATGGTGAAATTCGATTTCAGAAATATGAAATTCAACAATGCCTTAATCAAAACCATAGCCCGCTTCTCAACACTTTAACAAAAACTTCAATTTCCGTCTTCAATTTTACCAACTCCATGCAGTTGCGGCCTTCTTTTAAATGCAATATAATCAATTTCGCAATTTGAATTCGTTCCGAACTGCTTTATTGTTGTTTGAAGAGTTAACGTTTCCATTGTGTTTATCTGGGTTAGAGTTCGGTTTAGTCTGAAAAAGAACGCTTTGCAGGAGAGCGAGTTCAATCGACAATGTTTGCGAGCAGAGAAAATTAAGCTTTAATATTAAATTGCAAAATGAAAGTTTCATGTTCATTTTTAGTTAGTTCCGAGTAATACATTGTTTGCCGACGAAACATTCTAAGGGGAGAACGGACATGCGAATTATCACTTTTTTCATATTAATTTGTTCATAAGGGCTTATTGTTATTATTTTCGTGTGGAAAGTCAACGCGCGAAAATTTACGGGGACGGGGGGTTTTTTCCGTTTAAATAGCATCGCTCTCTTACTTCTCTTTCACAAATCAGCTACTCGTAAAACTTCGACTTCTATCTTCTCCCGATTGCCGGATACTCTCCACTTCAGCACAAACTTTTTGAATAGCCATGAAAATATTTTATACTCAAAGATATTTTCACTAACCCAGTTTCCCGTCCAAAGTGTGCAGCCCTTTTCGCTTAGCGATGCGCCCTAAAAATTCTTGGACAGTTTTTCATCGGGGTCAAGTGTATTATCCAATCATTTTCAAAAGACCTGCGGCATCCGGCAATATAGTTCGATTTTATTTAAGCAACGTATGCTTTTAGCCGTTGCTGCCAATTTTTTCGTCCGCCTCTTTATGAAGCCGAATCCTTGTTTTATCTACTTTTATAAATATAACTTCTGAAAGCGCTCCCTTTGATCCTTCCTTCATGGGCTGCCGAGATCCTTTACAATATTCCCAACTAAAAGGCACTTTCCCACTTGTTTCGTTCACGTCAAAGAAGCTCGAAATAAATGCAACACTTTCGAAAGTAAAACTTTCTTTTGCGTTTTTAGAGTATTTATGGTGTGCATTTCAAGGTAAAATTGTCTTCAAATAGGACGCTGTAGAGGAACTTCTGATAGGGCATCGCATTGCCTGGGGGGCTGGAAGCTGTGACCTCGAAAGTCTATTTTTTAAATGCACACTACCGGCTAAAGGTTTGGATGCAATTAAAAGAAAGTCATTTTTTCATTGAATACCCTGTGATTCCGTGAGCGTTTTCCATTTATACACTTTTGCCACACAAAAATAGCCGAGAAATTAGATTACGATCAATAATTTTGGCTAAATTTGAAGACAAAAAAAATCTCAAAAACATTAAACTTTATTTTGATAAGAAACACCATCATACACTTTTATAACAATTTCCATCAGTTTATTTAAAGTTTTCTGTTGCATCGATGTCCAGGCACTTTCCAATTTCTGCCACAATTGAGCTGTCCGTGTAGGGCCCGAAATTCGAATCTTCTAATCTAATTCTCCGCATAAAAACTCGTTGAGTTCAGGCGACTGTGCAGGCCAAATCGTCTGCTCCGTCGTTCAAGCATTCTCTTCGTCTTCCGAGTGGGTTCGACAGAGACGAGAAGTGCGCTTGGGCTCATTGAGGTGCTGAAGTACGAACCCACGCCGGGAAAGTCGGCACCCCGATAGCGTGGCATTTCTGACAAGAATTTTCTTATATTCCTCCTTTATAATTCCATCAACTTTGACGAAATTGCCGATAGCGTGGCTAAAGAAACATCCCCATACCGTGATGGAAGCGCCCTCACGCTTTACGGTTGGTACCGAACACTGCGGACTCATTTATTCCCAAGGAATTTTTCTGACGAAAATTCGCCGACGATTTCCAAGGATTTCCAATTTCAATTTGTATATCGAGAGCACCTTTGTCCATTGTTCAACGGTCCAATTTCGATGCTCACGGGCCCGTCGAAGGCGTTTATGTTTATTTGCCAACCTCAACAACGGTTTCTTCACAGCAATGCACCCCTTTAATCCCCATTGTTTCAGTCTCCTTTTTACTGGTCCTAACAATACGAGGTTTATCCGGGTACTGTTTAAAGTTGCCCGGATTTCTGGTGCCGTTAATCATCTATTTTTTCTGCTGGTGACAATAATATGAGCATCTTCTTGTGAGGTTGGCACTTTTGGTCGTCCACTACGACGGACGATCGCGAAAACTCCCCTATGATTGAATCGATTAATGGTTGATTGTACAATTTTGAAAGAAACTTTCGCTTTTTTAGCAATCTGGCGATATGAAAGTCCTTCGACGTGTAAAGTGATTATTGCACTTCAGTTCTCAGTGCTAATTTCGATCCTTTTTGCCATTTTAAGTTCCTTAAACGGGCGGATTGTCAAAGGGTTCGTCCACGAATTATCCAGGAAGGATTCGACGTGTTCTGGACTTGAGCACACGTGGCGGTAACTTCTAATGTTCTTTCAGATCTATTTTAGATGTAAACAACCACGATTCATTTGAAGGTCGATCGTAAAAATAGCAGGTGAGGGATAAATCCCCCATTTCTGATAAGCAAAGAAAGACCTTTTTTTGCTCTCAACGCTCCGATTCGAGTAGTCACGAAGTATTGAGTGGATTTTTTGTCTGTTTTTCACTTTAAACATTAAACATCAGCAAAAAATAGATAAACAGTCAAATTTAGTAACCGGTAAGCACAACCGATGAATGATTGTTCATGATTAACCAAGTGTACCCGAACTTTTGGCCGGAGGCGTATATCAAGGTCGCGGAGTAAAGCGCAAATTGCACCACAGCTGAGTTTACCTAAACGAATCCGAAGGTCCAGTACAAATTTTAATCACTCAAAATGGGCACTACGGACAGTGGAGCAGAAACTACGAACACCTAACACAAAGTGTCTTAGGTTAACGAACAGATCCATTTGACCAGTAAATGGGAGTCTGAACAGTTTGAACGCTTCTGCAATCGAACAAAGGATCAATTAACAATTAGTTTTTGACGATAACATTTGAACCATCCGAATTTGGTCCGAGGGCGAAATGCACAAGACTTTGCACGTGAAACGAGAGCTAAAACCTGGAGTCGTGGAACCCTTTCATAACACTTATGCGATGGGGAAGCGCGACAATTTAAATTTTCCTTCCAGAACTAGCTACGTTTGAATAAATCTTGGGTTGATCTTGTGTGAGATGAAACAAATGTTAACGTCTCTAACAGCAAGAATCGCTCTTAAACCTCCCTGCAGAATCCTTCAGCGAAAGAGACGTTAAATATCATTTATCAAAAGGATTTGTCTGGAAACAAAAGAGTGAAAGGTGTATTTATTGGAGAAACACTTAAAGGTGGAACCGGGAAAGCGATCATTAATCTCGAGATTTGAAGCGGTAGCAAATCGTGTCATGTCTTTCATATCCTGGATAAATTCAAATTGATTTCGAAATTCGTTACGTAATACTTCTGCCGGCACGAGTCCGCCAGGAAATCCAAATCCGTCCTAATTTCATAGTTTTAGAGCTCTAAATGTAAATTCGGATGTAATCAGCTGGCTCTCGTATATAAAGTCATTTGGTTTTTATCTCTGTATTTAATAAACAATCCCCGTTCCGACGAGGTCCAGAGAGGGCGAAGGAGCAAAAGAACGAAAGCATATTGAAAGGAAAAAGCGCACTGAATTACCAAGCTAAAACATGACTAATAAAAGTACGCAATTTGGCCTTTATGCCTCTTAATAGAATAACACTGGGTTTTTTTTAATAAAGTTCGCGATGCCTGTACTTGTCACCACAATTTATTGACGCCTTTCGCTCTTTTAAATGGGGGATCAAAATTTTTATGGACTCCGAACGCGGAAGTAGAATTGAAAACAGGGAAAAATGAAAACGCTTTTATGGCAATTTGACGTTTAAATAATTTTGCCTTCTGCAAATCACTTTAATGGCATTTCGGGCTAATGGATATCTTTAGAAGTAAATAACCGCAGAATTTGTTTATTGTATATTTTAGTCCAAGCGGAGGTAAGAACCGAAATCAGTTTTGTTCAATAGAAGCGGAGCGTTTCTCACGTTCCGTTTAAGGAACATTAATATTTTCATTTCCACTCATTTACCAAGAAAGCGTTTTCCTCGATAAGAAAACCGGAAGCTTCCGCCATTTTTTATTTGTGACGTGGCAGATGTTAACTTAGAATTATAGAGCGAATTTACGACTCGAAGGTCACGAGTGCTAACTGAGAATGCGTTTGTCAGGCTCGATAACAACCATCGCCACGTCATTTTGATGACGCGTTTAGGCTTCCTGCCGCAAGAAACCGTTACTCCCACATCGGTTTGTCCTACGGTAATTCCCCTGAGGCATTTTTCCATTTTTTTTTGTCGTTAGTTGTTGCTCAATTATCGATCAAAAACCCGCACCTTCTACAATATAGCAGTCAAGACAGACGTCCAGGGAAAAAAAGGGAAAATATTCAGATTGCGATCGCTAAATTACTCGGAGCAATAACAAGAACTTGATTAATGTCCGTTTCCCAAACGTAAAAATAAGTCGGTACGTTTAGTATTACAGGAAATGACCATCAAGAGGGCAATTTTGTCAGGAAAATTGCGCAATTTGCAGTTAATAATAAATTTGAAGCAAAATCGTTAGAGAAAAGGCAGTTGCCCCAAATTCTTACATATTACTTTTTAATTAGGTTTAAGTGCAGGTTGCACCGTTCCGATCGTCAGTAGGGTCACTGCCGATGTTCGGTTGAGTAATTATTGAGACCACAGGCGTCGACACGTGATACTCGTTTCGCATGAGTTTGACAGTTTTACCACACCACGTTGGCCTCTAAATTACTCCCTTCGGGTTAAAATTGCGATAATACGGCGATAGCCGCAAAATCGTATGTCTCTTTTGAAATTTAACATCTTTATTACGTCTAAAAACAATTTTTTGCCACCTCGTTGTTCGAATGCGTAGATTTTCGTCCCGCAAGAAGTCCTGTTTTTTCCTCTAATTAACCCAAAACGAGGCGGTTCATAGTGTCGATATTATCCGACGAGTTCGTTGGTTCCAGAAGCTCAGAGTTCTACACTACCGGCATGAAAAATCTGGTAATTAGTCGGAAAAATTGTGTCGGCTCAAACGGTCCTTTTTGTAATCAATAAAATTAGTTTTTAGCCGAATAATACCGATTTAAAGTTGACATTTGCATTGCATCGACCTGATAATTAGTTACCAGTCCGTGTTCAGGTTAAAACTTGAAAGTTTTACTTGTGTGGTTCGAAATAGAAGCGAGCTCCTCTCGGGTTTTGTTCAGCATCGTCTTATGGGAAAACGATTAGTTATCGGCGGTCCCACAAGTTGAAAAAAGGGGGAAAACACCACAAAAATACAATAAGATCCCCTAAGCCTCAGCTTATTTAGCATCTCATGCTTTCCGGCTGAAAAAGCGGGACAATTTATATTCTTCAGCGTTTGGTGTAGAACGAAAAATGCCTGCTCATTTGTCACCTTCACCGAGAAATTGTTTTAAATAGCGCCGGGTCAAAATTCTTAACATAATTTGCTTTTTTGGATTTTTCGTTCCTTGTTAAGTTACATACCAACTTCCATTGTAAACAATTTCACGCGAAACTGAGTCTTGTTTCCAGTTTCCAACCCATCCACGGAGAGCGATTTCCACCATATTTTATACGTCCTAGTTCACCACTTAAAACAAACTTTTTAAAAGTGAACTAATTAAAGCTGAAACTCAACAGCAACTCCGACAAGAAATTTATTTGATGTTATTGTACCACTTGCAACGATAATTACAAGAAAGATAATAAACTTTGTATTAACTCTGTGAAAACCCTTCATAACTTTATTGAGGTATTTCCAAGTTCTACTACTGGTTTTATTTCCTTCCAGAGTTCCAGCTCAAGCTTTACCACAAATTCTACTAAACACTTTTTAAAACATAAAACTGGAATAATCAAAATTTTCCAATGTAACGAGGCCTTGCTTTCCCACTATACACATTTCCCGGCCCCTGTGTGATTAACGTTAAACCTTACGGCACGCTTAAATGATTTTTTTCATAACGCCAATTAAAATAATTTTTCCTCCACCGCGCACAAGTAAATAGCGAATGATTTAGGCACTATTGAATACGTCAGTGGCGTTCGTATTGAGAGTACCATACGAGGTTCGTCCGGAAAGTGCGTATAAAAGTGAAACAAAATATGTATTTTACAGTTAATCAGGTAATTCGATTTGGTCCCCTTGAAAATAATTCCCCTGAGACACAATCCAATTGCGCCGTCTTCGTTTTCACCGCTGGAAAGCTTTTCGGAATTTCTCTGTTTTGAGGTTTTTCAGCCCCCTTGTCGTGCGAGCTTCGATGGCCTCCACATCACTCAAATGCCGCCCCCGAAACACCGTCTTGCATTTAAGAAATAGTAAAAAGTCACACGGTGCCAAATCTGGCGAATGAGGGGGGTGATCGGTCGCGGTAGTGGAATTTGTGGTCAACGAAGCATGTACAACTAGGAAAGTGTGTGCAGGGACATTGTCGTGATGGAGAATCCATCGCCTCCCTTGGAGCAAATTCGGTCGAAGCCGAGCATCGCGAGCTTTGAGGACATCAATGTAGAAGTTTCCATTGACGGTCTGGCCCGGAGGGACGAATTCTCGGCGGATGATTTACTGAGGAGAATCGGCAAAAACCACCAACACTGTTTTGACATTCGGTCTCGATGTCCCTGACTTTTTCGTCCGTGGCTCCCCAGCTTGGTTCCATTCCTTGCTGTGGGATTTGAGTTTCACATCAAAATCGTAAAGCCACGACTCATCTCAGGCAATTACGCTATGGAGAAAGTCACCACCCTCTCAGCTTCCATCCGGACTTCACAGCATGCCACCCAACGCGCTTTTTGTTCTGGAGACAAAAGCTTTGGAACGATTCCGACGGAATTTCCTAAATGCAAGATGGTGCTTCGGGGGCGGCGTTTGGGTGATGTGGAGGCCATCAAAGCTGGCACGACAAGAGAGTTGAAAAACCTCAAAACAGAGGACTTCCGAAAAGTTCTCCGGCGGCGGAAACGAAGATGACGTAATTGTATTGTGTCTCAGGGGGATTATTTTGAAGGGGACCAAATCGAATTATCTGATTAAATGTGAAATAAATTTATTTCGCTTTTGTGCGAACTTTCCGGGCAAACCTCGTATTCTAGAAAATGATCCGATGATAGGGTTTTTATTATAACATTATATCTGCAATTTAACTGCATTTGTATTACCGCCGTGGCTCTACGTGCTATTTACACTCTTACGGGATGCTGTAAACCGTAGACTTGATTTTTAATCAATTCGGTACGCACTCGGATTCAAATTCATATTCCACATACTTCCTGCAGGTCTCATGTTTAATTGCAATCTCCAAGCTCTTTCATCTGGCAAAAAGTTTATGTTTTTTCTTGATATCCGTTGCATATTCTTTGCCGTTTCAGTTTAAACAAACGTATGTTGTGCAAGTAGTTTAAAGTCCCATATATTCACGGTAGAAAATGGACTACGTTCAGTTTATACTATCGCCATTTTCTCTTTAGAACGGGCACCGAAAAATATCCTTTTCCTTCGCTATGTACTTTCCTCCAACAACTTAAGAGTGCTTTACATGCAAAAGTTTTTAATTCGGGAAATGCAGGTGACAACTTGAAGTATTACAGCATCACGGAGAGTTGTAAAGTGAAACTTATCCTGTAAAAGAGGAGGAGATATGGAAGTCTTCGGAAACTTGGATGGCTTAGTCTTTCGTTGCGATATCAAACGAAAAAGCCACCAGGTAAATTATAATTAACGCATCCCTTTGTTCCCCCTCCCTACGCAATGCACGACGATTTATTGTCTCCCTGACAAATTTTTCCATAAAAATAACATTACGGCCGCAATCTAAGGGACGATTCCGATTACGGAAGTTGCCATTTAAGAAATGGAAAAGATTAGGTTAGTTGGTCTATAGTAAACCGGTCTACGGTCCCGTTCCGAAGGGAAAACACGAACGTGCTGCGCGAGCGGTTAAAAGGGCTTATTTCCCCAAATTTAAATTACTTCCTGTGGCTGATTTCGTAATCGTTTTAACCCAAAGTATGTGAGTAGTAGGAAAAGCAATAGCGAAATTCCAGACATCCAGCTGGGACGTGTTTATTTTCTATAGAGGGCAGAAAACAGCAAGGCATCGTCTAGCGCCGAATTTTATCGTATTGAACTGAATTATTTGCTCAACAAGGGAGGAAAGTAGTAGTTTTACTCACGCGAATAATTTGAGACTCGACGCTAAGGAACGGGCATTAACATACGAGGATAAAGAAAAAGTCGCGCTTTCCTCCTGTTCGTGTAAAGAACTACGGAGTATTTATAAGAATCTGTGGCGTTGGCCGTAAATATAGCAAATTTTCATAAATTCGTTTTTTACGTCCCTTTACCATTTCCCCGCCGTTTCTTTATGTTTTTTAGAACAAATGCTGATAAATAAACCGGTGTTTACTCTTTTATTGGTCAAATTCCGCTCCTTGGAACTTAAATCTTTTTTTTTTCAATTTTTGGCTGGCCAAAAAGATAACACCTTCTGTATTATTCATCGTTCCACTCGTAAAGTTCGGTATATCTAGTGTTGCAAACGATTCAGTTGCATCGTTCAATAGTTGTTGGAACACTGGATAGAGGAAAAACAATATCAGGGAACTTGAGGAAAATTGTGATTGAGCAATTCGATGATGGCGAGAAACCTCTGGAAATTAGTCGAAGATTGGGCAAAAATAAGTCGATAATTTCTGGAGTAACTGCGCGATATAAAAGTTCAGGTGTCCTCGGTCCAAGACCGATCCTCGAAAGGCCTAAAGTTACCAAAAAAAAAAAATGGATCGCCTGATTGTTAAGATTTCAAAACAATCCATTTCTGTCATCAACTAAAATACGTAGTCAAATAAAAGCAATAAGGGCAAAAACTGTACGAAGAAGTGTACTGAATGCAGGACAGTTTAGTAGGAGGCCCGCTAAAAACCCACTTTTATCTAAGAACGTAAAGGCCCGATTGCATTTTCCGAAACAGTACACTGGCTGGACACCGAGCAATGGAGAAGAGTAATTTTTAGTGATGAATCTAAGTTCCACTTGATCAGAAGTGACGGTATAAATCATGTCAGACATAATGTGGGAAAAAGATTAAACAAAAAGTACATTTCACCAACGGTTAAACATGGCGGCGGATCGGTAATGATGTGGGGATGTTTTTGCGGTCACGGAATGGGACCCCCTCGCAGAATTGAGGGAACGATGGATGGATTTATATATAGAGATATTTTAAGGGAACATCTAATACCGTATATGGATAAATAAAAAAATGTCCCCGGAATCTTATTTCCAGTAAGATAATGATTCCAAGCTGTTCGTCGAAGCTCGTCAAGAAACGGTTTGAAGATGAAAAAATTTCCGTTCTGCCTTGGCCACCTCAAAGTCCAGATCTAAATCCTATAGAGAACATGTGAGAGTTTGTTGACGCGAAGATTCGTGACAACAATTACACAACCATCGATGATTTATCCGTTACATTACTGAACGCTTGGGGACAAATTAGTGAAGACTGTATTAACAAATTAGTCCTGTCAATGCCCAAGAGATGTGCGGCTGTAATTGCGCAAAAAGGTTACTATACCAAATGTTACCTAATTATGGGATTTGGCCGATGGTTGTTGTGTTGATTGAATTGTGTTGTTCGCACAATTTCTGCCATAGAAAATCTAAAAATTTTATAAAAGTCGCTATCTTCTTGACCAGCTAAAAATGAATTTAACTCTTTAATGCCTTTTTGTCTGATTTTTTATTTTGTTTTTTCCAGAATCTTAAACACACTGTTAAGTAATTATTGAAAAAAATACATGCTGCGTTCTCAAAGTGGCACTTCCAGTCAAATTTCACTTTTCTAAAAGTTGCTGTGTTTTCGGCCAATACTGTACGCGCAACGTTTACGTCGCACCCATCTCTGTACCAGTGTTTCCGGGACACCCTGTAAAATAAGAATAAAATGGCGCCTTTCCTGACAGTGTGTCATATTATTATAATTCTTCGCGGCGCATCCGATGCAAAATCCGGCTCGAGCAGAATGATCAATGGAGGAATAAGCTGAATTAATCTGAACGGGTTCGCGTTAGGACGGTGTTGTTTCGCAAAGAATCCTCTTTTCATGTAAAGACATCATTTAAAATGTGAAATAATAAACCAGGATTAACCTAAAACCAGTCGATGTTGTCAAGAATAAAATTTTCCAAGCATTCGATTTCACTGCGATATTAATATTCATCAATTATTTTACGCTTCCAATGGCCGATTAAAATTCTATTCAATATTGTCCAACTAATGTTATCTTGTTAATGTCCTGCTGATGGTAATCTTGGCAATTATCTATTCACATACATAACGTTATTATTCAAAATTTCAATCCAACTGGTATAAACTAGGCGTGCGAATCGAAAATACAATAGTGGACTGTAGATTAAATTAACTGACTTGGAGAATTGTAGATTCCGCGACGGTTTTCTGTGACGACCTTATGAAAAGTGGCATTTTCTGCCACGGGGTTGCGATAGCGGAACAGAGTTCTTCCAGTTAAGTCCCTCAATCGTTTTGCCGACCACGATCCGACTGAAGAATTTTTTTTTTTCACTGAGGAAGGCCGCACCTGGTGCTTTTTTTCTGATCCTGATTCCGTGGAACTAGTGGAAAAACATCTAAAATTTTCGACGAGCGAGAATTTCCAACACCCAACGCAGTGCGTCTGGGACTCCGCGTGAATATATGATTTTGTCCATTAGAGGGGATCATGTGTAATTGCGGCGCGTACCGTTCACCACCATGACTCCGGCGGTGAATTCGTGAGATCACTTTTACTTTTAGGCGTAAAAGTAACGTTTTATGTACGTGTTCCGGAATAAATATGATTCAGAATTAAGGTCGATTAAAAAAATAAACATTTTATGAGGAAGGTAACCTGTCAGTCAGAAAATGCGCGCTCCAAGGGCCGGCAAAGCAAACAGGAAGGGTCAGAACCGAAATCGGATGCTCGTGATCCCCGAGGAATTTCCATCGCGAATTTTCGCGAATAATAAATGCTGGATTTTGTGTGTTTTTTTTTTTTTTTGGAGTAGAAGATACAAAAATAAACGGGTAATATTGGGGTATAATATTTGACCAGCGCACTGATGGACTAGAAAAAATCCTCAGCAAATTTGTTGACAATGTTTGCTTCATAACGTACACGAGTGGAATATACACCCCACAACAATAACGCGACCATTTTTCCAAGAACGCATTTGACGAAGCTATGAGGAAAACTAATCTAATATGTCTAAAAAATGGGAGCAAATATGTCTTCCGTGGCCTGTGTGAAATGGGACCTTTCTGTGCCTGGAAATCGTAAGCAGGTGGAAAATATGTTAAAAAATGCCCTGCGATATTTTGTCTTATTTCCAGTCAAAAGGCAGGCGAGGCGGCCACGTGACGTCTAAATAGACGTAATTAACGCCGTGAAGTTGGTGTTTTCGAGATATCTGCGAAGTCGCGGGGCGTTCGTATGCAGACAATAGCTCAGAAATAAGTAAAACAGCCGTCTCTTGATAAAACACTTTCAACAAACTATCCTAATTATTGTTTGTAAATCGGATATATTATCTTCAGCTAAGCGACAATAAGACCATACAACGACCTAATGAAAAACAAACAGAATAATATGATTGCGTTGTCATCGAGCAAACAATAAGTCGAAAACGAACCTTCGAAGTTTCTCTAAAGTCTCCCTTTTGTTGGAGAAGAACTTGGAAATTTCGTTATCTCGGCTGCTAGTTTCTTCAAAACTAAGGCAGTCTGTCACGCAGAAAGTTTCCAGTGAAAAAATCTACTTTCACGTTATTTGTCGACGATTTGAACCGACTAAGTAGGTGTCTAATAACTCGGAAAGTTTGTAATTTAAAGCCTTCTCCACTCCGGTTTGAGGCTAAGTAGTTTCTATACTGAAAGTATTTTAGAGCGCCGGAATTAAAATTCCCCGTTTCCAAGGCTGCATGAGTGTAGGCCAAATTAGCCCGACAGAGGTGCAGGCAAATCACCATTAAAAATAATGAGCAACTCTAAAAGAAAGAGCAGAAATAGAGGCTTGATATTTTAATTTACAGGATGGTGACCTAAATATTTTCAGAGTAGCAGATCTTTACGTTTTTATACGGTGATTTAAAACTACTCCGTGTAATTACCACTAATGGTCAAACTAGCCCCGAGGCGAGGGGAAAACCGATATTCACGAAATCATCAGCCTGCGTTACAGTTTTCATAATCTTTGTCAGGAAAAGTGCCTCTTTGGGGCATATTGTCATGCTATCAAGGTATTCTAGGTTTTCTGACGACGCAATAACAATTTAGAAAACAGGCCGTTCTGCCCGGTTTGCCCAGATCCACGAAACGAACTGACGTCATTCGTTCAATTAACGACGATGTCGGTTACAACGTTATTTGTTAATTATTATACGTTAAAATTAGCGGATCTAAATGCAAGACTCCTCAATCGCTATGAGGCAGTGTATCTTGAAATCTTTGGTAAAGTGCGGTTTACGCTAATCGGTCTGGTTCTTCCCGTGTGAATTTTCGGGAGGTTCCAGGTGAGAAAAAGGGCGGGAGGGACCACTTTCTCGGTACCGAAATCTAGTCGGCATTCTACAGAACACACGCGGCAGACACCCGCGTTTCCGGCACAATTGCAAGGCCGACTGAATGAATCAATCGCAGACCTTCTCGGAATTATCTGACGGTGGAATAAACGTGCCCTTAGGGTTTCTGTCAAAAAAACAGTCCCGCTAATAAATATCTGCCAAAAAGCTATTAACGGACGAGAAGTAACACTGACAGGCATTGAACACGGACAAATATTCAAATAACGCTGGTCTTCTGGCGTTTGATCGGAAGGGGCATCTCTGGGGAATTGTTGAGCTATAATTGGCCATCGGTTTTTATCTAGACTTTATTAACGGCATAGAACAACATCGGGATAAAGTGATTCCCCCTGACAAGGGATTTATTTTTTTATTGGTCGTTTTTCTTTCATGCAACGGCAGCCAAATGTAAAATGGATCCTGCATTTCCATTTGGCTCTAACTTAAACATTCCAAATTATATTACATAATTATAACAGTTGAATTGCTGTTGGTCAGCGATCGAGCACGCGTGTGGTAATGATTTTTTTCATTTTTCGCAATCGAAATTACAATTTAGCAAGAATGCACAATAATTGCAATTATTTTTGTTGCAGAATGCAGATCACCACTGTGATGAAGTTAGTCAAATTCATGGAATAAGGTTTTCACAGAGCAGTAAGTATTCAATATGTAATGTGACCGTTGTTATACACTTCTTATACTTAAACCAAGGACCCTATGTCACGCCTATGGATCTGTTTCCCTTAAATTATTCCTATTTGATTTTTCATGAAAACCTAACGGTGAAGTGACAGCGCAATTGGGGTATTGGTTTATGTAAGAAACGTCATTCCTTTGTTTGATACGACAAAATCATCTAAATATAGTAAACTCAGACCTAAAATCCGTTTAAATTACTAACTACCCTTAACGATGCGCTCTGGATAAATTCATGTTATAGCCGGTATTTTATACGTTGTCGACACCACGACGTAGATTTGTCAGGATTGAGACAACTCACTGACAACTTCTTACTTCGCCAGTGCTGCCAACGGCGAAAGATAGTACGAGTATTTAGAACACAAGAGATTCAGCAACAATATTTAATAATCTAATAATAATTTGAATGAATCTGGAACATGAATATCTCCATGAATGGAAGGGTCTTGATTACTTGCACTACCGTGAATCCATGGGCGTGCAACTGATAACATGAATTTATCTAGAGCGCATCGTTAAGGTAGTTAGTAATTTAAACGGATCTTAGGTCTGAGTTAACCATATTTCGATGATTTTGTCTTATCAGACAAAGGGATGACGTTTCTTACATGAGCCACTACCCTAGTTCGGCTGTAACATCACCATTGGGTTTTCGTGAGAAATCAAATAGGAACAATGTAAGGGGGAAACGGATCCATAGGCGTGACTTAGGGTACTTGGTTTAAGGATAGGAAAGAAGGTACATAACACATACTATATGTAGGGTTGTGAAACCAAGCCGAAATTTCCTTGACCATCGACGTTTTCTTAAATTGATGTATCGGTTCTTTCCATTTTACAACGCCGCGTCCCCATCCTTGAAAACATTGCGATAAGACAATTAGAGTGACGATCCTCTGGGCAACTGGTGCCCAGGTGTGACCAAGCGGGGGTGAGAAACCCAGACACCCAGGTGGTAGTCAAGTTAGTTGGTAAATGGAAGAGACTGACCCGGGCAGCTCCAAAAACACGAACTGACATGAGACAAGCCCCGTTCTTCCTTCCTTTTTTCCTTTATATTACATAATAGCGCACACTTACAGCGTTTATTTCTCAAACTGTGATTCCTTTCGTAGACATAACCAACCATCACCACATATCTACTCCGGCACTGGAATTCGACATCGCATTGAATTCCGATGCTACATGTAGTGTAATGTAGTACGGAAATATCTACCGGCAGCAATCTGCAGGTAGTCCGAGAATGACATATTAACGAAATAAAGTAACTTTTTAATGTGTCTAACTTTGCAATTTAAGTTCCTGGTTGGGTGTTTAGTAACAGAAAGGAGCTTTTAGAGAGTCCTCGTTTTTTCGTCCGCCTTTCCTAATTTTTCATAAAACTATCTCACTGAGGCCGACATGCACTAAATTAATCCATTGAGAAGTCAAAGCTCATTATATTATGAAACAGTCGCCGCTTGTAATGGATTTTACATAATACGCTCGAGTCAACAAACTTTCCGACTTTGACAACAATTACCCCGTATAGTAACTTCAGGAACTTATATTAGATTTGTTGGGAGTTTAATGCGCAAAAGTTAAAAGTTCGAACTTTTCTACTTTGATTCCTTTTCGTCATTTAATCTCGCCTTATTACTGAAAATCTAAAATCGGCTTTTCGAATTAACGGAAAAGTGTGGACGCGGCTTAAAAGTCATACTCAAGAAGTGCCACGTAACTTCCATCAGGTCGCATACGAAATCGGCTTTATTCAACTTGTAAACCTTGGAAAGCCAAATTAATGGAGAAAAAAAAAACTTCGCATTCGCTTCTATTAAATTTACCAGTGCTTCATTTAATATGTGTAATTAACTCCCCGCTTTACCTCTATGTTCCTTTAACCCTCGATTACATTTTCCTTTATCTCACAAGGGATTTGTAGAACAAGCTCTTAATTTCAGTCCCATCAGGTTCACTAAATTTTAACAGCTTCGGATACCTCTACGATAAATTCGCGTTAAGTAACATGAAAAGCCTCACTTTTAGGACCGGAAGTGGATGTCGGATGGCTAAAATCCCGTTATAAGTGGTCAGGATCCATAGGAAGGTTGGAAAATCAGAAAGGATAATACATTTTGCTTCGGTATTTCGTTTTAAGCAAGAATATGAAAGCGGTTAAAATCACTGAGGTTTTTTTTTAAATTACGAAAAGTAACGTTTCTGCCGTATCGCCCCAGGAGAAGCACGTCACCAAAAAAAAAAGTTTTTTGAGAATTTCTATGATATTCTTTATTTTTCAAAAATTCAATTCGGAATCCCGTTTACCTTTACAAAAGCGATTTCGCTTATTCGGGGACACACATCTCATACATACATGCATACACACATTCATATGTACATATACATGGACACATGTATACAGGGTGTTTCAGAAATACGTTGTCAAACTTTGGGAGGTCATAAAGGGCACTAAGTTAAGTCGTTTCGCCTTATAGACACATATCTGGAAATGAGTCGTTAAGGCACTAGACAAAAAAATTGTTAAAAACGTTAAAGAATGCGTATGCTTTCGTATTTACTACTTTTTGCATTTTCGTCTTGTCGGGTAATTATCAGAAAGGAAAAACAATAAAATGTTACGAGGGTCGGTCAAAATTGCGGCCACCGACTTGCCGACATGCGGTCGTACGCCGAACCACTCGAAAGAGAACGTCTGGGTCTTCCAGAGTAAAGTAATTCGCAGCCATTACTCTTCTAAGCGATTCTTCTTCTGTTACAAGTGTTTCATAGACTAGTAATTTAAGGTAACCCCAAAAAAAGAATTCGAGAGATATTAGATCTGGACTCCGGGCCGGCCAGTTAACAGGTCGACCCCGTCTAATTCAGCTTTCAGGAAATTGTAAGTTTAAGCGGTTCTACACGTCGCAAGTAAAATATCCCGGAACTCTGTCATGCTGAGACCGCATCCTTTGGCGGATATTCAACGGAACGTTTTCAAGCAACTCACGAAGTTGGTCCAATAACTCTTGTTGGCATAATTTCCTATTATGCCCACCCACATGTTGGTAGAGAACTGATATTGGTTAGACTTCTTAAATGTTCCATGAGAATTTTGATCGTTCTTAGTATGACTATTGCGGCTGTTAAAGTAACTTTCTATAAACGAATCAATGAAATACGAAACCATGAGCATTGTTCAACATTTTTAGCAATTTTTTCGTATTGTGCCTTCACGACCCATTTCCGGATATATGTTTATGAGGCGAAACGACTCAACTTATCACCCTTTATAACCTCCTAAAGTTTAGCAACATGTTCCTGGAACACCCTGTATAATTGAAAAACCTTTGTTACCAAAGATCGGAACCCGCTTTGTGAGTTTGTTTTTTCGACTTGTGTTAAAATACGCCAATCATGTAAATGAATATCTAAACTAAACATCCTGTTCAAACGAATTAGTTTCTGCTTTACTATTCCATTAGCTGATATTTGAATGCCATTCTGGTCTCATTCCAAAAATTCTCGTGCGGGTTTATTCGTCGATATGAACTGTTTTTCGCAGATTGAAAAAATAAACATTGTCAAAAACAGATTTAAATTTATATTTAGGTTTGTTTTTTTTTTTTTTATAAATTTTTCCCTTAAGTTCGCCGCGACAAAGTCTCATAATTTTTTTTGCAATAGAGCCGTAATGCGATGCGCACCAGTAATAACGTCCGAAATGACATTTTTCTTTGGTTCTACCGGAAACATCTTGGCCGTAACTCGTTTAAATTTTCTTTTCCATGAAATTAGTTTTGGGAACGGATTGGCATGGACACTATCGGGAACGTCTGGACGGCGGTCCAGATGTTATCGCTCCGGCGATAAATTTACAAATTACTTTTTTTATTTCTTTTGTGAATATTGAAAAGCTTTATGTTGCACACCGCAACCGGAAAAGTAAAAAACATACGAAATTTGTTAAATTGGGGCGAACTTCAGCGTTTTAATCGCCTGTTAGGCTGAAACCTTACCGCTCATTCAACTTAAAGCACTAGTTCAAATTTAACAAATTAAAATATGAAAAAGTACCACGTGAAAACTTTTGAAGTTCGTTTTAATATTTCGCTTCTCCAGCTTCGCGAATATTCTCGGCTCCATACTTTTCCCGACTCCTTGTGGCGTAATCACCGGATTACGGCATTGGCGAAACAAATAGTTTCGATAATTTAAAGCCAGGACCGAGTTAGAGACTGTAGGGTGCGGATGTTACTGCTAATTTTACATGGAAATACATCGTTATGTCAAGATTTCAGCACTTGTTATTCTTTAATTCTGTTATGTTAGTCACGAATCTCTCTATTAAAGGTCGGTATACGTAAAAGAGACAAAACGGCGTGAATAAAAAGGTGAAGAGTCACTTCATCCTGTAGCTTTTCGCCCTTATGACATTGAGTTCAGCGGAATATATGCGAATGAAGCAGTAAAAATGTCAGAAACAAAAGAAACTGGGATAAACTGGGAATCCTAGAAGGAAAGAAAGTTCATCCCCCTCTGTTATTTCCATGGATTGGATCTATCAGGCACGTCATTTGGCAAATTACATTGCTTATTGTTGCACTTTCCTATTAGACTGAAAATTACTTTTTCCATTTGAGGTGCACAAATGTGTCACTTCAGATGACGATTCTGAAATTTTACCGTTCCGAGTCTACATCGTGGCGTAATGCGTCACCGAGAGCTTCACCACAAAAAAAAATTAAAAAGTGCTTCATACGCGAAAGAGTAATGACGCCTTGGCAAAAGGAAATTGTGTGTTAATTTATTAGATAATAAAATTTTTATCATACGACAACAATCCCTTTTTATACCCCATTGGAAATTATCGACATAACGGTGACATTTTCGTGCTGAAAATAACAAATTGGGGTTACGTGCTCGTTTCTGAAACTTTGAATCTTGGCCTTCGATTCCGTATTTACATATGCCGTAAAGTTGGGATCCATCGATTAAGCGTAATGTCATGTTGAGCCCTGAAATTTCAAAACCTCAAGGATTGTTTAAGTTTACGGATAATTCTAAAGCTCACACCCGAAAGCACGTTAATTGGATTCCTACACCGATAATAATGGGCAACTCTATATCTCAAGATTGCGTGTACTCTAATACATGGCTAGACACAAGTAATTTAATATATTTAAGTCATTAAGCTGCGGAACCGAGCAAGACTCGCTATTCCAACCATAAATGGATATATTAATTATTGCGATACAGGAAATATCGATCGTCCCGGTTTTTCACTTAGTCATGACAGGTTCGCGATAAGTTTTTTAGAGACAAATTTTCTACAACATTCTCAAAAAAAAAAAAATATGGGGAACTGTAAATTAACGCAAATTACAGAGAATAGTCGCAGGTGAACCTTTGGGCAAGACCTAGACGAGCAATGTTCGTCCACATTTTAGATCAATTTTAAAATTCGACATCTCACCCCCTGTATTTTGCGATAGCCATTTCCATTATCTAGGAGTGAGTCAGAATTACACAGTGAAACTCGGAAACTCTTCGTAACTGTCCGACAGGAGAACACTACGACAATATTTATCAGACCACATTTACGTGTTTGTAGTATTTGTTTCGCCTCAAGAGGAGGGTTTGATGGAACCCGGCGTATTGAACACCCCCCAAATGTTATCATCATTTCGGGCTCCCCTCTTGCCTTCCCTTGAGATGAAGTTTTTATAATCTGCTTGTCGGATGGGGTCCCCAACTATAGTCCGTCGACACCAATTAACGGCTGAACTTTCATTTCGAAGTCGATGAGAGCTTTTCCTGCAATTACGTCCATTTTCTCTTATGGCCTAGGCCCAGACGAAATTTCTCCGTGTTAAAAAGGTTGCACCATGTTTCCCTTTTCTCACGAGAATCTCATTTATTTTTAGTCAATTTTCCTTTGTTCCGGACGTTTTTAGTGCTCCCGCTAATATTCCTATATTTTCTGCTGAATTGGTCGTCATAAGAGCTGAGTATTAGCGCGTAGCTAAGTGGCTTTTATCCTTTTGTTTCCTGCTAGGTTTACTGTTACCCTCCACTTTCAGAGGACGCTTTGTATCGTATTAGCTAATTTTTAGAGTTAAGTTTAATATCTGCCATCAATCCTCTGGCATGGCACATTAGGTTGTGCTTGCAGAATTGCTAAAATCGATAGCGTTTCATCGCATGATGTAGACATAACAACATTTATACCTCTGAAAGTCGACGTTAAATTACTTAGTCCTTATAGCCCGTTTGACAAGTCATTCAGATCTCAAGAGTAATTAATTTTCCCTTAAATTCGCGATAATTAAGTTTTTATGAGCATGACGTAACGCAATTCAAAATACTGTTCTAAATTAAAGGGGCTGGTTTCAACCAAAGGCCGGGGCGTAGATTGAATTCGCCATAAGACATGTCCACTGGGAAACAGAGATTTCCAAACAACCATCTAGTTTTGTTGAACTTATATTTAATTAGGATTCTCTGCGAATGTAAGCTCAAAGTAAACGTAAGCTTAATGTTTAGTAAATTTAATTATTCGCCCGTCAACTGTGGGAACAAATATTGGTTTCAAATTGTGAGTGAAATTTCATTTTGGGGGGGAACGATTTACATATGTAAAATGCAAAAATCCAAAAACATGAACGTTGCCACCCAAATTATATTAGCGGAGCACACGTTCGGTAGGTGAGTTGTTACAGGACGAGTTCATCAGAATGTCAACAAGTGCTCTATCAACACCTAATGAACGTGCCTCGCATACATTTATTATTTTATTTCACGCCATCGCGCATTTGTCAAAGGATTCGTGCTGAAGGCCGAAACGAAAAAGGTTTCTTGAAAATATGGCGAACGCAAATTTTGATCACGCCGGCATTGCGCGCCTGCGTCTGCATGTTATGTTGCGTTATTTATCGAAATCCGGTAGCGTTCGAATTCATGTCCTGTTCATTTGATAAGTATCCGATTGTTTCCTCGTCGAAAAGTCCAAAAACGAACGCTCATCGTGTGTGCAGCAAAAGAAACACGTCTAATCTGAAACTGCCGCTATTTTCCAAACGATAGACTCCCGGAGTGCGGCAAAATTGCTTAGCAACAGCAATTAACATACAATATGAAGTACTGAAATATTTCGATTTACCTGCCGCAAATCAGCATAGCACAACACATGTTGTTCATTATGTGCCGCACTACTATGCCGATAAACAGATCTATCAGGACAGCATGAAATGAACATTATATCGCCGATGTAGGGGTATATACGTAAACATGGGGGTTTACATTTCCTTCACCTCATGATTCATTTAATGGCGTTTTATGCTTATCACCGATTTCTTTTCTACTACAATTTCATTTTGTTTGCTCAACGAAATCAAATCAATTTCCTTAATTTCCTGCAATTCGACCTCCGCCGGATCTAAAATCTGGGTTAGGTTTTTTCGTCACTACTGTAATTTCCTACTAAAGCCAATATTTCAATACTAAGTTTATAAATGGAATTTCGAAACAAAACATCCTTTTTGGAGGTATTTCCGCAATAAGACTTCCACCTAAACTGTTTAATATCTTCAATACTATTACAAAATATTCATGGAAAATCCAAAACGTCGCATTTCTGGAGTTCATGGATGAATAATGTATTTTAAGGAGTTTTGATTGGCGAATCAAAACTTTTAACTAGTTTCTGTGTCAGACGGAGTTTAAACTGTTACAATATCCGATCCAGAAGCTCTTAAAGCGCTATAAAATTTTATTACGAAACGGCTTTTCAAAAGATCTCTTCTGTCTTATGGAAATTGATCAGGAACCGGAAGCGTGGCGCAAAGCCATTTTACGTTTCTATATCGGAGCACCCCTTATTGGAAATTAAATGTTTCCTTTTAAACTTGAAACTCCGATGGAATGTCAAATTAACTTTGAGCAATTTTTAGTAGAACTTTAGGAAAGCTCCCGAAAGTAAAAGTTTGTAAAAGAGTAAAATGAATGAAATACGCTATAATAAAATTCCGCTCATAGTTGCATCGAAAACTGTTGAAGCTACACGTACGACACCCTGTGTAGGGACTGCGTAGAATCTCGCAAAAAACTAAAAAAAAAATAAATAAATAAACAGTGCAGAGTAGACTGAAAAGAGGACAATTGTTGCAAGTTTGCGTTATTATTATTATTATTATTTTCAGCCTAAAAAATTTGCCGTAGCCTCGTCCCAACCTTCGACGGCCTCAATAATTGCAGGTATTTTGGCCCTCCACGGGGTTTAATTTATTCACGTGCGGCTCTCAAATCAGCAACAAAAGAGACAAACTAGATGACAACCAAAATAACACGAAATGAGCTAAAATGACTCCCAAATGGACCATTGCTTTGACGTACGCAAAATTAACACATTAAAAGATAATTTAGTGGACATAAATAGGAATCTAATTTAGATAAACTTGACCGTCTACGCGTTGGTGTGTAATTTACGGTTTACCCAATTCTATGGTTTATCCCGTATTGTCCTTGATAAAATTTGGTTGTTTAAAGGAGAAATAAATAAGCTCGGAACTTAATTGATAAATAAACTTTAGCTCGAACTCTTTCGAGTCGGAAAATCTACCTAAATATTTGCTAGAATAACAATAACCATGAACTAATGGCAATTTGTCGGGTTTAGGACGAAATAAAGGCAAGCTGAAACTTGATAGTCAGCCATCGTGCCGACCTATAATTCGATCTCCCTGAGGGCTCAAAATACGAAAATACCCCAGTGTGTAAAGTGCCCTTTTACGCACCAATCAAGGGATGACAATGTGGTCTCCTTGCCACGTATTAAAGCATATCTTGATCGTACTAAATAGTTAAGCATTATCGTGCTTTTAGAAGGAATGAACTTGACTCCTCTCAAATTTTGACACCTGTCAGACTCAATACCATAATTGAACATACGACAATAGCATTGATTGTCGCATTATATGTGTATATCGGATACGCAGTTTTTAATACATCGCACGAAAATTAAATCGATCGAAGAACAAATCTCTGGTCATTTCTGTAATGCTTAGCGGGGAACACGTGCGAAAATCAGTTGTCGCACGTGTAAGAAATTGTGCCACCGGCCATCAGCTATTTTCGGCAGTAGACGCATAATTGATAGACCTCAAGAGCAGGCCCGTCATGGGGCCCAAGTGGAGTGACAGTAGTCCCGTCGATATGATAAAGCCGACGAGTCTATTGGGGTGTGGCTCCTTGTTCTCGATGAGCAATTGGGTTGACCCAAATATTGCAGGCATATACAGAGGACTACAAATTCGAGCGAAATGTATGGGGATCGTCGCGTTCCTTAATTAAAACGTTTTCCCAAATTCAAACCTACGTTAATTGATGAAGGCCAAAAGTTTATATCGTCAAACAAGTTACCCAAAAAATGTAGTCAAATAGTAAAAGTTGAAATTAATTTTGTAGACGTCAAAGAGAAATTCACAAAGTGCGAGCTTAATCGTGACAACTGGCGCCCTTGTGTAACTAAAACTGCTCTTTCAGTGTGTCAGTTGTCAGTGTGTTAGTTGTCAGTGTGTTAGTTGTTAGTGTGTTAGTTATCAGTGTGTTAGTTACCGGTGCATTAGAAAAGAAATCAATTGTACGGTGATCCCCTCTGCCATAATTATTTAAGCAAACTTCAATAGGAGATCATTACCGAGTCCTCGTCAACTGAATTTCGAAACATATTACTCCTAATCAAAATGTCGGGAAAATCTAGATTTACTGCGAAAGCCCATTAAGCGATATGAGCTAGTTAAGCTAGAGTTAATTCCCATTATCTGCATAGCATTTGGTAGGACGAAATTAATTAATCTGCAAAAGTTCTATGGATTCCGAAAAGAATTCAAATTACATATATCATTCTAATTACATTGACATGTACGATTGCTAAAGTACTACTTGCACGTGACAAATTCGACGTTGGGACTCCAGCTGACTTGTTGATGATTGCAAAGAACTCTTCATTTACAGAAGAAATTCTGAGAATTCTTAATGAAAAAAATTGGTGGGTAATACTAATTGTCAGTAATCTTAACAAGATCAAATTAAAAGATATGCGGCAACGGCTTCCTTTTCATGATTATTACCTAATTTGCAAATAATATTGTACTTTCGTATAATGGGCATTATCCCCTCAGGAGAATTACGCTACGCCCGTCGCTTCTACGTCAAACTATTCCATTGGGACCGATAGCTTTCATTAGAAGCTCATGCAATTAACCAATCGTACGATTATGATTAAAAGAATGGAAACTACTACTTCATACAACCAAAGTTATGACAAAATAGTAGTTTTAAAACAGTTATAATATCCTCAAAATCACCTACACGGAGGCAACTCTTATTGTATCTTCTAAAATTCATATTTTATTATATATTTATATTTTTATTTATAAATCACATACGAGGTTTGTCCGGAAAGTTCGTATAAACAATATAAATGGTCGTTTAACAGTCAGGATGATCGTTGAAAAGCTTTTGTTGAGTAAAGCAAACGTCCATCAAATTTTAACAGAAAAATTAGGAATGAAGAAGTTGTGTGCCGAAATCGTTCCAACGCTTTTGTCTCCAGAACAAAAAGCGAGTAGGGTGGCGTGCTGTGAAGCCTGGATGGAAGCTGAGAGGGTGGTGACTTTCTCGATAGGGTAATTACCGGAGATGAGTCTTGGTTTTGCGAATTTGAAGTGGAATTCAAATCTCAAAGCGAGGAATGGAAATAAGCTGGAGAGACAAGGACGAAAAAGTTAAGGAAATACAGATCAAGTGTCAAAACAGGGTTGATGGTTTTCCTTTATTTGCGAGGAATCATCCACCGAGAATTCGTCCCTCCAGGCTAGACCGTCAACGGAAACTTCTACATTCATGTCCTCAAACGCCTCAAAATTCGAGTTTCTCAGACTCGACCGAATTTGGCCCGAGGGAGGCGGTGGATTCTCCATCACGACAATGTCCCCGCACACACTTTCCTAGTTGTACATGCGTTGTTGACCACAAATTCCATTCTCACGACGCAACATCCCCTTATTCAACGGATTTGGCACCGTGTGACCTTTTACTATTTCTTGAATGCAAGATGGTGCTTCGGGGGCGGCATTTGAGTGATGTGGAGGCCATCGAAGCTCACACGACAAGGGGCCTGAAAAACCTCAAAACAAAGGAATTCCGAAAAGCTTTCCAGCAGTAGGAACGAAGACGGCGCAAGTGGATTGTGACTCAGCGAGGTGATCCTGACGGGGACAAAATTCAATTACCAGATTAAATGTAAAAAAAATGTTTTTCTTTTCACTTTTATACGAACATTCCGAACAAACCTCGTATTAGATCCGGGTTACTCTGAATCCGATTATTCCTATTTCTTTAACTCCGGTCTCAGATACGCTGCAGTCAATTTATTTCCCAACTAATCTTCTTCAGAACAAAGAATCAGGCTCAAATCTTGCTACTATATGGACGCATCATCCAATTTGGAGGTTACCGGTAGATTCTATTTAACAACGGGATGGCGCGACCCATTCCATTTAGTCACGAGGCTCTGTTAGACCACCACAACGTCGCAGTGATGGATTGAAATTACTTCTTGCATAATTAACTTCCGAATACTTCCCGAATGCTGAGTTATCAGTGAATTATTATAAATTCTTATGCGGACAACTCTCGAAATTCCGTTTTCGATGTCGTCAAAAGGGCACGAGTCTGAAATTTGCGGAACAAATACGTGTAAAAAAAATTGCAATTAATTAAAATCAAATTTCGACACCACGGAAGAGCTAAATTAGTTAAGTTTTTGTGAGTTGACAACAGGGAGTAATTCTCAGTCTGTCAGTCAGGCACTTAGTTAAAATTACGTTTCGGCTGATTCCGAGTTGGAACTAATTTTGCAGCATTTCCATACGTTCGTTGGCGGAAACTTAATCGTGCGGGAATGTGCCCGGATTAGCCGGAAATCGTACTTACTTACATTGTTAGAGTTGAGACATAGTTATAACTAAAAGACACATTGGCTTTCGCAATTGGCTTCAAAAATGTGAATGTATAACTTCACCATCAGAGGGACCTCCATCTCCGGCCGAAAATTTGGATACGCCTGGCTAATCGTGAATGATCATTTATCAGTTGTGTTTATCAGTTGTGTTTACCGGTTACTAAATTTGACTGTTTATCTATTTTTTACTGGTGTTTAACGTTTAAAATGAAAAACAGACAAAAAATCCACTCAATACTTCGTGACTACTCGAATCGGAGCATTGAGAGCAAAAAAAGGTCTTTCTTTGCTTATCGGAAATGGGGGATTTATCCCTCACCTGCTATTTTTACGATCGACCTTCAAATGAATCGTGGTTGTTTACATCTAAAATAGATCTGAAAGAACATTAGAAGTTACCGCCACGTGTGCTCAAGTCCAGAACACGTCGAATCCTTCCTGGATAATTCGTGGACGAACCCTTTGACAATCCGCCCGTTTAAGGAACTTAAAATGGCGGTTACAGTACCGTAAACGGTTTTCGCTCCGATCGTTCTGATTTTTTAATATGTTATTCTAAAGGTCATTTCGAACAACTTTTCTAAAGGGACAAGGGCGCGCAAATGCCTCTTTCACACTTTTTTTTAGGTTGAACACTTTTCCAAGTCCAACTGTCTTACGGGATCGTGGCGCGAATAGGGGTGCTGGGTGGGGTCAACTGCCTCACTATGGGTATGTAATATTTTGTTGTTGCTTTAAAGATCTGAAACGTTGTTGATAGTTACCTCACGCAGCACTCCAATTCACTCCATGAATCCCGAAAGACACTTCACTTAGTCGACTAAAATACTAGCGTGGCCCCTGCGCAAGAAAGATACACAAAAATTGTACAATTTTATTTTTATTGCAATCGCAATTGAAAAAAAATATAAATTCTGATCAAAATAAGTAAATGAAAAACATATTGCTTGAGAAGAATTGAAACTAAATGAAATAAATTTCCTTTACTGAGGTGATCCGAACTAACCTGAACTAAATGAAATACCACCCAGCGCTCCTATTCGCTCCACGATCCCGTAAGACCGGAAAAATGTTCAACCTAAAAAAAGTGTGAAAGAGGCATTTGCGCGCCCTTGTCCCTTTAGAAAAGTTGTTCGAAATGACCTTTAGAATAACATATTAAAAAATCAGAACGATCGGAGCAAAAACCGTTTACGGCATAATTACCAAAATGGCGAAAAGGATCGAAATTAGCACTGAGAAGTAAAGCTCAATGATCACTTCACACGGCGAAGGACTTTCATATCGCCAAATTGCTAAAAAAGTACAAGTTTCTCTCAAGGGTGTACAACCAATCATCGATCGATTCGATCATGCGGGAGTTTTCACGATCGTCCGTCGTAGTGGACGGCCAAAAGTGACCACCTCACAGGAAGTTACTAGTTTCATCGTCGCCAGCAAAAGAAATAGGCGATAGCAGCACTAAAAATCTGCGCAACTTTGAATAGTACCCGGATGAACCCCGTATCGTTAACAACAGTAAAAAAAGTGACTAAGACAAGGGGGATTAAAGGGGTGCATTGCTGTGAAGAAACCGTCGTTGAGGTTGGTAAATAAACAAAAACGCCTCTAACGGGCCCGTGAGCATCGAAATTGGACTATTGATCAATGGAGAAAGGTGCCGTGAACATGCAAATCGAAATTGCAAATCTTGCGGGCGAATTTTCGTCACAAAAATTCCTTCGGAAAAAATGGCTCCGCAGTGTTTGGTACCAACCGCAAACCGTGGGAGTTCTTCCATCATGGTATGGAGATGTTTCTTTGGCCGCGCTGTGGGCTGGTTCGTCAAAATCGATGGAATTAGGAAGAAAGAGGGATATAAGGAAATCCTTGTCGAAAAGGCCATGCCGTCGGGGCTTCGACTTATCGGACGTAAGTTCGAAGTTCGTCCTTTAGCACGACAATGATCCCAGGCGCACTTCTCATCTCTGTCGAACCTATTTGGAAGAGGAAGAGGCTACTGGGACGTTGCAGTAAGTGATTTCACTTTCACACTTCGCCTGATCGCAACCCAATCGAGTTATTATGGGAATAATCAAATCGGAAGATCCGAATTTCGCGTCCTTCATGGGCGGCCGAACTGTGGGAGAAATTGGAAAGTGCGTGGACATCGACGCAACGGGGAAACTTTAAATAAACCGGTGGAAATTGTTGTAAAAGTGAATGTTGTTTTTTTTTATAAAAATAAAATTCAATGTTTTTGAGATTTATCTTTTCTCCAAATTTAGCCAAAATTATTGATCGTAATCTAACTTTTCGGCTATTTTTGTATGATAAGGGCGTTTAAATGGAAAACATTCACGGAATCATACGGCAATCAAGGGAAAAATCACTTTCCTTTAATTGCATCCAAACGTTTGGCCGGTAGTGTATTTCGGCAAGTCGAGAGGATCTTTAGCGATTCGGAAATAGAGCTGTAAAGTGGCTGAATTTCGCCGAGTCAATAGTGCCATTGTTACAGTTTCTGCTGAATCACACGATACCCGTCAAATACATTTAAATGGGACCCGGCATCGTTTATACTTCGTATTTCAAACAAGTACACAACGGTGGGGCAACAGTTTATCCTGCTGACCGTAGCTATTGGTTCACGTATCAGAGCCATGGTCATGTTCGGTACGATCCAATGATCTAGAAGGGCTAGACGTAGCAATGTCGTCTTTTTATTTTGCTACCCCTTTTTGCTAAATGAGGCACTAATCCATGGCGAATGGGGGAAGTGGCGTTATCTTGGCCTCTCATATCGTGTTCGCGCCGTTACGCCCTATACACGACACATCTCCGCCCGTTAAAAAATTTCACCGCATGCTCCTCTCTGCCGTTGGACACTAATTTATAAATTCCCCCCCAAAAAACAGAAAAAAAAAAGGAGTAGAAGAGGTTCAAGGCGAGACCTTGCAGGGGCCCCAGATGTTCGCTACCCTCACCACCCGATCGCTCGATGTGAATGGTGCATAAACCGAAAAATATCGTCTCAGGAGTGGAGGAACAAAAAATATCCTTTCTCCCATGTTGCGAACCACATGGCCTCCAAAATATCGTATATTTTAACTATAATTACCTCCATAACATTTTACACCCCCAACAAATGCACGGAATGACCCCAAAAACAACACCGGGCAAAAACAACCCACATTGTTAGACCTAAACTTTAAATGAAAAGAAGAAATATCTTTCCATCTCATACAGTTAATGGCTCGGAAATAGTTAACTACTTTAGAGGGAAAGTGGTAACAAGCAAAGGTCATGCAAACTTCCCGAGGATTTTGAGTTTAACTTTCCTACGGCTTACGCGAAATATAACCCATGTACTAATTGTGGCCCTTGTTTTTGCTCTCAAATGAGATTTGGCCTATGTCATCGGATTAATTTGGCGGCAAACCTTAATGGTCTACTATCCGGCAGTTTGCTAAACTTCGGACAGTAAAACTTAAGTTAAACACGCCGGAGTAAGGAGTCTTCAGGCAAATTAAAACGGACCGTTGGTTTGTCTGCCAGTTGTTTATAGGTCTAAAATCGAGAACAAGCTCCAAATTGGAGTTTTGTCGTGTCATCTTGAGCAAAATGGCCAATTCTAGAAGTAACACTGAAAACTAACAATAAATCAACGCTCTCCAGATTGTATTTTTGATTGAAGTCGTAAAATGTTTCGTTCACTAACAAAATACGAGCGCATTTATAGCTCCCCAATACCCTTTTTATGGACATTAAAGCATCAATTTTATAGCTGACGTTGTGGTTTCACTACTTCTTTTAGATCGTGCTTGACCATTGGCGCAAAAAGAATTTCCACCAGGACTGCCCGGGACATTATGTTAAATGTAACTGTATTCAGAAATATTCCAAAACGGAAAATGGACTCGCGTGAGCACACTTCCGGATTTCCCTATAATTAAACCGGAATGTTTTCCTTGCCGTTATTACCGCTTCAAAATGAGGCTTTCACTACTGCCAGGCGAATAAATACGCCCGTTAAAATTAAACACGACAATAATAGGTTCGGGGGCGCATGTGGGGAGACTCGGCGTCACGTGACCAACAGATTTCTTCCCTTGGGGGAGTCGCATCACATCGCTCCGAATGGAGGCCCCCTCCGCGTGTTCCATGCCGCGGTGGAATTGAAACTTGCGAATTCGGTCAAACGGTCAAGCGTCTGTCGATCATTTTGCAGCTGGTGCGACCGAATACCTTTAGTTTTCATTTTTCGTAGCTCCTGCCCAACCTCATCAGGCCGTGGACACAGGGGAGTTGCCCTTGTTTCTCGAATTCAACGATAAGTCCCACCTCTGGAACGGGCCCGACTGAAAGTTACGCGCACCACTCAGAACTATTAGGGGACGTTATGTTATTTATGAATGTAATATTTTTATTCAATTTTATTCGCCTGTTTCCTGTAGGACAATAACAATTTTACGGGTTTAAACGGGAAAATGAGACCTAGGATAAGTCTCCGCCGATTTTACAGGGTTTAACTTCAGTTCTCACAAGTGGTATAAAAGCGCACTTAAGCGCTACCTAGGTACCAGTCGAATTTTTGCCCTCGGGAAAGAGTGGTGCGCAATTTTTTGGTTTCGTTATTCCTGCAACGAACGAGCAACATGATTTGATGGAAAGAGAGGCGTGGCTCGCCATATGGCAACTCGAAGCTGACCGAACGCAGACGCATGTTGCCCAAATGAATAATGTCAGCCAAAGTGCAGTTTCCAGATCGTGGCAATCGATTTCTTGAAACAGGAAATATTAGAAGAAGACCAGGACAAGGCCGACCATCGACGACACCACCGAGAGAAGACCGACTTCTCCAGTTGCTCGCGAGAAGAAATCGCCATGTTAATGCATCGTTTCTAAGAAGCGAGTTTGACCGTAATAGCGGAAGACTTGTGTGCACTCAAACCATAAGAAATAGATTCCAAAATGTCGGATCGAATGTCCAAAAAACCAATGGTGTGAATTCACTGACTGTGGAACACAAAAGAGCAAAAAGAGCGTGGGGTGAGCTTCATCGAAATTGGACCCATAATGACTGGGGGTCGGGTACTCTTCAGTGGCGAGTCTAGGTTCACTGACAATCGCTATGTTTTGATTCGGCGTGTACACGGAACCCGAAACAATGATCAGTTTATAAGAGAAAGATCTCACTTTGAAGATGCCGGTATCATGGTATGGGCTGGTAGTAGTCGTGGCAGGCATACAACTCTTTATTTCATTGACAATGGTGCCTTAAACACCAACAAGTACCTTAACGAAATTCTTCAACCTATTATAATGCCGTGTGCTGGAGCAATAGGTAATCAATTCATATTTATTGACGACAATGCTCGTCCTCATCGCGCTAACATCGCGAACAGTTGGTTGGATGAAATGAATATTGGGAGAACGGTGCGGCCTGCCACTTCTCCAGATGGAAATCCAATTGAGCACGCTTGCGATACGTTGCACGTAGAAATCTACCACCTCGAACTATTCCAGATCTTCGAAATGTCCCAATTGAAGAATAGAATGGAATTTGTGCCAAGACGTCTTTGATGACTGGATTGAACCAATGCCAAGCTTTTTTAGCAGCAAGGGGGGGCCATGCTCGTTATTAAAAATTCATTTTTGTGCCGAGTTAATAAATCACGAATTCAAATTACGTTGGATAACCATCGCCTTTTAATTTGAAAATTTCCACAATTTGAAACAGGGCTGTCGCACCTGATCGAATCAAGTTTTAACAGGAAGAAGTACCTCGTTTTATCAATGGAAAAACTTCAAACTACAAATATAGTCGTTTCGACGCGTCTCATGTGGCACGATAAACTTTTAAAACAACATTTTGATACACCCCGTAATTGTTCCGACCACTGTATTTTAGGGGAACACAGATGTTTTATTTATTGCTATTATGAATGAAAAATGTTGCCTGATATGACGTACGACGAACTTCGTGGCAGTTAGTGATAAATGGGGGCAATGACGCATAAAACTAATGAAATTTTTCTTTATTGAACTTTCGCTGCTAAGATTCACCGTAAAGCTGTCATGATGCTCAGATAACTCCGACTAGCGATCATGTCTTACGCCACGCGTTATATACGGCTGCAACGGTATATCTCCGGAATTTTATGTTATCGAAGTTCGGTACTCTGTCAAAGCAGAAAGTTCAGATTAGTTCAGGTTAGTTGGAGATGATGTATCAGGTAGTTTCAGTTGTGGTCGGTGACCCCAGTTTCAAAAGAATACTTAGAAACCTAATATCCAGAGAATACTTCGGAAGAAAATTTTACACACGCCATAATTTCTCTTTCTCGGCTGGTATTTAATTAAAAAACTTTTTTGATGGCTGCCATTTTTTTTCCCATTTATCGGCCCAGCTAGAGTTTCAACGGGAAAGCTGATTTGGCAAAAAAAGGCATTATTTAGCTCAATTACGAAACAAAAACTATTACCAGTAATGTTAATAGCAGCGAGCGCATAAAACTAGCATTCGAATTGGATTTTATTCTAATCGCAGGAACAGTTATTCACAACCCTACACGGGGTTGCAACTGGGTCGATAGGTTTAAAATATATTTATCAGAAAACAATGTGCAGGTATGTTCAATGGGGGCCAGTATCCGGCAGATAGCAGCGAAACCGCCATAATATGCCCTTTTGTGCGATATTACATTCATAACTAGTCCGTCTATAAACTAACATAGGACTCGATTTACGAACACCTCATAAACATTTCGCAGTGAATGAGGTATACAAGTAATAAAAATCTTTTCAGAGAGTTCTTTTAGCGGTACTGCTTTGTTACAGTTTTATTTATAGTATGTAATGAAAGAAATGCAGGCTGAAAGCTGCCACAACCTTCAGCAATCTAACTGCAGAGCAGACGTTGAAATATGGACGTGACATGACATAATCACTAAGCTAAGCGAATAATTATGTCCTGTCAGTAACAACGATATATCTATCACATTTGCATCTGTGACCCTGTTTTAGGGTATACATAAGCTGCAATATTATGTCATATCATATTACGCGGTTATGTATTCGACGGTACCTAACGAACAGACTAACGTGCAAAGTAGGGAGTCCACTCACAGTACTAGTTTGGTCGAGGCGAGTGAACACAAGATGTCACACACACAAATGGTCTTTACATATTTTACCGTAGACTTCAGCGGTCGAAGTGACAGGTGACATTTAAAGAAACCTCGCAATCGGCCTTGAAACGTCAACGTAGGGCGTCGATTGAGCCATTTACCATCTGACATTTGACATTGACAAGAGAAAACATGTATAGCCAAAGTCAAAGGTTTTATATCAATTTCTTTTGCAATTTCGGTATTTAAATCAAATTTGGAACCGGGAGGTTTCACTATAATATTCATAGTTTTCAAATTGCTGATTATCACGCACATTTGCTGGCATAATCGAAATATAAATGCAACTTTGACACAACCGCAATTACGTCGTTAAACCGCGAATGCCGTTAGATAAGTTAAATATTCTGTCGTTTTGATTGTGACTTGATGGCAGTACACTATACGTAATGTCCGCCTTCGGAAAGTGTCGATTTGTGACATTATTGTTTGGAACAACCATGTCCAATTTTGTAGCTTTGCAATGAGGAAAATCAGGGGAATCGGAATAGGAAAGAATATACGGGATGTCCCATTAAGGAAACAAAAACATATGTTTGGACCATATCTCGGAAACTGTGAATTATAGATAAAATTTTAGTGCGCCACTGGACTCTACGTAAAAATCGCTATCCGACACGGTTTTTACATTTTCCGGTACTTGGTGCTTATTAAACTGAAGGAGGAATCCTAAAATGCGACATTCTCAAAAACGGCCTTTAGTGCGTAAACTGAGATAGCTGGATCGATTCTGTCAACGTCATCATCAGTCTCGCTGAAACCGCGGCTCGCTATCTCTGCTGATAGCCGAGACATCTAACGATTGGAATGGAAATGGGACACCCGGTACATAAACGCGCTTACGGGGTGTTGCAACTTCGATAGATTAGCGTTCCTCCCGTCTCCCTTCTGCAAATGTCAGGAAGATAAGTAAAATACAATGTGTCACAGCCACATTTCCACGGCTTCGTGCGGTAAACATTTGTTATGCTTAAACGGCACCCACCAAGCAGGAACGTTTGAAGAAAAGTTCAAAAAGTATATTTTATTTAACGGAATTGTTGACATACGAGTGCTGTTGAAAAAGTAATCGAAACGTTAGACTCCATTCTCCATTATAAATCGATTGTTGTTGCATTAACGCCATTTTTTGCGATAGAAATATGCAAATATTCGACGATAAAACGGCAATAATTCTTTTCAGATGCAAGATACGGAACAAGAATATGACAGCTCAAACACGAGAAAATGTTCCTTGGCGATGTTTTGCGGCCGCACCAGCTTATTCGTCCTCATGACTGGATATGCACTTTTTGGGGCCCTTTTATTCAAATTCCTGGAAAGCGGGGTGGAAAACCACCAAGTCGCCGACTTTCAAAGAAGCAGAGAAGACTGCTTAAAGGAATTATGGATCATTACAGGTACGCTTGTTTCATTCCCGATATGAATAATACGTCAGCGAACAACTATTAAATTTTCGATGCTTTTTCTATCTCTCGATAATCAAACTGGCAAAATCCATATTTTGCATAATGGTTTATATTGATTTGCTGCACGGCCCTAGATCGACACACACTCGTCCTTTATGCCGCAGAAATGGTTTTTTACGGCACTAAATTACCATAACATCGGTCGACTAAAATCGTTTTGTTGATAGTGACCCAAATGCGGATTAATCCTGCCAAGTCAGAACCTAAATCTTTAATACCCTTCACTATTATAATAGAAGTAAGTAAACAAAAGAACTTTGTTTCTCGTCAGTACATGTTCTGACGGCCAAAGTTAAATTATGAATACGTGTTATGTGAGGACGCATCATGTTTTCAAGCTTATCTGCGAACACACTGCCTTTTCATAGGGCTAGAATTACCTTATATATGGGCGGTAAAAAGCCCCTGTTCGTGGTGGGAATAATTTTAGTGGCTCCTGTAATTTTGGGATATAAATTTGGTCCTTTGTGTATTTTGGCGTAGAAATATGTATTATAAAATTATTTATGCTTCGGACGCATCGTGATGCACGTACCCACTTGTCCTTATTTATGAACGGGTATCGTCATACAGTGGGCGCAAAAAGTATCCGTACGGCTTCATTCCGAAACGAAATATGGCGGACTGCACGTCAACAGTCCACTTTATTACTTGAACGTAACTCATAAATAATCTTTAACATTCGTGGCATCGAATCGGCACAAGCAAAAATGCCGTTCTTCCTCATATTCATCGAAATGCGGGGCGAGTCGGGAGGACCGTGCCAAACTTCAGGAGAGTGTTGTACATGAAAAATAAATGTAAAAAAACTCAAATGTTGTTATCCGATTTTCGTTTGTTTACAAGTCATAGCGTAAATAAAATAAAAACATAAAACTAAAAAAATTTATAAATTTCATAAGAAATTCCATAAATTAACGTTTGGATATCATAGTAAATGTTCAAAAATGTTGCCATTAACTTCTAAACATTTTCGGCTTCGTCTATGAAGAGCATTCGTTGCGCTCCTGATTGTTTCATGTCTTTCTTCAATAGCAGCTGCAGCATTTCTAATGCGTTGACTTAGTGCATCTTGAGTGTCCACTTTTACTCTGTACACTTCAGTTTTAAACCACCCCCACAAACAATAGTCTAGTGGTGTCAGGTCTGGAGACCTTGGAGGCCAACTAATAGGGCCACCACGACCAATCCAACGTCCAGGTACGTTTATGGTAAATAGAATCCGAGTTAAAAAAAATTATTTACGCTATAACTTGTAAACAAACGAAAATCGGATAACAACATTTGAGTTTTTTTACATTTATTTTTCATGTACAACACGCTCCTGAAGTTTGGCACGATCCTCCCGACTCACCCTGCATTAGCAGAAACAAACATATTAGGTCGTGTAGTATGAAATGGGTAGATTCTCGAAATGCCACATTCAACTGCGAATAACTTCACTCGAAATCTATATTTGGACTTGACTTTTTTATGTGGAAAAGGCACATTCTTCCTTTTTCGAGCGGAGTTTAAAGTGTTAAAAATGATCGAAAACTTTTATTTTTATAAAAAATTTCGTGCAGCCATGCAAAATAGTGAAATTCGTGCGTTAATGAAATATGAGTTCCACCATGGAACCACAACAGCTCAGACGGCTCGCGATGTTAATGATGTGTTTGGTACTGAAGTCACTTCGCAGCAAACAGTATCTCGTTGGTTCGTGAAATTTCGTTCTGGCAATTTTGACCTAACAAATGAACCACGTGGACGACCTGAAACTCAAGTGGATAACGATCATCTAAGAGCCGTGGTGGAAGCGAAACCATGTCAAAGTGCGTTCGAATTTTCGTTAACATTCATTGTAACCAAAAAAATAATATCGACTCATTTGGCTGAAATTGGTAAGGTGAAGAAGCTGGACAAGCGGGTACCGCATGAGTTGAGCGACATACAGAAAGAACGACGTCTCGAAGCTTGTGTTTCTTTGTTGTGCCGGTATAATAACGATCCATTTTTGAATCGGATTGTTACTTGTGATGAGAAACGGATCCTATATGACAATACCAGACGTTCATCGCAGTGGTTGGATCAAGATGAACCACCGAAACATTGTGCGAAAAAAAATCTTCATCAAAAGAAGCTTATGGTGTCCGTTTGGTGGTCCAACGCGGGTGTCATCCATCACAGCTTCATGAAACCTGTTGAATCGATTACGGCTGATGTCTACTGCCGACAACTGACCGAAATGATGAGGCAACTCACGGTTAAGCAGCCAAGATTAGTCAATCGAAGCGCACCGCTATTGTTGCACGACAACGCTCGGCCACACACCGCACAAGTCACCTTGGCCAAGCTACAGGAGTTGGAATTGGAAACTCTTCGTCATCCACCGTATTCGCCCGACTTAGCACCCACTGATCACCACTTCTTTCAAAATTCGGATAACTTCTTGGTAGGGAAAACATTGAACTCCGACGAGGCTGTCAAAGCTGCCTTCCACGAGTTTATCGACTCCCGGCCTGCAGGCCTTTACAGCAGGGGAATCAATGAACTTCCCGTTAAATGGCAGAAGTGTATCGATAATGGTGGTGCATATTTCGATTGACAATAAAAACATTTCATATGAAAAAAAAATGACTAAAGTCTCAATTCAATTCTATTCATTTCATACTAGACGACCTAATATTTGTAAAACTGCAGGAGTGAAAGGTATTCGTGCAATTCTCGCCACCTGAAGTGACACATGCACACACGTCAACAAATGACCCCTGGGCCCGGACTATGGTGTAGATCGATAAGTTTCATGAGGCAATGTCGACTGTTTGCGGAATCAAAGCACTTAAGCCTAATACGAGTCGTAAATCTAAATGAGAACTGAAGAAGAACGAAAAATTATCATTAAGTTTCATAATTAATGTAAGTCACTTAAGTCACTTAGTGAAGCAGCTCGTGTAACGAACATGGCGAGCTCTGCTGTTCATAGCAATATTGACTGGCTTGGATCACGAAAAACCCTTTAAAATAAGAGATCTGGACGTTCAGGGAAAATAAACGATTATGAACACCGATTAGTTATGCGCAAAATCAAAGGAAATTCTCGGATAAGGGCCAACCAAATTTCTGCAGAACTTGAATTTCATAATAGTGTGAAAATTTATTCCAGTACTATGAGAGAATATGTAAGAAGTTCATAAAATCACGGTCGAGCTGAACGTGAAAATACTTCGTCGATGGAACCAATCACGACAAGGGGCTGGAATTTGCAAGTCAACGTCTAAATACTTCTATAGAGCGTTGGAACAAGGCTATTTTTACCGGTGAAAATGAAGTCGATGTATATGGATCCAAAACACATTTTACAGTGTGGCGAAAGAAAAACGAAGGATCAAAAAGAGAAAATTTACAACCGACAGTGAAACACGGCAACAGATATCTATCTTAGTTTAGGGTCGTGGACGCCGACTGGTGTGGGCGAGTTGCAATTCATCGATGGAATAATGAACCATAGATATTACGTCAATATTCTGAAAAGTAATCTCCATGCTGGTGGAAAATAATGGGGCTTATTAACGATTATCTATTTATGCACGATAACGACCCCAAACATATGGTATACGGGGTGTAACTTAAGCGATGTCACTAATTTTAAGGGGCGATTCCTTGTCATATTTTATGGAAAAATGTTCATATAAACATGTATTCTAACTCTTGCGTCATTTTTCAGATACAGGGTGTCAAAAGTTTCATTAAAAAATCGAATTTTTAATGAAACTTTTGACACCCTGTATCTGAAAAATGACGCAAGAGTTAGAATACATGTTTATATGAACATTTTTCCATAAAATATGACAAGGAATCGCCCCTTAAAATTAGTGACATCGCTTAAGTTACACCCCGTATAGTACTAAGTAATCGATTTTATATAATGTACCGAAATACTTGAAAACGCCGCCGCGATCTCCAGACATTAATCCCATTAAACGTTTATGAAATTATCATGAGAAGAAACTACGCAATCTTTATATTACATCTAAGAAAATTTTAAGACATGCTCTTTCCGAGGAATGGAATAAAATTTCATCTTCTGGAACGTCCAACTTGGTGAATTCTATGCCTCGACGGCTTTACACTTCTAAAAAAAATCAAAGGGCAATCCCGCAAATTATTGATGTTGCAAAAATTTCGCTTATTTAAAAAAACTTTTTAAATTTTAATTAATCGCAGGAATGATTTTCACTCCTGCAATTTTCCAAATATATTCGCTTTTATTTATATTTTGATAAATATGAGGAAGAATGGCATTTTGCTTTAACTGATTCAATTCCATGAATGTTAAATGTTATTTACGAATTAAATTTAAATAATAAAGTCGATTGTTAATACATGATCGCAATATTCGTTTTGAAACAAGGGGCCGTACGAATACTTTTTACACCGACTGTAGATCTAAAGGGAACCGTTGAGTCACACGAAACAAAGAAATAAAATTTGAAAATGGAAATGTACAAGCAATTAAAGCCGACTGTAGAAACTTTCTAGCACTACAGGAATTTTTCATAAAATTCCTACCAAACTTTTCGGTCATATAGTCATTATTTAAAATTCTGCCATTAAAATACATTTTATAAGGCATGTGTTGTTACCAGGAGAACAATATAGACCTTTCAATTTCGGTGTGTCCGAACACTCTGACCAACTCGTTACATTTCTGGCCCCTCAAAAGCGACAATTAGTTACAACATTAGAAAAGTTATTAAAAAAAAAAAGAAAGCATAATATTCGTGTGAGGAAGGATTTCATAAACGCTTGCTCCTTGCCGCTGTGCGTCAGGTTATGCAATATGTCGCACACGCTTTAACGGCCCTCTTATACACCTGCACTATAATATACTATTATTAGCCCGAATAACAGTCAAGCATAATCGGCAACGTTACAGGTGGTGGTTTAATTGTACTTTAGAGTTCTTTTATTGCAGGTTTTTAACCCCGGACTTCATTACACATGCTTTAACTTTAATACATTTTTAAGTAAAGTTGATTGATAACGACGACCAAGCCGATATGACAATTTCCGATCGACCAACGACTTAAGTAGTCTCCCAGGTAGAAAACGCCCGTCCTTTCTATAAATACTTAAAAGGGTGAATTATAGTAGGTTTCTCATCCCCTATTGATTTATTCTATAAAGCAAAAGAAGATCTATGGTCCTGCCCATAATTCATGAAAAGTGGTTTGTGCTTTTATGTTACCGTGCGAGGATGTGGTCAGTTGCATGAACAGCACTGATGGGGTATGCCCATGATCGTGATATATGGAATTTATTTAATAGCGTTCATGATTCAATTTACTATTGAAACGCCCTTCGTATTTATTAAACACTTTATGGTTAAAATATTTGGTAACGAGAATACATATATTATAAGAAGCCTAGCTAGCTCGTTATATACACGGTTAAACATGACTTATTGATTTCCAACACGTGCAATGAACTATGGTAGCATTCGCCGGGGAATCGCATTTGTGGAAAATTAGCCGCATACCTACGTAAATATCCCGGTGGAATATTGTTTTTTTTCCAAAAATGTCAGGTTGGCCGTATAGTCAAATGTTGTCTCTAGTTAATAAGACTAATATTTGTAATTGTTATTGTTTTGGGTCGAGCTCAAAAATCAATTATCTACAATATGATTTATGACTAACAAGATTTCCTCTCTGATTTTCACTTCTGTTGTCAGATAATATTATTGCGTACATACATGATCCATAAATTTCGAAGTTTACCCCAGTTACGAAGGCGTTGGGGAAGTTCTTCCTCTGCTTAACTTATTGCGGTCACAGATCAAAATTGCAAGCTCATTTAAGTCGTTGAGGCGATAAACTACCAGTTAACATAGCACTACAATGGTAATAGCGCACAATTTCTCCAGATATAACATTTATGGGTTACCGGTAATTCATATTTAACCGGCTCTGTGTTACCGTTCCGGGACCTTAACAAAATTGGAAACCTTTTCGGCTTGTTTTTTTCATTTTAAGGTCATGGCGACACGCATCTAATACAGATTATTGACTTACCTACCTGACGTACAACGTTAGAGCTCAGATATGCCCCATTTACCACTATTTCCCGGGGAAAAGCTAATTTTCGATATAAATTAATCCTAAATAAACGAAAGTGGAGCTTATAATCTCCCGAAAGAACACGTCTGATATTGGCTATATAAAGCGCGTGTTTATTGTATAACGAACGTAATGAAATTTGATCAAAGATGCCCTTAATGACCTTTGTTTTCGATTTTTAAAAATGACCTATTTACCTGACGGGAGATAACGAATTCTGAATGATTTACCGTAATGGGTTGCTTTCCAGTTGCTCTTCTGAGCGCGGCGACTTCTTGGAAAGTAAAATTCTAAGGGATTAGTGTCTTTTTAAAAGCTAAGAGTTCCTACATTGAATATGAAATAATCGGAATGGTTTATTCGATTCGTATTCTTTATCGAATAAAAACTTTAATCGAATCGTATTCCTCATCGAATAAAAATTTTATTCGAATCGTACTCTTTACCGAATAAAATTTTTATTCGAATCGCATTCTTTACCGAATAAAAATTTTATTCGCATCGTATTCTTCATCGAACAAAAACTACGGGACGACCTTTTACCTTTCGGCTGCGTTCCCAATGTCGCCATTTAGACCCGTGAATTCAGAACCGTTATAAAAGTAATAACGCTTTTTATGCTCGATTAGGAGGACATATTCGCCATACATCTCGAAAATCCCAAATGTAACTTCAGAATGTACTCGTATACAATAAAGAAAGTTCGTTTGACACCCGACCCCATCGAATAGAGAGTTATTAGGGCAAATTTTGCGAAAATGCGAATATATTTCCCAGGAGATCATAAAGCGAAAAAGGGAAAATCACACGAGGTTCTGAAGAAATCGTTTAGGAGCCCTTGGCGTTCTCGTTGGAGGGAACGGGCTAGAAACAAATAGAGCAATAATGATTTTGGCTAATTTATTCGGTTGGAAGTGGCGAATTTTCGTGTGGTTTCCGTTACAGATACCACACAGCCCTCGTAAAAAATACCCATTAAATCACTAGTGATAAGACTGTTAACCTGTTATATTGAAAAAGATATAAATACAGGGGTGGCCATATGAATGAGAACGCCATTTAAAATGGTAAAGCTTATTTAGGACAAAAATAATAAACACATTTGTACGATCAGGTATTTTTGTGATAAAATACATTTATTTTTAATCAACATGATTTTTTTTATATTAATGCTATAGACCGAAGGAATAAACAAACAAAATACCTTTTGACACATAAATAAGATCGTTTTCAAAGAAACTATTTGCCGATCAGTTTGTGCCGCTGTTGAGTGCAAAATACCTTTAATGGAACGTAACATGGGTAGAAGAAAACTTTGCACTTCAAGCCTGAGAAAATTGATTTTGTCTTTAGTGGAAAAGAGTTGGAGTTATCAAAAAAGTACTGACCACTTAGGTTGTTCCAAAACCGTGGCCGCAAACGAAATTAAACATTTCAGGGTCCACGAAGATTTAGAAAATTCTATAAGACAACAAAAAAAAACAAAAGCAGCAGTCCTGTTTGATGGACATTTATTAATACTAACAAAAAAAGATCTGAAATGAACGATTATTCAACTGCAAAAAGAACTCTCCCGCCGAGAAGCACCCACAATTTCAACAAGAACAATACGAATGTTATGAAATTTAAGTGACGAAGGTTTGTTCGGAAGAGTTTCCAGAAGAAAACCCATGACGTCAAAAAAGAATGGAACGGCACGGTTGGAATGTCCGAAACTTCATGTTGAATGGTGAAGTTCTCAATGGAAGCATGAGTTGTGGTCGGACGAAACAAAAATTAACAATTCGTTTTCGATGGTCGAGTTTACGACGTCGTGACTCAGAATTTAGCCCAAAGTACACTAGAATGGTCATCAAGAATGCTGGCGGCAAATGTTAAACTGTGGTGGTGTATGTCTGGACACGGAATTGAACCCATCGCCAATATTGACGATATACTGAACATGCACAAACATCGAGTATATTCTTGAGAACATTGCGCTGCCATATGCAGAGAACACCCTTCTCGTTGTCCGCACGACAACAGCCCGAAACATAGAGCAAAAAGTGTGAAACAGTGGTTAGTGGAGAATCAAGTCGAAGTTACTAAGTGGCCGGCTTGCAGTCCCGACTTGAACCCAATTGAGAATTTATAGTGAATTTTACGGAGAAATTCAGCGGATGCCCACAGCTCGAAAACCATGCCAGAAGTTAATTGACTCTTTACCGCAACGGTGTTATGGAGCCATTGGGAATGACCCAGCTAAATATTCGTTTAGTTTAATAGTACTAATACAATTATTAGGAGGTTTAGGCCATTTTAGCGTTAAAATTTCACTTGAATCGAATCGTCCTTGTTTATCGGTCCAGAGGAATTTTGTTTACTTGTCAAGTCGACCTAAATCTTCATTGGGAACGTTAAAAATAAAAATAAATACTATTTAGTGCAAAACTAATTTGATAGAGAAATGCTTGTATTTTCCCGGTTTCAAATAAGGTTGGTACGTTTTATAGAATTTTCTTGTTTACGTGGCCACCACTGTATATTACATTTTCCGTAAATCGATTGCGGTTTTCGCTGCGGACTGCGACTGCGCGCAGTACCGGCTCGGACCAACCGAATCGCAGAATAGACCCTTGAATCACGGAGCCGTCGGTAAGGAAGAAAAAATTAAGTAACTTCTGAACGGCTGGTATGGATGGACCGCTTTTGATGTAATCAATCATCCGGATCCATTTATATGTTACGACACATCGAAATGTGTCCCGAAAGGTACACTAAAATAAATTTCCCCGTTTAACAAGTTGATATCGGAAACGGTGCTATATTATTTTCGGTATCCCCAGGGAAACTTGTTGAATAAAGCACCGCCCAAGGCACTACGGCAAAGGAAGGCAAACAAAAATTTTATTTACAAGCGAGTTGGGACGGTGAGGGCAGTCGTATTTCAGCACTGCCAAGGGACGAGATTGCTATTTTTCAGGATTTTTCAATATTTTTTTCTATTTCGAGATCTATACATGGAAAGCCGACAAAAGCCGTACCAGATTTGCTGATAAATGTTGGGTGCCTGTTCGCAAGCCGCAGGCCGTCGACGAACACCATTTTAAAGTTCGCAAAGTAAGTGTCCTCTTAAAGAAACAAAAACAACGTGATTGATCCCACACCCGTGCGCCATTAATCAGACCCGAGGCATAAAATACTCCAATTCCATCAACGGCACCCAATAAGGTTTTGTCATTTAATGCGTCCATTGTCTAACAACAACTCCGGACGGATTACTTGGGGGACGTAACCAACATACAAAAGGTCCCGATAAATTGCCCAAAATCCAGTCTGGAATTGGCTCCAGTGTCGTCCACTTTAATAAACCGTATAATGCCTTTTACCGCCTTCATTATGGGGGTTAATTTCATTTCGACAGTAACCATTGTTGGTCAGAAATGAATAATCGCTTTTGTGTTTCGCGTCTTGACGTAAACGATCTAATAACGGACTTGGTCGGATGTTACTTCGCCCTTTACTGCTGCTCGTTTGTAATCTATGTTTCAAATGGGCAATTAAACCCATGTATGTGCGGTATTAGAGGAGTTGGAACTCGAGTAGGGTCAGGTCAAGTGAATCTAGCTGACCTATTAAGGATTTTTGGCTCAAGTTTGGTCGTCCAACGGAGCGGCCATAATTAAGTAGATTAGTCAAGCTGAAATATCTGTATGGAATTTGTCCGATCGGGCTCAGTATTTGTTATCGTCATTATTCGGCAAATATTCCTCATATCGCGATTTTATTCAAATTGTTCAAGTTGCCACTCGCGGCCCGGTAATAGTCCTATTTGGATAACAATTTTTCACACGAGTCAAGACACATTCTTACAGGTCGCACAACCGAAAAAAACACATTTACGTTTACCGAGTGTGAAACCAACCGAAGTGAAAATTTTCGCAGAGGGAGGTTTCTGGAGTGGAAATTTTCCACCCCCAGAAACGTGTGAGCTACGAGGTTTTCGCAATAACTCAATTTCGCACGAATATGCTTTGTTGAATCATTAATTTTTAATATGAAATTATTTGATGCGTGCCGAAATCAATTTCAAAAGAGGGAAATTAAGAAATCGACAAGGGCGATGTGATAAATCGAAGCTTCACCTTGGGGATATAATTTATCTTGAATTTTTATTCCAGCAGGAATTAAAGCTGCGATAAAAGGTCCCGTCAAAGGCGCAAGTGATGATCTGAAGTTGAACTAACACTTGCAACTTTCGTCGTAGATTTTCGCACTTTCGTGTTATTAGGCCGTAGTGAACTTTAAAGTGCCGGTCATTGTTTGCGTCACATTGGAAAACTGGAGTTATAAATTGATTATGCCATTCTTCACGGTTTCCAGACGAGAACTTTATACACCAGCGAGTGTTCTGTTTCTTTTGCGAGCCTTTTACAAATAGCAAACTTAGTTCGCTGCTCGAGAAAAGTCTGTTAACAAAACCTCTCCCAGAGAACTTTGCTCTTCGTAACAGTTAGGTAATAACTATTCCAGAGTCAAACGGTTAGCTAAACGCGCGGTATCCACAGGTTCAACGTACGTGTGAGCGTTCCTCGCCTATGTGAGGACTATTAATCAATTATTTGAAAACATCACGGGGTTTTCGCTCCAAATTCCTCCTAAGATAAGTGTGAGGAAACGGTGAAAGGCCGTTATGAAACCGCTCGCATTTCTTGTTTACGTTAAGACCATTAATCGGCATTATCTGAAAGCGGTACGGGCTTTGGTCCCAAGCTCTTCCCAAGATTAGCGTGGGAAGAGAGGGTCGTTCACAAGTCCCTTAGCGTAGGTGATGAAAATGGTTAAGGGTTTGGTACCCGCGAGAAAAAGGGCCCTTCCATCCCATCGCTTCTCTCACGAAGAGGGGATGAGTTCGGGCTGTTGATACCGGGTTATACCAGGGATTCCGCTTTCGGGTTACAGGGAGTAAAGAAGTGCTTCGAGAACGCGTAGAGTTTTTTCCCCACCTTCCAACCGCGGACTCACGTGCGTATCTGTAAAGATCGTCATGAACGGAACCCAGTCACAAACGGCTTTGAAGTTTTATCTTACGCAAATCTTCGGACTGAAGCCCGGTCACGTCTCTCTCGTCCGCAAAACTGGACCTGGTAGTCACTATTGGTGGTAGCCAAACGCTTTTCAGATATAGACGCTGAGCGAATCTTGGGGTCAGGTTCTCCAAGAAATTCTATTTAAAGCCGTTTCCCTAGACACTTCTAAAAAATTTATACGTATAATTCCGGGCTTTAAACAGATGAGGGCTGGTCCGATGACATGCAAATTTAATTTAGCTCGAATCCGGGGAGGACGGAAATCGTCAAAATATGTTTTACTGCTAAGTAAGTATCTACCCAAACTTCCCGCCATGGGAGTGATTAGAGTTCGGCAAAAACAGCTTCAGGAGGCCTCCTTCGGGAATGGCAAAACGTATCCTAATTGTGTTGCTAAATAATGACACAGAGTAAAACGATTAGCGTCTTGTGGAGGGGAACCAACGACTTCCTGGGGAATTTTCGGCTTGCAGGAGTAAACAACGTAAACAGTGTATTTTTGATGAGCGTTGGTGAGTTCGTTGGTTTTGAAAGGAATATTGACGAAATTGGTGCCCGCAACATGACAATACAAAGGCAACGTATTCCTCAAATCAGGCAGCAGGAATAGTAACTTTCCTGTTAAAGAGAGCGCGTTTTACGTCACGAGCGAACGAAATCCCTTCGACGAAGTTATTAAAGTTTATCCTAGTTTCTTTTATTTTCGCAAATCCAATATGCCCTTTGAGGAAACTGCATTAAATTGGATTTCTTAACGGGATTAAATTTTGCCATTCTAGCTTAATTAATGTGATGACTTCTTGGACCCGAGTAGACCGACGCGTTTTCAATTTCGTCAAAAAATTGTTTTTCTGTTATTTCTTAAAAATTCAATCGTGGAAAATGAAACATCATTTGGCTGTTGATATTGAATTTCCCGAGAAGAAAGTAATATCACACGCGGGAAGTGTCGGTTCACGTGCATGGTAACACGTTAAGGGTATGTGAAATTACCTAAAGGAATAACTACAATGCATTTTTGTTCTTGCCGAACGAGGAGTGCCCAATTGAAGGAAGAGGATTTTTCCGCCTTTTTGGAACATATCGGGAACCACGACGTATAAATTTACCTTAAAATTGAGTTCTTAACGAGAGCCAGAATGTGCGACTTTTACTAATTTAACGAAACTCGTTACTGTCACTCTTGTCCGGGACATCAAAGGCACGTGCGGTTCGCCGGACGATTGTTGCCGGAGAGACCAGAGCCGGCCGGCCGCTAGCGACCACACACGATCGGTCAGACGGCAGGTCAGGCCCTGTCGCCCGCCGATACATGAAGGAAACTGAACGTGCGTAGTCCCGTATTTCAGTCCTCGCACTGCCGGCACAAATTTCAGTCCGTACCAAAATTTTTACCATAAATAAGTGCACAGGTACATTTTACCATACCGTGGCAAATTAGCGAGACTTTATTAAAGAGTTTACAAATATTTATCGGAAGCGTCAATGCTTGTGGAAAGTTAAAGACACGATGTATTTCACTAAAGTGCTTAAAGGTACTTACGCACGTACAGTCGGCCGGCCGTCCGTGATCGGATTGAGAGGTACGGCCGGCCACCATCGTTGGTTAATACGCACGAACAGTTTTACTTAAGGATTATGGCCTTCAGTTCTGTGCCGTTTACGATACGGAGCTGTTGCCATTGTAGAATTTGCTATACGCGATCGATTTAGAACGACAGTTTTCATTCTACATAATGTCGCTAGAAGAATGTGCAGCTGCGATGATCGTACTATTCGAAGAAAGGCAAAAAAGAAAAAGAAAGAAAATCTGGGTTAAGGGCTGACTTCGAAAACGTGGTACCTTGTCACATATGGAATTGACCCGGTACATTTAAGTGAAACTGTTCGTGTGTATTAACCGACGATGGCGGCCGGCCGTACCTGTCAATCCGTTCATGGACGGCCGACCGACTGCACGCGTACAGGTACCTTAACGGCAAACGGATACGGAGCTTCGTTTGTTTCTTTTTTGATGTCGCATCAAATAGCTAAAAAACGTAAATTAATGTTAAAGAATTTCCGGAATTGAAAAAAATCGCTTGATGGTAATTGCTCAAAGAGGAAGTATCAGATCTGAAAAAAATCGAAGACGCAAGGTTTCTAAACGTTTTTCTTCAATTTTAAATTTCACTTTGAATAAAATAATCGTTTATAATGCTATTAAATAGGTTTTCGAGTTGTCTCGATAGAAAATTACAATTTTTCCTTAGATTTCCATCTGTAACGAACACCCCCCCATTACAGTTACCCCAGCGTCTGCAGGCAGCAATAATACCTAGTTACGTTTCCATTGTGTACACTTTCTTTAATTCACAGTAGAATTTCGAAGGATTTGTTGAGAAATATAATAATTGAGAAAAATTGTTGCTCTTTATGCAGATGCCGCTTTGCTTGAATGAAATTTATTCGAATTTAATGCATATTTCCGAAACAAAAATGGAAACACTTGTTGAATCAGCGAATTGTAAATTTTTCATCCACCGCCTCTGTTCGTTCTTTTCTGGTTGATTTATGACAAGCCCGGATTTTTGTATGCCCGGAATATCTCTTGGTCTGGCATCAAGTGGAATAACGCAGCATTAGATTCGCTTAAGGAATTCGATGGTGACTGAATAATGGAAATATTTAAATCTTTAATTTTGAAAGCGCTGAGGTTGACTTGAAAACCCCATTTGTTGCTTTTCGGTGCTTTCAAAGTAAAAACTTCCTATTAGGTATTCGAATAACACCGTATTAATCTTCTGTTTGATGTATCAAATTATCTGTTACAAGATTAAAGAAAAAAGAAGGAAATGAGTAGCACAACTAATCTCGTTACGGACATACACGCAAGTTGATAATATCAAGGAACAACACCATGTACGTCAAACCTTGTTCATCAAGTAAATTGTATTGCCCTTCTTGGAAACACGTCTGTAGTTTGCGGGCCTATGTGTTCCAATCACTTCGAGCTAATTCACTTTCTGGAAGAGGCATTTTATTTCAATTCCGAAAAAAGACAGATCAATAATGCAGCAGTTATCATCCTCATAATTAATGCCTTGATGCGATAATATGTTTAGGTTATTAGCTGGATTCCAATTAGGAAACGTGCTAAATCGTGGAACCATAAACCACCCCAAAATCTGCAGTAAAATAGGGTTTGGGGCAAATTGATCTTGGAAGGTTCATAAATTTAAATTAGCGCAGAAGGTGTATGAACGACATACCGCATTAAGGAATATTTTAGCTTCGAGAAATGGGGTTCCCACCCTAAGCCTGCGAAACACGAGAATGATATACACATTTGAGTTTTAAAATTCTTGTTGGACGTATTACGTTGAACTCGAGGTAACATAAAGAAGACATTAATGGAAAAACACTCGGGTTGCGATCTACGCGTAGCAAGGGAACGGCCGGGAAAGGAAGTGAGGCCTGCGCAATGCCAATCGCAAAACGTCTAAATCCGCTTCGAGATAATCGCCCCATCTGCCCATTTTCACGTTGGAATGAAGCGAAAGGAAGCTTCGGACGAACTGTATTATACACTTAAGCCTAAACTGCTTACTTCGGGAAAAATTCAATTAAATCGGAATCAAAATAACTCGGGACGAAGCTAAATTCCTTTATCCGTTTCGAGATTTTGCAAAATCGAAAATGGCCCGAAGATACCTCACTCGTTTGAGACGATGAGCAGTTTAACTCGGTGCGTTGGTCGAGCGATTTGTATGATTTGTACTTGATTAAAACTTATTAAGTCCCGCAAAGTTTAAGAAACTTCACTTGTCGACGAGCCCATCGGAAGCGTAATAGCTGCGATAAAATATTATTGATTTCACGTAAAGTTATTAATAATAAATTTGCTGCACATACGTTTGCCCTATAGACGATGTCAAAACTGATCCTGCAGGATTTAATCACTCCCCCCTCCCCCCCTCTGAGTTAACATGGATGCGAGGTTCTCGTGACCGTCGTATGTGGGTAAAAGTTAACGTCGATTGTTCCGTCGGCTTCAGCTACCTTTGAGCGAATCGTAACCGAACAAAGTGTATTTTCTCTCCCTTTGTTCCAGCTACGTTCCACACGTTTAAAGTGTTTATTGAAATGTTGTTCATCACCTAAACATGAAATTTACTACGCCATGAGCTGGCGAAAAATAGAATGTCCGCACGTGTTTACGTTATAAATGATGTTCAAACTGAGCCGCCATGACATGTAAAAAATATCTCGTGTTCCCCTCAAAACGATATTTCCACGTTACACTTGTCATATGGCGTTACAACAATATTTCACTCAAATTAACTTCCACAGTACAATAAAATCCTCAACGTTGGAGGAAAATTATCTTTCTCCCCGGTTTCGTCTTAACAACCTACAACATTTCTAAGTTGCAACTCCATCGGTCAGCGAAATCGAACATACACAACAAAATCTAGATAATCCAGCTGTAAGGGCCGTTCCTCCATTAAAACTTAAAATGGTGGTCTGAAAGAGAGTTAAAAAGCTGTGCGTGAATGCTACATTATTTTAATACACGGTTTTAATAAGATCCACAGCCTCGGAAGCGTCTCGTTGTCGAATGTACGGGGTGAGCCAACGAAAACGGGACGGTTCCAGTCTGGGGTTCTTGATTTCATTAAAAAAAAAACAAAACTGCTTGAACGCGTCAATTTTTGTCGATCGGTGTTGTGACAGCAGCCGGTATTTTATACGTTGTCGACACCACGACGTAGATTTGTCAGAATTGAGACAACTCACCGACAACTTCTTACTTCGCCAGTGCTGCCAACGGCGAAAGATAGTACGAGTATTTAGAACACAAGAGATTCAGCAACAATATTTAATAATCTAATAATAATTTGAATGAATCAGGAACATGAATGTCTCCACGAATGGAAGGGTCTTGACTACTTGCACTACCGTGAAACCATGGGCGTGCAACTGATAACATGAATTTATCTAGAGCGCATCGTTAAGGTAGTTAGTAATTTAAACGGATCTTAGGTCTGAGTTAACCATATTTCGATGATTTTGTCTTATCAGACAAAGGGATGACGTTTCTTACATGAACCAGCACCCTAGTTGCGCTGTAACATCACCATTGGGTTTTCGTGAGAAATAAAATAGGAACAATGTAAGGGGGAAACGGATCCATAGGCGTGACTTAGGGTGCTTGGTTTAAGGACAAGAAGGTATATAGAAATCTTTTGCTTACAGTGATGGCCACATGAAAGAGAATTTTTTTTTTAATGTACCAACCTTGTTTAAAATCGGAAAAATATAAACATTTCCCCATCAAATTGGCTTTATATTAAATAACATTTATTTTTATTAACATTTTTAACGTTTCCAATGGGGATTTAGATCGGCATGACAAATAAACAAAATGCCTCCGGATCAATTTTTTTTTTCAAACCGCAGTCGTAATTGCAAATCAAATGAATAAATTTCTAATTTACAATGTCAGAATCTGATGTCTAAAAGCTAGCCGACTTTGAAAAGGGAATTGACTGATCTTTCAAACGAGGTGTCGCACAACCCCGTTTCCAATTTAAGACTTCAAGGGTGGATGGCACCCTGCTCAAGGGCTTGGAAGTAGGGGTTCGGACACAAGTCGAAAAAGGTTTCACCCTCGACAAATAAATTGGCGCGTTCGAGCATTTTGTTCTTTTAATGATATTGTAAAGCCTAAACTTGAACAGTTCCGTTTTCGTTGGCCCACCCTGTATACGCCTGCCGGATTACTTATCACTTGCCATCCCCAACCACCTTGAATCTAATTTAGCAGAGAGCTTTATGCACTTGCTGTATAAAATAGTATGATCTCGGTCTTCTCCCTTTCAAACTTAAACAATTTAAATCTCCGGCCTGTAGAGCTCATGTCCTCACATTTTACAAAAATCAAGTAAAACGTATAATGCGGATATGCACATAGCAGCGTTAAAATATGAAATTGTTATCTGTCCGACGACTGTCTGTCCCATTTATATGAAGATATGCAAGACAAATGATGCTCGAAACGTCTCCTGGTTAAAATTTTACATTTTAACGTTCGAAATATTACTTCACTTTAATATACTCATGATTTCTTCTGTTCTCAGAAATTACTCGCTGAATAGCACGGGGAATACCACAAATATAGTAGCGGACGAAAGTAGAGCAACATGTGAAATTTTCAATGTTTGCGAAAATTTTAACCAATACTTAGCAGCGCTGCCACTGTTTATAATAACTTCGACGCGTCTATGCCTCATGGACTTTATTAATTTATCGATGGTTTTTTCTGAAATGGAATTCCATGCAGTTGAAATGGCGGTGAATTATTCTGCGGATTTTCTGTCCTTATCTTACGGTCTACTATCTCCCATAAGTTCTCTATTGGATCGAAGTCGGGACTTCGGGCAGGCCACTGCGTCACACTCACCCGTTGCTCTTTCAAATATTTTTTAATTACTCTCGCTGTATGCTTCGGGTCATTGTCATGTTGAAAAATCCGTAACAATGACTTGTTTTCCTCTGCAAACGGAAGCATATGATCCATTAACATCTCCAGATGTTTAAACCGGTCTATAATGCCCTCTATTGTTGCCAGTGGTCCCATTCCAAACCCGGAAAATGATCCCCACACTAATACGTTACCCTCGCCAAATTTAATTGTGCCTTTAGTGTACTTTGGCTTGCACCTTTCATTTGGAGGACGCCTGACATATTGAATTCCGGCCGAGGAATAAAAGTTCAATTTACTCTCGTTTGCCATTTTTCGACACTCCAGGTGAGGCGGTCATTTGCCAAACGGAGCCGGGCCCTCCTGTTCTTCTTAGAAATTGCGGGTTTATTTGCGGGTTTGTAAGCATTGAAATTTTTTTCTTGTAAGCGTCTTCGAACCGATCTTACAGAAACACCTAAGTCACTACATTCCTGTGCAATATCAACTGCTGTTTTGATATGGATCCCCTTTCGAAGTGTTCACAATTTTATTGTCTTGAGCTCTTGTCATCGTTCGAGGACGACCTGTTCTTGGAGGACTCACCGCATTTTTGCGAACCTTGCAGGCACTCAATTCTCTACAGATCATAGAACGATTAAGATTTAATTCTCTAGCAATATCACTCTGGGACGTTCTAGATTCAAACTCGGAAACGATTCATTGTTTCAGACAGTACTGAGAGAGATTTACCACGAGGCACGTTTGCAGGTTTTCATCAGTAACACTGAACGCAATAACTCAAAGGTGTTTGATAAAAACAGACGTCAGAAAGAATTTTTGTGTACAGGGTGACTCAGAATGAGGAGGTCAAGACGTAACCATATATTTCTTGGTCGAAAATGTATCGATGGAAGTAAAAGCATCAATTTCAATAAACAATCAGTTTAATAACTGCTCAACGTGACCACCCCGTTTGTGAGTGCAGAGATTCGCACGTCGAAGAGAATCAAAACTCACTCTTCGCAACATCGTTGGATCGTTGCGGACTCCATCAGCTGCTTGCAAGATTCGATTTTTCCTGTGGTCTTCGTTCTGAATTTTCCAAATTTTCCAATTTGGAGATCGCCGGTTTGGAAATCTTTCCGCATAAACTCTCGCACTTGCACGATAATTTCCCTGGCAAAATCCCAATCCGTTTTTCCTCCAAACGTGTACGTTCTTCGGAACTTATTCAAAACCTACGAAATCTACCCTAAATCTGAAGACTCTGCGTTCACTGACATCGCCGAGAATGAGCCGAGCTGGCGAACGCGTTCTTGTCAATTGCCCAGCAGGTCCAGAGATCGAAATAAAGAATCACATTTTTTCCCTCTAATTGAGGCTCCAAATCAAAATCCAGCAAGAGATGAAAAGTTGCATAACAGACCGGAAATTTCACATACAAAAAAAACAACAGTCTTCATGAGCGAATACAAAAGTTCTGGTGTGTTCAGCATTCGACCTTCTAGGCGCTGACTCCTGATGGGTTTGGAGTGATAACCCCCGTCTAATGTGCCCCGAGAAGTGCACCAAATTTCGTTACAATCCATACAGCCGTTTTCGACTTATTTTCAAAATAAAAAAAAAGTGAAACTGACCCGCTGTATCTCCGGAACGAGACAATTTCGTATCTAAGTATATCGCCACGAATCGATACATTCTTGACCAAGGCATATGTGGTTAAGCCTTGACCCCCTCATTCTGGGACACCCTGTATTGCTGCTCCACCTTTCTCCGCCGCATTGACTCGTTTTTGTTGTTAAATGCCTCGAATTCAGGAATAAATTTGTAATTTTTTGCAGCGTTTTTTCCAGACATCCCAACACATTTCTGATATTGCCGATTCATGAATAAGTCGTGACGAACGTTGAACATTTTCAAGAATATATTCGTCGCCCCGCATTCGTCCGCTACTGTATTGCATAAATCAGCCGAGTCTAATTACTCCATACCACTCGCAGTCGGGACCACACGGACACGTCCAAATTCATATTTTTCGACATAACTTTCGATGGGAATCTATTAGGCTTTATTTAAATGAAAAATTCATCGAATTCAATTGCGTTACATATAACTATTTTGTTTCAAAAATTCCAGCACCAATATGCGTAACCATTTTATGTCATAAATCATTGAAAACGAGATGTATTTGCGAAGGGGAAATACATGCTTTGCTTTTGGGTTTAAACATTCAGTTTTTTTTATTAATGATACCCACGAAGCAGCGCATAACATTTTGTTTCCGTTTTTATTTCGCATTTAAAACCACTACAATAGAGCGCCATAAATCACTATTATTTGGCCTAATTGGAAGTCTGAAAGTTAACACCCCATAGTTTGATGATACTCTTCCAAATAGTTTTTTCTGCATTAATCACGCTCTAGCTATTAACTCCAATTTGTATGGCGAGCTGTAGTTGAGTATTCTAGGACTAATTAATGACCCACATTGGTAGGATTAGTTTAACAGAACATCAATCATCCTTCGGATTTGCGTTTGAGGTGCAATTTCTGCAACTCCTAAAAGTGTTCAATCAAATCAAGATCCACGTTCGGTTAAACCTTGAAAATGGTTCTGTAGATCTTTTTTTTTTTTTTCAACTAACTAAACAGTATGCAAATACAAGCATTTTAACATTTTAAATCGATTCAACTGGTCTTATCTCTAGAACCCTCAGTTTCTCTTAAGGCCTCATTCCTTCGTCGATCCGAAGCAATTAGGAATATTTTAGACCGAGAATTAAATCTCAGCCAGATTACTGAGCAGCTCTCGCCTTGATTAAATCTTAACAACAAGTCGTGAGGCGGCTCTATGGGAATCGTTGTTAAATATTAAATTTTGCCTCCTGGCATTAGCCGCTAGAGATAGCTTCATGAGGATTTATTGTGCTAGAAAGTTTGGCCATTAATAATTGTACTAAAACGATTGACTTTAATTGTCCAATTAGTGTCGATAGAAACCCATTACAATGTGCTATTCGATATTTTTTGTTAATGAATGTGCCAACTGCTTTTATAATGTAAAATTAGTCTTGTCCTCCGTGTAACGAGGACGACTTAACGTTCCGCCATCTTCGCTAAGGGCCGGTCGAGAACGTACGTTCTTTAACGCACATTCAAATTCTACTTTCCGTGAAGCGCAGGACTTACGGGACACACGGTAGGTGCGAACTAAAAACGTTTGTTTACCGCAAATGGGCGTTACGACTTGCCCGAACCTTAATTAATAGAATTCAGAGAAAATTGCAAAATAACAGGTGTACAAAAAGAAACTGAGCAATGAAGTATATTATATGCAATAAAAACACATACTTAGACACGTTCAATTCGCCTGCAATTGTAAGCAGGTGTTGTTTATTTATGACTTTTTATATGATAAAAGTTTCAGTTGCTCAGGAGCTGTAGTTCAGTGCACAAAACGTAAACAGCGACATGGACATTTCCAAGCAATATTTGAGAATATCAATGTTGTTTTGTTTTAAACTGAAAAAAAAATGCTGCTGAAACAACAGAAATGGTTAATTCGGCTTGGGGAGATAATTCTGTTGGTGCTTCAGCTGTTAGGAGATGGTTTAAGAAGTTTCGTGAGGAAAATTTTTGTCTTGAGGACGATCCACGTGCGGGTGTCGAAAAAAAGTTTCAAGACGAAGAACTGCAAACTTTACTGGATGAAAATCTATGCCAAACTGAAAAACAGCTTGCAGAGCAGTCAGGAGTAACTCAACAAGCAGTCTCAGTTCGATTGCATGGAATGGGAAAAATTCAAAAAGCAGGAAAATGGGTTCCTCATGAGCTAACCGAAGACAATAAAAATCGAAGAGTTGACATCGGCATGAACTTGCTTTCTCGATATAAAAGAAAGAATTTTCTGCATAATATTATTACGGGAGATGAAAAGTGGATTTTCTATGACAATCCTAAGCGCAGAAAAACATGGGTTGACCCAGGCCAGCCATCCACATCAGTTGCAAAACCAAACATTCATGCCAAGAAAATCTTACTGTGTGTCTGGTGGGATTGTAAAGGAGTCATTTACTATGAGCTTCTGGAACCCGGTCAAACTGTTACTGCTGACCGTTATCAGACCCAAATGATCAAATTAAGCGATGCTCTGAAGGAAAAAAGACCGTTTACGGGCCAGGGAAGTCGGAAAGTGATATTGCTGCATGATAATGCTCGTCCGCATACAGCTAAACCGACCCAGGAACTCATCTTCTCGTTAGGCTAGGAAATACTCCAGCATGCGGCGTATTCTCCAGACTTGGCTCCTTCCGACTTCCACTTGTTCAGATCCGTGCAGTCTCATTTAGCCGACCAACGATTCTTTGACGTTGAAGATATTCGAAAATGGCTCGATAACTATTTTTCGTCGAAACCACTGAGCTTCTATCACGAGGGCATCCATCATCTACCCGGTAAATGGCAAAAGACCATAGACAGTTATGGAAATTATTTTGATTACTAACATTTTCAATAACTATGTTTTTAATGGAGCTTAATTTCACCAAAAAATGCTCAGTTCCTCTTTGTACACCTATTACAATCAGGGAAATTAGGATTTTGACGTTTACTGGGATATGCGTTCAAGAATACATACTTTTCTTGTTCAGACTGAAGGGTCGGCTCAAGAGGCGCGCACCTCAAAGTCTGTACACCGGCGGAACGTTAGATTATGAATATGCAGCGGGTGCATTAACCGTCTATCAGAAAGGAGAAATGTAATGTACAGAGAGTTCCGATTGGTATACTTCGCACATTTCCAACGGCTTCTGCCCCCCGATCGCAAAGGGCCTTACGAGAGATGCAACGACACGCGGTCTCTCAGAAATAAAGGTAAAAATCAACGTTGAGAACTGGACGGTAAGAATGTAGAGCGTTTCGGCTAATCTTGCGCAAAAGCGCAAAAAGTGCCTATTTTCATCCTATAAAATTTTTTTTTTTAATTTCTTGGCAATAAATTTCACAGCTTTTCGCTTGCAGACATAAAATTCCTCCTTCAGGGGGACGTTTTCGGCAGGATAAATTCATTAAAAATATCTCGTCCCAACTAGCTGATAGATGCACCGAGACGCAGAAATTCGGACCGACTTTTTTATCAGTGCTTATCAACCGGAAATTTTTACGAATTCCTACCAAGATCAGGAAGAACTCGCTCAGCAACGCAGCAGTGACTCCCGAGACATAATTTACGACTCGGCAGTCCCTGCCGCAATTGTGAGCAACTCACAAGGATTCCATTTGTCACTCGTGAGCGAGTTCCTTAAACGATTTCAAATTTAGCCCCTACTGGATCACGAGTCGCTCATCGATTGGTCGTGAGTGACTCATCCAACACAACGACGAAAATGATTTGACAACGAGATATTTTGAGCCCTCTTTATATCTAGATCCGCGATTTAATTTTCGAGGCTCAGGGTTGCTCTCGGAGGGACGAAAAGCTGGCGCCGTTTCGCACTTGCCTGCGACTTACGATTTAATTTTGACTTTGCAACAGGAAGTCAATGTCGATGTGGCCTTAAATGATGACAATTCGAACGTCTCTGACGATTCCTTTTCTCCCCCACCGACATCAAGTAATAAATATTCAAGATCGAGACAGCACGTACAACAAAAAACGTGGTATTACGACGAAGTAAATAGTCCAGTCGGACGCCGAGACAAAAATTGATTTCGTTGTGTGAAGGAAAAATCCAAGAGGTGGTTCATCGGCCCTTATGCCCACTGGAGGAAATTCAAATATACTGATAAGGATTTGTACTGTCCTGAAAGGACAGTATTGGCAGTTGCTGCTTCGCCAGTTTCCGCAGAACGGGCGTTCAGCGCCTTAGCAGCAATCGTAACAAAACTACGTTCCAATTTCCCTAAAAAATCATTTCCAAATATTTTTTTAACGAAACTCAACTTTGACTTCTGAGAACGTGACCATTTTGACTTTAATATAGATCTAGTTTAGTTAAAATAACGTAGGTTTTTTCTTCTTTATTCTAGGATATAATTCAAAGTTGAGTTTATAAGGGTGGACGCTGCTTTGGTCTGCACTTTGAAACCGAATCGGATATGAATAGGAATCGGAGTTGGAATAGAATAGGAACTCCCCGTCTTCGGGAAAGTCTTGAATACTAAACCCTCTGGCGGCGCACCATGGGCGTACCCTAGTTTAGGGGTACCGTCGACACCACGCACACACGGCACCACATCCAATGCGGTGGGCGCTGCCCACCGCATTGGATCTTGGTGCCGAAGCTGATAAGGAGTCCTTCGTCGGCGGTAATGGCGTCCTAGATATTAGGGCCGATAAAGCTTATCATAAGTAATACCAGGAGTGTCTTCCGCGGGGCGCTCCCATGCCGACAAAGGATCTCGGCGGGAATTCTCACGCACCGACCAAAGCCTGCCATGGTCGTGCCAAAGAAGTACATCATCTCCGTAACACTAACTTAACCCTAACTCCATTTACAATCTACCACCGTTCCGATGGAGTCTCGACCTGATCGGAACACACGATGCGATACAATTAAAAACTACGTACAGGGTGGTTGATTTGACTACTGGGTCCTACAACGATATAAAACTTCTTTTATTTTTTAGTAGCCCGCGAGTTAGCGCCAATCGACTCACTCATGAGCATGAGTGAAAATTAAAATTACTGTTGCCCCTAACTCGCAAGCATGAGTCGAAAATCGACGAGCAGTTTTGAGCCTCAAACTCACGAGTGACTCATGGCTGAATGTTTCGAACCCCGATTTTAACCCGATGTTTTCCGTCCAAAGGGACTCAACAAAAAAACTCAGGTTTTTGAGATATTTTTCAATCTGCCATCCGCCAGCACGCTACCCTCGTTTGCACCGGTGTTGCTCAGACACCCTGCACAACTCACTTTGTACATGCCGAGACGGAGCCACTCGTTCGGTAAGCACGGATAGCACTTTGGTGTTTACGCCCGGACGAGATCAAATTTTGTTGAACTTGACCTGTTTCGTCAGAGGAACTCGCTCCCTCGTCTTCCTGCAAATTCTGACGACGGCAAACAAACAACGAAATAATAAATTTTTTGAAAATTCAAACGTTTCCATTAAACTATTCTGACGCGAAGAATTTTTGCAACATGTTGCAAGTCTGAGATTCGCATTCAATTTCACTTAACAAGCAACTCCATACGAACTCTCATACGTTTAAGAACAAATTTGCCAACTTCGACTGTTGATCCCCCAAACGTATAAGTCATCAAACTCGAGATCGGTTTCAACTTTAAACTTGTGTCTCCTCGAGACAATTCAAGTTTTTTCGCTGGCATTAGTTATTTTGTTCTTTTGAACGAGGCAAACTTTGCACTGCGGGTTAAAGTTATAGAAATACTTTAATATCTGTGTATGTAGATATGCGGATAGATTTAGTTGTTAAAAAGTTAGATTGGTTGGTTCCGTGGGAGGCGCACTCACAATTCGTTTCTGTAATGGTGGAGATTTCGCGTTGCGCACGATGTAGGGAAGGCGGACGAAAAATCGCCATCTATCACGTGGTGAGCCTGGTCGATGGCGTGATTCCGGGCAAACGGTCTTCGTTCCTAAATTTCATATTTCAATTTCGCAATTTATCAATAAAAACTCCTAAAGGACAAAATTTTTACGAGTAATGCATTGCCCAATTATTCAACGATAATTGAAACCGTGTCATTCTGAGCATGTCGATTTAAAAAAAACTGCTCACCTCAGTTTTTCCATACTATTTTTTTAATGTCAGCTCTCCAACACGTGAATATACGACGCCATTATGGGAGTTTATTATGGTAATTCTCGACGCATTGGCGCAGCCCCAAACGACACGTGAAGAAAAAAAAAAAAAATATATATATATATATATATATATATATTCTTTGAATAAGAAGATTGCATATTTCAAATCAAAAATGCCTACAGGCGTTTTGCAACAAAGCTTCCTATCTTCTCAGGGATTTGCCTTTACAGAGCAATCTTTAGACTAGCGGCATGCCTTGGGACAAATTTTGTCATTTTAGATAACGGTTATGCAGCTACTAAACATATTTCGACGTCCCCACAGATAAGCCTTTGAGGCTACGTATGCCTGCAGTATTACACTGCTAGTTAACCTTTTATAAACACAATGCTGGCAGCGTCTCTATTTTCTTTGAAGGTACGCCACTGCTTATCGAGATCCCTAAATCGCTTTCGCCGGGAACGCATCTTAAACTCCGCATCTCTTCCGTAATATTCCATCGTCATTTTTTCAACTTTTTCTAAGAGATGATTTACATAACTGCTTCCGTCGTTCTGATTTGTATGAGAAAGATGCCTGGCATATTATTCGAGATTTCGGGGTCGTTTCGTCAAATTTTATTTGCAGGTAAAAAGGCTCAAAAATGGAAGGTGCCTGCGTTTTTACGATGGTACCCGCAACCGCTAGCACCGAGTGTCTTGCGGTACCAACCGACAACGTATGTATGCGTTCAGAGTCGGGATTACGCGGAAGCCCGCCCTAGTGTAAAATTCACCTAAAACTTAAATTTATGCACCTATTGAACGTCGGCACATCAAGTAAGTTCTCCAATGGGCAACAATGTTACCAGGTTTATCATCGGCTCCCTCTTTCAACTTTGTAACGGGCGTGTTAGGTGGAATCCCATAAGACTTCCGTGTGTAAACCTCCGGCCAAAAGTTTGGATACACTTGGCTAATCATGAATAATCATTTATCAGTTGTGTTTACCGGTTACTGAATTTGGCTGTTCACCCATTTTTCGCTGATGTTTCACGTTTAAGGTGAGAAACAGACAAAAAATCCACTCGGTGCTTCGTGACTATTGGGACCGGAATGCCAAGAGCAAAAAAGGTCTTTCGTCGCTTATCGGAAATGAGGGATTTACCGCTCATCTGCGATTTTCACGATCCACGTTCGAATTAATTGTGGTTGTTTACACCTAAAAGAGATCTGAAAGAACATTTGAAATTACTGCCACGTGTGCTCAAGTGCAGAACACGTCGAATCCTTTCCGGATAATTCGTGGCCAAATCCTTTAACAATCCACCTGTTTAAAGAACTTAAAATGGCAAAAAGGATTGAAATTGGTACTGAAAAGTAAAGTGCAATAATCACTTTACACGGCGAAGGACTTTCATATCGGCAAATTGCTAAAAAAGTAAAAGTTCCTCTCAAAGGAGTACAACCAACCGTTAATCGATTCAATCACAGGGGAGTTTTCGCGATCGGCCGTCGCAGCGGACGGCCAAGAGTGATCACCTCGCAAGAGGATGCTCATATTTTTGTCACCAGCAAAAAAAAAAAAGATAGATGATTAACAGCACCAGAAAACCGAGCAACTATGAAGAGTACCCGGATACACCCTGTATTGCAAGCATCAGTTAAAAAGGAGCGTGAAACAATGGGGATTAAAGGGGTGCATTGCTGTGAAGAAACCGTTGTTGAGGTTGGCAAATAAACATAAACGCCTTCAACGGGCCCGTGAGCATCGAAATTGGACTATTGATCAACGGGCAAAGGTGCTCTGGATGTACGAATCGAAAATCGTCGGAGAATTTCCGTCAGAAGAATATCTTCGGAGAAAATGACTCCGCAGTGTTTGGTACCAACCGCAAACCATGGGGGAAAATTTCATCACAGTACGGGGACGTTTCTCTGACAACGCTGTCGGCGATTTCGTCGAAATTGATGGATTTATGAAGGAGGAGGAATACGAGAAAATCCGTATCGACAATGCCTTGCCATCGGGGTGTCAACTTATCGGGCGTGGGTTCGTACTTCAGCGAGACAATGAGCCCAAGCGCACTTCTCGTCTCTGTCGAACCCACTCGGAAGACGAAGAGAATGCTTGAACGGCGGAGCAGACGATTTGGCCTGCCCGAAGTCAACGAGTTTTTATGCGGAGAATTAGATCGGAAGACTCGAACTTCGTGTCCTTCTTGGGCGGCCGGACTGTGGGAGGAATTGGAAAGTGCCTGGACATCGATGCAACGGGAAACTTTAAATAAACCGGTGGAAATTGTTATGGAAATAGGAAGAAAGGTTCTTTTTAAAAGTCAATGGTCGGTTTTTTTTTATGAAAATAAAGTTTAATTAATTATTCAGATGTTTCTTTTTTTTTCTCCAGTTTTGGCCAAAACCACTGATTGTAACCTAACTTCTCGGCCATTTTCGCGTGGTGAGAGCGTTTAAGTGGAGAACATTCACGGAATCACAGGGCGTTCAATGGAAAAAAATATTTTCTTTTAATCGCACCCAAACTTTTGGCCGGTGGGACACACGAACGTGCTATGAACGCGACAAAAAGGAAACCTGGGACTACTCGTCATATACCACACGAGGAGCCTACTGGCAATTGTAAATAATTGTTAAAACGCTATATTTACTGCGAGGTAGTTTTTTTTCTAATAAGCATCGCGTATAAATACGATTAAATTAAAAAAGTGCGGATTGTTCAAACTTCCCTTTTACTATCAGCACCGAAATGGCCAAATTTGAAACGTAATCAAAAAAAGCCAATTTATGTCCTAACAATTGTATATTAGCATTTGCATCGATATTGCCACGTGATATTGAGTGGATTAGTGAGCAATAATTTTTTAGGGCGTATGCAATAAATACACACATGTCGTACAGGATAATCATATTAAATTCCTATTTTATTTCACGTTAACAGTGTTTGAAAAGTTTTACGTGTTTGCCTTTATTGCGAGTCAACTACCCGACAATGGCTTTGGATGATGGTATTTTAAGCTTCGTTTTTAAAAATGAATTACCCGAAAAATATTTCGAATTAACCGATGTCGCTCACTGTGTCCTGCGGTAAAAATCGGAGACTTCATTACCAAACGGCTGTTGTTGCTCCAGCGAAGGGCGGATTTACGAGATCCGAAAGAAGGATGGAGAGTAACAATTGGCGCAAAAAAAGTTCTTCTTTATCAACGGATTCAAGATGATTTTATATCGAATTTCGATTCCCCACAGGTAAAAACGAACGAACCAATATTCGCACAAGTAAATTGACGTCTCAAATTGAACATCTGAACGACGATTTAACTTTTTCATTCGAAATGCCACCGCCTGTGCCACCGGCAAGTTTGGATCCACGGGAGACTTTCCATGAGAGATTTTTGCAAAATTGGAAAATACGTATTTAAGATCACTTTTTCTTCGGATATCGTGAGAAGTTTGAACTTTGTTTTATCCAGTCGAAATTTGATTGTCTAAACGAAATACGGTCTCAAACGTTGATTCTTCCATTTTGCCTCTCAACCGGTGCAAATTAAAATACGCTCCTATGGGAAATTCGGCGCCCTCTGAACATCTTGAGATTTTCATTCCACTTATTTATCTATAAACTATAGAGCATAAAGACTTTGAAAAGAAAACTATGGAACCGTTAACTAAAACAGTGCATGCACCTCCAGCATACAAAATTAATTTCCCTAGAGGAAACGTTTGAATTTAGGCTTCTTTGAGATTCAACTTTAATTGGGCTTCCTGTGTTTGTGGTAATATGATGGAGACAAGTAATTCTCATGGAAACTACTCTTTGATAGACGATTATCCGCTGCAAAGGAACATGTAATGGGAAATTTCGCCATATTTTTCTTAACTTCACTCCGCTAATTTGTAAGGCACACGTGGTGCTCGTAACACAAGTTGTACTTTACGCGCTGCATATGTATATTGATCTCCGGCCAAATTAGCAGCACGGTACAGTAGATCCAATGAGCAAGGTAGTATTGATAATGCTGGTTTAGTTCCTGGGAATACTGTTTACGTGCTGCAGCTTTCCGGTTTTTTCTTCCCACCAGTGACGCAGGTAGTGGGGCTAGTTTGAGATATGCTTACGTAAACGTTGTAACAAAGGATGATAACATGAAAGAGGAATCGATTTATTTTTACATCCTATTATTTCCTAAAATAAATCACATTAATATTTAGTGGAATAGATTTTCTCGATTTCTTCGACCTCTTTGCTCCAACCTCTCAAGCGAACCGCTGAACTTTTTTCCTATAAGAATATTAACAAAACGAATAATGATATGCCAGATGTGTGAGAATCGGTGGTAATTAAAATTTACATAAATTACATCGAGAGCGTCTAGAAGTGCAAAAAAGAAGTTCAGCAATTGCTCTCCTTTAAAATTAACTTAAAAAAACTCGAATTTCGAGTGGAGTAAAAGCTCCATTGTTAAATCCGATTTGTGACACCCTGTGGAATGGGCCTGTCTCTCTGATATCTATTTATTGTCGAAATTACGCGAGCATTATACATGTGCAACACTTGCATATTTTAGTATGTCACCATAAAATACAGCACGTCATACCCCAACAGTTTCTAATATACAGTGAGCGGCAATTAAGTGTAACAAATCCAATTAAAAATCGGGTGTTTGTTTTTTGGAAAAACACCCGGACCCGTCGATTTTTATGTTTTCTTGCGGTTTTTCTAATGGTAAATTTATGCATACAGGGTGACCCAAAAAAAGGTACGACCACCGACTTCATTTTTTTAAATGGAAACGCCTATTTTTTAATCAGAGCATTTTTTGAGTTACCCTGTATAAATACATTTTAAAACGGAACATGCATAAAATTTGAAGAGGAACTCAAAAATAAAATAAAAAATTGGCGTTTCCATTAGAAAAAAATTGAATTGGTGGTCGTAACTTTTTTTGGTCACCCTGTATACATAATTTACAATTAAAAAAACCGCAAGAAAAAGTCAAAATCGACGGGTCCGAGCGTTTTTCCAAGAAACGAACTCCTGTTTTTTAACGGGATTTGTTCCACTTAATTGCCGCTCATTGTACGTCTCTATAGCTAAATGGCAAAAAGAAATGCCTATTACGCCATTTTTCTAAACTTACTGGCAAGTTACGTAACGACGTCGATTACCTAAGACTCATCTGTATGTATAAAGTAAATCTCACAAGTTTAGATGTTTTTACTTCATAAATTATCAGGGCCGATTGTTGTAAACGCATAAAATTATACTATGTGTATAGGGTGTCTCAACGTAAGTGGTTCGATCGACTTTCAATTGTGTCATAGTGTGGGAATTGCAACTATATACTTTCTAGGCACATATCTAATTTCAGAATGCAGACATCTATTGATCTTATGAACATCGTTTTTAGTTACTAATCCAAATTTACCTAGCGATAATAATTTTCTTTCATATTTGGCTGCTTGCGAAGTACAAATATTTTGCAGCACGAGTGTGTTATATACGTGTGTTTTTCAGTTTTAGACAGAATTCGTTATAAAAAAACTCTCAAGCTAAGCAGAAAATCACATTTCATCAAATTGAATATTGCCGAAACAATGCGTATCATATTCGGTTGAGTTATGAGCACAATTTTGATCAATTCCGTTATGAGATTTTAATCGCCACCCTAAACGCTATTAGAGCCCCTATCTTCAAATCAACCATTATTTAAGTTCGCAATTACCTATATAATGAATTTAAGATTTAATTAGGATAATTCCTTAACAAACTCCAAAACTCAAAGAAAATAGAACTTTTCTGCATTTGGTGATAGGTGGTAATATACCGCTAATGCAATTTTAACTGGACTTCTATCTTTGGAATAATCTTAAGACCTAATGGACCGGAAACCCTGATAGAGTCGCTCTGAACGCCTAGAGAAGTTGCTTTCTTGCATTAGAGATCGGTACAAATCTAGGGCAGTTAAATTATGTTTTGCTATATCTGGGCAACAAGATGGGTTCGAGACTGTAAACTTGAAACTACGAACTTTCAGCGAAATAATCTGGTATTGATTTTACAATGACCTGAGTTCTTCTGTTTTAGAGCGACTTAATGTGCTGTATGAGAAAAACTGGACCAGACTGGTAACGGAGCAACTGAAGAAGTTCGAGAGATCTGTAGTGGAGACTGCCAAAAACGATGAAAATTTCAATTTAGCCGGACCAAAATGGACATTTGGGGGATCGCTACTTTATACAGTGACTCTCCTGACGACAGTTGGTAATTAATCTTCAATAAAATTATGATCATCTTCTGAGTAATTTCCGTCGCTAGGTTATGGAAGGCTATCTCCAAAAACAGCCTTGGGAAAGATTATTGCGATTATATATGCAATCATAGGAGTGCCACTAATGTTAGTCCTCTTGTCAGAGCTGGGCAGTGTCTTAGCTTATGGTGTGAGAAGAGGATATTCGAAGTTGTGCTGTCATAAGAATGAGGAACCCTTCACGTGCCCTTCGGTAGGTTACCATAAGGCACCAAGCTCGCCTACGAAGAATTATTATTGTAAGAGTAAGGAAGGTAAGTTCAATGAAAACTCGACAGAAAAACAGAAATAGATTTTTTTATTATGTTACAGAGTTCACCAACAGTTTTTATTATTATTTAGTACTTCTTATGAGGTAGACGAAGGTGATGTGGCGCCTAGCTATATTCTATAAAAGCCTAAAATAAAGGAGATTTTTTTGTATGAAACGAATCAAAAAGTCTTTTTTTCCGCATTGTTAGATGAATGCTAGCATATTTTAAAAACAACACCATATTGCTTTCTCTTACGTTTCCTGAGAAGTTTCGACTCAATTAAAAGTTTCCTCCCACAATAGAATTCTACAATTATTATTCTAATCCTCAATACAGCAGAAATAGTTCCTTTTTATATCTTCCTCTGAATATTACATTGGATTATCTCTTAACACCAAAAATTTAGGACTATATGTTAACCACATTTTCGGTTTCTTACGTGTAGATACAGCATCCATACAGTTGACCACAACCCATTCCACCCCGAATCATGTCACCTTTCAAACCAATCATATTAACCACTATGTAAATCGGCAAGAAGTCCCTAAACGGGTTATTTTGGCTACGGTCAGGGCTAGTCATAGTAGAGGACGATGCAGGCAGGCACCTGTACGCCAAATTCTCGCAGGTAAATGCAGCGCAGATACGGAAGAGCAGATGAATCTACAGGATATTTTATGTTGCAGATCCCAACTGTCCCACTCACTGTCACAGCCATGGAAGCCCATTGAGAAATTCTTCTATAGTTGGCATATCCACTGATATAGAATTGGAGGAGGTTGAAGAAAATGATGAAAATGGCCAAGGGTAGAACTACCTAAAATTAACTTGTCAAGTAAAGATATGTGCATATCTTTTTACAGACAGTGCCTCCCGCATGACACACCATCACGCATACCCTTGATCTGGGGACCGCCTGACAAAAATGGGGGCACACCTCACTCAGGAGAAGAAGCAACACCATCCAACCTACCATCAGTGCCTATTTTCCTAGTAGTGTTTCTATTTTTTTCCTACATAGGCCTCGGGGCTGCGTGTTTTGCCAATATGGATACTTGGACGTTTTTGGACGCCATTTATTTTTGTTTTCTCGCTCTCTCCACTATAGGAGTTGGAGATAAGCTACCGACTATCCACCAAAATGAATTTGGGGGTCAGTTACACGTGTTCGCCTGTTGTCTCTATATCTTCTTAGGATTGGTCATATTGGCAATGTGTTTCAGTTTGGTACAAGAAGAGTTGACAATAAAATGCAGGCAACTAGCCAACAGCTTAGGCTTCGGCAAGGAGTAGCTGTCACGTTTCTCCTTTTTGTACTGTGATTTCCTGCGTTTCAATAATAACAATAATAAATAAATAAATCCATTTTTAAACAATTTTATGCAGATATTGTTTTATTTCAGCTCATCTAACGCGTTACCTATCGACATACGTAGATGGACGTTAGCATCCTTGGCAATTTGACACTTTGCCTCCTTCATACAAAAACTTTTTGTATGAAAATTAATAAAGAAATTAAATTATAACCCTGAACATGAAGTATTACCAAAAATTATCCGATTTCCTCTTGTGTCAAAACGAACTTAATCAAAAATATCGCAGAGGTGAGAAACAACCAAATAAAATTCAGTAAAAATACAGAAGAAATCCATACATTTTAAAATATAAAGATAAATATTTTAAATCGTTTTTTCCAAGATTTGTACACGAAAATTTTTTAAATCTATATCATTTCATGAGGATCAGCAGCACAGTTGTAGGAGCTTAAAAGTCCAACTCAACGCTTTTCTGCACTTCAATATTAAAATATTAAAGAAGTATTCCGATATATTCTAAAACACAGTAAAAAAAATCGTACATAGTAAGTATTTAGCACAGGCCGTCGGAGAAGAGAGACTCTACAGCATTGCTTTGCTTTGGTAATTCGAATTCGCCATTGCTATTTAATTTTCATTTCGCAAAATAATTTAATTTTGACGAAGCATTTTTCATAACAAAATTGGTCAAAAGCGTTCCAAACTTTCTATCATTAATAATCACTGCTGATGCTCCGTACGAACTGTTTTGTATTTAATGTAATCTATATAGTTCGTTTTAAGTGTATGTTACAAGAGGGTCAAGAGTACGACGTACCCTTATGATACTCCCATGGCCAGCCTTATAGTATCAGACAGAGTCTTCACACGGCGGAAAACATTACTCTGAGAACGGCTCTGGGTGCGCCTCGGACCGTTGGCAGTGAAATGATAAAGAGAGATCTCAATTACATAATCAATGATGAATGTCATCAAAGAGCATGAAATCAAGACTTTCCAAGCAACGGAAGAACATCCAGACGAGCTGATCGGGAGGACAGCGAACTACACTCCGGAAAATGTCATACAGTATAAGAGACCAAGAGATTAGTTGCTGGATAACGGATGATAAAGGGGAACTATCCATACACGACCAAATGAGTCAAAAGACTTGAGAAATAAAAGATAAAAAAGGTATCCCCTGCAACGATTGAAAGTAGAAGGCCAGATAGCTATTCTAGAACTTCGGATCCATTATTGCAAACCAGCAACCACCAAGGAGGCAGCCGACGAAGAAAGAAGCGTCCGGAAGGACAGAAGAGGGCGGAAGAACCCCCCGTCGGCGGGGTAGTTCAAGCCAAAGATCGGCGAGGCGATATCAATCATCCCCCCAAAGAGGCACACCAACAAAGGCTTAGAGCGATAGCAGAGTAGAAAGCAATAAACCGCTTAACTTTGTTACCTAATACCAAAACCAAAAAGCGGCCCAAAAGCGCGATCGAGGTTTCCGGGCACGGGTTCGAAATCCTCTGCGAACAAAGGATTTTTAATGAGTGAATAGTGAATGAAACCCCACACAGGCTGGTAGTACGGACTCAAGTACCGTCTTGCCCATAAGATTTTTTTATCTCCAGGGTCGCCACCCTCAAAAAATGGCTTTCTTCCTTTCTTCTAATCTCGCAACGCAGAAGCTGTGTCCGCGTTTGTAAATTTGTAAACTGAGTTAGTACATAATGAATTTGTACCGAAAAGTAAGAAGAGCACTCAATTAATTCCAAAAAAACTAGCACAATTGTAGTTTTTCACACGATTCCCCTTTGCGAGCGCAAAAACGAATGCAGTATATGAGCGGTAGTGAAGCTGCGCGCCGTGTTGCCTTTCTGCTTCACTGCCGATTAAACGTCAGTCGCCGTGAATGTTGCCATTTGCTCACATAACCTTATTATTTTCTGTCAAATCTGGTGATACGGGTGGGTGGTGTAGCATTTTTAACTTTTTATTTTGATAATTAAATTTAAACAATCTTATCAAGCCATCAAATTTTAAAAGAACTCTGTATCGAAATCTTATTAATTGGTATAATGGATTGGAATTTGCGATACGACATTCATAGCGACACCGAATGCGATTTGAGTGAGGGTGTATCAGCGCCAAGAAATCTATTGGAAATGAATAGTGAAAATCTGATTTTCCAACAAAATGACCTATTTCCATCTGCTTTCCCTTTGATGGCCGATATACGAAGACAGGGAAAATTGTGTGATGTTGTTTTAAAGGTATGTTAGCAATTTGAAAATTTGCAGGATAAGAAAAAACCTGCTCTTTTACTAAACCATCAAATGAGCACCAATTTTAACTCAATATAATGATACTTGTAGAACTTCTTATATAACACCCAGTATACCTTGAAAACCTATTTTCAATTTTCTTGTAAACAAGGTGTGACACCGTCTTTATGTGTTGATGTTTTAGATTTACAATTCAGGTAACTACCTTTGTTTTAACTCTCCAGTTATGATTAACTTGTAAGTTTGGAGTTGTAAATTATATAAAAAGTGTGAGTGAATTAAGTTGAAAAACCAAGCTGATAAATCATCAAAAATATCTTGAAACATCTTAAAATTGCTTCAAAATATCTTGTAATACCTTGGGCATGAACACCAATATGTCTCAGCACTCTAATCTCAAGGCTGACACTTTTTCTAGTTCATTACTAAAATTACTATATCTGTGGGTGTCTCAAAAATCAGTAATGTTCTAACTGTTTAATGTTCTATGGTAACCAGCACAGAGTTAATTGTGGACCATAGAGGTTTTGTGAGAAAGTCAGAAAACTATAATGCAACAGTATAGTACAATATGCCAGATCAAAATCTACTTTTTAACAGGATTTAGCCACAATCTAATTGAATTATGAATTAAAAACTTAAGTCTACATTGATTTAATGTAAAGTGACTTTATTCATTCAATCAGGTCGAGGGACAACAGTTTAGCGCTCATAAAATTGTCCTGGCATCAGCAATACCCTATTTTCATGCAATGTTTATGAATGATATGGTTGAATCAAGGAATAAGGAAATTGAAATCAAATGCATTGATGCGACGTAAGATTACATTACTAGTTACTACAAACACAATTGAAAATACCACTAATGGAGTTGTAATCAAGTTTGGGTTTAGCAAAAATGCTACTTTTTTAGAGCCCTCGAAGCTTTGGTCAATTTTGCTTATACTGGAAAAGTAGTATTAGACAAAAACAACGTTCAAAGTATTATGATTGGCGCTTCATATCTTCAACTAAATAAAGTTAGAGATGCTTGTGCCAATTACTTATTGCAAAGGTATTTAAATTATAGTGCTGAAAGGATTTATTGCACCTACAATAATTGGTTTTCTAGAATCCACCCGCAAAACGCTTTAGGGTTTCGACATTTCGCCGAATCTCTCGGATCATCCACCTTAGCAGACTCTGCTGAAAAGTACATAGAATGGTACTTTCATGAAGTATCTCAAAACGAAGAATATTTAAACCTTCCCGTTAACGAAATCAAAGATTTGTTAATGAAAAATGATCTCAGAGTCGATAAGTATGTCGTGTTAACATTTGGGAAAACTTGTGACCTAAATTTGATTTTGAATCTTAAGTGAGGAACAAGTTTTTGAAGCCTGCATGCGGTGGTTGAAGTACGACATAGATAAGAGAAAAGAACACCTACCAGAACTTCTATCGTTAGTGCGATTACCGCTTTTGTCGCCTTTATATATTACAGATAGAGTTAAAAATGAGGAACACATTAGGTACTCCATTCAATGCAGGTAAGTCAATTTGCCATTATCATTTTGTGTTTATTGACTGAACTTGGTTAATCCCAGGTACCAGTGTGACGTCACATGCTTTATTTTTCGTTGCTTTTTACGAGAAGTGTAATGAACTGTCACAGAGCGGTCATGTCTTCTGTTAATGTGAATATAATGTAATACACATCGCATCATCAATAAATATTGTAAATAGGAATTCTACCTACAGCATTGGTTAGTTCAGATTAGCAAATATGTTAAAATGTAATTAAAACATTTCATGTAGCAATGAAATGACGATATACATTATATATGTATATAAATTTATATATTATATCTATATGTACAAACGTGAATTTGCTACCAGGAATATTTTTATTAAGGCCTTTTTACAACTTTGAACTCGTTAAAAACTTTTATAAAGCGTTATTGCAATTATTGTTTTAGAGATTTGGTAGATGAAGCTTTAACATTCCACCTTATCCCTGAAAGGAGAGCTCTTATTCAGAGTTTTCGTACTGAGCCACGTGTCTGTGATGTGAAAGGATATATTTTTGTTGTTGGAGGGCTAAATAGACATGGTTGGTTTTAATGTTTATTTCGAGGTGTTTGTTTGTTTGTTTGTCATTAATACATTTGTGGTATTTTCGGTAGCAATTAAATGTTTATCGTAACAAATCGATATTCTTCCTATAGGTGATTCACTATCCACTGTAGAATATTATGATCCCAAAACTGAAAAATGGAATATAGCACCTCCCATGTCAATGATGCGATCTCGATTAGGCGTTGCTGTGATAAAACATAAACTATATGCATTTGGTGGTTATAATGGAAGAGATCGACTGTCTAGTGTTGAAGTGTATGATGCGATTCTGAAAAAATGGAGCATGGTAACTCCTATGATCTGTAAGAGAAGGTGTGAATAGAAGCACGTTAATGGGTCTCGAAAACTTCACTTTTGTGATGTTTATTTTGCAGTGCGTTAGGCGCCACAGCTTTGGGTGATATAATATATGTTTGTGGTGGATACGATGGCGTGACATCATTAAATTCTGTAGAAAGGTATCATCCTAGTACAAACTCTTGGTGTTCATTGGCACCGATGAATAAATCAAGAAGCGCAGGCGCTGTTATTGCATGTCAAGGTTTGTCCGTAATGTATTGTGTATCATAAAATTAATTTTCAGTTTCTATGAAGTGGATTTAAACGCTCGTTTTCATTTTTCCGTGCGATAATAATATACTAGTTAGATATTTACGTCTCGACTCTGATAATATATGACGTACAAGATCTAGTTTATGCAGAGATACACAAAGTGTAAAAACATCTATTTTTAAGTTAATCTTATTTTAACAACGCAATATATATCAAAAGTTGTAATGAACAGTTTTCGAAGAATTTGAAACTACTTTGTTGAGATTGGAACAAATTTAAAGGTTATTTATCTAGAGTTAAGTCCGAGTAATATAAGTTCTCAATTCATTTTGTGCAATGGGGTTTTATTAACTTGATTAAAATAGTTTTTTTATTAAGGTTTCCTGATAATATGGTGAATTATCTGTTATATTCACGTATCTTTTGGCACGATTATAGGAACTTTATATATATTTATTTCTTCTTATAAAAATTTAACTTTGTTGATCTTCATTTTATTTAATAGAAGTTGTGCAAATACATATTTTAGAACTTGTTGGTCGTTTCAGGGCATATTTATGCATTAGGTGGGCATGATGGACTATCAATCTTTGATTCTGTTGAACGGTATAATCCAGCCTCAAATACTTGGATCGAAGCCCCACCGATGCTGACGAAAAGGCAAGGTTCAACTGTTATGTGAAAATTTATCAATTCGCTCTATGGCACTATCACTGCACTTGCATACAAATGTTCTTGTCGCATGCTAATTGTACCCGATAATATTCTTTCTAATAAAGCTATAATAGAAATACTATTAGGTGCACGTTACATAGTTTATTATGTTATGAATATAATACAGAGCCATTTTATGATTTTTTTGAAGGTGTCGGTTGGGAGTTGCTATGCTGGGCGGAAAACTCTATGCTTGTGGAGGATACGATGGTAGTTCATTTTTGCAAACCGTCGAAATGTACTGTCCCAGGGCGAACAAGTATGTATATAAAGGTGTATTCTAAATTATGTAATTCTAGTCCTTATATGTTAATACGGAAATATTTTGAAACTAATTTCAGTTCACGTCTATTATTCAATTTTTAAGAAACTTATAACAAACAAAAGGATATAATTCGTATACTTTAACTGTTGACTGGGGTTAAAAAATCATGCTTCCAAGTTGAGTAGTGTGTTTGACACTTACATCCTGACTGCTTTGGACATAGAACATCTTACCTCCAAAAACTGCCATTTTTTTTATTTATCTTGGAAAAATTGGTTTCTGCAGACTTTAATATTTTTCTCAATCCCTTGTGAACTGAATGATATTTTGCAATACCATTTTAAAATTTTAATATGCCATTAAATTTCTCTTTTTTTTGGTTACTTTTGTATGATTTAACTGATCTTCTCACTTTGACAATTTAAAACCTAGTAAAAACCGTAGCAATTGATATACAGTGTGGTAACTTTAACTGGAATAAATTCGGCATTTGCATGGTATTCAGCACATGAAAATAAAATGTTTCTTTTATTTAGGTGGACCTACGTTGCTCCAATGAATGCACAGCGCAGTCGTGTGGCTCTAACTGCAAACATGGGTAAATTATGGGCCGTTGGTGGTTATGATGGTATTTCAAACCTAAATTCCGTGGAAGTATATGACCCTAACCGGGATGTGTGGGAATACGCCCCTGTTATGATTGCCCACGAAGGGGGCGTAGGGTTGGGGGTAATTTCAGTTCCTTAAAAAGTATAATGTATTTATTGTGCTTTGAAAAAACTCAGATTCGTGGATATAGAAATTTAGCAAAAAGATGAAGAAGGAGTATATAAAAACAGAAAACTTAGGGATTTTATGGTTGCTCAAAAGCACTTATCAAATTGTTCAATTTAAACTGCCATATCATCTAACTTCAAGTAGGTAATTACAATATGAGAATTCTGCATTCTAAAGAGAGGCCCTCTTCATGAATCTATTAGTAAAAAACAACTTTTTTTTTTAATAAGAGAACTTCCATATTATCTATGCAGTGTATCGCCGATTTTATGCGATAGGAAACGTCCTAAAACTTTATAGAGATGGAAGAATGATTAAATACAAAAATATAAAGATTGGAGACAGAAATGTAAATTAAACATTGTTTTAAACATACGGGGTGGCATAAGAAAACTTCATTAAGGTTCAACTTTGCTATTTTAAACAAGACTCCCTTATATATTGTTGCTTTTTATTACTTGTAAACTTTTGAGATTTTTTCCTTCTAAACGACCCTATTTCGGTTTTCGATATATCGACATTTGGAATATGGCAGTTTTTTTAGTTTTGATAGTATTTTCTTCCAAACAGTTAAGTTATGGCAAAATGGCTTTTACGTTTCACTCTTAGTGTTTCAACTCAAAAGATGGTCAAAAATTTGATCCATGTTAAATTTTGTTAAGATACGAATGGAAGTCATTTTGCAATAAATCAAACCGCTCTAAAATTATGTCCCTCCGGCTCTACGAGGTTTTAAGACAATTGCTGTGACATAAAATATGGTACCTTAATACTTACCTTCAACAGTTTTTGAGGTAACGTTTATCTTTTAATATTTCTCATAGTTTAGAGAATATAATTTTCAAAGTACGTATGTCAGATTAAACGTTTTGCTTTTCCATGGCAGAGCTTAAAAACCCTCACTCACGAGTATAATTTTAACATTTTTGAGAATCGAAAGATGTTGGAAAAATTATATAAATTTATTGTTATAAGTCTTTTAAACCAAGGGCAGGCAAGTACAAGCCATTTTTTTTATCTCAAACATTTTAAAAATTATACTCTTTATCCTGTACGTTTTCTTCCGCTTCTCGTAGGCACCTCCAGAATTTAAATTATATACATTAGATTCGTAACACTCGAATGGATTGTTAAATAAACTCCCTGTGAAGGGAAACAATAACTTTTTAAACGATTCAAACCACGACTTATGAAGGACAAAATCGAGGATTGTGACTGACACGGAGGTAAATAACATCAAATTTTTTCTGAGCTCTAAATGAAATAAATGAATTTCACTTCTGAGAATTCTACACATTGTGGGTTGAGTGAGATGCTTCAGCTTTTGTTCACAAAACCATTCTAGTTAAACTGTGAGTGCAAATTACTTATAATAATTGTATTATACAATTAAACTTATTGATAAATATTGTTTTTGAGCCCAAAATTACATTACATACAGTATAGTTTTACATACAAAGGTCCGGCTCCTTGAATAATACTTGTAAAGTAGCAAAGATAGAAGCTTGGAATTGTTAACGTTTACGCAGAAATAGCTACAAAATATGAACCAATTTTAAAAAACACAAGAAATAGAAATTGTACAAGCACGTCTGCTATGTGATTATTCCAATAACTACAATTGGTGATTATAGATAGCTAGAAAATGTAATGTAATAAAATTGAGATGTGATGGAATAAAACTGATAATAAAAAAATATAAACAAAAATCAGAGCTGGTTTTTAAATGTGAGTTAGTGAAGATGTGGAATACATAGATAGAGAAAACTTACTCATTTTTGGACAGGGTAACCCACTTTCAGCAGGTCCTTACGCTGCCTGCGTCATCAATACCTTCCTCTAAAACTTTGCGATTATCTGATTGTTTGCAATTGATGATTACGGTTATCCGGTAATATGAATTCTTGAAAAATATAAAGATTCCGTGTTTGTTTCCCTTTGAAACAATAGAAACGTACGCTGAACAGCGCGGCAACTATCAAAGACCTCATCTGTAAATTTCTATCAATCGATATTAACCTGCCCTGATGCTTTAATTTGGGACACTCAATATTTACCCAGTATGATATCAAAAACTAAAAAAAATCATACTTGGAGCAACAAGAGCAGATTCAATGTTTGAAATCCCCGTTCGAGCAGATATCAAATATCAAGTAGGCAAGTGACAAATGGCGGAACAATATGGACGTTTGACGTTCTTTTTCCACAGCGATCCTTTGCCAAGAGATCGTCTGTGAGTTATTCAAAGATATTTTTAACAATATTTAGGTCATCTTTAGAGATTTCCTAGTTTAAAATGGTGCAAAAGAAAGTGAGTATTCCATATTTCCATTTGCAATTAAGATTTCTTACAAATTTTGTTAAAAAAGATACGAATTTCATGTCAAGTTTTCCCAAAACTCTTTAGAAATTTCAAAATGCGTGATTCTAAACACAGGTTTTGAAGTTTCTCTTCAAAGCTTAGTAATATTCTCCTATACAATTTATAACTCCCAATATATTTTAGTAACTCTTCATTGATTTTTTAACCAAATATTCATTAATAAACTGGAAATATAAAATGCAAAGATTATGTTTACAAATTTTTTAACCACTTATGGTTCCCACGATACAAGATCTTGTAATGATGATATCCTGTATTTGCTATCTGAAAGGTATATTGTAGAAAACCTTACTACCACCAATAGTTAGACTGAGGCTTAAGTTTTGACCATTCTGTGCCATTAGCCATAAAAAGAGTTGCACTAATTGTTTTTATTCTTTTTAAGCCCAAGAAGAAAGTGGGGAAAAAGGTAGCAGCAGCTCCTCTTGCTGTTAAGAAAGTTGAAGCTAAAAAGGAAGTAAACCCCCTTTTTGAGAAAAGGCCAAGGAATTTTGGGATTGGTAAGTATAAATCTAACCATACACTACTCTACTTTGCTATCTCTCTATAGCAAGCCATCAAAATTAGGCATTTCCCTCTTTAGCATTTAACTTGAGCAGGTGTTTCATGTGGTATTTGGTACCTTCAACACATACTTTTAGTTGTACTAAGGCAGATATTTTTAATTGACCAAACACCTTGGTTATTTTATTTTAATAGAAACTGAACAAATACATACATTAGTTAGCTCTTCAATTTATTACCCTTCTGTTCTTGTGAGCTCCGTTCCCTGCTCAGTATTATTAGGAACAGGTTTTATCATGATGATACCAATTTTTGTGTCAGACATTTGTGTTGACTACCAAAAATACGAGCTTTTTAATTCTGATAAACATTAATAAGTTTTGATTTTCTCCATTTATTTCATGTGATTGTCAACTACTATGTGTAAATTTAAAAATTAGGCCAAGATGTTCAGCCCCCTCGTGACCTGTCCAGGTTCGTAAAATGGCCAAAATACATCAGAATTCAGAGGCAAAAGGCAGTTTTGCAGAAGAGGTTGAAGGTGCCTCCACCAATCAATCAATTCACCCAGACTTTGGATAAGCAAACAGGTTAGTACAATGTAAGTCTTCAGTTCAATTTTCTATGCATCAAGAATCAAAATATTCAGAAAAAACCTTTTTTTTTGTTACTATCAATAATGCTTAGTTACTTTACAAATTAATGTGTATATGTATGTGTTCTATTTAACTGTACTTTTCAGCGACCCAATTGTTCAAGGTTTTAGAGAAGTACAGGCCTGAGACTGCATTACAGAAGAAAAATAGGTAAGCTCTACTAGACTCTTGGTAAATTGATCAGTTTCTCACAATTTTCCAGATCCTGAAGTTGTCATAATTTTTTTGAAAGTTTATTAGTAAATGATTCTTGAAATTGCTCTAGGATGGCATTAATATTACTGAACATTCTAAATTTTGACACTTCTTTTACAGGATATGGCAAAGCCTCTTTTGCTGTTAATTTCTGTAAACTCCAACCAAAAACATCAAATTTACAAATTTCTTTTAATATGCATTGATCCTCTATTCCGTTAGGTTGAAAGCTAAAGCTGAAGCAAAAGTGGCCAAAAAGGAGGAAGCTCCATCAAAGAAACCAAACACCTTGAAGGCAGGCACTAACACTGTCACCAAACTTGTAGAACAGAAGAAAGCTCAGTTGGTAGTCATTGCTCATGATGTTGATCCTATTGAGGTAGGATCTTGTTATGTGTGTCGTTCATTATGACGTTTTGTCTCTTTTAATAGCATGTGGTAATTTCTAGTTGATAATTAGAATGCGAATACGGCATTTGGCAATTTTATATTCGTCTAAAATTCTCGTTTGATCATGTGTAATGTTACTGTAATGTGTAAAAGTTACTCAGTTTTCACACATGATGCTGATTTAGAATTTCTTCAACTGAAGTCATATTTTAAAATGACAAAAAACTGAAGAGAATTGACACTGACTTTGTTTTAATAAGTACAAAGTTTCAGAGTTGCTAAAAAAATTTTGATGTGATCAGTAAATTTTTGTTTTGACATAGCTGGTTTTGTTCCTGCCAGCCCTCTGTAGGAAAATGGGTGTGCCTTACTGCATTGTAAAGGGAAAGGCCCGTTTAGGTAAGTTTAGATCGATAGAATTTTCAGTAAGTAGTTCAACCTTGCATTTATATTAGTTACTGAGGGGGGGGATTAGTACTGAGAATCGTAACTTATCTTCAACCTACATGTCCTTAAAACAGGAAAAAGTCTAAAAAATGTTTCAATTTTATTTTATTCCTTTAAATTCGTTTTCCATGATGATAATATCTAATTTTTGTCTTCTTTTCCCGTCTGAAAAGATGTGACGATACAAAACGTCTGAAGTAAATTTGAAAAAACTCCAGTATTTTTCGCATCCACTACAATTTTCAGTGGATTTTGCTTCTTTTTTAGGACTTCTTGTCAGGAGAAAAACCTGCACTGCCGTAGCTTTGACTCAGGTCGACTCAGGAGACAGGTCTAACTTCAACAAGATCGTCGAAGCGGTTAATAATAACTTCAACGACCGTGGTGATGAGATCCGTAGACATTGGGGAGGTGGTTTGCTGGGATCAAAGTCCGCAGCACGTATCGCCAAGATCGAAAGAGCCAAACAGAAGGAATTGGCCCAAAAACAAGGTTAATTTGTAATTAGCCTTTTTTGTAATAAATAAGTTTTAAGTTCGAGCTGAGTTTTATTTATTAGCCGTCACAAAGCATAAAATTTAGTTCCCTATAAAAAAAAAGTCCCTTTAGATCCTTGGGCAACGCGCAGTTTTTAAACATATCCGTGAAACGTGTGAATGTTCTTTTTTTCCCGTATAAATATGGCAGGTGGAATTAATTTCTAATGATTTCTGTGGACGTAGTTATAACATTTGGGGCACCCTGTTCAATACTAGAAAAGCTAACTAAATGGATTTTCAGCAAAAAGAATCTCACCTGGAAATTTAGAACTTTGAGCCCCAAGCAGAAAATAACGATATAATCAAAACCGCGCCCTTTGTAGGGTGTCATTACGTCTTCGAACAAGAGATGGTTCTGTAAACATCCGGTTTTTAAACGGACAATTCGTCATTAGATGGCGATTCGCTGATTGACAGAATAAACTCTTGCGCTGCAAGACGGCGGGGAATTGACTATTCTCAACAGGCCCGTATTTAAATTAATGCAGAAGAGAAATCAAAAATACCTGCATGAATAAACACTCAAAGTTGCTTTCAAAATATAATATGTATATTTTACAATATATTTTTTTGTTGGAAACAGACTTTACTCCCACAGAGTGAGCAAATGTCAAAGTTTATACAGAGTGTCTTATAGTTAATAGTACACCTGCACATCTGACCTCGGATTTCTAATGTGAAATTGTCAAGATTTAACCTAGTTTACAAATATTCAAACATAGGTAATGAGTGAAATACACGGCTGATTCGATACCTTGAATACCCGCATTATATGATTTAAAATCTTATTATGTACTCTATCAAGCTTGGCATCCGCTTTAAATTTAGCTAACTAAAAAGTGTAAGATCTATCAACAAAAATAATCTTTAAGTTTTACACCCTGTATTTAGACAATAGAGCTTTAAATTATACAAGTTGAAATAAATTTATTAAAATACTTTCCTTCCTTATGAGCAAAAGTGCTGCTTTTTCCTTGAATGGACGAAAAAAGTTCTGTGTTCTATGAAGGACGTATGAAAAATTATACTTTGCCACTGGCTTCCGTGTTACTAATAGATTTCTCTTTCTATACTACGAGCACTGAGGTTCGCAATGCGTATAAACATTGAAATGTGCACTCCCTATACAACAAAATTATGCATTAATATAAATATATTCCCGACGTTTAAAAGCGGATTGAACATTTTTTTTTATTTGAGAATAACACTCCACACATAAGTAAAGGTGGAATTGCAAACAATTCTGAGTTAAAACTAACTGAAAATTGTGTGTGACCCGACTTTAACCAACCTATAGCGTAGACCATGCAAACAGTCGCAAATTGTAAAAGCAACCAAATATAGGTACCACTCTCATTTAGTTAGAACAGAAAATAGGGAACGATAATAAGTATTAAATTATATCGCCGAATACTAAAAAAGGCCTTTTTGCTATTTGCTCATCGTGCCACTTCGGACAACCGAACATAAACGACGGGACTTCCCCGGTATCGTCAAACTAAAATGAATTGTAAAGGTGCGATTTTGAACTGTTTGCAGCTCCGGACAATTTCGTACGATGTTCAGTATGTTTCTATGAAATTGACCTGCAACTTCCACACAAATTCTTTTACCTTTTATTTACATTTTCACTCGAAATTCGGTATTTTTCCAGGACGAATCGCGGACACGCCATTAATACTGACAACTGAAACGTTATTGCTCTGTTTCCATAGACTTTTTGGCAATTTCTGATATTTATCTCTCATTTTAGCGTACTGTTTATTGTTTTGTCCACTCCATTGGCGCAGATTTTGAATACGGTGACAGATTTGTCATCGAAGTATTAACAGGGTGTTCGTTCGAGCCTCGGAGAAGAGTAAATTCTGTTTTCAGTTAATTTTAAGTCGAGTTCCAACACCCTGTACTTATCGGCATTATTCCCAAATAAAATAAAAGACGAAATTCATGAACACTCTATATCCCCTATTTTAAATAATTTTCATAATCAAAGTTGATCGCCATTTTAGGGCTGTTCGTTATCCTAGCATCCCCTACTCGATTGTGTATTCTATTGTAGTCTTCATTGTAGTTCCTCGGACCGCCAAACATATGCGTGGGTGGGTCTTTGGTGCCTCGTAAAATTAAGCGGGTCTCTCCTAAATGACCGCTGTTACCCTCCGGACCAACCTGCAATAAACACTTTTCCATGAACTATTTCAAAATGATCTGTTCATTACGTTATCAGAAATAATCAGCGTCCACAAACCGCTGGCCAATTCTCCCCAGGTCATGACAGACATAAAGCTCCAGTTCACGAAACCCTTCGGGCTTTTGTCGAATTTTCTAGGCGCCAGTAGTTGTACCATCGACCCTGTTGACCGTAATGGAGGAATTAAGGTTTTATTGAAAAACCTGCTGTAACGGGTACCTGCCGGGGAGGTCAAGTGGATCTCCAAAGATCCTCGGATTGTATAGTTTATGGTGGTTTTCACTTCTACGTGCTCGAGAAAAACAACTTCGTCGTCACTGCCCTGACAACCGGAGGTCGCCACGAATAATTTCAGGGGATTCCCGTACGAAAACGTGGCATTGTTAACCCTGAAAGAAATATTATCGATTGGCAATATTTTGATGGCAAAATTGCGAATTGGATAAATCGTTATTTCAAACACCACCAGGTTATCATAAACAAACGCTCTCGAACAGTTCCTTTATTGACATACAGGGCGTTAAAATTTCAGATTTCTTAGATCTGGGAGCAGCAAGTACCTACTTATTAAAGTGGATTTCACATTTTTTATCAGCAGGCACAGTGGTCCAGTTGGCGGCAGCCGAAACAAGTCCAAAAGCGTTCATTAAACCGAACCCAAATTTGGTGCTAAACCACAGGCCGGCGGCGTTTTTTTGCCAGCCTGGATTGTCGGCTACTGGTGCCAGTTCTGAGGTCCAGACTATAAGATGCTGGACATCGCGCCAAGTCAGAGACGGGCTGGAAATGTATCAGGTTAAGGTAAGTGGGAGTTATTAATATGGGCCGTACTTCACTTCCAGAGCTAAGGCAATTATACCCGCGGCTAGAGGGGCAGATGCGGAAGTTCCTGTGTGTTTGATCGTGCACTGGTTGTTTAAGTCCGTAGTCGCCTGATGGTTTAAAAAATTAATGAAATTTTCACTCAGTTTATTGCCTTATAAATCCCCGGTTCTGGTTTTAAAAGAAGCAGCTTTTGAAAATCTATTTAATTTCTGAATTTCCGCTAAGGCATGTCCCAGACACTTAAAAATAACGAACTATTTTACGACATTAATCTTTTTCGCGAACAGTTTATTTAGCTAGTTTTGAGATATTTAATGCCTTTAATTTACTTACAATCATTTGATCTTTGTAAGCTCCGCTGCTGTAAGTTACGGCTAACGTCGATGCGCAAGCCTCTCCATACCAGGGAAATGATCCCTTTTGGGAGGCACTTCCTATGGAAATTGTGTGCGGACTGGCAAGGTAACCATCGCAGTTGCAATTGTCGCCACGACTTCCTCCATTCCCCGATGCCCAAACATAGATAGACCCTTTGCCTCCTCTTCCCTTTGCAGACAAAATTGTATAAGAATATTGATGGGATAATCAACGGGTTGGTGGTCACGAATTACTTAAACTCTATGATCTAGAAGAACTAGATGTAGCATTCTTTTTTATAGTTTTATTCCCCCTTTTGGTAAATTGAGCATTAATCCATGGAGGTGAAATCGGAGAAAATGAAGTTTCCTGGTCATGATGTTATAACTTGTTGCGTTCTATATGATTGGTTGCGTCGACGCATGTCTCTGACAACAAATGTCACTTCAGGGACACTAATACTTAGCGGCGTTCTTTGTGCTACGTCCACTCCTTCTACGTCATTGCTCAAACCTGTTTTCCATACCTGTCTAATTCCCTTTTCTATAGCTTCTCTCGCCAATCTGCCTGGTCCATCTACAGTTTTTCCATCGTCGTTAGGGCCCCAGGAAGCACTGTAAATATCCACCAAATCTTGAGCGTATCCCAGGGCAGTTCCCTCGATTCGATCTGTGACTAGACCGTCTAACATCTTTACAGCCCCTAAAAATTCAACTATTTTCACCCAGGTCTATTGACTAATCCATATAATACCTATTCGAGCATTAAAAGCTATTCCAACTCCACATTTTTTGTTGTTTGCCACCATAGCCACTTCTCCCGCACATCTCGTACCATGACTGTTTGATTTGGTTACCTCGTACCGCGGCAATGGGTCGTGGGTTTCATCGTTGCAGTTGTAACTTATTTCAGGATCCTTAAGATCGGATTAGTCAAACAAATATTAAATCCGAAACTTCGTGCCTTACATAGTTAGGACTCAGATCTTCATGGGTGTATTCAATGCCGTCGTCTAAAACCGTAATCCTCACTCCTTTTCCAGAAATCCCCGCCCTGTAAACTGGTAGGACGTTGAGATCTAATTTGGGAAGGTCTAGTCTTGTTCTTGTGTCTTTCTATATGAGATTGAAAAGTCTCTAATAAATTAACGTGAATATATATATATATAAGACAAAATTTATTATTCCGAACACCTAGTAGTTCAAAGTGCGCCAATTGCCAACTAGTCGCTTGGTCAGGCCATGACAACATAAGGGTCTGGTTCTTAAAATTTCTTATTAGGTGGTAACAGGTACTCACAAGGTACCACTGCTGACTCCATAATTCGTCGTTAAAGGTCTGATCCATTTCTAACGAGACATAGCGCTTTTTCCTGGTTACGAGTTGACTCACGGTTTGGTTTTTTTTGTTTTTAATCATCGTTGTTTGAAATCGAATTGGTTCTTCAGACGTTCCTTCAATAAACTCATTTCCAATATCAACTCGTTTCACTCTGCTTAATGGAATATCAGCAGGATCTAATGGCATGAAGTCTCTTTTCTGACGTTGTTTCCAATTTTGTTCTTCGGCCCATAGTACCTGCATCGTTAACCGAAAATGATGTAGGTTGGTTGGTACCCTAAAATGCTGTTGGTACTTACTCTGATATCTTCAGATAAACTTCTGCTGACATGCCCTCGTTTCTGTTCGTTGGGAAGAAGGTGTTCTGGATTTTCTGTCGGGATCAGCACGTAGGTGTTTTCAAAGCCGAAAACCTGGAAATTGTATAGCAATTGAGGTAGTTGGCTCAGAGACAAGCTCCATCAGAAGGTGGAGAGTTTTAATCATGCATAGCACTCAACGGAAATGAATTGCTGACTGAATCAGCATTTTAATGGAGTTAACCGAATTAAAATATATATATGACTACGGATTATACAGGATTGGTAAAAATATTTGAGAACGGCTTAGCTTACCGAATATATCTAAAAAAACTTGAAAAAGATTGTGGTAATCCTTGGAGTTTTGTGATGTAATTGCGCCCCATCAAATGAACGGTAATACAAGGGTTATTGCCGAGTTTACATTTTTTTCCCTGGACACTGAAACTTTTATAATGTAGACAATTGATTTAATCAATAGTTTTTACGGCGATAACAAGCACTTAAATTTATTTAAACACTATTTCGAAATATGCAGGGTGAGTAAAAATGTATGCGTCCGTTAAGTGATCTTCTTTAAAAAATTAAATTCTACCACTGTATGATATTTTCGACTCACCCGGTATAATTGGATATGTTTTTTTAACGGGCCCAGAACCAAAACTAATGAGTTTTCCTGTGAAAATTAGACATGAAAATGCGTCGTCAGGTTCCATCTATCTGTTATTGTGTTGCCTATCCCCATCTAAACCCATCGAATAGGCGCCACAATGTGATTGCGTCATATTATTTTCACAATTTTAACGTCATTAACCGCATTAAACCTTTTCTTCTGTCTGCTCCAGGAAGTGAATACAGGCGAACATCTGGCTGAAACGCTTCTTTCTCACACGTGCCGCATGCCCTATGCCCATATCGCACCCCCTACACATACGTATATCGCACCTTACCCTTCTTTGATGCGTAACAAATTTCCGTCTTTCTCTTTCACATTTGTGTGGCTCTCATTTCTCTTTTCGCTTCATTAATAGGGATTATTTATTATCGGCAAAAACCATTGCACATACGTAATGGTGTAAACACATTCGGGATGGTCTATTTATAGAGGGTGTTAGACGCGTGCCAATCCACACGCCATTTTATCCGGCAGTGTTTCTGTGCTCCTGGTAAAAAGCGTCGATTTTCACCGAAGTGAAACTTGGGGAAATGCCCGAATGTTGGGGGGAAACCTATCGGGAAAAGTGGAGAAAATGGTTGGAGAAGCCCGCGGTGAAAAGCGGCCAAGTTATTTTGGCCTTTGGACCTACGGGGGTACTTACTATAGTAGGGGCTATTTGGGGGTCACCTGAACATTTTAGGTTGGGGAAACTAAGTTGAAACGATCCGATAAGGACACGGCAACTATGAGCGGTGCCCTCATCATCCTTGCGGGATGAATTATTTACTTGTATTTAATTGCACCTTAAAAGAGGTCATGTTTCTATCATTTTAAATGAATCGTCTATCGAGTTTTTTTATTATAATAATTGCTGCATCAATTGCTTCAGATTTCTTTACTTAACGCCCTAACAAAGATGAGGATATTTTAAGAAATTAATATTATATTAACATTCCCAGTAGGGCGGAATTCAAAATTAAAATATTCATCTGGAAAGTTTAATTTTACTTGGTTTTAATTTTCAATTTATTTGAGGTCTTTACACTCGTAAAATTTATAAAGGATGTACAAAAAATTGTATTGTTAAGTGAGAGTGCTTAACAATACAACACATCTTTCGCGCGTGAATTTAAATTTGAGCATCTATATAATAACGAAGCGACTATAAGTGCCCGTAAATTTGATAGAGATAAAAAAAAACGAAAGAAAAAATTAAAGAAATTATAATGAAAATATGGCGTCCCGTTGGAAATTTTACAAAAGGTCTTTCGTTATTCAAAAATTCGTTATCTACAGAATAATTTTTTATTTCAGCTTTGCGAAAACTTGAGCTCACCACACTCATTTTTCCACTAACTTGGCAGTTTTTTATATTGTAAACTGAAAACGCTTAATCTGGATGTCCATTAATCTCTCCATCAGTACCAATCACTCTCCAACATACTTTCTTGTAGGTATCGTAATTTTACGGACAAATCACTTATCGAATTAAATGAAATCGATTGTTAAAACGTATTTTTATCTACTTACCAATTTATCCAGATTAGGCAAATAATGGAAATATAATTCAGTGCAATTTGAATAAGAAATTTCGTAATGGTCCGAGCAGTTGTGAATAATTACCGTCTTGGTCGAAACTTTCTTGAGAAGATTCAGAAGTCATGCAATCTCTGTTTGGTACTGACTTCGAACTTAAGCTTCAAGATTTTTTTCAGTATTTTAGAAAAACGAAATTGTGTGGGAAAGGGCCGAATTGAAAAATATGTGTAATGTTGAGGAAACTGGTTATCCTAAGGAGATCTTTTCCTCTGTTGATAGGCTCATTTTTTTTTGCGGATTAGCAACGCTTAGTAAAGATGTGCATTGGGTGAGTAGAAGGTAATAATTGAAGTAATTATGTGTATTTAAAAAACATATTACTGTTTCATACATAACAAAATGTAATTAATACAGATAAGGATTAATAAATATTTTTTTACTTTTAATATTAATAATTAAATTTAATTAAATTAAAGGAATACTACAGTAAAACATGAACTTTAAGTCAATTACCACCAGTATTTATGGAACCTCCCCTATAAAGCGGGAAACGAATCAAATCACTGACGATTATTTCTGCGCTGTGACGTGATTAGACGCCCGTGGTCAGAGAGGACATGGCTTCCCGATGTGGATCGGCGTCTTATTTGCACGACGATCGCCGCGTCTCCAGGCGTCGCCGTCGGTCAGTTTCACGCCGCGAAAACCGCCAAATAGGAGTAGGAGGACAGAAGTTAACAGAAAGGGAAATGGAGAATGGAGAAAATTGAAGCAGGCGTCTAAAATAGATCAATATGAAATATACGTAGCCTTTTCATGCAGGAGAAGGAAAATTAATGCGACGCCTAGCGTCGGGACGTCCATTTAGAAATTGTCTCGCCGTAATCAACGTGGATATTAAAGCGGTGAAAGTTTTCGTCTTAAATAGACGTGTGTTGTGAAATGAGCACACTAAAAAACGGAATTTTTCGAAAATTCAAAGAAATTTGAAATTGAAATTTTGTCCGCGAACTTTGGCGTCGTGACGATGCCAATGTCGATGCAGCAGCGCTCTCCAAACCGGGACGCCTTTTATCAGGATCGCATAAAAATAACGAGCTATATTTTTCTGTATCATACATGACGGTTTTCGGCACGAGCCAACCCTAAAAATAGTTGCATATCCCCCACACTAGCGCACGTGCGACCCGTTATGATTCAACGTACGGCCCCCATTGTTTCATACGACATCGTAACGTACAAACCAGGAAACCTATGCAGTGCACTGAAGTTCAAACAGCAATACAGGATGTCTCGTCATTAAAGCCTCTCGTTTTTTTCTTTTTCATTTTCGAAAACAGTGTTTTATGAAGAGTCAGTTAAATGGAACGATTTTTTGAAAATTTAATAAGAACTAATATCTGGTTTAATACTGGCTTTAAGCTTTACTCTTTTCCTGAAAAGTGGAAAAAAGTGAAACAATGCATTTTCAACTTTGCCTTGTAGTTTCTAAAGCAAGTTGAAAGTGATTTTGAAGATAAAATCGTATTGGGCACTTTTTTACGTCGTTCTTCTTAACACCAATTCTAAAAAACTGCACAAAACTAGCCCGTCGCTTAAACCCTAAAATCAATTATATTTAATTAAATGTATATTATATGCTTATAGATATTGTATTAAAATGAGTAAGCAACAATCCATGTATTCCGGCCCTGTTGATCTATCGATCTTTCTTGGAAAGCTCACGTGTTGCCGCTTCGCTATCTCAATGTCTCTAATCGCCCCGCCTCTTTTACCGGGAATTACAGTTTTCTGTTTTTACACATCGACCGATCAATTCCGTTTTCAGACGAATTTCCCAAAAAATCGGTCGAATTTAACAAATGTTTTGAAAGCATTCAAATTGAGGTGCCACAACCTCTACAAATAGTGCCTAAAACACTTGAGATTTAACAATTCGGGTTCTTTTTTTGATAGAATTGTGATCCTCAGCACAACGATTCAAAATTGCCGCGCTACGTGCAACGCCGGCGACAAAGAGAGAAAACCCAAGCCGGCTTGGTTCTGTCTCACACTACCGGGCGGCCATTTGACTGTGGCCCCGCAAGCTTTGCGAAATTTGTTCTGTGTTCTTTTAGTTTTTCAAGTCATATTTGGCTGGAAAATACAATGGAGACTACACAAAACGGTTCTGGGGGCGGCAAATCGGGTCTGGAAGAAGAGAAGAAGTTGTTTGTTGGTGGCCTTACCCTAGAAACGACGGAAAAGGAGTTGCAGGACTACTTCGGCCAGTTCGGCGCCATCCAAAACGTGACTATCAAAGTGAACCCCCAAACGGGTAAGTCCAAAGGATTTGCTTTCGTTACTTTCGGCACTGCCGACGTCGTTGATCAAGTGCTGTCGCAAAAAGAGCATGTAATCAATGGCAAAACTGTTGATGCCAAAAAGGCCAAAGCAAAGCCAGGGAAAATTTTCGTCGGAGGCATCACTTCTGATTTGACGGACGATGATATCAAGAACTACTTTTCCCAATTTGGCAATATTACCCAAGTGGAGATGCCCTTTGATAAAACGAAAAATCAAAGAAAAGGCTTCTGTTTCATCACCTTCGAGAATGATGCCATTGTGAAGGAGCTGCTCAAAAAGCCCAAGCAAACCATCAAAGACAAACAAGTAGATGTTAAGAAGGCGGCCACTCAACCAAACAACATGATGGGAGGACGTGGTGGCTGGGCAGGTGGCCGAGGAGGACGTGGTGGACGAGGAGGCGGATGGGGTGGTGGATGGGGAGGCCCTGGTGGCTGGAATGACTACAGTTATGGGGGAGGCTATGATAACGGTTATGGAGGCGGCGGCGGCGGTGGTGGCAGCTACGATTACTATGGTGGTGGCGGAGGATATGGCGGTGGTTACGGAATGGAATCCAGTTATGGACAAAGTGGAGGTGGCTATGGGGGTGGTCGTGGTGGTGGCCGAGGAGGCCGTGGAGGAGGTGGAGGCCGAGGAGGCCAGAGGCATCAGCCTTACTAACCAGTGTATATGATAGTTTTAGGGGTAAATGTGTGAAAGTTCGTGCATTGAGCATGTTGTGTTCATAAAAAAAAACTGAAACAGTGAAGCGCGTCGTATCTTCCATTGCCTAGAAGTTCATTCGGACATCGAAATTGATCTTTGAATGCACTTCTTTTTGTATTGTTTCTCCAACAATAACTTGTTTAAACGCATTAAGGATATTTTTGTAAAAGTTCTTGTGTTTTTATTTCAGTTATGGTCCTGACTTATTCAGAGTCCTAAAGGTAATATAGTTCTCAAATTTAAACTTTAAAATTATCTTATTTCCATTATAATGATAACAATAACGAATAAATAATCTCTCTACAACTCTTCTCTTTTTTTACAAAGGCATTTACATAATTATGTAAAAATCTACCTCTGATATTTATTGAAACAAACCTTTTTTATATAAATTGAAAAAACACCAAAAAAATAGAAAAATTATATAAAAATGAAAAACTGTAGAAAAGGATTTTCTACTAAGGGCACAAATGAGTATTAGTAGCGCTTATTTTGCTACCATGGGTGAGAATATTTTTTAAATAAATTTGTAGAATAAACATGGTAAGGTGGTGTTTTATTGATTTATAAAATCAAAAAATGTTTCGTTCGTTTTACCGCCAAATCCCGACCGGTGTTCAGTAACCTAAAATTGCTGTGGATTCACGATGTTTTTATTGTGGAGTTAAATTTATTTATTTCCTGCGATAACAAAATTGTTACAATTTTATAAGTCAAGTTTAAATCTTAAATTGACGATTAAAACTTAACACGCGCTACTCCGAGGACAACAAAATGGCGGCATTGGCGTCATCAAGATTGAGGAAAGGTTATTCCACTCTTTATTTTGGCGAGATTTCGCATTGATTATTCCCCACGGCCAAATTATTCGCGGGTGTTGGACAATGGTTCGCATGCTCAATTTATAGTTTTTATTTATAATAATTTGTATGTGATTCTCATGAGATTATATTGAGACCAAATATTAAATTGAGTAATGGTACGTTTCCGAGCCGAAAAATTTATTATTTTTTAAATTATATTTACACTGGGTTAATTTGCTTTTATCACTAGCATTTTATTTTACCTTTCGAACAAATAATATACCGCGAAAAACCTAACATTTTAAACTTTTTCCTAAAAAAATGTTAATTGATTTCAAACTAGTGGCGTCCTTTGTGATTACCGTGCCGATCTAAAGAAGAGGAGAAACTTCTTTGTCGACGGCACGCCATTTTAGTTTTCGATTTTTTGTCGCTTCAGTTTCGGAAACGTTATAGTTTTACCCTCCCAAAAGATGGAAAGGTGAGTTACACGGTAAAGTTTGAATATCCTCGACTCAACAATCTGTTTTACTCGCGCGGAAAGTGCCGATTTCAGTACTAGTTGCACGCTACGCTATTTTCGGTACTCGCGTGCGATAAAGAATTCTTTACCACTCGTACTGGTTGCGAAGCGTTATCCCCCCCTGCAGAAAAAAATACTGAAAAGGCACATCCTTCAACATTTTCTTTTATTTTCCGTGGTTTTCATGCACGAAAGTCAATTACAAACCTCTTTGGCGTAAACTTAAGCAAAATCATATGCTGCAATTAACATAATTTGCTTGCTACGTCATTTCATTCACTAAACGATTCCCAAAGTTCATTCTTACTACTTTAGGGAATCCAATAATATTGCGTTTTTAGGTCCTGAGAGCAGTTTATTCTATCTACAACTACACCCTGATAGCAAACTGCATGATTTTCATAATTTTCGAATTAATCGCCTTTCGAAGGGCCTTGGAGGATGTTCCTACTTTTTTGAGTCAAATTGCTATGATGTTCACTCACGTTATCTGTATGGTCAAACTATGGATGCTCATTTATCGAAAGGAACAAGTAGCAAAGATAAAAGCAAAACTTCAGAATAAACATTTCGAATATGTCTCTATAGGTAATATTAATTTTATTTAAAAAAAATAGAAAATTTTATTTTTAGCTTTCATTTATTTCATTTAATAAATGCAACTTAATTTTAGCTATTTAATATTTTTTCAATTTGACTTTCAGATGATTTTCAGCCTGGCAAGAAAATGCACAAAGAAACGCTTTTTATAAAGTTTGTCTCAATGTTCATATTTGCAGTGTATGTTATTGTCGGAATCTTAGGCCACTTCACTGCAGCCATAATGGTGAACAAAAACTCCTCATCAGGAACCTTCTCGGGAAATGTCTCCTGCCAATCTTTTATTCCTTACAACTTCTATTATCCATTTAACACTAGTACTCCGAGGAAATGCCATTATGCTCTAATTTACATGGACATAAACTTAGACATTTGCGCATTTTACATTGCACGTATATACGAGTTTAACTCTTTATTTTTCGTTTTGAGCAATTGCTAAACTAAACTTTTTTAGTTCTTGATATGATATTTGTCCTGTTTTTGCACGTATTGGCTATTCAATTAAATATTCTTAGCAAAGCTTTCATTACTATACGGAAACGGTGCTTAAGGAAGATGAAAATGGATCTAAATATTCGTTTGTTTCGTGATGCTGACCATAAAGAGTTCGAGCAGGAAATGTATAGTGAACTTGTCCATTGTACGAAACATCTTTGCTTATTAATTGGGTAAATAGCAATAGCGTTCACATTACAAATCACATGCAATTTTCGTTTTAGAGTGCGTCAAGATATAGAAAGTCTTTTCTCTTTCATTACTTTATTCCAAGTCACTGCATCACTGCTGATATCAGCATCCTGTCTCTTCGCTGCAGCAACGGTCAGTGTTGCACCAACATGGTATTTGCTATATTTTGTGAACTTTGATATCGTTTTCAGGTGCCTGTAAGCTCACCTAACTTCTTTTCCCAACTGCAATACTTTTCAGCAATATTATCGCAAATTTTCATATATTGCTGGTTTGGAAACAAGATAACACACGCGGTAAATCTGAGATATGACGAAGAGTTTGATTTATCATCTCGAGTGGGTCATTACAACATTTTCACATTATTTGTATGCTTCAGAGCTCAGAATTACCAACGGCGATCTATAAAAGTGACTGGTTAGGCTGCAGCCGACGATTTAAACAAGCAATGTTAATGTCAATGAAGAGAATGGAGAGACCTCTTTATGTTTCCATTGGGAAATTCACGCCTTTGTCCCTTTCAACGCTACTGGCGGTAAGCGAAATAACCTTTTTAATTTGTACCAGGATCTAGGGCACAATTTTGTCAAAAAATTCGATTGAAACATGGACACAGTCAGAGTCTCCAATCCTTCCATGAATTATCGCCACCTTTCTGGTCGATCAGTAGAGATTTTTACTGATCGATACACAACGTTCATCCATTTACTTCACTGTTGGTTAACATTGTACTTTGCTATATGGAAGCTTTCGCACGCTATCCTCAATGATCGAGTAACTACTAACTGTTATCAGTTACATTTTTACAGTATTTATGTTACTTTCAGGTACTAAGGGGTTCTTTTTCGTATTTTACGTTATTCCAGAGAGCTGGGCAGATTTAATGGGTACATCGACACACGTTTAATCAATTATTATAGCTATGAGTAATTGTATGAGCACAGATAATAAACAAATTTCATGCCTTTCGTTTTTGGGCCATTTATCGATCTCTTTTTAGTACCCTGGAATGCGTCAATTGAAATGCTAGTTGTGTAATAAGAACGATTAGACGCGATATACCGGGTGGATCAGAAAAATCGTTAAAGTTTTTCGAATCACTCAAAAGTACAGGAAAAAAATCGGTTAACTCATCACTGTCTATGTTACTACAACGAATAACGGTTGGTGCAAATCAATTAATATTAATCGTGGTAATTAATTTTCCAGACCGATTTTCCCATTTCCCGTATTATTACTAGTTGACGTCAATAACATTTTTCGCAAATTACTTTCCACCTTAATTCCTAGATAAAACCTCTGTAAATAGCGGGCCATATGGCACGGAATATAGTACGTTAGTGGAACGTGTTTCCCTTTCCATATTATCCATTAATGAACCCAATGCATATATGCTTTGGAATTTCTGTGCTAATACGCCTATGGTACCAGCTCCTGAGTGTGCCATAAAATGATCGATATAAAAGAAATTAATGAAACAGAACTGGAGTTGTGAGAGTGATTTTTTGATTTGAATGGAATTATTTCGGAAATTTAATTTTTTTTTTATGAGGGTTTAATGGGATTTTCTTCAGTGGGAAAGCGTGGGAAGGTCTTGGTAAAACGTTGGTTGGTATATCGGGTAATCTAAGATAATACGAATACATAAACCCACAGTAATTTTATCATATCATTTTTTAATAAATTCTTAATGATCGATTATTAATTTTTTCGTTGTCTATTCAACTTTATTTAAATTGCAACATTCAACTTACCGGTCCTTTATACACATATCCAGTTTCAACTGCAAGAAGCTCAGCAACCAGAGGTCCACCTTCAATACGAATCACCAGTTCTTTGGCACTTGCGATTGTTAACAGTAAAATCATTATCGAAACTATTTGACATTGTGCATAGATCATACTGAAAGATTATTAACTATTAATAGGCCCCGCAACATCAAATTTTAGACGTATTTTGATTGGTCAGAAGCAACAACTTACTTTATCATCGCGAAGGATTATTTCAGAATTAATCACCTTGAAAAAAAATTTGAAAATTTTTATTTTTGTTAAAATAACTTAAATCTCTGGAGTGTCTATTAACCGATTGCCGGAAAAGGAAGAACTGCTGGAAATATCTGAACGGTGGCGAAAACGAGTGAATGCTGAAACGTTGTGCATTGGTTTTTCCAATACCGATGGATAACGGTATTGTTATTGGTTTTTGGGAACATCGTTCCAATGCAGGTTAATTTTGTGATTATTTAATTGTCTTATGAAACTAACTAAAATTCAGTTAAATTTAATTTCATCCATTTTATTACGTTTTATTTACTAATTTATTTTATTTTGGTAATTGAGGTACCAAAAACCGAATTAATTGATGATGGCAGTACTGTAGGCGCTTGCCCCTGACACGCCTACCACGGTGGCGCCAAGTTCGTGTGAGATTCACATATATGAACTGTTTCCATTTATTTGATTTTTTTTCTACTGAATCTCCCAATTAAGACAAAATTTCGAGGGAAAAAAAATATCTAAATCGAAACGGGACTGAAAATCGAACGGTCAGTGTGGTGTTAGAAAAAAATTTGGGGTAGATGTTCCTTAGCCCGGCAATATTGTAGATTCTTGCGAGCGTGAGAAAATCAGGAACATGTGTTGCAAATGTTAGGAGGTATAAGCAAAAAATATACATATTTGTTACCCCTGTATTTCATAACATAGCTTTACAGTTCACATAAACTTTTCTTGTTCGTATAAACTTGAATTATCTTTTATGTCATACTAAGAAACTCGAATCGACGTCTCATAAAATTTAATGTCGATTTGCTCATTTTTCTGTTATTATTTGGTAAAGTGCTCAAACTTGAAAACTAGTGCTCAGAAGCGCTTAAAAAGTATTCATATGGATGATTGCTTTTTTCAGTGTTGCCATATTGTAAGAGTTGTTGGAAGTATAGGAAAATCTGAGTTTTATATATTTTTATAATATTTTTCTGTTAAACAATTCGACGACATGGTCTTTCACGTCAGTTGGTAGATTCTTGAGACCACGATGATACAGTAATTTTTCTAACCCTCCTCTCTTCGCCTCTAGTCCATTTCTTCGTTCAAAAAGACTAAAAAGGGTCTTTTTGGAAAGCTCACTCCTCAAAAATTAGAAATAGCAACATCGCTTCAACAATTGCCACCAACGCTTCCTGATTCCACTAATACGAATCAGTCTCTCCTACATTTGTTTTCTTAGAACATGTAAACATGACTTAATCGTGTTAATCCCGTGAATTTCAGCTTGTCTGTCACGGGACAATAAATTGTAATTAAATCAATTCCCAAATCCCTTAAAGTCTAAAGTATCTGAACGTGGGACATGAGTGGAATGTATTTAAAAATAAATCGATGGGACAAGGATTTTTTCAGCGCGTTGACTTCTATTGAAATTAGAGATGTTTAATCATCATTTTAGTTCTTCTTTCTTTACTCATAACGTTAATCGAATACCAAAAAAACTTATAGCTGTTTCCTATAAAACAACCTTTTGACGTTAAATAAAATAAACAAAATAAATAGATTTAAAAAAACCGGACGATCCTGAGATTATTTGTAATTATCCTCGTAGATAGCCATACTGATGAGACATTCCACAATATTCGTATTTAGATCCAATCCAATCCGGTCGTGTGTATATCCCAAAAAATGTTATTTAATAACGTCACATTCACGTGTTTACATGAACTTTTGATTACCTGTACCTTCACGACGTCATTTCTACGTCATCTTTTGACATTTTCTATTAGTACCTTCAAAGAGTTTATATATATATATATATATACCGTGTGATCTATCCATGTGGATTTTTGCCAATGGTAAATAAAACAGCCAACTTTGGATAAGGAGAATTTTATAAGGCAATATCATTGGTCCAAGTAGATTGACAAAAAACTGGTTGGGAGCCCTTATGTGACATCAATATATTTGAAAATCTTTGAATTAAACTTCAATGAACGCCTAATTTAATTAAATAATAATTAAAATATCGAACATTAAGTTAACACAAAACAAATAAATACATTTCGCCTATTTCTAAAGTATCAAAATTAAATATATTTTTTTGTGTAGATATAGCACGGTTCAAATTGATCTTGAATAACTATCTCATTTTCATTTTCACAAATTAATTTAATTCTAGCATGCACTACGTATGTATGTAGTCGACTTTTGATATGTTAAATTTGCAGAAATTTTCACAGAAATACGTTATTTCAGTCTTCCCACGAAAAATTGCTAATTACTGATAATTACAAAAAGAAATTAATTATTGAATATAGTTTTTGTGTTACAATTAATTAATTATAAAATTAATAAATATATAGGTAATTATACAATTTATACGAATAATTTTATTAATAATTATACATTATATACGAATAATTATATTAATAATTGATACTTATTGTGAGGTATTGGCAGGTATTTCGATTTTGCCCCGTCGGCACAACAACCAGATGGACCGATTACAAAGAAACCGTTCAAACCCTTTTACGATCGCTCGAAAAAAAAAATTTAAGGTCTGAGATGAAAAACGTAAAATTATGAATGAAAAGAGAAAACATGTCTCAATGTTAAAATTTCGAATTTCGAAGCGTTTGCGGACTGTGGTGGCATATGACGAACAGTTTTTGTACAGGGTGCGTCAAAAGTATGGGAACGATAAAATTCTTGACGAATAGTTTAACTAAAACTTAACAACGGCTTGCATTATCTGATCATAGTTTCAAGCATGAATTAAATTTAAAAAAAAAACAATGATATCCCGGATATTTAGTGGGAGATAAGAAACTCGTGGTCTCAAGAGCGGTTAAATTTTGGCATTGTTATCTTCGTCGTTATTCAGTCAAATATTACACAAGCCGTCCCTGGAATGTCCGAGTATTCTCACACTTTTAAAACACGGGACGTATATATTGATAACGATACAATTTGGATACATATAATGGGTCCTGCAATGCTGCGATATATATGAAAAAAAAATTAAGAGCCTTCAAAAAAAACAACATTTTATGTAAAGAAACTTTGTGTAAAAAGATATAAATATTTATTGCAACATTTTTTTTAATTTTCAGAAATTCTATAAGTGAGCATAGTCTTTTTTGTTGCGACTGACCTCCTGTAGTAAGTACCTCACAGTTTGGTAATAAGTTAATACATTTAAAACAACCTTTTAAATACTCTATGATAGAATGCAATTATTGTTCTTTGAGGCAATCTAGGCACCTAGAATGGAGGAAATAGTTAAATACTCTAATGGACCGTCGTAGAAAAAAAGTTAACTAATACTACATCTATTGCATTTCTGTTTATTGTGGCCTCTCCTTCGGGCTTCGTTCTCTTGGTCAATTTTCCTTCTCAAGGTATCTGTAACATTTTCTAACAGTCACGTAAATACTGCAGTTCTAAATCCCACCTGCCAAAGGCTTCTTTCCTATAGCAACCAGACTTTCGTAGAGCTCTCTCACGGGGTTCAATTCAGGACTCAGTCCATGTATCCAGATTAACATCATTCGGAAACCGTGCTCTTTGTAACTCGAAGGGCCTATAGAAGATATTCCCAAATGGTAGGAAGTAATAGAAAGGGCAAATTTCACGAGTTTATTATTACCATTATACTGATGTTCGATGGCCTTGATTTGATCGTCCGTGAAGGCCCAATAATGAGCCAGCCTTTTCCACTCTCCGGGGCTCAAATGCTTGTAGGCGAGTTTGTACAGAATTTCTTTAAGTCTTTCGTACTCTTTGGCCTTTCCTTCATCTTTAGATCCGGTCCTCCATCCTTTGCTTAACTTTCGCCTTATACTGGAGCCGTCCTTTTTGTTTTCATGGCTCTCCTCCTGAAATAAGAGGGACTATTCCAGAAAGAGAAAGGAGGGAACACAGGGAGAACAAAGAGAAAAAAAAGAAAAATCGTTATTGAACGTAAATAAAGGCCCAAAATATAACTCATTACTGCCCTTAGCTGTTTAATTTATCATTGTGTCTATGGTTCGATTAATTGTCAATAACGCTTTTCCTTATTAATTAAAAAGTGTCAAAAATTTAAATTTTAAATGTAATTTTTCTGGTTCTGGAGCTCAACCGTGAGCTCCGGAAACAACACAGCAACCAGTACTAACCAACTTACATGCCCTGGATAGTCGAGCCTGGCAGTCTTAATTATCATATCCACAATGGCGGTAAAACTTCCCCGAGCTGCTATATACAGAGGCGTTCTACCTCCCTGCTCCCGTTGTTCTATATTAGCTCCCGCGGCTAATAGCAGCTTACATATTTCTGTATGGCCCATCTCTGCTGCTATGTGAATTGGGGTTTGCAATCTCTGCAATTTATATATCTATGTAATCAAATTATAATTTTTTTGAAATATATAAATGAGAAGAACAACGCTGTGTACAGAGTGTCCGTTTTTGAAGTTTATTCATGGGGATCTCCCCAACGAACTTTGTCCTAATTCAACTGGCCGCAAAAACGGCCACTGCAGTACATATGTATGTATGTGTATATATACATTTTTGATTTTATTGATTAATAAACATTAAACTTACTTTGTTCAGACAATTAAGGTTTGCCCCCTTATTTATCAGCATTTCGACTGTTTCAACTTCAGTTGCTTGGCATGCCATATGTAGGGCGGTATTTCCACTCTGGAAATGAGAACGGTTAGAGCGTATAAGGCCTTTATTACAATGTTTCCGTAACCGAGGGCTAAATTAGTTTTATTAAGATTGGTCGTTGCTTGCGGAATTCTAAGTGAATAATTTAGAACACTCCCAGTTTATGGCTTTTTTAAACAGGTCGGGAAGGAGCGCCCAGACTGTTTCAGTAATTTGGGTTCGCTCAAAGATGGTAAAAGATTGTAACTGATATTCAAAAAAGCCACTTCAATCAACGAATTGGTGAAATGCCAGTGGCGTGGACGGCTTAAATGGATTTTTTTGCATATTGTTAAGCCCGAGGGAAGTATGGACACCAGTGGCGTAGATTATTTAATTCTAATCTCTCAGATAAGCTTTAACTCTTTAACTTTCAGGTCGTGAAAAAGAATGAAGCAAGTCAGATCACTTTGGCCTATGTCTAAAGCTATCTACAGTCGCAGAGGTCGAAGTATGAGTCCAGAATCTTTCGAAATTCTTCTCTCATTGGAGCAAATAGTTTATAATTCAACATCGGTAGAGGTATTAACCCTCGCAACCAATTGTCTCTGTCACCTGATTGGGTACTGCCAACGAAGCTCCATGTTGTAGTAGGCATTCTAAAATCCCTCTGCTTCCCAGACTTGCTGCTATGTGTAAGGCCGTATTTCCTCTCTGGAAATGAGACCAACATTAAGGTCAAGTATTATCCCTAGAACCAACATATTTTTATCGAGTTAAACCTATGGATAAAACTGGATAAATGGTTAATTGTTAAAAAACAGGAAATGATGAATAATCCGCTTCAGTCGCATAGTACATATTTACAACAATTGAAACAAAGGACCAATAATTTTAAATGCAAAAAATTGCCGAAGACACGAATTTTATAACCCATTGAAAATGACTGAAACATACGCAGGGCTGAAGATTTGCAATTGAATTTGACACGAGTTAAGTAAGGCTGGCATTAACACATTAAAAGGGTTTGGTATTCATTAAAATATACAACACCTGTCCTTACGCAAGAAATCGTTTGTGTGAATTTATGTGCCGAAGTCCGAATCGTTCCTGGAAGATTCACATAATTTAATATCCTGCGATTTTTTATCCGTTCTAACAGTGCCAAGTCGGCTAAAAATAAGGTGGATGTGAGATTATCCCATGACTTAAAATGCGGGAATAATAAACTAAATTATTCACTAAACAAGGGTAGGTTTACACCGCGATAAACCTAAGGTAGCACGTAAATCAACCCTAAGGCTTATTGGTATTTTTTACACTACTTATTATTCATTCTAATGTTTAATTTATAAGTTTCATTTATTTGCATAATACTAAAACTAAAAGCATTTATATAACTCGATACCATCAAGCCTCTGCTTCTAACAATTCGTAATTTGAACATGAAACTTGTATTGTAAGGGATTGCTGAGTGAGTTTATCCCTTTGTTTATGTAACTGCTCCTTTGAGAAATATCGTGCTATCTGTAATGTACGTATTATATATTTAGGATTGTATTACGTCATAAAGCCCTCAGAGACGTGGGAAATATACGGATGAGCCAAAGAGCTGTGCATCAGATGACAAGTTTATGGGAGCTGGAGGTTGCCAACATTTAGACTTTGCGCGAAGTTTATGTGTTCTAGTGCTACATCAACTTATTTTCGTTTCGTTCCAAGGAGCTCCACGTGCAAAGGAATTGAATGTGACTCACTTGATTCTCGCCATCAGTATCAGCGCCAGTTTCCAGCAACACTTGCACCACCCGATTTTGTTGGTGTTGCACAGCTATGTGTAACGGAGTGTTGCCTTGGTGGTCGCGTGCCTCCATGGCAGCGTCTTTAACTAGCAACATCTGAGTTACTTCCTCGTGCCCTCCTTGGGCGGCTTCGTGCAATGCCGTTCTATTTTCCTGCAATAATGAATCGTAACTGTTCTGGGTACATTATACGTCGATATTTCTCTGAAAAATCCACCCCTAGGTACTCATCATCATTTTGGATAAGAGGCACAAGGCTACTTAAGTGAGATTTTTCCCGAGTGTTGGATAGACAGTAGGGGCGCAATATAGACTGCCCGACTCGATCACTGGATTTGAGACCTCTTGATTATTCCTTATAGGGCCTTATCGCTTAACGTTTCACAGGCTGTTTTGAAGAGGAAACCAAGTGGAGGTTAGTTCAAATTGTTAATGATAGGAAACTCAGAGACAACCCCGCCACCTCCCAGAATCTGGAGCGGAAGCAATATCTGTTGATACAGACTGATTTAAATTACTCTTCAAACAGTCTCTCCTGCCCTACTTCAAGACAACCAAAGATTTGTAATAAAGGTATAAATAAGTAGGAATAGGAATAAAGGAGAATATAAATTTTACAAATAGACGTTAACATGCTAATAAATGGATACCTTATTTTTCTTATCTAGACTAGCGCCCATTTCTAAAAGCCGTTTAACAATGATAACATGTCCGTTAGCAGCAGCATGATATAGAGCAGTTTGTCCGTCGGCGTCGACGGCGTCGATCTGGACGTCGTCCAAAGTGTCCAGGAGGAAATCTATTACTTCCGCTCTGTTATTGCGAGCAGCACATATCAGTAGCGTGTATTGTGCCTGGTTAGTAAAAGCACAAGTTACTGCAAATTGATTCGATAGGTACTAAATATATTAATGACTTCGGGACCAGAATATCACAAACGTTATACGGGGTGACCCACTTACAGTGAAAACAGTTAAATATTTCGTATATCGCAGCAAATACGTAAGGCCATTTTTTAAAATTAAATTTGCGCTAAGGGGGAAAATTAATAATTACGATTTTTTTAAACAAATTTGTTGATTTTGTCGGATGACGTGTGAGGTGTATGCAGGGCGTCCGCTTTCACCGTGGGGATCTCGGGAGTTGTAAAAGAAAGGAGGTTGATTCAAAAAGCGGTAAATTGAGTCGAATTTGGGTGATTTCAAAATGAAGAATGTGCAGTGATAATAATCACATAAAGAGAAAGTATTCTTCCTTGCATGCGGTTGGTATGATTTGCGAAAAATTTAACTGTTTTTTTAAAAAAGGGGATGTCAAGGAAGACTCTGTTTTGCTTTAATGAGTAACAGAGCTTGAAAAAATATGTTTCTTTGGACTGCCCAGAAATTTATTAGAGCCAAATTTACTTCAAATAAGTAGAAATAACTCCTGAGGCCAGAGATAATTGATATTTAATCTTTTTGATGTTAACCCACGCAGAGCGAACGCGTCCCAAAAATTCCTACTAATTTTAGCATATGAGTGAGGATAAAGTTCAGTATCTAATTACACGATCTGTTTAATCTTTCGTTGTAAATTTAAATTTTTAAGTGAATTATAGTTTTATTTTTTTAGCTAAATTCAGTTTCAGTTTTATGAAGCTTTGTTGCTTGTTCACCTTGCGGCCTCGGAGACCTGAGAGTAAACGACGAATGTTCCCGGCACCGTCGAACCCAATCGAAATTGGAAGGTGCGATTTTTACTTGTTTTCAGCCGGGCTCAAGTGCTTCCGACACTCGTTACATTTCTATGAACTTAATATTCAAATCTGTATAAAGTTTTTCAAAATTTTCCCCAAATTTTCGCTCGGAATTTGATGTTTTTCAAGAGCGCAATCGGGGAAACGCAGAGGCGCCACTAACACTGACAACCGAAGCCTTCTTACATATTTTAGTTCACCGTTTTTCTACTCATTTTTCCATTTCCACATTCTAAGTCAGTTTTAACTCTCATCTTGTTGATAATTGATCCGAAGTAAGAGATCAGAACTGCGCATGATCCTTCTCGCAGGGCCAATGAGAATACAAGAAAAAACAGAGCAATGCGACAAAAACGGTCTAGATCACGTTGCCGTGAGGCCTTTAAGATACAGGTCTTAACACATCCATTAAATTAGTTTACAGAACTTTACTAAACCTACCCGGGGAGCAGACCTACCGCAGACGCTACGTCTTTGCCGGTCAAAGAATCTTATATATGGTGCGCAGTTTGGAGTTTGAGGCCACGAGGAATGTTCTCTACAAGGGAAGAGAGTAAGGGAGGTCAAATTCTCAGAAGATTGATTCCAGGTGATATTTAACATCGACCTATTGAGATATGGACCACTGCAGCGTTTTAACATTATAAGCCATTACAACTAGAATTGGCAGATCACGAAAGCGCCGAGGTACCAAGGAAAGGGGCCATCTCTGGAAAATGAACGATAGCCCCAAAAAAGGGTATCTATGGTCAAGGAGAGCAATGGTACGTTCCAAGAGATTTGATTAGGAAGGTACGCGAGAGCAACAAGATCAGATATTTGGCAAACTTTAGGGACCGCTTCCTCTTCGAAGGGGGACTTTTTAGCTAGTTAGAAAGTGGTACCGAAGGACGGCTGCGCATGAAGAAATTCTGGAGTTTCGAAATTGAGTCGATCACTTAAATAATGGAAAAACCGATGATGTTTTCTTTCTCAAAATCCTGAATTTATCGTCACCCAAATTGAGCAATATCGTCTAAAAAAAGGTTAACTCCGAAGCGCTGCCTTCGCTCATCGGTTCACCTTCGACTTGCAGGAATTCTATCGCTTCGTATATTATTTCTGGCCTCTGTAGCTACTACGAAACTGTCTAACTACGGTTACAGTCTACGATTACATTGTATAAACAAAAAATTAACGTACCTTTGTTACAGAGTTAGTGCAGGCCCCCGAATTTATAAGAAGCTCAACGGCTTTGGGATGTCCGTGCCAGGCTGCCATGTGTAAGGGTCGCATTCCGTACTGCAAGTTATTTGATGTAACTTTATGAAAACAAAGACGTAGTTAATTAAAAGACTCAGCCAAGGATAACCTTCGGATATATATATGCCGTGCTGCGTCACACAACTTAATCCCTTAGTAAAACTTAAAACGTATGAAATGCACCGAAGGCATGCCCCAACGCACCTATCCCTGACTTGGTGCTGGCCTCATGAGTTCTAGCTTTCATTATTGCATTGTTGAATGCTTTTGAATTATGGAGCAGGTGTAACTGGAGCTTATAAAATCAGGCCTAAGGCGTGAGTTCTAATATTAATTCAGCAGCGCTCCAAGTGAAATAATTAAGTAACAGATGATCAACAGAGGATCAATCCATTATTGTCTAGCTAGATGACCGTTATTTTTGTGTGTAATTTTTATATAGATAATATTTATATAGAAATATGTTTGATATTGATTGGGTCAGTACGGGGTAAATAATGCTGCTGCTGTCGCTGCCCGAAAGGTCAACTATATACATTCCATGGAAACCAATACAATTTTGAATTTATGCCAGGAAATAATCCGAAAGATATTACTCAATCTTATGGCGGAAATGGTTTTTTTTATTAGGATAATTTGTCATTCCAGCAGAGTTGCCAGAATACAAAATATGGGTTTCAGAAGCCTGGCTCATAACTCCGGACACGATGAGAGGGCTCATCACATAAACGACCTTATAGGGGCTTTACCTTGTCCCTAGCTTCGATGTCGCAGCGCGCGTTGAGCAACATTTCCATGATTTCGATGTTACCTCTTGCTGATGCCCAATGAATAGGAGCTCTGCCATACTAAGGAAAAAAGAGAAATGGAGCGTTAATTTATATTATTCATTAAGGCTTATCTTTCAGATTAACGGACGAGCATAGGAAATTTTGGCGTGTCTATTGGTTTATGAGAATCGCAGTGTTTATACTGGGTAATTGAAATTTGCTGCTCGCCATTGATATCTTAAAAACCATAAAAGATCGCTTGAATTAAGACAATGTCGCGCATTTTCGAGCTTTGCTAAATGCCGGTTTGAAATTTTTAAAAAAGTCCGATTACTTCCGAAGATATTCGAAAAAAAAAATTCAAATTTCTCAAACATTTTTTTATTGAAAGTTATTTGAAGACTTTTTCAACCATGAATTTCACCTCTTCTTTGTCGCTGTTGCTCCTTTAACGCCAAATCCAATAGCGTCATTAAATTTTAAATGCAACGTTTCAGAATTTGGAGGGCATCATCAACTGGCAAAGCTCGAAAATACGTCGCTTTGTCCCAATTTCAGCGACCTCGTATCTTTTGTGATTTTCGAGATGCCAATGGCGAGCAGCGAGTTCGAACCGTCCGGAACGAACACTGCGATTCTCACAAACCAGCAGGCCCACCAAATTTGCCAGTGTTGACCGGTTTTTCGAAAAATATCCGCGAAATTCCAACAGGCCCGCCCCACCGGCAAGCCCCTGGTGCTTCCGATTAAACTCTCATATGTCTACAAGACCCACTACGGACCACCATCGGACGTAAGCCAACTCGCCTGTACATTATCTTGTGGGTCCCGATGATCGAAATAACTATTACAAAACTTTCCGTTCAGTTGGAGATTTCATGCGATTTGGCTCGGAATATGAGGCAATGCCGGAGAAGACGAATGGGGCCCCCAAATAAGACAAAGTGGTGCAAGACTCATATCGAAGGTGAAGGCGAGATTGATGGAGGAAATGGTAATCTGGCTTCGGATGGAATTTTATTTTCATTTTACAGAAATGCGATGCCATTCAAAGTTTTTAGCCAATATGAAATGAAGTGCTCTCACGGCGAATTGAGAAACAAGAAAGGGAAAATGATCCCTTTCCGTTCTGCGGACATAAATTGTATAAAAATTTGCTGTCATCATTTCCTGCCCATTCGGCCACAGTTTCGTAGTGCACTTCCGTTGTTCCCATTTTGTTTTATTAATGGAATATTGACATTGTGCTTTTCGGGGATGGATGGAAGTGCAATTTATAAAGCCTATTTCCTCGTTTTCGATCTTATTGGGAATTGACGAGAAACCAATTTTCCTGGTAATCTATATAGGGGAATAAAAGGAAAACCCGCGAAGATTCCTGCTTCGGTTTTTCATGGAGAAGTATTTCTGTCGGAAATTTACGAATAACTATTGTTAAATTACCTTTAAAAGAAGGAAACAAAATTCAAAACGTTTCTTACATCGAAGTTGCTGTTTATTCGAAACCTGCGGAATCGAAAGGGGAATATTAAGAAACTTTGAGCCAACGAGAATGATCAACCTCCGACCTTCATTATTCATGGGCAATGGTTTGTTATTGGTACACCGAAGCAATCACTGGCGAACTACAGCTATAACTTGCACTGGTGCAACTGTCCTGAAAATTCCTCCAGCAACGTTCGACATCATAAAATTTCCTTGTCCTCCGTTCTTTGCGGTTAATTGATAACCGAACGATCGATCTGTATGTTAAAATACTGCGACATAAATTTCAAACCACCGTCTTAGCTCTTATGTAAACAGCTCTATCTAAAGGAGCTTGTTAGACCCGGCGACACGTGAAAGCGGATTTAAGTCGATAAGGCACAGAGGAAGTTCATTGAGATTGATGCCAATTATGCTGTTTCGGTTTCCGGGCCTCTAATTAAAGAAACAGAAAATGAGGACTATTTTGAGTAGTCATTCATGCGGGGAAGTTCCTTCTTCGTCCCGATTTCAATTAAACCGAAACTTACGTTGTTCCTTGAGTTAATATCGACAGGTTCCTTCAGGACCTTCTTCACACCGTCCGTGTCGTTCTTGATTACAGCCTCGTGCAGCAGGAGGTCGTTCCTTTGGATAATAGCTCTTCTCTCCAGTTCTTCAGGGGTGTTGGCAGGGGAAGCACAGTTGGTCCTATTAGGACAGCTGATGTATTGAAGCGGTTGAGCCATGTTGTCACCTCTGAAAAGAACGCAGACGGCCCCTTTTAGTCCCGCTTTCTCAAGTATTTTAAAAGCAACTTTTTTTTTTCAATTTATTACGTTCATTCAGCGCTGCAGTGATACCGGAACGTCTTCGAGCACCCTTTAATGCGATTTTCCGGATTCCTTTTAAACACACTTCGAGTAATCATGAAATGTGAGCAGTTATTCACCAAGTCTTTCTGTTAAAGTTTGAGCAAACGTTGGGACTTTTCCGGTATAATTTCCCAAGCAAGGAAGGAAAGACTTGATGAAACTCATTGCGGCAGCAATATTGTTTAGCTGAGCTTTATGCCGCCTTGTGTCTGCTCAGTTGGTAGCTGATTTAATATACTCCGTTTTCAAGGGAAAACAATTTCAATTATGTGTGTTTTAGCAGAAATTTTCATGTGTCGACTTGCGTGCGAGTCACGCTGCAATTAACCCAAAATCCGTCTCAACGGGGCGCAATCAACGATGTTGCGAATTCAACTTACCTAAGTTAAATTAATTGTTCCTCTCTTTCAGTGTAATTATTTCACCTTCCCAGTAGCGGATCAGCTGCACGTGAAAACGATGAATTCCCACGTCTGTCCCACGCCATTTCGATCATGAAAAGAAATCACTTCCTGCGGGCTAAAGCTGCATCAAGTCCATTGCCGTCACTATGCCGCTCGCCAAGATTTCATGCTGAAATCACAAATGCATCACAACTGATCACGACGCAAATCCGTCAAAGATCGAGCAATAAAAGATCGAATCGCAAAAGTGACAACGGACTCGGAAGTTTTATTTTCGATCTCGGCGGACATAAGCTTTAAGTTGCTGATCCTAAGAAGGATGGGAACTGCCGGAACGGGAAACAATTTTCTTGAGCGGAACAGAGAGTGGTCGAATTAAGGGGCGTTAGGGATATAAAAATACGTGCTTCGCAAATGTCTTTTGTGGGGCTGAGAAAACTTGATAATGATTAAATGGCAGGTCGTTCTTATCATTAACTGCAGAGCAAGAAAGCGCTAACTTATGTTGGCGGATTTCGGGTCTGAACTAGCAGGTAGTGCCGGTGAAAAGTTGTCTTAAGCTGGAGTATAAAAGTTGCATGTTTTTTTTTTAACTTTTACGTTTTTAATTTGTTTTAATTATTATTATTTTTTAAATTATTTTATGATGTTGATTTTTTTATTATTTCATTACTTTATTACATTTTTTTAAAATTATTATATTTTTATTATTGTGTTATAATATTTATTATCTTATTCGTTACAAAGGTTTATGGAAATTTCATAATATCCCGACAATTCCCGGTGCCCTGTCAATATCGCATTAAAAGTGTAAAAGGGAGAGTTAAGGCAGACCACTGTTCCACCTGATTAATCCGCAATTGTCCTTCCTTGTTTACCTTCAATGCTCTCTGCTGTAATATTGCAAGGTGTTGGGCCATATTAGGCCATATTTCCTTATAGGGTCTGTTTTTATTTTCATTTAGCTGACAGGACACGAAACTGAGCAAAGCAAAAAAATTTATGCATTTTGGAAGATATCCTCACCACTGCAAACCTTGTAGAAGTATTATTCCACACTTTAGGATTATTAAATTTGCTCTTTTCCGTTGATGCACTTTCCTTAACACCTTAATCAAATAAGTTTGCAAAGTGAACTCTGGTAGAAGCAATTTTCGCTTTCTATTCTTTAGTAAGACGTGTCGGAGTTTATATAAATTATCCACATAAAAGGAAAGGGGGAAATGTGTCTAAATAAATTTCATTCTTTTATTACATTTTTTATTCGCCCAATAAAATTTTGCCACTAGAAACTCTAAACCACTGATTTAGCTCTCCATGCAGTTTTAGATTTAATTATCAGGTAAAAAATTGTTACTGATGGACGTACACGCGCGGACAAAAACATTAAGGACGCGCCATTAAGAAAAATACTACTCAGGAATGCTGCACTTTCTCGGGACACCGTGTTTATTGTCAACAAATAAGCATAAGATTTAAGTGTGTCGAATATTCGGGTAAGTCTGCTAACGTTAATCTTTGCATGCATGTAAGAAAATTGTGAAACCCTTTTGATCAGGGCACAATTTAGTCATTGTGTCTGGGCCTATGTAAGGAGGTCATTGTTAAGAGCGACGAGATCTGAGACTAGAGCAGCGCTAAGAACAAAACGGTTATAATAAGCGATATTAAAGTATTTAGTAGCGTAATAACGATTTATTAGGGAAATTCTGGAATCACTCGAACGCTGAAAATCTTGACACTACTTAAGTGCGCATTTAAACATGCGTGATACGTCCAGTTAACGACCTTCATTGGCCTTGTGGAATGAAAAAAAAAAACAGAACTTAATTGGTGCAGGAAAGATCGGGAGTTCTTTTTTTTACAAAATTTCTTTATAAACCTTAATATATCTGCAAAAAGGAAATGAAACGGAATAACTTGATATAACAATGTAAACGCGGCGGTCGACTGCTTCGAATTTATCCCAAGAGGAATCTCTTTGTTCTAGCATTTAAATGGGGAATAAATATCCAATTCTTGTTCAGACATAATGTAGATATCATGAGTCACATATACACCGCCATAATTCATTTTACGCAGTCAGCCCAAGTTCTTAGTTCCAGATTTCCCATAAAATATCTGGCCAAAAATTGAATGAGGGAAGCCCCTACGCGAGGAAAATTTAATGCTTTTTATGATTTATCATAAAGAGTAAATTCCCTCGGGTAGAAAAAAAGGAAATTGCTTCGTAATGACCTTTTGTTTTCATATACTAAATGCGCTTGCATTAGCAAAACTTTTCTCCCGTTTATGAACCCCCGAAGAATATACATGAGGAGCTTTTTATGGGAATATGGGCGCTTGAAATGCCTTCCGAAGAAATACAAAGTTGGAGGAAGATCCATTAGCATTACCAAAAACATGTGCGGGATTTTCTGCAATTTTTGCGGGATATTCGACAATTCCTTTAATTATCCCATTTTTTTTAATTACATTTCAGTCGGTTAAAGTTAGTTCAAGTTAGGTTTTCTGACGTCTGCACTCGCGGAAGCAGATCAAAGCAATTGGCAGCCGGACCATCAGGCCCGCCGACACTGGCGACTTATCCCCCAGCGACAGTTCCAGGTGGCTGCATGCGGCAGGAAAAAGCAGCCCGAGGGTTTAGTGGGTAGGCGCCACGACACCAGGCCAGGTGTCTTCGGAAAGTTTTCCCCGAGAGAAAGAAAATCAGGTTAGTTCAGGTTAACTCATCTGGAGATACAGTAAATCGCATAGAAACTGGATTTATTTCGCAAGCCAACAATGCAGGAACATTTTCTAGACAAGCAGTTAATTATCTATCGGTTCCTTGATGGAAGTCGTCAACTCAGCTTTACAGCCTCACTATATTTTCAGCTTTGTTTTAGTAAACTCAAGGCGAAAGGTATACAAAAGTGATAAATTAGGAACTACAAGGGGGTATTGATTTTCGCCTTTCATCCACGGCGCCATAATTAGGGCCTCTTGAGAAAATAGGCTTTTCGGAGCCTTTGATATTAAGATAAAAAGCTGCTAGAAAATTACTCTGAGGACTTATCTCGTCTGAAAATAAAAATCTGCTTAATCTATTCATGAATTTTCGCGTAGTTTTCATTCCCAGTTTCACCACTAAATTGTAATTATCAGATAAATCTTCGTCACGAATTATTGTGCTCCGCACAATTTCCGAATAAACTAGATGATAAATCTAGACCAGGGGCGTCCAAAATCATGCTACCGATAATCATGATTAGACATGGAGGATGGTCTGGATGCGGACCTCTAGAAAGTGTCTACAAAATGTTGTAAGGTAATGATCATCATTATAGTCGTTGTATGGCCTGCTGCACCAACAAAGTTGTGTTGGGCTCTTTCCGCAAACTACCAAAGAGACAAATTGTATTTTTTAATGGGAAACTCTAGATTTTTGCACATCTCGCAAGATGACTTCACCTTGATTTCAGATGTTTGTGGGTAGCTGGTTGAGTCGTCTTCAAGATATGAAACCTTTTAAGGGTGAAATCAAATAATGCAAGAGGACACTATTTCAATGGACATTAAATGGAAGGGTGAGTTTAGTTGGCCACGTACTGGTTGTACAATAATGGTCTAAATAACAATAAATCTGTTCCGACACTGACGATATTTTCAGGGACAGTTCTCCGAGTTAGAAAGGGGTTAATTCCAGTTCCTTCCATTTCCAAGGTGGCCCGGAATTCCAAGTGGATATGCGCCGTGGCGAATCCCACGCTGCCCGGCCGATAGAAGAGAACCGTCATCATCTTCTCGGGGTCTTTCGAAGATTTTCCTCGTGATGAAAAAAGGCAGGTAAGCTGAAAGAGAGCGTCCCTTGCGGGTCTGCCATTAAATGCCATAAAAACCATAGCGGAGGAAACAGGGACGACATATGCTTAAAACGTTTAACAAATTTCATAACTCAGTCTCCCTCAAAAACTTAGAACTAGTTAGATGCATCTGCTCAATTTTAAGGGATGTAAATGTTTACAGGGTTGGTTAACTTGGCTTAACCTTACCGAGGAAAGATCTCCTTTCCTCGGATTCTGAAAGGGAAAAAAAAACGTCATTTGTTTGCGTTAAATTAGAAAACGGTATTTCCACAAGACGACGAAATAGGCAGGAAAAACGAAAACAGTTTTTCAAAATGAAATTGCCGTCGGAATTAAGTTTAATTCTGACGAATGGAACGGGAGAAGGAAAGTATGTCTGAGTTATTGCTGCTTTTAAGGAGATGTATTAAACAATAATTCTTGATTCGCTTTTATTCATTTGAAGAGATTTGCAGCTGTTAGAGTTATTCCGGGGGTATGTTTGCAGCCTGTCTGGAAGGTCCACCCCACGAGACGTCTATAAAATTTAAATATCTCGTTCTGATTAAAATTTAAATGTACCTGATTAGCATTTGAAAGGGCCCCAAGCACTTCGAATGGAAATTCACATCCTGACAAACTTTATAGTTTTTGACTAGAAGTTTTTTTTTTTATGTTAGCGTTTATGTCTTCGTCAGATCTTCCAAATCCCGACTCGTTTTGTCATGAACAAAAACGTATTCCTACCTGCATTTCAATCGCCTAATTTATCCCCAGACATTTAACGATTTTTTTTACCCTACAAACACGAAAAAGGTTTCTAATTACTATTAAACGAGAGATAGGACGAACTGTCCTGGCAGGCAATGAAACATTGCAAGGACGTAAATGATGGGACGATAATGGGGAGCCGACACATGTTTACTGGGGTTTATTGTTGTGATTTGGTGGAGAATTTACTAGCTGCGGGTTTAGTTAATATCCTTCTCGTTCCGAAGCTCGAAATATGGATTTTGCTTCGCCGTTTTATCACTGATACTGTTTATCATTCGCGTCTGAATACGGCGCAATAAAAGGATAACTCCACCTGAATTACGGGCCCTACAACAAAACCCGACTCAATTTCATCGAAGAAAGAAACATTTCTATTGTTATAAAAAAAAGACTCATTAAAGAGAAAAAATCACCATCGGGAGTAAAGTGCATTTTCACTTTGTCCTTTTTTGAACGTTTTCATTTTTCCTTCGTTGTCTCGGGGGTTGCACAAGCTATTTATAAGAATAAGGCAGCCGTCCGAAAATAATTGTTTTGCGTGACAGAAAAGAAAACACTCCGTAAAAATGGTTTGATTTTACGTTGGACGTTTCTGATACCAACATAACTACGTCATTAAAAAACGAACCAAGTTCGATGGTTAAAACTAAAAAAAAAAAAAATTGGTAATATGTCCGCCCGCCGCATTGTTTTATGGACACGTCTGGGCATCGATTCAATGAGATGATCGATGTCCTCTTGAGGGATCTCAATCCAGGCTATCTACGCGGCATTACGGAGTGCCGCTACAATATCCTGGGCGTGTTCGAGTGGAGATAGGTCTGGACATCGCGGTGGCCAAGGTAACCAATTGAGTCGGAAGAAACCCACGCAGCACGTTGTCGTGCATTATCTTGTTAGAAAAAATTGTATGCACAGCGTTCTGAGATGGGACAGAAGATGCCAACACTTCTTTGATGTGCCGTTGAGCGGTCGCATCCCGTCTGATGAAAACCGAAGGTGACCTGCTGCCGTAAGCTATAGCTCCCAACCCCATAATCTCTGCAGCATGGTGTGCCTCGCGACCTTTTCACTCTTCCCCGACCGTCACACATACCCAGCCGAAATTTGAATTCGTCGCTGAAGACTACAATATCCCATACCAGGTCCCGTTGCCCCGGTTCTCCGCACCTCTACAATCGGTTTTGTTGAAGAAGAACGGTAGGAGGTAGTACGAGGTGATCATATCGGACCATTCTTACCGGGTGCTCTCTTTTCTATGGCACGCAGTACACAAGAACATGAGAGTGTCACGATTTGAGGGACATAAAGTTACGAATTATCTAATATGAGATGTCGATATTGCTGTTTTGCGCCGTTGCGGCTTCGGTGATTTAATCGCGCCGGGGAATTTCCATTGTTGCGGGTCGCTCTACATGGAAAATTGAGTCTACAACCGCATGGATGACCGAATTCGACTATAAATAAAGTTATTTGAAAATTGTGTCATTTATAATTCGGTTTTATCTCATTCAATACAAGCTAAATTTAACTGAAAAACAACCAAATAACGAAATAAATAATTAAATAATTAATTAAAAAATATGTGAACTAAAAGTCGGAAACCACCTGAACTCACCGACACAAAGTCGAATTGTGTTCTACAGGAACTTACATTTTTTCCCTTTATTTTCCGTACTATGTATTTGTCCATAATTAGTAATGCTCGCAATAATGTAACGTTCCATTTACTTGGAAATACAGCCCCATATGAATTATTCATGATCAGTTTCACGAAGGCGAAATATTAATTAAAAGGCCATTTCATATAATTAGCTACAGCTGGAAATCGGAATTCTGGGACGTTTTGGCGCGTATATTGGGTCAGTGAGAATTGAAAAACTTATTCCTGCCGACGCCTCTGGTCAAGGCTTAAATGTCACAACGAAAACCGAGGGAAACAGTTTTGCTCAACAGATATCTGAAAAAACTCGAGGAATAGACGGTTTAAAACAGTGGCGGGTATATATTCGGGCATGGCAGTGTTTTTTTGCGCCGAATTTACCGCAAGTTCCGTCACTGAACATAGGAGTTTTCTGTGCTTTTAAACCATGCATTTTTACCCGGTAAAAGCAGGGGCGCATACGTCGTAATTTTCCCAGCCGAGACAAAGCAAGTATCAATATTCGTAAACTACTGTGAGACAACAATGATTTTTAGAGAGGGCTCTGAATGAGTGCTTTCGAAGTTTTCCAGATATCAATACTTTGCAGTTAAAACACTGGAATGTTGTTGTCCGGCCGTTGCTCACCAACCACGCAGCGGTCCAAGAAAAACCTTTTTTCTTTGGATTATCGCATTCCTCCATTGGTCCAGATATTTTCCGCCTTGCTTCCTCCTCCCGGTAGCGCCTTCCCTGCTCATCTCCGAGCAGTATCTGTCCTTTCTTCGGTTCCGGGTGACGTCTCTCCAGCTCTGCTTTCTGCTTTTGCAGACCCGAAATTCCTCCAGAAGAGGAAATTTTCGCGCGAACACTGCAGGACCCAGAGATTGGCGCAAGGCGTATCTCTCAAGCGGCGGGAGTGGCAACGATGCCTTGTTCCGAGATCCCGATTGTTTAGCTGATGCAACGAACACCCTGTAGAGTGCGCGTTGCCATCCGGGCGGGCCGAGGCGTAATTCCGCCACTGGTTTAAAACTTTTGAAGGAGGTATAACATCTAGAGTTTCAATTAATTTCCCTCCACTCCTTGTTTATCCTCAGAAATTCTCTATAGCAACAGGTAAGTGTGCACGGGGCGTTGCAATATGTGACCCCAATTTTCGCACCCATATGAGCAACCATTTATTGCGCTATTTGTGTTCGAAACCCTACAGCGTGCATAATTTGCACGCACATAGAATTATTCAAAATTTAAAATCAAACGCAATAAACTGAAATGCAGTTTGCTCTAATTGAAATATTCTAGCTCGCTTAAACGTAGCTATAAAAGGTACCGGTTTAATTGCATAAATTGGTTTGTGAAGTCGGGAGCTTTCAATTCGACTTGTGCAAATATGTAATTTTGATAAATAAGCACACATTTTTTTGTAATAGGCCCAAATATTTTCAGGTCAAGTTGGTGCATGCATTATCGGCGATTTGCTCGAGACTGCACCGTTAGATTTGTCAAACTTGCAATAAACTCAGCTCAATTAAGCGGGAATTATATTCGAAACACAGGTGTTTCCATGGCAACCTTCGGCGGAACAACAATGAAGATCACAATGACGGCATTATCTCTAAATTTTTCATTAGCCCCCTTGGCTAATAACGGCTCGTTATAAAATTAACACAGTAATGACCTTTTATTTCAATCCGTTATTCCACCGTAGTAGAGATAAAGCAGAAAAACGGGCTTCACTTAATTGACCTAATGCCCTTTATGTTTTGTGTCCATAATAATTATTAAGCGTCGATTCCCTGGTGAACTCAGAGTTCTTATCAATACCCCATTTCGTTACGTTTGTTTGATGCAATAAAACCAAAAAAAAAAAAAAAGAATTTGAAATGAGGCTTCACGAGCCGTTAGAACGACACACGCCATGCACTGACATAGTGCAGGAATGAAATTTTTACAATATCGGAGATTATTTCCAAATACTCTTTTTTTTTTAAATAAATTTACACGATATATGCAAACACGAGAGGCATCGGAGTCACACGCTACAGCGATTTACGACGAGTAAAAACAGACCGTTCGAGAAACATAGAATATATTGTTGTTGTTTCACAGCTCAATAATTCGGAAGTCTTTTTTTGTATACAGAGTGTTCCATAAACACAACGTATGACTTCCAGAGGATATATAGGTCAAAAATGTCAAGTGTCACTGTGACTTACGGCACATATAATACTGAATCTGTCATTATTGAAAGTGATTGTCAACTTCAATAATAACAGAATTAGTGGCATGTATGACGTAGACTGCAGCGCTCAAATTTAAATGTATTTTGACGCTCAGGCAATTGTTTGAAATGAAGTGAAAGTGACCTGAAATCGAACGAAATTTATTTCATTAATTTCTTTATTGAAAGAGTTTTGGTGAGTCAAAATTTTTAATGAAATTTGCAACAACATAAATTTTCTTAGTGAAACTTGCTAAATATTTCACTGTCTCAATACAAATACGTTAACAATAATTATTTTAAAACAAATGTCCAAAGTGATGAGTATTACAAAAAATGTTGTAATCGTTTTGAACTTTGGTATTAACATTATCTATTGTTTTGTCAAGACTTTTATATCGAAAACAAACAACTAGGTCCCTTTACGCTATTGGTGAATTTGCTATTTTTATCTTATATGTTACGCTATTATTAATGTTATTTCTGTCTCGTTAATAAATAATTCTTGTATGGTAAAATTATTGGATATAACCAGTAGAAACAATAAGGATAATTATTTTGAGGAAAAAGTTGTCATTTTTCATGTTTCCGCCATACGTCAAAAATGACATGTGCTTGACAGAAAATCGATATAATGTTTAAAAGTTCTCTTCAACTTCATATTCACGTAATTTCTCTAGACCCGGTAATCGTATGGGTAGGTCGATTAGGAGAAATTGATTAAAACATTTTTTTTAGAAATACCAAGTCAGTCATAAATTTGTTAAAATAAAAAACTAAAAACGGCCATGATCCCGTTTTGCAAACTGCTGGTAACTTTTCCGCCATGACAACTGCATGGAAAAGATTTTGACAAACACTTTCTTGTGATTTGGCCATTTCCATGGAAATTAACTTGCTGGAAAAGCTATCAGGAGTTTGAAAAAGTCGGCGTCCAATTGGTTTCCTGGAAATGCAATTCTTTCGTTATTTAAGGGAGCTCGTGACTCCGATTGCTCCCGAGGTCCCTTCACTGACGATAAAAACCCACCCCATTAAAGAGCTTTAAAAGAAATAGAGTCGTTTACTCGGGCAATAAACTTTTATTTTGATTCAATGTGTTCAAAAAGCTCTATTATCATACGCACTTCAACACCTTCATAATTCACCGAATCGTCTCGTATTTTTTTTTTTTGAAAACTTTCTGCTAAAGTGTCCAACAACTTATCGAAGGTTATTCTGCACCTAATAATAGTAAAAATGATGTTTTTTTCCACAAAACCATGAAATAAATAACGCAATAAATTACAAGCAAATGGCACCAGGGAAATCGAGGGAAAAGCTCGAAAATAAACAAACCTGTTGACGACTGGGATCGTGCCGATCTGCCTCACTGAATATTCCGTCGATACGCTGCGTGACGTTGCTCGGAAAGCGTCGCGACGCACTGAACGGTGCCTCTGTCGCCGATTCGCGGCCTTTTGATATGCGCTTTGTCGGGAGGATTCCCACGACACGTTGGCCGTTTAGGTGGGCAGGTCCGCCTGCATACTAAGAGTTTGGCCAAGGAGACGTTCTTTGAGATATACGAATAACACGCCATTAAAACTTAAAATCACTATATTTTCTAAATAAAATAAATTTACTCTTCGCCGTCAGTCGACTCGAACCAGCCAGACTCTCAAGAATTGTTGTCTTATTTATGCGTTAAAACCGCAAATAATTACATAACAAAATTTGCTTACATTCACCGAATGGATACATTACACCACGTAGTGCATACACGAATACAATTCACTAAATAAAAAAAAAAAAAAAAACAGACAAATGGGGAAACCAAAGTGCCGGATCTTTCACCCTAACAATACTACTTTGATTGGCTACCTACCCTACACCGTCATCAGACGGTGGTGTATTTTCACCTCCTTTGCCGGAACACCGGGTCGTACAACCTCTTAATAATATTTCTGACGCAAAACAAATCTCCGTGCTCCAGGTTGTTCGTCAAGTAAGACAGAATCGTATCTTGCAAAAACGTCTTAAAATTACCGGCGAAGTTACCGTTAATCTCGGTGTTTTCTAAAAATTTATGCAGGGACTTTAGACCATATATCACAGACATTTTGGTTTTAGTTAACATCATCGGCGAATCGTGTTTCATCAACGAATTCAGGAGGGTGGCGGTCACGATTTGAGTTTGCTCTTCTAGGAACACGGACTTGTCGTCGTAGGAGAGACCGTCGGGCAGCACCCACAACATTTTGATTAGGACTCGGGAACAGATGTCGATTAGGGGCGTGTTTTCAGCATATTGGTTTAGGCCTCCTCTTTCGAATATCTAGAGAGTAAATCCCTGTATTAGCATTGGGTATTAGGAATTAGGGAGCGTTTACGATTGTACAGGGTGTTCGGTAGGCAGTGCAAGATACTGAATAGGGCACTAATGGAGGCCATTTCGAATTGACTTTACCAAACGTACCTGCAGTGGCGGCCGCACAAATAAGAAGAGATTTTTAAACGAACTAACCTTATTTAAAATCGGGAAAACGGAAACATTTCTCTATCACATTAGTTTTGATTTAAATAATATTTATTTTTATTTATATTTTAACGTTTCTAATGAGGTTTTAGGTCGACATGACGAGTAAATAAAATTCCTTTGGACCAATAAACAAGGGCGATTCGATTTAAATGAAATTTTAACCCTAAAATGGCATAAACGTCCTAATAATTATATTAGTACTATTAAACTAAATGAATATTTAGTTGGGTCATTCCCAATGGCTCCATAACACCGTTGCGGCAAAGAGTCATTTAACTTCTGGCATGGTTTTCGAGGTGTGGGCATCCGCTGAATTTCTCCGTAAAACGCTCCATAAATTCTCAATTGGGTTCAAGTCGGGACTGCAAGTGCAAAGTTTTCTTCTACCCATTTTACGTTCCATCAAAGATATTTTGCGCACTACAGCAGCGCGATGACTGATCGACGAGTCATTTTTTTAAAAACGATGTTATTTATTTGTCCAAAGGAATTTTGTTTACTTATTGTTTCGGTCTATAGCATCAACATGAAAAAAAAATATGTTGATTAGTGACAGATGTATTTTATTACAAAAATACCTGATCATACAAATGTGTTTATTTTCTTTTTTTTTAAGATGTTTTACCGCTTTAAAGAGCGGTCTTATTTATATGGCCAACACTCTATACACAAAGTGTCACAATTTTCCCGATAATTAGGTTTTAAATATTTCTCAATTTGCCCGTGTTTTTCTATCATTGTTGAAGTGCAGAAGAATAACAGTCCTTTTATCGCACAAATATACTACACTTTTTTATTGTGTAAGAATTGATTGTTTAAACTATTTAAGCCATAAAATCCAAAATGGTTTTGTTGCTTAGCTAGGACTTCATATACTTGGTATTCCCAGTTTGTAGTGCAGCAAAGGGTCAAATTCAAAGCGGATTGAACGATTAGGTGTATGTTTATTCAGATTTCTTAAAAATTTCCTTAGACAATCTTTCAGCTCGTAGAGAAAATTGCTTAAGAAATATTTAAAAAATAAAAACAATTAACCTTAAAGCTTTTAAGCGCTTCCACCAAGCGCATCCGCCACAACTCCAGCTAGCCGTTTATTATCTTACGACAGATTTTCATATATTCGCGGTTTTTAGGTTTTTATCATTTTTAATACGGTCCGCGTATTTACATTAAATAATATCTAATACTATAAAATAATACTTTATTTCCCAATGTGAAGAAAGGAAGTATCCAAGCATTTCTTAGTCGATAAAAAAACAAAACAAAAAATAGAAGTAATGGCAAATAAATCGTTATTAATTTATATATTATGTTCAATGTGAGAATCACCATTCTGAATACATCTACGTGCTCCATTCCTCATTGCTGCCGTCGTGACAGCAAGTTGCATTTCTCCTTTAACTCATTAGGCAGCTTGATCAATTCTGGCGATTAAATGGTCTCCATTTTGAATCTCGTGTTCGCATACCAGCGATTTCATGCGAATACGCAGACCGTGTTAAAAATGCAAAAAACCCAAAGACCTCGAATGTCCGGAAAACTACCGTAAGATGGTAAATGGCGAGCTTAAGTTTTGACGAAGGCGCTTGATGGATACTTAAAAGCTTTAAGATTAATTGATCTAATTTTAAAAATATTTCTTAGGAAATTTTTCATAAGAACTCAAAGACTGTTGCCGAAGGAAGTTTTTACGAAATTTGACTACATCCACACCTGAACGTTCAAATAAAATCCACGTTTGTATTTGACTCTTTGCTGCACTTCAAACTAGGAAAATCGTGTTTATGAACTTCTGAAAATATTTTTTGTCCTTCTGCACTTCAATAATTGTAAAAAATCACCGTCAAATTAAAAAACATTAAAAACTTAATTATCAGAAAAACTGTGACATTTGTACACAGGTACGTTTCGTTAAATCAATTCAGAACGACCTTCTCCAATGCCGTATTCAGTATCCTGGACGACCTACCAAACACCCTGTATGTTAACGATGTTCGCAATAAAATTCCCGATGCACGTCAGAAGTGACCAAGAGTGTAACGCACAAGGCAAGTTTGGCCTGCTAATGAAAATGTGAAATTTTTCATCTTACTTTATAACTAACACAAATATAGCAAATAATGATTTTAATTAATGTTGTAAACATTGGTTAAATTCGAATTTTATTATGGTCAGATTGGCCACACCACATCTTAATTTACGACGTCGCCGTTAAGATTTTATGATTTACGGTCGGCTTTTTGAGCGATTATGTTTTTTCGGCGATTTGACGAAAGTAGTGATAGTGATCGTAGCGATTGCGTGATTCGGATACCTGAAAATGTTTTAATTTTATGTGTATCCATGTTCTAAAAGCTTCGCTCTTAATTCCGAATCCCAATTCCAGCGCCCATTATTATGTTTTTCGCTATGCGATAACGTTACCTTGAACGAAGGCTGAACGTGCATCGAGAATTTTATAGCGGATAATATACAGGGCGTCCGGAAACGACGCTAAAATAGTTTGGGGGGTGATTCTAAAGAGTAAAATAATAAAAAAGTTTTCACATTCTAACTTATTAAAGTAGCGCGACTCGTTTGCGAAAAGAAATTCCTTTAGAGTTCTCCCTTGGAAGAGTTCTGACCTCTTTAAGAAACGATATCTTTATAAGAACTTTTTTTGTTCTTTTAATGTCTAAAATCACTTCCGAAACTATTTCACCATTATTTCCAGATACCTTGTAAAGCTGTAATCTGGCGGAATGTAATGAAATTACTTTCTTACGGAAGTAATCTATTTGGGATTCGCTGAAGGATATTACTTACCTCTTGTGTATCTGTACTGGGCTCAGGAAAATACCGACACGCCCAGGAGAATATCAAGCAAACAGCTTTCTCTTGAGGCATCAAAACCGTTATTAAATGTATTAGATCTTCCTTTGCCTTTTCAGGCACTACTGGCCATTTGTAGCCTGGACTGAAAGTACCAAGTTATTAGAGCGTCTCTTTAGAACAAACACCGTCAATTTTTTAACAATAAATTCTAAAACATGCTTACAATGTTTGATTGATGGAGTTATTTATTTTGATTCGCACTTTCAGGGCATTCTCGTAATTACTCATCGCGTTTCGGACGTCCAAATCCTCATCCTCAAGCAAAACCATCACAATATTTAAGACGTTGCACAACTGGTCTCCTAAAATCAAAAGGTGCCACCACAATTATTTTCCTACCAGCGTGCCGTAAAGCAGCCGACACATTTGGACGTGGGCTCGACTAATCAACTGCTCCAGGGCGGACTCGTGCAGGTAAGTACTTACGATTTACCGCACTTGTACGCTGAACGATCATCGCACCGCAAGACTTACCCTTTAAAATCGGCTCTTCGTTGCAATATAGCGGATAATTTTTGCAAAGAAAATCGCAAACTGCGAGCCTGCGATGCAGGGCGGACGCCGGGGAGGACGACTTAGACAACACCTCCAGTAATTTGTCATATCTAGATGAGAATCGAATTCACAACTTAACACTAGCGAGCCCTAAGGAATATTACCGCAAAAGAATGAAATCTTCTTCTTCAATAAAAGTACTTATACAGCTTATCACAGCACTTATGAGTTCTTCATTATCACAGTCGCAATAGTTCAATAACGTGTTTAAAGTCTCTTGCTTGCTCAACCTATAAATAGCGATTTAAAATTTCGTCGGTTCCCCTAGAATCAGAGTGACCTCAAAAATCGAATAGCGCAAGGGTAATAATCTAAAAGAAGAAACAGCAGGACCCTGTCTTCTTCACGAATGTATTGCTGTATCTTCAACTCTTCGATCAAAAATCCTTTTAAATAATAATGAATGTGTTTTAGGATCTTTTCTACGGACGGCCTGCTGAAGGACATGACGAGACTGTTAATGTCACCATTAATCTCAATTTCACCAGTGGCAAATAGGGGATGTTGCTCTATAGTCGTATCCACTATGGGCTGAAAAAATTGCATGAAAAGGCACTGTTAAGCATCCTTGTACACGGCTCTTTGGACTTAGCAAGGGGGACCATTTGCAAAAGTGTCCACCTTGTGTAAACAATTAATCAATTAATACTTACCACGTCATTTCTATCGGGGGCGATGCTCAGACGTGCCATCGTTGACCCGAACTGAAACGACAATAATAAAAAAAATAAGAAAATAATGAACTAAATTGGTTAAAACAAAATTGTACAGCCACTTACCACTGCGTTCTCCATTTTATTATAGAACAGATGCATCTGATTCAAGCTAATCAGCAGCTCCAAACAGAACTTCTTCATGGCAGTTTGCGGCCCGTACAAAATCGACATGATTTCATTGGTCATCGTCGTGTAAGTGGCGTCAGTCTCTTCTAATTTATTAACAATGATGTAATAAGCTAAAATGGTTCTGGTTATGGCGAAGTTGCCTTGCCACGTCAAGGCCGGATTCGTGTGCCTTTTGGTGTATTTCGAGAGGTACAGGAGTATGTGTTTCAGGCACGACAGATCATCAAAGCTGCCACAACTGGTCAAGAATGAAAACGTGTATTTGCTTTGAGGACACGAGGGTGAATATACTCACTTGAACAAAAATAATGTTATAAGTTCCGTGTAGAGGTTGATGGTCATGTGGCTGAACTTCCTCTGTACATTCTCCCAAATGTGGGAGCTTTGCTTTAAGTAGGTGGCTAAAGGTAAATCCTTGATGTGGACGTTTTTTAACACGTGATACATCTGTAAATGGAATGATAAAAGGTACGAACATAATCGGATGTAAGGTATAGGTATAATCTAAATATACAGGGTGTCCCTGAAATGACTATGCAACGTTTGACCGAAAATTCCTGAACCAAGAATGAGGCGTTCGAGGCAAACTTGCCCATGTCAAATGTGGCTTCGTTTCGCCGCTACAGTGCGCCAAAGTTTTCAAATTTACATAGTTTTCTCGAAATATTTTTAAACGTTTTTTTACCGATTTTCACTCATTTTAAAACTAAAAGTTGCTACGTGAATTAGCGCACATTTAAATATCAAAAATAGGTCGTGATTTCCAAATAAAAGTTTGTATTTTTGTTCCCCCTGTACGAATAACATAAATTTTTCCTCTCTATTTATTTTGAAGCCCTTTTGTCCCCTGTAAAATTTTCATCATCCCCGACAGTTTTTCTAGAAAAAAAATTATTTCCGATATTTTGCAATTCGTCATTGTTGCAAAAGCAACGCAGGTAAAATTTGATTTTGCGTTTCCTGCACAAAAATGGTGGGTTTGAATTTACTGTAAATTGAGTAGTTGTTGATTTTTTAAAATGAAACATTATTTTAACGATGAGGTGGTCGACGTGCTTCTAATGTGTGGATTCCGTGATGGAAACGAACGTATGAGCATCGGAGTCTATCATAAAAAACATCCGTGCCGCAAAAGTTTGATGATTCAAAATTTTGCGAGTATTGAAAGGCAATTTATGGAAGCGGGTAGTTTTAATTCAGACGACGTTAACTGATGACGTCGACGCTCAAAAAAAAAAAAAAAAAATATATATATATATATATATATATAGAGCCATCCGAGCAAAAATGGTAGAACATCTGTAGAATTAGAAGGCGTCAAAGAAACCCATCTATATTCGAGTTCCCAATAATTCAACATATAAAAGTCGATGGTAAAAAAAGCCTTCAGGAGGCCCACCGAGAGGTAAACTTGTGTTTATACGTTCATGCTAAATATTGAAATAATTGCCTGCGTAAGTCTGAAACGTGCTATTAATAAAAATTACAAATTATGAACAATTCGTTGCAGGAAACGTTTCCCCTGCAAGATCGGCACATGATGCTTACGGCTGTTGTTCATAGGAGAATCAAATTTATTAGCTCACATATATCATTCGGCCCTTGAAATTTTTAAGCTTCCAATAGCCCGAGTGACAAAATTTTGAGGAAGGTTGCAGCTTCATGTTTATTACATTTGTCGAAAATTTACTAGTTCTTAAGCTATAAAGTGTAACATTAAGAGTTGATAATAAGACGAAGCTCAGGCTGACGGGACCGTCTTAAGACAAAGCGCTGCCGAACGAGGGCGCCACCACCAAGGGCGCAATCGAGACGCCATATTTGCGAGCATTCCTTGGGAAACAGGGACTGCCAGGTCTCAGCTCATCCCTCGGATTTGAGGGACTCGCGAGACCTGGAGAAAGTCGAGACCAAGAAGGGACGGGCAGATAAGATTTGGAAGGGACGAGAAGCGCTCGTGTGGTGGCGAATTCGTTGGTTTTGCTCTTTTCTACTCTTCCTATTAATAGTAAATAAATACTCCATATCATCATGGAAAATCTCCCTAACGATGATCCGACATGTACATATTTACATATACGTGTGTTAATTAGGAACATGGCTTATTTAATGCCGTATGAAGTTCTAAATTAGCATTGAACTCGAAAAACCTCAGGCTTGTTTTTAGATCTAGTCCTTTTTGCTACGGGAAATGTATTTTTTTCCGTCAGGGTCTGTTTTTGTGTGATGGGACTTCTGCCTTGATATTGCAGCTTTTCCCCCATTTTACTAAATCTGGAAACATCGCATATCGTTTGCAATACCGATGAGCTGTACCTTAACAAAAGGCAGGTTGCAAGTTTTTTGTACCTTCTCGAACCAATACCACTTCGAATGTGATTCACTCGAACGTTAGCAGCGCGATGAACAAGATGGCCGTAATGCACACTGCACTAATAATCGAGATAATCGGGTTTTCCTTTGTTCTAAAATCTTGTGATGTACACTATTAGTGTCTCCATGGCTTAGTGAGTGAAAGTGGATGTTGCTGAAGTGATTCTAGCTCACGCTTTCGGCGGTCGGGGGGGGGGGGGGGGGGGGGGGGGGTGGCTTCTGATTGTTTTTTGATGTGACTCGTAGTTGGGTATTGTTAGTTAATTGAGACTCGGAATTATTTGCCATTTTGTCTCATCTCAAAGGTACTAAGACCCTCTTAGAACCTGGAAGACGAATGATATTGCGACTTGAGCTGTTTCGAGAATTTAAGAAATATTTTTCTGTTTCACGTCTCAAATGTGTACGCTTCCGCTTTGATTCCTTATTAATTCGAAACTCGAAAATGTTTTGAAGATTTTTTCTATTGAATTAATGTGGACTTTTCTTGTTTCAGGTCCGCCTGTGTGCGCCTCTGCGTCCAGCCGAAATTTCTTCAACACTGCAACGGTTTTGAAGATCTTTTCTACAGAACTAATGCGGATATTTCTTGTTTCAGGTCCGCCTCTGCATCCAGCCGTAATTCATTCAACACTGCAACGGTTTTGAAGATCTTTTCAACAGAACTAATGCGGATATTTCTTGTTTCAGGTCCGCCTCTGCATCCAGCCGAAATTTATTCAACACTGCAACGGTTTTGAAGATCTTTTCTACTGAACTAATGTGGATATTTCTTGTTTCAGGTCCGCCTGTGTGCGCCTCTGCGTCCAGCCGAAATTCATTCAACACTGCAACGGTTTTGAAGATCTTTTCTACTGAACTAATGTGGATATTTCTTGTTTCAGGTCCGCCTGTGTGCGCCTCTGCGTCCAGCCGAAATTCATTCAACACTGCAACGGTTTTAAAGATCTTTTTCTACAGAACTAATGTGGATTTTTCTTGTTTCAGGTTTCCAGTCTATACGCTTCTGCTTCGAATTGAAATTAATTCGAATCTCGAACTGTTTTGATGATTGATGAGCAATTATTTCGAAAAAACGATATTAATTGGAAAACATTAGCGACCTATATTGGTGAAAAGAGCGACATTGGATATAGGTAAGTTTGCCTAGAAAGCCTTATTTTTAACATAGATATTTGTGGTCACGCGTTATACATCGATTTCGACGACACGATATATAGTGCATCTGAACATACCTGCAACAATGTGCCATGACATCCATTATCGCTAATTTTTGGGTTGGAAATTTTATTGAAACACTTATCAACATGATTTTTAACTTCTTTCGCATTGATTAAAGCGACTGACGCCTTCGCCGCGGCTTCTCTAGTCCTGAACACCGGGTTTCCCAAACAAACATCAATGTATGGGAGGTATTCTGAAACCTAGATATTGACAAAAATCCTATCAGTTGCGAAAATTTTAAGAAAACAACTATTCCTTACCTTATGAGGGCCTTCGTCAAAATTCGAAGGATACAGCCTGTACAAAATCATTAGAATTGGTTGAAGTACTAAACTGGCTTCATTGTGGCACTCTTCAGCTAATGTATTAAGGATGAATTTGTACAGCTCCTGGTACCTTATGAAAAACACTTTCACGGTTAGCTTGTTCTTAATGCAAAGATGATCCGAATCAGCTGTTCTTTGAACTCCGAACATTCGCGTCATTAAGGCCGAAAAAAGCAATGTTGAGGAATTCCTGACCTAAGTGGGCAATAATTAATTAAAAAATGAGTTCTAATTGTTTAGGAAATTAAGACGGATACCCCCCAAGCCTCGCTTTTGAAGCCAGTAATGGCCAGAATCACTCCTTTGGCAACATATGGGGCAACTAATTCCCCTAATTTGCTATGCCTAAATATCGCCCGTAACACGTTCAAACAGTGCATCCGAGTCTCGTCCGTGCAATTATCGTAATCCTCAGAGGTTTTGAACAAGCTCACCATGGTGTTATAGAAATGTGTTGGGTATGGCTCAGTTGTAAGAATAGAGAGTATTAGAAAGGGTAGACCTAAAAACAGTAGTTCATCAGTAACGCTTTTTGATGTCGTTAACAAAGTTCATTTATCAAAACTCACCAGCACTTCTTCGAGTAGCACACAAATCCTCTGAATGTTTTTTTCCAGTACAGAGGTCTAACGCTTGTTGTAGCCAATTTGGTGCCAATCGGACAATATTCTCATTACTAGATTTCCAAAAATATTCACAGACAATACTGAAACCCACATAGGCCTGTTCAAATACTCCTCGGTGCTTGCTTTGTACGAAGACGTTCACAAAAAACTCTCCTATTTTCTTCAAAGTCACTTCTGGAAGCATTGTCAATTCATTTTGAAGTTTCACAGATTGTTTCGCAATCTCTGCTAGCAGAAGTGTCATTTCTTTCATGGTTCGCCATGCGTAGACTACGAATTTAATTGAAATTTCAATAATATGGAACGCAATTGGATCTTTGGTGGTACCTAGAAGCTTCTGAGATTTGGGAGATTCATCATTTTCGCAAAGATCCTCAACATTTTCGGGTAAAAACCCCTCTGGAGAAGGGTTACATACCAGAGGCATAATTTTTTCGGCGATGCTGAAGCAAGTAGATACTAGATGATCAAAAATTCCTGCATAAGTTTCATTATATTGCCTGTAAATCAAAATTAAATGAACACTACATAAACCAACTCTTAAGGGGGCCAACTCACTCAATATCTCGACTTTCTAACAAGTGTCTAATGCTCAATATCAGGCCGTAAACAGCAGTGTTGTCAATCCCAATATTTTCAATTTTAATCTCAGAGCTCTGGTTAATGAATTTTCTAGTTAAAACGACGATCATGTCCAGAGTTGGATCGTTAGACTTTTTAGCCTCCTCCCCGCATTCGCAATGGACAATGTCGTAGAAATAAGGAGAGTACGAACAGACTTCGAACAAGTAAGCAGCCGAGAGTGTTTTGCTTGGTTTAACGTCTAGAGCCAAGTCAATACTGCGTTGCATATATTTGAATGTGAAGCTTACGGTCTAAAATAAAAAGAGAATGAGTATTCAGAAGTAGTTGTAAAACAAATTCTATCAGTTTTATCGTTTCTAATTCAATTTTCCACCCTGAGTGTTAGATCTCAACATCTCGCCTAGGCAGATCCGTATAATTTCGTAAACCGTAGAATTCGAATGCTTTTAGTAGTTGACATAATTCGACTTTTCTTCAGTAAATTTCCCATTCCTTACTAAGTGGCTTTTTTCCTTACCCGTCACTCCGAAACCGTTAATACTCCTCGTGACCTCTTAAATATCAACCAAAAATCATTACTTTACCAGTAAGAACTTACCGTAAAACCTAAATAGTCCGGTGGTAATGTTTTTAGTAACTTCACAGCCATCTTCTTATTACTTTCGTAAGTATCAAACAATATGTTGTGGCTACTTTTTACGTCATCTTCGTTCCAACAACTTTTCCATTCATCCGATGAAAGGATATCGCGGATCACGAGCAAAAGCTCTAGAGAAGTTGCCCTTCTAGGAAAATTAGAGTCATAAGACAAATTGCCTAAAATGCATTGTAAAAATAACCGGCAAAATTATCGCTAAGTCAAAGAGGAAGTAAAACTTTTGTTATTAACTTTGAATGGATCAAGCACTGACCTATAAGGATTCTTGTAAAATTGCAAATAAACCGTCTATAAGACTTTTTGAGCTCCTGATACAAGATAAGAAACTTTTTCTGCTCCTTATTAGTGCATTTTGCGTCCAAACACTTCGTTAAATTATTGATATTTCTATGGATAACCTTAAAGCCAGCATCATATCTGGTTAACACTTTCTTATAATAAGCAAGAATCTGCTTCCTCGTACTGGGAGTTTGCGACGTGATATTATAGCTGATAAAGTTTAACAAAAATATGAACTCCCAGTCAAGGTAAAGCTCAGTGGATTTCAAACTTTCCGCTACTGACGCTAAAACCAAGAGGCGTATCTGAAAGTTAAACCATAATATTAAAATTAATTGACGATATAAAAGTGGTAATAAACGTTTACCTCCTCATTTTGGTGAATCATAAACATATCCATCTTCTGCTTATCGATCAATCCCCGCCAATACAAGTTACTGTCTTTATCTAGGGTTAGCTCAATGCCATTCCTTCGAGCGTTGTGCAAGCAATGCAGGAGTACTTTGGATTCCTCAGCTGTGCCGACATACTCGTTTGGGAATCTGTAGCAATATTTTAAAATTTGTAACTGAAATTTACAAGCAATAGCATTGCTTACATCATCCTCAAAATAGCAGGCTGCAATTTGAAAGCCGTACTAATGATTTTCTGGCAAAAAGATTCACTCTCTCTTCCAGATTTTAGTAGATTTATTGCGGGCAACACCCAGGTTTTGGCCCAGTCATTTTCACTCTCGGTGGATGAGGAACTGAAGCTTTTTTCCAGTAATGTTTGATAGGTCTTACTGACCTAAAGCAAATTGGGGCATTTGACGAACGAACTTTCAAAATAGAACTGGCCACTTAATTTTTTTGAGTGATTTCAAACAAGGGTATTTTAAAAACCAAGAAATATTCAGACGTTGCATGTATATTCCTTGGTACAGGCAGGTTATGTATAATGAGTATTAACATTGACATATCTATTAGTTTTCATATATCTTTGATCTATTATGAATAAATTTGTGCCTTTTGCATGATCCTCATAGAGCTAACTTTATTTGTGACACCCTGTATGAATTTTGGGTATACTAAAAAAATCTTAAGCTATCTGGGACTAATAAAGATATGTCTAACAGATATCCTTTAACAAAATCTCTTCACAACCTTAATATATTTCCTTCTCAAATTATGGAACTTTGAAATCACCCTAAAAAATCAATTTGGCAAGAAAAATATGGGATTATTTAAAATATCAGTTATTAAATGCCACTTTTGGAAACGTACTTGGTCTGTTACCGTAGGGTTATCAATGCTTTCCAATAAAACTAAAGGCAAATGCTCAAACCTCTTCAGCAAAAAGTCACACCCATAAAATTTCCCTATGTTTTCGTAGGCCTGGAACCTCATAGTACTTTCCTCTGGAATGTCCTCAATCTTTTCCATCATCAAATTAGTCAAATCAATGAACCCTGGAAATGTCACATAAATATAGAAACATTTGAATGTGGTGCAAAATATTCACCATTTTCATGGTAATGTGCTGCTAATCCGACCAATTCGTCAAAAAATATCTTTGAATAGTTACGAACTACGTCGATGAAATGGTCTGCATGAGATGAGACATAAAACAGACTTTCCAAGAATAAAGGTTTGATCAAATCTATTGGCATATTTTTCAGGTATTTTGCCACATGACATAAAGTTCTGCTGGTTTCTACTATAATTGAGGACTGGCCTGGGTTACTGAAAATTAGAAGTATTAAGGTAATTAAAAAGAGTATTTGCTTAAATACCCACCTTTTTGCATTGTCTAATATTCCCTCAAACAAAACACACAGCAAGGATTTACCATCTACCTTCTCTGAAATTAATCTATCCTCTGGTAAGACACTGACTATTGAAGAATATATAATTATTAGATAGTCACTAGGTGTGTTTTCTCCATCTAGGGGATTCACTGATAAATTAAAAGGAGAGCAATTCTTGCTTAACTGAAATAAAGCCCATTCAAGTAAGTACTTAAATAATTGTAACAGGTGAACTCTTACCAATTGTGCAACGCTCATGGTATCTCCTTCTAATATACTAAATGAGTATACAAAAATTAGACACACTTTCATTCTCAAATCAAACCCAATTTTATCATTAAAGAGCAATATGTAAGAATACATTATCAGAGACTTCAAGTATTGATCTTTGATTTCTTCAAGGAATGAGACCTTTTTCACAAAAACTGGTAGAATTTGCTTTAAAACTGCATTCATAAGAGTATTCAATTCTTCTATTTCAGGAATTATGTCTTGCTTGACTTGGCTAAAACAGATTGCAATATAACCAAAATATCAAGTTTCTTCATTTTATACAGCATGAACTACCTACCAAACCTATTATTCTAAAAATATTGTATATCTAGATATGCTAAACCTTTAGTTTTTCAGTTAACAGTTTGGTAGTAAATCATAGCTGCTTACTTCAAATATTAATTCATAATTCAACAACCAACATTCTTACCTTGCGTAAAGGGCAAAGCTATCAAATAGAGATATGTACAATGGGAATAAAGGCCTAAAATTTTCTTCAAAATTATAGTCAGGTGAAGTTTGCATCACAGCTATGAAATGAAAGAACTCGCTACACTTTCTGAGATGACATGTTTTCTCTTCTTTAATTTTACTCAACATAAATTCAGCTGTGTTTTTAATAATTTCACTTAGCAAGTCCGTTTTTATTACTAAATCCTGAAGAAACTTTCTCAATTGTTTTTTGCCATTGTATCTAGTAAATAGCTCGATAATTAGATCTCTGACTTCCCCTTGTAAAGGCTCATTTTCCTGAGACTCTGTATAGAAGGTTATCTGAAAGAGTATTGGTGCAATACCGGGTATTATAAGGTATGATGTGTAATTACAATATCCTTAATAACTTTTTTATTATCGTTTTCCGGGCTCTGTTCTCCCAATTGGTTTAAAAGTTCCTGCAGTGCTGAGTTGGTGGGCAGGTTTTCTCCGCCTCTTTGAAACTCCAAGGGAGGCAGACCACTTTGGTTGATTGGTATGTTATGCATGGCCATTTTCCTTGTGTAAACACATATATTTAGTTTAAACTATCAGAGTAAATTTAAAAAACTGCAACTCGTGTACATTTTTCAGAACACGCTTTTTCGGAATGGACTTGGCAAGTGTCAACTATTTCCTAAATTTAATTGTCAGTGTCAGAACCACGTGATATTTTCAGAACACGCTTTTTCGGAATACATTTGTAAAGAACTGTCAACTATTTGCAGTCGTAAGCTGTCAATGTCAGAACTTCAGTAACTCTGTCTTGCAAACCTGTCTCAACGTTATTGTAGGGACGAGCAGTTATCGCAATTCAGGGAAAGATGCGTGCTGTTTTATTTCGCCACTTTACAAGTGGCAACGCGAACAGATCCTAAAGGTTAACCAAATCAAATTTGAAAAGGGGACCCAGGCATCTAAATTTGACTCAAGAACCCTGGAAGCTCGAGATATTCTCTGTGTATATCACCATGCTTAATGGTTATACATGGAAGTATCGACATTCAGTACCGACGCTTTCTCTAGTATCGCCCAATACTACAAGGCAGTAAGGCTGTCCTTCAGTTCGTAGTTGTTCCCCCACCATTACGTAACTCATACGTCTGTCTCGGACGTTTTTTTACTCTGCAATTTTGTTATTTGTTATTATTTGCTCTGGTTTGCAATTTGCTCTTTTTATGTAGCTTATTCACCTTTAAAATAAGAATGCATAAATATAAACGCCAACCAAGAAAGATTTATTAAATTAAATCAAACAAGTTTTCGCAATTGTAGCAAATGCTTCTAAACAAATTGCAATCAAACCTAGCACAGCAAGACGTTCGTGTGGCAATCCATGCAGAGAGCAGTAATGCAATGCCGCTGGAGTAGGTACCACATGTTTAGCAAATGTTATCCAACTCAAATTCAAATGATAACGAATTACATTTCAAGCCAAATAAAACGTAGTCTCGAACTGTACCCTAAGCAGAAAGCATTCACTGTTGCCCAAAATTATTCAAAAAATCTAACCTCGCTTTAATCAGAGGAGAGCAGTAGAGAGTTTTAAATTTTTTCGTGGGTAAAATAAAAATTTAAACATCGCAATGGGTTCCAAAGTCAATAACCTGGGGAAGAAGTTCATTGAACAATTAAAATCCAAAGAATTCAGGGACTATTTGATGAGGTAAGTGGAACGAATTTCATTTGATTCGTTGCACGTTTGAAGGTCAAATTCGTTTAGCACGCATTTCTGGGGCCCCGTGGCTAATTGGGGGATCCCTATAGCGGCTATAGCAGACTTCAAAAAGGATCCAAAGTTTATCAGTGGGAAGATGACTGTGGGTAAGTGTCCCTTTTTTTAGGGGGACATATGGATTAATTTTTTTGTTTACACATTATTACATAACTCCTAACAGTTAAATTATATTTAGACCGAGAGAAATAAATACAGAATGGTTTGATAGCAATTAAATAACAGTTTGAAAAAGGCAAAAGTAACTACCAAGAAACTAATAATGTGGTTACTCACATAATTTACAATTTCTCTGTGTCTATGTGAACATCTCCCTTTTGCTCGTGCCCAGGAGATATCCATGAAAAAATGTCAATGTTTCTGTAAACTATTACTTTACCTTGCAAGTTTCTGTGGCTACATAAAGCTTGTCAATTGCATTGAAAACTAAAGATAACATAGGTATTTTTCAAGTATTCTTATTCAAAATCACACAAGGAAAAGAATTTGTATATCTTGTCAAGATTTCTAGCAATAATCTGATTTCAAATATGTCCCTGTTCTTGGGCTGATTACTGATTGTCCATTATCTGCCAGCTCTATGTCTCTATTCTGCCATGTTCATGAGATTTGCCTGGAAGGTGCAGCCAAGAAATATGTTGCTATTTGCTTGCCATTTTACCAACGAAGGCGCGCAGTTAGTACAACTTACCAGATTTATTGAATACAACTATCTAACTAAGGAAAAACGACCAGAAGTTGCAGCGGTACAAACTGCCTAATTTGATCAAATCAAGAGGGATGGGTTGAAGAAAGTGGGTGATGGCTGTTAAATTTAACTAGGAAATATTGGGTAGCTGAACTATATTTTAGATAGGCAATTGTGGCAGGTACAGTGGGTACGTAAGTGCTGAGCAGACTCAGTGCAACAAACTCATTTATTTTGAGTTATTTTACCCTTTTAGTCATAAAGTTTATTTTTAAGCAAGGGCTTCAGCTCAATTATAGCCCTATTACTTGGGAAATTATTATGATATTACTGTCTGAAGGTATTCATATTATGATTAATTATTGTTATGTAACGGTACAATTACTGTTACTTATAAGTTGGTGGTGCGTCAAACGATCTGATAAGTAATATATTAGAAATGTGTAGGCAAATATTATAATTTTGCTCCTCTTGGTTATATTACTCTTACATCCGTCAGATTAGCAGTTCTTCATATAGAGTTGATAGTTTTTCCCAGTTCTATATTTTCATAAAGAGCGCCTTATCAACTCATAACAGCAAATAGCTCGTGTTTTCATATCGATTTAACTTGAACTTTTGTTGCCATATGAAGTGGGATTCTAGTGGATATACACAAATATTATATTTTATTATTATTATTGTTATGAATATTTTGTGATTTTTATTATTTATAAGCTTCCATTGTAGTGAGGGATTCTTGGCTATTTCTTATGAAATCCATGGATGGAGAAATACTCTTCTTGAAAACAATATATTTACAATACTTCCTCTTTTATGTGCCAACATCTCTATTGCTCAGCATACTATCGCGCTATTAATCATTAATTTCTCAACAACAGCGCGTTCTATTGCCAGTTAATATCAGTGGTAAACAATCACAAAACAATAATACCAATATAGCAATATCACAAACATGCACCTACTCAGAGTTTTTGATTATTATTTTGGCACTGTTATTTTTGGATCACATGTTATACGTATTGACATTTTTAGCTCCATACCACGTGTGTGTTAATCTTACGCTTATTTTGAGATTAGGTACGTAGGTGTCTGAAATTTGACTGTACAAAATCATTCTGCTCAAATATACATGTGTACATTAAAGATTTTTTCCGACTGATAGACACTCCATTGTTACTAGTGCCTGTTGTAATATCAGTCCTTGCAATCACTCTTTCTAGTAACAAATTAAACATCTGAATATAGGTAGGATACAAATTCTGTTAACAAATATAATATATTTTAGTTACAGCAGTGGTCTCATTACCTCAAGAGTTAATCAGATACGGTAGACGAAGGGCGGATTCAGGCATTCGCACGAGGGCGCGCTGATGTCGGCAATAGGGCCGAGTTACTGACGCAGTGGCAGAATTCGCTGATTTATCGCTAAAAGTTATGGCGTTTGAGTTCTGGTGAAGGCTGTTATAACGTTCAAATGGGCTTTTATGGTATAGAAAAAAAATAGCTATCACTATCCTTCAAATTGTTCAATAGATAAAAAGACGCAGAGAATTAGAAACTTCGTAGAACCATGGGAAAATACAATACGTCTTGAAAACTTTTTATATTAAATCTACATATAAAATTTGCACAGTACAGAATTGGTCTTTATAAACTAATTATTCTTAATTAAATGATTAAACAACCGATATATTGCTTGCAAATGGCTATGTAAGAAAATGCATCTGAAATTCGAAGCAACACTATTTCTATTTGGCAAATTCAAAAAACCAATTTTTCGCCATTGGCTCATAGCTGTCCACTGACAGCTTTAATGTATCTCTAACAGCAAAAATGGCTTTAGTTAAGAATAACAATAAACAATGATATTAGTCTACTTTTGCTTTAGCTAAGAACAAAGCACTTGTAAAGAAATTAAATTTTTACACTTGTGAAACACTCCTATTTGGAGAGTTATCTCAGCTTTTCATTGCTCTCGCACACTGGCCCAGGTTATAGGTAACTTTGAGATATTCCATCAGTCTGTTTTTATATAGAAATTATTTTTTGTAATAATCATCCACATGGTTCAATGAAGGATGTTCCTCGTAACTGGAAAACGAATATGACGAATGTTCCTTCTTGATCATATCTGCAGCTTTCTCGGCTATCATCACGACTGCAGCGTTTGGATGACCAGACACATGGTCTGGTATTATACCCGCATCTACTACTCGCAATCCATGGATCCCATGCACCTTGAGTTCATGATTTACAACTGCCGTTCGAGGATCAGGCCCCATCGAGGTGGTTGCGATAGGATGGAAAAGCTAGAAAAAACAATAAAACGTTCAGATAAGAACCTAAGATGTGCCAGATACTTACAGTGGTGGCAATACTCCTTAAAGCACAGTACCACCAAGGTTTTGTGAGCTTTTCGTACTTGTAGTCACAATCGGGGAAAGGGATGATCAACAGTTCGGCATGCAGATTCTTGAAGGCGTAGGTGTTGTTGAGTGATAAAGCTGCCAAGACTCCTAAGTACATGTTTTCAATGTCTCTGCCTTCAGGATCGGAGAAGTAGTTCGTGTCAATCAGAGGATAATCTCGGGGGTCTTTGGATTGCAAGGTAACGGTTCCCCGGGAGTAAGGGTGTAGAAGTTCGATGTTCACGCAGAAGTCGGTCAAGCCGTTAAGGGCTCTGAATGCGTTGATATGAGCGTCATCGAAACTAAAAAGAAGTTAATTATGATTTCAAAAATGACGCAGATGTAAAGACGAAATATCTTTAATATCTAAAGTATATCATACGCTAGTACATTTCGGAACGCAATTTACCACTTCTTATCCAGCATCTCCTTATTCAACTTGTTTCTTACCCGAATATATAGGCCAAATCTGACGTAACTAAAGGGGGACCGAAAAAGAACATTTCTATTTCCGGCCTACTGTCCTCGGGTCCTTCAAAGTTGAAAAAACTGATAGCAGTCTGGCCAAGATTAGGAGTAAAAGGCCTTTCGTTCTCAGTCCACGCCTTTACTATTTCCAATATGCTCATATCATAGAATTTTTTATCAGTTCTTAAAAGAGACTTGGTAAGTTTACATAATTTTCCTCGCATGCTTATCTACCTGTAAAACACCCCCGGGAAGAAGAGATGATCCTGTAAATTCCTCCCTACAGGCAAATCCTCAATAACCTCAATGTCGTGCTTGTAGAGTTCTTCAGCAGGTCCGATTCCGGACAACATTAAAATCTGAGGGGAGTTGATGGATCCCGCAGAGACAATCACTTCTTTTCTGGCAGTGGCGTAGCAGGTTTTTCCATCCTTCACATATTCGACCCCATAAGCCCTTTTGTCTTTAATCAGTATCTTTGTGACTAAAGATCTAGTGCTTATGATTAAGTTTTTACGCTTCCTTGCGGGGTCTATGAAAGCGTGGTAAGTGCTGGCTCGTACGTTTCTGTCCAGGAAAATCTGTAAATTGCTGACTCCATCTTGGTCAGCTCCATTATAGTCCACCAATTTCTTGCCTATTTCCTGATGACCCCTGATAAGCGCCTCGGACTAAATGTAATAAGTAATTTTCTTTATTCTCCAATCAATTTTAGTTTAGGAGTAATAAATTACTCACAAGAAAAGGTATTTCTTGGGGTATTCCAATTCTTTGCGGTCCGTTGAATCCATGGTATTCTCTATCGATGTTGGTGGTGAAGGTGGCGTGTTCAGGTTTTCGAAAGTATTGCAGGATATCGTCGTAGCCCCATCCAGGGTTACCCATAGCTTCCCAAATGTCGAAGTCTTCTCTGTTTCCTCGAACGTACATTCCAAAATTAATAACGCTGCTGCCTCCCAGAACATGACCTCTTGGGTAGAAACAGCGATCATTTCTAGAACCTTAAAAACCCCGATTAATGACATAATGGTGACTGCAGATTAAATCATGGCAAAGTCGCGTTTTTCTAAGCTTAAAATTTCACTTGGAAACGTTTCTTTGAGGCGTTTGCTACAGTATTATTTTCTCGCCCCTTTGCCTAAATTTGACACAATATCAATATCAATTTTTAATTTAAGTTTCGCAAGGGTTGAAATGAAGATACATGGCGACAGTTCATTTTCGTACAAAACTAAGTAATTCTCGGCTTCCTCCAGAATATTATTGATTTAAGCCCGTTTCTTACCCAAACAACCGTATCGTTGCTTTGTAGTGTTGTAGCCCCAATTCAACCCGGAGTGATGGAGGTATACACTTATGCCCAACATGTTAGATAAAGTTGGAGATTCTTCACCGGCCTCTATAGCCAACACCTTGTAGTGTTCTTCGGTCAGTCTATTGGCCAATACGCCACCTGCAGTTCCTGTTCCGGCAATGATAAAGTCAAATTCCTCATTTCCTATTAAAGAAAACTCAATTAGCTAGTGTTCAAAAGAGGTTAGTGGTAATTTAATACACATTTTTGTAATATCGAGCTAAGTTCTTGGTTATTTCTTAATTCGTTATCACTTTTTACCGAAACCGAACGTATTTCTAATTAATTTGAATTTTTGAACTATTAATAGTTTCCTTTTACTGACTGCGAAATCAAGGTTTTAGCTGTTACTATTGCGATAATAGATCTACACAGTGGTAGGCGATAATGAAGTGCTTCAAAAACGCATTTGAACCCGTCTAGAAGGCCCAAGTTTAGGTAATGGTATGTATTTGGAATGGTGCAGGCTTTCTTTTGGCCATTAAAGAGTACGTTGATTAACAACGCTTGGTAGGTTCGTACATCAGGTGCCCCTCATCCGAAGGAAATTTGGTCGAATACCAATAACTTGCTTCTGTCCACAACACAATTTTGTTCTTAATTTGTTTAACTTTTTGTTGGGCTAGGTCAATGAATTTCAACCATTTCGCCGCTTACCTGGAACACTGCCTGAACTAACTTTCTTAAAATGTGTACGGAGGTTTGAGAATTGCTCACTTACGCACACCAGACCCTTCACGGTAAGATCTTTTTTAGTCTGATAGCGTTGGACTCACTAACAGGTTTCTGCTAAATACCCACTAAAATCCCTTTCCTCTCTTCATCCAGTTGTCCTCTCCAGAAACCGCTACCAACCATTACTGCGGATGGGGATCTGAACTAATTTGAATTGAGTTTACAAGCAGAATTTCCGACTTTTTGAGTGGAGAATGATCGTGCAAATGAGTCTACCTAAACTTCAAGAAAGTTTCCAGGATTAGGACACCTGGTAAAGTTTAAATATTCCGCTACTTTCATTTCACATGTTGCAATGTTTCGTCCTATATGCCCTCTTCAATTCCACCACTCGTTTTTTCATACTTAATGAGAACTTCGGAACGTTCCATTCAACACTTCATTTAATTATTAATATTCAGTATTATGTGTAATGTTAAGTATTACCCATGGTTTAAAGGTAAGCACCTACATTCTAAATGCATTATTTGTGCGTTAATAAATGCTCTTACTGTAAACAGTATCATAATCGTAATGCACTCTACGATCTAATTACACAGATGGCTTACGAGGTTTTATTTGCGATATGCGAAACAAAGGCATTTAGTTTAATTTAAATGTCCAAGAAGAGAAAGTTTGAATATTTTCCTTGATAAACATACGAGAAAACCGAAAAATCCTTCTTGGAAAAACGAATGAGGTCAAGTTTTCTCATATGGGTCTCTGTTGGTTCGCCAAGAGTCTCTCAAGTAACTGATTTTCTCGTAAGATGTGACCTGAGTCGAAATCATAAAAGAGCTTCTGGCTTAAAAATCTGTATAAAGGCTCGATGAATCGAGGCGACCCGTTGTACTTTTAAGCAAAAATTTCTTGAATCGTAAACACATTTTGTGACAATTTTTCTTGAGCGCTCCTGAGCGAAAATACCAAAAAAGTTCTCTTGGGCCTAAACCGTAAATGACCCATAAAATTTACCTTCGTGACACGGATCCACTGTTGCATACCTCCGATGATAAAACCGATCATTATTTCTAAACACCTGATAATTCCTATAGCGTCCCATGACGTACTCAATCTGCTCGGTCAGGGATTGGAAATCGAACAGTTCAGGAGAAAAAACACTGGGCAAATATAAACCAGACTCATTCCTATTGTGATGGTCTTGATGGTAATGGTCGTGATGGTGATAGTGATCATTCACTTGATGCACATGCTTCTGTTTCGGAACGTATTCTGCGTGTTTGCCGAAGAAACCGCCGAAATTGCCGAACCAATTTGCATCCGAGTGCCCAATCGCGGTAGATAAAAGTACCAACGCTATGGAACTTAACAGGCCCATTTTCGCTTGGGAACTAGTCAATCAATGTCCACTGTTTTTTCTTTTATATTAGCTGGCCGCTGATTTTTCAATGGTTCCGATCGACCTCTGTACCATTTACCGGTAATAAGAAGTAAGAGAGACTCGGAATTTCCTTGTGGGGGTAGTTGGTTTACTCCGAATTGGTTGTCTGTCATTTAATTATTTAATTGGAATTTGAAATAATTAAGAGATATTTATTTGGTGTTGCATTTGGTTGTAGCGCCGCTCAGCTCAACCTGCATTATATTAGAATATTAAATAATTAAACGATTTTGGAGGATGTTAATTCATAACAATGTTTATCAGGAATTGGTACGACGGAACTATAAGTCATTATCGCGTTATGCCACTTCTTAAACTTCCGGTCGTCGATATCTCAGAAATCCCTAAAGAACCGCCTCGGCGAATAATTCGCAAGAACCATTTCGTTGAGGTCTAGAACGGGCTGTGACATCTCAATGAAATTTTCCAAATTCCGGAACCGCTTTGATTCTCGTTCTCGCGGTTTGAAAGCGTCCTCATGAAAATGCCTCAAATTGCATTTAAACACCTCTAGGCCGAGTGCCCGTCCGTAGCTATTCGCTATTCTCAGAACTGCAGTTAGAACATCCAAAATCGCCAAGGAGGTCTTGGAAACAAAACACTCACGCTTTACTTGTCGGTATAGATGGCGTCTCGGGGCTGCCTGTAATTTCGCTCGCGGAAAATATCAAAATTCGGACGAAAATGCGAAAAACATTTGGAAAATTTTGTGCGGAGTCGTTAGGGTAATTTCACAGAAACGTAATGAGTATCGCACGAACTTTTACCTGGCCGGAAATAGGTAAAAATCGAAGTTCAAAAATTCGGTTTAATTTGACAATGTCGGGAATGTTCTTTTGTTCGTGCTCGGGTCTCCGAAGTTGCGCATCGGTCTGGTGGCACATTTCGATAAAACTTAAACCGAATTTAACTAAAAGTTTCATGACGCAAAGTCAGTGACGGACATGTGACCATCCCTCAAAACGAAAATAAATCATAAACTGTGTTTGAAGTGAATATTTAACTTGTATGGAATACTCCAAAATTCTCCGTTCCAGTCGCCGAGTCATGGTTTGGTGAGTCATCGTTCCAGAAGGTTGATTTCAGATAAGTCGTTGATTGATTATTGCATCTAACTAACCCTCCTTCTTGTTTTTATAATTTTTATTACTGTGTTGCTGGTTACTCTATGCAATATTTGATAGTGTTTTGCTTTTTTATGTATGCGAGGTTGACCTCTCGTATCCCTGTTTAGTGAACAAAAAGTGGGTTTAATTCGATAAAATGTATTAACTTTTTCGTGGTCCACACCTTCTCGATAGCGGTTAATTGATAACGATTTAAAAAAGTCCAGATAAACACAAAATGAGTCGATTTTTTTATCCTAATCTACGCTTTTAAAAAATCAGAAGCAGTTAGCCGATTGAATAATGAATTAAACTCGGTAACTAAGGTTATACTAGAAAATATAATTTTCTATAATACATAAATTATATAATTTCATTATTTTTGAGACAAATTAACTGCGGCATTGTGAAATACTGTCTATCTGCAAGAGCGCTTTCCTTAACCCTGACAAAATCAACCTTGATTGTTTTAGATTATTCAGAAATTTCGCAAAATGTGCGGTTTACTAATTTTTTTATGATATTTCAATAGCAATAATGAGTACAATTTACATAAACTATAGGGAATTTCACAATTGGGCATAAATTAACAGTAACTTGCAACATCACTGAGCTTCCATATAAGCATTTCAGTTACACTATTATCAGGAGCAACGCCAGGCTTTTCGAAATATTCTACTTTTTTGAGAAAAAAATGTACTTTGCTTTCGTTTCTTTTGTAATGCTCAATGGGCACATATCGGTTGTTATGACAATTTAAGATACAGGTTTTTTTATATAACTAGTTGACTGAGGAAAACCAGAATCAAATTAGAAGAGTCCAGACAAAAAACTGGTATTGACCGGTATTGTCAATAACTTATACGCGGACAATATGTCAGAACTCCAAAGCCTTCTTAGAAGAAAATACAATCAGAACACATTATACGCGATAAGAATTTTATTCCACTTGGTATCGAACACTTATTGTTTTCTATTCTATAAATTGTTAGTGAGTTACTTTTTACTAAATAATGTCCTCAGAAATTCTCAAGATCTTTTATAAGCGAGGCCCTTTACGAGAAAAACTAAAATTTCCCCACAAATTTATACATGAAGACGTATTGACCTATTTCCGTCACATCAACCATAATTTAGTTAAAATAATTAACAATAACTAAAACAGACGTTTTGCTCTTGGGCAAGTTGCAATTGGAAAACGAATTGTTTAATGGAGTAAAAGTTGCGGTTATTAAATGTACAAGTAAAGGAAATGAAATATTGTAGAAGATCGCGATGGTTTACATACGTTGACCAAGACTTTTAGAGTTTTGATGAGTCATCACTTGTTAATTTTTCAAATTTGGATATTTCTGATGTTGTATTTCCGATAGGACCTTTTCCATTTTAGCCTCAATTTCCATTAACGTCCTAATTTCCTAATTCAGAAAAGCTGTGGAATAGGAAAGTTGCAGGTTATGTTCTTGTGGTTCGTGACAAAAAACTTTGAAAACTTACTCAGTTATGCAATAATTTCTATGATTAAATATAATGAACCAAATAAGAAAACAACTTTTTCACTTATCTTGGATTAATCACTATAAATGTTCAATGTATAAGTAAATGACTATTTGAAAAAGAAAGTAAAAAGTCCGGTCAACCGGTAAAGGTCGTTTTGCAGCTTATACATTCTTCCTGATTGACTTTGAAAGGGAAAGAAATGTGTAATTCAGCAGAAGTATGAGCAATTCCAAGCGTGAGCTTTATTTAAATTTTTTTTGGTTTAAAAGGAATCAGAGACAGGTAGTGAGAGAGAAATGAAACATTCAATAGAAATTGTAATACACATACAACTGTTTATTGAGACATCATAGTAAATCATCAGTCATCTTGTCAATGTTATTATTGATAGACGTTATTGAATAACAATGCCGTGCACCACTGACTTCCACTAAAATTATCAAGAAATTACAAAATACCGGACGTCACAAAAAATCGTCCAATGTGTTTTTGCCACAGTAGTATGTATCATTGTGTATCATGTAGTCAAAATTGCAAAAAAAGGAAAATTAGTGTTACTATTACAGGCGTACAATTCTATTACAATAGTCAATGAACGAAACCATTATTCTTAGCTACATCACACTAAAAACAAAATTATTAAATAGAAGTAATAAACATGAAAATGGGGAAGATGCCGGGACATTGGATACAAGCTATAACATATGAAAAATACAAACCAAAATTAATGATTAAAGTTAAAATAAAATAGTAACTAAAATTTCAATACAAGTTTTTGCTGTGATATTTTGCGTAATTCCGAGCAACGTTTTGAGTTGTCCTAAAAAGTTCACGGGAGGGGGTTTTCTATATAAACGGGTGTAATTTGTGAAAATTTGAGGGGAGAAACAGAAGTATGTCATTCGACTCCTTACTAACAACTGCTAAACATACAATCATCACAATGCAAAAATGCATCACCAGGATAAAATATATATTTATACATAGTTAAAAAAATCACACTCGTATCCAGTTAAAAAACAACTCGAGTGTCATTCCCGCTAATTTCAAATCTTGTTATTGGTGCCTTGCTCTGCTAACCTACGCCATAACCATCAACGAACCGAACAATAAAATTTTACTAACATTTTTTATAAATAATCTAAACGTAAATAAAGGTTGAACAACATAAATCAGCAGATCGCCTACATGATGCCGTTTTTTCGTGACCCCAAATGATAAACCGAAAGACTTAACTTTATGAAGCACCACGCAGGCGTCTTACGAGAAACAAGGCAAATTTAGTAAAAAAAAAACAAGCGCCAAGAGAGTCTTGGACCATAACGCAAAGTTCGCAATGAGCGATCCAAAAATAAAACATAAATCAACTCATTTAATTTAATATTAGGCAACTAAACACGTTACATAATCAATTTGGAACCGAAACGTAACACAATTTCGAAAACATAATAAATGTTAGGAATGCACAAAAGGCAAATTTCAAATGAAAACGTTATCATTCTATTACTTAAATAGCAGATTTGGGGACACCACGACTTTTGGTAGCCTGGAATTGAAACAGAAGACCGAATCGGATCGAAAAATATTAACACTAAACCGCGCTTTAAATACATATTTTCGGCCTCATGAAAAAAAAAAACGTACCAAAATAACAATGCGGACCAGCACTTTTGAACAAATTTACAAATTAAAAACAAAGACACGAATCGCCACGAAACGGTCTTACCGAGTCGCGAGAGGGCGCGCGCCAGGACACTCATCCACCTCACTCGCACTCACGTTCGTCCGCCATACTCACGCTGCGCGCGCCTTCTAACTCCAGGCTCCGTACGAGTCTTGATACCACTGGTCGCCGTTCAGGGGCTGCTGCGCTAGGGGCTGACCGCCCCAACCGCCCTGTCCCCCGCTTTGGAAGCGCCGCTTCGTCTCCCCTTGATTTTGATGACCCCCGTCGAACTTCCGTTTACCTGCTAAAGAAGAATTAGTATTTGCAGAACAACGTGTTTTTTTACAAAATTTGAGGGGCCCCACAACCGATCAAGGAGAAGATACACAGGGTTCTTGGTAATTTGACGTGTTCCTTTGGGGAGGTGATAAGGGATAAGGGAATGATTAAATCGAACCCATATATGCATATTAAAAAGTTCATTATATTTTTAAAGAAATGCTTTTTGAATTTTTTTTTTACTTTTGCCACTCGATCACTTCTCTGACATTTTAATCTTCCGTATGGAGTGAAATATGTTCTGAAACATTTGCATTATGTGAGTTTATTTATTGCTTAAATTTAAGTTAAATTGTTCGTCTAAAGCATTTCGACATTTTTTTTTTTTTTTTTACCACAAAATGACTTATTGAACACGTAATACCTTATTGAATAGCTATAGAAATGACTAAGCTTTTAGAGTAATTTGTTCGCAAATTACTTTGAAGATTTTTGCAAACTGCTTCGAAAAAGTTGGGGTGGTTGAGCTTCAAAAATTATTTTATGAAAGTTCTTACTCAAAATCTTCATATAATGCAAATGTTTCTGAACACATTTCATTCCATACGGAAGATCATAATATTAGATAAGTGATCAAATAGGGAAAGCAACATAATCAAAAAGTTTTTATTGAAAAATCACTGTGAAATTATTAAAACACCGAATTAAAAAAAAAACAAACAAAAAGAAATAACTCAAAATCTAGTAAGTTTTGGAGTATGCGTATATGGATTCCATGTACTCCTGACGTTGCGCCTTATTACCTCCCCCAAAGAAATATGTTGAATTACCATTAACCCACACTGTATATATTATGCTCTTCGATTATCTCCATCGCCCTTAACCTTGCCAGTGCTATGGATAACAGTATAGAATTAATCTGAATTTACCAAGTTTTTAAATGGTGTTTAATTGAATTTTAAATTTTAATCAGTTTCGTAACTTTTTAAATAACCGGAATCTCCATGATTAGACTCGGAAAATTGCCATCCTGTGTGAAGGGAGTCATACAAATGACACCTTTTAACAATTAAAAACTATCAAAGTATCTCACATTTTTGTAATATTTATAACAACTTAATATGAGATTTTTAAATTAAAATTAGTATGTTATTGAAAAGTTGGTTGTGGGGCCTTACAAAATAAAATAAACTCCACGGAGGAACATACATGTTACATTCCTACAAAAACAGTACTTCGGTGGCAAAAACTCAACTAGGAATGGATACTTGTATGGGGGAAACTACCCAACGACAAACAAGCCACTGGAAAAAGGACAAAGGGAATTAGGGAAGGTTTTTTTTTACAAATACAAGGCCGAACATGATACATTCGCGAATTGTGTACAGTGAATCATGTTTACAGCTATAAAATTAACTTTCATTTGGAATTAAGATTTTATCAGTTGGAAACGAACTGAAATTGATTCAACGCATTGCAATTTTCTGATTGATTTCTGTTTCCGCATGCACACTTCATAGATCATTTTGGGCCATTTTGGCCAGTTCATTTATTATTCTGACATGTTGGTCGGTCAGTCAGCCGATTTGTTTTTTTCCCATTCACGGGAAAAGCACAAATCGGCTAAATATTAAAAAATAAATAAATAAAAATAAAACATTATTTTCACGAGTGAACGAACACATTCGGAATTGATAAAAATGAGGATAAGATCATCTACAATTTGAAATTTGTAATTCGCGAGTGTACCAACCTGGTTTTTGGCCTTTTCCGAGGTTGGGATCAGGGAACTTACCTTGTAAACTTGCCCCCTTGCCTCGGACCGCTCCACGAGCGGCCGGGCGCGCCGCCCCACGGGCCACGCCCGCGCCCCGTACCCCCCGGCCCACCGATGCCGCCCCACGGGCCGGTGGCCCACCGGCTCCCCGGCCACGTACCGCCGCCCCACGCCCACGGCCAGCCTATAGATAAATTGATTTAAGTCAATAATCGTACACGTTCATTTATACGAACGAAATAAACTAATAAATTACACCCATCCTAGAATAAACGTAATCAGAAGAATGATAGCTGAGAATTCTGTTCGTTTCTTGCCACAATATGTCCGCCTTGCTTGTAAGGACCCTTACATATTATACAGTGGCGACCAAAAGCGGCCCTCCTCCCCTCTTCACCTTTTCGCTTGTTGGACATCTTTCAAGAAATTCAGAAATAACATCTCGCAGAGAATCACCGGTAGTCTGCCTGTAGAGGCATTGAGGGTTAGGTTTTAACCGTAGGTTCCGGTATGAGAGAACCATCTCAATGGTAACTAACTCGAGAAAATTTTTACTGATCTGGGTATTGGGTATAAAATTAATTTGACAATATAGCCCACTTTTTTTCATTTGACAAAGCGTGGCAACTTCATTTATCTAAACAGGAAGGGGCGGGAGGGGGGAGGGATGGGCCGCTCAAACTAATTGGAACAGTCGTCACAAAATGTCACTATAAATCAGTGACAGTGGAGCAGTCGGTGATTTTGTTGTGTTGCTTCACATGATATTATTTATAGTTTACTCAAAATCATAAAAATATAAAAAAAATATTTTAAATGGTGCGTTTTACGTCACCAAAGCTTAACTAATCTTAACACTATAAATATTTTAGAGTTTCAAGCGAGCACTGAAAATTTTCTCTACTCCCTAAAAGCAAGGTGACTTCAGTAGGACCTTTGATCCACAATCCTTTCTACCATTTAACTACTTGGTAAGGAAATCGGGAATTTTAGTTACTACCCACGTTTCAAAAATATCTTAACGTCCGAAACCGAAAACTTTTTTCCGCAAATTTCCTTCCTCGCGAGGGTTTTTTGTATTTACCATCAAGACCCAATTTAACTTCGATTATTCCATAACCACCATGAGTAACAAAAACTAAAAGCGAACTTAAATAACTATTTTTTTTTTTATAAAGCAAAAAAGTATCAAAACATCATTTTTGGTATTGGTCGATCCGCTTTTCCCCTATTGACAAAATACGTGAGAGAGCAAAAAAGTGAGAATTATTTAATCTTTAGCTGTAAAGTGTCACTTTGTATGTTTACACAGTGAGCGCTACTTTATCGCTTGTTTTGCGTCACTAAAAGGTAACTTTTATATCAATCGGAGGAAAATAATATTTTGAAACGTAAGGAGCATTAAAATGAATTGGATCAAATCGGAAGGAAAAACATGAGAAACCTCAATTCGTTAAAGTTTCGAACATACTTACAAAATCCGAAAGGCTGCTAAACTTGCACAAACTAACACGACATTCTGGTATGTGTCTATTTTAGGGCCAAATTATCAATGAATTGTTGAATGTTATGACAATTAATGAAAGTTAATGACACGTTGATAATTTGACCATTAAGGAGATATATGGGTGAATGGTAGAAAGGATTTCAACAAATCCGAAAGTTGTGCCTTTCGAGAAGTAATCCGTTTCCTGTGTAAGAATTCTCGTCATTGTCTTAATAATCAAACGAAATAAGTATTTTTTTTTTATAAATTTAATTTTGATAACTTAGAGATGGGTGTATCCTAATGAATAAATATTAAGAAAGCTTCTGACTACAACATGTATGTTGAGATGACGAAAAGTCAGTCAATTATACAACTTTTTTTTTGGTCCTGCCTCCCTAAAGAGAAACCAAAAGGGTTATCCAAAAACTTAATCGAGATAAATAAATAAAAACATAAACAGAGCCTGGCAAAAAAATAAATGCGACATGTGTATCGAAAAATCCATCACGTTACTGGCTTTAAACAAAGACACAAATAAAGCAAAGCATAAAGCGTGAAGCAAAGCATACTAAAAGCAACTAATTAAATAAGCAAAGGAATTGAGGAAAACAAAAAAGCGTATGGAACCAAATGAAGCGGCCCAACAAATTATAAGACACAATTTGGGTTGTCGGTCGATCCTGGAAAATTTAACCTCTTAACGGTTTCCCAGGAACGCTCGAAACAAAACTAAAAGAAATTCAAAAGAAAAAAATGTAAACTGCAGCGCGCAAGTTTTAAACACTCGCTTCGAAGCAACCTAAAAATTTATTATTTTCTTTTAAACTAATGACTCAATTTTTGACAGCTTGTGGTTAATAAACCATTGACTAATTGAGGTAAATATAAACCTAAACCTGGACAGACATACATGGGCAAGTGCAAGACTTCATTATAAAAAAAAAAAAATCATTTTTGTCCGCCAGTTTTCAACGGATTCTTAGATTTTCAACGGGGAACTCCAAAGATGAATTTGAAATTCCTTCGGGAGGGCGAATTGCAAACATAAAAAAGCAACCGAGTTTGACGTAACAAGCAATTCAATTTGACATAAAATGCCGTTTGAAGTTATCGTTTATTACTCGCTTTCTCGCATTGTTTACGTTTTCAACACTGTCAAAATAGCGATTAATCGAAATTTCTCGTAGCCGGCTGATTCTGTAAGCATTGACCGTGCAAGATCGATAAAAAAATGAAGATGAGAGTAGAAACCATCGGCAGACGTCACAAGGGTGTTGTGACATTTCTTTTATTTAACAATCGTGGCAAAATTGTGACGTTGCCACTAGCTTTCTGTACATTTATTGGGAACTCCAAAAATGAATGCACTTTCTGATGGGCCGAATGCGAAGCTGAGGAAGCGACAATAACGGTGTCATTAAATTTGACATATGATGTTACGAACTGTTACTCGCTTTCCTGGATTTATTTACGTTTTACAGCGCGCTCCTCGGAAATGTTAGTTCCCAATAATTTTATCTCTTTCGATAAGGCCTCCGTCTGTTTACTGACCTTCCTCGATAACGTTTTGACAGCGTCTTAGAATCTTCTGTGCTGGTTTGCATTACACGGACATTTGTCATTTTCGATACATTCATCAATAAAATCACAACAAAATGAATGTATGTCGGATAGGCTAAGGTATACATTTCCTAAAGCTGGATAAAACTGTTATTAGTACGATATCAACAGGGATCAAAAATTGGAGTCTCAACCACACAAAACATAGTCGGTGCAGGATGTTAGTGTAGATCGGCGTAGCTGGCCCCACTTTTTTTTTTTTTTTTTTTTTTTTTTTTTTTTTTGGATAACCCTGCAAAGATAGCCGTGCTACACCAGGCCGAAAACAGCGAATGAATTGCAGATTTAGTGATGCAACCAATCCTCGAGATCAAGTGTAACACTGCCTTAAGAGCAACATCATATCTGAGCCAGCTCGCGATCGGCTGGCTGGCAGGTCCTTGCAAATTTTGACTAGGTGCAATTTTTGGGATTAGAATTTTGATTTTGGTTTACACTTTTCCCGGCCGTCAGTGACAAATTTTGACGTTGACTCAGATATGATGGCATTTGACGGTGGCGGGTGATCGACTATGTGGCGCTAGCTTAGCGAGAGATCTCATTCTTCACATCTCACTCAATCTCACTTGTACTCGGTCGCTTTAATTCAGCCATGCCAAAGCCATACGAAACAACATCAGAGATAGAGAGAATGCTGTGATTATTAGTTACATTAAAAATTAAGAGGCGAAAACGGGTCCCAAAACAGTCGCGTTAGTTCACAAGATGCCAGTCGATTCACCGTCACAATCAAAAACCTCGTATATGCATTAATTTCGGCGATTTGCAAAGTTTTACGGTTAAGCAAGATAGGTAACAGCTGGGTTAGTGAAAGAATTAATTAGGACCACAGGGTTTTAATAAGCAAGCTACTAGCTAGGGGGCCTGGTAAATTGATGAACAATGTTTTGAGCTTTCGTTTCGCATAGTTCGGTTATCCGTGAGGTGTCGAACCGATCTTAAGACAATCCAATACGAAGCGCAGATAACAGATTGGATTCGACCATAACTTGACAAATTAGCTCGTCGTCACCTTTCAGTCTCATCAGCCACGACAGACATAACTTAGGGCCAGTTACGCGATTTAAACCAAAGCTACGACAAACTGCGGCGAAAAAATGTATCGAATCGTGAGGAAAAACACGGCAAGTTTATGAATCGTTTGAGTGTGTTTGAGAGAAACTTGTTGGAAATGCCTTGACAGGCACCCAACTCTCCAAATTGGAATGCGAGCTTTCCAAGGATGTTACACCGATGCAGATGGCATCGTAATGCACAAGTAACGCGAATTTTTCCTGGTTTTAACGTCGTTGATACAGGAAAGACTTTCACTTAAGCTAATCTCAAGAACAGAATATTATCAAACACACGCCACTTTGACGTCAGTTTCGGGGGGGTCTTCGAATTTTCACAAAAATCTAAGTGCGGAACTTGCTGGGGCTAGCTCGTGCGATGAGATATTTCATATTTTTTCAAAAGTTTGTGTTCGGAATTTTGGGCGAAGAACTGAAGACAGCGAATTCAGAAGAACCCTCGACTTGAAACCTTCGAAAATTTCTACCGGGTGGCACAGGGAATAAGGTACCAGCGATACCCTTAGATCTTTTACAACTAAAATTGTGCGAGTTCTCAAAACAACTAGTCCGACCAGAAGGTCGAATGTATGTTACACACATTCCCGGAAGAAATATCTCCTCAAAACTATTGCTATCGTTCATCAACCACGAATCACCAAGCTCAAACATTGTTCACCTATTAACGCCATAGCCAGAAGACAGCAATGTATACAGCAAGTCTGGCGTTACGTTTCAGTAGAACACGAACACGTGATTAATATCATTCAAGCTACAACAGATACCTTTGCAAATCGCTTACTTAAATTTTGATCAATCGAACCGGCGACCTATCAAACCTCCCTCCATCAAGCTTCTAATGCTCAGCGCATCACTCGTGATGCGCTGAGCATTACAAACGGAGAAAAGGGGAACTTTGAAGGCGTCGGTTCGTTTAGCCTAAAACCAAAAAAATTAAAAAAATTAAGAAAATAATCGAGAGAGAGAAAAATATGGCCACCCACCGGCTGAGCTGGCGGTCGGCCCTGCGAGGCGCGAGTGCGCCCCTGCAACGCAGGTGGCGCTGAGGCTCCTGGCGCGGGCTGCTGGTAGTCATAATAACTATAATCCTCGTATCGGTAATAGTCATCGTAATAAGGATCGCTGTAGCCGCCTCGGTAATCCAGATAACCGTAATAGTCATAATCGTAATCTACAAAAAGAGACAACATGCTACTCGTCAGTATTACATCGTAAGTGGTCGAGCCCCTTGATCGCTGTGTAATGGAAACCACGTTGGGGATGTAATACCATTAAGTAGCTAAAAACGCCCACTTAGCCAACTGAACAATATTAACTAAGCGACAACAGGAATTTAGAGACATCATGTCTTACGTCGGGCCTATTTCTAATTAATCAAACTGTTCATTCGATACAGTGAGCATGCCGGGAAAAGTCCATAAATATCTAAACTGTCCAAAATAACAGGAAAATACTACCGAAACAATATTTTAAAGAGCCGATCATTGCCTGTCGATTCTACCAACTAAATTCTATACATTACCAAACAAACTAATATCGTGATTACGTTCTGTGGATATGTGTTGGTAGCGGGTACTGCCAATAGTTTATTCCAGGAAACTGAGAACCGCAAGCTTTCGCGTATCGCTTTTCCGTTTTCTGGTTATTTGCACCAAAAGTTAGGAATGCAAGTTAACGACGGTCTTTTCGCAGACCCCGTAGCAATTTCCTTGTGCAACAAAGGTATGACTATCGCTAGTACCGGCCATACCTTCCCTCCACAGAACGAAACCAACACTCAAAATGAATGTTACTCTTAAGTCGTAATAAAATATTTATCAAATCAACGGTCGTTCCCTGCACCACAGCTCTGTACGATAGGGATGTTGTGAGGAGAAATCGGGAACAAACGACTTACCTGTGCGCATCCTAAAACGGCAAGCTCATCTCAATGTTAATGAAAATCGACACGACAAATTTTAGATCTATCGTATACGGGATGTTGTGGAAAGGGGATTAAGAGACATATAAAAATGCATGCAAGGTTAAAACAGTCGAAGGTCGCGTGCAATATGCTGATTACGATTGCCCTTTTGCCTCTTGCGGTGCCCCGGCTGTAAACTGTTATTTGAAAAATGTAGAAATATTACGTCGACATAAATTACGTGCCAATTTCTCATGACAAAACTTTGCCCTAGATCATCACCCCACAAATGCATCTTTAGGGTCTGAATCGCCACTAACCCTTCGCTGTAAATACACGTGTATGGTCAATCTTACTCCAAACTATAGATTTCCTCCCTTCTAATGGGAACTCTTGTGCAAAGTTCGTCTGTCCTTAAAGCAGCAACGTTTTTTGCACTCGTACGATCAAAAGGCTTCCAGCGAAGGGTCGGTTCTCACGACTCAAAACAGGTTTCGTATTATTCGATTTTTTGATTCACGGTAATTTGTTATCTACTCTAACCCGTTCTGTTGGGGACACGCTCTTTATTAGGTTTCTATAAAGTTGTATAGCAACAATCGAATCGCGATGCGAATAGATTTCTATACATTTTGCTCTCGAATAGATGATCCGAGTTCAAAGGTTTCGTCTTAACGCGTTAAACTTTTAAAGTTACTCTGAAAGATGCATTTGGGGTGTCAGGACTGGCAGAAATAGTAGTTGCTCGGAGTCGGCACTTTCAGGCTAAGATCATCTCATTTGAATCGTGCGATGTGGGTTCAGCTGCATCGAGATTTTGGATCAGAATAACTAGAAACGTTTGTCATTGAATAACTCAGAAAAAGATGAGCGACCCAAGTTTCGATGTCGTCACTTTAACGTATGATTCTGCACTACGACGCACATATCATTATTTTTATAATTGTTGCTTTAATTTTACACTATGAAAATTTCGTGAAACGTCAATTTGCTGATGAACAAGAAGGTTTGATCTGCACACGTACTTTAACCAATTCTTTATCGCTTGTAATTTGCGAAAAAATAAATGTCATCGTAGCAACGGCAATGAAATCATTAAAATTTTCCGCATGCATTGTGTCAAAAAATGAGATAATCTGGCCAGGAAAGAGATCCGAATCCTAAAAATTAGGAAGATCTACGGACGAAAATTACGTCTTGAACTATTTAATTACAGGGCGAGACTCCCCCTTCTTAAAAGAAATTTCGATGATGGAAGCGTGCGTTTTCCCATCTATTACAGACCATTAGTAGAACACTTTAAGTAAACAGTTTTCGATCAGTAATCAATATAGCTTAAATTATATTACACAAATTCGTCATTTAAATATGGCATCCGGGAATAACGTGCAAAATTTGGAGAGAGAGAGAGAGAGAGAGAGAGAGAGAGTTCTTACAGCCGAGGTAAGAAAATCTTTTAGAACACGATTTCCTAAACGCATCATAACGGTACTAGTTATTATTAAAACTGCATGGAAACATTATCTACGAGGGAGTTGTTTTTACTGCCGGCAGTTATTTACCTCTAGTTTTAAAAATCAAAGGCAGCTTCACCATTCATTATCAAGGTAAAACTAACCATCATGTCATCCCAACAACAATTCCTTACTTTTCTTATTTTTGTCTTAAATTCTAAAATTTAGTTTTAATTTAAAATCACAAATTCTCAAATTACGATTTACGAGTGGAGAAAGTCGAAATTATTCTAATAGAAGGGTTGGTCTCACCCTGCAAAGGCGCAGTTTTAAGGGAAGTGTATCAGCCTATTATCTTGATGTTAGGCACACAAACACACACACACACACACACACACACGGAACCAACCTGCATAATATTTTTCAAACATTTTAAAAATATGTTAACCGTGCTGGTTTACATATCTATTAAACTATTATAAAATCGACATCATACTGATACTCTGTACAGGGGGCTTTTTAATTAGATTTGAAGTTATCGAGGATCGATTCCTTGTCTTAAAACATAAGTTCATAAATGTTGGTCGAAAAATGTCGGAATTACAGACGTTTAAAGACAGCAGTCAAGTACTAACGTACGCTACATTCCCTTAAAACGGCTAACGCTACGTCAATCGTTGATGGTACATTGTGTACTGCCAACGTGGAGAGTTATTTGATTCTGACAGATAGTCGAAACATTAACCCAGGATGAAACATTGGATCCTGCTTTCTCATCCATTTTTCGACCAAAGTTTATTGGTGCTCTTACTCATGTTTCGCGTCGAGGGATCGACTCTTTACGAATCTAATGACTCGCCATGTAAATGGTTATTTTTTATGCAAGTTGGCAACAAATATATCGTTCGATCGGTTAAGTGGCGAACTATTAAGATTAATATCAAAGTGTAGTTCGCGAGCTTAGAACCGTACTTACCGTAATCCCCTCGGCCCATAGGACCTCGCATTCCAAGGCCTGAACGCTGGCTGCTGGTACCGGGGGGTCCGCGAACTGGCATCGTTCCCGGCATCATTCTGAAGAAAGGAAAATACGTATTATCTTTCGATAGTATGAACATTTTCAGGTATTAAAAGCGTCTTCTCCGACAAATGAAGGATTTACTGTTCGTTTATTCACGTCTTGGTTTTGAGATGTGGCGGAGCAAAATTACAAAAATGCCTTTTTAAGCATCGATCATCTTAATTCAAAATTTTAATATAAAGATAAGATATCTTTATTGCCTTATCACCTCGCCACTTACCCTCCTCTGACTTGAATCATCTGCATCATACGCCTCTCCCGCGCTCGCAATATTTCTTCTTTCTTCTTTTTGTCGGACGGAGGTTTCGCGAGCGATACTTCTATGTTTGAACCGCCCATTTCCTTACCATCTAGTTCTTCCATGGCCTAGAAAAAAAGACATAAATATATTTTAAAATAATTTTTTTACTTCTCGGTTGAGGTGTCCCATGTGAAAAGTGGACGCAAATTGACCGTTTTCATTAGTTGACAATTGCAGATTGTGAACGGAGCTTTGCTCCAACGGTACCCTCAAACTAACAACACTTTCTCACCTTGATTGCGTTATCCCTATCTTCGAAATGAATGAAAGCATAATCCTTAATTTTCTTCACCCTCTCGACTTTCCCGAAGGCCTCGAACGTCTCCTTCAGTTTGTCCTCGGTTATATCCTGGATTAAATTCCGGACGTAGAGTACTTTAACTTTTGACATGGTTTGCTCGTCTGGTTCCTCTTGCGGATCGGCCCAGTCAACGATGATGTCGCATCCCCATACCTAAATAAAATAATATGTTTAATTTCACGAAGTGCATCAAGCGCAAGCAAGTTGTGGCAAGACCTGTTGCCGGAGAGTGCTTACTTTTATCCTTCCAGTTCCTAACCTCCTTTTAGCCAGTGAGGCGGCTTTATGTGATTCGTATTCCAAGAAGCAGAATCCTCGGTTTTTCTTCTTATCATCGGGTGAACTGTAGATTATCACCTCCATAAGACCAGCTAAACAAAATCGCAAGTTCGTAAGTATGCAGTGTGGTTGACCAACTAGGGTGGTAATACGTTTGGCATATTTGGAAATAAATTTGGAATTTGGAAAAGAAACGGGGAATAACCTTTGAAGGCAACAAGCTATTTTAGATTTTACGCAGTGTTTAGGAACAATACTATCATGGTAACCAATCTAAAATAACGACAATTGCAGGCGCTTCCCCATGATAACTGCAGCCCTGCCCTACCCAATGCTCATTGGCTTCTAGTAGATTAACGCATTCCAGGATAATTAGAAAACGGCTCGCTAAAATGCGTACAAGGACATCCACATCACGCTCAAACTTTTGGAAATGCAGACAGACATCATAGGGAAAAGATTCTGATGTGGATGTCCAAGAGCACGAGTTCAGCCAGTATCCTCATTTGCCAATTTGATTTTGTTGTCGCTGGGGTTACGCAGGCTCAACTTACGTGCATATTTCGAGAACTCTTCCAAGAGATCCTCGCGATCCCTGTTTTTCGGTATATAGCCCACAAACAACCGATGATTGTTATAGGAAATGGTCACGCCAATCTTTTTGCCTTTCCGTATCTCATAATCATTCAGCTGCAAGAACAGTGGAAGGGTAGCCATATTTGTGCCTTGGGCAAGGGGGCTGGGGGCTTAGAAACGGGACCGACGGGACGGATTAAGGATAGAGCGTTACAGAAAATTGGAGAAACAGAGCCCGACGTAGGGACGCCGAATTTAGTTTGATTAAATTTTTGTTTGATTTTGAATTTGAACGAGTTGTCGATGACTCCACATGAAAAATGCAGCTATATGAATAGGTATTTTAACTCCTTGATTTCATGTAACACCACAACAACTCACTAACCACGTCAATTTTGGACGTAAGTTTAATTTGGTTTCATTAAAAAAAGCGTTCAAAGCAACGTTACCTGTTAATTTACCAAACTCCTCCAGGATCTCCTCTTTGCCTTTAGATTTCGGTATGTTGCCAACAAAAAGCCTCAGATTCGGTACGCTTATGTTAATTTTCAAGGTCTTGCCGGGTTTGATTTCGTAATTGTCCAACTGCGCCAAAAAAGAAAAAACACAAGTGCCAAAACTGTCTAGAATTTTGTACAATATATTCGAATGGTTCAAATTTGAGTTACCAGTTCAAAACTAAACCATTAATTTAGTGTTACTACGAATAAAAGTAAAATAACTTTCAAAGAGATTTTTAGAATTTTGTCTCGTTATAAAGCAGTAAACAAAAATCTCTAAATGTACAATTTGCAAGAAGGAAAAGGCTCAACATCGCGCTAAAACCATTTTTAAAAAATCGGCGAATCCACAACATAGACCACGTGGAATAATTTTACTTCACTTGACATACTTTGGAAACCCTTCACAAAACCTACACCCTCTGAAACACAGAATTATGCTACTGGTCGTGTCCTGTAGTTTTCAACGAAAAATCATAAATCTGTATTTCAGCAAATTTCTAATCAAGACTTCAACCATTCCAGCACACTAAAATACAACGCAAGTTTGTGGTCTCAATTTTGCCCCTTCCGCAAAGAGGAGACCTGTTACAGGAAAGTTCAAATTGGCACTAAAAAAGTCTAATTTGGAAGCCCGTAACCTGAATCGCCATCAGCCAATTGCACTGCGACAAAAAGCTATTGCCAAAATATCATATCGTCACTCCAAACCAATCTGCGAAAATCAAACATTGGAGGGCTCTCTATTTAAATATACAGTGTGGAGGATAAAGCTACAGGAACATTGTGAGAGCTCCGCTGTCAGAGTCGCTGCAACAAGTCATATACTGAAATTTCAGACTATGACGAGAGCTTTCAAGACACATCTATAATAGAATTGCCAATTAGGTACAAAAGAATGTTTCATTTGGTTCATCAAAGCATAATTCACAAATTCCGTTTTATTTTGACTTTGGGTTTGTTTGAATGACCGCGTTTATCGACAAAAAAAAATCAGCCTCAGTCAAAATAATCTGTAATTTGGAGTAAAATTGAGAATTTAATAAGAAAAGAAATCAATAGACGACCTAAATCCTCTGGGGTGTGACTAATATGTCCATACTTCGAGAGATATGTGGGTGGTATTTTTGCAAATTAATAATCATTATTGATAGAATGGATTCCGGGCTGTAACGAGGATTTTTTTGGAAGCTCTTCATTTTTTTTTTTTTTTTTACCAATTTATGCCCGTATTTTATCAACATGTGTATTATATCCCGTCTGATGGGGATACAACGGGCAAGGAATCTTCCTATCAACCGCCTCCAGCTCAGAATCCATCGCATCAACGATTCCTAACTCTCGCAAAATTACAAAGGAAAAAACAAAACTCCTAAGTATAAATAGCAACTTTAACCAAAAATTACCTTACTTCAAAACTATGAGTTAGTAAAATTCCTCTCTTACCTTTTGTACGGCCACATGTGCCGCATCTCGCGTTGTAAACGTCACGAACGCGTATCCTCGGTTGGTTCCTGTCATTGGGTCCATCATCAGCCGGAGGTCCCATATCGCTCCGCACTGCTCAAACAGGGGAATCAACTCGTCTTCGTAGAGGTCCTTTGGGATCTTGCCGCAGAAAACTTCGCAACCGGATCCGGGAGTGTTACCGTCCCATCCTGGAGGTGGACCGCCGTATTTTCTTTGTCCTGAGCGGAAAAGATTGTTGGATCAGCAGACACATGTGTGTCTACACATGATAATTATAAGGGCAACCGAAAAGTTTATGACGATAAGGAGAATTGTATCTTTTATTGGAAAAAAAATGCCCTTCGAGATTGGGCTAAAATTTTTGAAAATAATGACATCATTGTTAAGGACGGAAGTGCTCGAAAGGCATTTTGCAAACCCAAGAAACAACCTCGAGAACGATTTCGTTCCTAGGCCCAATGACCTGCGCATGCCTCGCTAGCATTTTTAACGTTAGTACACTTTTGGTACTGCTCGAATCGAAAAAAGACACAATGTATAAGTACGTTCTAGGTGTTAGTAATGCAAGGCTTGCGCGTCCGTATACCTGTTGTAACGTCTAACGTGTAACCAGTCCTATCTAAGATTTGTTTGATTTTTTCTTCGTCGGGGCCTTTGGCTGGTATTGGGGCGGCTGCCGTTGAGCCCTGACTTGAGCCTGCTCTACTCTTTTGTCTGAAAACAACATAATGTGACGTGATTGGACAGTCGGAAATATGTAATGCTATTCTTTATAAAAAAGAAAAAAAAGAAAAATCGATTCTTCAATGTGCAAAGAAAGTGCTTTTGCGCACGTACAGCTAAAAATACAGTACTCACCTATAGGTCTTCATGACGCCGCACAAGTAGGCCGACTTATTGGAGACATGTTCTAGGTTGGAGTCTAGGAACTGGCCAAGCACATTAAGCGCGCCATCAACTGGAAACTCCTTGAGGGCATCGAGGGCGCGCCCATCCAGGTCTACATGGGCTAGCTTGCCGGTTTTGTAGATTTCATCCAATTTTGAAGCCACCTAATGATTAAACGAAACGCTTACATGTGGAAAAGCGAAGCGTTTAAAGTGAAGCGCACGAACCTTTTCGTCAAGACCATACTCTATCAGTTTTAGATAGTCTTCTGTTCTTTCGGAATCTTCTATCTTCACTGCTTCTTCTAAGACTTCACCATTACCTTCTGCCATAGCTGAAACAGAAGCATAAATGGTAAAAGATGGCGAATCGATCTCACTCCAAAGCTGTAGCAACATACAGATTTATTAACTAGAATTGTCAAATGTGGCGGCGTATTTTTGGCGAAGGTAATGGCGTCTTATCGTTGTTCAAAATTAAATTTGCAATAGGTTTCGACTCGATCGATCGAAGGGATTTACCCAAAGAATGATGTCGAAACAGATGTTGTTGATAAAGAACGTCAACAAGAACTGGGGTTGGGCAAACAAGGTGTCGCAGAAAAAATGACGGTTCCAGTGGTCCTTTGGTCGGCAGGTAGGGGGCGTCAAATTATCAAGATAATCTTGTCACAATTCGAAAATTATGAAATTTTGCGGGCGTTAACATCGAAGGAAAACGCGCATGTGACAACGAAGGTTACATTTTTACTCGTACCGCACTTCCCAGTACGGCACTGGACGATCCAAAGAGAATTAGCCTTCAGCCGACCCGTGCAGCAGGAGGGTTTGCTCCGATGAAAGTTCAGACATCGAGGGGGTTGAAGTCAGCAGAGACATTTACGACCGTGATCGCGAGATGCGTACGTCGATGAAAGCGCTAGCCTGGTGACATTTTCTCATATAGATATGACGTAAGCCACGCTCAGGACAAATCTGCACTGGCGTGATTAACGCTGTATTTATTTCTGCGGCCCCGGGCATCTAAACAAATAATTCTCGACCGTGTACGAATTAACAGACCGGGCCTGCCAGTCAATAACACACCAAATTATTTTGCGGAGAGACAGCCTTTAGAAAGCACAGGGACAAAAAGTAGCGAACTGTCTGGGGCCGACACACTTTTCAAGGTCTTGGTCATTGCCTCCATCAGTTACCTACCGTGTACAGATTCACTTTTATCATGTTAAAGTTTATGTAGTTAACGGTTAACAACAGCAATTGAGAGATTAAAAATAATCGACAGTGAAAAGCGGTCGGTTACCAGATATTATTTACTTAAAAAAATATTTTTATATTAGGTCGTGTTCTTCCAGCATTTTTTATCGGGATGCTCTTGCTCAAAGTTCATTAAATTTGCGACAATGAAAGTAAACGTTTTGTGGTTCGGTTACGAAATCTGGTTATGACTGCGTACAAGGTGTGCAGGTTGTATCTGTCGGAGATTCTCGAAGCAAGTCATTGTTGAAAACTGACCAAAGACCGAAACTATCGCAACGCTGAAAATCCCATTGACTTTGAAATTACTCTCTTATCAGGCTCAAACCGGGGCAGACGCTCTAATGCAGAAGTTGCACCGATCAATATTTGCAATTTCGGCACTCTAACTATCTGCCTCTCAGGGCCAAGCTCCTCCCCAATTATCTCCGCTTACCACGTACTAAAATAATAACTATTGGTATTTTTTATTCACATGTAAATGACTGCACTAACAGCATTGCAGACTGCTCTCGCACATTTGCATTTCATAGAGTGAATATATTTAGAACAGGTATACAAACGAGAACTTCGGATTCAAGGTTATTGGGGAAAGGTTGGGAATATCCCATATTCCCAACCTCCTTTAAAATTTTACCTAGATTCCCACCTCTCGGCTTTCTGAGGGCATTGTTTTTGTGCACTGGCTAGAAGTTGAGTTTCTCAGTTTTCGTTTTGGTCAGTGCGAGTGGTTTTTCTTTTGAAGATACACGCAATTCGGGTTGTCGAGGAACTGCACCCTTTGTGAAATTAGATGTCAAGAGAGTATCATTAGATGAAGTAGTCTGTATCGCGATTGCGGAAATGTTACTCAGATATTTGAAATCTAGACATGCCACACACGACCCAAAGAAAGGAAATTACAGCCATATGGCTGGCTAGAAATATACCCCACTCTTCTAAATCGGAGATCTATATCGTGATTTAACCCGTGCATAGCAAGTAGCAACTATCCCTGCAAGACACTAAATGCCATTTTAATATACTGTGTAATTCCCCGACGGTTTAATTGACATCATGCAATTTGATGCCTTAACCCAACCGGGTGATGATACCAAAAATTAAACACTGCCATTCAAAATAACATTTCTGAAGCATTGTGTCAGTTTGACGAATTTTCAGTAATTGGAGAGCTCGAAGCAAAAACCGGGAGGATTCGTGAAAGGAGAAAGGGGGAAACAATTGTTACAGAATTTTTCGAACGGGAATTGGGCCACAAACTGTGATATATTCGACTAAACTGAATTGTAGCGTTCATAAATATCTTTAGAAAAATGTTATGGGAGTCGTCTGCTTTTGTGCCGAGGAAAATAATGACACATTTATTATTCAGAGACTGCGCAGGTGGTTACACGTATATTAGCAGCAATTATACGATAAATCAGTTGTTTAAATTGAAGCAAAATTGAGTATTTTAATGCGGAACAATTTATTAACTTTTTTAACGAATACCGATTGCGGTGTTTACTTCCGTACCCGAAGGTCATGTAGGTACGTAACTGGTATTGATTACGAACCTCGCTTACCTCCATTTTAGAAACTTCAACTCCGTACGTCACTTATTCATTTAAATAGCTATTCCAATATTCCCGCTGTGATTGTACCTAGTTTATCGTCTTCGTTTTACCATCCTTCAAGAAGGGAACCCGCTAGTTTAACAGAGCGATTTATGAGGCCCACGCAAAACGGTGCATAAATGAAATCTGATAGCAAATTTTCCCAAGGTAATTTTATGCCGCGATTGATTTGTTTTATTGCGTTCCCCATGCGAACTAGAAATCAACGGAGATTTGAAAGAAGAGTTGGAAAAATCAAATATTTTCATCGGGTTCGATTCGTGATGTTCATTTAACACAGCGCAATCACATAACGGGGTTAATAGATCTCCACAAAATCGGAGACTAAAAAAGTTGATTTGGTAAATTTACCTCGCTCTATGTACGATTGAAATAAAGGCAAAGAATTAAGGAAAAAAATCGCCGGTTGAAGTGTATATTTTTAGAATTCCTGGCAGCTCTGTGAAATGAGATAAATAGCAGCGTTTAACTGAATGTGAAAGCCTCGGTGAACAAAACTGGTGACTTCGAAAATTGCAAAACTTGCGATCCGCCAAGGTTCCACCCCTCCAATTCATGATGATCGTCATTCAATCACGTTAAAGTTATTTGCAGCGAAATTTCTCTGCAGGACTCTTTAATATTCGGTAAGTCTATTAAACTTTATAAAACGACAACAATGAGCATCGATTTGAGATTTCAAGAATCTGACTACAAATCGGTATGTATTAGATATTTTTGAAATATCCTTGTTTTAATTGGTTCGTGACTAGACGAAGAACGACGTTACAAGCGCACGGAAAAGACCGTAAAATGTCACTTTTAATATCTTGGCTGTAAAATAACCCGTTTACTGTCTAGGTATTAATAGGTTTTAAATCACTGGAAATTTTATAAAGCGCTATTAAAGCAAAAACATTCTAAAGATGTTTAAGAAAGACGTAAAAATTTGGATCGGCAAAACTTGGAGAAAACAAATTTTTAGTATTACTGCCTTAGTTTAGTTCGTGGCCCCCTCGTGAAGGAAATAACTGTTCTTCTAAGTACAATAAAAAGAAATGCAAGAAAATCAGCGAAAAGCACCTTAAATTTTCCCGCTCAAATGCCGATCGTCCTGACCTCGCTTCAGCAGGAACGTCGGTTCTAAAGAGAACAGCGTTTTGGCAACATCGCAAACTCGACAAGTGCTCAATTCTAAATTCTAAAAAACGTACTCACAACTATAAAAAGGCAAAAAAAGACAGAAAAATATAAGGGGATGGCAGTAATAGACGATAACAACTTGAAAATTAACAAACATTAATTAGCACCGTGACGCAATATGTATAACAGTGAGTGAGTGTTTAATATCGCCATTTTCAAGTGAAAACAAGGAGTGTTGACAGAAGCAACAACATCGGAATCCGACACCAATTAGATTTGGTAGAAAATACCCCAGTTACAGGCTTAATAATGGATCAATAACGATTCAGGTACTCACCAGGGATTGTTTAAAATAAACTATAACAAATATACAAAACAAAACACCTACAAATCCTAAAAAATATATAAAACCTAAAATGGCGGACGCCGATATAGACAAACGCAAGCGGCGGCGCACGCGGTTTAAAGTTCCTACCGGCAATGCACACCGGTATAGCCTCATTGCCAGGACAAAGGTCTCACCAAATCGAATAATTCACCCCTTTTATTTCACTACAGGTATTTCGGCCGTCCAGAAAAAGACTTAGCTTGAACAGTAAAGGATATTCTAAAAAGGAGCACGTAGGAAATGTGCACAGCGCATTAGGAAACTCGTAAACTCTTCGGGATTGCGTTATAAAGGTATTCCTGGTTGCATACCTTCTGCGCGACAGAAATAAGTAGAGTGGACTTATAAATTCCTGCAAAATTGGCTTTGTAACTATCGTGGACTTTATTAGTGCTTGTAACTTCATAATATTTGAATTTATGCATTTTGATGTTTAAGGATATTATGTGAAAAACGACTCTGCGGATCGTAATATTGGAGCAATGCCATACCACTTTAACCAACTCATACATAAGTCGCAACCAACTGCCGCACACATACGTTCACGGTCAAGCAAACTTACCACTTACTTTTAAATATAAGCCGGTCTAAGAACCCTTATTCATTAACAAACACAACAAACATTATTTAAATAATTAAAAATAATAACACTAACAACTAAATAGGTACTGTTTAACATTTAACTTGCGAAAACAAAAGTAAATCCTTGAAAGGCACTGAAAAACTGAAATGTCCGAAATCGGTGCACAGTTTTTGATCCAAAACGTAAAATAGTGGGACGTTCGGTGGACGAGCTTGGGTATCGGATAATTTTCGACAAACCAAAAAGGGTTAGAAAATTTTGGTTTTTTGAAATTTAAAAGGGGGTGTTGTACCGGCTCCCGCGGCGCACGTATTAAAGTAATGCAATAGATGCAGCACCCGTTGTTTTGCAGCCCGTCTGGGCAAGCGAACTTGCATTCAGGCAGGCCCGCGAATATATGCGCATGTGCTTTAAAGGGGGTCGCGAATAAAGCGACGACCTGTTATACCGTTCGGAGGCCAGATTTGCGAATTGGCCTTCATTGTTCCGAATTGCTGTCCATTTACTACGTATCAAACCGCTAAAATTACATCCAAGGAAGTTTTCACAATTCGCCGAAATATGAGAGAGAGAGAGAGAAACAGAGAGAGAGAGAGAGAGAGAGAGAGATCAATGAGTTAAAGCCATAAACGAATATACCTTATGTTACACGGTGGTTGCCATTTTACACGTGTAGCTTTGCGGCCTGTGCTCTGATCAATGCTCGGGCTGGGAACACCAGTCTGGACATTTAACATTGCAGACATTCTCATATGTATTTATAACGTACGCAAATTCAAGCGCTACGCGAAACAAAATGCACTTTTTGAAACGCTATAGGTCTTACCGTTTTATGCAAGTAGAAACTGCAGAGTAATACGAAAACGTTCATTCGTAGAATAAAAATCAAACAGAATTACATTTTGTTGTTTGTATTGGAGCATACTACAATATTTACTTTGTTACGCAACGTCAAAAGCGGTGCTAAATTTAAAACGCGATGTAGGTACGCGACAAGTTGGAAAAGTCCGTATTCCCACACGATAAAAACCGGAAGCCCGAAACAGGAACGTTCCAACGGGGTGCGAAACCAATTCCGGATTTGGCACAAACTCAGAAACGTAGAGCGTCCGTCTCTGGAACTCATCCATGGGGATATGGGTAACCATGAAACATACGAGGCCGGGCACGTTGGGGTGTAATTTGGAGTCTGGTGGAAATATCAGAACAAATTTCACCATAAATAATGATCCAATCTGGCGAACGTGTCCGGCCAACGTGTGTCGCCATTGCTTCAAATGACCACTGGGAAATATTTACGACAAATAATTAACTACCCTGGCGCTATGTGGCGGAGCACCATCTTGCGGTCACCAAAAGGGTGGATATAAATGTGCAAATAAAAAGTACCCCGATGAAACGCGCGTACTTTCGCGCCAGCAGGAGGTAATTTTACATTTACTCCCTCGAAAAATCATTCACTTTTAAACAATTTATTCCATATGCCTCGATGTAAATCGCACTCTTTGCTTAATTTCTACAATTTTTTGTCTTATTTTATGGCTATTAATGCTTGGCAGCATATTAGAAAGTACGGCTGTACTCACAGAATGTGCAAGATGAGCGTGGGGAAAGTTATTCACGCTTAATAGTTCAACGATAAGGTGAATCGTATTATTATCCAAGTTTAGACTCCAAGACTAGCTCGTTTTTGAAAATAATCGAGCGATTTGTTAATGGGACCATCGCGTCGTAGCACGGTGTAGTTTTTCTCATTGGAGGGGTATTTCCCGGTTGAGAAAAATCGATTGTGTTCCATGAGAGCACCCGATCTCGTAAACAATATCCGAGACTTGTAGAAGTACCCGACGAATATCGAAACCCGCCATCAGTGTCCAAAGCAGACACTCGGGGGTTTAGTTCATCGACGGTTACTTCGTTGCTACCGGGTCGTCGAATTACTCCATCACTTTCGATATCTACTTAGGTAACAGAATATTTTCAAGTAAAAAAGGCTTCTACAAAGCTTCTATGTAACATATGTACTTATGAAAACGTGCGTCCTATCTAATAAATATCGCAGCATTAATTTGAATAGCGGCATGATAAATGAACGGAACTGCAATAAATCACGGTATAACTTCATGTAAAGTATTATCTTTCGTTGTCAGGGGACATTCTTCCGATTCCTTGAAGATCACGTTGGAGATATTCCATAAACGCTCTACAGTGAAATATCAGTTAGAATAGCTTTGAAAAATGTTCTTCATCTCTTCCTCCATCCTCCTTAGAATTCTTGAAGCGTTTTGCACGTGTAGGCTCACGAATCCATAGATTTACATCTACGGTGAGGGCGAGGTCAAGCGATTCAAATACTTAGGACAATATATTATTTCCGATTTCAATAATTCCCCACAGAATAATAGATGTGCACCGTCATTGTCCAAAACGTAATTTTAGACTTGCGAAATATTCTCATCATTAACTCCATACGCAAACCCTGTCCTCCTCTCAAGGTCCATCCTGTGTGCGGTCATAGAATACCGGGCGATGTTCCATCCCCACGCCCAAGATAAAGAATCGCTAACCAAACATTGCAAAAAAGACAGGACGCGAATAATTATCCACCACAGGACGACCCTTATCCCGTTCGGTTCCCACGGGTAGAGATCTCTCCGTCCCGGTCCACTTAAATAATTGCTGTCTCTTTCAATGAAAAGGTGTTGATTTAAATTTCGCGACGCCAGAAAAATGCTCTCTGCCTCGTATTGCAAATGTTCATATGGTTGCCCAGCCGGTGTGCACGGTGCCCCCCAATCTTTTGCCGTGGGTCGTGGGTCCGTCCTTGTCCTTTGGACCAGTAACGTATTCGATAACAATCCTTGACAAATATACGCAAGTAAATCGTCCCCTATTTGAGGCACGGCTTGGACGAATGCAGCATATATTTTCAAGCTAAAAGCTGCTTTTAATATTTGCTTCTGCGGAGCGTCTGCCCTAAAGGAGCGAGTTGAATTCCTAGATTTGTCAGTCCCAAGATGAGTCTGAAATCGCATCGTCACATTTAAAATTGGCTGCAATCTACGACTCCATCCCTGTCCATTTATCTGTTTCTTTCACGCTCACACTGTCCATTTCTATCGCTCTCGTGTCGGGTTTCTTCAGAATGACCCAGGTTGAGCGGCTGGAATCTGCTTGTCGTCGCCAAACAGGTTATTCGGGAATCGGTTTGGCATAAAAACTTAATTTCGAAACAGGGCGGAGGCGGTTAAAAATCTCGCAAACGGGTTTCTTACTTGAACCATCATCGTCGTCATAGAAAATCGGCAAGGGTTGAACGAGCAGAATGCCAGGTATAAATTATTGTTTTTACCATGTTGGTACTGCGTACATTTAGCAGTGCAGGTAAAGGCGGCGGCAGTGCACGTTGCGGCAGCAGGCGAACATTTATTCGCAAATAATTGGGAAAGCTAAGAAGTATCGTTCGTATTCGGACGAAGTGGATGGTCAACCGAATTAATCGATCTCGTTTAGTTTGTGGATAGGAGATAACCAAGATTACAAACGATACAAATAAACATTTGTTTTGAAGAGTCTTTCGATGGACTTTGGAGGGAATTGGGTCACTGACCAAATAACTCTTAACGGATGAAGAGCGCAACTCCATTTATTAACACATCGTACCCATCTCTGCGTAAACGTAAAAAATGCGAACTAAATCGTAAAATGGTGTATCAAACACGTAACATTGAGTTACACGTTTCCGCGTGCCATATTTTTGGTTTTTAGAGGCGTCACGACTTTTCCGTCATTTAGCGAAACCCATATTTCTTGCCATTTCCGAGATCTCCATTCTACCTATGTTGGACGGGCGCACGTGACCAATAGCCGAAAAGCTAAAAACGGTGACATGATCGCCGAGAAAATTAAAGCCAAGATTGTTCGCCTATTGATCACTAAATTCGAAAATAATTAAATAAAAGAAGGGAGGGGAAGAAATCGGGGTAGGTAAGTTTTTCTAAGTACGCCCTCTATACTCGCTTGGGGCTATTTGGCTCATTGTGACCACAGCAGGTCTTTGTCCGACATTCGTATATTTTCGCACCAATAAAAAATAAATTATCTATGCATATAACATAGATGCATGGCAAGAAATCGTCCGATGTGTTGGCCCTCGAGATTGCCGGGCATAAGTCCATTAGATTTTTATTTTTGGGGTTACATCAAGAACGAAATCTATAAAAGGAGATGTGCTAACCTGGCGGAGCTTCAAAACAGCACTATAGACATTGCGAAGTGCCCGAAAATATGTTGAACAAAATAGTGATATGTTCGCACAGTTAACGTAAGTCGTTTAGTTGTTTCTGTTTGTTAAATAAAATGAAAAAAGCAATGTTGAATCTCATTTCGCAGTCGTGCGCAGCTAACTGGTCTAAAAGAAAAATGTGCTGATAATTCGGTTATTTGCGACTTTCGACCAATATTGCACGTGACCTTTTTGGCCTGTTGGCGATTTTCGAACGTCAAATTAAAAAATACACAGGGCGTTCCACTAAAAAAAAAAAAATACATTTTTCTCATTTTTTCTTAAATGCCACGTTCAGTTGTTTTTCTATTTTCACCATCTCAATCAGGGGCGACAATGGCACTAGTTTGATTATTTATTAAATCGACTTTGTATCTATAATAAAAAAAACCGTTTACAATGGCGCGCACTTAATTAGAACTTGGAACATCCCCTATAAGGAGCGATTAACTGGCCCGTCAGACGAGAGGGTGGTTGGAGAGAAACCGTTCCACAATCGGCATTTTACCAGATAAACCAAAAGAACTGTCCCCCTGTCGCCAATTAGTCCAGTTCCACCCAACTGGAGCCTTGCCGGGTTAAACCGTTCAGTTATCGTTTAACCAAAGGTCGCAGAAATCGAGCCATTCTAGGTTAACATCGGTCGCAGCAGTGAAACTCGCACATATCAATGAAGATGTTACTCGCGCGGCTGTTTTATTTAGGCCGCATATGGCGTCGAAAAAACGCAACTTTGCGCCCCATTTGCGGCAATCGAACGCATGTGTCCGATGCGAAAAGAACATTTGCGTTGCGTGTTGTTGCAACTTGAAGTCGGTTGAATTTCCGACAAAAAATCGAAAAAGTAACGGAACTGGGCAAGCTGCAACGCTGCTCGACATCGGCAGGATCTTGACGGGCAGGTTATTCTACTCGTTTGAATATCGGGTATATCGACCACATGGTATAACCCAGAGGCCAGAGGAAATGCGCCAAGGTCTGCCGTGAATGCCAAACGCAGTTTTCGCGTTTTTATTACCTACATGCACACCTACTTTATGCAACCGGCGAAATTATTGTACGATAGGTACATACGTATACCATGTGGATCCGAGCCCCTACAGCAGGTTTCAACACCATCTCTATTATATTTTTTAGCAAGTTCTTTTGTCCTCGTTTTTCGCATTTGTACAGAATACAAAAGGGTGCGTTCGAATGGCGTCGAAACTTCGCAAGGGGTCTCCCCGTTTTGCGATAGGGGTGTCGTGTAAATGTCGACGTCACGTTTGCGACCTGTTGAGTTCGGATTTGAATAAATAGACCTGACGTTTTCTATTTTGCCTAGCTAGTGGTAGGGTCGTTCGTGGTTGCAATTATGGCTATTATTAGCGAGACCCGAGGCACAGGTTATTTTATTATTATTATTATTATTATTGGTCAATCAGGTTCAGGAGGGTACCAAATTAAAAACTGGAGAATCATGGCCCATACGGGACGATTCACGGGCGGTGGTGGATCAGACATTTACGGGAAACAGGACGCATGCCCCTAGCGCAAATTTGCATATATATATATATATATATATATATATATATATATATATATAAATGGATAACCTCAAAAACGTTGTCTTAAGGCTAGAGGAACAACCTCAAAAATTAGAAATGCGACAGAAAATCACGAACGCAAGGTCCACCTTTGCGAAGACATTGCGATACGTGAAAAAGACGAGTCCCAATTTTTCTGAAGTGTAATTTGGTCGGACGAAGCAATTGTGGAAAAAAAATCATACAAAGCGTTTTTTAATTGTTATCGTTGTCCCTTGTGGCGTACGGTGACGTGTGCGAACTAAACGTAACACGTCGCGAAGTGCCAGTCTTGCACACATTACTATCTGCACGTTTCAACGTGCCATAAACTCCCTTGGATCTATCACACTAATGTGGCATGTCGCGCAATCTACGCCAAATTGACTGGTTCCGATTTTTGGCAATTTCAAAAAAATGCGATTTGCATTGCGACAAAAACTCTACGTTTTGAATTCTCGCAAGGAAGTCCGCGTTTCTCAATGCCTCGACTTTCGTCTGGGTCGCGATATAAAAGTCCTACTCGTGAGTTCGTTAAAGGTGAATGCACTGAACAAAGAATGAGGGATCGACTGCAAAAATGCGACTCTGTCTGCGAACATCGAGATACCCCCAGAGATGTCGTAACGCAATGCGCGTTCTTCACTTTTCCTCGGAGCAAACGGTCCCGTCTGGCATAGTTTTTTTAAGTGGGGTAACCTTCGAAGATAAGCACGGTTTCTGTTTGATGTGCTCCTTAACTACTGAATCAAAATTTGATTCGATCTGATCACTGACGATTCGAAATTAATGTGGTATTTGCAGCCGGCAGCGGCGTTTGCACGAAAGTCGTTTGGCTATTTCGTTTGTGCGCCACCTACACGGACTACGTTGATTATTGCCGGAGAACCACTCGAGAAGTACCTCGGATGCGAGCGCGAAAAAATAGGTGCAAACACGAGGAAATGTATGAGCTGCGTTGAAGAATGAATTACGAAAAGTACCAAACATTTCTCGAAATCCGCAGTTATTTTCTGTAATTTTAGTGTCAAAAACGTGGCCGGCATTCGTTCGCACAGTTACGGCAAGACCGTAAAGCAGATCAATTTATTCCCTATGATCGGGGTGGATTTGCAAAATAAATTATTTGACAACAACACGTCACATAACATCACGGAAATTAAAGAAAATTTTTAAAGTGATCAGTTAAAAAATTGCTTGTTTCAATTGTCAAATAAAACTACCAAAACCGTCGAAAATCGGGATGGGATATGTCATACGAAATATTCTTAAAAATTTCATATTAAATAAAACATTCTATTAAATTATCATTTTGGTAGTTAACGCCCCACTGTTATTTATCTCTTTTTGACATTTATGTCAAAATATAGCACTGGAAAAAAATTTAAACGCCCCCCTCAAAAAAAAAAAAAAAAAAAAAAAAAAAAGAGTCCTACCGGAGTAGGCCCCGTTTTGTAATCCCGACCGCATTCGGAACAAGACTCCAACATCACTGTGCTATGACAAACACCACGCCTCTACTCGTACCGCACCCTGGCAATGACGTAGCGTAAGGCGTGGCTAACCGGTAAGAACCGGCGGTACTTTCTACCCGAGGTCCGGGGACCTTTCTCGAAGCAAATGTGAGTAACAAGTACCCAGTACGTGCCTTCGAAAGTTGGACTCGGTAGGACCCTAATGGAGACCGTTTCTCGGGCGTATTTGAATTCACGGTCGGTCTCCGAACGGTTGTTAGATATTAAGCGCCAAGATTACGAGGTTGGTTGCATACCCAATTGATTCTGGTATATACTCGACTTCCCTTAGTTTAAAGATCACAACCTTTCAGGTTAACATTGATTTTGTGAACTTAACATTTAAATTTTAGAACGACCAATGGATTCAAAATGGATAATTATAAAGTTGTTGCCCTATCGGGTTTGTCAAATCGATAACGATGGAATTGCGCTTGGTTGCTAGTATACAGCGTGTACGACTGGTTGCCTAACGTTCATGCATAACCTGGACATTCGACCACTTGTTTGAATTAATCATTGAATTAACGTCCCCTCCACCTAGCCAAAGGCCACAATCAACGGAGCGATGTTGCCAAGCTATGCCATGTTTTGTAAATAGTAATAAATATAAATATATACAGGGTTACTGGTAATTCGACGCGTCCCTTTGGAAGGTGATAGAGCATGAGGTAAAAAGTGAATTATATGCATATTTAAAAACTCACCAGATTTTGAGTTATTTCATTTGTTTTTCTTCGGGGTCTTAATGATTTCACAGTGATTTTTGAAGAAATTCGTTTTGGATTTTTTTTTTACTTTTGCCACTCGATCACTTCTCTGACATTTTAACATTTGCATTATGTGTGTATTTATTTATTGCTTAAATTTAAGTTAAATTGTTCGTCCGAAGCATTTCGACAATTTTTTTTTGACCACTAATGACTTACTGAACATGGAATACCTCATTGGATAGCTACAGAAATGAGGAAGTTTTTACAGCAAGTTATTCGCATGTTACTTTGAAGCTTTTTTAAAAAATGCTTAGAAGAAGTTGGGGTAGCTGATCTTCAGAAATGACTCTATGAAAGTTTTTGCTCGGAATCTTCACATAGCCTGCATGTTTACAGAATTATTTTACTCCATGCGGAAGATTTTAATGTTGGATAAGTGATCGAACAGCGAAAGTGGAAAAATCCAAAAAGGGTTTCTCGAAAAATTGCTCTGAAAAAATGAAAACTCTGGATAAAAAAAATTTAAAAAACTCAAAATCTAGTGAGCTTTTTGAAATATGTATATACAAGTTCAATTCACACCCTACGTCAGGCCCTATCACTTCCCCAAAGGAATACCTCGAAATAGCAGGGTTCCTGCAAATATACATAGAAGAATTTTTGTATATTTCTTGTTCTTTTCAAATAAATGAAGGTTTAAAGATATTGGTGTATCATTGACTTACCCAAAACGTACCTATCTACCTCGATGCACAAATTTTGAGGTTTTACTACAGTTTACACAGTTTCTAACGAAGGTTTACCCAATTACCTCTGTTACTGACATCATGGTTTCCAGCAAACATTAGAGATCTTTGTCATCTAGTAAATAGCTATTGCGATAATGACGATAAATACGGAAAATTAAGTAACTGCCTCTAACATAGTCTACTCTCCTTTCTTAACTTTTTTCACCCCGTCACCGTGGTCTCTATTGACTACTGTTGACAATAGGTAGACTCTTTAAGGAAATTTTCAGAAAAGCAGTGGCAACACTGGCCAAAGACTGACGGAAACCGAATAAACTAATGGGAAACAACGACCCATAGGTGGGTGCAGATCTGGTAATCAAGCTCTAGGTGGGTTGGGTCGAGTTTTTAACCTTAACGTTAAAAAGTTAAACAATTCGGTTGAATTTTTAAACCCGTGTTAACCCAAATTACAAAAATATATGTGAGTGAGAGGCCTCATTATTCACCTACTTCTTATTAAGAAGAGATGCGGTGGTTGTTTTGCTTGATCGGGTGGTGTTATTTGTCGGTGACCCACGGTCAGTACGAGTGGCAAGCCCGGGACGCCTTCGACGAGGTGTCTAGAGCCATAAGGTCCATCAACAAGGACAATTGTGAGATCCAACACGTAGGGGACTTGTACCTGCCTACGGACACTGTCTCGCACCTGCCAGACGTCAAAGATGTTAACATCAACCCTGTGTTTCCCAACCGAACTCAATTGTTGCACCTGCACAACATGGCTCTGAATAGAGCCTTTTTCTGGTCGTACATCTTACAGAGCAGATTCATTCGACCTGCCATTAATGACACTTATGATCCAGGAATGATGTACTACCTCTTGTCAACAGTGGCAGATGTATCGACAAATAAACACATCAATGCCAGTGCCATTTACTTCTCACCAAATATGTCCTACTCGAGTTCCTATAAGGGGTTTTTCAACAAAACTTTCCCAAGGTAGGTTGGATTCAAAGGAAGGATTTGGTTTCTCAGTAATGCCATCTTTGGTGAGAGAAAGATGGCAGTAATTCAATATATACAGGGTGTCAGAAAATAGAGATTGATAATTTAATTATTCATGTTTGAACTATTTGCTATGTGATAGTGAAGGTCAGAATGATCAGGTGTTCCACACCTTAAGTGCAAATTTAGGAAAAACAAGTTTAGGGTAGCAAAAGGGGGATATGACTCCAGGAAAAGTAACACCCTATAGATTTTAAAGAGAAGTGGACAGAGATTTCATTTCAAAAATAACCATATTTGTGATGTCCTTTTGCCTACTACTCCGTAATATCAAATTCACACCATTATTTTATGGGCAGTACTGTCAGTCCACATACAGCTCGAATAAAATGAATGAATTCAGAAAAATTCTTACACAGGTTTGCACCAAGAACGTTCCGAACAGACGACTTCAACGACCCAGTCCATTTGGAACGAATTTCCACACTGAATACCTTTACAGTTCACGACTTGGGAGCCGTGCCGCCAAACACTAGTGCAGATTATACTTCAGACTACTACAGAATAAACGAATGGTACAAGGCTTGGTTACCAGATCAAGTGAATACTAGGCATGATACCAAAACGACCTATCAGGTAATTTAAAAAAACTCTTCTGGATTGGTACTCTAAATGTGTCTTTGACAGGATGGACATATAAAGTAAAGGAATCAATATACTAAATTTTCTAATTAACAGTATTAACAAACACTCTACATTCAATTGTCCCTGTCTAGAGGGTGCGCCAGATTGTATGATAAAGGCTTACCTGAATTATAGTACTACACATATAATGAATAAGTTTATAGTCTATAAAATACCCTCTATAATAAAATTACACAACAAATACACAGGGTGTAAACTATGTAGGCAAATTCTAACGGGGAAATGTGAAAAAACGAATTTTGTCAAATGTGTGATCGCAATTTTTAGAAATCTATTTACATATACTAATTTTTTAGGTTGAAATTCGCTATGCCAACAACACGAACGAAACGTATACATTCCATGGACCTCCAGGGTCCGACGAAGATCCAGGCCCAGTCAAGTGGACTAGGCCATATTTCGACTGTGGAAAGTCCAACAGATGGTTGGTGGCAGCGGTGGTCCCTATTGCGGATATTTATCCACGACATACGGGATTTCGACATGTGGAATATCCAACGTAAGCTGTTGATCTAAAAATCTCCAAAACGAGACATCATTTATGATTTTTAGGTACACTGCGGTATCAGTGGTGGAAATGGACTTCGATCGTATTGACATCAACCAATGTCCCTTTTCCGCAGGGAATGACAAACCAAATAGATTTGCGGACACTGCGAGATGTAAAAAAGAAACCACAGAGGTTAATTCTATTTACATCACCTTAACGTGTGAATTATGAGTTGTTTCCTTTTAGTGCGAACCAATACATGGTTGGGGTTTTCGAAGAGGAGGTTATCAGTGCCGGTGCAACCCAGGTTATCGGTTACCCATCCAAGTTAGGAGACCATTCCTCGGTGAAATAGTTGAACGGGCAACCGAGGAACAGTACTATAACGGATTTGATTGCAAAAAGATTGGATGTAATGTTATATTTTTGTGTACGTATTTGAAAATCATAGAAAATTGTATTAAAGGGATTCAAAAGCAGCCAGTTGAATGGGAGAAAGCTCCATGGTATGTAAGGGCAATGGAGCAGGATAGACATCCAGAATATAGGTTTCCTATTAAAGGTTCGAGCCCAAAGGTGTTAGACCAACCAGTCATTAACATACATAAAGTACTAGAATTTATTTGGGGGATGAACAAGGAGAAATGCAAGACTTATAGACCGGATGAGTTGATTTTACCAGGAGGTACGTAAATTTCATAAATACAAATTTATAAATACAATTACCAAATTAAACATTACATGGAAATATACGTCAATGTATGACAAATCAAAACTATTTCAGGCGTTATGTTTGGTGCAGAGGAGTTTTTTGAAAATGAAGCCAAAATGGCGCTCCGCCTCGCTAACTTTATAAGTGTTTTCCTACAAGTCTCCGATCCTCAAGAAGTTTATTCCGGCAAACGAGTGGCAGATAAATCATTAACAGAAGACCAAATGATCGGCGAAACGCTAGCTATTATTCTGGGCAACAGTAGAATTTGGTCTGCTGGCACATACTGGGAAAGAAACAAATTCACCAATAGGACTTTGTTCGCTCCCTATGCCTACAAGAAACAGCTCAACTCGAGGAAATTCAACATGGAAGATTTGGCCCGGTTAAACAAGTCCGACGAAGTGTATTTAAACAAGCCATGGTTCAGTTCGCTTAAACACAGATGGGCTTCTAACTTCGACAGTTTGGAGAAGTTCTGGATGAAAATTCGAGTACGGTTCAATGAAACCGGAGAGACCACGATTAAGTACGAACACTTCCCTAATTACTATAGAGGTGCCAGGTTGCACCACGGTTATTGGACGGCGCCCTATTTCGATTGCCATGGAAAGGTTCCCATGTGGAAAATTAAATATGCGGCACCGTTTTTCGGTTGGGACAGTTTGAAGGTCAAATTAGAATTCAAGTATGTTTTTACTTTGCAATGTAGGTAAAAGGATAACAAAAAAATTTGTAGGGGTGTTGTTGCAGTCACAATGGACTTGCTGAAATTGGACATAAACCAGTGTCCAGAGAAATATTACGTTCCAAATGCTTTTAAGGGCACTCACAAGTGTGACCAAAAAACGTCATACGTAAGTAGAGCGAGAAATATTTAAAAATGTATGGATACGTCAACGATATAACATGCAATAAGCATCTTTAATAAGGGGTACTTATTGTAATTTGAAATTTTGACACAAAAAAACGTTTTTTTTTTTAACAAATTCCTAACTTTTTTTTGCTTAGCATCACTTCTTATTATATTGACAAATATTTTACATCATGTAGTGTGTGCCAATATTGGGAAGAGGCTTTGAGCCGGGAGGTTACAAATGTGAATGTAAGCAAGGCTTTGAATATCCCTTCGAAGACCCCATAACGTACTATGATGGACAAATCATGGAAGCCGAATTCACCAATATGATGGACGACAATAAGACCAGATTTGACATGTTTCGGTGTAGATATGCAGCTGCCAGTAGCATACAGACTAATTTACTTGTAATTTTGCTATCACTGATGCTGGCCTTTGGGGTTTTTGGGCACAGGTAAATTAATGCTTTATTTATGAAGCAAATAATTGTTGAGTACAATATACGTTTGAAGTTTTTTGCGCAATTTATGACTGTACATATTTTAGATCTGAAGGCCTTTACAAATTAGTGCCTTTTTATTTTTGTAAAGTAAATAGGGTAAGGTGTAACATAAGTTATCTTTGTGATTTAGCTCGAGATTTCAAATGGAAATCGTCTGATGTTGCATTAGGATTATTTCTCGTATTAATACTAAACCGTCCAAAGTAATACGAATTCGTAAGATTATAAATACTTTTTTAATTATTGTTATCTTAAATAAATGCAGTTTAGCGACTTATTTCTTTGTCAAATACAAAGAAGGGCTTGACCACTACTAAAATTAATAAGAATGCCTTATACAGTGATCTCAAAAACATAACTTTGTACTCCTATGACACATAACGCCGGCGAATACCATATTTTTACACAATGAATTTGGCTTTTCTAGTTAGATTTTCTTAATGGAAATTAGGTCAGAATTAGAATTACTTAATTAAAATAAGCAACAATATATTGCTTTACTTAAATCAAAAATTATATTCATAATTTTTTTTAAATTGTTCAGTTTAAAATAATCCCTGACACAGTCAATTAAAAAATTAGGTAGAATAGTTTGACGGCTGGATGTTGCCTTAAATATACTTCCAAAACCGATTTAATGTGCAATATATGAACTGTCGTGCAACGAGAAGCACTAGTAAATAATATTGCCTTACTTTAATCCCATGCGCATAATCCAAAAATTAGAACTGATTAAAACGTTAAATGATCTGCTTCTGAGCAGCTTTAGATTTAAATATTGTAGTGAGATGTTCTCGATTTTTTTTCTATTTTTATAATTGTAAGAAAGGTTCCCATTTGGCAGAATTTGTTGATATTGATATTGTTAAGATGACTTAGATCCGTCCAACACATATTTCTTGGCTTTTCAGTTTTAATGATATGTAATTTTATATGATATTATGGATAGCATTAAACTTAACCGCACCAGGGTTACAATATGTATATCCACGTGTATATTATGAATTTTGAAATAAATCTTATATAAAACTGAATTCTTTATTTACTTTACCTTTATCCTAGTTATCCTATTCGTTATCCACCACTCATACTCGTTTACGGTGTCTATGGGTAATTATTTTCTAAGGTTTGAATTCGAGGAATACAGAGTGAAAGGGAAAAGATTATTCAATGTTCCGCATCAACTGGGACAGTAGTAGTTGAAACCCGCAAATAAGTTACAAAACAAAGGGTGTTTTTCTTTTAAATAAACCAGTTCACTATTATGAATCAATGTGGTAAATAAGAGAAATTCATACTTTCTTCACATCTAGATTATCAGATTTACAACACTATTTTCTTTTTCCTTATACAACAGACGTCGCTAAAAACCGTGTTCCTATTGATGTTCGATTAAGACTTTCTTTAATCAAACATACAGTTCATATTAAAGTATTCATGGGAGTCGTGGAAATATTATTGATTTTGATAAACTTCGCAACAATGGAAGGTTTATTTTATTCCAGTTTGTAATTTGAGAATCAACTAAAAGGTACCAAACATGAGGTTCAGGGTGAAAATCCTCAGAATTGAGGGGGTTAAGGCGCATTTTTAGGACGATTGAGCAATTCCTGAAGATTCCTGTAAACTTGCGTGAATTTTTGAATTACACGTTTAAAATATTTTCGGAAGCTTTAAAAATTTATTCATCAACAATTGCTCTAAATGTGAAAAGTCCTCAAGAAAATTAGGAAACTCTATGATATTTTTAAATGTTGAATATCACTTTGGAATAGTTTGAATATGCCTCCCCGCCTTATACCACATCGCATGCCTAACGGTGCATCAAAACGTAGTAGTAGGGACTATTTGGTCTTAACTTAATACCATGTCCGAGAGGCAAACTGCCAGTTTGAAGCAGCATAAGTACTTATGCAAAGCCATGCCACATAGCATAAATTAAAATAATTTCTACTTACAACACTCCATGGCGATTTTTCAATTATGTCAAGACAAGATGTCAATGCTCCATGCACCTTTTGATGAATTTTGGAAAACTGTGGACAAAAAACAGATTCATTTGGTATCTTAGAAGTAAACTGTGAATTTGTACATTAGGATCTGTTGCATAATAACGGCTACCTTATCGGAAAATCACGATAATTCACAACAGCTTTTCATGAGAGTTTTGAAAATTTCAACACAAAAGCCACAAGACATGATAATAGATGGTTGTTTCTGTTGCTTGCCAACGCAACATGCACTGAGGCCTACTTATCAGATACAAAATATGTGAAGTTTATAATTTTAAACTTGAACGAGGGAGAGATAGGAAGACTTAGTGGCTAACTACCCCAACATTACTTCATACCTCAACGTTACTTAACACTCATTTTGAGGAAGTTCCTACTTGCTATGACTTACCTTTAAATAATAGCGATATTCTGATAACTGACGCCGTCCAAACTAAACTAATGAACGGCTATCAGGACATGGGAGGCTCGATTTGAAGCAAGGAGGCTTCATGAATGAATATTATCCTGGAGTTGTTGGAGGATGCTGTACACATAGAATAAGACGGAAAGAAGAACAAAATAGCATAATAAGAAAATACAAATATAAACAGTTAGAAGTATATGCAGAAACCGCATTTGAGCATTTTTAGAACATTTTATTTTACACTTTGAAGTGAGAATCGACCAAATAAGAAAATATACCGCCAACCTTATCACCGCGACTTTTCGAAAAAACTAAGATGGTGGATGATTTATAAATAACTGACGTTTGACATTTTTACGTTTGACTATCGCCCTCGTTATTACAAGCCACGAAGCGGAAAGGCAACAGCGCGCCGCTCTACAATGGCTTCCCTCGTGACACATAAATAAATAAGTTTTCAAAAATAGCGAAATATTTACTCGTTTTCTGATCGGTAAGTAAAATTATGAGAAAATAAAAAGTGTTTGTTTAGATAACAGAAGGGCTATAGGCCATCGGATTTTCACAACCTTGCACATCATAGATCTACAATGTTTACTGTCTAACAATCATCGAAGATTTCTGTATCGATTTACATATAGCTTTACCGGAAAGATCATTTCCATACAAATGGTGAAATAAAAGCTGAACACTAACCAATTGTTTTCACCGACTTCCATGGAAATCCGGATAAGCCCAACAGTGCAGTGATGTAATGAATTCTCTTTTGCTTCATATCAACCTGTATAAAATACATTTTTCCTGGCACCTCAGACTCTCCGACAGATAAAAAATATCATTGTATTCATAATTTTTATGGGCAACCGGCCTTAATATACCCGTTACTAATCCTTCTCGAAGTCCTGATCATTGTTACACTCAGTATATATTCGGAGATACAGGGTGATGGAAATCCCCTAACGAGACGCGACGGGAAGTAAATAAAAATTGACCTTGTCCAAAAAACACAGCCCTTTACGCAAAGCGCAGTAGCCATTTAGTCGATATTATACAGAGTGTTCAAAAATTAAACGGCCTCCGTCGTGAGCGTTCGCTGCTCCGACACATAAAATTCTAGAGTCGAATGTCTAGTGGAACGCGACTCTATGAATGGGTGCCTCTTAATTTTAATACGCCCCGTATGCATTTTATCTCTAACGTCAACATTTTGTGCTCGTAGGCGAACGGTACACAGTAGTTAAGCCCCCCTACATTTCCACCGAAAACCGTGATTGACACATGATTAAAAAATCTTGAAATACAATCGAATCGTCCTCAGTGCGGCAACACGGGTGGGACACAGCCCCGATCCGTCGCGCCCTTGGAACGCGCCGACGCAGCATCCCTTAAGACGACGTCGCCGTCGCGGCGCCGATACGAACCGCTCCCATTTCGCCTTCGCGCGCCGACCTGTTCGCCGCCCTTGTACCGAAGAGCGACCACGATGCGCCGGCCAGGGGCGGGGCGACGCTTGGTCGCCCTTGCCTGACAACGCGATGCCGCGAGTGCCGCCCCGATACGGGAACTGATACGGTAATTATCCCTTGTTTCCTCATACAAAAACGTAAATGGCGAACCAGGTGTTGGCCACCAAAAACCACAAGACACAAAACACATTTCCTGCTTTTGTTTACGCAATGAGCTTTTCTTGTTTTCACATAAGTTACTGCTGCTACTGATATTGCTGATGCTGCTGGCGGTCAGTTTCCGCTTTAAAGTGCGGGTTCATCTCCACTTTATAGTCAGGAGTTAGTTGCAGTGGCATATTAGGATTTGGTTATTGTAGTGTGTTGACAATGGTCATATTAGACGTAAGTAGTGGTGCAAGTTAATAACTCTTGGTCATATCTCTTGGCTGATCTTGGTCACTTCGATTGCTGCATCCTGCGGTACCTTGAAGAGCGAGTACTTTGCTAAAAAAAACTCTACAGTTTACAGACAATTTTCAATATTTCTTTAAGTATGGAGCTTTGAGAATTTTTCTCTCTTTATTGCACTCTTTATTACCATTTTTTCTTTATTCTCTCTTTATTGTTTTTCACAGTTTATACATATATCTATATATGTTTTTTTTTCTGCTTTTGGGCGGGGTAAACAAAGGCTTAATTACATGTGACAATCTGACACACCTTCAATGCCATTGTAAAATGCCGATTTGCATGGCAACCTGACCTTAATCTCTCTTCACAGCAGTAAGCATTACTGCCATATTTATTATTTATGCGATTTTTTGTTTGAAGTCACTAGGTTCCTTGCATTCTCGTGAGTATACACTGGGGGGTTTGCCCCACCTAACTTTTAATCAGGCGAGAAGTGTGGATGTACCGAAAGATTGAAATCTGTTAGTGTTTATGTGTAAAGCAACACAATAAATATGACTTTGCTTTCTTTTCTTGCTTCGGCGTTTATTTTTAATTTGCTTTAATTCATTGTTATTTTTTCTTTTGCTTTAAATTTGATTTGTGTATGCTCTAGGAAGTGTGTCATCTAAATATCACGCCTTCGAAGCGATGAAGGTAGCGAGTTTCTCAACAATTACGTTCGCGAATAACAAAACTGTCAATTGACTAATTAACTTAATTGGTGTTTAAAAAGCATTAACGATTGAAAAATCGTCGCATGTATTGCCGTGGGATTGGATGAGAATGTAAATATCTGTCTTCTACTAGACAGATTTGGCACGTCTCTTCAAACCAAGGGAATTCGTTTAAAACGGTTTTTTATTTCTTTCATTTTTAGCCTCAATTTCTTCCCTGTAATTTGATACATTGATAATTTACATGACGATATTACAAATAAATATTTCACATGCAATTTTTCTTTCTCTTTCCCTCTCCCATTTCATGTTGTCTGGTTACCTTCTTTTTTGGTCAGTCTTTTTGTTTAACACAGCATTACTGCCCAACGTGAATAGCCTCCCTATCTATTCCTTACTCTTGCTTCGGTCATAACATTAACCATTTTACTCCATTCTTCCTCCTTGCATTCTTTATCTTTTTTCTTTTCCTTGTTAGTGCCTGTTCCGACAATAATTGATTGTCTTGTTATGTACATTTAACTGCATGTTTGTAATGCATATTTTTCCTCATTGCGGAATTAAAAAAAAAATTTTGTTCCTTTATTGCAATTCTCTAGTTGTTTTATTCACGTCTTCCTGATCGTGTCCTTCCTTTCTCTCACATTTTCCTCTAGTAATGAGCACTATTAGTACCTTTGTAGTTCTAGGTCCCTCTCGGTTGCGTCTTATACAGGGTGTAACATGTCATCATGGAGATATTTGAAGGGACTATACTACTCTCGACAAAAACGACAAAAACGCTCATGGTTAAAAACGCACTATTTTTAATATACAGGGTGGCGACTTTTTATGATTTTTTTTTGCATTGCAGGAGAACATTTTCAACAGTTTTGTGAATTTTGTGTTCGTCATGACATCGAAGAATCCGTGACTTTTTTTTATTTTAAGAAAATTGATTAAATGTTACGAATTGTTTCAAATAGTTAATAACTAAACCTGATAATTTCTTTCATTATTTCCTTTCGATTTTTAATCTGCATAGATAGTGAAAGATGAACGATGAAAGATGCGAAAATGTTGCAACAGACCAAAAACTTGAATAGATGAAGAAATTTTTTTAATTTGGGATCAGAATTCATACAAGGTATTTCAAAAAAAGGTACAAAGCATAAAATAATATAAAAAAATCTTACCCCCTGTATATGGTTATGAATAATTTTGCCATTTTGTTGTACATGAACTTTAAGAGAATGTGTGTACGAAATTTAAAAAAATTTAACTTAAAGAAGTAAGAAAAAAGCAAAATATAATAATAAGAAAAAATGCGAAACTGCCGCCCCGTATATCGGAAATGGTGCGCGTTTGAACTTGGGCTTACCAGCCTTTTTTATTAATTTTCAGAATTCTACCGCCCCCAATAGTTAATGACGATATGTTGCACCCTGTATATATGGCTTTTCTTTCCTTTCATCGCTCCAAACCGAGCCCATCCACCTTTCCTTTTTTTAACTTGTTTATTCCAGATATTTTTTTGTCTTCGTGGCACTGTTAAGTACGATTTGACACAACTTCTGACGTAAGCCCTTGTGAAATTTGCATGAAATGCGGCGATTTCAGGCAACTATGTGAAATGCCATTGCCTGTCGCCTAGTTTATGAGAGTTCTCAAGTCGTTTGTTAGGTGATAATTATTGATATTATGAAGGTTTAGCGCTGTATGAAACTTTCTGTAAATGTAGACGTGAATTAAATTTGTTTCAGTTTACTCAGTGTTCGAGTTGTGAGGCTACGCCCAAAGATACTATCGAATTTGTTGTTTTACTATGGCTACGGCTGTCAGTTCGGAGGGGCCACGAACAGGCACATATTAAGGGTAAGTTTACCCACCACACTCTGGCGATATAATAGACATAAAGAAAATTAAACAGAGAACAAAATAGGTCAAACATTAGGTTACTTAAAGATTCACCTCTTTTTTTAGCTTTCAGCTATGAGTTACGTAGCCGTAAACCTGGCCGTGCAACAACTTTAAGCCGCCAAAATCTGCATTCATAATTAATGCTATTTACCAACCATTCTTCAAAATTTAATTAAATCAGGAAGTTCAAGAGAAGGAATTTTAATGAGTGCTAAAAATGACCCCATCGAACACTTTTTTAACCGTTTTCACAAGATCTTTGGACTAATTGAGCAATTAAAGCAGAGTTGGAACTTCACCTCTTACTTGCATTCACGGGAATAACTTTAACAAAACAGAGCCTAACGTAAGGAGAAAAATTTAACGCGTAAGACCACAAATTACGGGTCGAGAAAACCACCCGGTGTCCCGAACATTTTCGGGCCATCTGGGAAATATTTACCTATGAAAAAGTGAATGTTTATCATACATTTTTGAACATAGGCAAAATCCCCATGTTACGGCACTTCACATAATGATACATACGGTAGGGGCATTTCACATTTTAGTCGTTGCCCTACAAGATACTGCGGAATTTTGATTATGGGGAAATATCTTGAATTGCGGAAGGCCAGAAAGTTCTCTGACACTGAGTCGGTACAAAGGGCAGCATGTTCCCTACATCTTCCTGCAACTCATTCAACTGGATCATTAAAAATCGCTTAGGTATTACACTCTTTGTCCTTTAGCGCTTATTTCATTCCAGACACTCTTCGTGAGCCTTTATTACACAAATACAATCCACAACGGAAACTTCCGTTATCCCGCTCGCAATTGATATGAATAGCCCTACAAGAACTAAGTCATCCAGTTTCCCCATTGACCGCCTCGAAACTTAGCTACTCACGGGCAAAATCCAAACTTCCTGATGCCCTTATTCTTCGCATAGTATAAATACAATCGAAAAGGGAGGTCTAGCAGCTTGAATCAGAATTGAATCTCTTATCACGATGGTCATTAAGGTCTGCCCTTTAAGATGTCGGGTTTTTGGGATCTTACTCAAAACGGTTTACGAGGACCATGATGCATTGGGGCTGTCGTACGGCAAGGGCGAAGGTTACATCAAAAGGAGTTGGAACAATGGAACGTGTATTGTTCTTCGGTGTAATGTTATGCAAAGTAGGGCGAGATGTTGCTTAAGTTTAAGCGATAATTAGTTTAAGTGATGGATTCGACGCTGATTAAGTAATCCGGTAAACCGATGGCGCGTTGATTAAATTTTTTCATATCGGTCCCAGCTACAGGGCGGGGACAGGGCCGGCCTTGGCAAGACCGTCGCCCAATCTAATGAGCCCGGCACTGGATGAAGGGGAAGTGTACGGTGTCCCTCCACATCGCCGTAATAAGGAGGAATTTTCTTGTAATGCTGACGACGAAATATTACGTCTCAAAAATGGCCGGATTTAAATAATAATTGGGCTTCTCCTCGGCCTCCCCCGCACCATTACCATGCGTCCCGATTTCTGGTTTCCTGCCAGCTTCGAAATTTGGTTTCCGGATTTTCATCTTTATTGAAAGGAAAGTTTGCTCCTGACACGGCTCCACTGTTTAAACTTCATCTTGCACGCTTCGGTTCATAGAAAATGAGTCATTCGAGTGAAAAAATTTAAGACACTTTCAAATACTCTTTACCAGGGAATTTTGGGGGAGGGTTTTTTTTTTTTATCTCGGCGGAGGGGCAATAATGAACAAAACGGTCTTCTGCTAGTTGTTAGCTAAGATATTTCGATGAGTGAGCAGAAGCTCTTTCCTCAGGCTAATTAGCCGGTTAAGGGCCAAATTATTGATGTGCCGTTAACTTTAACACCAAATTAGTGTTCGTGGAAACAAAGAATCTCACCAATACTAATGGAAATTAACCTGCGCTTGATACCACATTTATGATTCCGTCCTTAATTAAAATTTTCCCCTTCCAGGTGACTTGGAGGATTAGGCCTATCGTTCGCCTCCAGCCATCGCCCCCGACTCAGACGATATGGTAAGTAGCATAGTTTTACGGCCACCTGGAATGAATCTGGAACATGTCCAGAAATTATTAGTAGTTCTGGCAACATGGGAAAGAGAGGAAATAATTCCGCCGCAAAGCTTGGTCTAATGGGCTTTCGCCGAGCGAATCGGCCCTTTATCCTGCACATTTAAATTTAGATTGCCCAGCTTTGACTTTGTCGAGATAGGAGATATCCTGCGAAACATGATAGGACTATCTACAGCCAGACCAACTGGACCGATTTTCTTTTTTCTATTGCCACACCATCCCGGCAGATGTTGCTTGTTTAAGTGGTAACGAGATGAAGAATCGAAATTCGATAATCGGTTTTGTTCCATGTTGGAAACTGATCGCGGCGACATTAAACAAAACGAGATGCGGCATGTTTTAGCTAAATAATCAAGAAATCGGGCACCAGGATAGGCTACAGAAATGTTTTTTTGTAGGTGAACACATTGTCCCATCACAGTGAGTCAATTTACTTTCGTTAAATGGTAAACATGTTTTGTCAAGGGCGCTTATTTACTTTTCCTACCTCTTTGACCAGAAACGATATCTTTAGCTTTAGGAATATCCCGAGATTCCATTTTACCATAAACTTACAAGCGTTCAAAAATAATAACTATTATCGTAGTCGCAAATCCTATCAGCATGAAATTGTGTATTCTAACAGAAAACACATTTCTAAAGGTATTTAATAAAAAATCTGTTTAAGAAAGGCATCGCATTGAATTTTAGACCAATATGAGAGATTTAAAAATTCACATTGTTTTGGACCACTGCACACTTTCGCAATTCGTAAGTTTTGTACGATCTATCGTGATGACTAATTTCTTCATTATTTATTCATCTAAATATTGAAGAAAGTAGTCATCGCCATAGGTGATACATAAAAAGCAGCAAAAAACGTCTAAATCCCTGATAACCCATCCAGCGGTCCAATATATTGAAACATTTTTAATATTTTATTCTTCGTGAATTTCAATATGAGTTTTATATACGTTTTTTTTTTCTAGAAGGCACTAATAAATGCTCGATTTTTCTATTAGTACTTGGTCAAGAATTCATTCAGGTACCTGTAGGTCTCCTAAGTAAAATCTGTCCTTGAACTCATCTGATAGTTTTCGATTATTTCTGCACGTGAATTATGTAGTTATCCGTAATTTCTTTTTTTTTTTTTTTTTTTGATAACGATAGGAAGGAAAGTTTGGGATAAGGACATGCAATTAGGGACACGCTATGGCGGGATAAATATGCATGTTCTGGAGTAGACAGAATATTTACACCTGCCCCAGTGATGTCTTTCCGACTATTCAATGAGATGTTTTTAATGGAAAAACTGGAACGCCACTGATTTTTTTAATTAAGAATATATAATATTTGGATATTTCATCAATTCTTAATAAAAAAAAGACCTCCTAGTGTTTTGGTGCTCGAGTAGTTCCAAGAAAAAAAAATTTAATTTTCTTTTGGTAGAGGTAAAGGACATGGAGACTAATGTGAAACATGCCTCATCACGAAATAATTCTCTTCTTCCAAAATACGATTCCGTTAAATTCTGAGCCATTTACACGTGTAGAAACGTTGGATGACCCCACGAACGCCACTGCTGTAGGTGGGTCGAACAGGTATTCTGCCTATATCCGGACACGCACATTTGTAACGCCATAACGGGTCTCTAATTTCGCGTCCTTACCCCAAAGCGTCTTTGACATATTAATTAAAAAAAGGAACTTAAACACCCTGTATTTTGGAAACGAAGCGATTTCGAACCTTATTTTATTCGACCTAAATAACTGTTTCCAAGCGCTCTGCATCGTTTGAAAGCCTGTCGGCATGTTCATGAAACACCTTGTATAGTCGGAGTATAGGTTGTTCGCTCCGGGTAGGGCTGGTGTCCTTGCGCGGTACCGAATTGGGGCCGATAGATCGACCATTACAATATCGGGATTGTAACGATGCTGCGCTCCAGCCCCGATTGGGGAGCCATTATTTGGATAGTTCTAACGCGTTGAGAATGCTGGAATTTTTAGAACTCTAAATGCACCCGGTCGGGAATTTTCGAGAAAGTTCCTGTTTTCCGGGTCGATTCAACAGGAAATTGAAAGTTAAAATTTTCAAAAATTTCGCCGCAACCCGAGCCGACCAGAACGGGTGACCCAGCCCAAACCGGATCTAATCCAGATCAATGCGAATGGGACGTTTCGGTGATTCGGGTGGCAATGTTCGATCTTCGCCAGTACGAGACCAAACGCATCCGATAATGCCACCTTTTAGTACGTTCGCAAGGGCCGCAGTCCGAAGATTGGCGCCCTTCGGGGGCAACCTTTGCCGCGGTATACAAGTCAAGTGTTTCACTCGGGAAACGTACCCGTGACCGTATCGATTAGAAATTACTCGTTCAACATCCTGCCTCGACAAGATAAACAATTTCGGAAACTCAGCATTCACATAACGCAAAATCCCCTCACTAATCAAAATAAACCACTCACGATTCTCCTCTTCCATCGAATAAATTCTGCTCGGTATTTATCCAGTAGATAAAGATAAAAATGCCAGCCGAATTACCGAAATATATCTTGCTTTATTCAAAGTGGCAGAGGGAGACCGGTATTTACTACTTACATTTTGACGAGAAACACAAAAGGCCGCCACCAAAAAGAACCGGAATGAAAAACAATGCTGGATTTCGGTCAATTTGGGTTTTTTACTGCCGGAATGGGCTTAAAGGATTCCACTGGAAATGATGATATACTGACGATGGGCTAGTTTATTCCCAGATGGGTGTGTCTTAAATGAGAATCTTATCGTTGAAGCCTGTCTTGCTTTAAAATACGTCCGGCTCGTCGTTCGGTATCAGTAAATTGGGGCTCAAATTCGGGCTATTAACCGGCGTTTAACGCCGTTCCCTATTTAGGCTAATAGGGCTTTATTGCTTTCTTTGTCATAAAAGTCTTATATTTGCCCACGCAACTGCGACAGGTGAGAGCCCACATGTGGACGTTTTATTGCTGCCATAAAGACAAAGTTATGAGGGGCGAAATAGCTTTTGATGCTGCCACTAGAACTGCAGAACGGCAGCAGGACACGCATTATTTTTAGGTGCTGTCAAAGGGAAACCTAATTGGCCTTCATAAGGAAAAATCCATTATAAATTCACGGAACGGACGTACGGACGTAGAGTTTCTCTGCAAAAAAAAAAAAAAATTATTTACGGTACCTCGCAATTCATCATTGTTGTGGAAGCAGCGCTAAGAAAACCCCCGAGGCGATGCCCAAAGTAGAGATTAATTTTTTGAAACTAATTTATTTATGTATTCAGGGAAACGGGCAACATTTTGACCATTTGTTATAAGAATTAAACTAAGTTGGTGGTTATTTAGAGTTAAAACTTTTTTACGTTTGCGTCCCAACCAAGCAACAATGATGAATTGCCAGGCACCGCAAGTAATTTTTTTGCACAGGAACTGTATGTCTGGAGAACATTTCACAAGAGACAGAAAAGTTTCAAAATAAAGTCAGCTTGTGGCAGAGAAAAAATTTAAGTCATTCATACGGGGGGTAATAAAAATGTTAACTTTTATTTACGAACCAGGTGCTGGTTTTAACATTTCCTCACGTTGAAATAATATTTCGCTCACGTCAAAACGCGCTAGTTCGTGTAGAAACTCTCAGTTGCGAAATTAGTGAAAATCGCCGAAGGCGTTTACTAATTATTTCGAAAAAACGATAAGCAACATTGGATAAATGTGGGCGAGTTTGCTGAGAACGCCTTATTTTCAGTCAAAGAATCTCAGACCAAACCTTACAGAGTCATTTCAGGGACGCCCAGTATAACGCGCCCGCATTTACTGCGGCTGCGACATACCCAGGACTTTTACGTAGACATTTGACACACCGCACCATCTCTCTCTCTCTCTCTCTCTCTCTCTTCCGACGAAGCTGAAAGGCTTACCGTCCCAACTTTTCTGAGCGCTGATGACGCAACCGGCATTTTACCACGGTTCCAAAGCCAACGCCAAAGCAAAAGCGCAAAACATTCCTACTAATGTCTCCAACGGAAAAGGTCTCGATTTATCATTTCGAAAATTGTATATCCCTGCTATTTGTCGCATTACGTCGAGTATGTTTTTCTGGAAAGGGGATCGAGGAAAGGAGAATTGCAACAATCCAAAATGTCTGAATAATGCAGCAGGAGGCAGGGGGGCCCTGCGGAACGTCGCGTCGAGATGGTTTCGAGTGGAGATACGAACGTAACCGATAAAATTTCAGAAAAGAGGTTTTTGATGCGCCGAAAGGTTTGCTTAAGTGGCGGGTTTTCAAAAGAGTTTTATCCCGATTGTTCCGCTATTTTACGAAATTATATGCTAATAGCCTGATGGTGTCGATAGATTATTGGCTATTGACTAAATTGTAGCAGATAAGGATTAGGAGAGTGTGGTTCTAAAACGGTGGAATGGGGATTTGCGCTGAACTCGGAAAATGGAAAAATTACATCAGGCGAAATGAGGAGCTGAAAGAATCGGTTTTACATCTCATCGGAGTATCATAATAAGCTTGGGCATCGGGACTTCCTGCCAAAACTCAGGCTACTCCCAATATTTGCCATTTTTACTTTTTGTGCCATCTTTGAAGCGCAATATATTGTCACTGATGCTACCGAAATATACAGCGTAACTCTTAAATAGGGGTTTTCATTTTGACGCGAGGTAGACCTAGAAAAGTGAGCAAAATCTTCATGTAAAATTTTTTCGAACCCCGGAAAACGACCGAAACGCATGCGTACAAGTAAATTTTAATAAACAACAGAACCTTTCACTGTCGCTCATTTCGGGACACTCTATAAAAGGTGTTCCAAATTGCCGCCCGTTTAACGAGTTAGTTTAATTTACACAAATTGTCACTCGCCGTTTCCACAACTATGTACAAGCCGTTAAAGAAGGTATTTTTCCTCAAATCATTTCTGCGACATTTTCTCTCCATTCACGCAGTTCTGCCACTGTGTTAATTTTATTAAACATTAAACTTTCCATCCAACTCCGCGAATAAGAATCCCACGAGCTTAGGTCTGGCGACCTCATAGGCCACCTCACTGATTCATTGCGATCTATCCATCTGTTCGAAAATTGGTTATTAAAAAAAGTCTTCTGCCGAAGCATTCCTCGTGAAACGTACTGGATTTTCCATTATAATAAATTTTGCACGGATTTCTATTATCTTCGAAAATCGACGATGGTTTTTCGGCAATCAATCATTTCGGTCATTTCAAAATTTTTCGAAAACGTGAGCAGTTAGGGCCTCTCGGTTATATCTCGACTAACATAATTACCTAGAGCGTTCCCCATTTAACCGCAACTCTTACAGTTTCCGAGATGCTGATAGATGTAAGCCAAGTCTTGGGCGCACCGTATACCGACTCCAGACGCGCCAACGGGAAGAAATTCAAATTTATATTGCTCGGAGACTACAAGAGCTCCCGATCAAATATAAATTTCCATAAGAAGATAACCTGTCCAAATTTAAATTGAAACATAATAGCGAGTGAATACTGAGCCTTCCATTATCATTTAAATGTTATAACTTTAATAAATAGGCACGGAGGAATATGGATTTTAAATACGGAATTATTAAAACCTTTATTGAATAATTGACTTGAGTGGGAATGTAATTTGCGAGGTATATTTTACTGGATGTGGAAAAAATTTTTAGCCATTTTCCATTTGCAGCTCCGGTACTCAAAATGTGTTATGAAATGGCACAGCAGTAACACATTAAACATTAATTAATCCTCAATGTTTGCGCTAAATGATTGCTCATTGAGACACTTTAGTGCTAATATAATCCCAAAATACTATAATATTAGTTCAGCCGTTTCAACTCCCATAGCTATGTAGGATGCGTGTTAAACATATATTATGTCTCTAGTGAGAAAAGTAACATATTCTCGACCTGCTATGCATCGGAGCGATGAACAAGAATATCATTTTCCTCCGAAATACACGTAACTACTTTAAGTATGTAAATTATCTGTATATTATTATAGTAACGGCACATCGGCATATGTTAGCGATAATTCGTGAGTTGTTAGGTAAACCAATCGTGAATCTAGTTGAACCAATGACTTTCGTGACGTTAAGACAGGCCAGAAAGTCGTCGGTTTTATGCTGATGCTAGAAAATTTTGCTTCGCGGCCTTCAGCAGTCTTGCAATGGTATATTGTGCTCCTAGTAGGGAAAAGCAAGACGTTCTCGGCCGCCGATGTGGGTTGATCGGAAGCATCACAGGCCGAGAATGCGGCTAAACATCTGTACGGGGACAGCTAGGCGCACGGAAATATTTTTTCCTGTCCATTACACGCGGGACGTTCCCGTTCTGATATAAAATTATCAATCCTGGGGTGTTACAGAAAAAACATAACTATAAACGTCACGTTAGCACCGAATTCATCGGCAAAATTATATGCGCTTATTGGAACAATAAAGGCAAACAATAAAATAACCACAATGCGATAAATAGTATGCATATTGCAGCTATCATTGCTCATTTTCGGGACATAAAAATGATAATAATTTTTGTTTTATTATCCATAAAATCGCGCTTTTCCCTGATTATGATGTTGTTATTGTCTCACTTGGGAATATAAACGGTTCTGAGCAGAGAGAGAACTACGGAGAACTATTAAGCAACGATGGGTAAATGCTGCAGTGGTACCAGTAGATTTTTGTACCCAGAGCGCAAATTCGACACCCCACAGCTCCCACAAATTACACGCCCTTATGGCATTCTCTATAGCAAATTTAATGCAGAGCTGGCATATTTCCAGGCTACATCCATACTGTTTTTATGCTGGCAAAACAGATCATTCTTCTTCTTCGCTAGCAATTGCTGTTTTTTATCCCTTTTTAAGATATTTTCTTCCTCAGAAGGTTATCAGCAATAAAAGTAAGCGGTCACTCCCGAATTTTTCATCTAACCGCAAGTGGGGAAAGAGACACATTGCCGCACGCTGGTGGCAGTCGAACGAACGTCGCGACGCGGCGCTCGGACGGCAGTCGATTTTTTTAACAATATTTGCAATTAATGTTGGACGATATCCGAAGCCTAGTGTCAATAAATTCACAAACTAATTTTAACTGAACAAGAGAAAATGGCGCTCGCTTTGTCCAAGAGGGGGTAACTCCGTTATTATCGGACGTATCGAGGTGAAGGGAAAAACGGAATGTTACAAAAAACATGCAAACGAAATGCCAGCATGTTTGGTCCCACCCGGTATGCAGTGGTAACAAAATGTGGCTAAAAATCTTGGAATGGGTGTGATTCGTAAGGAATGGATCTGCAATTCTGCAACTTATCGTTAAAATTGCAACCCAAAGGGATAATTCACGCATTTTAATGAAATTTTGTGAATATACTGACAGCACTATACAAAATAAATGATTTCACATGCGAGTGGGCTACAGTCCAGAAAGTCTTTAAAATTCGAACAACGGGAATAACCACCTCCTGAATTTTCACCCTCAGCAACTCATCTGGTCATGCTTTTAGGCAATTGGTCGATTTTCTCTTGAGGAAGTGTATCTCAGGCGACTTGAATTGAATTTCTTATCTCTGCTAAAGTACGTCGTGGGCTCTCCAGTGTAGTAACTCCTCTTCCTGTCACGTCTCATACATGTTCTATGGGAGAAAGATCAGGAGAGCGCGGAGGCCAAGGAACCACATTAACATTGCGACGTTACAGAAGCACGTTTCCAACGCGTCGAATGTGTGGTATAACCATTGGTTGCAGCACTTCTTGTATGAATTCGATGCATCAACTCTAAGTGTTGCGATTTTTATGATAAGTGGTATGAATGAAAAAGTCATCAAAATCGGACGGTTGTTTAGAAGTTATTAATGTTTTTCATTTAACGTCGACGTTTGAAATTGAACGTGGACGCGTTGATTTTAACATGAATGTCTTGGCACATTTTTAGTAGCGCGATAATTTTATCCAGCAGTTTAGTTTTAAGAGAGAAAACTGAAAGTAAATGAAACAGTCATTAAACTCGAAACCATATTTTCTGTTTTGATTGGTAATTTCACAACACCGTAACTCCGACGCTGCGCAATAAAAATCCCTTTTACGGCCTTTGTTGTTTCAAAAAAAAAAAAAAAAAAAAAAAAAAACGAATTAATGAATCCCTTCAGACGGACATACGATCAATCTTATAAGCTAATTCGGGCGTTTTTTTCCGGAAGGAGATCTATCAATTTCGGACAAGATTTAAAGATTCCACTCTCATTCAAAACGATTCAGATTTAATGAAAACGTCAACAACCATTGTCTCCTCTCTGGGGCGTTTTCTTAATTCCCGAACTTAAAACTGTCCAATTTAAATTGCGGAGTTTACTAAAGTCCAGGAAAAACGAATTTGAGTTAATAAAGTTGTGCTTCGGTTAAAATACAAAATCACAATAAAAGAATACAGATTCGGGGCCATTGTTGCTCGGTCTATTGTTTTAATTCCGTTGTCGGGACAATAATAGTGTTCATTCACTGGGAGGGAATATTATTTATGAGGAATTTTTGTTTTCTTAATTAAGAACTTGGATAATTGCAAGAAGAGTTCGCAAAGCTCTTGCTTTACTTGCCAATTTACGTTATTAAACATTAATTACTTTCTGACAATGCCCTAATCACCCTCAAGATGAATGAGCGAAGAGGACCGACGTTGGTTTATTAAGATATAACGAGGCAATCCATTTTCGAACAATACTCTCAGAAGCCAATTAAATAACTAGACTTCAATGCGACTGCGATCGCGTTCCCTCTCACACAATATTAATCCCCAAATACAAATCTTCGACGAAATCCGCTTTATAAACTCCAATAAAAAGGGCAAATAGAACTAAAAAAGGCCCTTTTGTGAATCGGTGAATAATTCGCGTAATAAAGTGTTCGCATTCGGCATTCGGGGGCTGTCAAAGGATTCGCAAGTCTCCCTCGAAGAATATTTATCTTTGCCTTTGTTCCACATTACATCGAACAATCGAGGTGTGGCCCACACGACCGAAACATCGATATTTCTCGCTCAAGACGAACCCATCGCCATTCGCCATCGTGTATATGGCGATTCCAAACTGATGAGCTCATTTAAAGCCTGAGAGAGTTATAAAACGTTTTTTTCAGTTAGAAAAAATAGTCGTTCGTCGAAAAAGTGCGGAAAGTGGAGCTTATCCGCACGCCGAGACGCGACGACACTTTTCGCACGCGACGTTTGTTGCAAATGTATACCGGGTGTATTGGTAGGCCAATCCGTTACCCCGTGATTCCTTACGTAAACACAACTAGACTTTTTTACGGCACTTTATTTCTTGGCACATTATACTCATTACACGAGGTGTCGAAGTCAGTAAAAAAAATTCTTTTGTTAATATCTTGGGTGTTTCTTTGACATATTTTAATGAAATTTGGCAGTGATGTATAATTCGATCAGGCGCACATTTCCCATGATTTGAGTAAAACATTTTGAAAAACAACGGGGAAAACGGGGGGCCGAGTGCACGTTTTCCCCCCACCCTTTTTTGCACACGCCAATGGTGCACTCGTTTAGTTATTCAAATTAGTTGTTTATTTATCCGGATCTCTTCGATCTGGTAAAATTGTGATTTACAACTTGCTTTAGAAGATACTTCAGCTTGTTGCTCCACAATACGTGGCTTCGATTTTTTATCTATATAAGGACATAGTTCCAAAACCCAAACGATTGCCGTTTTGGTACTTAGCGCACGTTGCACTTATTAATGTCTTGATTTTTCATTTGAAAAGCAATCGTTCTCGTGCTATACTCGGAGTGTTATGGACAATTTGTAAAATTTCGCGTTCCTGGCATACTTAACTAAATAAATAATGGAAGCCACGTATTGGAGAACAACAAGCTGAAATATCCTCTGAAGTTAGCTATACATCACAATTTTCCCAGATTGAAGAGGTCCAGATAAAGGAACAACTAATTTGAACAACTAAACGAGTGCACCATTGGCGTGTGCAAAAAAGGGTAGGGGAACGTGCACGCGGCTCCTCATTTCCCCCTATGTTTAACCGAATTTTTTTACTCAAATCATAGAAGATGTGCGCCGAATCGAACTGTACATCACTGGAAAATGTAACTAAAATATGTTAAGAAACAATCGAATTATTGATAATAGTCTTTTTTGTTCACTTCAACACCCTGTGTGATGAGTATAAGGCGCAAAAGGAAAAAGTGCCACAAAGAAAGTTTAATTACTTTCGCACATGGAATATTCGGCTGGCTGGTTGGATTGGCCCATTAATACGAGGCACCCTGTACTCTATCCGCTGGTTGACCAGCGCTGCTACACAGGGGATCACGAAACTAGTGTAAAAATTTTAACCGTATTCTAGGTTAAAAACTATGGCAAAACGTTAATATGGACATAACACCCTTGCAAAGACGCTTCGTTACCCAGATGTCGCTTAACTCTCTGAAGCGCTCACTTTGGCTCTCTCTGTACGCCCGTGAATAAATTTCTGTTTCCCTCGTTTTCATTTTTTAATATTTAATTTATTTTTTACTTCGAAGACCCCCCCCCCCCCCCGGTATGCCCTTGCAGCAAACTATCAAGTAAACAACCCCGATCCATTACAACACTAACATAATATTGAACCATAAATCCTATTTAGTTGCAAATTTTCACAGCTCTATCTGTGAGTTGACTGTTTCGGGGACACAATTAATTATTAGGACCTAACTGAATTTATAGGTTCTAAAATCACCACTCACGCCAGATTAATCAACAAATAAATAAATGTATATATCTCACTATTATGTAGTTTCATACGTGGTCTTTGCAATTATTTATGTCGGAGTTGGTTTGGGTAATGTAGAAACAATGGAAACAGTAAGGGCTAATTTAATTTAGGTTTGCGAGTATTTCAAGTATCGAACTGTACAGGGTGTCCGTTTCTGGAGCGCGACCGCGGGGACCTCGGCCAACGTTGGCCGGCACGTTCACCAGATCTTAACCCATTAGATTATTATTTGCGAGGAGTAGTGGAGACCTCACTCGTGAATTTTTACCCGCCCATGTCAATGAGCTGCGAAGGAAGACCCCGCTGCAACTTTACAGACCAAGATCAGACGGAGCGATGTTGTGAGATCAATGCAGAAATCAAGAGGACGCAAAGACCGTTACTCGGAAGCGGAAAGCGAATCCCCCGAACACCTCTCACGATTTCGCTTCTTTTATCGTCGCCAAGATCTCCCAGCAGTGGAGCTCAAGAATCGGACGCCCGGTATAGCTCCCGTGTTACATTGAAATGTGTTTGTTCGTAATAAAATTTGGCAAACATGCGAATGGTTTAATGGCTCTATCGACTAGACCACGGCCATTTGCCGTGCCTAAATTCTTTATTTATAGTTCTTTGTTGAAGCAGATACAACCGCGGGCAGTTTGAGCTGTCGGTATGCGATCAAAGGTCCGGAGAGATCAAACAGCAACCGGTCCTAAGGACCGAAGATTATGGATAAATGAATTTGTTAAAACCCCGATTAGGGCTAATACACTCCACGCAGCTTTTGAACCATTTAGTGTTGCAACGAATGTTTTTGTTACTGCAAATTTGAAGTTGCAATAAATTTAATGGCGTCATAAATATTTTAACATGCCGCGGTTAGTAGAAAATGTGGTCACGGTTATTAATGAATCAAATTTGATTAATCTTAAAATATCTTTAGTTTCAAATTAATTAATTTTAGATCATATTGATAATTTAAATTTTAGTTTGCTTTGTCGATTTTCTTTTTTTTTTTTTCAAAGTGATTAATAAAACAATTAACTAATAAAGCTTGTCGGACGGTCCCGGGATGACTGTACAGATTACTCTACCGACTGCGAGATTAATTCTCCTTTGACTGCTCCTGATGGTTGCAGCAGCTTGTAAATTGGTATTTACGTAAAATACTCTCCATCAAAAATCGACAGAATTTTTCGTCAAATAAATCGTCAAAGCGTCTTCCGGATCAGGCCTTTCCGGGGCATTTTTCAACGTCACAGTCCACAATGGCCTTTAAAAGTGCATTTTCAGAGCTCGGCAGCCTTCTCACTTGAGGATGTGATTGATAGTTAAAATATAAGGCGGGCCATCAAACTACGCTCTGTCGACACCTTGTCGGGCTGCTATTGAATTTTTTATTAGTTTTCAGTTTCAAAGTGTTACACGGGAACTTTTTCGAGTCCAATTTGTGAGAGCTGAGTGAATCAGGCCCGACACGGGACGGAAATAGATGAGGAAAACCATAAATTATATCGGTGCAAGAAAGCTAACCGTTTTCTCAGCGCTTAACGTGAGCACATCATAAACACATAAATTGCCTAGAGGCTAGATTGATGAGCTTCTATCAGACTTAGCAAATGGCGGAATATATGTATGTTTAAAGGAAAGATGGGAGAGCAACCGCTACATGACGAAATGGATTTTGGGCTAATATTGTTCTGCGAGGGAATTTGTCACCGTAGAAATCTACACTATTCGTCGCCCGTGAGCTTTAACCTCTTTTTGTGACGACGTGAGTTTAATGGCGGCAACATTAGAATTGGGAATAAGACAGATCGCCTAATAATCCACGCATATGAATAATAAGACCACCTTTGGTTCGTCGAAACGTTCTACACGGCCGGGAACAAAGCGATGCATTCTGCACACCACCGCGAAAATTGTCAGGGAGGTTTTTGCTCTTTCGTTTGGCTGAGACCTTGTCGCGAGTGACCAAATGCGTGGCGAACAGTACGGGATGTCCGCCTGACGGCCCCCCGGACTCCTATGAGTTTGTGATTTCATTAAAAAATCGATTGTGGAAGCGTATACGAGGCTAACGAAGGTAAGTTTTAAAATTAGTGATAACCCTATAGGGTGTTTCGGCGTCCCAAAAAAGCGGGGCGTCACAGAGTGTCTCATCTGCATCGACGTAATTGATTTTTTTTTTAATCGCAAATTAACTCATGGAGGTCCGAGGGGCTGTTAAGTGGACTAATTTCAGGTGTAATTCTGAGACGGGGCTGTGATGATATCCTTCGTGTTCTTGCAAATTTTTTTCAATTTTAAGCTAAGGCGGCCCATAGAGCTTCCTCTCTGCAGTAATAAAGGGTTTTATTCTACCGGGCGTCCCCAAAATGGGCTATACCAAATCTCTCCGCAGACGCCTGAGAACGAAATACGATGAATTCACCCAATGGTTTTTCAAACCGCAAGACGCCAAAGGGGAAATTTTCCTCTTCGTTTGATTATTTTTTGTAATGACGGAATGTTACCGGACAAAACCTCTTGTTGGGGAGTTTTTGAGACCACAAATCGGAATCCAACGATATTTCTACTATATTGAATAAAGGACGCCGTCGATGTTGCAAAGCGCTCCGGACCTGACTCGAACCCCCAATTTAAAATCAAAACGAGCTTCCATTTCCAGTCAGTCCAAAACAAACTGACCACTGCATTTATCGACCATCCACAATATATGAAAAATCAAATTCTATGAGGCTTCCACTTCAAGTAAATAACAGGACGAATCACTACATGTCAAGGGAATGTAATTAGATTTCCAGAACGAGTGGCTATCTGGATCCAAATAAACGTATTTTATTAATTGGATATCACCTCGGTGACGTAAATCATTCGATTGGACCAGACACATTCGATCACTTTATGCGTATTGAAATTACTATGCTTTGATGTATTAAACATCACGTTATTTATTAGTGTTGCTGATGCGGAAGTCCTTAGTTTCCATCAAATTTACGGTTTATTTAATTTAAACTATACAGCGTGTCCCTTTCTGCATCTTAACCACGTCAATCTCGAAAATCACCCGAGATCGGTTAAATTGGGACCAAGTTGCGCGATTCGGAGGTCAAGGAAATGCCACTTCAAAATTCGAAAAATTCCGACGGCTCTCAGAACGATTCGAAAAAATCTAAATTTCCAAAAAAATGTTATTATTTCTGTCTCGGCTTCCGTTCCAACGTGAAATACGTGATTACAGTTCGAGGCACCCTATATGACGATCCATCTCTAAAATCTCCCAAAATCTTTCCACCCACATAATCATCTTTTCCACCGCCACCATCAGGCGATTTTATGAGGAATAGACATACTGAAATGGCTAAAATGGTCCTTGCTCAAGGAGATTGACTTTATTCAGCATCGGGGGATGAAAGGCGTTTTCGCAGTTTTAGGGCGCGAAATTGGAACGCGCCTCGGAGGCTGATGACCCTGAAGGAGCGACGACGACGACGCTCCTCGAGGAAAGGCCACGCCTCGGACCGTGACGTCGATTGCATTGGTCGTCTGCAGTCGATTTGCTTTCCAATTTTCAAATGGAAAAACTCTGGATTGTTCTTGTGTTTAGCCTTTTAATCTCTGATTTTTAGGTAGATTGGCCTATGTAGTTGAGGAGCTTCCGGGTGGATAATACCTGTCAAGTACAGGTTAAGTCGTTCTAACCGTGCACTCTCTTATTTCCATTTCTTATACCATCGAAATGTTAGCGCAGACGGACGGAACATGTTTGACTTATGGCGAATCCAGACACCCACACCCGATGCGCATTCGGTACGACAAAGGTCAGTTGTGACGTTGGTGCGGGTGCCCGAACCCGCCATAATACTCTTCTTGACGAAAACGCAATAACATTTGGGAGAAAGCACTGAAGGAAAGAGACAACTCAATTCAGCAACTTTCTGCTTTTGAAACCTGATGGTATCACGTAATGATATATTACTGATCCAGCTGGTTTTGAGGCTCGCGATGAAATGGATTGGCTCCATTCAATATCGTTAATAGCAGTTTGAAGATCATCTTCCGATTTGAACTCGCAAAATTCAGAAGCTTGGCCAAAATTGAGAAACCAGGAGTTAACCTTCTTTTAAAACTGTGTATCATGTTCTCATACATAACCCATCATATTCCGCAAGTAAATGCGGTTTTATCTGTTGTCTCTGCACATTCGGTTATTTTAGAATTTTCGCCGAAGGTGCCTCTAGAACGCCATAATGGTTCAAAACAATTGAATATCTGTTTCCGCGTGGTATCGTGGATCCCTGGAAAAAAGTTAAAAATGACGATCGAGCTGTAATTTCCGAGTTGAACGTCAAAAGTACAGTGACTCGAATCGAGGTCAGTGGCGTCGATACCAAATTAACTTTTATAACGATACCGTAAAACAGATTTGAATCTCACATTGTGACGAAACAATCGGCTTTTCCTTTTTTTTTCTGTTAATTTCGGTATTCATTTAAAAAAATGAACTTTAGCTGTTTTTTTTTTCAATTTAGATCGATTTTTTGTATTCAATGTTCCAGGTCCATTTTTGGAGTCAAATTTCTCTCTGGAAAACCCGAGTCCAAATTATAACACTTTAATCACCTATTAGAAAAATTACGTTCGTCCGTACACGTTCAATCATTGTCAGCTCCACAGATTTATGTTTCATAGGAGTATCAGTTTATCTGCTACTAGAATCGCATTGGATCAGTTTATGGGCCCAAAAGACTATCAAATAATCAAATCCCACATAAAAACCAACCTCCGATTGAATATTTATAACATTTTTAACGAAAGAAAATAGATTGCAGACTCACTAGTCTTGTACCGTGGGGGCTGCGACTGCTACTTTGAGAGTGGCTACGCCACTGTGACATCCTCGATGACTCAACAAATTTTGACCAATATTCTCCGATGTTGTTGCACAATTCGGTGATTTCGTGTCACATTTTAGTTTTCTTAAATATGTCAAGGACCACAACCGATCTCTAAACTTCGATCGATATCGTTACTAATAAAGTGTAGTACTACCGGGTTTAAAACATGAGCTAGAAAATTTGCAAATTTCGTGTCGTCTAGCAACGTTTTTGGCTCCCCGAAATGCCCTTAAAATTCACGTTTTCGAACGTGAATCACTGAGCCTTAAACGAACGGTTTTGCTCTCAGGACACTACACACTGTCATTAATGAAGTCCACAAGGAACTTTTAACTCACTTAAACGAGATACAATCGCTTCGCAGATAACACTGGCGGGCACACCCAAAAAAACCCCTTGCATTAACATTAAACGATGAAATCGCCATCCCGGGTGAAAAAGTCTCTTCTCACATTATCGTTTAAGGTGATTCTTCAGTTAGCCTGCAAGGTCTTGACGTTTAACCCTACTGTCTGGACTCTGGACAGGTGTGAGCCATCCAGGTCAGAGATTTCCAGATTGTACTTGTTTCCCCAGGTACTTAAAAAGGACCCGCTCTGAAAAATGTATGGAAAAGGCGCCTTAAGAGGTCATCAATTTTCAGGCGAATATGTTCCATAAAATTATCGTTTCCCGTCTCTCCTCATACATATCATCTGCATAATTGAGGCAAACTAAAAGAAATTAAAATGCGGCAAAGAGTTTACTTTAGCTTTTCCCGACAGAGGCGAGAGAAAAATGGTTTTTCGTTTTTTAAAAGGCCTTCATCCGCGACGGCAATTTTTTTCAAGTTTTGAATTATACCCGGGATTCATATCTTGTTATTCAAATTTATCCCACAGCAACGATTAATGGATTCTTGTCATATTACTAGCGGACTCGGAATACGTAACCGGATATTAACAAATGCCGGATTTTTAATTAAAACCAGATTTTTGCGTCACCGGTTTTGATTGTGAGAACGGGGGATTTTCTTTCGGTTTGTGGCAGGATTAGCTGGGGAATCGAACGAATTTTGTGTAACCAATTTGTTGGAAAATAGCATTTTGCGGGAGCGAAGAACTGGGTCTCTAAACGTAATACATCAAACCCTAAACCTCCACACATCACGTTGCAACCATCTTGATTCCCTAAACGATAATAACTCAACTCCAAGAAGGCCCCTCTACAAACTCATAAATTTTAGAGCAACGCCGCGAACGCCCTCTAGCCGACGTCGGCGGACGCAAGACGCCCCCTATTATCGGAAATCGGTTTATTCTCTTCGTCCTGGGCGTCGCGACGCCAACTCGTTACCGATAAGGGGATAACGTTTTCTAAAAACCTTCGCGCCGGATAATAGATGGCGCTGTACGGGCGTTGCTTGCAAATATCCGGTTTCGGGGATCTTGATAGATATGTTTGGGGATGTAATGTATGCACGCAAATTTATGATCTCGGTTAATTATTCAGATTAGAAATCGTGACGTTTTAATAGCCAAGTTGACTGGAAGCTAAGATAAGACATGCCCGTAATGACTTGCGAATAACTAAAAAGAGAATTCCATAATTTAACCTTATTAGAATGTCACTTAGTTTATTTGCTCCCCTTGCTCTCAGCCCTTCTCGCATTTTAATCTAAATTTCGAAGGGAGTTCGCGTTACATCCAGAGTTGGCTTGTGGGAGCGACAAGAAGTTTCCTTAAAGAACTTAACTAGGAAGCAAGTTTCCTCATATATTTCTTGTCAAGCTTAAAATTGTTAAGTGGAAAAGTTTCGGTGGTGAGTATATTACGTTTTGCAGACGTTTTCTTTTGTTCGCTGTTTATTTTCGAGTGAGTGACAATTTTGCGAAGGCACTTCCTAACATCGATTGATTGCGATTTCACTAAACCCTCAGAAGTTGCACAAGAAGATCCTGTGATTTAACAGTATTAAAAGTTCGAGCGAACTTCGAACGGTAATAGAGGTCGTCAAATTAAGGGGCGCTTGTCTCTGAAGAAACGGCTCGAAAAGTGCTTAATTACTGCTTTACAGGGTGTTAAAGTGCAAAAAAAAAAAAAATTATTGACATTCCAAAACGGCTTTCCTGTCTACTTCCGAATTTGAGATGTTGCTTCTGCAAGTCGTGATTCTCCGAAAAAAAGTAGAGGGAGAAATTTTGGAAATCTCAATTTAAATTCAATTATTTTGTCGGGCACACGTATTTTGCACGAAATCGTGCCCTCCGTCGCCTTAAAGAGTGATCTCATATAATAACAGTTTTCTTGCTTTTGAAACTTTTGTGTAACAGTGTCCCCCAAGCTCTTTTAAAACAGAACCGGAGCCAATCAAATATTTGAACAAGCCGTTTCCTACGCCATTAGTTCCCCATCGGACCGGACCTTTTTCCGACAAGATAAATTGTAGCACGGAATGTTGTGTAGGCTGACGAGAGGAAATTGCTGTTTCTGACGATGAACAAAGATAAAAATACCCCTCCATGTCGACCTAACTCTAACAAGTCGCGTCTAGCATTCGATAATGCAAATTAATGTGTAAATTATGTGGATGGTTTGAAGGGGAAACATTCGACAAATCGATGTTTGAATGCCTATTGTTACCAAGCTTTCAGTCCAATAATAATTGTTTGATTGACTGAGCAAACGGAGAATGTGGCTTGTGTCCAGTGCAATTTAGCCTTTCAACTATCCTGAATGGCATTATAGACATATGAGTCAATATTAACTAACAAAGCGATCATATTAATTTGACTCGTTTGATGGATTAATCCCCTTTTGAAATATCTCGGACTTCGCGGTTCAGTAATAATCCCATTCTAGGGAGGGGGTTCACTTGTCCTAAATGATCTGCCTAAACAAATAAAATAAATAATAATCCGCTTGAGTGACCTTTGGTTTCAACCAGATGGCGCTTCGCTCGATTATTTGTCCGAAAAATTCCCCGGTAGAATCACTTCGAAGAGTGGAGATGTCAATTGGCCGGTATGTTTACCAGATCTTTCCCCGATGGACATCTGTTTATGGGGAAATTCAGTTTGAGATTTGCATCGACCTGCCAGAACGAACCTAAACGCGCCACACATCGTTACGTCGCGAAATAATCCAAAGAGAAAACGAAGGGTTTTTTTCAAAATTTCTGTTTTTTCGAATGCCCCCGAAAGTCGTCGGAATTACACGAAACATACACATGTTAGAGCAAACCTGTTACAGCTTAATTCGCCGAAGTTTGATGGATTTTAACGTGTATACCTCAGTTTGTATAACAAAATTACGTCTTACTTCCTCGTTACGATGGCGTTAACTTAATTTTAAGATTTCGAAAACCCATTTTGAATCTTTAATGGTTTACCTTCCCATCTCGCTGCTATTATAACTTGTCAAAGGCAGAAAATCCTATTATCCCCACTTAATAATCTGGAATATTATTAAGGTTGGTGGGTTGGGTAAATTTTAGATTGTTATGAGCTGATAAAAGGATTATTTTGCCACGTGAAAGTACATTTGAATACGTTTAGGACCAATGAAATTAAATCATTAAGAGATGTTATTAATTTCTTCTAGGACACAGTATGGCCTCAGATAACCGGCACACCTCAAAGGGAAGAGTCGTACTGTCGATTTTTTGTCTTCAAGCAATCTTCATTCAGTTCATTATCGGTAAGTAATTTGATATGGAAGTGAATTTGGGGTAAAATCGGATAATATGAAAATGTCGAGCGACAAACGTTAAAACTTGAAGCCTGTTTCCGGCCGTTTAGAATGTTTAACTATACAAGGTATTCCATCAGGAGAAATAGATTTTTTTGTAAACATTATTATTACATTTTAAGGTTCAGAATTTTTTGATATTTATTTGCGGATTATGCGTTTTAACAGATACCAGGAGACACTATTTCAAGTTTACCCATTGACGACAGAGATGTTCAAAAAAGGAGAAATATTCAATTCTCACTGAATGACCATGTACATAACCGTGAAGGTATTCAGACCGGAACTTTTTCGTAGGCAATTAAAAATTGCCCTTTAATCACAAAACTATAGCGATTTAATGTGTATGAATTTTTTCGGAACATTTCACTCTTGATCTTAAAAAAAAAGCAAACCGAGCGGACTCGTCAGGCGACTGTCCGTTATTTTTGAGCCAAAATGCATGTCAGTGTGTGTCAGTAGGTCATAAATGTTTTGATTGGACCCAATGATTACGAGAAAGCTAATTACCCCTGTGACACAATGACAAATCCACCGATTTTATTCTCCGATTACCCACTATTTTTAGACTAATGTTTCCATTCACTACCCCAACAGCGAGGGTTGATTGTTTCCAGTTGATAACTTCTCCTGCTTTCCTAAGTTTGTAAGCTGATTTGGGGATCGAATTGCGTGACCGAAAAGTGCAAAGAGTTAAAATATAATGACTCCATTATACTCCCTTATATGTATTATATATATACCCTTCCGAGAGGGTAATTTGAGTTAGTCGAACGCTCTAAAACTCAAATCAGAGGGCGAATTATTTTAATCGGTCGTTTTGATTGGGAAAGTTTTATTACTTGACTTCCAAGATTGTCGCTGGAAGCACCTTTTTATTTCAGGCGAAACGAGCTTGTTATTTTAGTGTAATTTGGAGGAAAATGTAGAGAGGAAGTACATCACAGTCAGGACATCAAACTGATATTCAGGAGTATTATTCAACGAGGATAATTGTAAATCTGCTCTATATCGGGTATACGAGTTTTGAGTGAATTGTACAGGGTGTCCCTGAAATACCTGTAAAACGCTTGATCAAAAATTCTTTAAGCAAAAATATCCTTGTTTTTTTGCCGCCACAGGCCGCCCAAATTTCTAAATTAATATAATTTTTCGAATTAGCTGCAAGACGTTTTTACCTATTTTCACTCGTTTTGGATCTTATAGTTTCATGAAGAGACAAAGTTGAACAAAATATCACTCGATGTACGGAGTGAATTATTAAAGAAATCATGTTTCGGTTATGGCGAGAACCGACACTTTTCACCTCACCCGTATATTTCGAATTAAAACTTTTTTCACGTTTTCTTCCGGACTAAAGAGCAATAATGAATTTCAAGGTACGGTAAATAATTTTTTTGTAGAGAAACTGTATGTCTGGTGGAAATTCAACAAGAGACGGAAAAGTTTAAAAGTGAAATCACCTAGCGGCAGAGAAAAAATTGAAGTAATTCGTAAAGGGAGTAACAAATATAAAAACTTTTATTTACGAACCAGGTGATGTTTTTTTATATTTCAAAACATGTCAATTTATGTGGGAACTCTTAGGTCCAAAATGAGTGAAAATCGGTAAAAGCGTTTAGCAATTATGTCGAAAAAACGATATTAATTTGGGAACTTTAACTTCCCGTAGCGGCAAAACGAGGCAACATTGGATATAGGTAATTTTGCCTAAAACGCCTAATTTTTGATTAAGGAATTTTGGGTCACGCGTTGTACAGTCGCTTCAGGGTCACCGTGTATAATAATGCCGGAGTATTGGAATTTGTTCTCGTTTCTATGGAAATTACCCACGAGGCGAAGGGGCCAGTGCTTGGATCAATTAGTTTTTATGAAATATACCGATTTTAAAAAAGTCATGTTGACATGAAAACAATGTACTTTTAATAGCTGATTAGAAAAATAAATTCGTGAAGCTTCACCGATGAGGAATCTCCCACACTTATTGCCGTTCAATGGCTAAACGAAATTAAAGCCCTTTTGTTAGGCGTACAAAAGACCTTAAGGGCTACTCAAATAGGCGCTACGGCCCCCGCAAAAGACACCGACGTTCTCCTATCGTATAACTTAACGTATCCAATCCTACAGCGTTGCCACGACAAGAGGACTTGTAGTCTGCGAAGACCACGCATAACAGACAGATGGACGTCGCTACAACCGAAATTTCCACTAGACGGCGTGACGTCATCACGTTCTTGGCCCGGCTGAAGTGCCCCCTATAGTAGGCGCCGGGGGGCCTTTCCTAATCAATATTTCATGTGCGAAGTTCGGCGCGCGCTTGAGCCTCAAAACGTTGTCTCATCGGACCGGGCCTCCAGTTCTTCGCTCCCCATTCTGACACAGACATGTCACCTGCCGTTTTTTACCACCTATCCGCGCTTATTAACTGAGTTTTCTGTCGCTTGTACACCCTTCGTAGCACCACTTTGAAATGGAAAACTGATCATCACCCGTAAAAAAGAGCGAACTTCAAGTTTAAATGTGGAACCTACGATGGCAATTTCTGTAGATTTAGAGTGCTCCAGGCACAAGGACAAGAGAAAACAACATTGCCCCGGAACTAGTGAGGAGTTAATTTTACCAGTGGATAAAAATCACTTTTTGGACCTAAGACCTTCTAAGGAGCGGCTTGTATAAACATTGGGAACTACAAACATGGAGAAAAACCCACAAGAAGTATGCATTTAACTGTTTCTGCGGCCTGGAAAAGAGATTCTCGTGCTGAGGCTTCGCATCCGGGATCAGTTTTAAGCTTCGAATCTCACTCCAGCGTTTTTTCAAGATGGTGGCCGTAGCTGTGTGCTGTATTTTAGTGTTTTTAGCTGTGTTCATTGTGATTATCATCGTAGTGGGACAAAGTGTCGGAGATCATCATCCGGAAGACTAAGCACGATGCAAAATTGATTTGTGCATCGGCTGATATGAGCTTAATCCAGGACCGTTGGGGCATAATCTATTTTCTTGTAAAATGGACTACTGTAGCTACCTAAGGTCAGTATGGGTTACCCATAACAATGTCAAATTTCGTAGTGAATAACACGCACCTCAATTTCATCGATACTTACTCCTACACAAAATGTCAAACTATTGCAATTACATTTTGGTCTTTTATGAAATGTAAATTATACAGGAAGCTGCAGAAATTAGCTTTCAATTCTCGTTGCAGCTCTAACGATTTCTGAGCTTCAGAACTCAAGCCTCTGTAATTTATTGACACCTTACATCACATTCCTCCTTATCTCTTCCTTTCTAATTCGTCTAAGATCTCTTCTGACCTTCTTGCTTTAGCACTTTAGAATTTCGAGTTCGATTGTTGTACCATCTAAATTGGTCTTGGGAAGATCAAATGATATGTGGTTCAATATTATTTCTGAACTCGTTTGCCGGGCAAACCCCGTTTTTGTAAATTGCAATTTAACATTATTTTTAGCTTCGAATTTAGGTTTTCGTTTCTCCTTCACGCTCCCCTTGGTTTTTATTAATTTTTCTCACAACTCTCGTCAATCAATTATGTCGCATTTCCACCATTAACAATAAGTTCGATGAGAAAAATAATTGATCAATTATAAGAATTTTTGACTCGAACAGATACGCAACAGTTTAAGAGATTTTGAAGGAAACCGGCAACAAAACTCTCGAATTTCCAAACAATCAATTCAGAATCATGAAGTAATCGTGGTGTAATCAATGGCACAACTCTGCAATTATTTGATTAATTGTTTTTCCTTCGGCTTGCGGGGATTAGCCACGGGATTGGCTGATTAATTTTAAAGGTTTTTGAGCAAAATTCATAATATATCTCTTGATTAATGGATTAATCCGTTAAAGTCATTAACTAATTCAGTTAATGTCAGCCATCAATTACGGTGAATGTTTCATTTTCATTTCGCCCATGCCTCTACTTGGCCACTTATATTCTCCCTTAATCACTTTCCAAGTTTACAGAATGTCTCTCCTTCATGAACTGGAGAATTTTATTATTCTATTATGGCCCGTAGCCTTAGTCTTCCAGTGCAATTTGCACATTTTTCCCGGCTCTAAAAATTCTTTAAATCTGGGAGATTGGCAATATGGAATATTTGCCATAAACAAATTTAAACGTGTGTTGCAGCGCTTTTATGAGAGATGCGATGGTTACGAAAATTACATGGATAATTGTACTGTTGGTGGCACAAATGACCGTTTTCCAATACCTACATATCATGACATTGCTCGCATAGTCCTACTCCTCCTCTGAGCCAAAATGTAATTGCATTAGCTCCACGAAAATTTTAAGCAACTTTGCTTCAGTACATACTTAACGAGACCAATAATCGTTGTTGTTATACCAGGACATGGAGGTAAATCAACCGAAGACTGACTCAAAGAACACTTCCAGCAAAGTACGGTCGTACTTTGTTCTTCTAGCGCTTTTGTCGACCTGAGACATCACCTCAAAGCACCACCCGTACTAAGAAAATGAAGCTTCTGGACACGCTCACTTCTCTCTCTTCGGGCATATCTTCTTTTCCTGCACAAAATGCTTCTAGTGGCGGTGTGTTGCATATTCATTTTCTTAGCGGCTTTCATTATAAGTATTATAGTAATTGGACAGCACAATGGAGGATCTAGTTCTAGTGTCCAGGCAGCACATTAGAGTGAACCTACTTGATGCGTAGAAGTCTCACTATTAGACTTAGTTCTTATGCAAGCGAAAACTGTAATCTCGTAGAAGTAAGTATACTCAGTAGAGCTTAGGTTTTCCTCGAGTTGACTCTAGCTAGTTCGTAGCTATGTCGGTTACTATGTACTTGGCTGTTGGATCAAACGAATCTATCCATTTTAAAAGTTGACATTGTTCGTTTACACCTGTTCGGTTTCGTCTTTGTATATGACCGTTCTTCAAGTCAAAACAGTTGTGATAAACATATTTTCTAATAATACTCGACATGTCCATAATGCCTGTGAATTTCTTTTTAGATTTAATCTATTACTCCGACTTTTAGGAAGGTATAAACGAGTGATCTCTCGGCTGTGTTTCTAAATTGTATAGCTAAAATGATCGTTGTTCATATTCATATTGCACTGACTTATTGTTTTATAGCTCAAGGCACTATCATTTCGTTTTATTTTAGCCAATTAAATTCCCTTTTTTAACACGATTTAATCACTTGCTTGTTAGGTTTGGAATTCGACATGCAGTTGGAGCAGTTAGTCAAAGAGTGATGGACCGAAGAGATAATTCTTAGATATCGGATCTACTGCTCTTCCCTAAAATATTTCGTTCGGTTACAATGATCAAAGGCCCATGCTCTTCTCTAACGGCTTTAACCATCACGAAAAAGTGCCAAAGACTATAGATTCACTTTTCTCTTGCCTGTTGCACACGTCATAGTTTCCACTCAGCTGAATGGTTTTCGTGTTAGGCACATCACTAAAACTCATAAACCCATAGAGGGTGAGTTACGTGACACTGTACATATTTCTACCAAGACTGACAAGAAGAGCGTCGAATGGGCATTAAATAGTTGCTTGCATTTTTTATTGTTATTATACAAGGAGTTTTACACATTTGGTCGCAAACTGCTTTTGCCAATAATTGTGTAATGCCAGTTTGCAATTTTTGCATTTTGTGGCAAAAGAGTACAGTGTTGTGGATGAATAGTATAACGCATTCCTCTTAGGAATCTTGTTCCACGGTGGAAGTATGTACGATACCTCATGAATCACCCTGTACAACGATTTTCTGCAAATTTCTCTTCTTTAACAATCAACTACCCACAAATTAAAATTTAAAACTAAAAATAGAAAATCTTAGATAAATCACAATTTTTCATCCACGGTAGTTGTGCGAAAGTGATCTAGGTCGAAGACATTTTATAAATTACTGAATACGTTACGGCCCTTATCTGCTTTTAGTGTGACTAGGATCATTCTAAGTCACTCAACGAATTTTCCTTGAATATAAAGAAACTTGTTAGAAATATTCTTCTGTGCCGTTTTTCGCTGAAAATCCAATTGAAGAGTTAGAAACAAATTTTCATATTTCAACAGAATTAGCTAATCATTCTACCTAGTTTGTTGATGTATGAATTGTATTACAATAGAGCACATCTGCAAGCAACATATTCGATTTGGTAGATCCTCCATCTCAATAACCTCTAGTTCGAGTATATGTATTTATATCACCTTGTAGATTCAGGTTATCTGACAACGCCCCTTTAGCCGCAAATTTGGCAGAAACATGAAGTAATAAGGGCAGGGAAAAGAAAAAAGCAGAACCGCCCCCGGATGCGATCGATCCCCGACGCCAGAAGCTCAAACAGCTCTTAAGGCTATTTTCTCGCTCGCGACGACGAGAATTTTAAACGGTTTAAAGCTATCCAGTATTCCCTGCTATTCTCTAACTCCTTTTCTCCACTCTAAAGTAGTCCGTAGAGCTTTCGGCTCATTTATTTAATTAAGAACGCTGAATAGTGCTCGGCCCTTCAGATACAAAGAGATAGCTGTTTGGAAACAAAAGCTTCATAAGCGGATTTTCTCGAGATGAGACTTATCCAATTTATTTTTCTATTCTGGTAAAACTTCTTCTGGCTTTTTAAAGGAGATTCTTGATGTAAGTTAGATCTTTTATTTCAATCTAGACACATCTTAAATCAATTGGTATTTAAAATGTCATAAATTTCGATATGCTGCAAAAACCTCTCAGACCATATTTTTCCACTCAATAATTCTTTAGAAATTATTAAGTTTTTGCTATTCAAGATAGAAATATTTTGGATATAAAAAAAGCCGTTTATACAAGGTGTCTCTGAACATAGTGCCATAAATTCCAGTGCATATTCTCATTCCCAAAATGTGACACAACTTCATATAAAAATTGACTTTGAGATGGGGAGAAATATTGTTAACGTTTCCGTATATGACAGTATTCATTAATAATGTTTGGTGATGAAAATGGTAATGAAGCATGAAAATACAATAAAATTGATAAAAAAGAGTTTTAAATCTGATGTTTATTTGATAAAACATAGTATTCCCCGATTTCTTAAATCTCTAAAAAAAAGCTCTTCGACATTTCGACTTCAGCAAAAGTACTTTTTTTTATATAAATATATTTATTAAAAATTTAATATTTTTCCTACAAAATCATAGCTTGAACAAAAAGATTTAGATACCTTTTAAATGCTGCCTTCCCCCCACTGTATTACCCGCCCATGGAAAAATTTGGCAATTTCTTTATGGAGACTCAAAAAGAGCACAAAAGTTATAATAAAGCATAAAATTTATTTAAATCTTGTCGAAAAGTTAGGAAAATATTAATAAAAAACCATCCTCAGGAATCAACCTTTCACACCCTGCATATCGAAAACGAAACACTTTTTGACATATGTTTACACGAAATTTTCGTCATGTTTTGAGACCTAGAATAAGTGGGTGAATTTATGGTACTATGTTTAGAGACACCTTGTATATTCATGGTAACGCCTATTTCGACATCGATACCTACGAAAATATCGTGACTTCTAACCCACGCCCTCTGACTCTACAGTTTTCTTGTTATAAAAAGTTCACTACTTTGACTTTTTATTAAAACCTTCTTTATTTTCGATTAAAGTATTATGCGAAATTGCAGTAGGAAAGTTGGACGACCCGGGATGAAACCTTTTTGTTGCTTTCTTCTTGGAAAAAGTTTATTGCAATTTTTATTTGCTATACGCAGAACGATTTATTTTGTACTGTTCCTTTCGGTTCATTCTGTACACGAAAAATCAGCTGTTTTGTCCCGCTACTCTGCAAAATGTTCCCTTTTGGAAGTTTAAACTCGGATATTGAGCAGAAACTGAACCTTTTCTATAAGTGGACTTAAACTGATCGTGAGACGCACGAAGCAATCACACTCCTGAAGAAAATTTCGGATAACTTCGAATGAGTTGATCATAAGTATTTAGAAAATTAAAAAATTTTGCAAAATTAACTTGAACTGGTTCTTTCCAATACCTTCAACTAACCCGAAATGAATGAAACATTATAAAATTCTCTAAACTTTTCCCCTATGGTCTCAGAGCTTTAACTGACAATTTTGTAAAAAAAATTGTCCCGTTCAATCGCCCTTAAACTTTAAGTTCGATTTTTACTTATGGAGAATGTGGGAGTTAGAGAGATGAAAAAAAAAAAACAAAAAAACAACGTCTTAAGCTATACCACAAGATGTCCATGCCCGCGTCATGTAAAATTAACAAAAAGATGAAAATGGCCAAAAATCACCTTCAATCAACCTGAAATACGCCCGAACCAATCATGGAGGGAGATTCCAGAATTAAATTCTGGCGAATATGGAGAATAACTTTTAAAAACCCTCTTATATTCTTACTTAATCTGAAGTGACCAAATGGCCACACGTTTTGTTGGTATGATTATACATGTATAGAAGTAAAATCCTCAATTTATTCACCTTTGTAACCTTTAGCTTGAAGCTTTTGAAAGTTTCCACATAAATGGACAGATTTCTTTGATTCTTCAACCCCTCTGACCCTGCACAATTCATTTCCCTCACAAAGGACAAAATTCCCTTGCAAATATCAAGAAAAATCTCATTTGAAACCTCAAAAAAGCACAATCTACCCCTACACGATACTCTCAACTCCATTTTGTAAATTATTGTATACACATACTATTAAACTAGTTGTTGAGATTATTAACTGTTGAAGATACTAATAAATTATTAAGTATTATTGATGTCGCTTAACGTATGTAATGTTACGGTAATGTTACAAACCCCTAAATGTAATCTAGGTTTTAGTGAATCGTTGTTGTCTGTTGTTGTTACAGTAAAATAGTTCCACGCACATATACAGGGGGTCGGGTTTATGAAGTGCACTAAACACATTTCGACCGTTTTAGTGAAGCTCCCAAACCAACAGCCCTGATATGCCCTAACTAACTTAGTGGCTTATCCAGAAAATTAGACTTGATGTTTAGACTGTATCAATACAGGGTGTTCAATATGGTTTTATGAAGCGACAAAATACGATTTCAAGGCGATATTGCCGCAGAGTTGAACTTGCCATGTTTATATTCCCAATATCCAACGTTATGTTACGAAGCAATGGTCAATTAAATATTAAACATCCTGTACCTACTCATATTTAATGTTGTATTATTTATTACGTCGACAATATAGGTGACATATATGATATATATTTTAAATGGCGACGAACATGTGTGGGTTGAAATATTTTAGATAAAGCCGATTGAATTTACATGCCTCCTCTCTCTTGAATCTATAGATCTACATTAGGAATTCTGACTATTACTTGATGGTAAGATGGTGGGTTATTGACTGCTTAGGGTAGAGATTTCATTACTTAATGGTATTCTTTGGAAATTAATAGCAAATTGGCTCTAACTTAAATCCAGTCCAAGGCAAATTAAGTATACTATAAGTACCTACAAGTATTATTATTAAAATCTAAAGTACGAAACTGCCATTTTGCATTCTCTTAGGTCATAATGTAATAGTCGTGCCATGTCAAAATACGTTCAGGCATGTGTTTTCAATTGGCGGTAAACGTTACATTACCTAAACTCTTAATTTTTATCGTCGTCGAACTTAGAGTCTGACTTACTCAGTATAATTTGTAAATTTTATATTTGTATGAATATATAAACGAGTAGGTACTGAAATATAATATTTTGTAGCAATTGCGTTACTCTTTTTCTATCCCTTCAAGTATTTTACAATATTAAAGCACAAGAGCTTCGCTTTTCAAATTTAGCCCGAAGATTTTTTCAAATTTTATGCAAGTCGAAGAGTGCCATAACATCGTAGGCTAAGACGTTTCCCATATTTATCGTCAAGATTAATTCCTTGCAGCCCAAAGGGTCCTGAAGGGCGTACGCATGACGACGATGCAGGACGAGCTCCTCGAATCGGTACTTTAACGCTCAATATCAAATTTGATTTGGAACAAAAAACCTGCACTGCACTGGCTATCTTAAGAGTTCGATCGTATCTAGAGCAGGGTTAATAAATATTCTGTTTTATACAAGGTGTCTCCGAACATAGTGCCATAAATTCAAAGACGCATTTTACGTGGCAAAATGTCACGAACATTACATATAAACATATATCGAAAGGTGCTACGTTTTCGATGTACAGGGTGAGAAAGGTTGATATCTGAGGACGGTCTTTTATTAATATTTTCAAAATATTTCATGATAAGTTTATGAAGTTTTGTACTTTATTATAATTTCTTGTGCTTCTTCTGAATCTTTATAAGGAAATTAACACATATTCCCGAGACGGACAATGCAGAGGCGCAGTGCTTAAAAAATACATAAACGTTTTTGTACTTAACTTTATTGACGATTTTATAGCAAAATACTGAATTTGAAGATGTCTACACAAAAAAAAACGTATTCTTGTTAAAAGTCAAGATCTCCCAAAGGTTTCGAGAAAATTTTGGTTTAACGAATCGGTGGATGCTGCATTCTGTTGAATAACCATCACATTTAAGATCTTTTTTATGCATTTTTTTAACAATAATTGTAATTACACATTCCGGCGACAACACAAAACTGCCAGGCTTCGTTAATAAATGCTGTCACGTACGGAACTGTCAAAAGTGTTTTTTTGTATAATTTCAAGGTCAACTGGGTTTTAATAAATAAAGCACGAAATTTCACTAATTTATTTCGAAACGTTTCGAAAATATAAATTTAAAAAACCGTCTTCAGGAGCCGACCTTTCACACCCTCTGTCTCAAAAATTAAGTCCGTTCCGATATACACACATCCAAACAAAAAAAGTATTCGTACAACCAAAAAAAATTCTGTAAACCGTAGTTTTCGACTGATTTTGTTCAAATTTGGTATTATGAAAATTCAAACCTAAACTGAGTTTACGCGTTCGAATAACCTTTGAAAATTAAATTTCTAGAGTGCTCTTCAGGATCTTAAAAAAACTTGGAAACTTCTTATGCGGTGGAAATTTTTCAACATGGCTTTAATGATCTTGTAGAGGAGATTTTTCTACATATATCCTAAAAATTTTATCGAAATCGGACCACATATAAGAGACTTGCAGCCTTTTAAAAACGTCAAAAATGTCTAAATTTCATCATTTTGCGAAAAAAACGTAATTTTTTGGCGATTTTAAAGGTCGCAACTCCCTTATTCGTGATTCGACTTCGATGAAATTTTCAGGACATATGTAGAAAAATTCCCTGCAAAAAATGATTAAAACCGTATTGGAAAATTTCCACCGCACAAGAAGTTTCCAAAACGGAATTTTTGAGACCCTGAAAAGCATTCTAAAAATTAAATTTTCGAAAGTTTCTCGAACACGTAAACTGAGTTTAGGTTTGAATTTTCATTATACACAATTTCAACAAAATCAGTCGAAAATTGCGGTTTACAGAATTTGTTTTCGGTTGTACGAATACTATTTTGAGTAACTACGTTTATATGAAGTTTTCGTTATGTTTTGGGACCTAGAATACGTGGTTGCATTTAATAGCACCACGTTCAGAGACGCCTTGTAGGTTCTGTTTAAATCAATCTGATGACGAACTTGAAAGCTCTGAATTGAAAATTCCTCGGCTTTACCCAGGATGACATATATCCTCACTTCAAGCCTGACCTATAAAACTGGTAGTAAATACTCTCATTTGAACGTGTAGTATTTCCATTAAAGCGCTTCCGCAACACTTTTAAAGAGTATTTCTCGGATAAATTTTAATTTTAAAATACCTCCGTGGCATTTGGGGCAGTTTCAGCGAATCCCGCCCGATTCCACTGAAGGTTTTAGGGGATCTAAATTCCTGGGAACAATTGACGCCTTTTGCTTTGTCCCCAACATGTCACCGGCTTAAGCTTGGAAACCCAAGAGAAATGTAACGTTTAAAGTGAGTCAGATTCGTTGTTTTTTAACCAGAAATCTACAAATACGAGAATATATGTATGTCGCCAGAATGGGGTTCAAAAGCGAACGCTCATAATCACGTTTGAATTATCTGGCTGATGCGGAAACGAGCGGTTTTATGCACTGATTTATATTCAGTTTAGAGGCAGCTTTCCAGCTTATCAAAGTTTTAGTCAATAGTTTTTATCGGCTGTTTGGAGTACAACGCTGATGCGGGGAATGTTTTGTGTAATTTATTATTTCCAACGACCGGAACAATAACGGTAAAAAGCATATGCATTCTAAATTTCTCCTTCCTCAAACATTCGGTAGGCAACGAACAAGTTGAAGGGCAAACATGCACAAACGCCTAAAAATGGAATTATCCCTAATGAAATCGAAGTTCCAACCCAATTAAAACCTTTCGGCCAATTAAAGTCTAAATATAGATTAGTCGATAGAGATACTCCTAAATAAACTGCCGAAGTGTGTTAAATGTGATTGTTGGGGTTTCTGATAATGGGGTGGTAATTAGTCACGTTATGTATTGTGGCCCTATTACGATTAACGAAGGAAGGGCGGGTTTCTGAATGTTGGAAATTTGCCTCTTTTGTAGTGGAAAAATTAATTATTTCACGAAGGCAGCCAACGATGTGTCAATACTAATGACCCTGAAAGGATCCGTTACCGAAGAGAAGGTTGTCCAGGCGAGGCAACAATCGCAGGTTAGATTTTATGGAAAAAAAAAAAAAAAAAAAAAAAAAGCGAAAATCAAGATGTAGCTACAGAGAGTGCAGAAAACTTATTTTTGCCAAATTTCGTCACGTAATATTTACTTACGTTGTACAGCGGGACGGAATCGTCTTATCTTATTTCGTCAATAAATTGTGCTATTGTGACGATGGGTCCTAGTGCGAGCTTAGGCCTGGGGAGGTTATCAAACTCTTTTCCCTTCTTTCGAAATAAAACGTGAAGAGTCAAGAATGAAAAGCCGAAGAAGTTAGAATTTGCCCTTTGAATATTTTATTGGGCTCCTCTTCGACGTGACGTAATAAAATTTTACCTTTCCTGGAAGTATCCAAGTATAAGTAAATAGGTAGGAGGCAAATTGCCACGCTGTGATAAAACCATTACGGATAAAGCAAACTGAAACTTCTACTACGGTTAACCGTCATTTCGACTAATCCTTGAATAACGTAGGTACTTTCCTCACGTACTTTAACGGATTATAAATTAAGGGATATCCGAAACTATCCCTGATATACAGCGCTGAGTGCTTATAATTATGCGGGAACACGAGTTTTATTAACTGTTTGGAATGTCGACAACCGCAATTTCGAAATTGTGCGAAGCACTTTGAGGAATATTAATCGGCTTTAGAATTTTAATAAGAAACAGTTTCTTAGTGAGATTTCTCCAAAGATATATGCAGAATTTTTAACGCGACAGTTTAACTTTGAGGAAAATCGGATTTTTGTCAAGTCGCAAGAAGAGCGTCACAAGTTTCGAATTTTCGTCGCAAAGTCTTGACTTTCCATAGTTTCAGTTTCCAAGAACTTCGCTTCCGTTCTCGTTTTAATTATGAAATACCGAGCTTATTGAAATTCCGTGCATTCGGTGAGGGTGCCAAGAATTTTACGGAAAGTCGACGGAATGCAGTTTCAAATGTTCAGGTACTCTCGGTTTACGTAATGGAAAAGATACATAATGGCGTTATTTTTTCCATGATGTGCATTAGCGTAACTTCTAATAAACATCACCCACTCGCTTCTAAGGGTTTTCCTGCAAGGACTTGAAATAAAGCGAAGAAGCGGCCAGATCAAGTTTAGTGAAAGGAAATTGTGTCGCTTCCACAGGTATGCGCAAGACTTTTTTTACTTGTATCGTGAGGTAATGACACCGGTCACGAAGACGAGTGATGAATTATATCTCAATGGAGATCGAACCTAAATCGTGTAATGAAATCAATATGCTGGAAACGGTAACGAATGCAGGCTTTCGAATTTTCCGAGTAGTTTGTTTTTTGCCTTTCGAGGTAATCTTGATCGAATTCTTTTAAAGAAGAAAATTCACGTACGTTTAACACGGAAAGAAATTAGCTCCCATGTGGCTCTTGGCCATGCGTAAGGAGAGAGAAAACGCGAGCTTACTGAGTACTCGAAGAATTGACCTCAGGTCACATCACTGATTTGGTTCCTCGAGATGCGTTTTCTAAAATTTCGATTCATCAACGCAATATTGTTTCGTGAGCGACGTCATGCGATCAATCTTTATTGAAAACACGAACGATTCAATATCTTGATTCCCTAACGATGGCAGCAAGAAGTAGATCAATACAATTTTTATGGGAGCACGTCACTCAAGATCAGGCTCAATAATTGATATCCTGATTTGCAGAACGATTTGACGGTCGAATAGTCCCTGAAATAGAAATACAGGAAATTTATTATACCGTTTGGCTCGGTCTTCGCTGGCCTTTCGTATTAATTATGGATCGAGCCACCAGTTTTGGCGAGAAACACTTGCTCTTTGATACATATTTTATCATAGTACAACATTTGATATGCAAAACTGCTGTTGAGAGCCTGCCAAATGCTAGGTAGAGCAAGGACACTAACATATGGTATTCCTGATATATCTATTTATTATATAACCTGAACGAACCAAGCTTGGTCACGTGGCTAGCTGGCCAGGTATCCAAAATACGCATGTGAAATACTCTGAAATTCCTCTTCTCAATCGCCGAGGAATTCCAGTTTTTTTTTTCATGGACATGAGGCATTATTTTCAAATAAACCGGAACAAAAAGCAGAATAAGAGTGTCATGCTCTTAATTAATTAAAGTACATCCGTCTCACTTTAATAGGGAAATAAATCTGCCTGAGACGAAAGTCAGACCCTTTCAGCGTAATTGATATCCCGCATTCTGAAACAATTTGATTGACGAATCGGTTACGGAGAGCAACCCAAGCAACGAGGAAATTTATCGGAGCATTCAGGTGGGAGAGCCAAGAATAATTGTGTCAGCATTGAGAGAAGAGAACGAACACAACGGGAAATTGAGTTAATTTTATTGATCTTTTGAGGTTGTTTTCTTCATTGAATAGGGTTGTTGATATTGGGTTATTCAGTGGGGTCTGTCGCAAATTTGTTTTCAAAAATAAAGATTAAGCAATTTTATTTGCTTACTATTTAAATTCTTCTCATGCAAACTTCGAACTTCAAATTACTTCACTTAAACACCTTCTACCTACTTCACATCATTCAAAAACCTATTGGAAAACAGAAGATTTGTTGTTAGAATTGACGGCGCCCTTTCCGTCGTTAACGAGCGCTTCCTCAGGAACCGCCGCAGTCATCCTTCCCTTATAACGCATTACCTGCCATAACGTACGCATTGGTGGAAAAAAGTATGGAATATTTTTTATACTCTTATTCACTGTTTTTAGAAATAGTTGCAATTTCTAAATGCAGCTCAAAATAATTATTAGCTTACGTGGGTCAAACATATACTGCTCCTGCTGCAGCCGCCATCGATGTTTAATTTTCTCGGCCTAATGTGGTTTTTTGCTTTGAACAAAAAAAAGAATATTTTGTTGCTTGTTATTTGTTTACCGTCAATTTGATTCACGTCCCAACGGGTCGCTACAATTTGAGTGTATTATAACACAATTATGGCAAATTTTTTAATTCAGTTTAGACAAAAAGTGGCCAAGCTCGATGTGATGTGGCAAAAAATTTAAATGTTAGTCAGAGTGCTGTGTGTAAGATTTCAAATAAATTTCACAGTCATGGTAGCGTTCAAAACCGTAGTGGTGAGTCAGGACGTCCCAGAAAAACCACGCTCAGAATAGACAAAGCCATTAGACGAATCTCTCTCAAAGATACCTAGAAGGCATCAAGAAAAATCAGAAGTAAAATCACCACACAATTTAATATTGAACTTAATAGTAAAACTGTAAGAAATCCTCTGATGGATGCATAACTTTATGGCAGAGTCTCTGTTAAAAAATCACTGCTCTCGAAGAAGAATAGGATGAAATTTGCAAAGTTTCACTTGTCATGGACTACGGAAAAATGGAATAACGTTCTTTGGAGCGACGAAAGTAAGTTTAACTTGTTTGGTTCTGATGGTAAAATTTATGTGAGACGTCCAGTAAAAGAAAGGTTCAATATTAATTATCAAATTTGTACTGTGAAACACGGTGATGGAAGCATAATGGCTTGTGAGTGTTTTTCTCGATGCAAGACGGGTCTGTTGGTTCCGGCAAAAAGGAAAAATGGATCGTTTTCGATACCGACAAATCTTAGAGAATAATATGTTACCATTTTCTGAAGAAAAGATGTCGCTTCGTTGGAGCTTTCAACAGGATAACGATCCGAAGCACACATCAAAAATTGTAAAGGACTGGTTTTTGACGAAAAATATGACTGTACTTGAGTGGTCCTCCCAGTCTTCCGATTTCAATCTTATTGAGCACTTGTGGGAAATATTGGATCGACAAATTAAATTAAAAGTAACTAAAAACAAAACGGAACTTCTTCAAACTATACAGGAAGAGTGGTAAAAAATTCCCGTGGATACCTTACAAATGTTTCTCGATTCTATGCCTAGGAGATTTCAAGCCGTAATAGAGGCCAAAGGCTTTGCCATAAAATATTGAATTACCGTAAGTATTTAATATTTTCTTATAAAGATGAAATAATATTCCATACTTTTTTCCAGGAAAATTTGTTTGTGTCATTAAAAAATGTATAATAGTTATCCGTTTAAAAAAAGTATTTGTTGTTAATTGATAACCTAATCATAAAATAAATGTTTGTCATATTTTGTTTAAATTTGTCACCCATTTAACTCTAATTATTTATAAGCAATAAAATATTTCATATTTATTCCACCACTTTACAACCATGGCTTACAGGAAAAAAACGCGTGAGCAAAACCGTACATATATTGTAATACGACGACGATACTATACTTATTTTGTGTACATCACAAAAGGACTGAAGCAGGAGCAGAAAGGCTTCAGATACTGGCGAAAAACACAATTATAGGGTTCTACAGGGTGTTCCAAAAATTACTCTACAACGGTTGATTAAACATTTCTGACCCAAAAATAAGGCATTATAGACAAGTTTGCCTATATCGATTATTGCTTTATTTTGCTGCTATAGAGGCCGAAAGTACTCAAATTAATAGTTTTTTTGAAATAATTGCTAAACGCTTTTACTGATTTTCATTAATTTTGGAATCAAGAGTTACCACATAAGTTGGTATTTTGATGTGACCGGGATCTTTTTTTAATGAGTGGAAATATTAAAAAAGGAGCGAAGTTCGTAAACAAAACTTGCATTGCAACTGACATTTTTATTAACCCTGTACAAATGACTTAAATTTGTTTTCTCCGCCACAAGCTGACTATATTTTGAAACCTATTTGCTTCTTGGAAAATTTTCATTTGGCATACAGTTGCTCTGCAAAAAAATATTTGCAGTGCCTTTCAACTCATCGTTATTGTGTAGTCAGACATTGCGACATACAAGAAAACTCGATACTACATAATACCTAGAAAAAAATCAATTGTAATTCCTGAGAAGACTTCAATATTATTTCATGAAAGTAATTGAATATTAGTTCCTGAAAGAAATTCAATATTAGTTTCTGAAACAAAATAAATATTAATTCGTATAAAAATATTCAAAACAGTGAAAGTTTTGATTTAATTTGAACTTGAAGCAGAGGCCTACATAGTGGAAAGCTGAAACACAAGAAGATTTAATATTAATTAGTAAAAAAATGTTTCCAATTAGGGTTTTGAATTAATTTAAACTTGAAGCAGAGGCGTACACAATTGAGACCTGAATTCCAAAAAAAATACTAACCTGAAAAAAGGTTTAAACATTTTCAAAGCAGTTCAAGTTGCGATATCATTCATCCGCTACGTCCAAAGAGGGCCTTAAGAGCACCAAAAGCATGCCTCAGTATCACTTCAGCAACATCCACTTTCACTCCCTAAGTCATGGAGGCACTAATAGTGTACCTCATAGGTCAATAGAATGAAAGAAAACCCCGATTGTCCCGATTATTAATGCAGTGTGCGTTATGGCCAACTTGTTCATCGCCTCGGTAACATTCGAGTGAATCACCTTTCAAATGATATCGGTACGAGAACGTACCAAAAATTTACAACTTGGCGGTTGTAAAGGTACTGCTGTTCATCGGTCTTGGAAACGACACGCGATGAGCACATACGTTGTTTCCAGATTTAGTAAAATGGGAGAAAATTGCAAAATCAAGGACAGTAGTTCCATTATGCAAACAGACCCTAATGAAAGAAAATACATTTCCGAGTGCAAAGAGGACTTGATAGACAAACAAGTCAGAGGTTTTTCGTGTACAATATAAATTTAGAATTTTATACGGTAATAAAAACGTTATGTTTATAAATAATTTACACATGTATGTATGTAATAGAGATTTTTAATTATATTTCTGCTTGTTCTGCACAACGCCTCATCGGTTCAAGAATTTTTTGTCAAGCGTTGTACAGTCATTTCAGGGACACCCTCTTTAAATTACTTGCAGATATTTCTATAAATTTAGCCTTTAACTAGATTAAATGCAAGACTAAATACTTATTATAAACTCGGTGATAACCGAGTTATGAGTTTCTAAACGCGATATATCAAAAGATGCCGTTTCTGAAACACAGCAATTGCGGATGCAGAGAGACAATCATCACAACTGGAACATTCTGAATTCTCTTTGCCTTAAAAGACAATCCCGCTTCCTTGTCTCCTCAACTGCTCTATTGGAGCATACTCAAACTAACTTTAAAACGTTTTTAATCTTAGATTTTCTTTATTTGCCACTCAACCGCTGATGGATTGCAAACAATAAATTGTTCTTAACTTTCCTATGTATTAAAACCTCTTTCACCTCATTCCTTTTCTTTTGTCGGTACTATTAATAATAATTACCCACGACAGTGACGTTTAAAAAAGTCTTCGTGATAGATAATTGATTTTCGGTAGGAAGAGACACTACATACGAGCGGGACAGAGATAGATAATATCATATGCCAGAAGACAAATTAGAGCGAGATACAAGGCGTGATACGGCTCGCTGCCATCGGCCATTGTGTCAGCTTCAAAGAAAGATCGATGACCCGATTTTTGGCTGTAGGCCATTCCCGGATCATTCCGCCGGTTTTTCTCAGATGAGGGGTTTGATTCAATCACCTAAATTGGCCATGGGCTTAGCCAACATCGTTTGGACCGTTATCGTAAACGATGGAGGTCGTTTTACAGTCTCCGATCAGCAGCGATCAGAACTAGCAATCCAATAAGAGACTTTTTAACACTTCATTCAGACATAATATAGTAGAATGGTTGGTAAAATAGCGGTCCGCAAGCCGACGGCACTTCGGCCGTGCTTGTGGACGTCAAAAATTGATTGAAATAATTGAGAATGTGGATCAAAACTTACCGACATCCGCCCTGTAGTGCTCGATAAGACTGCAAATTTTCTAGGGTCATGGAGTATGTTACGTTTCTAGAACGCATTCTTCTCTGGTTCGGCGAGTAAAGTTAATGAAATGAGCACGGCACGCGGCATAACAGTCTGAGTTTCAATAACGCAATTTCGAATAAAAACGCGGCACGAACATACCGTGATTTCAACGGAGGACACTTGCAACACTTCATTTTTCCGTATATTCAGCAATTTCAGCCATTGTGCTCCATCCAGAACTCGGTTGTAACCAAAAACTATGGCCGACAAAAACAAATGAACTTAGACTTTGCGCAAACCACGAAAGTAAGTTGAGGCGAACTCATGGCACACTAGATGAATTTGCGGTGATCTTCGCCTGGAAATAAAACAAATTTTTTTATATTTAATTAATTTAAAATTGCTCAATTTAATTAAATTTAAATTCAATTCGGTAAATTGTGCATCGCAAAGAAAACCATCCAATTTATCACATCTATTATATCCCTTGATGATGACGTCGCAGGGGAAATTTGTAACGCAATAAATAAAAATTACGGAGAATTGGACTTTCAAGTTCAAAAGTGTTGAAAGCCCTCCTAGAGGATAATGGACTACTCCATCTTTCATAGGACTATCCTCTCGAACCATTTTCCAAGCAACAACCCTGCAAAAAATTGCGAAGCATTCGCACTCCGAATCCAAAGTTTGTCCCTCGCTCCGCCCTTTCCTGTCCATTGTCACCCACGACTCAGATATAAATCGATATTTTAATACCGCCTATTCTTTGTTGGATACAAAAGGCTTTGGTTTCTTAATAATAAACTAAGCAGGGTTAAGGAATAGGGTGCGGGAGGGAAAATGTAGGTTTCGAGGTTGAATATTTAATGACTAACTTGCATTCTTAAGCCTCCGAGTCTTAAATAATGCGCGTTGAGGATATGAAAAGAGCGTTTGTTGGGTAGATGAAAAATCGGTTTTAGTTAAAATATATTTTTGCCTTGGAACAATCAGCTTTGGAATTTCTTTTATGGTTAACTTTTTTGTATATGAGCTATAGAGAAGGTCGGGACTATTCACAAAATCTTCGTGCAGAAAATTGTCTTCTAAATTCCGAGTAGAATTCTGTACAATTTAAGCGTTTCGGATGTACTTCCTTCGAAATTCGTTTTAGTCAGAATTTGGGTCTGTTGATGTCCTCAGAGCCGCGATACGGGCTGTGCACGCAAATAAAGTTTTGGGAGTTCGATTTCGAGATCTTCTCGATATTTATCACGACTTACTTCCATAACATCGACAGGCAATTCGTATCTGGAACCGCCATACACTATGTAATGGTGTAACACTGCACTAAAACGCCTTAAATAGTTAAGTAAGCGAGCGTTTTAAGTAGTTTCAGATGATGCATCGTCGGATAACGGATGCACAGAGCTGACGAATGGAAGATCAGAACCAGGATGTTTCTTCAGGTCAACGATTTGCTTTAAAAACGGACCAAAACGAATTAGAGAAAATAAACTTATCCAGTAATTACTTCGTCAATTAGCAGCTGCTCAACGTTGGCAATTAGTAACCGTTTACAGGCCAATTGCACCGGTAATCTGGCCCGTTTCCCTGGGTTTAAATAAGTTAGTAACGCCGAGTTCGATAACCGGAAGTTCTATGTCGGGCTAGTTCGCCTGATTGGTTTTATAGATTAAGCTGATATTAAGCTGTGATATTAAAAGTGGATTAATTTAGTCGCGATGCCAGTTTTATTGATTCGAAATGAGGGCGCGCCTGTCGGTCTTACTCAATTTAAGCGTTATTTATTGCCGGTTTTTGGTGTAAGAGAGTTGAATTCGTCGGTTTCGGTTCATTTTAAATCTCTCCGCCTTCATCGATATGGATATTGAATCATTTCTTCATGGTAATATCCTCATTTTAACGAATCCCATTTACATGAGTTAATTTAACGCGTTGCGACCACCGGACATATATTTATCATGGAGAATTCGCTCGGTCTCGGAGCTTTGATGGTGTCAGATATTTTCTTTCCCCACTGTTGTTACTTTTAAATCATTAAGGCGTGACAAAAGCGCCGCTGCCTGCCCATGTGACCCATGTAAAATGTACGTATTGTTGCCAGAAATGTGAATTAAAATAATGCTGGCATTCGAGGGTTACCGGCTAATTATCGCTTTGTTTCATTCGTGAGACTGGGAGTTCGAAATTTTTCGAAGTGTCATTCGATGAAGAGTTTCTGAGAAACTCAGGAGTTTATTGCTGGTTGCCTCGCTCGGTACAAAATTTACAAGCTTTCACTTAAACCGTTTTTGAAATATTTGGCCGTTCCTTTTGAAACACACTGCATAATACCATATCTGTCTAATTCGATTTGTCAAACTATTGCCTTAGAGTGTTAAACACGCTTCTTATGCACTGTTTGTTGTAGGTTGCCATCAAACATTCGTGAGTCGTCCTGGAGGTCCTATGAACGGCACATTCACAGGACCGGAGTTCACAAACCCTCGGGGTCACACAGTCAGCTGTGTGTACACGTTTTTAGGTGGCCCGGGCCAAAGAGTCCAAATAAGGTTCGATACGTTCCGACTGAGAGGTTCCCCGCCAGAGTAAGTACGACCCAGCTTAATTCCAGTTAACGACAAGCTTTTGATCTTGATGGCAGTTCTGAATGGCTCTGATAAACAGTGATGGCAGCTCTATTCTTAAAATTGAAATAAAATACGATATACAGTGTGGCCAAAAATGGGTAATAACGAAAAGTCATCGCGACAGAAAGGAACGAGGAGGATCGATACCGGTTGAAATTACCAACAAAAAAGGTCCTATATGCCTAAAAAAAAACAGTTTTTTTCAGTTTCTGGTTTAATTCTGGAATTTGACGAATTTAACTTTAACCATACAAGTTTTTGAAAATAACTCCAAAACAAAAACAGTTTAAATCATTTTTAAAACGGCATCAAACTTATCATTAAATTTCCTTAATTTTTTTCCTTCGACTTATTTTCTAGTAACTATAAACCTCAACACACCAGATGTAAAGGCCTAATTTGAGCCACACTGTATGAGTAAAAGGGTAGACCCGAAAGGCCATAAATCGCTTTAGAGTATTGCGTACTGAAAACGTGGTGCTTCCATTTTAGGGTGACGTTAATGAGTGGCAAATAGGCAGTGCATTAAACAACTAAAAGTAATTTTAAATGGCGGTGCAATTTGCACTTTGTCTCTTTAACGAGCTTTTATTTTAGTTTAATCGTTAGGGATACGATGGAGCTTTAAGTAGCTTTGATTTGAAATCTGTTAAATTTGCATGTGGTAACAAAGTAAAATGAGTTACTACTCCAAAAATCGCCATTAACCAACCAAAAAAGCTATTTTATCGATATCTGAAAGTTCTCAAATCTTGGAACTCTTCAATCTCCGACAATCCCCCAATAATCTCTCATATCTAATGAATACTTAATGCGCGGATTAAAGTTTTTTCAATTCATTAAACAATAGGCAAAAGCCCGTCTTCAATGATTTTCGTTTTCGGAGCAATAAAATTTTAAAATTTTACGGGGCTCTTAACGAGGTTTGCAGCTTCTAAGATGGCTCAACGCTCAATCGTCCTACTCATGTAACGAAATCTAATGAAAATTTTACATCATTTTTGCAGTTGAGTTGCTGGTTTATACGTGAAATTCCTCAATTATTATTACCTACTTTAATTTAAGCAATTGCAGGTGTATTGAGCTCAAAAACAATTAGCGTAGATGTAGCAGATATCTTACAGATAGATCTAATTTTGTAGTTAACAAGCAAATTAATTCAATAACCAAAACGTCTGTTTACCAAATAGTTCTTGCCTTAGCCCAATTTCTGAATTCTGGGTTGGTTATTGGATTAATGATATCCAATGAATTTTGACTTGACATGTCTTTGTGTTGCCTGCTGCATCAGTGGAGCCGCAGTCGGAGACCTCCCTACGTGAGTACCTTTTTCCCTTTTTTAGTTTCATATCATCGTTCTTCTTTCTCTTTACTTTACTTCCTCGTGCATGATATCCTCATTTTGGCGTACTTTCACGATTAGCCATATAGCAAAATAACAATTTACTAATCGTCAAAATACGTCATTATTTAGCTCAGCTTTTAGACTCGTTGTAGCAAGTACATAAACACGGTATTGATTTATAGTAGTGGCTACAGACACAGAGGACCTAAGTTATGGATAATGTAAATTACAGTTTAGCATTAATAGACTATTATAATAACTATATTAAATCTGTTATGTATCTGAAAACAATTAATTTACGTTTTACGAGATATACCAGGCTTCAATGTCTAAAATATTGAGGATATATGCTATCCAATTTTAGCATTTAGTGTACCAACATAGGCAATCTACTTTAATTTAATTAGCACTGTGCATGAAGATAATTTCTCTCTTTGCGCTACTGCGCCAAGGGTGAAAAAGTACAGTTTGCATGCAAAATGCATCTGAAAACTAAATTACCTTTAGTGGAATCTAAAGTTTTCTTACTTAATCGAGTTAACCATCCACCTTTATGTAAAGTTTTTAGCATTTAAACACACTGAATTTTTGGATTCTATACTCGAACCTCTAAATCTTTGAGTTTATCAAGGTTAGATAACAAATTGTAAAGAACGAATGATATCGTATCTGACTGAAATTCTGAACACTTTCTCACAGGGGCAGCCTAGGTTAACTCAAATTTCAGGTTAGGCTGAATAAGACCAGAAATATCTGATAGAAGTTGATAGGTTCTGTAAGCTGCACAGCCTTCAGTAGATTGTTTCCTACTATTTTTCCTCACCGAATCTTAACTGTAATCTCTACTAGCTATAACTTCTCATTATTAACGACACGCAAAGAAGCAACACTAAGTAAAACGAGAAAGTATTCTGCTAACTGATTTGTCTCACTTCAGATGCGTGCACGAGTACATGGACATCTACTCGGAGGTGACGCAACCCGAACAGAGCGAGCTAGTCAACTCGCCCTTCGGTGGACGCTACTGCGGCCCCATCCCTCCCCGCACCAGGGTATCATTCTACAGGACCCTCGCTTTCTCCTTCCATTCGGATAAGAACGCATCAGTGCCCGACCTGTTCTCTGGACGGTATACCTTTATTAACGACTGTGAGTACCAAGCGACATGACGCCATTAAGACTATTTACGGGATTATTTTCAGCCGAATTCGAAATAGGCGCCCCAACGGGAGCGGGGCCATGCAACTTCCTGGTGAAAGGTGCCGCCAAACATACAGGCAGTTTAGTGTCCCCCACGTACCCGGGCGCATACCCCAAGAACATGTACTGCTCTTATCAGTTCCTAGGCATCCCCGGAGAACGCGTTAGATTGGAATTTAGGGATTTCGACTTGTTTTACGGGGGTCCACAGTAAGTTTTGTAATAGAAAATCGACGAAAATGGCGACGGTGAATAATGGTTTGTTTCAGCTGTCCATTTGATTTCGTGCGCGTCTATGACGGACCCAACAACTCGTCGGCCATCATCGGCACGTATTGTGGTCAACAGCGTAATCTGGTGATCTATTCGTCGGAGTCGACGCTCTACGTTACATTTGTCACTTTAAAACGCACTGCCAATACTCAAAATAGAGGTTTTAAAGGGATTTTTGAGTTTTCTAACTCTTTTACCAAACTAGGTTAGTCCTACTTAACTCGAAAGAAAACCCTAGAGAGGAAAGAGGTTGGAGAGGTGGGATCATACACTATTTTCGGTTAAAATAAATTGAGAATAACATTGACTAAAAATTGTCCATTCCATGGAAGTCCTGAGCTGGAGTCTAAAAATCACTTGAAACTGGCAACATTCTAAATCAGCGACGGTCGTAAGTCCACCACTGACCTTTTGCGGCTATACAATAACACTTGGATAAATTCAATTTCGGTTTTATCGAGGTTTGCTGCCGATTCATCGTGCGATTTCGGAGACCCGAACGTAAATGACGGATATTTTCGGTACTGTCAAACTAAATTGAATTTTGAAATTGCGATTTTTACCTATTTGCCGCCTGGCACAATCTCGCACAGTACTCCGTATATTTATATGAAACTAACCAATCGGGCTTGCATGCACTTTTCATAGGAATTCGATGTTTTTCGTAAGCGAAACTGAAGGAAACGCGAAGACGCCATTAAAACTGACAACCGAAGCGTTATTGTTTTGTTTCCAAAGCCCCTTTAACATTTTTAGATATTCACCTCTCATACATCTTCCGGGACTCAGAAGATTGATGGGGAATCGTCACCAAAACGTTAACAAAGCAACTTATCCGAGTCCTTATTAATAAATAGTTAATGTTATAATCAATGAGGTTTAACTAAGAATAGTGTGCAATTCTACTGCAACAACAGCAACCCCTACTTGTGTGTTTGTGTGTGTGTGAGGCCCACCTCCGAAATAAAATAAGACAAAGAATGTTACGATCGTTTTAGATTTTATAAGTAAAAACGATGGAGAGCACATACGGGGGACAGAGTGCGACCAGCGGATCTTTAGCAAAAAGGAATCCAACGGCTTTGTCTTTAGCCCCAACTACCCGTTCCCATATATGCCTAAACTAGTCTGTAGATATTTTATCTACGGTATGCAAAATGCTCAATATTTAGAAAGGGTCCGATTGGAATTCTTAATGTTCGAAATTCCCAAAGGGAATAAGGGAGAGTAAGTCTCCTGCAGCGCCATACTAAACGAACCTTAATCACTGGGTTTCAGTTGCTCCGATGGCTATCTGAAAATATACCTAAAAGGGCAAGAAACTGTAGACGCCTATGATAAGTTCGACCATGAGCTGTGCGGCGAAGAGGCCAAGCCTGTAACCATGGTCTCAGATGGACCGCGATTGTTGATGGTGTTCAGTTCGGGAGAAATGATGGGTCGAGGCTTTAAAGCTAACTATACATTTGAGACTGGTGAGTGTGGATTACCCCTTTTGGCACCAAGCCATAGAATAATTGTCATTACACATTACGTCTTAGTATTTGAAAGAAGAATCGAGAACGACGCGAAGTGATAAAACTACCTATAGATGTAGGGTTATTAGGGTTTGCCGCTCGTTATTGAAATCTCGGAAACCGCATGATCGCACCTACGAGAAACGCTAGGAGTAACCGACTATTTGTTTGAAAAATTTTCCAGCCGAGTCATTTTAAACAATGGAGACATACATCGGCCAACACGTTCACCAGATCTATCCCTATTAGATTATCATATGTTGACAACTATAAGAGATCTCATTCACAAATCTCTTTCCACCAATCAGAATGTTTGAATTTTAAATCAGTGTATTCTTGAAGTCCAAATTTCACACCTTTTTAACCATCTATAAATACTTTGGAATAAAATCAAATTATGCATCTTCTACCACCTTGTAACTGCTATGCCAGCGTCTTCAGAATGAATACTTACACCTGCATAAGTTTTGGCATCATTTTACAGTAAAGCACTATAACAAGGATCTGATTAAAACCAACTTTCCTCCCATTATATAAATTTCCAGTTATAAACGAGCCAAGCCCGGCCATTGTTTCTTACTGTGACAAAACATTTGCATACCGCATAATGGATGTGAGAGAAACTTTTTGGCATCTGCTCTGAATACTGAATTCTAGATTTATTTAACATAAGAGGGATCGTTACGCATTATTAATTCTTTTAACCCGGGAATAAGGCTATTTTCGGGTAATAGCCAAATAGGGAAATAAGAGCTATTTCTCTTTCAGAATACCGAATCCCAGGTACGGCGGCTCCTGATGGCTCATGTTCGTTCACGTATCGCAGCACCTCGAAGAAGAAAGGAGAATTCAATTCCCCCCGCTACCCCACTAACTACCCTAGTTTCACCAACTGCACCTACTACTTCCTTGCCACCGATAACGAGCAAGTGACCCTGGTTTTTGACAATTTTAAAATAAGGGCAGATAATGTTAATGATAGTCTTGGCTCCTATGGGTAAGTTAGATTGCTCAAGAAAAACCATTCACTTCACCCGAGGAAATGCTTTCTGTAGAGCTGAAATATGCCAAGAAGACTGGTTAGAGATATACAACATATACAGGGATGGTAGCGAAATAATTATCGGACGGTACTGCCACGTGTCGGCTCCGGGCCCGGTGGAGTCTAATCGAGGAGCGATAGGGCTGAAAGTTATCCTGCATGCTGACGACACCAATGTTGCCAGTGGATTTAAGGCGAGGTACAGCTTCGAAGTGGCCAAGTCCATATTTGGAGACTGTGGAGGTGAGTTGTGGCTACACAATCGATTTCTCCAATCGTGTCTTTAACGAAACCTCAATGTGCACAAAAAACAACTTGAATTTAGATTGCCCACGGGACACTGACTCTGTGCCGGAACTAACATAATTTCATAATTATCGAAATGATTTATTATTAAGACAAGTCGCTCTCAACTGAACTTGGTTCCAGCTAACGTGAGCAGTTCCGACAGTGGCCAAATACTGAGTCCGAATTACCCTAAAAAGTACGACGCCCCCAAATTTAACCAGGCCTCGAAAAGCTGCAACTGGTACATCAGTGTTAAACCCCAACATAGAATTCTGGTGGTATTTGACAAATTTGCAACTGAAGGGAAACCAAATGGTGAGTCACCTTCATTGAAAAAACGACTGTTTTCGAAGTTCTCGTCTTTCAGAACGCGGATGTCCAGCGGCAGTCCTAAGAATATGGACAGACACTTCCGCTCCTGGTGAAGAACTTTGCGGGGAAAAAGGTGCTACCGAAAAATGGGAATTTATTTCAACGTCCAATCAAATGCGACTAAGGTAACTAAAATGAATTTAATATGTAGTAAATTAACACGTGAAGTAATTACTACATGTTTAATGATTAAATTAATAGTGAACATTACTAAACTAAAGATGAGGATTAAAAGTTCCCCAATCGTTCATTAAGTAATCCGAACATTAAACGTTTATCTACAGCTTTATCACCGCTGATAAGGCAGTGGGATATGCAGGCTTTCGAGCTTACTGGACAGAAGTGCTAGATGGACCCTCTTGCGATGAATTCCAATGCCAAAAGAATCTCTTTTGTATACCGTTTCATCTGAAGTGCAACAATATCCCCAATTGTGGAGCCTTAGATGATTCAGATGAAAAAGACTGTGAGTACCCTCTGCTGCTTAGCTTGAATATCAAATTTGGTTTTTGTGCGTCATTGGTTGAATATACAGAGTGTGCCGATAGGGTTTAATAGTTTAGAAGGGTCGGTGCTACAACTGAGAACAACAGGAGAACATAGCAAAATTATAAAAATTGCTCTCAAAAGTTAGGTTCAACTTCAGAAGAAATTCCAAAAAATATTCCATTCTAAACTGTTCAACCCTGTTCCCGTACCACTGCAATAACCTAATATATCTCATAAACTTGCGAGGTACTATTTCCTTAATCTTTCAGTTAAGATGGCGGTAACTTCCATGTTTAGTAATTTATTATAACATTATTTCTGTTGCATTGCACGCACGCAAGGTAATTATAATATTATCTGTTTAGAGAGATAAATAAGATCTAAATTGAGCTTTCTACAGAATCCTTTATGCATTCACTTTTATCTCTTTTTATCTCTCCATTCTTACGCGTCGGCTGTCAGTGGTGGCGTTCTTTTTCGATCTGCCCGTTGAAATATTAACTGTTTTTATGTAGTTAGAAGTCTCAGCTACAGGCTGGTTTTGCCACTTCAGATAAATCTTTCCGCTAAAGTTAACTTACAGCTGAAACTGGAGTAGTGAAATCGGCCTTACGAATATTTATGTCCAAGGACTAATTCAAACTCATGTTACTTATTTTTCATTAAAGTCTAAAAAAAAATCACGTACAACTGCGCATTAGAAATACAAAAAATTATTGATCACTGACAATTTAAAGTATTCTTAGTTGGGTGAGAATAGACCCATCGATCTTAAAGATTCAAAAAATGGCCTTCAAAGCTATTCCCTAATCCGTATATTGACTTGATGAGAAAATCTAATTTTTTTTGCACATTTAAGGCCCTGACGATGGCCAACAAAACTTGGGAATGTGAAATAGCACACTTTTGAACATAGATTTACCGTTTTTTTTTTAATTGCTCCATCTAGAGGGCTCACAAGAGGTCTTTAAGTCCTTTTAACATCTCCGCATTGAACAAATCAAATGGCCTCAAGTACTTTTGTCCCTTCCAAGAGTGTTTAAATCTCAGTTGTTCTTGGAAAACCTTAAAGCACCATTTGAAAACGATCAAAAATCAGGAATTAATCGCTAGATATCTCGTATTGGAAATTAATCGTGATTTCCACGTTTTACGATTTTCATTTTCCAATCCTAGGAATCTTTCGTATTGACAGTTTTGGTAGAATATCCTTTGTTGGTCTTCTTATGGATAATTAACACAAGAGAGACGACTTTCGACATAAATATCGTAACCGAAGTGTGTGTATGTGCAGGTGGCGCGGCGTCGCGGGTCGACGCGGCGGCGGCGTCCCGCGGGCGGCGCCCCACCTGGCCGGGCGTCGCCCCACTGGCCGCGCTGTTGCCGCTCTTGCTACTCCCGTAGCCGTCTCCCCGCCCCCCGCTCCTCGCTCATCCCGCTAATCTCTACGTGAGTCACTCTTAACTATCTTCTTCTTACTTTCGCATTTTGAACACTTTTGAATGAACTACCTTATTTTGAGAAGTTATCGTAAATGGGAGCTAATTTTTTGAAGGGTTTTGCTCGAGCTCAGAGGACCGAACGGCCTGAATTGCATCGAATCTTAACAATTACAGGAGACTACAGAGTAAACAGTCGAATGATAGTTCAGATGAAATTATAGTTCAATGGCATCGGCGGGGTGGATTGCCGATCGATGAATCGATACACACACTTATGTATGACTCTTTTAAGTCAGACTAAACTGTCGACTGTGAAAGGTCTGTAGCTTAGGATGAGGACTAAGGCTATCTTTGGGCCGTCTTCCGATGACGCAAATTTCAATGGCCATACGGCCACAATCCGCACGAACCGATCGGTACCGCGATTTTTCTTTTAGATCTTTAGAAAACAAATCGGCAACTGGGATATAATGAAGAAACCCCTTAGCCCCTATACGATAACTGATCAACTGAGATCCCCTTGCTGGCTGACTTAACACGCCTTCTGCTTTGAATGGTGTTTGGCCTAGCTTAGATAGATACATACATATGTAGATCATAAGTTTCAATTTACGTCATTTTCATTCATTTAGGCATGCCACATGTAAGTTACAAATTCTTGGTGTAATGGACATTGGGGAAAATCAGTTCAATATTGAGGGGCCCCTAGTACGAACGCACCTGTGCATATCTACCTGCTATTTTATTCACATGTTAAATGCGTGTTTGTAAACAAACCAAATGTGTTCATGAAGTATTTTTTGTGGTATAAAATGGCACATACACTACCGCTCAAAAGTATTTGGGCACCTATCGCTTCATTAGAATTGACACCCATAATTCATGAAAAAGATATGATTTTTTATTAGTTAATCTGGTATAGGATATCCACGCGAAAACTCCCTCCCCCTCTAACTCTTTAATATATTGAAATTTTTTTTAACAAAAAATGATCGAATGTTCATGTAGTTTCTCAAAATTGTCAGTAGTTTTATGCAGGAGATTCAACGATATGTGGATATCGTTGAATTTGTACTGAAAAGCAAAAATTTTAATATGTAAAAAAAAGTTATGCTAATTGTTCAAAAAATGCAATGTTGGGTTGAAACACGATTATTAAACGCCCTGTATGAAACTACTGACAATCTTGGAAAAATACATGAACTTCCAACTACTTTTGTAAGATTTTTTTCCCTATTCCAATAAGTTCAAAAGTTAGAGGGGGTGGGGCTTCTCGCGTGGACATCCTGCATATTAGTTAATTAACTCAAAACATATTAAAAAAAAAAAAAAAAGAGAATTAGCGGCTACTCAGAGGTACGAAAACCTCTGTGAGGTCAGGTTAGATCGAAGGTAAAGAACTCCATATTTCAGACCCAATAGATCATAATAGGAGACCTGATTCTAATGTCTGGGTAATTTTTGTGTCTCCCCCAAGGGGATTTTGTGATACCTCTTTGAAATCCATTAATGTTAAATCCGATTAAATATCATATTGAAAACGTGGAGTCAGTAACTGGTTTCCAACAAAACTGACCCTAAGGGGGAGGGTCATTTAAACTCAGTTCTCAGTTCAGGCAAGAACTGAGTTTAAACGTTGTCAATAGTCTTCAGAGACCTCTGAGCTCGGCCTGGGCGGGAATCTCCTTTTAATAGTGATGATGTACACTATCGTTTAAAAGTATTTGGGCGTCCTTGTATTGTTTAAACAAAAAGATAGTGTAAATATCCCTTATAAATAAATTTAATTACTTCTCTCCAGCACAGGATCTTTGCACAGAAATATAATAATTAATATTAATTTGAAGAGGTTATTATCTACAAAATCACAAATTTAAATAAAATCGTTATGGGAGATTAAAAGATGCAGGTGTGACAACAATTTAAAATTATTTGGAGGGAAAATTCGGATTTATTTTTGTTAATAACAAACATTTAAGGTCTAAAAATACTCCATTTTCAGCGTCATAACTTTTTGTACCCGTTTTAGAATCGTACTAATCAATGTTTAGGTTGCATGTTACAAGGACTTCATTTATTAAGAATGTAGGAAGGACAATTATAACGCTGACTAATTAAAAGTTATATTATTATCGTTGCTTGGAACTGCTCATTTGTTATAGAGATGTAAAGCTTTAACTTTCGTCTTTTAAACGTCACTACCATGCAAGACACTTCTTAGCGTTACACATCTCCTTCTGTTCCAGGCCAACCTCCGGAGGAACCTCAAGCTCCCTTTCGATTGTCCTGGGTGGCTATCATGGGCGCCATTTTGTTAGGTCTTATATGTTTCTGTGTCATCTGCCATAGGAAAAGGCGACGGCGTAGGGAAAGGGAAAGGGCGATGAGACGCAGCATACATATACCGGTAGGTACTGGATGTATCACGTAAAATAAAAATGTTTTTCTTCTTCATTTTTTGAATTTTTCCTTCATGGTGACTCCACAAAAAAAAATCTGTACGTAATAAATCTGGAGATCCTGTCGGCCGGTCTATCGGCACTTTTCTTTCACTTCATCTCTTTATATGAGATCATTACCGACAGACGAGACATCTAACGCATTTCTATGGACTAACTGTGGAATTCCCTCATAAAATTTTTATGTTACTTACTACTTGACGAAAACTATACTGCGCGACATAGAAAAGAGAAAACCCCCATAAAAAAGGTTTTATTTAAATAATTTTTTTTCATGCACGTTTCTTACACTAAAACAAATACTTCGTTGAAAAACTGAACAAATTTAATTGTTAAAAACTAACAAACAAAATAATTCGTCGGTCCTCCGCGGTGTCTTATACATTCTCATATACGTCTAGGCACGGATCTAATGAGGTGATTAATGTCCTTTCACGAGATCTCATTCCAGAATAACTGGACAGCATGACATAGCGCCGCTGGGGTTTGTGGGGGATGGGCTAAATTATGGAACCTTCTACCTGCAATATCCCATACATGTTCAATCGGTAAGAGGTCTGGAGATCGAGATGACGAAGGTAGCAAATTGATTGAATTTTGTTGAAAAACCTCACTCTACCCATATATGGTCGGGCATTGTCTTGCTGGAAAACCGGATTAAGAAGAGTTTCCAGATAAGGCACGAGATGAGGTTTCAAAACTTCTTGGATGTATCGTTGGGCTGCAATACTGCTTCTAATGAAAAGTAAAGGAGACCTGCTACCATATGCAATAGGGCCCCAAATCGTTACCTTAACAGTCTGATGACCATGCCTGTGTGTGTCACAAACTGTGGATCCCGTGTTTCACCCCGTCTTCTTCTTACTCTTGCCCGACCATCGCGCATACCCAAACAGAATCTGGATTTGTCACTAAACACGATATTATCCCATTTCAGATTCCAATGTATCCGTTCTTTGCACCAATGCAGTCGATTTTGATGAGGGTTTAAGGTGAGGGGTAACACAAGATAGAGACAGTGGGAAATTAGTCCAAAACTTGTTATCCGGGGATAAATGGTTCGAATTTCAATGGGCGTTCCATACTCAGCAAACCACTGATACGCCATCATACTCGACCTACCATTCGACCTCTCTCAAACTCGCTCAATTGACGAAAATTTCGTTGCATTCTGTCTCAGGGCATATTTGATCGATCTAAAAGTACTTTCTAAGCACACTTTAGACCAATAAATGATATTTTTCAGTCATTTTGTTGATATTTAATTGCGATTTTCATAAAATAAAAAAAAAACTAAAATTCCTGATAACTCCTAAATACATTGATAAATAGGATTGAGAATTTAATCTCTTTTTACGTCCCCATATACAAACATGTCTAACAAAAATTATTTAAATAAAACCATTTTTACAGGGTGTTCTCTTTTCTATATCACGCAGTATATCTTTCGTTCCTCCAACAGGTAGCCATTCCAGGAACTTCCAGACAACAGGTGCCCCATTTCTGCGAGGAGCTGGGCGAACGATTCGCGTCCGTCGATAGTGTCTGATGACGGCTGTTGCCGTCGACGGCGAAACGTTGGTTCTTTAGGTGCCTCTTCGAGACCACCAGACCTTACTTCACCTTGACGAACACCGCCGAGTGGATAAAGGAGCGAGTCTGATTCGGTCCGACCATTATGGTGTTGTAGTGAGTAATGTTGGTCGGTACAGTAAGAAGAAGCGCGGTCTTGAATATACCTATAGATTGTTATTTGTAAAGGGGAATGGTAGGACAACAATGGGGGCGGCAACCACATTTTCGATATTGCCGATGAAAAGAAGGTGATATCTATGCCATTATGGTCTTCCAAACTTTCTTAAACTGGCGCTTTGTCGGTTGTTAGTGGACATATGGAGATGGTAGAATGATAACTCGATTCAGGTCTATCGGCTAAGTGTCGGCATGGCTGGTACAATTATAAAAAATTTTGGATATCTAGGAAGATTTTTTGCTCGTTCTCCTGCACTGTACTCGACAGACTTTCGAATCGGTGCTATTTGGGGCAATATCGAAGGTGCAAAGACTTTAATAGTCGATGACCGGCAGAGCCGTTTGAGCAGAGGAGCCCTTAGAATTATTTACTTGCTGGCCATTTCTTTTAAGCTTAATAGTAACTACCGCTTAAATCAGATGTTGAAATCGTCCGGAAAACCTTAGTGAATCTTGCCAGTCTAAGAAGTGTCCAAAGCTGAGATTGAACGCAGTACGATTCAACGGAATGCGGAGGATGTACCAAAAACGCCACATACGAGGTCGGCGGAACTAAGGCAAAGGCGAGGAATTTGCAGGCAAGAATGTGCCGTTTTTAATTTGAAAATGTCCTAAAATTTTAGAAAAACGTTCTTATATTTTCCTCAGCTTATTTGGCGAGATAATTCAAAATTGTCGACACTCAATTAAGGCAACGTTTCTTTTTCAACGTGACGACGTCATATTTGAAATCCGACGTTTCGAATTTCGGCCACCATCGTCGACTGTATTTTCCTTATGGGCGTCATCCCGGATTTTCACATTTCCAAGTTCAGCTGTTTCTTGTCATTGCCGTGATGAATCGCGCGTTAAGACTCAGGTTTGCAGTTAGGTGGAAATATGAAAATAAATTTCCCTATAAACAGGAGATCAATGGGGAAAGATATGATGAATGTGTCGGCCGATGTATGTTTCCATTGTTTGAAATGAGTCTGTAGGAAAATCTAATTGACCTCGTATCTTTTACGGTCACCAAGATCGCCATAGTCACGACACCCTGCACATCCCCAAAAAACGCTATATTTCAGTAGGTTTATTAAAATAACTTTTTTCATTGTAGATCGTTGCATAAATTAATGTTCACACAAACTACAAGGCGTTCCATGCTATTGTTTCCGTAGTATTTTCTTGTGAATCTCTATTTGAACCAAACGAATTGCTTATAGTTAGATGGACAATCAACAACTACCCTACTCAAACTGCCCTTGCCGGCCAGAACCCAAAAGAAATATTAACTTATTAGAAATAAACATTTTTACCGACACGTTTAAAATCTTTTATATACACTAATGGTAAGTTAATTTAAATTTGAACCTTTTAAGGATAAGTCGTGAGTAGTTACTGTACTTTAGTGATACGAGTGAATACTGGAAATCAGCGTCATGTGACGAACTGTTTGGCGGTGAACAGTGATGTTAACAAGTAACGTTTTTAAATCGAAGTATAACAAAATATAATTTTTTACGTTTCATTCACTCGAAATACGCAATAATAGATAGAATTGCACTTATTCGCACAATACGTAATACAGCCCAAAATCGAGGTCATTCGGTACTTGTACGGGCCCGCCGATGTCTGTAGTGTTCCTTCCTGGTGACATGGCCCATACGAGCAAATCTAGCGGGTGTTTAAAGATAAATAATTATAATGATATTTTATTTTAACAACGAATTGATAAATCTTCCTAAGTGCGCGTAAGACAAGAACATTCAAAATATTATAGCGGGAAACCAATTTTACTGCCGTGTTGAAGAACTTCATTCGCTTACATTAGTGAATTGTGTGCTAAATGATCACGGAGAACTCTATCCGGTGTGTTGTTATTTATACTAATATAAAATATTAATAGAATTACTACGAAATGACTGAAACTAAATAGTTTTGTTAGTGTAATTTATGGTTTACAATAGTTTCGCATTCAGTGGCGGTTGGAATTAAAATAGCAGAAAACGTTCAAAAGGAAAACCTTTGAAGGTTAAAAGGGCAGGGAACGAAGAGGTAAAACAAAAATTCAATATTTCAGAAAAGAAAACGGGGAACGCATTGGTCTTTTTCTATTCGTCATGCCTTTGCCCACATGCAGGTCTCCCACTGCTGATGAATTGGGAAAAAATTGGATAATTTTTTGCATTATTTTCGCCCTGCACGTGTATACACCTCGTATCTCGCCAACGAAGTCATTTTACAACGTAATTTGTAAGGCCCGGCAGCCTCAAGCTTTCGGGCAAAAACGCGAGGTCGAAGGTCCGCCAGTGCAAAAACGCCGACTTTATTTATTTAAACCCGCAATTTTGGCCTGAAAAAAAAAATCGAATCCAACCGCCACAGAGAAACCCACCGAAACAACCTCCAGTTCGCCCTACGAACTACTATTAGCTATGTGTTTTGTCTGTAGTCCAATCAATTAATTAATTACTCCTAAGCCCATTCTGTACAGATATGATATATTGCGAAGCATGAAGGTATTTTATGGTAATGCTAATTTTCAGTTTGTATTTTCGAACTAAAGGCATCAAAACACCAAATAACTATAGCCCAAAATCATTTATAAATGTATCACATCTGGTGAGTAATAACATAGATTTAATTTCTTATAGCAGTTCAGTGAATCTCAGTATGTGCCCTATTTTCCCTATATTTGGTACTAGATAGACCTAAAGCATATGCAGCGTGCCGACGACGTACACGCACGCGCGTCCTGCTGCGTACGTTCTAACAACACTCTGCATCTCGAATGCGACATACCCTTCATGCAATATTGAGTTCATTTTACCCAGGTATTGTACCTTTAATACTTTATTTATTATATACCTACCTAGGCATATTATATAATAAAAACTAAATAATGTGTATGTAAAAGTGTCTGTGCTAAAATTGTAGAAAGAACAGAGCGATTATTATTCGAAAATTGCTTAAACGTCTCCTAATAACGTTTTTTTTTGCGTTAATTGGAAGAATTGTTACACAAAAAATTTGGTTTCTCAATGTCTGTTTGGTCCCGTCTGTAGCAAATTAATTGTGTGTTAATGGTGCGACGATGAATTCGCCTGTACGCAAAAATACTTACTTTGAGAGACAAAACACCAAGTAAATAGATTTTAATATAAAAAAATTAAACTATGAAAAATGTAAGTCTTCCCGACGATTGTTACGTTTATTCATTAGGTATTATCATCTGCTAAAATGTAGTTTAATGACACACGATAGTGTAACTGTACTAATTTTAATTACTGTAAAACCAATTCGGATGTAATAAAGGGAATTGACAAAAGACCGCTGGAGCGTACATTTAAAGCGTTGTTTTCGGATTTTTCGCACCTCCACGTGCTCTTGCCAATTCCAGTGCAAACTTGGATCTGTGCCACTATTTAGTTTAACTTTTCAATAACACTAAGAAACACAGGGTACTTATATTAAAAAAAAAACGGTATGAATAAATCATATAGGTACAGTAATATTTCCCCAAACTGACCCCAAAATTGAACCAAAATTAAATCGAAACTAACCAAAATTGAACCCAAATCCGAAAATTGCAAATGTTTCATGGCTGATTAGCTTTGGGCTTCAAAACGTCCTTATAAACTTATTTGGATTAAACAATTTGTGTTTTTTTCCTTAGGTATCATTGTGCCAATTACTGGTAAGCTTGAACCACAATATCTATATAATACTCCCATTTTTGCACGAAACAACACATGTAAAGCGCCTAAATCGAATTTATCCTTCAAGCTTACCAATAGCTGTAATAATAATAAAATTTATATTTAATAGTTCCATTAAATCGTAGCGAAATTGCACCCTATAAATTATTAATATTTAAGGACCCACATATTGTTACTTAGATTGACATTTATAGATTATTGTTTTAAACGATCTATTAAGGTGAATGTTTTATGGTGATTTAGATTTATAGAAATTTGTTTATGAGTATTGCAGTTTACGTGCATCTAATTGGATGATTGAGATCGCATTTCTGTCCACCGCTGGTCGTCGAAGTTCGTGGACACTCTTCATACCGAGAACGTGGCAATAAATCAAGCTTAACAGCCGCCCAAAGTACAGCTGGAAATATTTTTCGTTATTGTTCACGCGTAAAATTTCTAGGCCGTGGCCCAACAGAACTGCTTCCTGGGGCTTTGCCCACGGCTGCGGCGGACGTTTCGACATTTCCACTTTAACAGCAAGCATAAGGCGATATTTCCTTTAGTGCCATTTCGCGCCCTAAACCTAAGTGTCATTTTAATCCTCGCAAAATCGAAAAGTTTTAAAGGCGAGCCACATTTCCAGAGACACGCAGCACGCTTGGTGCCCCAGGTTTCACGATCGGAACTGCGAAAATAGTGACAAAAAAGGGGACACATCGGTACTCATTTTCATCATTTCTGTTTACATGATATAACCGTAGCAGCCCCGTTTCGGATAACATTTTTTCTGTTCTACTGTATGAACGATCTCTTGGCACATGCAAAACAACTCGCGACGCACTTCAAAAATAAACTATGAGCACGTAGAAATACGCCCATGAAGCATGAGAAAAGCTTTTTTTCATGCTGCTTAATTTCCCACTGCATCAGAAGAAATGATCTGTTTTTGTCTTATTTCACATGCGATTTTTTAATAATTTTTTTCTTCAAATTGATTACTGGTTCATGGATACCGACGTCCACAATAAATTTTTGATGTGCCCCTTGACATCACCGCGTTATCGGAAGATCGTTGTAAATTGTCGCCTCATAAACTTTGATGCTCTTCACTTCAGGTTTCGCTGCACTGAATGCGGTAAACATGGAGTCCGAAAACAGCTCTACTGAACCGAGGGTTATAAACGTTCGAATAATGTGCTTAACTTTATTAAGAAAATGATAAGTTTACCTAAAAGTCAAAACGATCATTTCTATGTAAGAAATTTACTGCTCGAACATCCCATTGATCGTTCTCGAAATAATTCAAATTCTGATTGCAAAACTGGCGATTGAAAAATCCGCTCTAAGCACGTGATGAACAAACTACGAGCACGTAAAAATGGACTGCAGGGACGTGAGAAATAATTTGGGGGATAAAAGATAAGGCAGCGAAATTTATTGTTCACTAACACGAACATCTGGGGGCAGAAAAAACGAGCCCCCAAAGAGAATAAGTTGTTGCACGGAATTAACTATTTCTGCGACCCCTCCCTTTCCCTCCTGATTTTACGGGTTAACGCGGACGAGAGCTTCGACGACCAACACGGTCAGAAAAATAACTTCTCCTAACACACCAAACTGGCTTTTATAACACCCTGTACAATCGCGATTTTTTAACTCGTAATAATTGTTAATAAGTCGAAATATTGTAGTAGCCCCATTTGGGGCGGACACGAAGCTAGGCTGTCCCAAGACTCCGCTCAAAATTTCCGGAATTTCACACTGACAGTTATGTCGAATAACTCCCCTAATATGTCAAATACAGGAGCTTCCTTGAACGGTCTAGCTTCTACCTCAAAACTGCCTGCTTTGAACTGGAAAATTCCTTCCCAGTTTAACGCAGACCGTAGCATTACCTACACTTTTTTCTGAGGAAGGTTCTATATTGTAGGCTAAAAGTAATGTTTGTTGTTATTATAGATTTTTTAAAATTAAACTTTGTGCGGCCTGTGTCCCTTTCCTCAAAAAGAAGTATTAGCAAGACGATATTGTACTATTAAATTTCGAAAAAATAATCCACATCTCCATATGTTATTTGTTAAATTTAAAGCTGTTAAGTACTGTTAAGAGTTAATATAATCGGTCGCGATCTGTAACATACTATATCAAACTGCTCACAGCGACTAAACGAATAATGAAAATGTAATTACACAGTATATTTATGGCATTTTTATTTAACCTCAGCAATTGAGTTGATGGGACCGCTTTCAGCGTCCCCAAACATGGCCACGCTACAAGGTGAGCAGGACATTAAACTTTAAGGGAAAGCCCGATGGGGTATTTACCCCAGGCTTAAACTGGATTTAAAGTTTCGTAATATAAGCCGTGAGAGGTGGCGCAGGAAACATACACTTAATAGTTATTTGAATGGTACTTACCCCTACACTCCAACTCACTTTAAGTAAATTTTATTACGTACAAAGTTACTCACATTAAACGCACGGAAAATATGGCGGATACTGATTTCAAAAATGTTTTCAACTATCAAATTGTCAAATTTAAGTCATTATTTAGTGTTTGACAGCTGGGGTTTCCCACGTTTCGGACCTGGATTGCCATCTCCCTCTCGAACTATATAAAAAAATGGCATACTTACATGTGACACGCAAGGCGATGCGGCAACAGCGCTATCCGCCGTAAAACGAATTTTTATTGTTTTGATTTGGGTGCGAGGGCGAACGCACCGCGCACTCGGGGTGGTGCGATAATGATTATCTAGTTTATAATTATCTTGGTAGTCATTTTGTATATTCCCAGATACCGGTAACGTTTGCAAATGACAGTACGTTTGGTCTTTCGTGCCGAAATCACATCACTTTGGTCCTGTGAGAACTAGTTTTACAAATGTTGCTTGTATCAAGGTTGTGATTCAGGTTTAATTATGTTGTCGTTAAATAAAAAAAGATTTCTGCTAATATCTTTTGTTTATAAGATCATAATAAAAAGTTTAAACACTTTGTAGCATAAAGCACATTATTTAAATACTTAAAATAGAGAAATAAGCAATCAATCTAAACACAGGTTCTATATATCTACTTTATACATTACAATTTGCCAATTAGTTTTGTTATTCTTTTCCTCTTGAAAAGTTTTGTCACCAAAACATTAATAATTATTTTCATCTGAGCCCTTAATAAGAGGTGAGTTATATAGTTTTACCTGAAAATAGTATGTAATACCACCCCTAATAGTGTCTCAAATGTTATTTCCAGAAATTAAACAAGAATTGAATAATCTAAATATGTTTGAAATGCTTAAATGAAAAACACACTTTCATTAATCTCAGTATAAATCATCATGAACTAAATCTGCACTTATTTGAAGTCCTCGTTCTTTGAGAGATTTTGTTATAAGCCTATGTTTTTCCACTTTTGATTCTTGTTCTTTCCTTTGTGCATCCAGAATCTCATCCACTGATACTTCAGTAAGTGGTATTTTGTCTTCTTTTTCAGTGTCCTGTAATAATGATTAGATGGATGAACTACTGATGTAAGTATGTAAAATTTAAATGATCCAAAATGATAAAAAAAAACTATTTAAGAAATAGTGCCATGCAACGGGATTTTCTAATTCAATAATTTTGGTCACTGACATCCAAACCCCTACTTACAATTTCTCCCAGTAGCACAACATTTTCACCTCTAACAATAAAAACCCCTCTAGGGATGTCTCCATATTCCTTTCCAACATGGATGCGTTCAATAGTTCTATGTAATACTAGATTGGCAAACTGATCCACACTGCGTAAGTAGCCTATCAATGTCCTACCATCTCGTAGCAGTACCATGAGTTTTTCTGTGAAAGAGGATTACCAGTGAATCGGGATTTTCTTGTGAGGGTTCTTTGTAGGAATCGTTGGGAATTTATGTTATCCCTTTCCACTTACTATCCAATTCGTCAAGTAAATGAGCTGTTCCTTCCAATTCAGGTTTGTTCATTTTTTTTCTTGATAATGTCTTTTTTAGCTAAATGCAGTGAATGGTCAGTCGAAAAACTTTATATTTTAATAATAAATAATTGTCAAAAGCGTTCACAATCTCATAACAATAACAATCGGGAATGTTTGATAAATTTGAAGACTTTTTAAATATTTGCTGTCAAGTTTGAGCCCCAATTCGAAATTAACTACACATTACGATCATCTGTTATTTACATCAATTAGATGTGTTTTCAAACACATCTTTGATCAAATCGCTCCTAGAACACCTTGCTGGCATGTTCCAGTTCCACATACTTTCTCTAATTGATTTCCATATTATACCATTTAGTGTCTTTGTTCAACAAATAGTGAGCTCATTTACGTCTTCCTGTCACTGTCACCGTCATTTAAAAAAGTAAACAACTCAAAAATTTATATACTTTTCAGGCAAAAGCCTTTTTCCACTTTTTCCGAATATTTAATAACTAAGCGATTCCTCAATCAACGGAAAATAAAGCAAAATTTCGTGAAAATGATTGAAATAACCTGCAATGACAGATTGGGCAAGAAGGTGAGGGTGAAATGCAACCCTGATGATACCGTGGGGGATTTGAAGAAACTCATAGCAGCTCAAACTGGAACGAAATGGGATAAAATCGTACTAAAGAAATGGTATACCACCTTTAAGGACCATATACAACTGCAAGATTGTATCCTTTATTATAAGAGCACCACATGTTTCTTTGTTGAGATGGTGATTTTGAATAAATTCCTTAAGCTCTCTCTACAGATGAAATTCATGACGGCATGAACCTAGAACTTTACTACCAATAGAGCATCTTGTTATAAATTGACACTTTGATTAAGAGAATAATTTAGGATATTTACATGGTAATTCTTTTGTACATTAAGGTTTAGGTTAAAGAGCTAATAAATTATGTAGTTATATCTGTTTTTTATGTTGTGTCGTAATTAGTTAATGAAACTTGCTGGCTTGTTGATTCTCTAAAAAAAGTTTGAACAGATTGTGAATTTCCTAAACCAAGCCGCCTGTGCCTAATCAAGCATGCGTTACACATAACAGAGGAAATTGAAGAAACACCCTCCTGCAGTTCCTTGATAGCTAAGAATTTTCAGGCCAATAAAACTTCTTACCTCTTACCATTAAATTTTCCTGTGTTCTCACCAAAATGTAAACCAGCTCTGATTCTTCTGGATTTCATGTGAATTCAGTCAAATCAAACACATTTTTATTAACAACAGTTTTATTTAACTTTTCAAATAAACATTAAAACAAAACAATTATAGTTGATTTGTAGCACAAATTATACACATTCAGAAGAATTTTTAAAGCTGTATAGGATGTAGTTTTTAAGCTATGTGTTTCCTAAGTGAGCTTCAGAAATAGCAATTTGAATCAACACACTCAAAAAATACACCCTTATATGTACTGCTTTTTAAATCTACATTGTTCATCAAAGTTTGCAACGAGTATGGTGCAAAAAGCTAACAAGTGCCTCATCAATAAACAGCTTGGATGATAAGTTTATCTCATTAGGTTGATTTGATGAATAATCTAAATTCATTTATTTTAGAGAATTTAAGTTCTTAAACATGTACTACTTCCTATCACAGCACAGTGGTTCAATTATGAGTTTTGTTAAAATGTGATGTGCAGAGTTTCACAAGCCTACAGACCACAGACTTTCAGAATTAAAAATTCACATCTTGACTGAAGCATGTAATCGAATTTGTATCTCCTCAGCCCTCTTTGGGATACATATAGATTTGTGATACCCTGTAGTAAGATAAAAGTATGTATTATAAGCTGAAATGAATGTGTATGATAATTTGTAAGATTATGAATAGGTAACCTAATAAGTCAAATGAAGAGGTTTAATTTGTTCCTAGAGGCATAACAATAAAAAAACAAAATATTCGTATGTTCTAAGAAGGTACAGTCATTTCTTTACAACGTAACTAAGAGCAGTTAGTTAAAAACCATGATAAATGGAATTGTTAATGAAACAATATTGATACAGAACAATCCTTTGGGGTTCAATCTTTGGCAAAAGCGTATGAGGCAAGGTAGGACAACCTATTTCTGCGGATAACAGGGATGAACGCCAATGAAAGTAGGGATATTTGAACACCTAAACTTCCGAGTATCTTAGGCACTTAGTCCAGACATGGGCACGGAAAGTACTAATTCCTCAGTGAAATAACGTTCTAAAATCCTAAAATTTCGATCTACTAAAACATTTCTACACATTCTCTTTGTAATATTGCTCTTATTACTAGTGAGTAAAACGTAAGAATTTTCGCTTAATAACACAAAGCTTAAAGGGCGGCATGCTCTTAAGAAATATGACTAAAATATAAATAAGCGAACCTAGATATAACTAAAAATAAATAGCAAAATAAAACTTTAAAACAACCAATAAGTAACGTAATAGGGAAACATACAGGCTCTAGCGTCTAGTGGGTCTTAATGCGGCCTTTTGACGACTCCTTCGCCATTAATGGTGACTTTCTTTGAAGGGGACTGAGATGAAGTGGTATGCAGCCTCACGAGCGGTGAGGAACCTTCTTCAGAACTGCGGTTCTTGTTGGAAAGCAGTTCTCGGATATGCTGAACAATGAGATCAATGGCAACTGGAAATAGAGACACATTTTTGCAGGTTCTCGGTAGAAAAGCGATTATGATATTGCAGTAATATATATGAAAACATTAGGGTAAATTTCCATATAGAAATCGTGTTATTCGCACTTTTCATTGATAGGTAGGTATTCTGAATGAACAACAAAAAGCAGAGACTTCTGGAAATAAAAACTTTATATTGAGAATTTCATATAATTATTTGAATTACATCTGCTAAATCACCTGAACCACAATGCAACGAAATATCCGTTTACAAGAATTGTACAAGTACATCAATACGTAATTTACTTCTCTACTTTTACAAGTAATCGACAAGTGAATACATCTAATCTACAAAAGAGTGAGAAGGAATTGAAATATGTGTAAAATGTAAAGTCGAACAAAACTATCACAAATTAAGTGCTGGAGTAACTGTAACTTTATTTATTGGGTCCCAACAATGAAAATTGAATTCGAAAGAAGATCGGCCATCGAGCCCTATTATTTTAAGTAAAAGAAAATACGTAAATAAACTATGCAGTAATTATGTAGATGGTGGTAGATGAATGACCATCTCTTTCAGTTTCTAAGATAATAGAAAAGAATATTTAGCATTTCTTCTCTGCTATTTCAAGTTTTGTAGAATAATTGAAATCTCTACTACTCATGCCTAATTTTATCCTACAAGCTGGAGCCTTACAAACTTAACCCAGTGCGCCGCATCCTTGCTTTGATCTGGCACGCCAGAATCGCCATCTACAACGCTGTTTATGCCATATCCCTCATGATAAATAAGGTGGAGAATATAAGTTCGTCAATAAGATTGGGTAGGGAATCAAGTGATCATACATGGCACTCCATGGGAGAAAAAATTGTTAAACAATGCATATATATATGTATATATACATATAATACGTTCAGAAGATACTTTCTTCTAAGCAGGCTCATGTGTGACTCAAATGTGATCTTAAAAAGCTGGACAGTAAATTTATACGGGAGCAATATGTCAGAATTTTAACGCTTAATTAAAACAAAGTACGGCCTGAACGTGCTTTGTATCGGTTGTCCCTTCAATTCCAACATTTCCACCTTCGAGAGTAACTTTACTAATAAATACATAAATGTGCTAAGATCCCCGTTTTTTCTTTAAGGCCTCAACGAAATTTGAATTATTTACTTCCCTCCTTGTTGCTTTCGAGTTATTTTTCAAAATATACATATACCGCTTTCACAGGGTCCAGCATATACACCACTGCGTTGAAACTATGAGAAGTGAATTTATGTAAGTGCGTAAACGAATATTCTATATGAAAATTGTAAAAACGCATATTAAAAAGTGGAACTTAACGTTAAAATTCTTCAGTTACAAATGTAAAACATCACAAATCAATACTTGACCATGTTCGGGGGTATTGTGTTCATTGACTCGGGCGTAGGGGAGATATGTCGAACCGAGATTAAACTTACTTTTCCTGTTTTTGCATTAAAATCACCGAGTATGAATGAATGAATGCTTAAAATACTTAAATAAAATCGCGGTCCGAAACGCTATTCCATCACATCAACACCGAACCTATCGGATTTTATATTGATTACTTTCGTACCTAAATACCTAATTTCTTTCTTTGGTACTTAACCAAACTATGCAAATAATTGAAAGCTGCTTCAACTTTCTAAGTGTGGAACGAAGTCCTGGCATCTTTACCAAGAGGATAATACCTATGGAAACGTTAAAATAAAGACAGAGTCGTTGGTCAGTTTCGTGGTTTCTATGGAAATAATCTTCCAGATAAAGTTGCCAGGACACTGATTTGGTGGCCCTAAGCCGGACAAATGTTGGCTGTCGTTTTTAAATACGAATAAGCGATCGAAAATATTTTGTGGTCATTTTCGATTATTTAAAAGCGACTAGTGCTTTTGAATATTAGCGCACACTCCATTCTCTCGAGGTCTCCCCTGTATTTTGTCCTTGATATGGTGGACGATAAGATCGATAGCCACTGCAACAAAAAATACCAATGAGTGACGAGAAACGTGTTAACATTTAATTGGACATGGTAAATGCATGCTCGATGATACACGACAGTTAACATAAAATGTATATCCGAAATCTACCATGCAAAGTATGTTTGAACGGGAACTTTATGGTTTATGCTAGTTTACCACATGGCCTCGGTTCTTTCCGTTAACATATCCGAAAATGAAGAGGGGAGATGCGCAAAACGAGACAATAACAAGCGTTAAAGTTGAAATTTTGGCCGTTTCTACCCGAAAATAAATGATCCAAAATAGGCAAGAAATCATACACCAACTTAAACTATACATGGTGTGTCGAAGTATATTTAAATCACTCTTATCAGCTATAAACTTTTCGAACCTCGCATACAACGTGTAGAAGCTTTCAGATTTCACGACACCCTGCTGACTCTAATTGAAGAAACACCCTATTGAAAAAAAATCATTTTGTTTCAGAAGCATTAGTAATAAGTAATTATATTGGGTGTTTTCTTATTTATGATATGTATACGGAACATTAATACACATGTTAACCATTATGCAGTGTCTATCTCTCATATCGCCTCACACAAATAGGACACTTAGTCAATCGATAAAACCACACATGGAACGATATGCAGCAATGATCAATATTCGTAACAATAAGTAACACTTAAATAAAACACTCTACCTATACAGGGTGTCCCGGATGAGAATGCTTTCTACAGGCATCTCGTAAACCATTTCGTAAACATTATAAGAGAGATCCAAGCACATAAATGCAGTCGCTATTTTGTCGCTAAACCTAATGAATCACAGGTACCTACATGCTTTGAGAACCAACCTGAACTGATGAGACGTCATACCGAATGCTTTCTTTTGGTTCTATTCACTAGAAAACTCGCCTATTATCAAGTTATCTGAAGCCGTAAAGTACCACCAAGAAATACCAAACATTAAATACCACACAGCACTGTTTTGTCCACGCTACATGGGTTTTATGTTGTGAGAACACATCTTATTTGTTTAATGAAAAAAGTACCAATGGGCTAATTATACCAATCTTGGGTGATAAGTCTGATCTCAAATTCAGCCATTTTTTGTATGTTACTAAAAAAAAGTTACAGGGTTTTTCCGCAAAATGATGCAAACAAGCAGTAATGACCGACGGGAAAATGTATGTACACAGGGTCTACTTGTAAGTAATTGCCAATTAATATCAGTAATATTCTGCATATAAAGATTTTGTGACCTCAACATTTAAAAATTCCCAATGGCGTCGAAGTCTTCTTAGTAATAAGACTATTTGTTTTATACAGTGTGTCCAAAAAACAGTGTCTGAGGAATGTTAAAAATCATATTAGAATATTGAGAGATAAATAATATTCCAACTTGAACACACTGAATATAACTACGGCAAACACCAACAATTTACAACACCTTATCAACAACTCTAAGACGCAAATAAGCGAAAGTAACATGAATTCCGCACTTACCGTGGTTATCAGCCCCTCTAGGAATAATAACATCAGCAAACTTTTTTGTCTGAAAAGAATTAAATAAGGAGGGTTTAGGTCATGTTAGATTACATCCAAAAGAATAACAAATCACCTGAAACGACTTAGACCCAGTTGTACATTGTGAGTTTAGCTGAATTAGAAAAGACATTTGAATCATCCCGATAGAAATCAGTTTGACAACAATGCTACTTCTATGAAATGGTTCAAAGAAAAGTTTCAGCTGAACTGACTCAACGACTAGGCCTTAATAAATCATTGAATATAGTCTCAACTTACTGGTGAACAGAATTCTTCAAAAGCAGGTTTAACAAAGTTCATATATTGATTGAGCACTTGATCCAAATCCCTGCCCCTTTCTTTGATGTCTCTTGGAACTGATGAGAATAGAAACATATTACATTTGAACTGTTGAACCTAACTGAATTAGATGGGGCAAAATTACCTCTTCTGGCCAATCTAGTGTCAGAGTCTGTGTCAACAAATAATTTCATGTGAAAGAGCTTCCTGACCTCAGGAAAATAAAACACCAATATGCCTTCAAAAAGTACAACATCAGCAGGGTAAATTGTAAGAACTTCATCTTTTTTCCTGGAAAAGTTTATTTCCTTTTTATTGGGAAAGTTAACACAGAAGTAGAAAATTATAATAGCAGGCGGTAATAAGAACATATTATTTTTACACTGGTTTTATATTAGGGAACTAACACCCAATTGCTGATTATTAAAAAAAAAAGTCGTAGTAAGCGGAAAATCGTAAATGTAGTGCATAGATTAAGCCATTTATTGTCTATAATTTGCAATCCTTTACAAAGTTATACAGAGTGTGTTTTTTCTTATTTTCAATGAACGGATCTCAGCAACTAGCAGAGTTCTAAAGTATACAAGTACATGGGGAGAGAATTGCATTTTTGGGAAACCAGTTTAAAAACGATTTTACTCTATTGAAACAGCTCAAGGATTACTATTTTACAAAAACCAAGCTTATATTTTGGGACAGACTTTACCTCCTTCTTTTCTTTATTTTGTGGGTGAGGTCTGCTTGTTAGGACAACTGATCATCAAATAAAACTCCAAGAAATTTACTGGTTCTAACTCAATATCATCAAACTATCTCAGGGTGAAAACCTCAGATTGGGTGTTAATCTCGTTAATATTCAGCCGGTTCTAGGCAATCAATAGCATACCCTGCCTTGGGTTTTGTGAGACAATTCATTCAGTGAATCAGAACATTTCAACTTATTTAGTGAATGTTGTTGTTTCATCCACAAATAAAATCACTATCAGAGAGTGCCAGGTAGTTACTGATGTCAGTTAAGTGGGATTAGATACAGTTTGGGATCACCGTGACATCCCATGACAAATATCAAGACAGTGTGACTTTGTATGCTAACATCCTGTAAAACTACAAATGTCAAAAATGTCTCATAAGAATTCAGTTCCTTGTAGGTTACAAAAATGAATTTACTGAATTCTTTATATAGCAAGAAGGTTTGCTATAATAGTAATCCTCATAGTATAGTAAATTAAGCAAAAACACTTATACTCAGCTAAAAATTGAATTTAAAGTTGTTGTAAAAATAATTTCTGTGGCAACTATATATCAATAATGTGTGCCCTTTAAGGTGTACTTACAAAGTATGATTTTTGTAGTCATAAGTAGGAATATGGACCATTTTTCCAGCCAAAATATCAGTTAAAGTATCTTTTATCAAAGTTTCATTAAATGCATCAGGATGATCAAAGTTAAATTGACCTTTTTCAGCTTTGGCAATTTCAAATGGTGTCAATTCTCGATAAAAGCTGTCCTGTGATATGCAAACTACTTGCCGCTGTTTATTGTCAATAGCAGCTTGTCCTAGTTTTTCCATTATTCTTTTACAAACTGTACTCTGTGATATGAAAGGAGAGGACGAGTTAGATTCACAGAAGAATCTTTTCACTAATGCTGTGCTTTTTAAGGGAAATAAAAGGTATTCATTATACCTACCTTGCCACTTGCCGTACCTCCAGAGACTCCGATTAAAAAAGGAGTATGTGGCTCCATTCCGTTCAATTTAGGCACACCATTTATTTTACAATCGCTCATTTTAACGTGGCCGCACAAACAAAATCTTGTAGAATAGTATGTTGTATTTGCAACACAAAGCCTATAGTATTCTGCTAGTACTGCGTCATGTACATCTATCTTATACCAAGAATAATGTTGGTTTTTCAAATACTAATATAACTTTATAATAATGAATAGCGAATGGCCTTTTAATCCGCAAATTTAAGCAGACTATTTTACAATTCTATGCGAGAAATCAAAACATTTTTAAACTTCAATTTTGTGATGAGTAACCTCATTAGAATTAGGTTATGTGAATGTTACGTCACACGACACAGTGAACAGTGACAGTCTCAGGAGCTTTTTCATACAAAAAATCCTACTCTACGCGACTTTCCTAGCTCAGACTACACTTTCCGACGTTTGATGAAAGAATAGTTGTCAGTGGTGTAGTTGAGTGTAGCCATAAACATTAATGACAGTGACAGATTCAATAATAATAAATCAATAAACAACAATAATGAATTAAATTTAAAGTTAAAAGTGATAAATTATATGCTCCAACTACATATTTAAATCAATTAATTACCCAAATATCATTTTTACTGCAAGAAATTTGTCACTTGATGGTAAATATAGTTTATTTTTAGGTCTTATTCCCAACATTAATGAAAGTCAATCAAAGAAAGTTAAATGCTACTAAAGATGATCCCCATTCGGTATAATTTATACAATTTACTCCAACAATAATCATAAATTTACATAATTTCTTTACAATTTTTTGCTATGCCCTCACTCTCCCCATACATATTTGAGATTTAAATTGCCAATACTATAATGAATGAACCACAAATATCCATTCAAATATTACAAGAGAAAGTATCAGAATTGTTTATTTGCAACTAACAATTCATGTGTAAGTCCAGGGTTTAACAATTATCCTCCATGGAATGTGAAGATTTAAACTGATTTTTATCTTCCCACTTAAGTAACAGTTGAGATTGTTGTGGCATTCATTTACTTCTCTAATTCAATAGATAAAAGTTGAATTGAGTATCAGTGATGCCATCAGTTTTGTTATAGACCCATTAAGGATTGTATAGGTTTGCAACATATTTATGAGGTGTTTTATAATGGAACTTGTTTCAGTAATTTGGCTATAGGCTCAGGTCTTAAGGTATGCATAAGCTTCAACCTGTATCCTTCAAATTTCCCTGTTGGGCTTGGAGTTAGTTGTGGTTAACTGGCAAAGTGGCTTTTGTGAAAGGAACATCGGATATGGCCTCTGTGATAGTGAATAGTCTTTCATCTGGAAGTGATATTCCGCAGTGGAAGAAAGACCTCATAGCGAGGTTAAAGATTCAAAATAAATCAAGTGAGGTAAGTGAGCAATATGAACTAGTTTTATTTTATTATCAAATAGTATCATACTTAAGACTAATGAAGACTGAGTTGCATGTGTTGCTTATGACATACTTGAATTTCTCAACAGAAAACTTAAATTAATTTGGTGTTGTTACGGTTTCATTTAACGAACAATTCTCACATACAAGCTTCGCTAATGACTCTATTATTGATTTTTAAATAATAAGAATATTCTTGTGCAGTCCGTGAAGATCTATGGAAAGACAGTTGTATTGTTTGTGGATTAAATGGCGAATGTGTTTTTTTTTCGATCATTTGTAAACAGATGGACAAAAATCTCATGCCTTCACCATTGCATCATTAGAATTCGATATTTCAATAGTGCAATAAGGGTTTTTCATTGTTCTGAATCAGTTATTGACGAATTACAGTAATTTAGGCTAGGCAGACAATACAACAAATGGAGAAAGATCTCTCGAATTGGTATTAAACTTCGCTAGCTCAATACTCAGATTGTATGATTTATGTGCGGTAAATAATAATATATTTGTCTATGCTACAATTTCAAAATTCAAATCGGTATAGGTCTCCGGACCCACACATTTCCTTCAATGGTAGTTAGTCGTATAACCGTGGGTTTGTTTCGTTTTTGCTACCCGTACTGTATTTTTTTAGTCGTGACCTAATCATGTAAATTGGTGAACTATTGTTCAATCGTATTTCTTAGAGTTTGTAACACGCTACGCTAGTTGTAACAAGCTAATTAAATAAGTACGATAAGCCGAAATATTAGGTTGAAGGTTACCGCAAGTACATAACGTCAAAAAAGCCAGAGTCATATATAATATACGTACTTACACAAAAACCAAATGTTTAACAAATTAGATACAGAGTATTAGAGACTAGGTGGCCGTCGAGCTTTATCAGTTTATGAGTAATCGGAAAAGTAAACAAAGTAATTTCAATGTTGATACTTTGAAGCTTAAACGTTTGAATCGTGATAATTTATCTGTTTCTCAAAAGTTTAATGACGGGAGTTATCAGTAGAAATTTGCGTTTATTTACCTAATTATACGCCATCGGGTACTAAACAGGTGCCCACGTGATAATAATATCAAGTATCGCTAAAATCTTGTTGTTTTTTTAAATCCCATGTTTACACACCTACAGTTTCTATACCATTATGATAAATAAATCAGATTTATTTAAGACCAATAAATATTTGTTTCGTTATCAAACAAGACAATTCAAACTTAACCCAGTTGATATTCTGAGTCCGGAAGAAATTCATTACGATGATCACCCTAGAGACGTAAATTCGTTGTGTTCCTTTCCGACAATAAACTAGTGCCAGAGATTGCAAAGACAATACGTAAACTGCGCCTGCTATTTGGGGGAGGATGCCCTCTTATATCGAAAAGCATAATTTTGGTTCCCAAAATTTCATAGAAGAGATGAATCGCGAAGTGAAAGACCGGTAGTTGTCCATGGTGGCGCCCTGACCGAAATCGTTGAGGCTGATCCAACCCAAGCTTATGTAGAAATAGCCACGCATCTGGGTGTTTAAGAAACGACTATTTTTTGGTCGGAATATCACATATCATAAGAAATGGGTTTTGTAGACGAATTTACACTTTAAAAAAATGTTGCCAACACTTTTTTTGGAGTTTTAAAGATATTGTTCGTTTTGAGATCCTTAACCCAAGCGAATCAATTACTGCAGATTTGTACACATTTATACTTGGGAGAACTGAGGAAAAATCGCGTGAATTTCAGCTTTCTTTGGCCAATCAAAAAGGCCCGTCACTTCCTCAAGGTAAGGCCTATCTTAGGGCAAAGATCGCACGAGGAAAATTGTTAGCGATTGGCTGACAAACTGCCTCTTCCTTCATATTCTCCCGATTCGTCCCCTTCGGACTATCACCTCTTTAGAGCGCCGGGAAACACGTGCAAACGGCCTTGAAACATTTTTTTTCTCATCTAAACCAGCTTATTTTTATTAAAAAAAAGGGTTTATGAGTCACATTGGAAAAAGGTTTTTGGAGAGTGAAGGTGGTTATTTTAAGTATGTAATATGGATTTAAAATATTCGTTTGTTTTATTGTTTCCTCATAACAAAAAGACGGCAGGACTTTTTGAGATACTTGGTATTTACTAATATTTTTACAAAAATGTCAATAATATTAGTACGATTCCCTAACTTTAACCATTTACAATGCGATCAACTAACAAAATTTTTAATTTTCTTATTCCTTTCAGCAGTATTATACCGGGCGATTTTATGGAAATATTTGGTTCGTTGATTTAAGAAGTCTCGCCTTAACTTGAGAAATAAATACCTCGCTTAATAAAATTGACATGCGATGCTGTTTAGGCACGCGAAGAACGTTGTATGCTTTTAACTCTTACAAAAAACTATTAAAGATTCTTAAGTACTTAAGTGTTTGATAAATAGTTAATAAGAAGGCTCAAATCGGCAATGCTGACATTGCAAAAATCTGTAGCCAAGACCCACTTTTACTACAGAATTTCTTTTTGCTCGAATTGCATAAGCGTTCGTCAGTTGATTTTATTAAGATTTGTTTGAATGATTTATTTAATTATTTTTAAAAAATCGCTGTTGAAATCTACAGGATGGTGCAGGTTCGAAAAAACCCAAAGTGCAAAAATGTTGCTAAGTTGCACTAGGAATTCCCGTTTCTTTAACTTCTTGGACCGAGGAAACTAATGAGCTCAAAGTAGCTCATGACTTCGCAAAATGTAAAGAGCCACCCTGTACATTATGACAGATGGAAATTAGGGGACAGGAACACGCATTTTATTACTTACACTGTAATAAACAATTAAAAAGTATATAAAAGAAAGCGCTTTTGACGGTCAATTGCTTTATAAGGTCAACAATAAATTAAATATTAAGTTGTATTATTTTTTATAAGGAATTTGGCAACACAAAACGATGCGTTCATCAACCTGATAATCAATGGTGTAGCAGCTGTCGATGCACTAGCCCGTGTTGCCACGTTGAGTTATTCGTATGTCTCCGACTTCTAATTGATAAATTGCTACCGATTGACTATAGCCATTGACCTTAATACAAAAAAAAAATATATATATATATATATTCCCCATTACCAAATTCGCCTAGAGTAACGCACAGATTTAGTTATTCGCCTTCTTCGGTGCGCGTTCGTTCCACAAAAATTCGCATTTATGTTTTTGGACTTACCAGTCACAGGAAATGGCATCATTTTGACATGCGCCCTCTTGGCGTTGTGACAGGTGTGTAAGTGTTTCCACAGTGACGGCACCACTGGATTTGACCTTCATGGTTTAGTGTCTTATTCGGGTCAAAGGAAAATATCTCCTAAAGGATATTTTACTAATTCTACCACGAGATTTAATAGAACACGCAACCTACAATTTTCTCCGTAGTGTGCGCATTTTTCTATGGCATTGAACGATGAGGGTCAGATTGGAGGAAATCTCAACGTCAACGTTAAACTAAAAATCAACATGTCACTCGATACAGGCAACGGGGACATATGTCAAAATGACATGATTTAACCTAAAAATCCTCCATAGCCGGACATGAAAAACGGGAACATGTGTCAAAATGACGTAAATGAGAGGGCTGTTTTGATGAAATGTTTTATGTAAATATACTAGAATCGGACCATCACCACAGCATCAAGATTGCGGTCCGTTCGTTAATGCTATAAAGGTTCTCAAAATTGCCCCTCCCGCAACGATTTCCACCTAAATAAGTTTTTTTATGACCACTCTCAATCGGTCAAATTACAAAAAAAAGCGACGCTGTTATCATTTAAACCATCTAACGCGACAACGTCGCATAGCGTTAGCGGTCACCCGAAGCGAAACCCAGTTCAGTTTTCCGGAGAACCAGCCAACCAAACTGGTACCCGAACCCAGTCGTACCACTCGATCGCGTTTCAGGCAGTACCTCTTGCTCCGGTACCATCAGCACCGTGCACGTTTGGGTTATCATTGCATTGGACTGGCCTCTACTTTTTTTCGGTCGAGAACGGTATGTGATGGTGGTTCTAATGGTTTATGCCTAGTGCTCCTGTTCGATATTGGATTTTTCCATTTTTTCCCGAAGAAAATGGTGCAGGTAAGGCACGCACATTGATTCGTATGTTGATTATGTTTTTTTTTTCTTCTTTTCGTTGAAATTATGTTGTGAAAGTCACTAGAAAAAATCATAATATTTCTACACGTAGTTTGGAAATACATAATTCATCACAGTCATTATTATGGTATAAATTTTCAAACCACTTATCGGTGGTGAATCATTGGGTGTAGAGGAATCGAATCAGCTTAAAGCGGCTAAAGTGGACTAATGTATTTTTCATGTATGTTCTTATCACTTCATGACTTCATGTTAATCGAGCCCGATCTGTCATATGTACCATGGGAATGGTGCCATCACCTAAAAGATAGGACACATCCGTTCCGGATCGATTTTGCTATCCATTACTGATAGGCTGCAGATAATATGCATATTGAGAGCAGGTCAACGCTTATCCGTTGCAAGTAAATAAAATTAAGTATTGGTGGATATACCCACAAAAGTATGGCCTAATAGGGTTTTAACACTAGAACAATGGGCAGACACTACCTGTGTTGGTACCCAAATGGATTTCATCCTTTTTTTTGGATCTAAATGCGGCCTAAAGCCGCAAGCCTATGAGGGGGATATAACAATCCTTAGAGGTATTCCGCAGATTGGGTTATACGGGGCGTGTCAAAAAGGCGGTGCCGAAATTGAGGGGGTTTTTGAGGACACTGCGGTAAACATTTTTTGCATACAATTCCCTAGTCGAAAATGAGTCGTTTTAGTTTTGGAGCAATTTTTGTTAAGAAATTAATGTTTTTTCGTTGACGCTAACAAACATAGATATTTAAGATATTTTCATTATATTGAACGTTAATCGATGTAAACGCAGTACCGGTCTTATGGGGAAAGACCAGGAAAAGGCGGATTTTGCTGGTCAGTGGTTTTTTTCAGGGACAGAGGGACGATGATTAAAAATTTCAGCCGGGGCGCCTGACATGCTAAGGCCGGCCCTGGGTGAGTAATTGGTGTTTAATCATTATAGTTTAAGATTCGTTTTTCAAAGTTTATTATACCTTTTGATGCTTGCTCTTAAATGATACTTGTTAGCGTTCAGTTTCTTTTTGTGTACGAAGCTCACCTCTTGCGCAAGCTAAATTAACCGAGCATTATCCATGCTTACTGAACAAGGAGCCAAACATCTGTTTTAATGGAGTAAAATATATGTGCTTTCTTTGATTACACGCTTCTTTGATAGTGATTCCTTAGTAATGACGCGCTAGTGTTGTTACATTTAATGCTGTAGTTATTGTCAAAGGCGTGCTGGCGTATATATTTCACCTCTAAAATGCTCTATTTTTCATTTAATTTTTGGTCCTTAATTCCCTCGTTTAAAGAATTAAACTACCTACGTCCACGAGGAATTTTACACACGCCGGGTGTGTCATAATAGTACGTCCAAGATTCAGGGGGTGAATACGTGGATGGTCCTAAGAGAAAAGTTCATATGGCCGTGGGCCCGTTCTCGCTTCCTGTCTGAAATTGAGGGCGATAAAAAAAAATTGGATGCGAAAATGTCCCCACATTCATATGAATTTTTTTGCCCAAAATCACTCGCAGATTGACACCCTGTATAAAAAAAAAATTTTATGAGTTCACTTTTTTTATAATTTCGTTTTCGGAAGTTCGAAGATAGTGCGCTTTCCGTCATTAAAACTGGTCTAGAATGGATTTGATTTCCTAATCATGTTTGCTCAAAATTGCAGAGATTTCAGGAAGATTTTGAAGATTTTCAAGGGTTCTGATGGGTATAAAGCGGGTTCACGTTATAGCCGTAACACCAACCTTAAGCGTAAAACCTCATCCGAACTGACGCGAAGAATAGCATCAGGTTAACGTTGAAGGGAATCAAGGTTTGTAGTAAAGAATTGTGTGGTTCTGTTCATTTGCCTGATGAAAATTCATAAAGAACGATAATTGAGGAATTATCTTGCAGTCCCACAGTTGACTAATGAGTCCGGGAACAAAAACAATAATTGGTTTTTAAGTAATTGTATTTTAATTCGAAGAAAACCGTTCAGCCCCTGTTATTCGAAAAGCTTTAAGGCATTTAACCTAAAAACATTGTATTTATTTCCCATTCTGAACGAATTTACTTTCACTTTAATTTTAAACGATGTCGAGTCTCAAGCAAGAAAGTATTTTGACATAGTTTAAGCGAGCATAAAAATATGATTTAACAATAGTAATCGGGATTACTTGCGGGCGGGTAATATTAGTAATTTTCTTCCATTGGAAAAATCGCATTAACATGCAACGTTAGGTATTCTTGCGCATGTTCGTGCAAGGTTCGTTGGCCGTTTACTTGGTCGTCGCAAATAAACATAAAAGCAATCAGACAAAGAGACTACAATTATTGTTGTAAACATTGGACTACATCGACCTCACAGTTCAGGCAATTTTAAAGCGATTACTCTCATAATATCACGCTTTGTATCGATACGAAAACCTTTGTCAAGGATGAATTATGACTCGTTCGTTTCATGTCTGGGAGGTCGTTCGGTGTGAGTCGGTGGTTGCGACAACGAGGATTTTTTCCACGAGGAAAACTTTAAAAAAACCACCCGGTTGGGTGCTCTGACGGCAAGGGTACGGTGGGATTCCCCGGAGCGCCTACTCGCGAAAAGCCTCGGAATACGCGCACCTACCTGTACGCCCAGGAAAGTGCCCCCCCCCCCCCCCAAGACCGGCACTGGAATTGCTTTTCGCTCGATGACTGGCAGTTGGTGACACCGAAAAACGAGATAATGAACATAATAATAAGATAATGTTAAGTTTGCTCTCATTGTTTCGGCATCCCCCCAATTCCCCTTGATTTATGGTACCAAGATCAAATCCTCACGCCAGCAGTTATTCATATTCGGCTCGGCTTTCAGCCGAAAGAGTCAAGAACCATTATAGGCACATTCTTCTAGTGCTTGCCGTAACTATGCTTCACCGATTTGGGTACAGCTATTAAACACATCTGACACCGGTTTTACCGTATTGTTGCGCTATTTAGTACATTCATGATTTTTAACAATTTCCGTTAATTTCGACTTTAAAACGCGATTGCAGCTTACATAAGTAGCTATTAGAAACCGCTTCATAAACTTCGAAGGATTCACGCTTCCCGTTACATGCAGGAACGCCTTTGGGTCGACCATCACCCTCCCCACCATCACATCCACCCCAAGGCGCACATTGTGTGTCCGACTTCAACGGATGAGTTCAGCAAAGGCCGGGAGTCCCCCGGGTCTTCCGATTCTGAGGATCTGCATTACGGCCCTGGAATTGTCAACCGGTTGCGGAACAAATACTTGAGTTTGGCCTTGAGGGAGAGCAACCCCAGACCGACGATCTTGAGGAAAGCCACCAGTTTGGAGAATTTATTGGATGACGATGGGAGCCACGATAGGGAGAAGGAGGAGGTGTTCGTTCGAAGGACCGGTGGTAACGAAAGCGGTAAGTCCCCGGGCATTCGAACTGTAAATATCTAATTGTCTTGGGGAACCAGGAAGCAGATATAGGTCCTCTAGTCGTCACCAAGAAACTCTGAAACGCGCTCGGTCCGTCGAGGTGATATCGCGGGCTAATCACGAAGATGAACCCGCGATGACTTCTTCGATGACGACTAAAATCAACAACAGACAGTCCTTACACGAAGATATGCTCAAACATTCCAACGACGAGAAGCCGATTTTGATTGAAACCGCTAGGTACTGGACATTTCGAACCTGAAGGGTTGGTGCTCATTCGTGCATTGTAGGTCTTATAAGAGACCCCATTCTGTCGAAAGTAATGGTGAAGAGGTTGGCGATAAATTCTCAAGGAGAATGAATCGGCCTAAACGAGTACCGCCTCTGCTGAATGAGAGGGAAAAGCCGCCCGTGGACGTTGTTAAGCATACGAAAATGCTCTTTGAGAAGAGGCCGGAGACGCGTACTAAAAAACCTCATCATACTGGTAAGTTACACTCCTGTTCGTCCACGTGGAAACACAGCGTTCAGTACCAATTTCCGATTTGCTGCGAACACCTTCCTCGTTTGCAGCAATCAATTGTGACTCAAAAAACACGTTTTCAGTGATTATTGTTATAAGCGATGCCCTGATCGGAGCTTCGCTAACGAGTAGCATCAGTCATTGGAGCACTGATTTGGGACGTTCAGATAAAACAACAGAAATTTCATTGGTACTGTTACGACGGTTTTTTTTATCGGTCCTTTGTGCAGCGTTTTTGATTCGCGAATTGAATTGAATCACCAATAGAATAAATGAAACTCGACAGAATCGATCTGGCAGTCCAATTCGAACTGTGAGAAAAATCGTTGCTCAATCTAGATTCGCAGAGCGCGTCGAGACCGTTAATTTGAGATATTTTTATTTTACGCCGATTGCTCCGCGTGTTCCCGAGATATCGGCGATTAAATTTTGAAAACGGGCAAAAAGTGGGTTTCTCCACCCTTCAGAACGCTGAGCGGCAGCAATTTTTTTAATCGTTCCTTTCCAGGTATTGATTGTGTTGTTTTTTTTCCAATTTTCTGCCCCCCGCGGAAAATTAGGAAAATAGTGCAGAAACTTTAGCTTTAGTGACGCTTTTCTCTCCTACTTTTCAGGCGACGTTGCGGCTAAGATAAGCAGTTTTAACAGTCTAATCGTTAAAACTAAATTAGCCGCTAAAGCCCCATGGAGAACTATAAAAATAGTAAAGCCTTCTCCGAACGGTAAAACTTCGTTCATAAAGTGCGCCCTGTATGTTACTATTAATCTTGTTACTAACATTCATCCACAGTCCGTAAAACAATAATAATTAATATTTACGACGTGTCTGGCGTAAACGCTTCTAACGACAAACGCAGAATAACTAATATGTTGGTTAGAGGGGCACCTAATTGTGTTCGTAAATGGTGTGGAAAATGTGAACGTCAAATTCATATTTTTGTGTAGGTTTAAGAAGTTCATGTGTTTATTTTATGTAGTAAAATTTTATATAAATAAAAAAAAATCACGTAAATTACATCGAATTCACATTTCAAGTATGCAAATTGAAACTTCAGAAGAGGGTGGTGCTTTATACGAGACTTTTGCTGGCTGGAACACAGGCAAGTAAGAATGTAGCACTATCAAAAAAAAAAAAAAATTAAGTATCCCTATGCCTACAGAGTGTTCCCAAAGGAAGCTAAATTAATTCATTTAAAATTCATTTGCCCCTCACCTGTGTGTACCGATCTCGCCGTACAAAGCACGAGTCACTGATATCTATTAATTCACAATAATAATACAGCTCATCAGTTAATTTTCAATTACGCAACATCTTACTCTCTTACTCTGCTTTTGCTTAGTAAAAGTGGCGCCGGACCAAAAAGGCCTATGTTTCATTTTAGGCGATGTGGCAGCCAAAGTAGACAGTTTCAACGACATCATAGTGAAAAACAAAGTAGCTTCGAAAACGACCAAACCAACGATAAAAACCTCCAAACCAGTACTGACTGATAAATGCAAAAGTAATACTCATAACCATATCGCGAGGCCCGTGGCCAAACCAATAATTTTAAGCGATGAAATTTCCAAGCCTAAAACATTGGAACTCTCTTCTCCCAGACAGGAGAAGATGGGTTTCAGCAGTTTGCCCAGCCCCATTCCTGATGTGTCGAGGTAAGTGCGTCGTCATTGGTGTGAGTTCTCAACTGCACTGATAATATACAGGGTGGACAAAAATCAGGACGGAAGTGATCCTAGACACAACCCTAAGAACTCGCTTTGCGAAACGCCGGATTTAATTTTAACCACTAGCCCCATCCCCAAGATATCGTCCCCTACTTACAGGAGGAAGAGCACGGAGAGTTTCATCAATGAAGAGAGGAACCGGTCTTATGGAGTTCGCGCCGAAGCCACCAACAAGTACGCTACTTCTTTTCGCTTAAAAAAAACATCTAATTTCCATAAATTTTTTTGTTTCAGATACGTCAGTCCCCTTCACAGCCCTACGAAGTCTCCCACATACCTCAAACCGTCATCTCTTCAATTTAACAGGGACGACCCCGACGCCCTTGGCTTTAAAATGATTTCCCCAGCATCACAGAACAACATCACAAAGAGTTCTGCCACTTCTGTTTACAACTTCCTGAACTCCGACGTTGATCAAACGCACCTGCCCTCGATCAGAAACGGGACCACTTACAGAACGTCAGTTTCTGAGCCGCCGAGCTACACCAGCCCAACCAAGGCGAAGACGGCCCTTACCGCCTTCGAAATTGAGAGAAACTTGAAGAACGTCGCGAAATCAGTTAAGAACGAAGAGTTAAACGCATCGGATAACAAAAAACAAGTGGATGGAGTTGAGGTTTCTAGTCAAAACAGCAAATCGGATAAGGGGGGATCTAATGCTTTGGAAAAATCCGACAGTGCCCTCAGTAGGTCTCCGAAGTCCCCTAAGACAAGCGCGAATTGGTTCCAACCTTCATTCAAGCTCAATAAAGTTAACAGTGAACCTGCGGTTAGTGTGGAGCAAGCGAGTGCTAGTGAAAAGTTACTGAAGGATGATTTCAAAGGTCCAGACGTTGTGAAGTCCGAGAATGTGAGTGCGGTTACTAGTGATAATGCACGTGTCAAGTCGGTCGATGCGATAGTCGAAAAGGTTAATCGTAGTGCTTTAAAACCGGTCCAAACCAGTAATAGTGCCAGCAGTAGTGCCGCGAACTCTTCAGATGTCGAGGAGAGGCCCATCAAAATTGTGGTGCCTAAAAAGACTAAGAGGAGCGAGGAGGCCACCAGTGCGGTGTTCAATTTTACCGCGAGAACTGATGTTCCTGACTATATTTCAAATGATACGAGTAGAACGCCCAGTAGACCTGTTATGCCAAAGGTAAATTGCGCTGGTTTTGTGAAGGGTTCGAAAGTTGGTATTCACAGAGGCTTGTATGGTTCAATTTCTACAAATAGGTACTTTCCAAACCGACTGTTTTTCTCATTTTTGATGTGCTGACGAGGGGTAAATTTTATTTATTTATTGACTACCAATGATGCAGAAGCCCTAGCTTTGGGGCCCCGAGATAGTATTAACTTTCGGAATGTCCGTGTTTGCTTATCGAATCAGTGGCCCCCGGAAGGTTTTGCGTTAATTTAAGCACAGGGCGGCCCGTTTAAAAGTGTGTGACGTTATGCCAGTTAAGCAAAAAAGGCTTATTCACGAAAATAGCTTTTGAATATATTTACCTATTTTCCGTGTCCGTTAAAGCTGGACAAGAGTTTAGTAGAGGTTCTTCGCTTTAAATTTTTAGGAGACTCTCGATTTTGATTTTTTTTTATTGCTTATGTACTATTAAACCGAATTTGTATTACATTTTTTACCTATATATTTTTTCATTTATAGCTCCCTTTCTCAAAAACGAATCCGTCGATTTTGAATCGCATTCCACCATTAAACGAAGGTTCGAAGACACTTTAATTGGAGGCGTCACTCGACCCATTCTTCAATTCAAAAAAGCAGCCCTTTTGCCCTACTAGCGACGTTTAAAGCAATAGAAAAACGTCAAAAGATAGTATTTGTTTGTCTTATTTGATGCTGCTTTTGAATTTTAAGAAAATACGAATTTTTTTAAAGATCTAACAGAGAGGGGGTCAATTTAGAGCTGCACTGTCGAGTAAAATCCAAACGATTTGCGTGCACTTCAAAGTAGATTAGAGTTTTTTTTTTTGCCTTTCTGCGGCTATTTTAAATAATGAAAATCGAAACTTAACTTTCTCGTTAATGGTTCATCCACGACTAAAAAACGACACAGTATAATTTACAGAAATACAAGCATAAGTCGGTCCCTTTTTACTAATTAATTACCAGTTTCAGCACTAGGCCGTAAAGAAATGACCAAATAAAACACTAGTTCTATAGATTTGCTAGCTTAGGCACACTTTCACAGGAAAGTTAAAAGAAAATATGTGTTTTAAGACTAATTTACTGCGGTACTTTAGAAATTTCGTCGGGAGATAACCGGCGTTAATAACTAATTTATTAAATAAGTTTATGGAGGATTTATGCTGACAAAGTAAGAGATACGGGGCAATTCGTGCGTCCATACATATATATGACTATGTAGATTATAGGAAAAGTACGGAGAGAAATAATTTTACTACTTGGTGACAGCTGCGTGTAATTAATTCATGGCTTATTTGCATTTTTGGTATGTTTAAGATAAAAATGTCAAGGCAGAAATAAATCTCACATTAAATAGATCAAAATTCATTCTTCAAAAGGATCTGAGGAACAAGCATACTTTTTACTGTAATCTCTACATAACGACGTTAATTGACGTAAAACTTCTTCGCGTCACCACGAGGGACATCAATAAACATCACAGCAACGTCCCGGCAAACTCAAAATCACCCTGTCTATAAGGTATTTCGGTGAAATTGGCTCTGATCTCTGAAGATCTTCTTGAAGGGCCAAATTGCCACGAGCGGATTGACTTGCCGTTGCAGCATGTCGCATACTCGCTCTGTGAGACTCAAATCGGGCGATTGCGGTGGCCAATTCGTGAGAGTCGCATCGTTGCCCCTGGACCAACGCGTGGTCGCGTGGCTAACAGGCGGACGAACGTTGTCTTGCACGTAGAGCAGCACCGTATGCGACAGGAAGAACCATAGGTTCGAGTATTTGGTCTTGGTTCAGCGTTTGTGGTAAACGAACGGGGCAGTAAGATGCATCCCGTGCCATCGCGGAACCCCTCCTACGATTACGATCTTCCTGAAAATGCCTTTCTCGTTCTAAACGCGACTGATCTGTGAATAACACGTTGGTTCGTTCGTAAATATAAGGATTTCTCGACGTTTGCCCTTGTTCCCTATCTTATTTTTGTAACTGTATTAAGTAGTTCCTATTATGGACCAGGCGAAGCTTGCTGCGAGACACCTCTTCAGCTGCTGCGATTCTCGCGTTGAGCCGCTCTGCTTTTACTGCCTTTAATTTGGAATTTGGCGCGTTAAAATAAGATATTCAAAGAGAAAAACTTGTAAGTTTTACGGTTTTTCTACCCATCACCAATCGCCACTATTAGCAGCGACAAAAATGCCTCTTTTCATGGGTGATTGAGTGCAGTATCGAGCAACAATTAACTGGTCAAAAGTGTATTTTCCATCTGATTAGTACCGTCAAGCGGCGAGATAAATCCCATAATCGATTTTAGCGCAAAATATATCCAACCTTGCTTGGGAATAATTGAAGTTGACCGCTCAAACTTTCACCAATCTACATTTTTCTTTTCTACAGTAACGTAAAAAAAATAAATATTCGCAGCTGCAAGAAACTGCTTAATAAGTCCGATGTTTTATGGAAATAAATTGAATTGTTTCTGATTTGATTAGAAAATCAATTGATTTTCTCGGGTAGTTGAGAATGTAACCGCGGCCGAAGGTAATAAAAGTATTGCGAGAACGCAGTGCAGCGTGGAAAAAGTAATAATAATTGGTCTTCAATTCACTGTCGAATAGTTTCATGATGGTTATTACTTTGGAAATTTTTAGTGCAATTAATGCCGGTTTTAATGAAGGTTGATTTGGATTTTTAGAAGATCCCGAAGGGAAGAAATCGGTGAAGGGCTCTCGAAAAACGGCTGCAGCCGCACAGATAGACCACGACCGGGCCAGTTGAGACCTTGAATGAACTTTGACTACAGTTGTGGACCTCGTGTATAATTTTTATGAAACTCCTTAACAATGGAGATGCCACAATTTTCCCATTTTTTTTTCCACCCAAAAACGACAATTTTCTAAAACACCACACGCCATATTTGAGCCGACCTTGGTGAATATCAAGGCGACTCCAGATCGATCGCGCCACGCTGCGCCTCGATGTTAAAATTTGCTCTGCGCAGCAGGACGCGTTCAATTTGAACGGTAATCTGTGCTGAATCGCGCCAAATTACACGATTCTGCAACAAGAACGAACGCGACCCGGCAAGTGTCGGCACATCAAAGGGAAACGTTTGTACGCGGTTGGTTTGGGCGGGGTTGTAAATTATTTTGAGTCGAGTGTCCATTGATCTCGGTTAAAATAGCGTGCGCACGCGCCAGCAGGGACAAAGCGCAAAGTCAATTTTTCATTGAAAATTTGGCGATAGCCGAACTGCGTAATTGGCTCAAGCGCCTACAAATAGGAATAAGTTGCAGAATGCACTTTTGAGTTCAGTTCATATTTCAGGCTCAACTTAGTCGTTGGAGTTAATTTTTGAAATCCCGTGAAAGACTCAGTTTTCAACAATTCTCATGAGTTTTATATGGACTTAGCTCAAAGTACACGTTTTGCGCCTTGTCCCCCTTTGCACGCGCTTGAGCAAATTCAGTGCGATATATTAAAGCGCGGCACGTTCGGTCCGAACCCGGCTTTAGCTAAAGCGGCGTGGTCACGCCGTAACCACATCTCAATGCATTATTCACTATTTCTGCAGTAATCGTCGCTTTAATGACAACTCGATCGCAATGATGCTCACGACCTACCGCCAACTTTTATTAGTATTGCAGTGATTATCAATCGTTTAAGCTTAAGGAGCTATTCACCATAATTGCTCTTATGCATTAAGTTTTGTCCTTCAGCAAGAAGCCCTTTGATAGAAGGCTAATCTTTCTAGACAGAAGCTGTAACATTTGCGTACGGTGACATGGAGACGTGAGGTAAACCAGGTGTCTCTATGGATTAGACTACTGTAAAAAGAACATGTTGTTTTAACGGTTATTTCTTACGGCATCTCGAGGCAATTAACTCGGTTAAAAAGTACGACGTTATCGAGAACTGTTCAATTTGCTTGGCGTTGCGTTACTTTTATCTCCACGTTTTATCTTTAGTATTGTTTCATAGCCGCTAAACAAACTTAATACATAATAAAGCGACTTTGGCTTGATAAGCTTCATTAGGTGCTCACTCTTTAGCCAGCAGTAATCTGAAGCCAAGCGGTAAACAATACGATGGACCAACCATTGATCTAAATATCTTCATTTTTTCCGTGGTTCTTTTTGAGAATCCACACCAGTCCGCACTATTCTCGGTTAAAGCTGGCCGAAGGCCAGATTCGTCCCGTGCCAAGGGCTCGAGCGGAAGCCCTCGGCTAACATCTCAGTGATATATCCGTTACGAGATTCAAAACGTAGGAAAAATTAGTAGAAAAACGATATTTTGATGAAAAAAACGTGACTTGATCGGACAGTTATCGGTCATTTTGAAACGGACAAATTGATTTTCATTCAATTCGACATGAAACTCCAATCAGAATAATCGGTATAAATTGCGTTTATCGTAACAATTAATGCAAAAAATGGTGAAAAAGTGGGTTCTCAACCAACCAAGACTGACTTTCGCCCTTCGCTGAGGACTCGAGGGAGAACGTGAATATCTGAGGTTATAAAGAAGGCTTTGGAAACAAAACAATAACGTTTTAGCTGTCAGTACTGACAACATCACCGCGGCTCATCTCGTTTTGTTCGCGAAAAATATCAAATTTCGAATCGAAACATGGAGAAAAATTTGAAAAATGTATTAAGAGTTGACGGTGAATTCAATCCAAACCTTCTGAGTGCCGTATGGGGTATGCCAGGCTGAAGACAGGTGAAAATCATACTTTTAAAATTTAATTTGCTTCGTTATCACTATCGGGAATACCCAGTCGTTTACGTTCGGGTCTACGAAGTCGCACGATGATCGAGCAGCTAAAGCTTACCGAAGATTTGTCGCTGTGACGTAAGCAAAAATTTTTCTTCGAACCCCTCGAATGTTATTCTCGGTTAGTTTTGACTGAAACCAGCGTGCAATTCTACTTTTACTTGTGGCTAAAGCATTGCTCCCAAATGGAATGGAGGATAAGTGAATGAACCAGTTGCATCGGCATAAAGCTTAAATTGCAACACGTCGTTGCAATATGGTAATTCTTAAAAAACAACCATTACAGCCGCTTCGCAGAACAATAATGGTATTGTTTTACATTTCCTATTGTGATGGTCAAATGGTTTTTACTGCATTCTTCACACTAATATCGACCTTGAACTAGTTTTTACTTCCTCTGACGCAAGATTGTTGGTTATTCCGTAACTTTTGCATAATCCTCAGAAAAGTGTAACTAATGCGGCGATTAACAATCGAAAGAATGTAATTTTTAATGTGAATACACAAATGAATCTACCTGGGAGGTCGGTTAAACGATGTGTGAGGATTGCCCACCATGCGAAAGCCTCTGTGAAGTTTTCATGTCTTGTTGTTGCATGATAAAAGATCACAAAACGTTGCACTTTCCAGCCTGATGAGCCGGGCATCAAAATCCTGCCAGATGCCATTTTATCCAACTACAAGGAGTTCCAGGAGATGTGGGAGGAAGATGAATTGATACGGTCCCTGGAAGCTCGACCTCCTAGTCCTTGCGACGTCACCTTTATCAACGATAACGTCCTCATCGATGGAAAATCTTCTCTTATACAACGATCGTGCAAACGGGTTAAGGTGAGCGTGCTTCTCGTTATTCCGTCTGTTGATTAACCATAATTATTAGTTCAGATATTTCTCCCTTCTGATTGTTGCTAATGTGTTTTTTTGTAATTTTATATTGTCGAATATCATGCGCAAATTAACCAATTCGCGCGCTGGAACAACGCACAGAAAAGAAAGTTATTGTTTACGTTTCATTGAATCGGGTAATTAGTGGTCATTTATTTAATTAGTTTACATAATTAGGTAGACAGTAGAAGGTTAATCACTTTCGGTCGATTTCAACTGGAGTGAGATTTTCTTAGCGCCCATTCATAGGAACTGCTTCGCCTAAGTGCATAACCGCGTAGGAGGTATGTTACGTAAAGCTCTGTTGTACCGAGTATTTCCATGAGAAAGCACTGCGACTTCGAGAAAAAATTATAACGAAATTGTTTATATTCCGTAGAGCAAGGGACAAAACGGGGTCCAGAACCAACTGAAAAGGGCAATGTTCACTTCGCAAAAAACACACTTTGTGTCATGGATCGTGCCTTGGACCATTGCATACTTAACTACCACAAGCAAAAAAAGGAATTGATGTAAAGTAACTATATGTGCAGACAGAAATTCAAGCCAAGGAATTCGGTAAATTCAAGACAAATCTGTTCATTCGTTCATTCCGAAATTTGCAGAACAAGGACGCTTCGATGTTCCAAATCACCGTTTTAGGAATAAATTTTGTGCCCTCAAACCGACGTGTATTAACCGAAATACTTAGCATATTAAACAAAAACGCGGCCCCAAAAGGGGGCCACGCAGAGGAAGCGATTAGATAGATATTAGTCATGAATGCTGAGGTCGACGATATAGTTTAAACAACGCGTTTCCTTCCGGTTGTGAAAATTGAACTTGAAATGTCCATATAGAGTTGACGTTTCTTCATATTGTTGTTGTAGAAAAGTGCGGATTCAATGCCACTTTTAACCGGTTTTCGACCTTCGGTCCTGCAACTATCACCGGACGATAGAAAGGAGAATCTTTTAAAGAACGTTAGTCAAACCCCTAAAGCATTGCATAATGCTGGTTAGCATTCCTCGGTTATCTGCACGCACAGTATGCTTCAAGGTTTATCATTAATTTATCCATTACGTAAAAAAAACACTGCCAATTTAAACTAATAAATCATCGATAAGGAAACGTATGGCATCGATTTAATTACATTTCACTCTATCTGTGGTAGCGGGTAAAGGCAAATATTTACACAACTGCAACATATTTTGCATTCCATTCGAGCTAATGGATATTCAATTATTCTCGACATTTCCAATAAATTACATCACTGGGGGGCTAATAAGTGACTTTTAAGCGCATTTTCGAATGCGAAAAAAACGAAGTTCCTACTCAATGAAGGCAGTCCAACGCGGCCCCGTATTTGGCATTCCAAATATTACCTACTAATGTCTGACATCAATTACAGGAAAGAATGTGCCGTGTGTGTTCAGATGGTCATCGAAATTTTCACTTTCTAATCCATTTTCCCAATTGGAAGAATCTAGGTTAATTCGAATCCCATTATGTAGTTATAGTTTCATTTGCGTTGCGGAAACCAATTATTCAAGGTCTACACGTTCCTACCATATCACTTGTTATAGTCAAGGAAAAATGTAAATTGCAAATTCTTGGTGATAAGGCGACAAATTAAAACGTATCGAACATGAAGAAATATGTTTTTCTGCAACAACCGTGGAAGTGAGTCCGGGTACCACACTTGACGGCCGCACATGAACCAAACGAACACAAACAAGTCGCAGGCCGGAAAAACGCCCCGTACGGCTGTTTATTTTTAGATTTCCTCCCATATGAAACTAATCTTGAGCTCAGGAAAAATAATGGGTGCATCTCGTAGAAACCTCGCATTCTCCACCTTTGATGCTTACATCGACGGCCGAGAATGTGTTGCTTCTTCCACCAGACGCAATGTGCTGTTGTACGAGTACTGAGGCTGAGAAATGAGGCTTTTTATCATCAGCCAAAAGTTAAAGAGTTTCTGGCCTTCTTGGAGGAGATCCACTATTCGCCCACCCAACACAGCCCAGAAGGTTCCTTCACCTACACTGAGCGAATCGTACATTGGGGTTTCCCTTTTAGCACGACCTCAAACTGCTAAGCAACACCTTTACGTAAGATTTTTTCCAAAAATCTCGAAAACAGCCGTATTTTACACGTGTGAAAAAAAGCAAAAATTTTGTAACAGGTGGACCGGACGCAATGGACCGATAAGGTGGCCCGCGAGGTGACCAGACCTGAATCTATGTGATTTTTTTTTGGGTTATAAGAAAACTTTGGGGTTTCCGATTGGAATTAAAACAGTGGCAGAGCTGCGCTGAGGGATACAAGACGCTACAGGAATAATTCACGGAAAAAGACCAACAGCATGTATCCGTTTTCTCACAAGATGCATAATACATATTGAACATGGCACATCCTTCGTAGCCATGGCAGTTGAAATCGCTGAACAAATATTAGACTGCTTTAGCAATATATTAGCATTAGTGTCTCGATAAGCAGTCAGTTGGCGCACACATTCGGCCAAAATGTGCTATTCCGTAACACATTTCAAGTACCACACAATGGACCGACCATTTAAGAACATAAGGAAGCCCGTTTAAAAAACTTAAGTCGCCAATAAATACACTTATATGGTTCATCGATGGGTGTTATGTAGTTTAAGTAATTATAAGGAAGAACCATATGTGTACTGTGCGGTAAAAGGCCTGACTGTATTTGAAAGTTGTCTATCGACTGGTTTTTCGGTTGACTGATTACATATTATATTATAGTTCTCCTGTCCTCCGATGTATTATATTATAGTTAGAGTTCTCCTGGTGAAGGTCATTACTCTGGGTTTATTCACCTATGGATTGATTGAGACCTTGTACTCATCAAGTAATTATATGCGTGCGCAAAGACCAATGCAAAAGAAAACCAGTTGCAGAGCGGAAAACGCGCATTAATAGGGCTTATAATGGCCTGCAGAGATATTTATGTACACTGTAATTGCACCCAATTGGATATTAACAAAAGGACTTAATTATTGCTCTGTGTTAACTGCTGTATCTTTATATTCAACTTCCACAGAGGCGTTATTAAGTAATTTCTCTGCCTCACGTCCAGGTGAACGTCGATACCAAGGAACCATTAAGAAGTGTGGAATTGTGCCAGTTTTTCTTTTGATAACGGTCGAGAGTACGGTAAACCCATTCCGAAGAATAGGTCACGAAGAACTAATGCGTCACATGCATTAGATTGATGATTTTCCGTCTGATATTGGGAAAAATCGATGTCTCGCTAGAGACTCGATAACGCCACGTGTGCAAACATTGAACTGTTACATACAGTGAGTCACTTTAATATACGGACACCGCGACATTTCATTTTGCGACCGTCGTAATGTCGCTCAAATTGCAAATGAAATCATGGGAAATGATATATTTTATTAAAATATGTGTTCGATTGACGTGTAACTCAATTTTTAATTAAAAAAAAAATATTTAATTTCTAACAAAATAAAAATAAAATTAGTTGAATATTTTTGGTTAGTCCAACATTGGGACGCCTCTGGTTTTTGTTAATTACCGCGCGCCGTTAAACAATTGATTTTCTTAGTTGATATTTTGTTGGATAGCCGTTGTTATCTACAACGGCCCGTAAAAGTTCAGGCATATTGCAGGTAATTTGAAAAAAATCCGTTTGAAAACGGCCCCATTCTCGTTTTAATCGTTGTTTTAACGTTTCCTTTGGAGATGTTTCAGTTTTCCTCATTTGCCGGTCTAATTCGTCCCACAGGTGCTCGGTGGGATCGAGGTCCAGTGATTGGGGTGGTGGTTGTAGTACTTCAGGGCAATTGCAAAGTCCTGAAGTAATTCGTAATGTAGGTTCCAGAGGGGGGGGGGGGGGGGGTAGGAGCTCCACGATGGGGCGAATCCCACATAGCCGCTGCCGACATGACATCAGGCAGCGGTACCTACGAAGGTTTTTTTCCCTATATATATATACATATGAAAAGGGCAACTGCAAAGTAAATGCTCCTGCGCCAAACCTGACTTGTGTTTGGGATCGTAATCTTGGCAGAATTTTAAATTATCTGAAATTCCCATTTTCTCGGCACTTCAACAGAAATTATTTTCTTTAACATTTAAATAAAAATGTTTGTCCATTATAAAATCCATAAGAACAAGTTCGCCTGCTCCAAATGTGGAAATACACCCCACACCCTTGCAAGAACGCTTCCATTACCATGTTTAACAGTAGGTTTAACATTATTTATTTTAAATTCTTCACCATCCTTAGGCCATCGGCCCCAAAAATCTTGCATTTACTCCCACCACTAAAAATGACGTCACTCCACCAAGTATCGTGCTTGAAACTAAACTCTTTTGCACAATTCAATCTTCTTCTTCGGTTGGCTTCACTAAAGAATGGTTTTTTTCGCAGTAACTCTTCCATTATATCCATTTCCTTTTAATGCTCGGCGTATTGTTGGAGGAAGGACTTGTTTCCCAGTGTCCCTGAAGAGTTCATCGGCTAATTTTGGTGCGCTCGCTGCAGGATTATTTTCAATTTTCCGAAGGATGGTTCTCTCATCACGCTCATGCAATTTCCTCGATCGATCCTTGTGGGGGTATACACTCGATACGATCCTCTTGTGCAAATCGTCAAATGATATCTGCCACTGTACTCTTGATTAGATTACATAACTCGGCGATTTTTCTGGAAGATTTTCCACTGGCACTATGGAAAATCACAAGTTGCCTTATATCGAAACTGGTATTCCCTTTGCGGGTCATTGTACCTATTAATAGTGCGATGACTTAAATTTAACTGAAATGATTTTTTCATCATCGCCCGAGTTTGTATGCATATATCAAAACAACATTCCAATGAAATTCCAGAGCACAAAAAAAACATTTTATACACTGCCCGAACGTTGAAGTAGCCCAGAATTTACGCTCACTTTTATTTAAATTTTATTATTTGTTGGAAATTTTCCCTTTTTTTACATTGAAAATCACGCGGCTGTCAACGGAACGCATATTTTATGAATTGCATTATTTCGCATCGCATTAATTGCGATTTAGATAAAACTACCGACAATAAAATGAAAACATTTCGGTGCCCGAATATTAAAGTCACTCGGTGTATGTACTTTTATTTAGCCACCGGATGAAGCTATAAAGCCCCGAAAACTTCTGTTTGCGTCTACTCATCGCTCCCGCGTGTGTCCAATGCGTACAGAGTGGTCGTTTCAACATGGCACCCTCGGTAGGACAGTGCGAACTACCGACGGGGGGATATAAACGAAAATTATGTTCGATGCTCAATCTCCTTTAATCGGTGATTTGGACCGTTTTAATCAAATCCAATACCCAGTGAGCAAACCGCAATATTGCGATTCTGCAGAGGAATTTTCTTCGCAGAACGACCGCGTCGTTAGGATGTTATATAAAGCGCGACGCTAATGGTTCGTAAACAAAAAGGCTCAGCTTATTACCCAAATGGAAAATTACAGAATTTCACCGCAACTATTTTTTTCTTTATTGCATTGCCAGTTTACGGTATTCTTTTTCGTAATTACTTCGAGGCAATATTATGGTCGGGGGAATAATTATTGGTTTTAGAAATAAGGCGAGTTTAAGAAATTTTTTTGTGCAGTTCACTGAGCATGCGAAAAGCATTAAATCGCGAATCAGTTTTGACGTGCTGTACGAGAGAGGATTTAAAAAAAAAATACATATTTACAATTTGATGCGTCAGTTCCGTAAATAATAATTGTTTTTGCGGAGATAAAAATATCGCAATAAGGCGCTGATAAAACTCCCCTGATGATAATTTAAGCAACAAAGCTCATTGAAGGTCGAAAGGTGTTATTCGTCATATCCCAATGTGGAAAGTAACTTGCATTAAGTGCACCGCACTGTATCACACGAAATACCCACATTCATAACTAGCTCCCCTTTTCATCTCCCATTTGCTTAACTTGACTTTTTTTTTTTTTTAAGTAACCGTGCATGCCCTTCTCACCTCGAAATTAATCGATTAAATTTGTTCTTTTCAGTTAAAAATATCGTTTTTGGATGGGATTCCGGATATATATGAGTATCCATCGGAGTTATCCCTTCTTTTGGAAGAGACGCCAGTTCAGACGTTAACGGGCACTGCTCAAGTTGGCCATACAGTTCCAGCCCTTTCTGGTAAGTTTCCATGCGAAAAAATCCGAAACATTTTAAAAGTTTTTGGTACGAACCTTCCCCAGTCAAAACAATTGTTAAATTAAGTAATTGAAGAAAATAATTTGGAAAACAACTTTTGTTAACAATTTGGGGAGGGATTTTTAGGTCGAAACGTTATCGAACGTGTTCATGCGATGATTTTCGAGGTAAACCACTGAAAATATGGCTCGAAGCCAGACGCCTTTACTGAACGTCAAAAGGACAACTTTTACCAAATTTAAAGGACCTTGCAATTATCATTGTTGCAGGGCCGCATTAGTGTCCACCCGTTCAAAACATCCAGTAGAACTAGAGACGCTCCTACGTCTCCCGGTATAAAATTCGTTATTCAAAATCTACGTGAAATTACACGTTTTCTCCTTGTGTGAACTTCTGCGCTTTGAAGTACGATATAAAGCAAACCAATCTTCTTTCTAGGTTCATCTCTTGCAACCTACACCCCAAAAACCACAGAAGACTTTCAATTAGGAGTTTCGAAAAGTTTTCAAGACATTCCGGTAAGCATTCCTAAGTCTGAAGTACAGGCGAAAGAAACGGAAGCAGACGTAGTATTGGAAGAAATCGAGAAGCCGGTCCTGTTCAGTTCGGGTAGTACAAGTGATATACTTTTCTGAAAGACTGTTTTTGCTTTTCTACACAGGGTGTTTTTTTAAAAGTGCGGCTCGAATTCAAGGGGATAACATATACCCGGAATCGCTACATTTCCTAAATTTAGGGTGTTAAAGTTGTTTTCTTCCGCTTTTCTAAAGGTGCTTAGTGCGATTTAGTTAAAATGTTCGCCGTTTACTAACAATATATTTCCTGGATATATCAGACTTCATCCAAGTATTTCCAGGAGAGCAATAACGGTCAGTGGATTTTTGCATTGCTTATAATTAATTCGAGTAGTGCAAGTATCAATGCAACTTTTCTGTCCCTTGATGTTTTTGATATCTTGTTTCGTTTTCGGTATTAAAATTAAAATTCAAGCTCTTGCACCCCTCTCAACAAACTTAATTAAAAAAAAAATTAAATTAATGAAATTTAACGCTACAAAGCTATAAAAGTGCGTTAAAATTGCTACCACCGACTGGAATACACGAACCTATTATTAAATAACTGCTCAAGTGTTACGAGAACACCGGAACTGTTTTTTAACACCTTTTGTGAAAGGAAATTATTGGAAAAGTGCAAAGTATTATTTGGTGAAAACATTCCTTGCAGTTATCCAATATCATCAAATCGCTCATTTAATACATTCCTCTAAGTGTTTCTTCATTCCCTGTAAAATTTCAATTTGCAGTGTTGATTATAATTAATACATCACCAATATTGCATATCACAGCATTTCTATCCAGTGCTGGTATTTTGATAAAAATCGGATATTTTTATTAAGAATAGAAAATTAACTTTTATATCTTTTTTGGTAAATTTACTCCACTTTTAGCATTTTAAACGTGGAATATTTAAGTTTCGCAGCCATAAACTTGTCAATGCGATAGATTTTGTTATTTAACCAATTTTTCTATTAAGTTTCTGGTTTTTCCCTTTTTTTCTAGTCTTTTGCTCATTTCAGCTGCGTCTCCCTAGATGATTTTAGCATCAGATCATAAGTTCCAATTGAAAAACAAACTTTAGATCTGGACTTTGCACAATTCAGTGTCAGACATGATTTTTTTCAATTACATCGTTCCTAAAGTATATTTTGATGCATTCCTTATAGGTGACATTTCTATTACAAAGTACATTATATTATTAAATAAATATTGCACGCAAATGTGTCCTGTAGGTCAGCATAGCTTTAGCGTCTCAATGCGCGTAAAATAAAGGACATGCAGGGCAAATAATCGAGGATTAATGTTAGCGTTTTATACGTTTAAACGTTCCATGTAATTAATGTATGGATTGAAAAATGGCTCATTGTGTGTGAAACATTTGTGTATCAGTGAAAGAAAGCTTGTATTTTATTTGTAACGCTAGGTATACTTCATTTTTAGAAATATACACACGTTTATTTATTATTCATTTCGTTTAATTTTGTCTTTAAAAGAGATTACTAGTATTTAAACAATGAGATGTTTCTAAATAATACTTTTATGAGATTCTAGAATATTCACAATGGCTTAATGCAAGCATTGTGAGCGATTGTGCTGTTAGAACTCGCCTTATGTACTAAAGCATCTACATATCAACGACGCTTACGACAACGGGGTGTTTTTCTCCTTTGGTAACCTGCACCTCTATCACGTTGTCCAGAGCAACTAATTTGCTGTGAATATTTCTGAGAACCTGGAAAATAAAGAAAAACACAAATGTTTTTCCAAGATTTTCGTTTTGCTTAGCAAGTTGACTAACCCGAAAAAGCTCGTCCTTAACACTAGTTTCAGAGTTTAGGGACAATTTTCTCAAGTGTTCCAGCCGCTCCGCGGAACTTTCAGCGAATTTTTCAACAATCCTCGGATGAACTTGGACGATTAACTCTCCAGAAGCGTCCGTCACAGATATAGTCAGGTAATACTTACCGTCGACTGTGCTCAACTTGTCTTGAACACATTTAAATTTGGCCTTTAACTTAAATTTCCCCTTGCCGATGTCCGGAATTAGATTTTTCAGTTTTTCAATCTTCATAATGTTAACCCTTGGAAGTTCTTGCATGTTTTTGTTATTTGAGGAATTCACACCCAACGATACACATCCAGTTTTTTTAAGAGATTCATTGAATAAGTCTAACGGGACACGATCTTGCGGCTTTTTGCTCGAATGTATGTGAATATCGAATGGATCTTGGTTATCGCCAACATGAACGTTCGTTGTAGAGCAGCTGGGAGATCCTTTGCTTGCAAAATTTAGTTTGCTCTGGGCTAGTTTTTTAGACGGCCTGGATTTTAATTTCAATTCCGGGCTTTTCAACCTCTCTTTAAAATCCCTCACTACTTGGGTGCTGCATGGTAAATTCGCCATTTCGTCATCAATGTGGTCCAAATGCGAATCTATATCGATATTGTCGAAACTATCGTCTAATATGATCACTTCATTCTTGGGATCTTTGGAAGAGTTCGATACAACGTTTTGAAGCCCGTTTACCTTAATTTGCTTCTCTCTTGCATCTAATTGATCTAAGTGCTGATTGAGCAAATCGTCGTCCATTTCATGTTCCTCGAACAAATCTGGAGATCCACAACTGCGGGAGTTACCTTTTACAGAAATATTATTTTTAAAATGAGTCACGGAAGATTCCTCAAAGTCCTCTTCAAGTTCTCTCAAAAGCTCATCGTCGATCTCGAATTCTTGATGAATTGCTGACTGTTGCTGCCGATTTCTGTTATGATTCGGAAGAGGATTTGGGTTTCGAGGTCGGTTCATACTGCCATTCAGAGGGGGATTTTGGGGCGCCGGACGATGTTGATTGAGGTTTTTATTTAATTCACTTTCAGTTTGGACTGTAATGCAGCAAAATGCAATAATTAATGATGTTTTGTTACGGAAAATTTATAAAATTAAATGTGGGGTCGTCACATCTAATATTGAAATTTGCGAGCAGACCGAGTACGAAGTGGAAAAAAATGAAATTTAAGGCGTAAACAAGAGGAAAACTACTCAGAAAAATACAATTATGTTAAAAAGGAGCACAAATCAGGTAAAAATACTGGAGACTTCTGACAGGCATCTTACCATCTGGAACCTCCAACATTTTTTCATCAAAGGCATGTGGCGCGGGATTTTCGGGCAACCCTAGTGCTCTGGCAAGCACGTTTTCAGCAGCTTTCGAAATAATTATATCATCAACAGATCCACCTAAATTCTACAAAGCAACTACTTACAAATATAACACAGATTTTTAATGGTTTAATGCACACCTTTATGTTGTTTGGCTCTAGCATTAATCTACCATTTCTTATCACTACTGGACCAGTGATTTTAAACTTTGTGCCTGGTAATAAATTAATACTTAGACATTCAATTGGCTTAAATTCCATTGCCTCCACTTCTTGAACACCATCAGTAAGAGTCAATTGTAATACCTATGAGAATCTAAGTGACAGTTAGATGAACGTAATGTAAAAAGAGTGGAAATATAAGATGCAGGAAGAAAAACTAATAATTAAATTTGAAAAATAAAATTGGAATGTTGAGCTGCATCCCTTACACTAAATAAAATTTCTTAGTTTATATATTGATTTATTTCATTTGAGTATTACTAAAATTCTCACTCTTTTCCCAAAATCCTTCTCTATGTCAGTATTCTTTGCAACATTATTTCTAATTCTTTGTAACTGCCACAACTTTGGCTTTGAAATATCTATTATTTGCATTAGCTGCAGGTAATAAATGCCTGTTAAGCTGTGCTTCTTTTTAGAAGACATGCCTAAGGGCAAACACGTTATTTCCACCTCTCTCAGATCTAAAAAAGATAATTTAATCACGTAATTCTTCATAAACAGTACAACTTCTTGAGTAACTTCTATTCCCTACAAGTGTTAGAGAATTTTTTGGAAGACAGTAAATGAAACTCCTTAATATTAGCAAAACAAAATATGCACTGGACATTACCTAACACCAACCACTGTTCATAAACCATATTTTGTAGATGTTGTAAAGTGTAATTTGGTGGTAAATCATTTTTACACCAATCTATACAGCTTTCTAGCCATTCCATAGAGAGAGGAATTTGGAAATTATCAAACATTCGTTTAATTTGGTCTACTTCGGATGGCATGGTCTGCCTTGCACTGTATCATATACAATGGATTTTCGCTTAAAAATTAAGCAAATTAATAAGGTAATTGCAATTTAATTTAATATCTATAACATTTTTACTTTATTTTTATTTACTTTTTCGGAATTTGAGGTTAGATTGGCAACTCATACTTTAATCTAAAACTACGAATAAACAGAGAGAGAGAGAGAGAGAGAGAGAAAGAGAGAGGAAACATTTAAAAAAGTGCATATGCACTCACACCTATAGCATTGCACGCATTCGATTGCCAAGAGTGCAACAAGCGACGTTGCCATTGTTACCGATTGCAAAATAGGGTGCAGGTATCTTGGACAAAATAATGCCACTAATTCCGAAAATGTGAACTGTGGAGATTCCGCAATATTGAAGACAGCCCTACATGTGGTTAGGTATGTCAAGAACGACATGATAAAAGATCGCAATTAAATAGCAAAGCTGCAAAGCGGGTTGAATTTTCGCAAAAAAAAGGACACGCATATATCATTGCATAATATATTTTTTATCGATGTTGCTCAACCGAGTTCGTTAAGAGTAAGGTGACAAATTGAGTTATTAAAGGCTTTCATAAATACCTTTAATGTCGCCTTCTACTTTAATAGCCTCCTTATATATCAAAAGAATTCTTTGAACAATTTCTATGGTTCAAATTATTCCGTTATAACAATCATGTAAACATCCGTCAAAATTATGGCGTCTGGAACATGGCTGTGTTGATATGTGACATCACTTTTTGACGTCACACGCACCAACATATAAATTTTAAATGTATGAGTCTCAAATAAATCTACAGCTTATTAAACGAAAAGTGGAGATCGTTTAATTGATATTATAATTATTAATTTTCCACATACTTGAAAAGCGACAGAAAAGAATGTTTTAGATGGAATTTTCGTGCCAAAACAAAGATTTGCCAAGTCGGCGGATAAAAGTTCAGTTGGCAGCGCGTCGACGCCATACGCGCGGAGCATGATGGGAAAATCATGGAAGTCTCTTGACAAGACAAGTGACCATTGTTCACCATTTCTGAGGAAAATAAACACTAAATTTGTTATAATTTCTCAAAGGATTTGTAAAAAGCATTTTCCATAAATTAGGAAATATTCAGACGCGGCGACCATCTCAGGATGATTTAATCCGTAGCGTAGTCGCTAGCTTAGGTAAGAACTGAGAATTCGGCGCCATCCGACTCGTTACAGCAAGACAACAATCCACTTCCCTCAAAAATTATAAATAAACATTCTTGTACGCCATATTTTAGGGTAATCTCTCCAGTGGTTCTGTCGAAAAAAAAACATCATGTTTGAGCCAGGTGATTTAATGAAGGATCCACCCTCTTACGAGAAAGGGGACATTGTTTGGGTGAAACTGAGTGCTTACTGGTGGCCTGGTGAAGTGAAACTTGAAGAAGATTTGCCCAGTGATTTGGCTAAGGACTTCAAAAAGCCACCTTTACTCATTGTGAAATTCTTTGAAGAAGACACATAGTAAGTTTTAGCTATTTAGTCTCATGTCTTTATTCTACTATGGTCCTACAGAAAAACCACTGCAATTGCAAATTTTACTGATAGAGACAGTTTTTCAACTTCTCAGCAGTAAATGCTTATGCAAGGCAAGTTTTTATGTTTGGTGAAGGGATCTTGAGAATGATCAGTTGCCAAGTCATGTATATGGTGAAAGAACTGCATTGTTAGGACACCAATTTGAAAGATATTTGGTTTTATTGAAAAGGTTTATGGCTGACTAAATATTTGCAAAAACGTTCTCATAATTAAACTATATTATAATGAAGATTTTTTAAACACAAAACAAATTTAAGGGGATATTACTTGTGTCAAAATAGGGGATAACGTCCATGCAAACAGTCCAACATCGTTCAAGGGCTTTTGACAAAAAAATTCAGTAACAAGCATTTGTTTTGGAAATTAATTTCTGATAGCTGCTGATGATCTCCACTATATTAAAAGACAATTTTGTATGATGCAATTAAGTCTCAGACAATACCTGTAGAAGTTTCAACTTCATTACTGCTTTAGATCTGGGTTCACATATTCTATTTGACTTCAATATAATCCATTTTTATAACTAATAAACTGGATAGGTCTACTTTATATGAATGAAAGGAATTGGAAAATGTTGGTCCATCTACCAACATTAATTGAGTTTTTAAGTTTTAGTCAAGATTGTTTTTATTTGATACTAAGTGTAGTTTTAATGAACTTCCAACACTCCTTTAATATTTTATAATATCAAATGTGTTAAGGGGCATTTTCTGCCTATAAACCCCATACAATTTACTAGTTTCCTTATTTTTTGTCATTATCTGTACAAGAGACATGTGGCTATGTGGCATGTCCAAAGCTATGAAGAAATTGGGTGTACACTAAACAGTTGTCAGACCAAATTATAAAAACTAAACTCATGTTCTGTTTTAAGATTAGTAATAAGTAATAAAATAATAAAGATAATAAAACTAATAAGACTAATAAAATACACTCTGGTAACAGCACTCTGACTTTTAATAGTTATGAGACTACCATCAAGCAAGTTTAATCAAAATTTCTATCAATAATATCATCTAGGATGCAAGATTCACCACCAAATTTTAATCTTTGAAGAAATTTCTTAATGCTTTATGTATAATTTAGTTTAATTATCAAACAATTTTCCAATAAATTAATTCTGAAATATTCTAGTATTGTTTTCTGAAAAATAGACATTAATCAGGTATATTCAATTTTAATGTGACAATTTTTTGTATCAACTATGAACTCAGGTTAGATGACTTCTAGTATCAGTAGCACTATTTCATTAAATTCATTGAACATTAGTTAATCAAATACTCTACTCTTTATGCAATTACTTGATCTATATCAATTTAGATCTATGAAACTTTCACATTTCCACTGAAATTAATCTGTTAATGAGAGTTAACTAATTTTGAGATTTTATTGTACAGGGTAAGGTGCATTTCTGATTTACAGCTAACCGAATGTTGATATATTGTCATTGGAAACATTCTGATTGATTTTAAGTGCAGTGTACAATTTGGTCAACATGGTACATTTCGCAGAACAAGCAATTGTCGACATTCTGGAAATTAGAGGAAGTGAAATCTTCATCTCAATATATATATATATATATATATATATATATATATATATCTTGAGATGATGGTGAATGTACGCTATTATTTATTGATGACGCTGTAAGAGTTGTGCAAGACCGACTTATTGTTTTTTTTTTACAATATTTTATTCAGGGAAATGTATTATCGATATCAAATGCAGAGAGGAATCGATAACGAAAATACAACACGTTTTTCAACTCATATGAGAAAACCTACAAGAGATTCAAAGAGAATTAAAACTATATATTTTTTAAGCTGTTAAAAATCGGACTCTCTTTTACGTGACTTTTTATTTGAATGTTTGGGTTGCCGTATAATCATCTCTTAAAGTATTTTCATTTGGTCGCAAAGGACCCTATTTATTCCAGAACCCATTGAACTATTCGCGTTGCATAACCTATTTGAGGCGCTTAAAGGGCCGGAAAGCGTTTACTATTATAATTGACACACTCGTTGTCATGCTAAGAGTCACCGCGAATTGCCGAGCACCCATCATTTCCCATTTTCTAAGTTTTACCGGCGAGTCTGGTGACTTCTTGTAACGCATGCAACGTTCGCTGATCGCTGTTTGGTAGAATAGATTCGTAGCTTATACCGGGGACCATCTAAGCCACTGGTATAAAAATGTGCCTTATCTTGATTCCACTGGAAAGGACAAACCATTTTCCTTTCCCTTAAATCATTTAGAAGTCACATATGATTTAAAGCATGTCATATAAGACGACTTTGTGCAGATAAGATAAGAAGATTGACACTCATTTATTTTAAAGTTAAGGTGCGTTTTTCATGTAAATCATTGATTTTATCAAAACTCAAAATATTACGAGATGCGAAATCGTCCATCAATATGTTATATGAGAATTTTTAAGGTTCGCCTTAGCTAAACTTAAGGATAGGGGGCAAGCGCTGGCATGTAAAAAATGTCGCCTGCTTCATAGCTTGGCATATTGTCTATGTTTATCAAAAAATGCCCGGATCCAAAGTATCCAAAATACGCAATGTACGTACATGCAACGACTGTAGCCACAGTAACAGACACTGACCGAAATGTTATTGTGGTAAAATTTATCTTTGATTACCGGTAAAACATTGTACAAAAGAGTCAAAACTCACAAACTTCTTTCGTGCCTTTTTCAACTGCTCAGAAATTAATCGATCATTTACTATTTCAAAGTTTACATTTGTCCTCTTTTTTTCAGTGAATACATCAAGCAATGGTCCCATGTGTTTCCATACAACTGCGATCGAAAAGCTGAGTTCATTAAAAAAGGAATGGGTTAGTAATTTGTCAGTGTATGAAGTCGTGTTTCTATCTTGATTTAAGACGAATTGCAATACTTATTAAATTTAAAAAAATTTCAGCTGGCTTTAGGGCAAAACTGTCCCACATGACAACGTTTCCTAGAGATATCGTTACTGCGGAAGAAAAAACTAACGGTGACCCCAATATCTTAAGCCAGGCCGAATTTTTGCCAAACAGGAAAATTAACTTGGACGAGATTTTTGGCACTCCGAGCCCTAAAAAGGCTGCCAAAAACAAGGCTGTTTCCGCGAAAAGTGAGCTCTTCTATTTTTCAAAATTAAAAATATTAACCTTCTGTGCTACTCTTTTAGAGTCATATTCAAGAGATAACTCTCCGTTGGTTACGCATCGACGATTTTTGGGCAACGACGATTACAAATCCTACATCTATATTCAACATGTCGGCAAAGATCGGCAGCCTGACAGTGAAGACGAGGAAATACGTAAATTAAATGAAGACCCTCAAAAGATTTTATCATGCGAGTCCTGTGGTTTTCATACCAAACGATTGGGAGTTTTGCTTATACACAATAAATTGCATTTGGAGGGTAATCGATTATATTCCTTTATCCTACGAGGATTTAAATTCGTTTTGTTTAGGCGCAGTGTATGTCACACCAAAGAGGAAAAGCAAAAAGATCAAGGAGGAAGAACTAGGCGGTTCTGACGCTGAAGTCGCAGTTGAAAGTCCCCCAAAGCCGAAACAACGCAAGAAAAATCTGTCTCAAGTCAAACCCCACACACAGCCTGTTGATCATTTTGCCAACTTATTGGATGAGTGGAATGATACTGATGAGGAGACTGAAGCTACCGTTAAGCAAATTAAGGATCATAATAAGAGTAGGTTTAATGGTACTCAATTTTTAGGTTAAGTTATTTTTTTGGTTTTGTTTAGGAGGTAAAAGATCAATACACGTGCATGAATCAAAGAACGACACGTCGGACAATTCGAGTGATAAGTCAATGCCTGAGGAACAGAACAAAGTCAATACACAGGAGGATATTAAAAACTGTTTCGATTTTGACGAAGAAGAAGAGGAAGATGACTTTTTGTATCCTGCTTCAACTGGTAGAAAAATTCCCAGGGTTATCCCTGAGAAACCTAGGGCTAGCATATCAGAGCTGTTGGAGCTTAGCGATAAAGAAGAGCAATTATCTAAAGGTAAGTAATATATTTAAATATCGTTTTTCGATTGGATCAGGCCTTTGGGAAATGTCCCTTTATATGTCTATCACAATGTTTTTTCTGTAGTTGATTCATTCAAACAACTGGAGATCGAGGACGCAAACGTCACCTCTGAAGACGATAATAGAAATAAAGAAATACTTCGTGTGAGTCAGTCTCTGAACAAGCCGGCGGCGGTGGACGATAACTTAGATAACGCGTTTAAGGAATTATTGGAGGAAACCGAAGTCCCACACTTGGATGAACTAGCTCAGTCTCTGAAACCGGAGCAAAATTTTCATGATGCCAGGACCATAAAATTTCCTGACAAGGGAAGTACCACCTTGAAAACGCCTGTCAAGGGTGGTACTTCCAAAAAAAGATTCGTCACATCATTTGAGGGTTTTAAAGCGGGGTTTCGCAAAATTGACATAGGCAGAAACGCAGACAAAAAAGTAAGTTATTGTTTTCTTAGTCATTAATTTATTATATGTTTATATGTGTTTTTTATTATTGAAGTTGACTAAGGAAAGCTCCAATGAAGACCATCGAATCCAAGAAGGCCTTGCGGATCAGAACGCGTCTACTGAGGTACAGGAAGCCACTCCCGAAAAGCATGCTAAGTCATCTGAAACAATCTCCTCACAAGAGAAAATGCTTGATGCCAAGCGTACGAGACGTAAGAAGAAGAAACCAGTAACGGAGGAAAACTTGGAGGAATCTACAGAAGTTGCCAAAGAAGATACAGAAGCGAAAGCTGCTAGTAAATCACCCATCGATGCGGAGTTGGAGGGAATAAAACGAGACTTGGAAACGTCCCCTAAGAAGCATATTCATCTAAAACCATCTGAGGGCCAAACTGAAATGTCCCTGGAACAATTGACTAGAGAATTAGAGGGTAGTAGCAGCAGCAGTCTTGGTACAGTCCCAACTGATCGCGAAATAGCGACTAGTCGTATCGGCGGTGATAAAAGGGGAGAGAATGAAGCTCATGTTTCTGAAAGTGTCGGAAGAAGAAGTACGAGATCCAGAAAAAGTGCGACAACGTACGATTTGAAACTTAAAGAGGTTGCAAAGAGCTCTCTTAATAGTCAGAAAGTTGTAGAAACGTTGAAATCTAGTCAGTTGGAGGAAGAGAGCACCGCCAAAGAAGCCAATGAATTGGAATCCAAGTCGAATGTAGAACCGGACATTGCAATTGAATCAAAGACAACAAGCGACTCAGTGATATCTAATGAAAATGTGACGAAGCAAAAGTTGAGGAAGGGGCGCAGGTCGAAAAAGCACGAGGAGAGAACACGGCCCGAACTTATTACTGCCGAATCTGAAGTAGTGCCATCAATCGCCCAATTAGCTACCCCCGCGCACGACAAAGCAGTTGGAAAATTTGAAGACTTTGTCCAGGACACTACAGAGGAATTTCGAAGAGGCCACAGAAAGCGACATTCAGAAGACAGGCCAATTAAAAGCAATAGAAAAGGTATCTCAGATGAAACAATGATTAGTGTCTCCAGTAGGTCGTATAAAAATTTAGACCTTCCTGCTAGTGGTGACCACCCCAGTTTAGAAGAGAGCCACCAGAGTGAGAGTTTACTTGAATCGGATGAACAAAATCGGGAAGCAGAAATGCAAATATCTCCTGGGCCTGAATCAGTTGCAGAGACATCTGGAGAAAAAGCAGAACCTACGAAAAACTCTGAAGAGCTAAATGCCGAGAAGGTTCCTGATAAAGCTTCAGTTGAACATGAACGAAGTATAGCGCAACCCTCAGTTCTGGGACAGAAAAGCAATGAAAGACGGAGCCGTCGTAGCAGGCGCTTACGTTCGGATCCTAAAGTAGTAGAAGCAAACGTAACTGAGCCTGAAAAACTTGTAGTGAAAGATGACGATTGCTCACAAATTTTACATTCTCGGGAAATTTTATCTAAGCTAGAATTAGTGTCTCAAAAGCACTCAGAAATTAAATCTGATGTCACTGTTGAGGAAATTTCAACAGTGAGTTCAGAAGGATTAGCAATAGCAGAACCATTTATGAAGGCTGAAGCCATAGAAGTTGAAAGTGAACCCAAAGGAAACCGTCGAAGTACACGCCAGAAGCCAGAAATCATTGCAGACGTAGGTTCATCGGAAAAAATCCATGACGTTCCGCAAATAGAACCATTGCCTACGGAACTTAAAAAGAGGCGGGGCAGATCCCAGCGGCACCATGAAATTGAGGCTGATATTACAACCATTACTGCCGAATCCTCGCAAGCCCATGTTCAAAATGAAACTCTAAACGATCAACTTGAACCGGCTCAGAAAAGTAAAGAATTGGAACAAGAAACATCAGCCAGCAATGATAGTGCCTCACAAAATGTAGCAATAAGTGCATCAGGAAATGATAAGGATTCAAGAGATAACTTGAAGGAATCAGATAATGAAAACACTGCCTTTCCTGCTGAGTTGCTCATGGTGCCTTTGGAAGAAATTCCATTGCCAGAGATGCCAATGGAAAATCTCACTTTAGACATACCAGTTGAAGATATTCCACTTCCACCTATGAGTCCGGTGACAGAGCGGAAGAAACGAAAGAAATTGGAGTCGAAACAAGAGGAAAACGTTCCTGCAGAAGCCCTAAATTCTCAAAGTGTTTCGGAAAGAACGAATGTGCCAATGGCTGAAAGTGGAGAATCTCCAGAGTTTGCTAAAGAAAACGAATCTTCTACACATCAACTGTGCGAGTCTTCTAGTGAAACAGAAACATCGTCTGCATATTTCCTAAAAACCGACCCCGACGAGGCCCATAAGAAACCTGATAGCAAATCTGAAGTTGCAAAGGTAGTTCTTCCCTTGGAAACATCCCCCAGAACCAGAAGGCGAACTAGAGCCTTCAAACTTAAAGACGCTGCACTTGAAAATGCGCAAATGGAAGAGGAGCCAAAGACTGACCAGCCTGTAGAGTTACCTGCGATCACAACTGAGCAAGAAGCTTTAGATGACATACCAATTCCTGCTCCCACTGAGCGATCTTCCGACGAGTCTTCAGCTCTGAGCAGTAGGAGACGCACTAGAGCTTTTAATACCAGAAATGTGCCCGCTCATGAAGCCAAGACAAATTTCCCTTCAAAGAATATTGAGAAATTTGAGCCGATGACAAATCTCAGTGATATACCAGTTCCAACTGCGCTTGAAACTTCACAATCAAACCAGGTTGAGGTTCCAGAGGGAGAACCCGAAGTAAAGAGGGAGAGGAGGTTAACCAGGGGATTGAAGGCAAGTGAAATGGCAGGAATCTTGAAGTCGGCCCGAACTGAACTAAAGTCAGATAGTTTAGCTGAGGCGGAACTTGAAGATATACCAATTCCTGCATCCATTGAAGCTTCGCAAACAAAACGGGTTGAACATCCCATAAAAGAATCGGATCTTAAGAATGATAGAAGACGTACTAGGGCGTTGAAAATAGCCCCAGCGGAGGTAGCTGAAACCAGCATTGATTCCACATCTGATATTTTGGCAGAATCGTGCTCAACCCAGGTGGTTCTCGATGATATACCAATTCCTGCGCCAATTGAACTTTTAGAAACAAAACAGGTCGAGGTTTCAGTGAAAGCATCTGAAGTGAAGAACGATAGAAGACGAACCAGGTCGTTGAATAAGTCAAGCGGAGATGTTCTGCTTGGGACAACTGAGCCCAGAAGTGATCTCAAATCTGGTGATTTGGTAGCTGAAATAGCGCTCGATGATATTCCGATTCCTGCTGCTTTAGAAGAACCCGAAACTCTAAAGAGTGGGAGACGACAAACGCGGGCCTCTAAAACAAGTGCCGTAGAAGATCTGAAGAGAGCTCAAGACAAAAGCGATTTTTTAGCAGAGATTACTGCTGAGACAAAGGACTCTGCTGGGGGCCTTGATGATGCGACAGTCGAAGGTTTTCTAGAAAATCAAATTAAAAACGACAAAGAGCCGTTAAAGAGCGACCGAAAGAGGGCCAAAGGTTGTAGTGCAAGAGAAACTGGAATGGATGATGTGCAAATAAACGAACAAGGTACAAAATCGGAGGAAATTGTCTCGTTAGCAATACTGGACGACATACCGGTTCCTTCGGTCACCGAAGAATCCATGGCTTCTCAGCCTAAAGCCTACAATGAAGAATCGGGCTCCAGAAGACGAACGAGGTCATCTAAACCCAGCGAGCTCACAGTTGAAGAAAAACAGTTATCCGATCTTTCGAAAGAAAGAGAATTTGTTGTAAACCCTGAGAAAGTCGATTCAGTGTCTCTTGAGGACACGCTAATTCCTGCAGTCACTGAAACGCCAAATACGAGTCATATTGTTAAAGGGGCTCTTCCGTCTGCCCGAAGACAAACCCGGTCCTGTGCGAAAATGGATCCAGTTGCCGAAAAAGCCAGTTCATCAACCCATGTAACTCTCGATTCCGTACGAACTCCAGCGTCTTCCAGACTCCACGTCGGTACCCCTACGGGAAGAAGACGGACGAGGTCCCTTAAAACGGTTCCAGTTGAAGGTTCAGTTGTCGAGGAGAGGTATGAAGCCGTTCTTGACGCTCAAATTGAAACTGTCACGCCCAAGGAGGAGGGTAAAGACTCGCAGTCTGAACCGGCCGTTCACGAGGCGAAATTCGAGGAAGAATCGACCATTTGTGAGAGGAGAAAAATTGCCGATTTTCCGCCATCTGAATTTGCCACCAAATCTACGACAGAAGACGTTTCTGATCCTGTGTCTTCTGAAGAAACCCCGGACGAAATGACAAAGTTAAAGTCAGTTGAGATCTCTTCTCTGAACGTTGCAGGCAGTAAAATTGTTGGACGGAGTAACGTGCGCAGATCCGAGAGGCTCAAATCTAGCAGGTGGGACGTCCCTTCTGATCCTGACCCGCAACACGCCGATTTCCAGAACACCAATAATCTCTCCTTGTTGTCGGACAGCAGTAAAGGAGCGACTCCGGAAGAAACTAATGCGCCATCAGAAGGTAATTTAACAACGACTGGACAGAACTCATCACAAACTGATACAACAGGGACAGAAACTGCGAAGCAGTTGAAATCTTCTGAGAAGACAGAAAACGAACATCAAGGAAACGAAGCAGCTCCTGGGACCTCGGAAGCGGAGAATATTGAAAATTCCATATGTTCTCATATAAGCGAAGAAGTCGAGAGTTCTTCAGCTCGTAAACAGTGCACTGAATCAACTATTGCTGCGTCGTTGACTGCGCGACAAGTAGAAGAGAGTAACGTTGAAGTTGCTCATAAAGTCCCTTTGGATACTTTGTCGAAAGCTTCGAAGAAGGGGAAGCGTGGGGGACCAAGAAAGCAAACGTTACCTTCAGAAGCAGACTCCGAAGTAATTTTCGAGAGCGAAATCTCTGAAAGTATCGATGAAATATCAAAGGCAACCGGGCTTGGCACTAAAGGTGAACTGCGGAACTTGGAAATGTGTAGACAGGAAATTAACAAGATCATTTTCGGAGATATTATAGGTTCTGAAGACTCAGAAGAGAAAATCATAGAACCTGTTGGCGGTGTTGATCTACCGCAGACTTTAGAGGAATCTACGAGTGTGCCTGCAAGTGAAATTTTTTCAGCGGAACCGTCAAGGGAGTCAGAATCCGAAGATTCGACTAACGAGTTGGCTCTTTGCCGCACAGAGGAGCCACGCAAGTGCCTAAAACCCCTGGAGAACTCCCCCCCGCATGACGATGATTTTGTCAGGGAAGGTAAATTCACTCAACTCGAATCAAGCAAGGAAAGCTTAGTTCCTCCAAAGAAGAGCAGACGCTCTAGATTGGGCAGCAGCTCGAAAATTGAAGAAGATACGGCGGAAAATACCAATTTCGAAGAATCTTCCGCGGTTACCGCCGAACCCAAAGAGGAAAGCGATCTTTTCAAAGTCATTTCGGCCAAACTGGACGAACCAGAAATCATTCTTCCCTTAAAGAAGTCAAAGAGGGTTAGCGAAGTTAGTTCCCAAATATCAGGGGAAACCTATCCGGAAAAGCTCGGTGGTTCGGACTTCAGTTTTCAGGACGATTCGATAATGTCCACATCATTGCGGAGCAGCATCGAAGGCATCATCAATGATATGGACATTGCCGATAACGGCGGAAACGAACCCGGCAAAAGTTCTTTGTTGGAAGAAGGTTCAGTTGAAACGAGCGATGCAAATACTCCTAAGGAAGGCAGCGTCCCACCCAAGAAGAAGAAGACGGTCGATCTGTCCATTGTCGAGAAAACCGAGGAGCAAAGCGACAAAGCAGAGGGGAAAGTAGACGCAATACTACAGGCTCCGAAGAAGAAGATTCAAAAGCTTTTCGAGAGCAGCCAGACAACGGAAAAACCGGACGTTCCCCCCATGTCGCCTTTAGCGAAGAAGAAGAGCTTTCTGTTTCAGCAGGATTTGGATAACGTTGAAGAGGAGGCTCCGCTCTTTTCCAAGGAGTTTAACGACAACACCGAAAATGGGGTCGCAAAGAAGCGTAAATCTTCCTTAGAATCCGATTGTCCCACAAAGAAAGAAAAATTAGATGACGGCCCTCCTACGCCTGAGGGCGCAACGCCGAATCCTGGGGCCGCCAACGTCGACAACAGTCTCAAAAGCGAGGGCGTTGAGTCTTCTTCCAAAGGGAGCAAAGATGCGAAAAAACGAGTTGAAGTTCCGCACGTGACTGCTGATTCAGAACCAGTGAGTGCCGACTACGTTGCCCCAGAGCAAATCGTCGACCTGAAACCTGACTCAATCGGCGAGCCCGAGCTGGTACCGATAGTGGTAACACCAACCGTCATGTCCGAAAAAGATTTGGCGGACACGCAAGTGGAAATCACACCCGACAAAGTCATCAACGAGAAGAAACCGAGCGGATGCGTCGAAACCGCTGCTGTTATTGCTGAGACCCCCACGGGCCTCGAAATATCCGGAACCGAGTTCACGTCCAAAGCCATGATGAAAGATTTCGACAACAAGGCATTAACGTCCCAACCGAATATCTACGGACTGAAGTCGGAGCTTCTGGACATTCTCGAAGGCAACTCCAACTCGTCAACGACCTCCAGCGGGTCGGAGCAGAAGTTCAAGACCTCATTTGACAACTATGAAAAGAAGAAGGGCACGGTTCATGGCATTATCGATTTCGAAGACGCCATTCCTTCCCAGATTGTCCTCACCAACAAGGCTACCGCGGACAGCGTGCTGATGGAGTCTCCGAAGCTGTTGGAGCGGCTGTCAATGGCCCCCGATACCAAGGTAAGTCGTTAGGCATGAGGCGTCGATCGACGAGAATAATGGACACTTTATCCCCACCCTGCATGACCGTTGACGAAAATTGACGTTTTCAAATGTTCAAAGGCGTTATAAATTTGTCGAAGTATGTAGGCATGCGCAAGTTGAACGTTCTAATGTTGTTCCCCCGGTAACCACGCACGCGTCGTGAAGACTGCTTTTTTATAAGTTGCCCCCGTTCAATCTTGTCTTGAACTAATTTTCAGGCGAAATCCAAGCCCGTAATTGACCTGAAGCCTGTGGAACAAGTTCCCAAAACGTTGGTGGGCAAAATAGCAAAACCGCTCGGGGGTATCCCCAAGCCGGGCCAGAAAATCGTTATTCGGACCACAAGGGCGATGGTTACCACACAGTCTAAAACTGTAGGAACCAAACCGATTATTTTATCAGAGCAGATAATAAGGTGAGTTTACATTTTTGGTACTCAGTCGAATTGTTCAACAGCTTTACCAGGAGCAATTAACTGATATCTGCTGTGCATAATGGAGTGTTTTAATTACAGTTGAGTAATAGCTCTGACTAGTTTCACGTAAGATTTTGATAGTTCATTAGTCGTTCGAGTTCAGGTAATGTGTGTGTTTATTGATAAACAATGCCGTGAATTATGGTTATTAGACAAGCAATCAGGTATGCAGTTGAAGGTCGACTATCCGAACTAGGTTCAAGTAGGTTATTTCTTGTAAATTTTAAGCGTAAAGTTCGTTAGCACGTTGTATCGTGAATTTTTCACATATTGTAAGTACAAATCAGTGTCTCTTGGATCATTCAAACACAGTTTTCCAGGTGATATCGCTGTTCCCATAAACTTGGTGAGTGTGTCCCTTACCACGTTGTGCGATAATGGAATTATAATAATAACGCACCAATAAACGTGATTTTTTTATGCCATGATACGTGTTAAAGGAAACATACACGTCATTTATAAATACCCGAATCGAAACGTTACACCTTCAAACTGCACTTAGATATGTCCACAGACCTGCGAATGCCACGACTGCTATTGCTAAATCGGCCGCACAGGGCATAAAGAGGGAATATGAAGACATTGAGGATGTGGAGGCTGCGTTCATAATTCCGAAATTGGCCAAGCCGGCGATGGTAAAGGAAGAAGACGCAGTCATTCCTGTGCAGACAGAAAAGGTTGGCAAGGGGCGAACTCCGAAGGCTGGAGGGAAACCCAAAATCAACCAGCAGCCCATTATTGCTGCAACAGGTAGGCGTTTCGACAAAGCATACCGTGCATCTCAACGTACAGTATTCGGGGGTTTCTAGAGTCGGGTCCCACTTTATCAGTCACAATTCTCGTTTGCCACGCCGGTTCCGTAACCCATCCGAATCTTGAACTCCCTTATACATTTCGAAAGTAACTTTTGATCCAAAAAAGTTTGACATCCTGTACATTTTTTTTGGCTCAATGATTCAAATCCTCGCAAATAAACTTCCAGCCGAAACAATCGCTCAACCAGCATCAACCATTACTGCAGCCACCCCCGCATCAACCCCACCCGCCGAGCTGCAGAACGTCCCGATTCAGACCGCTCAAGATGACTCTGTATTTGATATTAATTCGATGCCGATAGTACTTTCGGATGATTTGCTAACGGCTGAGATTCTACAGAACATGCCTGTGGTCCTTTCGGGGGATGTAATGCCCACGGCGAAGAGCGCCGCTACAGCGGCAGTAAAAGCACCGGTTCAAGAGAAGCTGGTGGCTGCCATGCCCAAAAAGGGCCTTGCAACAGCGATAGGAGCGAAACAGGTAGGGTGGCATGCCTTCAAAGTTGGCGGTCTAGTAAATTTGGATGTTAACAATATTGCTATTTTATCCTCTTTTTTCGCATTGCCTTCGTGAGTGGAATTGTGTAGCAAACCACCTCGCTTTCCTAAGTAGTTTTAATCTCTTCCAAGTGGAAGAGATTAAAAATCAATAGAGGAGTCATTCGGAATAATCGGCTTTATTGTTATTAAATGTTCTATAGGAAACTATCTTAATAAATATATCACGCTTCTTGTTCTGGGCCCGTTACAGATTATCTTCAAAACTAGCCAACCCAGTACATCCATCCCTGTCCCAGCTATTAAATCAACGACGAAGTTGAAAAACGTCCCGTCTATCGTACCCACTATACAGAATAAGATCATCAAAGGTGGTACTGCGTTCATTGCTACGGGAACGACCGCCGATGGCAAACCTGCGAAATACGTGCTGGTTCCTCCGTCAGTCACTCCCGCTACCACTCAGGCAAGTTTCAGATAAATTTCCGATGGTTTCTTTTTAATTCTCTATTAAACCGTGTTCCCGTATGTACCTAGTCTTGTATTTTTAACGGTTAGCAAGATAGCAACTGTAGTACTGCTTAAGAAGGAAAGAGAATATCTGTTTAACGTTTGTGCAGAGGAAATATTAAACAGATCAACCTAAATTTTAATACTTGCTCATGAATCGTAAATCACAATGTTTTTGTTCTTCACAGATCAAATCCACAAAACAAACTGTATTCAAGAAGCAGCCTACCCTCCAAATCAAATTACCGGCACAACAGGCGGTCACGACAGCCCCAGCCTCATCTGCGGAGCCTGCTCAAGCTGTCGGCAATAAAATAATGATAGTCACAAATGCCCAGGGTCAACAGACGAGAGTAGTCTTGACGCCTCAGCAACAAAAAGTGTTCTTGCAAGCACAAACTGGGGCTAAGGCGAAAGCTGTCATTAAGAATGCCATCCCGAAAGCTTTACTGGAGTCTGTCGGGGTCAACACGCAGCCAGGGCCAAGTGGGATTGTGCCAAAGACTACTGTTGTTTCTCAAGGTAAAGGGCGAATCAAGTGCTTTAGACCTTCAAGCAAGCGAGCTTGAGGGCGATTTTAGGATTGACTCCCTTTGCGAGACAAGAGAGGTTGTTTTGAGTGAGAGAAGGGTGGATTGGAGAATGAAAAGGGCCTAATCGTAAAATCTGCAATATAAGGGAACCAATCATTCAAGTGGCATGCAACTTCTGTCGCTAATCCAAATTTCGTTGTTTTATTTTATTGCTAATAATAATCGAATGAATAATTAATATTAATTGTTTCATAATATTTAGTGGCGGTGGCACAACCTATTGCCGCCCCGACGGGATTGTTGATGCCCGCCGTTAAAAACGTCAAGGCCCCCGTGCCACCCAAAAAGACTCTTCAACGAGGAAAACCCCAGAAAACTATTCTGATTAAGAACCAACTTGGACAGACTGTGAGGAAAATACAGGGTACCGACGATGCAGATCTTGACCGACAGGTGGCAGAGCAACTCGAGGCCATTAGGGCCAGTGCGAGGCTGCAGCAAGCAAATAAAACGCCAGAAATCATTAATTATACAAATAGGTAAGAGACACTCCGAGTAATATATTCTGATTGTGATGAAAATTCTGATAGAATAAACATAAATGGGAGGAGATGTGTAGTACTATTGATATGTAACTTAACAAATTAGAAGTAGATTTCGATATTTTCGAGTTGTGCGGGCAAGAGCAACGTTACTTTGCCCCAATAGCGTGCTTCCTCGCTTAGAACACACCCTGTGTCTTCGACTTATGTAACATTTTCTTAAAAATATGTTTGTATAGGACAATTCCCAACAGTACGTCCGCCGCCAGCAAGCAGGCAGCTGCTCGAAAATCCTATTCTAAGAAGGTTCAGGACGTAAATAAGACAAAAGTGCCGATATCTTTGGAGGAGGGTCAGAAAAAGCAGGACTCGACAATCCCGGCTTTGGCACCTCTTTCGCCCCAATCACGGTTGTCTCAGGTAAGTCTCTTTTGACCATACACGGCAGATATACCAGACCAATTGAAACGATTACGACTTATCGGTTAAAAACACAGGGCGATTCGGCTAAATATACCTTGTAAAAAACTGGTTTCTTTTCGTTCTACTGGATGTTTTTTTAACTCGGTTATAACGTACTTATAGTGATATCAGCTTACCCCGACTGTTTACTACTATCGCCCCATTGTGTGCATGGAACTATCCAACGGTCCCTTTCTTCCCTCCCAGAAGGCCTTCCATGCATAGCCGTCGCACTTACCCATATTAAATCCTTAACGGGGCGCTTCAGCCACTAGCACTCACAACACTGAGTCACATCTGCACGGTACGCACATTTCGTTTGCTAGATGTCAGCTACGTGACTTCTATGTCGGTTCACTAAAGATCAGCTACACCAGCGACGCAACCCGCTAGTTTTTAAAACATAAGAGCACCTAATTATCTCGATTAACAGTCCTGGATTGCGAACGTCTTGTTCGTCACCGCGCCACCGCATGACTGAATCATCTAGAAACGATATCGGTACGAAAACACGCAAAAAACTTTACAATCTGCCTTTTGTAAAGATACGAGTCATAGGCAGTACGGTACCGGGGGTACAGTGACTTCCAAACTTTCGAAAAATTTTACATTCGATCTAAACACAAAAACCAAATGCGAAAGGAAATATACAGTGTGGTCCATAAACCGGATGTGACAGATTTTGCGGGGATCATGAGGAGAAAGCGAAATTCGCCTAATTTATGAGACCGTGGTTCGCATATTACAAACCCGGAAAATTCCATTTTAAAAGCGCCTGCCTTTCGTTGAAATTTTAATCGTTTTAAGCAGTTTTTTCTTAATGATTATTCCCGAGACCCCTCCGTTGCAGGTACCCAGTCAATTGCCTCAAAGCCTTTCCAAACCGGCCGTCAGAAAGGTTGCGGAAAGCGCAACCAGAATTCCTGACAGTGCGACCGCCAAGCAAGAGGCCAAACCAGTCCCAAGTACATCTACTAAAATCGAGAAACAGGGTGAAAGTAAAAGGCCCGAAAGTCCTTTGCGGCAGGTGGTTATTCAAGATGGGCTAGGCAATCTTACTACTGTTACAGTCGGACAAATACTAGGTAAGTTGGAAAAGTTGTCCCAAAACACTCCCAATGCAATAGCATTGTTTTTGAAGCGATACCAAGTGAGACGGTAGACGGCCAACCCCAATCCTACATGCTGGTGACAGTTGATGAATCCGGCAATTTGACCCCCCTCAACAATGACGCATTGATGTCACTGGATCCCAGTTTGGGAGCCGGTGGCGATCTTAATAACGTAGTTCTGCAAGTGGACCAAGGACAAGGAACCATAGCTGCAGTCCGCCCTACATCCGAATCCAGTGGTGGTGCCGAACCAGCGCCACAGAAAACTAAGGTACGGGTGTTGCAACGATAACTGAATATCACTATTAACAGTCGATTCATTAGAGATAAGCTGAAAAACTAGAAATTTTCGTAATCGGATTTGGTCCTTTAACTTAAAAAAATCCTTATGGGCTATATTTCCTACTGTTAGTCACTTTTTTCACAAATTGCAGCTCGAAGAGAGACTGAAAGCGGAAGCGCTCAAGCCTGCATCGCATCCCTCAGTGCCGCCGAAACAAACGGACCAACCAAGATCGAAGTTGGAAGTTGAGCAACAAATCATTGTGAAGGACGGAGTTACGCCAGGAGGTACGTCCTGTCTATCTATGTGCAAAAACTCAGAAGTCGATACTGTTTTTAGGAGATCCGGGCGGTCAGCAGCTTATAGTGACGGGCGACCCGGTAGCAACGCAAAAGTTACTCGAATCCCTGTCGGACGGCTCTACCGATTTGACAAGCATTTTGGCCAATGCCGAGGGTGGTAGCGTATTGGTTCAAGTGGACGGTGAGCAAATTTTGATTCGGACCAATCCCACAGTTCAGCCCACGTTGGGTGTTGAAGCTGACACCGCAGAGGTAAGTCGTTTTAATGAGAATTTCGCTAGGAAAAGAAAGTTGCGATTTTGCCCCAATTTCATCCTCGTCACGCAATTCACCACCGATTCATCACTTTCAGATCAACGAAATGCTCTCCACCCACAAACCGAATCAAGACATTTTGGCTGCCGCCTTGGCGAATACGGACGTGTTTCAATCGACTGAGCAGTCCTCCAACCAATCGTCGCTGGTTAAAGGCGGAGCCAGCACGCAGCTTAGTCCAAGCGGGCTCTTTCCCATGCAAGTCGGGAACGTTCTGGAAACAAGTCTGACCTTAAGTTCCCCGATAATGACGCCACTTGAAGTGCCCAGTACAAATAGTAAAAAAATCAGAGATGAAGCAGACATTTTAGGGAGGGTAAGTTCCAACTCGAGTACCTTCAAGCAAGGTTCCAAATTTTCACGGTTATGGTTGGAAAAAAATAGTGAAGCTAGAAAACTTGAATGGATGATATTCAATTGAATTTCAGTGTTTTCCCCTGATACTAAAAATATTAATTCCCCTTAGGTGCCCAAAAATGTTGATCTCCCGATTACGATAACAGACCCGAATATTGCGCAAACGGTCGCCCTCCAGCCCGGGTCTGGACTTATGGAGCTTTCCCTGCCGATCCCCGAAACCGGCCCTGTTGGTGATATTAACAGTCCAACATTCTCATTTTCGTTGTCGGGCATGGAAGATTCCGTCTCACAGAAACCGTTCAATGGCAGCATGCCGTTACTCACGGAGGATCTAATGGAGGTGAATACGAAAAGGGGGTCTTTTTAATGCCTTTATACCTATTAAATGCCAAAAATCGGCAATTACTGCTAATTACCTTATAACGAAGAATACCCCGCGTTTCGACTTAAAAAAGTGAATGAAAAATAGTACGTTTGGCGATTAGATTAGGCGTTATGTAGGATTTCGAGATCGTATTAGGGGGTGTTATTTCTGGGTATCACAGATGCATTTAAAATATATAGTCTTTCCGAATTTACGGTAAACGCGTTTCTGTTATAGTCCCAAAGTAAAAGCAGCACGAGCAGCAGCTTCAGCCCGAATTTCGGTACTCTGCCCTTGCTCGACTCGGTCGACTCGTCAAAAGAAGGGGCCAAAACCAGCACTTTCAGCGACGTCACCTCACTGCCGATGCTTAGCGACGAGGGGGTCGAGGACAGCGGTTCTAGCATAGGATCTGCCAAGTTACCCAGGTGAGAGAATTGCAAAGAAAGGTGAATAGCGAGAGCACTGCTTTACTGTTATTTCTAGGAGCTCTCCCAAGCCGATAGAGCGCGAAATAATCGACGAAGGACTCTCGACTTTAGGGGGTGAAATGTGCAGTTCGTTAAGCGAGCCCCCTCCCGACATGTTCGACCTGAGTGCTCTCGCCCCTAAGGAAGAAGAGGTTTCTAGCGACGTGTCCTCGATTCCGGAACAGGAGACTTTGTCGACGAACAGCGAGAATTCGAGCGAGATCCCGCTACAGCCTCCGATCGTCGCTAGTTTGAGTGACTTGAAACGGCCGGGAGACGACGATTCCGAGGGGTCCGATGAGAAACGGCCGCGGTTCGACTGAGAAGTTGCAAGTTGGCTTCCCGAGTTGTATATAGACTTTGTAAATTTGTGAAGGCCGTTTTATGAGTGGTTTGGTTTGCATTGGCGGGGCCCTAGGCCAAGCTCGTTTCATTCGTCGATTCTTATAAATATCACTTTGGCCTTGATCCCACGAAAAGTGTGAGGTTACAAAGGGACTGGTCGCTTTTGGTTAGATGACTCACCTGTTGAACCCTCTGCAACATGGCGAGTTTCTCAGGTGTGCAGTTGTCAGCATGCATATGTAAAAAACATTGGAGATATTCGTGTGCTAACGGCGAGCCAGTTGTCCCTATACATATTCGAGAAAACGTTTTTTTTACTTCGTTAATATTATTTGGTCTAAATTGTTTTAATTTTGTAAATAAACGTTATCTTGTACGGAATGTACATAAATCCAAAAAAAGTTTTTAATCATATCTTTTATATTGATCAAATGGTTATAATAATTATCAGATTTCCCTGTTCAGCCTACGGCTTCAATCCTGGTTGAGTGTTGACGAGACGAGACAAACAAATTGTTAAAGATGAGAAATTCTAATATATCGACTGCAAAAGTAGTTGTCACGGGCGCAATTTTTCGCATGGGACTGAAGCTACAGGCCGCTTATAAATAAATTATAAGCACATTTATTTTACGTAGCTGTCATACTTATAGGTGTTAGATTTAGATTGGAGTTATATTAACTGAAACAACAAAATCAGCCGACCCTGCAAATGTTAGATCTTGTTTTTAAAGGTTATTGGATTTGTCCGTGTATGCTGTTAGACTAGTAAAATTCAATTATTGTGCTTTTATTAAAGTAATATATTATTTATAGTAAAGAACATTATGTTGGGTACAACACACACTACGCGTCTATGTACAGTATGCCTTTAAATGTGTGTACAAAACTCCCACAAATTCCTCAAGTTTCTATTCTGCAATTCTGATTTCCCCATCTCTAAACCATGTTAAAGATCAGGTTGCCGGATTCTCGATTCCTTATTCAAGTTCTTGCAATGTAGTTTGAGCAAATCCATAACATCACTATTGTACTCACTAGGAATCTCTTTTACTTCTGAAGCCCAGTAGTAGATGTCCCAATCATTAGAAGGGCCATTAATTAATCTGAGTAAATAGATTTCTGTTTTTAGTGTGTTTTATGAATATAAAATATGACGGAACTTAAGTCAGCCCCCAATTATACTGAAAAAGTTTTGTAAACAAGTTATGAGAAAATGAAAACTAGAATTTAGCCCATGTCTAATGTATTTTAAAAGTGATAATGTCCTGTATATTAATACTCACTTATCATATGTGTTGATTTGGTCAGCTGTAAACTGATTCAAGTGCTTTGCTACAAATGTACTCAATAAGAGGTCATTTTCAAGCATGCCCCTTTTTCTAGATTGATAGATTAATCTGAAATTGTAAAACCAGTCAGTAGATCATAATGAATGAGCTGTTTATTTTCATTACATAAACAGCCTCCTTTATGTCCATTATAGGAGTACAAAAGTCCTGGAAACTATTGAGGAGATATATTTGCCATGGAAATGGGAAAGTTGGCCAATGTGCTGCTTCTATTTTTATGGAAAATACCTTGTTAGGACCAGGACTTAGATATTCAAGGTAATATTGATATATTATCCCTTGCAGCCACAACATGATTCCCATTTTCTGGCAAAGGAATCCCGTTCTTTCTTAACTGTAAATTTTTTATTTCTCAATTGTACCCTGATATATCTTCACCAAACTAAGCATTAGAAATTATAATTATGTAACATAGTTATGAGAAACAGTTTAGACTCTATTATTTATTAATGTTGTGTCATAGAATCTCCAGCATACTTAAGTCTCACCTGGCTTTTCTTTGTTGTAAGGGTTCATTTTCCCTACTTTTAGGTCGCGGAATTGTAATTACAGGTTCCTCAGGGGGGTGTATTACGTCAGAACTGCTTCTACCAAATATGGCAACATTTTTTACTAAACGCAGCCCTGTGCTCTATAAACCAGAAGTAAATAACAATCCTTAGGGTTCCTTACGTGGAATAATCATGAAATAAGAGCACTTTTATGTACTTACTGCTTTAGTAAAGGCTTTTAATGTGTTCATCGTTACAAGTAAAGGAGGTGATTTGCCTCTCTAGGAGCTTTTATATGGACAGGGTCTCAACTTTTCTTACAAGAGGACTCCAGTTAGACTTCAAAATGAAAATTAGAAATAAAAATCTTATTTTCAGCTTTATAAATTAAAATTTTAACAAAATTTGAGATTGTTAGGTTAGGTTGTTTGTGATCTGACTAACTACTATTGGACATGCGCTATGTCAAGTCAGTAGATTCCTCGCTCGAGTAGTATCGTAATTCATTACAGGGATGGCGCCACTCAGGTCAAATGAAATTATTTTCTATGTCAGTTTCTACCAGGGTCGGCCTTAGCAAGTCTAGCGCCCTGGGCGAAATTTTTAATCACCGACCCCTACTCCTGGGAAAAATTGTAGATCAGGAAAGCCAGCTGCCCCCCCATATGAACAGTACCGTGCACCACTTGCATATGTCTCATAATCGCTAGTAATAATAGCTTAAAATATTGTAAAAAAATACTTAAAACAATTTTAAGTTAATATTTATAACACGTAAAATGTCCATTTAATTTTTATCAATGATGAGTGAATAATCAGTCATGAATCTAACGTCGAAAAAGTTTTGTTCAGCGTTCAATGAATCTAACTCTGGTGCTGAATAATTCTGATTTTAATGTGCAATCGAAATCGAAACATTCCAGACGATGATTTACTGGTTTACATCGTGGGTTTTATTCTCGAATCAATTTTGTGTATATCTGAAGTACAGCTAATGAAATTTTAAGCCGGCATAACTCTGCTGCCGTCCAGAAGTTATTTCTGTAGGCACGTATGAGAGCATTTCCAGACTAAAATAGATTGTTCTAGACGCCAGCTTAGGAAACGTAAACGAATTGGAAAAGATAAGACATTTCGGTATATTAAATGCGCTAGAAAAATTCACATATTTCACAAATCATTCATGATTTTTGGTTTTTTAATGATCTGAATTATAATTCAAGTTTAATTTATTTAAATTTAAGTTTAATTTATTTTAATTATAATTTAATGTATCTTAATTTTAATATTAATTAATTCAAGTCGAAGTATAGAAATTCATTATTTTTTTGCAACATCTATAGCAAGCTCTCGTTACCCATTCCTTCCGGTTTCTTGCTGTATGTTAAAATTATCCAAGGGAGGCGCGCTCCCGTTACAGGAATAAACTCAAATATTTACTCAGACATTACGCTACAACACTGCCGTTCCCTTCGGCAAAAATTGCATTGGTGTAATTAGTTGATTGATGGTAATGGATTTTAATGGCACTTTCCTCTAAAAAAGTATCCGCAGTGCGACTCATGTGGTTGCGAGCTTTTTCTAAAGATGCGCTTAAAGAGAGGATAAACGTTGGACTTCTTAAGCTTAGATGACGTAGCCTGGTCTTAGATGTGTTGTAAGCCCATTTCGTGAAATTTAAGATGACTGAATAAGTAATGATGAATAAAGTAAGAAATATTGGCCGTATACAGGATATCTCAGTTACAAATGTCGAGAGTTCTAAAAAAGATCTCATTTCAGGCAAGAAAGGTCATAGAAACACGGTCCGAAACGCTTTGTCCCTCTCAGTGTACACATTCAAAAATAACAATATTTAAAGGCATAAAAATTTTAAAAATATAAAATATAAAAAAATGCCAAAATGTTTTCTCTTCATTCTAATGAAACTCTCAATGTTGCGAATTATTTTTCTAGAGAATCAGATAGTCCAAGAGCGTCATTAATGGCTTTAAAAATTTAATCGTTCAGATAGTACTGCTGTGAAATATGCTCTTGGCACTGACTGGTATTGGACCTTTCCAAATACTGAGACTGGCACAATATATTTTTATATTTTACTGCTCACATATGATGTTTTAATTTAAAGTTATAGAGAACCAGGCCTGGTTATCACGTCGAGCTGAATTGAACGGCAAACTGAACGCCCTTTGGTGCCAATAAGTCCAACCCACGGTTACCGCAAAGTTACTTTCATTAAAACGATAAAATCCGAGTAATGCATTGGTCAATTAGTGTTTCTCCATGGAGCTGATCCCCTTGGCAGAGTTGCCAAGACTTCGATCCTTTAAAGGGGCCCTCAAACGTGGTAAGAAAGTGAGGGAACGAAGCTCTGCGGAGGAGATGGTCTGCCGGCCGGCATCGCTGCAAATTTCACCATAGTCCAAAGTTCACGGAAAAAGTCCCATTTACAGTCATTTAAAATTACATCCAAATGATTACCGTGACATCAATAGTAATTTTTTTCAATGCGGGCCTGGATTTTTAATTTCTGATTCTGAAAACTCTGTTTTTTACTTTGTCAAAATGCTGTGAGGTGCGGAGGAAAATAATTTCGAAATTTACCAAATAATTCAAAGTTCAGAAACTAATCGTCAGTGGCGTACTGAAGCGTTCGGGGTGTGAAAAAGGACGCCTAGGCGCGCAAAAGTACTCCTCCGGCGATTTTTTCAGGCTTTAGTTAAATCTAATCATGTAGAATGGCGCATACTCGACCTTAATATCTGAAAAATTGATGGGGCTATGAAATTCAGACGTTAAAAATTCTGAAATTCTCACTCCCAGTATCTCGATCATTATCTGATATTATCAACTTTTCGTCTTGGCAGCGGGGTTTCACATGTGAGGACAAAATGTTCAGGGGGATTTTGTAAAAATAATTAAATTAATATTTAAAAAATTATTTGGAAAAATATTAAATTAAATCAAACGTCACGTTAAGTATTAAATTAAATATTAAATTATTACTTGAGCAAAGCTTTCGACGTATATTCATGTCAACGAGCGCAACGCGCGCTTTCCAAAAATGACTTGACCACTTATGGCTATTTTATCAAATATTGCAGCAGATAGTCAGAATTTGGTCAGACACGTATTTCGCAGTTACATACCTCGTGACGTAACAGGTGTCGAACCCACTCAAGGTACTTGGCGAGTGACCATTTATGGAAGCGACATGGTCGCTCTCGACCAGTGGGCATTTATTTCAATTAAGATATGGTACTTATGCAGCACATTTTTCATTCGACATTCAAGGGACTCGGACCGAATAGCACTTGTCATATTAACTAAGCCAGATTAAAAACTTACGGTTTGGCCATTGTTGCAGGCTTTAAACCGAAATTTGCTTGAAGATTCGATTAAACCGGTTAAACGCAGGTGGATCACGTTGTGGTCGAATGTATCTTAATTAGCGATTAGGTACCGTCGATGGGAATCAATCGTGAAGCTCCTAACGATCGACTGAACCAATAAATGTCTTCAAAGGTGTTTTTAATTTTGATGAGATGTTTTCCTTTAGTCTGTTATCGGTGCTGGTTGGAATTCTAATTTAATAACACTGAAAATGATTTATTTTTTGGTAAATTGAGCACTCAGGCGCTGGGTCACGTTAGTACTTGCTTACCCCTCCCCCCTCCCCGCATTCCATAAGGTGAGATGCCTTTTAAACCTCTTCGGCCCGTTTGGTGCGCCACTGATCATTTCTTTTCGGAAAACCGAACTCGCCGATCAATTCAAGAGACTTTTGGATCCTGTTCATGTTGCTTTATAGCTGACACTGTTGCAACAATTAATTGCAAAAATATGGTGAAAAAACATCCTGTTTTTACTGGAGTTTTTTAGGACAGAGGCACCGCACGTGAAGCCCGACAGTTTACGAAAGCTCTATTAAAATAGTTGTTAGAGGGTTTAAATTTCTGTTTTTTTTTCGTTCTAATATATTTATTTAATTTCCTCGCTATTAAAAAAAAATTACATATAAAAAAAAAATTAAGTTTAAGTTTTTGAGCGAACTGAGCGCACTATAAGGAGGGGGCCAGAATGGGGATTTCGGAAAAAGGCGAATATGAAATTGATTAAATGGAAAAAAAAACACCATGAATTCAATCCAGGTCGAAGGTCTTGTCCCTCTTGGCAGTATCTCAGTGTCCAAATTTCCTCGTCCAGTAAACTGAGCTAATGATGTCGTACAATACAATTTTTATTGATATACAGTAAATTTTCCATCAAAGAAATTCCATCCATAAAAGTCGGGCTGAAACACATATGAGTGAAATATCTGCGTAAGCTATTTGTGATTTAGAAGGTCGTTTCGGATATAAATAGCTGGCATAACTATGACCAGTACTGAAAAGTAAATATTTATGCGAGTTTATTTCAATTAACGCACAGATTGGAAAATGTTAATGCGTGTTAATAAAGCTGGAGAATGGCGAAGCCCCACGGAGAAGTGCGGAAGGACGACGTTGCCTATGCGTTCTTGGGGGATGTTAAAAAGCTGAAGTCGTGCCTCGGAGGAGGAACTTCGAATTGCTTTTTTAGATGAATTGTCTGGAAAAAATAGAAAAAAAATCGTCTAATTCGTTGTATAACGCCGGCCGCGAGATCGTTGTGATATATGGCAGAAGCGTTATTTTTCTTTCTTTTTTTTTTAATTTTATTATTTTTTCTATAAAATTTTTTTTCATTAATTTTTTTTCTTTAAAATTTTTTTCATTATTTTTTTTTCTTTTGATTTCTTTATTATTTTTATTATTATTTCTTATTATTATTTTTTTATTATTATTTTTTTTTCCTACAGTTGTCAAAATACCCCCGCGTGCAGGCCTGACCCGGACCGCAGCGCTCCGTTCTCACCATTTCCCTCCTGTAACTGTTCATCATTTCCGAGAGCTCAGGTTGAAGCTGACTCGGCCCTCGGCGGTGTTGCCTTGCTAAGGGCTCGCGCCCAAAAAAAAACAAAAAAAAAACAAAACAAAACAAAAAACCGAATACCCGACTAACGTTCTGCACATAAATCAACCGGCGCGACCAAACTTTAGCATTTTGCCAAAAAGCAAAAAGTTACGATTGTCATTGGACTGGAAAGAGGTCTGGTAAACACACGAAATTTGGGCCGTGCCAACAAATGCGCCTTGTTGCGAATAATAAGTCTGATAACATCATATTTATAATGCGAGGAATCAATTATTCAAATCATTTGAGCACAAAAGTTGTTTTTTTTTTGGCAATCACTCCGTACAAATTTAGTCGATGACTATTTGCTCGCAGGGTTAACCGAGAGGAAGCCGCAACTCAAAAACGTCCACTCAAATGAGTTTCAAATATAAAAGTGACCGTCCACTCTGTTCAATAAACAACCGACAAATCTTCCATGAGTCATGCTGAAAATTGAGGCAGGTCGCGCGATTTCAGTCGTTTCAGAGAATTTCAGCTTCATGCTGAAACAGTAACGATATTTATAACGTTGCCGTTTCGCTTTTGTAATTGGATGAGTCATGGATTTATTGGGACTTGTTCATTTCATGAAAATGGTTTGGCCTTATTAAGCACTCTGAATGCAAAATGTGCTTATATGTAGCTATGTAGGTTAACGGCGATGCAAATTTCCTGTTCCCAAGTTAACTTCCTATAAGGACATGGAATTTGTTAAGTGGGACGTTCGAGACTTCCAGAATGTTCCTAATTTATTTCGCCGATGACAGATACCTGCTGGCATTATTGGTGATCGTCTTGGCGCACCGAGGCTTAACAGCGAACGGAATTGCAGGTTGTTGGAGTTCGATCAGTCAGAAGTTGTTGGTTCAATGGCCAGAGGAAGGATGTGGTCTACGCACGATGGTGCACTACCAATCTAACCTGGGTTGGTCGCTCAGTTTCTGGACGAGAACTTCCCCAGCCGGAGGGTAGGACGGGCGGGAGCTTCGGCATGGTCTCCCGGACGACCCGATTTGAACCGCGTGGATCGTTCTTTCCTGGGTCGCTTGAAGACGCTGTTTTATAAAAGGGCGGTAAAAATCGCACACAAGTATATTCCCGTCGCTCGTCTAGCAACTTTCCGAGTCCGTCGCTTCCTGCTCCCCAATTCGGGGCGGTTACCCGAACCCGCAGGAACCTTTGACTTCTGCTCGGAACCAACCTAGGCCGCCCAGCAAAATAGCCTTTTTCTTTTGGATATCGAGTTAGTGCCCCCAATTAGCTACCTGTCAACGTCTCCGATGAAAATTCCATAAAATCTATACCGTATCAACCACCAAGCCCGCAGTACGAGCAGAGGTGCGCTACGACAACATTCTCCAACAATCCAGAACTCGCACCTCCCACGAACTTCAAGAACGAGCATACGTTTCCCACGTCATTCTTGCCAGTGAAATCGTATGTATACGATTTGTCTACGTAAAAATCCAAAACAACTAAATTTCCACGACAATGAGACAAACACGCGGCCCGTGGGAGGATGTCCCAAGTTCGAAGTCATGAAACATTCAGTGTCTAAATAAAAAAATTGTGTTATTCGATCATATTTAGAAATGATCGGGAACGAGTGCATTGATGAGTAGGTAGGTGCATTGACTCATAATAGCCACGTCATGGATACGCCCTAAAAGAAAACACCTTTTAGGGCACGTATGAACTGAGTCATGATTGTTGTGTTGGTTTATGGTCTTGAAATTCTAATTATTTGTATTCAAAAATTGACAAATTTGATGCTTATATGGGCCGCGTCCAGGCGACGCTCGCGATTAAGCGCGGTAAGGCCGCGGCGCCTGCGCTAATTCATCCCCATGGTCACCAGAAGTTCGCAAACCGAGGCGAATTTCACCCCTCGACGTGAAAATACTGTGCATTCAAGCCACATACGGGATCTTGCAATAGTTTTCCTGTCACAAACGATGTTGCTTCTGTTTATATTATTTCTTCCATTTGGGCATTTTAGACTCACACGGAGAGACTCAGACAAAAAGATATGTTTCCGTGACAATACTTAGGATGGCAAGTTATCGGTAAGAGTCGACAGGAATCGGCAAATTATCGATAAGAGTCGACAAGAGGTTGGTAAGTTATCGGTAAGGGTGGACAAGTTGCCGGCCAGTGGGCGGCAAGTGGGCGTTTTGCCGTAGACTGAAAATATACCTGCGCTGACAAACGAACACAAATTAACACGGTGAAACTATAAGTTTCCTGACGGCCCAGCTCGGCCCTCGACTGCATAAGATAAAGGGCAACTTTCACCCTTATTCACCGTCCTTTTTCCCAGTGGCGGCGGCCAAATTTCACTTGCAGCGTGCAACTTTTCGAACGTTTGAAACTCGCAGAGCTGCTCCTACGTCTATTCGTGATTCACACTGCAACCGCAGCTGATCATTTCCCTTTCAAAACCTGCTACGTCCACCTCCATCCTTGTCGGTTCGTCGGCGCGAGCGTGCAAGTGAGACAAGAACAGCCGCCCCGTACGGGGACCCATTTCCCCCATTATTTTCCGCGCAAGTTCCGTGGGCCCCCAAAACCCCAGAACGTGTTTCTATTTAAAATCGAGGCACGACATCGACTACAGTTTCAGAATATTGCGCATAGCTATTCAGAACGTCGAGTTGAGCGTTGTCTGTAGCCTCCGTTTCTACTTTAGCCGGTTTGGAGTGCACAAGTGTGCGGTTTTCAGTGGATTTCCAGTGATTTTTGAGGATTATTTCGAGTTTGAGTGGAGCAGCTGAGTCACAATGGCCGAAAACAGGAGGAACATCCCCATCAAACACAGCGACTTCAGCGTCATCGATACGGAGTATTCGAGCATCAGGGAAAGATTCGACGCGGAAATGCGTAAAATGGAAGAGGAAATGTCCAAGTTCCGATCGGAACTGATGAATAGAGAGAGCAATAACTTCTTCAGGAGTACGACCAGGTAGGATATATGTTCAGTGTTCCTTGGGGTTGATTTGAACGTGAGCCACGCGCTCTCATCTGTGTGCTCGTCGCAAACAAAATCATAATTGGGCCCCAAATTACCGATGGTTTTTACGTTCCAACAATGGAAAAAACGAATTTGCCTGAGCAGCCGAGTGTGACCAATCAGAGTAATTGCGTGTTTTTGTTAAAAGTGGCGAAGTGGACAAATTTGAACAGATTACTTTTCTGTCCATCCGGTTAGGAGCAATGGGCAGAAACCGTCCACGACTGAAATCATGGTTCAGTGCTAACAAATATTTTTGACCCTTCCGACACTGGATTGAGAATTTTGACGTTGGACTGAAAACTTCGACACTGAACTGAAAATTTTGACACCGGACTCAAAAGTTTGACACTTGACTGAAACTTTGACACTGGATTGACCTCCACTTCACCTCCGCTCAACGGCACAATTTTTCGAAAACAATCAACATTTCGTGCTTTTAATCCAATTTTCTTCTGACTTTCACGTGATACGACCGACAGTATCGTCAAAGGAGCGTGTCGCTGTGGGAAGGTTTCAATACAAACACCCGTCCGCATTCGCTGAAATCAATAAGGCCCAAGTATGCCCCTTTCTCTATACTTTCACGTCTCTGTACTCTCCATTTCGGTCCCTCAAGAACCGCCAAATCGGAAAAACAGAAATGGAAAAACCAAAACGCGTCATAGGAAATTTAAAAACTTTTGAAGCTCATTTTAAAATTAGCGCGGCGATTTACTAATTTTCATTTAATTTTAATTAAATCCAATTTTAAGGACAGAAATTCTAATTTAATTTTAAGTTTAGTTTGTTCGCTCGCCGCTGGCGCCGCGAGATATTTTAATGGGATTTTATAGACGGCGACTTCGAGGAAATGGCTTAATCGCGGAGTAGTATTACTGATGCAGGTATCGTATTTGTAGTGGAGCCATTAACAGTAATAAGCTCGGTACTTATCTTGGGATGTACTACCGGAAACCCACGTTTATTTTCTCATCAGATAGAAAAATAAGCAAAACGTGCCAGACAGTCTGACATTTCCATGTGGTTACGTTCTATTTACGTTCCTTTCAGCGCGGGCATGAAGGAAAGTAAGTACTAAAGTGGTTCTGGAGGAGCAACTACTATTTTAAGCCTGCACACACATTTACTTTCAAACAAATGGAAGTGAGATGCAAATTACCACAAACTAGATCAGTTCGGGTTGCCCACTTATTATTGAATCAGCGCCTGGCAACCTTGACACATTACTCTGAAATAACAACACCCGGTATAACCATCATCATTTGACACCGGCGATTACGCGTCACTCTATATACGCTCGCAAAGCTTTTGACGCTTTTGACGTTGGATCGAAAATTTGACAGTGAATTAAGAATTCCGACACTGGATTGAGTTCTACTTGTAGATGGCGTTGCGACCGGAAACTCCGTTTTATTTCAGGAATTCCGAGGGCGTTCAACTTAAAATAAAAGTGATCAAATTTAAGCAGCAGGTGTTCAAACTCAGGCCTTAGGCAGGGCCTGTAGGGACGGAAAACTCGTTTAATTGCATCGGCGAATATGCAGGAGCAATAGGTCGTTCTAAAGGCGACACTGACATTTTGCGGCAGCAGCTCCCACACCCTTCGGTGCAGCTTCGTGGCACTGCATGGCTCCGGTCCCTTTCCAATTTACTCGCATATAAATAATACCAAGGGTCGGAAGTCAACTAGCGCCCCATTGCAGGTCTGGGAGGGGAGGAGAATGTCCTAGACGAAGAATTGTAAATTTAAACTCGTTAATTCATCCCAGATGTGTTTATTTGTACTTTTTTAATTTATTCTAATTAATTTATTTTTATCTTTTTTATTGTTATTTTTTCTTCTCCTTTTTTCTAATTTTTTTTCTTCTGTTTTTTTTTATTTCATCGAATTATTTGCGGACAAATTACAAGCTGGCGGAACAAACCTTGGCAAAGCTCCACTACCCTTGATGGTCGAAGATTTCGCCCCCTAATGGGAAGTAAATAAATGTCAGAATGGGAAGAGGAGTTGCACGGAAATGGGGGCTCGTTATTGACGACGCGTAAAAAAAATGGGACAAGGCCACGCGTGGCGCATGTCTCCTCCCCTGACAGTATCAGCTTTCGAAATTTTCGAAAACTGCCTTTAATTGGGCCCCACAGATGGGAGACTTTTTGCAAGGAGATTACGTGAATTTCTCTTTACATGTTTTACATACGAAACGGTTCTTAACACGTAATGTGAAGCAAGTTCAATGCACTCTTCAACTCTTACATCATGCACTGCTAAAAACGGATGTCTGTGACGCTTCTATACTTAGTAGCGACCTGAAGACAAACAACTTAAATGGATTGTCGAATGCGATGCTGTATTTTTAGCATCGGCCGGCAGAGGAAGTCGGAACATTCGACAGGAGTGAGAAGCTGCCGACTTCCTTTCATCGAAAAATTGTCCGAAAATTCGCGACATCTACAGGGTGGAGCAGATCCGCGAAGATGTCCGCGACCCCAACAGACGCGAGATCGGTTAAACTGAGAATTTCGCAATTCGGGGTTCAAGGGCATCCGGTTTCAAAATTTGAAAGATCCGGGTCGTTTTTGGAGATCGTAAAGAAAATTAGATACTCCGGCAACACGTCTCCGACGGTGTCCAGACGGACAACAACCAGCGCAAAATTATTTCACGAAAACGCCTCAAATATTTCCGGTCGGGTCGTTGTAAACAATGAAGGCATTCGCTGGCCGGCACGTTCACCAGATTTGTCCCCATTAGACTATTATTTGTGGGGAACTATGAAAGACCGATGCCAATATTAATGAGTTGCGAAGGAAAATCGTTACAATTCTAGAGAGAAAGAGAGAGAGAGAGAGAGAGAGAGAGAGAGAGAGAGAGAGAGAGAGAGAGAACGCGCATTATTCCATAAGGCCAGAAGGACAAACAAGTTACTTGTAGACACACACTGAATGTAAAGGTGAAGCCTGAAGTAAGCTTATTTTTTTAAGTGTAGAAGCGTGGGTGTATGGAAACGTCGATTCAGATTATATTGGATCGCCATATAAGGCAATTGTTTATTGTTAGACTACTCAGTCAAGGTTGCCCATAGACAACGCCACAATTTACATAAATGGTAACTATTGATTGACATTGTAGATCATGAGGTTACACACCATTATCACGTATTATACATCAAATAATATCATTAGAAATTATATTTTATTGCTGACTTTCCTCGTAAAGTTTCAATGTTCAGATCTGCCTCAGACGGCCCAGAATTTCCTCTCGTCTCAGTAATTTAATACGTTTTAATCATTTTCCGCCGCCCCCGCGAAAGTGAACGTAAAAAAACGGAGGCGGCATTCGCGGAGGCACATGCTAACGCACACGTGCGTTATGAAAAACACGCCGGTTACGTTCTTCGTTTGTAGTGTACGCAACGGCGAAGTCAGTTTGAAAAAAAGTCGCCTTCCACGCTGCTAACTCAATGTGGCAAAACGGCGGAGATAAACTCAACATTTCTGATACTAAATTGCTTCAACCTTTGATAAACGCATCGGAGGTCAAGACCTCAATTTGTTTATTTTTCATTCGAATAGGTAATGCGCTATTTTGAGCAGTAGTTCAGGGGAACGGGGCACGCTTAAACTGAGATTACGTGCATGCTTTGTCCAAAGATGTGGCCGTCAAACCCTCGCAAAAGGACACTAAAATTAGTTCGTAAAACTTAATAAAAAGAAAAAAAGATTAAAAATGCTATTCGTAGCCCGTGAAAACTACTTTATGGGTCATTATCGCCGTGGCAGGGAGTCTATAATCAAGTCACTCATAAAAACCTATTACCACGTCATTACCGTTCGCTGTCCCGTCGATACGTGTTCAAACACAACCCAATACTTCAGACCCACTATCGATGCCTAATTGAATAAAACCCATGACCCATGGTAAAATAATGTGGTACCTACGTACTAATATGAAATCACGCCTTCGCGTTTCAGTACCTAATTTTTTATGAGTCGGGCGAACAGTTGGTACTTAAGTGTCCATTTTAAGACTCGGCATGCGTAATGGAAGATGATGTCATTCGCCTAAAATAGAAAGCTTAGCGCAGTGGTAGAATGCGAAAAAGTTCGGGCGCTTGTTACTGTAACTGTAGATTTTTGCTCACTGTCAGTGGCGTAATGCAACGACTTTTCCCTGGGCATAAAAAAATTTAAAAAGAATTGTGTTTGTTTTACAAGAGCTTCTAATTGGTCATTGCTTCGCCACTGACCTGTCACCAACGTCACTGGTGTCGCACGTCAGTTTCCGGTCTACAACTACCCTAACCGACGGGTAAAACGGGCCAGGACCGCACGCGTGGCCTCCCAGATCGTCTCATTTGAACCCTTGGGATTTTTCCTCGTGGGGTTGGTCGAAGGTGCTAGTTCGCATAACGGTGATTCCAAATGACGTACAAGTATATTCTCGTGGCTCATCTGTCGGGCTTTCGACCGATAAGTAATACTTGAGGCGTCTTTCTTCGTGTTTCCCGTGATGCGCTGCGAAATCCCTAATATAACAAGATAAAACTTGTTCGTAACTTGAACCGAAACGAAAGCAGCGGGATTCCTGAAGCCCCTGCACGTTCTCGGCAACTAAAACTTGCAGTTGAGATGGTATTTTCCAATGTGTAGCTACCAAGTCGCAAGTGGCATGTAAAAGACTCTAATCTGATCGTTTAAGTTATATTAAGTAGGTTCAAAGCTTCGCAATAGTTTTTTATTATTTTTTCTTTTTTATTATTTTTTATTTATTTTTTTGTTTTGTACACAATAACAGATGAACCAAACAAGCGCGGCAAACATGGACATATGTATGACTAAACCATATTGGACATAACTAATTCGGACAGAGAAATTTGTGTTTGAATATCGCGTAAGCAAACGTTGGGGCGTGCGACCTACTTCGATTCAAATCTACCACGTTATTAACTTAATCATTTCTCTTTTCTAGGTAACGCTAATAACCTTAACACTTAACCATATGCAGCTAACAACTGCAGCTAAATTAACTGCAACTAGTTTAAGGCTGCATCCAGGTACTCGGATACGCTTACATAACCAATCTAACCTAATGCTTTTTTACTTGCATGTCTTACGAGTCGGAAGTGGTTAAGGAAGGCAAGAATGAAAAACTCTCTTCGAGCAAGTCGTCATCCAGGTAATTTCTAGATATTTGTAGATGAAAGGTCGGTAGAAAGCTTTTACACCAACATCTGGTAGTGCGAACGTTGTATTACGTGGATGGTTATCTAACTAACACGTGCGCAAAGTGAGACTTTACCACACGTTCTTATCTTCGCACATACCACACGCACGTCAATGTCAAATCCCGGCGAGAGTTTTGACGCTGACACATGCCATGTACACGTCAATCGCTGCTTTCGGCGCGTGCGGTAAAGTCCGTTTACGTCACATTACGTAGCTTAAAACAAAAGCAAAACTTTCAGCAGTTAAAATCCTGATAGAAACCGCCTTTGAGATTTTCCCCGCACTAATCACATTGTGCCCCATATTTGCAATAGTTAGGCTCCATTTGCGACTAATCAGATTTTTTAATGTCACCTTCGGGTATTACCTGGCCGTACCATGAATTTGATTGGCCCAGGGGAACATAATAAACAATAGTTAAATTCAGCGCATGTACGTTCGACCTTAACAATCTTTCTGCGCATCTTTTATTCAGTTTTGCTTAATCCGTGTGGTAACAGCGCGATTGACGCGAACTCGAATGTAATTTGTAGATATTACTTTTTCTATTCAGCATATCGAAATGTCGATAAGGTAATTAAATTACATTCGCAAGTGCTGGTCTAAGAGATATTATGGGTGATCGTTCATTTACTGGTCGCATGATTTGAAAATGTATGCACATACGAGTCCAAAAAGTAAACTCGCATAGTTCAATCGCATGTTTTGAACCGAAGATGTGTCTTAGTTTAGAATAAAGAAGGATTTTGAGGTTATGCGCCTAAAATTTTGACAAGGGAATGAGGTTGGGAATTTAGCAAATGTCATCGTTTCAATAGGCATAATAATATTTGACATTTAGCGGACTTCTAACCAAACTCTTTTGTCAAATCCGCACACTGTCACTGTCCGCTGTGCAGGATGTCACGCCGGAACGCAAGTCCTTCGATTTTAGGAAAATTCGGAAAAACTAAGAATTTGGCTTTGAACGAAAATTGAGGGGGGCACTGGGACTAGACCTCCTACACAATGCGACACGTACGATTGTGTAAGGATTAAAATATGAAATGAAAAAAAAAAGAAAAAAACAAAATTTAGAGAATAAAAAAAATGAAAATAAAACAAATTGAAAATGGAGAAAAAGGCCTTTTTAATTAAAAAAAATATTTAAAAAATAAGAAAAAATTTAAACAAAAAAAATTTTTTTATTAAAAAAAAACAGGTTCGCCTTATAAAACCTTATATTACGTATTTGTTGCACAAATTTACACATGTACACGTTGAAATATTATTATACATATACCCTACCATCCCAGCACTTCCCCTAATTTACCCACCATTATTCCAGCATTGCACCTTCCTACTTGTGTTCATCAATGCACCTACTGCCGATGAAAATTCGATCGTGCATAGCATCAACCACCCATTAAAACGTCCGAATCTAATTACATCCTGCCGTCTGGTGATCATCACGTGCATTCGTGGTCATAAACCCGTAACGGGTGTTGTTACCGCGTGACTCAGGACGAACCTTGTAAACTCCTATTTTCTGCTTTTCCAGCACAACTACTCAATCGTCAAACACAAGCTCAGACCGAGGCTCAGACCTCGTTCACAGGGCCGGACCACCAGCGACGACTTGGTACGACGACTGGAACTCACCTTTAATCCAGAGCGACGGCAACGACAAGAGCCTCAAACTCAGATTCGACGTCAGCCAATACGCTCCAGAAGAAATAGTCGTAAAAACTGTTGACAATAAATTATTGGTAAGTTTCATACGGTACGACTCGTATTACGGTACCGTTAAGTACCGAACGGTAAACTGCGAGATAAATTTGGCGATGCGTCGAAAGGTAATCAATTAAAGCAGGTATTATTTGCTTTCGTCTGGATCATAACGTTATAAGGTCGCTAGACTATAGATAGTAATGTTTGTGTTCTTTGAATTGAGTAAGTATCTTACACACATATAGGAAAGGTGTCAAGGAAAAGCCATTCAGTTTAATATTATCAGTATATTTACAATTTATTTGCTTGTTACATAATCATTGTTGTCTCTCGTTTTCAGGTTCACGCTAAGCACGAGGAAAAAACAGAATCAAAATCTGTGTACAGGGAGTACAACCGTGAATTCCTGCTGCCCAAAGGCACCAATCCCGAACTGATCAAATCTTCTTTGAGCAAAGATGGAGTGTTGACCGTTGAGGCCCCATTACCAGCCATCGCCTCTGGAGAAAAACTGATTCCCATCCAGCATTAAATTCATTGTTATAGTTTAAAATTATCTAAAATGCTCCTATGATTATTTCATTTTTGACGGAATTTTTACGTTTTTTTTTGTTTTCTTTTTATTTTAATGTTACATGACGACACTTCAGGAAATATAGTGCAGCTACGTATTGGAATTATTTGGAAGAAGGATTATTTATGTGTAGTTTGTAGTGTCAGTGTTTCGTTTACTTAACTTTTGTTGATATTATTTTCGGGATACAAAATAATATATATAACGTTGATCTAACGTTAATATGACGTTAAACTCTATTAATACTCTAGACCCTGTTAACGTTTTTACCAAAAAAATATTTTCCAAAGTAAATATTCTAAACAACGTCTTTTTGCTAATAAAATCATTAATTTGTTATAAAATTTTCATGCTTTAAATCCGGTAGATACCAATTTTTTTAATAATAAATAAGTGTACTATTTATCTTTTTTTAAGTTGTCAGTAATTAATAAACGTATTTTTAATGAGAGTTGTTTTTCTAGTCGGAAAAATGGTGGGAGTTCGTCCCTCTGCTATTTCCATCTTCGAAAGAGTGAGCCACGAAATCATTCAAAAATGGGGAAAAGCCACACCTATCGGAAATTCCTAAGTCTCCGAAGTGTAGTAAAAACGCATAATTGGTCAAATTAAAAATGTGGTGTTCCCCGGTCTTAGAAGTAATTTGTACTATTACTATATTATAGTGAATGCGCCGGAACCATATTTCACCTTGCGCCATCTATCCACTACAAGCAAAAATAAGCTACGATTTTAGAGAGACATTGCTGCCGTAAGAAGATTTCTGTCACAAGTCATCAGGAAGTAACCCGAGCTTGCCGATAGACGAACAAAGTGTGCGCCTGCTTTTTGAATAGAAGATGATGCGTGAAATGGCGTTTTCAAAGGGTAATGAAAATTTAATGGTTATTAGTGTACCTAAATCTACGAGCAAAATTGATCAGTTGAAAACACCAATTTCCTGTTTCCACTCTTTTTGAAATTTGACAACCTCTTATCAGCTGATTTACATGTCAAAGTTACCAAAGAGGTAGCAAGTTGGTACAAGATTGTGCACAAAAACCGGCTAAAATGGGCCATCCTTCTTTTCAAGGACTTTTTGAATTAAAAATTTTATTAATTTTAGTTGTATGTTTAATTAATGTATGCCAGCCAAGCGTAGAAATTCCTAGGCCACGCGGCGTTTCCTTATCCAGAGCCGGTTTGTATGACCCAGAGCAAGACTTCACATGCCTGGATGGCAGTAAAACCATCCCAGTGAATCAGGTATAACGCATATGAGACAAATTATTAATGTTCTGTTCACTTTAATGCCAGGATAATTTCTCTGGGAAGCATGAAATGGAGCCTTACTGTTGCTTAGTTTATCAATTTTCATAGGAAGTATTTTTGGCCCTAATTGGGTACAATAATTGGTATCATAATTGTTTACCATTTTTACCCAACGTTTAGGCTTTAATATCTGAGAAACTACCAGAGAAAGATATCAAATTAATTACATTTGTTAAATTTGGAAAAAGATATGGTCCATTGCCATAGAAAATACAGGATGGTCAGTTTTAAAAACAAAAAGTGATTGACAGTTTGGCCCCAATCATCTGCAGTTTGACAGTAGAATTTCAGAAATATGGGGAAAAATATTAATCTTTGCTATTTTATAAAGATTTGATAGGGTCATTAATAGCCAAACTATCCGTTGAATCAAATATAGTGAATCTTCATGTACTAACCTAACTGCCTGAACAAAGCACTCCACTTCCACTGAAACACGTCTCCATACGATACAAATTGCTACTGTTCAATGATCATCTTTTAAACTTGCTTGAGTCACATGCACATGCAACTAAGTCCATGTACCTTAATGGATGATACCTGCCAAACAATGACTAAAAATGTGTACTTTCATTGCAATAGGCACTTACTCTTGTTAGGTAAATGATGATTACTGTGACTGCCCTGACGGAAGTGATGAACCAGGAACAAGTGCGTGTCCAGGCGGTAGCTTTTATTGCACTAATGCAGGCTACAAACCACAAATACTGTTATCAGACAGGTAAGAGTGTGGAAATAAGTAATAGATTTTTTCTAGTGAGGAAGGTTCATGGCAACAACCACACAGCTAATCGTCTGATTAAGAATTCTGTAACTAAACTGCTGTGGTTCTCATAACTGGTAGCACCCTTAACATATACAGCTAAATTTGAAAAAGCCTTGATAAAAAATAATAAATTTAACATATCCTTGCAACCTTCATTTTCCTGTTTCGTTAAAAGGGTAAACGATGGCATCTGTGATTGCTGTGATGGCAGTGACGAGTATTCAGCTGGGAAATCTTGTCCGAACACCTGTCTGGAAGTTGGAAAAGCTGCTCGCGAGGAAGCAGCCAGGCGGGCAGAATTATATAAAGCCGGTATGTAGGAGTAATTGAATTTGCGAAATAGCGACAAAAAGTCAGGTGGTATTTTGTCCGTCATTTATTTATTTCTCTAACACACGCGTGTGTTAGTATACCACTATGAAACCGACAACTTAACTCTGTGATGTCGAAATGGGTGTTTGCATTGTAAATGAGAGCTTTTCGGAGAAAAATTATAATTAACCGCGAAAAGTAAAATGTGAACATAAATTTAAATATTTTTTAGGTGGTAAGCTGGAAATTTTCCACGTCTGGCAAGTTCTGTCTTAACTTGAAATAAATCTTGTTTGCAGTGGTGTTTTGATAGCGCATTCGACTTTTTACACATAGGCAGGCTGAGCAACAAAAAATCAATTTTTGGTCATATTTGAAGCCGGTCGAATGTGTTATCTGTTTTATTAACTGTGATTGACCTGTGTCCGTGATTATTCATTTTTTAGTTACCAATAATTTTTTGCCAATTTTTTTTTGCGCTCTCAAAAGTTTTTTTCAAGCGTCGTCCTTGGTTTGCTTGTATTTTACACTACTACTTACAATAATTAATCATTAGCACCATTGTATTGCTGGATCCTTCACCAAATCGATTATTTTTATAAAGGAAAGCAGCTTAGGACTGACCTCGTTCAACAAGGTCAGAAAATGAAAAGCGAGAAACAGAAAAAATTAACTGAGCTTCAACGAAACCAAGAAGAAGCCGAAAAAGTGAAGGCCGAAAGGCAAGAAATTAAAGAGCGGGCTGAAGAAGCGGAAAATAAGGCTTTAGAGTATTACAGAATACTGGAGGAAGAATACAAGAAGAAGGTTTTTTCAGCATTCAACGTTGTTGAAATTTTATTGTAAATAATTGTTGTAGAGAGCCGAACAGGAGGCCGAAAAAGAAAAGGCAGAGGCAATAGAAAACTTTAAAAAATTGGATAGCAACCAGGACGGTCTCATCGATATCGCGGAAATACAAAGCAGGCAAACATTTGACAGGGATCATAACGGCGAAGGTCAGTTCTTGAAAACAACCCTAAACGTAAAACTTACGTCCAAAGCGCATTAAATAACTTAGTGTCTGAAGAAGAAGCGAAACTATTCTTTGGCGATGCCAATCGAGACTCCGTCGATTTGGAAACTTTCACAGACACCACCTGGAAATTGATGAAGCCCTTAGTGGTAAGAGAAGCTGGACTCTACAAACCTCCTTTAAGCGAAAGTGGTAGTGAAGTCGGTACTGAAGATCAACCCGAAGGCGAAGAACAGGAACAGATTGAGGAAGACCATGAAGAAGGTGAGGATAATTTTAACGTTTATGGTAGTTTTTATGATATACCTGATATCTAGAAGAGGATGACGAAGATGTGGATGATAAGGAAGTAGAAGAAGAGCACAAGGACGAGGGACATGTCCCTTACGATGACGATACTCAAAAATTGGTCGATACTGCAACTGAGGCCAGAAATCTATACTCTGGTAAGTGCAGATAACTGATTTTGATTTATTGTTATTTTACATATTTTATATCATTTAGAAGCCGAAAAGGACGTAAGAGAGATTAAAGACCAAATTCGCCAAATTGAGGACAGCTTGAAAAATGACTTTGGCGGCGAGGAGGAGTTCGCAAGTCTTGAAGGACAATGTTTCGAGTACCACGACCACGAATACATCTATAAATTGTGCCCGTTCGACAGAACCGTGCAAATTCCCAAGTCTAGTTCGATGGAAACAAATTTGGGCAGGTAAAACACTCTGCGATGTCTTTTTTCTTTATAACTGCTCTTTGATTGTTTTCTACACGATTTTAGCGACTCATCTTCACTTTTGAAAATTAAAATATCAAGTTATGATTTTTATTATAGATGGTCGAAATGGGGCGGCCCTGCAGATAACCAATACAGTGTGATGATCTACGATAATGGTCAAAATTGCTGGAACGGGCCCAACAGAAACACAAAAGTTAAAGTGACTTGTGCCACAGAAAATAAACTAACTAGTGTGTCAGAACCAAACAGGTGAGTTGGCTGTATATCCCTCACTTTTCATAAAACTTTTGTTAATATTATGTTGACATCAACGTATTTCTTGTGAACGTGAAAGTATACGAGGGCCTAGTCTAAATTGAAAAATAATGCAATATGGTGGGTCTTTCGTGGTTCAACAATTGTGAATTGTGACTGCAGGTGCGAATACGCCTTTGACTTCGAAACTCCAGCAGCATGCCACGACCCTGCGGAACAGGGCGAGCGAGACGTCCACGACGAATTATAGATAACCGACATCGAGACTGTACATGAAGTATTGGGATAAGTCTAAAAAAATGAGTTTTTGTTTTGATTTTTAGTCCTTTCTTGTTCCTACATATCAAAAAAGCCCAGTAAAAAGAACAACAAAAATAGCATTTAGGTTAAAGCTTTCACCCAATTTTTTCAATTTCAAAAATAATTTATTCTTATGTAGGTCTGCCACAAAGGCTCATTTAAGTTCAAGCATTTAAAGGTGAACTGCATATTTCAAACAGGTTGTTTTTATATATTTGTATATGTGGCACTATCTTTCATTTTGTGAACATATTGTGATTTAATTTATTACTTGCAATCTCCATTACTTTCTCTCAGATAGAACGTGATATTGGAGTTCTTTGGGGGTTTTTTAATTTGCGGTGAAACGGTCTTAAGGGTTTGGTTATTATACATGTTTGAATAAATTTTTCATCTGCGCTTGTTGAGTTTTGTTAATTCCACACAGAGGGGCCGGTAATATGCTCGACGACTACCATGAGATTTCACAGCTCTGCGATCGAATATTGAATCATGTTTCAACGCTATGAGGCAAGAGCAAACACCCTGTACGTAATAAAATTGATACTCACTTGTTCAAACGCAAAATGAAGAATCCCTCTTCCAGGGTGTACTCTCCTGGAGTATCACACATACAACCTACTGAATCTACTAGGCGTTAAAAAAACATATGAAAATCCTTGGGAGTTGTAAAATCATAACAATATATTGAAATAACAATAAAACCTAATCACAATTGTGATGTTTACTGCAAATTAGCGTGTACCTATACAAATAAGTCGATCGCTATGATAATTACGTGTATGATAACTTACATCGAGAAGCATAATAGGGAAGTCCACAAGAAAATTAAACTATATTCAGACATAAGAAAATGCTATAAATTGCCATATGGTTATATGCATAAAAAAATTGTGTAAACGAAATTAAAAAAAAAAGTTGGTTCTACAGGAAGAAACTAATAAAAATTCAAATTCGTACGAACCCCCGAACTACAACATTCTACAAATAAAAAGTGGATAAGTGCAGACCTGCCTATTACGCTTAACTGAAAAAAAATAAAATAAAATAAACAATTACTAACAGGATAACACTCATACCGGCAGTATATAGTCATAACATTTTGTTGAAGATCCTTCCTTTGCAATAGACATTTTAAATAAATACAATCATTGAACGTTCAACAAAGTGCGAAGTCATAGTAGAGTTTTGGTAAAATGGTGCGGTTTCGACATTAAGATGAAAGTGGTAACGTAACCAGCGATTTAAACACTGGTAGAAATCGAAAAAAGATGTAGGGCCTGCAGAAATATATTCTGCCAGCGCCATCTGCCGTGTTCTATCTGGTTGCGTACCATCATGACATAATCGCAGGTGTCGTTCAGCAGCGCAACTTCGAAAATTGATTTCTTTATAATCACAAACCACATTTCTCATCTCAATATTAGTGAATTCAATGCGTTGAGGCGTTCGTAAGAATTTATCACACAATTTACTTGAGACACTAGTAAAACAGACTGTTCGTTGGTACAGTTATGTCAAACGTCAGTAAAAATGTCAAAAAAAGCGCCCGTGTGACATTTTACTGTTTTCAAGGTTTACTTTGTTGCAGGTGATGAACACCTTAGGCAGCGCACCGAAGGACTTAATTGAAAATTTCTCGGTAACGGTTAGAGATACGAATTTTTGATGTAGAAGAGTTCCGAGTATAAGAATTCGTAAAAATATTCAAGTTTCAACGCAGAGAAATATAAATAATGATAAAAAAAGTTGTTTCCTCATGCCTGTGCAACGCGCATCTGAGGCCGCATATTAGCTGGCCTGAAGCGGAAATTGAAATGAATTTATCGTACCGAAAAAGTCCCAAAGGGGTAATTTCAGACTTGTACAGAATAAAACTTCTTAAATACTCTGTAAAATGAAAACGAGCAATTTTTTTTTTAGGCATAATTAGCTGAATTGTTATATTTTTTCAATCGATAGTGCGCTATATTTGTGTTTCTGGGACACCCTGTATAAATAACGCTCTCTTACCGAAAGAATTCAAAAGTCGTATGGAGTGCCTGTTGCCGGTGCTAGACGTTCCCGAGGGAAAATCGGATCAGAAGGATGAACGACTGCAAAACAAGAAAACGTGTTACATGTGCCCCAAAGATAGAGATAAAGACTTTATGCATGCTGAGGGTGCGAGAAGCGAATCTGTTTCGAACATGCTAAAAAAATCATGTGGTTTACATGAAAAGACGAGAAAAATGATTTTTTATCAGTTACGCACCAACTTTTTAGCAGATACTTCTGCTGTTAATTTCTACGTACTGCCAGCAGTACCATAGTAAATCGTTCTCAGGATCACGGTTAAAGGTTAAATGAACAATCCAAGGAATAATACTGTAGCAGCGCTCTATTGAGTGTTGGACTATGTGACAGAGAGGGTGCGTATTTGTTATTGCCATGAAGACTTTAAAGTTCAGTCCCTGGACTATGAGACAACAAACGCGAAAAATGATAATTCATTGCAAGCTGATTGAATGAAGCAGCAAATAAATTTTAAGAAACGTTAGAATGCCCTAGAGTACAAAATCAGAGGCTACACGCAGGGGCGTCTAATGAACCTGGATACTTATTGCGCACAGTTACTATGTCATTCGCGCTGATTGGCGTTACTGTAATAACCACGTGTTATGAATCAAGATTTCGTAACACAAACAAACAAATGGTATCTTCGAATATCACCAGAAATTAGATTTCAATGGATTTATTTTGAACAAGCACTTAGTCATAGGAAAAGCATTGTACACAATTTACGAGTAAGGACACTATAGGTCTCATAATCTAATACATTATAAGGTACAAGCTAAGAAAGCAACTCTTAACGTGCAAGCGTGAAATGATGTACGAGGACTAAAAAAGAAAACGGTAACGAGAACGTTAAGACGCTTTCTTGAGAATTAAGTACATTAATTTTCCCACGACTATGAACCATATACAAATAAATAAATAAATAAATAAAAAAAAGTCTAACCTGACTGAGTATTGCATCCGGATCGGTATCAGCGGAAATTGACCAATTCATCGTTGCTTTGATCATTGGGCATAATAGGCAATACCTTTGACATTTTTCTATCTTTACTTTTAGATGGGAGCTAGTAGTTTTCGATCTATCGAAGGCGGACGCATCATTGCAGGACCCTGTATATTTTTATAAACCATCAATATGAATGAATAACGCTCTCAAGAACCTGTTGCCAAAAGAACTATGCCAACTGTGTGATCTAAGCTCAAGAATCTAGAAGTTATGCTGGTTTTATATAATACACAACACATAACTTAAGCCATAGGAAATGCAGACAATGCTAAGGAGATATAAGCTGTCTGTGTTATGCATATGTTATGCGACGTAAAAGATTTATTCTCAGTAGTGTTATAGAGACACATTGGTGCGGATGTGGAATGGGAACGAAATGTATTGTGAGAATTAACCTTTAAACGACAATAGAGGTCACCATAAAGTCAAGATTCTCTTCATGCTATGCGTTAGGTACCACGTGAACCCAGCTAAAACGTTGGGAGTTTCTGTTATTCTTTCTCATTTTGTCGAAATGAGATAAAACGACATTATTTTCAGCTTATGCTATACTAAGGTATCGATTTCAAAAAGCAGTATTTAGATTGGAATAGAAAAGGGAACAATAGTGGTGTCCACCACACAATTTTTGAGTACGCTTAAAACTAAAAGACGTTCAAGTAAAAAATTTCTATGTTATTTTTTAAATATTTAGAAAATATTTGCACTCCTCCTCCTGAGAAGATGTTACTTTCACCACAATATAAGAATAGTTGAAGCTACGCGACATGTCTTCAGTCACCGACCTACTTAGACTTCCCGATTATTGTTGAACGCTTGTTACAATGACTAAACTTGAAGTTTAAAACGCAGATTTATGCAGCACACGTTCCTTTACCACATATTTTCATAACTGAAATTTAGTCGCTGTAATAAAATTTAAGTTGAAATGTAAACTATAAGTAATCGTAATGAAAACTATACATAAGTAAGCTATACAGCAGTCAGCAGAAGAGGGGGCAATGTTAAATAATAAAATTGTCGGAAACCCATAGAGGTTGCGTAAGTTGTTCAAGTAGGGATACATGTATTACTATTGCACGGAAAGTATAGAATAAGTTTTAAAAATTAATACAGAGTAAACATCGTAAATTGTCTTGCTGTGATGTAATGTGAATAGCCATTTTAAAAATGGTCGATCTCAAAACCAACATAATATACGAATTACTCTGTATTTATTTCAAAAGCTCTACAATATTTTCTTGGGACTGGTAACGGCACAAACCAAGATCAGGTTTACATGCTAACCAACAAAAGTAGGTGAGCATACATCTTGTATTCAAATCAGCAATCACCAGTTCCTCAAACTACATCAAGTTGGGGACATCACAAAATTGTATTATGTCCGATTTGATTATTTAGACCTTTTCATGATACTGTTTTGCGACCATGAAGCTATTAATTATAGTCCTAGTACAATAAAGCAGATGGATTTATCATAAGCAGAAAGTAGGAAACATATGTGATTTCTGTGAAGTTGACAAGTACTGAATTTTGGCCAACGAACATAAGCTTTCATCAGTAGGTAATTAATGTATTTTAACTTTGACCATAAAATTGAAATTATTCATATGTTAACATAAAATCGGACATAAAACGTTGTATGAAACGCGTACGTAATGAAGTTTCATTCGACTCATCCAATTATAGGCTTTTTGCATATGAACTGATTCGTAGCATAAAACCTTACATTACGTACTTATTTCATAAATAAATATTATATCTAGAATCAAATGCTTTCTGAAACATTTTACGATCGATACCCATCCCATCAATAATACAAAATAGGTTTTAAACCCTTCAAAACCATGACCATGGTATCGCTATTTACATCGCCTTACTCGATGAGATCATTTTTAAAATTATCCCCTGGCAAGTATTAAAATCTACTCTAATCCTAACTTAAAGTAAGACGTCAAATGCCTGGCACTGGCGCACTTATATAAAGTTTATATTACCGTAATTTATACTGCTGGTCAATTTATGCTTGAGAAAAAATCCTGTAGCTGCATGACCGTCGATCGGTCGAGGAGGCACAAGTCGAAATCGAACGTATGAGCCGAAACTTCATACCTTCCCGTTGCGGCTATGAGTTGCACGACTTTTTGCAAATTCGAGTGATCCTTTAGCCCCATTATTTTTGCTTGGAGGCCTTTGAGGATGTTCATGTAATCGTCGGTCTGATAAAAACGGAAAGTTTGTTAAATAAGTAAATAATAAATACATATTTTTGAGAGTACTTACACCATCAGTGAACGGAATTGGTTTTGCATCTTCCGTACTCGAAACTCTATGTTCATCGTCCGAATTATTGTTGGTATCCTCTTCCTTCTTTTCAATTTTAGCCGGAGTTTCCTCTATTTCAGTCTGAAGCAAAATATAAATATGTCCTAAATACCTTAGATACTTTAAAGTAGTTTATTAAGTTACCTGTGGATCCGACTCAAGTTTTCTCTTCCTCTTGTGGTCTTTCTCACCTTTGTTCTTGTCTTTCTTTCTCTCCTTCCTCTCTTTCTTTTTGTTCGTCGTACTATCTCGGGACTTTTTGGCCTCTTCTGGAGTTGAAGGTTTTTTTATCGGCTCTTCTATGGGAGGCGGCGACGGAGACTGTTTGAAGTAAAAAATGTTTTACAACCCTTAAAAAATTAGTGAAAATTTACCCTTAGTGGAGGTGGCGGTTCATGAATGGGGCTAAGTTCCCTACTACTAACTTTTGAGGCATTTGACGAGTCGTCATCGATCAAATGGGACGCCGTTGTCATTTCTACATCTTCGAGAGGGCTTGGAGGAGGCTCGCTTTTAGGGCTGTTTCCAAACAAATTATTTGTCTTGTCCCTGAAATACTCAAATACTTGAATAAAATAAAATATGAAACGTATTCCTAGTAAATGTATCCCTGCATAAAAAGAATTTATTTTAATATTCGTTTTCTTACCGTTCTTTAGAGGACGGTTCTTTTAATGTGCTCACTGCAATAGTTTTTTCTTTCTCTTGTTTCTTATCTTCCTTTTCTTTCTTATAAGATTTCTCTTCCCTGTCTTTTTCTTTCTTTTCCTTGCGATCCTTATCCTTTTTCTTATGCTTGTGTTTTGGTTTGTCTTCCGGCCTCTCCTTTTCTTTCTCTTTGGCTTTATTTTCTTCTGCTTTTTCTACATCCTTAATATCCCTTTCTCTTACTTTCTCCTTCTTCTCCAGCTTCTGAGATTGAGTATTAACCATCGGACTAGCGTCTCTATCTCTCTCCTTACTTGAATTGTTAAGGGTACTATTACTGCTACTGTTTTCTTTCTCTTTATCTTTGATACTTTTATTTTCCCGATTTTTATAGTCTTTACTATGATCAGCCGATTTTTCGCGGTCACGATCCTTATCTTTCTCTTTGTCTCTATGTTTACTTTCTTTCTCCTATAAAAAGTAAATCATATTACGAATAAATAAACATTAAAACCATGGATCTATACTTACTTTATGCCTCTTTATTTTCTTTTCTCTCTCTTTATCTCTGTCTTTGGACTCTTTATCTTTCTCTTTTGACGTCTCTTTCTTATCTACTTTTATAGGAGTAGGACTTCTTGGTCGTTTGGGTGATCTAAAAATATCACAAATATGACTTTGTCTACTTTTAAAAGGAAAAATCAAAGACAACATTGATTTCCCAAAATGCCTGAAAAAAGGAATTGGATCAACGGTTCTTGTTTAAATCACCTTTTAGGACTGGGACTTCTTATTCTGGGAGTTGGACTTTTGTCTTTTTCCTTTTCCTTCTCCTTATCACGATCTCTTCGATCTTTCTTGTCCTTTTTACTTGACTCTCTGTCTTTCTTCTCCTTTTTATCATCTTTGGACTTCTTATCATTACTGGTACTATCAGTTTGTTTCTCTTTCTCTTTATCTCGAGATTTTTCTTTATCTCTCTCTTTATCCCTTTCTTTATCTTTATGGGGACTCTTAGTTTTACTTTTATCTTTGCCTAGAGAATTTTCAAAACAACTATCACACAGAAAGTTAGCTATCTTACAGAATACCTGAGATTTTGTCTCCTTTATCTTTATCACTATTCTTAACCACTGGTTTTGTGAACTCTTTATTCTTGGAAACTTCAGTTACCTGACTTCGCTTAGTAATAGGTTCACCTGAAGGTAAAATGTAAACAAAAAGATTTTAGGAAGTCTCTAACAAAGCAGTACCGAATAAATCCGTAAACTGGTCAGTTTTCGGTTCTTCCGGTTTTAATTTGTACTTTCTAAGTTGGTCAGAACCACTCAATTTTGGTTTGCTAGTCATTTGGGACTTCTCTTCTGGCTTGGGTGTAGAAACTGATGACGAGCTTCCCGCATTCAAAGATGATGATACCTAAAACGTGAAATATTGCATGCGGAAAAGATAAATTAAAATTATTTTTAACTGGAAAATAAAATAAGGCTTTTTGTTGGACCCACTATATTCCCCTATACATCATAAATACTTAATAATTTTAAAATATAACATTCAAACTGATTTAGCAAAGAAACAAGCTTTCCAAAAACCGACGCTTTATTCAATTAAGTTACATATCTAGCAAACCTGTTAGTCAAGGAGAAAATTAAATTTATTATTTGAATACAGAGGAAGAAACAATGCAATGATAATTATTAAAAATAATCAATAACACATGTTAAGTAGGTAAATGTCCAAAAAAAAAATTGCTGTTAAATAAATTATCAGTTACCTATGAAAAACTCAAAACATTTAATAGGTAGGTACTTTGCTTGGCAATGTTGGCATAAGCCAATTTAAAAACAAGCAACTGGTTATAAAAGTGATAAAGGCAAAAATGCAGGTTACAGAAACATTAACATCATTAGCTTTCTATCAGGTAAAACTGAGACCAAATTGTTTAACATTAATGCGACATGTGATACTAAAAAGTCTATATTTTCTCAGGAGTAATCAAGTAAATATCTGCTATTGCGAAAACAATGCTGCTGAGTGCAGCAATATTTAAAACTATAAAACAAAACACATTGTTAAACACTTTCATTATGATGTAACAACTATACACCTATTAAATGGATGTTAAGACCTCTCAGTGTTAGGGACTAAGTAGTCAGGTTCTACTACTTCCCCAAAACTGAGAGCACATTTGGTGTCTATGAATACTTTGTTAATTTACTTTTGATACAATACAAGGTGTTGTTAGAAATTTGACACAATAGCATGACTATCTTAAATCTTTTCCAAATGCAGCTTACTCTGCAGTTTTTAAAGCAAACATGGCATGAAAATGAAACAACTTACCACAGCTCCCCCTTTCAGCAACTTGTTCCGAAAATCTTCACTAACTGAATAAAATGTGTACTTTTCCTTCTGAACAACATGCAATGGAGGGCCACTAGGTTGTAGCTGAAGATCATAAGTATACTGGATTTTCCTTGGCTCTTGATTGTTCTTTAAGTAGATATAAATGGGCAAATTAAAGCCAGCATATCCAGATGTTTTTACTATGTATGGAGGCTCCTTTAAGACTGAAAGAGAATGTATAGTGATTTTTTATTTATTTAAAACATGCGACGAAGTAGTAAATTATTCAATTATCAATAAAATAAGTGTTTCTACTTAAATTTTATCTTATAATTGAAATTTCACTTCCAGTATATTTAATCAATTTGAATATAATAGATAATTGGACAGTGTTATGCATAACCTGACCAAATGCCAAAAAAGATTAAGGCTCTTTTTCTAATAAAGACTCCACTGTCATAGCTGAACTTTCTAATGGGTGACCAACTGAATGACCATGAACGTCTTTTGAGATATTTCCAGCAACCTCATTGTTGCATTTTATCAAGCCACTCATAATGCTACTGAATTGTCTTATGTCGATAAGTATATTAAAAAAATACCTCTTTTTGGGTTCTCGAACGTTTCATGTAAATGAAATACGACCTTCTCCACAAAATGTCTGATTTCAGTATTATTAGGGCCCCTGACAAACACGTCCCAATCGTGTGTGTACCCTTCAGATGTGATTTTTTCTCTCAAGCTAGCATTGTGTCCTATCTCCAAGTTTATAGTAAGTGTCGACATGATTCGTCTACACTATCCCCTGTATCTTCGTCATATACATTGTGTTTTTTATCTGTATTCATTTAGTTCTGGACTAGAAGACTTGTAGTAACCTAAATATAGAACTTTCCTAAAGTGGCGATCACGCCGTTTCATGCCTATGTGTGAAGTCCAGTGCGACTGAAAGCTGCCATTTTTTTCTAGTATCAATTTGAAAAACGATATTAATTACTATGCAATAGAGTCAAAGATAAATTTTTAAAATCTTATTTATTTATGGATTTTTTATAGCTTGTTTATTGATGTAAGCAAAATAATATTTGTCAATTGTCATGACATTCGAATACCTATCAAATTTGCCTTGTTGCAACTAACAAATGTTAAGTCAAAGCCATAAAGTGACAACGTTGTATGGTAGAGCGGGCTAATCGGATCTACTACGCAACGTGTAGAAATCGAGATTAAGACAGCGCGCACCAAAGCTCACCTTAGTGATTTATTATAACAAAGTCGATAATTGATAGACCATTCGTAACTTCATTTTACGCCACCTCATATATGCATTTCAGAATACCTAGAAAAACTTTTTGCCTGTATATGAACATCCTACAGGCGTCGCGTGGTACAGGCCTTTTAAAATTTTATTTAAACAATGTAAACTTAATTATTTATGTAATTAATTACATTTTAATTTACTTCAATTAATAAATAATTTTACTTTAAAAAAGTTAAAACCTTTCACTAAATTAATTATTCCAATATTACAACGTGCAACAAGAATCTCCTGCAGTAACATTATTGGATAAGTGGAAACTATATACTTGCTTCGCCATTGCGTAAGTTTGTTAATAACTTTATAAGTCTTATCAATTAAGGGAATTAACAAATGACCCTTAACATTGGTCATCCGCCCACAATGCCAGCAGCATTTTAAGTCCAAATTACTGCACTAATAAATGTTGGGATGGGCTTAGTGGTGTTTGATGTCTTTGTGTTAACTGCCGTGTAAAAATTATTAATTGCTAACGCTTGAGTGCTTTCTCTCACAATAGAAAATGAGCGATAATGAAAATATGGAAAACGGGTAGAAAATTTTGTTGCTCCCTGAAATGATCTATGTTGAAATTTTAAAACTCCCCATTTTAGTGATGTGAATCTGAGAAGCAGACAACAGGGGAGAATAAAAAATTGGTGGCAGACCAGGACTAAGAACGAGAAAAAGGGGTGCTGCTGCTTCGTAGTCTTGACAGTGTTCGCTTTTATCTCATTGGGGGTATATTTTCACTTTTTTTCCGGTAAGGAGAAGCTTACAAAAGTAAATAAGATTACTTTTTTTCACCTTCTTTTTGAAAAACCAAAAACATGATAAATTCGCTTTTCAACTTCAGATCTATTAGTAATCTGCAAAACTTCTCAATGCCAAGCCACGACTATGGAAATACTAAAATTTATCGATGAGGGACATAAACCTTGCGATGATTTTTACCGCTTCGCTTGTGGCACGTTTCTGCAGAATATTTCTTACGAGGACACCTACAACATATATTCCGTAAAAGCTGCTATGGAGGAAGAAATTCAAGCAGACATTAAGTAAGATTCAAGCAGATGTTAAATAAGGAGAGCTTCCGCAAAATTCTAATACTGGACGTGTTATTTGTTCCAGGAACATGTTGGAAGAAGAAATATTAGCAGAAGATCTTCCATCGTTCAAATTAGCAAAGAGATTTTACCGAGCCTGCATGAGCGAAAGAGCCATCGACATGGGTGGCCTCCACCGAGTTTTGGAGCTTTTCAATCTAATGGGCGGCTGGCCAATTTTGGTGGAAGATTGGAATCCGGACAATTTCGAGTGGACGAGAGCAATCCGAAATTTAAGGGCTTTCGGCGCGAATTTCGACTTTTTCTTTAACGTTACGGTTGAGGTGGACAGAGAGAGACCTGACAGATACATTTTGGGGGTAAAGCGTTCATAAAAAGTTCATGTATGTTTTAATATTGTTTGCTGCAGATTCACGACAGATTTTACAGCCCCTCTGAGCTAAACACAAACGCCAAGATTACGTATCTTGATTATATGGTGGACGTGACGTCGCAGTTTTATGTTAAAGTGGTGAATGTGAGGAAAGACATGAGTGAAGTCCTGAATTTTCTCCTGAAGTTGGGGAAGGTACTAAGAGCATTTGCTTCCAAAGCTGTTTCAGCTGAAACTGTTAATTTTTTAGATATCCGAGGAATCGATCAAATCGAACAAAACTTGTCTGTACAGGTTATATAGTCTTTCAGATTTGCAAAGCGATTTCCACACAATTCACTGGATAGAATTCCTGGAAGGTCTGCTGGCTGGATCCGCACAATTACAGTTGGACGAATTAATTAATATTTCTGAACCAATCTATCTTCAAAAATTACAACTCCTGCTCAGTAGAACCAACAAAAGGTGCGCGATTAAATTTGGTATTTGAATTTACACAGGGTGTTCCAAAAAAATGATAAAGCATAAAATAGTACGTGCCCCAAAAGAGTCTCAACGAAAATAGGTGGACGAAATTTAAAAGGCATATAGGAGAAAAACGCAAAATATTAGAAAGTTGTGAAACTTTGCCGCCCTGTCTGTCAAAAGGGTGCGTTTTTGACCACGGATCTATTTGCAGTTTGTTGGTATTTTGCAGAGTACTATTGCTTCCTGAAATATGGCCATGATTATTTTTTACACCCTGTATATTTTATTACAATATCATCTGGCTCTCGAAGTAATTCGACGGTCCTGTTGGAATAGACACTGGACGTAACGTTTGCTTTAGGATTATTGCGAATTTTATGGGATGGCAAATTGTCCAATCAGTAATCAATTACCTCCCCTCGAAAGTACTGGACAAAGCCTATGAGTATCTAAGAAAAATTAATGGACAATTCTATAGGAAGCCCCGATGGAGCATGTGCGTTGAAGCAACCAGGCAGAGGTATCATTAGTCACCGCAGCTCTTTTCCTTATGATAGACTCTATTCCTGCAGATTGAGCTCAGCCATTAACATTGAGTACATAGGAAGGCATTTTGATGAGGACACCAGGAGAAACGTTACTGATCTCATACGATTTGTGAAATATCAGTTCCGGAAAAATCTCCTGATGGCCGATTGGTTAGACGACGAAACCAAACGAAAAATATTGAAGATGTTGATCACCAGTAGGGAGAAAATTTATTCCGATTCGGAGGTTCTTGGGGTGATTTACGACAGTTCTGTTTATAACTCGGTGCGTATTTGAGGTCTGCAAACGGCGATTTTCCTGACAGTAAAACTCCCGCAGGTGAAAATTGAAGAAGCTAACATATTGAAGGCGGTACTGGACCTGGACCTAATCGGCTGGAATTTATATTTCGCAAAACTGCGACAGCCAGTGATCGATGACTGGATTAAAACCCAAACTTTCCTCAGCGGGCAAAAGGTCATATATTCAGCACGTGACAATCTCCTTAGTAAGTCCCGTTCTCAGTCGCATTATAAATGACGTACAGGTCTCCCCTTTAGAGTTCCCGTTGGCGCTCTTTCGAGGCATTTACTACCACAAAAACCGACCAGGATACGTGAATTACGGTCTTTTGGGGTCCAAACTGGCCCATCAGATATCCCATATTTTCGTGGAAGCTCAAGGAATAACTGTCGCGGCCTCCAAAGCTGCGGAGCAGAGGCTCTTGAATTGGTGGTCCTCGCCCAGCGTGACACACTATATGGAAAAACTGGAGTGTTTATCTACACATTACTCGACACTCGAATTAAAAGATGTGGATAATGTGAAGGTAAGCTGGGCATGCCTCGATGATTTGTGACCTAATTACGGTCTTTTTTCAATTCAGACGAATTCCCTTGTTACCAAAGACGAAGACATCGCAGATTTAGCCGGATATAAGGTGGCTTACGACGCCTTTGTGGAGCACGAATGGAAATACGGGCGAGACCCTCTATTGCCAGGTCTCATTGTTATCTGAAGCGTTGCCTCGATCCCCAAAATAATCATTTATAGGGCTGAAGTACAACGCCAGACAACTGTTTTGGATCTCGAGCGCTTTGCAGTTTTGTTCGAGATATCAGCTGCAATATTTGCAACACAAATATTCAGAGAACAGATACTACCACTCGCCCAATGAATTCCGGGTAAGTTTACGATGGGCAATTTCCCAATTAAAGCAACGTTTCTAGGTAAATGGCCCTCTTCAAAATCTCGAAGAGTTCTCGTACGATTTCGGGTGTCCGAGCGGCTCATACATGAATCCCAAGAAAAAGTGTCAAGTGTGGTGAGCTGCATAGACTGTTCCACAGTGTGTTACGTAATATAAATCAGGGAGTCATATATATATTTTATTAGTTTCATTGCGAGGCATATAACAATTATGGATTTGCTCTCGTTAAAATTGACCAAAAAAACCGTGCGCGATGCCAGCAAACACACAGGGTGTTTGATAGGGAGATGGAAAAAGGATAAATACGGTTATATGGATTCAAAATGAGCCCATCTATCTTCCATTGAAAACCCACCATAGCTCTATCAAACGCCTTGTATAACGAGTAACCTGCCCCTTCGAAGCATAGCTCTGTGCGCCCTTAAAATCGTCGGTTCTCCCGATATTTGCCCATAAAGACGTCTCGATGTTCCTTCGCAGCTCATTAACATCGGCATCGGTGATTCATAATTTCCCATAAATAATAGTCTGAAGGGGACAGATCTGGTGAACGTGCTGGCCGACGCATGTCTCCATCGTTTGTAACGACTCTACCCAGAGACATTTCAGACATATTTCTGGAATAAGGAAGTGAAATTGAGGTAATTAAGTTGGAGTTGGTTCTTGCGTCTCTGAATGCCGCGGTGCAACTACCGCGATCCCCATGATTTAGCTCTGGGTACGGACATCTTGTAGATGGACTCTACCAAATAAAACTTCACATTAATCTTTAAATTCGGTTAGCATTTTATTTTGTTTGTTCACATCTAAAAGAGACATTTAATTATCGTAAAACTTAATCGCTAATGTTCAAAGTTTTCACGACTAGATAAATTATCATACGCGCGGGGATAATTGGAGGAAACACTGGAATATTCGCATAATATGACGTTTTTTACGAGTCAGTCTTAGAGTTCTGCAGAGAAAAGTATTTACATAAAATGCATTGAAAATTACAATAAATAAACCTACCGGGGCCAAGTTATTCGAAATTTCCTGCCGAATTTTCGGCGGAACTTCGATGGTGCGACCCTCAATCGATCGGGCCAACCACCAGCAAATCGAACTAAGAGTAATATTGCACCACCTCCTTAAACAAACTCTCAAAATTGGTCTCGTCAATCTTGACAAACCTCTTCGCCCCCCTGCTAAAATAGTAGATGTCCCCCGTATAGATATCGAACCACAACGCGTGGATGTGCAGCTGGTTTTTCTCTAATCTCTTCTTCAGGAACCCGTAACTGGCGATATTCTGCAGCTGTTGCAGAGTGTTGATTTGCGACAATCTATCTTCTATGTTGAATTCCCCTTCGGGGTCGATGTAGGCCACGAATTTCCTCAAGGGGGTTTCGGCCTGAAACAGCAGGGGTTTGTCGAAGTCGTGATTTGCGAGATCATTGAATTTTTCTATGCTGGCAGTGCAATGGGAGCAGAGCCAGGACCTCAAGGGGGATAAGCGTCGATTTTCCTGAAAAATTACGAATGGAAATTACCACCAAATACCATCGAACCGTACCCCTGATCATTGCCATCAACCATCTGTTATTTGATGATCAGCCTGTCTTGACCTCTACTGGGTGTGGATTAGCGAACTCAATAGCTACCTGACTTGCAAATTGAGGATCTCTGAGTTTGTAAAGCAAATTGATGGCCTTGCAATCACTATGCCCGCAAACGATGATGTGCCTGATGTCGTTCACCACACATCCCAACTCCAAAGCTGCAGGCTCGTTGGTGTTCTGTTCATCTGGGAAATGCTGAGAGTGGGGAACGATATTCCCTGCGTTCCTGACTAAAACATAAAGGAGATGAGCCCTTCGGTTGCGGTATTTCTCACAGTTGCGCAGACTTTGCCCTTACGGGTGCTGCGATCCTTTACCGCTCTAGCACCAGATAATAATTTAATGAGGTGGTTCTCTCACGTCAGGATATTATGAAGGTATCCACAAATTGCGAAATTAAAATTATGATGGACGGTTATCAAAAGGAGCATAAATAGAATATGTGGTGAAAGTGGATAAGACTGAGAATAGAGTAGGGAAGCTAACAACCCACAAGGTGGTGCGAATGCCAAGGAACCCTGTTTGGCCTCATATGGAACTCGACAAACCGGAAATGTTAACCTAGAGTAACAGTAACTGCTAATCGGGACTAAACTTATGTTACGCTGAATTAACAGGTGATGGAGACACCACCATGGGACAGTAGAGAACCTCTCATAAGCAGGGAATACTTGATAATTTTTGGAAAATAATCTTCTGGAGTTGGGGAATCACATCCCAACAAATACAGGGGGCGGCCCTCAATTGACAATATTGTTGCGAAGAGCGGCAGCTGCCGACCCCCCTGTAGACGCGACATTGCAGGCTTAACGTCACGTGTAATGAAATGAAATACGAAATGTAAAAATGGAAATTATCAATTTTGGATAACGTCGATTTAAATTTCGATAATCTTCGCAGAATAAATTAGTAGTGGACTATCTGCCTTACTTACTTATAAACATGTCCCCAATGTTGGTTTGCGTAAACCTTGTGGGCAACATTCTACTGTCTATACAGGTGAAGAACACAGCTTTTGGCTGAAAAGAGGATATTGAATCAAATTCGTGCAACAGTGCGAATTCCCCGCAGATGTTACCTACCTGATCTATTCTACAGGAATTTATTGCATTAAAGACAGTATAAACGTATAAAAAAATGTTTAATTTATGGCTTTAAAGAAATTAAAAAAAAACAGACCACTTTTTTGCCTAAAACGTGGATGACCTTGCGGAAATGCGCTCAAGAGCGGCAGTATGGGTCTAAATAGGTGAAATACCAATCTATTCCACATCAACCCAACAGAAGTTATCTCAATGTTAATTTCCTTTAATAATCTCAACAAAAGAAAAAACTTGCAACATTTAAAAACACAAAAGTTTCAAATGCGTCCCGCACACCCCCCTCCAAGCCCCCACACAGGCGCGACACGCACCTTATGCGCACTGAGGCCAAAACCATGAAATAAAATTAATCAGTACGCGCACTTTCTAAACCACAAAACTTATCACATTATAGAGACTGACCGCTGAAACTGGACTTACCGTGGGATTATCCTTGACTTTCAGGAACTGCTGGACCATAGTGTCCCTCGCGGTAACTCGGTACTTCATTATGCCCTTTAGCAGCTTATCCATGATCGATTTGAATTTGATCTTTGATGGGTGCCTCGCGAACAGACGACCTCTGGTCGGATTGCGAAAGTGGTCAAGGTCTCATTAATACACATTTTTACACTAACATTGCATTTCATTTGGTGCGTTATGGACAAAGTTGTTGGACTTGTGGTGTGTTGGACTTATGGTGGCGATGGTTTTGGGCCGCCCGCGCTTATGGCAATCTTATCTTTTCTGGGACGATTCGATGTTGGCAAATATACCTATGTGCGCTGGAAAAATAGCAATAAAGCCATCTACAGTTTTCGAATGAGTTTATGTGCATAGTGGTGGGATGTGTACGCGCAGTACCGGCTTCATGGAGGGCGAACTTAGCCGGTGGCCGCCCAAAGAGGGCGGCGAACTTTCACGGCCTGTGGTTGTGCTTAGGATGAGGTGAAAGGGGGTGGCCGGCGGGGGGATTGATTGAAAAGTTCGCCCAGGGCGCTAGCCTCGCTAAGGCCGGCCCTGTGGGCACGCATGTGAACCACTATTTGTAGCTGGTTTCAGTGCGTGGCCTCATTGGGATCGAAGGTTAAGGTGATGCATGTTTTGATCAGATGCGAGAGCGGACTTTCGTTTATGGTTAAAATAAACTGAAATGTTTTAATAAAGTTTATTAAAAATATATACACAAAAATTAACATTAATAAATATTTGCAATGTTATCATCCTCTAATAGACAAAATAACAAATCTTTAACATGAACGATTTCGGGAAATTCATATTTACGGCAATTCCTCTGAACGTTTAATGGGCGTTTAGAAACCGAAAAATGGGGAAAACGCATTGAAAATACTCCCGTACGCGGAGCCTTCGCAGTAAGGGGGCAATCTTGGGAGCATTGAACAAAACCTATTGAACCTGGTGGCTCCAAGAGCATTGAAAATACCAAAAACGCGCAATATCCTGTAGATGTCCCATCCTGCGGGCACATACAATCTCATTAAATTACATCCGACAATATAGAAAAATAGTACTTTGAAGGTAGATCGAAGTCTGCTTAAAAACTACTACACGGATTAGTTACATATCTCAGAAACCCAATGAGCAGCATTTTCAGGGAAATCGCGCTCTTCATTGCCGCACGTACGTTCAGATCATTTTATGCGCTGCTTCGTCGCCTCCATTGCTAAACGAGAAAATCGTCTCGAAAACTACATAAAACTCGTAAAATATCACCGTTCGCGAATCAGTTCGTAGAATTTCATATTTTCTTTTATTTCACAACGACTCGTTTGCTATTTGGCAAAGGGGACACGTTACCGCTAAAGCTCCGTATCGCGCGGGTCCATCTGCAGAGTCCCTGAAATATGCGATTGCGATGTCCTGAAATGTGTTTCATACGTATATTACATGTGTTATGGCACTATCAAGTATATCTGAGAAAGATCAACAGAGCATTCGTTTGATTAAGGTCTCGGCAGCTGTTGAAGATGGCCTTAGCCAGGCTACTGCTGAGTTACACGTAACTGTCTACCAAAGGTTTAGGTATGGTGGACAGGGCATGGAAGAGGCATTACTTATTATCGCAAGTATAAGAGTGGAATTGCACGAAACAGTGATGTATTGAAAAGTACAGTCAAATCCCGACTTACATTTTAAGAGCGGCTGAATTGCTCATGTTTAAAAAGAAATGAACGTTGGATGAGCAGTCAGTTCGCTGCAAGAACGCATGAAAATGTGGAGATGTAACGATGAATGGTATTTTACGATCTATTTTTGCTGCAACAACGTTTAAGAGATTCATCGGGTTCTTTAATTGTCATTATATTCTGCTTTCAATTGTAACTGTATCCTGCATTAAATAAATTTTTCCCCACATAATCAAACCTCTATCTATTACACATAACACAAACACCCATACATTGGGCACACTACACAGAGTCCGGCTGGGAACTGCATCATTTAATTATAATTGAACTGGTGCAGAAGCGCGGAGCTAAAATGAAGCTTAAAGTTGTAAAAGGCCTTTATCTTCCCATATACTTTCGAATCGGACTTATTTCCGCGTATTTATGTTAAAATGAGAAAGTCGACTGCCAGTAAAACCGACAGCGTTGTCTTCTTTAAAACGAATTCGATAATGGGGCCCCATTGATTTTAGTATGACTGCGAAGATTCAACATGTTTTCTAGCCACAAAATTTGTCCTTCTCCATACTAGATCAATGGCGTTCCTAGTGGGACACCCTGTGTAGGGTCTTTCATTTATTTAAGGGAAAAAAGGTGAATTTCTTATGTAACTGGAAGTGTCCTCATCTTGGGAATATTTTAATGGAATGGCCCCCGTTAACTCTAATACACTGATGATTATTCAGATTTTTCCTAGTTTTAGTCCTTCCATAATTGAATGGCACAGTTCCTGGTGAGACACTCGTCTCAGTTTGAAATCAACAATTTCACAGTATAATAAAGGACCTAATTTCACATTGTAACAAACTGAAATGATTACACAGGACTTAGAATGTGCCTCCTGACAAACCAACTAACAATTCCCTAAACCTATCGGCCAATGGAAGAATTTGACACTTTTTCTAGCTGCTCAAAATGTTTCCTTGCATTCCTAATGTTGATAAGGGTGACCTCAGAAGGGATTTGTGGATCAGACATGATCACCATTACATAAGTGTTACTCGTAAACATATCAATATAAGCTGCGAACAGTTTATTCCTGACCTCCATGCTCTGAAACTGAGCTGCTAATTTGGAACAGGATAATTTGAACTGTTTTATGATGTTGGAAACTTTCTCAAATCGTTGCATGTCTCTGTGCTCTTTTCTTTGACTATGTGAGATGACCAAAAATGTGGCTTTTTCAAATAATAACACTTCATCTGCATCAACTATGTTCGCAAATTGTTGTAAACTAGTTTCTAATTCCTTAACATTAGGTATTAACATGTAAACTATGCTAGACCAAGCTTTGTAAAGGGTTTCATCCCAAATAGATGTCCTGAAACAGGTACAATCTAATGGTTTTGACAGTCTTATTAGATCAGATTCGCGTTCTTTGAAAATAACATCTCTTTGATCTTCAGCTACTAAGTCCATTTTATGGATTAAGCAGAATATTTTGGCATCCCTAGAATTTTGAAGAATTGCCTCTAGACATGACTGATAATAATGCATATCCTTCTCCAGTTCCCTGCTCTCAACATCAAACACATAAATGAGTACCTCAACGTTTCGGAATATGTTATCTCGTTGAGAAGCAAAGTAGTTTTCCATGAATGCCTCTTGACCTCCACAATCCCATAGATTTAGGACCAAATTGCCAAGAAATCTTACATGAGAATGTTCGACATCAACTGTTGGTAAGAGTTGTTTTTGGCATCTACGGTTGTGGTTTGGGCAAATAACAATACTTACTTGTGGCCCCAAGACGTCTGGTATCTCGTGCAATATAATTGGCAAATATAATAGATCTCATGCTGGTCTTACCAGACCCACTCTTTCCCATAAGTAATACCTTAAATTATTAAAAAAGGATGAATAGTTGGTTTAGTTAAGATATATGATGATTATTTCATTATATTGGAACTTGCCTTTTTCTTCATAATGCAGGTAGAAGATTGCAATAAAAAGAAAATAAACAAAATGGAATAAAGGCTGACTTTCCTCTCTGATCCTCAGTTTGTCTGTGTATTTTTACTAGTTATCTATAATCCCTTTATTTGATTTTAGATTTTTGATGAAAAACCAAAAATAAAAAAAACACCTAAAGATTTGTCAGTGTCATTTATTGTTATATTGACACTTTTCTTACAATTACCTAACCATGTTTTTGAGGCTATTGTTCCGACTATGTAGATAATGTAAATTTTTTTAAAGATTGTAAAATCGAACAAAGCAAATAAAACGTAAAGCAAATTCCTGCAAAAATATATTCTCTCAATTTATTGATTGCGGATATTGAAATTATGATCCCATTTGCTTTAGATTAATTTTTCTCTTCGCGGTTCTAGCAAACCATTGCCAGCACTTTTCCAATCTATAAATTGTGTTACGGCTTCTTTGTAAATTACTTATTCCAATCTTTGCAGACTCACTGAACTAAGACCTTAAATTTACACTAGATTACAAAGCCAGATCGAATCAAGTTCGGCAGATTTATAACCAACTTCAGCCTTTTAGACGGGGCACCAAAAACTTTTTCTAAGAGCCAATAGAACACGTGCAAAAAGAAAACGTTCCGGTTTTTGGTTGAACGACATTTTCAGACAAATGACAAACAGGTAGTGCTGTAACAACGAGAGCGCTACATGACGACAAATTTCCTAATTGGGAAATTCTGATTCAAGCGTCCAACTATTTATCCATCTTTGTTTATTATCTGCTTTTAGTTTGTGTTCACGGAAGACGTATTGCGTACCTCGATGTTTTAATACCCAAAGTTGAGGATCGTAAAATGGTGGACACCGCTTTTAATTTTCGATTTTAATTTGTTGTTTTTGTACATGTCTCCATCGTAAATGTCTTCTTTATAAATTCATTTTAACTTTCCTAAGGGTTAAGACGTATTTCTAGTGTTTGTAAGTGTAGTGCCTGTCATTTTTCGGTGAGTAGGATAATGGAGATAAAGGACCTTTTGTAGCAAAGCTGACGCATTCTATGTGTGGCCCGCCCATACAAAAACACTTCAATCTTCCTTTTCCAGTCTTATCTTTACATATCTACCAGTAAACAACACTGACACCAGTTTAGCAACCTACGCTTTTTTAGCTAGACATGTCTTCGGATGAGGAGAAACCACCAGCACCCCCTGTCCGATTGACCTCAAACAGGGGCAATGAATTTGTAAACACCATCACGGTCGACCGACCTCTTCCAAAGGAGCCCGAAGATGCAGACAGGAAAAAGAAAAACACTAAAAACAAGAAGACTTCAATTTTGTTAAAGTCGGATAAGCCAAACATTTCTTATCCCACAAATTTTGAGCATACTGTGCATGTAGGCTTTGACCCGACATCTGGGGAGTTTACGGTAAGTGGATTTTTGAGCCTCAAGCTTGTCATTTTTGTAGAGTAGGTAGAAGCTTATTTTTCTATGTTTTTAACAATGTAATTCATTTATTAAATTTTACATTTTACAAGCGGCCCATGAAAGTAAGTAATATTTGTAGGTACAGTTGTTTCCCAATGGTTTTTGTTTAGTTGCATTGAGGGAATATGAGTTTTTCTTAGATTTTTTATAATGTAATTGTACAGTTTGGTTCTTATCCCTGGCGAGAGGCAAATTAGATAATGTAGTACACGTAAAGAGACAATATAGTGTAGTGTTTAGTATCCCTTCTCCTGTTTAAATCTAATTTTGATGCACCTTTAACAAGAGGTTTTTTTAGTATGCACCATTTTCCCATTCTTTATCCTTTTGATTTAGTCTTTACTTGATACATACTGTGAAAAATACTGGAAAGTGAGAGTAGTTATCTCTGCATGCTTCATACCAATTTTCTACTTTTATTTTGATCTAGTCATGTGGGTGGGAGGAAGGAAAGAAATTTACATATTTTATTAGCAGCTTAACTGCTAAGTATATGTGGAAATAAGGTTGGTTTACTTCAATTATAAAGGCAAATAGTTCAAAAATGGTTGGAAAGATCTTAATCAATAATAGACATTCATCAATAAACATCTTTATTATTTTAGTTTGAAATTTACAGTGTTTATGTGGAAGTAGGTACATACATTAAATAATAAAATCATAAAATCAAGATTTACAAGCAATTCTACTTTGCCTTCGTTCTGTGAAATTAAACAGACATAGCAAAAAAATAAAGTTACTTACTACTTGAGGCATTTGTTGAGATAACAACTGAATTGCTCTTATACTCATTGCAAGTTGGCGGTTGAGCTTAAGTCTGAGTGTGACTTAAATTAACACTTCCACATGTTGAACTATCAATTTAAGCTTCCCTTATACTAAGTGTAGCTTAGCTAATTAGTCATAGCAAGCAGCCTTTAGAGTTAAAGTCAGTTAGTAATAATGCGCTTTTCTTGGTTGTTCTCAGGATGTGTTCAAGTTTATTTAAGTATTTTTCATAGATGTTGGATTTGAACACAAAATGATGAAAATTAGGAAGCTAAGTAATAAGCATGAGATTTTATTGAAGGAGTCAGCCACCATAAGATATGTGAAATATTAAACGAAACTATGATGAATATTCATTAAAAAAAAAGTGTTAAAGTACCATATTTATCCAGTGGTTACCCCTTTAGACTTCTTCTTTCTTGTATTGCATGATACTCTAAGAACTTTCTGTGGAAAGTCAACAATTTACTAGTTCAAGCAGTGTAAATTTTAGCCTAAGGCTTGGAGTTAAGCTCAGCTTATGGACCTTCAGAAAATAGATGTTGTGTTTGAAGGTCCAGCTCAATAATAGTTTGAGCTTTACTATTAATATTACTACCTTGATAACAATATAGCCAAGATAAACAGAATCAATAGTTCTGTAGCTGTTCAGATTTCTGCTGAGTCTGGTCACTGAATCAAGTGTAAGATTGAACAAATGGATGTAGGTATAGGAACCTGTTCACACAAAAGCAATACAGAGCAATAGAAAGGTTTTTGTGGATTTATTGCTTCTACTCCATATGGCATTAGACAGAAAGAAAGCTCAGTATAGTCGAAACCTTGGTTAACATTGAATGTTGCTCCTGTGTGGCAGGGTTTTAAATAGGCTTAATTTTTCCCTAATTCCACATCAATACTTCCCAATATTTTGTTTATTCTCTGTTAGATGTCTCTTTTAGAAGAAATTTACTGTCAATAAAATGTTCTGATATATCTTATACTCAGAACACAGTGATTTTTGTGCAATTTGCTTGTTTGCAAAATTGTTTTCTTTGTTATAGGGGATGCCTGAAGCCTGGTCCCGTTTGTTAATGAACTCAAACATTAGCAAACAGGAGCAGAAAAACAACCCCCAAGCAGTGTTGGACGTTCTTACATGGTATGACAATAGTTCTAAAGAACCGCCAAATGCTAAGTATATGACGAAGGCTAGTGCCACTACCCATTCTGGTAAGTTTCTTTGATGAACACTAAATCCACAAAATTTTCTATAAATCTTTGAATGCATTTTTCTTAAATTGTGTATTATGCTAGAAATATTTATCAGGGTCATCCGTAAGTCGAGTATCTAGCTCCAGTCCAAGTAGCACCACACCAACTGATATAGAAGGTGGTCCGCATTCATACCACAGTCCAGCGCACGCAGCTAGTTCCGAAATTGAAGATGAGGCTCCTCCTCCTCCCATTGCCAGTCGGCCTGAACGCACCAAAAGCATTGTAGGTTTTCAAAAATTAAATTAAACTATGGGTTAACGCGAATTTTAATCTTAAATCAAAAACTTGGAATTTGTCAAGTGAGAGGATGGCAAATAAACCCATTGCTGGGGTCATTTACTACAAAAGTCACTTGGACTGCCAATTCTACTTCCTTAACATTGTGCCGCATATTTCGAAACATCCTGTATTATGAATTAAAATTAAATGAATTGAAATTTGTTTGGTCAGCGGATTATTCTCTATCAATTATACAAAGTTTTTGTTTGAATCTGATTTAATTCATAAGAAATATTTGTTTGTGCAGTATACTAAACCTATAGAAGATGAAAAGGTGAACGTGAATTCGATGTCAACTCCGCATAGCTTAAGTCCATCTCACATAACTGCAGCGTCGGCCACGACCACGACGAATTCCAACAGCACAGGAAATGCAGCGCCTGTTTTAGATCGTAATAAGGTGAGTCAAAAACTTAAGATTTGTGATATGCGATTTTATTTGCCACGAAAATTTTCCGAATTTCGTGAGTGTGGCGTTAATTTCTCAGATCTTGTACAAAGTGTTCTATTCATTTATTAAATGTTTCAGAATCCTCCTGGACCGGAGATGTCACGTGCGGCGTCCGAAAAGCGAAAGAAAAAGATGTCAGACGAAGAAATATTAGAGAAACTGAGGAGTATTGTTTCAGTTGGTGATCCAAATCGAAAATACACGAAATTGGACAAAATCGGCCAGGGGTGAGTAAACTTATAAATTCCCTGACCTTTCGGCAAATATAATCCGTTTTGCTGCGCTTCCAGGGCTTCTGGAACAGTTTATACAGCCATAGAAACAAGTACTGGCATGGAAGTAGCTATAAAACAAATGAACCTGTCACAGCAACCTAAAAAAGAACTGATTATAAATGAAATTCTTGTGATGCGGGAGAACCAACACAGTAATGTCGTTAACTATTTAGATAGTTATTTAGTTAATGAGGTAAGATATTGTTGTTCTTGCTATCAGCGGGCCTCTTAATGAAAATCCACTCTTAGGAATTGTGGGTAGTGATGGAATATTTACCAGGAGGGTCTTTAACAGACGTCGTAACTGAGACATGTATGGACGAGGGGCAAATAGCTGCTGTGTGTAGGGAGGTGTTACAAGCGTTAGATTTCTTACATTCAAACCAAGTCATTCATCGGGATATTAAGTCGGACAATATTTTATTGGGTCTAGATGGATCTGTTAAATTAAGTATGTTTATTCTTTTTTCTCTATGTCATTTTTTGACGTTCTGATTTCGTAGCGGATTTTGGTTTTTGCGCGCAAATCAGTCCAGAACAGTCCAAAAGAACTACCATGGTAGGAACTCCATACTGGATGGCTCCCGAGGTGGTTACGAGGAAGCAGTACGGGCCTAAAGTATGCCCGATTCACAATTTAAAGTTTTTTAATACTTACAGAGAAATTTTCTTAGGTTGACGTGTGGTCGCTTGGTATAATGGCCATAGAAATGATCGAAGGTGAACCTCCGTACCTCAATGAAAATCCACTTAGGGCCTTATATTTGATTGCGACGAACGGAAAACCAGATATCAAGGAAAAGGAGAAGCTGTCCGCGGCTTTTCAGGACTTCTTGGACCAGTGCCTGGCCGTTGAAGTTGATAAACGGTCGTCCGCGAAAGATCTCCTTAAGGTTAGTATTCGGCATATGATCAAATTTTAGCTCTGAGGATTGAACCTATAAATTATACGCATAAACAGATATTTGGAGTTATTGTAAGGAACACTGTTATTATCATAAAGACAGGAAGACCAAATTATCAGTAGCTCATTTATAATTGAATGGTAAATTAATTCATGTACACTGCCAGTGAAATACCCTCTTAAATCATTTCTTCGATATTTTGCATGTACTTCAAATAATTCACCCATTTATAGGCACGTAATTTTTAGCTAAACTTTGATTCACTTTCAGCATCCTTTCCTGAAGTTAGCCCGACCATTGGCCAGTCTGACTCCTCTAATTTTAGCCGCCAAAGATGCAGCTAAGCAACACTAGCGTTAAGTGCATCAGCCCGCTAAAGGGCTGATAATATAAATGTTGTTATGTGACAGACTATATCGTATGTTGTTAGAAGAGCATGCAAACAATCCTAAATTTTGAATTCTCATTTCGTTTTTATTATTATTATTTACTCAGAGATTTTAAAATGCCGGAAGCATCAATGATAGCCAAAAAATTTAGTCATGCATTTCTAATACCATATACAGACATTTCTTAGGGATGTAAGCATTTATTAGAGAGAAACCGAGTGTATAAATGAAATGAGACTGTGCCTAATTTCACAATAATATGCGCGCATATAAGATGGTAAAAAATAGTATAAATATGTATAGGTGACTATCGAAAGTATATTTTATAAGAAAATAAACAGATTTGAAATTAGTTCTCTAGGGCTACCAGATCATGTGCTAATTTCTCTCATTCATAAAAAAGTACTGGTTGTAATTGTATATTGTTTGCCTATAGCCCTAAAGAACTAATTTCTATGGTTCGTTCACAAGATGTGAATATGTAGCTTCCTAGTTTGTATTTAGTGCAAGACCGATATTTCCGTTCATTAATGTTGGTTTTAAGATGTATTGATTACACCTAATACTGTGCGTGTTTGAAGGTACTTCATACATGGAAGAAAACCAACTCTTTATTGCAGGCGCGACAAAACCTCACCCAAAAACGATTCATTGATAGGCCTGGATATTTTTCAGATAAACAAACGTTTTGATTAAACTAATTTAGGGTGATCAGATGCAGGAACACCTCGTTCTATATCTAATTACCCCAAATCACGTAACTATGACGAACATATTAAATTTGCTAGAATGATCTTGATAAAAATCTGCAGTTATCGAGTTAACTTTTGAATTAAATTGGTTTTTCAGCTTAAAGTGCGTATGTACAGGATTTTCAACTAAATATTTACCTCTAATGTTTGAACATACTCTAATATATGCGTATTGAATTAAATAAAAATAAATCTAACTTTTAACTTACCTTACGATGGGACTTATTGGTGATAAAGAAAACCGGACATACAGCATGCTCTTTGTTATTAATTATACGTTCGAAAAATCGGCATACATTTTAAATAGTCTATTAGTTCTGGTTAGTTAATTTATATAAAAGACGCGTCACTCAGACTATTTTTAGGATATTAATCGCTTTAATAGACGTTTAAGTAGATATTTTTCTTTTAAGCAACAAAACGGCTTCGATTTTATTTGTATTTGTTTTAATTGTAAAAAAAATCATATGATGATGATATATGACAGTTCTAAGATAAGGGAACGAAATGTTAAATCTTTCCTGATGGTAAATTCTATATTATGACCTCAATTTCAAATTTATTATGAGTATGTTATCGACTAAATGATTAATAGCTCAAGTGATTTCTGCAAGGAATTTTAGTGCCATTTTTTGGGTGATCCCAAAAATTTTTTTAGTCCTTCGTGAACTGATTTAATGTAAATATTTGTTGTGAGCTTTATTAGGATGTAAAAAGTATTTCATGTATATTTATTTGGTACTACCCTTAAATTAGCCATATCACATATAATATTATACGTTTACTTTTTAATATGTTTTGTAACGAATTATAGAATATTCCTGTAAACATACATTTTTGGAAAGCCCACGTTAGTCGAAGCGGATATCTGGACGATGAATGAGAGTGTTAACTAAAAAACTAGTAATAGTATTTTTGCACTAGTATTTATGAAAAAATGTGATTGCGTAGACATACTATTGTTGCCAACAAAGATAGTGTGTGGTATTAAAAATTCTTTTTTAATAACAAAAACTGTTTTTATTTCACAAGCAGGTTTCAATATTGATTATTGCTACAGCTGTTGTTGAGAACACTCGAATATCAGACTAAGCTTTATTGTTTTGCCTTAATTCACCTACGTCATTTTTTCTGAAGGAGTAACAATTTTACGATTGGCAGTAGACGATTTTTCTACGAGGTAGAGGGGCGGTGATTAAAAATTTTACCTAGGGCGCCAGGCTTACTGAGGCCGGTCCTGCAAACCACGAATATTCGAAAATTCTATGGATACCATACCTACTCCAGCCTTCTCTCTTGTAAAAAAAACACTTTTCATGCAATCAACATTATATTTTTTAACATTTTTTCATTTTATTGTTGCATATAAAAATAAATATGTTTTAATATTAGTAACAATACATTCACAACACGCAATAGTAGTAGTAGGAGTAGTAGTAGTATACGATACAAATTCAGTACTACATCGAGATAAATACATAATTTGGTTGATTTAATAAACGCATTTCTGTACAGAAATTGGCTGAATACAATCATTAGTAAAACTGAGAAGAGCAAAAGACTCCCAGAAAACTATATTTTGGATGAGACTTAATTATCTTTTATTTAATGGCTCCTTTCTAAGTGCCAATTTATCAAAGCTCTGCTAATTTTATCAACCAGATATTTTGGATTGATTGGCCATTTCTCCTTATCTACGAAAACTATCTTGCCGGTAAAGTTGCCAGAACATTGATCTAGAGGCCCTAAGCAAGACAACTAATAACTAGGCAGCTGCGCGTACAAGATATGTATACACCAATAAACTCTATCCTTCAACAAAATTCCACAAGTTTCACTTACTATCCCCCGCTTTTGAATTCTTCGCTATAAAATTCAAACTGGCCGAATTGATGCAAAACCTCTTCTTGGTCGGAGGTGGTCCATCGTTGAACACATGTCCCAAGTGTGACCCGCACTGTGCGCAAGTAACTTCGGTCCTGATGCGGCCTGGTTGGGATATGAGGAGTAAAAGGTTTGCTCCAACTGATGGTGGCGTGGGGCCAGAGGAGAGAGGATGGGAGGTGGCGATGTGTGAGGAGGGTGCGGGTAACCAAAAAAAACCAATGAAAGCGGGTGATTGATAAGAATGAGAAACGAAAATCATAATAAAACAAGTGTCGGTTTGTGTAAGGTGGTGTATACGCAGACCGGACCAGAGCGGGAACAAAAAGAAAACAACTACATTAGCCTCCCAGTAGGACTAGTTTGTCGTCAAATGCAAATGATAGCGTGTTGAAGGGTTAGCGAGATTTAAGCCACACATCTACGGTCTAGTTGGGTTAAGGAGATCAGGACAGTCACGTGTTTATAACCTCTAAACTATTGTAAAGATAACCAATGCTTGCGCCTTTAGGATTTATTTGCTCTGTGCCCTATTTTCATCCAGAGGGCCCCAAAATAATACACTGTAATATACACATTTGTACACCTCAGGTACTATAAAAGGTGTCCTGAATAAAGAGTATTACATATAAGGATTATGGAAATGGTGGAAGATATAAGGCGATAAGGTTTGTTCATGATTTAAAGAGGCGGAGCGTCCCTTCGCTAACAAGATCAACCCTTCTGTATGATCTCATTTGCATAATCACCAATGTAACTGACTTTATTTGGACTGCCCTGAAGTCTTTAGGTTGAGCTTTCGATGACCTTCCCATTCTATAATTACATTTCGCTGAATACAAAAAAAAATTCAATTCGCCAAATAGTCAAGGTATAATTTAGCCGTACGAGTTAATCATTAAAAAACATTGTTCAATGGAGCAGAAATATATCAAAGGCAGGAACTAGGAAGGTCACATAACAACAATCAAACCAAAACATGAAATTATCAATTAGTGGGTCAGCTTATTAGTTAGAGGCAATAAAATATACAAATTTTTTACCTCCACTGGTATCTGGGGTAAGTTTAACTTTCCCCTGGTCTAAAACATCGTTAAATGCTGGCCAGCCGCAGCTAGAATCATACTTTGTGTCAGAGCTAAATAAGGGCTGTTCACAGACTAGACAGGCATAAATTCCTTCTTCATAGAGTTTATTGTAACAACCTGTGGGGATGGAAAAAAAATTGTTCAGTTGTTGGTGAATGTAAGGGGGAAGTAATTCAGTGTAGATTTGGCACTTCTGAAGGCTGAGTTTACCTAACTTTCCCATTCCTCATTCTTAACCCTTTATTTTATATTAGTACCATTAATAGCAATGCCATTAATAATAAAGTAATAAATAAATAAACTTCCTAAGGATTCGTTTTATTAATAAGATTATGTTTGAATTTAGTTGTTTAAATGGTACTTTAGTGATGAGCTGAATAAATATAATGTTAATGCTGGAGATGATTAAATTAGAAAGAAACCTAATAGCAAGCGTAATATTTACCAGAAAAAGGCCTCTCAGTTCCCTTTTCTTGAGTTACATGAAACTGCAAAGGAGTGAGCCTCTTCCGCAATTCCTCCTTATCCACATTGATACTTTGACTCATGGTTAGTGCTCCTGTAAAAATTTAAATGATTAAAACTTTAGAAAATTTGTTCTATGGGTCTGAAGCGTATTGCTCATCTTTTTTTTTTATTTTCGGATATTTTAAAAAAGTTACAAAATTTATTACTGACAGTGATATCAGCAGTCAGTAATATGTACAACTCCAACTATCTGATAGCCCTGAATCTACTTTAGTCAATTTCAACAAAGGCTATTTACCCGTGGATTGATAAGTATTCGCTATAAAAGTAAATCCAACTCCGGTTCTCGTAGACCAAACAGGACGACGGATAACGCACAGCCGTGCAAACCTTGAAAAACTAATCATAAATTTTGACAAACAGGTACTTTAATACATTTCCAATGAGTGAATCTAATTAATAAGGTTGAAAGCGGTCTCATATTACGTAATTTAAACGAAGAACACTTTAGCTTTCATTTCTCAATTTGGACTGGAAATTGATTTGAGAGAGGGGGACATTTTTTGTTCAATTGTCGGACAGAATCAGCTGATTGTCAAATTTTCTCAGACTTACACGTGCTTTTTATAAAACTGTGTTCAAAGTATTCGAAGATGTGTTCCAGTTGTAATGAAGAATCTAAAAAATATACTCCCGAAAGGTAAATCCAGGAAAGTTCTAAATATATTTTGGTTAGAATTCTAGGGCTTTTTAAATTAACTTATACTTTAATACCTTTTACAATCGGTTAAAATTTTAGTCCGTTGTCTACATTATAGACACCGACATTTTGTTTTTGGAATTTGGTACAATCTTTACATACTATACTTTATAATTCACTGTCTTTGTCGTCAATTGTTACTGTCACTCAAAAATTTGTATTTTGACATTCTTCTATTTATTTATTATTTTTGTAATCACAATCGAGACCAATCAATTCACCATACAGCACACAATCACAGTTGAATCTGATCAACTCTTGGCCTTTGTGGATTTGTGTTACGTTCTCAATCCGCGATCTTTAATCTCGCTATTGTTAAATTTATATGGTGGTTGCAGAGTGTGATATGTGATCTATTCTTGATACTTCTGTAATTGTGTAGGTCTTAGAAGAAGCTGCAACATGTTCGCGGGAATCGCGCCCTTTTAATCTACCCCCAACAAGACAAGAAAAACATCCATGGAGTGAATAATGAAGAACTCGAAAAGCGTATCCGTTCAAGTACTGGACAGTGATATAGCCCTTGTTTTGCCTAATGGTGTTTATGAGATCAAACAAATGGAGGCGAGGTCTTCTAGGCTGAAGCGGATTTGCATTTTTTGTCTTGCCCTGTGCCTGTTCGGGATTTTTGGATTCGGGTACTTCTGTCCCGAGAAAGTAAGTAGTATTAAGAGTTGCTGTAAAATAACTGTTTTCCAATCTTGTATTACCTTTGAGTTAGCAAATGATAGATACGCTTTTACGGTGTCCTGGTGAAATTAATGAAAAATACTAGTAAGGTCATAGCTTAATATTATTTAAATTAAGTAAGTAGCGACTTTTACTCATGGAATGATAGAGAGACACCAAACGTTCACCTCTATAAAACTGACAATTGCATTTTAAATTACCATTATCAGTTCAGTGCCGACTGGATTGTCAATGTGAACAACTAGAGATTCATGTTACTAAACGATTACTAGTGGCAGATATCCCAATAAAATTGTAGCTCCCTGGATGAAAAATATCAGAAGAAATGCAAATATGCATGTGGATCCCTTTTTATATTGTATAATACACATTGTGACCCAATATAATATAATCTGTTTTTTATTTTTATTTTTTCGTTTTTTATTTATCTGTTTTTAATTTTTTTCTCTCACAAAGGACTCTCCAATTATCAGATTCCCTTTTTAAGATTGTTCAATACATTCAAGTCTTTGTTTCAGGTATGTGCTTTATCATCTAGAGACGTAGTGCCTCCAGTAGATGACAACATGGGCAAACCGCTTCTTTTGGGAAGCAACAAAATTGGCTTAAGCTACGACGATATGTTAAATGACGACTTTGCTTTTGACATGGATTCGCACGACGTAATGGTATTCCTTCATATGCAGAAGACAGGTAGGTAGAAGGCATTTGTACTTTACACACTCAACGAAAGAAGGAACGTATACTATTAGTAAACAAGAGTGGCTACATATTGCCGTACAAAACTCTTGGAAATTACTTTTGCAGACTAATCTATTAGGGGCAGGAATTACAGACTCAAATTGGGAAGTTAATATTTACATTATTTTTCTTTTGAGATAGGAAATGGGCCATTACCCCCAAGTCTATTACATTCTTGGCCAGTGTCTGTCCATAATATTTAAATTAAGCTATTTATAAATTCTTATAGCGTTCATGACGTTACGCTTTGTCTACTTATTTTAAAATTTAAATAACCTTATTATATGTTTCCTCTTTTTATGTTGGATGTGGGGATAATAATTCTCCTTTAGTGAAAATATTTACTGAGATGTTCATTGTTTCAAGTTTATTCAGGAATTTTAACTGGTAAATTTAGCTGCAGAAACCTATAAAAATGGAAATAAGTCTTCAAGTATTCTTCAAACTCGCCGGGTGTGTCCGAGAGGTGGTGCGCCCCCATTAGTTTTTCAATCCATTGAATGATTTTTTTCGACAACATATTTGGTGTATCATTAAATTAAATGAACTAGCCAATTCGAACATTCCACTTAAACCGGAAATTCCGTCAATACCTGAATTTTAGGTGGGACACTGTATATTATTATTTCGTTCAATGAGGCTTTCTTGGTTGATTCAAAAAGTACGGCTAAATGCGAATGGAATAGTTCGCGGATAATGATTCCAAGAGTAAATAAGTTCAATAACATAAATTCAGCCACTGACGCATTTGAATCGAGTTTGCCAACCGGAAACTATTAAAAGTTGGCTTCTTCAGTGATCGTAGACAGAGCGAAGTTAAATCGATGAAGCTAGTTAGCACATCTAAGCAATAAATAAATAATCTTTAAACCAGTAATTTTTTTTATTATTGCAATATGGGTTTAAAAAAACGTTAAATTATCTCCTCATGAAGAGCAATATATTTATCGTAATGACGACAATTTTATGGTGTTATACGAATATTACTCTGATATGAGAAGTACCAGATAAGTTTTTCGATTAAACGACAGAAAAATTAACAATTTTTATTTAATATTTACGTTTTTAATATATAGATAATCAAATATTTACACAATAAAAAATAAATATAAACATACAAATTGGGATCATATACGGTTGCCTTCGCCATATTTTCAAGAAAGGTTGTTTGTTTTTAGATGAAAAAAGAATGTTATTATTCAGTTAATTTTAATTAAGAGTAGTGTGCCATTTTTCCTCTCAATCAACCCTTACTTATATGTGAAGCGTTTTCAAAAGGAAAGAAAGAATTAACAATGCGCCTTCAACTATTTAATTTTATCTTAGACTACATTTAAGGTTTTCTAATATTTTTCAGGTGGAACATCATTCGGCAAGCACTTAGTCCACGATTTGGACTTGAAAAGGCCATGCAAATGCCCTTTAACCAGGAAACGTTGTTACTGTTTCCGGCCGCATTCGAATCAAAGCTGGCTGTTTAGTCGATACACTACCGGTTGGAAATGCGGCCTACATGCCGATTGGACAGAATTGACAAGTTGCGTGGATGAGAAGTTGGACGCACTTGAACAAGTAGTAAAAAGACGTTATTTTTATATTAGTTTACTACGCGAACCAATAGCAAGGTAGGTGGGCGATACAGTCGGTCTAACAGGGAAGTAAACCAATCGCGGATCGTCAAAAATGTCAATAATTTCAAATTTATTGAATGTGTATGTACATCATGTCTCATAACTCGAAACAAAAAGAGCTAAAAAAATTTCCTCACGGATATGTAGAGACCCAAACGCATGGACGGTTGTAGACAGCCTAAGCAAATAGATGGATTACTTCCTGAAGTTGAATGAGTGGCTTTAATGACGTGCAGAAAGTGGGGGATTAATGTAATTACATATCAATATATATTTTAGATATTTGTCGGAATTTAGACATGTTCAAAGAGGAGCAACGTGGAAAGGTGCTCGACATTGGTGCAAAGGGCGATTAGCCACTTTAGATGAAATTCCCTCTTGTTATGACGGAGATAACTGGGAAGGAGTGGAATTAGATGACTTTATTGATTGTGATAGTAATTTAGCCGCCAATAGACAGACCAGAATGTTGGCGGATCTAGAATTAATCGGCAAGTTTAAATAGCTTATGCAATGGAAATTGTCGACAGCGTTATACAGAGTTTATCCTGTATACAAGATAACAATTTGACAATTTTCATTGGCAAAATATACTGTATGTAGATTCGCAGTGAAAAGGTTTTAATTTCGTTATCATTAGGTTGCTACGATCAAAGCTACATGCCCAAAGCTGACAGAGACCGAATAATGCTAGCCAGCGCCAAGAAAAATCTGCAATCGATGGCATTTTTCGGCTTGACTGAATACCAAAAAATATCCCAATACATATTTGAAGAAACCTTTAACCTTCGCTTCGCCATCCCATTCGAACAAAACAACGCAACTGTATCTAGCTCAACTATAACGTCGTTGACTACAGCACAGGCAGCCAAAATAGCCAAACTAAATAATTTAGATATAGATTTGTATGATTTTGCCAAAAAATTGCTTTTGGCACGATTTGAAAAACTGAAGTCAAGAGACATCGATTTCCAGCAAAGATTTAATCATTTAGGAGTCCTCAGCTGGAAAGTAAATCCGTCAGCTTTTGACTGGGACAAATTGGATGATTCAGACCCGGACAGGAAATAGCATAAGATGAAAAAGGAGTGAAGCTTTGAAGGTAACATTCTTCAAATCTATAAGATGATTGTGATGAACAATAAGAGTTGAATGAAGATATTTAATAAGATGTATGTAAAGTTGCCCAAGGTTTAGAATCGAGGAAGTTTTAGTTAACCAAAACAACGCGATTTTGTTTATCGAATTTGATCAGTTGCTATTTTTTTAATACTCAAGATTAGCTTTAGGAATAAGTGTCCCAAGTGTTGTAGGTGCGATTACATGAGCTGGAATGTGTCATAAACTAAAAATTGCCTTTAATGAGGCAACGATTTTGTAGCGGATTTGCAGCCAGAGGTGTAAAAAATTGATGAGTTTTGTCTGGCATTTTATAGGTCTCTTTAAGGCAGCTTTAAGTGACCGTTCCGCTACCTTAGTTAAAGTGTATCACATGATTTATTGCCCTTTCATCCAATTTTACCAAAGGTAGAGAAACAGTTGTTGGATAAGTTTACTACGTACGTAACTAATTTCTGATCTAACATTGACTGAGCTTCAAAGTAAGCAGTACATTTTCTGTGTCATCTTCTACATCTGGTACTATTAAAACTAAATTATGTAGTTTATGTTTATTGTGTATATTTAGACAGATAGTGTTAATTATGTAATTATGGGCATTTATGTTCCCAATTTTAACCATCTTTATATCGAGATCCCAGCGGTCCCATGTAAACGGGTGAAGGCAAGTTTATTTTTTTGTGCCATATACCAGATTTACATATTATACTATCACTCATCTTTTTAAGTTACTAATTGGACTGATATAAAATAACAGGTATTATGGCGTCAATGACTGCAAAAAAATAATTTTATTCAAATTTGAGAAAGCGAACGAACTCAGTCTTCTTCTTTGGACTTGAGGAATTTTTTTAATATTGATTAGAGGAAGGTGGTGCACATTGAGATGAAATTGAAAGATTTACACGTCTTTTGGGGTTTATCATAAAATATGTTTATATAGCATTAAAATAGTTCATTACCTAACAAGAACTGAAATTCATATTTTACCGCGCGCTGATCGAAATGTACTAAACGGAGCGAACTGGAGAAACGATCTGTTTGCATCTTACTTTTCGAAGCGGAAACGATGAGTTTACGACCAGCGGTGGTTGTTTTATTTTCTCGCCACGTCGCTCATCTTATGAGCGGTAATATGCAAAAAATATCCGTCGACTTTGGTACTGCACTCATGTCAATGTTAAATAACTGCAAAAATATTTTAACATTGACACATACTACTTTGATTTACGTGCGGTAAAGTGTCACTTTCAGCTCGCAGAGGTGTGCGATAAAGCAACTTCCTCGTAGGAAAAACTTACCAGACAATAACACCCTGGGTTATGTTAACTGTCGTGGTCTGGTCTATGCTTAACGCTTCCACCGAATGGGTTTGCAACTATTTAAACTGCTTGACGGGATGCGTTCAGTATATGCCCGACAATGACATCCCTGTAAAGCAATGAAAATAAGGTATGATAAATTTATATAATATTTTTCGTTATTAGAAAGAATACAAAAATTATTGTCAATTTATTTCCATATGATGTTAAGTTAACTTATTATTTTCCATCAACTGAAATGATCTCGTTCAATTTACTGAGAACAGCTGCAACTAAATAGCTCCATGTGGGTACTCTTGTTGCAATAATCTGGTCACAAAGGAGTCGTGAAGGCACAGTCGCTTTTGACAGCTCGAATTCTCTTCATGAAAGTCCCCTTCTTAAAATCATTGACGAATCCTCGCCTTGAAAGATTTTGGCAATGCCTTATAAGGGATAAAGATAAATACCGTGCAAAATTATACATTTTCAACTTAATAAACGTTTGGTATCTGCGGCTGTTTTAGCATTGTCGTCGATTTGTGATCTTAAAAAAAGCCGAGGAGTTTTTGCAATGTGTCTTTTTTTATAAAAATTTTGCGAAAAATTCGATATCTACAATTTTTTGCATTTGTGTCCAACTTCGAGGTCTCAAAAGTGCAGTTCGAACTATATTGTGAGCAGTTTATTTGGTACCTTACAAATTCTCAACTACCGACTTCCATTTAGGCATAATTTGTATTAGTATTACATAACATATCGTCTTAATTCATGGGTTGTTCTTAAGTGCAGCATGTATAAACGCAGTCTAGATTTATAATGTATCATTATAACATAACAGATTTGTAACGAGATGTCGGTAATAAGAATTTGACGATATGTTTACCATTCGCAAATCTTCATTTCTTGATTTATAGTGCAGAGATAAATACCTTTTCCTCGTTTTCTCCGAGATTAAACTAATTTGCCACTAAGGCGGAATGCATTATTGTTGCTTAAGGGAATATCATCCACTTAACTTTAGGGTTGCTGTAATTACGCCGCTCTATAAAAAAAAACTGAGGCACAATCACATGTAGTATTCAGATTGAATATACTATTGTATTTCGACTTTTTTAGTTCGTAGGAGAGATTTGATTTTTATATAGTGAAATTATGAGAGCTTATAGAGTTATACCAAAGACTTATTATGTTTTTAACTAGATTAAATTTTATATATTTCCTTAATCATTTTAGTGCAATTTATATAAAGTTTATTTGGAAAACCTTTATTCAAGCGTCACAAAATACATTCTTTTCTATATAAATAGTCCAGCTTTTTATTTCCCGGTCCTGCCATAGGTCATCAACCTAAAATGATAATCAAAACGTTTTGTTATCAATAATAGGTGCGTTTACCTAAACTGCAAATAATCGTATTAACTAGGGACGATTGTTAACGCGAGCTAAAGGACTTTACAGCTTTGGATCTATCATTCCATTTAGCATTCTAAGGTGAATTCCTCTTATGAACATAAATTCAGTTTTTCTTAATTTCAAGCTGTAGAGTGACAACTATTATGGACTAATTTCAGGATATATTAAATATATAATTTGTTCATATTTCACATTATTTTGTTGCTATTTTATGCCTTAATCCTTAATAGATGAGCTTAATTATACATAACATTATTTATATTATCATTTTTCTTATACTACTTGCACCGATTTTAATTGTGAAAAAATAAATGCCTTTATGCTACAAATTAAATATTGTTCGGTTTGATAGCAATAATGCAACAATTAATACTGGCTGAACAAATAACTACAAAAATCGTTTGGTAGCTCTATATGCTGTATGTGCCAAAGTTTAATTTTGGACCTGAATTTATTAAAGGGGATCTAGAGATTCATCAAATGTGTTATTGCCTTTAATATCTAAAAAGAAGTATGTTTTTATGAAATCATTTTAACCAAAGAATGTCAATCAACAAAAATTTAATGTACCTTTTTTTTAACAATGGCCCCTGGCTGTTTTATAATATGACAAACATAGCTGCAATGCAGAGCATGCAAAACGGAGATCCTGCAGCCTCTGAGATTATTACATGTTTTAAAACACTACAGCAGTGTTTCAAATGCATTAATTAAAACCTTTAAAAACGTTTACAAATAGATATTTTTGTCTCACTAAGTTGCTCGTTATTAAATAATTAATTGTAATAAAAGTATCACAAATTACACACATAAAATTCACCTTTTTGTTAACATAAACATGGAATAAGATAATATTAGCATTATAGGATTGAGCAGCTGAAACACAATTTAAATTAAACCAACAGACACACAACGCAGATATCTAAAACTATAGCTAAAATCTTTTTTTTTCTAGCTAAAATCGAGCCAAACAGCACCTAACTAAAGAATACTCTTTAACAAAACTAGATAAAAAAATTGTACTGTCAGTCCATGCTGTTAAGATTCATAAGTAAATAAAATTAGTCTTTGCACATTATTCAATACTATTTTCATACAATTTGATTTTTCACCTATAATAAAGTAGCTATTTTTCTGTCATATGTGTACATATGGAAACCAGTCTGATAATAAATTAAGTAACAACATGTGAAGAAATATGGCTTTAGTATGGCAATTTCTGATTGCCTCATGTCATTATTTTAAAGTAATGACTGTTCTAGCATAATTTTATCAAACCCTGAAGGTGGAGAGAAGTTAAAATGTTCTAATATGATGTCTAATATGGCCCCATCATCAACTGAAAATAAATTACTTATTAAGAATAGAACAAAAAAATTTGGGGAGTTAATAGTTTAAATGATAAGGGATTCGATAGCTGTACTAATTACTTACCATATAAGACTGGATAAGAGGTTCCTTTAATATTTGTTATTGAATAGTCTAATTCACTACCATTAACAAAGAATTTTAATTGTATATGATCAAATGCTACTCCTATAACGTCACCCTCCTGTAGGCTTCTGAGACTCTCGTTGGAATCACAAGGTAGTACCAATTTATGGAGTTCATGCTTATTGTGTCTAAAGAGGTGGTCACTGCATAATGCCCATGAAAATTCATCCATTCCTCCTTAAACAAATGAGTTACAAATTGTACATTAACTTGATTCTCATGTGAAATCTATTCAGTGCATATTTAATTTGAGATTTTCCACTGCAAAATACCAATAAAAGAATAACCAAAGAGTATTAGATTTTTCTTAGTAACTTTGTTTCAAAATTAATTGCAATATCTAATATAGACATATTATTGACCCTCTGCTTCTCCTCACTTACCTACAGTCAAACTTAAATCAGTCTGTCTCGTTGCAAGACCTATTGACCAAGTTCCTCCCTGCTGAACTTTTACTTCAAAGTACGACTTGGACTGAACTAAGGGCGCATTCCCCAATACTGCCCCAGCACCACAAACTCTTTGTCCCCCTTTTACAACTACAACTTCATATCCTGTAAACTCAAACATAAATGTAAGTTTTTCCGGTGTTTGGCTGTTTGTTACCCATGAAAGATGTGTCCAACTGAATGGGATTGGGTTTGTGGATCTGCTGGGTGGGCGGATTAAGCCTAAGTCCATTTAAACAGCCTTTTAAACAACAAAATACTGAGAGAGAGGACATTTCTTTAAAAATAACTTTTGGGGAACGACATAACCAAAAAATAATATGAAAAATTGACGTTGTCAAAGCTTTGTTAGGAATGAGCGAAAGTTTTTATTAACGCTTAGTAGGAATGTTGGTGTAGATTATGTAGATTATAACTTAATAACCTTTTTATAAAAAATATTTATTAAAGGGAAACGTAAACAGTTTTTTTCTTGTTTAAAAATTCAAATCAGACCGCATTATGATTAAAATCACATTCTTTAAAAATATTATTCGGATAGTTAACGCCATGTGTCCTCTGGAATAGAGATTTTACATACTCACAGTAGCAAGGGACATAATGGCCTTCATCTGAATTCAGTTAAACTTAGTATATGTAACCAAAAGGGGATTAGAAAATATACAATCAGTATTATACTTCCAAATATGTATTCCTTAATGTAAGAAACGAAGGCAAATTGCATTTTGATAAGGACAGTAACCGGTAATTACGTTTACCAAAAACCTATTTATACTGGACTTCTAAATTATAATGACCTTGAATATGCACTTCCGTGCACTAATTCTATAGGAACACGTGAGATGTTGGACTAAAAAAATTCATTCTCATTCCCACACATTGTTCCTATAGAATCAAGGTCAAGAAAGCAAAATCGGCGAAGCATACTTATGCTGTAGGTACTATGGGTATCTGGCTACAAACGAGTTTGTAATATTTATGGCTAATTATAGTGGAACATTTACATTTATTCAGGGTGTGCCTAACAAATCAGAACAGCTGAAGTAAAAATAAAAATATCAAAGATTATAATAACTACTTATATACAACTCTTCTTAACATTAGCTGGTAAACTAATAGCAGCAACTATACACATCGATTATCACTAAGTCTTGTATTAGTCGTATTGATGTAAAATCAACGGCAGATCACTTGTATAAACAGCATTTCTCCATTATCTTAATAAATTCAATTTTTCACTTGCAATGCATGACCTCATTATGGTTCGCAGGTTGGTGCGACTTATCGCTGCGTTCAGGCGCGTTAAATACCAACGTGCAAATCACTACAGGTCTTCATTCGAATTAACATAATTGAAACTGATTGTGCAGGACGAAAAGAAATCACATAAAAATTATACATGCATCGTACATGTTAATTCTACTCGGAATCATCATCCAGTGCAGTCGTAACAGGCATACTATGTCCGATCAGTCTTACTGCAGGTTTGGGTTTCTGCGGTTGCTGATTGGCAATACTGGAGCTGGTACTGGAGATATTCGCCGAGGGAACAGTAATTACGTTTGGTTTGATGGTCAGGGTGGGGCCCGCTCTCAGGACGGTGGTGCTGGGTACCAGTTGGTAGTTTCCTGGTGTGGTTTCCATCATGGTTAACAGGCTACCGGTCGTAGTCTGGGGAAGCATGTTTTTAAGTGTTTGTTTTTTTTTTAATAACATTTAGCATGCTTAACGATGGCAGAAGGAAAAGTTTTCCTTGCAATAATTCAATTGACAAGCAATGACTACAATAAGCATGGGCGAGGGCTGGTGCTCCAATGAATTGATGCAACTCAATGAAGAAACATCATCCTTACTTCTAAGAAAGCAAAATCAGCGAGCAAAAAAATTCTTTCAAATTTAGTGGAAATCGTAGCTATTTCATGAAACATTTTTTTGTTGCCTCAAATTTCCTATTGAAACATATTCAGGTTAACAACACACTTTCGCTGCCATTAGAACCAAATACTCCTAAAACTACCTACTTCTACCACTACCCTCGATCTGCAATTGTGCCCGAATAAGAACGCCCATTTAACGTCGACATTAGCTAGTTTTTTACTCTGAAATTTAATTACAAGGACGTGGGGAATGTGTTAATTCAAAATCTCTTTTGTAAGTGGAAAGGAAACGAGTGCGGTTTCTAATAGATGCTTCTCATGCGCTACTAAAGAATCTTAAACCTACCTGCACCCTCATTGCTTTGGAGCCAGACAACCCACGATTCATAAACACTTTTTGAACGGGTTTCGAAAATACTCTCTGCAAATAAAAATACCTCAATAAAAACTACTAAACAGAAATAATAGTTTATTTTTTTTATTCTAGGAGATACAAAATCTTCTTACAGCTACATAACCAACCAAATAAAGAACTACATAACTGGACATTAAATGGCTACACTACCTAATTATGTTAAGTACCTATTTTAAAGGACCGAGAATCTGATAAACCCTGATATGGATTAGCAAGTACTGGGATTTTCAATTCTATTCAGCTTAAAAGCTTCGAGCAATTCGGAAAAAATGATTCATTATTTGGTACAGCATAATGGTACCGTCATGCAGCTAACATTTATAGTATTTTTAATATCAGTTGAAAACCTCGCTTATAGAAGGAATAGTACAAAAAAAAACGTCCAAAAAACTTTACAATGTGTTTTGCAAAGGCACGAGTCATAAACCGGACGGTAACGATGGTACCAAGGCCCTTTTTTGCGAGCGTACAGCTCATCGGTCTAACCGCACTATAACGATACGCGAAACGAAATAATATACAGCGTGTATAGTATTCTCAGCATTCATTGAAAACGTCAAAAACATCACGAGGCAAAATGGAATCAGAACTGCAAAGACCCTGTAACATATTGGATGTCTGAGCCAGCAGACCAGAACGAATGATTGCCTCGACCTGGGTTGCGAAACGATGAATATTTGACATGTGCCGGCGCTCCGCACGAAGTCCGGTACTTTCACAGTACTCGTAAGAGTACACAAATTGAAACCAGTGGCGCCGACAAAGGGCGTTTAAAATTCTTGCGCCCAGAGGGAGGGAGGGTGGTGGGTTAATTAAATTAAGCCATTCGTAGTTTTATATGTGTACAGATGAGAAGCCTGAGGCGGCCAGTTGGGTGTTGCTTTTCGAATGAATATGAGTATTTTGACGAATATCGGCAGTTAGGAAGATGTATGGTTTATTTAGATGAAACGTGGTTCAAGGCTCACGTCGTGATTAAATATGGTCGGGTGGAAAATTAAAAAAAACTGCAGTTTAGATACCCCATATTCGAGAGCCACACGAATTGATATCCTGCACGCTGGCAGCGAAAATGGATTTGTGCTAAATGACTTGTTGTTGTCCGCTAAAAGTATAAGCCGATCCTCTGCTGATTACCCTGAGAACATGACTTCTCAACTATTTGAAAAATAGACCACCGAATAACTACTATCAAGGATCCTCCCGTAATTCAAACACTGCGATGGATATTTGGGGTATAGCATGGCACGGAAAAACGGTGTGGCTCATGCTTTGCAAAAAAAATGGAGTATCATGGGTCACGTCCTGCTGGCTCAATTATTATTACTCAACCGAGCATCGATCGTGACTCCACCGACGATGAGAATGACGAAATCTGTATTTAAATACAATTAAAAAATAATACACACCTACTGAACTCATTTATTGTAATAATTCAAAAAATATAGTTTTTGGTACGCCTATGTTTTGAGTTCCGTTAATGCAAGTTTTTTCGCATTTTCAACCGATAATAAAAATACTAAACTTAAACCAATTTACATTAAAGCTGGAGCTTTGTTTGAGTTCGACTTTGAGCAAGGGGCATATCATTAGAATATGTGTTGAACCGAACTATTCGACCATCCTACAGGGTGTAGTAGATTATCATGGAGATGTTTCGGGGAGCGATCATATTCTGCGGAAGAATCGATAGTGCTCCGAGAAAAAATGTGAAACTTTGCCACCCGTTATATTGAAAATCGTGCACTACTGATCATCAGCATTTTTTAAATTGCTTTGCAGAGTACTATTGCCTCCTGAAATATTTCCACGATGACATGTTATACACTCTATGAGGTGACAAATCACTAATCGCAATCTAATTCCCTTTATCTCCCGGATATTAAAAAATTGAAATATGAGCGTTAATTCGGATATTTTTTTAGGGATTTTGCGTTTTTGCTCCTAATGAACGGCCGCCTTTAAAGGCTATAGCGGAACTTGACCGCAGGGGCGGGTGCCCACATATAGCAGACGGTGATTCTCGAATAGCGAGCACTTGACAAAATATCTATTTTTCAGAAAGATGATTACTCGCGATTTGCCGATCGCTCCCTATTCGAGGTATTCGTCGAATGCAGTATGTGCGTGCACGCCCTTATTTATTTTTCTAAAAATTCATGCGCCGATCCTTCTAAACTGTTCCCCGTCTAGAATAAAGCGAATTTCTAATACTATTTTTACAATAAACACAACAGGTTTACTCTTCACCCCACATAATGCCAACGTCTGCCCACACCTATGCAAACCCGAGAACTTCTGAAATAAGCTTCAACGTGCAAATGCTTACGGTATGGAAATATCGTAATGATTGACTCAATGGTTCTTAAAGTTGAATGCACCATATCATAAACTCCCACTCTCAGATTTATAATTTTTCTCACACTACTCGATTGGTTTCCCCCCCAAAAAAACTGAGGTAACTTAAAGAACATGTACCTTAAATCTAATGTCTCTTTGAACCATAACGCAAAAGGTAATAACTCACCCCGAGGCCGGCCTTGGCGGGCGGGTTCGTGGGCCTGAGAATAATCTGCTGGCTTCCCGGCCTGATTGCGGGTGACGGGGTAATTTGACCTGTTGGATTCACGCTTTGAGCGCACTTCCCCATATGGGTGGACCAGTGCTTCTGCTGACAGGGATAATCGCAGTAACTGGTGTTCCAACAACAGTAAAACTGCGCTTCTTTGGAGCAGTTTGCGCACCTAAAAAACGTTGTTAAGTCTGCAAATTCCAATTTCCGAAAGGAATTTATCACCATTGCTTCGACTTGGCTTCCTCCACCTTTTTGATGGTTTCGGCCTCGCAGGCGGTTCGTGTCTCTTCAACAATTCGTTCCCTGTCCTCCAAAATGGTTCGCTGGATGTCTTTTAATGCGGTGGTTAAGTTTCTCTCTATTTCCGAAATTTCTATACTATGCTTATATTTCAGGCTTTCAATCTCTAGTTTGAGATTCACAATGGTCGCGTCGGGGTTGTCCGCTTTACTTAAGTCTTCAAAAGTCTCTATCAGCATTCCTCGAAAATAGTCCCCTAACTGCAAACAGTTCAATTAGTGATTTTAAAATTAAATGGACCAATAGACAAAAATATTTGCAACACTGTCGGGAAGATCAGTGGTGACATAAACGAACAGCACTAGCATCTATCGGAATTAGCTCGTACTGTACTAGCATTTTAACTTATCGCTGAATTAAATACTTGAATGTTTTAAGGCTTCATTATTGAAATTCGCGGTGATAAACTTCGAGTTTTTTACTTGTGGTTGCTCATAGTTCTTACTATTTTTGAGATATTTCAGTGAACAATTGAAGTACCGTAGCACCTTCTATGATAATTTAATCTCTAGGCCCTTAAAGTGACACCTACCCTGTGCGCAATGGAATTAATCTTCGCCGCCACTGGACCTGCGGTACTGGGGACACCTTCACTGAACTGTTGGCTTAATACTCCTGGAGGTCGAGGCTTTAGCCTCGGTAGAGGTTTAAGTATCTAATACAGTCGAAGTTTAATAGATTAAAAACCTTTGTATTTTAAGCAATCTTACAACATCGCTAATTATCTTGGAAATGTTCGTATCTGGCACCAAACCGTTTAGCACCGTGAAATCTTCATCGCCATCGGCGATTACAATTGGTTCCACGACGGGTAAAGCGGTTATTGTTGGCAAAGCGGTCTCCGTTGCTGAATCACCTGCCGTTTCGGAGGGTTTTTCAGTGTTAGTTGGTTTAGCAGAGGCGACTGACGATGGTACTAAAAAAATAAAGCCTATTTGTGCTTGCAAGAAAGGTCATTGTCACAAATTTACAAGATTTTGGATGTGAAAATTCCATGGATGGGCCGAATATATCGATAACGGACTTTGTGCGATTTTCGTATAGAGGACCAGTTGTCATGGCCGGTATGAAACATTTTTCAATTACAGTACGGATATCACTTACCACTGGCTGTCCACTCAGAACTCGAATTAACCAAGTTAATTGTTGGTGTTTCCGCAATTAATCCATTAACCAGCCTCTTTGTATTTCCATCAACCTTGCTATTTTGTGGGTTTGTTAAAGTTATTGATGACGGTGTGACACCAAATTCCCCTTGCGGTATATAATTTTGAGAAGTAGCCAAGTTTACTGGATTTATGCCTTTTTCATCTTGAGAAAGGCCTGGATGCCACAATTGCGCTTGGGTCGTAATGTGCCTTACTGCTTGGCCAGTAGCGGTGGCAGACACCAAACAAGGAGTCTAAAAATTGAGGGTGGGTCACTATTTGCATAATTAGGTCGAGAAAGTAAAGATCTAGTTTGGGACGAAGCATTTAGCATCATTTGCATCGCAATGAAACAATAAGCTTAACGATACATACCTCAAACTTCGTCCCAAACGTTCTTCTAGAATCTTACCACAGACATCACTTGATTGGCGAGACTAGCTAGTGGAGCTGTATAGCTCAAAGTTTGGTTTGGGGGCAGAAAAACGAGATTATCTTGTTGTGGCGGTTGTAAAATAAAGTACCCGTTGGTAGGTCTCACTTGATCGATTTGCTGCAACGGTGAGATTATGGGCTTGGCTGTGGCCACCGCTGAAAAAATTTACCTTTAAATTTCATAAACATACACATTACGTCAATGTCACAAATACCAGGAATAAACAATGAAAATAAAAATCCGTTGTTATTCGCAACTTGCGCCAATAGAAAATGTAATTTTTCTTTCTCAGAAAAATGATATTGAGAATCTTAATTCGAGGTGAAACAAAAGGGCCAATAAAAAAACCTATTTTTCATTGCTCAATGGCTGCATTGAATAATAAAATAAACAAGAATAAACTACCAGTAGGAGGTCTGGACGCCACTCGTGCAGGAGATTCGACACTTGAAGGTTTCGATACACTGGGCTGAGGGTGTATGCTCGGCCTTACAACTTTGGAATAGTTCGGTTGCGGAAATGATTTCCGCGCCTTTTGTTTACTTGGTGGAGTTGGAATCATCGAGGTATTAATTTCAGGGACAGTTGTCGCTACAAAAAAAAGAAATCTTACACATTTTTATCCTGAGAATTGCGACTTGAAAACTAGCCTATTGTTAAAGCTAACACCACATAAACAATTCGATCCCAGTCAATTACAGTATATACTCTTATAGACATTTACCGATTTTTGCAAAAGATCTAACATAAATTTCACAGCCGTCAGATTTCGAACCGTTGGCAGTACCGGTGGGCTTCTTCTTATTCAAATGACTCAAGCGGTCCTCTTCACGAACCGCACTGTAATTTATAGCGACGTCGTCAATGATCTTCGTCATATTATCCACCACCTGGAAGTGAAATTTAATCTTTTTCCTTATAAATGTCAACATGTCTTTGATTTCAATATGGTCGAATAACATAGGCAAAGTTAATTAACCAAATATGAAGTTTACATTGCCATAGTGATTGACCCAGTATTAATGAAGCGAAGATATAATGCGTATAATTTTTTTTTTGGATTAACCTACCATCGCATTAAAGAGTCGTACTCATAGTGTCAACAAATTCAGTAAATGAAACACTGTAACAGTACTTTAGCATCGATTGAAGTATGAAGACGTGGGTGGCAATTTAATGGTCACATATTGGACCAATTCACATATTGGATTCAATGTACACACATTTGAAAATGTATTCAACTTATGCCCCGGTCACATCCCTACAATGTTTCCATTGAATTACTATGACAACTCTTTAATATGATTACAACTGAACTCTCTTTGGGAAAATGGATAGATTTTTTACAAATTAGTCTACCATGTTATAAAGGAAAGTAAAAGAAATTACCACATGTGGCCTATTCTTCGAAACCGCCAGTGTTAATAACAAAAAAGCACCCATGAATGCTGACGCCACACCAACTACTTATCCCTTATCGAAAACATACTTACTTGTGACTCGTTACTTACTCTAAACCTCTCTCTTTTTTCTTCGGTTTTAGAGCGGGTGCGAATTTCATGGGTCTTGGGTTTCTGGACGCCTGCCTCGCCCTTTTCCTGGATATTTAAGGCAGACAAGTACTTTTTCTTTGCTTCCATATCTTGAAGGCCACTACTGCCTGCTTCAATCTCAGTCTCAGGCTCACTTTTTATTTCGTCCATTGCTATCTCGTGAAGAGAACTTCTAGCAGATCCGGCAGGCGAATTTTGCGCTGATTTCGTGATCCGTTTGGCTTGTAATGAGGTTTCTAGTATCGACGATTTGTTTTTTCCTTTATTTTCCTGGTTGTTCTCCGTTTTGGTCATAATGCTTTCGATGGAGACTAATTTAACGATTTTATTTTGAGTTTCGTCAGCGCGCTCCTCACAATCGGCGCTTTTCTTACGTTTGGTACCCCTTTTTGTGTCATCGTTCTCTGCGCTGCTTGGACGCAATTGGTTGCATTCCTTGGAATTTGTTTTGTGGCTTCCAGATTTTATCACCGGTTTCGGCAGCGATTCGTTGAGAGATGAATGTATTATATTAATGATACTCTCCTGAAATAAAGGCGTACTCTAAATTGAAAAAATGTGTTAGTATTCCATACATTACAATACAACAAAGTACTTTTCGCAACAGCACAAACTAGGTAATTACCAATGTGAAATGCGATTTTCTCCTACCTTATCAATGTTGAATCGAACGTCTTCATTTTCTGCTACTTCGTCGTGGTCTCTACTTTTTGACTTTTGCGATTCTGTTGGATTTTCATGAAAATTAGGCAACTTCTTTTTCTCAACTTGCTCTTTGGAAGTTTTGAGCTTGTCTGGACTGCTTTGTAGCTTCTTTTCTAAAGCCCATTCCGCACCATTGTTTGAAGAAACATTGTCACTATTTTCTTTCATTGAATGTAGTAAGATTTTAATAGATGGTTCCTCAACATATAGAGAATGGGTGCTGGTTTCAATTTGTTCTTGATTATCAGATTGAGATTTGGAGACATATATTCCAATTTCTGAAAAATTATTTACTTAAAACCGACCGGATTTCTTAATAATTATACTACGTAACTATACACACTAAACAGGAAATATGCCACTAACCTGATTCCTTTGGTTGCTGATCTGCTACTACTTGAGCTTTAGGTATAACACTTTCTGCATCACTTTGATGTTCTTCACTTGTATCTTTAATCTCCTCAATGCCCTCCTTTCCGATTTGGTCTAATCTCTCCTCCGATCTTACAGCCTTGATGACAATTTTGGTCCTATCGGATTTTTGAGATACGTCCCTTACAGTCCAATTGACACACTCTGTATTTTTACTCTTATCGTCATTTTTAGAACCAGAACTGACAGTCTTAACTGTTGATTCAGCAACCTTTTGGGCCGACTTTGTTAAACTATCTCCAATCTTTGTAGCAACAAACTTGCTACTTTCCAGGACCGAGTCAAGAAGTTCATCTGAAGGCGATTTTGATTCAAAAATTTCATCAGAAGCACAATTTTCAGTTTCATCTGTGTCAAGTGCATTAAAATTTCTCTTCACCCGCTCCACATTATCAAGCTTGGAATTCTCTTCAGTGGAGGTTGAACATTCCCCGTCAGACAACCGCTTTATCAGCGTGTCAGTCATTTTCAACTTCCTAGCGGGAGAAATAGTGAACTCCACATTGTCTACATCAACTTGTACCGGCTTTTTCTTAAACTCTACGCTAAAATCACTAGAACACTCGCTGTTGCTGGATGATATGTTTTCTATACAGCTGACAGTTCCTTTCTCATCATTTCCCAAGCTTATTTCTACATTTTCGGCTATGTCTAAACGACTGATTTTATCGGAAATCCTTGTGCACTCAGTATCGCTGTTTCGGCGAAAAGACATCATTGCCGGATCTCCTATTGGTGAGTTGTTACTGGATGGTTCCAGTAGAGACTTGTTACTACCCGATTTACTGTCATCTGTAAATAATATTCCCACTTATTAAAAATGTGTGAAATTAGAAATTGGGCAATGTTAGAAAAGTTGGTTGCTTATTATGTTACTTACCATTAACAACCGGTCTGGTTAAAAGAACTTCTTCAGTTCCGCTGGTGTCTGGTTCAACATTTGCAGGCACTTGAGTATCGTATTCGTCGACCTCAAGGTTGTCGTTTCTATTCTCAGGCAAATGTAGTAGGGTTTTTCGAAATTCGGTGTCTATTTCTGGTACAGACTCATCATCTGTACCTAAAATTTATTATTATTATCAATAAATGTCTCACTTTTTTGTTTTTTCTTACCATAACCCTCCATAGGATCATCATCTTTCTCACTTGTTTGTTGCTCCTCCAGAGTACTTTTAAATGACTCATCTGAGATTGCGCCTTTCAGCTTTAACTCTTGACACTCTTTTGATTCCCCTTGCTCTTTATCCAGACTCTGTCTCTTCAACGATTTAGTTTTACTAGAACTATACATGGGCAGGAAGATTTGCAGCTGTTTTACTTCATTGTCAGGGTCAATTGCTGTTTTGAACGGTGGGTAATTGAATTCCCCGTAAATCTTTCTTAGGTTATCAACGTGAATTTCCAATTCCTGGAGAAAGGAACTGTATAAGAATGTGATCGGACCATTTGGAATCCTTCTTTACCTCTACACATTGCTCAATATCGGCTCTTTTTACACGAAATAAGTTCGGGTCTTTAGGCGAATATAGAAAACATTCTTTCTCTGGAACCCACGCTCTGTCGTGAGCTCCGAAAAACCTAACGTCCACCACTCCGTCTTTGCATTTCATTGCTTTTCCTGGCCAAAATGGAAAACCTAAAAATTCAGACGCATTAAAAAATTGTTTTCATAGTTTCTAAACCGACTAGCAATAATCATTTAACATAAACCATTCTCTTAACTTAAAATAACGATCTTATTTGAAGTTCCTACCTCGCAACTTTGCCCATACTAGCAGATGCGGTTTCGGACATACTTCTACAAACCACGTCTTCTTCTTAGTATTGGCATTCAAATAACAACTGGGACAATTTTCTATCTCAGACATTTCTTGCTTGCATATTTTTATTATTAATTTGGCGGCGGTTGTTAACTTAGATTGGTCTGAAACAGGTCTAAGTGCAATTAAAACTAACAAATCCTTGAATAAGGCACATTTAAAACCAATGACGTATACTGGACAGAGCAATATAGCTTATCAATTGGTTGAATAATAGAATGTATTAGTTTACAAACGTGCATTTTTGGAATATAAAATATACAGAGTGTTTCAGAACCTGTCGGCAATCTCCCGAATTTGTATAAAATATATTAATGGCAATTTACATCACAAGTCAAATAGGTGACTTGTCACCACATGGACCAGGCGATATTAAGGCTCAAGTCTGGAAAATGTCATTGAATACTGTAATAACACCTATTGCAGGTGTATTATATGTTATTTTATTTTGAGTTCTAAATAAAAACAAATTTTCTTGACAATATAACGGACGCAACTCTGCAATTATCTAAACTTGCCAGTGTCATATACATTTGCAACTTATTTTATAAATATTAGACTAGTTACATGCAAAAAGTGGATATTGCAATGTTGAAAACAATCAAGAATTTAAAGAATTTGCTTTTTCCATGCAAAGACTAACCATATTTATAACAAAAAATGAGTCCAAAAGAACGATTTTACTGCATTTACTACGAATCAAACTCATTTTGAATACAATTTCCATTTAGTTATAACGTGGTACCTAATTTGCACTAATAACTGTCATTAAAATCAAAAACCTCTCAATATATCATCAACTGCTTGTTAACCATTTGTCTAAAAATATATTAAACCGGGATTAGACTGAAAATTTCATCACAAATGAATTCACGAACATTTTCTAACAATACTTAACATTTATTAGTATTGAAACCCCGAATTTAAAGTAAAATAATCAGCATCAAAGGGGTTTAACATATGTTAACAAATCCATGAAGTGAGTTAGTAAAGAAATTCATAAATAAATTGTCAGTGTAGTACCGGCTTAAAAACTGTACCAAGGTGGGCAAATTTCGATGTTTAATGCTAGACTACTACATAGACTAGTCCCATCTCCAAAAAAGTAATTGAGAATACTCTGTTCTTTTTTTTCTTCTATAATTACGGAGATTTCCTATAAAAACTTCGAAATTTGCTTACTCTGTACTAGCTGAAAGGACACAACCAATCTATATAGACTACATAGACTACAACAAAAACTACACCCCACATCAATTAAATGGAAAAAGTATTCAAATGTCATTAGAAGACATGCACAGCTAACTCAAAACAGACTACTAGTAGCCAACTTAATGAAATTACGTACATCTTTTGCTGTACGTTCTTCCTGTTTCTGATTTTAATGACAATTCCAAGTCTAGGCAGCACATAAGACATTAAGAGAATTCATTGATGGCAATTGCAATAAAGGCAAACTTTAAAAATATGAGAGACACATAGACACCTACATGAGTTAAATACGATGCTGTTATGTAAAATCCATTTGGCATCAGCTTCAAAAGCTTGTGTACTGCCGTACAAATTCTCCTTAATGTTTTTGTCCAGCTGTGTTAAATCCATTGGTTGAATGATGTACTTTTTATATTCAGGAAATTCATTATCACTGACTTCGTTAATAAAAGGCTCAGACTGAAATGAAATAAATGGTGAAAAAAAAATTGATAACAGGTAGTGAAAGCTCACCCCTTGACATTGTATCATCCGTTTAACTGCAAACTTCAACAGGCTGCATAGATGTTCCAAGGTCATTCCTTGCAAGGCAGGGGACCTTTGAATTGTTATCTTAGATTCATTTGAACTTATAATCACATAATAATAGATATTTACCTCGAATTGGTGCTCTCAGCTTTTAAAATGGCCACACATTCTGGGCAAGGCCAGTGTTCCAGATCTGTAATGGTTTGCTTCAGACATTTCTGATGATAACTCCTGGGACATGTTTCACAGGCTATGTTTACATTGTCTTTGTGGCAACGCCAGCAAAACATATCTTTGTTTGGCTAAAATGATACATACATATTGAAGAAAATATCTGGGCAGCTTTATGTATACAAGTACTTATTACACAAAGGAGATTATAATATTGACTACACATTCATAAAGGACATTCAAGCTATTTTAGATTGCTTACAAAACTGTTAAGATCCACAAAGTGACTTTGTGTAATACAATAACTTTATTGAAAATGTAGCATTAATCCCCTTATATGAACTTAGGGAAATTGGTTTATTCATGCTTGTAAGAGTTAAAGTACCATTTCTTAGAGTTCATGAATATTTTTAAACTTATATAGAAAATTAAAGTTTATGGTCCTTAGATGGATAACATATTAATGACTAAACATGACCTACCTTAAATACAATTACATCAGTTGATAGTGACTTGCGACTCTTCTTGACACCTTCCTCTAGACCACTATTGCTAGACATATCACCCTTCTTTCGCTTGGTGCCCTTGCCACTAGAACTTGTGCTGAGTGTATCATCATCCTGCATGGACTCTTTACTGCCATCTGCACTGGATAGGTCCATCTCCAATTCACATTCTGCAGTAACTGGATACTGGATCCTTGAAGACTTTCCTCGACCTTCACCTCTGTACTTCTTTCTAAGGGGCTGCACTTTCCTCTTTCTGGATATGTTAGTATCTAACTTGGCTTCCTTGGAAAGGGCCAAGAGTAGTTTTAGCTCCCTCGACTGATTGGAAGTTTCCTCTTGATCTATTTTAGCAACGCCGTCCTGACTTTCAATTGTTTTGTCACTCTCCTCACAGTGCACTGAGAGGCTTTCAGGTCCAGTAACATCATTCTGGACCATTGAAGTGTCGGTGTCACTCACAATGCTGGTGTCATTCGAGTTGGACTTATTTGGGTGTGGGTAAGTGGACTGACCCTCATGAGATGTGCTTAAATGAGCTGGGGACTCCTTTGGGGAATTAGGCGTATCGAAGGTTCCGCCATTCCGGTCCATGCCTTCTGGTTCTGACATTTTGCATGAGCCTTCAAGGTCCGTCAGGCAATTGTTTGTGCGTTCGCGACGGCTTCGTTTGTTTTACAGGGTTGTACTTACGGTTAAAGGCGTAAAATCGCGGCGATTTTTACGCGAATGGTGTTAATGGAGTTTTTGAAGTATTATTCTAGAAATTAATATCAGCGCACAAGTAGACAATGGGCACTCTAGCGGCAAACTTGAAAAGTGACGGTTTGTAACCTAAAACTGTTCCTAGTCTAGACGCTGAGTGGGCGGAGCCACGATGCTCGACGCTCATTGGTCAATACTTCCATGCTTGAATTTTTCTATACACGGACTACCTATTATTACGAACTGCCTAATCTCTCGCGTCGTGCCATTACAAACACAGAAAACATCGTCTTTATCATTTCATGCTAAGCCAAAACAAGAAACAGTCCTTTTCTCTTTTAGAAATCTTAAGATTAAATCACCAGTATGCGGCAGAGGGCGTTTTTTTACTTTTGATCACAAGGCCAATACATGAAGCAGCATTGCCAGTTCCAGAGCATGTTGAGGCAAGATGATCGATTTGCATGTGTCTCCTATAGCGTGTTGACCACAGCCAATCCCTGCACTCTCCCTTTAACAGACGATGGCTCATAGACTTGCTATCGTACTACTAAAACTAGCGTTGCCGTCGGAGACATAACTGCTTAATTTTAATAGCACCCGCACTTTACAACACCACTTACAGAAAAAGTGAAGGTTACATGACACTATCTGCAATGAGAGCTTGTTGCTCCACATGGCAACATTGCGTCGTCTTAGTGTTGTCCTTATTCACCTTATTACGTTTCCTACTTGATCCGCTAGTTTGGTACGTCTCTGGTATGCTGCGTGCTGAGCTCAGTCTGTGACGTAGACGCAGGTATTGAAAGGCTGCAGTCATGCAAATAGAGTACGATGATAATTGGCTATAAGCATTTCTCTATAGGCAACCACCTATACTCACTTCAGTTGGATATAATTCTAATGTTATATCATATAAAGTTATATAGGGTGGTTTAGTTGAATGCTCTAACGCTTGATCTATTGGTCTTAATTTATTGCTTATTGGCGTTAAACATGAAACAAACTAATCGAACCAAAACTCGAAACCGACAATATAGCACAGAAATTCTTAAATGAATGTGACACGGATAGAAATCGATCAAATTGATCAAATTCAACTTTAAATAGGTTGAAATAGCGTCCAACATGGGAATGTGGACAATTTGGCAAAGTGAAATTTTATGCTTATTAAATTATTAAGATTTGGAAGAAAATACTAATGTAGAATTTCATAAGGCATTACGTACGAAATGTTGATTCAAAAGTTGGGTTAAATCAAGAAACGGCATTGAAAGGGAAACTCAAACATGTTTGCAAAAACATTGATTCTTTGCTAAACTAAATGGTAAATGAAAACTACGTCTATAATGCTTTATGAAATTCTAAATTAACATTGATATTTCAAATCTGCCGGAAACACATCTTACTCTTAGGATAAATTTCTCTTTGAAAGGAGGAATATTAACTTCACCAAATTGTCAGGAAATAGTATTAGTCAAAGCTTACTTTTTCTCATTCGCAACGAATTTTTGGTTCCTCCAATTGCAAAAAGCACCTAATTTTGATCAGTGGATATCTAAAATTAGATCGATAAGTTGTAAAAAAGAGATTTCATCATTGAATGGCGAAAAAAAGGACTATCCAACGCTATGCCTCTTCACTCAGAGTGTATGATGTGAAAATGGAAACAGGGAAATTAGGAGTTTGAGGATTCTCTTATATCTCCGCGAAACTGACATGCTACAGCTAAGGAAAAAAACAAAAAACTATTTTTCAAAATTGAAGTTTTTCCCGTTTTTGCCAACCTCGTATCTTTTACGGTTACCGAGATCCTCAAATGGACACCTTGTATACATTGTTTCCACCGTCACAAATAGAGGAAACATATTGGTGGCGGATCCAGCTTTAAAAAGCTAAAAATACGCCGAGCAAGTTCTGTGCGCGGAAAGGCGGCACTGACGTGCCGCCTCCGCATGAACATCAGATCGGAAATTACAATATTTTGATAGGTTGTGAAGCGATCACACTCTCATCTCTATAACTTGAAGTGGTACTGCAAAATACAGAAAACATGCCCTATCAAAGACCTGCATTTTGGCACTACAGGGAAGGGCAGGAAAAGAAAAATGTAAGTTGCGGTTTGGAATTGAAGCTTAATTTTTTTCCGCTTTAGTGCAAATATGAAAACAGATTTTTTGGGATATTGTGCATATAGAAAGCTTGGCGGCAGTCATATCCAGATTGTTTTTAACTCATTGAATCCCACTGGAATACAATTGGACCTCCTTTCCCTTGCTTACACTTTCTGGACATCAAAATAATCCCAATTTTTCGTCGAGCGTTGCCCCCATTTAAGTAAAATGAACACTTTAAATCTTTCGTCGGTGGCTTTTTAAAACGGCACTTAAAATAAATGAGTCTTGCTTTCATCGTTGGAAGACAGAAACGAACAAAATGATCTATCATTGCATTGGGACCAACGTACCAAAGTTTGGCAATTATTGGCCACTGGCACTAATAAACTGGACAAAAGGTTGACCTTCGAACTCATTTTATTAATCCGAGTTCTCATGAAAATTTTGTCAATCAATTGAGTTAGAAATAAATTCACGTCCATCTTGATTGATGCAACAACCACAAGACGTTAAATTTTATGAGGTAAATTCGACTTAAAGTTCCAGCTTCCAGTTCGTTTTTGCATCGACTCGTGCACATATGGACACAGCATGTCCATTTTTGCAACTCAGGTTCAGCAACAACAAAAAAAAGACACTTTGGAGAAACGTTAATATTTTCTCTTCGGCCTATTTGGAGAGATAATGCAATATTGTTGACACATCATCAGCGCACCTTTTTCTCCTCTATAATGTGGTGCTGCGAAGTTTGAAATCCGACGTTTCGATTTTGGGCAACCATCATCAACTTTGTTTTTTCTTATGGACACTACGTTGCGTTTTCACATTTTTTAATTCGCCTTTCCTTTCTGATTCCTATGATGTATCATGTGTTAAGGCTTAGTTTTGCAGTTCGGTGGACATATCGAAAAACTCGTAGCGACACGGGATTTTTGAAATCTCCACTAATCTGACAGGCCGAAACTTTTGATCTGATACATCGCGGTAATCAGAAAAAAAGCCGCATTGATTGTGAAAATCCAAGATGGCGCCATATAAGAAACAATGGAGTCGATGATGGTGGCGGAAAACCGAAACGCCGGATTTCAGATACGACCTCGTCAAAGCTATAGAAGAGGGAGAGTTGCACTAATGAAGCACCAATCATTTTGAATTACCTCGCCAAGTAAGCTGAGAAAAAAAATAAAAACGTTTTTGCAGCATTTGACTTTTTTCCGAGTACCTGTCCCACCGTTATTAATTTGTCTTATTCTGTGAATTAATGCCTATGAGGAAATGCATTTTTTTAACTAACGCAAAGAGGATGTGGTGGAAATGTACACTCCAGTCTAAAATTTCTGTTTCGAATTTCTGAATGAATTGCGTTATCTGGCGAACAGTTGCCGGGGTAACTGGGTCACAATTTAATAACCAACATACTAAAATAACTTCCAGGATCTGGCTCAAGGTGTTCTTGTACGGAGCATTTTTTAATATAAATCGTGCAGGGAAGACTTTAACTGAGTTCGCTGAACGCTAAGAACGAATGCACGAACCTACGCCAGAGTCGCGTACCAAACAATACCAATTTGCTATACGAGATTATTTTACAAATCGCGGAAACCGATCCTTTTGGCGGTATAAAATCAGATATTGTTAAGAGTTTTCGATAAAATCGCACGAATTGTTGAGAGAGGAGTTTTTGAAATTTTACGGAGAAACCTGTGAAGTAGATAATTTTGTCGGGATTCTTTTCTCTGTCGATAAATAGACCTCGTCGTCCTTGGAAATTTGACATTTTCAGCACGACCCGACCTTGGTACTACTCCTTGCTGTGTCGGAAATAGTGCTACTGCAGACAACTCAAATGATTTTTCCAGCCCTAACCCGTAGTGCTAGCTGGATTCGGGTGACCTTTGGATCTCCCAAATTATCGATAAGAATCAGTACTAACTCCGAGTACGTTCAGCAGGCACCAACTAATGCCAGGCCACGGCGTTCTATTTCTGCTCCACAATGTCCGCTCTGGCAGGAGGGGCCATCGAATATGCATTTTCTAACTATCAATGCCAAATCAATTTTGAACCTAAGTGCACCTGCTTTGCTAACGGTCGGTTTTCATAACGTAACATTTCGATCTCTCTAGAGTCTTTTTATTTACGATTAAAAAAAAATTTTCCGAAATCGATCAAAAATGAGTGTCGTGTGGTGTTGAGACACATCTATGATCCTCTGACGAGCGCAGCGCGTTCAAGGGCGTCCGAATTTTGACTGTAGTTTATTTTTAAATTTTCCTCAAAGTAAACCCGTGTTTACTTGATAAATAATTCAATATTTAGTTTTCGAAGTGACTTTCGCGGAAACTGTCGAAGAATTTCTGATGGGAAAACATCACGAGTTTGTGGTCGATTTGCGCAGGAATTTTCCCGACCAACCCTGGGGCTTCAGCCTCGTCGGTGGGGCTGATGTGAAGACGCCTCTAATCGTCACTAAAGTGAGTACCTCAGCACCTCCTACGATAAGTACAATGGATTTTTTTTGGGGTTTTTCTCCATTACTTGTGCGGGGTGTATTTAAGTAACCGCAGGAGTAGCGCAACGACCATTCTCATGCGAGATGAAAATTCCTCAATGTGCAGAGTATAATTTGAAAGCGCGCCATAAATCCGATTTAAATTGCACAAATTAGAAATATCTATAAATTAGCCATGAATTGGCCTTGTTCAATGCGGGGTGGTCATTTTGGCAATCGCCACCATCATTGAAATCGCTGGAAGAGTGAGCGTTGCACGGTCGAATTTCATTTTCTGCGAAATATTCTCAAAAATGTGAAATCGGGTCAGTTAAAAGCCAGAAAACCTGCCTGGAAGTCGGTCACGTTCCTCGTTGTGGAAAGTGAAAATTGACTATCGTGGCAGAAAACTATAGATATGGCAAGAAAATCTGTCCATAGGAAACGCATGGGCGAAGGCTGACAGTAACCAGATTCTTTTTCTTAATTGACATATTTTGACATTTTTCGGAATATTTCAGAAACTGTGACACATAGATCTACTTCCAAGGTGAATCAATATAAGTTGGTCAGATTTGGATTGTTTTGACATTGCGACTTCCCGACCATCCAGAGGGAAATGGGGTTTCTCGTTCGCACGTCATGCGCCCAATTTTCGAAAAATTTCGGAGCTGCAGCTACAGCTGCGGCAACAAAGTCTCGAGAAACTTTTAAACACACGCGTGCGATACGAATTTTTACCACACGCCAATGTCAAACGTCCAAAAATATTTTGACACTTGCGACTTCAACTAATAGCGTTAACGTGGCACGCGCCACGTTAACGGCATTGGTTGACGATTGTCTCGACGACCCATTATAATATCGAATTTTTGACAACTACTTCTGTTAGGTAGCTTTCGCATCGCCTGCCCAAGGGGTACTGCAGCGGGGCGACATTATCAGCAAAGTTGGGAATTACGACTCCAGAGATATCAGACATGAAGATGCACAAAATTTGTTTCGAAACGCTGGCAATACCGTACGCATAGTGGTGCAAAGGTAAGTCGATCTACGCGCAGGCAGTGAGAGTTGTTACGAAGACATCGCCACTGAATTATGTAGAAGGAGAGTTTGCTATATTCGCCCCAAGAAATCCGGTATGCTAAGAAGTCCGTTATATCAAGAATTCTGGTATTAATCTTGTCACTTCTATTTTCAAACTGCTGTCAAAATTGACAGCTTGTCAGGCGACAGGTAGTGACAGGTCGTGGTAGTTAGACATTTCTTTAGTGAAATGACAAATAGATAGATGGGGACTGTGTTGGAATAACAAATCGTGATTAGATGAGATATTCAGACGCAGGGCGCGCCTTCACGTTCTTCTGTGATTCTCAGAGCCTCCTAAAGGAGTAAAAAGTCCAATCCAGCATGGCTAAAAAAGTCCTGCAGACGTTTCCGAGTTTGAGGGAATTTGAAATATTAAAATTCCGCGCTTTTTGAAATTCCCAAATTGGGAGGAGGCACCTAACTTTATGGGCAGTTCCCCAAATTCTAGGGTCGATCTCCTGGGAACCCCAAGAGCCATCGATAACTCGGCTCGTATTAATCGTCTCCGCGAGCCCTGTCGGGCTGGACCGCGCGGGCTGCCCGTTCTCGTTCGGTTCCCGAGACAGGGACTCATATTCACGCTGATTCTTAGCGATTTTGACGGTTCTCCGGAACGGGGATTCTTCAAACTACATCTTGAATTGCTCAAGAGCTTCCACTAAAGCATTCAGAATCGATACGGGACACACGCCCGTGGATTGGAGCCAGAAACAGCAGCTCGAAAGCGTCGAATTTTCCCTGAAAATTCCCAAAGTGCCGGGCGGTGGCCAATTTTAGCCACTTTTGCAAACTTCAAGCCTCCGCATTTCGGAAAACCACCGAGCAATTGCGTGAAAAATACGGATCAGATTGATCGCGTCGAGGAGCGCGATCAATCTGATCGGCATCTTTTGCCGTCCATGCGATCCTGCGCTAAAATTGAAGCGTTAATAAATTTTTTTTTGCATAAAAAATTACTGAACGTTAAACAAACCCGAGACATGTCCAGCCCACGCTGTACAATGATTTTTAATGGGGGCGCTAATAAAAAATATCTGTTTGGAATTCGTCCAGCTGAAAGGCGATATAATATTATTTTTGAACTATGCAAACGATTTCTTAAAATATTTCCTGTGTAATCGCGCTTTCCCAACATTCTGGATTCCCCCGTCGTTCCGATTCAATTTGACCGTGCCATCCTCACCGGGAGTTTTCCGAATTTTCGTCTGCTCGGTCCGGGGTTCGTGCCTTATTCCGGGTGAATTGTGTGTTGTTCTAAACGTGTGGTGCCATGCCGTCATACAACAGATATTTGTGAGTAAATTTGGCATGATCCTTTATTTACACGGACCTAGTTTACTATTAGTGAGGTTTGGCTAACGAGTTAGTGAGACAAAACTGTTCAAAATCGTTTGCCGCGACATAGGAGACCTTTGGTTAAATTTAACACGCATTATTTGCGCCATGCTTTCGTTTAGGATTGCACGTGTTTGGGTTAATCGTAGTATCTGATCGTTAAAAGAATGAATTTCCCAAAGGAATTTGGGGAGGCGCGTTGGCCGTCTGGCGATGCAGATTTTAGGTACTGCGACTTTGCCTCGCCGATGGACCTGGACATACGCACAAACCCCACGGGCGAATTCCAACAGTATTTTTTTTCTGTTTTTTGTTGTGTTTGGGAACAATGCCTCACGCGCAAGTACGAGCTGCAAGCTGTTTAATAACGGCACGGAAACCTTAGCGTTTTCTGATGCTTTCTGGCAGGTGCGCCAAACATATCTATTACCTACGACGTCGTGACGGTGCATTGATAAATGCCTCCTAGTGACGCGTCGAGCGTAAATGTCACGAAACGAATCTGTCTTTTTTACTGCAGAAAATTGCTGCAGAATTTGAATGAGAATTTCATTCACCAATTAAATTCGATATTTTAACAGTGCAATAGTTCTGGCTTCTCACTGTCGCGCTCGGCCAAATCCCAGCGAATTGCAGCCATAAATTGCACTAGTGCAACTATCCAAAGCACCATTACACCGGTGCAATTCTCAACCCTAAAATCGTCTAAGTAATTTAATTTCGCGTTTTGCTTAATTTCGAATACATCACGTCCGAAGTGCTCCATTTCAATGTCTAATTTCCATTTATTGTCGAACTTCGGCATTGTACAATAGAATTGGATTTAAACAAAATCGCTGGAATCGAAAATATTGTTGGCTCCAGATAAACTCATTAAAAACACGCCCTCATGGTTTATTAATAGACTATTTTCCACGTCTACCAGAGCATTGTTATGAAAGCACTTATCCCTGGAAACATTTCATTCTGGACCACATGAATACTTGATATTTTAAGCGGTTTACAGGTTGTCTGTTCAGTGACCCATTGTCACCGTGGCCTCGTCTTGAACGACTACTGATTGCTACTGGCCCAGACATCGTCACCTCCGTTTTTTCTGTATTTTTCGCTCGATTTTCGCTCGCGATTCGCAGGCAAAAACAAGAGAAAAAATGTAAAAAATTAAAAAAACAACAAAGAAACTTAAAAAAGCGGGTTTTCAAGTTTCATCTTACAATCCAAACAATTCCCCTCTTTGAAAAGATATAATTCAAATGGCCTTCGATCGAGCAGATCCAGATAGCGCTTAAGGCATTCCGGTTTATTTTAAACCGTTCGATTTTTGGTCTATTTGTAAACTTGTCTGACAGTTAAATCTTTCCCGTACGCACAAATGTTACAACACTTCTCCTTGAGTGCTTGATAATGTGATGAAATTAACACTTAAAACACATAGGAAGTGCGATTCGAGGAGCGGCTTTTGCTTCCGCAGTCTTTACCTTAAAGTATCAAATTCCAAAGGTATCCTAATTAGGGTAATTAGAGAATTATTAAGGGAATAATTAGGAGAACAATTGAGAGAAAAATTAGGAGAATAATTAAGAGAACCATTCAGAGAATAATTGGGAGAATAATTAGAAGAATAATTAGGAGAATAATTAGGAGAATAATTTGGGAGAATGATCAGCATATTAATTAGGAAAAAATTCGGAAAATAATTAGCGGAGCTAATACCAAGACCTAAACGTCCAAGGAACTTCAGTCATTTTTCAAATAGCACGTGGTGCGCTGTAGATAAGTGCGCCTCACCACTTCTGATCGGTATAGGTGGTATCTGCTCGCCCTACGGTGACAAAATGGCGAATTGTCTCCAATGCGCGGCGCATTAATGGTCCTCTGCTTTAGTTTCATATCTGTTCCTCCTTCATTACAAGTTAAACCACGGTTACTTACTTTTTTGCAGAGAAACAGCACCACGTCACAACGCAAGCACTGGCTCCTCACGAAATAGCTCCCATTACAGTCCCTTGTCTGTCTCTCCAAATCTTTCTCCAAGGGGTCCTGGCCTTAGTCCATCAGGTAAGTTGCCGCCAGAACGGCCTCTGACAGCGCGAAAGGCGCATTCCCGCCGTGGGTGGGTCACCCTGGGGAGTAACCCGTCTAGGTGGTCCACCCTGTACTATATTGCAGCCCGAAAGGTGGACCGCCCTGTATTGTACCGCAAATACCTTCCAAATTAGTCGTTTTCCGTCTGGTTCTAGGGGAACCTCGCTCGACTTCTGATTAGCTGAACTGTTGGAATATTCAAAGAGTTGCAGGTTTGCGCCGCAAATATCTGTTTCACGTTGTCGATTTTTGCAGGTTACAGCCCAGGAGGCTCCATTGGCGGATCGGCCCTTACTCCGGTGTATACCAACCCCTTAACCCCCATCGACAATCACTACTTCGAAATATACGAATACGGCCATCCGAGAAGACAAGAAGAGAATGGTGATATTCACGTCACGAAACAGGTAAATTACGAATTTATACTGATATTTACAACCTAAAATTATCCGCGGTTGCATAAGTTCGGCAGTTTTGGCTAAAATGCTTTGTTTACCTACCAAATAGATCTATTGGAAAACCTCCAGGTAATGTCACAAGCAAGGTCCATTTATTTATATACTCTGTTACTGAATTTATGCACTTCAAAATTAAATGGCAGAATTTTATTATAGTTCATGGAGTTGCCTGAAAGATACTGGGTATCGATTTGTGGGGCTCAACCGCGGGGCTCCCGGTAATTGGGGGTTCTAGAATGCGCCGTTTGAAAGTTTGAAAAGAACTGACCCCTTTGGAAAATTTTTTCCACCGCTTATTTGACAAGAAAACTAATAATTATCGACACTTCATCCGTGCAACCTTTCCTCTTTCTTCCCGTGGAGATGTCTCACATCAAATCCGACGTTTCGTTTCACGGCGACCATCGCCAATTTTGTTTTTTCTCACGGGCGCCATCTTGGACTTTCCCACTCTCGGATTCGGTCTTCTCTTCTGAATACTACGACGCATCACAAGCTAAGTTTCAGTCTTGCCATTTATGTGGACATCGGCAACGATCTTTTTGCTAAAAATTTTCGGATATGATTGTTGGTGTTTGCGCCAAACTGGCAGCCCGAACCCCGACGTGTGACACGTCACAGTAACCAGAAAAAGAGGCCGAATTCGAAAATGGGAAAATCCAAGATGGCGCCCGTGAGAAAAAACAAAATTGGCGATGGTCGCCGTGAAACAAAATGTCGGATTTGAAGTGTGACATCTCTACGTGAAGAAGGAGGGAAAGTTGCACTGATGAAGCGCGAATCGTTTTGTGTTACCTGCGCGCATGAGCTGGGGATAACTAAAAATGTAAAAATTAGCCGGAATTTTACACTTGGAATTTAACATATTCTTGGAATATCGCCTGAGAAAAATTCCAATTTCATTAACAGTAGCTGTGTACCTTAATGAACATGCCCACGCGCTAGTCCCAGTAATTATCCGCCATATTCATGACACCTTGCCTACGTAAATTTTTCTCAACATCCGAAAATATTATGCTCTTAATACCTCGATGCCAATCCGAATATCGGCGAGTCAGTTTTGAGGGAATATCGGTCCAACTTGGTGCTTAAATTCAGCCATAAAATATTGTGCGTAAGTGCATAAAGTGTTGTGAAATCTCTGAATATGATTCTCTCCAGAAGTGCATCCAGAGAGCAATTTTCCTACAATCAACCAGCAGAAACAGCTCAAGCATGGGTAAAAGGGACCTAATCGCGTTGGAATTTTCTCAGTTTCCATCAAATTTTTTTGCGATTTTCTCAGTACTTAGGTGCAGATTCTCCGATCTGTAGTGCTAAATCATCTGCTGAGTAGACATCCGCCGAGTGTTGAACTAACCAATTTGCGTCGATGACCCGCCATTATTATAATTCAGTGCCCTGCTTTTAAAATCTAATTATAAACTAATTTTGTTAGATGTTTACGATAGCCCCAATGTTGTTTCGCAATTTTTCAGCTTCTCCGCAAATGCTTCCTTGAGAGCTGCTAGTAAAAACCACAATTCAGATTTATAATGTTGGGCTTACACAAAGGAATAACAAAGTTTTGAAATTATGGCCGCTTTTAAAAATATACTAGCAAGAAGAAAAAGGTTTGTATTTTTGAACTGGGAACAATAAACTTGGGAAGCCAAATAACTTAAAAGTTAAATGGCAACAAGGGACGTAATAAAAAAAAAACAAGGCTGAAATAAAACTAAAAACTAACAGCTGTTTCTTAACAAAACGCTCTTTCCAAGCGAAGAAAAACGCAACGTGCTAGAAACGGTGTAATACATAGTATGCGCGCTGGCCGTCGCGCTCACCCGATCTGTCCCCATCAGATTATTATTTATTAGGATTTTCTACATTTCCCCCAAACTGCAAGATTGAACCTCAACTTGCCGAAAGTAGAAAAGAAGTTCAAAGTAAAGTACTTTTGGTACCGCCCTTCACAGGCAATCATCGTTCCTCTCCTCTTCATTCGTAATCGTATTCCTCCCATGTTTATCGCCATGTTTGTACCTGTGTTCCGTCATTTGTTATAGCCGTACCGCACCACCCCTCTCGTACTCCCTGGCGCTAAAGTGAAGAGGGAACCCGGACCGACTGAAAGCTACCTGCGCCATCATCCTAACCCCAGTGTGAGAGCACCACCAGTTCATCATCTTGACCATGGTCATAAGGTACTGCGGGTTAAGCCTATATACCCTTCACTAATTCGTATTGTAACGTAATTCATTTTAAGACTAACTGGAAAAGCGTGATCAAGTGTAATTAGTCGTTACAGGGTAATACAGGGTGTCTCAGGAAGGCCTGAACTAGAAGAGAAGTAGGTACCACAAGTTCTTCGGATGAAAATAGGTCGATTGGACGCGATTTTCCAATGTACTTGCGCTTCATTCGCGCGCCGAAGTCGCACGAAAAAGTAGTGCGACAATCCCCCATCTACCGGGCGGACCAAAAAGTTCTCCGTGACTCGTTGGCATCATCGTCTGGAGGAAAGTCGAGTTAAATCGGTCTATTTGGATCTGCAAAGTTCGGGGGCCTTCTTTTGACCGCCCTTCTCTGGAACACCCTGTATTCCTCCGCGATCAGTCAACTGTGCGTTTCGCCACATATTTTGTTACTTGTTGAAGGCAAAGAGCACAGTTTTAACAGATTTTATTTTTTACCACAAATCAAACTTATTTTCGATAAAAATACGACTGCCAGATGTTCGCATAACAGCCGCAAATAGATCGAAGGTTAGAATAAACAGATACGTAAGTACATCCCAAAATGTTTATTTCAGAATGAGAAAAAAAAGGATTTTTCGTTTTTCTATTACATGAGCTCGTGCGTAGAACAAGCATGCGCGTATTTTCGAAGCGAAAAACCCTAAAAAAAAAGTTCAGATCCGGCGGATGGCCGTCATGAAGCGACAAAATAAGGAAAAATTCTCCTTATTTTTAACCGTTACAGAATTTTCTCCCTCTGCACGGGTTTTCCTCTTAATTTGGAGGGGAGACGGTCCACCCCCAACTTCATTCTATTCTAATGGAAAGCTATATACTCTGCCATCTGACACTCCTTTAGGGCGCAAAAAGGGATTGAAAGCAATGACTAAATATTTTTTTCGAAACTTAATCGCATTTTTTTAAAAATATTTTTCTATAGTACGGCAAGGCCTCGTTGTGCTTTAACGCATGAATTTTTCCCGTAGGTGCCAAATATGCGCGAAAATTGTTTCGCAGTTCGCAATGTTATGAGTCATTGATGAGTGCGTTGGTCACTACAAAAAAACCTATTTTGATTTAAATGAAAATAAATTGCGATTGCGATTTTTTTTAGTACTAATTTTAGGTTGAGATGAGACTTGAATGTAGCAAATAACTAAAAATAAAAAAAAGAGAATAAAAAAAAACAGTAAAAAATTAAAATTGAAAAAAACTATATATTTTTTACTTTGAAGTTAAAAGCAAAAATTTTAATTGAATGTTGATTTAGGGCAGTCATTGGAAACAGTGAGTGTTTTGAAAAAAAAAAAATTGAAAATTGAGCATTAATTCAGGAACATCACAAAATGATGAAGGGGCAACATTTTTTATTTCATCTGCACATCTTGGGTTTAGACAATTTTAATCTGCGGATTTTTTATTTTTTGTAGATTGCACACTCAGTGTTAGACCGAATAAGTACGGGGGATCCAAATAAACAGGTTAATATATTTTTTTAAATGATGTGATACACAGTGTCTTCCGCATGAATCTTTTCTTTAGTGGCATGTTTTATGCATACATTACATCATACGAAATTCCGCATTACCGCACCATGCGAACACCCTCTTGTAACACCAGAAAAACTTTCCCGTAATAAATGTATCACTTTTAAATTAACAGCTCACAAATCTTACATCATATTACGTGTATGTAACAATCATTACGATGACACTGGACTGAAGCGCATGCAGATTCGATTTATGATCTTATTTTTTTTTGTAATCGGCCCTTACCACATTTGCCCATTTAACACTCAGTTAAAACACCAAACGACAAAGGCATTTTTTGAAATTGAACGAAATGATTCAGGCCCGTAGGAGCAATTTTTCTTTAAGCCGTACAATACAGAAAAAAGTAAAAAAAAAATTAGGCCTAAGTGGCATTTGCCAACAAAGAGCTTAAAAATTTCGAAGAATGTTATCAATTATTAACTGGACTTCTTGTGGAACGCAACAGTCGACACTAAACTTCCTATCCACACCATTTTTAGTTGTAATCCGGAAAACACCGCTGTGATTTCAAAACCGTCATTCGCGTTTCATAAACCACCACAAATATTTCAGCACTATTACTTACACTTCATAAACCACTGAGGTGATTTCAGCAATGCCACTTACATTTCACAGACCATCGCTGCGATTTCAGCACTATCACTGGCGTTTTGTAAACCACCGCTGCGAGTTCAGCACTATCACTTGCACTTCGTCCACCGTTTGTCCCGGTTTCGGCGTAATCGTTCGGACTTTTGCATGTGTCATTTTCATTTCAGAATGTCAGTAGCATGTCGGAAATGTTCCTCGAAAGCAATTTCAGAATGGTTGAACGGCGGAAAAGCTCCAAATCGAGGCAAAACGTTCGGTTAACTGATATGCCGAAATCGGAACGGCGGTTGCTGAAATTCGGCCCTTCATTCGTGAAATTCAAATGACAATTCTGAAATGCGTGTGACTTGTCGGGAAATAAATGTGATGCTTTCTGGACTACATCTGGAAATGGTGTAGTGCTGTTTGTGAACCCTATAATGTTGTGTATAACTACACAGTTATGGCGTGTGGATAGATATACGTTAATGTAGTATGTAAATCCGTTTTTTATTAACGTTTTAGATGTGGCTGCTAACGTCTCGGACAATTTTATTAGTTTATTTCGGGATTTCTATTAACTGACGATAACTGCGTAAATTTCTCAATTTGCATTCAGTTTTGTTGGCTTGTCGGGAACCCTAACGCTTCGTAACAGGTTCTCGAGGGGCTCTATCGACCAGTGTGCCTGTTTTACATGCGTCTTGTGTCCCGTTCTCATGTTTAACACTCAGGGACGAAGCGAAAAATTCTCGCTAATTATTCTGTAAAGTCATGTTTTTAATACGGGGTGTCAATGACGTTCGTACTCACACCCTCCTTCACCCATTGGATCCGGCACGGTCTTCGAGACGACTGCTGTAGCGCCACTTAGGGGGCTCGTTTTGACGCATGCGTGTGGTAATGGCACCTCCACCGTCTAACGTCTCTTCCGATCAATTGATCAATCAGTGAATAAGCATATTTTCATTTTCGATAAAAATCAGCCAAAAAGCTTAAAAACCCGCACGTTTTTATCACTTAAGATTATTACTTAATTTAATTACCTAAAATTATTACTTAATTTTATTACTTAAAATTATTACTTGATTTTATTACTTAAAATTATTACTTAAGATTATTACTTAAAATTATTACTCAAACTTATTATTTGACTGTATTGCTCAAATGAAAAAATATTCAGTTGTATAAACTTCCAGGTGGTGCACAAGCAATTTAATTCTCCGATCAATCTGTATAGCGAACCCAATGTGGTTGACACTATTCACAGGCAAACTGGAGTACATGCGTAAGTACCATTTATGTTTCATAATTATTTCTACATATCATTACACGCCATGCGAACTAATTAATTATGCTAATTTAATTATGTACATATCCAGCTTCATGCGTCGTATAACTGAAAGAAAACTGTTCAGAAGTTTTTGTTCTCACCTTTAAACTACTCACCAGGAATAAAAATCGTGAACTTTTATATGAAGGTTTGCGCCCCATTCAACGGCCTCATCCGTAGAGAATTTTATTCAAGTGTAACTCAGTTTCAAATTACAAATCTAATTTTCAACTTCCACCAATTGAGAATTGCCGAGTTAATTGGGAACCGCAAAAATTAATGCGACTTCTGGTGGGCAAAGTGCGAAGCGAGTAACTGACAGTTATGACATATATATATATATATATAATTCTATTTGAGGGTATAAGTTATTCATTTGTTTTCGTCACGTGGTTAAGACGCAGCAGCGCCACCATCGGTAGTTTTGGTTCTCAATCTAGATTTTACAATATCTTAAAATTACGATTTGAAATTTTTGGTATTTTAATCATGAATATGCACCTTACACGTCAGACACCAACTGTTCGATTGTATGATTCGTGTCTAATATCTATGTTTTCTTGATTTTGCAGCCGGCTAACAAGGCAAGTAGACTATAGGCATTAATAATTTTGGTTCCATTTGTTAACTAAGTTATGAAATGAAGGTACCTGCTTTGATTATGTAACTAATTACGAAATGGAAGTTTAACCGCCAGTTTCTATAAAAAAAAAAAATCGTCAAATGTCAATTTCGCTTAGCGTCAATCACCGTCAAATCAATCAAAAGTTTTAAGTTTTGACGGTAAAATAGAAATTTTTGACAGATTTTTGACTTTGACAGTTCACTTTCTTTGAAATCAAATTATTTAGAGTTTTATTATTATTATTATCTGGGAAAAGAGTAGCGCAACACCTCGTAGATCATATTCAATAAAGTACCGTATCTGTACAAGGTGCCCGTTTTTGGAGCTCTACCATGCGTCTCTCGCAAACCATAAACGATACCAGGTCGGTTAAACTGGGGCAAAGTTGCGCAATTTGGTGCTTGAGCATGTGCCGTTTGAAAATTTGAATAATTATGATGGCTTTCGGAGGCATTCGGATAAAAACGAAATTTTGGAAATATTTTAATTTTCTTTCAATTTATTCAGCAAGGTAATGCAAAATGATTGACACTTCATCAGGGCAACTTTCCCTTTTCTAAAATGTGACTAAGTCAAATTTTGGACCCGACGTTTCGCTTTCGGCAACCATCATCAACATTGTTTTTTTTCTTGCAGGCGCCATTTTGGATTTTCGCAGTTTTGAATTTAGCCTTTTTCCTGATTTCATCAAGTATCACATATTAGTCGGCCAGTTTAGTGGAAATATCAAAGTTCCTGTTTTTCCAAGAGTTTTTCCATATCACTTTTAATATTCTTACTAAATTCTAAGATTGACTCCTGGCATGTGACACGTCACGGTAATTAAGAAAAAAGGCCGAACTCAAAAATGTGAAAATCCAATATGGCGGTTGTTGGAAAAAATCAAAATTGATGATGGTTGTCGAGAATCGAAACGTCGGATTTCAAATCTAATATCGCCACGTTGTAGACGAGGAAAAAATGCACTGATGAGGCGTTAATCATTTTGATTTACCTCCACAAATTAGCTGAGGAAAGTACAAAAACTTTTTTTTTAAGTTCGCTTTTCTCTGGACGGCTCCGAAAGTTAACGGAACCCTTAAAATTTTGGTACTGCATATTCTTGAAGTCCCACCTGCGCAACTTTGCCCCAATTCAACCGACCTCGTATATTTCGTTGATAAATGACCATCACACTTATTTACCTACTTACCTAGTTCATCGGTGTTTAGTGTAAGCAACAATAACTGTTGTTATAACATAACTTTGCTGATTATACTACTTAAAATTATACCAACGTAATTTCAGCACAGAAAAGCTTGAAACACTTAGTGCCCGCTTTGGTGTTCGGTGTTCATGTATTGTTTAACACTGAGCAGCAATAACTCATTTGAACGTTCTATCTTACAGCGCTCCAAAGAGAACGGTAAAGTTCAATCCTGCTGAGAGCGAAACCTACAAATATCTTAAAGAAGAAGAAGATATGGCTTCCTACTCGGGGTACACAGCACCGGTCCAAGAAATCACAACAGCCCCTCAAAGCAAAATATACACCCCCACCAAGGTAACAGATATTCAATGTTTGATTAAGACCGCTTAGCTATCTCCCTATGGCTGCTTTGCTTATTGAAGGTGATTCTTGCATTTTTCTACTTTCTACCTACATGAAAGAAATAATTCACTTTGCATGTCCCGCTCATGGCGAACTTTCGGCCCTTACAGACACTTACAAGTCTTACAGATTATTATGTTTTATTAGTCTTTTACTTATTAATTAAGGGTATTTGAAGCATACCTGCTTGCTGTGTCATCCGATATGCTCCTTAATTTACCTCGCAAGTAACCCTCAACAGTATGGATTGCACAATGAAATATAAATGAAATGCATAGACCGAGTGAACCTTAAACGGACACCCTGTATATAAATTGGGATTCACGATATAAAAAAAAGTGTTTTAATTCCATGTAATTGAATTTCCTCTTTGATTCAATAACCGCATCGTGTTTGCATGAGGTCATTTACATGTGCATAACACCTGTGCTGTATATCATACAACAGTGACCGACTAAATCATGGAATAAATTCGACGGGAAGTCAGGCAACGGGGGAAATTTTCATTTCGAATGCGCCGTTTCATAAATTTGGAAATACACCGGGCGGCCCAGTAAAATTGTCATCCGTTGACGTCGTGACTATTACGTTCACCGTGCTGTATATGTAGATTTTATGGGAAGAAGTGCGCAGGGCAAAGTAAAATTTGGGAGTCTCGGCGATTTTCTGCTGCGACCTGTGAGTTTAGATCGAATTTACTGCGTAATTTATCTGTTCACTGTGTATTGTGTCAAATAAGTTCTATAGGGTGTTGAGGGAAATGTTCGTTTTTTTTTTTGGTTTCTAGGTGTACACCATCCCTCGTAGAATGTATTAAATTGTATGTATTAAGTGATTTGTGGAAACTTTTATTTATATTCAGTATCTTTTCACACCGCTTCCTGCTAATGCATTATTGGTTTGAGCTTAATAAAACCAAACAATTCAATTACGGTTTTCAGCACCTTTCTTAGTCCCTCGGGCATCCTTTCTAACCCCCCAATCCTCCCAAGTAATCCTCTATTGGTTTCCACCAGGCACCTGTTTATTGCAACGCACAAAACTTTCACTTAGCACACTTCGCGTACACCGTCCTATATCAAAAGTCTCAAGATAATTCTGAGAAATTCTCTCACGAGAAACAAAGTTTTAAATCTGAGCGAAGCAGGGCCGTACGCAGCCTAATCTGATCCATTATGAGGCGTTCGTGCCATTTAAATTCAGTGCCTGTCTGATCGGATAGAGGTGACAATCGGGAGTGTTGGGGTAGAGCATTGCACGCTACCCCTACTGACTGATATCAGTGACAATGATGAATTTGGTCACTTCGAATTGTGACAAAGTGGTGAAGGCACTTTTTGAATTTGGGCCCTTCACGGAACGGACGAACTCTTCAAACTCTTGCATTTCACTTGAAAAAAAAATCTGGCGCCTTCGCCATTTTTTTACGATCGCAAAATGGCGAATGCGTCATTTGGAAAAGCAACAACTCCTGTATGGAACGAAACTAATTGAGATAACTATAACATTAGACGTAATAATAAAATGGACGCGTAGATATTAACTCAGCAGATATTGATGAAATTCTTATTATGACCGAATCTCACAGCCACTAACACCTTCAGCAATGGCGTAAAAATTTTCCCCACAAATTGTTTTTTTTTGCCCATTTTAGAAACAGCAACCTCTCGTAGTTAACCAAAACAATCCGGCGTATTTAACTGCAATTGGCAATAATCCTGAAGTCATCCAGCAGAGCGGTTCCTTCAGAAGACTAATGATGTCCGTTCTTCCTGGAAGCAACTTCTAAAAGTATTCGAATCAACTATTGAGGTGCTATTTGGTTTACAATTGAGTAAAATGTGGTAAAATTGATATGATTTTTTCGTTTAAGAAAATAAATGCATATTTTTATTGTACGAGAAATCCAATTCCGAGAAATACGACGGATATTTTAGAAATGTTCGTTATCAGCTGTTATAATTTCTAATAAATTCGCTTTTGAAACTCACAACCGATAAAAGCGATTTGAGCCATTTGAGAGTCAGAGAACTGCAATTACATCGTTTTTCCTCGGTATTGAGTTTCGAAGGGTCAACACGAAAAAATGAGAAGTTTAGCTCGTAGTGTACTAATGATAATCGCAAATTAAACTTATTCAATTAATAAACACTTTTCGATGTTGTTAATGTTGTGACAATTTTAGTTCGTTAAATTTTGTTTCAAGGTTTAAATTCGAGTGTAAATCTAGTCAGAAAATTAGCCAGTAAGCTGTTTTGGTTCTCACTGTTCTCGAGGTACGATATCGGTACTGCTGAACAGGGTGAAGGAGAAACATCGTATGTAACACCATTAACATCATTTATCTGCGCAGGTCCAACAATGGCACGTTTGCACCTTATATAAATAGCTGTAAAATATTTATCTTATGTATTGTGCAGAAATATATTTATTTATTGTATTACCATGTTATTATCGTATTATAGTATTTATTTCAGAGAGGGCTTATTAATATAAAGTTTAATGTAAAAATGAGGATTGTTCATAATGTATCTGTTTACAAAGCTGGCAAAATAAAATATATTTATCTAATGTGGCGTTTGAGTCCGTTTCCGAACCATAAAAATGAGTGCATAAATTATGTGAGGCACTCGGAAAACTCCTTGTCCCAATCCCTGAGGAATGACAGTTTCGAGAACTGTCATTCTTGTCACATGAATGTTACTAAAATGGCCGTCGTCCCGTGTCTTTTGGAACGGCAACGGATCTGCAAAATGTACTGTCAGGCTAAGGAGCATTCCAATCAACCCTGGAAAAAGCGGATTAAAAAATCCCCAAGACCCCAAAAGCGCTTCGGGATTCCCAATGTGCCGATTTTCGATGTAATGGAGTGATATTGATCGTGAATACTTCAATGAAGGGCCTGGATCATCGGGAAAAATTTTTTGTGGCTTCCATTGAAGAATATCCTCAAAACCGCAAAAATCGGCTACCAATGGCACGCCGTATCTCAAAAAGTAGAAGAGATTTTGCAGATGCTTTTATGTAATGCCATGGAGCGCCTCGAGACGATTAATTTGATCTATTGTTAAGACAGTTGCGACGCGTGTTCCCGAGATATCGCTGTTTAAAATTTGAAAATTGACTGAATCAACGTTTTTCATGTTTTCTGTATTTCGTCTACATATACCCGCGACAACCGCAAAGCTCGAATATTGCTAAAGTAAGATGTAAAAAAAGGCTGAAGGTATAAAAAAGAACAATAATGTCGACTCAGCATGTAACTTTATGAATATTCTTTGTTGATCTGCCGCCCTATCAGCAACCTCCGAATCTCAGTGGTTCCCCCTCCTATATCTAAAAGTTTAGCGTCCCGCAACAACCTGCCAGCAGGGTAATCGTTGATATACCCGTTGCCTCCTGCAATAAAGACACTTGCTCTGTTAACTCGTTTTTGAGGAAAATTGCACATTTAATTCATAGATGCGTTGAATAGAGTGTTACCTAATATTTGGATAGCATCCAGAGCCATCTGTGTGGCCTTCTCGGAACAAAACAGGAATACACCTGCGCAGTCCTTGCTGTTCACTCTCCCATTATCACACGCTCTGGCAACACTGTACAGGTAACTGCGGCAAGCAGAAAGAGACACGTGCATGTCGGCTATTTTACCCTGGAAATTGAACGTGTGGAAATTTATTAAGTAGTTGAACACCCAGTATATTTACCTGAATTAACTGAAACTCCCCAATTCTTTTGTTAAACTGTTTACGCACATGCGCATACGAAAAAGTTACATCGCAGCAAGCCTGCAGTATTCCTACGGAACTTGCTGCCAAGATCAATCTTTCCAGATCTAATCCACTCATTAGCACATAGACCCCTGAAATATCGTTTTAATAGCAAGGCCGTTGGTCCACATAAATCGAAATCCAACCTTTATTTTCCGCCCCAAGGATGTTCTCCTTGGGGACTTTACAGTCTTCAAAAATAAGTTCTCCCGTATTCGAACCCCTCATCCCTAATTTGTCGAGCTTAACTCCACTTCTGAACCCTTCGAAGTCCTTTTGGATTATAAAGGTTGTGATGCCGTGTTTAGGTTTTGCGTTTGGGTCAGTCCTGGCATACACCTAAATAGGTATGTGCACAACAAGGCAGGTAAGCGCTGCTTTTCCTCTCGCAAATGATTTGACCAGGCGGCATTCGAGAGAGTAAAGTGCACTTTCTTCCAATAATGTATTTGTCAAAAAAAATTATTTTATCTTTTTATGAAGGAAAGAAAATTCTTTCTTCCCTAGGGACAAAAAGTTTTTTTTCCTAGGAAGTAGAAGTTGCTTGTTTTTTTAGAAAATGGAGTTTTCCTTTCTCAATTGAGGCAGGAAAACAATTTTTTCAAAGAACAATTATTTTCTCCCTAGGGACCAAAAGAGCTGTTTTCCTATACTAAATGAGAGAGGAAAGTTCTACTTTTTGTGTGATGGTATAAAATTAGTTACCACTAAAACATCGGCATCAGGTCCATTGGTAATCCAAAATTTAGTGCCGTTTAACACATAATAGTCTCCCTTCTTCTCGGCCTTCAATCGGAGTGATACAACGTCGGATCCAGAATTTGGCTCAGACATTGCTAGGGCGCCAATGTGCTCTCCTGAACACAGCTATAATTGTAATTATAAGCGATATAAATATAAATAATATAAATATAAGCAATATAAATATAGAAAATTGTAACATTGATGAAAAACTACCTTTGGTAAATACTTCAGTCCCTGCGCCCTGCTGCAATTTCTGTGTAGTTGTCCGAGGCACAAATTTGAATGCGCCAAATAGGACAAAGCTATGGCTGGACATGCCCTGGAGAGTTCTTCCACAATAATCACTTGATCTAAATAGCTACCATCCGATCCACCATATTCACTTTGTGCTGTAATACCTGCAAAATTTGGTAATAAAATACAATTATTTATTTTATTTTTATATTTATTTAACTTTTATGTTTATTTAATTAATACTACTGAGTGGCTCATTTAAAATTCGAAATTAATCAATTCTGAAGCTGTGAAGAAAAGGAAACAGGAGAACGGCACTTGCCCTACGCAATGCCGCCGCCAATTACTTTACCTAACGCTCCGAGATCCCCAAGTTTCCGCCAAAAACTTCTTAAGTTGTCGAAGTTGTTTTTCTTGTCTATTTCGTACGCCAATGGCGCCAATTCCTTTTGAGCAAAATTAAAGATGGTTTCTCTAAGCTGAAAATTTGATCATGTTCCAACTAATAATTGCAATTCTCTCTTGTACAAATATCAAAAATCCTCGAATAATAATCTAATGTAGAAAAATCTGGTGAAGGTGCCGGCCAACGCATGTGTCAGTCGTCGGAAATCCATTTATTTGGCGAGATTCCCTAAGATGACAGACATTTCAACTTTTCCCCTGTCACGAGGTGAAGTTGTCATATTTGAAGCTCGACGTTTCGATTCGCCGTGACCATCATCAACTTTACCTTGATGGTTGCCTGCAGGATATTTCCATCAAACCGCAATAGTCAACCTTAACATCTCACACATCACTGTGATCATTAAAGAAATCCGAATTTCGAAATATTTAAATCCAACATGGCGCCCGTAGAATAGACAAAGTTGATGATGGTCGTCGAGAAACGAAACGTCGGATTTCAAACATGCCATCGCTGAGTTGTAAAAGAGGAAAAGTTGCATCAATGAGGTGTCAATAATTTTTAATTACCTCGCCAACTATGCTGAGGAAGAAATAAAAATGTGCAAAAGCAGTTCTGACCCCGGACACACTGTACGAGGTACGAAGCACCCCCCGCGTCAATGGGGAAAAACATGGGTTGTGACTGCGACATTTCCAATTACAGAAAAGCAAAAAGTGCCTAATGAATATCATGGTATTACAGGGTGGTACTTGCCTGAATTTGCTCTTGTGTCAATCCGAATACATGCTCGTCGATGGGGTAATACTGCGACACATGCCTTCTTTGAGCCCCATTTATTACCCCATTGCATTTGTTAGTATTTCTAAAGAATAAACTACAGGCCCTCTTAGCCAGTTCCATTGTAGTACTGTTCATGGGGATCTGCTCCTTCTTATCCAAGATACGCGTTAGCCTGAGTAATGAACAATAATACTATCTTATCGATGCTCTCCTAAAGGTTCGTCTTTACACAATTTCAAAGTAATAAACAACGCTATCTTTTGAATTTGAAACACGAATACATTATCAATTATTATCGTTTGGACGTTCTATTGTCGCAATTTAAAAGAGTTTTTGCATGAACAAGTTCCCTGTATGTTTTGTCAAGCGAGCTTTCAGGACGACTTACTAGACAAGTTATAGTTAACGGTAACTGACCAAACCTCCCGAACCACGTATTATACATGTGGCGAATGAGGTTTCATATTCACTAACACACTTACTGTACATATTGTTACTTACTAAAACACTTACTAAAGCACTTACTTTTACTTACTAAAACACTTACTATCACTTACTAAAGCACTTACTTTTACTTACTAAAACACTTACTGTCACTTACTAGCACACTAGTCAACTATAACACACTCGCGTACACGGGGTGGTCCTACGTGGTGCGGCAACTATTGAATTTTTCATTTTAGTTGGCACATTGACGTTCGTAGGATCCTTGAACAATACCTGCAGCTAGCTGAAGAATATTCTTTGACTACAAAGGGAAGTTATTATTTCGTTGGGATTACCAATCGCCTCCATTAATACACTCATTGGTTAAAGAAATATTAACGAATATGCTACCGTAGCGTAAGTGAAAATTGACGACAATCCCACGTGCTTACGGCGCATGCTGTTAGGCGAACATAACACCTATATGAGGTCAAAATATGACGTAGCGTTTGGACGAGCTGACGCATGACGTTTGGATCTACTTGCCGCGAGGGCCTGGGTATATTCAATCACTAAATTCGTATCAAATAACGATTATATTACCAAAAAGCCGGTGGGTAATTACATCCTTATAAATATGAGTATAAAATATATCACATCCGTTCGCTTTTGGCCCAAAAAAGCAATTTACATAACGTCGTGTTGAGATAGGTCTCCGTACCAATAAGAGTTGAAGCTTATATAAAAAAAAAGTCGAGAGTAAAATAATACGATGGCGCAGGCGCCAGTGAGGTACTATGATGGCGCAGGCGCCACGCCAAATGCTGAAATAAATACGTTAATAATAGTGACTAAAAACACGCAAATGGTGGTGGCATTGTTGACTTTGTTGGCCACGCAGAGCGACTTTTCGTCCTTGATGTTGTACGTCGCGTTCCAAATTAGGCCAATGCCAACGGCGACCTACAAAAAGACAAAAGTCCCATTAAAATTGCTCAATTCCAAATTTTCTATTATAAATCGCAGAAACTGGTACTTACTTGCAAAAACAAACTAATGGAAATTAATACCAAACTCGGATAATAATACGGATGATTTCGAAAGGTCTCCAGGACGTATCTCAGTTGATTCGCATTGGCGGAAAATAACGCTAAATCCATCATGCCCTGTGCCAGAGTCTTCTTATGTTGATAGACGTTCAAATCAGGAATTGATTCAGTCGCTAGAATTCATTTTGCGACTTAGAAATACGAGAAGTGTTAAATGTACAATTAATTTTACTTGGAGAAGATCCAAACTCCAAATCGTAGCCCCACGGGCGGAAACCAGGGCTTTGAGGAAATTCGGGACGGTGAGAAGGCGGTTTTGGAACTTCTGCCGGAGGCTGCGGCTCATCTGGTTGGACACCACCCGCATCTGCGCCTGCCCTGTTTACATCAAAAGAATTTCGAATATATTTAAATGTAGCTGGACATTGAGGCCACATCTAAGCACTGCATGGTGCGCACCCCACATAATAAGGATATCACACGATGCGCACTCCACACGATACGGATATCGCATGATGTGCACTGCACATGATATGGATATCACACGATGCGCACTCCACATGATACGGATATCGCATGATGTGCACTGCACGTGATATGGATATCACACGATGCGCACTTCGCATGATACGGATATCACATGATATAAAAAAGTGGATGGTTAGCTGACACTTTGACATTAATTTGCTCATCAAATTAGTATAGACAGATAACGGAATGTGATTATTATGCGAAATCGATGCGTTAGCCCTACGATCACGCACTTGCCTACATTCCAAAATGCATCAAATATAGATAGAATTACCTAGGGGTTATGCTGGGAACGTGCGGTTCTACATCTTCTGGATCTTTTGGTCTAGTCGGCACAAACTCAACTTCGGGATTCCCAGATTCATTTGGTTTTTCTAAAATAAAGTTAAAACTAAAACTGGGCAGTGCGACTAAGCAGATTTTGACTACTGCACGGTAAGTTTGACTTTACTTGCAACTTTGATTTTAACACACACGAATAATGAATTAAATTACCTAAAAATCACTTAGAAGTCGCATAGAAGTTACATAAAATTCACTTTTACAAATCTTTCCGAGACACATTTCACCGGAATTATTTTGACACGTGCATTACCTTCATTATCACCGTTGCTAAAAAACCCATCATCCACGCCAGGATAAGGACGATTCACGACTTCTCTATCGTCGACTTCTTCGTCCGTCTCAATTCGCGCCAGAGGGGCCCCCTGACTATCCGTTCCAGACAAGAGCGGCTTCGAAGGAGACGGACTTCGGCTTCTGTTAATGTTATTTGGAGGTGTTCGCAGCATATGGGTGTTTGGGGTATTTCGCCTAATTATAAATACCAATACAGTGACATTTCGGATAATAATCTATAGCCACATGATGGGGCAGTAGGGCCTATTGTCGAAATTTAATGATCGCATTAAGGCAACAGTTGCGCGACTGTGTGACATTCGTTGCTAAAAATAATATCGCCCCCATTCATATGTGGTTGAAGGGGGGCGCGTGATTAAGCAGAAACCCCAAGAGTCACACAACCGATGGTTCTATTCAATGGGGGCCAATGGTTAGTGGGTGCTTCGTGTAAATAAGATGAACATCGTGGAATCTCACCTTATATCTGCGGAATTATTGGAGTAGCTCCCGGTAATTGATGAGTTATTGTCTGCTTCCCTTCTCAACAATATCGCTTTGTCACCAGAACTCGATGCCGACGAATTTGCATTCATAACTAAACACCGAATTCACGAATTGCACGCACGTTTAAACTTAACTAACTAAACTGGTGTAAATACGGCAGTTTCTCTTTATATATGGTACAAGACTCGCGATTTTGCACTGTATTAAGATATATTAAACGCGATAAAAACTTCTAAAAGCTGAATGTTCTATAATTAGAATACTGTGCATTAACACAAATATATTGTTTGTTGGCAAACTTTCGTTGCAGAATAAACGCTGTCTGATGAATAACTAAACGATGATCTGCAACTGGTCATTGCCGCTCCATACGTACCGGTTTTACCGTCCTTGTGGGCGCTGATTAGTGAAGCCTTTCTGTGTCGTACCTACGCCGATCTCTTGGTAAAATGTAAATTCAGGCGAAAATCAACAATAATCTTCTAGGAAAATTGGAGTAAATTGCCAACACGTTTTCCGGAAAATTGCTGTTAATGTGCGACAGTTTTTGTCTGATAATTTACGCGTTTATCGTTTAAACGAGAATTCGCCCTGCAGAACTACATTTTTTTCAAATTTTCAGAATTTACGGTTAATCATCAATAAAGCTGCCTAGTTTTCCCGGCAACTGCGGAAAAAATCAACATATGTGCGTCATCAAATTTACCCGATGGGGTCAGCCAAGAATCGTTAGGCGGCATGAAATTGGAAAGCAGTCAACCTAACGGTCAAAGACCTTATCTTTGCCAAGCGGTCCATTAATTAAACCGACTACCATTTAAGATGTCGACTTCAGGAGTTCCCCCATCCTCACGGTCAAACTGCATGAGGATGGTTGGGGAAGACCCAACGCTTGTTGACTGTATGAGACAATTGTGGGAATTCCATTCAAAGATTTATGCTAACGAACGGAAATTACGCATAAACCAGTATGGTTAAAGGCAATAAATGTGTCGGTTGAAATTGGGGAAAGTGGTTTTATTTGAATTTAATGAGTTTTCAGACGGTGTCAGCAGTTTTAGTTCATGAGTGCTATGATCTGTGGCCCTCACACGGGACCATCCAAATAAAAAAAATCAACTACATCTCATTATAATCATTAAAAAATATCTTACCGTTGGTGATTGCCATCACTGAAAATTCGAGATTGTTTAGTGCCCCCACAATTAAATTCTGAAACTGAGAACTACATATACATATATATATATATATATATATATATATATATATATATATGTATGGTACTCCGGGTATTAAAAGAAGACATGGCAATATATAAGGGGATAATTTATCAGGTCATTTTATGAAAAAGTTTCTATAAATATAGGTCTAGAAATATACTATTTCCAAGATACAGGGTGTATTTTTTTTTTAAATAACGGTTTTTGAAAAATAATTCAAATATCTTTCGACCGATTTTTTTTTATTCGGTAGCTTTGTAGTAATAAGGGGATGATTTGGCCCTAACTAGACTAAAATGATTAAGTCCAATGGCATTAAATTTATTGACAAAGGAATGTGCGCCACTGAGTTTAATTTTGTTTTGACATTTTTTTTAAATGAAACAACTAAAAATACAACTTTTTTGTCTTTTGAATTTTCATCGTATGTCGCTTCGTTTACGAGATAAAAAGTTCAAGGGTTCGGTCCTTTATTCCCTAAGAATATTTTGTTTTGATGATTTTTTAAAACTTTCTTCGTTACAAAACTATTATTAAAAAAAAAAGTTGTTGGAAAAAATTTTTTAAGCACCCTGTATCTTGGAAACAATACATTTCCGAACCTATGTTTATAGGAGCTTTTTTTCCTAAAATGACCTAAGAAATGACCTCCTTAAATATTGCCCCGTTTTAAACACCTTGTATATCTAGGGGGTGGGAAAAAAAAACAAAATTTAAAAAAACAACATTTTTATTGGACATTTATTATTGTTACCACAAAAAAAACTTTAAGTAGGTGCTGAAATATCAGAAGCACGTCTTGGATAAATTCATCTAACATCTATTGTTCATGTTAGATGTTTGACAGCACATGGCTTAACCCACTTACTGTGAAACATTTACCGTCTCATTTGAGGCTTTCTTAATGATCGTTCTTCATGATAAGTCCACTTAAAAAATCAACCAAACTAACCAAAAACTATGTACATTAATGACTTAGAGTCAGACGCGCAGTAATATTCATCGCCTGCAATTCAGTCAGCAACAATTTGCAGGCATATGGCATTGTGATTGATGAAACTTGCGCCGAGCTCTTGCAACTGTTGCACCATCCGCAATATCCTAGACGCCCGCATTGGTTGCACACATCGACTTCACATTGATCGCTTGAGACCATTAATCGCTCGACCAACATCATGCTGAAAGAAATTAAAAATTAATAGAAAATGTTATGTGCACTAATGAGAATTTATTATCATTCTATCAATGTTAGTCTGTAGTACCTGGCTCCATATCCGATTAGACAATCTCTTTCCATTTCGCCTAACCGTAGGCCCCCATCTCGGCTCCTACCTTCAGTGGGCTGTCTAGTTAACACTGCTCGTGGACCTCGAGCTCTAAGGACAAAATGAAAATATTTGTAAATTATTTTCAGAAATACGACTGCGACTCACCACGAGTTTAAATAACACCCAGAACTTACCTTCCGTGGATTTTATCCTGTACCATGTGTTTCAACTTTTGATAATATACTGGTCCGGAATATATGTAGGCCTCCAACATCTGTCCGTCGATACCAGAATAAAACACGTCCTTCCCTTGATAGTTGTAGCCATGTTTCACTAATTCATCGCCCACATCTTCAACTTTCGAACCTCCAAACGCGGTTCCGTAATGAAATTTCCCTGAAACAATGAATATAAAGTCAGCGTTATTTAAAAAAAAAAACAAATTTAGTACCTTCAACGGTGCCAGCTTTTCCGGAAAGCAGCTCCAATAATTTTCCTACAGTCATTCGAGAGGGATAACCATGAGGGTTCATTATTATATCTGGACAAATACCGTATTCGTTGAAGGGCATATCTTCTTGTTCAACGATTAGACCTGAATTTGACAATATGGTTATAAATTAATTTATGAATGGTAAAATGATTCGGAACGTAACAAGAATCCAGAATTATTAATAGTTTTATTTATATTATTGTATGCGGTATACATGTGGTTATCATTTTAAACACAACCGCAATCGCATGATATCCAGGCACTTACCTACTACGCCTTTCTGTCCGTGCCTCGAACTGAACTTATCCCCGATTTCAGGTCTTCTCGTTTGCCTTAATAACAGTTTAATCAAAGTAGTATCTTCTTCGTTAGTGCTAACTAATACTTTTTCTATATAACTGGGTTCCACGTTTCTATATGAGAGAGGGGTGTCTTTATATTCAACTGCAGAATTACTTGCGGTGCCAAGTAAAGTAGAACCAGGTAATGTAGATCCTGAGGGGATGGATTTATTAACCAGTGTCTAAGGAAGAAGCAATAAAATTATAAGAAAGGGGGAAATTATGAATATTATAGATGCCTCTTAGTAGTTCAAATAAAACCACTTTATTCTTGGGTGTCCATTTTACAGGCTAATTTAAACCGCTCTTACCTGCTTATTTTCAATTAATTCACCGGGACTAGCAATACCATCAGCATCTAAACATTTGTGTTTCCACATGGGTTGGTTGGTTTGTATGTCTATCATGGGCCCCTGAATCCTGTCAACCGTTTGGTTTTGGTACCTTTTCATGAGGCATTTTGAATTTTTGTAGACTAGGCATCTCCCAAATCCTCTATCAATAGACGCCTAAAATGTCGCTTAATTGAAAGTAGTATATTGCACTCAAATTGAATTCGTTTTTGGACGAAACAGGGAAAATACACAGCAAAATTTTTTTCAAAATAGTTGGCCGTATAACACTCCTTAGATTAGTAAACATTGAAATTGACGCTATGGCGACAATTTATTTCCTACCTAACCGATGCCTACCTTATTCAAAATTAACGCATCTTCAATATCATAACCACTGTAACTCATCACGGCTATGGTGGCGTTTTGGCCTGCAGGTAATTTATCAAAATTTGATAGTTCAATAGATTTTGTTTTGCACATCGGGATTTGCGGATAAACTAAGTTATACAGTAAAGTGTCCATACGGTTTCTTTGGTTATATCCAATTGATCCTGAAACAAAACAAGGATGCATAAGATTTTATCGTCCAAAATTATTATTTCCAATGCACAAGACTTCCTAAACCAAAATTTAATTCATAACACACTCACCCATAGCTTGCTTTCCCATGGCACATTGATACGTGTTCCGCGGACTCTGATTATGATGCGGATATGGAACTAGTCCAGCACACACACCTAATAGAGTGAATGGAGCTATTTCTAAATGTGTCGTTTGTAGTGTAATATCTTTCTCATAGCATGCAATGAAGCTGTCGTTTTCTTCGTTAACATCAAGAAACTCTATCAATCCTGCAACAATGAAATTTAATGTCAATAAGTTAACGGAGCCACTACACAAAAACGTATGAAAATAGGTAATGAACATGATTTTTATAGCGTTTGTACAATATATTATGTCGTTTAATATTTACCATCATGTAAAAAGTCTTCAAAATTTCTGATTCCTTTCTCCAATTCCATTATGTGGTGCCTACTGACAAGTGGTTGTCCTGCTTCCACCAGAATGTAAGGCCTACACAATCTACCCCCGTCCGAACTTATGTAAACACACTTGTGCAGGAAGCTAGCGTAAATCGACACATAATTTGATATTTTACCCTTTCGCCGCATTAATCTGAATACATCTATTAGTTTTTTGTAGTTTGTAGTCACACCGAGGATATTACCTGAAAAAAAGTGAACATAATTCACATGTTCATACATGCATACGCTGTCAAACTTGACTGTATGCATGTATGAATATGTACCCAATTTCCATCTTATCTACGAAATCAAATACTTATACAAAATTTTAGTTATCGGCATCCGTTCAAATAGTTTGAAAACGCTAAAACTGTTGGTAAATATATGCTATTCCAACTTATAAAAAATCTCGGATGGTCATGGGACAGAGATATTGTTTCCCTGTACTAATAAAGGGCAGAAAGTATGTGCCTTGAAATTTGCTAAATGTATAACCCCAAATATTCTCTCAAACAAGTTACCGTTTGGCTTTTTTACAAGAGATTAAATCATGTTGAAGCACTATCCGTATTTGGTCATTCCGCAATGAGCAATTCAAATAATATTTACTTACCATTCAGAAAAACAATAAAGGCAAGCGATGAGTGAATGGCAATACTTGCAACCATCCCAATATCTTCTACGCCAGCGTTTCTTGCTAGCCGTGTTATCGGAAACTCGTCTATGTCTGTGGTAATGTGTGTCATCAATGCTAAATTCTTTACTAAGCCACAAGCCTACAATAATGAAAAAGTATTTCATGATACGATTGGTACATTAAAACTTAATTTTGTGAATCTCAAGTATAGCAATTTTATAACTTAAGGAAGTTGGTGACAACTTCAAGCAACCAATCTGAAGTATGCTATTGGAGCTCATAAGATACCACAAGTCAAATAGTCCCAGTGTATCCACCACTTAAACTTTATGGAAGCTATGAATATCGCAGTGTATCTCTCATGGATATGGTTTCTTCTTTAATCCTAACTTAGGAGTTACCTCTCCTTCCGGTGTGTCGCTGGGACACAACATTCCCCATTGACTTGGCTGCAAACTACGTGGTCCAGAAACCTTCCTAGTCGACTCAAATTGTGAATTTACTCTTGTCATCATTCCCAAAGCGGAAATATAACTCAATCTAGACAATACTTGCGTGACACCCAATCTTTCCATTCTGAAACGTTTAATAGTCCAATTTCCCTTAAAAAAATACACAGAAGATCTTAATAAAACAATATTCAAAAGGTTCAAATTAGACATAAACATAATAAGTTTACTGTTTGAGTTATTAAACTTACACTATTAATATAACTCACCGTAGAAATAGCAAAAACTAAACAGTTTGTTATCACGTCCGGTCTCATATATTTTACAATGTCAAATTGCGTGGCTCTTTGTTTGGGTATGTTTTTTTCAGCGGTGGATTTCAATTCGTAATTAAAACGTTTAAAAGCATCTTCAAACAATAATGATATCAAAGACCCTGCCAGTTCCATCCGTTTGTTTCCATAATAATCTCTATCATCTAGAAACTTTTTATCATTTTGACCCTGTATCACCCGATTTACCTACAAACGCATACAGTGAACAGCCAAGAGTGGACCTAGACCTTATTGGATTGGGCATGTTTGCCGAGAAGGGGATCTTAGTTATCAAAGGAATTTTTTTCAACAAAAGACGTAACTCTCAAATAGGATGAGACGGACACATATGCAACAGGTGTTTAAAAAATAATATTTACCATGAGGCCCAGATACACAGCTTTAAGTCGAAACTCATACTCAATTACGGGGACGTGAGCCAATATTGTAGTGGCCAATAAGTCTCTTGCTTCGTCTGTGGGTGTTTTTACTTTCGATGCAGAAACTGCAAATCTGTAGAAATCAAACATTCAAACAAACGCAATTTTACATGAATCGTTACCGCTTATATACATATAACAGGGCCAGTTAAACGGAAGAGACTATAAGTAATATAGCCTCTACCATTTAACTGACAGTCGCCCTTTCATTTCATGGAAGAGACTATATGTAGTATAATCTCTTCCATAGTACTGCTCGTACCTTTTAGTTATTATTTTGCTCCCTAAATATTTCAAAGCCGCTTCTTGGGTATATATCTTCAGTTTATGGCATTCTTCCAAAGTCGGAGTGAGCTTATGTATATCTGTAATGCCAATCAATTCACAAATTTCTTTATCACTCAGAATGTCCATGGCTTTAAATATAATGGAAACTGGAATTGGCTGAAAGAAACAGCCTAATAAAGAATGTCACTGTGGATACTCCATTTGTCGCGTTTTTTATTGGTAACAGTATTGGAAAAATAATATACTTTTATTCCTATCTAAAGAATCTCAATTCATTATTTCTGCACTCAATGTGCTAATGTAAAACTCTATTACTATGAGTGCCATTAAAGAACTTACATCTGTGAATATGTTGTGACCCATAAAATACTTATTTCCTTTCACAAAAACCATTGTGCGAGATTTTTTCTCATGAGTGGAGCTAGTAACTTGACACTGAACTCCCCACTTCCCTTCCTCCACCAACATCCGATTCTTTGACAACTGTTCCTGAATGAGAATGACTTTCTCCTGACCTTTAACAACAAAATATCCGCCAGGATCTAAAGGACATTCATTCATTTTTGCTAATTCGAATTCTGATTTATTATATAGAGTGCAGTTTGAAGACTTCAACATTATAGGCATTCTGCAAATAAATGCTAATGACTTTATTATTCTTTAGCAGAAATTAGAATATGTACCTTCCAATTAACAATCCTTTTCTAGACAGTCTCTGTGTTTCCTTTGTATACACAATATCAACAGATATAGGAGCTGCATAAGTCAAGTCACGTAGCCGGCATGTGTGAGGTGCTGCTTCACTAGTAACATTATAACCTTCATCGATGGTAGGAACTCCAACATGAACATTAGTGTATCTGTAAAAAGAATTATTTTGTTACACAGAGTGTTACCAAATCAAACAGTCATAGAAAATATATATTTGTACGGACACATTTTGAGGTATTAGTCCAAGCCACTAAATTATATGATGATATGTTTATATGAACTTATCGTTGTACTCCAAATCATTTAGTAGAGAGTAAGTTTTGAGATACCCTGTGTTATACTTACTCAATATAAAACAGAGGATCAGCATCACATGTTACTCTGTTATTTGCTTCTACAATTTTCTTGATTTCTACATTGATGAAGTAATTAAATGAGTCAATATGTTGCTTAATCAATCCCTTGATTTTAAGAAATGCAGGAACTAACTTCCATTTTTCCTAAAAATTATATAATTTCAAAGTAAACAAAATTATATATTAGATCACATTTAATATATTCAAAAATTGAGTTTCTCTGATGTGTCTCATTTATTATTTGTCTTTGAAGTATAATACTTGGGGTTTAGGATTTCACAAATGTCTTTTGTTGCACATAAAGAATGATTAGCTGAAAAGGACGTGAGTAAATAGGAACCATTTCTACGAAGCATTCAAAGTCCTCCGTCTAAGTGCCTATGGTATGCTTTGAAGGTTTGAGACTATTCTTATCATTACCTCCCTTCTAGTATCCACATACCTCAATTTCTTTTACTGGCTTGTGGTAGAATTTAGAATCCCCAAATAACGATGTATTAAAATCTTCAAATTCGGGCATCTTCAAGAACTTATGACTATATAGATTCTTCACTATTATTATTATGAACGAAGACCATAGAAATAGCGAATGTCTTGTGGTTTGAGGTTATGAAATAGATATAATGAATGCTCTATTTTCTAATTACTGAATTCGGTTTTGTAATCGGAGCTTTTGAAATGCTCGGTAACGTTCGTTTGTCACCGATCACTTGGAGCGCTCGGTAAACAGTTCGTCTATGTTAGTCCTATGTGCTCCCAAGCTCCTGACCTTGATCAAAGCTTAAGAAGCAGCTTAAACTTCGACAAAGCTATGTAACCAAAAATTGAAATATTAAAAGAAATAAGAAAAATTTTAACTAAATCGTGCAAGTAAACTTTACAAAAATTGATTTATATTCGCAGCATATTATAAGGTAATCTAAAACTTTTAAAAGTTCTTCAACTTTGTCCTCAGTGGACAGTCATAAGACACTGTCACTGTCAACCTTCAATGACATCACTCAACTGGACCTAAATTTGATAAATAGTAAATAATTAAAATAATTATTTTGATATGCGTTGGTATTATCAGTCATGATTCATGATTTTAATTAAAATTACCGTATATCCAGCATTGTGATTGTAGAATGATATAAGTTGCTATTCTTGAAACTCTCCAAAGTCTGTTTTTACAATGGAAACTCCATGCAGTGCCAAAAATTATACCTAAAGTGATGAGTTAAACTGTTAAAAAACTGTGTTTACTAGTTTAGTTTTTTGATACATCCTGATGCTGAGGATTTATTTACCTCCACCAAGGATTTATATGAAGAAGGACCGTCCTACTTTAAGCAATTTGTGTACATATATTCTGAGTTACAGGTAGTATGCTTAGATTGCTATTCAAGGCCTAGTTAAGTGTTGAAGTGTGTCTAGCTTCAACACTTAACTAGGCTCTGAATTTAGGCCAATACCAGCCTTACTTCTGACTTCTAGAGCTTCAGTTTAAGTGAGATTTAGATGTAGATGTCCTTGAGTTTACCTACCTACCTCCTGACATACCTTGATCACAGGTTTCAACAGCAAAAGATTATATTACAGTTTTTTTTAATAGAGCACAGCTTATCCAATTCTTTTATTCTTAATTGTATTTTTCCTTCATTCCTAATTTTTAACTGTTAGTAATGCCTATATTTAATCTCTAAGGCAATAAAGGTGGTGATAATAGGTTATAAGCATTAAAAGTGACATTATTGGTGGTGGGGTGTCCATAAAGGGTTCTGGTAAATCAGAGAAAACTAAAGTTTGGGTAGGTACCAATACAGGATGATTCACTTAACCAGCTAGAAATTTTTAAAGAATTAAAAAGAGTTCCCTTGTATCTCATATATGGCCATAGTAGGTCATTGGTTAGATTGAGGTTTTAGTAAAATTTAATATACAAGTACTAATTAAAAACGAATTTGTTGTGACCCTTTGTCTAAGTGATAGAATTGAAGGAGCTTCTTTGTTCCAGATTTAGTTATGACAATGGCACGAGAAAGAATAACAAGGAAATGGGAAATATTTCAAGGAAGAAACAAGTTCTACTGTAGTGGCAGATTTATGACTGCTCCAAATGCAGGAGTATTCTTATTGACTGTGTTTTTAATCACAGTAACTTCTTCCCTCTTTTTTATATTTGAGTAAGTCCTGATTCGCGTTGTTTATATGCTATTTTCACCATCATGTCAGGATCTCACTTATTACACAAAACTATGTATTTCCTTACTGGCTATATAAATATATAAATATTCTACCAATTAACTTAATTAACTACGCTAATGTCTGCTCAAATTTTAGTTGTAAATATCTTGCCGAAAATGTAACTATCGCGATACCAGTAATTGGAGCAATTTTATTTATATTTACTATGTCTTCCCTATTGAGAACAAGTCTGACGGATCCTGGCATTATTCCAAGGGCCACATCTGAAGAAGCCGCATATGTAGAAAAACAAATAGGTAAGAATTCTTTCAATTACAACCTTTTCATACCTTTGCTAATAGGCTAGGTAACTGGTAAATCATGACCCCATTAAAGTAGCATCTTTCTTAGACAAATTAGCTTATGCAAATACTTTTTTTATTCCATTTTGCTTATTTGTTTTAGAAGTGACTAATTCAGCAAATAGCCCTACATACAGACCACCACCAAGGACAAAAGAAGTTTTGGTCAAAGGTCAAACCGTCAAGTTAAAATATTGTTTTACTTGTAAACTATTTAGGCCGCCTCGGGCGTCCCACTGTAGTATTTGTGATAATTGTGTGGAAAGGTTTGATCACCATTGTCCATGGGTAAGTTAATTGGCAATTACTTATTTAATACTTCTCTCATATCTTCCTGATTTGTGTTAAAAGGAGATTTGTTAGAGATAAAGAAAAACACCCAAGGCCTATAACATATTGATTTTGGTATTATTTTTAGGTGGGGAATTGCGTAGGAAGACGAAATTACAGATTTTTTTACATGTTTATAATATCGTTAGCCTTCTTGGCCGTGTTCATATTCGCCTGTGCGGTTGCTCATTTAATATTAAGTAAGTATAGTCAACTTCCCTTATTATAAATGTAAATTTTGTGACCTTTGTTTGACAAATTAGTTAATCATAAAAATGTTACACAGAATAATCATAAATACTCCTTATAAGTATATCAGCAACTGAGAAAAAATTAGTATGTTGCGCCCAAAATAAGCATGCCTATTGTATGATATTTCTATTCATTGTCTTGAAAGTTCCCTGGTTTTGTTCTTGCTGAATATATTTAACCTTTGGTGTTTCAGTTACTAAAGAGGGGAAATTTTTTGAGGCAGTCAAAGATTCTCCTGCCAGTGCAATAGTCGCGGTAATATGTTTCTTCAGCGTGTGGAGCGTCTTGGGTCTTGCAGGATTTCATACATATTTAACTACAAGCAACCAAACGACGAATGAAGATGTGAGTGTATTGTTATTTAGTTATAATTTATGGCGGTTTGCAACTTGGCGGAATTGTAATTCAGCTTTCAATGACATTTACTTCTCTCTGCACTAAACAATTTATTCAATCTGTATTTTTCAGATTAAAGGTTCCTTTACCAGTAAACGAGGTCAAGACAGCTTTAATCCTTATTCAGAAGGAAACGTTTGTGTAAACTGTTTTCACATTTTATGCGGCCCAGTCACTCCTTCGCTGATCGATAGGTAAAACTAAATATGCACATGTGTTTATAGGATCTTTTTTAATGATTTATATAAAACTCTTATCATATATTCCTAAATTCAAAGCAGAATATTCTAATTACACTTATTGTAGTACAAAATTTCTCAATTTTTGATCTGTAGTGAAAACAGAATTTGGCATATTCTATATTTACACTGTATCGACGGCGAATTGTATAAAACTGTAGAATAGTCGCGTACAGCGTCAACTCTTACCTCTAATAAACGAGGCGAATGGGTAAGAGCAATAAAAATTATTTTGTTACATTTTAGGAGAGGAGTAGTGACCGATAGTTACAGATCAGAAATTAGTCAACCTATAATTTTTGACTCTCCACTGGCCGCAGCAAATTATTCGCTTAAGATTCAGGTAGGTGAATTTATTTATTTATTTTTAAATGAATATTCAGTTAAGTCAATTCTATATGTATAGTCCATCCTCTTATTTGTTTCTCTATATTAGGATCTTGGAAACTTTTATAGCTAGAACAAAGGTTAAGTGGGGAAAGCAAATACATTAGAGAAGTAATCTAAGCCATCATAAGCACCAATGCTAAATAAATACGTGTGGAAAGGCTGCCTTCCAAACAAATAAGCGTCCCGTTGGACTAATTTTGCAAGAAAAGCCAAAACAGATATAACTGTGACTTTGATAAGTTTACTAAACCATGAATTAATGAGCATTTCCAAGCAGTGGGACCTTTTCATTATTTGCTTAACTATTGCCTCAAGCTTGACTTAAGCTTTTTTGGCATATAATTACGATTACCTTCAGGTTATTATTCGTTTTAGGTAGTAGAATTATTTTTTCTGGGCGAATAACGAAAAGAATGTGGAAAGTTGATTTTTAACCAAAGCTAATTTAATAATTAAATTTCAGAATGGTACAAGTAATAGCGCCGACCTTCCCGGCGGCATCTACAGGCAAACAACTGAAACAACAGGTATGTACAGTCCACTAAAACGCCATCTGCTGCTAGCCCAGCAAATTATCCCGACGAAACATTGTGCCAACCAGAAAGTAATACCGTCGCAATCACCTTTAATCCCTCTACATAACCTGTATCAGCGGCCCATCGTGGTGCGAAATGGTTCAGCTGTGAAAAACAGCCACAGCCTGCCATATTTGACAAGAATGGAGAATTGCGTCGAGGAATATTTCGAATACGATCAATACTACAATCCATATAACTCAAGAGCGGTTGTATATCAGGTGGATAACAGGTCTCATAGAACCCCGCCACCTCCTGAAATAAGTGAGCAGACGGATCAGTTTACTCGGCCATACACTCCCCCGGAAAAGCGTTATAACAGTTCTACATTTGGTTATATGCCAAACGCGGAAGAAATGCCAATTTTTAAGAAAGAGCAAGTGAAATCTAGAGAAAAGGCGAGAAGGTTTCAACAGAGACCACGAAGCAGTTGCATCTATGAGAATGTGCATGTGACTTCTGAAGACTTCCGCAATCATAACGTTAAACATGTTAAGTTTGACAGGAGTCCGATGCAGAATGTTAAAATTGATGGATTTCCGCGGGCCGAATTTAGTCACCAATTTGTGCAGAAAAGAGTGTATAATTAAGTGTAAGATTAGTTAGAGAAACTTGAGGAAGCGTAATTTGGTTGTTCAGCCATGCTTATTGGAGGTCAAGCGTCAGTTACAAAGTTCAATTAATTGCCGATCAAAACGATGTGTAAAAACAAATTTTTTTATTACGAGAAAATCTTCGAAAAATGACCCCGGACCTGCTACATTCTGTTGGTAGGATACCGTGAGATTCACCCAGACGCCTAGCCACTCTAAAACTCGGAAATGGATGGAACATATATCTTTAGTTCAGGGTGGGGGAAGATTTTTCTTTTTGTCGATGGTTGGTATTCTGTTTTTTTGTTCTTGACCTTCTTTGTCATGGCCTCTGACGTGTTATTTTTCCGGGGGGTGGGAGGGGTCTTTTTGTAGTGATGCGAAAGGTCTGTCTTTAACTTGCAATTGCCCATCTATTTGTTGACTACGCCCGACGACATTTTACTTCTGATCGGACGTGAATGCGCAGGAAAATGTGGTACGCGGCTGACTGGTACATGGCTTGCCAATGATGTATATAGGACCTATGAATGTTTTGATTGAATTTGCACAGAAGCAAAAAAGTTAAGGATGTTGAAAAAAATTAAGTGTTTAGTTTCTGTATTAAACCAAGGTATTCTCTATGCCTGTTACCAGGCATAAAAATCGCAACACCTCAAGTTTTGAAAAAAAAACACATTCTCAATATTTCTTATGACAAACCACTTTTTCATGTGCAAAAACATCAAACCTTGCTCTCTCATAGTTCTACTCTCGGACCCGAAGGCATTAAAAATAGGGCTATTAAGCTAATTTTAAAATTCCTCACTCTCATTACACAGGATATTAAATATATATATATATATATATTTTGCGTGAGATACAATGTACACAGAGAGTTTGGAGTTGTTGCACAATATCAATGTAAACGAAGCTTAATTTAAATTTTTAATGTAATTTAAAATAAGGTTTGATGTTTTGCTCAGCTTCGACGCCACTGCACCATTAAAATCTAATCCGTTGGTCATGATCCAATACGTTTTCAATGAAGGGATATTGAGCGGTATTATGCGAAGAGGTATGTTGTTTTTTCCTGGTAAACACAAAATCTAGCTTTTAACAATGATTTTCAGTTAGATTTGTTTTTAAAACTAGTTCTGTTTTTTTCGCATTTCGTTGGCGGAATTTTATGGTCACTGATTCTATGGGTATGCCGGCTGAATGGTGTTGGTAAGTTGTCGTTACGGCATGATTGGCTTCGCTTTACGTTTCTGTTAATTTTTTCTCGATTCTCTCAGCTTTAGGTATTTCTTTGCAGCTGCTATACAAAATTCGTTGATCGATCAAAATCTTTGTGTCAAAAAAGGATAGAGTGAGAATACAAATTCACGACTAATTGTCCTTGCAATTCCCCCTGTATATTCAAATTGATGTTTTTTTGACCGTGTGTCTATTAAATTTTTTTATTATTTTGCAGAGCACTATCACCTCCCGAAATATATACATAATGATATGTTAGATCCTGTATAGAGTGTCCACTTGGGATGTTATTGATACTAATATTATGGTCGATTTTTACAACAAAAGTCTAGTGCAAAAGTGCTAGAAAAGGGGTCGTCACCTCGGTTTCATAAATATGAAATATTTAACTTGTGTCATGACGAACTCAATTCCATTATTTGAATTATTTTTCGATTTGTTACGCTGCTAAGGGAATACCTGTTGATGGAATATGGACAGTAGTGCACAAATATAAACATAATTTTTGCCAAATTATACATAAATTTTGTTAAGGCTCCAAGTGCTTTACCTTTCCTACAGAAGATCAGCTTGAATTTGATTTTGTGCGATTGTTATTGTGTGTTGCATTATTTATAAAATTTTTATTTTCCCATTTTATCCTGCTTCCAATGTAATTTTTTTTATTAATATTTCACTTTATAGCGTCACAGTACTTCAAATTAAGAAGACCCTTTCGTTAGAGAGACTTTCGATGTTACAGAAACGTAGAAAGGGGGCCATTATCTGTTTCGTTGAATGGGGGTTTTCTATTAATGAATTATGGCAGAAATTGTATCTTTATTGTTAAAACATACCAGATAGATATTGACACCCTCTGTGGGCCCGTGTAAAAGGGGCAGAGCTGGTAACACCAGATTTCCTAGGCTAAAATATGAAGATTCCTTATTTAGGGTTAGTAGCAGGAACACTGCATACACTGAATTATTGAGGTACATGGTATTGAAGTTTCTTACTCACAGGTCTTTCACATTATGAGGTATTGTCACCCCGAACGTTTTTATGACGTAGCCGAACTTCTATGACCAATTTCATCAGAAATCAACCTAACCAGGCAGCAATATTCTCTGCTAACAATGTTCTTCATCCACTTTCTAATGCATTTATTCCAACCGCTAATTTGCATTTTTGTTTGCAGGAAGCGTCAGCCTTTTGGTATCAAACGAACATCCTATAGCAGTAGCCCCCGCCCTTCAGAGGCTGCCTGAAGACTCTATGAATCATTACAAGAGCCATCCAAGTTTGAGCAATTCCCCAGTGTATAATAATATAGTGCCTCTAAACCACACTTTGAGTAAATCTCGTAGCTACGCAGAAAACATCAATAGTGTCCTGGATAGTAAATCAGACCCCATTAGGGAACAGAAAGTTAACTTGGCCGAGGATTTGTGTTTGGACCCTGTAGTGTTGCGGGAAAAACATCTTATAAGTAACGGAACAAGTGATAGAACTAAAGTCAAGTATGGTGAGCTTAAGTTGGATAATGACTTGACAGTGTCGGAAAAGGAAAATAATCTAATGAGTGCTAGCAGGTTAGTAAGTAGATAAGTAGGAGATGAGTTTTGGTGGGTGAGCCGTGGAAATTAATCGTTTAACCCCCGTATAAAATGTTTGACAAGTGGCATTGGTAGAATATGATAAACATCTAGTTTTATTGGACATGCGCACAATTTCTAACCTCACTTATCAGACAAGTTCAGCCACAAAGAGATACGGGGGACAGAACGATTGATATCCATTGGTGCAAACCGACTTTTCGTAAGTTCCAGAGCATGATATGAGATTCGATCGGGCTCTTCTAATCCCGAGTAAGTAGAGGAAAACCGCACCATCATATTCGTCACCATACTTAAGATGTTTTTCCTTTTACAGATTGAGGCTGTTACAAGACACCACAATGATAGAGAGTGCTCTCGACTTGGACTCATTAGAAGAATCCAGCGTGGGAACAAATAGTCAAGCAGGACTGATGAAAGTTATGGTATAATCTACAAATTCTTTTCATAAATTAATTACTGGATGCGACTTGCGTAAAACAGTGATTGGGGTTTTACTATCGAAGTTTTTCATAGAGATTTTGGTGTTCCTCTGAAAGTATTGACTAGTTTTTTGATTTCCATGGAAAATGTCTTTCAGATGATGCCGATCGCATACTCGGTGTTCTGAAAGATCATTTCGTAGGTGATGGTGTATGGGGAAGGTCACAGTAGTGTCTGCATTTCATGTAACCAAAAACTAGCTTGGTTACAGGTATATAGGCTTCAAAGTTAAAATTTCATAATTTTATTTTAATATCTAGACTGTTTAGTCTTAAACATAGAAGTCCTGTATATATCAGTACCTTCACGCTCTGTAATTTAGCCTATGGCCTCTCAGGACATCGTGGATGGATCCATTGAGCAAAAAACGATTTAAAAACTCCGCTAATAGTCGCATCTCACCAATAAAGGAGTGTTGCTGCTCCAGTTATTTAAAACTCACTTATAAAATGCTTTACAATACGTACGTACCTATATTACAAATAAAGTAATATTTATTTTTGTATAGTAGACTAAGTATAAAAAATACTAATTCAATTGGTGTAAGAACGTTGCCTTCGTTTTATATGTGATGATATTTTAATTTGATTGAAGGTCATTGAACATTGTATCAATACAAGTAATGATTTAGTATCTCGTTAATCGTAATTGTTAATTAGTCGTTTACGCATTTAAACTATTTTTTGATATAAACGAAACATGCGGAATAGACGATTCTGTTCATATGGAAGTGATGAATTGTCTAGGATGTTTTCCAGTGAAATTTGTTGAAATCCGAAGCGTTTATTGTTTATTGAAGAGACGCAAACAATTGAGTTTGTTGGAATTAAAACCCATTTAGTAAAAAACTGATATAGCCCTTTTTTATTATTTGCAAAGCCTTGAAATTATTTGACTTTGACCTCTTCGCCTATATCCCTGACTTGTGCAAAACGAAGATGATTTAAGGAAAACTGAAGATTCAGTCGTTTTTGCAAATAACAGTAAATGGGATATGCAGGGTTGCTCTAAATCGCCTGTAAAAGGCCCTACCACCGATTCCTGCGGCCTAGAAGTATAGTCTAGAAATCTAACGTCATCGTGTTTTTTTTTTAATTATTTCTTTTTTCACGACAGTTATTCAACAAAATCTCGGGCTTGGGTGTTTCTACAAGCGAGACAAATCAAAACCCGTCTACGTGCTTTTTGCCCAACGTAGACGGCGTCGTTTGACGCTATTTAAACGACTGTAAATATTTGTCATCCTATACAAAACGCACCCTGTGTGCAAAAGAAAATAAATAAAAAATGTTCCTTCCAAGTGCTTCCCAACGGGAACCGTTGGACTCTTGGGTCGAGGACAGTTGGGTTAAATCGGCCTCAGGAATCTGCGATAGAGATCATTTTAGAGTCCATTTGCGTGCATGTCCCGCCTCACTATCTGCAAATGAAAGTGCTGCTTGTTCATCTTTAAATCTTCATTTTTCTTCCATCCATCCGCCCATCAAAGGTGAATCTAAATTACTAATTTGACGGCCGTAATTTCTCTAGATGAACGACTAAAAAACTTGCACAAGAAATGTGCGTGTGACATCCTCTTGGTAATGTCAGCTAAACTTGATCTAATATGGCTGTGTACTAAATTTGAGTCTTTAGAGCTTTTAAAATAAGACTCGCGTGAATCACCCTGTATAATTTAATTTGCAGGGAGGTACCTATATCTTTTGACTGCGTTTTTCGTAGGTTAAGTTAAGTAGGCAATTGTGTAATAAAACGTTGCAGCCGAAAGGTGTTCGAAACACTTCATATTTCATTGTCAATTGGGTAAATTCTGCAACTTTCCTGATCGACTTAAATTCAATACATTAAAGAGTTACCCTACGTTTACACTTATGAAAGCTAATACCGAATGATTTTTTATAGCAATTTTCGCATTGCAAGCACAGTGAGCCCCCAGATGTTGTTTGTTACTTACTAAATCAGCCTGTACTGACTTTTGGGACAGACTGTAATTTTGATCTCACATTGTATCTATAATATAAAGCTACTATTACAGGGCGTGTCAGTCTCGACTGACTTCCACTAAACATCACATATTTTGGCAATCAGCAAAAATTATGCGGATATTTTTGTGGATGTTAAGTCTGTCGTTTTTCATAAGATCTTCTAAAAAATATTTAAACGAAACGTGGAAATATATAGAGTAAATTTGAGTTTCAGTTTTAAAGATGCTTTGGAAGTAGTTTTTAAAATATGTTAAACCTCAATTATTCCTTTCGATTATAGATTATAATGGATTCAATAGAGCTATTTATTTCAGCTATAACGAACACTAGGAGGTGTGTGTTAAAATATGAAAATGTAAGGAGATCTCTGCTTGCCACTTAACTGTATGTCTCTAGTAATAGTGATGCAAGTGAATATACGTTTATTATTTGAGTTCAAATGATAAATGCATGGTGTGCAAATGACAATCTAATATTAGTTGTTTAAGCCCTCATGAAACCAGGTTCCCCTAAAACTTTATACAGGAAACTTTTTTGGCTTTAAACAATTTAATGTTGCGTTTCATCCTAATGAAGCAGTTCGTGTTGATAGAACTTCTGACCTTATGTGCGTATAACGCCTGCAGTGACTTTATTTAGATTAAGCACCTCTGTTTAGGAATAACCATTTAAAATAGCCTGTTATTTGCAGGAGGCAGTGACCTCCTACACACAACAGTTTTGCAAGATTATGTAATTAGATTTCTTCTATGAGCCCAATTTTTGGGATGTGCAGCGTTATTTTTAAGCTAATGGTGGATTAAGTTAAGAAAGAGATATTTATTTTGTCTATAAATATATTGTGTTATACTTCGTGTTTGCTACAAGTGCTAAAGAGTAATTTCATGATTTATTATTGTTTCCAGGAATACAGTAAATCGGTGCCTTCCATCTATGAAATGTTATGTTTTGGCTTAATTATTTTTACTATTTATGAGAGCTGTTATTATAAAATACGTACAATGTTTCCACATTGTTCACAGTTTTTGTTCAAATTAAATAATTTTTTATCAAATCAACACATTTATTTTTATATCTTTTTCTTGCCGCCACTATGTGAACTCAGTTGAACCTCTGGGCCAACTGCAATCGCAATCCTTAACACGTGTCTTTCCTGCACTTTTCCGAACAAATTTATCGCAAACGTCCTTGCTATAACTAAGGCCACGATTTCCGGGTATGTGTTTGTTAATTTAAACACATAATTTTCATATAATAATTTTATTGGATTTAACCGAGCTAATGTTATGTAAATACTTGCATATTGATTTCGTACATTCATATAAATAACTTTCGACGTGAATCAACGTTTGTACATTCTACAGTTTAAAAACAACACATAACATGGGTCTACACTAACACTGGTGTCTTAGCTGCATACCCACTTCAAAGTGAATCTCATTTATCGCTTTTCAGTATTTTCCCACAAGCGCTTCAATAAGCCGTAACCTCCCTTTCACTCTCTTATATGACATATACCACTCTTCCACGGGTTTCTTATCGTCTTTTGTTAGCATTCTTCCTAAATTTGTCTGTACAGTTTTCTCAAATTCTTTGATCTTCCGTCTCAGTTCCCTCTTTTCTTCAATGATGACTCCCATTTGTTGCAGCAATTCTGGTTTGGTCAAAGAGTGAAAATTTTCTTCAAAATTCACTTTCTTCGAAACTTCAGTGTAAGTCTCATTTTCGATGTATCCAGTGGGGGTTTCAGTTTTGTCGGATTCGGTTTCGTTCGACGAAGAAGTAGATGTTACAAAATGCATTGCCTCGTTTTCGTCGATTGTTGCTAGCTCGCTGGTGCTATTCATCTAGAAACATGTAAAAATGTGGTGAAATACTAATGAAAATGTGGTCACTTACAGTGGGGTATTTTTGGACCATCTGTTTAAGGATGCGATATCTATCGTAAAACGGTCGCACCATGTCTCTGTCCTGTTTATTTCGTGGCCTACCATGTACCGATTCCAGGAAAAGTAGCGCCTTCTGAGTGGCTATTTTTTCTTCTACGAGTTGTTCTGGAGTCATATGGTCAAGAGAACAGTCTCGGGACGCGGTTTCACGTTTTATCTGTAGTCTCTATAAGAAATTGTGTATGTAGCATGCTTTATAAGAAAATTGACATTTACAAAAGATTTTCTCGAAAAAGTAGCGAACGCTGATTTCGTCACCATGAAGCAGCCGAGCTCAATTAGGTAGTGCCTATTGAATTAAAATGTGTGGTTTTTAATATGTTTAATAAAAGCATTTTCCTTCCTACACATAATTCAACATTATTGTGATTAGAAATCATTACTCACCTCCTCAATATCCTGAATAGTTTCCAGTAAACTGAAATTTTCCTCTGTTGTATTCCCTTTAATGCCAGTATCTACACCGGAAAATCCCATGGAAATGTCGGTCAAATTTTTCTGCTCTTTCTTCAACTTGCTTAATTGCAAGTACTGTTTTCGCAAAATATTATCATTCATTTTATCAAACTGGTTGGGTTTAGTACCAGTTCTTACTTCGAAGTCACTTTCGCATGCTAATATCTTCTTTTTACATTTGTTTATCTGCTTGGTTAATTTTTCAATCCTCTCCTCAACGGGGTTTCTTATAACCTTTTTAAGAGGAATATTAACCTGAGGCACATTGGGATCAAGATAGATTCGTGTCGTGGCAATAATTGAATTTCTGGGAGAGGATAACATTTTATTAAATGCTATGGACTGGCCTGGCATTGTCTCCATATTATCGCTAACCTGGTTGACTGGCTGGGAAATTAATGGTTCCGAACCATCTGGTTGCTCATAGAGACTCGCAAAATCTAATATTGGAGTAACTGGCACGTTAGTTGGACTTGGGGAGCGATCAGTCGATGGGCTGGGTAAATTTAAAAATTTCAGGGAATTCGTATGCTCGTTCTCCTGGTTAATTTCGACACTTTCAAATTCCTCTGAAAATGTTTTATAATTTATTCTCATTTATATATTGATGCATTCATTTTTTTATATATTTACTCACCTGCCATTGAAGATGCACCATTTTTTTTCGTACAATCTTGCACGTCATTATTTTTCAATTTAACTTTAGATGCTGCCCGTGCTTTGTATCTCCTATTGGGATGTTTTTTACTTCTGATATTGTGAGATCTGGAAAATCTCTCGTGCGACCTTGCTCTGTCATGCTCATTGTCGTCATATATTAACATCCGTAACTGGTCACTTTTCCTGATGGGGGACTTAGATTTATCATCTCCAATTGATTTTGGAAAATCTCCTGAACTCGATACTCTGCGTATTCCGCCGTTCTTATCCTCGTTGGTTTTTATTAATATCGGTCGCTCCTCTGAACTAGATCTTTAATTATAGACGAGAGATATACGTCAGTACTTTTAATAATAATTTTAATTACTTAATTTATGTTACTTTTAAACTTGTTTGAATGGAGATTACCTTATAACTTTCCGCTCCTGACTTATTGAGCTAACGCTCTCCTGCCTTTCCTTTCGTTTCCGCAACTTGCAAGAAGCCTTAGCTTCTTCATAGTTGCACAATCCTGCTTGTTGCTTGTTTGTGAGTGGTAGAAGTACTTTCTTAGTTTTACTTATTCTGGGCTCGTACTGCACCCTCACCACAACTTTTTGAGGCGCATCCTCCTTCGGATTGCCGCTTTTCATAGTATTTTGCTGGAAGTACAAATACACCTATGTGTCACAATCGGCTAGCAGATTCTAGTTTTGATTAAATGGTTGCGTCTCTTTCAATTTTTTATATATCTGCATGCATTTACATATCCAGGTAAATCGGAAGTCATAATGTATTGTCGCAGTCGTGATAAAACACCAAAGCGTACGAAAACACAAGCTGCAGGTGCGTGTACATATTACGTCATACAAACGTCAAATATCCATTTGAAAAATGGTGGGAAAGTTCAAGGGTGGGGTATTCTATAAAATCCTATTATTGATAACTAAGGTCGGCGATATTGCGTTGAATGTTGGAAATGCACTGTGTTAAATAAATGTATATTTGCGTAGAAACTTACCTTGAACTCAATGATTCACTTAATTTGTAAAGGGAAACCTCTTACAAAAAAGGAAAGGAATTAGAAGTGTATGCTATACGAAGCAAATAAACTAATTATTCATATCTCTGTCGCGACACATTATCGAATTTATGGCTGCTTCAGGAAATGTGTAGAAACCAGCCGCAATTTTAGCATATGGCTGGGTAGGACACTTCCTCCAACCTTAAGTCTCCTAAAATCTGACGGAGTCTTTAAGAGTCTGAAAGAAAGTTTGCTATTAGTATCCAAGCACTTACGGTCACCTCTCTAAACTAACACTCAAGTTGACTTCTTAGATTTTCGTATTAACGTGAGCACGTTAATCTACCTATTTGCGTTTTCCATATTCTGTCATTTCACAGACGCGAATTTCTGATGAAACATTAGAGATATCTCGTTTTGAAAAATTAGGCAATTTAATTATTTAAATCGTATCGGTTAAAATGGAAAAATGAAATAAACTAATATAAACGGTAAAGTAAATAACTAAAATTGTCAACAACGCTATGGAAACAAAACAATAACGTTTCAATTGTCAGTATTAATGGCGTCACTGCGTCTCTTTCCCTTTCGCTCGCGAAAACATCAAATTTCCCATGAAAATTTGGGAAAAAATTGGAAAATTTGGTACGGAATTTAATGTGAATTTCGTAGAAACGTAACGAGTGTCGTACGAGGTTGTACTCCGCGGAAAACAGATACAATTCGCGCTTTTAAAATTCGATTTGGTCAGACAATACCGGGAATATCGGTGGGTTGTGTTCGGGTCTCCGAAGTCGTACGAGGATTGAGCAGCAAATCTCGGTAAAGTTCAAACTGAATTTAACTAAAAGTTTCAGATCCATAGCCGCAAAGGGTGACGGATGCGTGATCTGTTACCGTCTTGAGGGACTGGGAAAAATGAGTTGAAAAATGAAAATAAACGATAAGCTAATATGTATCAAAGGTGAATATGAAAATTTTATGAAATGCTCTTAAATTAATTTTTTCGATCTCTGCGGAATAGCAGTTTTTGCATCTTCATTTTAAAAGGTTTGGGTGGGTGGCCATTAACCTAATTAAACCTACCTTAACCTCAAATACATACATACATAAAACGAAGTTAAACATTAACCACTACCATATAGAGGAATCATCAATACCGAAACAGACAGACAAGCTACAATGATTAAATAACAATCACTTACTTCAAATTAACCTTTTAGGAAGAAGACAGAGTCAAGTCAGAAAACTGAAAAGAGGAATTTCCAAGTGCTCCGCACATTTTAAATATCCACCTCTCCTACATTTTAATTAACCGTTTATTTTCGATTTTACCACTAGTTTTACCTAAACCCTAAAGATGGTGACAGATTTGCCACTGAAATGTATGTCCGACTCTTTAATAAAGGGTAAATGTTATTCTCACTTGGTTTTAACTAAGAATGGTGTACAATTTCATCCCTACTGCTATATGAGACGTTATTCCCCCCCAAAAAAATATTGCTCAACATATAAAACTGAACTAGTTTTTACACATGTCATATCGATTAACAAGCGTCTGAACTCCGAATGTTTGTTTATGGAAATTACCTATTTATTTAGCGTTTAAAATAAGTATATGTTGGGGCTGACTACTTTGTGAGCTTAGAATATAATGTACTAAATTTCAATACATAATAATTACACACAGACGATTATTTGTAATGGATCCGCTAAAGTCGTAAATAGATGATTATGTCTAGAATGCAATAAGGATTTATCCGACTGTATTGAATTAGGCTTATTAGCCCAATCAAGAAAAAGCTTGCCACGCCATAGAACCTAACCAACCCTCGTAGACTACAAAGAAAACTTTAACGCCTTCGTTGACACCTTTCTGGAACAATATCTTGCCAATTAACTACGCAGTTTTTCAGTCCTATGTAGGTCATCCCAAGAACAATTAACTTTTTGCTCACAAATACTCACTTTTCTTCACTTATTTACTTTACCATTGTTTACTTACCATATGACATTATACTATCACAACTGTACCACTTTATATTTAGAATGCCAAGCACTACGTTCGGCATAAGCGTTATTTGGGAAAGAGAACTAATCAATAATGAACTTTCTAGAGGAAACAGTGTGAGTGTGATAGAGGAGGGCGCGCGAACGCAGTGAGTTACATCCTGCTCTTAAATTTGTTAAGGGAGTCGGAACAACGGATTCCAAACCGAGGGTTAATTTGCCACGGTTTAAGTATAATAGGCATAAATTAATATATAGGGTGATATATAACTTCTGAAAGATATTTTTAGGATAGATATTAGGGCTCAAAATAATTTTTTTTTAACATTACATTAGGGAAAAACGCTTGTCCATTCACAAGATAAATTTTTTCACTATACCGGGTATAACTCAAATGTGACCCACCCCTATTATTTTTTTTGTTTTCGACCGACGATTCGACACGACTTTTCCGAGCCGTTCCAGCTTGTGTCGGACTAACCCGAACTAAGTTTTAGTTCGGCCTAGTTTACGTTATTTTCCTAATAACGCTTGGAGAGTATACATTTAAGCAAAAAACTACAACTAATTTTCGTTGTTCTTTAATAATTTATTAATTTACACAAATTTAAATAAAATACGACAAAAACATTTCAAAATATTATGTGCTTAATATTAGTAATGACCAGAAAAATTCGGTGTAAAATGATATACATTTTCGAAGACGTCTTTCCTTAAGAGGCTTTATTGTTTAGTTTCGCGAGCGCTTTAAAAATATGGAAATTTAGCGTATAATTTGAATTCCAAAATAACTAAAAAAAAATTAATTTAACCACCAATATCTTCGTATAAAGCAGACAAAGCCTTGCATTCCTCAACTTTCTGATTTAACTCAGAGTTAAGGGATTTAGTTTGTAATTCTAGTCTCTTCACTAACGATTCAAGCTTAGAAATTTCCTTCAAGAGTGCTTCATCTCCAATTTGATATTCATTCCTACAAAAAAAATCTTTGGAATTCTATGTCCATTAAGATAACTGATCATTTTTATAAGTTCTAAATTCCACTCCTTTTCTCCTCAAACTACATTCATATTAAACGGGCTGTTACGGATATATGTGAAAAAGGTCTGACTAGAGGATCAGAGCTCACTTTTACAGACGTAGATGCGATCGAGAGCAGAAGGGCCGGGACGAGAAACACAAACATTAATATTACCATATGAGCTATGAAAAAGTTTCTTATCATATTGAACAAAAATTTAGCGACAACATTCGAGGAGCAAATCTTCAGCAAGCACTGCTTCTTGGCCGATTTAAAGATTTGACAGATGTTATAGTCTAATACCTCTAGAGCCTTAAACGTGACAATTGTGACCATTACGGTAAAAACCGCGGGCGAGAAATCTTGACTTAACAGTGAATGAAGATAAAATGTGATCATCAAAAAATTGTAAAACAAATGGAAATAAACAGCCGTCTACATTGGGAAGTCAAGGGGTTGAAGAGGGATAAAGAAAAGTAAAAAATTTGCAGATCAGGGGGTAGGGCATCTTATTGCGGACGTTTTTTTCTTTCATTGTGCAACAGTAAGTATAAATACATACATTTTTTTTTGTCGATTATTATAATCTTCTTGTAGACTTGCATATTCTTCATTAAGCCTCAATAAGTCCTGTTTAGAACTTTCCAGTTTAGTAACCAAGACTTTCTCTCTATTTTTACAGTCTTCAATTTCAGTTTTGGCATCATTATATTCTCTGAAAAGAAGTATTACAAAATCGTGGCTGTAGAACCTAACAATACCTAGTTTTTACTTGACCATTTCAGCAAATTTCTCTGTTATTTCTTTTTCTTTCATTTGAGCGCGCATTAAAACACTTTGCATTCGCTTGGGAGCCTCTTGTGAGTAAGTGAAAATTTTGTGTTCCAAGGATTCTATGTGTTTGCTAGAAACAGATATTTAAGTTGGCAGTGGTAATCAATGTTTAAGAACTGATCCTTCAATATTTTGCTACACTGTCTGTTCATTGTGGAAGTGTTTCGGATAGTTGTGAGTGTGTGTAATGGTTAAGTTTTCATTTTAGTTTAAAAAACACTTTCTTTACAAATTAGTTATTAAATGATAACTGTTACTTTTTAATTGTACTTTGAGGATACAGTTTGACTCCTTATAAAATCTTAGAAGTCTAGGTATCTAATACGCATTTCATATCACCCTTTATCATGAAATAAATACCAAGACTTACATATGACTTTTAATAACTCTATTTTCTGACCGTTGCTGCTCTAGAGCAGTTTTGATGCACTGGTCTTTTTTTGAAATTTCATTTCCAGTTTCTTTGATTTGGTCTTTAACATGATTGATTTGATTTTGAATATTTTGAATTTTGATTTTATATTCAGCACTGTGTGAATCAGCTGGGCCTTTCTGAGGTGCAGTAACTTTCATCTTAGATGTGATCTGTGGTGGGCATTTATTCTGAAATTCAAAGTTGGTAATAGAAAAGATCATTACTTAGTAGGAATTTAGATGTGTGAAATTTATAAGGTATTGATAAAAAATAAACCAAAGAAGTTGTTGCACGTCTAACAATCTTATCTCCTTAATAAAATACAGACTTATGCCTAATGGCTCAATTTTCATGTTACAGTTATTTCAATAGCAGAGATGATGCGCCCTAAAGGGTTACAGCTTTTATCAATGGAGTTTGGCTACAGCAAGTAGTAAATGAAAGCAGACTTGGTTACATTTTTAGCTAATAAATTTACAGTGGTTTACTTATGGGATATCTGTGGTATAATAATACTCATGGTCCACTCAAACAAATATGGAAGTTGAGATTCCTAAAACTTTACATAATGAAAAAAGTAGTTTCAGCAGAGTACAGCTCTGCTTCAGCAGTAAAAGCTACCCTTGCCTACTGGTGGTTCTTACCTCTTTATTTGGTTCTAGAGACATCGTTCTTGTGCCTTCTACGCTTGTTAAAGTTCAACAAGCAAGTATTAAATACCCTTTACGGGCTGCTCAAGACTGATTTAAGCCCAATCGGGATTAGATTAATTACTAATGACTACAAGACATTCACGCTCAGAAAATTAAAAAAAAAAATAGGAAACTTAAAACTTTCCGTTAAACATTGAATTTGAATAATATGTCATCATTGACAATTCTAATTTAAAAATATCAGTTAAGTATTTTATGACATCTGTCTTTGTCATAAGGTTAATTAGGCAATTAGCGAAGTTGATTGGTCAAAAATGACATTCTTACTTTGACCTGTTCCTATAGAGTCGGCGGAGTGAGGATGCTGACACACCCCCGACGGCTGAAAATACCGAACACGTCCTAAAACTACTTCAGCCCCCCACCACACCCTTCCACCTGTTGACTGTTTTGTTTTGCTGTCGTGGCTATGGTTGAAGATGTTAACAACTCCTAACCTAACTAAGTTTCTCTGAATTTTTAAAATAGTTTTCCTCATAATTGCCGTTATTTCAATATTAATAGCAGCTCCCGTCTCTCGTCGCCTATAGCTGTTAAAAAAAATCCTGGGTAAGCATTCTTTAACCATGAGTTTTAGTTCATTTTCATTGCATTCAGTTCATATCTTCATTCCTTATGCTAGGGATATGCAGATTTCTATCAAGTTATCTACAATATCCCAATTTGTCTCTATTGTAATTATGAGGTCTAATCTATTCTAACTTACATTTTTTAGCAATAATGCTTTGACTACTATTGACATTACTGTTGTCACAAACTATCCTTCTTCATTGGCAGATTTTTCCGAGTTTCTTGATGTTTTTTCTGCAAGACCCATAGTTCTCAAGTCTTTTTGCGGCTCCGCAGTATCCACAAACAAATTAATTTGTTGTTTGAAATACTGCTTAAGTTCGATAATTAGTTATGGAGGTAACATAGATATAGAATTAGAAGGTGCCATCGAGATAAACCCTCAAGCAAAAATACAAAAATGTGAGAATGTCACTGTGTAGAATGAAAGAGGCCCTAAAGTTCAATGGGATATATTAAGAATGATGCTATAACTTTTCAGCAATCAGGAACATTTGAAATGGAATTCTACAAGTTTACTCTCTTTCCAATCTTTAATAATATCCTAAGTGTTGAAGAACTTGCCACTTTGGGTGCTAAATGTGTAATCTGAGATGTGTGCTTGGTTTCTATCAAATAATTCGTCTCTAAATAAAGAAAATGTATCTAACTATTTAGGGCCCTTTATTTTTTGGTCACGATTTCAAGAGATTCTGCTTATTGACTGAATTCGAACCATTATACTGCAGATCAACATGCCGAAACAACTAAAAGGTGGAAAAGCGAAAGTCACCTCAAAGGAGAAACAAAAGCTAAAAAAGGAATACCAGGAGACTCAAAAGCAGCTTAAAACCATAGTATTACCTTCGCTAGCAGTAGCATTCGTCTTCATCGTAATTTATGTTTACTTGAAGACGAGGCCTTTGCGAACCGGCTTCGATTGACGCAAGATTGTTATCTAAATGTTAATTTTAATGAAACAAATGAATTATTACTAAATGTTTTTATTTTGTACAAAATAAATAAATAGTTTCTTAAAACCATCATTTTGCTTGTTGAACTTTGATGAATAAGCGGCACTAGGTACTCACAAATACATAAGATGTGTCTTTAAGTTTAAGAGTCTTACAAAACATATACACAAAATACAGATTCCTAGGTAATTAGTAGCTAAGTGTTAAAGTATGGAAACCTTTAATTGACCGTCAATTAATAAATGTTTTTGGACCCACATTATTGGTAGTTTACGGCCAGTTTTGTGGTCAGGAAGATGAATTTTACAGTTGTACCTGGTCACATTGTTACACACATGCACACAAAACTGCGTTGCTAAAATAGAAATGTTATTTCAGTTATACAGGGTATTACAAAATTTGTGGCATTATATGGAATCTCTTAAACGAGATACAGCATCAATTAAATTAACGCAAATATGTACAATTTAATGCCTACTTAGAATCTAATGATTGCAAAGGAAAAATTCGAAATGTATTCCAATCCTAAAGCAAAATCTGAATAAGCATTAAATTGTTCATTGTTTTCTCAATAAAATCGACCCTGGATCTATCAAGGTTTAGCAGCTCCCCAGACATTTGTAACATCCTGTAGAATTTCATTAAGAGGTCTCTTATCTAAGGTTCCAGCCATTAATCTTTGTCAATATGTCGAAATCTACCTACCCATTAATCTTCGCAGGAAGCGTCTCTCCGTTCTTTATTAAAATATAAGATGAACAGAAAAGTTATTAAGCAGTTGAAGTAGCAATTAGGTATATTAAGACTATGGCATCTAGGAGGTACCATTTGCTTAAAACTATTCCTCATACACAAGGCATCCTTCAATTACTGTGGACTGATTTCACATCGAACCAAATGGCAAAAGTTCCAGATCCGAAAACGCTTCATTATCATGATACAGGGTGTTATTTTTTTTTCCTCAGATTTGAACTATGTATTGTATCCAGATAGACTTGTCAATAAATCACTGTAAAAACCTACAGAGCAATATTTTCTCTGGGGCCTAACCCCCTTTTATCAGTCCAAATTATTTTAGTGTCAGACAGTGGTGCGTCACCTCATTGCTTGAAATTTGCATTCATTGTTCAATTTAGAAAAATAATTGGCCTTTTGTATTGATTTCCAATCAGTTACCAGTTATATCTCATTTCAGTAAAGAAAACAGCGGTTTAGCTGCTCCCTACAGAGGAGAAATCCTTCCTCCCTAGAGATAAAAACTTTGCATGCAGATTCTGACGATCAAAGTTTGGCTCTTAAAATGCAAAAGATTTTACAGTAAGGGCGGTCAGGAAATCGGGCCAATTTTCCTTCTGATATGTGCTAAAATGGAAGGAAGACAAGATCATTGAATATTTGGAAAATCAGTTGGATGGACGATCTTCAATAGAAATATTCCATCAAAATACGTAAGTGATAAAAACCAGCTTAATTTTTATATTCCTGGGGAAGGAATCGCTTAATTTATTTAGAATTCTTATTTTGTTTCGTTACTGATTGAGGTATTGGGCTGTGGATTGAGATAAAACGACACTTTTTTTTATCTAGCTATCTACGTCTCGTATCTATCTAAAAATTTCAAATTGAAATTAATTATCGATATATCACAGAGTATGAGACAAAATAGGTGTAGAACAGGAAAGCGCAACTTGCATTGAAACCAATCAGATTGGGACACAAAAGTTGGTTTCTTTGCCGATCGAATGACGTTTTGTTAAGGTTTTACCCTCATAGAGGAGCAAACCCAAAAGAAAGTTATCTTGGGCTCGACACTGGTGTAGTGCTACATTTACTATCTATACCCAAATTGCCGCCGTACACCCTGTCTGCCAACAGAGTGTGTAGATCCACCCTGCTGGCAAACCTTAATTAACCTTTTTACCTTCAGTTAAAGAAGACTCTTGATATCGATTGAAATATTTTTTCCAAGTTTCTATTATTACAACTTTCAATAAATATATGCACTAGTTACGTATTAAATATATGACACAAAAAAATAGGAAAAATCAAAACTTAAGAATGCCGCTTCAGTTCTTGCCCTGGCAAATTTGCAGGTCAACATACTTTAAAACTTGCCATATGGCTACTATATTAATTGTCTATTACTATGCTTCCTGTTAGTAGTTTTTTGCTATCACTTTTCATAGAACGACGATCACACGTACTAGTAGCTTACGCTTTAAATCATCATTGATGGATTGACTAATGGCCCTTCACTAATATTTCCCAAATCTAAATATCTACTTCTCAATATGAAAGTTTTGATGATGTGCAGTTCGGCCAACAACACCTAAAATGTAAATGTCTCTTAACACGGACTAAAACTGAGATCAGTTCTTAATTAAGTCGTCTTCGTTTTTCACTTAAGGGGCCGCCAAACAGATCCTGGAAATATCACTGTGGTCCATTAGTCACATATTATAAACTTACACTCAATTATTTACCTTTATTTACAAATTATTTACAAATATCACAGCAAGTCTTTAATGGCACCACCGAACCACACCATCACCATGGGCAACAGATACTGAATCAAAGCCCTGGTGAGCGACATGGAGTTTCTATTAGCACTAGATGTCCTTATGACCTCTGGAGGCGAAGCGGTACTGCTTACGGCAGGAGGAGGCGAAGGTTCTTCTATTTCGTCTTTGTTGGGGAACATCGGGTTGGGCTTGAAGTCGTCTTTGTCCTTAATATTATCGTCGTCTCCATCTCCAGAACCCGAACCACTACCATCGACAAAAGTCTCCTCTGTGTCATCGATCATTTCCACATCTTGGCCGTGATAAGCCTTTTTCAGCTTGTCCGACAATCCGCTTAGGGTGTAGATGTGCCCCGTGACCAGCGGAGACGTTTCCGTCGGATCCGGGGTGAATTCCCTGATCTTATAGCTTCCCACCATAGTGCCGTTCCAACAGGAGCCATCAGCGCTGAGGGCTGCTGACATGTCATCGTTATTGCAGTATTGGTACCGCAGTTGGTCCCAGAATAATCTCATGCCTTTCACTTTCTGGAAACGATAGTTTTGTTAGTGACACAGGCTGCTAATTTCATCTGAAGTAAACGTGAAAATGAGAAAGGGAGAAAAGGTCCAATTAATTTTGACCTAAAACGTTATCTCAAATAGTGCACTTTAAATTACTCTAACTTAATGTAATTAATCTTGAAGCTGAACAGAATATTATATGTTTCAGGAAGAGCTATTTGCGGTAGGAAATGTGGACTAAAAACCCCATCAGAAACATGCACTCTGTATTCCTGAAATATTAAATTCTCCACGTACGAGATCATTTGTATTTTCACAGTTTATCCGAGAGTTTGTTAATTCTGGTGTAGATGCAGTGGCATATTCCCGTCTGGCCTGGCTTCACACATAAACAACACAGTGTATGGCGGTAGTTATCCATGCGGATGAGCCATAAATACGACATAACCCAACAGATATCCTGTTTGTTTAAATCAGCGTCTTTAACGGGGCCATTTATCAGAATTCTGACCTCTGCATGGGAAAATGTGGTTTGACGTAAGGATGAGATCATTTTCTTATTTTGATTACGTCAAGAATTCAGGAAACTAAAGTTCTGCACTCAAAAATTACAATGTAATGTGTAAAAAAGTATTTACATAAAACTTAAATACGGAATTTTCTGTACAAAAAGGCGAAAGAAACATGAGTTACACTTACCCCCTTAATATCATCTATTACTTTTTCCAAGCTGGGTCCCTGCTCAGGCTTCTCTTGTACCTTTTTATGTTTCTTGTTCTTCCCACTGTTAAACTTCACTTTTTCTTGTTGGATTTCCATCTCGGGATTGTCATCTGGAGGAGTGTCATAATCGGCATTTCTCTTCGGTCTTTTAAGCCCGGAAGTTCCGCACTTGCTCTGGATCTTCTTGGATATGTCGCCTCCCATTTCCTGGAAATTCATTATCGCCTCTGATATTTTGATGTTCAGAGGCTCGACCACCGCATCGACGTTGTACGGTCCGTTCAGACGATCAGCTACCTTTTCGATTGCACCTGCAAAGCGCGGCTGTTTTAGGACCCTGCTGGGCACAACCTCGAAAAACTTACTGACAAATGTGTCCCAACTATCGCTCAACTGCAGATGCCGTTTCAGGCATACAGTAACAGTGTCCGAGCAATAGGAAGAACATGGACCGACGCCCATTTCTTGTCGGCACACCCCGCAAAATTGCATGCGAGTTAGATCGTTCAGGCATCTGTCCTCCAGACGAACATTGGGCACTTCTCGTAGGATTTCTACAGCTCGCATCAGGGACTTGTAGAATGTGCGAGTGGCCACAAACGATCGGGTCAGTTGTTGGGTCAGTTTGTGGGGAACGTCACCGAAGGGTTTCAACTCCAGCATGTGATTGTGGACGCATTCTGGTACAGAGTGACAACATATTTCGAATGGTTCTAGAGTCACTAGACAAGAACGCTGATTACTTACGCATATAACTGTCATCGAAACTGTATTGGGAATTAATGACAGTGAACATTTTCTGGTAAAGAATGCCGAAAAAAGAGTCCATCGTCTCCGAAAGACGCACGGACCCCTTTTTGTAGTAAGTTTCCAGCTCGTTGAAGAAGTCCGAAAATACCTCGGAATTCTGCAGATAAATTTTGCCGTACGTTCGTTCGAACATATCGTGGAATTCGCGTTTTGAACTTTCCATCATGTTTCGGAATATTTCTGCAAATAAAAAAACATAGATAAATACCCATGACTAATAAATTCCTATCATGCACGATTCTTCTATCTAAGAACCGTTTTTCAGTAGCACTGATCTCATTCGGTACCATTGCAGTGTTGAAGAGGGTCAAAGAGTGCATTAATTTGTATTAAATTCGTTTTGGTAACAGTAATCTCGTTATTCGTGCAAAGGCAGTGGAGGACACGGTAGGGCAGTTCGGGATCGTGTCCGGAGAACCGTTTACCCCTAAATCCGCTATTGACAGTGGCGGGTATGTGGGTGGGCAGTTCCATGCTTTGCCCGAGGTGCAGTTAGACAGTTAAAAAAACCACCACACTTCTTATCTGTCTGGCTAAATTCGAGACGTAGACACAGGAAAAATCTTAAACCGACGACACTATTGACGTATCAAAACATATCGATTTATCTTTTATGTAAGCAGCTGTCAGCGACAGCGAAATGACAAAATTGATAGTCAAGAGCCGTGCGTGGGATAAATGCTCACATACAGATACGGTATGTAAATATGAAATAAAACCCATAAATATTAATGAACTGAAAATGCCCCGATGATAAACAAATATGTATGTAAATCGAATATACCTATGTAATACATACGTAAATAAATAGCTAGGGGGTGTAGCATTAACATTAACGATCAAACCCTAATCAAGATCATCATTGACACCTGACGTAACGAAACTGAAGCTCACTTTTCTTTTACAAATGTGATCATTGGAATTTGGCCCACTGCGTTAGATATGACAGCAGCGCCATTTCAAATTTACACCATTGTCACGGTCACAGCATTTCCTCGTTGAGCACCGTAGGCGCGGAGACCTCAATTTAGCAAAACATTTGATTGCAGATATCCCTCCATGAAACGTTTTCGAATTTGTCCGGGAATAGGATGCAAATTTGTGCCACTGCACCACGTGGCAACATCGCCTGAGCAAACGGCTGATTCATCCTCGTGAATGTGAGGCTGCCGTCACATATAGCGGATGTGTCAAACTTGTAATGCTTTTTTTTTGACATGAGAACAAAAGCCGAACGCGGCGTTGCCATTTCGCTGTCTTTTTACTGCGCAACTTGGGCTTACTAAATGTCTGTGTACCGGTACGTCGCCTGACTTGCCTTGGTGTTTTTGCACAACGCCTCTGCGTATTGCGATGTTTTGGGGTGAATTGTACGTAAAATTTGCTTAAGGCTTAAACGTTACACTCTGGACGGTCGCACTTAGTGACGCGTCCGCGGGATGGGGCCCACGGGTAATGGAAGTACTCACCATCGAATTTCTTCGCTCTAGTTTCTATTATTGAGGCAACCTTGAGAACGGACTCTTTGACGAATTTTTCAAGGGAGGACTGACTGTAGATCGATAAACTGGTTTCGTAGCTTTCGCTGCAGCAACTTCCTTCTCCGCATATTGGACCTGAAACAAAATGAGTGCTCCATGAGGTTCTGTTGGTCTTAGCTAATTTCGTAAGGTTTAATCAAGGTATGTCATTCCGGAACTACTGTTGGAAATGGTCGCGACTCAGTATCGCGTAACTTGGGGGGACAGTCACCATGCGGGAAGCGCACGGCCGTCAGGTGCAGCTGCAAAGCTGTGCGTCCGTTACCATCATGTGCGAGCTTTTCCTACCATAAAAACCCTTCCATGTGTTCGCCTCCCTTTATTCGATAACGGAACATCGCGAGTCGCCTACCAACAGTGCCGTGAAGGAAACATCCTCTCTGAACCTGCCGTAACAAGTCAGAACCCAAATGATGTTTCACTAATTCGGAATGTGAGGCATCCGGTCCGTGGTACCTGAATTTTAAGAAGACCCATCTTTTTACCTGGAAGTTTACCGGCAGGGTAGCATTAAGAGCGACATCCATTCATCTTGTTTTTAATTTGAGATTAGGCGCTTTGCCTAACAATGCAAGAGGCGTGGTGATTCACACAAAACCACAAATCTTTATAAATAGTGAGATATTTCTCAACGGCTGGGAATTTCTTTAGCGTCGCTTTTTTTGCCACCAGCAGTAGGTGGTGGTGCTCGATGAGAGACAGAGAAAGAGAGAGAGAGAGAGAGAGAGAGAGGAGGAGGGTTTCGAATTTCGTACATCCACCATGCCACAAAAGCTTCTTTTGCTCGAGTAGGTTTTAAGGTACCTAATAAGTGCTTTGACAATAAGACTTTTGTCAGCGAAGCGTCTGTAAACACACCGCATAATGCCGCCATTTGGGAGCGCAGTAATTCTGCCGAATATCTCTATTCTAACGGAAATTTTTGGCTTGAGCTTGTGAATCCTCTCGGCCCACCTGCAGCTCCGGGCAGGGGCTTTTCAAGGAAATCTTCACGGTTGATTACTGCCCAAATCAAAGGTTAAAGACCGAGATGGCGTATCAACCTTCAATGTCTCATTTCGGAGACCCCGAATAAGTCACCGGGAACACATTCCCGACGCGAGATATCCAATTTTCGTAAATCATTTTTGATAACGGTGTGTTTTGTTTTTTAAACATCCCATTAAGCACTTGAAATTATTCATCACATCCTTTGCGTGGAGCCATTGTTCGTGTAAAAAAGCAGACGATGATGTCACGCACTTGCCAGAATTGTGTCGCGAATATTTTCCTCTGGGACGTCCGGCCTACGTTGAAATGCTCAGAGTGACTCGGCCAGCTTCCGCGATGTTCTCCTCTGAGCGTCCCGAGTCGTCGTGCGGAGAGCCGCGGTGCCGCACGGAAAGATGATTTCGCGACGATTTTCTCCTTTCGCGTGACGGTTTTGCGAAGTCGATTCGACAAAATCAATCCGATCGATTAACTAACGAGCAAATTAAATTTTAATTTTTTCCAAAACGGAAAAAAAAAACCAACACCAGCAAAGAAGCGGAGGCCTGTGAGAGAAGTTACAGAGGAGAGCTGGTGGAATGTGACGGAATATGGGGATCGCAAGGGAAACGAGGCAGAGGAGAGAGAAATATGATTCGAGTAATTCAAAGGAACGGTTCCGGTTATTTCAGCCAGTTTCGGTTGGGATTCGATAACGGCTCTGCCATTCCACATATTAATATTCACAATTTCCCAGTAACTTATTAAGTTTAACCTTAAACTAATTGGGCCTCCCCTCTTAATGGAATCCCAAACAAAGTACATGTTTCCCAAACACGAGCCTCTCGCTAATTATAAAATACGCTCTTAACTGCCAAGTAATTAGGAACATCCAGAATCTAACAATATTCAAATAAATTTACCTAATAAAATTACGAGGGTCTCTGGTCGTTACAAGGTGTTTTATTCACGGTTGTTCGCGGCCCCATCGTTATCTGGGATGCTTCGCTCTCCCTGTAAGGGGCGACAGAAGATAAATCGAGTTATTCTTTAGAAAAAAAAAACAACAACAATAAAAACCCTAACTTAAAACTTATTCGCAAAAATTGGAGAAAGGAAGAAAACCCCAGGTAGCTGCCGTTGATAAACGGCACGAAGTGCGAAATTTCCCTTGTTTTTCTTTCTGCTCATTAAACCTACTCAGAGGGGCTTTCCGGAGGGACAAAGGCATGTTACTTTTTTTTTTATATAGACTGCGAGACGATAGTCTGCGATTTGGACGTTTTGAAGCCCTAAAAACCGTTGACCAATTTTTACAATGCCAATAGTAACTGTACACAGGGTGTCTAATTCCGCCCAGAAAGCCGCCCTTAATTAAGATGGTTCTCTTTTATCGCATCTTTATCTTTCCCGGCCCTATTCGTGCAGGCCCAAAGAGCTGGGTTCAGGGCAGTATTCTTCTGTTTTGGTTCGTTTGTCGGCAATTTTTACAGGTAGAAAACTGTCGCGTTCGATTTCCGAAATGTTTTACGGCCAGTCGCTGGTCAAAACGTTTACAGAACAAATTGTTGATTATTCCATGATTTAGGGGCTTTCTTATGGCGCCCCTGCCACATTCCATGACCGTTTGAAACATTTTTTTTTTTTTTTGTGCTTTTGTGCGCACTTTCAGTCGAGTCTCAGTTAAGATGTCTCTTTAAGCCCGTTTCAATTGAGCGGAAGTTTTCCTTGAAATTCAATCGCGATTTATCGAGCACTTGAGTTTATGTTATGTCTTCAAATCCAAATAAATTCGAAGGAAAACTTAGAGAGAAAATCTCATCGAAGCCAAGTAACGTATTTATGAATGTAAATATTTTTACTAGAAAAAATTCATAGTAAACAGACGGGGGGGCCTTTGCACACGGTGAAAGATTTAGCGCTTGTTTGGCTGGCAACCACATCTGGACTTCGTATCTGACTGGCCGTTTTGTAAACCGAACCCGTCTTTGCGTTTTGACAGGGAAGAGCGAAACCTGATTAAAAAAACATTCAGACACCACAGCACCACAATCATCTTTGGCATGTTTGTTGTTGGTGCGCTTAGCCTTTTCCTGCTTGCCCAGCCCCAATTTCGGCCTCCGCTGGCCTTTCTGCTTTTCGCGATGGGCAGAGCAAACTCGGGGTCTGCGTTGAAGTAGGTTATTAATGTACCTCTACTTCACCGGTCTGTTCTCATTAATTTTGACTCGTTTTTCCAGCATGAGTGAGCACGAACTTGCTCACGATAATCGCCGCATTCGAGGCACTTGAGGTCTCCTGCATTAGAGGACGGGAACTCGTTGCAACAAGCCAGTTTCTCTTAATATCTCCACGACGGCCGCCGAAGTCCCTCCTGTGTTGACTCTAACGAGGTTCTCCACGTCCTCTTCCCTCTCAGTTTTCCGTCATATTTTTTGCTGCCGCGCTTGCCCTCAGTCCAGCGTTGCTGCGTCTGTGGATTTTGCTGGGACACCCTGTGCGTCGTTAGAGCTTTACCTCCATCGTCTGCGATCATTTAGGAAATCGACCGTGCGCACGAGCACGTGAAATATTTTTCTAATAAAACCGAGTTTTTCTGGGAAAATCAATAAGTTGATTAATATTAATTGAAATCGAACAGCAGATAAAGCAAATCATAATTCTCCGAGCTGCATTTCATTAATCAACCAGAGGGAAATGTTGTTTATTATGATTAGTAAGCAATTATGCACATATAGCAATTATTAACAGTAAATAACACATCGTTAATAATGATCGATAGGCCGTTTTTCGCTGTTGCTCCGTTGCGCGCTGTAAACAGGGTTGGGGTCAAACTATTAAATGTTGTAATAAGGTTAATTTTGTATAGATCTAAGAACATGAAGTGACCTTTTGCCCAGCCTTTAAGTACATCATGTACTGCTCTGGCTTGACAAACACACAGTCGGAAGATTAATTACGCTGGTTTACAAAATTCAACTTTTTCACTGTTGCCGGAAATTTTATGGCCGATGAAACTTATTTCTAACGTGCCGTTCTTGAACTCCCGAAGCTTTTTCCTACGCCTCCAGAGTCTTCAATATTTGTTCCTTTGGTCATGTTTTATGCATTTGCTTCAACGAGCAGTTTTTAGGCAAAATCGCCGTGTTGCAACCATAAGCAAAGTTTGCGCATTATGAGCAGGTCGGAAAGGTGCCGTTTACGTGGTGAATATGTGTTTAAAGATTGTGGGAAAACTATCGCCGAGTGCGTTAAAAATACCTATTTGCCATATTCTGGCTTAAAGCTGATAAAACGCAGATAAAAATGATAAACTCTGGACCGCCGATTGTGCTTGCAAACCGTGCATTCAACACTTGAGAATATGGAAAAGCGGGAAAAGGGGGGGGCGTTTAAATTTGGCAGTCCAGCTCTTGGGCAAAAACCGAAAAATCATCTGGACAATCGTTATTTTCGTAGCGTGGATAAAAAAGCTATGAACAGTAGAGATCGAACTAAACGGCAGTGTCCAGACACTAAGTCGGTGAGGCGTCCCGTACAGCATCCGGTTGAAGTTCCAATTCCCTCAGCTCCAGTTACTGAAAATGTATCTGAACATGAACTACAAGAAAACGTAGATTCTGCATCGACAGAAACTGACGATACTGATTTTGAAAGTTTATCAGACGAAAAACCTCAATCCTCTCCGTAAAACGAATTAGATGATCCCGTAAGAGACCTAAATCTTCCCAAACAATCATCGGAATTGTCGGCATAACGGTTCAAAGGAAAAAAATTACTCCAAAGGCAAAAATTACTTTTTATAGAGAAGGAGAGCAAGACGCTGTTTGTTTGACCAAGATGATAAAACTGTGTTCTGCTTAGATATCAAGAGTCTGTTCATAAAAATGGGTTTTGACGCAATATGAACCGAGCTAATAGCGTTTTCTTATTGGCAGTTCGAAACGTAGCCTTAAGTCCATTGTGTCACATAACGGGAATAAATACGCTGGAATACCTATTGCGCACAGTAGAAAGTTGAAGAAGGACCAGTACTGTAACGTTTCATTAATTTTGGAAAAATTGAAGCATCATGAACATCAATGGGTTGCTTATGTCGATTTGAAAATAGTTGACGTTCTGCTTGGTCAGCAAAGTGGGTACACTAAGGTCCCATGTTTCATAAGTATATCTGGAACAGCAGAGCCAAAGTTTACCGTCAGGTAAAAGAAGGAATTGGATTTTGAGTGAATACGTGACACCCGGTAAACGAAATGTGATTCGCAGACCATTGGTATCTCGTGACGAAATCATCCTGCCACCATTGCGTATAAAACTGGGCGTAATGAAGCACAGTTTGTCAAAAGTCTTTGTAAAAATGGAAGCTGTTTCTTCTCATCATAAATTTGCCGAAAATTTCCTCAGCTCACGATGGAGTAGCTTCAAGCAGGTATCTTTGTTGGTCTCCAAATCAGAGAACTCGCGCAAGACACCAACTTCGTAGATTCGATGATTGATGTTGAATCAAATGCTCGAAAGGCTTTCGTTGTAGCGATGCAAAATTTTTTGAGTATATAGAAAATCAGATAATTATGTCCAACTAGTAGAGGACCTATTGCCACGGTTAAAAAATGTGAGATGTAGTGTGAGTATTATTAAAATTCACTTCCTTCACAGTCATCTTGACGAGTTTCCTGGAAATTTAGGTGACTTCAGCGCAGAGCCAGGAGAACGTATGCGTCATTGAGGAGCGGTCACAGGACCTTTGGGATACGCGTGTGATGTCCGACCATCTCTGGTCTCCGGTGCGTCATTTTTCCAACGCCAGACATACCAGAAATGCGTTAAAGCGCAGCTTTTCGGAAGCTAACAATTTATACTATTTTAATCAAGTGTTTTTCTACTAAAACCTTGTTATTCATTTCCTCAATTTTAATTACATTTAAATCCAAAACAAGATCCGTTGAAAAAATTCTACTCGCATTTTCGAATTGAGCACATCATCAGTGACCGGCAACATTTCAGGCAACAGATACTGTGTAAACCGGTGTTATTCGTCCACGTGGAGCAAATTGGAAACAAACGGATTGGAGTTTATTGATTATAGGAATAAAAGAACTGCCCTTCATGTGCCGAATATAGCTGTTAAATAGGTGACTTCGACGTCACGTTCAACAATGAAACGGTCATTCCGGCAAACCAACGGGCGAAAAGTGATTCTTCTGCGTTCCTTGCCATTTTACCGGCAAGAACTCCCAAAGCTAGGTTCCCGGATCATTTTTCTTCCGGCTGCGATCGTTGGCGGCGAATTTTAAATTAGGCCGCAAACCGAGAGATGTGCCTCGCGAAGTGAGAGATTTGACCATAAAATATCGTCAAGAAGGACAATCTCAAAGGGACGTAGGGAGAAATTTAATACGTCATAAAAAATGTACAAAGCGGGCCAGACAACCAAAAAATTTGAGGGGAGGGAGCTGCACGCTGTCGGGGGAAACGATAAGAAAAGTTGGGGAAAATTCGCAAATTAGTCTGGCAGATCCGGTGGAAAGTGCAGCCGGCAGTTTGGATTTTATCATAATTTCTTGTTATTATTCGAACTGGGCGAATAATTAATCTCCCGACTGCAATTCTCATTCGTTCGAAAACGCCAGTCGGAAAATATTTATTTTGAAGGTTTTATTCGGGCTTGTAATCTTGGTAATGAGCACTTTACTCCGCTTCCACTTCCAAATCAAGTCAATGGAGATTAGCCCCCCCCCCCCCTCCCCCCTCCCAAAGCAAACATAACAGAACAAATAGAAAATATCGTGTCAATCATTTAGATTACGAGCCATTTTCGAGCAGTAGACGATCATTTAGCTCGGTAATAGATGAACAACTGCGAGTTCCCGGTGTGAGTGCCGTTGATTAGCCGCGAATCAAAATATTTCATCGGGACATTGAACAACCTTAGATCGACTGAGGTTGCAGAAATTTTGAGCCGATCATAAAATTTAATTATTGCGAGCTGCAGTAATCAAAAACTGGTTTTTCTCGCTATGAACCCAGCTGTTGCCAGGGACAATCTTAATTAAAACCTAAAAGTGGACGTTTTAAGCTGTTTTTATCTTGCTTTATGGTAATCTCCTACCTACTTACAATTTTTCGTTTGCACTTATACAGCCACATTTTTACGATACTGATCTCTTAATTTAATTATCAGTCGTCCGCTGAGACTATCCGAGTCGATGCGGCTTAAACCTTGAAATGGAGAAATTCGATTTTTTTTTTGGTCGCACGGACAGGGCCGAAAATAGATTTTCAGAAAATAGGAAATGAGAACAATACGTCCATTTATCTGGAAGAGGTATTTATAAAGCGGCCGGTTTTAGAACGGAGTCAAAATAGTCCGGAGCTAATTACTATTGACTGTTGTTTGAGCCACCTCAAGCGGTGCTCAAGATTGCGGAGCTCAAAGCTCTCGTGAGCGCCTTCCCAATTGAAGATGATTGCCGCCAGTGTGCGGTAGCCATGATATGTACACGGTGATCGTTAGAGAGGCCTCGAGGAGGCCGCGAAATTCCAGAGGCATGTCTCGTGTGCTATGAGTTCGTCACCCAAAACTCTGTGTGCTATATGTATTTGGTGGATCATTGCTAACCAAATATGAAGCCATTAAAACCCTTCCTTAATAATCACCTATTACCTTTATTTATTATATACCGGGCGATTCAAGAAGATGACTCGCCCTTATAAATGTTTTGTTTTTAAATTTAGAAGGAAGCCGAATGAGAATAGGGCCGATTTATTGACTTTAATGACGTCTATCTGGCACTTCCGGTTTAACCGGAAATGACCTTAAATTTCGATTTTTAAGTGTAACGCACTATAAATTTTTTACTTTTTTGCAATCCAGAGGTCATTTTTAGTCTAAAAATAAGTCATTTGAAAAAACATTTTTTTTCGTGGTTTTTTCATGTCGAGCCACGCCACTGGGCCACACGTACTGGGCACAATTTTAGGTCAGAATTATGGGGCAAATACCAATTTGTCATTTTATTGGGCACTTTTTCTTTTATAAGCAATTTAAACACCGAAAAACAGTTTTTCCCGTCTATCTTTCGTTTTTCAAATGGCAACATGGTGGCTCAATCCCATTTTCTAAGATTGTTTTTTCCTGAATTTTTCGATATCAAACACAACGGCTGTTCATTCGGAAATGAACCGTTAATTCATGGAAACATTCACATTTAGAAAAAAATACTTCCAAATGACAGAACAGAAGAATAACATATTTCTGCTAGTAGAAACTGCGTGCAGTCGTGAAAACGTCAGCGAATTCAAATATATAATTAATAATAATAGTAATTCCATTGTAAAAAAATGCAAAATTACACTAAAAGTGAAAAAATTGATATGCTGTTAGTGATTGGAGAATGTCGTCAACGGCCTTCCGATTCTGCACGACTTCTTGCGGAAAGGTTTCCATTTAGAAGCCATCCGGGTCGCCACTATTTTAAAAAATGACTGAATAAAATTGAAACAGGAAATGCTAATGAAGAAGGAAACCTTATTATTAGTGAACACAAAGAAATCGAATCAGAAATCAGTGGCATAGTTCGACATGAAAACACCACAATTTTTATTTATGATATATTTTTGGACTAGAAATAACCTCTAGATTCTAAAAACGTAAAAATTTATAGGGCATTACATTTAAAAATCGGAAATTGAGGTCATTTCCGGTAAAACCGGAAGTACTGGGTAAACGTCATTAATGTCAATTAACCGGCTCTACCGTCATATAGCTCCCCCCAAATTTCAACTTGCTTAATTTTAAAACAAAACAGTTATAAGGGCGAGCCACCTACTTGAAACACCCGGTATATTTATAATTAAAAAAATGATTAATACTGACCGACAAAACTTTACGCTTTGATTTAATTACAATACAACTTCAATTTAATTATCAGTTCTATCACTTATTCGTGACTGAAAACCATTTAATTCACCGCCTAGCTGTCTAACGCGTGGATTTTGCTTGTTTGGGTATTATCGAATACGTTTGAGGGCGAAATTTCAGAAACTTTGGACCATTCAGAAGCTTACTGAAAATGGCTTTTTGACGATAAGGTCGCGACCATGTCCGTGCTATTAGAAAAAAAAAATAACTTGGCGTGGCAGGGGTGCATTTGGTAAAGGGTAACGAGTTGATCATACCCTCAATCATCTTCCGTTCTCATATTATGGCAGACGTGTTTTTGGGTTTTTCCGTTGCCGGCGCAATTTTCAAGACGTTGACATTTGCATGGAAAAAAAACCCACCCTGTATGTTTCATTTTGATGGCCCGGCAGTCCATTCAACCGAAGGATACCCCATCTTCCTAACCACATACTTTCGGATTATTAGGATCATTTTTCAAACATAACGCTTTCTCTCTCGCAATTAGTGGGGTCCATCCGAGAACATTTACCCGCCTTAAGAATGTGATCTTCGTCTGGTTCAGCTACAGTTCCTTCCGAAGACACAGGCAGGTGTGGTCCACAAGAGGAGTTTTCGCGAGGGCGTGTGAAACTAAAAACGTACTTCCCTGGACATCTGTGCGTACGAGGAACTTGTCCGTCTTGCGGGCAAAGCAAGAAAGCAATTACTTTGATTTATTGAAAAATTTCTGGTCAATAGAATGCGCCTGAAAGGGACGGGCCTGCCAGAGGTCTCTATTAACAGCAGTCGGTGACTCACAAAGAGTCTTATAGCACAAGTAGGCCAATGTTGTCATTAGGGACCTACACCGAAGAGCGACAGCTCTAGGGATACATTCGTATTAGTCAGCGATAAATCTTAGATTGTATTAGGGGGGGGGGGGGGGAATTCTGAGTCGGTGTCTTTCTGAAACATGGGGATGTCAGAAACCAGATAGGATCGGTTAAACTCCGGCGAAGCTACGCAATTCGGAGTTAAAGCACGCGGCGTTTTGAAATTTTGTAAAAACCCAGTTTCTGACCGTCGCACGCCCGCCACTGACTTTTTGACGCTACGTACCGTAAATCGTCGGTTCAGTCAGGGCTCTATGTAAATTTGCTGCGCGGTCATCGTGTGACTTCGGAGACCGACCCGAGGGCAAACGACGGATATTCCAGGTATTGTCAAACCAAACCGAATTGGAAAAATGCGATTTTTACCTGTTTTTGGCCAGGCAGAATCTTGCACGACGTTCATTACGTTTCGGTGCAATTAACCTTCAGCTCCGCACAAACTTTGCTACATTTTTTCCTCCATTTTCACCTGAAATTTGATATATTTCGTGAGCCGGGGGAGGGGGGACGCGGAGACACCATTAATACTGATAACCGAAGCGTTATTGTTTTGTTTTCATAGCCTTCTTGTGTGCCATTTGCTTTAAAGGGCAAATATTCTCAGTCAGGTTTTTCCAGCGTTTTCCTTCAAAAAAATCAGTAAGAAAAGAATTAATAAACCGCCTAAATAGGATAGAAAAAATTCCAAGCAATAAGCCCAAATTTTTGCCCGAATTCGCTGTGAAAAGTCAGCGGAAGAAGTGCCAGTGAGTCAAGGCTCAAGGTTGGTACCTTTTTAGGTAGGCACCAAAATCGGCATATTCCATTTCGAGTGATGCTTAACTTAAACGCCTTCCTGTCCCTAACGCAAGGACTTTAGATCTCACCTTGCTAAAGCCCCCAATAAACAAACTCAAGCTGGTCGTTACACCTCCAAACGGTCACACCTCACGGTCAGCTTTGCCTTAATTGACACCTGGAGTATAACTTTCAAAATATACGAGCTCAAAGCTACACCGTGTGTTGTGGCAGTAAAATTAATAAGCGGCCGGTGTAACCTCGTTGTAAACCCGATCCGTGAGAGAGTTCTTGGACCGTTCGTTCGCAGGAATTCCTCCGACTTACAGGTCCGGTTCCCCTTCATATTTAAATCTATCACTTAAGAGGGCATATTCTGCAAGAATGCTCTGGCCATCTGCTCATTGGGGGGCACAAGAACCGCTAAATCAGCAGCAACCCGAAGAATGTGGGCAACTTTTAAGGCAAGGACAAGAGTCTGTCGAAGTTAAGACGAAGACCGGTCACCGGAGAGTCGCGTAGGAGGTTAAGCGGTCCAAAAATGCCTGCCGATTCGATTTTATCGCAGATGAACCGATATCGATATATAAAAATAATGCAGACGCAAGTCGAAGCAAGAGTTATCTGCAAGGTGCATGGAATGCGGACCTTCATCTGGCCTTAGCTGGACAAGAGCAGCCACAACCGACCATCGCTACAAGAGATAAAAGCGTGACGATTTTGAGGTTAATTTTTTTTCACCCTCTAGCACTCGACGCGCCAATGTTTCTGGAACACCCTATAAAGTGAAACCATAAATTGTCTTAAGCAGGAAGTCGAATAAAAATTAATAATAGTTATAGATCGACAAAGATACACGATACCGTTGTATTGACCCTAGGCCGCAACTTATTTAAACAACCAGATAGGATGCCATTTGCTTACTTTGTTGTTACGGTTAAACAACAAATTGGTTTATTAATTTCGGTTTAAAAAACGCTTAGACGATTATTTACATCGTCGTAATTGACCGCACGTATCTCAGCTCATGTCTTTACTCTATTACGATAGTGTAATTACTATACTTTTATCATTTAATGCCCACTAATAAATTATACAGACAGATCAACATGTCGAGTTAATTATCTTGTGTGCTGAGCCAAAGTAACGTAATTGCCATTTTTAAGCTTCGAAGGCTTCGGAGTGATGCTCTTGATAGACCTCGGACATGTCGGAAGCAAAGTCCAATTGAGAATCTGAGTCGAGATCTCATCGAGGGCGTTGGAGAAAAACTCTCACATCTCAATTAGCTCAGAGGCAATAGAGCGAACTTAAACCAGTTTCATCGTTCACGAAGCTTTCGTGCTATCGGAATTCACGCGTTTCATTAAAACGATTTTTTTTCGTTTTGGACGTGCTCTGAAGGTGGCAAAATGGCGGATGCGCCACGTGAAACATCGACAATTTGTGTGTTAAAAATCGCTGAAATGTCGTTGGTTTATGTCTCGTTATGGAAATCGGATAACTCTGAACGACTTTTTCTATTATTTTTTGGGAATAGTACGTCCAGCAGTAAACTTCTCGTAAGCCCTTGCTGCAAACAATTTGGCACAGTGCAATGAAATGACCAACAGAGCAAGTTAAGAGAATTTGTTGCGTTTCGGCATCAAAAATTCTTCAATCGTAAAAAGAGAACCAAGAACGAGCCTCGTAAAACAACAGCAAGTAATGTTCATAAGTCGCACGGTTCGTCCTGTTTTGATGTCTGTCGGGTTCTCATTCATGAAATATTCGTGCTTTTTACTTGGGACGTTCAAAAGTAAACACAAACGAACCGAGAGTGGTCGCAAACCACTCAGTGGTTGCTCGTCCCAAACCATAAACAATCGATTGATTTGGGCTTCACGGTGTGGTGATGACAAATTAATTACCAAATTTATTATCGCTCGGAAAAAATTGTACGAGTTGTGGTGCGTCGCCTCAAGTTCTCCGGGCAAAATTGCCTAAGAGGCACAAACCGAATTGGATGGAAAATCGAAACGTTCTTGGACAAAATCACTTGAAACCCGAAATTCAGTAGACGCTATTAAAACCCTAAAAGGCTTAAGGGATTTACCCACTGTAAAGATCTAAACTCCGCATAATATGCAAATTCAAACATATCTAACCCCAGGTGAAAATTCAGTAGCCAAAGTTTGTAAAGATCCTTTATCGACGATTTGATATTTAAACAGGGGCTGTGAATAAACAGAATCGTTGTGTAAAAAACTCTCGTCGCGTTATCGATATGTCGTCGATATGATCAATAACGTCTTCAATCTTTGATAAAACTGTAGCTTCCGATTCATCTAAGCCGCACGTTATGTAGAGAGACACGAAATGGTTTTAAATCACCTTCATTTGACCTAGACTTTTAACTTTCCGATGACTAATTACAGGATTAGAACGCAGCTGTAATAAGTTTATACAAAATTTCGCGAATGAAACAACTTTCAGCTCGAAATGTACGAATTCTAAAACTTCGCGAACGATTTAAATTCCGCCGGTGCCTTCACCATTTTGTCACGTGCAGTGGCTCAATATGCCATCGTCAGTGACATCCGCAAAAGTAGTGCGCCACCTCATCGCTCCCCCGTTGGTCCCTATTGGCCAGCCTGACCGGATGACCTAGATTGACCACTAATCGAAAACGCTACCTGAAACTCCACCTTCCCTCTCAGCTGCAACTACCCAGCTGGAGCTTTCCAAAAACTAACCCGATGACCTATAGATTGACCAATAACCCAAAAAACTACCTTTTTATGACCCACTACATACTTGATAAGTTAAAAACCGGAGCCTGCGATAAGAGTTTTATGGACGAAATTAAAATTCAACCCATGTGCCCATGTTTTCGGTGTGTTTTATGGGTTTCCTGATCGGAATTTTAAACACAGTCGTATTTAGAATATTAGCTCAAGTGTGATGTCAGCACCGTGAACTGCTCACAGTCGCTGATTGATGCTGTCGCCGTTATCTCGCTAGATGTGAGGAAATTCTTAAGTAATTAGATAACAGCGTTAGATCCCTTTCATCGACTTTGTCATTGTCAAGCATCCAGTGGTATTATCAAAAGGAATGATCTTTTGAAGTTAATCACACTCACCCCTGTCAACATGAATTAAGGCACTTCCTCTCCGATTCTTGACCTGCTATTATGGGAACCGTCCCGCTGTGGTATGGTGTGGTATGCCACACCATTCAGCATCACATCTGAATAGACAAACACACATTTCTATTTACCTGACTGCTGAAGTTGATTCTACTAATTTATATTTACGAAGAACACACAGGGAGAACCAGTTCTCCGTTTTCCTAAGTCCGTGATGGTGCATGCTCCTGCTTCTGTGACCAAATGAAGAAGCATTGATTGGTATTTTAAAAACCGAACCGGTTCAAATGACGTGCCTGAAATGCCTTCAACTCACAGCCTGAATTCATCATTGACTTACTTTAGCTTATTCTAAATTCTGTTTGTAATAAATGACACATTGAACGATCGTTACGTACGCTTTATGGAGGTTTTATGGGAGTAAACGGCTGCTTCATATATGAATGTGAATGAAAAGTAATAAATACAGAGTTTCCTCGCACGTTCACGGAACCGCTCGTTCCTTAAAAATTGTTGAATGATACGAGACCCGTCATTTGCAGTATTATCGAATTTCAATTTTCAAGCAGTTACGCAATAGCTGTTCCGCTGTTGGCACTGTTGAATGCGGCCCAACCACCATTATTCGCAATAATGAAACCATTCAATGCGGACTAGGTAGCATCCATTGCGAATGATCTGCACCCAGTTTATTACCATATGGGCGGATGGTACTAATGCTTATATCGTTTGAGAACGTTCTGTAACTTAAGCCGCATCCCCGTCTCTTCGCCGGCCATTCTTCGGCAGTACCGCGGGCATTCAAAGGTTCATAGCGCCATTCAGGTATAAGTTGTCTGGAGTGGTTGACCGGTACCATCGACTGTGACCGGGTATCGTGGGAGAGAATGCATCGCGAAGGCATCCCAGGTATGCCAATGTTTTAGCGCTACCTAATTAGTTGTTGCCGGTCTACCATGCCTGCGCAGTGGTGGTTCTTTTTCTTTTGGGTTGGTTCCAGTTGCTTGGGGACCATCGAAGGTTACTTTCCTTGGCTACACCGTGAAATGGGTCATTGCGAGAATGCGGCCTCGCGAGCGCATTAGTTCACTCTCGATGGCGCGGGGGTTCCGAAAGGCAAAACAAGCAGGAACCTCACGGGCGAATGCCACTTGCGCACGTCCCAACTTGCACCGTGCACTTGGCATCAGCCAAGCAGGTCGCGAACATGAGATTCTAATAGTGAAAGCGGGGAAAAAGATGAAAATAAGAGAGTTCTGCGCGGCCTGTTTTATTTGGTTTTCTCAGTAAGCTAAAACACCTGCAACTGTTAAAGTACTTCGAAGAGTACTTTATGCATTCGTAATCCATTTAAGAGCGCGCAAACGCTTTAGGAACGGCCTCAGTCGGAGGTGATGACGCGATTCTAGGAGTTGAGTTAATCAGAAAAAAAAACGATCGACTATTTCCTGCCGCCCATCGGTACTACTTAGACACCCTGTAGAAAGACAGCCATTGTATCGGGGCATGTTTAGCGTATTTGCCTTATTTTTCTCCGTTCCGCGCGCAACACTTCATTGCTTCTGGGACCCCCTGTATGCGAAGAACATGCAGGGCACTGGAGCAAGAGGTCCCGAAATGAACACTCGCTTTGGACTGTTTGCAAAATGCTAAAAAATTCCCTTCGTCTCCCTACGCACCTGATCGCCTATTTTCTGGGCTATTATCCCCGAAATGCAGTGCATAATGGCCTATTTTCTACGTCGTTATGCACTCCACCAAACGACTTCAGTCTAAGCGACGAACGAATAAAAACATAACAGTTAGTACCACTTCTCGAGTCCATTGAGAAAAAGCTGCGACACAAAGGGGCCTTAAAGTCTCTAGTTGAAACATAAACGTAAAACATTATTTATGATACACCTCGTGCGTTATATAATCGAATCGTTATCGACGAGTGGTCGTCTACACTTGAATCGCACCAACTTCCAGTCACGTTCATTTTTTGCCAACTCCCCTGCTGAAATTATGGTACTTGTTGCATTTTATGGTCTCCTTGCAAAACGACTGACAAGTTAGCAATGGTTTTTGCTTCGGTCGTGAATGAGTACGACTTAATGGACGATTTCGGATTTGATTGATGCCTGTAGGACGAAGCTTCTTAAACGTACGAGATGACGAAAATTGTCATGGGCTTGGCCGGGTCACACGCCTCCCACAGAAGACAACATGATAACTGCCTTACCCTGTACTATTAAAGACACAATAAAGCTCGACAAATGCGCTTTATGGACCGTGTGCCGTACAAAGATCTTATCTGAAAAGCAAGTTTAATTCCGACTTCTCAACCTTTCGTAATTTAATCTTCCCTCGCAGGGCATTCTTAGCCTTCATTACGTGGCGTTATGTGTCAAAAATCTCTTTTTAAAACTAGAGAATAATGATTTGTTCCCTCTTATCTCTCCTCGGAGATGGTAATTCTGACTAATTGGAAATAAATTGGAAATTTGAGCGCATCGGTTTAAACTTCCAAAACTACAATAAGATTAAGGTCCACTAAGTAATACAGGGCGTTCCGAACTATGGGATCATTGAATTTTGTATACTTCATTAGTTCGGGCGAGACTGGATCGGCAGAGGCGGTCCGGTGACGCGGCCTCCCGGGTCACCAGATCTAACACCTTTAGATTTCTTTCTGCGCGGACTTGTAATGTATCTGTCTTGTGAAACGCCAGTGGAAACAAAGCAAGACCTGATTGCACGAATCACTGCGGCATTTCAAGTCGTTCAAAAGGATTATAAAGTTTTTAGCCAAGCCCGCAGAAACCATGTGCGTCGTCTAAACAGGCGCAATGCAGTTCAGGCACGACATTTTGAGCAATTACCGTAGCGTCACTTTGAACAAATAAATTAAAATAAAACGTACTAAAACTCGATAAAAGCGTTTTTTTGCGCATGACTGTCTTAAAGCGTCGTAATGCCACAGCGTATACTTATATTCATATGTTCATATTGTTGCGCTGAACATTCCTTAGACGCTTGATCCCATAGTTCTGAAACACCCTGTAGTTAATCACCTCTCGTGTCATGTGCAAGACGCTGACGGGACCCGAGCTTGGAATGAACATCCGACCGTCCCCACACCTGCTGAATCGTACATTAACCGACTTCGTATCGTCGATTAATTCACAACTAATAACAATGTCTGTGTATTTTTTTTTTTTTTTATTAAAAAAAAGTAAAGTTGATGGTGGTGCCTTGAAGCCGAAACGCCGGCAAAAAATTCCACCGGCGCCATTTTGCCGCTGACGAACAAAGGTGCTGAAATGACAATGGACTGCATCGTGTGACTCGTGTTGCGACATGATGATAACGTGCATGCAAGGATTCGTTGACTTAACTATATGATACCGAAATTGATGTATTGTTTATTTTTAAATTTTACACGTTATTTCTGCACATAGGGGGCGGGCAAACGAGAGGGGGAGGGGGATCCCCCTCCCCCTTGCTCTTCTCGGTCTTCAGATAAACGCCTTTGCCAACCTTTTCGATACTACATGAACGCTATTTTATGCAGGAAACTTCTCTAATTCAATCTTCGTTCCCATTATTTCCCTCCCATTACGGAACAAGACACAATTAAGCGACATAAAACCTTATTAAAGCATCAGTTTCTTTCGTATAATCGCAGATGACAAATTGCAGAATCGACCTCATGATGTACGAGCTGAGGAACCCATTACAGACGTTATGATTATAATTAAATCCTTATTCTCGTCTCCAACATGTTATCGATCTAGGTCAATTAACGTTGCATTACGTATTTATTAGAATTCGAGATGGAAATGCATATAGGAAATACAAGAGGCAATTAAGAGGAAGGAACTTTACACACATACACACACACCGGGACTTCGTCGCTTCTAAATATAGAATTTTGCTTCTATGGATATTGCTTGATAACACGTTTATTGATTAGTAGCGGCTTATCAGCTTCCGATAAACTTTTAAGATATTGCAGCCGAAATGTGCGTCAATACCGGTGTGTAGGGAGTTTAAATTGATAAGTGAAATTTGCGGTACGCTCATGTTAATGGGGCTTTGATGATTTGTTTAAGAGATTAAATAGTATCTAAATAGTTTTCCTAGGTAAAATATCTAAAAACAACTAGGCCGTTTGCTATACATCCTGTAATCGTTTTCGGAATTTATCATCGGGCTTTTATCTTTTTTAAATATTTCCCCGGAACCCGAGCAAAAAGGATTCGTTCAGGCTACAATAGGAGCCGGCGGCACGTCGAGGCCAATAATATGTAGGTTTATACGAGACGGTTCAATAAAAATCCGAACTGTCATGTGTCGCAACTTTTATGGGCATTTGACGATCGACAATGACGCACGTCAATTAACGATGACACGTATCAATGTCAAACCGCACCTGTGTGCACACGTGCAGTTTGCCGGACGTGTGCCCGTAAATGTCTTACATCACGTGTGCGTTTAAATACCACTTTATTCGAAAAATACCATTATGTAGTATTAAGACGTACGAACATGAAACTCGAAAAACCGATGGAAATACGGTTGTATAAATGCATAATAAATTTTTAAAATTTGACAGTAAAATATTGCTCCTATTGTTTGGGCTGACATTGCTATTTGTATGGTTTACGACGATTGAATTGAATTGAGTATTAATGGTCACGTACCCTATATACAGAGTGGGCCTGCAAAAGCACTTGAAATAAGTTAAAATACAAATTTAGTGGACTCAGGCATACTTGCCGTTGCAAAAACTTCCCCATTACGTTACGTTACATCATCATTACAGCGTGTTTACTTTTACATTCCTCGCTATGGGAAACTCGGAAAGGGGGCGGCCCTTGTGAGGCCTGTTTTACGATGCACCCTACCGCCCAAGCACTAACCCGACAATAAATGTGGTGTAACTTTTGAACCTCCCCTCGTATTTTCCCTTAGTCACAATTGACCGCGGCATAGGCAACCAGACATACAGGACACAATGCCTGAAAACCTCATGTGTGGTTTAAAAAAGTGCAAAAGCAAACATTCACGACAAATTGATGATACGGAGACTTGTCTGTCTTGGTTAATATTTGCTTTGTAATTTACTGAAGGAGCAGTAGTCATTATTCCGGTAGCAGAACGGTTATAGTGATTTGCTTGAACGTTCTGTAATGGAGTTGTCCTTCAGGGATCAGTGTTACTAAGGACCCATTAATCCACTGTCATCAAGGGAACTTGATGTTCCTCTAACCGGCTTAAATGGCGGAAAACGGCGAACGCCGGAGAAAATCAAGCTGGTGGTGGTCGTTGAAAGACGAAACGTTGGATTTCAAGTAACCTTGACCCCAAACAGCGCAGCTTTGTCCCAATTTAATCGACCTCGTACCTTTTATGGTTAGAGATGTTCGCGATTGAGCTGCGGAACCGAACGCCCTGTATATGTAAGGTATTTTGAAGACGTAATTGTAGCAACGGTGATGGAAGACCGAGTATGAAAGAGGAAAACCGTTGGTTCGAGTCAGAGACGGTGGACACGGAGATTTCTCGTCTTCAAAATAACTTAAAAAAAAAACAAAAAAACAAAAAAAAAACTTCGTACATATAGAACAAACGCGATTTTATGAATCTCAATGGATATTTAAAGCTGAATCCAGCTGTACAGCTTTAACATCTTAGGAAATTCCACTGCTAATGAAATTCCACACTTTCGGACGAAACCGTTCAGGAACAGCGCCCGTCCATTTTCCAATGAAATTAATCTCACTAATTTGATTTTAATGGAAAAAGTGAACGCGGCTTGTCTTATAGACATCGAGGATAAAATTCCATCTTCAAATGCCATCAAATTCCATTTCATTAGGGTTCTTTCCATAATGGCTCTGTCGAAGGCAAATAAAACACATGTCGCTGACGGTTTTATTACTTCTTAAAATTCTGAGCTCAACAATTTTTCCTGCTGCTACCTTCGATGCAGGCAGCTTCTTCTTCGCGCACTGGAGGCTCTTTATAATATACTGCGCGATGCAGCAAAGAGAACCACCCCCCGTCTGAACGGTTTCATTTGACTGATTTTTGGCGTTCGCATTTCTTATACCATTAACGTAGGGACACCGGTGGAAAAATTAGGCAAATTCGATGGTTAAAATCTGAAAAAAAACTTAAAAACTTATCGGCCCTCCTCGTGGTCGTATGCACTCCTGGACACGTGTAGGGACAAATTCAACGCCATAATCGATGAGGGATCCGATTCCGGGCTATCTTTATGGCGTCAGAGAGTGCCGCTACGATATTCCAAACACGTTCCATTGGTGTTAGGTCTGGAGATCGAGGTGGCCAAAGTGACAAATTATCTTCATTTCGTCGGAAATAATCCGTAGTAGCTCGAGCCACGTGTGCTCGTGCCTTATCTCACTGAAGAACGGAATTGCCGAATGTTTTGTGATAGGGCAGACCATGCTTCTGCGAGACTTTTGGCTGCACCGTGGGGCGGCCACATCGCCTCTTTTGCTACTGCACTTTTTACAGTCAAAAATGTCTAAAATTCCTGATGACGCATAAGTTATGCAGGGACATACGTGGAAAACTGATGGTTTTCGTATACCAAAAATGATTTAAACCGAGCCACGTTCACGGGGAGTCCTTTAATCTATGTCACGCAGTGTATTTACTTATTTATTTTTTTATATCTAAATAAATTTTTCGTGTGCCACACAGGAAAATCTATTATCTTCATTCCGGCTTTATTGCTGTGTAATAATAAAAAAATTACTGCGCTCAACATGGGCCGAGATCATCACACCAACGAAATCAATAACGTTCATGGGAATTGCAGGGGGATCTTAGGAGGATTTCTCTAATTGCTGAGGCGGGGACCTTTGAATCAATGCGGGGTTTCTCAATTTAACACGTGAAAAAGGCCCTTTTCAGTGGCCTTTGCTGCTTAGTTTGTAGTGCGCGAGGAAAACAGTCAATAACTGTTTCCCCCCTTTAGTGAAACGACCATAAATTATTCGTTGCACGCGCAATGTTTTGATTCCACTGGATCGTTTACCTCGTTACACCGAAATCCAACTCTAATTAAAGGATTACTCAGCTGTTAAATTTAACTTTATGATGAAGCTTCCTGATAAATTTTTTCGTTACAATAAAAATATTAGCGGTTGGAAATACTGGCGAGCTATCAGCGGCCTGTTTAAATGCGTGATTTGAGGATAACCGGGCGAATGACCTTTTCAAACGCAATTAAAAAGTTAATCGAAACTTTTGGTAATTGATTCGCAATTAATTTAATTCGAAATTTAATTAAATTTGTAAAAATTAAAATTGAATCAGTCAATTCGGAATGCGAGCCCAGTGTACCGAGTGCGCGCTCCAGCCAAGGCGCGACCTACCGAGTTCCGATATTTTGGCTGGATGTTTCAGTCGAACTGCACGAAATTAATTAAATTCCCAAAGTAAACCGCTTGTTGAGATTTAAGTGCCCCAAATCGAATCAAAGGTAAAAAAAAAAAACGCAATGTCCGGCCCTCGGCCGCTGAGATCGAAAACGGGGAGAGGGGACGCACGTCATGAATTTTTCCGAATTTCAAACCCCCGAAGTTTCCCAAAAAATCCCTCTCGTCTCTAAGACATCTTGATTCCCAAGTCCACCGCGAGGCGGCGAATTTTCCAAAAAAAAAATAAATAATAATAATAATAATAATAGTAAAAACGACCCGGTTTCGGCTTCAGGAATTCCAATGGCTTATTTGCCGCGACGTCTCCGAGACGCCCTGGGCACGCTGCAATTCCCCATAAAACCGACCTAATCGCGGGACGGCAGTCCTCGCCTCTCCGCTCATGCGCGAACCTTTTCCGCACTTGTTGTAGAATACCTCTGCGATTCTCGTTGTAATTGAATCGTCTTTTTTCCTGCATTGGCACCATCAATCCGTCGCGAGATAAAGCACAGACCCTGGGGATAGTGTTTGTGGAAGTTTGTTTTAACTGTTGAGATAAAGCAAGCATGTAGAAGATAGACTTATGAGACAGGGCAAAATAAACAGACTGGGAACGGAATGTAAGCAAAGCGACGCTGGAATCCGTTGTCTGTAAGTCCATATAAACCGAGGAATAACTTCGAGTACACGAGAGCTTGTTAGGTGCAAAGAGAACATTTAGAATGCGGTTTTTAGTTAAGCCGGATACTGAGCTGCAGCAAGGGGCTTCTAAAAGTAGAATGCCACTCTAGTTAATGATATTCTGCTTGTTGTGCTGATATCAGAAATGAGAAGAAGCGACAGGTATACTCGATCAAACGTACTGTTACGGTTTGTCGGGAATATCTCTGGGGATCTTACATATGCATTGAAATCACCGCTGGAATCGCCTCGCGAGGATCGATGCAAAAAATAGGAGCATTAATTAATAGTTGGAAAGCCTCCAGAGACAGGTGTAAGAGTTATTTGGTGGAAATCGTCAAAGAGAAACGGCGAACCTTGCGAATGAAGTAATATCCACGACGTCACATTTAACGCACCGCCACCGCGAAATTAACGCACGCCCCGAGTGTCTAGGCATTTTCGGGTTTTTTCGACATTATAGTGATTATCCCACGGTCGCCGACGTGGCACGACCGTGATTTTCTATAGATCTAACTTGACGGGATCAATAGAGCCCGGAGACGCTCAATTATATTGCACAATACAGGGTGTCCCACAAGTGTTTCATTATATTTCAGTGGGTAATTGAAAAATAATATGACTCCCTATACAAACCATATTCCAATAATGCTTCATTAAGAAGATACAGGGTGTTAAACTTAAAACACACCTGGAATATTTCAACGTTTCAGAGTATCAATGAACAGGCGAGCTCAATTATGTATTGAACAAAATGGCCACCAATTTGAACAATTTCTATAATGTTATAGCAAATTAATAATATTTAAAACAAACTTAATATTATTAAAACCATTTAGAGAATATCGTGCATATAGACGGGATTCAATTTTTTACTGGCAAACGATACGTCGGACGAAAAAGAGTCAAGTGAGCATTTTTCTTCTAAATGAAATTAAACTTCTAAAAATAATTTTTATTTTGATAAAAAGCAGTGGTGCACCATGTTTTTCTTTAAAAATGTGCTGAGAGGTGTCCGTACGCACGTCACTGGTGAAACGAAAAATAGCCCTTTTGCATAAATAAATGCGTCTACATTAACTCTCAAAACATGCCAGATTTCACTTACATATCTCAAACGGTTTTGAATATATCAATAAAAGTTAGATTTTTTAAGTAAAGTTTAACACCCTGTATCTTCTTAATGAGGCATTATTGGAATATGGTTTATATAGGGAGTCATATTATTTTTCAACGTACTATCACCCACTGAAATATAATGAAACACTTCTGGGACACCCTGTATAAATATTGTGCAATATTTTATTGCTCAATATTGTTCGGCGCACGCGACTCGACGTTTTTGCGCAACGTCCACGTTCGCCGATTTGAATTTGAAACTTGAAAGCAACCGAAGTAAAAATGTCAAGTAAACGTTAAGGCCGTTTGGCACTCGTATCATGTTCAGCTGCCATAAAAGGGCCAAAACGGCGGCGTCGGCCTTAGGAACGGGACTCGCAACGAGGTGAATGCACAAGTGAGAATTTGCTGCGTGATTGGAGGCTCGAGTGAGCCGAGAGATCGTCGAAATTCTTCACGAACGGATGGTGGATGCGATCCGTGAGTTTTTGGAAATTAAGTCCGCGACAATTTCGAGAATTCGGGACGCAGCACCGAGATCATCCGCATCATCTGCAGAAGGTCTAGCGACGACTCTACGATTTCCAGCCAGCTTCGAAGATGTACAATTCAGCGCTGCAGTGGCACCACAAACCATTAGTGAAATTATCACATATTTTGGACACATGCGGAGCGACAATTGCAAAACTGCGGGTGAATTGTGCATTCTTTTGACGAACAAAGCAAATTCAATATAACAAATCAAATTTTTGATTTCTTACGGGTTCGAAAATTTTGAAAAACGTGTTGCCGCCCTATCATATGAATGCGACGACCGATCCGCATGAACTTGTGGAATTGTCGATTGCGCCGATGGGAGTGGTGTGGATGTATATGACCAATTTGTTCCTTCCGAGTGAGGAGTTGGTCGTCGGGCATTTATTAAAAGTCCATTGATCTTTGCGGAGTGCCTATGTGAAACACCCAACCGTCCCCCATACAAAACCATCGTTAGCAGTTTTTTTTGCATGGATTCGTTGGCCAGGGCTCATCTTTTCTAATCCATTCGCCCATGTCGTTCCCTGATGATCGTACTCGTCGGACCTTTGTAAATGGTCACATGCCAAATTTAGTAATTCTCTTTGAGGATCAATTAGCTGCTTTTTTCCCGGGGGCCGCTGGATGCTCGGTTTCGGCCCGTCTTCGGCATTTCCACGTTGCTCCTCAAACGAAACTCGTATTTTTTGTGTTATTAATTTAATTTTAAATTATTGATATAAACGCAATTCGTCTGATAAGATTGTTTGTGCATTTCGTCTTGTTAAAAATTTTGAAGGGTGGGGTGCAACTGCCGATGGATTTGAAGGTAGATCGAATTTTCCACACGGCGTGGGTGCCGTGGTCCATGAGCAAATTGCCACATAAAGGCCTGAAAACGCTGGTTCCCAATATCATAATTACAAACGCTTTTTTAGCGTAGTGCTGACGGCCATCGTGGGTTCAAATAATGAATTTATTGTGGTCGATATTGGGGCTAATGGACGTATGTCAGCCGGAGCCGTGATTGCAAATACCAAATTCGGCCATTTACTGGCAAACGAACACTTAATCTGCTTAACCCGAAAATATTGCCCAATGGCAATTATCAATTGCCCTTTACTTTTGAGCGGGGGACGAGGCATTTGCTCCAAAAGATAATTTCATGAAACCTTTTCCTCAAAGAAATTTAACTAAAGAAGAAAGGGCGTTCGATTGTAAATGAAAATATATGAAATAAATAAAAAATAAATTATCTCGAGCACGAGGTATGCCGGAAAATAAATTTTTCATGTTATTATCGCGTTTTAGAGTAATTTTAACAACAATTAATTTATCACCGGAAAAAGTAGGGTGAGTAGCCCTAGCTTGGTGTTATATCCAAATTTTTTGCGAGGAAAAGTACAAGTTCAGCACGTAGACATTTCAAAGGGCAATAGTTCCGATGATACTGGCATTGACCTCAATAGAGAACATTCTCCGTTGTATTCGCTACAGCCCCTACGAGGGCGAAATTCATCGACTTCTGTGAAAAACGTGAGGCAAAAGTTCTGAGTATTTCAACAACGAAGCGAAAGTCGCTTGGCAAGGCAATGTTATTTAAAATAAAATTTAATATTTAAATAAATATCTAAATAAATTGTCTTCACTCATCTCTGATACGTTTTGCTCGCGTATATCTGCCGAGACGTCCACGAGCCCTTCTACTTGATTTCGGGATGTTATTGCAGCACATGCGTCTTTAGGGATTCCCCGGTATTGTAAAAAATTCAATTCAGCGAAATACCATAATGCAGGTACGTGAATATCATCAGTGCCGGTTCCCCCCGCTTTTACTTTCTCCAGTTCTCTTCTGTAATTAATTCTCAAACTATTAATTTTTTTCACAATTTCTTTTTCTGATCTCGTGTCCACTTCCTTATATTTTTCAATTAACGGTTCGTATGCATTATCTTTCGAGTTTCTATCACCGTATTCGGTGCTTTTAGTCTTCACTAATGCTGGACGTTCACGATAAAGTTGCAAATATTCGAGGTCTTCATTCCGCGTTGCCATGGTGATTTTAAATAAACTAATAAATATTGCGCAATATTGTCCCTACACGCACAAATAATGCAGTATTGTGCAATTAATTTCCAACAAGCACAATTATCGTTCAATACTTGAGTAACGTACACAATGTACTCCTCAGACGCACAATAACATTGTCCAATATAATTGAGCGTCCAGGGGCCCTTGAAGGGTATAGTTAACCCCGACGAATTCACGGTGTACCAAAATATTACGCAATTTTTATTCCTTAATTTGTACAAACAAATGGGTAGTTAATAATAGCGTGTATTGCCCCCTCCTGCTATCATCACTGCTTCACACCTCCTTGGCATACTTGAGATTAAGATTCTAATGTCACCGTGATTAATGTGATCCCCCACATTTCCGTGATCTTCAAACACAGCTCATTCGAGTCCCTAGGAGGAACCCCCAAGATTCTCCCCCTCGTTGTCCCATGAACGTTCGATGCGGTTCAGATCAGGGCTTCTTGCTGGCCCAGGCGACGTTTGAATATTCAAATCTTCGAGGTACCACACGTGCCACGTGTGGACGTGCATTATTATCGTGCATCAACAAAAATTCCTCACCGATGTATGAGGTATGTGGTACTGCATGGGGTTCTAAGATGTCTGTTATGTATCGGTGGGCTGGCGAAGCACCGTTCTGAAGCACAATTAACTCCGTGCGACCTTCCGAGCTAATGCCTCCCCATATCATAACGCGGATCCACCTCCACAGCCCGTAGGTCCGACAATGTTACCTGGGTGTATCGCTCTCCAGGCCGTCGATACACCTTCCTACGACGATCATCACCAAAAAGACAAAATCGAGACTCATCTGTATAGAGTGAGTTGCCCCATTGAGGACTTCCCCAATCTTGTTGTTCTCTGGAGCAAATCGAAGGCGCTGTCTTCGCTGTTCTACGGTCAGTAGAGGGGACCTGTTGCAGCCCTATGGGGAGTAATATTTCTTTCTGTCAGCCTTCTTCTCACTGTATCTTGACTGATACGACAGTCACATGGACAAGAAAACTCCTGCTGCGGCGCAGTACTTGTAATGAATCGACTTCGTAAAGTTAACAGTTGTAAAAATCGATCTTGGTTATTCGTGTCTTTGTCCTCCTTGTCCAGGTTTTCTTTGATCTGTATCGATCTCCCCAAAACCGCGGGAGCACTCTGGAGATCGTAGATGGTGCTAGTTCCTACCTTAGTGCCGTTTGAACGTACTTCGGCAAATGCCGCAGCAGCTGCGAGTTCTTCCACCGAAAGATTTCTCCTTTCACGGATATTTTGAGTCGTTTTCTTGAGGAACAAACTTTTGTATTCACAAAATGCACTAAAAGCGTAAACCAACTGAACTTAAATTAGGTATACGACCTTCAAGCCAAAATTGCCGAAAGAGCGATTTTGAGTGTTTTGTAAGCAACTCTTGTTATCTTACAAAACAGATACGTAAAAAGTTAGGAAAAAGTTTTGAGAGCGATAAAGAAATAATTTCAAACTACTAGAGAGCATTATAAACGTGTTCGAAGGTAGATTTGTCAATATTAAAAAATGCGCGTTAAATTTGCAGCGCAGTGAATATCACAGTAGAAAACCTAAAAAAAATTTTTTTTTTAATCCAGAGGATCCAAGTCAGGACATTGTGACGGCCGCAGCCGTTCACTACCCCCGACCAATGCACAAATTTCTATTCAGGAACGCTTTTATCGACATTCTCATCTCCCACGGGCCAATAACTTTGTCTTAAGATTGGAGGAGCGCACTCCAAAATAGAGGTGAAGCGCTTCTTGAGAAGTTGAAAGAAATTAGTCGGCACCCGTTACGAAATAATATCAAGTGGCGATGGAATGGGCTCGTTTTAAAATCGATTTTGGAATCGACATCGATACCTTCCTACGTACAGTCGGTCAAAGTGAAGCTCGTACGCTAAGTTTATTTGGCGGAAGTAACTAAGTAAGCAGAAAAACAAACAATGAACATGTGGTCAAAATGAAATTCCACGTCGAATGCGATAAAAAAAAATAAAGAAATTATTTAAAAGTTTAAAAGTGAAAATCAATTTTCCACTTCAAAACGAACCAAATTCAATTTTAATTTAATACTTAGTCGAAAGCCCTTTGCTCTTAATTACGTCATTTAGACGGTCGAGTATAGATTTCACCAATTTTTCTCACAATATTTTGTTGGAATTTTTGCGCGAATTCTTTCCATAAAACAGTTTTTAATTGTTCTCTATTAGAAATTCCATATTTTCGTGCTGCAATTTTTCCATAAACTTTCAATTGGGTTTAAATCTGGATTCTGGGGAGGTGTTTCTGTCACTTTAGAACAATTATGAAGTGGCCATCGTTCAAGTGCCTTGCGCTTTGGGTCATTGCCCTGGTAATATTTAAACGGTCTCTGAATTCCCAATTTCTGCATACTTTGCTTTAAACTTAACTTGAAAATATCCAAAAAGCACATTTTGGTCCATGGTATTTTAAGTGAAATGAAAATTCCCAGGACCGTTGGCCGGCACGCACCCCTCGACCATAACGGAACCGCCTCCGTGTTTCACTGTCGGTCGTAAATTTGTTTCTTTTAATGCCTCATTGGGTTTTCTCCAAGCTAGTTGTTGTCCATCTGAGCTTAAAATGTCGAATTTGCTGTCGTGTGTGAAATTCACGTCTTTCCAAGAGATAAATTTTTTTTCTTGGTATTCTTCCGCATACCTTTGACATTGTTAGTCTTACTATCCCATGGTCTCTTTCGGGCCATTCCACTATTTAGATTACGCTCATGTAACAAGTTTCGAATGGTTTGTGGAGTAACGACGTTAGTTAGGTATGTTTCTACATGTTTTGCCAATTGCGGGCAGAATTTTTTGGATTTTCTGCAAACTTTCTTAAAATCCCCTTTCATCATAATCGTTAGGAATTTTTCTAGGGCTATTTCGCACTTCGTCCCTAATACTTTTTTTCATTAAAACAACGATCTGTAACACCCTGTGCGGCTGTAGGAGCCCTATTGACCGTTTTACCTGTTTGGCGGTAAGTTTTTCCGCTTTCATGATGGTGCATGATGATGAGGTCTGTTTCTGTGACGGTGGTTTGGTAGAAAATACAAAAATTTAACACCAAACTCTTTTGCCAAAATCTTGGATGCACGAGTCCCACGTCGACATCGAGAATTGATTTTTTCCAAAACGTTTAACCAAAAATGCGACATTTTTGGAATTCCTGGTCATCCACCAGGCCCATTCCATATGAAGATTGAACGGCCGATCATTTTGTTTCAATTTTTTAACATAAAGGAAAAATTTATGAAAATAATTCACGTGTACGAGGAGTTTGACTTTGACTGATTCGTATGTTCAAATTCGGCCCTGCTCTAATGCAAGACCGCAACCAGATTATTTTAACGCCTCTCAAGTGGGCCACATAAATATTTATTATCAATGCTGATGGCATTTATCCAACTACGAGCGAGTTCAAAGAAAGAGTAAACTGTAAATTGATGTAGCAATCTGCAGTCACCGTTAATGCCCATTTGAAGATTTACATAGCAAACCGATAACTGGAAGGAAACTTGCTGTCGATTTATGTATCGGATGAACATTGAAAAAAAAAAAGCAAAATAAGCTCTTTAATATTGGAGGCATGTCCGAGATAAATTCATCTAAACTCTATTGAGAATATTAGATAGGATGAGGCTCAATCAACGCCCTACGTTTGGCGTTCACCAACTACTGCGCGTGCGTTTCCCCCACCACGCGTTTTAGGCTCGGGTTAAACGTGCCCGAATATAATAACTCTCTGGACAAGCTGTGGTGGTGCTTCCCCAGAAGTTTTGCAACAACGATAAGCCCTCAAATCCACGAAATCATGATAAACAATGGCAAATCCTCGGCTAAATCCATCATTCCCACACAATACAAAAACTAATATACATAATAATATATCATTCTTATTATAAATTCAAGATGAGGTTCTGTTTATTTTGACTCTGGGAGCGAATGATCTTCGCCATATGTGAAATTTATGGGCCTAATGAATTGTTAGTCATTTATTAGTGTTGGACCTTTAAAACCATGAAGGAATTTGTTTAGTCGGACTGGAACAGTAAACTTTTAGTAATTTAATTGATTCTTAATTTGTGTGGGTGAAAACTGAGACTGGTTCTATTATTAGTTCAGAGAACGTCTGAAAATGTGGCTCAAACGGATATATTGATTGAAGCCCGTGAGACACAGAGAGGCCGGCACACTCCCCGGATCTAGCCCCGTTCGACTATTACTTACGAAAACCTTTAAAACACGAAAAAGAGACTTTTTAAGATCAGTGCGGGGTGTAAAAAGGCACACGGAGCTGTGCAGGAAACTAGAGGGTGAATCTTCCCCCCCCCCTCAACACGCGTTGGTACATTCGCTTTTGTCAAAAACATTCGTTGCCCGCATCCGATTTCATTTTGCTCAGAAACCGTCAGAATAAAAAAGAGACTCTGTCAAAGGGCAAGTCCTGCTCTGGAATAGGCAGTTCGATATTCGTCGTAGTTTGTAATTGATTCGAACGCCCGAGGTGGCGGCAATGCAAAGGGATGGAAGGCAGGGACAGGAGCAAAAACGACCCTTCGAATTGCTCGACAAACATAAAACGCCTTTTAATTTTTTGTTCCATAAGTGATTTACTCAAGTATCCATTCAGATGAAATCTCGAAATGCTCCAGAGTTGCTGTTGATATTTTTTTAAGTCGTGAGGAATGTCGCCCTTGGAGGGCCCATGCGAGGGAAAAATTTAGGATAGAATTTTATATGAGTGTGAGAGAGTATTGATTTTATTATGGCGACGCTTTGGGGGTTCTATGTTTGCTTTGAGAAATATTGGGGTCTTCAGTATTAGCCTCGCTGCACCCGCTGCAAGCAAGGTCATAAATAGTGTTTTGCCTACGACTGCTAGGAAAATGTCAAACAACACGTAAGAAGCGCCTTACGCACGGTAAATCAAACGCACGAGGTGAAAGTGGCGAGGGATGGTCTTATGGCTGTTGACAGAACGGTTGTCAGGTAAATGATTGTTGACAGTACGGCTGTCAGGTAAATTAGTCTTGACAGTACAGCTGTCGGGTAAATGGCTGTCGACGGTACGGTCGCCGGCTCTATGACTCTTGACAGAACAGCTAGTAGCAATATATGAAAATATTGTAACGTCTAATGGCTCCAACGTAATCATAAAAGGTTTAATAATCATCATCCATATTACACCGCGTGTGGAGATTAACCACGAGAATCCCGGTAAGCGGATGAGATCCGAAGTCGTTTAAATTGGGGAAAAGTTGCGCAATTTGGTGCTCAAGAATATGCGGCTCTGAAATTAAAAAAAAGGCGACGTTTCGACTTGCGGCGACCATCATCAATTTCTCTTCCTCACGATTACGGCGGTGCATCGCATTTCGAGTGAACAATGCTGTTGAACTGTCGTTTTCATCGTGAAATATATTTTTTACGAGTTGAAATCTCCAGAAGTTTTCGCCTTTCAGAGAACTTCAACGCAGCCACGTGAGTAACAAATATTTAAATGGTTAAATCTTCCTCTTAAATATTTGCCAAACGATAAAAGTATCTCTTTGTAGTTGGGCGCACTGAAGCGACAAATACCACCGAGAAGAGGGGATTAAGAATTCAAAAAGGAAAACCGAAAGCAGATAAAGAATGTTTGAGTTTACGGTACCTCGCGCTGGCGTTGGCCTGAACCGGCGACAAAACATCTTCATTAAAAATAAAAGACACCGACCACATCGGAGCTGAACATTCACTTTAGCCTCATGACAGTTTTTGATAAGACGAGTTTTGAAGTACCTTAAAAAAAAAAAACAAAAGCTGCGTACGTCCCAAAATGGGCCGGTGGGATTTCGGAATCCGGTATAAGAAGCTTTAAACAAAGTTCCTCGTAATCTCCAATCAACAGCTGCCGGTTAGGCAATAACTCATTTTTCCGCACTCGCTTGTAAATACGAAATCTATAAAATTCGTAATGGGTTCCGAAACTCATTCAATTTATAACTACATTATGATTTACAGCCACACCGGTCCCTCTATTGCAAATAAACATAGGAAACACGTGTTAAGCTCAAATTAGAAACGGAAACAATGCACGTGCCGGAGCTCTAAAATATCCCTGGAAAATGCCTAAACAATTTCTCCTACGAGCTACTACTGGACTATTTTTGTGTTAACTCTTTTTGGTTCGGTTTTCAAGGAATAACTACTCTTTTTGGGCCCGGCACCGGTTGTTGCAGTGACAGAATTGCGCACCACTCCGACTGACATCGCCTACAACGATACATTTTGACACAATGGCGAACGCGCTCCGCGGCTAATCAGCAATTTCTGCAAAATACCAACGTCTAGATCTCTAAATTGTTTAATACGCCGAAACGTGACGAGCGTCGTGGGCGACCTACTTCGGAAATTTCGTTGAAATATCTCAAAAACTTTGGGAGCTGCGCGGAAAATGTCACGGGCAACGACAAATGTTGACAAAATGGCGGAGACGCCAGATGGAATATTTTTCGGGTACGCGACGTTGACGTGTCTGTGGCGAAATGCGCTACTGAATATTGGCCGGTCACGGCTCGGCAACAATCGGTCGACGAATAAATTATGGATCACTCTGGATAATGAGCGAAGTAACCATCAGCCGTGAATAATTAAATATGGCGAGAATTAGTTTTAATAGCGCAATCTGCCATTGAACTATTTGGGGCTTCCCAGAGGTTCAGCGGAAAAGAATAGACGTCGAATGATTGAGCAAACCCTCAAACCGCCGGATTTCAATGGGGGTTAAGGGTGAGCAAATTCACACTCCCTTTATTTTCTTTTTTCACAAGGCCCTGAAGGGTTCTATTCATAATAATCCATCCTTTTCACCGAACCCCTCATTGAATTATAGATGAATCACTCCACATTATTGCTCCATAATTTCTGAATTTTATGCCACGAGCGGCTTAGAGCTTTCAGGTCTTCCTTACGTCTTACATATATTTATTAAATTCCTGGATTTTCCGGTAAGCGACTTCAAAGGAACCGTTCAAATGTAGAAATTGTGTGAAATTATTCAGATTTTTCCAGTTAAATTTACTTGTCGAAAGCACCGTTCAAATTTAGTGAATAATTCCCATGAAAGTAACGGGAAAGCGATTTCCACGTAAATAAACATGAAAGGTCCAAAAAAATAAGCTAAGTCGCCGGGTCCGGGTAGATGAAAATTGGGAGAGGAAAAGTAAATTTTTAGAGGATGCAAAGAGGAGAGTGCTTCGGGAATACATTACGTCAAAAGGGGCAGTTTTTCAATAAACTTCATAAATTTCATATTTAAATGAGCAATTGAATCGTGTGGTAAACCGAGAGTGCTTGATGCCGTGGGCAGGGAAAAATCGAGGAATGAAAGAGAAAAATTTGCGACAATATGTAGACTTTTGGTTTGCAGACGAATAATCTTGAATATTGCATTAAACCCATAGCACTGAAAAATGTTCTCATGTCCATTGTACTGAAGAATGCCGAGCAAAAAGTAGATGACATACTTAAGATACAATAAAACATGTAGTCACGCGAGCCAAATATGCAGATAATCGAGTAAGGCAACGTAAAAATGATTTTTTCCCCTACAAGGTTTTAAAGGGCAACATTACCGGATCTGTAAAATGCGTTTCCACCTCCTTTTTCAATAAAAGGCCAATAATGATACCTATTTGGCCCATTACTCACCTAGCGAGCTAGTAAGAGCACAACGTCGCCATCATCCCCATAATCGTTTTTCTAACAGTTGCCAAGGAAACGAATGTCAAACGAATCGTTACCGCTGACGTTTGATGCATTTGTCAGGGTGAAAGTGCGACAAATGTCAAACTTGATCGTCAGTTTTTTAACCCCATTGCTCCAGTCAGCGCGAGTCCAGATTTCTAATAAGTTGGAAGAGCATATATCATATCGCCTGTGTCGTCACAGTTATGTCCGATTTTCGTGCCATGTTTCGGTTCTTTTGCCCCGCTTTTGTCGAATTCTAGGGGGGCCCAGACGCAGCCTCACTGACTGTTTTCAATTTATTGAATGTCAACTGATGCGTTCGAAAATTATTTTTTTAATCGAAAACCTGTAGATGCCACCTCCGTGAGGTCATGTCCGTGTAACAAACGAGAACATGACGCTCACAGCTGCCCCATAGGAATTCCAGAAGGAACAGGAACAAGGGTCTGCTTGACAAAGGGAAACAACACGCCCTCGTGGTGGCAACAATCAAAAAATATTTACTGTCTCGTTCTCTTTGCTCTTCCTTATTACCTGTTTCTCATTGCGCCTTCCGAGGATTTTCGTGCACCCATCGACCTCCTCCTTGTCCGGTGATTTACACGAAATGGAAGTGAAATTTAACGCTTTATATGTAGGGAGTCCGCTTAAGCCACTAATCCGCACCAGAAGACCACCTAGACGTTTATGGGTAGCTTTATGGGTTATTTTATGCCGGTAAATACCGCTCCGCTATTCAGAGGCGCCCTATCGTATTACCGAAATATTTGCTAGAATTAAGTTGTAAAATGAGGGGACAAATTTGCCACATGTTGTCGCTCAGCTGACAGAGGAGAATGCGATGTTTTGACTCGTAATGTTACGCTAATGAACACCTTAATATGGGACGAAGATGAGACGCAGCTTAATACAGGATGAAAATGACACGCTTTCCGCGCACGAGCAGATGAAATTCGATCCGCCTGACATTGAAGTTTCTAGCCTCGCTCAATCTGGACACCTCCCTAATAAAATTTGACAATCGTTGTCGACGGTCATTTGTCAAATTTGGCCCATTTCCTCTCCCTCGTGTGTTTCAGGGAAAAACATCTGTATTGTCCACAATGCCAAAGGCGCACGTGGTTTCTATTTTGCACGTTCGATGACCGCTCCGTCAAGTACAAACAGGAAAAAATTTTGCCGCACTCTAAACGTCTCCAAAAAAAAATCCTTTTATCTTGCCGGGTTTTATTAATGCAGGTAGGCAGTTCCAGCGGCGTTACTAATGCAGCGTCCAGCTAAGGAAAAAGGCACAAGAAGGTGAAACTGAAAGGTCTTTTGAACGTTTCGTAAGATAGAAATGCAGTACCGTTAATTACCCTCGCCTCTGGTGGGCGGTTTGTGCCCGAAATTACTCTATTGTCAGCGTCTAAGCTCGGGCCCATTTTGACAGGTAAATAATTTCAGTAATTGTCAAATTTCATTAGGCATGTCTCGGCTTTCTGCGTATTTTATTAAATAAGTGAGGTTAGAAGATAAGCGAACTTGACAGTTGCGGAAACTCTAACCTGACTTATGTGTCAACTGTCACTGCCACTGCCACAAACGCCTCTTTTCCGTAGCTAAACGACTTTTTTCTTTCAAGTTGAGAAATCAAATATCTAGCATGACCGCATGATATGTGACACCTGATGAAGTCAAGTTTAATGTTTCATTATGCCTGCTCGCGAGGGTCAACAATTCAACGTGGCGAATGTGCTCAAACTGCACTATTTACTATAAATGTTTTAAGTCGAAATCGCATTGTTCATTCTGTTTAGGGTCACTCACCTTGAAATACGCAGTACTTTTTAGCACCGAGAGTAACACGACCGTAAATAATTCTATTCCCTCTAATAACGTTTGCATTACTGAAAGCGTGAATTATATATGAACTGAATAATCGTGACTTATTGTTTCTTTGACACGGCGATGGTTATTGATTGAATGCATTGTGCAAAAATAATCAATGAAAGTACTATGATAATAATAATTATTTATTGCTCTCCTCGTTATTATTTGAATTGCTGATGGTGATTTACATATCGTTAACCAGTCTAGAGCCCGGTCTGCGAGCATGTTAATAGCAGACTTGGCTAGACTATCAGACGTCGCATTATTTCAGGTCTCGTCCAGGTTCAGCGGAGAGCCGGTACATTCTTGTAGAACGTAAATTTCCAACCGAACACAGTGAACAAACCACCACCTCCAAGCAGAATACTAAAATTGTCCCTTCACCACGCAGGTAATTTAAAATGATCGACAGTTTGACAACCACGCAACGTTCTATTGTTTTAATATCGCGATGACTGCCTGACGTGACCTGTCAAAGTCAAAAGGTGACTCGCGTGGAGGAATTGTTTTCGTTTTAGGTATGCAGGGTGTTCCAGAAACGTTGGTGCAAATCAATGTAGCTTGCTAGCGGCTAATGGCACTGAGCCGTTCGGCTAATCTTGCCCTAACATAAGCGTTAATTTCTTCTAATAAGCGATAGTAAAACTATTATCTTTTTTTAAATCTGTGAATGCCGGGTGCCTGTGATAACTGGTTTGTCCCATTAACTTTCTCGTATTTCGAGTGATTCGAATGATTTTTTCAGACTAGGCGTCTGGCACACGACTGCATTTTATGACTTCCTGATTACACACCAATACTTGAATTTTCAATTAAATTGAAAGTCAGTTAATTAAGTTGGAATTTAAATTAATATTTAAACGTTTTTAAGCGATTTGATTTCCGAATACCTCTTACTGGATGTTCCTACTTTTATTTATCCCACCACATTCCCTTAAAGTGCTCAACAGAACAGTAGTGAGTTTGCTCTCAGGATTTGACTGTAACATCTAACCTCTTCTCATATAACATTCCTCCCAGTCGGTACTGGAATTTGCGAAGCAGCTACTTAAACACAGAATCCGTATTTCTCTGTAAAGCAGCAAATTATCGTGCTTCCTGCAGCGATGTAAAATTAAGCAGTATATTATCTCCCTTAATAATTATTGTTTGGTTAACATTGGGTTTCTAGCTTCCTTAATAAGGATTAAATCATAATTTGGGCAGATGTAGGGAAAACTAGTTTGGGAGACGAGGCCAAAGGTCCTTTGATCAGGATATCTTTTACCATCAAAGAGATATCGCATACACGGTGCAAACAATTTTTTTCTACCACTAATAATTTCTGATAAAATATCAGGTAACTAAAATCTAAAGGCTCTTCACTTCTTCAACAAGTTCACGCATCGAAAAAGTCGCATGCACTTTACACACGTTGCTAGGGGCAACGGGGATAAATGACATAGAGATACGTGATGCGGGGGTTCGCATGTTTCCCATAGGAAGTCGTATTTTTGCATCCCCAGAGAAAAGTGAGATTTTTCTTGAGCCCTCACTAGAGTTAATAACGGTCGTCCGTAAGGTGGATATTGAATATAAATTCTGAAATGGCAATAATCTCGGAATTGTTGGTTCATAAACAAAGGAACCCGGAGGAATGCGTTCGCGCAATGCGCAGTGCAAACTTTGTTTCTGAGCTCATGATTACATTGAGAAGGATTAATGTTACTCCGATATTCTTTGACCTATGCACCCCAACCGGAACTGGATAAGTAATGAATTAACCTCACTTTTAAGTAATACCGCTTGAGTGTAGGAGATTAAGACATAGATGAGCGTGAACCTCTGGATTGGGAAAAGAAGCATAAAACTGGAATTACGCGGGTTTGTTTTCAATGTTGAACGCTCGTAACAGATAAGGCAGTCCCAACATTAGAGAACAATGATTAGCAATATTCGCGACAATGCAGATTCGCGTAACAATAATAATTATTCCGAATAAACCATAATTCACTGAAATGGGAAAAAATTAGTTAAGCAAAAACGTACCATTTTGAGGAGTATCAGTAATCCCCGGAGTGATATTAGGAAGCTTGGGGAGTAACTTATCAACTTTAACTGATTCGCACTTGCTCCCGTTCAGAGGGGTAGCGAGGCCAACGGCGACCGACGACAGCACAAAAAACAGAACGACACCCTGTAACCGGCGCATTTCGCTTCGCACACTATCAATCCTCATCACAGCCAATAACTAATTTAATTGATATAAGCGTTCACCATCTGAGTTATTTACTTGAGAACCATCGCGATTATATTCATCGGTTGACGGTTGATAAGGCACAGTCGTCTACCCTCGACGATCCGGTCGCGTTTCCGTATTCCTGACGACTCGCCGATACGGGAATCAAGCGCCGAGCGGTCCGGTTTTCAAACAACCTGAAAAATGTGCAAACGCTGCCAACGCGCAAGCGCGGCGCATGCCACGAACGGGTCCTAACGTCGTGCCGATTCACTCTAGGTGATGGGACACCTCGGGCCGTCTCTCTCTGATAAGGCCAATTTGACTCCGCCTTCTGTTCGTATATGATGCAGCGTTGCCAATGCTGCGACAATTGCAGGTGAAGAGGGAACTAATTTTATTATTCGCCAGAATTTGCGTATTCAAATTAAAAACACCAGAGGACGATTTGCTTGGATAACTGGGTTTATTCAACAGTAATTTTCACAGGCGATTGATTCTCGTGCATCGATGTTCGCCAGCGTTCATATCGCTCGCTCTGGGTTTCGAGTAGTCGTCGGTTTCAGTCATATCGCAGGAAAACTGGATTTTCCTGGATTACCGGTGTCAGTACAGAAACGGAATGCGTTTATAAATTATGGTCGTCTAACGGCCATACTCACAATGGGACCATCAGACTTGTAACAACGGGATTTTTGTATAATTAATATATATTAATTATGTTGTACAGTTAAACCCCTTCTTGTTAACAGATGCAAGGATTTTACCATATGACTTAGATGAAGAGAAAAACGCGTGTAAAGGTTTTTGTACAACTTACATACCTGACAGGTTCACGAGTTATGCAGAACCCTCGGAGCTCAGTTAGTTAAATCATAAGCTTCTCACGTTGTTTTTTCAATTTAATAATTGTTCCCTGTTAGATTTTTTTTCCATTGTTAGTAATACTATTGCAACTGAACAATAATTAAAAAAAAAGTTTTCTGACAAAAAAAATTATTCTTAAAATTAACAGTATACTAAAGTATGTCGAAAACTGCGCGTTTCTGACCACAGGTCTGTTAGTATTTTTTAAATTATTTCTTAGAGTACTATTGCTACCTGAAAAGTTTCCATGGTGACACGTTACACGCTATATATCAGCAAGGACTTAGGAACAAAATGAAATAAAGGTAAACTTCTGGACCGCTACTTTACTTTTAAACGTTGGGTAAGGGATTTGCCACCCGCTAAAATTCGTCGTGGCTCCCTTGAGAGTACATAACACACAAAACATTACACTTCACCATCCTTCACGAAAGCTCACATATGTACATATATGTATATCATAATATACGCTTCAGTTATCGTTCATGTCAGTACATGAACAATAATACTACTGGTACTACAGTTAGTATCAAAAACCATAGAAAAAAATTAACATTTAATAATTATTAACTTGAAAAAAATAAACTTAGACGTGAGCGGATTAGAACCGCAGACTCGCAAGGTTTAAAGGGATTAACCTCTCGCCTAATCCACTAAGCCGTGGCACTTTCATTAAAGCTGCAAACATCTGATATATAAGTTGTCAAAAATTGTCTGATGATAAACTCGGCTAAAAACGAAAATCAGTTTGGTCTAATTCCGTTTTAACTAAAATGCGAGTTGATTCTGGGTAGTACATATACAGGAATAACTTATAGTAAATAAAAACGAGGTTAGGGTCAATTCCATTATCGGAAATTTGAGTGAAACAACAAGCAAACACTTCACATGACTCCTCTAATCCTGGAGGTTTGTCATTGATATTGAATAAATATCTATCTTCCATTTTATTTCGTTTGTTAGGCAAGAGAATTTATTACGAAGAAATAGGAAAACAACCGTTTGGCGGATATTTTTTCATAATGTCCAGCTATCTGTGGCAGCAAGCTAGTGGATGACCATTAACGATTATCTGATGATTTGACGTGCAATTCTTTTTCCCAAGTACATTACTGACATATTATTAACTGCAGGAGCAGTTGCACAGTTTCATAATAAGTTTGTCAGTTATGTCTAATAAAAAAAGATAAATTTCACAGACTTGTAATTTGATTAATGCAGCCTTTTTTGCTTTACGGCACCAGAGGTAACGAATTCCTGATTTTATACTAGAGCATTAAGTTTAAACTTTCTGATTTTTTCCTTTGTAAGGTTAATTCACAACTTATATATAGGTATCAAATCTAAAAATTTAAACAAGTTGAGTAGTTCGTTGGTTTTGCACCCTTCTACTCGATCACCGAAGTCCAGCGACGTTAGACGTGAGGTTACTAAATGGATGGGTGACCGTGCACGCAAAAACTCCTCCTTTGTTCTTAGTCGCAGACATATCAACTTCCCTCGCCGCGCCGCCATACACACCCAATGCGTCGCTAGCCCCCCGGACTTCCCCTCACCCTTGATATAGCGGGGACCCCCTGAAAAAACCCCGAACACACACACACATCATCATCCCTTCTCCTCCTACTTTACCTAAGTTGAACCCGGGGATTCCTTCGGTCATCCCGAAGGAGGGAGGGGGGGGTTTCCCATGCTTGGGTATAATAAAATAAAATATAGAGAGGGAGGGAATTACCGGGAAACCCGATTCTTCCGATCGTCGCTCAGATCCGGGGATTTACCCGGGATTGCGCTCATAGCCGCCGGGGATTGCGCTTAGCGGGCTTTTTTAAGCGAGAAACGCGGCACCGAGCCCGAGAGGAGGATTATACTGGGAGGACGCTTAGACCGGCCGGGGATTTACCGGGAACGTTCAGAGCACAGAGATTTACCTACCGGGAATGGTGTGGTTCAGAGTGGGGGGATTTTTATCCGGATCGTTCAGCAGGGGAAAGAATTCCGGTTGCTTGAACGAAAGGGGGGGGTTCTTCTGCTTAGAGAGAAAGCTCTTTCTTTGCGGAGAAAGTAGAATCCCTTTCTAGAAACAAACCAAAACCACAACACTTCCAAGGGAGGAGGGTTGGTTCAGATCTCCCTGGTGGGGAAGGAAACCACAAAATTTTATAATAAAAAAAAATATATATCACCAACTTATGAAAAAAGGATAATATAGAGTATAGAGTGCATTTATAAGAAAAAATCGATTAGGCTGGTTCAAGACGAAAACGACGACGTGTCTCCTTTTTTTTACATTGCTAATTTCTTCTTCAATTTTTCAAAGTCCGAACAACAAACTTTGATTTTCTTTTAAGTTGCATTGTTTTTATATTCCCAATGTTCTTATGTTTCTCATTCCTTTCAGGGAAATCAATTAAAGGAAAAGAGCCAGAACAAGAAGAGCAAGATAACTGATCGGATGATATGGTTACTAATATTTACTCAGACCAATAAGACCCAAAAATGGTGAATGTAACACGTATCAACATAAACACGTCTTGAATTGACGACGATGATTTATCCAGGCCAGAAACAGGAAAAAAATACCCAACACTTTTTCATAATTCCTTCCAGCAGCAAATTGGGCGATGTAACACGAAAGCCAAACCGATAGTTACACATAAGCCGACGGAAGAACCAAAAAATTTAAAGTATAAGATTAATATTTAAATTTGCTTTATTTTATTTTTAATTGAATTAAAAACTGTGGTAAATAATTTTAGGCATATTATAATTAAAGGAAATACTTCCTATGTTGGATGGTTACTGGTGATTGTTCAATTAAATTAATCGCGTATCGATGAACACAAACAGTGAATTTGATGTAGTATTAGATAATAAATAAAAATTGATCATAATAATAAAATAAAAATGTTGTCAAAAAAACTATTTAATTTACCAGGATAATAGAAAACAACGTTGACATCTGCAGAAAATAATCGGAAGGATCACCACAATGCAATCAATTATATCACATTTCAGGTTACCTTCATCGGTGTTTTCCCTCGCCACCGTGTCGTCACAGCTATTAACTTTAAGAACCTAATTGTCCCTTAACTAATATCAAGTAATAAATACGGAGCAGTAGGGAAAATACAGTAAGGTTTTTATTAAATTTTGATTTACACTGATTTGTACACATTTCTCCACACAAATACAATTTCACTGTAGTGCTCATGGAATTGTATGAGAGAGACCCGGCTACCGTTTCCCTTTCCATTGTGAAGGATTGATGACGTCGTTGACCCGCAAGCAATACGCCTTATGATAGTACTTGCTCAGATCAATTTCCTACATTCACATCCGAAATTTAACATTTAATATCAGGAACGCAGAAGTGCGAGGGGATGAATTTTGCACCTGATAGTTCTTTGTCAGGCCAATTTGCTGCATTGGCTTATGAAATTTCACATTTTGTATAAAGAACACAGAAGTACGAGGAGCTATATTTAGCTCTTAATAGTTATTAAGCAAATCAACCTGAACATGCATCATCTTAATAAAATTGAAATGTTGTTAAAGAACTTTTCAATTCACCTGCGTAATTAAAAATGGTGTTGCCATTTGGAGAAAATGGTCGGTAGGGTCAACAACATAATGACGCAACCTATTGTATCACGTGTATTTGAGGTTGCCTAGATCGGTATTTTACGCTGCCGCCACTTTGTTGCAGTTAATCATTTCCAAAAAGGAGGCTTTATAAATATAAAAAAAATAAAGAACTAAATGAAAAAGAAATCTAAATGTGAAATCAGAATATAATGGAAGATAATTATCCGATATGAATAGCAAATCTCCGGGATTCCAGGAATAATGTGAAGTGTTTGCTATGTGTTGTTTCATTCAAATTTCCGATGATGGAATTGACCCTAACCGTGTTTAGGTCAATTAATTTGCATTTTTAACGTGGTTTGCTTTATCATCACACAATTTTTTTACACAACGTACATATCAGATACGTTTGGGGCTTTTCGTAGAATTGCTACGGCTTGATGGATTAAACGACAGCTTAATTGCATTGGACGTTGTGGATTCGCTGTTCAAATGCGCTCACATCCGTTTTATTTTTGCAATTTAATAATTACATGTTCATTTTTTAATGGATATTTTTATGGGGATTTATTTAATTACTCTTGTAATTAAGGCTGCACTAGAGTGATACCATTAATATTCAACTTCAATTTTTACAATTTTTATTTAGATATTTAAAGCACTACCACTAAATTACATATGACACACGTCTTCAATTTATTTAATTTGATACTGTCTTGATTTTGGACAGTACATCTGAGGAAGATAAATCTTTTAGGGAAACTGCCTTTTCTTTGCCTTGCTCTGAAATATCCACAAAATCGCAGATATAATAAATTCTTGTGAACTTAATTAGTTTAAAATTTAGCAATTTTAAATTATTCAAAATAAAAAAGATATGTCTGTGCTCACATGAAGGCACTGCAGTCCCTTACAAGAAGTTCCACATGTGGGCTAGATTTCTCTGCTTTACACTAAAGTCAGAATCTGTCTGTGTTTGACCAATTTTCTACAAACGATTGTGTTGAAAAAATCACAATGCTGCTGCGTTAAATAGATACCATCACATTACCAGCAATAGGCACTGTTCAGTGATAGTCTAGAACACATGGGAATGATTTATTGTCGCACAATATGCTTGGCATGACTGTACATGGCTATTACTTTTCATAAAAATTTAAGCACAAAACAGAGAAACCCAATAACTTGGGTATGCAAGATACTTCGATTGAATTATAGAATTGTTCAACTTATAGTTGTAATAAAAGGCATGCCTCCTTTTATTCCATAACAAATCCCAGCAAATATCTTACCAAATCGAGCCCATAATTTCGGTTCAATTCCTGAGCATTCCCTAATTAAAATTGGAAATTTGGGATTGCTCGATTTAAGGTCAACATAGTATTTTTCAATGAATTCTCTAAAACGTAAAGAAAATACATGCAGAAAGTACTTATTACCAGCATATGAAGAATGTAATTATGTAACTATTTGCCAAATACGAGAATCTTTTTGGCTTTAACTTACCGCACTCCTTTGCTTGTGGGACTAGTTTGGCACAAGTGGATTCTCAGCTCTTTTAATGCTCCGGAAAATTTTATCGCCGACATTCTTCTTGATAAATTATATGAATTTATTCAGTTTATTTAGGAAAATTCCAGATTATTAGTGTTTTGCAACTTTTCATAATAATCATAACCTCCAACTGTCAATGTCAACGTCATCAAGATTGACATTTCGTGTTTTACACTTTTAAGATTCAGACGGATATAAAATTTACTATAATTTAAATTTATATATTTATATTTAAATTTTAAACGAAATATAGACATCTTCTTAACCAAATAATCAAGACCTACACGGGTCACAGGTTACGTGAATCGATCTACTGTTACTCTGCTGTTCTTCTGGAAAAAAAAACCATAAAAATGGAAAATATATTTCCACCATTAAATTACAAGAACTTCCTACTTTTTTTTCCCACTGATTCTATTTTTTTTTTGTTACGTTAACAGCCAGCTACTTTCATTATTTTAAAGGAGGAAGGCCGAACTTTTCTAAAGGCGTTTCATCCACAGACGATACAACAAATGATGCTCCCTTCCGAAGTTCCGTTGGAATGTTTTCATCCGGTATCATGATCACTTGCATGCCAGCGCTGATTGCTGCTTGAACTCCATTTGGAGAGTCTTCAAATACTAGACATTTTTCTGGATTAGGTTTGGTCGGAAATCTGGGCAAAAACAGAGGTGTTCTATTCACATCAAATTTTCCTTCTCAGATCTTTGGTTGTGTCTCACCTAGCTGCAGAGACGAGAAATATGTCGGGCGCAGGCTTGCCTTGCTTCACATCTGGGTCGGTACTTCCACATACTATATGATCAAATAGCTTAAACAAGTCCTTGTGTTGAGCAGACTTGAGTTCAAAACTCTCCAAGGAAGATGATGTCGCCACTGAGATAGGAATGTTGTGTTTGGAAAGGTGACGGACTAATCTTTGCGTTCCTAAAGATCTGCTAATATAATCCCACGCATTTTATTAAATTATATATTAAATGAACGAGAAAGTTATGATAATTTCAATCATTTCGGCTATAAGATTGTTCATGCGAATATTAAAATTATTTCTGGACAATTTGATGAAGGTTAATACATCAGTGAACTCCACACCGGAGAGTTATTTCTGAACAATTTGGTGGATGAATGTATATATATATTGGATAAAAAAACTAGTTCGCAAAGCAGTGAAATACCTGGCATAAGTGGAACGCCATGTTTAGCAAAGAAACTGTGTGAAAGACTGCGAAACTCTTTCCGAAATTCTTCTACCGGCATGGGAATATTCATTTCAGTTACTGCGATACGTGCAGATTCGCGTTCAACAGTGCCAGTTACTTTAGCAACTATATTATTTGTGTAGTTTTTCCCGAAACGCCTGGCGATTGTGGCAATAGCTCTCTTATATGCTCCCTCAGTATCTAAAAATAGAGCCGAAATTACTCACCAGGGAACACGTTTGGATTTGCCAAAACCACTTGGTATTCTTTATGAACTCCAATGTCATATTCTTCCCATGTCATTGGTAGCTCAAGTTTGTCCACAATGTACTTAGAAGCTTCAACTCGATGGAGACCCATCATTTCTGCCTTAACTTCCCAGGTTAAGGTTTTGTTGTATTTGCTTATGATATTCTGCACTGCTTTAGTGTACAGAGGTTCTGTGTCTATAAGTCATTTTTTACACTCTTATATCCTTGTTGTTTTCTAAATACATAGGTGTAGTAACATGTATGTTTTGTTATCTTCTCAAACAGTTTTATTGTGAAACAAGTTTGATAATGCTACATGTCTTACAGTGCATAATATCAAGTTACAAATAAAATAATAATTCTTTTTAAAGGCTTTCATCCAATAACTTAGAAATGAGTAAGAATGGAGCTATGTTCACATGAAAAACTAGGTTTTGATCTAAGCAATTCTGATCACAAGATCCAAGTTATCCTCTTGGTAAAATTATCATAGCTTTGATCTATTAGAGACAAGAGTTCCATGAGAGATTTCATATGCACTGGAACCAAATAAGGGAAGTTCGTCATTGAATTCTAAATAAATAGGGCTGTTGGGACAGCCCTCACTTTTGTTTGGAACAGCTCTTTGACTTCCACATGGATGGTATTGGCTGCATAACAACGTTATGTAAAAAAGTTTCTTAAAGCTAATTATTTTGGAGTTTACATTTTGTTTCATTATATTTGCAATTATCCCGCTATTTATCGTGCTTTTCGATATTTTGGCCATAAAAAAGTAAGCAAAAGGATATGCTCAATAGTACCTACTTGACTTATGTGAGTGGGAACACTTCTAGAGGTAACTTACCTAAAATTACACCATCCATATCAAAAATTACATGAGAAACTTGCCTAAATTTCGCCATAATTGTATTAAATGCTTTATATTTGATAATAAATATACTTAAAAATAAGCAAAAACTATTCAAAAAAAGCCCTAAGAGGAACTAGCTTATTACGAAATTTTATGGACCTAATATTAAAAATAAAAATTAAATTTAAAATTAACTGAAGTCTTGATAAAGCCGCAGTTAACCTAAAAGTCTTCTTCTTCTTCCTGGTTACGACAGGATGATTCATATAAATAAAACGGAATATATAGTTGATATAACAATTACACGCGCATGCGCACTTTAGATATTGCACTAATAAACGAAAATCACGTGACATTCTGTGTTTCATTTTCGGAAATAAATTTTTTTATGGGCGCCTGAAAAAGCAACATTTCTAGGGAAGATCGCATTTATTTATCAAATTGATTAGATAATCATTCATATATTTTTATTATGAACAAAGCCAGTGCCTTTGTAATAGTAAAATTTAACACCCTATATCTCCTTAAAGATGCAGTAAAGAACAGTTATTTACGAGCGCTTCCTGTCTTAGGAAATCCAAGACCACATCTCCTGATATTTTGCAGTAATTTTTTTAATCATCCTGTTAATAAGGTAATATTCATATCTGATATTAACTGCGCGGAGAGATTGCAGATTACTACAATTTTCATATTTTTCGATAAATACATTTTTATTAATTTAAACAAAATAACGATCCCACGTATCACTACATTGTTAAGCGCAGAAAATGTTGATAATGATACTTAGTAGCTTTGAATCAAACAAAAAATTTTAATTGTAGTTACCTGAACACCTAATCAGATTCCACTATAATGGCTCTGAAAACCGCAATTCTCTTAAATATAATCACATTCATCGGACTTCTCTCAATTTTATGCTATATATTTCTCCCAAATTTATTTTCCAGAATAACTTGAATGAATTCCCATATCAATTATTTAAATTATGCATTACACGCAGATAGATACTGTTCAAACATGTTTGCACTTACCTTTTTCCTGCAAACCCACTTACCACTTATAAGCTTGAACGCAGATTAGGCTAAGTAAGGTAATAGTCTATTCTGCCAGTGACTGAACGTGTCAATTCCTGTACTGCCAACTGCAGTTTTAGTTTTTGGGGGTCAATTGTAGCACTTAAACAAACCAAGCAAAAAAAAACGTGCTTTTCACCACAGATGTCGCAGTCCAAGCAGATGGTCCTATTGGTGTCGTCATCTGTCTCTACTGAGAGACCCTACGTCCTACTTCCAAGTAGTGAAGAGGCCAAGTTTAAGACAAAATTAGTGATTACTAATGTTTAAATATTCGCAGTGGTTGTGATTTTCAGCGGTCGGTCTTGGTATAAGAAAACGATATGTCTGACGGGTTCTTAAAAGAAATGCGAATATGTCGATATTGGTTAATTTTGACTAAAACCTTGATGTTTGGAGGTCAAATGTGGTACCTGACTCCCGTCGCATGCATACAATACTATCTGATGGAGCCACGAAATCTGTGTTAAGAAACGCACTTCTTACTTGTTGGTTTTTCTTGTCACGAAGGTCTTGTGGTTGTAGGGGCAATCGGTATTCAAACGCACTTTTCTGTTTGAAAGACAAATTTGATTAAAATAAAAAAACTGTTGAGATATTTCTGTTTCAATCATATTTCTCAATTACTAATACACTCTTCAACAATAACCTGTAAAACAATAGATTCCAACACAATTCACTACGTGGTATGAAATTGAAACAAATCTAATACGGGCAAGTCGAGATTCAACGAATTATTACTGTGTCCCTCCAAGTCTGATTCGGTAATTCTGCGAAATCGCTCGTTCACAAAGTGATCCACGTTCATCACCTCATCTGAACTACTTGAAGTTTCCAAAATACTCGTAGGCCCCGATGTTACTGGTACTGGTAGCATAAGTTCATCCACTGAATGCCGTAAATTACCAATTGGGGATAAAACTGAATTTTCAATCAGCAAATCAGGATTAACTTGTTCGCCTTTACTTTCCTGGCCACTGCCCGTGTCTTCTACGAACGGTTTAATGTTCGACTGAAGGTACTTAGGCTTTGGAGGACACAACATTATATTGGCGTGAATTTTTATTTTCGAAGCTTTCTCCTTTGATTTGTCGTGATCTTCCGACGAATTATTCGACTGGTAAGCAATGGAAAAAGTTTCGGCGATGTCACTTGAGAAGTAGGCCCTCTTCATGTCGACATCCGATTTGTATTCTAAAGGCTGAGGCTGAGAATTATTCTTTTTGTGGTTCAAAGCATGTTCGAATTGAGGCTGATCATCTATTGCGGATGTCATATCGCAATCATAACCAGACAAAGTCTCGGTACTGGACACAAGAAACTCTTCTCCAGTGAAGTGTTGGGAAGTCGCGCAATCTCTTTTGGTGTTACCATCGTCCTGTCTGCTTTGCTCTATCCTAATATCATCAATTTTCTTAGCAATTGCATTGTTAGCTTCTGAGGATATTAACATAGAATTTAAAACTAATTCATCGATTAAATTAAGTTTGGCGCAGTTGCAATTGCTCCCAGACCTGGAGGATATATCCTTCATAGTAGACTTTATGGAATTTACAAAGTCAGTATTGCCCATCAGCTTCAATAATGAGACATCTTTATACAAATTCGTGTCATCAAAGTAATAAGTTCCAGGATTTAATCCAATGGCGTTCCCAAGGACTTTGTCCACATCAACCTCGTTAACTGCGCTTCCGAGCTTCTTAAAGAGAGCGTTGGTTAATAGCAACAAATTATGTAAAAGATTGGAAAGCTCTTGACAAAATTTGGCACCCCTTTCGGATAAAGCGCATTTCTGGGTGATCGATACTAAGTGGTTCCAGACTTCGAAATGATTTTCTTTGTTTTGATCAATAGGCCCATGGGATGGATTTTTCCTTAGGTGTTCCAACATTTTGTTACGCCCTAAATAGGCTTTCTTGCATTTGGGGCATCGGTATTGGGCAGCTATTCGACGTTTCTTTTGCAGAAAATCAGGTTGCTCTTCTGGTTTCATATTGCGGATTACAGGATCTCTATAGTGATGTGATTTGTCTGTGTTTGACTCAGGCTTACTATCGTAGTCGTTTAAGCTGGAGGGAGGCCTGTCTTCAATGACAATCTTAAATTCCTGTAAATTAAAACAAAAGTGGTATTCGAGTAATAAAATCGCAATAAAATTTTATATAATTGGCGGTCAAGAAAGTTTCGCCTGGAAATTTTTTGCGAAAAATGTCACATATTTCAAATTACATTCTTAACCACGAATTTTTTTCCATTGGATTTCACTTACATCCTGGATATATTTTGGAACTTTCACCTCTCTTCCTGATCTTGTTTTAGAGACGACCTTCACTTTCCCCTTGTCTGACTGTACTGATGACTCACTAAGTACTGGCTCATAAGTTTTAAGTTTTTTAGGCCTTCCGAGAGGTTTTTTTGATTTTTGTGAAGGCGGATGCTAATAACAATACTTCATGGTTAGTTTTCATGTTGGATATATGGTATATTGTAGTGTATCATCTATCAATGTAATCAGTTAATTAATACTGTTTTATGTAAATAATTAAGAAGCCTCACTTTTCTCATCCCTCAGATTCTTTACATAAACATGTATTTCCTAACTGATTACTTATATAGCTAGTACTTAACAAGTGCAGAATGTAATACTTTATTTCACGTTGATTTGATTTAAGTCTAAGAGATATGCAAAAATTTCACTTTACATATGGTCGAAGTAACATGACTGCACTCTCTTACCAAAACATCACATTAAAGACAGGAATTTATAAATGAAAGACGCATATTTACATATGTGTTTTTCATTGATAGAATCAGTCACCTTTAAATTAAGGTCATCAGGATAGATGACCTTATAAACAACATTTATTGAAGATTTATCCTTAGCTTCGTAAAAGCTTTTTTTTAATTCCTCAGGGCTGCTTTTTATAAGTGTTTGAGTTTCGGGATCGAAAATTTCTATGACATTACAGTCTAGGTGATTTTGCTCCCCTGACTCAGTCGTAGATTTGTAGAGTTCCATTAAATTCAACTAAAACATAAATTTAAAATAAGTTATTTTTTATATTTATTGTTGATCTGTTCTTGTTAGATTAAAAAAAGGGGATTATCATTCCTTTGATGGCCCATTTCTATACAAATAATGCTCATGGCAATGATACCGGAGCGTCAGTAGTTGGGTCCACGACAAGAACGTTGACAAAGGGCTATAGGCCAGGATTTTCTAACTTTGTATCACTAATTCATGACCATAAAGCTTTCATAAACATAATTTCTTTGAAAGTATCGTTCTAGACAATAGTTACGGTTACAGCTGTGGATTAATAATACAAAGCTAGATAATCTTACTATTATGTACCTTTTCGTATACTTTTGGCTTTTGAGCCTTCTTTGACATTTTGATGCTTTAAGTGGGGCTCTAACAAACACCGATGACACACCTCAAATTTAGTCTGAAGATAAAATTAAACGATTGATAATTATAAATTTCTGCTAATACAGATTATCCAAACACATTTGAATCAAGGAAAATTTTAATTAATTTGGAATATTTTCATGTAGCATAAAAATCAACATAACACATAACCTCTGTTTTGCATGGATTAGGTGCTTTCAATTGCTTGACACTGACACTAAACTGTTTTAACCATTCTTGTGGGTCCTCTTAGTCAATAAGAATACTGCGTCTAACTGGGATGGACCCATGACCTAGAAAATTGCAAAGCATATACCTTAATGTCTATTGTTTAGACAGCAATAGCCGCAATAGCTACAAAATATATAGCTTAACGTCTATTGTTTACACAGCAACAGCTTTCATAGCTACGAAACATATGGTTTAATTAGCAATGGTGCCGTTTGTAATTTGGGATGTTAAAATCTTTATAATATGTAGTTATTTTTTTATCACTTTTACGGGGTTTATCTTTGCTTTACCTCATATCAAAATAAAAATCGCACGTCTATATATCTCATTATCGTGTAATAGATTTTTTAAAATGTATCCATTCTGCACATTTTGGTGAATCGACATTTTTGGCTGGCACCATATTTCTTTATCTCGAATCTAATAGACGCAAGTTTGCTTCGAAATCAAAATACTGCGACTGTTAAACTGATAAGCAGTTCTTCAACTTATAATTGTTTATTTATAATCAAACTAGAATGGATAATGATTGAATAAAGGCTGTATCACATTTTCATTTTAGTTTAGTTCGGTCCGTGACGGGATATGAGATTAAATCGTTTTCGGTTTTCGGTAAATAAAACTTCAAAATGGCTATGGTTCGGTGTTTGAATTCTATCGGGATAATTAAATTCCTAGCAAAAATTCCAAATGCACGATTGTATTCATTTGACAATAGTAAATTGAAAATTACTGAAGAGATAGGGACTGCTTTAATTGAACTTAAGCCTGTTTTGGCTTTAGAATCCACTATTATTACCCACGGAATGCCATATCCGAGAAACATAGAATGTGCTTTGGAAGTGGAGGATACGGTACGGGCCCAAGTAAGTGCCATACCTCAATATGCCTCTGTGTTTCGATTTAAACAAAGGAAATTAGTCCTACAGGGTGTATCAGATTTTATGTGCATCACATTCTGGTTACAGATACACGATATATTGTTAAGAGAAAATAACAGTTCACCAAGAAAAATCGAATAACATTGAATGAACAATATACAACATGCGCAGAAAACATTTTCTGTACATTTTGGTGAACTGAAATAATGGAAAATTTTCAGGCTGCACGGTACTGTAAAGAAAACTGTTCAAGTTACCTTAGAAGCAGGCACCAAATACCATATTTAATTTTTAAAAAATCGATAGGCATCAACAATATCAATATACAACGCAAGACATAAAATTGTTTTCTCCATACTCGTCGTACTGGTCTTACTTGATTTATTCATACTCGCACATTTATTGCAATTAAGACAAATGAGAAGGACAAGATCAAACCACTAACATTCTTAACGTATTGCCTCGGTCTCTTAAAAACTTAACAGCTCCGAGGATTGACTAATATATGTCAACAATAGCTATGACAAAAGTAAGTCAGAACAATGGAAACAAAAATCGAAACTGCTAGAGTTGCGATATCATTCTTCAGCTAAGCTCAAAGCTGTCTCTCAGAACTCTCCAAAAAAGCCTAAATTGATCATTCATTTCGATTTTCATTAATTAATTCATCATTCATTAATTAAGATTTCTAATTACATATATCCTGGTGTTTGACGCGCGAAATCTTACCCGCAAACAACAAAAAGCCACAATTAGAACTTTTAATCTAAACCATAAATCCAACTTACCACAATCTTTTACTTCTATGGCCCCATCCCGTGCGTGGACCATCCAACGGCGTCTCTGTTCACTCAGAATAGTTCCCCTCTTTGCAAAACCCTAGCCGTTACATCCTATCGCAATTTCCTCATGTTAAACGGGGACTTAAAAGGGCTGTTTAACGTAAGAGCGCACCGGTGAAAGCTAAATAGAACATATTTAGCTTTGAGAGACGAAGCCACCCCCGCACCAATAGGTTGGATTCCACAACGTCTACTTTAACCACGAAAGGAGAGAAAAGTCCTTCGTGACACCCATTTTCACTCGTTAAGACATGGTTACACTAATGGCGCATCTCACAATTGTTTCAAATAAGAAAAATCCCGATTATCCCGATTATTAGTACCGTCCGCATTACGGATAAGTCGTTTGTCATCACGTTAACACTCAATTGAATAATTTACGAAGGGATATTGGTACAAACATACAACGTTTCCAGATTTAGTGACATGGGAGAAAAACTGCGAATTCTAGAGAATTCAAGGGACAAAGGGTCAACTATGCAAAAAAAAATCCATGAAACCATTTACTTTTGGTCCTTCAGGTATTTCAAAAATACCAAAATTTTAGTCGCGTTCTGAGACTGAATGAAATGTCAACATACATAGATCGAGTAAACGAATGAGTCGAAGAATTTAAAAATTTCAATGAGGGAGCAACGAGAGGAACTTCCTCAAGAGATTATCAAGAATTTTGAGTCGGTCCTAAATACAAAAACTTCGAAGCTCAATGGCAAAAAGTCGGTGCCCCCCTCTCCTCTCTTGACATGTTTCGAAAAAAATTCGAAATTTTCGATGTTCCGTTTTTCAGTTTCGCGGATTGATATGATCCCTGTATTGATTGTGGACACCTTTGACCCAGAAAGACTTTTTTCTGAAGCTGCTCCGTCGGTGTCTTTAAAATCGCACGCATTTTTGTTTTACCTTAGGGGGCGCAATCTTGAGTTTTCATATAATTAAATTCAGTCATTCTTTCGGATTTCGATGATATTTCGCATGTTACAGTGCTTCGAGTGGCTGCCAAGGCCAAAATTAAAGAAAGCAACGGAAGAAGAATGGGGGTTTCATTTAAAACAAAAAAAGTTGAATCGTGTAGCATATTTTTGAGCCACCCCGTATGATTAAGATGATATTCAGCGCAAACTTATGCTTTCATCTTGTAACTCTTGAGTGAAGACCGGTCTTCTATTTGTAGGGAGGTAATTCCTGTCACGTAAAATCCGGGACAACCTGTATACATGGGCAAAGAAAAAATAATAGTTGTTAGGGAAAGGGCAATGCCAATCAAATTTTCTAAATTTTAGGGAGCAATTCCCGCAACAATTGCCATTATCAACGGATCAGTTAAAGTTGGACTCTCTAGAGGTGATCTTGAGTTTCTTGGAGACACTGACAAGAGCAAACCTGTAAAAACTTCGCTGCGAGATTTTGCTCACGTGCTGAGCAAAAATCTGAACGGCGGTACCACCGTCGCCGGTACCATTGCCGTTTGTAAAAAGGTTGGGATTGATGTCTTTGCGACTGGAGGTAGGTCGAGTCCTCTCATCGAGGCCATGTGTGTCATGTTAAAGCGGCTCTACCTAATAGATTCTTAAGTGAACATCCTCACTCCCCTTCAATTTTTCTGCAAAAAAGAAAATTTGAGTTTTCCGCCTTTTGGTATTTTGTTTGATTAAATTATTTGTTAAAGGTATTGGTGGTGTCCACAGGGGAGCCAATGAGAGCTTTGATGTCTCAGCTGACCTCACGGAACTCGGCAGATCCAGGATCGCAGTAGTTTCGAGTGGGGTTAAGTCCATCCTGGATATTCCCAAAACTCTGGAGTACCTTGTGAGTTTGAATATTTGCTTCCCCAATGTTTGTATAGATATAATAATAAAAAAATAAATATTTCATACGAATCGGTGGAATACGTCAAAAATCTAATGGGGTCAGGTTTGGAAAGCGGACTGGCCAAGAAGATGTCAAATCCAAAATAAATAACTTCGTATTTAATAGAAAAAGTAGCATCTTTCCGGCTAGTTTCGCATTACAGCGTAGATACAATTTTCCTGTTCTTAACTCCCATGTCGCTCCCAATCCTCAAGAGAATATAATCCGTTCCTTAATGAAAATCCCTTTTAGTTAGTGCACTTAAACCAATTTTGAAGGCGTCGCAAACCTAATCATCGAGAAATTATGTAGACACACAGCTGTCCCAAAATACCTTCCGGTCTTATAATCCAATTATTCAGTCCTGAACGCTTTCCAGGTTTATTTAGAGATACCAGCATGTGTTAAATTTCCCTTAGGTCTAGGCTGCATAATTAAACGATCCTCTTTGGAATTATAAACGCAAGCTCTATTCTAGCAAAAGAGACATTTGGCATTAATCGCGCTGCGTTGTCCTATTTCAAATAAGTCTTCGAAATATCAAGGGGGTACACGGCAAATTTACGAGGAAAATGTTATTTTAGGAAACTCAGGGAGTGCATGTGTGTACCATTGGCCCGAATGCAAAATTTCCAGCCTTTTACTGCGAATCTAGTGGTTGCGATTCACCCTACAACGTCCCCACTACCTTGGATGCTGCCAGGTCGATCCAGGCTCACATAGGAATGGGTTTAGAATCAGGTAATAATTAATCTTTTAATTTCGTACGCGGTTGGTGCAAATTTATCTTAGCGACACCCCCATTAAAGAGAATTTGTTCTCCATTGTTATTTAACGCTTCTAGGATTGCTTTTTGCGGTGCCCGTACCGGAACCATTCGCCCTTAATCCTGAATCAATAGACAAATTAATAGAGGAGGCATTAGCGAAAGCCGATACGGCAGCTATAAGGGGTAAAATGATTACTCCCTTTCTATTGTCCCAAATCGCGGAGATGACGTCTGGAAATTCTTTGGAAACTAGTATCCTTTGAGGGTGGAGATTTCGTCCCTTGTTGCGTTCGTTCAACGGTGGCGAATAGGGCCGGCGGCAAAGAACTGTGCCGCGTGGATCTAAATTACCCCAAAAATTTTCGACAAATTATTATTATTATTAAAAAATTCTAAAGCAGCCCCAAATGGGACAAAAAAAAATCTTCGGATGTTTATTATTTTTTTTAATATTGCTTACGTAAATAGCGCAAAATGGCCGATTGTTAAAAATCGGAGGTACGCATACAAGTTTGGTAAAAAAATGCAGTACAAAGTCGGTTAAATAGGGCGTGTGTTCGAAGACCTCTAATTTGCGGTGTCACTTGACCCATGTTTCATAAAAAAAAAAAATTATTATAAAAAAAATCGGTTATTTTGTGCAACCGGTGACGTAAGCAACATTAAAAAACACGAACCGAAGTCAAAAAACAAATTTTTGTCTGATTTATTGGTGATTTAGAATTTAAAAAAAAGTTAAAAAGTTGACAAAGGGGTCGGGGGGCGGATGGAAGAGGGGAGGCCATTTAGAACCCCACAGTGTGAAATCGTCCGTTCGAAAGAAGCCCAACCAGTTCTGCGGACTGGTGCCTAAACACATGTCAGCTGGGCCATATAGAAATTAGATAATAGATTTCTATTTACTGTTTCAATTTAATATCTTCAATCTCTTGTATCCCTTCCCATTAATGATACATAATCAGTTAATTGACTTCCGGGACAAATATTGGCAAATGTCCAGCCCACTCGCCGCCGAACAGCGGACGGGCCAAATATGTTTGCTTTGCTTCGAGTCATAATAATTTTACATTGTTTTAATAAGACATGGACCCGAGGTTGTTTAATCCGTTGTTCGGGTTGTTCGTCAACGGATTAAAGTTCTGGTAATCTTACCAAGCGGACAACGTCCATGCAAATTAAATAAGGTCGACGAAAACATGACCAGGGCATTGGTCAGTTTCGTGATCTGCATGGAAATTATATTCCAGGTGGTACTTCCAGGATGTTGATATAGTGGCATTAGGGCCCTATGTGCATATCCTGGTATCTTAAGCTTTGAGCTATATTGGCTCTATGAGTTACTAGATCAAAGTGCTGGCAATTTTGCGAGGAGACGTTAATCCGTTAAGAGTTTCCGTCGGTCCCATGAAGATTATCCTCTTGGCAAATGTGCCAGAATTTATATTGTTTACCGTCAAAGAGACTGCTTTCCTTAATGCTTTTCTCAGACGTAGCCCTGATCAAGAATAATGCAAAATTTGCAGCTCAAATAGCTTGGCATTTGTCTCAAATGAGAACCAATGCTAAAAGAATTTCCGAACCTCCGAAAGCAAAGAAGCAATTGTCTGCCCCACAGAATCCTCCGGTAAGTATATTTTTTGTGAGCTCCAAGAGTGAGTTGCAATAACATTAAGACTACTACTAATTAACTTTAAGACTACACCTCGTGTCCATTTCTGGAGCTCAGCTATGGGAACTTCGGCAAAATTTCATGAAAATATCAAAAATCCTCGTAAATAATAATTCAAGGGGTATAGATCTGGCGAATATACGGGCCATCGTACCTTTAATTTCTAACATGTTGCATTTTTCTTTTTTTTTTTTTGTTAATTATTTCGTAGGGTTTAATCAGGCAATTAGACGACTTTATTGCATTGAGTTAAAATGAGCACTAGCAGTGACAATAACGCACGCCAAGCTCCTTACCCAACAACCGAGCTTGTGTGCTTCGAGATCTGAAGTCGCGCCCATCAAACTCGAACGCGTCACTTCGCTGCACCAATTTTATGCCCATCGACCTTCATCCCATCTATGACAAGCATGATCAATCATCGGTCTAAAGTTGCATTAGAATAGTGAATTAGTTTACATGGAGCGCCCTTTTACAAATTTGCTCAGCTCTAAAGGCGATAAAAGGCCCTATCTCTCGCCATCCGTTATAGGTCGCCTGGAAATGCCTTTGGAGATATTGCCCTCGTATAAAATACAATCTATAGGAAGAACCCCGGAAAGTAATTAACAGAATTGATGTGTGTAATTATTACATCGATTAACTCTTTGGAAGTGTTTTGATGATTGATGAGACGTTCCAAACGGGGCGTCTTGGGAAGCAACTTCGGCTCCAAGAATGTTTCAGAGGCTATTCAGTAGCTTGCAGGTTCGGTTAAACGCTTCCAAAAATATGATTTTTTGGTATGTCTCTCCTTCCTCTTAACGCACAACGTTTTAGAATAGGTCTTGACCTTTTATCATCATTTTGGGGTGGATGGGAAGAAGGGAAAAATCTCGGGGTCAAATGATCGAAAATGGGTAAACTTACCAAGAGGGTTCTTTAATACCATCTAACAATTCGCCTCGAAATACCAACCACCTCTGAACTTCAACTTAACATTTCAGGTAATTATTGGGGGGTCCAACCTGGACTGCGTGGCACATCTGGACGTCAGTGAAATTAAGGTAGGAATCACTGCTTAATTGAATCGACTCATTTCATGGAAATAATCTCTTCCTACAAGAGAACATACTCGAAATTAGGTACCGTTTAGTGTGAGTTAACGTTGACGTAACCGTATTCAGTTAACGAAAGTAATTTCCCGGGCGTGAAATATTAAAGACTCCTGGTTCTAGTTGTGGGAATATTATTGCATGCACATCACGGGGGTTCCTTTCGTATATTTAATTTAATAGTCGTAAATAGAGTCAAGGCCGTTTTATCGTATACCCCTTGGTTTATTCATGTGATCCGAGGATGGTAGGCTTCGACCCATTGCAAGTTCTGACTCGTTATTTTTCGCCGAAATAACGAAACACTTGGCTTTCTAACAATACTTTTTATTAAATGGGTATATACATTAATTTCTTGTACATACATGAATTAGATTTAAGAATAGGTAACAATAATAGATTACAGAAATTCTATATCACGCGCATCTAAATGGCGAAATTCAAAATTGGGAAGCTTCATTAAGGTCGACATTACCGTTTGGTCTAGATTTTTTTTTTTTTTTAATCCTTGTGTCCTCCGCACCGATTTTAACATCTTTTGGTTGTGGCATTTTGTTTTTTGATATTTTAATGTATTTTTTCGGACCGAAAAGACGCACAGAAACACAGAGAGCGAGCGACCTAGCGAGCGCGGGAGCAAAAGGGGGGGGAGAGAGAAAGAGAGAGGATCGTTATTGAGCTTCGCGTTTGTGTCGGGCCTCAGATTGTGAAAAGTTGTGAAAGTATGCGCTCATGGACGATAAAAATCTCACCAAAAAAAAGAGTTCCACTGACAATTACCCCCCCCCCCCTTTGCGCATAATTGCATTCTGCTACTTAAATGCTTCTAAGAGTGCTTCGATTTAGCAAACTTCTGATGCCCAAATCCAAAAGATTTTACATTTTCGAAAGGGAAATGCCAGGTAGGTTCTCGATAAGGTATAAAAAAATACTATGTTAATTCTAATTTTACGTGAATCTATACAATATAAAAAGACCAAATTCTAGTAATTATAGGCGAGGCACTCTATTCAATTAATAAGCCTAAAATGTATGTATGTACGGATGATATGTTTTAGAGAAGTACTTTTTACTTTGGATTGAATACCTTCTTTTGCTTTTTGGTTGTACCTTTGATTAAAAAAAAAAAAAGGGCTTTCGCAGGACCAAATCCCTCTGGGTCCTGCTACCTCCGTAGAATCGGCGATATGAAATATCCAGTCCAAAAATCAATATACAGGGTGTCCCGAAAATAAACCGCCATACTTTGACCATGCATTATACATCGGAAAGTTAGTTATCGCAGTAAAGGGTGCGCGTTTCAGATTTGTGAGAGAATTTGCCTCCTCAGTTCTCTAGGTATTGAGTTCAAAATTTGGATATTCGCTGTGCTTTAGATTTCACTCAATAAAAACCGATGTATGGCCAGTAAGCACGGATAACAACTATTAAAAAAAAAATTGTTGTTCCTCAGCGATTGATGAGAGGAATTTTCAGGTCTCTGACATATTTTAAATATTCATCTCTCATGCATTTTTCTACTCTTTTTCCCTGGGTTCAGCGCAACATAACACGGGTCCTTAACAAGGGTGACTGTCCGAGATCTTAGCCAAGGGAAAACGTACGGACTTCACCTGACGGGACGTAGGGGTTGTGCTAGTAGGAGAAGGATCGCACAGAGTTTAGCACGACCCCGAGACCAACGAGGAAGTGGATGTCCACTCGGGCCGACATCGCAACTTCGATGTTTAGTTTATATCAATTTCGCTGCTCGCGCTGCGATGGAAATTTAAAAAAATATCCGACCGAAAAGCACCAACACAAAAAACAAATAAATTAAAAAAAAACACACACACAAACAATATCTGTGAGCGTTCAAATTAAAATTCCTCATATACTTTACCTGCACTGGTTAAATTCACTTACTTTCCGATACCATTCTATTTCGTCTTCAGCCTACAGTGTTGCCAGCTCAGGCTTCGACCCGCCAAATATATATCAGCGAACTCAGATCGTCATTTTTATTAATGCCGTAACTAAGGCATGCTATAACGGAGAAATGTACGATAATTTATAAATAAAGTAAAAAATTGACATTAATTTAGTCCATCACTAGAACCTGTATCAGTCAAAAGTTCTGACACGGCGAGACGTCCGACAACTGGATCTGGACTGATTCCGCCCAATTCCGTCGCTGGTCTCTCAATCCACCCCGTCGATCATTGTCGGAGGCAGACTAAACCTTATGCGGTCCTTCTCCCACTTTCACTAATCCCACATTCCAACTTGAACACACCGATGACACCTCGATGTCATCCTTTTGGGATTTGCAGAAGGCTTTTGATTGTGCGTGTCTCATTCCAATTGGCCCGATTCGATGACAGCACGAACGGTTCGACCTCCCTATCTGTCTTCGTACGAAACGGTGAACGCGCTGTCCGAAGCTTCTGCACTTTAAACCTGGAGAGCCCCGTTAAAACACATTTTCGATTGACGTACAATTTTTCCTGACCCACTTCGGCTGGCCTTCATTCGTTTTCGCGTGTGTGGGGTGCTCCAAAAACGAATTTTACGGCACCGAGTGCGGTAATACTGTGCTACATTACCGGAATAGTAAGAATCAGGTGAGGCCCAAGGCGAAGGTTTGCGGCCGAGCCGCAGGCGAGCTCAATGATTCCGTCGAGAGAAGCAGCGTTCTTTACCTTCCTGCTGGTCAATTATCAATATAGAGGAGCACAAAAAAAGTTATCGTGCAATCGCTTGTCATAGGAATAGGTGGAGGTTTCGAGGCAAGAAACACACTTTATTAGAAAAATATGGAACAATAGGAATATTTCTCGGTCCATTGACAACGATAATGGAGAAATCGGCGAAAGAAACGACAATTTTTGGCGAACTTCCCGTTAAAATGTTTGCTCAACAAAGTCTCCGTACGATTTCATATAATTAAATTTAATTAAATTATTCGGACAATGAATGTTTAATATTGTGTCGGGTGTCCTTTAGACTTTAACATTGCATGTAATCGGCGATTCATGGAATTAACTAGATTTAACGTTACATTAGACGGTATTTCATTCCATTCTCCTAATGATGCTTCATTCAAGTCCTTTTTATTATTAATTAAGTGTTCCCACAGAGGCTCAATTAGATTTAAATCCGACGATTGAGGTGGGTGATTTAGAGCTCCCTTAACGTTCCACAGCAGCCGTTCTTTCGCTCGACGCGAGATATGTTGTGGACCATTGTCTCGCGTGATTGTGAAAGACCTACCAAGGTCCAACTTTTCAGCACCGACTTTAAAATTCGTTTTTGAAACATTCACATACGATTTGGTGTCCGCCATTTCGTCCACAAAACACAGATTTCCCCTCACCCCCGCTGCCGACATGGGACCTCAAACCATACCGCTTCCGCCTTCTCGTTCGACCGCTCAGATAAGTTTTTAATTTGAAGCCCCGTAATGGGTTTTGTCCACACTTTTCCTTTTCCCTCCGACCCACGGACATTATGCTTACTCTCACCGCTGAAAATGATGTTGTTCCAGAAGTTCTGGCCCTTATTTAAATGCCCTTTATCATATTTAAACCGTTTCTTTTTAATTCGTCTTCAAAACAAAGGGCTTTCTACCGGGTGGATCTGGCTTTATAGCCATTGCTTCTTAGAACATCTCGAACTGTTTCGTCGCTGCAGTTTAAGTCTTTTTTAATTTTTTAAATTTTTATTGATTTGCGTGGCGCCCACTTTTAGGTTTTTCTTAAACCGACGTACGGTATACCGTCCCTCTTGCGCTCTCACAGCCTTCGGACGTCCAGTTCTTGGTCCTCTTTTCATCGTGCCATGTTTTCCACAGCCCTCGATTGTGTACTGCACTGTTGACTGACTAATCTTCACCATGTTTGCTACTTCAGCCACTGAATGGCCCTCGCGATACAACTGAATGATTAATTGCCTTAAAGCGGCACCAATTTCACGCTTTTTTGAACTCCTGATGCACTATTTAGAATTTTTCTAGCAACTGAAATCATTACGCAGCCAATCTCGTAGATATTTCCGTTTTTTAACGGCATTTTTTCGCAGCAAAAAAAGCTTATCGGATGCATTTTTGGATCGTACGGAAAGTTTTCCGAGCAAAAATATGCACAATTTTGAGAAAAGTTCACTCAAAAGTGGAATTCCTTCGACTAATTTCTTGTTTATCATTGTTAACGGACTAAGAAATGTTTTTTTTTTTTTTAAAGTTGCGACACAGTTGTGGACGAAAGTGTGGAATATTTTTTGGAAAAAAAATTTTTGGTGATAATTTTTGTTTTCGCCTTCAAAAGTTGTTGATAAGGTAAAGGTGCAGTAGCGGGTTTTTTGGTGGAAAAAATACCGTCGTTAACGTAAAATTCCACACAAAAATTAAAATAGGAAATTTTTTTGTGGACTTATTTGGACGTACACAGGATTCACATTAAACCGATACCTAAATGTTTATAACTATTAAAACTCTAATTATATAAATTTTTCAAAAGTTTCTCTACATTTTTCCACTTCCGTACGTTCCTAAATTCACCGTCAAATATTCGGCCTAGGAATGCCGTTTTTAAAAAAGTTGTTAAAAAAGCATTTTTTTGTTGGGCAAAAGTATGGAATGCTGTGCAGTGTTGTTGTTTACATCAGTTCTTCAACCCGACCGTGTGGTGCGCTTTATATGAAATATGCCAATGAAAAAGGTATTTCCCGGAAGATTTTCGCAATTCACCGGTCCAAATATCACGTGATGGCTGTAACCGAAAAAGACACGGCAAAGACGTTAAAAATCAGCCAAGGGGCCCTCTCCGAAATTTTAAGAAAATTTGGCACTCATGGGGACGTAAAAGATGGTCTAAAACCTGGAAGAAAAACGAATGATACTACTGATCGACGGATTAAAAAAATATCATCTGCAAACGCTGGCAAATCCTCCAGGATTACAAAGCGAGAAATCACTAACAATAGTGACATCAATGTAAGCCATCACACTGTAGCGAGAAATCACTAACAATAGTGACATCAATATAAGCCATCACACTGTACGTCGTCGGTTGCGCGAAATGGCATTAGTAGGAAGGATTGCAGCGAAGAAGAAGCCCTTCATTTCTAAGAAGAACAGGAGAGATGGAACTGAATTTGCAAAGGAACGTTCGTTTTGGCCACCTTCAAAGTGGAGGACTGTTCTTTTCAGTGACGAAACTAAACTTAATATTTTTAATTCTTATGGAAAAACTTACGTTCGTCGACCTGTGGGAACTTTGATCCCAACTACCAAAACCTAACAGTGAACCATGGCGGTGGCAGCATAGCAGCATGGGGATGTATACCTCGATCAGGAGTTAGACTATTGATCAAAATTGAGAGAATTATGGATCGATTTCAATACAAAGCCATCTTTAAGAATCATATGCCCAAACATTCATCTTTAATAGTAAAAAATTGGCGAAATGATAATAACATCCCCGTATTAGACTGGCCGTCCCAGTTGCCCGATTTCAACCCGATTGAGCGGCTTTGGAAAAACTTAAAACGAAAAATTCGAGACGGGAATGTATCCAATCGGGACGAGTTGTGGAAAGTTCTGCAGGAAGAATGGGCGAAGGTTCCCATTTCCATTTGTGAAAATTTAATCGATTCTATGCACCGTCGATGTCAGGCTGTTATCAACTCGAAAGGATATGCCACAACATATTAGTTTATTTAAAATTTTGCGTTCGATTATAATGGATTTTACGAAGTATTCCATCCTTTTGTTCAGCACAATTTATTGTTTTTTTTTTTTATATTTGTAGAAGTGAACTTATTTGCTTTGTTTGTAATATTATTAAACATATACTTGGGTTTTTGTATAATGTGTTCATCTTTTAATAATGATGTATTTTGACATAAAACTATGATGGACTTCAAATGTACCCATACTTTCGTCCAAAACTGTATTTTGACAATAAACTCCATAAATTTCTGGGATAACTAACCGTACCGACGTTTTTTTGCTCCACTGTATAAAATCGCAATTCTGCTAATCTTAGAAGTGGGCAGGAGGCGATGTTTGATTTGCTTGCACGCCGAAATCCTGTAACAACACATTAATCATACGTGATTGTTAGGTAACCCGTCAGCACGTATTGTGGCGTAATAATATTACGTCACAGTATTATCATGATCTCGACCTCGCTTCCACATAGGAAAGCTGAAAAGATATTCTGGAGCATTTTATGTGGGCCCCGGAGTTCATATAGGGCTTTCGTCTTGTGTCCACCCAATAAATGTCGTAATTTTGGACGGCAGTAAATGCAATAAAAGCAGAAACAAATGGGTCCACATCGAAAACAAAATACAATAGTTAGCTCCGAATTACTAAACAAAGAATATTTAATACAGCACCGGCCAAAAATGGAGAAACTTTTACGTTCCGTTCATTATTTCATAATCAGGCGTTACGGGCTTTATTTCATTTCGGAAGAGAATATACCTTTAAACGCCCTTAAAGCATATAAAAAAAATTCAAACGGCTTTATAAACAATGGAAAAAAAATTGTTTGCAATTTTAAATGGACAAAAATGACGAAACTTTTCCTTATCTTTGCCACTCTGTGAATTTTGCTCGCGTAAATAGATTCAGATTTTGGCAGTGCATTTAAAAGGGCCGACAAAATGCCTCGTGGCAAGAAGTTTTCTGATCAAATTAAACAAATCATAATTGAGAAATATCGTTCCGGAGTGAAACGAGTCGATATCGCTGGATTTAAATTTGCACAAAAGTGTCGTTTCCGGGCAAATTCAAGCGATACAAAGTCGGGGGGCCCTCGCCGGTGTTCCTAAACCTGGAAGGCCCAGAAAAACAACTTCAGCCGCAGACAAGTTAATTAGGAGCTGCGCGTTAAAAAATCCGTTTGTTACTGCTGAGGATATAAAAAAAAAAGATTAACCATCGATTTTGATTTCTGTTAGATCAGTCAGAAGGCGCCTGCTCTGAGAAAAATTTCGCCCTAGAAGATCTGCCGAAAAAACCCTTCACATCTAAAAAAAAATAGACATTACAGAGAATGATACATTCGACCTTTAACCGGTGGAAAAACGTGCTCTGGTCACACGAAACTAAATACAATCCATATGGATTGGACGGTATTAAATGGGTACGGCGTCCTGTGAATGAACGATTCAACCCCAAGTATATGAGACCCACGATAAAACACGCAGGAGGCAAGGTCCTTATGTGGGGTTATTTTTCTGGGCTCGGAGCAGGACCGCTGGTGCAATTTAACGGGACTATGGACCGGCATATATACCTCGATGTATTGAAGAATACAATGTTGCCGTGTGCCGAGATAAACTTACCTTTAACTTGGAAATTTATGCACGACAATGATCCCCAGCGCACCGCCAAATTAATTAAGAACTTTTTGGAAGTTGGCCAGCGCAGAGTCCCGACTTGAATCCTTTGGAGAACTTGTGGGACCAATTTGAGGCTGATGCGAGATATAAAAATGCGGAAAAATTTAAAGGGGAATTATACATTGCCCTATTACGTGCCAGGGGGCACACGTCGGAAGACGTTGTTAAAAGTAAAGATTATCCAATAAAATATTGAGAGAATTCATTGATAATTATCATTTTCATTAATGTTTCTCCACTTTCATCCTCGTGAAAATTTATATTAATCTTATTTGATCAGAATAACGGTCCTTTTTCAAAAGGTTTTTTCTTTTTTTAATTACTGCTTTACTACTTATCGTGAATCTATGCATATGTACGTGTTAAATTTGAACGTTACTGCACTACATAAAATCGCAGCAAATTATTGAAAGTTCCCCCACTTTTGGCCGACACTGTATGTACGTAGTTACAAGAAATAAAGCTTGCTGTGCTCGGGTTATGTTATGTTATTTCGTGTTAGTTTACAAATTTACATTTGCCCTTAACAAGGTTCGTACCTAACAGTGCAAGAACGTAACATTCACCGAATGGAGGCGCATTTCTGACCGGGAGGTCACTTTCCTCTCCGACAGAATGAGTAACATTTAACTGTGTATGAGAAGGAGGGAAAGGAGAAAGGAATTTTTGCGCTCAATTTGAAGTGCCCGAACTTCGTAATCGGTTTAATATTAATTTTGACCCTGATCCATCAAAATTTGGTTCTGGGCATGGCATAAGTGATCCATCGCAATTCGCGGCTATAACTGGAATGTCCGAACTTATCTCAGCTTGGCCTTATCGCACTCCTCGACGAGCTCATATGAGTGGAAAGTTTCGAGAGAAAAACGATTTTACACAGAAAGCAGACGCAAATTTCTCGGTGCTGTCCAAAATTATTAAATCAATAAAGTTTCGAAATTCCTCCCGGGTGCAGAAAACTTTGGTGTACTTAGGTCAAAGTAGAAATATACTTCCCAAAACACGCTTAATTTACGCCTCATGCATTGCGAATGTATTAAGAAACGCAAGACCGACCAAAACGAATGTAGCAGTCTCACAATCTCGTGAATTCTGTACAAAAGTGAGTTTTGGAGGTTTCTAACAGGGTGTAAAAACAACATTTTTTTGACTTCTATTAAATCTTCCTTGAGTCGTCCTTTCGAACTGAATTCGCACCGGATTGGCCCGGGGGTAGGCGGCACATAGAAGAATCGTCTGTGCCGAGGTTTCGGCGCTCTTTCGCCTGTGTGCTTGTAGCTTTAAATATTCGGAAACGGGGCCCATTGGTCATACGGGTAACGAATATGAGACGAAAAATACATACAGTGAGATAATGTTAACAGTCGCATTATACCTACTTAATTTAGGCTTAAGTAAAAAATATTACTATATCTCTTACGATAATTTACATATAAATAGGTATTTAGTTATTTGAGGTTTGGTACAATTTTTCTACAAAAAATAGGATTATCATAGTGCTAACGAGTCTACTAACAGTTATAAAGTTCCTTCGATAAACGTTTCACAGCGTATTCAATATTAATGCACGTGATAAGTTAGTACTATCTACCTCTAAGTGCTACGTCTAGGGTTGTGAAAAGTAATCATACTATTATCATTAAAAATCCTTATTTCCTAAGATTTATTGAGGCATGATATTATTTTGAAATTTCTTATTATTAGTAGGTATATAAACGTTTAATACAGAAATGGCTTTGTTGGTTTTGTCCGGGTTCCAGGTGAGGTTGACACCTACTATGCACCCAAGTAAAGGAAACTGCAGTCCTTCCGAAACTAGGCTTACCCTGAATCTATTTTAAAGCTTGTTAGAATGCACTTTTGATATCTTGGGACAATCTCATATTTACCTTTTCAGAAGCTTCTAATATTTAGCTAGCATTGTTACAATATCAAAAATATAAACGTACCTACTAAATAGTTTTCATGGAAAGGAGTCGAAGAGATGGTAAAAAATGAGAAAGTTAAGCTTATTCATACAGTAATTCGTTTTTAAAGCCCTATAAGCGTATCAATACAGTTCTGAATGCAGTTTTCTCGTTAAGGCTAATGAAAACTTTCTTCGAATTTGGAAAAATAAGTTTTGATAATTGGAACGCGATCTTGGTATTATCGTTAAAAGACGGAAACAGTTTCCAGCCCGTCAAGCTTAATCTACTTGAGGATTTTCGTGAAGTTCATTGAAATCCAAAGGTCAGATTCCTGGGCGTGGGAAGTAGGGCGGGGGTGTTCGGAAAAAAAACGTTAAAGCACTCTGCATGTGCGGTTTTGACGTCGTTTTAGTAGTTTCCGACAACATTTCACTCGTGTTATTTCTACAGACTCCTCAGGTAATCTCTCGCTCAGTCCTCGACGTTATAGAGTCAAGAGACACACGTAGCTGCTCTCTGATTGTTTGGACTGCCTTCGTTGTTTCCGCCCAAAACTTATTTTTCCTTCAGTAAAGATCTAAATTCGGAAATAATCTACCATAAGGCATGGCAAAAATTAGGAAATAAATATCTGTTCTTTTAAATATGTATGTATAGATATCGAAGCACCGTTCGTCTCTATTTCTCTTTTCGAAATTTGCACTTTTCATTTCGCAGTATTTTGATTAGTTAATTCATTAATTTCCATCAAGACTGTCTCTGTCAATTAATAATTGTAGTTATCACCAATGAACAGAAGGAACTTAACGACGCAAACACGCATGGCTGACCTATCGAAAATCCCTCAACCTAAGTCTGTCCCTACACACAATGACAGTTCTTCAGTCACGCTCGCACTGATCACATGATAACAGAGCTACGAATAAACCATACCTAGGCATCACTAAAACTTACCTTTGTCTGTGCGACGTCAGTTAGTAAATTCTTTATTTTAACTTATCACTATAGATATATATATATATATATATATATATATATATATATATATATATATATATATATATATATACAGGGTGTCCCTTTCTGGAGCTGAATCCCGAGGATCTCGGCCACCATAAAAGTTGGGGGGTCGATTAAATCGGGGCCAAGTTTGATACTCCCGTCAATTCTGCACGAACTTTGAGACGGCACACTGTCGAACTTCAAATCGCGCACCTTCGCCCCAATTTAATCTCGTAACTTTTGTGGTTACCGAGATCCTCAAAGTTCAGCTCCAGAAACAGACACCTTGCATAACTCCATCGCTATCCGCTACCCTAGCAATCGAAACATGAAATAGGGCACACGAGTCCTGTTTTTTAGGTCACACTTTGGGCGACCTGAAAGTCTCTGGGCTATACTAACGTTTCCTGTGGGAAAGTGGGCACCGATGAAAGCAACTCTCAGCAGGGTTCTTCTTTCGTCTCTTCTTTAACCCGTGCACGGGGTTTGCGTTTGAAGATGTCTTCCAGGGGCGTAGCCAGGGGGCCTTTCTTGACACGGCCCCAACGGCCGCGACTGAACAGGCCCTCCAGCCGATACTGGAAAAAAATAATCAAGATTAGAAAACATACATGTAGTTTTTATTGTGTTGCGGCAACCTCGGTGCAGATAAGACGTGTCTAAAGAGAAAGTATCAGGACATGTTATCGCTTCGGGTGCGTAAAATCGTCGAAAAATGTGTAAACATTTCGTCGCTTTCGAGATAAATACGGAAGCCCTCTGATAAGAAGGATGTTTCCTCGGAATCCGAATCGGACCAAACGTCCCAGCGTGGCTTTCAACGACACGAAACAAGGAAAAAGGGTCGAAGGCCCGACTTCGTTTAATGGAAAAAAAGAAACGAGAACGCGCGGATACAACAACATCCACATTAATCATTTTCCCACGTGCTCAACATCGTCAAAACCACCGTCACCACGAGAGTCAAATTTGCCATCAAATGGGAAGAACTTAATCCGAACAACAAGGATGTCGTCATTAAAAGCAGGAGAAGGGCTTTTTGGCTAAAACAAATGACGAGGCCAATCATCCACTTCATAATTTTATAATACGTTGACCGGCTCGTTTCCTAAATATTGCTCCATTAGATTATTATTTATGAGCCACTACGAGGCCCCTCATTTATAAACTTGTACCCACCGATATTAATGGGCTACGGGGATGATCGTCGCAACTTCAAAAACCAAAATGAGAGAAGAAGCGACGTTTTAATATAAACTCAGAATTTAATAAGGTTTGAAGAGGTGTGCTTGGAAGTGGAGGATAAGCCCAAAAAATTTAGATTCACGTCGAGCCGCAAGACTCAACCTTAATATGTGATACATCATTGTAATGCCACTCACTTTTTACATGTAAATAGTTAATTTCAAAGGGGAAAAAGTTAACTTTCTGCCGACTAAGATGTTTATTTATTTTTTTTTAATTTTCAGTAGTTGATGGGTTCGTTTAATGGCATGCGCATTAAACAAGCGTAAAATGGTGAAGGTTCCATAACGAGTTGCCAGCAATGGAGTAATTACATCACCGCATAGTCGGGCAGACGATGACATACAGTGACTACCTAAAATATTCGGACGCTTACACCTACAATCTTCTCTTCTGTACAGTAATAATAAAAATCAATAATTAAGAAACGGGACTTTGCCATACGTTTGGTATTAGCTTTTGCTCGCTGACATTGCAAAAATACATTTAACATTACCTGACAATATCAAAAAATCAAAAAAGTATAAACAACACATTTTTGGTATTACAAAAAGTTTCATACACTAAGTTTCGAACATGTTAAAAAACAATAAACAAGTGAGGAAAAAATATTGATTTTTTGCACTTTCTCCATTATTGTCTCTAACGGCTTCAAGCCGTTTAGGCATGGATAAAACAATTTTTTTAATTAAATTAAGGTCAATTTTGCGTCACTCCTCTATTGAAACCTTTTTAGCTCATTTTTATTTGTTATTGAATGTCGTCTTACTTACAAATTCAACTGTTGCCACACATTCTCAATAGGATTAAGATCCGGAGATTGAGCTGGGGTTTTTAGAACTTTTGGACGGTCGTAGAGCACCCCCATTCTTCAATAATCATCGCGCCGTGTTTAGGGTCGTTATCTTGATAATGCATAAAACTCTCTTGAATTCCCGCATCAGTGGCACTTTAAAAAACATTATTTTTAAGATGTTTTAATAAACCATTTTGTCCATTGTTCAATCAATGAACATTAATTCCCCAACTGCTTTGGCCAAAATGCAGCCCCGGACCGTTACTGGTCCGCCTCTGTGTTTCACAGTAGGATGTAAATTGTTTGTTTTCAGTCCCTCGTTGGGTCTTCTCCATATCATCTGTCGGCCATCGGATCCAAATATGTTGAATTTTGATTCATGGGAAAAAATTACATCCTTCCAACAGTTTTCCGATTTTAAAAGCGTCTCCAATGCAACTCCTTTTCTAAAGTTCTTAGTTTTTGTATTAACCCATGGCTTTTTCTGGATGCCCGACCGACAAAATCATTTGCTCTTATGCATCTTCGCATAGTTTCTGGAAATACTTTTTTACCAGTTTGAATTTCCAGAGCTTCTTTCAGTTTAAGGGCACTAATACTGGGATTTTCCCTAGTAGTCTTCATGATGTATCGCTGTTATCGAGCGTTTATTAGTTTTGGACGGCCACTTTGTTTGATGGAAAGAATTTTCACTTCAACTTGCACCGGTGGATAATATCTGCAACCGTGTTCTTGCCCAAATTAAGTTTTTCGCCAATTTTTTTGTAGGATAACTTCTCCCCGAATTCGAAAATGACCAATTGTTATAAATCGAAAGTGATGCTTGTCTCGTTCTTAGCTCTACCCATTTTTGCCCTTCGAAAGAGCACACGAGCATTAGGGACAACTTTAATAAGTATCGTGAAACACTGTTAGAACATTAGATCCAACACAAGACACGCTCTTATGGCCAAAACTACGATGTACTAAAAATGTCCGAATATTTTTGGGATCCCAAAAACGATCTTTTTGTCAAGATATTTCAGTTTTCCTATATTTTGATGCTGAATGTATTCTTGCGTTGTTAGTAAGCAAAAACTAATACCAAACATATACCAAAGTCCCGTTTCCTCATCGTTTATTTTTATCACTACTATACACGAAGGAAGATTGTAAGTGTGAGCGTCCGAATATTTCAGGGAGTCACTGTGTTTTCCATTTCAATTTTACTCAGTACAGCTTTTAGGTTTAGGACTTAATGGCGCGTCACTTCTAGTTATGGAAAAGGACTTTCTGGCAAATGAACTTCACATGAAGAAGGGATTTTTAATTTTATTCGCTGGACAAACGATACTTCAATAGAGCAGAACGGTACGCCTTCACGTTTTCCCCCCCACTGAAGGAAATCTTATAAGATCTCTCGATACTGACTAAAATCTCGTTATTCGCCGGCCCAACAAGCTTTCTGCAATAAAAATAAGAATGCACTAACAGAGACCCAAGTTGACCTAATAGAGGCATGTATTATTCACCTTAACAAACATTTCAAATACATGCAGTTTTAGAGTTTACATGCGCCATGCTAAAATTACATTAAATCTGACTGAAATAATGTTGATCTCCATTGTTATATTAGAGAAGAGAGAGCGGTGTGTATTGAGTAAACAGTGCAGTTTACTTGAAAATGCATGCAAGGCAATTCACTCACCAACAACACTTAGAGCAGGCGGCCATCATGCTTGAAGAAATCTTAAAGAAAAGAAAAGTATCTAAGATATAAATAGGGCTAAAATGTAGTATCTAGTAACAGTACGGACTTACATAGGTAGGTTTAAAGGAAAATACAGCTCTGTCAGAGGAGCTACGCCATAAATACTGGCCATTCGCAAAAAAAAAATGCTTTATAAACAAGAAGTATGTTAAGGGAAATAAAACAATTACCGCCAATTAGTCTTATCTCGGTTACGATTTTTTCTGCCCCTCAAGAAGTTCAGGTGAGGGAAGTTGCGTGTTTAATACCCGTTTAATATTGGTAACCAGGGATTAAAGTGTGCAGTCGACATAATTGCGCAATTTATACATTGCATGCAAATACGTAATGGCAATACAATAACCTCTAGGGTATAAAACACAATATTTTGTAAACAAATGTTGCTTCGCAGATAGGGTTGAGGGCAGCTAATTAACCCACATAGTGAAATCGTTTGCATGGCAACAATTTATGCCAGACAGGTACTCCAAAGTTTAACATCATTTTTCGGGATTAAATGCTCGCAGACAGTATTCCGACTTGGAACTAAATAAAAATGATATTTACACCATACTAAGGGCTCGGGCGCAAAACACTACGGTGACAAAACTGGCACCGTATTCGAAACCTAAGAAAACGAGTAGAAAAACGCGAATAAACAATTAAAGTCTTTTAATTTTATTTTCTATGTTGATGACGATGGGAATTGCGCTAAATTAGATAAAGCCCCCAGAGAAACATTAGGGAAGCCTGAAAAATCTGTCATTCCACGGCGGTCTAGGAGAGGAAATTCAGAGTGCTCCACATAATTTAAATATTCACTTCTCATATATTTTATTTTACCATTTATTATCGGCTTTCTACCCCTTTTTCCTAGTTTCGGAAGGCGGTGACGGCGGCATTAGCTTTCTGCCTCGATATGTAAAAGTTTTACTTACATTCAATTTTGGGCTCGGTCCAGGTCTGCTGCTCGTTGATCGTGCAATTTCGGCGACCCGAACGTGGAAAAAAAACGCGACATTCCCGGTACTGCGAAACCAAATCGAATTTTAAACGTGCGATTTTTACTGGTTTTCAGCCAGGCACAATTCCGCACGACACTCATTGCCTTTCTACACAATTCACTTTTTAATTCTGCACAAACCTTTCGAATTTTGCCCACGTTCTCATCCGAAATGTGATATTTTCCGCGACCGGCACCGGACGGTAACATGGAGACGCCATTAATACTGACAACTAAAGCGTTATTGTTTTGTTTCCAAAGCTTTCTTGACAACTTTAAATATTTACCTCTCGTAGCTTTTAGTTTATCGTTTATTATCGGTTTTCTACTCGTTTTTCCTAACTTCTCAAGAATATGACGGTCACACATTCATCCACAAACTTTTTGCTGCAATGTAACGGAAACTTTTAGTTTCATTCGCTTTGAGCGTTACTGATGTTTGCCGCTCGATCATCGTGCGACTTCGGAGACCCGAACGAGAACAACAGAATATTTCCGATGCCGTCAAATCCAATCGACTTTCAGAAGCGCGATTTTTGGCCCTTTTCAGCTGGGTAGAATCTCGCACGACTCTTATTGTGTTTCTACGAAATTAACCCTGAACTCAGCACAAACTTTTCCAAATTTTTTCCAGGTCTTCATGCGATATTTGATATTTTTCACGAGCGAAACGAGAGGAGACGCGGAGGCGCCACTCACACTGACAACTGAAGCGTTATTGTTTTGTTTCCAAAGCCTTCTTGTGTACCCTTTATTCTAAAGGATCAATATTAATCTCAGTTTTAAATCAGAATTATGTTCAATATGAAATTAAAGGAATACAAAAGTAAAAATGTAAAAAAACGAATGAACAATTCGCCTCAGAGATATAGCACGCATTATAGGTTGTCCACAAAGTCACTGCGTACTTTACAATGCGAATGAAAGACATTTTTTTTACTGAAAACGATAACTTTATTGTGATATATTACCCACTTTGTTCAATAACATTTCTCCGTCTTTGGGGCCCCTTCATAAAAATCTCATAAAAATTAGATCCTTTTTCTGCAAAAACTGGCCGTTCTTACACTCTCATCAATCGTGAAGGTTTTTCCATTAAAGACATTTTACGGCAATCGAAACAGATGATAATCCGACGGTGCTAGATCCGGGGAATAGGATGGATGTGGCAAAACATTTAATCCGAGTTGTAGCAATTTTTGGCGCGTGGTCAAACTTGAATGTAGCATAACATTAACTTGATGAAAACAACTCCTTTACGAGTTACTAATTTTGGGCGGTTTTTCCTGATTTCGTTAGTCAATTTATCCAGTCGAGGAGAGTACACACTCGACTCAATTGTATGTTTCCTTGGAAGGAGGTTAAAATGTACCACACCTTTGTAACGGCATCAGACGGTTAAGATAGCTTTTCTTAGGCGAATGTCCGCTTTTGGAGTGTTTGCGACTGGCTCATTACGCTTAGTCCAAGAACTTTCACAAAAGACATTGTTATAGACGATCCAGTTTTCGTCATTTGTTATCATACATCTCAAAAACGGGCCATTTTCTTCTCGTCTAAAGAGTGATTTGAGTCAATGTGGTATTCATATATCGAGTTTACCAACACATCCAATTTGTTTCGAATGATTTTCATTGCATAATTTTGATAGGTTCAGCTCGCCAGCAGTCTCCTGTACGGTTAATCCACGAACATCAATTTCACTCAGCCTTTCTGAGCGCGGTGAGTCTTTTGGAAACCTGTTTTGACACTGTCGAAGTTTTAACATGTTGCCACCATACACCTCACGGAAGTTTTAATGGCCCTGTTTTGCGTTTTTTCCTTTACGAAGTTAATATGACAAAATATGCCGAAAATGTTTATTACTGCTCTCCATTTTTGAATAGGAGCCAAATGAGCAATTTCAGCTTTAATTTAAAGCACTTAAGCTCACTCAATGGAAAAATACAGAATGGCCTTGTAGACAACCCAATATTTAAAAGTTAGAATTATCTTACACTTAAAATGCTTAATTACGGGATTTCGAAGAGCGCAAATATAAAAAAAAAACTGCAAATATTCTCACAGTCGCTCAGCTACGTGAAGGTCAGCATGATCATATTTTGAGCTTACCTTTAGTCATATATTGTCTTGACTTCGGCTTCTATGATACTCCCTCAACTCATAGTTGTTGTTTCCGTTAGGATTCTTGGGCTGCGTAGGAGGTGAGGACAAGAGGACGGCACTTTCGGGCCGTACCAGGAGGGCCTCCATCTCGCATTCAGCCGCTTCCGCTTTCAGTGAACCCGGTACGGCCCCGTTTACGTTGGGCAATTCTTGTTCTACCCTGGTTAGAAGGAAAAATAAGTTTTTGGAACCGCGTGAACGAGCAACAGCAAGCTTACTTTAATATTCGTATTTTCTGGATCATTTCTCTAATTTCGTATCTCAGAATTCCTAGGAAGCACAACTTAAGGAAGGCCAAAACACAGTAGCCTAAAATGGCTAACAAGGAGGCAGTTGACCTTAGATAGGCCAGAAGACGCTCGTCACAGCCAATTGAATGCACCTGGTGGGAGGAAAATGTGCACTTAAGCGCCGATTTTTTATCACTTATTTATTAATGGAATTATTAATAAGAGGAAAAATCGTTGGCAAGATTGCTCGATACTTTGGAGGAGCCATTTTTTACAACGTAAATTACCAATGCTTTCGAAACAAATGCCATGATTGTTATGCTTAAATGTGTGGAATTTCCGAAACAAATCAATAAATTAATAATTTACAGCAAAATTTCGCATTGCTGCAATTCAATGGCCTAATTAATTGACTACGTTAAAGGGCATGGAAACGTTCGTTTCTGCTTTATTGTTTATGATCCTAAATAGAAGCAATTAATTGTAATTGCCCAGAAATCGGCTAGATTTTATTGTTTATACCTCTAAAATTTTAATTCGGTTTTAGAACAACAATGGAAATTATTTAAATTTTTATCTTAAAACTGGGCAACTTTTTTCGTTGCATTCGGGTGATTAACGTGTCGATAAAGCATATATTTTTAAATTTTTAACATGTTTGTATGGACACTAATGAAGCATAAGCCACGTGGTGCACGTGATGTGAACAAACTTTTCAATGAAAAAAGAAGGATAAATCATTTTTAGGCATTGAATTTTTTGTAGGTAAACGATTGTAATTGCTGACGTTAATGACAGTTCTCAACGTACGTTTGTACATCTTGTTGCGTTGGGTGCCGGCTCGTAACAGCAACTAGAAGGCATCTCGAATTTCGCAGTTCCCGTACTATTCGAAAATTCTGCCGGTCCTGTGACCCCGCAGCACTCATCTTCAGTTTGCAAACGATCCCATAAATGCGTCATATCGCTACTCGTGCCGTATTCCTGGTGAAACCTTACTTTTAAGGCTGGTCTAAGCTCCTGGAACCAATAGAAAACCTTAAGTGAGTCTCTAAGCTCAGGTAATAGCCAATGGAATCCAGGCAAACGCGCATATCTGGCCAATGAGGGCCGCGTCACACCACGACTCGCAGTAGTGTAAGTGCCGATTGTACGGGCGCATATGGCTTCTCTAGTGACAAAATGACGTTGTAAGAGTACTAAACGATGGCGGCTTTTCGTTTACAAAAGGAGGACCAATTTTAGTCGGGTGTCGGCCATGGTTGAATTCGTGGTAAATTTACCGCTAAAGATAAGTGAATCAGACTTATTGGAAATGTGAGCTGTGTTAGTCGTAGGACATAATCATTCCCCTTCTTTCTACAGCTATTACCAGCAGAAATATCCTCTGGATTCGCAGTCAAGTTATTGCAGGTCAAAAATGCATATGATAGAAATAAAATCGTCGTATTCTGATGGGCAATTTTATTTTCCTGAATTGCTTGCTTTGGGTGGTGGAGCATGGCATGACATAGTAAAACAGTGCGTAACGTAACGTAGCATAACGTAAGAGACTTTTTCCAACTGGCATGGTGTAATACTTTCATTTCTTGATTGCGATTAATAAAACGTCTCAACCGGAATCATAATTGTTCATTGTCGAGCTCTACCAATCTCCAAATAAGCGCTAGACCATTTTAAAAATTTGACCCGCTTGCAACGGAGTTAAAAATCCCCTCTCGATTTATCCCAAGGGAACTCACGAACATTGGCTCCACTTAATTAAGGTCTCTTGTATATTTTTTATCACGTGATCAGCCCAGGTAGTTTTTCCGTTATAAAATCTTTAACATATTTTGATTTCCCGAAGGTACTATTCGGGGATATCTCTTCTACGGAGAGAGAGGTTTGGATTTATTTTTATTAAGATGTAGTGACGTTTTAAAATTCGCCCTTTTTGCCGCGTTGGGATGTTAAAAATGTAATAAAAAAGGATCGAGATGAAAGGAGCTTTGTGTTTGTTTAATATTTAGCATACAAGGCTTGAGGCCTCCTGAACCTATAAGGCCAGAGGGAAAATAAAACGGTCAGCGAATTTGCGAGGAAAATGGAGAAAAAGTTTATTGTTTTTGGAAGTCCATGAGAGGGCGCGTGATTATATAATATTATCAATAAATCATCAATAAAATATAATGGTGCTCGGTTGGGTGACTTAGGGGGCCGCGGAACAAGCCAAATGCACGTTTGCCGGTTTTTCATTTTGGCATGGATCTCGACGAAAACCCATTACCTTGCGAATCTTTCGAAATTTGCAAAATTAACGAGAAAGAATTTCTCTTGCCAGTCTTGGCTGACATAAACGTTCAGTAAAAAGTACTTAACAGGTGCATTCAAATTCAAGGGCGACATTTCGAACAATTACTGCAGCGTTATTTTGTACAAATAAATTGAAATAAAACGCAACTAAAACTCGAATAAAACGTATTGTTGCACATAACTGTTTTACAGCATCATAAAGTCGTAGCACCTTAGGGAAACGTTTCCGAACATGGATTTTTAAATGTCTTTTATTGTTGCACTGAGTAATCCCTACAAACTTGATTTCATAGTTATGATCCTGTATACAACGAAGATCGCGTAGGTACCACACCCAGGTGGTACTCAGACTTCTAAGTATGTCTAACGAATATAAGATATCCATGTAAACAAGCGCATGTCACCTGCACGTGATCCGTTCAACACGAGAATATTGAACAGGACCGTAGCCAGCCAGGTATCGCATTGAAAAAGTTTTCAAAACGAGTTCTGCGGGCAGTGGAGTTTAGCCACGTCTAGTGTATTTCCAAAATTATTCGTCTTATACATTAAACAGTTAAGTGGTTAAGTTTATACTGAATTATAAACACTCTGCATTCAAAATGAAACAAGTCAGTTTCTGTGAGACGTTATCACACTTGTGGCATATCGATCATTCGGATGTCACCATCGACCAATCGGCGGCGACCAAGCTAGCGATCACGCGTTTGATTTGCTTACGTGAATATTTTACGTTCGCAAGACATGCTAGAGCTCGGGTACCTGAGGGTGGTACCTAAATCCAAAATCTCAAGTGGTCTGAGATATGAGTGAGAGAGCTTCGAGCAGACCGACCAACAATGTGAGAAATCCTCTAAATACATCTTCGAAAATAGAACAAGTCCGACATCCACAAGGACGTAATTTATCGTAGACCGGGCGCCAAATTATCATGTATGCCGAGCCCCTTTCTAGCCGCGTGTTATCTTTCCTCTGAACACGACTAAGTCAACACCGAAACGTTCTATCGGGTAAATCGAACGGGCAAAAACTAAATTTCCTACAAACCAAGCGTTAACCCTCGGCCATTTTACTTCGGCTTATCCACGAAACAAATTCAACAAAAGCAGGTGAATTAGACATAAATTTGAAATCGAATTTGGAAATATCGCAGCTGTGGATCAGTGTTGCCAAGATGGGAATAAGAATTTCCACGTATGTGGTTTGAAATTTATTCCGCAAAGTGTGCGATCCAGGTCTTCGTTGGAATCAGAAGTAACGAGTGACATCCACCTTCGAATTTCCATCTATTGCCGAGATACTGCCGCGCCTCGAAGTCTTTTCAGGCCGACGATGAAGGGGGATGGGGAACGAAAAGGGGCCACCACGGCCCAGCTGAAGGAAAGTCGCAAGGACGCCTGCGAGGATTTGGAGTTGAATGTAAAAATGTGATAATTCAAGATGGCGCCCATAAACTTTTTCACAATCGACAGAATGACGAATTCAAAATCCGGCGATATGAAAAACTCTAGCTCAAACTGACAACCAATTTTCCACTTTACATTGGTCAGTTCTGCGATGACGTCAGATTATAAGAAAAAAAACAGCGTGGCTGGTGCTAGTTCCAAGTGGATCAGCACGGCTAGCGCCTAAGATGGCGGCCGTTGCGTTAAGCATGAACCGGCGTAAGTACCTTTCGTTAATTTTTTGGGGCTTATTTAGAAGTGAATGAAAACGCGATTCAGTAGGCGATAAACCATTCTATGAAATCCAGAGCTTGATCTAGAAAAGTTCACTGGTTGTTCATCGCCTTGACAACATTCAAATAACATCGAAAAAGAGCTGAAAACTTACCTGACAGATCTTCTCGAACCTATATGCCCAAAACGCGCCTATGAGAACGTCCCCAAATATTAACACTAAAAGTAGCAACCAATAGGCATTCAGCAGTTTCTCTGATAGTTTTAAGGCAGCTACACACCCCAATACTTGCAAGGCTCCTCCCTGTGTCGCTAACGCCAGGTACGCGTACAGGAACGATGGCTGGTACAATGTGAGCGAAGGTATCAGACTTCTGCAAAGTAGTGAGGGATGCTGAGGGTGTTGATCCCAGGGCGGGAATGGTGTGATTTTACCTTCTGAAGTCAAAAAGAAGGGTTTTGACAGCGGCTCCAGCGAAAGCCAGAGCTCCAGCCAGTAGTGCTGTGTTGCAGGTGTAGATCCAGAGGCGGTAGTAGCGCATGGCCCTGCCGCCCGGCCCGTAGCCGCCCGTCGTCGCCGACCTGCCACCTGCGCGCCGAAGCGGCATCCGCCTCCGTAGGCCCCCCTCAGCCGTGCCGCCCCAGCCCATCGCCCCCCATGCACCTGGCAGACAAAAATACAGCTCTTTATCCAACGTCATATAAGACACCCTATATATATACATATATATACATATATATATATGTATATACATATTGTGTACGTTCCGTAAACAACTTTCAAAAATACCCGGTGTTACGAACCCAAGATGGCGTGCACTTTTCCGTCACTGTCACTGTCTTTTCATGACCTCATCTGTCTTAAAGTTAATTTTGACATTTCCCGTTAAATTCCCCGATTGCCGGTGCACGGGCTCGACATTTCGAATCTTTTCCAAAGCGATATTTTCATAAAGCTTTTTATCGTCACGGGATAATGGTCAGTCAAGGAGCTTAGCCTCAAATTTCGTGCTTGACAGGCCGAAATTTTCGTCCCTTTACGGCACAAAATAAATGAGCTTCAGAACTCCAAATGAGATTAATTAAAGTAATATATCGAAGTACGCAACAGGGCTAAACTTCCGGATATTAACACTGGATTTAAGTTCTCTGGCATCGCTTGGTTTTTCTCAATTCGCCGAAGCACGGTTGTGTAGTATTTAAATTTTAAACTGAAAATTGTTGCAAGTAAAGCGATCTCAAAATGTCTTCGATAATGGAAGAAATTTACGTGACATATGTCGTCCCTTTTCCTGTCATAATTGGATGACAGAATGAGTGACATATGTGACGTAAATGAGATTCTTGTCACTATTGAATGACAGAACGAGTGGAAGCGTGAAGTCCATGAGAGTGACAGTCGGCACTCTTAATTACGTCACGCGCGAGTGACGGTTGGCTTGTTTAGCTTCCTTTTTTGCATCAAGCTGTCATTTAATCCAAACTCCGATCATCCCCTTCCCACGAAATAAGGCCAAACTACCCATAAAATTACATCCCCATACAAAAGGTCAATAGCAGAAGCTGCGGCACGTGGAACCGTATTTTCTCTGTGATGTGCGAATCGATTGAAAAGGGACTTCGATAAATGTCGATGCCCTTCAGCTTCGCCACAATTCGATCATTCACATGTCTCTTCTGCCCGAGAGACTCATAGCATTTCCTGTTATTTTTCTCTTTTGGTGTCGGTTCAATATGAAAATCCGCCTGTACTGAAAAATGACCCTCGATTTCCATCAATTAACTGCACTGAATTGTACCTACTCGTGAAAAGAGGTTGTTAATGCCGAGGAGTTTGTTAATACCTCGGGTAGCCGTTTTTCCCAAATTAACCGAATCAGATCGCCGCATAGTTTCCGCCAAAAGCCGGATTAAGAAGTGTTTTTTTTATTTTTTTATTAAATTCAATTTTATGGGTTTTCAAGAAGATCGCCGAATAAAACTTTGCCGGAAATCGATTGGCGATGGGAGAGGGAACGTGGCCTTGGAAGAGATTCTTTCTTCTATTTAATATTATTACCCGGCAATGGAGAAAGCTTTTAAGACCAAACTTTTTTACTTCTTGCGGTCAATAATAATTATTGTTATATCCGGAATCATTTAGAGCTAGTTTTTGACCAGAGCTGAAAACAAACACATTAAGCCACTTCGGTCTTATTTTAATTTAATGGATAAACTTACAGGGATTAATGGATTTTGGGTGTTTATAAGTGGAAACATTTTTCTATTTATTCGGGGTCTATTTTCGAAACCTTTGTTTCGGCATTATATCGTGGCATCAACTAAACCGATAAATTTCATGCAAGATGCGGTAAGCAGATATCTATTATAAAAGGAATGTTGGCCCAGAAATGCGATATATTACCTACATCGTCTTCTGTGGATAATAAATCAAAGTAGGATAAACCCATTTTACTTTCCCGTCCCCCATTTTCTAGGTACCTCAATTTTAACAGTGATCAATGCAGTACGTAACGTTAGAGCTATGCTGTTTACAAGCTCTATATTACGTTTTTATTTCACGTCGTAGGCATGCATTGACTTTCCAGAAATAGAGGAAATTTCGAAATTATTTACCAGCCAGATAATTCGATCGTTGGCGAGATAATTACCTAGATAATTAGATAACCTACCCCGAATCTCACCAAATAATATGCTGTAATAGATTTTTGAATGATGCGGGCCCCAAACAGTCTGTCGAGGGCGTATTTATAGCCGAAAACGCAATATCAATTCCAAACCGTAAATAGGCATCCCCCAAAGGTAATTTCGCGACTTTATTGACATTTAACGCGAAATTTTATTAGGTTATATTAAAAGGGAGAAACAGGAAAAAAAACGGGGGATTCTAATGGAAATGGTTTTAGTTGAATGAGTGTGCCTTTTAATCGCCACGAACGGGGGGTTTTTGAGGAATTCGCATGGAAACGCGCCAACGGGGAACTCAATATTTTAGATAATTTTTTTCTCACACCCATCAGCTAAAAAGTTTTTGTTCTCGTACTCCCGAAATTCCTGGAAGTAAAAACTTAAAGAGAGTGCAGTGGAGGGTAGAAAGTTTGTCTCTAGTGGGACACTTCCGTTCGTAACTTTTTGCTTTTGATGGAAAAAAATCAGCCTGCAAGACTTGCCTTATTGCTTTATTATTGAGTTAGGTTTACAATTTCAGGATCGAAGAGTAACTTAGAAAGAACTTTTTTTCTCCCACTGCCAGCTTTAAGAGGGACCCTCATCGAGGGTGTTCAGCGATTGTGAAGTACGTTTTCGCGCCTTTTCCCCCACACGGTTGAAAGCCGATCGCGACTCGTGCATGTGCTGTCGCTCATTACGCTCTACAGGACGTTCGTTAGTGACGCGCGGATATCTCAAGGTGGGATCCTCAATGAAAAAAGTTTGTCATATGAACCGCGTACCAAGAGTGTTCCGTCACGAAAATACGGGGTTGCGTAGTTTTAGAAAAAAAAAAAAAAAAAAAATGGAACTTGACCAGTATGTCCGAAACCGCATGAGATATTTCAACGAAATTTGGAATGTAAAGGGGCATTAATTGCAGTAAAAATGTGCAGTTCAATGCAAAACTATTTTAACGCGACAAATAAAACACTGGAAAATTGGACACATTGTGAGGTTGACACGGAAATGAAATATAAATTACAACAAAAAACAAAAAAAAGAGATTTTCACAAAAAATGTCGAAGATGACTCCCTTCCCTTGATACGCATACTTCCGCCCTTCTTCTCAAGGAATTGAGCACTCTTTCCAATATTCCCGAAGTATTTCCTGTTACGTAATTTCACCACTCGTTGTAAAAATCGATTTTTTTCATTTCTTGTTAGTTGTAATTCATGTTTCATTACAACCCATAATGTGTTAAATTTTCTATAATTTTACTTCTGGTATTAAAACAATTTTCAATGAATTTGCATTGAACCGCATATTTTTACTGTAGTTAATGCCGCTTTATAAACTGCCATTGCATGCCAAATTTCTTTGAAATGTCTCAAGCGGTTTTGGAAATGTTCGTTCGTTGCCATTTGCTCTCGAAAACTCTGCAGCCCTGTACATTCGTAACGGGGCTTTTTGGGGACATGATTTATACGACAAACTAGCATTACCTTTTCACGTAGACCCCCACCTTAAAACATCCGCACATCATTAAGGAGCCCTTGTATAATATATGAATTTTTCGCATCGACAAATTGCACATACTAGCGAACATCTGTGGCCGCCACGCAGACCAGACTTAAACCCATTAGATTTTATTTCTTTCGTTTTTTTACAGTCGTTGGCATGCAAATCTGTGTTCTGGTTATAATCACGCACTTTACAACATTGATGTGTAATATACCACTATCCTCAAGCTTCCATTCAAACTTAACCGATAAGTCGGGAACCTCCACTTTTATTCGAACGGCAGCTGGGTAAACCAGGGATTTCTAATGGCTACAAAAGCTACTTTAACTAATTGATAACCAGACTCCATTTTGTTTCCAACTAGGATTTTTGCATCCGAACAACGTCCAGAGAGTTTTCCTATTGAAAAGCTCAAAGGGCAGACTTTTCGTGTCCGTTGCACAATTGAACTGGTTTTAATTAATACGTTTGTAGAGTTTGGGTCTTTTGTGAAAACTTTGTAAAGGTCCATTATTTGTTCGAGTGTAAAAGAATTTTCCAATAAATTTCCGCTAATAAAGATAATGCACGATAGAGATAAAAAGGGCTTTGTGTGTTCCTGATAATATCGAAGATTTATGGTAGTAACCGACACCTTTTGGTGCTACTCATTGAGTATATTGAACTTGCCAGCATTTCCAAGTTATTTATTTAACGCGAGGTGATGGCTGAAAAATCTGGAACTAAAAAATATCTTCAACCCTAAAATATCTTCAGGGGCGTAGTCGGGACGATCTCTGATCTCCATCGGGTTTCGCGAGGAGCTTCCAGGGTGCGGATTTTTTTATCCTTCGGGGTTTTCTCGTAGGGGAGATTCGGAACAAAACGCTTCGAAGGCGAAATGTTAATTTTACGTTGAATATGGTAATAAGAATTTCCCAGCGTTTAGTCTTTGGACTTAAAGTCGATTCATAACGAAATGATATATAATAAGACGTGGAAATTACGAGAGAGGAAAGCAAGCGTAGGTCCGTGTCCATTAAAATAGCTCAGGCAAGATTTTGAAATAAATTAACGTTTAAACATGTTACAAATATAAATTTCTAAAGATCAACCGTAGGTATCGCGGTAACCGTAAGAGCTACGAGATCGCTTGAATTAAATTGGGGCAAAGTGACGTAACTTAGGTTTCGAAAAATAGATCGTTCGAAGATTTAAAAAATTCCGATTACTTTCGGACTTATTCGAAAAAAACTGAAGTTTTGAAAACACTTTTACATATCATTTTCATCTGCTTACTTGACGTGATAATCCAAAATTATTGACACTGCGTTAGTGTAAATTTGCCTCCTCTACAATCTGGCGATGTCACATTTGAAATGCGACGTTTCGATTTTCGGCCACCATCATCAACTTTATTGTTTGTTATGGGCGCCATTTTGGATTTTCACATTTTCGAACTTTGCTTTTTGTCTCATTACGTTGATGTACCACATGTTAAGGTTCAGTCTTCGACTCCGGTGGAAATATCTACAATCCTATTTTGTCAAAAACTACCTTGGAAATAATTAAATAACCTTTCCCATAAATAAGGGTCCAATGGGGACAAATCTGGTGAATGCGCGGGCCAATGGATGTCTCCGTTGCTTGCAATGGCTCCGCTGGGAAATATTGTAGATAAATAGTCAGCCACTTCTCCGACATTATATGGAGGTACACCATCTTCGATCCAAAAGTTATTCAAACGATTGACGTTCGCACCAAACTGCAAGGCTGAACCGTAACATTTAATACATCATTGTAATCAGAAAAAAAAAGCTGAATTAAAAAATGTCAAAAATCCAAGATAGCGCATATGAGAAGAAACAAAGGTGATGATGGTTTCCGAAAATCGAAACGTCGGATTTCAAATATGACACAGCCATGTTGCCGAAGAGGGAAACTTGCCCCGATGAAGCGTTAATAATTTTCAATTATCTTCCCAAATAAGTTGGGAGAAAAATTAAATCGTTTTTTTTAAGTTTTTAACAAATTTTTTGCTTTGAAATTTTGTCTTTTCTTTTATAATTTTTTTACACATGATTAGTGAAAATAGTAATTCTTCTCGCTCTCATGAACTCCTTATCAGTTCCTATCCTTCATCGCCTTACCTACTCTTCCTTCGAACCTTTTCTCTTGAATTTTTGCGTTTCGCTATTATCAGCACCTCTAACTCAAATTATTAAATTTCTCTTTGTTCGGAACTTGCTCTCGGCCATTTATGGAAAATGAAAAATCTCTTCATAAATTTCCCCGATAAGGCTACGAACACTCCTCGAATTCCGCAAAATGAAACTTTCATAATCGGTTCACTGCAACTTCCTTTAAAACTCTTGAATTCTCAGAAGAATATATTAAATTGGAAACGCAGTCTTGAAGTCAAAGACAAGAACTCCTCGCTCTGGGCGAGTTTTATTCCTTTTCATTCGATGTTAAAGTGCCAAAAGAACGCAATACAGAATGACTGACTGCATGGTGAAAATGTAAACCATAGTTGAAATTTTTCCTGCTGCTCGTTTTTTCCTTTTGTTTGATTTATATGTAAAACTGCACTTCTAAGTCTAGAAAAACAGTTAAAAAATAAAAACAAAAAATAACTGTTTTGATCAAACGAAAGTCCTATGTGTTCAGACCTCAGATGACCACCCAAACCTTTAGAAAAATTGAAAAAAAGTCTCAATTAACAGTGGGTTAGAGCTCCTTTAATATACGTAAGTTACAGACAATCGCATCCAGGGATTGACTCATTGAGATCTGGAGTGTCAAAACTGACTTCAAATATTGATTTTCGATTGTTACGGAGTTCAAAGGATATGGCGGAGTGCGTAATTCTTAACAATGCACTCACGGCATATGAATCTTTGATCCAACCGTCTATTGTTGGCTTCGACAGGCGCAAATTTCCTTCCGTGCACCACAAAAGCAATAATAGTGTATTGTAATTACGCAATTACCATTCACTGATGTAGCCAGTTCTCGACTTAGTCATGTGGAAAGGTTAATAGGCTAAATCACAACCGGAGTCAAACATCCAGAAAAACACTGGTTTAGGTGCTAAATGTAACCCGTATTTTTTCATTAGAGCTCATTTAAAGGGACTTACGACTCTAGAATAAATCAGAGGGTGATCAGGTTATCCTAGAGAAAATAAACGCTTTAATGACCCTGATTGAGATTTATTCTACGGTTGAAAATGTCTGAGAAATTAAACACCCTAAAATCGGAGAGTTCGTTCAAAGCAAAGACATCGTGATTAAGTAATGAGAATTGTTTCGAGAAAACGTAATTTCGTTTTATCGGCTCATTGGCCGGCACGTACACCAGATTTTTCCCCCTCAGACCCATGAGGATTTGTGCTATTTTCGACAAGACTGCATGACCGATCCTTAGTACGTGATGCAACATCATAAACAGAAAAAAAACTCAATTCAAAAATGGGAAAATCGAAAATGGCGCCCACAAGACAAAAAAAAGTCGATGATGGTTGCCGAAAATCGAAACGGCGCATTTCAAACGTGACATCATCGGCCGGTGCAAAGGGCGTAAAATTGCACTGGTGAAACGTCAATAATTCATTTGTTTATAGTTCATTTAATATGTCTTCTTGTATGTCTTCTCGACCTCCCGTGGTGTTTGGGAAGAATATATAAATTCTCACACAACTTTTTTTTTAATTACCCCCAACCCCTTATTTTGGCATTTTATTGATTTAATCGCACCTCCGAAAATTAAAGTGAAAAAATTGAATCGTTCGTCATGAAAAATACATTTCGGGGGGTATTTTAAACCCTGAGTTTGAAAAATGGTCCTTTATCTAAGGTCCCTTGTCCTCGAATTCCCTTTGGATGCACGGAAAGAATGAAACCAGCATAATCGAGCCCCTAGTGTCTATAAATAGTTTATAATGCTGTGACTATCTCTGGAATGAATCCAGTGTTTTGATACAATTTTAGATCCGTTTCCGAGCAGCTTCTCCACTGCTAACAAACGTGTCCAGGTGGCATATGTTAATTTAACATTTCAGCGTAAACTTGAATAAATAGTACTTCATGTTGCTTTTTAATGATACGATACACACAATAGCTTCCCATACGTTTCGTTATTATTTCCTCAAAAAAAAAAACAAAAAAAAAATCTGGAGATTTAATTAAAAATTCGCCGGACGAAGCTCTATATGGAATTCAGACCTGATGCCGTGCAGTATCATGAACGAGTTTGCCGTTTACACTCTGGCTGTGCACACATTATATTCATCCCTAAAATGCTTATCGTTCAAACGAGTTTAGGTTATAGATCCAAACTAAACCTTCCAGTAAACAGCCAATAGCAAATGAGTCTTTGAAACGGGTTAAAAGTAATTAACTGTAATTAACAGTAATCAATTGTAATTATCAGTAATCAATTGTAATTAATTGTAATTAATTGTAATTAGGGGAACGTGCACATACAATTTTTAAAGTGCGATCATGATATTTTAAAATAAAAGCAAATTTGAGAAATACACTGTAAAGTTGTTCCGCAACACTTCGAAGGAAGCAAAAATAATTATCCAAGAAACCTCTCCAGTGTGCCTTTGGAAACAAATTCCGGAACTCGCAGATACATACGCTTACGAGTCCCCAGTGTGTCTTTCGGAAAATCGTTCCATAATTTAACTTAGCTAGTGAAAGCGGCAAACTTTCCCTATCGAATCGTTTAAGGCAAATTCCTTCAGAATTACTTAGGTGCTTGGCAAGTTGCGCATAAATTCTCCAAAAGGCCTCAAGTTATGGATCAACCTGAGACTGATATATAAAAATTTTCCTTTATACGTCCGCCTTTGTTCATTTATTTTATCGCATCCTGCAATGTGCAAGGGAAGGGTGCAATTCGACGGCGGAAACAGCGATGCACAGTACGATAGGGCACATTTTTCCTAAAATCTGGGAAGAAATTTGATAATAACAAAAAATTGTCGTGATGGAACATTTAGTTTCAAATAATAAACACGTTCGCCATTGGGGTGCGCTAAAAAAAAGGGGGCCGACGCGTCCGTGACCCCCCGCCTTTCCCCACCGTGGTTTCGAAATTTTTTTTTCACCCAAATTATAGAAAAAGTTCGCCTCTCCGAACTGTGAATTGCCACAAAATCGCATTAAACATCTCAATAAACGCCGAAGTTACTAACAAAATTCTGTGTTTTTTTTTAACAACTTCAACGCTCTGTATAGACAGGGTAAAGCGCCAAAAGAAAAATCGTATAGGACAAGCCTAATTATTTTCGCTCAGGGAACCTGTGGTTAGAGAACCGGCCTACTAATTTCCAACACCCTGTAGTTAACCCGAAGTCTAACCCCAGATGAGCCCTATTTCAAATCCTAGACCGCCGATCAATCCAAGAGCACCAAGGGCTAATCTAGGGCTAGCAGCGGCGGTGGGGGAGGTGTCAAGATCGGCTGGGACCAAGACTGCGCTTAAGATAGAGGAGATGGGCAGGACGGCGAAGAGGGTGCCAGCTGCGAATTTCGCGTTGAGTTGATGAACTGTTGTTCTTCACCCGCTGTGAAGCACTGATGTCTTTGGTTCGGAATTGTGTATTTATATGCGATGATGCTTGTAGGCACAGAACAAATAAGTTGTAAATAAGCTGCAACTTTACATCATCGCGCTTGTGGATTTTTTTTTTGCCTTATAAAGTGACAAAGATATATTACTCGTGTCTGTGTGCTGATAAATCTTATTATCACACGCGGGGGGGAATTACATCAGAATGTTCGAAGGAGATTAATCGACAATGAAAAAGTTGCCCTTTAAGATGTCTTGTGATATTTTAAAGCAACGTGGAAGCTCTCAAATGGACGTGCGATACACTTTTGTATTAAATGAACAAATATCCTACTGGGATATTTCATTCCACGCTACTTCAAGATGGCGTCGTAGATCGTTCAAATTGCTTGGAGACCGCGGTAAATTTCGAAGATGGCGACGACAAAAAATGTTCAATAGGTGATAAGTCCGGCGACCGTGCAGGCCAAGGCAGCATTTCCAATTGTGCTTATTCCAGGTACCTTCGAGTAATGTTTGCAGCATGCGCCCCGCATTGTCTTGTTGAAAAATGCCATTTGATCAAGACTGAGTGAAGGGTACGACTGCTGTTCTCACGACATCGTTACCGTAACATATTTAAGAAAACGCCACTGGTTTTTGCAAAAATTAGTATCGCTTCCTTAAAGTCAGATTAGTTCCGATTAAAAAGTGCTTCTTGTACAGTTTTTCTCGCTAAATAGAAGGACGTACCGGCACGAACGCCACTGATGTATGTAACAAAACTCATCTCAATATCTCAACGAGTGTTCGAAAATATAAAATAAACCATTAAACATGGAAAAGTTAGAACACCCCGTATCAGGAAAACCGGTATATTTCCGGACCCATGTTCATATGAGCTTTTTTTCATATTTGTAGATGCACAATCTGTCCTTAAATTTTCCTCACAACATTCTGTAACACCCTGTATATGCACAAGGTGTCCGGCCAGACAACGATATCCCCTGAATGGTGGATAGGCCAACTCAAAATAAGTGGATTTAACTAAACCTGCCTTAGTCCCAAAATTGACGACAACCGAGATACAGGGTGTCAAGGGTGAAATAATAAATCGCATTTTTTTTAATGCCTCCCTACTACTGCGAACTAATTTCATGAAATTTTGTATTCGTGAATTTTTTGATATGATAAATTTTAATTTGCCCACGATTTCGGTGTATCGTCTAGAGGGCGCCACAGGCGGCCATTAGGACTCTTTTTGAGACATATTTTGAGTTGGCCTGTCCATCTTTCAGGGGGTAACGCTGACTTACGGGACACCCTGATATGTATACGCGGACCATACGAAACCATTGGCGTTCTTTCTGTTTTTTGTGAACCCCTGATCATTTGATGCTGTATTAAGAATCATTATATTCCAAAAATTACAAGATTGAATTGTTATTAGTATTATTGTTCGGCGGTGCATGTTATGTGAAACTGCGTATATAAAAGTGAAAAATGTGAAACTTTGCCATCCTGTGCATCAAAAAGGGAGCGTTCTTAACCACGAGTCTGTAGGCATTTTTTTTTATTATTGTGCAGAATACTATGGCCCCCTGAAATATCTCCATGGCGATCAATTGCACCCTGTATACGAGAAAATAAAATCTCGAATAAGTAAATTGTTGCGATATTTAAAAATCTCTGATGTTTCCCGATCGTTTCTTCTAACGCTGCCACTGTAACATAACACAAAACACACGCAAAGAGAAGCAGCTGCTTCAAGCAACACATTTCCGTAAACGTTTATGCAACTAATAACCGTCGAGGCGAAAACTATTTCGTGATCTATCACTTAGCGCTTATTAAGTTAATGTTTAATTAATTAATTTCTAACAGCGAAATGTATGAACTGCACCGAAAACTGTTTATTCGCCTTGTTTTCCGCCTAGGGCCCCATTCGTGAATCTGGGGCGTAGAACATTCCCGGAGAATGACGTCAAAATGACGCGTATTTGTTGACGCTCTACATAGCCGCCTGGCTTCGATTGAACCATTTTGACGTCACTCGCCCCAGGGAACGTCCTGCTCCCCCGAATCGCTCGTTTGGTTCCCGAAGGGTTCGACAGATTTTCTTTAGGGATTTCGATTAGATATTCTAGGCCGCTCTTCCCAGCTTGACTTTCCTGGGAAGCCACTTAAGCCCGATTCTCCGAGTCCAAATGAAGTTAGGACTTGTTGAGCGACATCTCATAGAGAATGTAGAAGATAAATCCTCCCATGCTCATTGGTTTTGCCGATGAGTAGGGCTTAGGTTTTTTCATTGCTCATTAGTTTCTATGAGTCATGGATGACTTATTCAAATTCTATTGCATTTAGAACTCGTGCCTTGGGTGGAGCCTATTGATTATAGGCAGCAAAGGTTCAAGAATGCGCTAGCAATCTGTAATTTCCTAAACCCAATCAGCTTCGGAAAATTGCAACATGGCGACACTCACCTGTTTGATTGGGGTCTACCTCCCATAAAGGGGACATGTCGTAATGGAAACTGTCACTGTTTGAGCGACGTTGCCAAGCCATGATAAAAATATCAAAAATGAACTCTAAAATATATGTGGTTGATTAAGGGTTGGTTTTTCAGTTATTCCCAGTTTTCTTGGCGCTGACCCACAGTGGCAAGGCCAACAATCTCCTTTTGGTGGCACCTTTACTTGCATAAACCTTAGCTTAACGTTTTTTGCATGTCGTGTTCCCATGCAGGAAGAAACACGAAAATTCACATATAACAAAGAAAAAACACTCACAAATTCCGTTTCCTAGCTCTTATATTAAAAATTTAAACAAAAGTCATAATGCGCAGTACCTCATTTCAATAAAAAGAAATTCACTAAAAGTCCATGATCAACGTCATCTTGAGCAGTCCAAATGGCCGTTATTACGGCATTAACCAATAATAGTCTTGCCCAGGCCAAGTCCAAGTCCAGTGGTTCCAACGATTCCGGGAACACCAACACCAACACCAATGGGAGCCAAGCCAACGGTACCCACTCCAATGGCGGGTCCCAATCCGATAACGCTGGCGTAGGTGGAGGTGATAGCCAGGATGGCGAAGACGGCCAAAGCGAGGAATTTCATGGTGAGATTGAGGTTTTTCAAGTAGCAACTGATTGAAACTGATAGCAGGTGTTGGTGAATTGTTGTATTTATAGGTTGAGACACGCAGAGGCACATTAAAATTTAATGAACGGTGGTATAGTATGGAAACTTGCCATAAAGATAGTGCAACTTGTAGAGCTCTTGCGTTATTTTCTTGCAGATAAGTGGGAAGCGATGGCTTTCAAATGTGGCAGTTTGATATGTGAAAAATGGATGGGTATGTCGTCATGTTTTCGCAAAACTTTACATGGATCCCTACAGTTTTGTAGTTAATGGAGAAGAATTTGCTCTGATGCTGTTGCGTTGTGCCCACGTTCAGCTACGGGAATCTCGGTGAAATTGAAAGGGATAAAATTAGTTCAGATTAGCTGAAGGTTAGCGCAACCACCGTTCGTGATCATGCGACAACACGAAAACCACTAAAATTAAGTGCTTTCCATGCTCTCCGCCAAGAAAGCGCCCTCCGTACCACGACAAACGCGTCGCGGCGTTCCAGCTTCACATTTGGAAAATGCCAAAACAACCCAATGTATAGACTTCACTTCTTACGGCGACCATCCTCGTTTCAATTAAGGAACGCAGATTTTTTTCCATGACGATGGCTGTAAGGTTCGGTTTTGCAAGTTAATGGAAAAAAAAATCACATAAATAATTATCCATTGGGGACAAATCTGGTGAGGGTGCCGGCCAAACAGGATTTCCGGCGTCAATGATGGAGAGCACGCTTTTTTAAATTACCCCCTGAAATAAGCTGGGCAAGAAGCCAACAAACTGGAAGTAAAAAATAATGCAAGAGTGCTACAAGTTGCACTATCTTTAGGGAAAATTTCCGTATTATACCCCCGCTGATTAAATGCAAATAATCCCCGCATTTCTCAACGTATAAATACAATAATTTTTCCAACACCTGCTATCAGTTTCATTCAGTTGCAACTTGAAAAACCTCAATATCATCATGAAATTCCTCGCTTTGGCCGTCTTCGCCATCCTGGCTATCACCTCCACCTACGCCAGCGTTATCGGCTTGGGACCCGCCATTGGAGTGGGTACCGTTGGCCTGGCCCCCGTTGGTGTTGGTGTTGGTGTTGGTGTTCCCGGAATCGTTGGAACCACTGGACTTGGACTCGGCCTAGGCAAGACTATTATCGGTTGATGCCGCAATTAGAGCTATTTGGACTGCCCAAGATGACGTTGATCATGGACTTTTAGTTAATTTCTTTTTACCGAAATAAGGTACTGCGCATTATGATTTTTGTTCAAATTTTTAATATAAAAGTTAGGAAACTGCGTTTGTGTTTCTTTTCAAATATGGGTGAATTTCAGTATTTGCATGCACCCAAAGAGGTTTTGTATGAGTACCTAAATCAAGGTTCCAGCACTTCAGTATTGTCGCAGCAATAAATTGCGATAACAATGGAATTATTAAACTTTCACCTGAACGCATTATCTAATGGTTTACTTACAGTGGTAAAGTCGCTTATAAATTCACAACAAAACGACATTAATTAACACTTTTTCAAACGGTCGATGCTGTTTACAAGGCGACATTGAACTACTTTCGTTAAAAGGAAAATCGGGTTTGGTTATCAATCGGTTGCACTTGCTGCAATTTAAAATTTATTTATGTTTAAAAAACGTTCAGGTCAAAAAAAAATGAGCGTTTTCGTGAATTTTAAATGTTTTAAATTCATCATTTAATTAATTACTAAAGTAATCATTTAATTAATTTGATAATTGAGGAACTCGGCGAAAGGATCAAACGGCAAGTTAGTTCAGGTTAGTGCACCCTAAAATCTCATCGAAAAAAGTTTACGGCCCAGGACTGATAGATAACTGATTGCTATAGTTAACGAAGAGATTTCGCACTGCTTACTTTATACTGAAAAAGCGAACAGGAAAAAACGGCAAAGTAAAAGCCAATTCATGCAACATATCGACAAACAAAAGAAATAAAAACTATTCTTTTTGGCAGCGATGGAGGCCCTCGTGCGTTACCGCTAACTATCCGCTTGGACTTCCAAACTGGGACTGACTCCCAATTTTGTTTTATTCAATTTTATTTGAAATTTATTTTTATTTTATCCTCCTGGAAATTTATTAACAGGCTCCCGCGCATCTGTTGTTACATTGATGCTAACTTACAATGGAAGCAAAAAAGCCGATTTGGTGAGGTCAAAACGTGACGAAAGGATAACTTGTTGCGTGTCATTTTTCTTGGAATTAAAAGAGGAACGAAAATTTGGACAAATTCAGATTCGAAATCGAACAGTTGATGGTCATGTTGATGATTGCGAAAAGCCGAAACGTCGCCTTTTTACATGCTCCCTCTGGCGGAGGAGGAAAATTTATTCCAAATATGTGAGGGCCATTTACTAAAATCTACGTAAATAAAGACACAAAATCATGTTGTATTGATTCCATCATTTACTTAAAAAACCATAAGATGTACAAAATAAATCCGTGCGATCCAATAACTGCACATTTTACGGTTCCAAGTACGTAGGTGGTCGAACGGTTTCAAATGGTTCATCCCCAGTGGTGACCATGGCCAGCACCCCAGCCAGCTCCACCCCAACCGGCTCCACCCCAACCACCTCGGCCCCAACCGGCTCCTCCCCAGGCACCTGTTGGTACAGGTTCAGGCTCAGGCTCAGCGAGAACCGAGAAAATGGCGATCAAAGCCACAGCGACGAACAAAAGGAATTTCATCGTGGTTGTTGATGATGGTTTTAGACTCGAAGGGAGACTATGCGTTCTGGGAGCTATTTGCTGGTATTTATACGAACGGGCACTACTGAAGAGCTTACGAAATACTTATTAAAGCAGCATTCTCTATTGGTTATGTAAGGTGTATTAGTGACTTTTTAATTGATTTCTTAGCAAGGAATACATATTCAGCAAAGCAAAAAATTGCCGTGTCATTTGCATGATTAGAGTTTGTGTATAATAGATATATGGGTAAATCAATATAGGAAAATTATGCATATCTTAGCGGGTCTACGGTTATCGGTATATTTTTGTTGCTGGAAAATAACGAATGTAGCGCGATTCCGATTTATTATGGCCGCGAAACATTCACGCTACAAGACCGGAAAACAGCGTTTTGTAGGGCGCGCAACGGAAAGGCGACGAGCCAGAGGCGAGGCCTGGAAAACTCACATTCTCGGGCGCGTGAGGTGCGACGTCGACGTTAGCCGATTTTTTTGCCAATTTTTTAAATTTCATTTCCGATTTTACCAAGGAGTCTTGCTGAAGACTCTTCCAAAGATTCGCCGTTCCGCACCCAAAACAACATCTCGCCGTATTCGATTTTTTCAATCTCTATGTAAGCGATTAACTCATGGAATAAATGCAATTAAATTGCTTATCAATAGCAATTAAAAGTGTCATTCAAATGATTAATGTCCATTCGTACGCTCTAATCATGCAAATCACCCAATCCTATGGATTTTTCCACATCACGGGGCTTTTGCTGCCCATAAAAGTGCACGTTACATCACGAGGCACTAACGCTACATTAAAAAGGACTTCATAAGCTCGTCCGAATTCATGTAAATACAACCATAGATCTTCTCCGAACCACAATAGCAACCCAAAAACGTTACATGTGGATTCACTTGCATATAGGGACGAATTTGTCACATGTTACCGTTTCTTTAGTAAATTCTGGAATAAGTCGCCCGACGGAATACCAGGGCCGGATAGGCCTAAGCGCATTTTTCCCCGTCAACAAAAAAAAAACGTTGGTTCAGGTTCGGGATATTCACCAAATGACGAAGATGAGATTTTGAAGCAGAGAGCATTCATAATGTTCGTTCATAGATATGAATTGTTCATAAATATTGACAAACCTTATGAATTAACTAATGAATTAATGATCAGTTTCGAGTGCTCCAAATAACAATACAACACTCGTTTTTCTTACATCACCACACAAAACGATATCTTTAAAAATGTTTCATAAGATCTGGTCGCCAACAGTGCCCCTAAATGGATTCCCGAGACCAGTATAAAAATGGTTCCGTTGGATATGAGAAGCATAGTCTTTTGCCAACTCCAAAAGCAATCAGAACCAACCACCAGAACCATGAAATTCTTCCTGTTTGTCGCTGTTGCCCTTATCGCGTTCTTCGCCGTCTTTGCCACCGCCCATGCCGAGCCTGAACCCGTTGCTGCTCCAGTACCAGTACCACCAGCCGGTCTAGGTCTTGGAATTGGTTTGGGACATGGAGGATTGTTGGTGGGTTAGATACCTTCTTACCGTACCACCATCTACTCACGAATAGGAAGACTGATATGTGGATGTACGGGAATTTTTTGTAATTTTTTGTAATTTACATGTTAGTGTTTCTTGGGAATTTTGCAATAAACATCGATTTGCAATGATTGGTGCCATTTTTTCAAGGGCCGTAGGTAGTTGGGAATACAGGGCGATTGTCTTAAAGTGACTCGTCCTATCCCGACGCCGAGGTATATTTGAGGCTAGTGGTGGCGCATTTTGCCGCTTTTGGAATCATGTAGAGCGAGCAACAAAGTTGCGATCGCAAGGTAAAACTTTCCATATGGAAACTGATTGTTTTCGTATCACTTTTGAGTCCTGCTGAATGATCGCCCATTCATCGACACGTATTGATTATCTAGAAATCCAGGTGAGGTAAGAATTTGCGAAACTTGACCATGTTTAAAGCACCCAAGGAACTCTATTAATCCAGCGAATCGTAAAAAGAACTTTATCGCATTACTTTAAATACCTCAAGACGGACTAAAGTGGAGCGTTTAATACGCTATTAAATCACAGGCTGTTTCGTTTAGAAAAGGAGCCCAAAGTGTAAAATTTTGTCCTTTTTACCATCCCATTTTAAACGTTGGAAAAAAGACGGCATTGTGGCCTATTTAAATTTTTTTGAAGGGACAACAGAACTGACCCGTTACCCAATTCGTATCGATTGTTCTCTTTGCCTTCTGCACGAAAAAAAACCATTGAGGGGAAACTAGCAAAGAAGAATGAGAAAAACAAATAAAAAAGGAAGAAAAAAATAAAAGAAGGGAAAAACACAAAATATTGAAAAAGAACAAGAAGGAAAAAAATAAGATAAAAGAAAAACATGCCTAGTTTTTCTGAGGATGGAATATCTTAGTTAAAAAAATGCATGAAGGGGATAAGAAATAAAAATTAAGGGTGAAACTGACGGGAAACGTGAGTGAAATCGCATCAATTTTTTTGGTACCGCCGTGGTTCTCCGCTTCAACATGTGCAGAAACAAGTCGTACCATTTCCATTTGCCACATACCGTCCACACCTTTTTTCGCCCTGTATGTTCATTATCTGCTGTAAAAGTCCGTAACCGTACCCGTCGTATGTAAATCAATCTCCAGGCCTACATTCGAACAGAAAAAAAAATAACTGGTACTGCAATAAATATAAGCGGTCAACCTATCCGATGATGAAATTCTCGCGGTCAATTTCTCATAATATCTGCATTGTTTCATTGTTCGCAGGATTTAAACGGGGTGGGTTTTTTTTACCAGGATCAACCATATAAGCAGCACCGTTAAGTTATGCTAATAAGTCTCGAGTAGTCTTTGCCTCTAGTAACCACTTTCAGTGAAAACACTGTTTCTACGATCCTCAAAATGAAATTCCTGGTTTTCGCCCTCGTCGCTGTCCTGGCCATCAGCTCCGCCTACGCAGGACTCATCGCTGGACACGGGGCCATCCTGGCAGCGCCAGCCGTAGCTGTGGCTCGTCCAGCTATCCTGGCTCCCACCCTCGCCATCGGCCATGGGGGACTGGCTCTCGGCCACGGTGCCATTCTGGGACATGGGGGAATCTGGTAAACCGACAAGGCCACCTTTTATGCGCAAACTGTGTTTGCAAAGTTATGAAATATGCATGTTTTGCTTAGTTGCAAATAATGCACATTTATTTCTTTTTTAAATTTGTAAACGATAACGATTAAACGAGTTTGCTGTATTAACTTTCCGCTTGAACTATGGATTTTTGATGAAATATATCTATGTAAGGTACACAGGAGATTTTGGATTTTGTTTAACGCTATTTCGAACATATTTCCCCGAATAAGTGCGAGAAAATTGGTTGGAGCGGTATTCACCGCTGGACCTCTGCCTCGTGCGACGACCAACGCAGTTACTTAACGGGGCGAGGGCAGGAACGCCTAAAGCAATAATCGGGGAAATAACATACGTTAACAATAACACACAAATCTTTCATTTTTGCTATTTTTCCCTGTCGCAAAAGTTGGAAAAACAAATATCGCCCAAGTTGGAATCTTTTAAACCCACACAATTTGGATCCCGGCCAAGAGGGTCTTTTCCAAGGCGATGGCTTGTTCACAGGCGTTCAGGCACGTTTTTAGGTGCATATTTCTATTATGGCGATCTGGTAATTTTTTCGGGAAAAACTGTACTGTTTTGTCGCATGAAGGGACACGAAAGTCCCTCGACGACCTATTTTCGGCTGACTTCACGGCGTGCCCTGCTCCCTGCGTCGAACCACGGAAAAGCATTTTTCGCGGCGTTAATTTTTCAACAGCTTCAATATCGAAAAAAGTTCATACTTATGCGGCCCCGTATCTTGGAAACCACAAGAGAATCTGCAAAACTGTTTGTGTACGGCGATGGCGAGCAGCGAGACGATTAATTTAATGTATTTTTAAGACAATTGCTCCACGTGTTCCCGAGATATCGGCGGTTGAAGTTCGCAAACTGGTGACACGTCTCCTCCCTTGGGGAATTTGCGACCGACAGAGCGCCATTTATACGTGACGTCGTTTTGTCGTCAGAGATGCGTAACGCGCTGGCGCAGTCGGCGTCAATGAGGCATGGGAGGTCTCGGCGGCGTCACTTCCTGCGACATCGCCGCCGTGGACTGGTGCCCGAAAGAGGGAACCGGAACTGTCGAAACAGTACCACATCCACTTTTAGACTGTGTGCTAAAACCAGATGGGGCGAAATGAGGGGGCTGATCATCATACTGTGTACCTTCTTTATTCGCAAAAAAAATTATATTAAGCCAAAATAATGGAAAGAAATTATTGACAAAACAAAAAAAATTGCATCATTTGTACAAACAAAAATATGCACATTTTTAAACTTTGCCATAACGGAAATTTCCAAAGTAGAGTGGTAGTGGGCTTACGGCCGTGCTTCTTAACCGAGGATGGCACCATGACCGATGAGTCCATGGCCAATGAGTCCGGTATGAGCTACACCTACAGCTGGGCCAACAATTGTTGGGACGGCAGCAACAGCTGGGGTCAAGATGGCCCCATGGCCGATGACGCCGGCGTAGGCAGAGCTGATGGCCAAGATGGCGAAGAGGGCGAATACGAGGAATTTCATCTTGATGGCGATGGTTTGGTTTGGTCTGCGGCTTGCAAGATATATGTTTACTCCCTGCACCGCAGTGCATTTTATATGCAGCAGGCCGCAAAAAAAATTGTGTTGGGTTTAATCCTCAACAATGAAGGCGGATATGAGCAATTTGTGCAAGAGATTTCATCAGATGTTAACCTATCCCACTTGAATTTTTATTATTGATGGTAATTTTCTTTATGTAACACTGCAGGAGCGTATGGCTTGACTGGCCATTGATGTGTATGCGATACTTCGAGTTAAATAAACCTGCCTGCTGCATTTTTTTAAAAATTTATTATCATAATATGCTGAGACTCTGTATCTCAGACACCAAAAGAGATTTTGCAAATGCGTCTGCTTAGGGTCATAGAGCTCGTCGAGACGACGAATTTGAGCCATTTTTAAGCCAACTGCCCCCCGCGTTCCCGAGATATCGGCGGCTCAAAGTTTGAACAGTGACAGAAATGGGTAATTGCCCCTTTTGACATTTTTCGAAAAAAATTCGAAATTTTCGATGTGCGACTGATCGGTCCGACGGACCCATATGGGCCTTATATTGAGCGTGGGTGCCATTTTTGAGCAAAAAAAGTCGCAAAATTCAGGACTTAAGTCATGCGGTGGCTCGGAAATTTAAAAAGATACTGACATGCGTTTTGCGGGGTTTTATGGAGCTCGCGCGGGCCATTAATTTGAGCAATTTCTCAAGGCAATCGCCTCGCGCCTGCGCGAAATATCGACATTTAAAGCTTTAAAACTGGCAAAAAAATTGAATAGTTTTTTGACAATTTTCGGAAAAAAATCAACGTTTTTAGTGTGCTGTTTTCCCGCTTAGTAGTCGTGCGGATCCTCAATCGAGAACATGTGCTTCGGAAAAACTTTATCGAGGAACATTTTTCAGGAAAAAATAGGTAATAATTGTTACGAACATCCCTCCAAAATTGTGCCTCTGGATAGCCGAAACGGCCTAAACGGACATTAATTAGTTTGCGATTACCATATTTTAATCTCCATGTGACCATCCCCTTGTATAAAACGACCACAGTTCGTGACGTATTGTGGGTGTTTCTGCAGGCGCTTATACAATTTCTGATTTATCCAAGTTACATAAACATATTAACAACTATATTTGCATAGGAACAATCAACAATGAATTATTGTCCTGATCAGCTGCTAACGCCGCATATGTTAACAGCCTGATGTGGGATTATGCGCGTCTCAACAGCACGAACGGGATTATGCGCATCTCAACAGCACGAATGGGATCATGCGCATCTTCACAACATAAGAGATATTATGGTCTTTCAGTCGCTCTGAAGGAAATCAAATAGTATAAATTTGCCTTTTTACGGTACACACACCAGTCGAGTATGTAAATAAGCAATTAGCAGTACCTACCACCGAGTTGCCCATAAACAACAACAATTCGTAATTTTTTAAGCAGGTGCTTTACAAGAGAAGAAAAAACGCTCCACTATCTCATTATCTTGCCGACATGAATTCCACGACAAACCCTCAAATTGGTATAAATACCAGCCGCTTTGACCCTTGAAATCAGAACTTGTCTGCAAGTGAACCGAACCAAGTTAAGAAAATGAAGTACCTTCTCTTTGTTGCTGTAGCCCTTGTGGCCCTATGCGTCGTCTTCGCCGAGCCAGCTGCCAAGCCCAGGGCAGTACCACCAGGTGCCTGGGGAGCAGGAGGATGGGGCAACGGAGGCTGGGGAGGACGCGGAGCTTGGGGAGGAGCTGGCGGATGGGGCAATGGCGGATGGGGCAATGGCGGTTGGGGTGGCGCCGGAGGCTGGGGAAAATGGTAACTCACCGTAGCCCTAATCCAGAATTTACCAGCGATTACTGAGCGAGTTAACATGTTCGATTTTTGGCTGGTCGTTTGCCATCCAATTTTGCACATGTTAAGTTTTCTTTGTGTAATTTTTGTATGGATATATAATTAAATTATGAAAACAAAATGGCGGTTTTTCTCGAGCGCAACGACCCATCTTGCTTTCCCTGAGGAATTGTGAAATATTCCCCGTTAGTCCAGCCTGGAAGCGCGTGTGAATATTTCAGAACCGAGAGGGGCCAATTTCATAACGGAACGATCACAGCGGACCCAATTCGCAAATCTATGGCCGAAATGTGTTCACCGTTAACTGGTTTTTGGCCGGGAGTGAGCAAAATGAGGCTCAGTAATCTCAAATCGACTATCCGCTCTGCTGGGTACGTCGGGGGAGGGCTCGTTCAAGTCAGTTCTGAATACTTCGAGCCAATCGCGATACTCTACATCAAAAATGTGAATCTCGAGGAGGCCGGTGAGGATGGGGAGGCTGCTGAGTAGCTGACGGGCGAGGCAAAGGCGGTGCGCACTGGGGTGCATCCGACCATACCAACACGTGACAGATTGTGGGGTGCAGGGCCGGGACCTTGGCAGTTCAATCCGAAATGAAGGCACAACAATGTAAATCGGCAAAATGTAGTTCCTACATTTTTATTTATTTTTCCGCCATAAGCCCGGGAAGATATAAAAGTTGGCTGTTCGCCGAATTTTGCGACAATTTATAAAATTTAAATAATTCATTTTATAGTACTTGCAAAACGGACGTAAACTTGGCTTTTACTGCTGGGCCAATAAAACACTAATAAGATTTTGCTCGACGTAGCAACCGGCATAATTATCACCTCCCCTACTGTCAGGCCACTCACGTTTCGGCCCTCCTGAGGCCTCGCTGAGGTCGCTGAGAGATCTCCACCTTCGCACGAAGGACAGGACAAGTTATTGTTATACGTTTTCTCCATTAAATCCTCCATGTACAATTAATTTATTTCCCTTTGGGTAATAAAAATGCCCAACCCGTCGAATCTTGTATCTGCCCCCCATTGTATTTAAATAATAATAGTTTTCGGACGGTTCGAGCTTTCTTAATAATGAATTCTAATCTTTTTGTGGGAGAGCTGTAATTTAAATGGGCCCATCAAAGCAATTTTGTCGGGGCTTTCTATTTTGCGTGTCGGAAGTTCGAACCAGCGCCAGCGTAAACAACACAATCTCAACTTGAGCATGCGACTTCTGATTTATGAAAAACTATACCGGGCGATGCAGGAGCTGCTAGCCGAGGTTTGCCCCCGTTTGAAGGGAGTTGAAAAAAGGAAATAATAATTTTCTTTTTAATGGCCAAACTGCAGCACAAACTTGACAGTGCCGGGAAGGCTTTCGTGCCAGCGCTTAGCATGAAATTATTTCTAAATATCTACCATTTCTTCCGGCTAAGGGAATTCAATGGAATGGCAGCTCCCATGAACAAACAACGCTGATTCAAACCTGAAACAAATAAAACAAAAAATCAAACATAAAATAGTCGTCAAAGAAAATGATGAAAGAACACTCAATTAAATGGAAATTAGTTTCCCGTTAGTCATTTTTCATTATTTTTTCTATATTGATTATTTAATATTTAATGCGCTAATGCAGCAAAGGGGCAAATAACGGCCTGCAGAGGCTCTAGAAAACAATTTTGATGAATTATTAGTGCCCTAACGGGTTTACCCTAACACCTAAGACTTAAAGCGCCCCCAAAGTACCAAGTCTAAATTATGCTTCTCCATTTTGCCCAGCGAATTTTCCTCTAATTTTTAATCTAAAGTTACCTGATTGATTTAAACCGAGCTAAAGCGGTTCAGTCACGTTTATTACTCAGCAGGATGTTCGAACATCACAACTCAAACTTACTCTTCTCAAACTAATTGCACAGCGAATTATGACAAAACTTTCTACGCAATAAAGTTCATGTCGGGGTTATATTCAATTAATGGGGGATCCCGTAAACAGTTACTAATTGTTTAACAGAAATTTTAAGGACTAGGGGCTTTTCAGGGGTAATTCAGGAAAACAACAGGGCGTCCGTTTCTGAAGCCGAACCATGGGAAACTCAGTAACTAGAAAATGTGCGAGGACGGTCAAATTCCGGAAAAGGTGAGCGATTTGGAGTTGAAAATTGTGCCGTTTCGAAGTTTGAAAAATTCCGATGGCTTTCGGTGTAATTAAAAAAAAATAATAAAATAAAAAAATTTTTAAAAAAACGAAAATTTGGGAGATAAAATTTTTTTTCTCACCTTAATTGGAGAGGGAATTTAGAACGGTTGATACTTCATCAGTGCAACTTTTTCTCTTCTACAGCTTGGCGCTATCAGGTTGCAATTCCGACGTTTCGATTTTCCACAAAGATCATCGACTTTTTTTATGGGCGCCATCTTGAATTTACACACTTTTGAATTCAGCTCTTTTTCCTTAATTACGATAATGTATCCCATATTAAGGTCCAGTCCTTCAGTTTGGTGGAAATAGCAAAAATCCCATTTGGCCGGCACGTTCACCAGATCTATCTCCATCAGATTCATGAGGATTTTTTATATTTCCGCCAAATTACACGACTAAACATCAACATGTGATACATCAGCGTAATTCGGAAAGTAAAGCTGAATTCAAGAATGTAAAAATCGAAGATGGCGCCCATGAGAGAAAGCAAAATTGATGATGGCTATCGCGAATCGGTAAATAAAAACAGTTTTCAAAATTTCAGTTGTTGACCAATTGACGTCTGCGCATCTTTTATGGTTGCAGGTTAAGAAACGGACACCTTGTATATGCATATATGTATACAGGGTATCCACTAAGTGATGACAATCGTTTCAAGAGATGATTTCTTGTCACACTTTATGAGAAAAAGTCCTAATAAACGTATGTCCTATCTTGCTTCGTTTTCGTGATACAGGGTGTCAAAGTTTTAATTTTTTTTCGGTTTTTTGCGGATATTTACAGATGTAACGGCAATGACTCAATGAAATTCAATATTCGGAGGGTTCCCTAAACGACAAATTCAACTATGATATCGGTTTTAACGCATTGTGTAGGGGGCTATTGTTACACGTCAAAGAAATTTTTAATCGTCGATATCTTGAAAAACAGTGCTCTGAGACTTTCCGACCAAGTATGCCTTTTTTGGTTAGCATTGATGGAGAAACAAAATATGATCAATTAGAAGTCAAAATACAGGGTCCTAAAAACTTTGGGCAAAATTAACACAAGGACATTACTGCAGGTGGCGCCCCCTATATATTGTGGTAAAACCGAAATCATATTTGAATTTTTCGCGTTGGAAAACTCTGAATACCGAATTTCTGCGAAATATTGCCCTTACGTCCGAAAATATTTACGAAAACCGAAAAAAAAAACTTTGACGCCCTGTATCACGAAAACGAAGCAAGATAGGACACACGTTTATTAGGAGTTTTTTCCATGAAATGTGACAAGGAACCGCTCCTTTAAATCAATACCATCATTTAGTAGACACCCTGTATGGCAGCAGTATATTGTACAGATACATTTTTCAAACTAATAACGTACAATGGCGTTTCATTTCTGTCGATTGAAATTTGCTAAATTAATGCCATTTATTTCCTGCACAGTATCAGAGAAGAAAACCATGTACCACTGGCAAAGCTGCTTTTATAGAGTTTCCAGAAATGAATAGGGCAACTTCATACTCAGTCTTATATATTATTGATTGAGAATTCAATATAGAGCTGAGAGCTTGCGAGACATACTGATGAAAAATTGAGCAAAACTAGGAGGCTCCCCAAGATTTATGATTATAATGGATGCCCCAGAATGACAATCGCATTTGGCCCTATTTAGGACATAAATGCTTAGCAATGAGGTGGATTGATAGCAATTTTCCAATAAAATAGACTTGAATTATTGGAAAAAAATCTGAGGAAATTCGTCTTGACATAAACATGTTAACTTTCAAATTAATAGCCAAGAAAACATCAGAGATATTACTACTTTCGGTGTCACAGCTGGAACACAGAAACTAAACTCTCTATAGCCCCCAAAGCAAATTTAATCAATTTAGTTCTGGGGGTAGTTTCCACTATTCCCGCATTCATGCAGGCCTGCAGGGTTTCGCCATGATTACGGGTTTCAAGCAATGAGGTCTGGTTTTGTCGTTCTGCAGAGGAAAATTTGTATCCAAAGTTCCCTCGTTTTGTTTAGTGAAATGTTAAGAGACTCTGGAAGGATAGCCAGAAGTCCTACTCCAGCTATGCGATTTAAAACTTGAACCTCAAGGTTTCTTGTGAATTTGAATATTCTTCTTGGCGTGTTTACAGCAGGCTGAAATGGAAGGAGGCGCAATAAAATCACTAATAAATGCATGCACGGTTCGGGTTATTTCGAGCTAAAATTTCCATTTCGGTGTAATTAGTAATAAAAAAGCAATAGGTCTCTTAGTGTTATCCAAATGACCATTTTGGCAACGAAAAACTTAATGCGACGCTATTAAATTTCATCATAAAGCTCAATGACTGCGAGGTTTAACGCAACCGAAATGCGGTTGTTAGAGCTGGAAATATTTCAATAAACATAATAATATCCTTGGAGGCTTCGCAAAGTGGTTATTTTCCCAATGAGTAAAAACAGGTCAAATTTTGATATGTGACGAGAATTGTTCAAATGTTTGGGGGCTAAATATTAACGTTCGGGGGCGGGTACGTGGGAACACGACCAATCATGAGAATTGGGTCGTAAAAGGAGGACCAAATTACGGTTTGCATTCAACGATCCATCAAATAACATATTTAGTATTAGGGTCTTCCATAAAACACTAAAAACTAGGTTGCACAGTAGAAGTCATTTTGAACCGTTGAAGACGCCCTTGCACCTCAAAATGGATTGGAAAGTTTCCGAAGTGTCAGAACTCATACATTTCACCAAAGAAATACGCATATATCACTTTCGCCATATTCTGCAAATGACAAAATGGCGAAGGAGAATCATAAGAAATTGACAATTTCTACGTGGAAAGGCTTTTAAAAAATATCGCCAGCAGGCATTATTCGTTACGACTGTTTGAAAATGTACCTTCGTCGTGGTGGAAGATGATAATCATTCCCATTCAAAACTTGTCCAACATTGAATTTAAGCCAAGACAACTGTTCAACCTGGTCTGCTATCGATTACCAATTTAAATCCAATTGAAACTAAGGCGGTTTTATTGAATCAATTGATATGCAACTCGCAGGAGATGTGTCATCCAGAATCACGAGACTCCTCATCCAGAATCACGAAAAATGGCGCCGAAAACAGCGCATTGCTGAATATAAATGTCGCATTACTTACTACATTGCTTAGTTGCGGGAAATATCTGGTTCTGAAAGAGGAAACCTTAATATGTATACTGATAGAAATGCTAAGATTTTCAATTTATTTCCCGCATTATCCACTGTTTTAGTATGGGTATTAATGGAAGAAATTTAAAATATTATTATGATATTTCGGGCAAAGCTCTCATGGATTATTGGAAGTTGTCCGTTAAGCGAGTCTGATTAAAGTAAGTGGGAGGTTCGGGAAAATGGTTACGTCATTTTCGAATTTCCTTTAAAAGGGTTCCGTTGTTGCAATAAATTAAAATTGATCTCGTCTTAAAGTTTTAAATTTCGGAAGTTTTTTTTGCGAGTTTTGTCCAATAAGCAAACAATGGTGGGGGGGTGAAATAAAAAAAAAAAAAAAAGATACGAGGGCGGTTTAATTAGGGGAGAGCTGCGCAATTTGGAACTCAAAAATATGCCCTTTGGAAGTTTGAAAAATTGCGATGGCTTTCGGAGATATTTGGAAAAACTTGAATTTTCAAAAATATTCTTACTTTTTCCCCGGGTTATTTGGCGAGGTAGTTAAAAAATAACTGGCACTTCATCGATATTTCAATAATGCCACATCATACGACCATCATCAACCTCCATTCTCCTTACACGCGCCATTCCGGTTTATCACAATTTTGAATTCAGGTTTTTTTTTTCGGTTACGACGAAGTATCATGTGTTAAGATTCAGTTTTGCGATTTTGTGGAAATATGACGAATCCGCTTTAGCCGGCACGTTCGCCAGAACTTTTCCCTTTGAATTCCCGAAGATCTCTAATATTTACATCAAACCGCGTGACCAATCCGTGACGTGCGATACATCATCATAATCGGGAAAAAGACGTGAGTTTGAATGGGTGAAAATCCAGAATGGCGCCTGCACGAAAAAACGAAGTTGATGATGGCGAAAATCGAAACGTCGAATTTCAAATATGACGTGGCGACGTTGCGGAGGAGGAGAAGTTGCACTGATGAAGTGTCGATTGTTTTGAATTACATCGCCAGATAAGTCGAGAAAAAATAAAAACGATTTTGATTTTTTTTTTTTTTTTTTTTTTTTTTTTTTTTTTTTTTTTTTTTTTTTTTTTTTTTTTAAATAACTTCGAAGCTTCAGGAACAGACACCTTGTATGTTGAGGTTAATTCGAAAGTTTCCGCTGCACTTTCCGAACTGATCACAGAACACATTTCACAGCAGTGTGTTATTACGTTTGTTATTACCGCCCCAGGCACTTCGCGTGAATGCTGGACAATCGCAATCCACTAAAACCCTTTTAAAATTTCTATATCATTCTAAAATAAAAAAAAATATGTATCAAGGGACGACTAAATATAAAGTAAGTCCTCTAAATTTTATTCCAGGATATATCCAAGTTTCATATCACCATAAACTAAGAAAATGTGTCTTAATAAAACACAGAGGTTTATTTCAAGATAAAGTCGGATGGCCTAAATGCTCGAAATTTATAACTTACAACTCCCGGAATTCTTGTCATTTATGTCGGTTTAGGAAATTATGCAAACAACAATTTATCCAACTAGGGCAACATAACTGGAGCAACATAATAACGGATTATTACGAACTTACATAGTTGTATTGCGGAAATGGGTAAGCCGGAGGATTATGAGGTAGTTGCAAATTTGACAATGTAATTTCGATTGAAATTTAAGTTGATTTCACAAAATGTATTAAACTTTACATATCATCAAGGTTTCGTTGGGTAATTTTTGCGCGCAATTTCCGGATATGAGCGTTCACCTGAATTCACCAGAAGTAGCAACATTATTAACACTTCAGCAAACTTAATTATGTGTCCCAGTCGGATCGATCACCTTAGCGTGAATGATGAGTTCATCAGGCACGTTAGGGGTTAATCATTCACGCTAAAAAAAAACAAGTTTTAGGCACTTTCGGAAGGTGTCTTCGGTTTGACTGAATAATTCAGCGTTTCTCTTCCTTGTTCCAGGTGAGATCGTCAAGCACAGAATCTCAAGCTCTCGGGTGTTCGGGGAAGCTCACAAAATCACTGGCCAGCGATAATTAAAAAGCTCTGCAAGGCGGTTATGGAAATAACGGCATTCCAGTTCCGTTGGCTCACTTCAACGCTAAAGCGAGTCAATTGTTTTTAAGTACACTTTATTGCCCGCTTACACTTACATCGCATGTTTCCAGAGAATACACATTTACCCATCCAGTCTTTCTCACTTATATAATATCAATTACTCCTCTCTAATGACTTCCATAAGGCTCTAATTACGTACTGCCTCGCAACAAAAAGCACATGTGCTAATGATTGGTCGTTAAATATGTATTGTGTTTGTGATATATAAACCGTTTTTATTGCGCACTCAATTCGTATGCTCGAGAAGAGATAATGGAGGAGACCATGTCCAACAGTTCGGAATAAATTACATTTTGTGTATGCTAAAGAGTCTTGATAAGCGAATAATGAGTGGTTTCAGTTGCAGCTTTAAGTTTGAAAGCATTGAAATTTCACCCAAGAAACACGCTGACGTCGGCAGCGTGTGTCGGTTATTCAGCTTTCCAGCTACAGCCTTTCATGTGTCATACGTTGCGAAGGGTGTACGTTATAAATGTCATACGTTGTGAGTGTCATACATTATAAACGTCATACGTTATGAATGTCATTCGTTATTAATGTCATTCATTATTAATGTCATACGTTATGAATGACATACGTTATGAATGACATACGTTATGAATGACATACGTTATGAATGACATACGTTATGAATGACATACGTTATGAATGACATACGTTATGAATGACATACGTTATGAATGACATACGTTATGAATGGCATACGCTATGAATGACATACGTTATGAATGTAATACGGTATGACTGTCATTCGTAATAAATGTGTTTAAATTGCATCATCAAATTGAATTTTTAACATCCACTATCCACGGTTCGCCCTTTCTTACTACTTCATCGGATATTAACTTCGCACTAAATTTGTTTACCCTGACGCATTTGAGAGAATCGAATTAACATATTCCAAATTACAACCACGCCGGTTTTTTCCTGCCCATCTCCCCTCCCCTCCCCTCCCCTCCCCTCCCCTTCCCTTCCCTTCCCTTCCCTCCCCTCCCCTCACCTCAAACCCACAAAACCCTCAGCTCGCAAATGAAGACCCATATTGGTTCAGTTTTTGTTCCCATTAATCCTAGAACAGAGAAATCCTTCCAATAACAATTTATCTAGAACGTTTCCGACTGAATGAGCCCAGACAAACCGAGGTATTGTGGAACAGATCTTAGCAAATTAGTCGTGTCCTAGAACAGCGAGGGGGCATTGCAATGCCATGGAAGCATAAATTATTGCTCAAGTCTCTATCTGGAATTTGTATTGTTTACGAACTCCGATAAACGTGCTGAGGACAAAAACTTAACGTCTGAGTTACGATTTTTTTTTCTTTTTATTGAAATGTATATCGGATGATTATTTTACGCCAACGCGGGGTGTCCGGTTTTGGAACTTAATCGCAGGGATCTCGGTATCCATCAAAGATCCTGTTTTAAAACCTTAAAAATTCCGATGAAATCCGGAGATAATGGAAAAGAACTGAAATTTTGGAAAAAGTTTTCATGTTTCCTCAGCTCATTTTCCCTCCTCTACGACACCGCCGCGCCAAATTTAAAATCTGACGTTTCGATTTTCGGCAACCACCATCGACTTTGCTTGTCCTCGTGAGCGCCATCTTGGATTTTCGCATTGTTGAATTCAACTTTTCATTCTGATCACGATGATGTGTCACATGTTGGGGTTCGGTCTGGCAGTTTGGCGGAAACGCAGAAAATCCTAACTGGATCAAATGGGGACAGATCTGGTGAACGTGCCGGCCAAAGAGGATCCTTCGTATTTCCATCAAATTGCAACACTGAACCTTAACGTGTGATATATCGTCGTAATCAGGAAAAAACGTTGAATTGAAAAATGGGAAAATCCAAGATGGCGCAGGTGAGAAAAAACAAAGTTGATGGTGGTTGTGGCTAATCGAAACGCCGGAGACTTTAGCACGTGGACAAATTCGAGGTTAGGAACTAAATTGACTCAAAAGCCGTTTTCTGTGTAAATATAGCGTCGTTATGTCGTAGAGGACGAAACGTTGCGCTAATGAAGAATCAATAGGTGGGAATTGCCGCGCTAAATAAGCTTCAAATGCTTCAAATTTTGCAACGGCATGTTCCCGAACCCCAAATTACGCAACATTGTGTCAATTTAATCGGCCTCGTGTCTTTTATGGCCGGACACCGCGTATGGTCTTCGGTGTTTCCAACCCAACTAGAGGTCTAAAAGACACAATGCGTTCAGTAAAATACATTGAACCCGAAAATTTGATTAATTAATCTTTAGCTAGTCAGTCTGGGAGTTACGTTCACTTAAATGAGTCTTAGGATAAAGGGCGGAGAATAATAGGACAATGTCACGCTATTGTTGAATTTTTTATAAAGATCTAAATTCGCTTCGGGTGAATTACAGCAACGAACTAATGTCCTTTGCTAAACTATTTAGTTGGTAATGCAGGAACAGATGCATTCGAAAGGGCCGAACAAAGCGATGAATTAAATAACAAATTCCTTTTCGGCGGGTGTTATAACTAAGAAATCTCTACTTTAGCGAAAATCGAGAAGTATGCCGCGATTTGCACGAAGCGTCCTTTTTGAAAAATGGACTGCTGAATCACCTGCAGATTACATTTAGATTTATAAGTACGACGCTCTTTTATAGTCTCTAAAATGGACAAAGTTGGTTCAGACGAAAGCCAGATCCGGGCATTTTTAGGCTGAAATAGGGAGTCGGGGGAAGCTCTCGCCCGAAGTTTTCCTGCCGGCTTTATCGGGAAGAAAAAAGTATATTAGACGAACTTTCCCGCATTCGGAAGAAATGTCATTTCCTTTGTTTTCCCGCTTCCACTGAGCCGTTGCGGGTGTACGACCACCACTTCAAGTCGGCCCGCGTTTTAGCAAACCCCAGTATAATCGCGTCTGTGAATGGCATTAAATACGCAAATTTCCACTCGATCGACGTTCGGATAAAGTGTTCGCATTGTTCGCTCTATGCAGTTCGATTTGCAGTTTTTCTCTTATTATTCAGTTATTTCTCAATTATTCAGTTTTACCAGGAAATTGAGTTTCACGTTCTGAAGGCTTTTGCATAATATCGCACGAACCTAATGACGGAGTTTCATACACGAACACGCTGGAGGGCTAAGGGCGACGATGGGTCACACTATTGCTGCGAAGAACCTCCTAAAGGAGGAATTTCAATGATAAAAAAATAATTTAAAAAAAAATTAAAATTAAGTAAAAAAACTAAAACCGAGGAGAAAAGCTGCTCCTGAATGTCCCCTTTAACTGAAATCGGATTTTGCCACATTATTCCCCGGATATCTATACCATCACTAATAAAACACGTGACAGCCTGTGGAAGGGCGCTAAATGCCCTTCCAAGGACGATTTTCTTTCTATTACAGTAAGCCCTAAATCGTTTCTTTGAAAGGCAGTGGGATGGAAAAAAGGGTTCAATAGGCGATTTAAAACGAGACGGCAATTCATTCCATGTTTAACAGTAATTATAGGTGTCGAGTCAAGGCGAGTATTCATCACAAAGTGGTCTATCAATTGCTCAAAGTTTCAAACTCCCTTAACCGAAAAAAAGCTCGTAAAAATCCAAATGAAAGTTCATCAAACGCAATCTTGTAAACTTCCGAACCTATTTTTATTTTTTGATTATCTTTCCTACAGTTCGCGAGATACTTCAGCCAGTTTTGACCGGCCGCGTATCGTCGGGACCAGCGGTAGTTCTCCTCTTCAATTCTTCAAAAATCTCGATGCTCGGTTTTATGAACAACAGAGATCTGAGGTGCCCCCCGAGAAAAAAAATCCCGAAGTGTTAAATCGGGAGTTCGCGGTGGCCACTTCGACCAATCCACCGTGTATCTAATCCTTTAAGGAGACGCCCCTGGTTTCCGGCATTGTGACGAAGTCTATCTCTCGATATTTTAAAGTTCGAAACTTTCGTGGCCGAAGTCGCGGTCTTCAGTGGCGTATCGGGTGACGAAAAATATCGACGCGGAATAGCCGTTTTGAGTGTAACACGGGGTGGCTCACCATACGCGGTTCGTCCACCCTGTATCTGAATCCAATGGGGAATTTGCCTGCCAAATTGTGTTGTTTCTAGGTCTCATATTTGTTCGTCTAAATATAGAAAAACAATTTAAACGCCCATTATCTACTGTTTTATTTACATGCCCCGAATATCTACGCCACCATGGCGACTTCTTTGCGAAGTTCCCATTTCATTACATATACGCCAAATCTAATATCCGCCCACCCCCACCCCCCTCCTCCTTGCCGTTCGCCCACCGCCCTTTTGATGGTAAAACTTAGAATGGCTCTTAAGTTTAAGGACGTAAATTTGCATTCAAAAAACTTGCGAGCATGTGGATGACATCATTCGGGACAACTTTGCAATTTAAATCAAATTTGAGGCGAGGATTTGAATAAATTTTGGCTAAATACGTCCTGGCTTGTTTCCACATTGTCAAGTATTATGGGTCGTCCGGAAGTGAGCTCGTTTTTGAATTGAAACTGGAATGGAAATCAGTTAACCCCGCATTAAAACTGAACTGGTGCAAGTTGTTGCGGTTCGAGTGGAAATGGAGAGATCTTCGAAAAACGAAAAAAAAAAAAAATCATGAAAAACTCCTCTTCACTGTAAACCTATAAATTTCATATTTAAATTCTGCCTGGAGAGGAAAAGTTTATTACTCACAGGTGTATTACTCATAAGCATGTTACTCGTGGGTATATTACTCAAAAGTGCATTAATCATGGATATGTTACTCAAAGGTACAGGGCGGCCCCCTTCTTTGTAGCAGGACTTTAACAGACGGTAGAAAAGCTCGTTTTAAGAAGAAAATTCCACATCAACAAGGGCCCATAAACGCTCCGTTTTAAAGATACTGGGCGTTGAAAACTTAAACAAATTTTCCATAATTTTTTATAATACTCCAACTTCGGGAGATATTTAAATCAAATTTGTTGTACAGCATCGCGTTGTATGCTGCCGTATTCGGTAATAATATCACAGCCTATGAGCAACCAGGACCGGAGTTGTGAGGTTTCACTGCAATAAATTCGATAAATTAGTAATACGGTCCTGTCTAAATACGATTCATTTTTTTTTTCCTAAATGAGTAATTGATTCTCTACAAAAAAATGCCTTGTGACAATTTTTTCGTATCTGGCTCCGATGCATGATAAATTTGTATTTTTTTATTAGATAGAACATAAATTTAATTAGAGACATTGCTCGTACAAACAGTAAAATTTAATATTGTTAATGACACGCATTGCATAATTAAAAGTGACATGAAATATACAGAGTAACTTTTCGGGAAGATGGATCGGGCGGAGGGGGCCTGTCGCCTGGCCTCCGCGTTCTCCCGATCTAACCCGTTGGACTTTTTTGATCCGAGTTTTTTAAAAGGGCAAGCGCATGCAACTCATGTGGAAACAATGGAAGAATTTACTGGATGCATTAGAGATGCGTGCACTGAATTGAGAAATCATACTTTAATTTGTGCTCTCCGATCCATTTCACGTCGGTGCGAATTGTGTGCGAACCAAAATGGTTTATATTCTGAACAAGTATTTCATATTCAGTAAATTTTTGTTGCTCTTTGTTAGCTTTAACTACGCAATACGCACCATTAACAATAATAAATTTTATCGTTTATTTGAGCAATTTTTTTAATTAAAATGTTCTTTTATCTAATAAAAAAAACACATTTATTACGCAACGTCAAGAGGCATTTTCCAAAGAGTCGAGAGAGATTTTCTGTAGAGAATGAATTAATCATTTAGGGAAAAAAATTTAATTTAATTTTAGATGGGACCGTGTTAGTAATTTATTGAATTTTATGGTAGTGAAACCCCACAACTCCGGCACTGGTTGCTCGCGTGCCGTGATATTCTTACCGAATACGGCGGCGTACAATGTGATGCTGTGCACCAAATTTGGTTTAAGTATCTCCAGGGGTTGGAGCATTATAGAAGATGATCGAAAATGCTTTTAAACTTGCAACGTCCAGAATCTTTAAAACGAAGCGTTTATGGGCCTATTTTGACGTGAAATTTCCGTCCTAAAATAAGTTTTTCTGTCGACTATTAAAATCCTGCTACAAAAAAGTGGACCACCCTGTATATCACTTAAAAGCATGTCACTCATAAATATATCGCTCAAAAGAAAATTTCCGAAAAGTAAATTACTCGCACGTGGAATTTTTGGTTTTTGCTTCATTAAGTACTTTATGCCCCACTCCAAAAACGAACCAAAATATTTATTTGGGGATTCCAGCCCCGTTGGGTTTGATTGCCGCTTAATTTCGTCATTGCGGCAACAAATGTCAAAGTTAAAAAACCTATTAAAATCCATCATTTCTCTGTCAAAGTCAACGAAGCGTGTGCTTATGATAAAATGATAAATAAACCCTCATAATTCAAAAACGGGCATAATTGATAAACGCTGTATATGGACAAATGCGCACTATTTAATCATCCGTAGGGAATCCTCTACTGGAGCTTTATAACGAGACTATCCGAAATACGTGAATTTCGCCTCTTGGAAAACACGCCAACAATGAAAAATCTCGACTGTATACAAAATCCAAAACTGTAAATTTCGGTGCCAAATTTCCAGAATATCTCGTGGAAAACGGAATGTTTGCTCATATTTATTCAAGGCAAATTTTCTTTGGCCTTTCGCTTTGTGCCTCCTTATAATACGCAGAGGGTTTCTTTCCGACATCGAGTTTACCTCAATGATTTCGGGCCGGGGTGCAAGGCAGGCTGCACGGGATTAAGTCAAGCACCTGTCTGCAAATATCAGAAGAAACTAGAAAATAAATTTCGCACAGAGTGATTGAAAAGCCAAGGCAACCCGCTCAACAATACGTCCAACTAATGGGTGTGCGCACGCATACGCATGAATTTGTCGTAGAAAGAGCTTTAAGAGGCGCTCGAACGGTTCGCTCTCCACATCAAAGCACAGCCCTATGCGTCACGTCACGTTCTGTATCGATGCTGAAAGTACCTATTAAAATGAGTTTTGTAAGTGTTTTTGAAAACGACCAATTTAGCTCGCTATGGAAAAAGACCCATTAAATAAGTAAAGTAACTTATGAAACCGCTTTATTTGATTTCCCCCACTCGACAAAGAACTCCAATAATTTAAAGAAAAGTTCAGCAGATTCCAAAGTGATAAGCTCCAAGTATACCACTAATCTCTCAGTTAGTGGCCCCCGCTTTGTTCCAGTCAGACACACGGTATTTAAAGGCTTAACCTTATTTAGCACATTTGTTATACTGTTTTGTCACGAAAGTCGTCCCCGAATGCCGTAATGGCCGTTGTATCGCCGGGGAGGGTGTCGGCCGTTAGAGGGGCAAAATTGTAGAGGCCAAATATCTATATTGTGGGCACGTGTTAGAGGTTCTGGGAGATTCTGCCCAAAACAAAAGGAAAACTGCGAATGAATAAGTAATGTTGAAAGATTGGCTCTTCGCCATTGCAACTTTTCCTCTACAAAACGTGGACATGTCATGTTTCATATCCGACGTTTCGATTTTCGGCGACCACCATCAAGTTTGTTCTTTCGCATGAGGGGCGTGTTGAAAATTCATCATTTTGAACTCAGCCTTTTTTTTATCACGTCGATCGATCACGCGCTATAAGGCTCCTTCTTGCAGTTTGGTGGAAATGACGAAAATCCCCGTGAAGCTGATCTGATGGAGGAAAGTTTGGTGAGCGTGCCGGCCACCGAGGATTTTTGATATTTTTTCGCCGAACTGGAAGGCCGAGCATTCATTATACGTCATCACAATCAGGGAAAAAACTGAATTCAAAAATGTGAAAATCCAAAATGGCGCCCACAAAAAAAAACCGAAACGTAAGATTTTAAGGTTGACGTCGTCGAGTTGCGGAAGAGGAAAAACTGCGTTGATCGTTTTGAATTCTTTTTCAAAATGTACTGAGGAAAAGTTGGAAACGTTTTCAGTTTCTTTTCGAACAACTCCGGAAGTCACCGCAGATTTTTCGAATTTTGAAAAGCGGATTTCCTCGAACTCCAGATGGCCCACCTTCGTCCCGACGCGACCGGCCTCGCACGTCTTGCGGTGGTGGCGCTCAGCGTGCATGGAAATTCGGCGCATCGCCTCATGAAATTTCATTCGAAAACCTCTTGAGAGTTCCAACGGCTTTCGGCAACACCCCCATTCTTGAAACTATTGAGCCGATTATTTTTCCCTTTCTCATGAAAAGTTGCTTTTCAATGCCCGTATAAGGTACGATGAAAGTGTTAGCCATAACTTCCCCCTCCCCTCTCCCTCTCCCCCTCTACCCACTCCCCTCTCCCCTCCCCCCACCTCTTCCTCCTCCTTCTCGGTCTAAAACTGCGCTTGTAAATGACTTTACTACTTTTACTGGGTGAAGTAATTAGATTGCACCTGTTTTAATCTATTTCTGTGCATCTTTCAGATTACGTTCGCTCGTGCAAAATGCCAGATTAATGCCCATTGCGAGGTACACTTTAATATATGCAAATAATTTCATAAATTCCTTCAATCTCGTTAGATCGGACACTTTTTTTGTGTCAGAGCCAAAACTTTCTTTGCGAGTATTTTTTTGCCTGTTTCCAAATCGGAATATGCATGATGTTTTTTGTTTAATTTAAATTTATGTCTGGGTAATAAAGCCCGAGTTAATATTCTTCTGCAGACCTTCTAGGTGAGTTCCGGAAGTTTTATGGGGAAAAATACCCCTAAATAACTTCCAGCGCGAGCGTAAGCAGAACATGAAATCAGAATATCCACGAGGGTTAATCAGAACATATTACTACACATTTTTATTCCCTTTGTAAAATGCTTAAGGGGGCATTTTCCTTTGAAATTTATTACCCAAATTTCGTGTACGCGCCAGCAGGATTTCCCAGGATCCGCCCTTCGCTATGCAGGACAACGGCCTGTCCAATTTAAAATCCTAATTCGTTTAATCGATAGGTAAATATACTGGGCGTTCGCTATGCCCCGCGCCCGAGAATATTGAAAGAAATTTCCCCGAACGTGGGCCTGGAAACTATTTGTTGCCGAAATGGAGGGTGTTAAGATCTTCGCTTTACAGCTCGTAGAGTTCCAGCGTGCGTTATTATATTTTTACGGCCGCCGTTCACGACAATGGCCCGTAAAGTTGCCGCAACGTCCGTCGCCCATGGCGACGGGGCGTAAATAGAAAACAACGTCTTTACTACTACATTTGAGAACATTCGTAATATGACGTCTAAGTTATTGCCGGTAATCCACGGGGCGATGACGGTTTTCTTCGTCAGACCCTCGTGTATTTTTCCAGACGAATTTTGCCCCAAAGCGACCATCTTTCAATTCGAACCGGGACGTCGTGCCCCGCAAGTGCTTATGAGCGACACCCCCCAAATTCCAAGCATTTTCGGCAGCGAATTTTAGCATTATCCAGACCCACGGCCGGCATGCTTACATCAGCATATGTCAACTCGCAATCGTAGTTTAATAAAAACTATTAAATATTCTTTAGCGATTCCTGGGAAATAAGCTGGATATTTGAAACTCTTGAAGTATGAAACCCTACCCGTCATGGCTAGCATTAAAAACGCCCCCCTCGTTTGCTCTACCAATTAAGTAATAAATTCCGAAACCATTATTAAATGATTAATTGCCAATATTAATGGTTTTCTTTAAGCTAATTAAGTAGCAGTCTAGTCTCGACGTTCTAAAACTTAACTGGCTTTAAAAGTCGATACTCTTAATGCCATTATAATATTTCGCTTCAGGGCTGAATTATAAATAAAGGCTGTAACGTTTAATATCTGCCAGAGTTTAAGTAGAAGGAAGAAGTATCAGTTACGCCACCTGGCAGTTCTCTTGCATATTATTTAGTGCAGTTTCTTATGCGAAAAGATCGATATAGTGGTCTTGGGCAGTGTTCCTGAACGTTTAAAACTCTTAGTCCTACGGTTGATTGGCTTTTTCAGCTGTACGCAACGCGGTGTTTTAACGATTTATTTTACCAACCACCTAAGTGCAAAAATCGCCACGAATTAACGAGACACCAGAAAGCTGCACGAAACAGTGGGGCCTCGGAACGTCTAAGTTGAAAGAACCACGGAGGAAACACGATTTTCCGTGCCACGGCTTCTGCCATTAGACTTTTGTATGGGGGTGTAATTCCACACGTTCTTTAACTTTGGTTGGTGGCGCGGGCACGACGAAGGCGAATTATGTGACAGACGCATTTTTGATCTGTATGAGCTAAAAAAACTAAAACACAAAAGCGTCGAACGTCACTGTCACCCACGTCAAAAGTGTCAATTTGAAGTTGACGTTTGCGTCAAAGGTGTCAATTTAAAATTGTCATTTACGTCACATGTCATTTAGCGATTGTTGAAGTTGCCCGAGAGAAAGCTCCAGGCAAATTCAATATGACACACCGGGCCGCTTCGCCCCGTATAATCTATTAGTGATCTACGGATTTCTCGCAGCTTTCCCGCCCGTGACACCAAAAAACCGACTTTTACCCAAAGCCGAGTAAGCACTTTTACTCGGAATGGTCCATTTTTCCACAAAAGTATCGTGTTTTATCCCTCAAAATCCATGTTTTCAACTTGACCTTTTGATAGAGCTATTCACTTCCAAATATAGATTAATCAAGCTGTCTGCAAACGAAAGTAAAAACATCAATTTTGTTTACTTCTTTTACACGTTAGAGCCTTTGCCAAAGTATTGCTCTATTCTCGTGTCTAAGAATAGATTTTGGTTTGGACATTATCCAAAACGTTAAGAAAGGACTCGCACGAAACCCTTGAGGAAGTTTTGATTTCGATTCATTTATCTTTTCCGACTTCAAATGTAAATTCGTAATGTGCCAAAAGGTTAGCTTGCATTATAAAGATGTTTGTTTCTCGAAATGTCTTTAGCGTGCTTTGGGGTAAATATATACCGGGTGTCACCCGAATACATCTGCCCTGAAACGCTCTTAACGATGTTTGTTCGGGTTTCGATATAAATGAGGGCGAAGTGAAAAAACCAAACAAAAATTCACATCGGAACCCTTTTTACACATCGAAACATTTAGCCGCAATGAAACAGGTTTATGGTTGTTGTTTATGTTTCTCCAGGCAAACATTTAAACTTTTCAGTTAAATATTTGTTAAATTTACAATTAGCCGTTTCGTTCTCGAAATCGCGGTTTGATTAAGGTTGTTCCGCCAGGAATCGTATAAAGGGTATCTGCTCCTGGAGGTCAACTACGGAGACCTCCGCAAACATAAAAGAGCGGTTAAAGTGGGGTAAAATTGGGCAATTTGGGGTTCGAAAATCTGCCATGTAAAGTTTGGAAAGTCCTGATGGCTCTCAGAGTACATAGGAAAAATTGAAATGTTGGGAAAAAGGTGTTTATTTTTCCCTCAGCTTCCTTGGCGCTAAAACTCAAAATTACTGACACTTGATCAGTGCAATTTCCCACCTTCTACGTCACACCGATACCATATTTGAAATCCGACGTTTCGATTTTCGGCCACCATCACCAACTTCGGTTTTTCTTATGGGCGCCATCTTGGATTTTCACATTTCCTTTCCGATTACGATTTAGTATCGCGTGTTGTGATTAAGCCTTGTAATTCGATAGAAATATGAGAAATCCTCGTTGGCCAGCACGTTGACCGGATCTGTCCCCATTCGACTCGTGAGGATTTTTTACACTTCCGCCAAACTGCCAGACTGAACCTCAACCTGTGACAGTCCGTCGCGCTCAGAAAAAGAAGCTGCACCCAAAAACGTGAAAATCCAAGATGGCGCCGGTAAGCAAAAACAAAGTTGATGGTGGTTGCCGGAATTCGAAACGTCGGGTTTGAAGTATTGCAACGCCGCGTTGCGGCAGAGGAAAAATTCCACTATTGAACTGTCAACTCTTTTGAATCGCCCGATGAAACAAAGAGGAGAAAAAATAAAAACCTCCCGAAGCCAGCGCGATTCAATCGACCCCGTATCTGTCACGGTTACCCCATGATTGAGCTCCAAAAAATGTTACTCTGCATCAGGTGGGAAATGAAATAACTGACAGAATAATGCAAACTTTATGCTTTAAACGGTCAATAGAGATATGTTCATTGTGATAGAACAAACGATACACATGTTGTAATGGTCAATAAAAAAGGAGCAAGACCCATTAGCGAAGTAAAAGCAATTTCAGCCCTTTTAAAGCTAATAAAAACATACAACTAATGAGACCTCGCCTTGCGCTGCCCCACCAAATCAGTTTTATATGTCTTCCGCACGAAACCAACGAGGCAGCATTAATGAAAGTAAGGAGGAAATGAATATTTATATTTTTTCCTTCGATTTGATAGATGCGGAAATCTACACCTTACAGTTTGGGCTAGTACGTACTTCCACACTACGCTAAATACACAGTACGAGTGTAAGAGCGCGTATCGTTCGCAGTACAAATCACTGATCTGTCATGTGGCGCATTCGCCATTTTGTCATTTTCCTGCGACGATCCGAATGTTTCGTGTACGATTTAAATATTAAGGGTGCCAGCGCCGTTTCGTCACCATCTGAAGTGGCAAAATTTATCATTGTCTGGGATATCAGTAAATCAGAATAGAACGAGGCGCCATTCCAAAAAACAAATAAAAGGAAGATTTGACTGCAGAACTTAATGATAGGCAAACATGGAATGACACGACTTCATGCCAATCTGCGACTGAAAAATGTCGTCGTTTCAAGGGTTTAAAGTTAAATTGCTCCAGGTCACATCCGGATAGACCTTAAAGGCTTTGCCCTAAAGTCGTTATTGCTCGTAAAGCAACATAATCAGTTGGGGTCGAACTTATTTATAGATGCTAAGAATAGCTAGATATAAATCCTGCACGAAAACGGGATAAAAACAACCCATTTGTTAAGAGATATTATTTGTTTCGGGAGGCTTTTATAGTAATGAAATAAATGCTTTTGTATTTTCAGGGTATATAACGGAAAACGAAATTTAGAGTTATATGGAAATTCGACCCTAAAAAAACTCTCGGCTTTAAATCTCGAATATTGACCAAACGGCGATTTCGCTCCACATATTTATTATTACATATTTGCATCGAAATTGTTTCTTTGTGTTGAGGAGTGCGTGCCCCCGCAGTCCTCAAGGGAATTCCGCCTTGTAGGACACCTAGGTAATTGCCCGAATGTGATCAACCAGTGAAGAATTTTGGAACATCCCCAATCGCTTCCCTTTTAGGGGCGCATTTCATATTTGGGAACTTTCAGCCCTATAACGTCGCCTCTGCGATGTTCCCAAATTTGCATGTCATGCAGAACCGAACCAGATGCCTGTGTGGATTACGAGTTTTTCGACGGGACAAAGCACAATAATTATTGTGAATGGGACAAGCGAATGATAAATTAGTGTAAGCCTGATGGTATTGAAGATATTTATTGGTCGTGTTGTCGTAAATGACTTGATTACCTAAATAAACGAGGGAGATGGGCCATGCAGATTCTGCCGCTCGCTTACGCTACGCGTGGTTTTTGACGTGGGCATTTGAGTCAGTTGAAAAAGTATTATTTAGGAAAATTACTACCAACACCACGTTATTCGGTCGAAAAACATCATATTCCTTTTTTTTTTGTAAATAAAAGTCTGGATCTAGCTTTGAAGTCAGATTCTAACTTCAAAGTCAAATTCTGACTTAAAAGTCAAATTCAGACTTCAAAGTCAAATTCATACTTCAAAGTCAAATTCCGACTTCAAAGTCAAATTCCGACGTCAAAGGCAAATTCTTACTTCAAAGTTAGATTTTGACCGCAAAGTCAGATTAGTTCAGGTTGGGGTGCTACTCGGGATATCCGTTCCTTGACGCCCTGTATAGCCTACGAATTAACCTGAACTAACCATGATGTTCGGATTCAGCTCTGTTAAGGCCAGTTGCTGGCAACTTTACCAGAAACACAACATCCATGGAAAATTCAAAGTGGAAACAACGCATTGGTCAGTTCTTCCTGGGTTTCCACGGAGACGATCTCCCAGGTAATGTTGCCAGCACCCTGGCCGAGTGGCCTCAGTGACTTATCTCCCAGACTACACCCGGTTTGCCTCTCGCGCATATAATAAGCATTCGCAGGAATTCCGATCATGCGAACATCCCTTTCGGTCGGAACGCGGTCCGACCCGGTCCTGCTCCCATGCAGAACAAAAGCCAAATTGGAAATATTAATCTTCTAAACCAGATTAATTTCAGTCCATTTTGCTCACGCAGCTCTCTTTTCAATTGCAACCGAGTATACGGAAAATGATTACATTTTTAAGTTATATACTATATAGGCTTGAGGCAGCTATAAATAGGATCGCTGAGTACAATATATCTTCCCCAAAATATAATGGAGTTTCATGAGCCGAAACGATGAAGTTTCCTGAGATATTAATATTAAAGCGAAGTGACATTTTAAATTCCATCCTATTGAAACATAATTTACGGTCTCACATATTTTAATATCGAATTCGTGGCTATAAATTATGTATGGAAATACAATATTCCATACTAGGCAGCGCTGAAATGTGGGTCGCATTCTGCCATCGCAAATAGCTGGGAAAGCGAATATTCAGATTGCAGTTCCAATTAGCGAAATCCGAAAAAATCATATTAAGACCGCAAAACGGGCGGACGAGGGGGGGCGGATGGGTGGGGGGGGGGGGGCAGAGCCTTTCTAGCCGTGCACGTGGGCGCGTGGCAAGAAGGAGATGTCTCCGTAAGAGACAGGTCCGATTTCTCGTGCTGAGCTGCTATTTGAGCGCTGAGCTTCAGAGCGATTTGGGACAAGAGTTTCGCAACACTCAATCCTTCATATTTACGTTTAATTTTCGAGACAAAGGAGAGAAGGAGAGAGAGAGGGAAAGAGAGTGTCGCTGTGCGGCGGCAAAGACTCCCGCGGAGTTTTCCTTTGAGCGACCGAAACCTCAACACACGGAGGAGAGGAGGACCGTCGGCACGCAATGGCTACGTGGAGGGAGGCGCAAAAAACTACTTTCACTCAAAGAGCAAACTAAAATAGATAAGTTTGTCTAGACGGCAAGTCTGGAACGGAATAAAAATGCTCACTTTAGCCATTGTCACGTAAATATCCACTTTATGAAATATTTTCGCTCTGGGTCCCGGAACACAGCAAACTTCCAAGTTGCGCCGCTACGTGATGATATTCTTTCCGATAAATATGTTACAAGTCACGTCGGGGAAATTTTACAAAATGCGGAATATTCTCTCGTCTCAACACCGTTTTCCAGTTTGTTATATGTGTCAACACGCTTATGCAATCCCCTCTCGGAATAAACTTTCTGGTGTAGAGAAAAAAAACCGAGTACGGCCCTATAAAACCGCTATTTGTGATGGTGTAATGACACAGTTAGTGCGACGACTAAATCCTCAGTCGAAGAAAGTTTCGTGGAGTCGCTGTACCTCCGATACTAAAACTTCCCATAAAAATGAGTCCTAAACAACCTTCACGACCCTGCTTTAACTAATATAAAGGTCTACATAAATGGCCCCTCTTAAGTCATAAGGAGAAAATTTATGGCCCTTTGCTCTTCCTCAAAAGAGGTGATGGGATAAACGCCAACATTGGCCTCATGGCCCGTGGTCGCGCACGTATTGGGGCTATAGATAAAATAGAATTTATTCGTCGCTCAAGAATATACGGTTTTGAACTTTGAGGAGTTCCAATTAGCTTCGAAGGTAATCGAAAAAGGCGGAAATGTTGGATTTTTTCCTCGGCCAATTTCGCGATATACCGCAAAGCAATTCGCTCTGCATCGGTGCAGCTTTTCCTCTTCGCCAACTTGGCGATGTCAAATTTAAAACCCGACGTTTCGATTTTGAACGACCATCCCCAACTTTGTTTTCTCTCATGAGCGCCATCTGAGATTTTCACATTTTTGAATTCAGCTTCTCTTTCCGATTACGCGGATATATCACTTGTTGAGGTTAGGTCCCGCAGCTTGGCGGAAATACAAAAAATCTTCATCGGTCTATTGAGGAAAAATCTGGCGAGCGTGCCGGCCAAGGAAGACTCATGAAATTTCCACCGATCTACAGGAGTGCGCTTTAACGTACGACGCATCACGGTGATCGCACCACGAGCTGCATTCAAAAACGTGCTCTATGCATGATAAAATTCATGCAGAAGTATACTGTGTGACATAGAAAAGAGGACACCCCGTGAAAATGGGTGTATTTAAATAATTTTCGGTATGCATCTTTACACATAGGAACGCAAAAAGCGATTAAACTTTCAGTGATGTTTATCAATATATTTGCGAATGATCAGGAATTTTATTTTTTTTATTATGAAAATTTCAATAAAATATCAACAATACGACTGCAAAATACCCTTTGATGGTATATAATGCGCTCAAAAAGTGCTTTTATATTGATCAAATATGCCCTGAGGCAGAACGGAGCGAAATGTTCATCAATTGAGCGAGTTTAAGAGAGGTCGAATGGTGGGTCTACGAGAGGGTGGTCGTATAAGGAAATCGCCACTAGATTGAACCGCAGTGCAAACACTATAGTGAAATGCTGTCAGGCATGGTTCCAAGAACACCAAACAGGCAGAAAGAGAGGTACTGAACGATTCCTACTACAGAACGTCAAAATCAGCGCCCTCGAATTACGGCCCCAAGAGATGGGTTCGTCTCGTCGAGAACGTCGGCGGATCAGTGGTTTGCTGAATATGGAAGACCCATTGGGATTCCAACCATTTATCGCCGGGGGAGAGGACTTTTGGACACATTTCCTACCGTCTCCATCTTGTGTTACTCCTCACTTTAAATCATCGTCAAATTCGACTGCAGTGATGCAGAGAACGTATACATTGAAATCTGGAATGGGATAATACCGTGTTTAGTGACGAATCCAGATTCTGTTTGGGTATGCGTTGTGGTCGGGCAAGAGTAAGAAGAAGCCAAGATCCCCCAATTTACCAATACAGAAGCATGTCGAACAGAGTGTTGAGGTGCTATTGCATACGCAGCAGGTCACCTTTATTTTTCATTTGAGACAGTGTGACAGCTCAACGATACATGCGAGAAGTCCTGGAACCTCAAGTCGTGCCTTATCTGGAAACTCTTGTCAATCCAGTTTGCAGGCAAGACAATGCGCGACCATATGGGGCTAGAGTGACCACGGACGTCTTTCAACAAAATTCAATCAATTTGCTACCTTCGTCACCTCGATTTCCAGACCTCTCACTGATTGAACCTGAACTAACCTGAACATGTATGTGATATTGCAGGTAGAAGGTTGCATAATTTGCCCCATCCCCAACAAACCCCAGCGACGCTATGTCATGCCGTCCAAGTAGCTCGGAATGAGATCCCCCAAGAGAACATCAATCACCTCATTAGATCCACGCCTAGACGTCTATAGGAATGTATAAGACACCGCGGAGGACCGAAAAATTATTATTATTATTTTTTTGAACAATTAAATTAGTTTAGTTTGTTAGTGAAGTACTTGTTTCAGCGTGAGAAACACACATACCAAAAATTGTTTGAATAAAACTATTTTTACGGGGTGTTCTCTTTTCCACGTGACGCAGTATAATAAGCTAATGGGTCCAGATCTGGTGGGCGTGCAGGCCAAACAGGATTTTTGATATTTTCACCCAACAGGAAGAACGAACCGCAACATGTGACACATCAAATTGGTCGGGAAGAAAATGACAATCCAGAAATGTGAAAATCCGATGTGGCGTCCGTAAGAAAAAACAAAGTTGATTGTGGTTGTCGAAAATGCAAACATCAGATCTCAAACATGGCATGGCTGCGTTGCAAAGCAGAAAAAGTTGCGCTAATGAACTATGAATCATTTCAAATTCCCTCTATAAATAAACTGAATGAAAATAAAAAGAATTGTAGAAAATTTCAGCTTCTCTCCATTAACTCCTTACTTATGTTAAACGGGACCTCCCGTGCATAATTGCATTTTTACATCGTTGGATTCCCTTACTTAAATTTAATATCTCGTGTTGAATCGATAATGGGATTAATATTCGCCCATTTCGTCAGTGTTGAATCTAATGATATCGGGAAAGGATTTGTTTGTGCCATTAGAGCAGCGGAGGTTTGGCATTAGCATTGCAAATGAAACGCGATTCTTTTATCTTATAACGATACACATGTGCTCGGAACGGATATTCGGTTATATGGAACATGCTCAGGTAATATACAAGGTAAACATAAGTCGCACACTTACGGGCACATTCCTTGGGTCAGCATAAGGAAGCGAGTTGCTTTAAACATACAGGGTGCACGTTTCTGGAGCTCAGCCATTGGGGCCTCGGTAACGGTAAACGACGCGAGGTCCATCAAGTTCGGTCAAATTTGCGCATTTTCAAGTTCGCGAGTGTTTGATGATGTTATGAGGTTCGCGGCCGAGAATGCAACTCCCGTAGAAAAATCACATTCCCGGTCGAGTGGGCTCGGCCGAAAACTCACGTTCCCGGCTTTCTCGGCTGGGCACATCGCAGCTTTCCCACTAGTCCTAGAAATTTGACGTTCCAGTAGCTCGCCCAACTCGGTTGATTTGAAAAAGAGCGAATTACGTACCTTATTAGGAAACAAATTTTATTGCAAATTTAGCGTAGCACATGATCCACCCCCATAATAGTTTGGATTTTGTGTGAGGCTATGTGGTTCGTTATGGTCCCGTAGAAGGTAAGTTATGGTCTCCCATAAAAACGTTACGGTCTCCTAGACGTTTGCCAAAATTGCTCGTAAAAACACCGTCCCATCAAGTTTTACAATCGAAAACAAGTCATTTGATAGTTCTTTTAAAGCTTTCGCAGGACAAATCGCATTAAAAAACGCGAACAAGCGTTAATTCCATCTAATTTACTGGGGGTCCGCCACTTACGATTGTGAAAAAAACTACAATGGTTTCATGCATGGGAAATTTAACGACAGAATTCGTGCCTCATAGAGCTTTATGGTCTGTCTCGTTTTGTACCAAATTTTTACGTGTGCCAGCTCTACGTAATCGTCTGTTCGCAAAACGAAATGAGGAAAAAACGGATCTGCGGTGGCAGTTTATTACGCATCGGGGTAAAACTCGCCCTCTCATCATGCTGTTAAAATTACTTCTTCGAAGTCATTTAATCCGAGTTTCCCTGGGAAATGAAAAAGCGAAAAAAAGTTAAACTAATAGAATGTGGTGTCGAAGAGCGGCCATTAAAAAATTCCCGGACGAGGCAGGAGTTTCAATTTATTAACCCGTAAAACATGTTTTATCAATAAATCCTTCACCTGTCTTACGTACCCGCGCCAATATCTGCCGCATTATAAAAATCCGGCTATATCGGAGAAGAGAGAGGGCCAGCCGGCATAGAGATAGTGAAACTGTCCGTACTAATCTTTGATTCATCGAAATTAATGCCATCTCCGCATCAGTTCCAAAAAATGAACTGACGTGCGGTAGAGTTCCATCATCGCATGCCGTGCGTTAGCGCGCCACTTGCGCCGTGAGCTAAGCAGCAATGTGTTACTGGCCGCAGCGCGCGAACCGCCGGAGCTTCTCCGGCTTGGCGCACGCCCTACTCACACGTTGATCCCCCCAGTCTTCCGAGGTATCGAAATGATTGCGGTCCTCATATGTGACTTTCTACGGAGGGCGCCCCAAAGGCGCTCGATGGAATTCAAATCGGGGCGGCAAGCTGGCCATTCCAATATCTTCAAAGGTGATTCCCCTCAATACGCGCAATATCGGGTCTGCCTTTGGATTTTACGTGTGGCCCCATTGAAATCGCTCCCGAAAGCTGATTTTATAGCGGAATGACAAACACGACCCTCATAAATAGCCAGGATTTCGCCTAATTCGGGAAAATACGTTCGGCCCGGCATGACCTACAAAAATAAGCTCACGGAATTCCGGGACTTGTGAATAAAAAAGCCCGGTGAGCAGTCAAAACCCCCTTTATCAATCCGGACATCGAGGAGAGCACGGCATAGAAATTCAGGGCGCTTTGATAAAAAAAAAGTGCCCAGCCTGAAAATGCTTTCGGCCTTAGTACTGGCAATGGGTATTCATTAGGGCCGAGTTCAGCCCCATAATTTATTAGCGCGAAATTGGAGATATATTATTTTTCGATCTCATTGGCCTATGTGGGGGGTAATATTCGCACGGCCGAGGCAATGTTAGAAAGTCTCTGCCGGACGGATTTTCCACGGGGTGGGGAAAAACTGGAAACTGCTGAAACCGGGTCGGAAATCGAAGCGGAAATATTTGAATCGAAATCCCGCGGTGAGGCGCGTGGCGGATGACTGACAAAATAAAATGAGAATAATGAAAATAAAAATAAAGAGAAAAATATTAAAAAAAATAATTTAAAAAACAATTTAAAAGAAATAATAAAAGGAAATAAAAAGTAATGAGCAGAATTTTAAGAAATAAAAAATAATTGTACCTAAAAAAACAATTAATTAATAATAAATAAAATAAATGTTAGTTCCTAGACGACGAGCTTTCGAAGCTCTTATTCACTGAGTGGGGCAACACGTTAAGCAGACTTAAACGCACTTTAGCATTGTGTGGTGAATTCACGACATCGGATCGATACATTACAACGACCTCCTCGGTGGTGTCGATAAACATTTTACGAAATTATCACCCTCTTATATCACCCTCGAAAAAGATTTTCCAACATAGTTCGTAAACTTCATCATTTATTTATCATTTCTGGTGTTTTCGTATTAGAATTTTCCCTCTACTTTGTGCAAAACAACGATTTAAAACGGTGACCGGCTGTCTCGAGTCGGAAATTTGAAGGAAAGAAAGAAAATGGAGTTCGAAGTTGGGCAATATTGTCTCCATCGTTGAAGTTCATGCATTGGACGAAATGCTTGGAATTTATGGATATTCTGTGTGTGTGTGTGTGTGTGTGTGTGGGTGTATGTGTGTGTTAACTTCATAAAGTGGGTCCCAAAGGAACAATCAAAGAACGGTGTGAATACGATCGACAGAACATGCTTTTACATATACTTTCATATATGGCTTAATACAAATTGTCCGTAAATTCCCTTGTTAAATTTCAAAAAACGATGAAATGGCTATTTTCGTACCAAGGGTACAAAAGCAGGGGCGTAAAGCTGGCGCCCCCGCTGAAAGTTCCGGCCAGAGATGCGCGAGGGTGCTGGTCACACGAGGCCTGTAAGAGTTTTACATCCAAGGGAACAAAAGTCGACTTGGAAATGTCCCTTGGAAGCTGCAAATGTTTCCTCAATTAACCGATATCCCAACTCCGCCAATTCCCGAGATCCCGGTGCCGAGCAACGACGCAAACTCGCTCTGTATATAACAGTTGGTAGATATTGCGTTGGGGTTAAATTTACGACATATTAACTGACCAATTATTAATTTACTGTTGGCGATGGCATCAAGCTGGTTTCCATAGAAACCAAGAATCTGACCAATACGCCCCGGCTCTATTTCAACATTTCTATGCAAATACTCTTGTAATTTAAAACTGAGAGCACCTTAATAATTTTATCCGACAGCTTGTAATGCCGTTAAAACTGAAAATTTGGGGTCAAACAATCATGGAAGCGCCAGCCTGAATATATTGAACGCGGGCGCGAAGCGCCCCCCAGCCTCGTAGGGCACGAAGGGCACAACCCGACTTCTTTGTCTTGTCTGATAAGATCCTAAATATCTGAACCAGTGTTAATTTTTCTTGCACTTAAAGATTTGTTCTGCCCCAAAACTTCACAAGGGTCCTTTTGGAGCCGTTCGTCCCCACCTCTTGGACAAATTTATTTATTCTAAAATAAATTTCTCCATTAAACGAAACTTACCAGAGCTTGAAATAGGTCATTAGTGGTTAGTCACGTCCTGATACCCAACATTCTGTTGGGATTCGGCATTTGCATTTTGAACATTCCTCTATTGGAAGGTCAATGATATATTTTTGCAGCATTGTTGTCTATAGGCCGATTGCGTAGCGCACCTTTCAAATGATTTTTCTTGGATAGAGACAATGAAAAGGTTCGTGTAAATACGTCAGGAATCCCCGAGTTTCAGAAATGCAGTTTAGAAAGAAATTCACTTTTTTTTTTTTTTTTTTTTTTTTTTTTTTGTAATGCCTGTGGGCGCCATCTTGGACCTTCACAGTTTCGAATTCGGCTTTTTTCCCGACCACGACGATCCATGACGTGGTGAAATCCAGTCTTGCGATTAGGTGGCAACGTTGAAAATCCCGTTTGGCCTGCACGTCCGCCGGATTTTTCCCCGTTAGACTATCATTTATGGGAACTTTTAATACTTCCACCAAGCTTCAAGACCGAAAAGCTTGCCGAAAATCGAAACGTCGGATGTTAAATATGACATGACCACACTGTGCCTGGTGTCTTTCACGGTTGCCGAGATCCCCATGGATGAGCTCCAGAACCGGATGCTATATATCATCTGCGAGCACTCGTAAAAAGGAAGAAGAGAACTTCCGAACCTCAAGACATAGCAGATAAGGGCCATTATTGGACTTTAAAAGATCTTATGAAATTGCATTTGCAACGCTGAAATCGACCATTTCTGAATATACCACTGCAATTTTCCAATTAGGAAATAAAATTTCCATGGAAAAGGGCTTGAATGCAAAATGAGGGAATGCCAAATTTTATAACCGACATATTATCACGAGAGCTTGGATTTTCTGCTTGAAACCTTGTGAATTAAAGGAAATTTTAATTTCGACGATGAATTCGGCACATTTTAAATCTGAACTTGAATCATTAGTAAGCACCTCTCCGATTACCACATCGCACATCATGATCAGCGGTTAAACCTTTCTTTTACCTATGAATGCCCGTCATTATTTACTATTCCGTTGTAACAGCAAACAATAAAAATCAATGAAACAACCTCTACATTGCTTCAGTGTGTGCCTTCCATGACGTTGCATTGAACAGTCGGATAGAAACTGCATTCAGTTTAATCAAACAAACTAGTTTAATAATAGAGCAAACATATTGGCCTAATTAGTGTTAGTGATTGGTATTCCATTATATGTAGAGGGTTACGTTTAACGAACTGGAATTCTGTGGTGGTTGTGGTGCATCAAGAAAATGAGCATTAGATTTATTTTTCATACGTACTCACTAACATTTGCGCAGTTGAATTCATCGATTAATCGCGGGATAAATCGCTTCAGGTGTACGTGAATTGCGGTTGCAGATTGTTTTAATGCGCGCATCCGCCATTTTGTCGTTATCGGAGGATGGCGAGGGCGAGATAATTTTTTTCAGCGGAATGCTAGAGAGACTCGCGGACGACTTAAATCTGGGTAGTGCCTTCGCCACGTCGTCACCGAACGAAGTGGCAAAATTTATTATTATCAGTCGTAGATGTCTGTCAAAACACCGTGCAATTCCACCTTAATACCGGCCCGTCGTCCGCCCGGGTCGACTGTGCCGATTCAGTTTCAGGACTTTAACGTTTTCCTGGATAAAATTCTTCCAGCAAGTAGTCAGTCAATTTTCCCTAAACAAACGAGTGACGGGATCGTAGAAAATCCATCCCAATCACCACCGACTGCTTTAAAGATAAATAATTCAATCCCACCTGCGTCATGTGAGGGCTGGTACATCTGAGACGCCCTTCGCATTCGATCTAATGCGATTATCGTACTTGTGACATAAATAAATCTACGGGTCGATCGCGTGCTTTAAGACGGCTCACGAAACTTCTAAAATGCAGTATATCATTGTTTTCATCTTCAATGTTCTTTTTGAGAATGCGATTTATGGCCAGACGTAATACGGCAGGGTGGGGTTAGACGATAAAATCATACATTATAGCACTGAAAATAAATAAATAAACAGTCAAAGTTTTTACGAACGTCCAAATGATAACTTTGCAAGTACCGGCAGGAATCTACAGGGCGAATCCGTCCCGATTATTGGAGAAGATTACTGAGAAGGGATCGCGGAAACTGGCGGAGTTTCGAAGGGCGTTAAGAGTAATTTAGAGGGGTGGAATGTTCGCGCAGAAGGTGGATTAGCAGATGTCGAACGTCCAGAGCAAGACGGACGGCTGGTTTGCACAGGGGATTGTAGCCTGCGACGATCCCCCAATAAAGTAACGTCCGACATTCCTCCTGGAGGCCCAAAGATGTCGTCAATATTAATTGGAAAGCCTTCGGGAGCTCTTCAAGAGAATATCTGAGAAATTTTCGGCGATGCTTTGAGGGTCTCTGCATTGTATGCTGGAGGAGAGATGGGCGAATTGGAGTCTGGACTCGCCCGGACCGGCTTAGTGGGCGACTACCGGCGGTTCCACGTGGCCGCCGCCAAGGAGGAGTGCGACTTCGATGAGGAGGAAGAGGCCCACAAGGTGGAAATTGCGGTTAGTGAGACGCCACTCTCAGTTGCAGTTCGAATTTGTATTTATCGTGTCAAGGAGCCCCCGGACGCAATTTTTTTTTTGGCTAATTAATTTCAGATATATTTTTACCATTGCAGTTCGTGCGATAGCCCCGATGAATCGTCGATATTCGTACATACAGGGTTGACGAGAGTATATTTTCCTTGGGGATCTCAACTTTCCGGAATATGAGTATTTGCCTACTTAAATACGGTGAGGAACGTTAATAACAGTCTTAAATATATCCTACTAAATTTATCCTTAAAAGGTTGGCACACGCAAGGGCTAAATCAAGGGATTTAAACAGCATAAGCTTATATTTAATTTTCCGCTAGGCACTATTTCGTTCCTGTGGGCTCAAGTAAATTACAAATGGGAAATGCCTAAGCTTGAGTTTCCGATTTCTTCCTTTACCAGGAAGCAAACTTCCGGTTTCTATTGAATTTCATGCTTAAAAATAATTGGCTCGACCATTAAAGGCCGAGATACTCTAATTTGATGGAATTCGGTTAGATACCTTGTGGATGATCGAAATTTAAATAAAACGACTTTGTCAATTTCCGAACAGGCGAATGCGACAGTTCTGTTAACGGGCGGAAGGTTAATTGATGCACATAAATTACCCACAACATGTTACCTACAGCATAAAAAAAAAAAAAAAAATTCGAGGTCGGCCGAATTGGGGCAAAGGGGAGAAGTTTGGACTCCAAGAAAATGCCGTTTGAAAATTTAAACAAGTTCAATATATTTCAGAGTGACTCTACGAAATGCGACAGTTTGGAAAAAAGTTTTCATTCTTCCCTCGGCGGGGTAATTCGAAACTATCCACTCTGCATTAGTGCGACTTTTCCCCCTCTGCGACATAGCGATGCCACATTTGAACTCCGAGATTTCGATTTTCAGCATTCACGATCAACTTTGTTTTTTTCTTATTGGCGCCATCTTGGACTTTGCCATTTTTGAATTGCGCTTTATTTTCTGATTAATGTGACGTATCACACGTGCCGGTTCCCCCTTCGCGTTTGGTGGAAATGGCGAAAATCCTGTTCGGCCTGCACGCTCGCCAGATCTGGCCCCACTCGCCTATTGCTTATGCATGAACTTTAACGCGCATAGAGGACGTTTTATTAGAAATTTACCGACCTTGTATTCCTTTATCGTTCTTCGGCATTGTCTTGGATATCTGACAATAAACCCGACTTTAACTTGGAGCCGTTAAAATTTTTGTTCGCCGCGACAAGGAAGTTTTAATCTTCCAGCTTTCTGAACGAAGAAGTATAGAACTAACTCCACATCTAGTCTAGAGCATTAACGCCTCAAGAATTCCGGTATTAAATTTAAGTAAAATTAGAATCTTGAAGCGATGTTAAAATTGTTAAAGCGGTTTGGCGAAATGCGGAACAGCATTTACGCATCTATAGCGAATAATCGCAGCGACAAGCGAGGACTATACGAAGCAAATTGGTTTAATAAATCGTCAGTTCTGGAAGCTAAATGAATTTGATCGGTTTGCTGGGGATGTTTTATGTTGTTTTGCCGGTTCTAAGCTGACATCTTAATCGCTCTGTGCCCAACTTCAAATTTATTTTCAATCGATATTTATTTTCAAACCTCCTTAAGTTTGAGATGTGAGCTCTGGAAACGTAATTTTCGATTAATTTTCTAAAGCGAGAACGAAACGACAATTAGGAGTCTTCTACTTTCACAGCGATGACGTCATCGGAGTGGAGCGAAAATAAAACGTATCAACGCCCAATTAGTGTCCCTGTGCATGAAAACTATTCGGGTGCATCATTACTCGCCCATATGAGGGATTATCAACCCGATATAGTTAAATTGGGAATTGCGTATAATGGAGTTCACAAAGCAAACAAGTCAAACCAGGCCGGGTAACAAATAACGTGTGTTAGAACGAAGCGTCAGCACATATGGCTTCACGTCACGTAGCGAGTGAAACACGAATCATCCCCGGTGAAACTGTGACGTTACACAAAATCGAGCTCTTACCGACATACAGTAGGTTCCATTAAATACCAGCATGGGGCGAAACCTTTCGTCTCCCACGGTCCACGCGGATTTGACACTGACACGCGCGCGAAACACCTCACACACGTCGGTTGTCAACGTCATCAATTGCTGCTGCTGTTATTCGCTACCAATGGCCGCGAGACAATTATTGGCCAATTTGACGTTCGACGTTCCATCCGGTTGGTCTGACGGTTTCGCTGGAACTGACAGTTTCGCTGGAACTGTCAGTTTCGCTGGAACTGTCAGTTTCGCTGGAACTGTCAGTTTCGCTGGAACTGTCAGTTTCGCTGGAACTGACAGTGTTTTGACAGCTGTCACAGAAACGGGGATTGTCCTAAAATCGTGGCGTTCGGCTGCGTTTCCAAACGCTAATTCGGCGGAAAAGAAATCTTTGCGAAGATCTCCGCCGCCTGCAGAGGTCTCGAAACGTATTTGCCACGTCTCGCCAAGAGTGAATCAATGCGGCAATTAAATTTGATGAAACGGCAATCGGAATCGAACCGGGAGTTCGATCGCCGTCTCGAAAAGACAATTAAACTTGATAAAAATGGCAATCGACATCGAATCGAGACTTCGACAATCCCGAGTCGGCTCCGAAATTAGGTCATTAGTTTGTCGCCAAAACTAAAATCAAATTGTTCCGTCGCGAAAATTCGGTTTGGCCCTGCTGCAGCTCAAAACGCACGCTTATTTGAGTGCTCATAACTTAGATAATCGTTATGAAATACCGCCTCAAATTGAGCTCACTCTTACTTATTTAGCGTTAAATAAGTAGTCACTCAATTTATCACCGCCCCTTTCACGAGAATCTTTATACGCTTTTGAACCAAAAAAGGACCGAAAAGAGTATCTCGACGAGAAAATATTGTAAATAACGTTTTCGTTTAGAGAAGTTTGTGGCAGGAATGATTGCTTACTTAATCGTAAGTTGCCCCAAGCATGAAAACAGCTTTCCGAGGTATAGAACCGAAAAAGATTCGAAAAGTTTCAAGGTGGATTAATTCCTCTTGTTTCCCTTCGCCTCCGATGTAATCCGCCTCCAAATTGTTGTCATTCGACGGGCAACTTTTAGGGAAAAATACACGAAGAAACTTTCTTTCAAGGCAAAAAAACCCGACCCCCCGTCAATGGCAAGAGTCCTGTGTGTTAAACGATGTCGTTAAGTCACTTAAGGAGATTTGCGACTGAGCGGCATTATTTCAAATCGCAATATCGGAGAATGGGAATTCGGCTAAGTCATGGCAATAAATTACCGCACACCATAACTGAGGCAAGCGGGGTGAAGCCGAAAACGTGGAGAGCCAATTTTAGATCAATATCAAATAGGGCAGTTTGTTCTAGTTAAATATTTAAGCGTTTAAAAAATGGCAAAGCTATTTGCCGAAAGATGATCTACAGGGCGGCCGCGAAAACTGACTTATCGCGAAGGAGGAACAGAGGAAGATTAACTGGCCCCGAAAACCGTTGACGCCGCCCGGAGATTGGGGCAGCAGTAGAGGGGACCTAACACATCGAAAAATGCGCTGAATTGATATACTGGATGAGTATGATGAATAAATATATCGAGTAAACATATTGAATAATCGCAATGAATAAATATATTGAATAAATAAATCCTCGAACAAGAATTGCATTGAACGCGAGTCTGCGAGTTGCGCTCCCCATATTGGTTTTCCTCCATCGGTTCCGATCAATTGATTGATTCAGCTTAGATCTAACTTTGCGAGAAGGTCCTAAAAACTTTGAAAAATATCATTTTTCAAACACCCAACTAATGATAGAAGAAGCGTGAAATTTGAATTTGCTTGCAGGCCTAAGAGGAAGTTTCTCCAAGCTGATAAAAGTTCTCTGGACTAATTTGGAGAGCTTGTTAGTAGTCTGAAGAAATTAGGGTGTAGAGTTTCTAAATTTCGGTGTGATTTCCAGTTTTGTCTATAAACCTTCTTAAATTCGAAGGAATATACAAGGTGAGTTAAAGTTCGCGGCCGTAGCTACGGAGCCGCCTCAGGCAACGGAGCTAGGCGGCTTTTTAGTGTTTTACATGAAGTAGCCGCGTCCTCATCGTGCTATGGGGCGCTCTATATAGCAAACCAGTGCTATTGAACTCCAAGTTTGGGACACCCTGCGCATAAACTTGATACTACTAATTATGAGAAATGTCGTACTACATACCTCCATTTCCCGCCCTCATTTTCCACCCTCATTTCCCGCTCCATTTCCCGCGCTGTTTTAATTAATTTCTAGCATTGCTCCTAACGTACCCACAGGGTTTATGGTTTCTTCTGCTTACTTTGTTCTCCAAAATACGCCGAAAGCTATTAATTGAACTTTTCACTTAATTTGATTAAATTCGTAGATAAATTTCGAAGTCCGCGAAACTTTAAAACCAAAGATAATAAGCCAATCCATGACGTCCAAGAGGAGCTTCCATTAGCTTTATCATGCTTTAACTAAGTTGGGTCATTACTTAGATTGGGCGTTTCAGAAATAGATGAAATCCAGCCGTAGGCACTAAGTAATAAATCTATCGAGGGATTGCGTATGCGTTTTACCTCTCGTAGGGCAACGCTCAACTCCTTAGCTGATAAGTCACATTTGAGGCTCGTTAGAAGGTGACACCCACCACTAGGATTTACAGTCTCTCTAATAGAAACATTCATTATCGACTATTACAATTCCTCTTTAAACAATCCAACTCTCAATTCGTCTTAAAGTACATAATTAGTTCACGAACATCGGCAAACCGTCGAAACCAAATTACACCATTATTGTCAATACGTTCTACGTTGTCGCTTCATGTGTTGACAAAATGGTGAAGGCCCGATTGATATTTGAATCGTTCGAGTTGTTACGTTTCACAAAAGAAATCAAAATGGCGAATGCGCCACACGGAAAACCAACAAATTCTGTATGGAATGCCTCAAATTGACCTCAATACTGGAAAATAAACAAAAATGAAATGTTATTGTGTTCCATGACCCACCTCTTGTTGCGGTGGAATTGCACGCTATTCTCAGTTAAAACTGGAAATAACTTTACGGCATATCTCTATTATGCTCGCGTTCAACTTCGACTCTATCGAAAAAACTCCTAGATTTATCAATGGTCAAACGTTCTGTATTATGCATGAGCTGTTCCACAGCTTTTAACTTCGAAACAAAAACTTGAGTGACCTTTCCAGTTTCCCCATAAATTAATGACCGGCATAATTACCAGGACATTTAGTGTCCAAAACTGACCCGATTACAATAGTTAACAATGGAAAAGCCCTTATCAAAATATGCAGGACATCCTCTGGATATGGTCATCTAATATGACAGAGAAATCTCAATTTTGTACTCTCTCATCTGAAATTGTGGAAAATATGTTTCTAATAATTCCTGCAGATAACCGTAAACCTTCATAATGCTTTGAAACGTGCGTGGGCAATATTGCAAAAGGGAAACGGTCATGATTCGTGATGCAGCCCCAAAGAAAAAAAATCTATAAGGGTTAAATTTGTATAGTGAGCTGGCCAAGGATGTTCCCGATGGGCGTGTATAATTTCTTATTACCTGTGGCGTCCATAATAACACGATTTCGTCAACGGGCAAAAACAAAGCTTTTTTCGTCCGGTGTTATTTACTGAACAAGGATTTGCCGAAAAGGGAAAAAAATAATTATTTAAAACGAATTTAATGAGGAAAATGCGAACAGTCGTGTCTCGGCAGCTGTCGACCTGGATACTTTGATGTGGGTGTGTCAGTTGGGGGATCACAGAATGAAAATTTCATTTCGGAAGGTCGGAATTTGTTTGAAATTTTCATATACCGTTGGTAGAGCCAACAGGCCGGTAATCAGTCTTTATACGAGGCGGCCGCAAACTAAGCGCCCCTACATTTTTCAAAAGCGAATTTTCGAAAATTCGCTGCGGGCTGACGTAGACGTGAACCGTCGGAGGTCTGACACTCGGTTCGACGATATATCGAAGGTTTTGACATTTTTCAAATCCGTCTAATTCGATATTTAAATTCGCCCTGAAATGTTAGGACGAAGTTCGGCATCCGTTGTGTTCGAACTGTACGGGGTGTCCCATTTTCGTTGTAATCGTGGGACGTTATCGGTTATTAGCGAAGATGGAGAGATGCGGTTTTCGCGTCACTTTTTAGTGAAACTAATGACGACGTTGACAGAATTGAAGCAACTGTCTCAGTTTGTTCACTACGGTGCGTTTTTGAAAACATCGTATTTTGGGCCCCGATGTAAGTTGAATATGCATCAAATTATTGGAAATGTAAAAACGGAGTCGAATAAGGCTTTTTACGCGGAATCCAGAGGCGTAGTCAGATTTTATTTTTAATTCATAGTTTTCGAAATATGGGCCAAATTTACGTTTTTTTTTTTTAATGAGACACTGTATATTTTTACCTATACTGACTTCCCTAGTTTTCCGCATCTCAAAATACAAAACTCGATATGGTTATTTCCAATAATAATGTCACAAATTGACACTTTCCGCTAGAATAGTTACTAGAGGCGGCCATGTTTGAAACAAAATAATTATTGATAATTATAATCATCGATGATTATATCAACAGTTAAAATCCGGTTAACAATATACATTATGAAAGAGCTCAACATATAATGTTATTTTGCGAACATGAATGTATTACTAAGAAATCAAATTTACCATTTTTCTTGAACTGCATAACGATCTAAATTGAAGCAAACGTTCAAACTGGCTTCCGTTCATGTCTAACCATGTTTCACATAGTGTCGATATTCCGTTCAAGGCGTTTAAAACTATTACCGGATGTCTCTCTGGATATTGGAAAGTTTCCTCTGCGGCAACGCGTACTCTATCCATATTTTCGTGTTGTCTTCTATAAATCATGTTTTTTAAATGCCCCCATAGAAAGAAGTCTAAGGGTGAAAGATCAGGTGATCTGAGTGGCCAAGTCCGTGCGTCCCTGTTCATTTGTCAGGAAAGTGTTCCTCTAAAAACGCCTTTTGTGTGCCTTGAGTTGCGAGGCGGGGCTCCATCTTGCTGCTAAAATATACCATCTCGTTGAGCAAATGGGGTATCCTCTAACAACTCAGATAATGCGCCTTGCAATATTTCTACACGTCGTGCTGCAGCCAGAGTTGCTTCGAAGATTTCATATTTCAACTCAGTTCCCAGTATGAGGCATGCCACACTAAATCCAAATTGTCCTTGACGATATTTTGAAAAACGCCCTGTAGTGCATAAACTGAGATAGGCGGATCAATTCTGTCAGCGTCATCGTTAGTCTCACTAAAAAGTGACACGGGTTCGCAAACACTGCATCTCTCTTTCCCCCTTCTCTCTGTCTCTCTCTCTCTCTCTCTCTATCTTTGCCAATAACCGAGATATTCCACGATTACAACAAGAATGGAACACCCTGTATTGTCTCTACTGTAAACGCAAAAATAACGATGTTTCAAACTCGATTGTTTATTATACCGAAATTTAGTTGGTTTAGTTGCCTGGTCGGTTGGTACACGTTTTCGGCGCAACCGGTTTAACCAGAAATGCCGAAACCTTTGACGATACGCTTGAAAACAACACGATTATGCCCCAGTTTTAAACTTATTCACTTTTTGGCAAATTATTATAAGTTTTTATCACCTTTATGAGCGTTTAATGGCATAGATTTTATTACTTGACTATATGCCTGGCAGGGGCTGCTGGTACATAAAGCAAAGTAATTGCTATCCCTTTTTGCTTCAGAAAGCATTTCTAGGGATATTCCAGGCAAATCCGCCAACATTTAAGTTTGCTGAATGTTGTAAATGGCCTTAAAGTCTGCTTAGAGGATGTGCAATCTCACGCTTTATCTGTAAAGTACATCAAGCAACATTACCTTTAATAGGTTTCGTGTGAAAGTATCGTGCGAATAGAAAACCCCGGTTCAGTTGTCAAGGATGATACCATGCACGACAGTATTTAAAATAATTAAACTTAAAGAAAGTTGAAATGCCAGACCGCTGCAGCCTGCAATTTAAGGACATTTAAATACTCTGAAAATGTGAACGTAGGAATTTTATTAGGCCCAGTTTGCAGAGGGACATATTTACGGGGGTTTCGGAGTGTAATCTAAGAGAGAAACGCTCTCGAACGAATTGGCCTGCACGTTCACCAGATCTTTCCCCGTTCGATTAATATTTATGAGGATTTTTGATGACGAACGAACTGCGAACCGCGAACCATGAAACTGCTGAAAAGTGCGATGCATCGCTGTAATCGGAAAGAAAAACCAAATTCGAAATTGGGAAAATCCGAAATGGCGCCCTTAACGAAGAACAAAGGTGATGGTGGTTACCGCAAAACGAAACGTCAGGCCTGAAATGTGGCATCGTTACGTTGTAGGGGGGGAAAAGTTGCACCAATGAAGTCAATAGTTTTCAATTACCTCGCTAAGTAAGGTGAGAGAGAAAAATGTTCATCTCGAATTTTTTCCGCTATCTCCAAAGGTCATCAAAAATTTTCAAACATTAAACCGGCACATTTTTGAACTCCAAATTGCGCATTTATTTTTTATCCTTCATCACTGGGATCATCACAATTTGTTCTGGATGGAGGCGTTCATTTATCCAATTTGCATATTTTTTGACTTTGAGCTACCCTAAAGACTTTTGAAGTGAACACGAAATTGCTGTGGTGGCGAAACAATAATACAAAATTAAATTAAGGCCGCAATTAAGAATTCAGAACCTTCTCTTTCCTGTAAATTTTTCTTTTCTTTACAACTTCCAATTTCCTCCGCGCCTTTATTATGCATCTTTGTTCTCAAAATTCTTTATTGTTTTCGGTCTAACTATTTTCCGATGTTTTAATAATTAATAAGTACAAGAAGTGAGCTAAATGTACAGGGTGTTCCCATCTGGAGCGAACGCGTGACTACCTCGATAACCATAGACGATATGAGATCGGTTACTCGACCTCGTAGGCAGATACCGAGTTCCTCGTGGTTCGGCTCCACAAATGAACACCCAGTATTAGTCAATGTAAAGTAAAAAAGTCAGGTATTAATATTCCCAGCATGTAACGGTCGCCAAATCGACCTTCTTGACAATCCCCACTGTAGAATACCGAGAGATGATTTTATGGCCGAAATAAGGTTTCCGTATAACGAGTAAAATAATGGAAGAGTCATGGATAGTTCCCTTATTACTCCGAAGAATATTATTAAGACAAAGATGACAACGCTTTGATTCAAAGAGACTATTAAAGGGCACTCTTCCTACCTTTTGTCGGTCGCTCAACTCCCAAAATGAGCAATTTCCAACTTGTCCACTGATACCTACTTAAAAACTTTGTACAAGCACAAGAGCACGGAACTGAGAGAGTTCACCAACCACCAGCACCCTTATAGGTACTAGCCAGAAATTCGTCACATTTCCGCATTTCCCGATCTATATCGTACCGGTATCGCATGCTCATCGCATGCTTATCGCATGACGGGGGCGTTAAATTTCGACGTTCTTCGCCCAAAAACAACACGTCGACGTATTATTTTCGACGTGCATCGTCGGACTGGCGGCGTCGACGTCGCGGCGCCTCGACACAGGGTGGGACGCCGGTCGTCCCTACCACGGAGCCTTTTTCCTCCGGTCGCACTCAAAGTATGTTCAAAATGTGAAAATTATTTCCAGTGACTGAAGCAGACAGATCTTAACATCCATTTGAGTAGGAGAGGTCTTCAGCTGTGTTAAATGATGTTTTGAGAGGAGACTGGCGTTTTTTTGTTTTGGTTACTCCAGCCGACTTCGATTGGTTTTCTTAATTTACGATTGTGACTTTTTCACATTTCAATTTTCCCATGAATTTAGACTTAATATTGAGATTATTTTCTCTTATTTTTTTTTCTTTTTCTTTTTTTTGGATTAATTTTTTCACTGCCCTTGTTTTACTATTTCAACATATCAGACGTCACTTGTCAGACTGACGCAAACAGTTTTCGGCGGCCATCTTGTTTACCCTTATCGATAGCCGAATTCGCCGTAAGTTCAGGTTATTTTTTTACCAAAACCTGTAAAATTCATTCCCTGCGAAAACGTACCAAACGAAACATGGTACGTCTCTGATTCAGTTACATTTTGTCTCCCCAACTGCTCCATCATTCAATGGGACAGATATTTAATCGCGTTTATTTCCAAGGAGCTTATTTACTCATTTTTTCCCAACCGAGAATGTTTTATATTCCCACGAAACCGCTCAAACCGATCAAAGTAATATACGACTGCTTCTTGTATTCTTGTGTAGTCTTCCTCGAATCCGCCCGAAAATCGATCTCTTTTGCTTAAACTTCCGTTTTCTTAGACTTTTTGAGATAGGTATTAATCTTTCCCTTTTTCCAATTTTTGCGGATTTGAATCAGCCTCGAAATCCCGAGAAGCCCAAATTTAACAGCGACAGTCCGATTAATTGGAATCTCCGCCAGACCAAAGTGATCACGTAGTCCTGCAAACTTTACTCTTATTTGGGTGCCCGAACACACCCTCAGAAATAAGTTCCCATTTCCAGAGAAGCCTGAATTTATTTCCAGATTTTAATCATCAAATTAATGTCTCATTATCGCTCATTAAATAGAAAAGTTCTTGAAGCCTCTAGTGGCATTTTTATGGCTCGTTAAATGATTCGATCGACAATTTTATGAAAACCCCTAGTGGAAATAAGAACCAATCAGAATGGTGTTATTAGGTTTGGGCTCGTTCCCACCATCATTATGGGGCTTTAGAAATTTTTATGTCGGTTCCTGCTATTGCTTACGAAATATCTTGTCAACGTGAAGTTTATATGTGAGACGTTATCCGAATTTGTGATTGCCTTCATTCTGCCAGGGTGGAATCTCGATCAAGGATAAATGACAAAAAAGGGGGCGTCTAGGGTCGCATAGAATGGATCCTCCAGCGTATTTAACTGGATCAGCTCAATAAGCCTGTCGCGTCTCGGTACATCTCGTTTCGATTTAAATTCTTTTCAGATGTTATACCTGCCGAAACAAATAGGACCTATGTCGTATCTTTCACCAGTCACTCATCATTCATTATTATAAAATTTAGGAACCCTGCATAAATGAAAAGCGCGCGTTCCCGTGTGTCATAAGACGTCAGCTTATATTACTCCATAAATCGTATTAAGTAACGCACAGTGTCATCAGCTGTCAGCTCAAACTACTCGTGAAATCGAATTAGTGTCACAAAGTGTCGCTACCTGTCAGCACAAATTACTCGATAAATACGACTGGCGTCAAAAGCGACATAAAAAGTTTCCATTAATAATGGTTTCATTATGCTAAAAATAGAACTTTTTTTAATTATGGCGCTTCCATTTAGATAAGATGTGCCACAATTAAACCACACCGGATTAATATCTACAGTCACACATAAATTATATGGACCACCGCATTGACCAAACCACTCGTTATTAAGGTCCATTTATGTGAAATTTCTCCCGCCTGAGTACACTTCCCATTTCCAGAATATTTCAGAGAGAATGTATCCACCGGGCGATCTAAATTCCGAATTCATCCCTGCGATTCTCGTAATCTTATAAACCTCCTTATTTATGTCCCTTTTTCTTTTTCAGTTAGATGGCCGGATTCACGTGGGCCACTTTGATTACAGCTCCGGAGGGGTTGGTCGCAATATATGTGAGGCCCTAGCCAAATTAGGGTGCCCTTCGCATTTTATATCGGCAGTAGGAGACGATTACCAGGGTGAGATTAATGTAGTTGTTTATAAGAATTTACGTTTCCGCAAAAATCAGGACTTTCACTTAACCCAGGTACGCTTCGTAAAAAAAGACGCCGATCTTTACAGGATGTATGTTCACTGTTAATCAGCTCCATCATAGATTTCCAGCACAACAAACATGAATTTAATTAGAAAGATACACAAAACTTTTTTTACTTTTGAGTAAAAAACATACAAGACGAACCCAAGCGTCCATAAATATGACTCAAATTTTAATTGCTCTTCCCGAGAGCGCCACCAACATACCTAAGTTATAATGCTACTGACTGCGTTTACATCGTTGACAGGTTTACTATTTGTCAACGGGTCGGCTAATGCGGTTGTTTATTGCAAGTGTGCCAAACTGATTATAAATTAAACTATTGTTAAGCATCCAAATTATGGAAGAGGACGATATGCGCTAGTGTTTTACAAAGTTACTGTTTTCATTACTCATCCTATTTCAAGTTAGCAGTTCGATAATATTGTAACACATTTCAAAGAGCTGAAAATGCTTCTAATTCCTCCTAAGATTCTGTGATATTCCACCAAAACGTATTGCTGAGCTTGTCAAGTAACCTGGACTAATAACGGCCAAGAAACGCCCCGACAACGATGCTTTTGGGAAATTAGTACGTGTATATCGTTGGGGCTTACATGGCATTTAAGAGAAAGTTTAAATTGTCATACCCACATCACTCAATAATTCTTAAAAGTATTCGCGACAAACCTAGGCAACGATAAATATGATTCAAAGTTTAATAGTTCTTCCTGAGGGCGCCACAATCACACCTACAATCAGGCTTAAGTTATTAACGTATTGACCGCGTTTACATCGTGGACGTTGCGACCCTTCGTCGATAGATTGTCTCGCTCTGTAATTATTTTGAGACTGTCATAACATAATGTAAATTACCCTGTGGTTTCAGGGCGCATTTTGAAAAAACAAATTCCAAAGCAGTCCCAACATTGTCTCGCAACGTTGCCAGGAGATAACACTGCTCAGTGCATTGTTACCCTGGATAACAAAGGGGATTGTTCATTTCTTATGGGAGATATGCGTATACACGACAGGATATCTGCTGAAATGGTAAGAAGCTTTTGCATACATTGAAATCATTGTAGACCCCTTTAGGAACACTTGAGTTGTTCCCGCAATGCTAAGAAACATAAAATCATACATATACTATTGTGTAAATGTTTTGTATTTTCCTGAAAAAGATTAAAAATGTCATAATTTTTCTCACTAAGACCAGAAAGTTGTCGAGTCTCAAATAATCAATCTGAAAAATTGGAACAGATTATTCGAGTTAAAAAATAAGAATTACATTAATATAAGTATGTAAATTTCTTGTTGTGCTAATTTTCAGATTCAGACTTTCGAGGAAGTGCTTAAATTGGCACCGCTGATAATAATGGATGGAAATATTTCTGTAGCAGCGATGGAACGAACCTTAAGCCTAGCCCAGAAATATAAAATCCCAGGTTAGTAATCGTAATACTAACATTATACAAATTGTTCCTTAATATCTGTGTAAAACATTCAGAAGTTCGTTTCTATATAGAAATTGTGCATTAAACCGAAGAGTAACTTCTATACAGAGTGTTCCGAAATTAGGAAGCCCAAGGTAATAACAAAGGAATGCGACACTTCAGCGATAAATTTCAAACTGACGTTAAGTTTATTAGTGCATTTTAAATACAAAAACTCATAAAAAAAACACTCAGACATTCGTACGCCACCCACTTAAAACTTACCTCGAATGTCCAATCAGACAATATTGTCGCCCAAATGAGAAAGTATATGGCAGTAATATATTTTAGATAGGACACTTAAAGTCTTTTTTACCTTATATTTAAGTTGTGCAAATAGAGCTACAAAAGCTTTGGTGAGTATTTTACCTGGAGATTTTCAGGTTCCTCTTAACGTAAATTTAACGGGCGGCGGACCAAATGGGCTTAAGTACTTCTATAGCTAATGAGATTTTACAGTTAACAAACCATATCAAATATATGCCTAATTATACATAGCAAAAATAGTAGTTGTTCTAAACATAACAAAGAATAATCTCTACAAATCTTAAGATTAGACTACACGTATGGAGGGAATTTTGATTCATTTTGATGTCATTCAAACACCTACTTTAGGGTCAAATTATTAATATACTGTTAACTTTAACGTAAAACTAGTTCGCATTAAAATCAAGAATAGTAGCAGTACTCGAGCTCATTTTCGCCGTATCTATAGAAATTAGTGTGCAAGTAAAGTTGGCAGCATATTAATAATAATTTGACTCTTCTTTACTTAGTAGAAAGTTTTAAATGAGATTCAATAATAAAAATACTAAAGAAATGCGCCATACCATGAGTAAAGTGGCAATATCAAGAATAAGGCGATTAAGGCCACCGTTACATATATCCCCATGAATAGCTTAGAGTTTTTAAAATACATCAAAAAATACTTTAAGGTTGGTTTTGCCAGATGCAATTAAATATTAATTATTAGGTAGCGATTTAAGGATACGTACTTGAAGAATACTATTCGAAGGCGTAAGTACAGACACAACTAAAAGCAAAATAATAATATTGACTTGACCATCAGTCATAAAAACAGCTAATATTATGCCCACACCTTAAACATTCAGATATATTTTCTAAAGAACGTATACTGCTGCAAATTAAGATGAAATTATCCGACTTAATAACTATGAATGTTCCAACCTAAATTGTGTTGTGGATTTGGTTGCATTTGCATTACAAGGTTCTTAGACTCGCGTCTGCGATTATAACTAAGCCTACATTCTTTATAAAGGCAAATAGCTCCAAAGCCATGGAAGAAAAATGATAAACAAGCTAATGCGTATGACCAACATAGATAATTAAAGTTTGGATACATTAGCCAGTCCCTTCTCACATGTGATCCTCCAAAGATGGTGATTGCAAAAAACATAAATACAGCTGAAAAATTCAAAAATTCAATTGTATTCACGGTGAATTAAAAGTATTTCAGATCATAGTGAATTAAGGAAAAATTTTGCTTTATTTATGATCTTTTCAAAACTATTTGATGCTTGTAAGAAAAGTATTCGATATATTTTGTTCCTTGATAATTATTTTAATTGCATGTTTCTAAATAATGTCATGATACTTACTTGTCGTTAGAACACACACAAAATCAATTGCAGAAAGAATCCACTCATATCTCAATATGAATTCCAATGGCCACCTACAAAGCTGCATGGCCATTAAGATTTGTGAGCCAAAACTCAATAAAAATGACATTGTAACAAACGCCTGTACTGCCATAAGCCATGGTGGTAATAACCATTCCCTAATCACATAATATTCCTGACTGAACACATGGTGACACCCTTCAAAGGGATGATCAAATTGGTTGTATGGATAGCGAAAGTTGTGGAAACAATATTCCCAAAGGCCCATGTTCTTGAACTTTGAGAAAGTATCATCGTACGACTTTACCCAATACGGACTGCAAATAAAAAGTTAGCTAAATAAACTAACCAACCATTGACTAAAATAATTATTGATAAACTGTCAGTGCAACGGAGGCTTAAGGTAAGCAGCAAATTGTTACCTGCAGAATGCTATCATCAGCAACAGCCCAGCGATGTACGTGAGAAGTGCTCCATTGAACAAGTACTCTATTAAACCCAAATATCAGTTAATTACTAGAAGTCCCTCGAATTTTCATACCTACTTGAGGCCTTTGGATAGTTATTCTTTTCAAACTCGGAACTGCTCATTCTTTTTAAGGTTTCTTCACTCTCAAGCCAATTATTATTTATTTCTCTTCGACAATCGCAATATACTTCTTTATGAGTTTAATAATTACCAACATTAAATGATAATTTGTTATTTAATTTGTTTACACTAGATGCAGGTTGAAGGGTTCAAAACAATTGAAGTTTGAAGTATGACATTTACTTGTTTAAAAGTACTACAAGGTGTTTCAAGAATATTAGTATAAACTGTTGTAGTGTGTTGGTGGATTAAATCCTACAATTTTTGACTTTCCGGCTTAAAATTGCTCTCCAGAGCGGTTTTGAGTAGAATAAATTTATGTAAAATCTGTATACAAATTTATTTAAAACCTGTGTTCCAAGCCAGTTGATAGATGGCGCCAGCTGTATCTTCTCAAGAAACAACAAGCATTTACAAGGTAAGCCATGAAAACAATAAAATATCACGCGAGCGTCATTTTTTATATTTACTTACATTTCAATTTCAATAATTAGTCATAATTATACTCATTAATGGTGGGTTTCCTTCGTTTGATAAGTTATGTTATACTTTCACTAATGCCGCCACGCAATTATCTCATTAATATCGAAATGAGATGAAGAAAAGATATTTGCAACTTCATCCCAATAGTAAAGACAACCAGATCATCCAACTTTCAAGGAGCTCTACACTGTGGTCGCTAAAAGAGCGACGGAGGTGAGTAAATCGTCAATTTCCGGAGTTCTGGGCATATATAAAGCAAGTTTACCTGAGTCACTTTATTGTTTTGCCCTATAGCACCCAATGTTATACAATAATTAAAAAAAGTACTAACAATCCCGATATATTAAATAGGACACCTTGTACGTTATTTCAATTTAAAGTCCGCTATTTCCTTCCCAAACGAACTCATTTCATCATATTTATGAAATACAGGGTATTTGAAGAAGTTATTGTGAGATGAACTGGCCTTGATAGTTATGATACATCGAATTATGCAGAACCGCACCCTAATTCAATTAAGAGAAAATTATTTTAGGTTTCAGACTGCAAGTGATGCATAAAATTAATCGTTTAACGCACAAGGAGTATTAAAGCTCAAGGAACAACGCGAGGGGATTAAATACATGTTTTGTTAAATGGCGTAATACGTCGTTTAACGCATTTGTATTACACTTGTTTACATTGTAGCGTCTCTTTGATAGCTGAACATGAGATTAGCATTTCCAAATAATAAATGTATATTCAAATTATCACTATTATGTGCACGACAGTAATAGTATTGTAGGAAAATGCAGTTTGATTCATATCTCCGGGCTCTGCCTTTGGTCGTCTTATGCACTGACCACGGCAATTATACCGGACTAATTGACCAAAGACCTTTCGTAAACAATGATTTTTGTGTTCCGAACTATCTTAATAATGAAAATATGAAAACTATAGATTTCTTACTGCTTATATTACGAAGCGGATGCGTAGACCTACCTATATTTACACAGTAAGGGATTAATACCCGAATATTTCTAGTAATACTGGGCTTTTTATTAATTTTATGAAAAATTTCTTATAATAATTACGCCTTTAAAACTATATAAATATCAAAAATATTATAAAAAGGTAAAAACGTGCTCATGCAAGGTGTCCGTGTCTGAGCCGCGGAGATCTCAGTAACCCAAGTAGATGCGAGGTCAGCTACATTGATTTTTTCTTTAAAAAATTTAAGTTTTTTTGGAATACAAATCGGAATTTTTCAAAATTTTCCAACTCCGAATTGCGCATCTTTGGCCCAATCCAACCGACCTCGTATCAATTGTGATCACAGAAACGATCACCGTGCATAGCCAGGAGATTGTTTTCACTAACAAATAAGACAGTTTCACCCTGGGTATCCGCTTAGATCAAAAACCAAATTCTATTGCTTTCAAATCACCATGCGAAACTTCGGTCCGGCACTAGATTTTGTCATGCTCCATTTCAAACCTCATTTGAGAGTCCTTCAGCTGCTTACGCTTGCTGTCTTGAACGTACCCTTCCACGAAGAAGAGCGTCGACGCCACTAGGGCGGCGACCGTCCCTATGCACCCCAATGCAAAAGACCAGCCGAAGAAGTTGTTGTCATGTCCCGGCATCCAATGGCTCCTGTTAGCGCAACAGGCGAATACTATAACTGCTATCCCGCCCGCCAGGCCACCCACCAACAGAATCCAGGCGTTCAATTTGATCAGTGTAACATACTGCTTCATGTCCGGCCCGCAACACAAGAAATACAAAAGTGTTAAAACGGCGCTGAGCAGCGCTCCAATGAAGCAAATTGTGAAGAAAAACTGGGTGGCCACCAAGAAGGGCGGGACCAAGAATCCTCGGATTTGATCGTATCCAGTGGTGAACGGGTCGTAGATCCATCGGCAACCGACGAAAAATCTCCTTTGGTTGACATCCACGGGATCGGGGAGAGATCTGAAGCAATGCGTCCACAGACCGAATCTGTTCAGTCTGGCTCCAGTGATACGGTAATCGGACACCAGCCAGCTGGGGGTAGAGAAGGCGACCGCTATAAGGACAAACGTCATCAGCACGAACCCTATAGCTACATTGCCGGCCAACGTGCGTTTCTTCATCTGAAACAAGTAAATATTTGTCGCATGAGAGCAGGTTTTGGTTCTGAGCTCATAATCGCACTGCCAGCAGTTCGATTATGAGCAATGCAAGTAATATTGAAATAACTCGACGGGTCGTAGATCTCTCGATTAGAGCATCTATCTACTGCAGCTCTCGTTACAGAGGTATCAATTTATCAATTACGTCGATAAAAATTTATTGCGAATAATTGCGGGTTCAGATACGAATCTCCCAAACGAACAACCCTCCCGTTTTAAAGCTCCAACACGCTAATTCTTCATTAAAACCTGTGGACGCGGGGCCTTAAATCGCGTTTCGCATTCCTTTAGGTGTTCGATGTCTTTATGGGGTTCTTTCGAAGTTAAGTAGGGCCGTAAAACTTCCTTCACATGTTATTAACAGTGAGTTGTTAATGAAAGAGGGTGTGCTTCTAAAAGGCGGTTCCCCGATTTTTCGCTTTACAAAACATCTTTTTTATTAGTTTGTTAGTGTGGATGCGTCCCGTTTCAGAACAATATCAACAATTTTCGTTGATTTTTTCCTTTCTTGACGCCCATCGCAAATTGCAACAATGTCAAAACCGCAAATGGCGTAAACAATAAATCATAACGTTCCTTCTTTTTTTCTTTTTCAATGTTTATATCTTTTTTTAAATATTTTTTTATTTTTATTTTTTTTTCCTGTTTCCTTTTTCTATTATCTGCCTTTCCTTTTTTTCTGTTTCTTTTTTTCCTTCCTTTTCCTTGTTTCTTTTTTCAATTAGCTGAAAGGTCGCTTTTACAACATACAGATAATTCTTAGTTAACAGAGAATCAACACTTGAAATTTAATTAAACTAAATACTTTTTTAATTAATACATATTTTTTTGTCATTTATTTTTTATTTCATCTTCAACTAATTTTTCTCTTGATTGAAGTTTTATCACGAAAAAACAGTCCCTTCTTAGAGAGGTGGAACAATTCTGCTGAAGGCCCAACATCAGCAAATGTTTTGGTAGAACATGCATTGATCAATTGGCAACAATTCGCGGTGCTCATAAACGGGCAAGACAGGAAACAAAGAAAAAACGAACGAAGCATACAAAATGACAATAAAGATAAATTAACATCGTAGTGTGGTTCTAAATAAAACGTTTATTTGTTTCTCCATTGTCCGCTAATATTGCGCTTAATATACGATCTAAGCCTTTACCCTCTGGTCCTCGTATCGGCGGTCCACCATTTAGCAGCAAAAATCCGAAAACTTCTCGAAACAGCACACAACGGCCTACAACCAGTCACCGAGCCTGATAATAATTGGAAGCGAATGGAAGACCAACTGTTTACTTATAGAATAATTATAAACGAATTACAGTAACACTCCTTGTAATGGAACCCGTGGAAAATAAGGAAAAACGTTGGACATCACGTGGCGACGCCTTTAAACACTGAACGAAAAGAAAACTTAACTTTTGCTTCCTCGCGGACTCGCAGAGTAGATTACGACAACCCCAGGCAGACCCATTAATGACCCAACCAACGACCCAGTCTACCGTGGACAGGACCGTACTGGGTGCATTTCACAGGCGTCAAGTGGCGTAGCGGTGGGTGGGAGCTTGGGACAATGGATAGGAAGTAAAATGAGGTTCGGTTGCTTGGTTTGTCGCAAAACTGAAAGAGCGTGGCGCATTTGATGAGTACAGGATGCTTAAGACGATTTACTGGCCCCCACGCTTTGATTTGTGTTGACGATGATCAAATTGGTTTTGAGACGAACGATGCTGTGGATTCTTTGTCATGACAAAATTTGCGAGAGTAGTGATGAGTTTAAAAAATTAATCATTTCACCGCATGCATGTATCGGGCCCATGCCTAGTTCGTCTCTGATAGCTATTCCATACTACACACTTTATTTCACGTTGGTTTACAATGACCAATCCAACGCGGACGCTACGACATGCAACCTGTAATCTCATTGACCTATTTCATGATCAATATTCCTTTTTGTTAAAGAAATATTGATTATTTCTCACACCTTTGACCATTGCTAGATGCGCAGGCAGCTTTTTATCGGCGTTTAGTAGTTTATTATTGCGAAACGCACATAAAAAGTCAATTATTTTCTTCGTACATAGCATATATGATGCATGCGGTATGCATATTATATGGCACAATAGTTATGATCCCAGTTGAGAGCTTCAAGGATGTTTCTACAAGCAAATCAAGGCAGGAGTGCTACGTGCCTGCGAATTTAATGAATTGTTTTCAACGCAAAAGCTCGATGGAACAATTCCGTATTAAAAACTTTTCAAAGGAGGAAGGTAACGGTGGCAAAAGTGATGGCCACCTTTTTACTTTCCACGTAGATTAAGATAATAAAATAATTAAAAATTAGAAAATAAAAAATAATACGAATTATTACACTGCTCACAAAAATATCATCGTATTAGTGCTGGCTTTACGAAGGGGAAGGTTGGGTAACGATCCAGGATGGCGCACTTTGTTGGCAATTTTTCTTAGGAGCAGGAGGGCGGAAATTGAACTTCTCAAGACCAGCCCTGTATTGCACCCTTTATCTATACTGAAAACGAAAATCATTCCAGCAGTGATGTTACCACTTATTGACGAAAACACACTAACCACGAGAGATGACCAAATCAGGGATATTTCCTGTGATTTCTAAGAGTGACGACTTTTTGCGCAGTGTATCTGTTTTGTTGTTAAACCAATTATTCCTCCTAATTTTTTTTTCAAACTGGGCATTCATTTCAAGGTTCCCAAACAATAGGCGTAGAGTACTTGAACTCTTGAAACTGGGTAAAACAATTCACACCATTAAAAAACGCAAAAATGTATTACAAATATCTGCATTGTTTTAGTATGTTGTATATTGCATGAGTATAATATGCTGCAAAGTTAGTACAAAAACGCCTTAAACGGTATTGAAAACTACTTATTTTTAATACACATGTATTTGGACGGAAAGCGACTAAGTTAAGGCATTGTAGCGCGACAGATCTCAGGCAACACAATGATTGTCTGCCATCCCTCAGGTTACAATAGGCAATGGTTAAGCAGATCTAGTATAATTAAGTTTTTACATATTCCTACCTAACATGCTGGAAAAACTAATATAAATGTACCTACAAGCTTGATACATACAAGAGAGGCGCTAATTACTATACCATCAGTAGTTTTCAGAAGTTCTATAGCAAGGTTTCCAATAATAGATGGTTTACCTTTACAACTTCTGTATTTATAGCGATTAAAATTAATTTGTTAACATTAGGTATGGAACATTCTATTACGTTGAAAGGACACTATATATATATACATATATATTTCGGCTACTGGTCATTCCAAATCGATGCAGTTTATATAAGATCATAGAGGGCACGAAAACGTTTAATTTGAACTATTTTTTAAGACAATTGGCCCTGCGATATCGGCGATTAAAGTTCAAAAACTGGCAAAAAAGTACCTCCTTCCTTTTAAAACATTTTCCGAAATATTTCGAGATATTTAATGTGCGATTTAGTTTAACGGGCTGAATCCTAGATACCTCAATTAAGGTGCTGTACACAAATAAACAAACACACAAAGAGCTAGTTGACTTTCCAAACGTATTATACAATCTGATGAGACAACAAAAATAATATCTTTTTACTAAAACTATAAATATCGGATGACGTGGACGAGTTTATGAATGAATCACCATCCTTCAAAATCACACAAATTAAATATCAGTGTGTGTAGTGCTGCTTGGCTTGTTCACATCTATGCTATAATGAGACTGAGGAGCTGAACCTCGCAACCTCCTGTACTTGGCCCTACGAGCCTCCACAAGGAACAATGCTCCTGCAGGAAATAAAAGCAAAGATCCAACACATGCAAATCCATAGGACCAGCTCAGGTCGTTGTGCTGCCAATAAGGCATCCAGTCCCTATTATCTCCATTAAAACCAAAGATAAGGACAGATATTAGGCCGCAAATACCTGCCAAAATTAGGTTAGAGCCATTGCTTAACAATAAGAGGATGTATTTGTCATGGTCTCTGCTGCAGAAGCAATACATCCACGTTAAAAAGGCTGCTACTAAAACTAAAGTCATGCACAAGGTGAAGAAAAACTGAGTGACAATGAAAAATTCTGGTAAAAGAAAGTCATCTATGATGTAGTATTCTTCTTCAAACACCCACCAACAGCCTGTGAATTTGTAATCATAGTGGTGGCGGAAGTCCTCAAAATTGCGGAGGCACACTTCCCAGAGACCTGAAAGAAGGTATAAGATCGGTTATATAAGTCTTGATGATATCTGAAGCCGGCTAGAAGTTTATTTTGAGTATGAGTCAATGTTTAGTTGTTAAGGCTTGTTAAACTCAATGTGCGTAAAGACTGTATAATTAATTTAAGACCCCATATGAGCAACTTCTAAATTATAAAATGTTTATCTACCCACCTATTTTTTCAAAGTTGGGATTTTCAATTTTTCCATCATTCACAAGCCAGTAAGGAGTTACAAAGGCTAAAAGAATGAATAAAAAGGCTGAGGCTGTAACTACAATTGCAGCAACTCCAGTTTTGGTTTTCATGCCCATTTTGGGGAACTTGCTGAAAAGGCTGCAAATACATATAGGTGGTAGTGGATCTATCGAGAATTGAATGGAGTTCACTCACTGTTCAATTAATTTATAGGTGATACAGGTAATTTTTATTAACTGCGTAAACTAATACTAATTATAGTTATTTTTGTTATTTGTATTCAAATATTGTAATTTTTTTATTTTCAGAATGAGAAAATAAAAATAAAAACAATAAGAATAAATAAACCTGTCAGATTTGTCAGCAAATTGTCAAAAAATTAAGGTTAGGGTTACCGATCTGTCCGGGCCTTGACAGAACGGTTAGCAAAGGTAATTGAGGCAGTTTTGATTTAAATCCGAAACTGTTTTAAATGCGTACTTCAGACATTCATTGCAAAAGCTCGAATTAAACCTGAATGTTTTTTCCTATGTTCCTAGGAATAATAAAGAACAAAAGGACGAGCTCAATTTTATCTTCAATATATTTTTTGTTTAAGTGCTCTTCGAACCCACCGACATAAGTACCGCAAGAAAGCCGTTTACTACCAAGAACTGGAAGGTTATTAAATTGATAACGCCAAACTTAGGAGAATTACAAGAGATATTGACGGAGCTGAATATCTCTGTTTCTGAGTTGTCTTCAAACGATATTGAAACCGTAGCCGATGCCGCTCTGAAATTGGCCCATTTCGTTGAAAATGTTCTGGTGACACTGGGTCCTAGTGGCATCATTCTGGCAAGAAGAGGTCGGGCCGAAGACTCTCCACTCAAGTGGTCAAACAATAAAATATCTGTGCGTTACTATCCAGTTGAAGAGAGGAAGGACTTTGTTAATGTTAGTGGAGCAGGAGATTGCTTTGCAAGTGGATTTATAGCTGCCTTACTCCGTAACTGTCCGGAAAGTGTGTGCGTGTCTGTAGGGTTTGCCTCTGCCTTGACCGCTTTGTACTCACAGTCTCCAGTCCCAAAAGAAATGTTTGATGTGTCGGATGTTTCATGGCAATCTGAAGCCAAGTACAGAGAATTGCAATAAAAATAAAATATTTTTGATTTAGTCATGGTAAATTCATTTTATTCCTTTCAAACCAGTCTGCTTACACCTAGCCATAGATCACAGCCGTAATGCTCCCTGCTTTGTGTTCATTATAGCTTCAACAACAAGTGGATAGAAGACTCTGCTGTAAAAACAACTCTACCCAGGCAAAAACCTAATGTTATTCGGAGCATTTAACGAACAGTTTGGTAGCGTTCGTTTCTGCTCCAAACCTTCAATGATCACCTGCTCCCGGTTCTGGTTCGCTTTGCGAACGCAAAACCGAACGCGATATCCACCCCGTGTTCGACATCAGATGTCACCTGAATTGTGACTTTTGACTGTTGAAGTCATGCATTAAATCTATATTAGAAGTTATTGTTATTGTTTATATAGCTAAAATCAATTTTTGTAAAATATTAGTACATAAACGCAAAGCAAATAAAATAAAATGTATTTCAAGTGGAACAATATAGAGATTACCTCCACATTAAGTGATATTTGTACAGTTAACGACTGTGATGTTCCTCTTCGGGTGTCAGGTACATACCGATAAGGCCGAGCCAAAAATGTTTACTCAGGAACTCAAATATTTGATTGGAGTACAGCTAATTTGGTTGAAAGGGCAGTTTATCACGTTTATGGCTTTAATTAATTTAATGCAATAATAAACCTCGTCATATAAAGCAAACTGAGCCATTCAGTAAATGATTATGTGACATCACCATGACACTTTTCATATTAAACTATCAATTTGGTTTATCTAATCTACAAGTTACTTAAATCGGATTATTAAAATTCCCTGTGATTAAAAAAAATATATCTCTAATTCCTTCATATTGCCGATCATGGCTCAACTAGAGTGTTCAGAACCAGATCCAGAATTGTTTGTTACTCCACCTTACTGCAGGAAAATTGAAGGGGACAAGCATGGTTTACCTCCAGAGGAGCTGTCTGTATCAAAAATTGAGGTTTCTAATCCTGGAAAATTATTGAAGTTAGTGGAGGATTTAATTGATAAATCCACTAAAAAACTGGAAGCAAAACTTAATAAATATGTGAGTATTGAGTTTGAGTGAATATGAATTTCCACATGGTAAAATAACCTCTATTTATTAAATTATTAATAATTTTGCAACATTTTGATAACTCCTTGTACATACTGTTTATTGAACGCTAAGCACTGTTTTAAACATCCCAATGTTGGGTAGCTTTAAAAGTTTTTATCTTGTGTTTAATTTGCATATTGAACTCTAATTTCTAGGAATACTGGAGAACTAACCTTTCATCAAATAACTTGAATCTTCTCATTCCAGCTGAAAATAGAATGTGGTGCAAAATTCGTATTCATAATAAATTTGCATAGCATTTCTGAAGAAGCTACAGTGCAGGTGATCCAAGAACAAATTCTTAATGAAGACTTAAGGGCAGTACTTTGTGAAGACATTTTCAACAAAATTCTACAATTTCAGACTAGTACTTTGACGGCCTCTAGTGCTTTGGACCCAAAAATCCAATTTCTTATTAGAGAAATTGTTCCTGATGGTACTGGGGAAGTAGTTATTGTGCCAGTTTTAGCTGGCCAACAAAAAGGTCTGTTGTAATATTAATCTGAGCAGAACAAATATCATGGAAATTTCTTTATAGTCGAGGAAGCATCATCTTATCCAGTGTACTTAATCTGTGTGGTAAACCCAACAAAGGACAGTGCATACATATCAAAATTAATCAGTGAGACCTTTAGATACTGCATGCCTTTGTTTCTCAGTACTAGAGAATGTGAAAATGAAAGGCGCCTTAAAGCAGAATGTCAAAACTTGCTTCTCGTTGCGAGAAAGCTTTTTTCACGTCTTGGTAAAATTCCTAATATGCTTGAGAAAGTGAGATTTTAAATTTTACAATTGATTTCTAGGGGATCTGAGTGATCTACTGAAGGAAATCATGTCTGAAGCGCGAAGGTTGACCAACGCAGAAAGGTGTTCCTTATTTTTATTGGACCCAGACCATATGCATCTGGTGGCCAAAGTGTTTGATGGAGTCAGCCCAGAGGAACGGAGTACTGAAGTCAGAATTGCTGCAGATCAAGGAATTGCAGGCAAAGTTCCTTATTATACTTTTCAATTTACATTCATTGCCGTTTAAACTTTTTTTCATAAAATCGTTTTGCAACAAGCGCGCGTTAAAGTGTTCCATTTCTCCCTTGGTAGGTAAATAACCATTATTGAACACTAAGTTATTAGTCCAGGGTAAATGATCACCAATTTCATTTGTGGTTTTACTCAGTATGCCTTAAAGACCATAATAATGTATCAATTCTAGTTACGAAAAGAGACTTTGTTTCATCTAGGTCATGTCGCAGCAAGCGGAGAAATACTCAATATTAAAGACGCCTACAAGCACCCTCTTTTTTACAAAGGCATGGACGAGGCTACCGGTTTCAAAACCAGAAACATCCTGTGTTTTCCCATCAGAGATGAAGACAAAATTGTCGGCGTGGCCCAACTCTGCAACAAAATCGGAGGGCATTTTGACTATTTCGATGAGCAAGTGGCCAACGCTTTTAGCATCTACTGCGGCATATCCATAATGCATAGTCTGGTTTATAAGAAAATTCAAGACGCCCAAGCCAGAAGTAGATTGTCTAATGAGCTTATGATGTACCATATGCAGGTAAGTAAATGTCCTAAAGCAGTGGTTCTCAAAGAGGTCGACAGCACACACCCACACCCCCACGAAAGGTGGAACTGACAAAAGAGCGATTTATAACTCGGCTGAAATTGAGGGGTACCACGTAACTTTCAATCGCACACATTTTCTTTGAACCACTAGAGATTTGTCGGAATTTATCTTCAATAATTGTATACGTTTTTTTTTTCAGGTGAGCACCCAAGATGTCTTAGACCTCACCATGTGCCCAACTGAACATGAAGTTCCCGTTTATTCCTTGTTCAGCTTTACTCCTCGCAAAATATTGTTGAGAGAAACCCCATGTTTCGCAATGAAAATGATGAAAGACCTAGGATTTATTGATACATTTCATATCAAAATTGACTCCTTGGCACGCTTTATATTGTATGTGAAGAAAGGATATCGAGACGTTCCTTATCATAATTGGTCACATGGTTTTTCCGTGGCTCATTTTGCTTATTTAGCTTTGAAGAATTTCCAGCTTGTAGAGAGGGGATATTTTACGTAAGCATTTAATCCATTGACTATTCTAGATACGGACTTGACATTGAATTCCATATTTTTAGGCAATTAGAAGCTTTAGCTTATTTCACGTCATGTTTGTGTCATGATATCGACCATCGAGGCACCACAAACTCTTTTCAGCAACAGTCCAACAGTGTCTTAGCTAGTTTGTATTCAAGTGAAGGATCCGTGATGGAGCGGCACCACTTGTCACAGACTATCTGCACTCTCAATACTGAAGTAAGACATGAATTTATAGCCTACTGAATTGAAACAACTAAACTAGCTGATGTATTGCCTAATCGTTTATTAATCGATATTGTTCAATTGGTCTTCAGGGATGTAACTTTCTGGAGTGTCTATCTAAGGACGATTACATCAAGTGTTTGGATCTGATCAAAGACATGATTTTGGCTACAGATCTGGCTGCGCATTATAAAATACATACTAAGCAGCTAACTATGGCGCAAGTAAGCTTACAAGGTATTTCTTAAACGTGCGCAAATTAAGATTATTAAAAGCGGATCAATAATGTTACAACAATCTCCCTTATTTTACACTATTTGAAGAGATTATCGTAGACGAGTCACAAAGTGCGTAATAATTCGGTTTTCGACCAAAAGAATAACTCTTTGTGTCGCATTAAGAAACACCCTGTGTAGGAAGATACTTATCCAAAGTTACGTTGATTCTGATGATAATTGGTTCTTAGGAAGGCTTCAATAAAACGAACTCAGAACATAGATATTACCTGGCGAGTTTATTAATGACCTGTGCCGATTTGTCGGACCAAACCAAAGACTGGACGGAAACAAAAAAAGTCGCACAGTTGATTTACGCGGAGTTTTTCGCACAGGGAGACTTGGAAAAGAAAATGGGCAGAGAGCCTGCCAATATGATGGACAGACACAAGGCCTCCATTCCAGATCATCAGTTGGAGTTTTTGACGCAGTGTTGCATAAGCATATTTAGGTAAAAAAGGCGATATTTATAAGTAACTCAGCGTGGGCAACCGTGAAATTTTTTTCAGGATACTTGCGACAATATTCCCCAACGCTAAAGTACTTGTTGACGCCATAAAACAAAATATACTCTGCTGGGAATCATCAAAGCGCATTTTTACTAAATTGTGCGTTGATGGTACAACCTCTTACGAGGTCTTGTGTAGTGACGAACTAGAAGCGGAAGTGCAAAGCACCTTAGAGAATCTCCTCGAAAGCCAGCAGTAGCATAATTAATATTAAAGGGAACTACAAAAGGACATATTCGTGCAATAAGTATGCTTAAGCTTTAAAAATCCCAAAGATTGAATTATAACATATGAAACCCAAATAGTATTACGCTAAGTTATTGTTGATTTACAATATATTCTATTGAAATATTGCTATATTGGTAATGTTGTTAGCGAGTGGAAAATATATACCGGCTTATTGCAAGTGGCATTCCTTCAATTTAATAAATGAAATAAAGTTAGTCAAAATGTCCAGAGACATGGCTAAATGATCTACATGTCGAATCACTGTAGCTCATGTCTTTAAAAGATTAAAAATCCAGCTTTGATGTCTTGCAAAACCTTTAATTTTTGAACTGTTACCTTTCACCGGTGTACAGCAAGTACTAGCGATGGGAAGCTCCTCCAAGAACAAGCCATATTTCTTTCATAATTTAAACTATTATTGTGATAATTCCTTGACGGCTACTTCTAGCAGTTTCGAAATAAGAGGGTAAACTGGGTCGTAGTTGGTGGAATTCATAAGTCTCACTATGCTCTCGTACTTTTGTATTGCACCCGCTACCAAGTCGATTCTCTCTGCTTCATTTGGATGTTCATCAAGCCAAACAGACAGTTTTGGTAACGACCAGCCTAAAAAAAACAAAGAGGGATGGTTTGTTGAATTATTTAATTTGGTCTTGAAGATTTCGATCCTGTCGAATAGGACACTCACCTTGAAATATATTTTTTATTTAAATTCGTCTTTATAATTCTTAAAAATTATTGACTTTGCCAAAAATGAATGTAACCTGCCTGTATTTTGATGGGGACTCGCCAAATCGTGGCCAGCAAACGAGAACAGCATCAGTAAAATTGTACTGTGAGGAACCGAGCTCCCCAATGCCTGTCCTGTGACTATTTCCTCAGGCGTCTGGACTATTAACGAAGCCATGGATTTTAGCAACCTATAAGGTCGACCCAGGGTAGCTAATTGCGGGGAAATGATTTTTAAATTGTCTTCCATTTGCTGATAATCGACTTGCAAACGTAGACGGCCGCCCTGTGAAATTGGCCTTAAAATTGAAGAGTGGCGGACCAGAAGTTCGATGCATCTTAAGGCTATTTCGTTGCACCTATAAAAAAAGAATTGTCCTTTAATTCTTTGATCACGCCTTGTTTTTTTTTTCAATATCATTCTTACTTTTCCGAGAGAACTTCTTTGTTCTGAAACCCGCTTAAATACGTGTTGTAAACCCTATTGATGAACTGGACCAACTCTTTCATGTAAGGGCTGCAAGAGACATTCTTATTTACAGAAACTGGCAGTTTTGTCCAGTCCGGCTCCACGTGCATTGTAATTATAATTGTTTCTATCACCGAATTTATTGACACTATAAATTAAATTCAGAATATTAGAAGAAATTGATATTCAATTGGAGGCCATCTTACCTATAAGTGGGTGGATAATGGCCCCAGTCAGATTATTGAGGCTGTTTAAACTCTCATCAACTATATTGATAATGGATTCCGATAAACTTTCCTTCATATTGTTCAGCATTCTTCGAATTTGAGTTTGCAAGTAATAAAGGGCGTTTGCATATTGCACGTTTTTTTGTTGTCCAGCATTTGGTGCTCCGGCTGAAAAAACAGCAATATGAAGTAGGTAGTGCTAAACTAGTTGTCTCGTAAAAAAATAGCGAATTATTCTAGTAGACGTAGAAATCAAGAAGCGGGGTTTGCACGTACAAATGTCTTCTTTGATATTACCTAAAACTTGTGCAGCCTCGGGACCAGTGCTAATTTGCTGTTCAGTTTTCACGGCGAACATTTTGACGCATTTTCCCACGTTTTTTGCCACTTGTTCATTCAAGTTCTCTTCCACCAAGGCCATACTTAATTCGCTACGGACAAATACCCACCTAATACTATTCATTAATGTGGTATTTATAGGCATTCTCACCTTGTAAGCACCCGTATTAACGAGTCAATTTCATCATGACTTGGAACATTATTCTCTAGTCGGAACATACACTGAACAGGGTCTAGTATTTTAGTAAGGGAACTGGACAAATAAGAATTTTCCAATTTCTTCAAAACGCCACGGCTATAAATTAAATTTAAGGAACATCCTTGAGTAAAAAAGAAAAAAGCTCACTCAAATTGAAAATGGTCAAAATTAAGTTTTTTCACTATTTCATAATAGTTTTTCAACAGTTTTGGGTAGTCTTCCTCCAAGGTCTGCACCACAGCCAAGGTAGACTGATTTATGACATCTTGAATCAAGGTCCCAAGCTGAGACCAGAATTGGGCCGCCAAATTTTTATCAATGTTTTGGATATGAAGGTCATTTAAAATAGTTTGCAGGAATTTTATCTAGAAAGTGCTATTACATAGCTTCAAATCTTTCAGAGTTCACAGGAAAGTTGTACTTGTTTGCAAATTGCATAAATATCCTCAGAAAAGCTCCTTTCAAGTTCAGTCCAAATTTTTGCTCTAAAACCCTGAGATGAGGAAAGCTGAACTCGACCTGGACCTCCTTTTGACTTATTAGGCACAACATTACTGGTCTCAAATGCCAGTTTTAAAGCCTCTCGACACTCATCCAAGTTCTGTTTCACTAAATTTTCTATAGTTGGTTTTATTAAACCTAAGTTGAGGAATATCTGAAAACACCTCTTATGCACAACACTGCATCAGGAGAAATATATATGGATCATTTACTTGTAGTGCCATGGAAGTCTGAATCACATTCTCATTAACAATCCCTTGATTTAAAGACCCAGTGGCAAGTTTAACCACTTTCTGTTGCTGAATCCTGATATTCCTTAATTCCGTCGTAACCGCGTCGATGTCAATTAATTCAGAATCCGCAGCAAGCTGCTCTTAAATCGAAGGAAGTGAGTATGCTACAAAACACGTCTATTCCTATAGTACCTAACTCCTGCAACAAGGCCGCTTTTTGGATGGGGTCGTTGGTGTTCGACAGCCTTTTGCTGAGCTGCTGCACTCGACTAACTTGCCTAAGAATATGGCTTGCTCTATGAAGACGACGCAGCACTTTTGTGTGTGTTTCTAGTTGCTCATATGGCACTGTTATCTAACAATATAAAAATTGATGTTTCTTGGGTGTTTTGGGCAAGTTTGAATATAATATGTACTTATAAAACCAACATTGCAGTGGTTTATAAATGGATATTCAAACTCGCAAGTAACAATGTGCCAAATCCAACTTTATGGATGTAAATCGGCCCATTAAGCAACGTTACAAATATATCACCAACATTCAGGGCACTGAGCCCAAGCCTGAGTTCTATCAATGTAATGAACTCACTTGCACTTTTAGTCTTTCAGCATTTGCAAACAAATTTTGAATGTGGCTGTTCATAGTATTTAAAACGTCTTCCAACTTGTTAGCATGGCTGGCCTGTTGCAGTAAATCATGGTGGTTTTCCAGAACCTGCTTTTGGAGTTCCTTGTTCAACACTTCGATTCCCTCTCCTAACTTCTTAATTTGCTCAGTGAATGCTAAGGATTGGGTGAGCAGGGTTTTGGAATTGTTTGAAAGGTAGGTCTGGAAGAATTCTAGAAGACAAAAATACCGAATGTTTAATTGAGGGGATTATTTAGTGATATTAGCTATTGTGAAAAATGTTTAAATCAATGAGAAGTGGGAACTAAAGGAATTTTAGGATATTTACCATCGTTCTCAATCTGAGTAATAAGTTCTTGATTTTCCATAACTTTTTCTTCTATATATTTTATTTTCCTGCTAATCTTGAATATATAAAAAAAATTATTATTTAAATTGTTTACGTTTGATCATGGGCCATCGTAGCGGCCACCCATTTTGACGGATCAATTGACATTGATCAGTGGGATCAAAAGTGAGGTTAGGAATCTAAGTTTGTTTGGTTTGTGGTTTCTTGTGTGTTTATTATCATATTTTTACTTTATTTCGCATTTTAATATATCACAGTTGCTGTTAATTGAATTCAATAGTTTTGTAAACAAGTAGAAAGAGCAGAAAAATGCCCTACGCCAATCAACCCGCCGTTCACATTACTGATCTCACAGATGAAAATGTAAAATTCTACATCGAAGACACTGATTTAAGGTATTTCACTTTTTATTCCACAAATAAGAGAATCAAAGACCTAGACCTTGTTTTTCTCTTATTCTCTTTTTATATTTCTACTCCACATTCCATTGCTCAGATAAAAATTTACAGCATAAACTATTTGATTAAATTATTGCTTTACTCAATAATTTTTGTTAAAACACTTACAGGGGCTCTGTTTGATTATTGTAAATATTAGGGCAGATGAGGAGTGTTTCCTCAGCCTGTTCCGCAAAATATGAAACACTCATTCATCTGTATGGTCTATTGGGTTTGTACAGGGCGTCTGTTAAAGTAAGAGCCTGGTCGCATCAAAGGATTAGAGATAGTCAAAAAGAAAAGAAGAACATTTCATATAAATACTTTCAAAAATACAAAGAGTCTCAGAAAACTATTGCATTCCTAAATTAGGTGTTTTTAAATCCAATGCCAAATATGTTATTGTCACTTTTTTCTGTGGCCTCAATCAACTAGTGAATAATTTCAGTGTTGCCAACAGTATTAGACGAGTTTTAATTGCCGAAACTCCCACTTTAGCCATAGATTGGGTGAAACTCGAGGCAAACTCCACAGTATTGAGTGACGAGTTTTTGGCTCACAGAATAGGACTTATTCCCCTTATTTCTGATGATGTAGTTCAACGTTTGCAATATCCTCGAGTGAGTACAGAAAAATGTTATGTTCCAAGAAGATTTAATATTTATTTGTCTGAGTCCCTAAAGTCCCTGCACAGTCATGTTTATTGTAGGATTGTATTTGCACAGACTTTTGTCAAGAATGCAGCGTGGAATTCACCTTGGATGTAAAATGCACAGATGATCAAACTCGGCACGTCACCACTGCTGATCTTAAATCAAGTGATCCTAGAGTGATACCAGCAACTTCCAAGCACAGAGATGACGATTCTGCTGAATATGGGGAAACTGATGAAATTTTAATAGTTAAACTGCGAAAGGGGCAGGAATTGAAAGTGCGAGCTTATGCAAAGAAAGGATTTGGCAAGGAGCATGCCAAATGGAACCCTACTTGTGGAGTTGCCTTCGAATATGATCCTGATAATGCCATGAGACACACGTTGTATCCAAAACCTGATGAGTGGCCTAAAAGTGAATATAGCGAATTGGATGATGATCAATGTAAGAGTGAATAAAAGTAATATTTTCTCCTACAAGAGCCAAATTAGTGTTATTGTTCAGGTTAATTGCAAAGAAAAGTTTTCACAAAGCTAATACTAAATCTCTTTAGAATGTATCTACTTTCTTATTTCAAATATTGTAGATGAAGCTTCATACAACTGGGAATTGAAACCAAACAAATTTTTCTTTAACGTTGAGGCTGCTGGTCAATTAAGACCTGAAAACATTGTCATAATGGGAGTGGCAATGCTCAAAGAGAAATTATCCAACTTACAGACTCAACTTAGTCAGGAACTACAGAATGACGCCTTGACTATTGCCTAAGACAGTAGTGTTAGGAAGTTTGATCTATAGTTATTTCTACTGTAACCCATTAGGAAATAATATGTGTGGCAGATGTGCTTTTTTAAATAAAATGAAGTGATATAAGAATTCTTGTGTTTAATTCCTCTAGTAATACCACTTTACTGACTACATGTGCGATTGCAAAATAATAATCAACTCAAAGATAAGGGTGCCTTAGATAACTTTTTAAGGGGGGAGCCTAAACTCTTTCCAAAATATAGTCTCCCAGGAGTCAAAACAATAGATCTCTAAAGCTATTAATTATGATATCACATGATCTACCTTCTCCAAGCTATACAGTCTGCAAACCGCTAATGTAGACCCTCGATCGCCAGATGTGACCTAATCGTTTTTTGTTGCCCGAACGTCAGGCTCTTGCTACAGGTAAAGACAGAATGGTTATAATATATGCTATACTTTTTAATATATATAATTGCAGCGCAATTTGCATAATATGTTTCTTTTTAAGTATTAAAAATACCTACATTGAAAACAATAAGAACAGCCATAAAATAGAACCTGGGAACTTTAAAACAATCAAAATCTATACAAAAATCAAACCTAAAATAAAACTACATATTTTATATGTCTATAAATAATAACATTAAAACAATTCTCCCTTTCTTCCTCAAATTACAACATGATGGATGAACTAATAATGAGACAAAAATTTACAGTTAAATCCAATGATAAAAATACTGATTTTTCTTAGTTTAATGAAAATAATAAAGGTTTCAATTTAAGAACGAATGCAATATATCGCTATAAAAAAGCTTCATGAGGTAATTTCGTCTCCTATCTCTAATCTCGTCAGTCTAATTAATGAAAAGATACGAAATCGCTTGACTAGCCTTAACTCTAACTTCTTCAGAGTCATCTTGTAATAATCTAATTAGCTTATCACAGACTGTATCTAATGATACTTTAGGTTTATTCTCCACAGATAATTCCGAATACAACAAACCGGTAACTAGAGCTGCATTACTTCTAATGGGGATCCACGGACTTTTTAGATAAGATACACTCGTCATAACAAATAAATAAAACAAGTCCTGAAGATCGTTAGACTGAAAATTAAAAAAAAATGTCTATAAATCCAACAGAGTTGCATTGAAAGGCCCAACAATTTACACGATTTAACAGAAAAACTTACCATCCGCTTAATTAAATCTTTAATGAAATCGGCGTAATGAAGGTTGGCTTCATCAATTAAATGATCCTGGATCATGTTATTTACTTCAGTACTTTCTAAATGGGGCCCAATTTTTCTCAATGTATATTTACATGCCTGAAAAGCAAAAAAATAAATAAAAAGCCTTTACAATGGAGTTTCCTTGTGGAACTTTAAAATCCATATTTTTGTCAGAACTATCCGATTCAATTTAAGTGTACGTTCACTTAAATATTTTATGCATTTTCTCCACTGACCTTAACAACATAAATATCTGGATCGCACAAGTGAAGCAGTAACGTGATTAGGTTTCCTTGCGTTTGCTCTTTAAACGCCTCTAAATTTGTTTCTGGAGTGAGAGAACTTGCCAAATCGCCTAATAACTGCAGCGAGGCACGCCTCAGCTGGCAATCCTCTTGTTCAAACAACAGTTTTATTCTAACTGCTGCAGTCACTTGGAAAGAATGGAATTTATATCCTTCGAGGGCATTCAAAAGCTTGGAGAATGTAAGAAGGGATTCGAGAATTAGTTCGGTTTCGCTTCTGGAAGAAATATGAACGCAATAATGTATAAAACCAGGAGTTAGAATAGTTCTATTTATGTGATGACAGAATGGCGAATGTATATGAAAATAACAGGATAATGACACTTACCCTATATTATTATAGTCCAGACTGTTCATTAGTACTCCAAGAATTTGATTGCAATACCGCGACACTAGCTCCCTACTCAAATTCTCAGCTGCATACCCTAAACCTTCCAGCCCAATTTTTCGTACGGTGCAACTCTGATCTCCCTGTGCATCCATTATCATTTCCAAAAGATTTTCTATCAAGACCGTTTGTTCTTTCTGGTTGCCTTGTTTCAGCAGGTACGTGAAAAATGCCACTACTGCGATTTTTTGCGGTTCCAAGTCCGACCTTATGAAAGGACCGAGACACGCCACAATCCAAGACAAAGATTGGGGCACATCTGAACAAATGTTGTTAGTCAAGGTCTCCACTACTTTTAAAAATATGGTTCGGTCTTCAGTTGAGTCAAAAGTGTTGAAACAAAGAAGGTTTGTTGCCATGTTCGTAAATTCGCAACAGGTTAAAAAAAGTCTAAAACCATTATTTTAATGCATTTTAAATATGCACGAATGCAGTAAAATAACTATTTATATAACTATTTTTGCCTCACCTAAACGTATCAAAAGCAACTTTGGCAGGATTCAATTTGTACGCATCCCTGTTGAGGATAAGTCCATATTTCTCTTTCTTATCGCTCAAACTTTTGACTGCCGGGGCGGAGCACCCAATATAAGATGCTAAACATATTAAAAGTAATGAGAAAAACTCAGAAAATTGAGCTGTACAAATCTCTTTGAGCTGGGAGTTTTTTAGCAGCTCGTGTAAGGCACATACTGCTTGAAGAGGCGACAGAGTCGCAACTTTAATGTCACTGTTTCCTTGTGGTTCATACAAAGGGGTTGTTTTCATCAATTTCTTAATATGGTCTAAAAGGTCTAGCACGAGAGTATGGTCATTAGATAACATTGCCCAACAATCACATATAGAACTGCAAAAATTTAACTAAATAAGGTTTAAATCCTTGAAGTGATTTGATAAATACCTTTCGTAAGGCAGAGGTTGCATTAGTAAAATTCCCCCGACAATGCGGGAATGGTGACTGGCAAAACTAGACAAAGCCCTCAGAGTTGATGACTTAGTCCTGGGACATTGAATTTTATCCAATTGTGCCACGATAGCTTCAGTCACATGAGCTACGTGATTCTGTATACCATTTCCCTTATTTTTTAAAATAATATTGAGCACAACACTTGTGCCATTCGAGCTGGAAGGCTCACAGTCTAACAAAGATTCTATTAGTCCATCTATAAGGTGGATAACTTGGAATTGTGGAAGATCCACTGATATAATGTGGGCCAAATCGGATGTTAAGTTGAAAAGTAGCTTTGGGTCTTCCGATTCGATATTCTGCTGAACGTTACGCATGCTGTTTTTCAAGACTTTGTCGTGGTCTCGCATGTGTCCCTCGTATCGGCCAGCTATGCAGAGGACGAGGTAAATACAATCAACTGCAACTTTTCTAATATTCTTAACAGGATCTGTGCACCTAGGAACGATCTTCGACAGTAATCTTCCGGTTTGGCTGAAAGTACTGGGAAGATCATGCGCAAAGCGCATATTATCTAAGTAAGTTTGGAGCACCAGCCTTAAAGTCTCGATTGCAGGCAATCTCTGTTCCGGCTTTTTTTTAGCCAACCATACTTCTAGAAGGGTTACAATCTCATCCAAAGTAGAAGGCGATAAATCTTGCACGATTAGTTCTTGTATCAATTGATTTAGTTCTGTAAAACTTCTTGTTACACACGGTACCAGCTTAAGGTCTCCGAAGAAGTTGTCTGAATTATTAGTAGTTATTTTGCAATAAATCGATGAGGCGTTGTAAATGTTGTCAAAGAAAACCTTGACAAGTTTGATTCTCTGATGGGACTCTAGTGCAAGAGGCAGTTTGATTAGCGCGGTCATAGCGGAAATAATAATGGGAAACAGTTCTATGTAATCAGGGCCGCTGTGTAATTGCATCTGCTCGAACACTACATCTATAACTTTATCTCTTTCGGCCAATTTTACGTGCAAAGTGTTGCGGTTCGGGTGCATGGCATCGGCAATACTTTGAATGGCACGTAGACACACTCTCTTTGTGGCAAACTCCTTGGAGTTTGCCAATTCATTCAAAACAAATTCCAAAACTTCACTTTCGATAACCCTTAACAGATGCTCGCTCGGAGCTTCATTACATACTTCCGCATAACTATAAACTATCACATAACGCAACCTTTCAATTCCCAGCTCATGTGTATGATTTTTCATAAATGAAAAAAATTTTGAAGCTTTTTTTGAAATTATTTCTTTCCTGATGTGCGCTAATTTTTCTAAAACCAAGCGCAAATGGATACGAGAGACGATGCCTACAGCTTCCGCGCAGGCATGGAGTTCTGAATAGTCTGTAAATCGAACGTTTACTAATAGACTATCTAACGTGTGCATTACCATCTCTTTCGTCTTGAGATAACAGAGAATAACAGCAATGAATTTAAGAAGAAATCGTTTTTCTGTTAATTTAATTTGAACCTCGTTTTTGTCGTATATTGAACCATTCCTGGAATAAAACATTCATATGATATTGTACTTGAAAGTTAAATTAGAGCTTGCCTGGTGTTATTATAGAGTTCTAACTGACTTTGAGCTTTCGACAGAAGAACCTCATTAAAAGCTCCATTATTCACATTTTCCAACAGGAAATTAATGAAATCAAACAACTGATCGTGCCACTCAACGGAATTAAATCCATCGTAGTTTTGATCCAAATATTTTGATAACTGCGGTAGTTTACCATCCCAAACAGTTTTATACAAAGATGTATCACACGGAGCAATGTTCCTTAGAAAGTTTAAAATAAAAGTCCCTCTCAATGAAGGCCAAGGGTTGGACAAAAGTACCATACATCTAACAAAAGCAGCTTCGCTGCTATGCGCGGGGTCTTTCTTAGAAGCTAAATAAGTTAAACACCGCAATAAAATTACAATGGCATCGTCATATGCAGTGCTTAAAAAGCATTGTAGCAGTAAATGCCATAAGATGCTTTCCAATTCAGGCACTGTAGTTGTCAAAACATACAGGGCGTTATCTGAAGAGGTTTGTATTTCCTGAAGTTCTCCGAGAGGAACGTCTGCATTTTTGGGAAGCGATTGCCTGCAGCACATTTTCAAGATGAATTCCAAATAAAGCTCTGCGCCATCTGGGTTCAGATCTGCAAAAAATTATATTCGACGGCAAATTTATATTTAATATAGTTTTGTCCTACCTTTATTGATGAGAACCCTCTTGTGTGCCAAAGCAACAATAATCTTAACCAAAACTTTCCTTGTCTTCAAATTAGATCCAGTTAACATATCATTTATATGCCTCAATATGTCCTTTATCCTTCTATGTATTGTCTGTTTTGCACTATACGCAATCAGATGCGTAATCACTATCAATCCTTTTAATTTATCTCTTTCGTTGTTGTTTTTCAAAAGAATCAAAAGTTTATCGATTGTGGTATCAGTAAAATAAATCGCAATACATTCATAGCATCTCAAAACCTCCGAATGACACCGCGCTGAATCTGGCTGAGCATAATCGGGGTTCAGACATACCAAGTCCGATAATTGGTTTAAGATATTTGAAAGTAGCGGTTCCAATAACATGCCGTTGACGCTTGCAGCTTTTGTTAAAACCGCATACAGGCACTTGGTGATAATGTAGGGATTTATATTTCTTTTATATAAACCCAGTAAGAGTGGAATTATTTTTGGTATTTGTTGAGATACTTTATCAATGGGCAATATTACAAAAATTGCTGATAATGCCTCTAGCACAGCCTCAACAACTTTAGACTCTTTAGATTGAAGCCACGATGAAAACAGCACGTCATAAGCCATTCCTAATTCTGTTTTGAATGATTCTGTTGTAATTGTGGGGTCAGGTGTTTGGTCAAGATTTGATACGTATTCTACTAAGCTTTCACAGAAGTTTTGTAAGGCTGCAAGTGGAAGAAGTGACTAAATTTTCTATCTTAATCATTTACAATCATAATCACAAGATTACCAAAGGCAAATGCTTGCTTCAAGTGATCTGTTCTCAATCCTCCCAACAGAGGCAACATGATATTTAATATATCTTTGAGATATGGAATTACCCCATAAGCGTTGGTACCTGCCAATTCTCCCATAGTATGTGGAATTGTATAATGTGGAATAACTCCAGCTTGCAGGTTCTTTAGCAGAGCATCCGTTACCTTAATGATTATTGATAAATGATTAGTGGGAATAATCAAACAACTAATTTATGCTTATGGGTGCAATAACCAAGGAGGGTTTAACAAATTCCTTCAGAGATCCTTCAAAAATGCTCTATATATCAAAAAGGAAAGATGTTAGTAATTATATTGAAAATTAGACTCCCTATATACAATAAGGTTCCTATTTATTTGCTATTTTTCCTAGCCTTACCAAGAAGATGTCACTTTATGCAATGTATATGTATTGTTATTATATATGTTTGTATATTAATCATGCTTAACTGATCAGTTTTTAAAATGCAATTGTACGACTGGGTTTTAATGTGCTGTAAAAACTATTAAATTAGAAGAAACATTCATTTTGTGACCAGCCAATTCTAAGGGATATGTCTGCTTTGTCTGTGACTCAGTGCTAATTTTTAAAAATCAAGTTCCAAATAAGAATTTTGAACACATTGAGACTTACCTGTAAATAATGCAATCTACCCAAAGCAACTAAAACATTAGAAGCAGGCATTTGCACACCAGGCTCATAAGAACTGTACTCAGTCATTATTTTTAAGCTAAATTCGATGGTATTAATAATAGTATCACCATCAATATTCACAATATGTTCTTTGCAAACTTTACTCATTAATCCTAGTATGTGTCCCAAGTGTTCATTGGTCGGCTTAGGAGTTTTCGCGCAAAAATCTGAACAAGATATCAGGACCTGATTAGGGTGCTTCTCTGCCAACTTCAATAAGGAGCTAGATGCTGCTTCAAAAACTAAATGACTCTTGTCTGCTAAGGAATCGACTAGAACCCCAATTGCAACTGCAGAGCAGAGAATAATTTATGATTCAATAAGAATTGCAGAGCTTTTTGGATAAGAGTTGAGTTTACCTTGCAACTGAGTTTCTGCACCAGACTTCATTTTCCTAGTTGCAGATCTAAATGAAGCTCGAAGTTTTAGTTATTAACGTGCACTTTTACGGCCTTTTTTAGCGCGTGTAATATTCGTAACTTAGAAACACGCTTCAACTGGAATGAATTAAATATTTAACTGAATAGAAAAATTCTTTTATCACGAAAACAAACAAAAGTTTTATCTTATTTTATAATGAATATTAATTTCTTTCGTTTTTCAACTATTTTTTTCATTTCTTATTCAGCTAATCGTTTCTGCTAGTGTTATCTTTGTTATTTTAATGGGAAGATAAAGACAAAACATAATCTGAGCCTATGCAAAAACCTAATCATAAACTCAGGTTTCTAACCTCACAATTTATTTGTATCTGTTGTTTTTGTCAAGTTGGATACACGTAATCAAAATCAAATTCTCCAAATCTTTATTAATTAATTATTTATTATTTAATAATTATAAAACAGTTTTATCATAAAGTGTAGATAACATTAGGTTCACTGCAATTAGAGTAAATTTACGGCGATATGGAAGAGCTGTACCATCAAACCAACAAGTTAATACAACAAACCCAGCAAAGGTTTAAAGTTTTGGAAGGAAATGTGTCCAATGCCTTAGATGTTGAGGCTGAAATAAATGAAAATATAAAGCAAATTCAGAGGTGAGCCGTTAAAAATATCTGCTAAACTTACTTGCTCATCATAAATCTGTAGAACTGATGGTTTCATGCCAACATTTGAGTAAACTCACGCTCAAATCAACGCGAAACTTATATGAGTGATTGGCAATTACTAAATTTTTAGGTTTTCTTAGAGCTGTTTTAGTATGAAATGAGTTTTATAATGTGTTCATTTATTTAATATTCACAAATCATTTGGAATATCTAATGTGCCATTTATTTGATGCCCACAGTTTTGATACAGTTATGTTCAGAGGCAACTGCTCACCTGAACTAATTTAAGGATTTAAATTAAATATTTAAACTTTAACCGAATCTTTTTGCCTTCTAGCAACTGTGAAAGACTTGATTTGTATGTCTACAAATTACCAATAGACCACAGACAAAATGTGAAAATGCGAAGCGACCAACTAAAGTATGATAATCGCCACCTTCAAGCAGCATTGGAAGCAGCAAAGCAAAAGCGGATTCGACGAGAAAGCGCGGCAAATGAGCGAGAGCAGTTGCTGAACAGACGATTCGCACCAAATCCAGATTTGACAACAATTAATATGGACTATTCAATACAACATCACGGATCCCTGCAGAATGCCAATCAAGGTGTTGACGAGATGATTTATACTGGAGTAAATACTTTAGAATCTTTAAGATCACAAAGATCAGTTCTCAAACAAGCCCACAAAAAGATTATGGACATGGCAAATACTTTAGGTTTGAGCAATCATACCATGAGGCTGATTGAGAAAAGGGTTTCTGAAGATAAAGGTGTTTTTATAGCTGGTGTTGTGGTAACCTTTATTGTTATAATTTTAGTTATAATTTATTTAACTTAATATTAGTTGTATAGAATGTCATTTTTAATGATTTGGCCAGGTATGTCGCTTGGAAACGGCAAACAAGGCAAAGAAAAACAAACAACGCTTACTTTCTTGACGTTTTGGCGGAGCAATTTTACATAGAAAGGGAGTTTCAAAACACAGATTTTATTAATTTCCTTATGTCTACCACGCTAAGACTGCAACGACTGTTCTGTTAACTCTTTAATAATAGTTATGGTATCTTGTGAAGTCATAAAATTTGAGACTCCTTGTACACATTGTATTCCTTATTTATATACATTTTGGCAATTTTTTATCTAGACGTTTTGTTTATTTGATTTATTACCAAAATATTATATATGTTTTTTTTAAGTCTGTGCACAAAGCGATGTAAAGCACCAGTGGCTATTATAAATTGGGTGTGTTACAGGGTGCGAAAACGACGAGAAAACCGTTCTAATGTTTCCATTTAATTGTGCGATAAAGAGAAGATATGACAGCGTTCTTGTGAAAGCATTCGGGCTTTTCACTTCTTAGATTCATTTTGAGTTTATTTTAACGCAGTTGGATAATTTATGGGGACGGATGTTTATAGATGTGGAGGGGGTTCCTAATGGCACACTTACACTAGGTGTTCATCGATCAGCGCGACACCAGAATTGAAAGACGTTTACGTCAAATAAGTCATTGTTAAATGTCAGTTTTTAATTTTAACATTCGGATTTAAATTTCTAAGGATTGTTATTGTGATTTGAATTGTTTATTTTATATTATGATTAATTATTATTAGCATAGAAATTCTAAAAAAATCCTCATAATATTAATACTAAATAAATTAGCTTTTTTGTATATTATAATTTCGATATATTGTTTATTGCTCTAGTCTGCTAGAATGGCATCTCTACCTCATCACTCAAAATCTCTAGCTCTAAGTGTGTACATTATTTCTTTTAAAGATATTTCATAAAATTACGTTAAAATTGTAGTTACCGAAGATCATGCTTTCATAACTCCAGCAAAACTGGTGAAAACCATGGACGATATGCAAAAATGGGAAAAATCTGAAGCATACTTTGTAAGTTCGGACAGTCCTAGTTTGTATGATATTTCTCCATTTAAGGACTTTGAGGTGTAAGACATGAAATCGCATTAATAATACTTTCATAGGAGTATCTGGGATTTCTATTCGCCATAAATGACTCTATTAAAGCTGTCAGCAACACCAAAGGGAGTGAAAAGGCTTCACTGAACATTAACAAATTTGTGTCTATGTTAGATACACTTAGTCAGTGGGTGGATGAAATTCCCCCTGTACAGCAACCTCAGAGGTTTGGAAATGCTAGTTTTAAAATTTGGTATGGGCGTTTGAAAGAAGTAAATCTTATTAATTCTTACAAAGATTGCCAGTTTCTTGGTTATGTATTTTAGCAAGCTATAGAGCTGTTAAAAGGAGTACTTCCATCAGAACTTTATCGAGCAATCCCAGAAATATCTGTATATTTAGAGGAAGGGTTTGGCAATGCCACAAGAATCGATTACGGTACTGGGCATGAACTGTCATTTATAATGTTTTTGTGCTCATTGTATAAAATTGGATATTTGATTGAGACAGATTTTTCTGCCACAGCCTGTAAAGTTTTTGTACGGTAAGTTGTTAAGTATGGCTATGGGCATACACACTTATTTGATTTTATATATTATTTATATTAAATATAATACAACCTTAATAATCCAGACCTTTACTTATACCTCGTCTCTAGACCTTTTAGGTACCCAAACTTACCTTTTCTCCATTATGTATAGTGTAGTCTCAAATTTTAATATTTTGTTAATCTCAATCTTCTTTTTATTTATATATAAATAGAATTAGTTAATCTATTTTCGTATGCTATTGTGATAGAGAATTTTGGAGTTATACCACATTCCAATTTTTCCCATTTTAAAGGAAATTTTAATGCTTTAATAAAATGCCTTTCATTTATTACTAAGGTACTTAAATTTGGTAAGAAAGCTACAACAAACATACAGGATGGAGCCAGCAGGTAGTCATGGAGTGTGGAGCTTAGATGATTATCAGTTTGTACCTTTCATATGGGGCAGTTCTCAGCTGATGGGTAAGTTTAAGAAGAAAGATAATTATATCAATCTTTTGCACCTAGATCCCGTAGATATGTATCAAAGATAAAAAAATTAGATGAATGTCTCTAATGCTCTAAATATTGACTTTAATTATTCTATAAAATTAAAGTCCCTATTCACTCTGCCTTTCCCCTATTTGTACCAAAAACTTTAGAATAGAAATTTTGCGCTTTTCTGTAATGGACATTTTTGTAAAAGTGCAATAAGATCCTTTTCATTGGTGGTCGTACGTAAAAGTAAAAAGTTTTGTAATTTTCTCACTTTTTTTGAGTAAAAATACAAAATACTTAAAATAGTTGTGGCACTTATTTATAGCGCATCCAAAGATTGAACCACCCATGTTTTTAAAGCCAGACATAGTCCATACATTCTCAGACGACTACATGTTCTTGAGCTGTATAAAATACATAAACCAAGTAAAGACTGGCCCATTTGCTGAGCATTCAAATCAACTCTGGAGCATTAGTGCAGTGTCCAGCTGGTCAAAAATCAATTCAGGATTGATTAAAATGTATAAAGCTGAAGTAAGTAGGTTGTTTATTTATGTAAATATTCATGAGAGTGATAATGGAAATTGTAATTTGTTCGTTGAACGAAAGACCGGCATTAGATGTTCCCATTATTCTTGGTTTCAGGTGTTGTCAAAGTTCCCCTTAGTTCAGCACATAGTATTCGGTTCCTTGTTTACTCTTCAACCGGCAGAACGTGCTGCAAGTATCCGTAGGCCCAGATTAGCCGATTACGGAGGTGCAGCCCCTGCAAGCTTTAAGGCACCTGTTCAACCAGAAAAGGACTCTAAAGAGTCTCATACTGTGTCAGAAAATACTGTTACCTCTTAGATTATTTTTCTTTACTTTTATACATTTATAACCAATAGTATAAAGCAGCTGTGATTTATGAAGATTTCATTATTTGCCACCCTTTGTGCAACATTAAGATAAATTATTATTTGTGAATATAATTATTCACTTAGAGTTGCTTACTTGTGATTTTTGTCACTTATGGAAAAGGCTGAGAGTTAACGCTTTGCCTCTTGGCTTGGAACGAATATACGATAATTTCAAGGGGAATGCGTAGATTAATAGTACCGGCATGTTTGCTCTGCTAAGACAAAGGTTTGAAGTTGAAAATTGTGTGTTTGAGTCTACATAGATAGACGCATTAACTATTTACATAAATCTAAAGGCCGCTAGATCAATGTACTGGTAACTTTACTTGAAAAATAATTTCCAATGAAAGCGATATATCAACTGATACTGTACCCATTTTTATCGGCTCAAATACTTTGTACGTAGTATCTTTAATTACCCGGTTTTAGGGGAACCACCCAGTTTTCGAGTAATTACCTAGTTTTAATTACAGTTAATTACCTTGATATTGATGACATTGATTGTACAATGACTGCGCCAAGTATGGTATAATGCTAATTACGTTACATGTTCCGATAATGTGGCATTTGTTTTTAGTGGCTTAGAAACCCCCTTTTATCTACAATTCCATGCCATCAGAATGAAGTATCTATCATATATCGAAACTTAAATAAATATTAAATTGCATGCACGAGGTTCGTAAAAGATGGAAACAAATTATTTGTAACCGAGACAATATATTAATATAAGAAAACCTTCAAGTTTCCTTATTTTTATGGAATATTCATTATTTTATTAAAAATAAAAAAATCTATTGTGAGATACTTCAACATCCCTAAGTCCTTGTCCGACAACAAGGCTGGCAACAATGCGTATTGAATTTATTATCGGTATAGTGATTCCCCTCGTGGTAAATAACCGTGTTTTAATAGAGATTTAGGCGTATATTTATCGTTCATTTTGAAATTCTCATTCATTCTGTTTCTGAATTAGCCGGTACTTGTGTCATCTAAGTATACCTACTAAGACGAGAAGCGCGCTGAAAATGGTGGTACCGATTCCAAAAACTGAAGTACAAGTGCGCTTAAACGACGTGAAGTCTTACGTCGGGAACCACCTAAACTTGAAATTGTCCCAAAACTTCGTTACAATATTTGTCGTTGGGAATCAGTGTAAACTGAAAATTGTCGAAAATTTTGGTGCAGTGAAAGTGACTGGAAACCACTGTGAAATTGAAGTATCCCACGGAGCCGGATCTGTAGAGTATACCGGAAACAGCGGCACTATATTTGTGGGTCCAGGTGTCGATACTAGCAAAATTACATACATGGGATCAAATGGAAGGATCGTTTCCAAATTGTCAAAGGGAACTGCATCAAAGGGGCCCAGCAAAAGCAGCTCGTACCCCGAATTTTGCGTTATACCTAAGCGAGTGGAGCACTTGTTGAGGAACCTAAGCATTAATGGAAGAATCAAAGCCGATAATGCCTATATAGTGCAGAATAACATTAAACTTCAAAACGGGGGTAGAACAAGTATAGACGTAAACAGGCTCATTCAATTTTCAATATAAATCTCAATTTGAAATAATCATTTCAGGTGAAGTTCCTTGACTTTTACAATATGCTAATGCTTATTAGGTACAAAAAGTCTAGAGTTCCTGTATTTAAGCTAAAATAAAAATTGGTCTTACTAAAAAAGTATTAATAATAGATAAGTATTTATTTATTAAACTATTAAACTATTAGATTTCGTGCATGAATTTAATAGTTCCAGCTTAAAGATTTTTGACGTATCTCTATATTGACGACTAAATATAAGATTTATCAGAGTTTCCTTGTGGTTTGAGGAAAGTGATACATTTTTTAATGTAATTGTTACTAAGATCTACTCGAAAACTGTGGTCATGCGTACCCTTGTAGCTAGGAATTTTTGAAATAATTATTAAATTATTATCCGCACAATACAGCGTGCACTTCAATTTTCTTGTTTTATTTCTATGTCCCGCAAACGATACACGATAGGGACGACGAAACGGGTTTCATTTCGTAACTAGTCCCGAAACGACGGCTTTGACTAACAGATACCTTTTAAAATTACATGAGTTTACTGCATTTCGGACTATTTTTTCTGATACAAAAAGCGGCTCATACGTGTCATTCTCGGACGCAGCCCATACGAAAGGAGTGACGGCTACCTATAACCCCAATGATAAATATCCTCGGGCTGCGTTCTGAAATGTAAAATATGGCAAAACTCAACACTTAGTTTAATGTTGTTTATATTCTCTTCTGAGTATGTCAAGACCTGCGCATTTGCCGCGTTTCTAATTATTTTGTATTCAAGTCGATGACGTACGGCCATGTATTTTTAACTGAAAAATAAATAATTCTAGTTATGTTTGTCCATAACCAATCACTAAAGGAAATTTTGCCTCTTTTAGGGGGCCACAAAATCTCGCTAACTAATGCCGATCCGATGCTCTTATTCAAAAACTAAGGGAATTACACCTTTAGATTACCACAGCATTACAGCGAGGTCGTATAAACTGTATTTACCAAATTCGAAATTTTATCGCTGGGGCGTGCGATTCTGTTTACTACTGGCATAAATGACTGATCATCCTTCTCTCTCACTCTCTAGAACTTAATGGCTTTCACTATCCCTCGAAAAATTCCCACTTTTCTTAGAAATGTACGTTTTATTTCAAGGAATTGGCGATTATTGTTTGACATATTTGTATACGACAAAACACCCGGTAATTTGGGTATTTCCCATGTGAATCACTTCCATGACGATCTTTTAATGCTTTAATACGCCTTACTCGCTTTTTTGTTGAACTGTTCCTCAATAGAAAAATAAATATTGTCTTAATCACGTTGCCAAGTTTCAAATAATCAGCGCGATTCAAGGATTTTATTTTCGCGTTTTGAAGAACTAATCGTGTTATTGATTGGAGAAAGGAACAGATGGACGCGAGGCCAAGGAGAGAATAGAATTTCCATTTCCAAAACGTCTGCGAGACTATCTTGGTCTCGATCGCGGTCTTGGCGTGCCGAACTGATGCTATATAAAATCGAGACTCTTGAAGCCTCGGTTTTCATTTTATTCGTTTCCGAAAATTCGAAAACACAAAATGGCCGCTGAGTACGCCACTGCGTTCCGCGCAAAAAGATCTCTGAAAATGTGCTTTTTTCAAAATCACTTTCGGTTCTATATCACCTACTGAGAGTTACGAACTGTTTACCAATTTTCTCACTTTCCAGGAAAGCAGTGAAAGTTGTTTTTAAACCGGATATGAGTTTTTCATAAATTTCTCAAAATTGGCCAATTTAACGGTCTCAGTATTTCTTTCATTATTCAAGATGCCAATAAATAAATCTCGGAGAATAAATGATGCTTTATTAATTGCCGACGGAAAATATGTTTTGAACTTGGCATATTTACAGATACTGAAGCGCACTTCAGGGATCTCGGTTTTTACGAACGAATAATTCCCCATCTGGAAAAGCCTTAAATGTTTTTAAACAAAATTTCAACCGTCCCATTTGTCACTTATTTGCGCTTTAGCTTCACACCGTGTTAAGTAAATATGTACAGCGGTGCTAGACATGAGGTAAAAACCTTTATCGTAATTTCGGAATAAATGGCATTATCATATCATTGAACCATAAGTGTTGCATCACGGTTTCTAGAATGACGTGACGAAACCAACCAGTTTTTACGAATACGTATTTTAGTGTGTTATACAGGGTGTACGAAAGTTCTTTTGTGAAACTTCAGGTTAGTTCAGGTTATACCTTGGGTCCTGTTAAAAGAAACTTTGATAAGCTCGTAGACACGTGCGAGATTGGAGACACCCTCAGCGAAGCGCAGCACTAAATGTCAGCTATACGACACTCACTGAATGTCAGCTGCACTAGTGACCGCTGGGTACACTAGCGTCGCAGGAGTCTTCGAAACGGAAGTTCGCTCGATCGTTCCGATTGTTATCATGATTTTAAATTATTTATATGATTCCGCATTACCAATATATTGCGTGTTGCTGCGCTAACACTCGACTGAATTATCTAAAAAACAATGTCGGTACGAAACGTTAAAAAAAACACTTTACGGCCTGTTTTTTACAAAGGGACAGCTCACATGTCTACGCGCCATACGAAATAAGTCATACGGATTTTAATATTTTTGAATGGCGGAGATGTGGAAGGTACATGCGTCATTGTTTTGGACACACCGTATATCATACAATGTCTCCAACATGGGAACGTGGTATTCGGGAACAGATCCAGACTTGACAAAATGGAAAAAAATTTGCTTATTGAAGAGAGCATTATTACAAATGAACACACGTAATAAACATCCCGCATCGGTGACGTATGCAGGTCTTGGAAGCGTTGCCCTCACCCCATTCGCATAATTTTATGTTACCGCCAGACTGCCACCCCCTGCCCGGTGTGGGCGGTGCGCCCACCCTCGCATCCATCGACTGTGGAGGCGGCGAATGGGCAAAACACCCTTAATCTACCTACACAAACACGTATTGCTGGGATTGAATTGCACGGTAAAAATCTCTGAACTACCGATTTGTCGGCCTCCTTAGCTGACGCGAGCTGGATAATAATTGCTTCTGAATTATGAATAATCATAAAATCATGAAACTGAACGTAAATAACCATTAAGTTTGGCCGTCTGTTTTTGTCGATAAAGCCGCGTCCTGACAGCCGATTTTTGTTTTGACCGATTAATTGAAAATATTCGAGAGCTTGAACATAATTGCTCGACTTTTCAATGGATCGACGACGAATTTAAGAGGTCATGAGTGACTCACTTCAATTTTATCGATCAAAACGTCGAATCGACCTCAAATCGTCAATAGGAAGAGGCTTTTTTGAGGTGAGCAAAGTTCAAACGAGCTAACATCGCCCGAACCAGTCTATTGTTACCAAGTTGTTTTTGCGTGTGTTTATTCAAAAAATTACGTCGAACCATGAGAGCACTTCACCTGGCTCTATTTCATTTTTTTTTTGTTATTTTACCGTTTGTTTATTTTATTTTTTATTTAATTGTTTACTTCGCTTATTTTCAGTTGGATTTACTTTTGTCATTTTATTCTCCCTGCCCCGTGCTTATTGTCATTGGATTTGCGCTCAAAAGGTCAGCGGGAATTTTGAGGAACTTCGTTTCTCCCAACACAAAGGAGCAGCATCCAGGACTCCATCCCTGTAACATCATGGATGTCCAGGATCGCCGCAACGCTCAAACGCAGTATAATCGAGTACGGTTACCGCACTGTTACTTTATCCATTCGCTATAATAACCCACCAGAACAATCCACTATAATGCTTTCTAATGTGCAACTGTAGCAAATTTCTTAACAATGCGCTCACACTCACGCTTAAAATAAATAGTTAACAAAACGAATCGATATCGATGGCTTTCTGATAGAAATTCCCAACATTCCGACTAAAGACAGACTCAGCAATTCGCCTGAAACATGACTCATGTGGTTACTTTCTTAAATTGGACGGGGACGAAAATCATTCTAATAATAATAATTCTTAATTAAAGAAACCATTAAAGAGGACACAAGGATTGTGCGCGATAAACAGATCGATATGGAACAAAAATGGGTTTTGGTTTTGCGCACTCTTGTAGGGTTCGTGTCATAAAGCCAATAAGCATTTGTAATTTCTTTTGGGCCAAGGTTTGCCGATTAATTCTTTGTAGGGTTGTGTGCTAGTTAACATACATCGTTAACATCTGTCGTCGTTAACTGGGACCCAACCATGCAAAGACGTCGATGCGTTAACCGAACGAACATCGATGGATGTTAACCGTGACGGTTCCCGTATACACGGCGACCGAGAAAGGATGATGCAGATAGATGAGGATTGGGAGCTGGATCGGAAAAAATGAGGCGATTCAGTTGAACTTGCCTCGTGCAAAAGTTGCTGGTTTTCGTTCTATAGAGTGCGATTTTTATTCGGAACTTTTCACCGCACATGCGCATTCAAATTTTTGACCGTCCGTAAAACAAAATGGCATGCGCCAGTGTCGGTAACACCTTTGCGGGCAACGTCGAACGCTGGACATTGACATGCGCGCGGTAAAACTTATTACAGCACGTGTGGGAATTGATTTTTCCGAGTTTTCTTCGAAATTTGATAAATTTACGTAACTTTTATGCAGACATCCATCAGTTTCGACGATGACTTCGGAAATTGCCGCGATGTACCTTTCTGTATATTTTGAACGTATCTCGGCTTCTCTTCGGGTTTACTGTAAATAACGGCTGCATGCCTCACGCTCATTAATTGCAATTTTCTTCTAGATTTATCGCGAGGATGTTTCATTGACAATATAATCGTTCATAATCGCACTTATCCCAGATCCCGGACTGACAGTCGAAGTCTTCGATTTATCGTTAATGAGCACTCGTTATTTTATAGACACATTGATAATGTTTTTTTTATAAAGCTGTTCCCCAAACAAGCGAAATATAAGTAATTCTCCATTAAAACTAGTGCAAATATTGCTGTAAGTAGTGTGAACAAGGAAATCTCAGGTTAAACAGACATATGCACGATATTATTAGCGATGATATGTACCTACCCACCATAATACCGTTTTGTACAGGCTGATGACCATCTATAACATTCTTGTGTACTCGCTTGGAACAGTGGGAGAAGCTGTCGAAGGACATTTGGTTCTGTTTATACCGGACTCTTAGTCCTCAAATATTGTTTTAACACCTATTTTAGGCATCGTTTGCCTTCCACGATCAAAGAATGTAAAGGAACGTTAAGTTCAATTAGATATGTTAATGCCTATTTGATAACATTCTGCTACTCATTAAGTAGATATATGTACATACATATATAGGCGTGGAAATTCTATAACGTAGCGATTTCGTATCAATAATCCGACGTTTCGATTTCCGACATCCATTATCAACTTCGTACTTTTTTCATAGGCGCCATCGTGGATTTTGACATTTTAGAATTTTGCTGCGATTGCGCTCATGCATTTATCACATGCCGAGGAGCAGTCGTGCAATTTTGTGTAAATATCGAATACTATGCTTGGCCGGCGCGTTCACCAGACCTTTGCCCATTTGATTATCATTTATGAGGATTTTTGTGTATTTCAAAGTACTGCAAATATCACTAAAATTTTCCTGAAAACGAGGCAACCGTGAACCATTTTACTCCCCTTGGAAAATTACCCACACCTTCCCTCAGCAGTGGAACTTGAAATTCTTAATATAATAAATATTCTTTATAAAAATAATTCTTGATAAAGCAAAATGGCGATCATCGCAAAGAGCCTCGAGCAGGCCTCCAAATATCAGAGGCATGTCTTTGATCAATCCATCTGCGAGTCAAGTGGTTCATGGTAAGAGATAAATTGCTCAATCAACGCGCTACGTTCGCGGTGCAGCGTTTTTTTTTTTTCAATAACCACCGGTCGTTAAGAGGTGAAAATTACCCACTCACGGTGATGGTTTTTCGGTGACTGAAACGATCGTGTTTAACGTTGAAGTAACTACGCAGATTTATCTTTAACCAAAACCATTAACGATGTAAACCAAGCCAATCGATTGGCTGCAATTTATGTAACTCGAAGTATGAAATGAAAGGATGCAGCTTAAATAAGCGAAACAAGAACAAAGAATATCGTCTTTGTTTGCTGAGCTGCTAATACTTATTTATAAAACGATTTAACGTTAAGAAAGTGCACGAAGAGTTTAAGGGAAATTTTTTTAATGCCGATCTACTTTCTCTTATACCACGTATAAATAGACATTTATTGAAATATAGCTGATGTGTGCAGTGAAATGCTTCTATTGTTAATACTGACGGAACTCTCAGTAAAAAAAAAATAAAAAAATAACGGCTGCAACGGATCAGGCTTAGTTACAAATTATCCATGTTCCATGAGGATAAAGTACGAATCACCTTAATTTCACACCTTTTACCCAATAGAAATTAAGGGAAATTCCCCGTTTAATTGAGCAGAAAATTTATTTTCTGCGCGAAATATTCAACATTTGGAATTTTTAGCATTTACGCAAAAACGAAATATGTGCAATGAATGCGAAGCAAATAATAAAATTTCTAAATGGAAATGTACATGCGAATTGCCCCCGCGGTCATTTCACTGGTTTGAGATTGTTATTAACAATATGTACAGTCGAAAAAAAAATTCTGCAAACCGTAATTTTCGACTGATTTTGCTCAAATTTTGTATAACGAAAGTCCAAACCTAAATTCAGTTTATGTGTTCGAGCAATTTTTGAAAATTTAATTTCTAAAGTGCTTTTCAGTGTCTTAAAAACTTCGCTTTGAACACTTCTTTTTGTGCTTGTGGAAATTTTTCAATATGGTTTTAATAATCATGCAGAGAGGATTTTTCTATATATATCCAGAAAATTTGGTCAAAGTCGAATCACAAATAAAGGAGTTGCAGCCTTTAAAAAGTGACGGTTTTCACGTAAAATGATGAAATTTAGACGTTTTTGACGACTTTAAAAGGCTGCAACTCCCTTATTTGTGATTCGATTTTGTTCAGATTTTCATGATATATGTAGAAAAATCCCCTCTGCGAGATTATTAAAACCATATTGAAAAATTTCCACCGCATAAGAAGAAGTTTCCAAAACGGAGTTTTATTAAGACCCTGAAAAGCATTTCAAAAATTAAATTTTCAAAAGTTGCCCGAACTCGTAAACTGAGTTTAGGTTTGCATTTTAATAATAAAAAATTTGAACAAAATCCGTGGGAAATTACGGCCTACAGAATCTTTTTCGCTTGTACGAATACTTCTTTGGGTGACTGCAAATAGGAATGAATTTGAGCGTAAACAGCTACAAAATATCTTTAGCTGATCTAAGCCTAACTGCATCTTTAAAATTTCAAAAAATTGGAAAAAGATTACTTAAAAAAAAAACAAAAAAAGAAATTCAATTGGTCTCAAGTCGGGACTTCACGGTGGCAATCAGCACAAACCTAATATCAAAACATTAAAAACTAATTGGTCTAAGACATTTCGCATTTTGTTTAATTGGGGTAGTGTTGAGTATACTTTTTAAATTATATAAAACGCTAATTGGTGAGTAGGTACACCGAAAATATCTCATACCCTTGCTGATAAAGTCTTGAGTACTTAAAAGGAATTCATTTCTAAGGAGGTACTATTTATGCTTTGAGTTGGGTTCTTACTTTGAAACTAAACACATGGCGTGATTACGGAAACTGAAACCTGATGAGCCCGAACTCAATCGAACTGACCCCACCTTATTAGAAATATAAAAATATCCAAAATCAAAACACGTAACTGCTCCCATCTTTTCGTATTTTTGGAATTTCTCCTGTAAGAAAAACCCCCAAAAATGATCGTCCAGTAACGCTTCCACATATGCGCCTCCGTACTGCGTGGAGCCTACAGTACTTCTACTCTAACACAGATGGCGGAACTTGTACACTAAGTACCTTTATCGTACCAGCGCAGCTTAAGTAGTTTAGTGGTCTTCGACCCGCGTGACTAAGTGACTAACGGCAGTACCTATACTCATTGCTATGGAGTCGGTGTTAATATTCATGCTTCTATTATGATATCAAAGACAAAACTGCGAACTTCAACACCATAATCTCGTTTAATTGGCGTGTCGGAGATGCAAAAAATAAGTTTCAGGTGTTTCACGACACTTAATTGATCGATGATAAAAATTGAACTACATACATATATATGTAACTTGAAAGCAATAACTAAGAGTACTTTGATTCCAGGTAGTGGTACCAAATCAATTACGATAATAATTTTAATGACGCCTATTTCTGACCTCGACAACATTGGCTGTGTTGCATGGATTTGAATCATGTCCTATTATGTTTCCGCATGTAAAATTTATCTTTAGTTTGACGTAGGTTTCCACTTAACCAACCAATAACAATAATTTTTAGGATATTCCGTGACACATTTTGTTCATTTCACCCAGGAAAAAGTTTTACGCCAAGCTTGATTGCCGTCAAGTTTCCTTAAAAGTACGCTACGCAGACGTTTGAATAAATAGTTGGTTCGCGTCAATCAATTGTCATATAATTGTCATTAAACTGTCATTCAGTAGTGATTAAATTCGTTATTCAAATTGTCAATCAACTTGTCATTCAAATTGTCACTCAAATTGTCATTCAACTTGTCATTCAAATTGTCATTCAAATTGTCACTCAAATTGTCATTCAACTTGTCATTCAAATTGTCACTCAAATTGTCATTCAACTTGTCATTCAATTTGACGTTCAACTTGCCATTCGACGGTTCGGATTCGGTTACCAAATGGTGCATTCCCCTGATATGATTATTTCATGGCATGGTCCATCCCTGCCGTTAGCCACGTATTTATATACCATTGACTTCAAATAACCCCAAGAAAATAAATTCATGTGTTATACCCTTCATATTCATTACGATCACTTCAAAAATACAATCGCTGTGTTTGTGAGGCGATTTGAAGCTCGCAAACTGGTTCAAAAATAAACTCCATTTTCCAATTTAAATTTGATTTGCACGCAAACTCTGGAGCATTGTACTGGCTCGTGATACGGTTTTTCAGAGGAAAAGTATTTCCGTCCTAAGCGGCTGAAGTGAGTACGACCTTTTGGAATGTTTTATTTTAAATCAATTTTAAGTTTAATCTCCGTGCGTCAGCATAAATCAGCTTATGGGGCAACATGTTGATAAATTTCATATTACCGGCAATAAATCTATTTTGGTATTGTTAATTTGTGGATTTACGATTTTAAGCGATTTAAGAGGAGGTAACGGGTAAAACCCAAAGAGAAGTAATTTCGAGTTGTGCGCTTATCGCGCAAATTCATCAATCATCAGTCCTCCAATCAGGTGTTTGATGCTAATCGGCAAACGGCTTAATACCGTTTACGTACCTCCGCTATACGTAAACGTAACCGCTTCTCGCGATTTTTTTTTATCGATCGCCCGTTACTGAATGTCCACGTTACTACGGCCAAACTCAACTTTCCTTCCTATAGCCACCAACGTATTCTTTAATCCGAACTGCAATTGTACCGTGTGTTGGTGAATGCGGTGCTGTAGGTGGAAAATGTTTGTGACAGGTCATTCAGTGCACGATTCAATTGCATTCAGGCTGCAACAGTCAAGACAGACCTCGGTTAGCCATTAGCCGTTTATTTTAATTTTCTACGGTTGACCTGATAGGAAATGCCTTTACATCTTCAGATATTCCATTAAAGTAGACCGTTATTTCACTGCAAATCAGTTATTGTTTGAATAGGTACTGTTAAACGGAAGCGAGGTACTACCTAATTAATTTCTGCAGGAGATACACATAACGAAGAAATTTCACCAGTGATTCTATTTATACAGAGAGGCTCCTCTTTTCAGGGTTTACTAACTCACTTGATAAAAATCCGTCGGGGTCATTTCGGGACAACTAGGTGGCCCGCAAAAGAATGAACGCAAATGACAGATTTATTCAGTCAGATTCGCCTGAGAATTCCCGCAAAAGCAACCGCCGGGTGTTGCGTGTCAAAATCTGCATGATTCATTTTGCCACATGTACAAAGTGAAACGATGCGAGACAACATTTGATATCATGCGATAAAGTTCTGAATTTTAAAAAATCCAGATAGTTAACCCATGCATTGAGATAGGGAATGTAGTGTTGGGACACTCTGTACAGCGACCATCATTTGACATATGATTTATAACAGTTTTTTTTTAGATAGTAAGAATGCTTGTTGTTCGATTTCTGGCATAGCAACACGTAGATTCGTGAATAGTCACTCAGTTTTTTTTATCGGACCTATCCTCGACGTCATTTCCTCTACGCACATTGATTCAAAAGTTCCAAAGAGCACTTTCACTTTGATCGTGGTAGTTGAAAAATGTTGAAAATCGTATCATAATTTAAGCCCACGCGGACACACACTGGGTGGTAATGTACCAATCAGACAAAAGAGAGCTTATTGCCGAGTTATGTGATACGAGTTGGGCTGTCTGCATTGTTAACTACTGAGTTCACTCAAGGTAACCCGGTAGGATTACATTTGGTTCCAAACGTCCTGTGTTGACTTAAACACCCGAATGTTGAATGTAAAATCGTGATGTCTTTGGTACGGTGCGACGACAGTGAATTTGGCATTCCAAACTTGCCTCATATAAAAGTTGCTCGTTTCTATTCTACAGGGTGACGAATTTTTTTTTAAGTCACGAAAGTATAGTGCAATCTACTTATAGCATCAATAAAACGAACCGTTCGTTATTTGCCCATTTTCCATCCCAATGAAAAAATCACGAGGAAAGAAATCCAACGGGTGCAAGTCGGGACTTCTTGGCGGCCGCATCGTATGTGCGCCACTCCGACCGGCTAATAACGTCGAAAAGTGATCACTGATGCGGTCAGTATCCATGGTCCAATTAACTGAAAGTGGACCAAGTCCGATCCACATTGTACTAAAGGTTGCAAATAATGTGATATGTAACTGTTTTCGCAATATCATAAGTACAGAATACGTAATTTCATATTTTTATTGTTGTTCGGCCGTTTTATGGTGAAAGCGGATCGCGAGGCTGCCATATACGGTACCAGCTGTCAGGTTTATTTATATCTTCGCCGATGGCTATTTCGCGATGGCTGCAAACTCGATGGTACTGTTTTAGTTTTGTGAGCAGATGAATTTGAAGTGAACGACTAGATAATGAGGAGGTAGTACTAATGATAATAAATAGACATAATTTGGGATTAAATATTAAGGGGAGGAATGTCGGACAAGGAGAAGCTGCAACCGGCATGGAAATAGGTGACGGGAGAGGAGAGAAAATCTTATATGTAACAATAACAAGAGAACTGAAGAGTGCGAAAATCCGAGAATACCGGGTGCTTCCTGAACATACAGCAGCGACTCGAGGGGACGTTGCTTCGGTTGAAATGAGAAAGAAGTTTCAAATAGCTCCATATTTGGTACATAGGGTGCTGGAGGAACAATCCTGCGGTTCTTTGACGAAATCGTCAGTTTTTCAGAATTTTTACATGCACCTTTTCTGTGTCTTCTCGTTCCGTTCATTTCAAATCGATGGCTCATCTTCAATATTTTCCATTGCGAAATAATAATTCTGTTCGCATTTTCCATGGCTTCTCCACGATAGAAATTCTCAGGTTTAATTTATTCCGTCTATACTTATTTACTTGATATTCGGCCTTGAACTAATTACGCAACTCGCAAATGAGATGCTAATTCATCATGCTTTGAGCACACTTAAATCTGTTTTTATTGCAGCTGAATATCGTTTCGTCTAAGAAATCCGCCTCTTCGCATGTCAATCCCACCGACACCGAACTACGAGAAGAGACACGTTCATGGGTGGTATATTATTAATATTATTATTATTATTATTATTATTATTATTATTATTATTATTATTATTATTTTAATCATTCGATTATTCCCGATTGGTATTTAATAATTTTCCGTCGCTTTTGTTGCCGCAGTTGTCTTGAACGAAAGACGAATTCACGAACCGGTAAAGAAACAACATCGAAACCTCGAGCTTTGAACTGGTTGAAGACGCCAACAGTACCGTAACATCGAAGATCTAAATAATGTAGGTAGGTATACAAAATAGGCATGGGTGGGTATGTATCTCAGCAGGTCACTCAAAGGTTACCTATGCGATTTGATATCCGTTAGATCCTAAAAGAACAGTTAATGGAGAACAAATGACACAATATTACTCAGTACCAGAAAAGACCGCTAACTATCTTTCAACTGTAATATTTCATACGAAGAAGATAACTGTTTTGTTTAATGTGTGACATATTACAGCGATAATGTTTAAATACGCGAAAACCGTGAGGTTGGTTGGTTGGCTTACAACCTAGCCGTACCGTTTCGTTACACGAAGGCCGTAGATTGGAAAGATTTTTTTTTAATTCCCTTGATGAAGCACATGCAAATTGTCATTGCATTTCGTCATCGTCTCCATCGTCGTTTTGTTATTGTCGCCGCGGAAATGCACAGCATCTCGGCTGGACTGCGCGTTCGCCAGAGTTTACCCCATTTGACTTTTACTTATGCGAGTTTACGGACGTTTCCGCTAAAACTGCGAGAACTAACCTTAACCTGCGATATATTCGCGTATGTTCATGGACAGTCGCGAGATCGATTACTCGTCCACCAGAGTCGATTTCCAAAAATCGTTTATGACGCACCCTAAATGTTGGGCTCGACTGAAGATGAGCCCGTATGGAATTGAACTGTTCAGTTTTTATTAAATTTGCAATAAAGTCATTCTCGATAATTATAAAAATTGCTAGGAAATAATAATAATAATAATAATTTTCAAAATCTAAGCCGAGCAAAGTTATTCGTTCACTTTAATTTTTTTAAGAAATGTCTTAGTTTTCTAGGATACTCTTTCGAATTCATAGTTTCCCTCAGCGTTTTAGGTACGGATTCAGCAAGCTTTTTTATAAAATTAATATCTATTTTGGCCCACTCGTCTTCACGCTGGGTTTTTAACTGTTCCTTACTGGATATTTGGTGTTTTTTTACCCGTTCTTTCAATTCTCACCAGAAACGTTCAATAGGGTTTATGTCTGGTGTCCGAGGCGGCGCTTCCAACACTTTTAGTGTATTACACAACGACCATTCCCTAACAATACGCGCTTATTCTTAGGGTCATTGTCTTGTTGGAAAACATATTTATCCAAAGTTTCCATATTACTGACGCTGTCTCGTAAATTGTTCTTAAGAAAGTCTAGATATGCAAAGCGGTCCATAATTCTATCAACAAAATGATGTCCACCCGCAGCATACCAAGACGTACGCCCCCAAATGAGAACTGAACCATCCCCACGTTTCACCGTTGGACTTAAATGTTTTGGTTTATACGCCCCTCCTTGTTCTCTGTGCACCAAAACCTTTTTTTGATTTTCCAAATAACTCGATTTTAGTTTCAGCAGCGAAAATGCCGCTTTTTCAAAATTCAATTTTCTTATTAATATACTGTTGAGCAGAGGCAAGACGCACCCTTCTATTCATTTTAATGACAAACGGTTCCTTCCTAGCTACTGGTGCCCTCAAACCCTTTTTGTTGCAGTAACATGTACAACTTTTCCATGATCATTTTCAACGCTTTTTGCTAAATCTGCTGCAGTAACATTTGGATTGATACTCACTTTCCTTGATAATTTCCAGTTTCATATGTTCGGTAAAGACAGATAATCTTCCTCTTCCTGGTAATCTTCGCGTTGGTCTTGTTGTTTTAGTTATTTTTATGATAGACTGGACCGTTGATATGCTCCTTCCAATAATTTTGGCCACTGCCCGTTGGAATTTTCCCGCGGTATTTAATTTTCTAATCGACTCTCTTATGTAAAAAAAAACTTCAGAAGGTTTGCGACCCATTTTTGCAAGTGACTTGCACCAACCTGCACTTTTACGAAAATGGTGAACAATACTCTGATATTCAAAATGGCGCGTTTAAATTATCTCGAAAAAAAAAAATAAATAAATAAACAGTGAATATTTTGTTACTTCTGCAAAGTGGACGAACAATTTTGCTCGGCGCAGATTTTGAAATCATTATTATTTTCGAGCGATTTTTATAATTATTGAAAATAATTTTACTGCCAATTTAATAAAAACTCAATAGCTTAATTGCATACGGGCTCATTTTCGATCAAGCGCAACAATTACTGTGTGTTATAAACGATTTTTATAAAATAACTCTGGTCGACAAATAATAAATCTCGCGATTGTAAATATAATATAAAAAAAACAGACACCCTGTACATACCGCGGTCGTGAAACATGTACTTATGACGCTCATGTCGCAGAGCCCGCGCTTTGGTATTTAAACTGCGGGTCATAATACTTACTTCACAACCTTGGAATATAATATATTATTAATATGTGCTGCTGCGGCAATCAACTAGTGGTATAACATGCATATATCAACACCAAGCAGACTGGTCGCTATTGGCAAGGTCAGCAAACAGTCAATTCATCTACAGTGTTGTTTTATTTTTTAACCGGTTGGTCGCCTTCCACCTCAAGCTCAGTGTTGTGTTATACTTAATATATAATTTGCGTTTCATCTATTGAAATCGCTATAATAGAATTCATTAGTACTAATGCGAGTAGCTGCGCAGAACGTGCCGCCCGGGTACCAGGGATTTCTATTTAGGAGGTTGGACTACCAAAGGGACCTTGACAGTCCAATAGGAAACTTGTGTAATGTGTTTGGCATGGACATGAGAAACAAACATATTATCAAATCGATGGTACTGGTTGGTTTTCGTAGAACATGGTCCTACATTGGGACGAAAGTTGGTAAAAAGGGATGGTAAATTCAGCTCCAAATCAGACGATGCGAATAATAATGGGAGGGCGATATCGGTCGTGCGTGTAACGTGTGTATTACGGGACAGAGAGTTTATTTGGGAGTTGGGTCAATGTGGTAGTTCCTAGAGACTCTAATGGGTGGCACGCACACGCAGGCCCCTTTATACTGCACAATAACGACCGAATTAACGAGAAAATTACATTAGCAGCTCGAAGGGCTCATCCTCCACTTCCAAGCGCAGATCTCCGTATCTTCATATTGATTTGAAAACGTCGCTTGTTATTTGGGTCCTTAAAGTAGTGACAGTCTTCGTTCGCAGCACGTTCACATGGGTGGGTGCAAATTTATGAGTGAGGTCTTTGATATAGCTCCCCATAAATAATAATCCAATGGGGATAGATCTGGTGACCGTGCGGGCTGACGCCCACGCGGTCACAAAAGACGCAAAAATCTACACATACCATGCAAATTGTATTTAATTAATAAAGTAATGAACGTTTTTTCTTTTGTTAATTATGTAACAAGACATAAATATAACAAAAATTGTTATTCATTTGCATTCCAGTTTAAATAAAAAATAGAAATCAAGAATTTCTAGCCCACAAAAGTCTACATACACTTTTAGATGTAATTTATCTATTAGTTTGCACCTAATATGGGCGTATAATAAATACTTGGTTGGTCCCCCGTTTGAGTCAAGCACTGCTTGAAAGACCTCTTGGCATTGATAGAATTAAATTTTCTGTGACGTCAGAGGGTATTTCCGCCCCCGAAGTTTGCAAAGAGCTTTTTAATGTTTCTTTGTTAGTTATTTTTATTCTTCTAATCTTTGTTTCTAATACGTTCTACTCGTATTCTATAGGGTTCAAATCTGGCGAGTGAGGAGGTGTCTGCAATTGTTTAGGTACATTATATAAGATCCATTCACGAACAACCCGAGCTGTATGCTTGAGATCGTTGTTTTGTTGGAACATCCAACGATTGCCAAGCTCCAGTTTATTAACCGATGGAATCAAATCGTTTCGCAATATTTTTAAGCGTTGTAGATGGTTCGTGGTACTATCGATAAAAACCAATTTTCCAACCCCAGCCGCCGACGTTGAACCCCAAACCACGACGTTACCTCCTCCGTGTTTAACAGTTGATACTCAGTTTTGAGGTTTGAGCTCTTCATTCGCCATTCTCCATACTTTACCCTTTCGATCGCATCCAAAATTGTTAAATTTACTTTTATCGGTAAATTGTATGATTTTTCAAAAATCTAAGCTTTTGCTTGAGTAAAATTATTAGCAAAATCTAAAATTTTCTCTCAATTTGCTGCTGATATTAGTGGTTTTCTTCTTGGTGTTCTTCCATGATAGTCATTTGATCGTAGTATCCGTCTTACTTTTTCAGAGCTGACAGTCTTTCCGGTACCATTTTCGATCTCTATAGCAACTTTTGCAGCACTTTTTTTGGGTTCTAAAGAAACTTTTTTTTAAAGTGATCGCACCCCTCGTTCATTTCATTTTCTGGGAGGGCCAGACCTTACTTCATTGCTTGTACTTCTTCGATTATTATAGATTTTAACAATTGTTTAACTTGTACTGCGAGGAAAACTTACGGTGGTCGCCACCCCATTGTAAAGCTTCATCTGATTTATAAGTTTTACTATTAAAATTTGATTCGCTGTTGGTATTTCTATTCTTCCCATAATTTTGCATATAATATTTTTAAACAAGTGGTATTCTACAGAGTGTTGATCTCGTACTACTTTAAAATACAACTTTGTTTTCGGAAAAATTGATAGGACCGCCGCAAAAAACTGTTAACAAAATTGTTTTGAAGTGTATGTAGACCTTTGTGGGCTAGAAGTTCGTGATTTATATTGTTTATTTAAACTGGAATGTAAATAAATAATAATTTTTGTTATATTTATATATCGTTACTAAAGTCGTAATGTTACGCAATTATCAAAAGAAAATACATTCATTACTTTATTAGTTGTACTCAATTTACAGGGTGTATGTAGAAATCTGTGACCGACTGTACGTCCATTTTCTCTCGTCCAATAAATTTCTATAATATCTCGTTTTTCTTCGCTCGAAAAAGACATTTTTGGATACTCATTTTGTAACTGCGGCTGACGTCATCTGACACTTTTGCAAAGAGTGTCACGTAAAGATCAGGAGAAATGTGAAAATACATTGTTTCTGCAGGTAGCACGTTCTCTTTATAAATCGCGAATTGCCACGATACCTGTAACAGCTCCGCCCTTTTTTATGGCACTCGCGTGCCATTTCCTCTCGCCTTTTCCCGCAATTTTCATCATTTTTCTTTACTTGTTTAGAAATCAAACAAACCGCTCACAATGTTATAACCTCGTCCACACGGACCATAGAAACAACACCCACACCAAGATATCTAATCGATATACATATACTCATGCCTTACTTATTTTAACGTGATTTTCCGCCGCGCCAAGATAAAAATAAAAGGGGAGGTGTGCAAGAAGGGTAGAGGACAAAGATCTGACGTCATTCAGCTGAAAATAGATGACTACCCGACGCAAGTCATTCATCGAATATTTCGATTGCCTTGCATGAGAACCCATGAGCTCGTTGGCCTTTCAAGGATTTATACAAATATGTTGATGTGTGAGTATAAGAAAGACAACGTCTGCGTATAGAACCACTACTGTCTCGGATGCATGGGACATATGCATGTAACCATTGCAGCAATGTATGGTATAGAAAGGTAGCCAAGGTCGTTGGTTTTAATTGTGAGGTAAATATGACCTTAGATTGCTCGGATCCTTACTTTGGTATAATAGATAAATAAAAGTTAATAATTGATTGAGCTTAAGGATCCGGGATATTATTGCTATTAATGTTTAATCGTCAACGCGTAGGAGCAGGTCATTGAATGTTTTCCGTTGCTTTCTAGATGCGAACGCGATGGTTTTTCGCAGCGTCGAAAATCGACGATCTCGTTAAGAATTTGCTCCTCCGGTTTTCTCGTTTATTCTCGAATAATCCTGATTACTTCTAGCAGAATTTCAATTTGGTTGTTTTCGGCCGTTGCGAACTCCTTTCTCTCGTCGTCTTCGCTCCAATTCTTCATGTTTTTCCTTTTGCCTTCGTTATTCTCCTTCGAGATAGCATTATTCTTGCTCGTTTTTTGGCCTTTGCAACTACTCAAGCAGTTTCTTTATTTTAGGCATTAGTGACTCGGTCGACGACAGTTCTTCACTCACCTATCCCATATCCGAGACCGAAATTTTACACTTCTCCTTTCGCCGATACGCGAAACTGTTTATTAAGCTTTACGAGACTCATAAACGTTTTTAAATGCCAATACAACAATGAGTAATGGCAAGTTACTTAAACCGAGACCCCCATGGCTGAGCTTCAGAAACGGACACCCTGCATATAGATAGATGGCGTTATTATCTCTCCCATCAAATTTATAGCTGTTTGACGATTATTTCTGATGATATTTGACAATAGAAAGTTTTCCTACCATTACAAGTTCGTTATTGCTTTCACCATTAAATGGATGCTGTTGCCGTTTTTTCATATTACACAATCGTTCATTCACCAAGCAGGCGCCATTCATCAAGTCTTCTTTCAATAATTTCAAAACATGTTTCGCGTACACGGAACTGGCAACGTTACAAATAAGCGGAACCGAAGCCGTTCCGAAATCACCCGAATGCCGCAACGAACGCTTATTTTTATCAAGGAAGAGGACGAATGAACCGGTTGCGGCAGCTGCTTGGTAACAGCGTCGATTTGTTGTCTGTTATACGTTTATAACGATTACGTTTTACCGTCGATGTTATACGTTTATAACGATTACAAAATCCGCGGAACTGTGATATTTTAAATCGGAACAATGAGTAGACGGACAAGTGTACTATGGAACTTCTTCAATCCTGATGAGGGGGATAAGCAAATGGCTTTGTGTAGAATATGCGGAATATTGTTGTCGTACAAATCGACGGTGACCAATTTAAAAAAGCACATGGTCAGAAAACATCCGCAAGTTTCCATTACGACTGGGGCGATCGAGGACGATTATGAAGAGGACCAGCAGCCGGCGTCGAACGACGAGGAGGAATCGAATGAAGACAACTCAACTCAAGTTAAGGTAAAAGTCGTATATAACAAGACTTCACGTTTTATGAGATAATTTATACAATTTGTACGTTACACAGTTTGATCGTTAGTAAATTGATACGATTGACTGAAAATCAAAGAATTTCTGGAGATGAACGCATTTATCATTTATAGCCCTTCAGTTTTTTGCAAGTAAATGAGAACTTATAACCAGTGACGGTGTAATGTGGCAACATGGCCCGCATGATTGCTATATATATTCCAATTATCGTGATGTCCTCTTTTGACATTTCGAACAACTACCCTTCACAATTCTGTCATTGGTTTATCAGATCGTTTTTGGCTCGAGACGTGTACATACGTATGTTCTCCGTTTTCTTATAAGATGGTGGAATAACGTAACGTAAAATCGTTCCACCACTGGTTTCCCAGAACCGAGGAAGAATGATAGAAAGAAAGAGGGCAAAAGATACATAATTTGGGGTCGAACCCTCTCGTAAAAATGACGTCACCACAAAGATCTGTCGCTCCATCTGTCGCCTACGTGCAGGTCAGATCGTTGCACGTGCCATTGACTCACTGCGTCGTCGATGGCAGCCGACGTAAGTCGAGAATGGACTTGTTCTGGGAGAGTCACCGGTCAACTGGTCTAGTAATTAACTGGGGGTCAATTCTTCAGATGCTATATAGATGGCATAAAAATGGCATGATGCCTCAATCCACGTGTCTCTCTCTCTCTCTCTCTCTCTCCTTTTTTATTTTACCTAATAGTTCTTACGTATATCTTTCTTCGTTTTTTATTCACAAGATAAAGAAACAAACAATTCGAGGGCCACATTTAGACAGTATTTTAGGAATATACAGGACGAATCTTAAGTTGAGAGTTTCTTTTTAACACGATATAAATAGGAAAAAAAACTGAGCAAAATCGGTATGTAACATTTTTCCAAAATCTCAAAAACCACCAAATTATGCGAATATGAAGAAAATTTTCAAAAAATGTACGAAATTTTTCAAATAATAAAATTTGCAGCTGGTTGATAGGTAGCAATAAACCAATAAGATGGCGAAATCGCTAGATTTTTATTTGTGGGTTTATATTAAAAGTTTGGTGTTCACAAATGAAATTTGGTGTGGTAGAGCTGCTTGAACGGATAGAAAATGCCGCAGAAATAATTCGAGGAAAAAGATCTCTTCTAACAGCATGTATAGAGTCGTGCATAAGCCAAACAACAATTTGTGTAAATGAAACCAATTGGGACAATTTCGAACATCTTTCGTAGTCAGTCCTGGAGTGAATAATAATTAAATATTCTGTCATTTATTTAAACTGTCATACGCACACATTTCACTTGTTTTTAGGATGTCGAAAAAATGTCAAATTATTTTTCTGCTTTGTTTTTTTGAGGTCTATGTTGTATTAACAGAAAAACCCTCACTCACACTCACACTCACAAGATTCACCATGTACTGAGATACCGTTCGATTAGTGTTTCCTTTCATCCTTTTTTTCCTTCTTTTACTACATCTACAAGGTGCCCTAAATTCGAATTCGAACCAAGGAGATTCTCGAAAATCATAAGAAATACGGAACCAATTAAATCTCGCCGCTTAAAGAGGAAACTGTAAAATGGTACTTGATTAGTTAATCGGCTTTGCGGTTCTACCTAATATAATAATGCTCACAATTCTAAACGGGACTTTCATCCGTTGATGATAGTACACCATTTGCAGTAATTAAATTAGCTCAATTTATATCTGTTGGATTAGTAACGAGAATTAGAATATTCGTGTTATTACAGTAGTTTTGATTACTAAATAATAATACGCGTTAATAAATGTCCAATAAAATAACAATCATTATAACAAATATCCGAATGAAAATTTTATTTTTTTCGAAAGCATGGAGCCACCTAGCAAAGTGTGGCATAATCAAGATGTTTTTACAATACAGGACACTTATCAGTTCTTATCACTTATTATGACGACGTTTTATAGATGACGCTTCGACATACTTCTAATTTAATATTCTAAACAAAGCAGTTAATGAATGATACAAACGTAATGGAATGACATGGTATATGATACGCTAAGGTTATAAAATGCATCATTATATCCCGATCGTTCACAAGGCGTGCATCCCCCAGGGCTCTAAGACGAGAAGGTCATAAAAGTTTCACAATCGCGGTAGAGGCATGAGATTTTTTCCCACTTGATACAACTGCACTAAACTCGCCCAAATTAATGTTTAATATTAAACAAATTAAGAAGGATGATATTGATGACGATGATCAATGATTACGGTACTTATTTCTGACTAGTCATACCCTGTATGTCTGATGACATGTTTTTTACCATTAAAATTCGGATATAACACTGCCTCAAGTGCATAAGTTGAAGCATCTGTTTGAAGCAATGGATTAACTACAACGGATGCAAGTCATAGGCTTTATCGATTTGTATACCTACATACATGCATATGTATATATGTATGTACATACATGCAGCCAGTATTGAATGTAACGTTTCAAATGTCACGTTTCAGTACCTAAACGGTACTTATATTAATCTTAGAAAATCTGATGTCAGTATTTCCCATTTTCTTTGTGCTCACGAACGAATTGCTGACGACTTATCAAAAACGTTTGTTATTATGAAATATCATCATTAAATCAACCTTCTATATGATGATTTCAATGTAGGTACCCGTTAACATCTATGGCTGTTACCAGTTATTGCCCGATTGTGTATATGGATGGGATGATAATCGTCTATTGATTATAGTGCAGCATCAGTGTTGGTGTCATAAATACATTCATACATATTACATAACGAATTACGTAACTATTTGGGAAATCTATACATATGTATGTTTCTCGGACACTCTGTATAAAGTATAAAGCAAAGTCTAAGTAGTGGTAAATATTAATCGAGTCCATATACCAGGCTGTCAGGGTAGAATTTTAAAAAATATGAGTAACCTTTTCTTTATCCCCTTGACATCTATTTGCAGTTATCTCCATCAATATAATAGATTCATAGATGCACAATAGAAATATTTTAGCTCTCGCGTGTATTCGGATTGTGTCCCTTGATGTTTATCAGTAATATGATACATTCCAGCATTCATATTTTCCCATTTAAACAATTTCCCTATCGAACCTCCGAAACTGGCGGAGTTTACTCGACCCGAATGGAATTGAACTGTGCATAGTTGCCACTTATGCAGATGCGTCGTGTATTAAGGAATTTTACAAAGCGTTAAGTATTTACCTTGCTGATTATTTACTTCGAATTTCCGTTCACTAAATCCTGCACGAGTACTTAGAACTCCTTGGGGGAGCTCGGATTTTGACCTTTGCATGCAATGCAGTGGGTCGCGTGGATTAATTCATCTACGTACCTCTGGTGTGTGACATTGCTAAGACTAATTCATTTATTTCCTATTAAATCCAATCATCCCATTTCATCTGGAAATCCCCAATTACGTAATGTGTAAAAATCAACATCAATGTCACGGTGACGCAGTGCTTCCAAAGCATCTGTTAACACAATCTAAACAATTCAATAGCGCTCTCCCATTACATCAAACATCTCGGCCCGCCCTCTCCGCCTCTGGCCTCAGGGCTGTTGTTGGGTACAAGTACCCGTGTCGAATGAAATAAAAAACAATAATCAGATTGCGACGAGCGCATCTGAAGTAATTGTGGCAACGCTGCATTTGTGGTACGATGGTACGAGGTACGAAATGAAACCAAGTGACCAGATAATGTGTTTGCTATCTTTTCAGATACGTATCGCCTTATTATTCGAGGCAGTTAAAACCGAAGGTCGTGGCGGTAGTACTATACGGCAAATATTTACAGTCTAGAAATCTGGCTGGTATGCGCAAGCGTGGGTCACCTCGTACTCTCGCCCGTACCAGAGTGCGACCTTTCATGGCCGGATCAAACCGCCTTAAGTCTAAAGTTTGATTTTAAGCGCTTATTGGTACGAGCAGTACCGCAGAGTGGTTTTGCGCATCATCGTAGGTCAAAATACGGTGTACCTATTTTTTCGAATTGAACGATGATATCATTTCTTCATCAGGATGTAATTTATTAGTACTTATGGGTTTTTGTTGTTTATTGAATCAGAAATTGTTCGTTTATTTTGGATCTTTTACGATGATGTAAATGAGAAAATGAATTTCCTTTTAGTTGTGTAGGTGGTTTTCCATGTAAGACGTGTTTCCCCTGGATAAATTAAGGAGGGTGGCAGTTGACAAACGACAAAGCCAAATTTTGGCAGTTGTGTGTGGAATTTCTGAGCGCATGTCTGCATGATCGAGGTTAGAAATATAAAATTTCACATTAGTTGAATTTCTAACGTCGAAAACTTGTCGAATACGGCTAATTCTTATGGTTAAAAATGTGCTTTTCTGGTTTTCAAAATGCCGGATATGGCTTCGTACGAAAGCATTTTTCCATGAACATACTTTTTGTCCCCCATGTTTAAAGAGAGCAGATTTTTCTGATTAACTTTCTCTACGGAAAGTCAGGTTAGTTGACCAAAAATTAAACCAAAAAAATAATCAGAAATTAATATGGATTAATTATTTAACATAAACTAAAATTTATCCGTTGCGCTATCTAAATCTGCGTAATGTATGGCAAATTGAGTAGCCGTTTTTGTATTGTATGTTTCTGAAATAACCAATTAACACGTAAATAAAGTGGATCGAAATTTTAACTAAGTGGGAACCTACAAAATTGAAGATAGTTAAATTTAGAACAAAACTGAGTAATTTTAGAAATATGCGTAAGCCAAGCCATGCCATAAAAATTAGATGTTCCTAACTGGTGCGGTCGTAGACATGGATTGTACATATAGAGATTGGGGCACATGAGGAGCTGGTTATATGCATTCATAAAATAAATAATACTATATACATAATTACAACAATAATACAGTGAATACACAAACATTAATTTGATTGTTTTGAAATTTCCATATTAACTACAGCTGAAGGGGAATAATTATTGCGGAATTCTCATTTTCGTTTTGTTTTTTATTACCGCCCAATTGTGTCTGGTTATGTTATTATCGGTGACCATCCTACTTAACGAATACCATAACTTCACATACCTACTATTTCCTTTTTCTGACTCATACTTGTCACCCTGATAAACCAAATTAAACGTTTTGATGACTAATACCGAATTTTTCGTATACAATTGTAACAGAACTTTGGCGCTTAAGCTTATGGAATATTTTCCTTGTTGTTTTATCATAATTTATGCTAATTATTGATATTTTTTAGTAATTATGAGTGTTGAAAATTTTCCCAGTAACTGATATGTAGCGGTAAAAGTTAATTGAGTTTCTGAATTATGACACGAGTTCGTCAGGGATTCCATTTTGCTACGAAATTGAGGGAATCACAAAAACCGTCTGGGAATCGAAAATTTTTACGATTAGAATCATTTTTCGCGTGCACTTTATTAGATTTTACACTTCTTTGATCACGGTTAAACGTTGTTGTTTGCGTTCCAAAACTGTTTTGAAAATTTTACACGTGTATGTTTCATACATTTTAGTCCATCGATTCACTGGTCTACAAAGTGCGACTTCAAAATAATATTCCTCACGCAAAGTATCTGTTTTTCTTTGTTAATTTACACATCCTGAATATGAAAATAATAATAATAATAATAATTCAAAATTGGTTTCATTTGTGCAGAACAGAAAAACGCATTTTCGCGACATTTTTCTAGAAATTATATATGAACGTTCACTTTTAGCAAAATTATTACTTGCTTATACGGAATGTTCAGTCAGTATTTTTCAACGAATTTAAAGTCAGTCTTAGTGTGACTCACTGTACAAAGCCCGTTCCCTTCTTAAGAAATCTATCCAAATATGCGACTTAATTTAAGCAAAACATAATTAAAAGTTTTCTCTTGAGAATTTAATTTGAAAAAAGCACCGAAGTATGGCCTGACGCTAACTGCGTCCATTTAGAGGTTTATCACGGGGTATGGGGAGAAACAAGGAATGTCTTCCTGACAAGTTTTTGAGCTGGATGAAACACGCCAGGACAATCCCTATTCTTTTCCCATCTGACAATTTGAATTTATCGTAATAATTCAGCACATTCTTCCTTTTTTCCGACGATAACTTGCAAGCATATCAATTCGATTGTTTTCTGTAAGATAGCTCCAATTGTCCGAAAACCAATAAAATGTGACAATCCTTGTTTTTTTCCCCATATCTCTCATCTCATTGCGAGTCCATCCCTAGGGCTATGTATAAACACATTAATCGAGCAAGAAAAACAAAGACATCATTGATGGATTCGTTGAAAGCACAAATCCTAAAACAGAATAGAACACTAAAATACAATATTTTCAACATTTGACGTTAACAAATTAAGTAAACATCAACATTAGCGAGTTGAATGAGATAAGAATTCTTATTTTTCGCCAAATCGTGAAAACTTAAAATAATAAATAACCTTTACTTATCGGCATTCATTCAGTATGGGGAAACAAGTAAATTAACTTGTTATTTCGAATGCCTTTTCACTGTAGACGAATGATTAGGTTCCTTTTTCTACAAATGTTTATCAGAGTGGTGACGGTCACACGTCTACCACTCATTTTTTGTCGTTTTGTAACGGAAACTTTTAGTGAAACTCAATTTGAATTTTAGCGGGATTTGCCGCTCGATCATCGTGCGACTTCGGAAACTCGAACGCAAACGCCAAGACATTCCCGGTATTGTCAAGCCAATTCGATCAAACAAATCGAATTTTTAACATGCAATTTCTACCTGTTTTTAGATGGGAACCATCTCGTGCGACGATCATCAGGTTCTTGTGAAATTAGTCTCCAACCCAGCACAAACTTTTCCAAATGTTTTCCACTTTTTCACTTGAAATTTGATATGTTTCGCGAGTGAGACCGGAGGAGATGCGAAGACGCCATTAATACTGACAACTGAAGCGTTATTGTTTTGTTTCCAAAGCCTCCTTACTAACTTTAAATTCATTTCCGATGCATTTTAATGTGAAATTTATTTTCGTGTTTTTAATAATTTTTATTAATTTTCGAAATCTGTGACGGTCACAGGTCCGCTATTGACTTTCGGCCACTATGTAACTGAAACTTTTGCCTACATTCAATTTGAGGTCCATCGAGGTCTGCTTCTCGATGACCGTGATATGTCAAAGCTTCGTGAGCCATTAAATTTCAAGGGAGTCTTTACCGTTTTGTCACTATCTGAAGAAGCAAAGTGTATCATTGTCAGTGATATCAGCCAGTCAAAATGGTGTGCAATTCCGGCATTCCAACAGCTCCTAGAGGACAAAAAATTATTTCGAAGTCCCTGTTTTGTTTTTTTTTGTACTAATAATTACTTTTTTGACGAGTCAACCACTCGAAATCCACATTTTACGGTAAGTAACTAACGTTCTGATCATACCAATCGAATTTCTAAAAGTTAATCGTAATCCTTTTATGATTAGAATATTCTCAAGAAGCCCTCGAATGAAGTTATAGCACCCAGTTCAGGTAGAAAATCTGTCGGGGACCGATCCCATCACTCTGTTGTCTGCTTGCGTTCGTTTTTTATTTTCAGACTTCCGGTCTGAGCCCGAACCTGGTTCGAACATCCGGTAAACAAAAGTATTTTAGTAAAATATCCATCACCGGGCCGGATACCACCGCGATCAACTCCTTGGCTAGGCGATCTATTTTAAATAGAGTCGTATGTTCTGTTACGACTTGCAACCGCATGCCTTTATCAATCCTCATCCTCGCTTTCCGTTATGCTATCTGCTATGCGAGCGCAAATGTGTGAGAACGCCACTGAAGCGAGAAAGCTTTTAGTTATTGCCATCACGCTAGGTGGCGCTGACGGCCCTTATCGAGGGGTTCGCGCGGAGGATGGCGCGCGCGTATAAACAGGTTTAAAGACCTTTAGCTTTATCCAATTTATTCGAAGGATGACGATTATTTGGAGCACGCCAGGCGTCTACGTTTCGCTTTGTTTTGGCAGCCGTGGCGTTTTGGGAATGATGCCTCCGAATGGATAGAGAACGTAAACGTGGAAAATGACATGTTTTCCGCACGGTGCGTCTGTTCTTAATCATTCGTAATATACAGACGTGATTCATACGTTCAGGAATCGCTCTTTATTTATGATTTTACATACATCACCACAAGGATAGCCTTGATAATGTTCCGATCAGACATTCCACCCTGAGCGTGTTTACTCATTTGTGATCGATGCAAAAGTTGGTCCAAGTGAGCTGACTTCAAGAGATTCAATACAGGCGAAAAGCGATTTAAAAACTTTGCAAATAAACATCAAGAAAAACTGTTCAGTTCAATGTCGGCGGGGCTAGTAGCCCCCGGAGGACGTGTCTCTGCTGGTCTCGTTGTAGGCGACACCTTCGACGAGGTTGTTTACCCTCGGCTGTCTGACGAGGGCCAACTAAGGCGAAACTTGTAACGGTCCGGCGTGGGATTCTGCGTCCACTGATGCGACAGCAGGGTTCTTAGCACGACAGGGTGGTCTCCTGTGCGGATCCTTGAGATTTCACTAACTAAAACGACAAGTGAAATCTTTCGATGTTCCTGCATCTTTCAGATGAAATAATACAAGATGGAGAGTTAAATCAAATAAGACGATTGCGCTATTTATAAACCCTGAGGACCATGAACGACGGAGGACACAGTCGCGCTCCTTTTCGCCTGCTAGCCTTACTCAAAAAACAAGTTCCAGCTTCATATTCGACCTCAGAGTTAAACAATTAAACAAATAAAATTATTTGTTCGTCTTTAAGTATGTATACGGTTGACTATGACGGTCACGCTTTCCACTCTTGTCAATCTATTATGAACAATACAATGCACCGGCCTCGCCTTTCACTTTACTCTGCTGTACCCAAGTCTGGCCAATCAGCGGGCTCTTTGAAGTATTTAGTTCAAATTTCTAATGTTAAACGATTGCGTACTATATCTTAGCCTTTAGGAAATTTTACTTGCCTGTTATTGCAGGTCATGACAATCGAGTTCTTATAATTAAGTGGTATTAACGCGTTTATTTAAACCTCATTAGCAGCGATATTTCCGAGAGCACACACTAGTTTAGCTGCATACAGTCAATACCAAAAATATTAGTACGAACGCTGAACACTTACAAAATAAGGTATTTCTCCGGTAAATGTTGTTAAGCAAACACTGATTTTTTTTTTATAATGATGCCCTGAATCACCAACAATAAATACTTATAGTTGAAGTTTTCAAATATTTAACAACAAGAATTTGCAATCAACAAATAATCACAATGATAACCTTTTGATGATCCGAAAGTTTTGGGACGATTACGTTACGTACCCTTAGAATGACTCATAATGCTTTGGGTATCAACAATCTGATTTTAATAAATAATAATTTGTTACATCTTGTTCGTGCTATGTTAAGTAGCGCTATTTAGTTTTCTAATTAATTACAATACAGGAAGCGGTAAAAACGCAAGTTTCGGTTTAAGATAATTAGTGGCGCATCATTATGAAAAGGGCCGTTCCTATGGTAAAATTGCTTTCACATTAAAACTTAGTAAAAGTGCGGTGGGGAATATTATTTTACGATATAATAATGAAGACGGGCCAGACTTTATTCCGCAAACTCTCCGTCCAAAACTTTTGAATCAAAGAGACCAACGTCTTATTATGCGAACAATCATAGAAGATCCAAAAACGAGTGCTCTAAAATTCCCTAGTTTATTACACCAACCTACGCAGAAAAAGATATCTCTTTAACAATACGCCGATGCATCCATTCTCATGGTGGTCATGGTAGAATAGCGCGGAAAAACCATGGCTGAATGAAAAGAATCAGAAAATACGGCTAGGATTCGCGTCCAGCTACGTCTTAACGGAAAATGACTACTGGTCAGATGTAATTTCCTGTAATGGGTCCAAATTTACCAACCTTTGGTTCCGATGGGCCTCCTGGAGGGTGGAGAAAGGCAAACGAGGCGTCGAAATCGGATAATCTACGTTCAACTTTCATGCACGGTGGAGGGTGTCTGATGGTTTGGGGATGCATATCCAGTGCGGGAGTTGGAAAATTGGTATTCCTCGAAGAAACAACGGACAAAATGTATTATCTCAATCTTTTATCACACAAGCTTAGAGGTAGTGGTGAAAATGTGAACGTTTTAAAAACGTTCAAATTCTATCGAGACAACGACCCCGAGCATAGCGCTCGAATAGTAGAACAATGGCTACTTTATAATTCTCCTAAGGTCAGTAAAACTCCTGCCCAGTCCCCAGACTTTAACCCCATAGAGAATATGTGGCAGTTTCTTGAGACGCAAGTAAGAAGTCATGAATTTACTAGTAAGGACATTCGAAAGCAGCAATTGCGAAAAGAATGGTGAAAATTGAACAGAGATTTTCTACAAAAATTGTTTTTTCAAAGCCAAAACGGTTAAAAAGTGCTATTTTACAAAAAGGTGGCCATATTGGAAATTTCTGTTTCCCGTAGAAGTACAAGAGCCGAATCGTCCCAATATTTTTGGATCATTGAAACGTTACCATTTTGAATATTTGTTCATTCTATATTTTTGTTGTAAAATATGGCGAAGCCGCTACTCTAAGCCTTTATTGTTAGTAATGTAACATGATATTATTTTAAAAAATATCTGTTTATTTATCACTTTTTAGCGGAGAAACATCTGATTTTGTAAATGTTTATCTCCTATCCCAATATTTTCGGTACTAACTGTATATACGTTATCGCTGCGTTCGCGAGTGGTGATGATGCGCTTAGTCACACACAATCAGGGTGATGCATCGGGCAAGGCCACGACGGCCTCACGACTTCTTGAATTAGGAATCTAATTCCCTTTTATCCGAGTTGCCTCCTCTATGGTTCCACCTAGTCTACGAAGATTAACCGAGCCCGATGTTGGCAACTATTACGTAATATTAATAAACCTTTGACAAAACATGATGCAAGATTGGGGTAACAGTGGTGAGTCATAGGGCCCTTGTCATAGGGGCATGATTCAAACGTATGTATAACAATAAATCGTTCCCCTTCAATTTCATTTTTCAACGGATTGACCCTTCCGTTCGTCCCCGATTGTTCTAACCCTCGAATTTAAGCCCTTCGACGTCTTTACTTTATTATGAACCTGTGGCTCTAATAAGGCGACAGAAACGACACATTTGAGTCTGCTCGGTTTAATATTTATTCTATTTACTGTTAATGAAATGATTCTCCGTATCGATAAGGAGGGTGTTTATCTCGACCGGTCAGCAAAACCAGCTAGATCACAAGTGGTATTTTGCGCTCTTGCGGGGCCCGAACTCGCGGGATTGGAAGCGATTGTGCAAACAGTTTGACGCAAATAACGCTTTAAGCGTTACACAATACTGATCTTATATCGAAGCAACTGGATTTAAATTTTTTTCATTTACGAAAATTATTTGATGACCAAACCCTTGGTTAGCTCGCGTTCTTTGCTCGAGCTATACTCGCGCAGCGAGCGCGGGGCACGTACCGAGCTCGATTTACGCTCGCGCGGGCGACGCGAGCTACGCGCGTCTTACGCTCATTCACCGCCAATAGTGACGCGATTCAAAGAATTATAGCTCAGAAATACAACTAACAACGTCCTCTTCTCGTTCGCCATCGGAAAGCTGGACTTTCCATTCAGCATTTTTACACCTATGTCTCTGAGACTCAGGACCTTGCCGCGGGAGTGTTACGTCAATTGCCCCCCATTCAAAAGAAATCATTGTCGTGTCCCAAGATTCTGCCTAAATTTTTTACAATCACGAAAAAGTGCTTTATCGCTGTCTTGAGTCACAATAATCCGCGACTTTTGATAAGATATCACATGGTGTGTATGCTAAAATTAGATGACTCATTCATGGTGAGACTCATTAAACTCCGTATGAATAAGCTTTACGGTGCGTAATCGCCATATTAACATTAAGATTTGCTGAAAAATTATCATTTTCATATGCTCGTTACATCAGGAAAAATTTAAGGCTAAGTGACAGTCAGGAGCGGCCTCAGCGGGGAGGTCTGGAGCCGGTCCAGGCAGACGGTCTTTCTTGAGGGTGGGAGAGCGATCACTAAACATTTCGCCCGGACTTGCTAAAACCGGCCCTGGCAGCTCTTACACTTTCTCTCTCTCCTAAACGCAAAATGGTTCCCCACTTTTTAAATGCACATATTACAAGCAATGTTTTCTCGTATTTCCTTGTGTTTCTCAACGATTTCCAAATAGTTCATAATCGCTTTCCACAGTGGCGTGCCTTGTAGCCTTTGCCGACGGGGTTGGGAAGTAAAATTCCATTTTATAACTGTTGAGGCAATCCATATTTTTTTCATTTCAGATCAAGAGGCAAGTTGAAGAATTCGACGAGTCTTATCACCAAATCGAATTCATCGATGAAGGGGACATGGTCAAGGGCGCTACAGATGAAGAACACCTGCCAGCGTTCGAAGAACCGTTCAGTAAGAACGCCACAAGTGGACGCATGCACAAGAAGAGGAAAGTCTTGGCTTTGGCATCTCCTATCGCCCATAACAGCGCTGTTCCAGAAGCTGGAGAGACTGAATTTGACGCGTGGGCCAGGAGTGTCGCAATCCAGTTGAATAATATGGATGTGTGTAGGGCCCTTAATTTGCAAATGCAATTGCAGTCGTTGGTAACGAAGGAAAGATTAACGTACGAAAGCAAAAGGAAATGAATTATAACGTTAAAAATATTAGATAGTAATGCAATGAACAAAATGTATAAAGTTCCAAATGAATAAAATAAACTGTTGAAAATGTAAAAAATTTAAAAATTAAAAATTAAAAAAATTAAAAAATAAAATGAATAAGAAACAAAATAAATAAAAAACAAAATATAAAAAATTAATAATAAAACATAAAAATAAATAAAAAAATATGTAAACTAAAAATATATAGTCAGCAAATTAATTTAATGCTCCCACACCACACGAACATTAAAGTGTTTGCTTTAATAGGTGATATGCAGTGTGTCCAAGATAAGAGTGTGCAGCTAGAGGATCTCGCAAACGGTAAGAGATGGAGACTTGACAGACCCCGGTAACAAACCCATTTAGGTGTTGCGATGACCATGGTTCAATCCAGAACACCTACTCCCTTCTCCAGCTTTGTCTTCCACTCAGATCAATAAATGTCCAATTCCCACCTGTATTTTATGGACTTTTTTGTTCCTATAAAGACGCACATATTCAGCATTACTCTCGTCAATTTCAATATTTCAGCGTGGTACCATCTCTTTCGCGAAACTCTGAAAGCGTCAGCAAGGATCATTTACGGTGTTCCCATGAAACACTTATGAGAAATAAACAGCAATCGGTAAGGTGCTTTCTTAACGGATTCCGAAGATATACCTGTATGCGACCATTATGATTTATCGCCTTGTTAAGCAAGTGAAATCTACCATTTTGCACCATCTATCATCGGAACGAACCATTTAGTGAATTGCAACCGTCAGAGTTGTAGAAATAGAATTGGGCAACCTCATCTGCATAATGTTTACAAACGAATTCTACTATAGTGAAACCAGCACGATGGTTTAGATTCGTCATTGAACAAACAACAGACCACCTTCAAAAAATCCTACCATCAGTCGGATCGGTATACCTAGGTATTGCTGAAATAGATACCATTCAGTCGATTATACGCCATTTCGTAACACCAAAGTGTCTACTAAAACTTTCACTTTAAACCTTAGCAAATTTTCTATGCTTCTGCCTACTTACGATTTTTTAACTTGAAAAGTGATAGGCAGAATTAATTGTTCACTATGTCGTTGCATGCATAGAAACTTCTTAATTATTACTGAAGCAGTGTCTTGAAGAATAATTAGCGGAGAAACCATTTTTTCGGATTATATAGGAAGTGTCGAGGAGCTTCGATGAAAGTTCGCTGTTACTGAGATACTTTAAGATCCGAGAGGGAATTTGTTATTAGTAGAATGAATGCGTTGCGAAAAAATAATGGCTTCCCAGCAAAACATCTAACGAGTTCAAAATCGGGATTGCGGGAAGCAACGAGCCTAATAATCTGATGGGGAAAGATCTGGTGAAAATGCCGGCCAAAGAGGATTTCCGATAATTCCACCTAACTGCAAGGCTGAACCATAAAGTGCGATGGATCACCGTAATTAGGAACACAAGCTTAACTCGGAAATGCGAAAATCCAAGATGGCGCCGGTAAGGAAGATCGAAGTTGGTGATGGTTACCGAGAATCGAAACGTCGGATTTCAAATGTAACATTGCAAGTGGTAGAAGAGGAATAGTTGCGTCGATGAAGTGGCAATCATTTTGAATTGCCATGGGAAATAAGCTGTGGGAAAAAAACCTTTTTACAAAACTTGGTATTTTTTAAATATTTCCAAAAGCGATTGGATTTTATTTTTAATTTTAAAAGTGCACATTCCTGACCCTCAAATTGCGCAACTTTGCCTCAGTTTAACGTCCCTCGTGTCTATTATAGTTACCGAGATTCTTAGGGTTGTGCCTCAGACACCCCGTGCGTGCTGGAAGCAAGAAATTTCTATACAAGGCGTTCAAAAAAGGCGAAACAATGTTTAAGGGGGTTATTTCTCGGGCCATTTTATGAAAAAAATCCGTATGAACATAGGCCCGGAAATGTATTATTTCCCGCATACATGATGGATTTTTGAATGACGGTTTTTGTTAAATAATACAAATATCTTTTAACCGATTTTTGAAATATTTGGTAGTGTTGTTTGTAATAATAAGGGGCTGACGAAGCCCTAACTAGATTAAAATTATTCAGTACAGTGACGTCAGCGGGGGAGACCTGAATCAAATTTATTGACGAAAGAATTTACGCCACTGACTTCAATTAAATTTCCATATTTTTTTAGATGAAACAACTAAAAATACAACTTTTTTATCTCTCGAATTTCCGTCGCATCTTGCTTCGCTTACGAGATAAAAAATAAAAACCATTTTATTGCATGTCCCTTTATCACACAAAAACATTTTCAAATGAATTCAAGTGTTTATTCCCTTATTCCCTAAGAATATTTTGTGCTTCGATGATTTTAAAAAAGTTTTTTTGTTGCAAAACTATCTTTTAAAATTAAACTATTTTTAAAAAAGTATTTAAAAAAAATGTAATAAAAAAGAATTTAACCCTCTGTATCTTAGAAACAATACATCTCCTGACCTGCATTTATGGGAACTTTTTTCTATAAAACGAAAAATCACCTCCTTGAATATTTTTGCGTCTTTTTTAAACACCCTGTATAACTGAAAGAAATCGTCTACCGATTGGTGGGGGGCTAAATAGATGAACAGCGAACCAACTTGGCCACCGTCGGCATTTCACCAAGCACCAACAGATTGAGCGTCATGAGGTCGTCCGATAAAGACTTTCATGACTTCATCGAAGTGAAATATTTACCAGAGATAGTCGCCATTATCTCAGTAACTAAGTCGCTGCAGATTGCAAGAATTATCGTGCATGATTTGCACCTGCTTAACCTGAATTAATGCAAATGAAAGGAATAAAAGTGGTTATAAATTATATGCAAAAAGGATTAATGGGATACCATAAAGAAATGCGCTTGTGTTGCTAATGCGGTTCGTTAAAGCCAGTGCACACTGGAAAAGCGTTGAAAATGGTCACCTCTCATTAAAGTCCAATAAGAGTGTTAAATATCATTTCTGACCTACACTGATGTAAGCGGTTGTTATAAAACTCATCGACTCTATAGAACGGATAGGTCGTGGGTGATGCCGTTTTTATTCCAAAGAGAGAGCTTAACTGTTATATAAACCATTTCAATCGGGTCACAGTTTCTATTATCGCAGCCGAGCTCGTGCTTTATTAAATTCTGGTTTTGTCTTTAAAAAGCAACGACATACACGAAGACAAATTTAACGTTTACGGTTTCCCACCTACACGTAATCAACGTGATCCTACACCAGCCCGATGCAGTAAAACGACCCAATATGGTCACGCAAGCTAGAAGAATAAGTTGACTTTACGTTGGAATAATTAATCTGTGCGCGATTTTAAGCGAGACTGCATTTAGTTGAGCAATTTACCTTGGGCATAGTTTTAGCAAAATGGCCCGAGGTGGGCTGCGTTGCCGCGAGCAAATACGTGAATAGCATTAAAAAAAAAAAAAGGTGGGAAGCAGATGTTCCATTAAATTTCGGCCATGGGACGGTAGCATCGAATTTACGGCCTATTTCATTTAAGACGTTTCCTATCACAAGTACTCTATCACCCTCCCAAGGTGGCGTTCTATCACCCTCCCAGGAGGCGTTCTATCACCCTCCCAGAAGGCGTTCTATCACCCTCCCAAGGTGGCGTTCTATCACCCTCCCAAGAGACGTTCTATCACCATCCTAGGAGACGTTCCATCGTTTTGCCGGGAGGCATTCTATTGCCCGCCCGGGAGGAACTGTGTCACCATTCCAAAGGGCATTCTGTCGCCCTCTTAGGAAGCCTTCTATTCCACCACTTTTGCAGTCTGGGTACTCAGAAAAAAAAATAAAAATCGGACCGCCGGCGAGACCCATGTTATCCCGAAATCGAGCCTTTTTTCTGACCCTATAGGGTTTATTTATTTAATTTTTTTTTTTAGCAACGTATGGGATTATGGATGCCCATGTGCCATAATGGTAGGTGAAAAATGCAGCTATCTTAATGTGTTGCGAGCACATAATAAGCCATAAATTTTCATTAGGCATTCCGACAGTTTGTTTGCGCCACGCTGCGTATTTCGAGCCTCTCTAAACTTGGAAAACGGAAATCAATGATCAGAATTTCATTCAACCTTGGCATAAAAGATTTGATCGATAATTCCTATGTACATAAACAGATAAGCAAGATAATAATAATTTTAACCATGATTTGAGTGGTGCCACCTGAATCGCGTGTGGGCTTGAAGTTCGATGCGATCAATAACTGCCTAGAATAGCTGAAAATGGCGTTTGAACAAGAAAAACTGTGCGGTAACGAACGAAAACTTAGGAAATACGGTGAAGATAAAGTATGAATGAAGGGGAAAAGAAGAGGACCTGATCTTCTGTAGGAAGGAAGAAGGGATATATCTCTCTTCTCCCTCCTCGATTAGATACAGCCAATGAAAATGACTTTTTTGGACGAGAGTCGTGTTGCACGGCATATGTGGATCCGACTGTGCGCATGCGTTGCTCGCCTCCCCGCAGCTGATCCATCACGTGTGAAGTTGGGCCACTTGATCAACATTTGCAATCGCGCCCTCGACGGTTCTTCAATCAGATATAAGATTTCATGTGAAAAATCGAATTTCTCTCTTGAATTTAATGTAAAAACGTTGTTACTATTGAGAAAGGTGACGTGTTCCATTGATGGGTCGCGAAACGCGAACATCCACTTCAATTTTCCAATTACGTCTTAAGGATTTAACGATAAATAACCAAAAACTCATACAGTGCGTTATATCAACAAAAATTTTGTTCGCTTCGTAATGCTGTCGGACCTTTTAACCTTGAACAGATACGGATACTTGTAAGATACGAACATTTAAATTCCTGTATTTATTCATCGGCGATTAGTAACCAGTTCCTTGTGAAATTTACCATCATTCTGCAAAAAAAACCCATGTAAAAACCTGGTCGAGAATAACAGTTCGAGTTAGATGTAGAACAACAAATTAAATAAAATCCCGTTCGAGCAAGGACGGAGCCTTTGGCTGATTGATTTCCGGATTGTTACCTCTCACGTCGCAAAATGAAAGTTATTTTTAATAATCGTTGTGCGAGCATTTTTTTTTAAGGTTGCTCCTAGCAAGCGCGCATAGCAAGCGCATCATTGAAAAGGGCACATAGCGAGCGCGTCGTTTGAAAAGCGCGCATGACAAGCGCATCGTTGAAAAACACGCATAGCAAACGCATCGTTGAAAAGCGCGCATGACAAGCGCATCGTTGAAAAGCGCGCATGACAAGCGCATCGTTTAAAAAACGAGCATGGCAAGCGCATCACTGAAAAACACACATAGCAATCGTAGTGTTTTCAACATTTCTCGCTATGCGCAAAGTTTTGTCTGAGATCCACGTTGCGGGTTACGTATCATATTGTAGATTACATTACAAATTCAAGTGGCACATATTTGTCTAGCACCCAAATCTCGTTAGCACTATTGTTTCTGGGTCACCCTGTATTCAGCCGCGCAACCAGTTCATTAAAAAATAAAATAAAAATCCTGCCCACTACCGCAGCCCAATGAAATTACGTTTTTGGTTGGAGCGAACCATTTTGAACCCAATTAAATATTTTCAAAATGGTGGCGCTTCCGGTTACACTGGAACTTCGTTATTTTAAATGACACTCCCTAATTTTTTTATCATTTTTATGCTTGTTTAATTTTGACGTTGACTCTGACCAATCGTGGCCTCGAACGATTAGGCGGGGCATTTAAATTTTTGAAACTTGGAGGCGTTTTGAGCCCAAAAGGTCCTAATTAGAAGGTTGAAAAATTGCAGAACCATGCCCGGTCTTGAGTACTACGACCTCCACGTTGAAATGTTTTTCAAATGAACAATTCGTACATGGGCAAAAAAACAAAAACCCGTTTTCCATGTTAATCTCTTACATCCGGGGTTCGCCTGGACACCCGGTATATAACAAGACTCTATACATATTCCTCCTGAAAAATTTCCTCCAACCGGTTGGCGGTGTCGGCGACGAAACGACCGTTAGGACCACACCATCGGCAAGAAGAGATCGCGACAGGTGTCTTCTTCCCGAACACCTGCGCGAAGATCGCAAACGAGCAGGTGAAGGTGTAACCCCATTGGCGCATCTACATAATTTATCGTATTGTCTGAATGCTTGCCTAAAATCACCAAGGGCTAAACAGCCCTTCGTACAGTCAGAATGGGCAAGGCAAATTGGTGAATTTTTTAACGTTGGCGATGAGGGGACAGTTTCGCGACTTGGGGTGCACTGAACCCCAAATATGTCCTTCAAATTTTTTTTAAGAAAGAAAAAACCACAAGTTTTCATTATAATTGTGTGTATTTTAATGGTTAGTTTTTCTTCTTCTAATTTAGCCATTTTTTAAAAATTAAATCAACGATCATTCAAGAAATTTTATGTATTTTTCCTGGTTGCAGAATTTTTCTTTCAACGTTTGGTACAAGGTTCACTTAAAATTCCTCTATACGTCACGCATATCTGAAATCCGCAGCGTTAAAGTTGTGGGAAAATTCGTTTTTTTACTTAAAAAAGAAAAAAAAAATTCTTTTGCGTTTCAGTCGACCTTTATTGGTCCAAAGGCGAAGTCTCATGGGTGCCTACGCCTCAGGAAGACGGTGGTGTGACGCGATTAGCCACGCCTTTCCTTATTGCTAAAAACCTTCTACAGTGTGCTCCTTTCCCGAGGCAACATTCATTTTTTACATTTTAGCAGGTCTTTTACAATCGTTGTTACGCAAGAAATTGCAACAACCACGCTTTGCAACCTCGATTTGCATTAAGACAGTGGCTCGAACACCAGAATAATTATGCTAAATGCGAAAAGGAAGTATCGAGATAACGGACACGTCTGCATGTTCTACTGGTAAGACAATTATAAATTAAAATATGTGGAAGAACAATAAATCATTTTCATACTCACCTATGCGTTTCATAACAGTATTAATGCGATATGCGGTTTGAATGTCAACGGATAGATCAATGAACTCAGCGCCAGGGCCCCAGGGGTTCCCAACTAGGTCTCCTGAAAGAACGGAGACTTATGTCGCATGGCTCTACGGGGAGTCCCAGAAATGATGGTGCAACGACGCACGCGTGGCGTGCTAGCAGGTAAAAGAATAAAGCGATTAAGCTAAAATTGTCTCGTGCGAAAGTTTTCATACTACAGGTTGTAAAAGCGTTTGTTTGACTTTGTTTGTGGGGAAAAAGTATCACGGTTTTTGTATGAGAAACTCGAAACCGATTCTTAGGGAGCTGCCTCCGTAATATCCTCAATAAATAATGAAAATTCTCATTAAATTGGTTTAAAAATTGTAAAAACATTTTTTAAAACTTGACCACCCTGTAGGCCGAAAATGAACATATTCCGGACGTACGTATCCGTAAACGTTTTTTCATATTTTGACCCCAGGGATGCTCCCTTAATATCCGATGTGTTATTAATTTTGTTAGTTTAGTCAATGTCCTATACAGAGTGTCTCAGAAATGGTGCTCTAATAAATATTTGGAATGCTAAAGAGTAAGAGAGAGACTGGGCCAAACTCGCCTCAAACAAAATTTGTTTGCTTTCTTTCCACGGGGGGGCCAAAGTGATATTTTAAATTTTGTAATTTGGGAGGGAATCCTCCTCTTACCTCATTAACGGGCGTTTCTTTTCTTGTAGTAATAATCCGCTTAATTTTTATGGCAAGTAGGAAGTTCGCATGAAAATTGCACTAACAATAATTTGCAAAAAAACTAATAGAATTAAAATCCTTGAAAACGCGAACTGGAAAGTAACGACACTCTCAGTATTTTGCGCTCCTTTGTTCTTTATTTCAAGCAATACTTCGTATTATTTTAATGCGATTGCATCACTCCCCATTCAATTACCAATAATTCAACTATCATAACTTGATTAATTTATTATTAAAATTTCATTATAAACTGAACCGTATAATCCCGCTTGCTCTTTCGCAATGCATCGCCAATCGTTTGAAGGCTGTTTGCGTCCACCAGGATAATTCGTACGAGTGAATTGAAAGCAGTTGCTTAACGATTTTGTTTGAACTCTACATAAAAAATTCATAAATAATCACAAAAGTTCAAATATACCAAAACCAACCTGGACTAACAAGTGCGTTAAGCGGCGCTTTGTCGCACGCTGACAGCAATCGAGTGCGGTAAAGACGCTTTTCGCACGCAATAGGAAGTTTTACGCAGCGAGAGCTGCGGGCGATCGCATTAAGGCATGCGAGTAACGAATGATCATTTTATGCCCGATGTATAGGGCGTTTCAGAACTACCGGCTCAAACTTTTAGGGATTGTTTGGTGCAACAATAGAAGACAACTGAGTGTAAGAACCCAATACCCCCTCGCCCTCCCACCGGCCATTGCAAATGTCGCCTTAAGGCGCTAAGGCCTTGTGAAGCTTTGAGACAGTTACGTGCAAAATTGTTTCGATCAAGTTTTAGTACGTTTCATTTCAATTTATATTTGCCGAATACCACTACATTAACGTGGCCACTGGCGTTTCACAAACCAGAGACTCTACGCGTCCCTACAGTACAAAATCAAAAGCTGTTAGATCAGGTGAACTAGAGGGCCACCGGAACGGACCACCTCTGCCGGTCCAGCGTCCAACTAAACGGACACCTGAAGGAACATCGGTGTATGTAACACACACGGAAGGCCTTTCGCATTGGTTAAGTAACTGAGTGCCACACTCACACGTGCGGTAACAAAAATACACTAAAAGTGATTTCCGTCCTAAACTCGTTTAGTCATGCTGAGCGTTGTTATCTTCCACCATGATCTATTGTTGTAGCGCAATTTTTCGGTATTCGTAATGTTGTGTAACATAATCGATTTTGCTTGTGAGGTCACAGTCCACAGTTCTCAGGGAATGCAGTCCCGGAGCAAATGAAACCTCAAGCAGCAGTGCCTGCGTTCGAAGATAAACGAGTCAACTCGCGAAGGCTCAAGCTGGTTTTCAGGTCACCGATTGACTCATGTCCGAGAAAAAAATTTCCGAGCGCACTTATTCTTGTCAGTTGCTTTATTACGAATTAGACAAAGAAAAATGGACGACTCTGAGGAAGGCATTATGCATTTTCGAACAACCTCTTCGGCAACGGTAGAAAATGGTTCGGCGGGTCGTTGACCAACCACAAGGCGAACGCTGAACCGATCATCAGATTGCCGTACACTTGCTACTGTCTACAATACCCATACCATCATACGGATGGGTTGCGCAGCCATTCGGTGATAGTGCCGCTTATGTAAGTGGATTTATACGTGATTAACCGTAAAAATTCCTTAAAAAATATGTATTTCCTGATGAATTTCCTGGAAAAAGTTTCGCTTCCCCTGTTCAACTCCGATGGCAGGTCAAGCAATGTAACGGATGTAGGCATGTAATGGAGGCTACCATCCCCCGCGATGAAGTTTACGTCACGAACGAAGCGAGTAGCGCAGTTCACCTGAGGGCGCGGTGTTAACACCCTGTACATGCGGCAAAATTTCACTCGATTTCAAACATATTACGGCAAACTTTCCACTTTATCCCTGCCAAGGAATCCGCTTTGGCCGAAAGATTCTTCAGTTCAGACACCGTATTTGGATTTAAAGGGGACCGTGTATGGATTAAATGGGGGACTTCCTAGCCCGCCTATATTGTTCCCACTCTTCCAGATCAATATTGTTGTTGGCTTCTCCGGATTGTATGTATTACGGAGGAGGGTGGTCCCTAATCGCCGATACCTGCGTTTAGGCCCATGACCCTTTAAATCCCGTGTAGATTTTGGAGATTTGTGCTGTTAAATGTTCTCATTATTCGGTATATTTTAAGTTGATATTAATCGATTGAGTGCGAGCGTTAAGGTAATAAATGACCTGTTTGGTTTATGGGGGCGACTACAGATCAGCTAATTGAAGTTCCCATGCACCCGATATTTCCGCATGAAATTCTCCGTTTTTTAGTAAATTAATGTTTGCCCCTATTAGCAATTCCTCGTAATCATCTGCATCCATGGAAGTAATTTCTGCTTGCGAATTAAAAAAAAAAACAATGATTGCGAGAATGGATATTTCAATGTAAACACGAACAACGTCGGGTATGTTGACCAAAAAAATAACCCTAATGAGGTTGGGAGTCATCAGAATTGTCCAGGGTGTCCGTGACTGGAACTGCAACGTGAGAGGGGCACTGCAATCGTAAAAGATACGAGGTCGGTTAAACTGGGGCAGGTTGCGCCATTTGCAGTTATGGAATATGCCGTTTTGAAATTTCGAAAAATCTGATGACTTTCGGTGATGTTCGAAAAGAAACGAAATTTTGGAAAAACATTTTTTCTTTCTCCTCAGCTTATTCACAATTCAAATTGATTAACACTTCATCAATGCAACTTCGCCTCTTCTGCGACGTGGCGATGTCACGTTTCAAATCCGACGTTTCGCTTTTCGGCAACCGTCATCAACTTTGTTTTTGCTTATGGACACCATCCAGGATTTTCACATATTCGAATTCAGCTTTTTTTCTGTGCTTACAATGCTGTATCACGTGTTGAAGTTCAGTCTTGCTGTTTCGTGGAAATATCAAAAATCCCCTTTGACCTGCGCTTTCGCCAGACCTTTCCCCATTGGATTATTTTAATGAGAATTTTCCATATTCCCACCGCCTTGCCGTAAATCTTAACCAGGCCTATCCAATGCAAGTTTAACGTTCATAATGCGTAGACCTCACAAGCACCTTATCATTTATGCTCTATCAACTGAAAGGGTCAAGTTCAAAATCTTTGACCCGATTTCGTATAGGACTCAGCCAGCCATAATTGCGATGATTAAGAAAACAGAATAATTGTTTTTTTTTGGAACGCCATTGCCGTTGATGATTAATTCTTCCATTAGGAACGCATTTCCTTCAAAATTATCGTATTAAATTGCCTTTAGAATGTTTAAGCTCAAGGTGACGCCATATCAATTTGGAAAATATACTTTTTATTATTCTGATAAGCAACAATAATTATCGTTGTTAATGCGAAGGCTGTAAACGTATTTAACTGCGCGTGAACTGAATGTTATACAGCAGTTCTAATTGTACTTTGGACCATATTACATTTAATGTTATAAGGCCCATTACAGGCACCATCTTAAAATTCAGTGACGATTATCAATTGTGACTAAAGTTTCTTTTAAAGCTCACAAGCAGGTCAGCATTGAGCCAATAACCATTGGAAAAATCCCAATTTATGCTTCAGACTAACAATGATTCACCACAAAAACAGTTTTTTTTTCTTTCTTCTCCAGCGCCAGGTAAACGTATGACGAACATGGTGATATCAGTTTGTGTTTCCCTCTTAGGTCTCGTAAAAACCAGACAGATTTTTAAAATTTAACCAGTTTAGTGTTGAAGCGTGCAGATGCGCTTAAAATGGTCGTCAGCTTTGCACAGGTAACTTCTTTGGTCACGTGACACATTCCGACCTTGCGCATTCACCTTCCGAGAGCGGTTGTGTGTGCATAAACCCGCAAAGGATGGTGAGCCGTAATATATAATATATATGTAGATATACATTATAATGTTCATATACCGGGTGTCGGTTGGGGAGCTCAACCATGGGCAGCATCTCGGCAAGCGTTAGAGTTGCGAGGTCGGTCAAATGGGGGCAAAGTTGCGCGATTTTGGGGCCAAGATTAGGCCGTTTCGCTAGTTGAAACATTCCAACGACTTTCAGAGCGATTCGAACAGCGAATGAAACTTTAGGAAAAGATTTTTATTTTTTTTGTCTCGGCTTATTTGGAAGGGAAATTCAAAATTATTGACGCTTCACCAGTGCAACTTTTCCTCTGCCACAAAGCGGTGATTTCACATTTGCAATATGACGTTTCGACTTTCGGCAACCGTCATCAACTTCGTTTCTCCTTAAGGGCGCCATCTTGGTTTTAGACATTTTTGAGTTCAGCTCCTATTCCTAATTACGCTAATGCACCCCATATTAAGGTTCAGTTTTTCAGTTTGGTGGAAGCGACAAAAATCCTATTTGGCCGGCGCGCGCGCCAGATCTTCCCCCATTGGATTGTCATTTTTCGAGGATTTTTAGTAACTCGGACTAGCCTGAGCTAATCTAAATCAACTGCCGTTTGACAAACCGTAAATCGCCGAGAAATTTCAGGCACAATCACGAATGTCAAAGGCTCATGAACATATAATCGTCCGTGTCAAGCCTCAACCGAGGAAACATTAAATTCACGAATGAAATGACTTCGCATAAAGGAAATAGGTACCTGCGTATACTGATAGTGATTATTGCAGAAACCCAACGGTACTTTCGAACAATCGCGGAAGAAGAAACTAATGGTAGAAATCAGTTATTAGAAACATTTATTTACTATTTTGTGGGAAACTGTCCCGCGGAGAATCGCCCGAGGATTAAATTAATTGACACCGATCAATAAACTTAACATGATCAATTGACTCTAAAAAACATATTTTTAGGATTATTGTGCGACAAAACTATAGTGAAAACGGAGTAAGTTAACGACTTCAACATTATGAATGAGAAAATACTAATCGAATACACAATAGTGAGTGAATGCCCCCTCAAGCCAGCTGCATTGTTCCGGACCCTCTACACACATTTGAGTCATAACAGCGCTCTCTGTTTTTCTTGCAATGGACAAATCGTGTACAATGGCGTCAGGAATGTCGTCTACTATGCGATACTGTTTGTAGTATTTATAGTAGTAAAAAAGCATGACGTCAGCTTTGATCTAAGCACCGATACTTTGGACGAGGACATTCCAGACCGCCGGTAGTTTATTTGTTTACATCTCCGGAGTTACCCAGAATCGACATTTGACGCTGGCGCATTTTCTAATTTAACTTGGCAGAAATTGATTTAATTACACAAATATTTGATTTGATTTAATTAAGCAACCGTTTAATTTGGTTTCGTCGATACGATAGCGGCAACTGAGTTTCTTTGTCACGACAGACTGGAAATGATCTGCCTACGTCGGCAGTTCACCTCTGACCACATTGCGCGGCTAGCAACAAGGCGCAAAAATAAATAAATACAATGAACGAATCATTCAAAATGACGTCAGGAATGTCGTCTGCTATGCGATACTATTTGTATTTATTATAGTAAAAAAGTGTGACGTCAGCTTTGGTCCAAGCTCTTGTGATTGGGACAAGGACACTCCAGAACACCGGCAGTTTATGCATGCGTTTACGTCTCTGGAGTTCCCCGGAATCGACGTTCGGACCCAGCGCATTCTCCATTTTAATTTAATTAGACAAATGTTTAATTTAATTTGAGTGCGATCGCTCCAATTGAGATTCGCTACCGCGTCCGGCTGGAAACGATTTGCTTGCGTAGAAAATTTACCTTTAAACACATTTTGCAACTAGCAACAATGTTTAAAAATAAAACATTACAAGCGGGTTCGCGCTAATCTTATCAACACAATATTTGCCGACCTTACCAGCGTTCATAACGCGATAAGCAATTGGGATGAAATAAATTCGAATAATTAATATTTGTCGGATGGAGAATACTCAGAAGCCCGATTATTCCAGCTATTGATTTGCTGGTGGGAGGTTGAACGGAAAATATTTATTTAATAAGAGCTAAAAGTGGGATTTCGCGGAGTTTGACGCGTTATTTTCGACTTGTAGTACGCGCCAAAGCTGCCTAAGGAAAATAAATTAAATATAATAATAATAAACTCGACGCTTCAAATAATTTCTTTATTTCTATAATTATCTTTAACGGCAGTATTAGTGTTCGTACAACAAATATGTATACACAAAATATTGTTAATTCCGCTTAATCCATATACATGAAATGAGACGCAAGAAAACGTATCAAAAACTTTTTGCTTGGAATGTACAGGGTGGCGCAAGTCCGCGGGAACGTTCACCCATCAAGCACGTCTCGTCCTCGCCGGAGTTCTGATATTGGCGTTTTGGCGCTTCTTCCCAACACGCGCACCAGGGAGCGACGAGACGCATTTAATTCATGAACAGGATATATGTACGGCGGCCCCGCAAAGGGCCAGAGATGCACGGTCCGTCGAATCGGGGCAAACGCGCCGACTTGCGGCTCACTTAGGATCCGCGTTGGGACTGAAAAATGTCCGCTAAAGGCCGAACTTTCAAGACTTGATTTTTCTTAATGTGAGAAGCACCGCGGAAGGGCGAAACTGTCACTTTGTTAGGGCGCTTTTCTGTCGGGGACCGCTGCGAAATCGCTGACGAATTGTATGAATCCGTCCAACTCGTGCAGCTCATTTTTGAGACAAAGATGCACATAAATGTAGTAAAAAAAATGAAAAAAAAAAGACAAAAACATAGAAAATAATACAAATCTAATGGAAAATTTCCTTCCATAACATTTGCACTGCGCATTTTGTGAACTGTGTGCAACGCACTTAATTTCCCTATAAAAATGGCGCCCTCACAGTGTCCGGTTTCGGCTTCATACTATTTCTCATAGCGTCTACAGAAACGTTCGGCCTTTTACGGACGCCTCCCTAAAGGTTCGGCATCTTCGGAAGAAATCCCCGCGTCTTCGCAGCACCCTGTATATACCACTTTTATGTAATATTTCTATATATAAGGAAAATAAGTTCCTAAAACGGAACCAAAAATTTAGCTAATATAAAACATATACAGCCTGTGACCGTTTACATTGAAGCCAACCCCAATCCCCGGCATTCTCACGCCAAACAAAAGCTCCGACTCGGATGTAAATGACCGGCTACCTGCTCAGGTACAAATATTGGAATGTATTTGATTAATTCTTCATGGGAAAGCCCTAAGCCGGCTTCAATATTTAGGTCGCACCTTATCTCGCATCCTTCGATATACATTTAGAATTACATAGTTGGAATCAACTACAGTTAACAATCATGTCTCACTATCACCAGGCGGCGCTTACAGGGGAGTCGCCGCGCAAGTACGGCCCTGGCAATTTCCGACACATTAACATTACTAATAATTACAATATCACATTGAATTAGCACGAGGACACGCCGGACTGTCCAGGGGTGTGCCGTTTAAAGTTCGTTGTTCAAACCGAGATCGTGTTCACTTGTCGATAAATTTTCCTAAGTACGTAGTACAGTTACACCGTCATGGCAAGAAATGGCCGCTGCTGTATACTGTCAGGGGAATCTTTGGCTTGGGCCGAACATAAGTCAGGTGTGGACATGGACCTGTTGAGTTTCCCTGCACCGTCACTGGCGCCCATGCTGAAGCTGAAGATCGAAACTAAAGACGTGATTCGGTCAATTTCCATCGCGGAACCGTTTGGGGCCGTCTCCTGCTGACACCTGTCAGCTTCGACTTCCTTGCTGACGATATCTGACAATAAAGTCGCGTCGTCCAGGAACACGGAATCGTCACTGCTGGAGCTGCTCGAACTGCTGCTGCAACTGTCACTAGAGTCCTCACTAATTTCCTCCTCGTGCCTGCTTTTCTTCGGCAGGATGGACTGCACGGCTTCTTCAGTCTCCCATTCGGCGACAGCCCTGCGTCTCTTCAGAGAGTTGCTACGCTCCCTCAAGACCTTAGGTGTTTTGTCCAAATCCAGGTAAGTTAGCTCGCTACATGGGGGATAGTTCTCCTTGTCCTGCTGGCTCTCGCCGCACCTAGCACAGGACGGGAGGAAATCGGGCACTGACGGACTATCGCCGTCACCGCTGGACGAAGACTGCTGGACACTTCCAGCAGTGCGTTCCAGGCCGGCCTCCTCGGCAGTTAATCCCACGAGGTCTTCTTCAGGAACTATGGGCCGCGGTTGGACAGGGACCGGAGCATGAAAGTGCACCATATTGTAGGCCTCTTCCATGAATATGTACCGCGCCTTCTGGAGCACAGTGGCGACGAGCAAATTTTTATGTAGACTCACGCCACCCCGATAGGAACGAGATTGTGCAATTTTCGTTAGGGAGATTCCGATTAATCGTTGCGCTTCACTAGCCATGATAATGTCAATTTACCCACACACCTTTATATTCGACTTAGCTGAAGCGTCACTCACAATACACGTGGTAGCTTATTGACACACACACGCACTCTTACTAACGACCACTCCACTGAACTGCCAATGAATACAAGGGAACGCGCGCTCTGACATATACTTATAGCTTCGCGCAGTGACGTCACAACCTACTTTCAACGTGTGTCGTTCACCAATGAACGACGGCCTTGCCGGTGATAGTCGAAGTAGTCCGATGTGGGTGACAGCAACAGGGCGCATTGAGCTTATAATACGTAAATACTCCGGACAAAATAACCTTTATTGGCTGGTATACTAACGCTTATTGAAACGGAAGTCCTATACAAAAATGCTGCGTACGCAGATGCCTTCTGCATGCTCTTTGTCTGATAAACGATTAATAAACGACGATTTTGGGTATGACTAATAAATTCCGACGATTTAAATAGACATAAGTGCTACTGTAGATTACAACTTATCGATTTGGTCTCCGATATGAACTAACCCGAGTTCAGTTATGACGCACGGACCTTGAACTATCTTGTTGGACGTCACGCTTTACGTCAGCATTTTTAACTAAAAAATTACTTAACTGTCATCACACCAAATACCGTTAGACTTTTCATTAGTTTTTTGGTGTGTAATTTTCGATCCCGAGCTAAAATACAAATGACCAGCAGTGCAGATATGAAATAACATGATAAAAAAAACATTTCGCTTATATAGCGTTGCAAAGGACGTGTGCCACATGGGCTCTATAAACAAGGATCTAGGTAGGGAAAGCTTTCGTTTTAATCTCTAAATAAAACTCATAAAACATGCAGCGGCGTTAAAAAATACATCGGATCAGCAACAATTTGAGCATTCTCAGCAGTGTTAATCACAGTAAACACGGGAGTAATTTTTTTAGCCAAGAACTACCGTGTCACCCGGCGCATCCGCCACAAACGTAATAGTACACAGAAAAGTGTATGGATAGCTCGCTAGAGTGTTTACACGTGAATTTTTCCCAACGGCTTTTAAATTATTATCTGATAATATCGTTGTCCAAACACATCTAGTCAGAGTAGTCAGGAATTTCTACGACACTGAACACTCTTCTTTTAAAGCTTCGCATAACATGTCTGTGACATCAAGTGGCTGAGATACTACTAAATTATCAAATAGGTCCCAGTGAAACACATTTGATGGATTTCTCATGATATCTCTTGCTTTGATACCACCGGTTATATACTAATATCTGAACGTTTTGGTGAACGCATTGAATTTCCATCTTTAAGTCCAATACACAACATAAACAACTTAGTAATTCGTATTGATTTCCCAATTTATAGTCAAAGAAATATGCCTGTGACATCTAGTTCCCGGAAGTTACTAAACTACTTAATAGGCCAAAGTGGTTCACATATGGTGAATTGGACCTAAAAGCTGTTGCTTTTACACCCCTGGTTCTTCATCGATTTCTGGATATATTGGGGAACGCGTGCGTACTACCGCCTTCAAGTACAGTCCACAACATAGATAGCTTAGTAATTCATATTGCTTTTACAGTAGTTAATTTTTTAAATAAGGAAATGGAGCATTAAAATTGGACACTTGGTGCTTGCGTCCGAATAATGTACAATATATTAAACAAAAAATGATATGATCAATTGGTTACTCTAATACGACCTTAAGTTTTTTAGGGCATTGAATGATATTTAAATCGAATAGAACAATTTCGCCCAGTATTCATCTACAACCTTAATAACAATGTTTTTTTCAGTCTTTACTCCTACACCAAATTAATATCAATAAAATTACAATAGGAAAAGCACAGTTTTCGCATTGAGTGATGATAAAGGGTCTCAATAGTCCAACTACTGTAAGTGCGAATTATAGGAATTTAAATGTGACTTCATAGTAACTAATAATCTTACGTAATCTGCTATACTTACCTGAGGATATGTTTATTTTACCTAGTTTCTTATAATCTAATAAAATTCTACAACTCATCACGAATTACCCCTTTCTTGCTGCCTCCCTTTTCAGCGGGGAAACCCCAAAAGGATGACGGAAACCCTTTCACATCCCGCTCCCTCTTAACAAAGGCAGTAAAGGAGGATATACAATTACCTATAAAATGATTCGCTTCTCCTAAAATAGCCAAATCCAAATGTGGATTTGGAGTGTCAAATTTTATCACAGATATATTCATCCGCTTCAAAGCTGCCCTCAAATCTTCTAACATGTGGTTACTATCAGATGAAACAAACACTGCTACTACAGTTTTATGATTGCTTGCATTGCCATCGGAGTTGTTTATATTTTTTATGGTTCGCTTCAGCTGCCTTATTATAAGCTCTTTGGATGGTAAGCACATTTCGTTGGTAGCCACCCCTAATTCATTTCTGTAGCCCAAACATTGAGCCGCGGAGAATAGATTAGGGCTTTCAGGTATGTGTTCGCAGGCCCTAACCCAATCTATGCCATTTCGCAGATGGATACCTATGAAGGCTCCTTTTGGAATTTTTGTTTTGATAAAAGTATGGGCTTGGTTTTTTATCTTATCTGACCATTGTAGATATTTGTGTAGACGGCGATTTTCATCTGTGACTGGAAAACTAGCGGGACTACCTGAAAATAAACTACATATGTATTATTAAGTTGAAATTAAACTAATCAACAAATGTAACTACAACAAGTGGCTAATAGTTAACAGTCACATTAAAGATATTTTTCATATTTTTATTTATTTTAAATATAGACACTTCATAATTACAACTAAAAAAAGTTTACCAAAAATGTAATATAAATGACCATTTTAATCTTACCAGTAAAAGCTATAGTTGGCCACTTTGAAGGTGGATATTTTTTCTGCCACTGGTCAGCAACAGCTTTATTATTGATATCATAGTTTAAAGGACCATAAAACTCAGATGCAACAAAATCTATATTAAAAGTATCCCAAAATGGGCCAAATGGGTTGCCTTCTTTAGCATTACAAGAATTTGTATTTCCTAGAATTAAAGGAATTAACTTACAGAGGCTTATTATTTTATATTAGATAATACATCATTCTACATATATCTTGGTGCAATTTCGATTTGATTAGAGAGACATACGATTCTCATATGTACCTCTTGACATGTAACAAAATGATACTCTTCGATCAGGTGGCCATTCATAGGGTGCAATTTTTTCCATAAACTGTTCCATAGTGAGAACTTTGTGATAATTTTGCAGAGATTCAACTTTAAAATATGTGTCAAAGGGTACTTGAACCGACTTATATTCGCCATATCTATATTCAACCCAAGGTGGTAACACCAAAGTTCGATTTAGTCCTTTGGCAAAAGCCAGTGCTCCCAGGAAATGGTCAGCTTGGTTGCCGAACCTGCCTAGGTTATTTACAGAAGATAATTAAAATCTTAATTTAATAATTTTTTTTTTAATACTTACCCATACATGGGCAATAAGCGATGTAACCCAGAGGATCCATTTCAAGGCAATAGTGTGAATTAAATAAAAAAATCTTAAGAATTAGAAGTACGAATCGAATTTTCATTTTTGTATCAAGAACTTTTGTACATAAAGCGTTAAATTTCATTTTAAATTAAAAAAAAATTATATTGTTAAATAAAACAAATGCCGGCAAATGTCGCTGTTATAGCGTCAATCAGCTGCCATCTGCCGCACGTTTTATCAATTCCATCGCACTCTCGTCTCGGTATCGATGACGTCACTGTTCACATGACGCAACCACGATTAACTCTCTGACTCCTCCCCGAATTCACGTAATTAATTTAATATACAAACCCAGAGATGTCCCTTCCCATAATACTTCGCCAACTACGTCAAAAGGGGTATTTAAAATTTATTAAAACTCATGAGTATTGGTTTATCAAAATTGTCTTTATTTCATTTACATTTAATTTTATTAAATTAAAAAAGCTATTTTGTTACACATCACGAAATTTATCTTTTATTAAACCGACTGTTAAACTTGGATTTAATTCCAAGAACCGGCCTAAGAAGTTTCTTTCTCTCTTCTCTGTGTTTCTTGTTGCGCTCTTCGATTTTGTTATCTCGCACCTTGCGCATAGAAAAGCTCATTTCCCTATTTCCTACGGATAAATATTTCACGGATGTGTCTTCATGTTGTACTCTTTTCCCCAACGATGCCCTACAAAACGTAAAAATTAGTTTTAGGAATATTAATGTTGTTGATTCCCCTACTTGTTGAGCTTCTTTTTTAAACCATTAATACCCCTAAATTCTTCCCCTGCTTTCAGCTCGTACATCTTCGGCTGTTGGGGCTCCTCTGCTTCCTCTCTTTCAAGCGCTTCAGCTCTCTCCTTCTCCTTGTGTTCCCTCTGAATTATTCTATGCTGCTTTTTAACCTCCTTGGTCCAAGTATGTTCATCATCAGAGCTCTCTTCATCCTCATCAATACCAGACTCTTCTGAAGACTCCTCAGAACTATTTTTGCCCTCCAGCTCTTCATGTATTGGTTCAAATTCTGGAGATATATATTTTTGCTTAAGTTCCTTTTGTTTATTTTTGTCTAAACGAGATAAAACTGGATTAAGCAATCTGTATTCATCAGTATTCTTATCCACTTCAAAATCAGGGTTTTCAAATAGAGCTTGAAATCTAGTATCATGCAAAAGATTGGCTGCCTGGTCTTTATTCTTCTTGGGCTGACTTTCAGCCTCCATAAGTTTAAGTGCCAAATCCTTATTGACGCTAGGAAGCTTGTTAAGTTGCACTCTAGACTCTCTCTCTTTATTAATAGTTTCTTGGATTTTCTTTTTTCGATATTCTTCAAACTCAAATGGATTTGCCAGTGACTTTGCTTTTTTGTACAATCGCACGTCCAAGAAATACCCGTGCATGTACGCTCGAATCAATTTGGTGCCAATGAGGTGTTCCAAGCCCAAAGATTCCAATTCCTGTTTAGTAACGAATTTGTAGTCATCATAAACTGTCTCAGTGATGGATTCCTCTAGCTCTTCTGTTAGAGAGTCGAGGAAACTGGCCCATTTTGGGGCGGGACCCATGCTGGGGATGAAGTAAGTTTGGATTTTTGTATTTTCATTGGCGAGGAAAAAGAGGCCAGTTTTCGGGACGACGCAAAGGTTATTGAATGGTGCGGAAGATTCTATTGCAGTGTAGACTTTTCTCTAAATAAAATATCAAATTTACAATCAACTGGCACAGTATTAAACAAAAATATTAGTAAACTTACAGAGTTTTGGTTCCAAATTTCCAATCCTAAACTATCTAGTGAATAAACAAGGTCTTGTTGATAATGGAATTCTACATCTTTAATGGCCAGTCCAGAAACGTGATCTTTCACTGCAAAAGGCTTGTTTGATCTTATATCATACAAGAGGACTTGTCCAGAAGCTGTGCCCACTCCCATATGAACAGAGTCTTTAAGTTTTAATGCAGTTATTGATGGAAAATCTGACAATCTAAATATAAAAAAAATCTTGATCTGGAAGATACCACACATTAAGCACAAAACTTACTCTTTTATTTCATTCAAACAAGCTAAAGCACAATCAAGAGTACCAACTCGTTCCTTAATTCTTGGATCCCAAGCTTCCACTCGTCCTTCCTGAGTGCCACATACCAACAAGTTATGAACAGGATTTATGGCACATTTATTAATTTCTGAGGCTGCACTCTCATAGGGCGTCATAAATTGTCCTCTTTCTAGATTTAATCTATATATATCTGGAGATGCTCCTACTACAATTAAATCACAGCTAGGGGTATGATATTTCATATCTCGCCCAAATTTAGGGATTCGCAGTCTGTAGTACCTGCCATAAGCAGCATGAAATTCTATGTATCTGTCGCATTGTAGAAATACTAACTGAAAACCAAATGTTGATTTAGTGGTCTTAAACTAACCAATCACCAAAAAGTTACTCTTACTTTGCTATAATCGTCACTAAGTACTTCAAATGTTATAGCTTCTGAGTCAAAACATCTTTCAAATTTTAAGGACAAGTTGTTGACATCAAAGCACTTGATTCTGGGCTTGTAAATGCCAGTGGCCAGAATATAATTGCCATCTTTGGATACCTTTACAGTTGTGCTGACACCAGGCATATCAAAGTCTTGGATGAGTTCAATTCGCCTTTTAATGTCCACATTTTTCTTTAAAAGGGCCCGTCGTTTTCTCGCTGATAACCACTAAAGTAAGACAAAAATGATTAAAGAATATATTGATAATGGATATAAAAAATGTAAAAAAACTTTGGTAGCAAGTTCTTGATCTATACGTTATCAAATAGGATATACCTACCTCTGGTAAAGACCTTCCAGCGCTTAAATTATATATCTTTATATCATTTGAATCAGAAACCTGCATATTAGTGCCGTTGGTAGCAGTAGGCAGAAAAGAAAAACTGAGCCATACAGAGCCCCAATTTGATTCTGCTGTTAGCTCGTGGTAATGTTATTAACTTTCCACTAAATGTTCATTAGAAGATAAATTAGCTAATTGGAAATTACTAGTTTTAATATGGGAAAAAGTACTAACTAAATCAACCTGGTACGTTAAGTAAAATGATGAAAAAAGTAGGGTTAAGTTGAACCCGAAACATGAGTTGGATCGAGCTTATGATGTTGATTTTAGCCATGATGAAAGTACTGTAGCAACGTTGTACACATTTGATTGATGATAGTATCGGGGTATTATTAACATCAAATTTCTTCACCCTATTTTGTATTGGGACTGATTTTGTTTATATTACTTGACTTTTTTTGGCTTGACAGAAAATATAGCAAATTAGAAGTGAGAATTTAGAATTGAAATTTCTGGCTTTGTTGAAACTTTTTAATTGCGGCTAGTAAAAGCACTAAACAACGTCTTTTCACACCCAATGGCTAATCAAATACGAACAGCGTTGCCGAATGAATTTAAAAATGAAAATTTAATTTACTCTAGTTCCATTTCATGATCTCTGCGTCAATCTATCTCTGCGTCAAATCACATAAGGTTTGGTTACATCATAAACATAAACATAGAAAATGTCCCGAATAGCTTTATCGAAATTTTGCAAAAATGGGGTACTTAACCCAACTAAAGTAGCCATACCAAACGTTCGTTTAGCCTCTGACTGGGTGCCCCAAGAAAAAGAAACCCACACAGGACAGGCAAGAATCAACAACTATTATTACAGGACATGATAAAGGAATATTCTATTTTAGAAATGGGATTCCAATGATTATAGGCTGTCCAGGTTTGTGGGAAAGCCCAAACATGTTAATCCCAATTTCTCGATAAATCTTGTCGCTGAAGCTCCCCCAAAAGCCTGTAAGAACCGTGTAGTTTGGTGTGATGGTGGTAGTGGGCCCGAGGGACACCCAAAGGTTTATATCAATTTGGTAAGAGCTTTATTAAGAAACTTCGTGAAATTGAATACAGGTAGTTTGCGGTCTGCTTATGGATATCTTGATTTGCAGGATAGACCAGGAAATCATTCATGTGGATATTGTGGGCTAAGGTTTTACAAAGATGAGCATCACTAATTGCTTGAGAATGATAATAATTGTAAATGATTAATATATTATGTGTAGTAGTAAGAGTTCCAGAATTTTTTTTTAATGAAAAACCTTTTAAAGCCCTGGTTAAGAGAATTGTCATAAAAACTAAAAAAAAGGACGTAAACAGAGGTTAATCATTGTAAGAACATAGAGGATCAGTTTATAAAAACCCAAGTTTATTCCAAGACAACTTCTATAATATAAACTTATCTACTGACACAGCAATAAATCTGGAATATTAAGAACACACAAAACGAAACATGTGAATCAGAGGTACAAAAACTTAATACTCGACCTTAAATCTAAATTGCTTTGTTGCAGTTCACCGTCCTTCAACTGAAACAAAAAATATATGTATATATTTAAAATGGAATATGGCCAAACTAATTTTGCACTCACTATATGAACTAAGATCGATTTCATCCGGCAGTTCTGTAATATTTACGTCAAACCTGTCCTGGACTTCGTTAAGAATTTTTGCGTCGCCTTCTTCAGACACAAACGTAATGGCCAATCCTTTGGTACCAAAACGACCGGCTCTAGCTACTCTATGCAGATATGTATCTGAATCGTCAGGCATATCGTAGTTGAACACTATGTTAACACGTTCGATGTCCATGCCACGTCCAAATAGATTGGTGGCTACCAAAATTCGCTGAAATTGTGCGATTAAGCTATCAGTCAAATTTTCCAAACGAGGGTAATTTAAATTTAAAATAATAATAATATTCAGAGAGATTCCCAACGTAAATAATCACATATTAATATCATATGTCCCTACGTTCTTTTCATCATGTCTCCTAAATAGTTAAAATGGCAAAATTAGCTAAATCGGCGAAGTGGCCCAAAAACCAATTGATTAACCTATGGATGTTCACTATGCTTGATTTACAAGATTTACAAAAATGAATCCACAATCAAGAACAATTACAGAGCTGCAGCTAAGGTTGAACTTACCTTCTGGAAATCTTTGAACTGCTCATATCTAGACAATCTCTCTTTTTGATCCATTCCTCTGTGTATTCCAATAGCGGGGAAGTTTTGCTCCGTCAATAATTGCGCCAGTGCTACACATCTTTGGATCGACTTGACGAAAATAACGACCTATGACAACATTAGTTCGGATTAGTGCCAAGAACTGTGTTTAAACTTTTTATGCACTTTATTGAATTTGGATCAGTGAGAGAGTTCAAAGAGAGTGATATCATGTCGAAATCATAAAGCACCTTTTTCATCATGATTTTATCACGACAAAAAATTTTAACTGGCAAAAAGACACTTAACCCACCTGGTTGAACTCCAGTACGTCCAAAAGTTCAAACAATTTTTTATTTTTTTCGTTTTCCTTTAGTTTCACGTAATGTTGCTGCAGACCATGCAACGTCAACTTAGCTTCGTCGTCAACATACACTTCCATTGGCTAAAAATTGTTAGAAATCGTTGATAAATCTACAGGCTACAGGTATAAACTATGACTAGCAAAACTTTAACAAGTAATTATTTTTGTTGCCTTTTAAATGGTTATTTGGAAGGTTCATCAGGAGGTCTGATGAATTATTATGATGTGAATAAGCTGAATAAAGCAATTAGGTATCAACTAAAATAATGACTTGTTCCCATTTTCAAGTTCCCTGGGATAAGACTTGTTTCACCTTTTAAATATCCAGAATAGCCAAGATTTGCCACATACTCCAATGCATATTATAATTTCAAATTAAATCACAACGATTCTAGTTTTACAAAAACGCTTTTGCGTTTTTTAATAAAAAAAACTTAGGAAATGCAATAGTTTCCTCAAGTGGAACAACTCCGGCATAGCTTCTGCAATATTCCTTAAATCTGACTATCGGACACATAATGACGTACTTCAATTTACATTAGATTAAGAATTGATTAACCTGACCTGAATTGCGTAAGAATGATACAAATCAATAGCTAACTAAATAAAATGCCCAACAAAACAATTTTCAGCTTTATCCAAAAGAGCATTTAACATAATGAACTATTGATATTTACCTTCCCCCACCTGTCTTCAAAAATTATCTTAAACATTAACGTAACACAACTAATAAGATCAGAGTCAGATTTTTAAGGTATAACAAATCTCACAATACGTAACAATAATTGAGTCTTAAGAGATTGGTCTCTAGTTACCGGCAATTAACGTTCTTATTTTCGCTCTGCTTGTTACATCCAGAGCATTTTAATGCATGGGCTTCCAGAAAACCAAATCCTTAATTCCCACATAACAAAACAGGGAAAAAATAAAGGTCACCAGAAAACGGATACCAAAAAAAGAACGAAATCTTTTCTACTCCATTGCTAAGTGAAGTACTGCAGTCGCAACGCGTGTTAGGCTCCATTCTACATACGGTATGGAAGAGGGCCTCAACATCATCCATTTTGCTTCCACCTCATTTGGGTCTTTGGGATTCTTATACCATTTAGATCAGCACTTTAATTTTGAGGTACTGTAGCGCGGTCGAAAATAAAACTCTTTATATGGCGATCTCCAAAAAGCTTCTTTCCGGTCTTCGTCATATCACTCCTACTCGTTGGGCTACAGTACGCTAATTGCGAAAATTATATTCGCACGCAAAGGATGCTCATTTTATGTTCAAAATACCGGTTTTAATTTGGATGTACTGTAGCACGGTCTAAAACTCGGAACGTTTGAAACTTTGTATGTTGATTCATTGTTCTTCTACAGGCCCTACTCGTTGGGCTACAGTACACTAAATGTCGTAAATATAATTAGAACCCCATAGACAGATTTTGTTGTACTGTAGCTCAGCCAAAAATACCCTAATGCCGCCCACAACATCATATCAAAGCATCCAAATGAACAGACCTACTCGTTGGGCTACAGTACACTAACCCACCCCCCCCTCTTGGCTAATCTCAGAAGATTTGAATTTCAATGAAGAGGAACCCATCAGCCAACACACTCAGCGCTCTGAAGCGGTGAATAACGCGTAGAATAAGAACTTTCAATTACATCTTGCATGAACTTCTTGCAGACTGGACGAATTTCTTTACTCAAAGTGGCACTGAACATCATAACTTGCTTGCCGTGCGGCGTATTTCTGTAGATTTCCTGGACGTCGCGTCGCATGTCTGCAAACAAATGTTCAAATTTTTGTTAAAGGAATACAACTTGAAATAATAAACTAAAGTTAAAATGTATACATCAGAGAGATTCCCATCTACGTAAATAATCAGGATTCAGATGTCCCTACGATCTTCTCATCATGTTAAACTTAAAAAATACTGGTAATTAGAATAAAACTATGATTATGATAAACTTACCTAATAGCTCTAACATTTTGTCACACTCATCCAGTACAAAATGTTTCAAATGCTTCAAATTCAATTTTTTGGCTTTTACAAGAGCCAAAATACGTCCAGGAGTTCCAACAACAATATGGGGGCAGTTATTCTTCAGCACCTCTTCGTCCTTTTGCATTGGCAGGCCACCAAAGAAAACGCCTACTTTGACATTCGACATGTACTTGCTGAACCGCTCGTACTCTTTACTGATTTGGAAAGCCAATTCTCTGGTGTGACACATCACCAGCACATAAACAACATTTTCTGTTGGTTCCAGTTGTTGGAGAGTGGCAAGCACAAACACAGCAGTTTTCCCCATACCAGATTTGGCTTGGCAGAGAATGTCCATACCAAGTACTGCTTGTGGGATGCATTCATGCTGGACTGTAACAAAGGTTTCATTATTGTATTACAAGAAGATTTACACAATTTGTGAAAATTATGTAAAAAAAATAAAATACTATTTCTCCTTCAAAATGTATGTTCCTATGTAGCTATAAATGCCGTCAACACTTTCGTGGCATTCATATGCTTGTACTTGCTACCCAAATTATGTATTATTTAGTATTATGTTTACTATATTAGGTACCTTCAGATGGATGCTCAAAACCACAATCAACAATGGCTCGTAATATCTCCGGTTTCAAAAGAAAATCTCTGAAGCCGGAACTGTGTATGGATACATATGTACCCTTTACCGCCTTTTTGGCGTCGGTTCCCACCTCGTTTGTGGTCTGCTCAGTTTGTTCATCGTCTTCATAATCCAGAAGATCTTCCGCGTCTGCCATGCTATATCTAAGAAATGGAAATGCCCAAATTATAATTATTAACGTTTGAATTAAGGTTTATCTCCAACCGTATTTATGAATACATGGGCGGGCGAAGGTCTTAGCTAATGGATGACGCGGCGGATGAAGATGGGAAATATTTATAATACGCTATTACAATGCCGAGTTGCAATCAGAATAACACACTGAATGGTTAAAATACCTTAAGATTAATAAGATAAATTTAAGTTTTACCTGTTTAAGTTTTATTTGGCAGCTCCACAACAAAACACGACACCTAAGTGGGCAGAATGCTTTTCGCTTAGGGAAGGGGCTGACGGGACTAGCCTCAATGGCGACTGATAGACGGGTTGGCAGATTGTTTTCGATATCGATATAATTATGTACCACTATATCGATATAATTATGCACAACTATATCGATATCGACATAATTGTGTACAACTGTATCGATATAATTATGCACACCTATATTGATATCGATATGTTTGTTTAATATATCAAAAAGAAATTTAAGAAGTAATCGCGTAGTTCTCGTTTTGCTCTTAAAGTTATTTAGTTTAGTATTATTACCAAAAATACATTATTTACAAGGCAAAACACGAAAATAAAGTTCTATCATAGGAACAGATATACGAAAATGAGAAAAAATGCGAAGAGACTATCTAACAAACGAGGATATGGGATTATATTGATTTGTATCAGCTGATTTTCCACCAATCTGATTCATGCCTGATAAGCACACTTTACAAAAGGTTAAACATCAGCCTATGCTGACTAGTACGATCCAAGTCATCGTCAGAGAAGGGTTTTAAAATATTTTTAAAAAGATGAAATTTCTTAAAAACGTAACGAATTTTAAATTCATTTAATTACTATTGATAAGTACTAGTTCAGTTAAGCTAATAATTTGACGTCTAGTCAAAATTTCAGTTTTTGCCGAAAAAATGGATTTATTTCGTAAATTATTTGGTTTCCCAGTTCCTGGCTCTAACCAATCATTCCCTTACCAGGATATTGCAAAGTAAGAGGTTTTTTCCTTAGATAATTGTTATTGAAGAAAGGCTTTTTAATTAAATTCACATTTATTTACTTTTTTTATAGGCCTGAGACCTTTGGAAGATCTTCTGAATCTGACAGGTAAATGTGCAAAAATCCAGTAAGTACTTACATAGAAAAGACGCAGAACCTCTTTATAACACAAAATAAGTTGGGGTTATATAAGGTGACTAGCAATGCAATGCATGTGAAGTAGAGGTATGCAAAGCACCTTAAAATTGGTTGATTTTTCATGTGATATTTTGTTCTCATGGTGTCATCATAAAACACTCTTGTTTACCAAATAAAGAACAAGTTTTATACGTAATAGATATGGAAGGACAGCTAGAGTTTAAATATTGACTAATATGTAGGATTTGCAGTTTAAAATTTCAAGATCACTTTCCACTAAACCCTAAGTCACATTAAGTATTGTACAAAATATTACTAAAGTTATAACAATGGGTAGGTTTTCGGAAATATGGTGTAACATCCAAACTCCTAGTGAAGGCTCCAGTAGTGGTAGTGAGCATGCTGGAAGAAACTTTAATGTTTTCTCAGACCCGTTGGAAATCCATCGCTACTTTGAAGAACAAATGGATCAGTTTTTCAAAAGTTTTGCAATGTCAAACTTTGGGAATTTTGCCAGTGAGTATGCGAGCAAAGTTGAAAAGCTGAACTTAAGTTTAAGTGTAGCTTAAACTGACACTAACAGTGCTGATGCAACTATCAATTATAAATGACTAAAATTTTTACATATTGTCACCAGCAAAATTGGAATTCATTTTTTATGACTTCTAATATGTTAATTTTTTTCAGAAATCATGGAACACCCAAATTTAAATCTTGATGAATCTCTTAACAACAATCAATTGGAATCATATCAACCTGACTCCAGAGAGCAATTTTTGAAAAAAGGGTATATGAGGGAATTTGAACAACCCATTCATGATCTACCAGGAAAGAAGATTGATAAAGATGTCGATGGAAAGTAAGTTTTATAGTGAAATTATTTCAATAGGAGCATTCAGGGTACAGCAACGCTACAGTGCTGTACAGCAGTTTTCATTCTAACGGTAACTTAACGCAAACAATTTATTGCACTGGTAAGTTAGAAACTTAACAGTTTTTACAATATCATGTCAAATCAAATTGTACAAAAATCTATCCGCGAATTCGAATGCTGCGGCGCTCAACACCTGCAATTTTCGTGGGCACGACATTGACGCCACTCCAAACTTACACGGGAGTGTTTCAGTATAAAGATCATGTTGCATTATAGGTTGACTGCGAAAGATATCAACGATTTTTTTAATAACTCTAATAACTCAATTGCTGCCTCTGATCGCCGCCAAAATTCAAGTATCTATCATCAGCCCACAAGGCCTATTCCAGGCTCGTTTTTCTACCAGTCAGTTGAAATAAAAACGAGACCTGATGGTGTAAGTATTGGTTTAGTTTGATATATTTACCCAGATTTCTCTTTATCACTTGGCAAGATCTTTCATTTAATTGTCCTTATTCCGATTGTTAGTATATCTGGTAGTTAGTTGCCAACAGTGGTTGCTCCCTAACTGGACGTTGTAACACCGGTCCTTAGCAAAGATTAGTTTAAGAGAGTGGTATTTTTTTAGTCGGTTGAAACTAGAAGAACTGACAGCGAAGGAAACGACGAAACCACGATTACTCAAAAACTAGGGGACAAAGAGTATACTATTATAAGGAAAAGGGACAGGGACGGGAATGTGGAAACACATGAAAATATCAACGTCACTGAAACCCAGAGATCTTTATTTGACAACAAAACTTCTACAGAGCCCTTTTCCCTTCGTTCATGGTTTAACCGCTATTTTAAATAGTTTGATTCACGACGTTAAACATTTTAGATACATATTGCAGAATGCTAAGTGTGAAGGCAGTAGTAAATGTGCTGTAAAAGCTAGAAGAAACGTAGTTTAAAGATTGTTTTAACGTACTTTTTGCCTTTCCCTTGGGATGTACTCTAAAACAGTAATCCAAATAAAACGTAAATAATATTGATAAATATTCTGTATTTCATAATTCTGTACACATCTCTCCTATTTACACACCCCTCTTCAGCTCAATCATTTACATTTCTACAACAGGAATAGAATAACCTTTATATAACATAAAACTTAATCTACAAGGTAAGTAATTAGACTTTGGTTTTTAATATAGGCCTCGTAAATAAGCATTTTCTTTCTTGGAATGTTTAAGCTAGGTACTTATAGTTTTATTTGATACTACTTAATGTCCTATGTTACATACGTACACGGCGGGGGAAAGGTATTATCTATGCCTAACTATTGATTAATATTTAAATATGATACACTATTTACATGACAATTTGGCGACTGTAAAAACCTCACACTATTAACAGAGGTTACTTTATAAAAACAACATTCTGCAATTTATTGTTCCGTGAAAATATGCAACTAAAGCGTTCTGCGTAGCTTAGAAGGTGTGATCGTTCTTCCAGAACTTTGTATCCAAGTTTGTCAACAAATATCTCTAAAATATGAGCTGGTTGGTCTCGATTTTGCACAGTGGTAGATTGCATCAGGGATGAGTCAATGAACTAAGCTAATACATGACGCATTTGTAAAAAAAAACCTAGTACTGTGGCTAATTTCATCAATGTCCAGCAATAAAAAACAAAATTCTCACAGTTTGTGTTCGAGGAAGAAACCCTAAAAATTGCAACGTACATGGGACAAAATTTTCAAATTTGTATTCTTTTTAGTAACTGTTATATTTATCCAAAGGTTTATAATCAATCGTTACGGATTTTATATATTGATTGAATGTATACTCCGACTATTTTTCAGTTTAAAAAGTTCAATCCCATACGTTAATTACCCCCTATTGGCCTTGCAATGGTAATACTTAACCGGTTTTATAACTCTCACTATTTCAAGCGTTATAATCGAGCTACTTTAGGAAACATGGACAAAACCGAAAAACAACTTGCCCCATGCTACTCAAATAAAGTGCCAATATTCTGCTGCCAGTATGAAATAGGAGAAATAATTGTCTCTGTATCATCTACGTAGAAGAATAGATTGAATATAAGCATTGAGTAAAGTATTATGTATTTTTATAACATACTAAAAAATAATTATCACAATAGAGTTGAAATACTGAGACTAAATAATATAAAATAATCTCTAAATAAACGCGATTTTGGTGCGTGTTCATACGTCACAATACGGCACAAAATCAACGGACTTAAATGAAAATTAGGTTCAATCTGCACTGTATCAATCAGGAATAACAGCTTGAAGAGACGTTCGTTTGGACAATCAGCAATCATTTCAGTCAGTTTAATCAGCGTGAAATTTATAAAGAATAGACACTCTTCTTAGAAATCAGGTACACAACACACGCCCGGTATATTTAGTTTTACTCCTGCCCAAACGTGTCAGTTTCTTCGATGGCGTAGGTGAGCTTTTCGACTAATTGGTCATAACTTTTATACGGGGGTAAGTCTAACCTATTAAAGCACGTGTGCGACCTGGGCAGCCACGATTCTTTCCCTACTTTTTCAATGCAAAATCGTTGGGGCCCATTTGAGCCCATCAGTTCGGCAAAACCTCCCACGGGCACCCTGCAAGTGCCTGTTACGAATTGTAACAATCTCGCCCGCTTTTCGTTGTCTGATTGTTTAACAAACTGTAATATAAATAGAAGAATTACAACTTGGAGCTACGTTAATTAGCGACTGACGTCGTGTGATCGTGCCGTAAACTATAATACTTGGCTAGTAATATATTTGAATTACTCACCTGCCAGAACCAAGCAACGGGTTTACTGTTTCTGGTATAGTGCCTGTAGATTGTATGCCTCTGCCAATCCTCCACGTCGATTTCCTGCATTCCGCACAGCAAAAGCTCCAATTCCCTCTCATCGAAGTATTTCAACCATTCGATGGGTACCACCTCGTTGAAACCATCCAGGAAGGCTTGCGTTTGTTGCTCTATTCCGCGCGTCATTCTCCAGTTGGTCATAAGAGTGAGGTACTCTTCTTTGTTTTCCTCCGTAACTCGTTCGCTGTCACCATTATCTTTCAGTTCGTGATGCACCACTTGTCCCAGCACCTATTTGAAGGGGAAATCTTGGTTTGGATTCATAAAACTGAATTGGAAATACATTTTTAAAAGTTCTTTAACACGTTTTCTAGGGATTTGATTGATTCAAGTAATATTGTTAATTTTTACGTAGATTTAGTGATTGCTAAGAGTTTTACTCAATCAAGATTTTAATCAACTAACGACCCGACTGGTTTGAAATGTTACCTCAAAATCGACGCTGAAGTACAACTCCAACCCGCACTCATCAATGATGTTCTCCTTGATCCACACCAGTGAATTATAAAATTCTGGATCTATACTCTCAATATCTTTCATCACTAATTTCTTGCCGAGCATCCTCTTGTAAAAGGGCATCGTAAACCCAGAATAAATAAACCTGCCGTGGTATAAAGCCATGGCTATAAATCTTCCGATGAATTTGAAGTACGTTAAATGTTCCGGGTTCACGTACGACGCTGGATTGATCTGCAGGCTGTAGTTATTTTTGTTGGCATACTCGAATAAACAGTACATGGGATTAAGAGCTTCGTGGGACACCAGAAAGAACCACTCGCGACTGACGCCACCATAATCTAAACCCTCCTCGCCTTTGAACATTATATAGAGTCTTCTGCGCAGCTCGTAAGCAGGCAGTCTCATGATGGTGTGGAATGAATCCTCGAATAGGGTCTGCCTAGACACTTGTATTTTGATGTGGCTCGGAAGGGCGTTGCTTTGACACAAAAACCTGGAAATAGATACATTGTGCAACTACGTGGGGATTGGGGACGTGGAGATGTTAATACCTAAATTGACTAATTTTCCATTTAAATGAGCGTTCGTAAGCTCGGGGCACTCCGTAAGCTCCTTTGGGTCCTTTTGGTGCCCCGGGCCTTGGGTCTTCAAATGTTGTGGTTTTAGTGTTGTGGTCTACAAAATATCTGGAAGCAGCAAAAGCAATTTTTAAACAAGACGTGAGGTGGTATTTTGTCAGAGCCGGTATGATAGTGAGATCGTTCACCGTCCTTCGTATCCACCGATCAAGCTGATGCACAACATCAACACGTACCTTTTATTGTCCTCAGTGTATCGTATCTCCCAACCAGGCGGTAAGGGCAGTTCATCAATATCACCGATTTCTTGGCCTTGAGTCCGAGGGTCCTCCCACTGTGTTGTTCGATTCTAATTTACAATAAAAAGATTCAATTCTAGGGTTTTGCACATAACAGCATAGTAGATATGAGTTTATGTAGAAGTAGCAAAAGTTCCGCCTTTGCATAAACGCACATCGTCTTAACAACAAAGGTTGAATGGGATTTTAACGTTTCTAAAGGTGACTCACTTTATGGTTAACAAAATATACACGTCCATCGGGCTGCGCCCTTCGCTCCCATCCGGCTGGCAATGACCCCAGTCCATCGTCTTCATCAACGGTTGTAGCTGCTGATGGGCCTGGCGCAGGGCTAGCCTGGTATTGGGGATATAGGAACCGTTGATTACCTATAACAAATTTGCAATATAGTGATTGGTCAAACAACTGCAGTTAATATTTTTATGGGGCCTAAATCCTCACTTCCTACACTAGGTTTTCGTTACTGTAATCGGGATAAGACCTACGAATCAATGCTGGTTTGCTGACCAACGACCTATAGGTAAGGACATATGTTAGAGAGACTAGAGAGAGTGGTCCGTCGGCCATTACCGGTGCACTTAGGACAGCACCGGGAGCGGCAAAAGAGCCACCAGGGTCCTAATCGTAGGGTTTCGATAAACCCAGATTTCTTGTCCGAATTTAGAAAATCCCCGAAACCACCCACATATACTAACCTTGTTGTATAACAGTTTGCCTTTGGCCTTGCCATTGTTGAAAATGCTGCAGTCGTTCCAGGTTGGGGCGCTGCCAGGTCGTCGTTCTAATATTATGGTCAACATAATACACTCGGCCCCTCGGATCTCTGCGCATTTCCCATCCAGGAGGTAACGGCTGGGGCCTTTCCCATGACGTTGATCTAAGTGGATCGTTTTTTAGTGAAACGCCTTTAGCAAATCAAAGAAATACCTAATTACCTAGTGTTATGGTCTACGTAATATCTCCTTCCATATGTATCTAACCGCATTTCCCAGCCGGGAGGTAGTGGCTCATCGTGCCGTTGGTCGTCTTGGTTGGTGACACTGCCATTTGGGACTGATGCCGGAGGGCCAATAGTCCCTAAAAATCGCTATTAGTAGGGCCAAATAAAAAATCCAGAACCATATTTGAAAAAAAAACGAGATTGATCATGTTTGCAGGAGATCGAAACGTTGAATTTTAAATATGGTAATGTCACAGCCTGATTTAACAATAAAACGCTGGTTTTCTTACCATTAGGTATATTATTGTTGCTTGGGGAATTCTGCAAAATACTGGGTTGGAGAGCTGTACTTGCTTGCTGAACGGGAGGAAGAGGGGGAGGAGGGGCCGGCCTATCTATTCTACTAGAACGTTCTGAAACACTGGAAGTCGTTGGCTCAGCGTTTTCCGTACCCTGTGTTTTCGGCTTTATCCTGATACCTATTAATGATTCAATGAACTATGGAACTCAAAGAAAGCCCGCAGCAAAATGCATGAAATCCAGCATACCTGTGGAAAATACTGGGCGTCCCATTAAGACCGGTTATTTTTAATTTATCACCATTTTTCTTGCGTAATTCGTACAACGATCGGGTGCAAACATTGAGGTCTAGTTACGGGGAAATCGACTATCAAAATGGCGGAAACAATCAAAATGGGCTATCGGGGAGTTGAAAATCCAAGAGCGACCCTTCAACGTTCCACTCGTCTACTACGAGCCGCTGGGCGTATCTTGAATCGGAGGAGTGATTGAACCGTTCTTCGAGAACGCGGCTGACAATGCGGTCTTTACCGCAACCACTTCTGCCAGAATCAAAATGCTGCCATGGATCACACGGACATGTGGCCCCCATGGGGGCTCCGACACTTGCCACACATCAAACGAAACAGAGAAATTACGGAAGACGAAATTTCGAGGGAGAGCTGACTCGCGCCGCGTCGAGGCCACCACGGTCACACGATTTAAGGCCGTTGGATTTTTTTTTTTTTTGAACAGGGAGATACATATCAATAACCCACGGCGGAAAAATATTATCGAAAATTTTGGCGAAAGGGTTGAAAAGCAGTGCAGTGAGGGCCATGGGGCTTCATCAATAATCTTTATGTCTATACTCTCTATTTCAACAAAAACGTTTGAACTTTTCAAATAAACACTGCGGTTTTTCCAATTTTTGAAACGACCACTCTGAATGGGACATCCCATATTTTCGGTGGCTTACCGTTGAGAATGGTATGAGCAGAAGCAGCTTCGGACTGACTTTGTGATTGAGGCATCGAGTTAGTGCTTGACCTCCTACCCAGAATTTCCCTCTTCCTAGCGTTGCTGCTGGCAACATCAATGTGCATATTTTTAAACACGCACATCAATTCTCCCACTTTCAAGGGAGATTCCGCCTGCTTGTTATGCATCAAATCCAACGTTACATCTAAACATTCCCTGGAAGTAACAGAAAAACCCTTAAAACTGACCACACAATCGCACGTTTAACCACACTAACCTCCCTTCTGAATGAGTTAAGAGTTGATACAAATCGACGGTTTTCTCCCCAATAAACGTGTCTTTCCTGAAGGATTTTCGGTCCAGGACTGCAAATTGGATTTTCGAATTGATAGTCACCAGCACGTTGAACGTTTCGTGCCACTTCGGCTGTATGGTGTTTTTGACCGTTTCAGTTTTACGTGGGGCTTGATCATCGACGGTAATCTCCACATATGGACTTGGTTTCATTAAAGCTGAGGAACGGATATGAGCACATTCAACTGAAAGAGAGAATTGCAATGTCAGTGGGGTTTCGACCGCTAAAACCCATGGAGGAGCGTAATGACCCAAACGAGTGAGCAACATGGAAATAAGTGACGCTGTTACAAGGGGTCCCAATGGGGGGGCTTCATTAGTGTTAGTGGCGACATAAAAGTTGTAGAGGCTGGAGGTTTGTGTATCTTAAAATACCGGGTGTTGCAGCAGTGCGGGCCGCTCCTTCAGAACCGTACTCTAATCTAAAGGTAGTTTTCCTCGGGGTCGATCTCGCGTTTCGAGGAACCCCCAAATCGAGTCTAATTAACGAGAAAAGCCGTTCATTGCCTGCTAGTTTTGCCAGTACCTCGAAAACAGTTAAAGATTATTTTCTTCCACGTTTTAGGCCCGCTGCCTCAGCCTCGTCTTTGCTATTTCTTCGTTATGTGGAAACAGCGACATTTCTCGAATAGGTCTCGCAAAATGGGCCGAGAAAAACCAAAAACCTCACGGTTTATCGATTAAATTGGCGAATTGTGAGATAAAAATGAAAAAATAAAGCACCTTGGCGGTCGTTATCACCACAATTCCGAATGGTAATTTCGATCTGAGTCTTATCGATCTCCTGCATCGGGGATCTGGAGCCGAAGGAAATCAATTCAGTCACCACAGGAGGGGCCTTGATGGTTAACAGTTTGGCTGGATGCCTCGTCAGTATTGTCAACGTAGTGTATGCCCTCCCAGCACAATTCGAACCTTTGGGAACCGCCTCTGTCTCTTATAATGAGGCTCCATATTCATTCCAAGAATAAACGATCAACTCCCTAGATAGGTAGTCTTTAGATAGGAGGTCTCTAGGTAAGGGCCCCCGCCTAAGGGCCTAGATGAGGACCCCCTTACAGGAGGTTAGATAAAGGCACCTAGGTAAGAACCCCCACCTAGAGGCTTAGATGGGGGGTTCCCTAGATAAGGATCCCCGTCCTAAATGGAAAGTCGAGAGTTAAAGGGGGCCCCTACTGTGAAACGTTTAAGCGTGCGTTTAGGATTCATAGCCAAATTGATAAGACGATTAGTTATAATCTTTATCGACAGTTTGAGATGTCGAAACAGCCACAAGTAATAAACGAATTTAATTCCCATTTGATGTAAAATGTCGCCACGTATTAATATGTTAAGAACAATTATTTATATACGCTAAATTTTATTGTTTGACATTAAAAATAGAGAGAATCGAATTTTATTTAATAATAATTCTTGTAGGTGCGAGGATAAAATACTCCTTTACCTCATTTTGAGGGCGTGAAACGCCAGTTCGGCGCCTAGGGCTAAAATCTCTCTAATGCATTTCCAATCATTTTTTTTTGTAGTGCACAAGCCCAAAGGAAATGATGCAATTTAAAGAAAAAGCGTACATAGTAATGTAATTTCATGGCGGTTTAACCATTCAAATGCGTAATGCTTGCTCCTTTAACTGGAAGCCCACTTCCCTCCTCACAATTGTTGACCCGCAAAAGTTGAGTTCTGCGCCCTTGGCACGAAAATAACTTATGACAACATTCTACACGGACCAGAGAATATTGTTAAGAATGGCGCGAATATTGTTACGAGTGGCGTCGCGTGCGAGCTGGCGAAAACCGTAGACTCGACGCGACCGGTCGACCGGCGCAAGCTGGCGCATTTCAACTACTTATTGGTTATAATTAGAAAAAAAATCATTTCGCTGTTGTGCGTCGTTTGTATTTCAATAAAGCCTCATAAATAGTTAATGTTTTCCGTGAAAGTTGGCGCGTGCAGCACATTTCCAGTGTGCTGTAAATACCAAAAGAATATTGATTGGCAAAAATTCCCGATTTATCAAAGATAAGAAAAATGTAGTGGGTTGAAATTTTGCATTTTTCCGTGTTCTGTATGGCATTAAAAAAAATTGCTTTATTTACGTGATTAATTCCGGGGAAAACGTTTTTTCGGGCCTTTTTCCACGTAGAAAATGACGCGGCACGGACCTTTTTAGTTTGCCGAATAGCGGGGTTCCCCGAACGACAGGCGAGCGCATCCGCCTTCGCATCCAGCAAACCCAAAGGAAAACACTTGATCTGGGAAACGCATGTTATTTATTAAATATCTTTGAATTTCAGGTCAATTTGCCCCGTTTTCAAATTGGCGAAATGTTGAATAACGCGTTCGTTAAAATCGCCCATTTCATTAATCAACGATCTCTCGACGCTCAACATTGCCAGCGCAGAGAGCTTTTCTTTCCCCGTCGCATTGCGTAAAAACGTCTTTACCCTCTTTAAGGTGGGGAAGCACCGCTCGCTTTCCGCCGTGGTCATCGGCAGAGTGCACAACATGGTCAACAATTTTACGCTTTCGGAAAACGTTTCACTCAGGTCGTTGTTCATAAACAGTTTCAGCATGGGAATCGCCCCCGGACTGACGCGAAAGTCCTCGCGGTCGTAGATCACCTGGAGCTCAGTCTTCAACTTTGAGTGATTGATCGAAGGGAAATTCTTTTTAATCAAAGCCAAAACGTTGTCCGGGAACATGTTTTTGTAGAACACGAACTGATCACAGTAAAATAGTTGATTGACCACTAGATGATCGCAAAACCCAAAGCGGTTAGTAATTTCGGAAGTTATCAGGTCGCAAACTTCCAGGGCTACCGTACGTTTGGTGTTCTCAACCTTTCGACGTCTATTTGAATTCTCACGGGCAAAAGACTGCTCCGAGTCCCTCAAAGTGTCCTCCCGAACGGCCTTTATTGAACTTTTGAAAGCGTCCAGAAAAGACTTCGCGGACAGCACATCGATGCAACGCTTTTGAAGTTCACTGAAAAGTATGTCACAATGGGGCATTATCAGATGGAAGAAGTTCAGCCAATACAGGAATTCTTCGTTTTGCAGAAATCCACTTAAGCAGATCGCCTGATTGATTGTGTCCGGGTCTTTTTCCACTTCGATTATCCGTTCCAAGCATAACGTGATGTCCTTCCGGTAAAAATGCACGATGTCCACGCAACCGGAGTGAAAGCTCCGGTTTGCCGGACAAGCTTCGAGCGGGCGAATTTCAACGAAATCTTTTAGTATTGCTGCGACCTTCGGACACTCCTCGAAAAACCTCGAAAATCCGCTCAAATTGGCAAAAAAGACTCTAACAGTTTTTTCTTGACTAGCGGCCTTCTGTACTATCGAACTCAATGGGCTGGCATAGGAGTGTATGAACTTCGCCGATGGATAATGTTCTCTAATTCTCTTTTGAACGCCACCCAGTTTTCCACTCAAACTGGAGGCTCTGTCATAGCTTTGTCCGATTAATTTATCTGGACATCTATTGACCTCGAGGTTCTCCAATTCCTGCAGTATCGCGCTGGCAATGTGTTGATCGCTGGTTCCCGGGGGATTTATAAACTTTAGGAATCTCTCGTAGAGAGTACCTGACAACACGTAACGCACAATAAAAGCCATTTGTGCTTTATTAGAGGCGTCGGTGACTTCTTCTACGTGCAGAGCCACGTACCTTGCCGACAAGATTTCTCTCTTGATTTGATCTTGGGCCACCATCAGTATCGAGTCCAGCAGCTCGTCTTCTATCGGTTTGGACGTGCCCTTAAGTATGGTTGAATTCTCCAGGTACTCTTTAAAAATCGGATCCAGCCCGGTAACTAAGTCCATTAGACCGCGAAATACTCCCGAATTTTCGGAGGGGGCTCTGTCCCTTGCTTGCATAGCCAGCTCGAAGGCTCCGCAAAATTTGACGCAATCGATCATTTTGTTCAGAATATACCGATTTTTTGAAACGACTTCGTTGAAATCCGTAACAGACTTTCGATAGGCAGAATCCAGCTGCAGTCGAACATCTGCACTGCCGATCATAGCGTAGTCTATCGAGCACTTCATGTGATCTGCGGATAAGGAGTGTTTTCTAATTCTCTCTTTTAAGTGTTTCAGGTCTTTAACGCCAGTGACACACCACAACGGGTCATCTGCAAACAACAGGCAAACGAAACAATACAGGGAGTCCGTAAGTTCACAACCACACATCCAGCTAGCCAAGTCGTACATGCTCATTCGGAAATTCCGATGGACCTCTTTATCTTTGTCTCGACTGCTCTGCCTTATTTTAAGCTCTGGCACTGGACGACCGTTTGCCTTGAACTCGACACGACCTGCAAGACTCAGCTCGTTGGCAGATTTCAGTTTTTTAATCAGTTGGACCACCGACATTTCGTAAAAAATCGCACGCTTTTTAAGGTTCTGTAGCAGGAATTCAACAAACGACAATACAAACTAAGCAGGGCTGGGACCGGGGGCCTGGGTCTGAATCTCGAAGTCCACTAGCAGGCATACAGTGTTGCCTTGTGTGAAAAGTCGATATCAGGGCTCTTCAGGCCGCGAAGAAGTCGGGTTCCGATGAAGACCCCGGCTCTTAGAACATCAGAAATCTAGTGCCCAAAAAGTCAAAAATAAGACAGCCGTAGCACTTCACTGTGTCTTAAACGATTTGTGCTAATACGTTACGTAGAAATTCTAAATGCAACCGACCAATCGTGGTGTAACAGGATAATGTGCTATATGTGGCACCACTGTTCCGGCTGTTGACCCAAAGGCGGTTTCGCAGCTGCAACCTTCGAAGTCGGGTATAATCGGGAATGGCCGTGTGCAGTTATGATGTCGTAGTGGGGGCAAAGGCCGCATGCGGCTCCATTGGAGGATATGCATGTGGTGTTACGAAGGAGATGAAATGAAACGTTACCATACAAGTGCATAAAAGACTCATAAAAAAAAACATGGTACGTCTAGACCTCAGTGTGGCCCACCCTTTAAATCAGGGTACACTTTGTGCTTAACCCACCTATAGGTCCGTGCTCTATGTGAAGATTATATTGAGAAATCGGTCAATCAGAAAAAATTACCAAGTTTAAATTCTAACTTAAATCAGTCAAGTGTTTAAAGTAAACTATCCAGTTTTAACAGAGGTCACCTAAGCTGGACTGTCTTATTTGTTTTCGGAGGCCAAGGGGATTCAGAAAAGTCCAGTCATGATCATTTTCTTTCCATCTTGCTCGAGCTTGTTGTAGTCTTTCAGCTATTCCTGTTGGGTGTGTGTTCATGTAGTAATTGACTGGATGGATTGTGCAATAGGTTGTTGGAGTACCATATTTTTGAAATCAGTCTTAGTGCATGTGTATTTTCCTCTCTAGGCTAACAGTCTACCGGTGGACCTAGATATTTACTATGCGGTTTTCGTACTGATTTCTTTATCTGTGTATGAACAATCCAGCAATATCTTCTGTTATTTGTATGTTTTGTTTACTTTTGTTTCTCCATTTGCCCAGAAGGCATATCCATAGCTTAACAAAAGACCTGTATATTTTTGTTGCGTTTTTGTGCTGCTATCTTTATCTTGAAATGTAAACAACTACAAATATTTGTCTGTTTAGTAACATCTATTCAGTTTATTGTCAATTGTTCATCTCAAGTATTCCACAACTCAAATTCCGTGTTTAGTTCTGACAAAAAGGTAAACTGCTATCAGCCTGTCAGAAACCGAAGAAACAAAATATAGGCAACATATCACCTTGAGACTCTTCAAGCAAATATTTTTTACTGGTTCTCAGGAGTTAGAATTGACTTTTTTTCCTGCTGGAGCACACTGATTGTTTTGACTTATTAGGTACTTACCAGTTACACAAATTTCATGAAGAACAGGTCCCGAGACTGAGTCAACTGATTGGAAAGATGGTTGATCCATTGTAGAAAATACTGAATTAATCCAGCTTTATGTACTCCACACCGCGACTTTAAATCGAGTTTTCTCAGAAATATCAAACTGTTAGGGAAATCTCACAATACTTTTGAGTGGTTGAATGCTTGGAAAACCATTGTTGCAACTTACACAACTGCGCGAATTTCACATGCTGAGTATTGACGAATTTTACGTTGTAATGATGTTAATAATTTATATATTCTGTATCTCTCCCGATCTGTAGCGAGAAAACGGACGGAAAAATTTAATGAATGGAAAAATGTAAGCTCTGATGGTGACGTTTCACGCGGACCTCTTCAAATTCCATATCAATTTGATGCAAATGGCCGTCACGTGCGGCGGCTACTAATTAATCCAGTTCCGATATAAAACACAATTAAACAACGTGAAAGTTGCTTTTCAACAATTATTGATTTAGTTAAATTATCATTGAATCGACCATTTTTCGGGGCTAAGCAAAAAAATTTAAGCAAACAATGTCACCGTCATTTGTCAAACAAAACGTCTGCAATGAGCATTTTCTTTTCGCATATGATTGGAGAACGTTCGTCTGTGGTACACCGTCCGCTCCCATAGCATCGTTTGAAACTAGCGGCGACACTGTGAACTAAAAATATTGAGTTGGTTTACATCGACCATCTCTAACCAAATGTACCGCGAACTATTTAAAAATGTTAAAACGGTATAGAAAGTTTGATTCCATTGCATGCTTTGCTACGTATTGACAGTTCTGAAGAATTTCTAAATTGTACACATTAAGAAATATTTCCTCTAAGGTACCTACTGCTACCTTTGATTTTTTTTTAAATTTCATTGAGTGTTGATTTCAAATTTGAAACACCTACCTTTATTTGATGCATGCATTTAAATTTACTTTTGTAAAATAACAACAGAGGCGCTGCTGCTGATGCAATGCTATTTTTATAGGAAGCAACTAATAATCTTCCGTTATTATTCTCTCACTATCGATTTCTTCCATCTCTGAACCGCACGCTCCAATTACAAATTTCAAAAGGCACATCCGCTTCAAAGCGCTTTATTAACCACAACTGATAAAATTTCATTATAATCCAATTTTTTTCTTATAACCTTCTATATAAAAACCACAAATGTGTAGACAACGTTTCTATTAAAACGCTCGCGTTTTAGCAAACTGAAGATGGTCGTGTTTTTCCCGTTTTGATTAAAACTTCTATACTTTCTATTACAACTGTAAAGAAATAAATAAACGTCTGTCACAGGCTATTACGAAACTGGTTCAATGTCGTCCAAATAATTAAGGCAACGTATCAGTGTTGGTTCTTGATATCGCAAAACCCTTATTCAATTTGTACAGTTTCAAACACTAAATTTACACAATTTTTATCCTCCAGTCTGATCCTTTGAACTTCCACATACACTCACACTTCGCATTTTTTATCATGTCGCAAACGAATTGCGCGAACATACGATCCAACATTAAATCAATTTTTAAACGGTTCTTATGCGACGTAAGTGTACACTTTACGATCTTCCGGCGTTCGAGCTAAATACTCGCGTTCTATAAGCCCTTCTATTCGTTTTTTAATTATTACTGGGGATGGCAGGAATCTACTACGCAGTTGCTCCGTAACCTCGGTCACTAGGATATTGTGCGGCATACGTTTTCTTGATTTCATTATGCGGACAATAGCGGCCTCGATTTCATGTTTTCGGTCCTCGTCAACCTACAAATAAAATGATTCTTGAAATTGGTAATAGGTCTATAGCAATTTGAGATATCCAATACTACAAGAGGAAATGAAGCGAAAGAACAAAAAACATATTCTTACCTTATTGCGAGTTTCCCTTCTTTCTGGCTCACTTTCACCTTTCGCGGCAACGGTTTGAATTTTAACTCGGTGCAGTTTCGACGTGAAGGAATCGTTTACTTGAAACTCATGCGTTGACTCAATTTCCTTAGTTTTGGGTGTTTTAATTAAGACACGCTGTGTGGCTTTGCCCATCGCCAATGATTGTAACGCCCTGATAAGATCTCTAAAAAAAAAAGATTATTGTACTCGTTTTTGGATTCCACTGTAATGGGAACAGAAAATAATGAGTTTTCATGCGCCTTAATGAAGATTAAATGTCAATCTTTCTGTGGGCACAACTTAATTGAACTATCAATAAAAGTAATGCACATGCGCTCGTAGAGAAAAACTTTCTTTCCACGAGTAAATGCAAGCTTAAAGTAGCTCTTTACCAGGTCGATTCTTACCTTTCTGGAATATCTGACTCATTCAGTATCTCCTCGTAGGTCAACTTGTCGTGATTGTTAAACAACATAAGAACTACCATTTGGTATGTGGACACTTGGATAATGTGTTTGCGAGATCCGCCAATTCGCGAACTGTTTCCCAAACTTGTCGACGACGAACACGCTCCTTCGGTCTCCTCTTTGCGTGGACCGTAAAATACGGCATTGAGATCGGCATTTCCAAGCTGCGGTTGCAAAGTCAATTGGCGCCCGCTGTGCTTGGCCAAATAAAACCTGAAAGGGTTCATGACCATAAGTGTGTTCCAGTCCCTGAGAAAATAACTAAATACCTTCGGAAACATGCGAATGCTGCCAGAGGAGCCGCTGGAATATGACACTTAGGAGTCGCGCTCTGGGTGGGCCAGAAACCAGTCGTCAGGACCCGCATAAATAAATCGACGCCGCCTAAATTAGCCTGCAAATGTTTTGTATAGTCACCTCAATTTGCAAGATAATAAACAGCCAAATACTCACATCGGTCTTCGCTACATGCTCTTTAAACTCCTCCATTATAGTATTAGAAACGGTCATGTCCTTAAACATGCCTTCTAGTTTTGAGGTAAATTGGCACCCACATTCCGTCTGCAGAATTACAATTATTATTTTAATACACACGGTATTATTATAAGTAATGAATTTAATTTCAAGAGGTGATTTCTCTTCTCACTTTATTCAAAAAAATGTCCCACAAACACCTCTCCTAACTTCGTATTCAAGAAAAAGTCTGGATCAAACATTACCTAATAGTAGTTTAACGTTTTAATAGATGAATAAGTCTGTGAGCGACAAAATACATAAATGAATAGGCTCAATTTATCATATAGCAATATTAAACAAAGACTTTGAGGATGTGTATTTCCAAAACGAAGTAAGTTAAAACCTCCGTTTATAGAAAAAAATTGACATATAAAGAGGAATCATCTTCTAAAATTAGAATCATCATTTATGAAACACCATGCGTAATTTAAACGATTATTCACTCACCTTCAACTTCGAAATCATATTTTTTTCCCAATCGTCACTAACAGACTTATTTAGTAATAGTCTTTTGGCTAAATGTTGCTTATAATATCGTTCGAACACATCCTTCTCTTGGAGGAATCGGAAGAGCACCATAGATTTGTCGAGAACAAGTTCAATATCTTGTTCTGACATCTGAAAATTGATATAAGTCCAGTTGCAGTTAAAAAGACATCCAACTGATGAAGTGGCTACGAGGGTAAATTGTCAGCATATTATGCTTCCAAAATAAAATAAGTTTATTAGTACAAATTAACCTACACAATACTACTGATATTGTAATTCGATGTTTTCAAGTGTTGGTCAAAACGTACATTCCACACGAATGATGGAATGGTGCGGCTATCTTCAGAAATATTAGCTTTTCGCTTAATTATGCGATTAAATCACATATACAATAACGAATAATACAGTTTTTGTGATACATGACTGTTGCATTTCTTTGTTATTTGTAACCATTTCTCGCTGAGTGAGCAAATAATAACCTGTTTCTCAAACAACCTTAAAGTATTTTTTTTTTACCTCAGAACTCTTAAAGCGTTACTTTAACGCCTAACAGCAAAAGTAGTTTCATAAATTCACTACTAACATCTCACATAACCAGAGACTAGTAATTAGATCTACTTACCCCTTTGACTCCCTTCTTCAGTTTGTCGTCGATAAACAACGATAAATATTCTGGTGATTTCGGGTTCAAATTCAGAAAATGCTCGAAATCTGAGGCAATCATTTGCTTAAATATCTTATCCTTATTAAACGAATTATTTAAAAAGTGGTCGAAACCATCCTTGAGATCCAAGAGCGACTGCACAAAGGTGATTGCGTTTGTTCCCTGATGCTCTTCCTCTTGTACTAAGGCCTTTCCTTGCTCGCGCAAATAATGGCTCACGCAATCGGCCATTGTCTTGAGACCGTCGCCAACCCTACCGAATATTTTGTACATACAAGCGAGATCTTCAGTTTTCTGATGTCTTAACATATGAACTACCCCCGAATTTTCCATCTGAAACCAAAATAATCTTTAACATCAACCAAGATCGTACCCACAAAACACACCTCTACAATGGTTTTCATGTGTTTCTTAATGAGTTCTTCTTCTACTACTTCTACGATTCTAGGCTCTGTCGATTCATCTAAATAATGTTTCGCTCTGTCAGACTCCTCGTTTATCCTAGCCTCAACTTTCTTAATGTAAACTGAGGCGCTGTTTTCGGCCAGGAATTTTTGGCTCTCCACCTAAGACATCGGTGAAAAATTGAACTTTTGTGGGATAAATGAATTAAATCCTGACCTTATAGAATTCGGCTGATTGTTGTAAGAATGGACGTTCAAAGTCTTCCTCGTAGACCGTCCTAGAATTAATGCCTAATACCATCAGCATTTGGCATGCATTCTTTATAGAAATGCGATCCACCTTTTCTCCTCGTCTTTCTCTCATCACCATTTCTAATAAGGTTTCCCTTAAGTGATCACGTATACAACCATGTCGAACCACCTGAAATTATGTAATAACTACACAGGCTGTATCTAGAAAAGACGGTGCAAACCCACCTGATCCCGAAAAATTATTAATCCTAGATTATAAACATTATCAACGTCATTTTGCTGAACGTATACTCTATCCATATACATGAGAATATCGCGAATCATGACCATAGATGTCTGGTGGTCGTTCCATGCTTGATTTAGAGTCATTAGAAAATTGTTATGTAGAGATTTTAAAACGTCCTCTCGAACCTAAAAACATTTTTATGCAATTTGATCCTCGTTGAGTCTCCATTTACTTTCGATGGCAAAAGAATTTAATTACGCGCAAATGACTTAAATAATAATTGAACCGAGTATATTTGCATTTGGCTGAACTAGGGAATGTCGGAAATAAACTGAAGGACACGCAGAGATAAACGATAATGTAGATAAATCCATGCTAGTTAATAAATTTTTAGGGTGGACACTTACCTTGAATTCTAGATGTTGAGTAACGACTTCTTTGAGGCCTGTATACAGACGTTCCCCATGTTTGTGCAAAACCATGGTGTATGCATTGCGATACAGTTCCTCAAAGCTAAGCCCAGAGTTATTTTTTTTCTGAATTTCCTGAATAGCATTCTTCAATAATGCCCATATACTTTCCACATACTTCTCATCCATAGTCATCTGCAATAAAAATGTAACACCTACAATATTTTGACTTTGTGAAGCGGAGCGAGATGTACATTATCACCAGGCGAATCCCATTTAGCTGAATAGTCTGAATAAACACTCATTTTTTGTGCCTAATCATATAACAAGCATTGGGGAAACTTCTGGATTAAATGGTTTGAATACTTCAAGGGGAGGATCAAATAGAAAAAATATTATGTAAAATAATGAACAATAATTTTTTATTTATTTTTAATCGAAAGAATGGCAGATTGATGTCATAAGACTGACGAATGGTTTAAATGGTCGTAATCAAGGTGGAAATCAAACAGGTGTATACGTTAAACTTAACCATGATAAAAAGAATTGTGCCGTATTTAATTTGATTACGTAACAATTAACTTAATACTATTTTGATGAATAAAGTGGTCCTTCACTATCGAGTCCGAAAAAAAGGAAAATTTTCAAGTAAATTCGACTACTGGCCAAATCTTAAATATCTAAACGTCACGCCTATGTCCATCATATGTCATCATTATGATTATTATTCGTAGCTTCCTGAGACAGAGGACATAATTCATAACTTAGATTTAAAAATAGACGACACAAATCCCAATCCACATTTGAGGCTAACTCAGGTTACATTAATGCGAAATGATTTTGTGGGTCTATGTTGAACTGTTGATTGTCTCACTACAACTGGATCAGAGTTCAAAGTCAAAGGCCAATTTAAGTAGCAAGCCAAATGCCTACAGCCTATAGAAACGGCCTTCATCGTCATTTGCCCATGGCGACTGAAATAAATTGGATTTGTTGTGACAGAACTTCCCAAGGCAGAGTTTTCAAGTAGCACAACTTCACTGACACCTTTATTATCCTTTATATCTCACTACCTACTTCATTATTTTCTTGAGATATGCTAAATAATTCAGAGGTCTGGTGACCTGCTTCCAATAGACAAGCAGAGCCAAATCTGTTGACAGACTAGATGAGGTAATTTACTCATTAAATGAGCAAATACTTACAACCTATAATTTTACCTACGCCGCCAATTACCTCAAAAGGTTCAGGCAAATGAAATCCATGGGGATATCACACCCTGAAGCACCTAACGAAAACCTTACTGTCACCTATTCTGAGCCAAAAAAAAAACAAAAAATGGTGTGTTCTGAGGATATTTACTGGGGGGTTAGGTTTGCCAAATGGCTACCTAAGCTACCCATGGACTGGATATTCTCTTTTGCACCACTCTTTGCAGTTTCAGATGTACTGTTTACAACATAAAGAATCAATAATCTTTTTAACTTTAGTTTAGAACTATTGGTATGGAATAAACAGTAATACAGGTGGTAAAAAACAGTTTGGAGAAAAAAGAAGTGTAATTCATGTGAATAAGAAGCATAGAAAAAGGAGTTACTTTAGAATCCAATAGTGCTAGACCCCAAAAATATTGTCTGTTTAACAGGTTTCATTTCCAAACTAGTTCTATAATGAAGCCAGAGACCTTTTTCATAAATTAACCCAACAAAGGAACCCAATCATCCAACCAACAAAGAAGCAAGTAACAACAATAATTGTTATAATTTTACAGGTACAGAGGTCAGTGTGAAAATGTTAATGTTTCTGTCTTATTCTTCAGATTTTTTCATACCACAAAATTAGAAAAAGAAGTATATGAAACTCATTAGGAAATTCTTTTTTGTGTAACTAATATGATAATGTAGGACCTCACTTTACTAATACAAAATCCACTTTGTTACATAAAATTATTTGTTTCCTAGCTGGTTACATAAATAGTTATTTTAGTTTCTGGAAATAACAAAAGCAACCAACACATTACTTCACAGTTTGGGTATGTATAGACAGCTTAGTTTAGAATCAAACTGGCACTGTTCAGATTTATGCACATAGAAGCATCATTCAATGGTGACTTAGTTGAACTGTTTCTGGTAATTAAAATGCCTTAAAAGTGGGAAATTAGCATTCACAGCTTTTTTAAGATGTTTGTAGCCTGAGGGGTCATTAATGTAAGAAATACTGTATATATTAATTATTTATTATAATTTCTAGAAACAAGTTGCAAAGAGATATGTTGGCCCTGATTGTTTCTGTGTGAACTGTTAACAAGTCTTGTCAGTAAAATCAAGAAACATGATCATTTTACTTTTTATGATGAGCTCGATGTTAGTCATTTAAGTACAACCAAGGAATAGAATTAAAAATCACTTACAGGAAATGCACGAATCCTCATTTTGCCTTCCTTTTTGGCGAGACCTCCACTTTTCATAGTTGACATGATTCCCAATTTTTTCTTAGCTTTTTCTCAATTTACAGCCAAACTTGAAACAGGTTACTTGGTCACCATTGGGAACACAAAATGCATTTATGATAGGCAATGAAACAATTCATATTCAGATATCGCCCTGAGCGTCCTAAATTGTAGAAATTGTTCGTTTAGCCACAATTATCGCCTTATTTTTTAACATTCAGACATATTTCCTGACAGGAGTGACGTTTTCTCAGGTTGCACTTTCACAAATTTATTTTTAATGATCTCTTCACGACTACTTAACGGGAAATCCCAAATTAATTAAGTGAAAGGAAAAGAGAGCGGGAACAATAGAAGAATTAAAAATAACTAAATAAAAATGAATCTATTGCACTCTTTTCTAACTATTTGAGAAGATAATTTCCAAAAATTCCAAAATCTCAGAAATTCAGCTGTTTTTGTTTAATGACCAATGACAATATAGACATTCAAATGGCAAAATGGCAGCTGCCAGCCGAAATGACGGAGAACGGACCATCATGAGCAATTCAGAAAAACGGCACTAAGACTCTAACTACCCCATGATCCAAAATTTCAACTACTTATAGCATTTCGTATTAGAATTAATGTAAGACAAGGCCCTGATACCACCCCTTTCTATTTTATGTCATTTTATTATTATTAAATATTCAAATATTTTGAGAGCCGTTTCAAAAATTAAAAACTTCCAGTATATTATCAACAAATTATTATCGCCTGTGTATCTAACACTTTAATAATAACATTTATAAAATCTGTAAATAATTTAACTCTTGGCATCGCATATAGTTGCAGTTGCTGTGTCATTGATGCAACCTTTTATTTAGTGATTTTTAGTTAAACTTTATTTGCAAATGGATTCGATAAAAAGAATGAATGCAAACTCTACTATCGATTATCGTACCGTTTTAATACATAAAAGTATCGATATATTTCCACCAGCTCTTCCGGAAATTCAACATAACCTTAACCTTTCTCTGCGAAAATAGCAAAAATAAATTAAAATTAAATTTTATTCTTAACACACTTTTAGTCTTAAATATCAAGACAAATTGGTCTAAATTCAGAAAATAGTAAGGTTTCAAAATGGCCTCTGCCGCCATAGAGAGGGTAGAATTTAGTACTTGGCTGGATACAAAATTACAAGAACTCAATACGGATGAGACCGTCTTTGGCTCCTATATTACAGGTATACTGGACAGTGATGAGACGTCCGAAGAAAAATGTGAGGCCCTTCAAGGTATTCTTGTGGAAGTTATAGATGCTGTAAGTGAAAAGTTTGTAGGTTTAAGGCCTCTTAGTTTCTTATGTGGCAACATCATTTATTATCAGGACATTGCTGAATTGTCAATATTTGGGAAAAATATTCATTATGCACATCAATTTGAATTGGAAAATAATGAGTTTGATTCACCTAAAAGGTCACAGCAAAAAACTGGAAGACACTGTTATCATAAATATTAAATTGCTAAGTTTTTCTATTGTTTCTGGATAGTTGTTTGTATGTGCAGCTGTTGCTATTAATTGCCTAACAATTGCCAACAAATTTGAAGAACCCTTATTTCACAGGACTTTGTTAAAATCAAAATATCACCAAAGTAACATTTCATACACTTAATAAAAATATAACTGTGTGATTTTCATATTTCACTAGTAAGTAAATCACTATGTTTACTGCAGAATAACGATATTACCAAAATTTGTGATGAGATTTTGGACAAATGGCAAACTTTGCGGCCAAAAGAAGACACCCCTGTGCAAGCAACCAGTGAAGAATTAAATGAAAAATTTGCCAAACTTTTAGAATCTCAGTCATTAACAACAACTAAGGAAAAAGTTTATACTGAGGAACAGAAAAAAATTAGGTAGACATACATTCATTATTTTAATACATATAGAAATGATTTAAGTGCATTTCTTTTTGGGATTACAGAGAAGCCATTCTAGCACAATACAGTCAGATGCCTGATTCAGATGAAGAGAATGTTGAAGGTGGGTCTGCCGAGGGGAAAGATGATTTGGAGAAAAATATTAATGCACATTTAGTGGTGGAAGCAGAGAAGCAGAAAAGGGAACAGTCCCGACTGGAAAGTCAAAGAAAGAAGGAAAAAGATAAAGAAGATCGGTGAGTGGTTGAATTTATTTTGCTATTAATAGTAATACAGTAAAATACAATCATAATTGCAGAGAAAAGCAAAAACAATTAAAAGAAGATAAAAAAGAGAAACGCAAAACCCAAAAAGGTGAACGAAAAAGATAGCAGAGGTAACTCATTTATGCTGTTATTATTAACATTTTGTTGTGAATGACATTGTAGTATGATATTATTTCGTTTTTGAGATCATTTTGGCAATAATTATTTATCAGTTATGAAATATACATTAAATTACCTACCCTAAGTCCCTTAAGAATCCAAATAAAACTAGAAATTTTATTGTCAGAACTAAATGTATAAGTAATAATCTAATTGTGGTTTGCAATCAATATTACGGCCAGATATCCCAAAAATTTCCTTCAAAATATCAAGAATTTTTGTTGAAGTGCCCCTTAATTATCCAGCAAAATTATTAAACATTTATATTCACAAGATAAACGAGATGGAATCTGAAGACATCTCTATGGTCTCGCAATTGTATGTGTAAGCATTTAATAACTATAGAACAAGTAATTTGAGGAGAGTTGAGATGTTTAATTGCAATTAAATAAAAGTAAAATAGAGAAAACGTGAGAAACCTGTTGCTTCAGTAAAATAAAAAGCTTTTCTATAATGTCAGTGAATATCCAATGTGCATGTGTACAGAACATCGACAATATTCAATGACGATAGATTTCTGTATCGAATACTAAGGAATCAATTCCGTATGTCGATCTTTTGCCCTATGATATATCGATATGTCATTTCCATCTTCAGCGTTGCCAACTTGAAGTATTTATCACTGTTTATAAGTTATTTAATTTATATTTTTTCATATTATTTATATTTAAATATACTATTTATGTTCCTCACGTTCCGCGGGCTGAAAAACTGAATAAAGAAATAATGAAAATTTGGGCATTTATCTAAAGCTGGCCTTTGAAAGACAGTTGACAATATCCCACAACTATTTGGTTTCAAGAGCTGGCAACCGCGATCGTCCTTAGGCATTCGGTTTCGGAAAACGACATAAAAGTTTTTCGCTGTAAATAAAATTTAATAAAAAAGACTTTGTAATAGTTAAAAACAAGAAATCAACCAAATATGAGTGCTCCTGCTTTATTCGCGTGTTCTCGTTGTTTTGCCCGTTTCCCTTTCGAGGAATTGTCAGCAGGTCAACAGCTTTGCAAAGTGAGTTCCTTGGCATTTTTACCCCTACTTTAAGAAAATTATTAAATTTTAATAGGAAATTATACCGGTTTTATTACGTTTTTCTATCGATTCAATAAGGTCTTTTCTGGAAAATATTGTGCAATATCCCAAAGCTCCAGGTCCCAAACCAGTAGAAATTCACTTTGAAAAAACACTTTGATGCCCTGTATTCAATGGTGAATTGTTTGTTTTGTTCAGGCATTTTATTTTTGTTTATCTATGAGTATTTTGTATTCACTGGGAAATGGGTTCTTGTGTGAAACATACTCTTTAGTTTAATTGTTTGATGTCATTTAACTTCTGGATCCTAATAACCCTTATGCGTATGATGCTGTAACATCCAATGGATCTTTACTGCAATATGTGACTACAACTTCCATCATTTAATGCCAAAGTTATGGCTATTCATCACTAACATCCAATGTAAGTAATTGCAAAGTCCTGAGATATATAGGATGTCATCTACTCTACATAACATTAGATGTTCCTTTACAAACTGTTGAGAGAATTGTTTTGAAAATTTGATCATAGCTCCATCCCAGATATACTGATCATTCCAAGTGATCTTGTAAGAGGTAGCCCATCAAATTACTTGATTGCACATGCAGCACTTCCAATTGGTGTAATGCTTATGAAGGTGTTCCACCAATCAAATGAAACAATACAAAGGAAATGTGAGGTCCAGTGTGTATTCAGTTCTATTGTACTTCACAGGTTAGCCATCCCATGTATGTTAATGGACGCCCACTGATTATATATACAATGTTGTGTAAAATGTGTGCATTTTTTCGCTTGGAAGACTGTGTGGGGTTACATTTACTGTTTAGAATACAATGTGTCTATGATAAGGAGGTCCTGCATGGAGATCTTGTAAACAGTAATTGATACAGACTTGCTTAAATGAGAGACAAATCATGCAATCAAGGCAATAGTTTTGTGGTTTAAAAGAATTTTGATACTAAGTAAAAATGATAAGAGGTGCAATATCAAGGCTTCAGCCTAATGCTGGCTCCAGGAACTAGAGGCAGAACTTCAGGCTACTATTAAATGCCAAAAGCAAGTGATGTCCTAATGTTTGCAAAATGTCACTAGTAATACCCATTCAGACCCATAGATAATTTACTTGAAAAAAGAGTATTTAAATTTAAAGTAGAAGGTTTTTGTAGTGCTTTGCACAGTTGCTAGCTTCAGATTCCCTTGTGGTTGGTTCAGGTTAGTACTCTTCATCCCTGGATGCAGCAGAAACAGACTCGCTTTTACCCTAGTAAATTTATTGAATATGATGGAATATTTCCTAAATAAAGAACATTGACTCTATACATATTGTTTATACAATTTCTAGTATATTTTATTTTACTTCTCTGACACAATTTTTTCTAGACTTAGTTTATGGAAAATATCCATTATTCATTACTTTTAGTCCATACTGTATATAAGGTGTCTTATAAAAAAAATTCTGAAGTTCATATTTGAAACATCACAATTCGATTCGAACTGCCGGCCGACTACTGTCTATAATTCACGGGAACCTTTAGACCCAAATGTTTTGTTAAATTATAATTTTTTTCCAATGTCTCCCACTCTCGATCCTTTCACATGAGAAAAATAATTATATTTTAATTTGTTTTTCAACGTGATTTTTTGGCAGAAGACCGTAATTTAAATGCCAATTATTGCTGATATTTTTATGCATGTTTTTATGTTACTCCTTGCCTAATTGGACTGTTTCCAATAACATAGGTGCAAATATAGTAAAAAGACAATTTGCCGGACTTGGGAGGAAAGTCTATTGTTTAATATGGTTTTTCGTCACAAATTTGAAGAAAGTAGCTTGTACACTTTAAATGCTATAAGTCAAAGATTGAGAAGTATGTTAACCTTTAAGCCCCTGTATTTTGGTAACGAACTATTGCCTGACCTATGTTTACAGGAATTTTTTTCGTATTTTTAGCAAAACCTGTGTATGTAAACGTCTGTGTTTAAATTTGAATATTTTATGATGCCTGAACAAAATAAACAATAATTAATTTTTTCCACTACTATTATTTACCTAGCATCATCATTACTATGAGACGAGCGTCCTCGTTGCCATGGAAATCACAGTCAAATGACACGTCACCCTTGAAATTGTGATCCGAGAGCCTCTATCGTTTTGAGTCAATTTATGCATAATCAAAGTAACTTTATTGGAATTTTACAAACTAATTAAATCTAGTAGTGGGAAAAATTTTATGTGCTGTTGTGAAATATCTTCGATCCTCACGTCTTAGATCCCTCAGCGTGCGCGCTCCAGGATTTAAACTTGACGATAATAATGTAGTTCACAACCCTGGTGTATATGTACCATTTCTCCCATCGTCAGTAACTCCACTATTTATGATATACAGCATACCCTTTCACATTGTTTCTCCTTCTCCAAACAGGAATGTCGCGGTGCATTTCCAGTAGTTAAATGCACGTATTGTCGTTCGGAATTTCAACAAACGTCTAAAGGTAACACTAGTACAATTTGCAAAAAGTGCGAACAGAACGTGAAAGCTTATGGAAAACCCACCGCTTGCGAATACTGCAACATTATAGCGGCATTTATAGGAAATAAATGTCAAAGATGCACCAACTCGGAAATTAAATATGGTCCCCCAGTGAATTGCGAGCAATGTAAACAGAAATGTGCCTTTGATAGGCAAGACGATGATAAAAAGGTAAATAGCTCCCAAGGATTTGCAATTCTTTGAAGGCGAAGGTTCTATTGGTTTTAGGTGGATGGGAAGCTATTGTGTTGGCTCTGCACTCTGTCTTTTAAGAGGGCTCTAGCCAAGACTAAACAGGGGGACGCCGAGAGGAGAGCCCATCTTAAAATATCTGCAATGCACAAAAAGCACAAGGAAGGAAAGTGAGTTACCCTGGAACCGATGGCACCTGTGGCGTTTTCTTTTCAGGGGCATTTTACAGGTCTCAATAATGATTGTTTGGAACCCTTAACAGATTTTTAAACTTCATCGTTGGACAGTGTCAAAATGTTTCAAGGATGGTGCGAAACTATAATTTTACATAAAAAGTTCAGTTTGGCAGTGTACAGGGTCCGCTACGAGCAGTGTCCGTCTGCAGTATCGCCGGAGGATTGCTCCTAAATGCGAAACGACATCAAAATAATATTTTGATCATCTATAGACGTGAACTGTGGACGTATTTTTGGGCTATAAGTCCCGGTATTACTGAGTGGTCACATAAAGTTGCACTTTTTTATTTGGACACCCTAAATATTCTTAGATACCTAGAATGATTGATGGTATTTACATGAAATATAAGTTTATTATACAAGAACCGTTCATCTTAATGGTCTACTTAACGCGTTTTTACAGCTTTCTTCAAAGAATATCTCTAGTACTTGGTTTCCATCCATGGGACTTTCGTCATTTGAAGCGGTTCTGAGCCAATTGCATGGAAATCGGCTCAGCCGCATCACACATAGTACTTGATTCACCGCACAAGAATGCCAAGTGTCTCAAGTCAAAGTTCACTTCATAAAGAGTAATTCTGGTTCAGTTGAACCGACATTCATGCAGCTAGGTCCGAGTAATCGTGTCATAGAATTAGACTCAAATGAATTGAAAAAAATATTAAAGGTGGATATTGGTGAATCATATGAAGGTCGCAACGCCATTTCCTTTGATGCGTTGATTAATAGTAGCTACAACAATAGCAAAAGCAAAACTTCTGATTCCGCATTTTTTCGTATTTTCCTTCAATTTTTTCCATAACGTAAAATTTTCTACATGCATAATTAATTTTAGAATAAAACAGCTGCTACGATGGGATATCTAATGCGCAGGTGACTGTTGCCACGTGGCCATCATTAATGTTGAATTTTGTCACTAAGTGGCGTGAGTGAAAAATCGGACTCGAGGCCGATGTAACGTTGTCGAAAAATGCGGTGTTGCCTTTTAAAAAAACTCAACCTTACGTGGCCACCCTGTGTAAGGTATATGTAGTTTAGAAATGGACCCACATCGAACATTCATCCACGTCGAAAGTTACAATTCGTGTTGTTTTTAGGAGCAATCATCCACGCACTAGTAGGGAACCGTGTATATGGAAATACAAATTTTGCCATATATTGAGTGTCTCCGAGAGGTGGTTAATGTTTATAACCTTTTCGCTTACGTGCCAATGAAAATGAAGTTTTCAGCTGAAAGTCAAAAAGACCTAAAATGTCATATATTTTTATAGACATGGCAACACTGCCTCTTCGGTTCCTAAAGTAATTTTTATTTTGTTCATCAGTATCATCCACCATGAACCAAACACCTTCTCCTTACATATGGAACACCCTATATATCTCACGATGATTTTAGATCCTTGCGAAAATCATTTAAAGCTTCTGAAAACACCAAACTACGAAAGTACTAAATATAAACAAATGAAAGTACCTATATTGACGTGTTCATAGCTACTCTAAATTCCAAAATTCAGTCGTTTGAAAATCTTCTATGATTCTTTAACCAACATAGAGACCAACATGAACCTTCCGTATCCTCAACGACAATATCGTACGATTGAGAATAGAAATGTTGCTCAAGATTGCTGGTTGACACCAAGATATCAAACATTTCTATCGAAGTACGCTAGCCCAAAGGTACTTCGTTTCCCACCAGGGTCTTGTAGGACTGTTTATTTATCGAAAATATCGATTATGGAAATCGATTTGAACCGGACGGTGATTGGGCAAAAATATAGTAAAAAATTCAAAGTCGCCATTCTTATATGATTCTTCAATGTTTCTGTGAAGTTGTCTAAGTAAAAATATCCAACTTTGTAAGCGAAAGAACGATATAGCTGTATACTAACCTTAGATCGACATTCCTATGAGGCATTCTGCACAATCTTACCGTAACCGTCTTCTGTTGAAACCTTCAGAAGTGACCGACGTCGATCACGTGTTAAACATAGGTGTTGCGATTGGACAGATGCAGGTAGTCATGGCCACAGTCTAGCGCCTCAGACCAATCACAACCTGCCCAAAATCATGCATTAATAAAAATCGTACATGAGTGGGGGTTATTAATGAATAGTTTTCTGTATATTAAAGGCACGTGTTAATGCTTGGAATGGACGTGGTGCATTTTTATAGAAAACTACATAATGCTCTTATAAATATTTACAGTATCTATATGTTGTTTGATATTGACATTGTATGATTCATTCAGCAGATCCTTGTGGTCGGGAGATATATTTCTCGACAGTACTTATACCACCTATAATCCGAATAAAATACAATATTTTTCTGCAAACAATATATAGTGTTTCAATTCATTTTCGTAACTAGGTTCTTTACGTCTGTGACGGATTATTCATTAATTAACTCCTCATTAATTAATTATTCTTAAAATAATCATTTTTATTCTAAAACAGCTTAAATTTCTGAACTTAACACTCTGAACAATAAAAGCTTTAACATGGTAATTTTTATTTCCAGACTACGCAGTCACAACAAGCGACCGAACAGGCCAGATGTCACGAAGATGCCAGCCCCGGAGGACCAGCCCCCAAATAAGGTAGCAAGAAATGCTGCCCCTGGTGCTAGAGGTGATCTGGATCCAAACAGTTCCGATCACGTCGTCGCCATGACGCAACTTAAAGAGCAAATCGCCAGTCTCAAGAAGCAAATTACACAAAAGGATGCCCAGTTGCTGTCTAAAGATAAAACGGTACATTTTTGGTTTTTATTTTCATAATTATTTGCAACGGGTCATAACGATTCGCAATATACAGGGGGTCCCTCTTGGTAACCATCGTTACCGATTAAATTAAGGCAAAATTGCACAATTTGGAGTTCAAGAATATGCGGTTTTAAAATTTAAACGGAACCTTTTCCTCATCTACAACGCGGCGTTGTGATATTAGAAATTCAATGTTTCGTTTCAAACAATAAAAACGCACGTTGGCCAGCACGTTCACCAGATCTATCCCCTTTAGATTGTTATTTATGGTGAATGAATCGTCGTTTAGTCGTTTTTGCCCCCGCTAATTACGCAAGGTATACTGTAATGGTACTCACACGGATCAATAACCTGGAAAAGAATGAAGGTAGCTAGTAATTACCGGCATACTACCAAAAATGGCCCCGTTTCTTCTCCAAAAGTTCACCATGCATTAGTGTTTCTATGGTGTTATTTCGTCAAAGAGATGCTTCGTGTATATACACATTTTCATCGCAAACATATAGTGCTTAGAAGAGCTGAAACTCTAAATGGTAAATAGCTACATATGAAGTAAAATTTAAAAATAAATATTAAATTATGCGTGACATATGATAATTCGCGATTCGATCGTTTGCCAATAGAGGTCAGGGTGCTATCACTTTCTTCCATTTCTCCTCCATAGATTAGTGTCTCACTTACCAAAAAAGGGGGCGAAAAGCATGTTTCGTATAGTCCTTTTAGATAGGCCATTGATAGGCTCAAATATTAGGATTTTTCCTGATTTTCATTTACAGGAGAATATGGAATAATCTAAATCTATACCATATTCCCCTGCAAATTGAGTGTTGTGATACAAAAAAATTAGAATCTCATTCGCCTTTCAAGATAACTGAACTCAAAGCCAAACACTTCACCACGGAAACCGAATTCCGAGTTAAAATGAAGACGAACCAGAAGGAACATGATGATAAAGTCGAGACCTTAAATAAACGTATATCAGGACTGTTAAAGCAGGTAGCCAGTCTGTCGAAATCGTCCAAAAAAACGACGAAAGCAGAACAGTTAGCGTCTGCTAATTCCGACGCCAACAACAGCAGCGGTACAGATAGTCCCAGCATCCAGTAAGGTGATACATGTTTTTATGATTAAGAAATTAATTTATTTTTGCATTCAACGTTCAATCAGTTGTAAAATAATACAATAGTCCCCTATAAATTTTATTATGATTGTGTTCCTTTAATTTAAAGACGATAATTGCCGCTTTGTTTATTTTATTTTTATTCCCTTTCAGCTAAATATGTGTAATAATGTTTTACGCGTCTGATTTTATTTTATGTAAAATTAAGAAATTTTGATAAAACTGAGAGACAAAAAAAATATGTTAAGAGAACGAAGGATGAAAATAATTTGTAATGTGGAGTGGAAAACATTGTGAATAGTACGACTTTAGGTTAAATTACATGCGGCCTGTGGCACAAAATAGGTTTTATAATGTTTAGGCCTTAGGTAATTTTTAAATATATGATGTGAAAAATTTATTACTCTCATCAATTTTTGTCAATATGTTTCACATTGTTGTCACAATAAAGAGAGACGCCGGTCCCCGCACCATTCCCCAATACTTTCATCACCGTACATCTTGCTCATGCTGTTATGAATGTCCGAAACAGTACATCATTTTCTCTATTCTCATCTTCTAAGCTCGAATATTATACGTCTTTATTGATATTTCATGATAATGTCGATCGTTGCGTCCGTGGATCGGCCACAGTTCAGCTATGAACGATGTTTATGTGAAAATTTTTAATCGATATATGTATGCAGAAAACACTGGGAAAAATTGATAAATTGTTGGAAACAATTCTTTCTGTTATGGAACTTTATTCAATGAAAAAGATACATAATCAACTAATTAACTAATTATTAAACTATTAAATCTCTAACAATTTATAAAAAAGTTCTGCACAAAATATACATACATCAGCAATAGCTATTACTCTTATCCAATAGCAGTGTTCCAACAAATGAAAAATAATATTTTCAGCTATCATTAATCTAGAAATTCCATAATAAACATCAATCACATCTTGGAAGACATTTTTTATAAAAATATTTACAACTATAATTAGAGTTTTAATGCTTTTTTATCCATATACAGTCGTGAGAGCACCCTTGATAATGCAGACAACTCTGAACGTACCTAAAGAGCTTCGCAAAATGATTCTGAGGTTTCTTCGCTCTATATATAACCTTTAATGCCATGTTAGTTATTCTAATATATATTTTTTATAATTTTATACACAGTGCTTCTTGCGCTGACGACGCACTCAACTTTTGTACTTGACAGGCCCTTATGAGAGAACGGGACCCGCAACAATGGTGGCTTTATACACCACTTCAGGGTGTAAAATATCTTCCCTACTTTGGATTAGTTTCAGTTCCACATGTCGTGGGCTTGCATCTTTTCCTGCCAAGAAATTAAAAATTCGTTAGATGATACACACAATGTGCATTTGAACACAAAGCACGAGCATGAAAACGAAAAGTGTATTCTTACCTTTAGCATATTCGTAAGTCCGTTGCAAAACAGCTTGCAAAGCTGCGACAGTTTTTTCTATTGATTTTTTCAAGTCAGATCCTGATTGCTCCATGAAGCAAAGCATTAAGGCGCTAAATAAATCACCAGTTCCTGTAAAAACTGCTGGAATCTTTGGGATCTGCATTTTTAGTTTGACTGGGGTTCCTGCAACACAATATCTGTAATTATATGCTCGTCCGATAATACACTGTTAGGTGTATAATATACTAAATTTAGAATATTGAATGGCAAATTTAAATGAACTTAAGGGTGGATGAAAGTGACCAGTTCCACTTCTTGAATTTTTTACTTATCAAAGTTTACATAACACCTACCTTTTCTGCAACTGCCAAATACAAGTAGTTCGTTTCGAGTGGCCGGCAGTTCTGCTGATGAAACACAAACTGTTTCAATTCCGTTCCCATGCAATACGTTAATTGCTTCCCACACATCATTCTCACTCTCTATTTTCATGTCGGTTAAAAGCTGAGTTTCGTATAAATTTGGAACCAAAATCGTTGCAATAGGTAAAATTGCTTCTTTGTATACAGGTAAAAGTTCTTTCGGGACGTACATATGGCCATTGTCGCCCATAACAGGGTCGCATACTACAGAAATATAAATCATTATAAATCACATCAGTACAGTTTTAAGAATATTTAGTCTTCTTCCGTGATGTGAATATTTCAAAACTTCCAGTTTTTAAGGCTTTTCGCATAAATTAAAGAGTTACATTGTTAAACCAAAGCTCTCATATATGTAAGTAAACTTTGGTGGTACATACCATAAACAAGATTAGGATTGACGCTCTTTAGGTGTTTATACAAGGCGACTATTTCTTTCAAAAATTTGGGTGAGCCAATGTAACCAGTGAGCAGATGAGTGTATTGGTCAATATTGTTGTCTTTCAAACCGTCAATAAGCTCTCTAAGCTCTTTTTCAGTGATAACTTGACCCTTCATACTCTTGTAACCTGTATGATTTGAAAATTGTACCGAGTTTATGTAATCTACGTCATATCCCAAAAGCTACAAGAAAGAAATCATACATTATTCTGACACGTTGTATCATTGAGGTTTACTTTAATATTCAACTGCTGGTATTGCTTTCAAGTTATATCTCATTTTATTTATACTTTTAGGGAATTTCATTACTAACACTGGGTGATTTTCGCGTGAAGGAAAATAGACTTTTTTGCCGAATTTACTTTTAACTCCATAGCTATATTTTAAGCTTAATTACTGGAAAACATAGAGGATCTAGTGCAATAATCTGAAAATTTTACCGATCCCTTAAGACAACATCAAGATTTACCTGCATTGGGAAAACGGCGCTTTTGTTTCCAACATACCCTGACACCACATGGCTTTGCACTGATAAAATCCTTGGTTCCATGGTATTTGTTACACCTAAATATAGATCGTTATCATTTATAAATGATTTATAAGATTTCCATTTTAAATTCATTTGAACCTTTATTTTTGATAAAAGCTTGTAAATCTAGCAAATAAATATTGACCATGACCTCATTCTAAGGAGGAAACATGCATTGTCTAGATAAATTGTGTTGTGCCAAGGAAGGTATTTCCCTGAGGACATGAGGTGATACATTATGTTGTATTGTTTAGCAAGTTATATGTGATTTAGTGCAGGAGTTTGCAATGCCTAAAGTTCTGGTGAGAAAGCAATATCCTAGAACACAATTGATTCTTTTCGGGTATTTTATTTCTCATCTATTCATTACCCTGACCTGTATTCTTAATTTTAATATGATATATTGCAATTATAATCAGCTTACTAGAACTGAGCTACTTACTTAATTCGGGACTTGAATAACTTATTTGGCTGTGTATCAGTTGTGATGTATTTGAAAAACTTGTGTTTTCTGCTCTATGTTTGCAGATAAGCTAATCTTGATTTATCTTTAAATTTATATAATACTCCTTATACGTTAATTCTCCATTTCATATTTAAATTTATACAACTTTCAGTAGGGATATATTATTTTCTTTTTCGCATTTTTATGAGTAACTTTATGTTTTTTTACCTTATTGTGATTGTGCACCAATTTGTCTCCTTACTTTCCGCCTCATTTGCGATTTTTTTTTAATTTCCTTTTTTTGACGTTTTGACACACCAATTTGGCAAGTGGAAAAGGAGCGCTGAAGCGAAGTTGTCTAAGTCCATCTCACTCTTGCTTGTAGAAAATTGTTGGTGAGTACGAGCTCCAATAAAAGTCTGTCACGCTAAGTGCACAAGTCGTTAATGAAACTTCACCAATTATTTCACGTGTGCGATAAGTGCTTGAGGAGTCATCATCAAGGATTTCGCTCTAAGGTTTTTATCGCGAATTATATGAATATCCTTTTTCAGATTAACTGTTTATGGGTGTCAAGTGCGGGAATGGTGGCGCCATGAAACGCATTTCTTCTAAGTATTCTTATAGGGCAGTTTCAGCCCTATCGTTTTCTAAAAAATGTTTAATTCCCTTAGCACTTGTATTTTTAGTCAAATTCAATTTCAGCTTTATCAAAGTCTGCTGCTCAATCATTATGCGACTTCGGAGACGCGAATACAAACAGGATATTCCCGGGATTGTTAATCCAACCACAATTTGAAAAATTAGATTTTTGCGTGTTTTGAACCCGGCATAATCTCATGAGGCACTAATTACGTTTCTATGAAATTAACCTTCATATCCCTATAAATTTTCCCAATTTTTTTTCAACGTTTTCATTTGAAACGTGGTATATTCTTCACAACCGAAGCGGGAAGAAGCGCAAAAATTAATACTGACGTCTATACGATACAAAAACCCTTTTTGTTTTATTTTCAAAGCCTTAATTCACAAATATAATTTATTTTTTTGTAGTTTTTCTGGTCTTTTTTCGCAAATCTGGAAACTGTGGCAAATTAGTCCTCGAAATCTTACCAAGGGTTTTCATTCGAGCCCTAGGTAAAGGGTGAATATTATTCTCAATCAGTTTTAATTCAGAACAAGGTGCAATTCCACCCACCCCTAGTGGCTTGAAAACATGTTCTAAAGTGGCGTAAGTGCCTATCCCTCTCTTTGCAAAGGCCGACAGCGCGTCATTAGTCATTCAAACGAATTAATATTTAGATCGTCTAGTTCTAAAGTTAGCGGGATTCCCACACTCTTTCCTCCTTTTATGCCAATGCTTTTGACGAGTTAGAGTAAGATAGGCGGATGCCCGAAGTGCTCGGATAACATTATTGAACTTGATGTCAGTAGTTATTGCCAACGTAAAGAGCTAAAAACGGAAAACCCTTCTCCGAAACAGTCCCAAATCCCTTTTTCTCGTTAAAAAAGATTTGTCAAATTGGTGTATTTGTATATCAGGTTGAACCTGGTTTAAATGGGGCCCCATGAGATTCCTGACTTGTCTTGAGTTCACCTACGCTACTCTTGGGGTTGATAAATAAAACGAATTCGCAAAACTACCATCGAGTCACTTTATATTTTTGTTTGTGTCCACCTTTCACAGCTGAAATTTAATGTCATAAACTCAGAAACATCAAAATGGATTTTGATTTGAGTAAGGAAAACATTCAACCCCTAAGAAGAGGGCGAAACGTACATCAGCTAGAAATGGCACTCCAGGCCCAAACAAATCCTGAATACCAAATGCAGCTTCAGCAACAAAAAGAGTAAGATGAATGGTTTTAAAGGGTTCCAGTTAGATTTTTAAATTTGTGGCAATTTAGGCAATTTGAGGCATTAATAGGGAATTATCAAGGAGATGATCCACTGGAAAACTATTATGAGTATATAACTTGGATCGAACAAGCCTATCCTAAGAATGGCCATGAAGGGAACTGTGTTGCTTTACTTGAACACTGCCTTAAAAAGTTTGAGGATGATAGCCGCTATACAAATGATATTAGGTTTTGTAAATTATGGATTAAATATGTGAGTACTTGCCTACATCAAGGTTCAAAATAAGAACTAGTTTCATTCACATTCACTTGATTTGCACTACTTAATTTGATAATATTTTATAAGCAGTTTAATATAGGAAGTTCTTTTTATATATATACCAATGACAACAAAAGAAGCTAGATATCAACCTGTCTTTTTGATAAATTAGATAATAGAGAGTAGGTGCACTTTTAGATTCTTTATGACTCATTGTCAACTGAAGTACTTAATAATTATTTAACAAATACATATTAATGACAGTATTTATCTAGTAGAGTTGCAATGCTGTCTATGTGTGGAATACATCGCATTATCATACATATAAATTTCTTTTACTTGAGTTAGGAGATTCAAGGAGGGCCAGTCTAGTATTGGAAAAAGGTTGGGAAAATTCAAACAGTTCTTAACATTTTAATGCCAACAAGTTTGTAAGCCAAAGCTTATAAAAACTCTAATCTTTCTTTATGGTACCTCTTTTATGGATGAAGTTTTAGTAGATTATATGAACTCATTAAGGCCCAGCTTGCCCAGATGAAGTGTGTTAATGAAAAAATATTATACTAATTCAGTTAATTATAATTTTTTTAATTCATGTGACAAAAAATTATCATATTCATTTTAACCATCAAAAAAAGGGTAATAGTATAAATATTTTTATTGTTTATGCAGGAATAGGTACAATGAATATGAAATAAGTAATAAAATTATAAATTGAAAATTGTTAATTATTACATTTGCTATGGGGTTGGCTCATTAGTTGCATTTGATTGAAACTCATGAAATTGAGCATAAGTAGCGCTAAAATAAAGCAGATAATTAAAGAAATTAAGTAACATTTTCTTTTCAATGAAATACAAATTTTCAAAAATTTATGGTGGCTGTTAGATTTATTGAAATGCTCATAAAAAGCCTGGCCTTACTTTTTATATGGAGTAAAAAGTTGGTGTTAGGAAAGGCACGCTGCGGATAACTAAACAACATATTTGAGTAACTACAGATTTTTTCAAGATCTAGCTTTATAAATTTAAATGCATATTTGTTAACGGTTTTGCAACATTAATGAATATAACATATATAGGTTTCATAAAATAAGATGTTGGACAAAATAAGTATACTGATATCAGAATTTTCCTCCTGTGGTTTAAGGGTTTATAATCACGATTATAAGCCAAGACCACGATTAAAATGTGAAACATTCGTTTATGTTCTGTATACAGTTCTTCAACATAAGCACCACTTTTCCTTAGCCCAAAACGTTATTTATGACAAACCAGAGAATAATGCATTCATCAGATATTTAAGTGAAGCTCACATGGCGATCTGTTTCAGATTGATATGTTCCCTAACCCTGCAGAGTTATATTTGATGATGAAATCAAAGAATTTGTGCAGTGGTCTTGCTGACTTTTATAAGGCCTGGGCATATTACTACGAAGCTGCCGGAGATTTTCAAAAAGCAAAAGGAGTATTTGAGGAGGGGAAAAAGAATCTTGCTCAGCCGTATGAAGAACTAGAGTCCGCTTACAGCAATTTAATTACTGCAACTGGAGAACATGTATGTTATTCTTATTTAGAATTAAGTGTCATTTTTAGTCTTCAAAAAGTTTTAAATTCAGTTTTAAAGAAAATATCTCGTTCATAACGGACTGACATTCATTCATCACTTAACTGCACATAAACAGATAGCACGCACTTCCAAATAGGTGATATGTACATAATATCGATTCTTTTCATACAGGTCTTGTTTGGGCCAAACGAAAACCGTTTGCATGAAAAAAGACAAGCTCTAACATCTCTTCATTCATTTCGCGGCAGAGTGAATAGCGTAAGAGTTCCGTCGGGCGTCTCCAACGGCATGAGCACATTTTCTCATGCCAATCCCAGCCAGAATTCTAACTATCAGTTAAAAGTACACGAAGATCAAGTCGCTGCGTCATTAATAGGTGAGAATGAGCGTGGTGAAATCAAGCCAAAAGTTAGATTTCAGAAGTGTGTGAAGTCACTTGAAATTCAGGTATCTCTAAAAGGTTATTCACCACTTTTATTTTTTTTTGCTTTTTAACCGAATTTCATATTCATATTATGTATTTAACGTCTACAAATTTCTTCAAGTATATCCATAAAAGAGTAAGCTTTCGTTACCCAATAGCTAAGTTATCACTGAAATCTAATATAATTTGCATGTTATTTGTTTCATTTAGTAAATTTGTACCTGCCTATTGTTTACTGAACGTTTGTGGTATTTTACAAATAGGTGGTGCGGCGCCAATGAGCATAATAACCGTCGCAAAGCTGCAAGAAGCGCCAAAGGAGAACGCGTTGAAGGCTGGTCCATGGGCTACGGTGCCAAATAAAAAACGGGTGCTTTCAAATCATAGACATGTATCTTCTGCATTTTCGGGTAGGGTATCTTGACTAATTGGTGTTTTCTTTAATAAATGTATTTATACAGTTTGGAAACTGTAAAGAAAATGTATAGTTTCGGAAGTGCCATGATCAATATTTAGCGTTTCTTTTTTAGTTTTGGAAGATGACGATAAAAAATGTCTCCCAGTCAACTTCCGGTCTACCTCTTTAGAGAACTTCTCTGATTGGAAAGTAACGTTGATGAATTGTCCGGATCCACCAAGTCCAACTGTGGTTTTCGGTTATCCCAAAGATAAAGTATATGCGAATGCCCCCGACATGGAATTTTCTTTGGAAGAAATAAGAGCAAGAAGGTAAATATAACTGCAAATTCAGAGAACCGACTCGACAATCGAAAATTGTTAATATCGATTCATTCGTTCATGGTTGGCTAATTTCGCCAGGTACCAAAAAATTGCGAGTTCAGCGGAACAAGGGGAGCCTTGCCAAGTTGATCCACCCATATATATTGAAGATGAAGATGATGAATGCATTATTGTAATGCAGGAGTCTCCTCCGATGGAGATAGCGGAGCAGGTGCAATTTTGAATAAAAAATATAAATTATAATAAATCATTTTTCTTTAATTTTTTCAAATTAACAAGTTCTTTTTTTGGTTAATCGTTTTTTCCTTGATTTAAGGCACGAAAGTATTCAAAACAAATTTTCATTTCCAGGAAACTAATGAAGTATTCCCTGCTTTAAATCAATCCCAACATCTTCAGTGTGTTCAACAGCTGTCACCTGTTGGAACCGTTCAATCGTTTCAGCCCGAAACGACTTCAACGGTAAGTCACAGTCCTTGGAAGTCGGCGGCGGAGCATCAAAATTTCTTGCAGGACCTTTTTAGTAAGACCAACGAACGCAGATTAAGGTAAGTGCTATTTTAAGTTTATATATAGTTGGTATAGTATTTCATGTTTACAGCGCCCTACCTCCACCTAAATTAAAGATTTTTGAGGATCCAGAAACAGTTGCATCGTCTTCTTTTTTATTGGACTTTAGTCCTGACCCACAGCCGCAAAACTCCAATGTTTTCGCTGTGTTTGAACAATCGGACCAAGAGGTGCAAGCCCCGAAAGGTAAATCTTCTTAATTTTAATTATAAACTCGCAGATTATTTAATTCCTGTACTTCTTTTGTTTTATGCAATTTGTTCCCATCGAACTGCCAAATTGCAAGTTTTTGGTAATTGAAAGAAAAGAAAAAAACACGAATCAAGACCAAAACTTACAGTGTTGAAGATTGGGGAAAAATATTGCATTGTCGAATTTTTTATTCTACAGGAAAAGCTATGAAAACTGCCTTCAGGACTTTAAACGCGGACGAGGTGGAGACAGGATCTCGAGGGGGTATGGATGGAGCGATGGCTGCCCAGCCTGCCGATGGAGCCCGTGCCATGGCCCCAATACCGTTCTCCGATAGTAGCTCATCTTCTTATGAAGACGTTGACGCGGAATTTGACACGTCTTGTACTACTCAGCAGTTCAATTTTAATTTAAATGCTATGAAGGTAAATGCAAGGTGTTTTAGTCAAGCTATAAAGATAAACACTTTCTTAAGCGCGCAACAGAGTAATAATTGTTTATTTTTTGTTATTAATAAAACCTGTTGAAAATTATTCAAATTCAATAATTCTCAAGTGTGGTAGCAAATAGAAAACATTATTTTTAAATTTAAACAAAGGCGGCAGCCAGGTTTTCACTAGCTGCTTTGACGTGTTACTGATTGTTGAAACTAATACTTCAAATGAGATTAAATTAGCAAAATCTGTTTAAGGCTTTTAAGCCATGCACCATGCATGCTCTCCATGTCAGCAATATACAATTTGTAAACTTTTCATGCTAGCTGTTTATCATTAAATTAAATAATATTTTTAACACTGGCAAGCATGTAAATCGGCCAGCTGATCACGTGTCATGCGATTCCATCAATAGCGGCACTAAGATCGTGAGAGTATTGTGGTTCAGCATTGCCATTTCAGGGGTGTAGCATATAATTTTCCTGAAAATCAAAATTAATAGAGTAGTACTTACAAAATTTTGGCAATCATTAAAGTGTTTCATATCAATCACAAATATTATAGCTTTGAGTTTTTTTTGTTTGTAGGTCAGTACACCACAAAACAAACACTATATGATGAATGTCGCCAGCGAGCAGGATTTGCAAAATAGTCGAAAGGCCCTCTTCAGCGATAGAAAACTAGAGGAAAAAAGATTAAGTATAATTTTAGAAGAAAAAAGTGGATACGTGTACGTATATTTAATGCTTAAATTAAGTTGAATATTCGCCACAGATTTCTTGAAAATAATCACCCGCGGAATAATCTACTCACTTTTACAGATCTACCTCTAGCTCTAGTGGAGCTGCAACAAAATCATCTCTTTACAAACAACACAATAAAATAGGTACAATTTCAGAAGAACACAGCAGCTATTTGGAACAAAACATGAAAGCTAATGCGGAACTGCGTAGAAGTCTCTTGGGCAAGTATTACGTAGTTACTTTTCTTAAATCGCCCTACAGAAGAGTTTTTAAAAGTGATTACAACGATCCGGTACGTAAATAATACGTTTTAGACATATTTGCCTAACTAAAAGTTAATAATAAGAGCTACAAAGTGGAAAAGTTAAAATTACATTTTAGTTTTTAATAGATTACTACATGTTCATAACAGTTTTGCTCATTTTGAACAAACCGTTTTTTTTTTTTAATTTTGATATTAGCAGCTAAAACAGCACACAAATGGACAGCCTGTATAGAATCACGTAATGACAACTATATCATAAACGAACTTTATGCAGAATTTTGGAGGTCTTAAATCCTCCCGAAATTTATAGCCCCTTGTATAAAAATTATTTACTTCTGAAGTTACGAAAAATGTTCATATAATTCAGGAAACTTAATGGAAGATGTTCTACCTTCACACATGGCGCCGGTCGCCCTTCCGCCTGCTTCTCCTATGCAGTCGACCCCAGCACAAAGTCCAGTTAGGAAAATTCCCCCGCCTAATGTAACGCGGCCTCTGGATTATGTTCCTTCCGATCCGTTTAACGCCAATCTCATTTCAAAACTGTTAGACAGAGTATCGTTTCCAGGGGTTCATCATCAAGGATACATTCAGATCGACGGGAATCCTAGATTAACTACTAAGAAAGAATCTGTATTTATAGGTAAGTGATCTTGTGTCTAGGATCTTTTCCCACCTCATCCCGTTTTATTGCAGGTAGGGATAGTTATACAATAGACAAATTACTGGGAAAAGGGCAGTTCGGAACAGTATTTAAGGCGTATAGCCATCAAATGAGCTGCACTGTAGCTTTAAAGTATCAGAAGCCTCCCAACAGGTGGGAGTTCTACATCTGTAGGGAATTGCAGGCTCGGTTGGCAAATCATCCCTTGCGGGATCGATTTATGGACGTTACTGTTGGATATTTTAGTAAGTATATGTCTCATATGCATTTGTATTACTTAAGTTAATGTAAACAAATGGCTGATTAAATCTGATACGAAAGATTATTTGTTCGCCTAATTGTCAGGAAAGTAGTTCTAAACGTTTTCTACAAACTACAAAGTTTACGCTTTACTTCTACTTAAAATATTGAATTTTAGGCGATCAAGCTTCGATACTAGTCTCCCATTTCGAGCCATATGGAACACTGTTGGACACGGCCAATGCTTTAAAATACGAAACCTTGAAAATGAAAGAGACGGTTTCCTTGTACTTTACCGTTCAAATGATGCAAATAGTGAAAGCCATGCACGAAGTCAAAATCATCCACGCAGACATTAAACCAGACAATTTCCTAGTTTTATTGCTGCCTAATAATGAACTTGGGCTGCAGCTAATCGATTTCGGTTGTAGCATAGATATGACAATGTTTCCTGATAAAGCGGCGTTTACTCGTCCTATTAACACTGAAGATTTTATCTGTTGCGAGGTAAGTTTGTTTCATAATCCGAAGCTCTAAATATCTCTTTCCCAATTAACTTGAGAAAATTGGTTTTAAAATCATAGTTGTCTAAAATGCCTAAGTGAGGAAAAATATAAATGTAAATACAGACAGTAATTATTGTGATCGGAGAGCATTGCAAATGGGACTTCGGAGATGAGACGCATGAATCCTCGGCTTTACTCACATTTTTCTCGCCAACGTAACAGGTATCACTGCACTTGTTCTATTTAATTTCCAAAAAATTTTACCACAGGTTCGAGACGGCCGGCCATGGAGTTACCACACAGATATCTATTGCGTAGCCGCGTCAGCTCACGTGCTACTGTGCCAGGAATACATCCAGGTACGGAAAAACAGGGACGGTATATGGGGTACGACGTCCCGTCTTCCTAGAGGAGCAAACGCGCAATTGTGGAACGGGATGTTCAACAATTTTTTAAACCAACAGACCGGCCCGGCAGATATCGCTACTTTAGAGCTGTTGTTCCATGAGGAACTCGATTACCGTAAAAAAGAAATACATTTACAACTGAGTTCCCTCATTAATAAGTTGAAGAATCGATAGTTCTGTGTTTAGAGGTTGATTTACGTTAAATGTGTAATTAGATTTCTGAAATTATTCAGGCTGTTTTATAGTGTTGTTCACGAATAATATTGATTTAATCTATGTAAGATCAACAAAAGATGGAATATATGGCTTTCTATTCCCAAGTGGAAGTTTATGCGACTGATAATCCGAGAAAATAAAAAGGAGCGGCGAAAGAAACGAAAAGTAAAATGGTTCTTTTAGCATTCCCTTCATTTTTACGCCAGTTCTCATAATGTAGGCTGGCGAAAAAGCTTTATGTAAAGAATACCTTATTAGGCTTAGTAATTAATTAGTAATATAATCAGTATGAAAAATAAATTGCTGGACAAAATCTACTGGTCATTCTAAACGACGTTGATCGTCCAGTTCTGTTTTTGACGGTGTTCACCCAACGAACAAGAATTTCTGGCGTTCTGCACGGAATACAAAACAGCTGATTCCACATTTTAATTTTGCAGTATTTATCAATATCGTGTTAATAATGTAAAAATAATACAACAAGAAACTGCAATAATTGTTTCGTTCAGATTTAATGAACAGTAGTCAAATATACTGAATAATAATTACTCCAACAAATGACCGCTTTAATGCAATGAGTATGACAAAGAGACCCTACTTCGTAGTTCTTTATCTCTCACTTTCCGTAAGACAGCAATCCAAACAATTGACAAATGATAGCATGACGTGTTAGACATTTCCGGTTTTTGTCTATTTGCCGCTGTATATTCTAAAAGTTGTTATTTTGACAACATCAATAACTGATGATAATTTTAATTCTTAGTTCTGTTTTTTCAATTTGCCCTTTTTAAAGTTTTAAAATGTATTCACTAGCGGATAAAAACATACCATTTAATATCAGTAAGCAGCAACAGCAAGAGATGCAGCAACAGCAGGTGGTGCAACAACAGCAGCTGCAGCAAGCCCAGCAAATGCAACAACAACAGAGTCAACAACAGTCCCCACAGGCCCTCGATAATATCTCTAAAATCAAATCCCTTATAGGACCTCTAAGGGACAGTTTGGCGGTATTTTTAACAAACTACTTTAGTCAATTAGCAATTACAATAAATGGTATTTTTAGTTGACCATTAAAACTGCCGCACAAACTTTGAGCCAGAACAGTCAGATCGATTCTGGGTCTCAGTAAGTTCTACGTCTTTGTTATGGAATCCAATAAGTACATGTAAATAATTTTGTAGGAAAGCTCCTGATATTCAGTTACCTCGTTTTGACAAAAATTTAGAAGAGTTCTATTCAATTTGTGACCAAATTGAGTTGCACCTGGTAATGTATAATTAAACGTTTCTTTGCATCTAATGAGACAATAATTAAATTGGTTTTTTGAAATACAGAAAACTTCAGTGAAATGCCTTTCCCAAGCCGAAAGCAGCAATCGTTACTTAAACGTACCAGTTATTCCAATGAGAAGCGAGCCAATGGGAATGAATGAAAATAGCTTAACCTATCCCCAGTTTTTAGCTACTGTAGGGGCTCAAGTGACTTATACTAAGGAAATACATGAAACTTTATTAGCTGCTGCCCAAAATATATCGCCCTCAGAATGACATTTTCAGTACCATCACCAATAAAATGAAATATATATTTAACAAGGCAAGTAAAACGATTTTAAAAATTATGCAAGGTGTCCTTGAAATGACTAGAATTCTTGTAAAAAAAATTTTTAAACCAAAAATAAGGCTTTTACGTCAACTTACATTTACATCCATTATTGTTTCATTTTGCTATTACAAGGCGTTAAAGTTCTCAAATTAATATCACTTTTTTCAAAATAAATTCTAAATGAGTTTGTCAATTTTTGCTAATTTTTAAATTAAGAGTTTATAGATAGATTGAGGTCTTTTGACGCGAGCGGAATTTTTTTAAAGCGTAGTAAAACTAAAAATGACCCGTGATTCGCAGATAAAAGTTTGTATTTTTGTTATCCCTGAATGAATAGCTTTAATTTTTCCCTTGCCACAATTTAACTATTTTGAAATTGTTATCTCTTGTAAAATTTTTACTAGACATACAGTTTTTGTGCAAAAAAATTATTTACGGTACCTTGCAATTCATCATTGTTACGAAAATACTGATAAAAAATTGTGCTTTCCAATTCCTACGCAACAATAAAATAAATATTCCGTGTATCGGACGTATCGATAGTGTTTGCTGTGGTGTGATCGGAGTTGAGTTTAATGTATATGAAATAATTTTTGGTCTTCAAACGGAACATTATTCTATCGCTGAGAAGGTTGACATGTTTCAAGTATATGGATTCTGTGAGGAAAATGGAGATATGAGCGTCAGAGTCTCATAACAAAAATCTAAATCACCGAGTTGCAAACGATCAAACTTTCGCGAGTATTGAAAGGTACCTTAGGGAAACTGGTAGTTTCAATCCAAATAATATTAATCAAAGATGCCAACCATAAAAATTCAGAAGAAAAAATATGGTGACATCCCAGTAGATTTGTAGAATATACCAAAGTACCAATTCCTAATCAACTTCCTAATAATTTCAGATATAAAAAAATAAATGGTAAAAAAGCCTTTAGGAGGTCCATTGAGAGGTAAAATTATGTTTATATATTTATTGGAAATATTAAAATAATTGCCTGTATCTTTCAGGAACGTTCTATTAAGAAAATTTCCCAGTTCTGGACAAGATCTCTCTGGAGGATTCTTATTGGATCACAATGACTATGTAACTCGAAAGCCTTATAAAGGATAAATAAAAGATGTTAAAAAAAGAGGTTGTCTTATTAAAATTAAAAAAAAAAACATAATAAATCAGTTGTTTTATTTACCGTGTTTGCCAACAATCCTATTAAACAATAGAAAAAAAAATTATAATTATATCTATTAATAATAGGATCTATCTTTAGTTTCTAAGAAGGGAGGTACCTATTTTGAAACACTAATGTGTGAGCCAGTTGTCATGAAAAATATCTGACTTTTATAGTCCCTATGCGCTTTATAACAACCTAAATCGTTTTATAAAGTGTCTTTTGGCGATAGAATTTCATTAGTTTCCCGCGAAAGTGACATTAATTCTAATGTTAGTCTAATACTAATTTTGGACAATTTGATGAAGGAAAAGATGTCACTGCAGGATTGTGACACGATGCTTATGGCTATTGTTCATAAGATAATTAAATTTATAAGCTCACATATATTATATTGTTATATTACCTATGATAATTTATATAGTAAAAATTTCTTAATTAGTGAAAACCGATAAAAGCCTTTCGAAAAAAACGATATTGATTTGAGAACTTTGGTTTCTTGTAGCGGCAAAACGAGGCAATGTTGGATATAGGTAAGTTAGCCTAGTACGCCTTATTTTTGGTTGACGAATTTTTGGTCAAACATTATACAGTTATTTCAGGCACTCTTTATATATGTACATATATGTTTTTATTTTTGATATTAATTCCTACATTGAATCACCCAATATGACAGCAGAGGCATGTCTTGCTTTTGAATGCCAAGGCTGGCCAAAAGTTCAATGTTTTGGCCATTTGGAGCCCAACTGACCACACAGGCTTTGTTAAACCATTGGATTACTAGACTCATTAGGTGTGGGTTTAAAACAGCATCTGAAGGATCATCATCTCCACATAAGGTACTTTCTATTAAAGTCAATAAAGTTGGTAATTTCTGAGGCAGCTTGCCATTCCAGATTATATCAAAAACACTGAAAATTTTTATAAACATATGACTGGATAATTAAGAAATGAAAAATAAAACAGACTTGTTATTTTTGATTAGGTGACACACCTCCCCAGATTGTGGTAAGTGAAACATCTTTGGCAGAAGCTGCCTAAAAAGTGGCTCAATCTCAACACAATCAGATTCAACTTTAATTCCTGTTAAGTAGCAGTAGCACACTGTACGGAACACCTTAATAACAAATCTTAAGAATTTACAAATTACCAATCTATTAATTTTTATACTTACAACTGGAGACATTTGTTTATAAAGCCCCTTTAACCTTGAACTGTTATTGATCTCTACAGGTATATCTGGGCCTTTTGAGGGCTTCTCTGCTATAGTTTCTGTGCTAAGAAGCCAGGTAAACCATAGATGAATATGAGCAAAAATTGCAGGTTCCCCAGTGAGTTGACCCAGGGACCTCCCAGTGCAAACAGGGGAAGCTTGAGCCTGTCTCACTGCTCTTTGAGATTTTTGCATTTGCTCTAAATTGTTAACATTTGCAGCCTTCTCCTGTAGCTCTGCAGATATTTGTTTTATGTGTTTTGTTACAAAGGACCAACTATTAAGCAAGTGAATCTGAATTAAACAAAAATCTGTTACACTCAAGCTTTTGTATGTCCAAACATCAGTCAACCTTATCTCTCATTAGCATGATGATGCAGTACTTCCTTTGAAATCCTCTTGCTAACGAATCCTGCAGAGTAAAAATGTGGCTTATCACATGCCCCCTTTCGTTATCACCAAAATATAATGTCCCACCATCTTTGCCAGTTTCCTTTAAAGGAAGATAACAACCATTTTCTTTTTCTTTGGTTCAGGATGAGGACATACCTCACAACTGAGGCTTCTAATCACTGCCTGTTTGAGTAGAAATGCAAGATCCTGCGGTAAAGGGGTACGTGTAGTCACAAAGCATCCCTTATCATCTTTGCTGACAATGGCCTGTTTCAGGTCTAGAGACTGGCATGCTTCGCAGACTGCAACTGTTAGGCAATGTGAAAACTGTTGGGGCTCTTGCTGGCACCTCTGGGTACATAGAATGACGCAGGGACCATGAGACTCACAAAAATGACCCACGGCTAGAATACCATCCATTGATGTTTGGAAGGAAGGTGAGGAATGGAAATGTTCTTAGGTATTATATAAGGGGGCTGTTGATTGGAAATTTATAAATTTTTATTGGATAAGTTGGGATGTTTAATTCGTTTGAAGGGGGTAATGCGTGGAAATCCAACGATGTTTAAACAAAAAAAAAACCTGTATATTAATAAATATCCAAAATATAACCTAGATGTGTCATAATTGTCACACTATCACTTTTTAAAGCGTTACTTAGATGAGCCCTGTTACAGTCACCGTGACGTCATCGTAAGTAGGCTTAAAGAATTTTAGTTTCTTTTTAACCACCAATACTTAAGAAAAATAACAGTTCTTTTTCTAATGAAAATCGTTAATCCAGCAAAAAAATCTTGATTAATTTTATTTAAACTCACAAAAAAAATTAACAAAAAAAGGTTTACAAATTATAAAGACACAAAAGGCACCTCAAAATACAAAAATATGCAAATTGGAATTTCTAAATCAGTTTATTTTCGACCACGCTTCTTGGTAGTGGCTTCAGGATTGCGCATATTTTTCTGTAACACAACAGTAAAACTTTATATAAATAATTAAACGAAACGTTGAAGAACCTGGAAAAAATTCAAATTTAGCTTCTCAATTTTATTTAAATAAATAATTTTTAAAATCATTTTTCCTTTAAAGTCGAATTATTGGGGAAACCGTTCTATGGCAAGCCAAGATTTTTAATGCAACAACAAATATCACTAAACATGTGTATTAAATTAAATTCCACCCACCTCAACTACGTTCTCTTCCTCGATTTCAGGCAGGTCTCTCTTAACGGACTGAAGCTTACGGGCTCTGACCGAACGGGACGGTGCACGAGATTTTTCAGCTAAAATAAAACATTACAGCTAAAATTACTTCGACAATAATTACATGCGATAAAAATATGTCGCATATTGGCTAAAAAAAATTCGCCTTTAAGATTCTACAAAAATTTTATTTCTCCAAAGCGTTTCCATACTAGACTGATAACGACTTACATGATTCTGATTTGGTAGAAGAAACTGATCCAGCTCGAGTCCTGCTTCGAAGGGTCATGGTACCTCCTGGTGCGCTTTCGTCTTCTGATTGGTTAGTATCTAAAGAATTGTTGGATTTCTCCGACGTTACTGATATCGTATCGACGGATCGTCTCCTTAATCTTGTTTTTATGCCTAAAGGATCAATATAATAGACCATGAACACTCTCGCTTGGAAATAGGTTGTTTAAAGATACCTGAAAGTGATAAGTTCCTTGTCGAGGATTTTGGGGTAGTCAGAACGGCATCAGAAGTTACAGATGCGGATCTTTCTTTTCGTGAATATGTATCTAAACTAGGAGAGGTGTCGTACACTTTTGCTTCTTCGGGATCAGGATTACCTAATCAATCGTAATACGTTGTAACTCAGGTGTATTATTAATTACTTGCGGGAAATTATGTCTACACTTTATTGCTCTATGTAATAGTATACACTGTATTGAGATAAATATTTAAAAAATGTAGGTCCAATAGAAAAATGAGTGTCTGGCTTTAAAACTTGTGGTTTTCATTTATTTAAATTTTTATTGTAGGGACAGCAATTTTTTTATATTTTATTTAACATACCTGTAAATTCAGATTTATCCAATAGGTGTAGAGGATCCAGATCATCGACTCGAATTTTGTTATCAATTTCAGAATTTACAGCTTCTAATACGTTAGCCTGGCTCCTGGTCAACACCCTCGTTGTATTATAGTCACCAAAATGACCGGAGGCTTTAGATTTTCCTTTAGCGACTGTGAAAACATAAGGTTTTTAGCAACTGTAAAAAATGTAGCAAGAAACCACTTACTTTTCCGTGGAGATTCTGTTGAAGCTGCAGAAGCTTCTTCAATGGAGTTTAACTTCAGCTTCGAGCCTGCCTTACGATGTGCCCAACCAAGTGTCAAGTCATCAAGATCGTTACTGCTCCTAGGAACAAACGTTACTAAAATAATTGGCACTACAATAATATTAAGCACTTGTGAAATCTCAAATGGTAAGTGCGGTCGACTGATACCTCACTGTAAAGATCGGAAGGGGAGACTTTTAATTGCTGCATGATATAATTAACTTCATAAAACTCACCTTGTACTTCTCTTCGTTGCACTAGATGACGGTTGATCCACACTGGAGCTGCGTCCCCGTTTCTTAGATTTGGCAACTCGTAGTTGAGGTTCGGCGGTTTTGGAACTGGCTGTTTTACTTTTCGTCGTTTTAGATGCTAATCTGGCATAAATTGCGAGAGACCCAACACCAACATCTAAATGTAAGTAGAAAAACATGTATAGCTTGGAGTCGCCGTAATATGTCGTTATTTAAAGGGTGTATCCGTTTACAGTTTTCAACAAAAAATCGTGAAATTTTCTATGCAGCAACTCACTTGGCTCGCTTCCAATCCCTGCCTCGTTTATATCTGTTTTTAAATTCGAAAGAGATTCTTTAGGCGTGCCACTTTCCTGGACGGATAGTGCTCTGCGAGTTCTCGTCATTCGTACGCCCTCAAGTCGCGTGATTTGCGACTCTTCAGCTAATTTTTCATTAATTCTTGAACCTAAAGTTGATCGGGAAGATGAGGCATATCACTATCTGCCAATAAAATTTATATCTTTATGACTAACTTACCATCTTTCTCTACTGGATCTGCGCCAATCTTTAAAATCGACAAACTTTCCCGAGTTTCGGTGGCAACGATTGTATCATCCACAGTTTCATCTGCAGTTGGTTTAGTCTCCGTAACATCCTCATGTTCTCCACAATTTTGTTCTTGGCTGGCGCCCACAATTGCAGTACCACTACCAACGATGTTGGACTGATCCTCCAAAATATCGCCGGTGATAGGTTTAAAATTGTCAGAAACTTTGCTACTCGTTGCTTTTCGACTATAGGTTCGTCGAGTTAATTCCGTAGCTAACTTAGGAGTGGATTGAACATTTGCGCTTTTAAGGCCTGTGAAAATATTAACATAGGTAATTCTTTTATGATTTAGAATCCCATATTTAAGTAACTTACCGGTTTTGCTAGGAATCTCCAAACTATCCACTTGACGTTCCTCAGAATCGTTAATTTGTGCATCGGTGTCACCTTTAGTCGCTTCTGTTCCTTTACTTAATTCCTCAGGCGATAAATCTCTACTAGACTTAATATCGTCCATTAGTCTACTACCTGCAACTTTTCGCGTATAGGTGCGTTGGGTCAATCCAGTGGTTAGTTTAGGGGTAGAATCAACATCAACTCCCCGTTTGTCTAAAAATGGTGGACATACAAAAAAATTTATTTGGTTCGTGAAGGTACCACTAAAGTTGTATCATTGAAATTTAGATATGCAGGTAGGTCTTCAATGATAGAGATAAACTTATGGTTCGTTCAAGCTGAGCTTGACAAATAACCGTTAATTAAATGGACATAATTGGGGTCCTGTATGACCCTTAAAATCAGAATACTTGGACGCTGACACACACAACTAATTTTAGACGTGCAACGTATGTAGATCAAATGTATTTAAAACCATACTTACAGTGGTAAGTTTTCTTCACAGTTCGTACCATCAAAGGCACGTTCGGAGATGAGGAATCTGCATTTTCTGTCTCGTCGGAGGCTGCTAAGTTACCTTGCGAATTTGAAGATGTCAACGAATCTTCACCTTCCTCGTTAATCTCTGTGGGTCTAGATTGACCTTTTAATGCGATCGTGCATTGTAAACTTATAGATCGTTTTTCCGTCGCAGGTGATAGTCTCTCCCTCAAACTGCTCTCTAGAGTCTTATGAGAAGCTTCATGAATTTCGTCAGTTTGATTTGACGCACCTTCAGATTGCGTTTCGTCCATGGTAAGGTCGTCGCTGATTTGGACATTTTCAACTTCAGCGGTTGTGAAATTTTGTGACCTAAAAATATTTAAAGGACAGGCGTTTAATTCCTTCGTAATTTAGTTAATAGGATAAAGGGCTCTTTAAGAAAATAACTTTTCGGTGAAAATTGACTCCACCCTCATACTAAGTATTTCAGCAGATTGTTACATTATACTAAATTTTAGCAATAAAATCGTGCACGCACCAAGCAACTCGGATTAAATGATCACAACGTAATTTTAAAGAAAACACTTACTGTAATCCTTGAGAGACTTCGGACTGCTTCGTAAGGTTATGACCTTCTGTTGTGACACCATCAGAGACTACTCTTGAAGAGTCAGTACCCGATACCTGCTCGTCATCAGCGCAAGCGATATTTTTTTCGACAGTAAACGCCAAAGCATTCGTTGCTTCATCATCTTCGTGATGTGGACGTTCTTGCTCCGTGACTTCAGTGGATTTTGATGGTTGGGGATCTTGTTCAGGTATATCCGTGGGTGAGTAATCGTAATGCTGACTGTGAGAACTATTCTCGCTTCCAATAACGCCAACATTTAAAACATCACTAACGTCGCTGTTATAATCAGAGCCTGAAATGCGTAAACAGAAATTGGTACGTTTGTTATAGCGAGGGTATACAGTTTTTAGAATTGATTATAAAACGGCAATCAAAATGCATTTGCTATATGTGACAAACATATCTCGTTCAGCGAAATGGTTCCTACAAGTTTTATATTTAAATTATTGCTCTAAATTTAATGTTTATTAAATCTCCAGCAACTCAGGTATTCAAAGAACTGCGAGGTAGCTAAGACTTTCGCCCCTTGTATTGATCTTCGACATCTTATAATCCACAATATTTTTACTTGAAGTACTTACCATTTTGCGACTCGTTGCTACTGTCCTCCAATATTAATGCATATGCGTTATCATCTTTATCTTGGACACTGTAGTTGAAAGAGTCACCAAAAGTATTTTCTTCATCACCGGTATTCAACTGTTGGCGTATCTGCTTAGCGTCCTCACTGCCACTGGACAAATCGTTGTAAATATTTATAGTTTCACCATCTGCCAAGCTTGAATCTGCCTCCAGCCGAGAGGGGCTTTCGTCATCCGAAGACTTTAGCGATGATTTTGGCGAAGGCAGGTTTTGCGAACTTTCGCATGGTGCATCCTCAATATTGTCCTCGTTGGTACCACTTGCGACATTTTCGCTAATAAAGGAAGCTTCAGTCTTTTCTACATGTTTTTCTTGCCGTCCGTGTTCGAATAGTTCTGGTATTTCAACGCGACTAGATTCCCCTGTGGGAGGTGACGAAATAAGTTCTCATAAATTCTGCATAAACCTAAATGCGGCTTACCTGCCGCATCACTCCTCACACTCTCAGACTCTCCAACTTCAGTTTTTTCAGACGTCACCTCTAAACAGCTATCGTCAAATTTCTTCCAAGTGAATGATGAAAAGGAAATATCACTTTTCATTTCAATGTCCGACTCCGTCGCAGTGCTGTCCGTGCACGAGAAGGCAGACTTGTCGGTAATATTTAAGTCTGCATTCGGATTTTCTCGAAGGTTTAAGAAAGTGTTGTGTTCCAGCACTGCTCTGGAAAGCGATTTACGGCCTCGCGTTTTCTGAACAGCTGCAGGAGACGGCGACAAAAGAGAATCGGAAGGTGATGTCTTGGAAGGGCCGTCAGTAGATGAGATCGTAAGCTTTTTGGCCAATTTGGAACTGGCGAGGACGGTTGTTGGATTTTTGGTAAGTGATCCTAGAAAACAACGTTTATGGCTTGCATCGTTTTATAGCAAATAAAGCACGAATGGTTTAACGGTTCGATTCGAACCACAAGGGTTTCATCGCCAGAGAGTTTCTGGGTGAGTTACAGAATCGAAAATATTAGCGGCAGCTGCCAAAAATACCTACTTTTATAACTTTTTCTGGATCTTGGACTTTGGAAGGTGGTGGGATTTGGAGAAGATTCTTCTGCATTGGTTTTCTGATCAATATCGTCCCTCTTATTTTCCACAATTACAGATGAATGCTCTGCCAAACTGTCTTCCTTTCCTTGCGTAACGTAATCCAATGTGCTTTTAATTACTGACATTGACTTGACCGTGGGCGATTTCTGGAATTCGTTGAGTTTCGACATATTACTAACATCTTCGAACTGAACTTCATCGTTGGAGCTATCGATGCTGGCTGTAAGCTGCTTACTGGTACGAGAACAGCTTGGAGATACGGTTACACTGCTACTGTGTTCAGTCGAACTGCTGGAATATCTCAGATCGTCAAATTTAACGTGCGATTTTAAGGGTGTCCTATAAAATAAAATTACATAAGTTCAGTGCGGTGTAGAGATCATCATCGTATAGAATTATTTATAACGAACCACGGGCTATTGGACAAAACCAGGATATTGTTATTAAAAAACTCACCGAACAGACTTCCTATGCATCAACCCCAGACGTGACTTCCTGATAGAATTTTCATATTCTGCCTGCATAGATGTGTTCACAGACGTGTTCTCATTGAAGATGCTGTCGTCCAGCACAGAGCGAGATTTCAAAATGCTCTGGGGAATCACCTCAGAAATTTTACCATCGTCCAGTGACTGACGCTTTCTTTTCACTATCGGAGTGCTAAAGTGGGGCTCTTTGGTATTTAATGGAATATTTCTTGGCTGAAGCGGGCTTGTTTTAGATGGACGACCAGAAAGCCTTAGCCTTTTGGCCGGTGAGGGGCAGTATTCAATTTCGGAGTTTTGCTCTATAATCTACATGAATAATTGTGTTGATTAACATATGTTTCCGTCGACTATATCGTAAAAAACGAAAATTTTTACTTCAAATTAAGTAATGACAGGTTTCTCATTTTGGATACACGGTACAGTGTTCATATTTACACTACCTCAGATTTTAACACCGACGTTTCCAGGACAGTCCTGCTCTTAAACGCAATTGGCGTCCTTAAAAATGGAGTATCTTCCGTGGTTAATTCGGACGTCTCCATAGTTTCATTGAAAGTCTGCTTCGCTTTACTCAACGCTGCAAAATACACGCTGGATTTGTATTTTACCCGATCTCTTGCACTATGCACGAATACGGAAAATGGGGTAGGCCTCGGTACTTCTTTCCACAAGCTAGCACGTTCTTTTTGCACGAGATCCATTAATCTCCGATTCACGTCTGGCATTAGACTTTTAAACATTTTTACGATATTGTCGGCAGTGGAACCTTCTCTTTGACCAAGCATCCCTAAAAAAGAAAAAAACTGCTGGTGACTACAGGAACAATTTACTATTTACTTACCTTGTGTGTCTGGTTCCCTCCTGCGAGCCACAGAATAACTGTCGAAGGCTTCTAAGAATCTTGATCGCAAAAAATAGTAAAACACTTGTAGATCCTCACACCTCGGAGTCTTCGTATTTTGCAAATATTTCAAGAATGCCCGTTCTTCGTCGGTACTTAACTTTCTGTATAACAATGAATGCAGCATCCCATTTTTGTTACATTCGTTGAAAATTTGCTCTAACAACGCATACTCATTAAGACCTGAAAGACCAAAATGGCTTTGCTTAAAACGGGCAATTATGATTCACAAGCCCAAATTCACCTTTATATTGCAACTGGAATTTAAAAGCTTCGTCCAGCATATTTCTTGAAATAAGTAAACTTATAACAGTAAGAAGATCCTTCTCATTCTGAATACAAGGTTTTCTTATCTACAAATATTATTCCACGAGGCATGAACGAAAATATCGCAAAATTAAATTAAAACGGTATTACCTGCCAATAGCGAAGCGCCAAAGTCGACTGATCCTGCATCAATAAAGACCTCATCATAACCGAGTGGTGCCATTGTTGGAGGTCTTCAAGTAATACACACGGATCTAAAATGGAGTCGAGCGCGGTTTCATAATGATCATGGTCCAGATGCCAAAATGACTGAATCAACTTTATGTTACTCAGAGGAACTGCGACGATTTGTGGGAATTTCAATAGAAGCTTGATAATCTGTCAAATAAAAAATAACAAATGTAATTACTATACGTAAGATAACGCGTGCCGCAGGCCTCACTCACTTTATTGTGTTCATCCACGCTGGCTGCTATGTCCAGCAATATGTAAGTGACCAAAGAATGCTTGGTAACCAAATCAGGGCCGTCGACAAGGTATGTCCTGAGCACAGACTGTAAGGATGGCGGGGGATATAAACCGCTTCCGCCGTCTTCTTGCCACTGCTGCCTGAGAGTTTCGGCCCCAGCTGGGTCAGAAAGTATTAGTTTTTATTTGGTATGGTATTTGGAAAAGCGATTGATTATAATATTTCCCTATAAGATAACCCCACCCTCTGTTAATTTCCGCTTTAGTTGGCTTCGACCGAGTTCTGTGAGAAATTCCTCTTCTAAAAAAGTAGATCTTACCCATATTGTTAATCATGTTGTCGATGAAGAGCAGGCAATCCTTTTCGACAAAAGTCCCGCCGCATGATAATTGCAATTGGACTCGTTTCTTGTTGTAATATTCGGTTAATTCTTGAACCAAATAAGGGGCGTTAAGAACGCTGTTCACTATACCGCGTGACTGGCGCTCAGGCAGCAAGCCCACGTTGGACATCCACAAGACTACCTACGAAGACACACAAACCTGCAACCAATTATCTACCAATATTTCAAAACTTACCTCGAAATAAACAACAATGTTCTCCAATAACTTTTGCTCATCTAGCAAACTATCTTGATCAGGAACAAACTGCATAAGTTTTTCAGATACAAACTTATAAAAGCTGCAAAGATTTCTAATCTGATCGTTTCCGCTAGATATTAAATTCAAGGTATTCTCATCTAATTGCATTCCCGAGTGGTCAAAGAGCGGCATACAATACTTATACAAAGCATTTTTTAACCCGACAGCTCTTTGGAATGCCCATTTTAATATATTGTAGATACTTAATCCTGAAGCCTTGAAGGAATCGTTGACAAGTTTAGATGCCGTTTGGCATAACCAGCCCAGTAGTTTTTGTTCCAAGACTACGTTCATTAAAATTTCACGTTCATAATCCTATGAGATATTTTAGGATTAAAAAGCATATGATAAAAAATATTTACGTATATACATATAATGGAACTTACCACGTCTAAACTGTTATTGGGCAGAACTTCACAAAACAACGGAACCAGACCTAAAGCTACGATTCGCTCTGAATAATTTTCGGGTTTGATTAGAGCTAAATGTCGACTGCTAACAATTTCATCTAAAAACATCCTCTGGATCCCTTTGTTGTGAATTTTCAATATCGCACCCGGTGTCAAGCTCCATAAATCTGAAATGAAGTTAATATTTAAATTATTATACAAATGAATTCAAAAACGAGTAGCATACTTTCATATTTATATAGGGTGTCCCGAATTGTATGTATGTATCTCTGCTAATAATTACAATGTTCTTATGTGAAATCACTTAGCTCAGAACCAATAATTCCTAAATTTTTTCGGTAAAAATCGACTGAAACATATGTATAATCTCACTTACCAAAACTCAAAGATGTAGGACAAAAATATTCTTCCAATCTTTGAATTCCCATAAACTGTCTGAGAGACTTTGTATCCATTTTTACATCAAATGATCTCCCACTGACGCTGCTCTTTGTCATGTAGTTGGAACAATGCAACCAATTCGGCACTCCTAAAAATGAATAAATAACATTAGGTAATTGTTTCACATTTCATCTATTAACAGTGACACTTTGTAATTGCGATACCCTGTATGATACTGGTATATCACAAAGTACAAATGACATGTCCTTTTCTTTATTTTTGAAAATGCCCATAAATGTCCTTACTTGGCATTTGTTCCTTATACCATTGATTTAGATCAAAAACTAAAACGCAAGTATTTATTTCTCTGCTTTCATCCCACACCAACCACGAGATCAAGCATAAGGCTAATGAGCTAAAATCCTTTGCAGATGTGCGCTTGGTAATTGATTGAAACCCCAAACAAATTCCTCCTTTTACCGGGGACTTGCAGGTGGTCAACTGAGTATCGCCCAATTCGATTTCAAGTCTTACAGAACAGTGTTGGAAATTCTGAAAAGAAACGAGAGTTGTACAATGTTGGTTCTGATCTAAGATTTATAGTAAATCGTTCGGTGATTTGAATACATTTTTTTTGTAGTTTTGCCAGGTATATCAAGTATTAATGAGGATAAAAAGATTAGGTTTTTGCGTAAGTTCCTTACTTTTTTGCAAATCAAACAAATGTTTACATAGATCAAGATTTTCATTATATAGGGTGATGCAAGGTGCAAACTTACTTTGCAGATAAAATGTTTGCAGCTGTACTAGCAGTATATTTTTCAAAATATGAAAATTCTTACTTACCTCATAGAGGTTGCCATATCCCTCAATCAGTTTTTTGTTGTCAAAATAAAAAGAATACATTACTGCAAAAGGTAACCTTGAACTGTAGAGTAAGTTATGGCTAAAAGAAACCCAAATGTAACAATAAGCCTTTGGGTCATCTGCAGGTTCCTGAATGCTGAAATGCGTTACAGGGATGTTGCCCTCACAAATTGGTGAAGTGTAACAAAGGTTGAGTTTTCTAAAACAACAATACTTGTATTAATACATTATTTCTTTTAGTATAACGTTCGGGCGAATACCTTAAATCCCACATTTGAAACGCCCCAAAATTGTACCCTATCAGTAATGAGGCAGTTTGTGGTGAATAGAAAAGAGCACTAACTTCAAGTTCAGAACGATCAACATGCACTCTGTCTTCGCCATCCTCGCCTTTCAACGTAAAATGCTCTGTCAAAGGGTTTTCCACCACTAAAAATGTTTTATACAATAATAGTTTTAGAATTCTCTGTGAGCCGATAGCTTAGATAGATTTAATATACATGGTGATTCCCCATTGACTCTAATTCCTTCTTTGTGTTGTAAATGTAGATTGGTAAGCCAATATGTATAAATAAGATATTATCTTCAATCATAAGTAAAACTTACCATTTAAGTGAATTGCAAGGTGTTCATCATTTGCCACTGCCCTCTCAATGTACTTTTTAATTTTGCCTAGTTTGTCTTTTTTTAAAAGGGTCATTTTACCTGAATTTACTTGGTCTCTGAAGGAGTTGTTTAAACATTCATTAGCTATAAAAGGGTGAAATATTACATTGTGTTTACTATGATTTCTAATGATTGCCTACCACGTTCGCAAACTTCTTTGTAAAGATCTAATAAGAAAACATTTCCTCCAAGAGTCCCTACTGCAGCAACACCATGAAAATATTTTAGAGGGCTGGAATCAGGAATTAAAGACATTTCACATCCTGAATCCAAAATGTGGAGTTTTGTAACCTACAAAAAGTCCAAGTTTATGTTTGACATTTATAATAAGAGAAAAGTAAGAAAATTGCAAAATTAAATTATTAAATTGCCCTCTCCTCTTTTTACCTGTTCCTCCATCTCGACACTTCTTAATATCTTTGAGCCAAAGCTGTCAAACACACATAGTGTGCTTCCACTTGAAGGATGGCACAAGGCAACCAATAAAAATGACAACTTGCCATGGCCCCTTTTTAGTTCCTCAACTGCTGTAATTCTGATGTTCTGATCTCGTAAAGCGCCACCAAATTTCCAAGAACCCACTTTTCTTCCAGTGCCAAGGTATCTTACCTCTAATTCGGATCCTTTTACTAGCCATATATGCTTTAAATCAGAAAAAATTCCTTGTTGAATTGATGAATCTAAAATAAAATTTTCAATAAGTTCATCTATAATATGGAGAATGTGGACTTGAATAAAAGGAATAAACAAACCTGACCTCAAGGAGACGATATGAATAAGGAAAGGACAACTTATGGAAATGTTCCCATCTCAAAAATATTTTAGTGGTTTTTAGCTAAAAACATTAACTGCACCCTCTGGCTACTAGCTCAGATATTTTTTTGGGGTTTTAAAGCTTGAAAGTTTATATTTTGCTTATTTGAGAAAACTAACTCGTACATACAAATGTATCATCAAACTGCCTGATATGAAGGCATATAAACGTATCTTAGTGTATGAGTTGGGGATCGTTGAGAACTTACAAACTGGAGTTTTCTACCCGTTAAAGCGAATTCATTTGAGTGAATATCTGTGGCTGATCATTAACCAGGCTCATAAGTTGGAGTGCGGCATCCAAAAATATAAAAATTTACCTTCCAATACATTATTGCTATTATCACTCTGGTCCGTAAATTCTTCTATGGATAAATGGGGCCCATCCTGTGGTATAGGTGTAGAACTTATCACATTGAACATTATTGGCAAACCGAATTAAAGTTTCTAAAACAGGCTCAGGATTACTGCATTGAGGTTGATTAAAATGTCATTAGTAATAGGAATGGGGAAAAACAACCGGTTATTTTGTTGCGGAAAATCGGTTAAAAAGCTGTTATTTTTTCATTGATTTTTATAACCATGTTTCGGTCACCATAAAGTCCAGAATATCATATTTATCTTTTAAACTTCTTTTCTCAAACATTTGAGGGGTCTTTTGAACAAGACACTACAGACAGCGAGAGTTTTTTCTAACCTCAGTTTTGTGCTTACATATCTCTTTTGCACGCATTTAACTATCCTTAGTACAGAAGCTTTTGAGGACCATTGATCTCAACCTGCATTTGTCGTAAAATTACAGTCACCATAAAGTCCACAATTTTACATTTATTTTTAAATCTCCGAGTGTAGTAGTGATTCCTAATTGCAGAATATTTCACGTGTCTGATCATATCCTCCGTTTTTCTCTTTTCGTGCGAAAGTTGCGATATCGATCAATTTAGGGTATCGATAGGGTAACGATAAATATCTAATTTATGTGAGGTTATGTTCGTTGCGTATTTAGGTCGTTTTGTGTAATTGTGTGGTTTTAATTGTAATTGCTTAGGTAGGTCTGATATTATATTTTTAATTCAATATTTATATTTATCTTTTTATCCCAATCCAGAACTATTTGGACTTGAGATTGCAAATATAATTGCAAGCGGAAAATCTGTATATTTTATGATGCCCCTGTGTATTGCAGGCTGCGTGCCTGTGTTCCATAGACCCTAATGCGTCTTTTACACATGGAGAGTTTACTAAGATGAAGCATTTGCCGCCAATGAACTTACCAAGTGTACATGACTGGGAAGGGCAATTGCCACTTGCCACTTGCAACCAGGTGGCAAGTCGAAGTTAACACACTGGTTAATTTACTTGGGACAAGTACTTTTCACCACTAAACTGTCCATACGTAAACGACTCTTAAGGTACAAGTATACAGTACCTTCAATGAGTATACACTGCAATCCCAAATAATTCTTTGAAACTATTTTAAGTGATTTTATGTATTCACATGATCCTGAGACAACAAGGAGAGTTATTTATTCCTTTTACAGATAAGTCAGGTTGCTGTATGAAATGGAAGAAGCAGGTGTTAGTGCTATAAAAGCTGAGTAAGTCAATATTTTGCAGTTGTATAAAATGGTTACTTATAATAACATAGATAACTATCATGCATACATCCTGCATCCACTACTTTGACCACTTTAACATTGACTCCTTTTAGATACATTCTACCAGAACAAGAACGTAAAATAAATCTTGATCATGTATCAGACAAAGATAGAGCCTTGTTAGAAGAAACACAGCAAAGTAATGGTGAGCAGATCCATGACCTAGATGACACAGAAGAAAAAGATGATGACAGTTCGCTAGCTACAGCAGATGGTGAGACTCGGCCAAAAAAACGCCGCTTTCAGCAGACAAAGAAATTTAAGGGTCAAAACAAAAAAAGGGGGCCTACATTTGCAATTGATAGAAAAGAACAACTCTGTGACTCTTTGGTACATTTGAGAGAGGGAGAAACAATAACAGAATGTCCGCGCAATGCCTGCCCTAATAGCCATAACATAGATGAATTTCTGAAAAACAAACCTGCTGATATAGGTCCAAACTGTTATCTTTTTGAAACATTTGGGAAGTGTTCGAGGGGCTTGGCATGTAGATTTGGAAAAAGTCATATTACAGCTGATGGCAGAGATGTTATTGATCAGAAAAAGTATGATATTTACAATAGTAAAGGACCTTATGTTAAAAATCAGTTGGATAAGGAGGTCCAGTGGGCATTGCGCAAGAGAACCTATAACTTTGATTTGGCTGAGAAACTCATTCACTGCTATGATCAAGGTGCTAGAACTATGAGACCTTCAATGACACCTGATGAGGTAAGAAATGGTATAATATACACCAAAGTTGTGAGTCAAACTGTATATTTTAGTTCTACACATTTTTGAAACAGCCCAGCAAGAAGACATTTGGAGCTGTGACTGATGAGGATATTATCAAGCTTAAGTCTCAAGAGAAAAAAACCATTCCATGGGCCGACAAATTGTACTTAAGTCCCTTGACCACTGTAGGAAATTTGCCATTTCGAAGAATATGTAAGGAATTTGGAGCTGAGATAACTTGCGGCGAGATGGCGATGTGCTCTAGCTTGTTACAAGGAATGCCTCAAGGTATATCACATATTTTTATTGTTATTTGCATGTTATAACAAGCTTATTCTCATTACCTACTTATACATAACATTGCCGGAGTTTGAGCATCCCAAAAAAGAAACAAAATGTATAAAGACTCAAAACATTCTTTTACTTCTCAATAATGTTTAAACGAATTTAAAACCAACAGTTTCTTTAAGAATGGGCCTTGATGAAAAGACATCACACCGAAGATATTTTCGGAGTACAGCTCTGCGCCAATAATCCGCATCTGTTGGCCAAATGCGGACAGTTGATTGAAAAAGAATGTGACGTTGATTTCATTGACCTAAATGCTGGATGTCCCATTGATTGGGTATTCAAACGGGGTGGAGGTAGGTATTTATTGGTTATGTAACAAGCATGTGATGTTCTACGGCTGAATGTGAGTCATTCGTTAATGCGGGCCATTAATGAATGATTTTCTTTTGAACCAAAAATATACCCTCATTAAGTACCATTGAAACAAGAACCCTGTTTTAGGAAGTGGACTTTTACTAAGACCGAAAATCTTGGAATCATGTGTTACAAATTTAAGTGACATTCTAAGCATTCCAATGACCATTAAAACCCGAACTGGCGCATATAAAGACGAAAATGTTGCCCATGAGTTGGTATACACAATAATCTCAACGAAAAACATTAAGATATTTCAGGATTTTCTAAAATCAATTTACAGGCGCTGTCCCTCAAGAATTGGGGTGTGTCCTTAATTACAGTTCACGGGCGGTCTAGAGAACAAAGATATACGAAATCTGCTGATTGGGCTTACATAAGACAAGTGGCCATTAACGCGGCTCCTGTACCGGTATTTGGGTGTGGAGATGTGTTGAGTTTTGACGATTATGCAAGGGTGAGGTGAGTTGAAAATCTTTACAGCGATCTGACTAGTTGGCTATTACCCTGTGCCAATCATCGTGTGTATGTATATCAAAAGTTCCATTTGGCGAGAAATCTCTATTCTCCTCCTATTCGACGGGACGTATAAATTGATATTTCGTTACAATGGAACAGTGCAAGACATATTATTCATTGTCAATTCTACTATGATTTCTGTTAAAGAAAAGAATCTCCCGAAGTCGCTGGAGTGATGATCGGTCGCGGGGCCTTGATCAAACCGTGGATCTTCACGGAGATTAAGCAGCAAAAGCTGTGGGACATCTCGAGCACGGAACGATTTGAAATTTTGAAGAAATATGTAAACTACGGTTTAGAACATTGGGGATCGGACAGTAGGGGGGTGGAAAACACACGACGTTTTATATTGGAATGGTTATCGTTTCTGTGTAGATATATTCCGGTTGGTTTATTGGAAAGGCCCCCCCAAAAAATGAACGAAAGGCCACCTTATTACAGGGGGAGGGACGATCTTGAAACTCTGTTTGCGTCACCATCTGCGGCAGACTGGATTAAAATAAGCGAAATGTTGTTGGGAAAAGTTCCCGAAGGGTTCAAGTTTATACCAAAACATAAGGCTAATTCGTATCAGTAAGTGCGTTTTTCAAGACTGCCAGAAGTATAATGGTACGACAGAACATATTTCTCATAGAGAAACCGGGCGGCTAAATGTCCCAGTATTGTGTTGCAAACACAACTAGTTATGGGCGGCAGAATGGTTAATGCAAGTTCCTGTGGGGCAGATGGCAGTTTCTCAGAGAAAAATATACACGGCAATACCGAGTATTGTTAGTTCCTTATTATTGTAGATACATACTCAAGTTGAATATCTAGTTTTTTTAAAACTATTATGCTTTCTGTCAGTATGAATTAAGTATAAAATGCATTTCTAAGTCTTGTTTTATTTTAATAGCAGTGGTTACAACATCCGGAAAAAAGTAGGCCTTCATTAACTCGCAAAAAAATGGTATATTTGATTGAATACTATATTACGACGGAAAAACCAGCCATGTACTGATTTGTAACGTAGTAGCTCCCCTACATATGAGTATTAATTGTAAGCCCCAATTACTACCTCTCGTCTTTTGCACTTCTTTGGTCTTGTAGATATTGCAATAGATCATTCAAACCACTAAATTCTGTTCTTCCTTGAGGTTCATTATTTTTTGGTATTGCTGGTAACATTTGACCCATTTTTAAGCGAAATTCTTCAAACTGAAAATCAAACAGAATGACAACACTGTCTCAAAGAAAAAATATCCGTAATATTTAATAATGCCAAAACTTCAAAAATATAACATTCAAGCTGACTCACATTTTTCGCCCCAGATAGTTTCCATATGGTATAGAATAAAATGCCACAGCCTGCAAACGCATATACAGATCCCCATCCAAGAGCTCTTAATGCTAAACTGGCCCCTGTTTCTGGTAGTTCTTTTGATGGCAGCATACCCTTGCTGAAGTATTTTGGATCTTGTTTTTTGGCTGCTGCCACTGTCGCTCCAAATCCGAAAACTGCAGATGCACCCGAGACTGTAGCCAAAAAGAGGGCAGCTAAAGACAGAAAAATTTGCTCGTAATTTGTAGTACAACACCTTTTTATTATGCCGACTATCCTGTATTATTATTTGCTTTAGTGTGGTAATGGGTAATTTGGGTGATTGAAACAAATTATTACTTAATTTTTTAATTAATTAAAGAAAAATACATTTCTCAACGGCCAATGAATAAATTATGCCTCTAAGGTCGTAAATAGTGCTTGCCTTTTCGTGATGGCCACTTGGGGGTTCATTTCCTCAAGCCTCATGAATACATAGTCGGCAAATGCCCGATTAGCATTTGCCGGCCTTATAGAGGTATTATTTGTCACAGATTGAAGGGAAGAAGATAGTATGTCCTTTACCAAGCTTAGAATTCCCTCTGGTTCGTTTTGTCCTCCCGTTTTTCTCTTTTTACTTGGTATACCTAAAAACGGTTACTTTTAGTTTCAACGCTATTGACATTTCTTACGTGACGAACCTTCAAAATCGTCCCTGGATGACGATGGGCTAGTACCTCTTGATGTGAAGGGAGTAGCACCCTGTAACTCAGGGGTAGTAACCTCTATATCATCCTCAGATTGGTTTGTTGGTGGAGAAGAGTTTACCGTGTTGTCCATAGACCAGAATGGAGGAGCCGTAAATGACCTACTTAATGTATCTTTTTCTGCCTGTTGATTCTTGTTACTTGTGTACATTCTGAAGAAGGGAAAAACGTAATTGATATATTTTTGCTGCATACTAGTGAAATTTACATACTTCCTGGGTTTGCTGTATTTTCCGTAAAACAACATGGCATTAAAATATTGCCAGTTTGATTCAGGGGCTTCAGGTCCAAATTTTGCCTTATTTTTTTCTTTAATGAAACGATCCCTTAAGGATTTCCAGGTTCTTTGGCAATCTTCAACTAAAACGAAAAATGCATATGCTATTGTATATATTAGAAAACCAGTTACCAGGGCAGTTTAAAATCAACGCAATTTCTTCCCAAGCCAAAGCCTTTTTCTTCGCATTTTTGTAATCTTTGTGAGCGGTGTTAAAAACAAATTCATATTGCTTGATAGTTTCCACCAGCAGCCCCACATCTAATTTGGTTTCAGCAGATACTTCAACTAAAAAAAAAAAAACAAAAAAAACTGATGGGTTTGTTTCTTGTTGGCTAATTACTTGGCTAAGGTTTGGAATGAAATTACTAATTTACTGATATTAAAGATCTATTAAGATACATCCATACTTCTTAGACATTCTAATAATTCAATTAATCCAAGTTAAATAATGCAAATTATCCAAAAATCAGTAACATCACTCCGTGCCTCTGATCCGGTCCTTTTTATAGGCCCTTTTTGCCTTTTAATTCTAGAATTTTTCATATATATTCTCAGCTCTTACCTAAGTACTTGTGCGGCACGTTTATCGCTCTCCGTGGATTTATGAGCTTAATTCATATTTACATCTTCTTGTTTTTTGTGATAAGTATTATTCATTAGTCACTGCTTGGATTTACAGGCTTTAGAGCCAAAGATTTAGCTTCCAAAATGAAACGCCAGTGCGACTCTATTCCCATGAACGCCACAGACCATCACGGACACAATTAATTACAAAGCCAAATGAAATCAGACTCACATCAAAACTTTGTACACCATTGTACTTCATTACTTAGTGTTTCCATATTATTGTTTCAGCCTTCTTTTCCTGTGCCATTCCTCGCCTTGTTCCTACTCCCTATGTTATTTTCACCCCAATTATCACACTAGAACACTTGAATTCAATACCACCCCAGCATACACAACTGTCATGTCACTGAACTACACAACACATGTCATTAACCATTGCTGAAACTGCAAGGATAAACAGAAGATGTTTAGGTGAGCCCGTTTCAATAATACATATCAGCTTTCTGGACCATACCAATTGATATAGTTCCTGCAGAAATAAGATTGGGCCATGTTGTAAACTAAACAATTTATTTTTGAAGCAGCATGGTTAATTTATATTCTTGTTCTTAATTTTATAAAGTTTGGTTTAGAAACACTACTTATTCTTCAATGTGTAAACCGGATATATATATATATATATATATATATATATATATTAAAGAATTTGTGTCTGAGCTGATGTAACCAGTGTGAAAATTCTTCCAACAAAGAAGCAAGCTAATTCCAGATAATTAGAAATATGTGTGTGTAGTATTCGGTGCTAGACAGGGTGTTTTGGAAAGAATATGGATTTTTTAAGAAATTAAAGAAATACTAAATTTCAACAAACAGTGGAAAAATAACTTGTCTAAACAGTTGTTATTAAAGTTATTGTCACTCGGCAGTTATATTTATTTATGCTGATTAGAATGCCCTGTTCTTTGCGTCTACCTCTAGGAGTTACTGAGATTCCTATACAATCATTGAAATCTATCTACCCTGTATAATGCATTCTGATTTAACCCACCTGCATTCTACACGGTCCTAATCACGTATTTGAGGGTCTGGAATTGTTTTTTTTTCTGTTGGAAGGGATCTACTGGTATCAGTTAAGTTTCCAATCAAACTGTTGTTCCTACCTTTAACCTTAAAATCTTTTGAATATGTCTCTCCATTCTGTTCTGCAACACTTGCCTCGTTTGCCATTATCACAGTAACTACTCAAGTTTAAGGCCGAAATGAGAGTTTAAGAGTTTTAATTTGATTTATTTCGAAGTCTTCATCGTAAATATTTATGTTCGAAATTCATCTTTCACGATTTTAACATAATAAATAAGATTAATGAAGTCATATCACATCACTTCGGGAATACTCGGCCTTGTTCGGCCTAAAACGCAAGACTTTTTACTCCAGGCGGCAGCACCACTGAAGCCTCGTTGTCGATTTGTGACATCGACGCTGTTGTCGGTTACGCGTTTTTTGCATATTTATCCTGATAACGGATTCCTCTGTGAGGTCGCGAATAACTGATGAACGTTCCTGGACGTTAGTATCGGCGGAATCTCGTCCGAAAAATCCACATTGTGCAATTCAAATTAATATTTAGGAAAGATTAAATCAACTGTTGTCAACGATTCAATTTTTTATTAACGCGACAGTAGCAATATCTACAAATACATATTTTGGTGCAGAAAAAAAAATGTTGCGGCTGCGCATAATCTACATATCTATCTAAATGTTTCAGGCTTCAAACTAAGCTTAAAACGAATTTCAAACTTTCAAATATTTTCTAATATACAGGGTGGCCATTTTTCGTTGGTTTTACGGAGCGCAGGGTAAAATTGTAAGAAGAGTTGCGGCCTTGAAATGTGAGCTCCCTGAATTGCTTCCCATGTCGTTTCAATAGGAGTTGTCGTCTTAGCCCTTAAAGCTCCAGTTGTTGAATACCCTAGTCTCTTGTCATGATTTGATTTCGTACGATATCGCCGCCATGAATTAGTGCCTAATTTGCAAAAATGGCAGAAAAAAGGGTAAAAATGATGCGACATCCACTTCTTCTGGATAGTTCTAGATAAATTTTTTTTTACGTTCAATAAAGTTCGTCCCAGTTCACCGTAAAAACGAAATAATAGGCGGTTCCTTTCTTTTTCGATTTGTGTTTCTCGTGCCTCTAGCCACGTGACATATTATTCTCAAGGTCAGAAAGTAAAATAGCTCCATTAAACTTAAAAAACTGAAGCCCAGACACAAACTTAGCAATCCGCCTACATTTGCTGTAAAAAATGTATAGTTTAGCAGTTATTCAGTGGCCATACAAAGAGTGTACTTGCATAAAATTTCTGTAAATCCATACAATTCACTTTTCAACTCCTTTGTAAACTTTGAGTTGTAAAAGAAGAACTGGACTACTGCCATGTTTTTACTAAAAAAATTCTTAAATATTAAAAACCTCTTCATGTGGGAGCTGGCTTACGCAAAGTATTTGTTACTCAAACTGGAAATAACAACATCCTTCGAAACTTCTTTCGATAATTTGGCATAAGATTTAGATTCGGAATATTGAACAAAGTAGCAAGACGGAAGACAGTGGCAAGAAGAGCTAAAATTGCGAATTAAAATCGAATCGTTGATAGAAATTGCAGAGGAAGCTTCATTAAAGAGCAGAAGTTCGTCTATTATAGCCCGCGATGAACTTTTGATCCCCACTGTATAAATATAAATTTAAAATTAGTCTCTTCTGAATTATTTACCCGTTTCCGTCTACAGTCTCCATATCAATTTTCGCCTGTTCGACGCATTGCTTTTCGATTTTGCCGCAGTATCTAATCAGCGAATTTTCTGAAATAATAATAAATCAACAATATCGACTAATTACAACACGAAAAAATTTCATTTTGAAATAGACCTTGTCACCTTGGAAGACTCGACTCTGACATTTTTTGATCGATGGAAGAAAAGTAGGGACGTTACGGCCAACGAGACGCATTTCATTTGTGAACAGGATATATGTGTTGTTCATTCGTCATACAACTTATATGTGATGTCATAGCGGCGGTGTTGTAAATTTCTCGCAAAAACGTTGCTGATGATGCCTTCACATCCACAAGAAGACTCGGCTGATAGTCATTTTATAAATTTAGATAAATATAACACTAGAAAATGTACTAAAAACTGTTCTTCTCCCTACTGAAATTCAGTACTTACTTTTATATGTATATATTATCAATTTTAAATGTGTTTAAAGTGATGTTAAATTCTGATAAAATTTATCCCGTTGTAAATTTGGCATCACTGTTAATTTTGTGTTCTCACTCATTGGTGACGTGAAAGCAAAACTATAACGCGTTAATTGTACGTTCGGTATCATGAGCTGCAGTATGCTCCGTTCACAATTTAAATGTGTCTCGTTAGAGTTGAATTCTTTGGTTTTTATTCGATTTTGCCCTTTCTTCAAAGGTAACAGGATCTATTTATGTTTTAAGTGGACAGCAATTATATATTAAAATAACTCATCACATATCTTTTTTTTATGATGGTTTTTATTTAATGTCCAAACTACACGCCACTCTGATAAAGATCACTGTGCGAATGTTTCCTTATCGAGTCTGTCACCCTAAAGGGCTTCTGAACTCCTAAACAATTAAATTGAATAACTGAACTAGTCGGCGTGCTAAATTAAGGCTTACTTGGCAAGTAGTAGGGAATGCATCTGCAGGAATTCAATGTGTAATTCGATTGGCATTCATGAAGACAATTTTGCTGGCTGTAGGTCCTGTAAGAAAAAAGCGCCCGGGTATAATGCGGGAGTTAAATATCTCAGGAATAGATATGTATGGTTTAATGGGCACTTTTCGTTGAGAATACCCGAACCCCACATATCTGCATTATTTCAATCAACGCGGCCTCCATACCGCCCTATAGCCTGGAGGTTTTCTTGGCCGCCCTGTATCGTTATATGGTGCATTATACCGCTTCAATTTATTTTAATGATTTTATAAGAACAAATGAGCCATTAACAGAAAATAAGTCACATTCAAAATTTGGGGGGAGTACGCCTTAATGTAAATTTTAGGGTGAATCATATTATCGACCGGTTAAAATATTGTAATACAAATGCTGTATTGTTGAGATCGTTGCGAATAGGAAAAGCGTGCGTTGATGTGAATTAAAGGAAAATGCACACTGATGTGGACTTAAGGTCGATTTATCTCGTTGATCAGGCCAAATACACTATTCATTTAATGTTGTTAAGATTAGTATTGTCGAGATCGCTGCGTGCTGATGTGCTAGCTTCCGATCTTTCTTTGGGCTTAAACGGCGACCTTTCCACACATACGCAATTCTATTGTACGTGGTAGGAATTGTGGCAAAATCGCTAAGGGGCTCAAGACATGCACGAGTTCTGTTTTTAGATCTCGAAGGGATAGAGAGAAATCCGATTGTTGCAGTATTGCAAATGTACGAGTATTTTATTTGACACAAACTTGGTTCAAACACATTTATGCCTTAAATCGAAAGTTATTAAAAATATTCACGTCATTATTTGTTGCGTTCAATGCGACAAAACCTCGAGTGATGGAACTTCAATAACACGCTGTTTATAGGCTTTGCGCTTCTTTTTGGCGTATAAGCACAGGACTCTCAGAGATGCAAAATAAGTCAATTCTATGATAGATAGTATGCTCAATCCCAACCACAGTCCAAGGATACCTCCAACATTTGCTAAAAAAAAGGAATAAATTTAAGGAAAATAAATAAATAAATAATTTTTGCTTTTATTTTTCGTGTATGAAGTCATCATTATTTTGAAGCTTTTTTATTAGTACTAAAATGTAAAATAAAAAAAAAAACACAAGATTTGTCCAATGCGTCTGAACTGATGATATCCAGCATGGGGATCTCGTAAACGATGAAATAAAGATGTATAGGCATCTACGTGGTAATCAGTCCGAAAATCATCTTTACTTACATAAAACTTCTGGAGCATCATAAAGGAAATCCTTTACTCGTTTCTGAGATACTGATTGGCTAAAGTAAAAATGGACCATCGCTAGGCTAAAATGGAGAAAACATTTTGGGAAGTGCGTTGGTACCATTAATATTCTATAAGAAGCGTATTCTCTCTCTTAAACTCAAATTACATTCCGTCCCGAGTTTTAATAATTGAAAGTACGGGGTGTCTCCAAATTGATGGTTTACAGGGTGTCTCAAAGCCGGTGGTTTTACGCTGCGTTTTAACTGTCAGTGAAATAATACACACACAGTTTTCTCACTAATGCGGTCAGTTTTTATGGAACGAAAGTAGACAAGGATAGAAAACTTTTCCCTTCTTGGTTTCGTAGATACAGGCTGTTTTCAAAACCTCTGCCTCAAGGCACAGGTCGGCCGGCTCGCCCACCAGATTTTTCCCCATTGGATTATTATTTTTGAGGAATTATTAAAAACTCTTTTATAAATATGGAGCCACCGATATCAATGAGTTGCGAAGGATGACCATAACGTTAAGGGTCGGAAGAAGGAGAAGGGACGTTTTAGGACCAATGCGAAGACGCATAGGTCTGTGTTTGGAGGGGTGGGGGTGGGGGTGGGGGTGGGGGGGGGGGGGGGGGGGGTGAACCCTTCGAGTGTCTCGCATGCGCGTTTTTATTTACTTGTTTAAGTGGTCGTCAAGTATTGTCAAAAAGCTAAAAAAATTTTTCCAACGATTTAGATTATATAAAAGTGTACATATAGGGATTCCATGAAAAGTACTATGGATTTTGCTGCACCCCATACGTAAATTTATATAACAGGCTAAAAGTGGATGTAATCGTTACGTTTTAACCGGTCTTTAAATCTACGTGGTATTAGGCGAAAAACACACACACAAACCTTCTAGTGTCGTTCAATGTAACACTATAACCGTTGAAATTGCTAGGCCAAAGGGGGCTCTCAGACGACACTTGCTTATAGACAATTTCGAAACAGGCAGGCTTGCACTGACAGTCACCATCTAAATAACTAAATGTTCGATTCGTAGAGTGAACAAAAAAGCGGTTTAAAATTAATATTGATAAAAAAATAAATAAGCAGGAACCTACCCAGGAATGCGCACTCAATAATCGAGTTTATTTTTTTTTTGGTTCTTACCTTTTGTTTTTTAGATCAGTAATATGGATTTTCACCCTTCGAGTACAATTAGCATTCGATAGAGTCTCGCAAAACGGCGATAAATTGTTTTCTGAAATTGATAATCGTGATAGTTGCGAGAAAATTGTGAAAATTCGCACAACGTTTCGTTGGATGACGAACGTCAATGGCTCAAGACTTACTTGGTAGGTAGTACGGAATGCAGTTGCATTCCCTTAAAGTGTAATTTGATTGACACTCTTGCAAACAGTTTCTTTGGGTGTAAGTCCTAAAATGGAAATAACGTTTTAGGGAAAATCTCTAGTCGAAGTCGTGCCAAAATCGTGTGTTCAAGTCGCGTTGAAAACGCGTTTTTTTGCACGTTTTGCTCAATTTTACGCTGCTTTTTTTTTCATTTTTGTTCTTTCCTTTTTGCGCAATTTGCAATTTTTTCTGCTCCTTCTTTGCTCGGTCTAAGTTTTTTTTTTGTGCTCCTTTTTGTACTGTTTGCAATTTCTTGCGCTCTTTTTGTCCTATTCGCAACTCTTTGTGCTTTTTTTGCTCGCCCTAAAGTTTTTCTACCGTTTTCTTGCACTGTTTGCAATTTTTCGCGCTCTTTTTTTCTCCGATTTTTTTGCATAATTTTTAAACGTCTTTTAATTTTTGTTTGCACGCGACTCAAGGGCACGACTTGGACACGACGAAACACTCATACACGCTGTATATTATTTCTTCTCGCGTATCGTTTTAGTACGGTTAGATCAATGAGCTGTGCGCTCGCCAAAAGGGGCGTAAAGTGATTTAAATATTTGGAGATTTATGACTCCCGCCGTCACAAGAGGTGATTTTCAAAAGTTTCTTTTTTCTTTTTCTTACCGATATTATTACTTTTTAATCACTCCTGTAAGCGTGGTTTTCAACTGGCAATAAAAACACTACGCAATACTGTAATGTGTATTTTTTAAAACGACGTAATCGCAACGTAAGTTAATCTACCGCATCCGATGGATTAAAGAAGTTATGAAAAAAATGAAATCTGAGCTTTAATAATTCATTTATACTTACCTAGTTAGGTCTTCACTCCGGGGCACGAAATTTCACTCAAAGTAGCTAGTTACAGGTTTTCGCAAATAATTCGAATTTTTAGATACCGAATATGTCGCACATGGATCGCAAATGAAAAAAAAATATATTATAGGCGGAATTAATGTTGAAAATTTAATTAATGCAACTGTAAATTGCAAGCAAAAATCACACAACCCCTGCACTCCCAAATCACACATCCTGTAGATAATTGATATTGACATGTCAATGCGATTTTACCTGTAGTACTGCAGTGGTCGCTCATTGGAAAAATAGCACTGTCGTTTAACTATGGGAACATTTCTCAGTGAACTTGTGGCTTCTCTTATCGAAGGCTCTATGGTGACCCTCGTCTCTAATCCTGGACTTATCAGGAAACCAAAATCAGCCATTTTGGGAGTTTCAATGGGGTTCGACAGTATGACCTAAGGAATATTAAGGGAACTAATTAACATTCAGCGCGTTATTATAATCAGAGTGAACTAATTTTTAACGTCAACATAAAGGTGATGATTGAATTTAGGCCACGCTCCGTCAAGGATACACTACATCAGAGACACACTATGTCAGGGATACACTGCGTCAGGGACACGCTACATCAAAGACACACTAAATTAGGAACGTGTTGCACCTTATTTACGTCTTTTAGAGATGTAACTAATGGGACATGGGTGTCGTTGAGCCCCTCGACATGGGGCTTCGATTACTTACTTTAAATCCGGTGCTACGAGTCGATGAGCAGTAGTAGTTGTCGACTTGAGCATCTAAAATTACGGTTAATCCCAAATGAGCACCTGCACCTGAAATGAAATAAAAAACTATATATTCAGTAATACGTTTGGTAAATTTGATAAAACTCAGTATTTTACGGAAATGTGTTATATAATAACATTCGTTATCTCATTTTATAACTAATACGTTAAAATGTGTTTTTACGAAACAGGTGATTAATTTCACAAAAATGTTTTTCTGTTATGTGCCAAGACCTACCCAAGGGACGTCTGGGTATATATTCTCCATATTCTATGTCTCTAAATCCTTTCTCGGCGTTCCAGTCATAAACGTTTTCCGGGTAAGTTTGATTTAATATACTTATATCTTTCCTGAAACCACATTGGCCTCGAATAATATCTACATAAGTAAACTGGCAATAAGTGGAGCATTAAAAAACATACAAGAAAAAAATGTGTTAAAACTAAATGCGTTTCACTTCGCAACTAGTTACGATACAAATGATTCCGCAATTTGCCTCTGAACTGATATACATGGACTTACACATTTCTGAAAATCTTCTGCGGTGGTAAACGATTGAAAGAGCAACACAGACCTTCGTCCGTTAAGTCGTTGTTAAAGACGTCTTCGCAATCGATAATTTCACTACCCCACTGACAGAGTTTCAAAATATCAGTGCACGAGTTCCCCACCTAATAACATTAAATTTCTATTTATTCATCATATAAAAATTGAATAGTTGAAAACGAGCTTGGCACCTCCCTTCCTCAACTGCGTGACTTACCCTTACTAAAAAGTTTCTTAGAGTTTCCCATTTAATATTTTCGGTGCTATCAAAAGTTGTGTTTCCATTGCACGCATCGTCTAATAACTTCTTATCAACGTTAGATCTGTAAACTATATATATTCTTAATCGGTCGTAACGCATTCTTAGACAAGTTTTGCAACCAGCCTTCTAGCATAGCGTAATTATTAAAACTCTTGTTTGGCCGGCACGCTCAACAGATTTGGTGCCATTGGATTTTCGTGAGGGTATTTGATATTTCCGCCGAACTGCCGGACCGAACCTTAAGGTGTGATATGTCATCGTGATCAGGAAAAAAAGCTGGTTTCAAAAATGTAAAAATCCGAGGGAGTGCCCTTAATAAAAAAAAGTTGGAGATTTTTGTCGCCAATCGAAACGTCGGATTGGAAATATGACGTCGTTACGTTGTGGAAGGGGAAAAGTTATACTGATAAAGTGTGAATCATTTTGAATTATCTCGATAAATAAGGCGGGAAAAAAATCAAAATATTTCCATTGTGACTTTTTTTCGAATATCTCGTAAGTTACCGGAATATTTCAAATTTTAATCCAATATATACTCGAAGGCTTGCGGTACTTTGCCCCAATTCAACCGAAATCGAATCTTTCTACCGAGATCCTCAAGATGAGCTTCAGAAATGGACTGACCTGTATGAGAAGACTTATTGTTTAAAGTCAGAGACCAACTGTACCCGTGTTTGATGATTTCCTCAGCTTGACTTCTCTTGGCTTGATTCATATTACAAATAGTGACGGCGGGAAACGGGATGGAACTGAGCTCTGCATCAAAGGGGCTGAAACTGATTATCACTGGGCTCGACTTCCATTTAACATAAATATTTGAGATAAAATAGGCCGCGAACCCAATTGCCAGGGAGAACGAGATGAACCAAAATATTCTGAAATTTGAATAAAAAGTGCCTTTTTGTTCGCGTATTGTTTTCAGCCCTTAATTAGTTGAGACCTTTCGCCAAAAGATAAGTGAGTGTCTGCTACGTATCTCAATCCGTGCAGTGTGGTATTTTCGCAATATTTCTGTATCTGATTCACAACGGTCTTCCTAACATCCATAGAGATCTCCTCCTTTTTAGGATAAATCGGTCTCGGGTGGGGAACACTCAGATGATCATGCGCGTTCGAGCTGAAAAATGAAATCGGGCGGTGCGTGAGCGTAAAGGATGTAAAATCGCTCTCCAAAGTGCGTTTATGGGAAATTCAAAAAACTGAATAAAACATATCTAAAAAAAAAGGAAAAATGATTTTTGCCGCCGTTCTGAAAAAAAAAACGAAGCGCGCCACTGTATTTATTGCGCTGCAAACTGCCCAAAAAAGTATTGTGAATTTTCAAATGGCATTAAATGACGGAATTGTCCTTAATTTTCAAAATTGGCATAAATTTAAGGCGTTGCGAACAGGACCATGTAGGTCTTCGTTAATTAACGCGATATAATTGTAGAAAAATTGTGGAAACGAAGCCCGACAGCTACAGCCACAATTGCGCGTGCGCTTTTTCACGAATGTGAGGTTTGCGCACGAGCTGCAGGCCAGCGCGGTAAGTCACACGAGTTGCATTAATAAGATATAATCCGTTTAAAAATCGCTAAAAATATATAAATTCATAATGCGCAAAAATTGCTTCGAAAGTTTGAAAATAACGTCAAACTCAAATGAATTAAATCCCCGTTTGTTAATGAATTTTTTCCAATTGTATTTCTATTTTTTTTAACACATCTATAACAAATTTTTTATGCTTACTTGAAGTTAGAATTGGACGCAGCGGCAGAGAAATCATTTTCTCCGAGTCCGAATATTGGAACCGCATTTTGCCGCACGGTCTCAGACGCCCAACTGATGGGTTTTCTAGGCCTTACAAACACGGTGCCCTCTTTAACCATTTTAACCATCCGTCCACAAGGCTTCCTGTGGATACCTACAAACTAATCTGAATTACATTTGGGACTGTCAGTTCGGTCTCACATGAAGCAGCCCCCTGCAACCTTTGAGCTCTATCACATTTCGATGTAAATCTTTAAGAAAGGTACAAAATTGAAACTTGGCGAATATCACGGTTTCCCCGTGATCGTGACGTAATGTTGTTTTGCCGCACGCATTTCTCAGCTCAAAGCGGGACCTTACCGCACGCGTGCGGTAACTGTTTCCTCTGCTCACTGTTACAATGGGTTGCTTCCCGCGTATTTTACTGAACGGAGATGAATTTCATTTGCGGGTGTGATTGGTCAGCCTGGGCTTTAAATTTGTTGGGTGTTTTCGCGACGTTGCTTACGTTTTTCGTGAATGGAGCTAAAGTAAAAAAGACTCTTCATGGCCCTTCTGTTTTTTTGCTGCTTACGTTGCAAAGAACTTTTACTTTGGCGAAAAATAGCTGCTTGAGTTACAGGGCGGGAAAGCAGCACATTTACTGCCCCGGCGATATTCACGACCAAGCGAAACGCACAACGGTTTTTTCTCCCGATTGTTTCAGTTTTCCGAGGGTCGATAAACTATTCAGCGAAAAAGCGGCGATGACGCAAAACATCACGCAGTGAAGTATCACTTTTACTCCCTAGGTAGTTAAGGGTATCACTTTACTGCCTAGGGATGAAAAGTGACATTTTACAGTGTTGTAGTGACATTAAAACGTCAGGTTGTCAGTCGGTGAAAAGGTGATGGCGCATACTTGGTGAGGAGTAAAGACGGTGAATTGGCGTTGGAGTAACATCAGTGCGCCAATAAATTTATAGTCTAGGTTGGTTATTAATTTATGGTTTTTCTAGGCGATGTATTGCTAAAATAAGCACTTACCCGCGTAATTCGCAAAAACTACAATATAAGCTGAAACAAGCACCTATTTAACATACCTACGTGATGGGCTCTGGATATCGAGTGCTTGATCTCCTTATCTAATGCATGCAGCAGTAAACTGAACAAATGTGTTCATGTCAGTCCTGGTAATTTTTTAGATATTTCAGACATTAATTACACTTTCCATGACACGAAGTCTTATGTAGCCACAGTATTACGTTGATATCGGTTTGATTACACCACTAATTCTATTTTCCTCCTATTTACTCTGTAAGTCGCAATTAATTGCATAGTTTGTGAAGGATCCAGAACGATTTTATAAAATTAATATCAGTAATGGAGAAAATCAATGGTTAAGTAAAACCATTAAGGCCCACGAGACACTTAGTGAATTGCAGTATTTAGTCAATAAGTAATATAATTATAATGAATTGTTACGAATCTACCAACCAAGTCTAACCACATTGGTCCCCCAATTTTATTCCGCTCACCTAATTAATAATCACACCCCAAAAACCAACTCCTGTAGGGTCAAAACGAGTTTTCCATCACAGAGGTGAGTAAGCCTTATGCTGAGCACAAATGTTTCATTTTCATGTAGTAACCCGGTGCTAATATATCGTAGATAACATCCCCGTAAGGGAAGGCTTACCCACTAAAATCCCCTTCCTTGCCGAAACCGCCATTAAGCATTTTTTCAAACGGTGATAAGTTCTTCCCATGGGTGGACATCTTTAGTCTCCAATTATCCAGGCTTCCTTTGGGGAATCCCTTTCTTGTGTGGCTTAAATCTAAACCGCATCCACATATGCATCAATTTAATGTTCATACTATTGCAGAATGGCCACAGCATCAATACCATTCCGTGTATTGATTGCAAAATCCACCCTTCCGTCCGCGAACACCCTTAGCTACTTCTGAGAAATCCCTTCTCTTCCAAGTGCAAATTCAACTGAGCTAAACCAACCTTTTTTTTTTATAGAGGTTGAGGGAAATCTGCAAGCAAACATTGGGGGCTTGGCACTGGGCGATCTTATTTGCCCCCTTTGTGTCGTGTTAGCGGCCCAATCCAGGGCACGCCGACCGACTAAATCCTCTGTCCTTTTTTCACTGTTATTCTTCACGGAACCGCAAGAGGTATTACTTCGGGGGAAGCTAAACCAACCTGGATTTACCTGATCAAACATTTTAGCAAAAATAACTTGCGCAAGATAAAATTTCCTTCAAAATTACTATAGTTTAATAAGAGCCATCGCAATGAACCCATCGTGAAAGGCGTCCTTAAACGTTTGTGGCAGGATATTTCGTTTCCTCTCTTGGCGTTTCTCATATTGAGGTTTCAATAAAGTGGATTCGGGAACTTGGCTAGAAGGCGCCCTGGGGTCACTAGAGCTTAAATGGACATGCGCCTGTCGTTTGGTCAAGGGGCGCCTCGCTTCGCGCGCACCCTCGACTGAAATACCCGATAATGAACTGTAAGCTTCGACATAAGAAAAATATTATAGCACTACTGGCGCAAAGTGAAGCTCACGGATTTATGGGCAAGTTTATCGAACTCAGGCATGTTCATTTGTTACGATGAGTATGTACAATACACTCAAAATCCACGCGAACACGGAGGATTATGACTACAATCCCGTTTCGGTTAATAAAATCTAATACAAAGAGTCACATGACTTTTTAAATTTAAATAGACTTTTGCGCGTCGACAAAGCAGTTTTTTAAACACGACGCATGTGTAGAAAATTGTTTTACGATCATTTTCTGACGTTATATGACACTTATCCTCCGTTGTTTTTATAAGGACCGCATGTCTTTTGTCTTTCTCTTCCGCGAAAATTGAACAGTGGGATGCGTGAATTCAAGGAGGGACGACGGTTAGTACAAAAGAGGAGGTACTTGCTGCAAAGAAGGTGATTTTTTGAATTTTCTGCATATTTTTAGTGAAATATCGTGATATACCGTGATAATTTGACTGATAGATACTAAGGTTTCCCCTGGTTCCGCTCTGGCCTTCAAAAACTAAATTTCTCAATCCGCAATGGAGGCCATCCAAGAGGATTACCCAGACAGTGCAGAGACAATTTGCAAAATCATGCAAGAAAGGGACAAGGAAATTCTGCAGCTCGATGTGCGAATTAAATGTAAGTTGTGGCAATCTGTCTGCAACTATATCATTCATAAAAACTTTTTAGTTATGATAAATACAATCATTGAACCAGCAGAACGCGAAGTCAAAGAATTGGAAAGAGAAAGCCAGAGAAATGCTGATCTCATAAAGGAACTCGACGAGCAATTAGAACAACTGGACTTCATCAATGCGAGGTGGGGGTTTCCTCGCTTTCCCACTCTTCAGTGCTTACAGCTTTGTCCAGAAAGCACCAGTTCTCACCTAAGCCACATTGCAAATTTGCAGAATTAAAATTGCTAATAACACGATCTCATCTCAGAATTGTGTTCAAAAATTGCTTTTTACACGTAGGTTTCAATTTCAAGAATAATGGGAGGTAGTACCAATTTACACATAAGACTACCTATTGGCCACAGTAGACCGACATATTTTCTTACTTAAAATATGGTCTCCTTTCCTTGGAAAGGCCCCGGTAAATTCACCCCACGAGTACCCGGTCGGGTCATTGGCGACCCCAAGTTGTATTTTTCACAAGTAATTTTTTTTTAACTTACCCCGTCGTCATTATTTTAACATTTTAGGAGTTGCAATCACAGCGCAAAGGGGTTAAACAATTCGAAAGCGAATTTTATCGCAAAAACTGCCCTTAAAAATAAAATTGAAGTGTTTCGGCATTTATGGGAAAATATTTTTTTGGGTGCAAACGTTCTCTGTTTCGTTTTCAACGGGGCCACCCTGTATTTTGATGTTTTCCGTCTTTTTAAGCCTCGGGGATAACCGAGAGGTCCAGATTCAATCAGTAATGAATCACAACACATTGGAGAAGATGTTGGCTGCGCAGCTTGTACTTGAACAGCAAGAAACATCGCGAGTTCTAGAAGAGTGGCGCGTCTTTTCTGAAGACGCAAAACTAAAACTCGTGGATGACCCTCGCCAGAAGGAGCTGGAAAACGCGAGAGTATTGCTAACGTAATATAAACATAAACATGTTTCATTCGCAATGCTTCTTTACCCGCAGGCGGAATATCTAAAAGTGCATATAAAACTGAAAATGAGGGAGATGAAAATACGCGAGAGCAAAAGGATTAACATCCAAAAGAAGAAGATACAACAAAGATTATATTACAATTTCTTCATTCGGCTTGCTGAAGATTATGTTACGGAACGGAAACTTAAAGAATTGGAAATGTTGAAGCGGCAAGAGGTCGAAGCGATCCGAAACCTTTATGAGCTTCAAGAAAAGGTTAAAATGAAACAGAAATTTGGGACTTCAAGCGTAAAAAACGTATCGAATATAATTGTAAGTAGTGTTCAAGTCGATGTTTCAATACCCGCGTTTCTGTCTATTGTCATATCGTCTAAGAATACAGATTAATTTGCGGATATCGTTTATTTATAGTTTGGAAGTCAAGAGTTGCAAGTGGAGAAGCCAACAGAAGTCTTGCAAACAGGTACACTACCTTTGTAATTGGTAGAGTAATAACGCCTCTTAACAAAAGACGCCAAATTTCATTTACATAAATCATGCGGTTTGAAGTTATCAATAAAAATTTGATTTTTTAATAAAACTTCAATACCTCTTTAATGAGGCATTATTGGAATACGGGTTATATAGGGAACCACTTGATTTTTCAATATACTATCATATCTTGAAGTATAACGAAAAACTTATGGGACACCCAGTATATATGAAAAATGACAAATTTTTGAAGTTATCCCCATGATCTTCAAACAGTGAAAGCACGAAAATCAGTGGAACTGACGTTTAACAACCCGAAGCTAAACGCGCTGTTCCAAGAGGAAGAAATAATGCCACCGGAAGTGCCGGAGAAAATCCGCATTTTAGATCAGCAAATTCTGATACCGCCGGTAATGGAACCTTTACAATCCCTGCCGAAAAAACGAACGGGACATTTCTCTATAAATTGGTTGAAGAAGATGAAATTCGGTCACTCCCAAAACGAAGTTCCCTCCTGCCTGCAGGCTTCAAGTGTTGAGCTGGATCAAAATGTGTTCAGAGATCCACAGGTCCATGAGGACACTTCGGAGCTTGCTGTGGTGAGCTTTATTCACGACTTCGTTGATTCATTTCGGGAGTATTTGGTACTATGCATAGAACCTGATATTTTATATTTTCGGCTGTGGTATTATTTAGTACGCCTTTCAGGGGGATTAATAATGCGTCGATTTTAACTGTGAACAGGAATTTTTTATGATTATGATAAAGAGACGTGTTCCACATGCGACAGTGAAATGACGTTTTAATGGTATGAACATTAATGACCACGGGTGGAGGACGCGCACGCAAAGATATAGTTATCCTATAATAATTAATAGACTTATGGCTCCCGAAATTAACATCATTGCCAACTATTGATAAATAACACGTCGAGATGAACACTTTCATTATATCTAGACACATCATTCTTTACTTTGTTTAGTTAAATCTCGAAAAACCTTCGGATTTTGTTTTGCCTGATTTTTCAATGAAGGCATTCGCCATTGTGTCCAAACATGTCACAGAAGAAAGGTCTATTCGCCATATTGTCCAGATAAACCACAAAATTTTTAAACTCTAACAATTTTCTTAATCACAATTATTGGGGTATTGTTCTTTCTTCGTAACTAAATATAGCAATTCTACATTTGTTTTGCAATGCGCGCTTCCATCACTGTGTTCAGATCAGCTCTTTTTAAGTATGGAACTTTCACGAGGCCAATCTAACGAACAGCAGCCGATGGATCAGCGGTCAACCGCTGCAAATCCACTGAAAATTCTTATTATTTTTATGCAGTTTTTTACTAGAAAACGCTATAAATTGTCTTTTTCTATTATTGATTATATTTTCAGTGTGAGAAACCTTCCACGCCTGTAGAAAATTGCGTCGAAGTTTCAAAAGAGGGTTTAGACATGTCATCTACATCTCCACCTCGGATCACTGAACGAATTTCGGACGACGAACCCAACATTCTTCGCCAGGAAATATTGCAAAATGTGCAATGTTTTGGTGAAGAGGCGCCAACCACACAGGCTCTTTCGGATTTTGTGCAAGTGAGTGATGATATATATAAGGAGATTCAGAAAGGGCATGTCTTCGTGGCATCTCTTGGTTTAAAGCTTTTATCAACAGCTTGAACTTTCGTTATTTTAGATCCTTCCGTCTTCTTCAAATATGTCTCACGAACTGCCAGTTCATGAAAACGTCCCATTGAAGCCGAGATCTATCTTGACCCCCACGGAAAATAAAAATACATCTAAATCGGCATTATATCAGAACGTTAAGTCTGTGAGGTTTAATTTGGAGTCGAATCAGTCTAAAGAAAATAATGTGCCGGTTTTCGGGCAGTCACCGTTTAGGAGTGGAGCGCCGTTTGTATTTTCGTTTGAACACGCCAACGGATCTACTGTATCAGAGGTAAGTTACTCCTGTAACGACATCTATTGCAACAATTTAGAAGACAAAGCGATATTTTTTCTGTTATAGTGAATTTTATTAAACGCTAAAATTAAGTCGTTTTTTAGGAGCAGGGTTCAAACACCGGTTTCTTGTCGAACTCGAACGCCAGGATTGGAGAGGGCGAAAATTATGAGTGTAACTTCACAACATGTAAGTCGAAGTATATTTCGTTATTCCCACTTAAACAAAACCTCCACTTAAATTGGAGCTGATAACAACATTCATATTTTTAATGGAGCACTATGACATTCCCTAATTATAACATGAAATAAATGGGGTGTTCCATATAAAAATCTTTTTTAAGTTAGTACGCAACGGTCATTAGTTACTTTTTGCCTTTAATGTTTATGTCAAAATGTATAATTTATACAGCAATGATTCCATACTAAGTTTCTACTTCCTATTTTACAGGGTTCAAAAAGTTGAACAAGGTGGAAAGTAATTCGCGACGGCTCTGTATGTTTACTGAAAGAAAACGGTAATTTAGTTCCTGTTTATTATCGCTTTTTTTTCGTTTTTAGGTGCTGATGATGCATTTAGTCCCAATCTCTCGCATCTAACAGACACCACCGTAGAACCTCTATTTAACACCTCCGAGAAACAAAATGTAAATTCAAGCGGTCCAAGTAGCTTTTTTTCTCTTTTTGGGTCCAAACCTCAATTTCCGTTCAATCATTAATGATTTACATTGACTATTATTAGTATTAATTAACATTTTCTCGTTATTATTTTTATTGATGTACTCGATGATTTACCGATGATATCATGAGTTTATTTTTGTTAAATTTTGAGAATTTAATGAAAACGTTTTCACATTACTCAGTTTTGTAATAAAAATTTATTTGATCGCAGTTCTTTTTGCACAATGCCTATATACAGGGTGTTACAGAATGTTTTGAGGAAAATGTAAAGACAGATTGTACATCTACAAATATGAAAAAAAGTTCATATAAATATGAATCCGGAAATGCTCCGTCTTCATAACTCGGGGTGTTTTAACTCTTCTGCCAAAAGCCTCAAATACTTCGAAGAATCAGAAGAAATGTACGAAGGCGATTTAGAGCATGTATTAAGCTCAGGGAAGTCATTTCCAGCATTTAATTTAAATTTGAAATTTAATATACTGTTTCTTCAGAAATCAGTAGATACAAATGAAATAATAAAATTTAAATAAATAATTCCGAGAATGGCTTATTATTGTACTGTTTAATAAAATAATTTTTATTTCGAAAACGGTGAGCTGCAACGAAAAAGTACAAAAGGTACTTTTTAAATAGGATTAATCTGGTTTTACGAAAGCGATACTCATTTTTGTAAAAACCAGTGGCATACAGTTTTTTTCGCTAAACATAAAGCCTTACAGGCACGAACGCCACTGATGTAAGTGTTTTAGAAAACAATTTTTTACATGTAAATGTGATCTTTAATGATACATGTGCGGTACCAAAGCTCATTTCGATATCTCAACGGGTTTTCGATAGATGTAAAATAAACCATTAAAGACGGCAAAATTAAAACCCTCCGTATCATGAAAACGGATCATTTCCAGATCCATGTTTATATCAGCTTATTTTCATATTTTTAGATGTGCAATTTGTCTTTAAATTTTCCCCGCAATATTCTGTAGCGCCCTGTATATGAAATTGTACCTAATGCGATTTAAGTCACGTGACTTTTATCCTTACCTCCAATAACCATCGATATATATTTTTTGTATCGATCATTCCCAACCCTAGTTTTATTATGAATAAATAACATAACCTATTTCTGTTTGGTTAGGGGAGCCTTTTTGTTATCAGTAAAAAAAATTATCGTTATTTATCTTCCCCTTTCCTCAAGGCTACTAAATTTGTTCTGTTTATTTTATCTTTGCTTATGCACCTAAATAAACATTATAAACTGTTTTGTTTATTAAGTTAGATTCGTTATAGCCAAATAGTGTTTGAACACTTGTCTAACAGTGTACTAATAAATAGGTAAAGTTTATTAAAAATTGTTATTATTTAAGAATTTACAGTGTTGGCGCTTTCTATAGTACCGTTCTCGACTAGGGTAGCAATATATATTGTGCTTCTACAAACAGTTTCTTTTCACTTATGAAATGAAAATGAAAACTTTATTAATAAATATTATGTAGGTCCGCTGCAACATATCTAGGCATTACTACCATGAACTGCTTCGTTTAAATATTGATTGCTATTCATTTTTTATATTATAGAAAATGGCTTTATTAGACAAGGTGAGCATTAGAGGCATCAGAAGTTTCGGTCCCGACACAGACCAACGTGTTAAGTTTTCAACCCCTTTAACTTTAATTCTTGGTCAGAATGGTTGTGGGAAAACTACCATTTTGGAGTCCCTCAAATATGCATTAACTAGCGATTTGCCAGCAGGAACTGAAAATGGTCGAGGATTCATCAATGATCCAAAATTATCTAATCATGCTGGGACAAAAGCTAGCATTAAGTTAAAATTTAAAGACTCCAGCAATAACTTTATAACTGTTGCCAAATTTCTGGAAGTAACGACTAAGGCTGGTGGCAAGATAATATTCAAAAGTACAAACCCAGCAATTAGATGGGAGGATGCGGATGGGAACATGCGAGATATTGGAAACAGGTGCGTCGATATAGACATGTATTGCTGTCAGAAGTTGAATGTTTCAAAAGCAATAATAAACAATGTCATATTTTGCCACCAAGAAAATTCCGCCTGGCCTTTAGATGAGCCAAAAAAGCTTAAAGAAAAGTTTGATGACATATTTGGATCTACTGAATATAACAAATGTGTCGAGAAGCTTAGAAAGCTTATTAAGATAAAGTCTGATGACATTAAGCTTTTAAAAGAGCAAGTCCAACAAAAGGAACTGAATAAAAGAAATACTGAAAGATTAAGAGAGGATTTAACAAATAATGAGCTGAAGTTAAAGGCCCTCCAAGAACTAGTTCAAGAGAAACACAATGAAATTCAGCCTCTAGAGGAGAAACTTGAGGAGATAAATATCCTCGTCGAGTCCTTTGTGGCAGTTCAGCAAGAAAAGGCTACTTTAGAGACAAAATTAAAAGGTGACTACTCTGTGTTCTCATTATGTTTCTTATTCCTATGTTTCACATTATAACTGATCTTTTTTTCTGTAATTTTTAGGCATTCAGGAGCAACAAGAAAATTTAAAGGAACATATAGTGAACGAGTTTGAGGGCTCAGATGACGACTTAAATAGTGAGATATTAAACTTCGACGCATTCCAAGATAACATTAATGAAGAAATTGCCAAAAAGGAAAAAATGAAAACTGTTATTGATTTGAAAGTACAAGAAATTAACAAGCTGATTCAAAATCACCAAATGTCCTTTGGGAAGCTGAAAGAAGAAGAAGCTCAGCAGTTGAAGAGATGCGGTGAAATGAAAGACCTCATCGAAAAGACTACTGTCAAATATAAAATCGTTGTTGAAGAAGGCGAAACCTCCAATGAATTTATTTATAAGTTGAAAAATATCAGATCAGGACAAGAATTGCTTTATAAAAATTATCAAAAGGATATGGAAAGAACGGAGGAACTCAAGCAAACAGCCATTAATAATGTTCGAATTCAGTTGGCCTCGGCCGAAGAAACTTTTTCAGTAAATAACAAGCAGATCGCGGATACGAAGGAAAAAATTCGGGATACAAAAACAAAATTGGGTAAATTAGAACGTTATAAGGCCCAGTTGGAAATCATAGACAAAAATGTGGATGAAATGAAGCAACTTTTAGCCAAGCAAGAAGCGGACTTTGACGAAAATCTAGAACTGCAACAATTAGAGGAACTGGACGATGATATTAACAAAAAAGATTCGGAACAAACTAAATTAGATCGCGAATACAAAGTTTTGCATCAGAATTCCATCACCGAGCAAAAGATCGTTGCCGAAAAAGTCGCCGTGGCTGAAAAACAAGCGGAAATCTCAAGTCTAAGGCAAAAACATGAAGAAGATTTCGATCTTCTATTCGGGCAAAACTTCCCGGAAGACAAATACGAATCGGCGGTTTTGCAAATTCAAAAACAACAAGAAGAAACAGTGAGATCGTTATCTAAAGACGTTGCTAATTGCGATAAGAAAATCACCAACCTTGAAGCAACAACGATACACATTAACGATAAGTTGCGACAGCATAGAGAAGAGCTGGATCGCAATAAGACTAAAGTGGAAAACACCTGTAAAGGTAACAATTTTTCGGAATTACTGGAGCGGACGTTTAATAGAAGAGAAAAATTTCAGCGCGAAAAAGGAGCTTTTCGATCCGCTAAAACTTTATTCGAACAGTTCATCAGTGAATTCCAGCAGAATTCTCCCTGTTGTCCCGTTTGTTTGACCGACTTTTCCTCCAACAAATCCGCAGTGCCTGGCGTTATCACCACGCTGAAAGCAAAAATCGAGGATTTGCCTCACAAGATAGTCGAGACTGACTCCAACTTGAAGAGAGAGGAAGAGTTGTATAACAAACTGCAACAACTGAAGCCCGTCAGCGAAATGATAGAAAGGTTAGAAAAGCAAACCATTCCGGAATTGGAAAAAGAATTACACAACGTTAAGGAAAGCCTGGTTGATGCCAAGCTAGAGCTAGCCGCGCTGCAAAATGACTTATTAGAGCCGAAAAATATCGTTGAAAAATGTATAAAAGTGATATCAGACGCGGTTTTGCTCGACCGTCTGGATCAGGAAATTAAAAGAAGTGAACAAGTCAAGGAAACTTTATCAAAGGATTTGGTGAAGGTGTCTTCGAATCGCACTCTAATTGACACCGAAACTGAACTGTCTCGAGTTAAATCTGAACTAGCAAATCTTAGAAGGTTGCACAAGGTCAAACAGACCTCATACAATGAAACAAAGAGGACTATCCAGAGACTGTGCAGTCAAATGCAAACGGGGATGCAGAAGAAGTTGGAAGCCGAGAAGGTGGTTCAAGAACGGCCTTTGCTAGATAAACAAATCTCTGAATATAGAACTATCGTTTCTGAAATGGAGAAAAATCACAAAGACCTACCAGATAAAATATCTGCCTTGAAAAATGAGCTAAGCAGGTTGCTCAGGGAACGTGCAGAAATGGTTGCGAGCAATAAAACAAAGCTAGAAAAGATTCGTGCTGACATCGAAGAGTGCAGGCGCTATATCGATGAAACTGAGAAACTCCGCGATGTTATTGAGCAGTACGAACAACAAGGGAAAAAAGAAGAGCTGGAAAGAATACTTCAAGAACTTGGGAAACGTAAAAATAGCATTTCTAAATTAGACGATTCGACGAAAATTCTGAATGAGGCCATAATGAAAAATAAGGAAGAATTGGCCAGTCAGGAGATTCGGTTGCGGTACCTCAGAGATAACAAGGAACTGCGGGAGAAGAGAGTGGAAAGTGAAGCTTTGCAGAGAAAGTACCAAGAATTGAACAGGAAGACACACAATAATTCCATTATTGAGGAACGCAAGAAAGTGAGGGCTGAAATTGATGTCAAAAACACGGAGATCAACAAGAAGACCGGAGAAATGACTGGTTACCAAGTAAGTATAGATTAAATTCCGCAATATTAAAACATTTCTATGGAAAGTGAATATAGAGTGTCTCAAAGTTTACTTTCAACATGGCGCTATGGAAAAACATTACACGCAACACAAATATCGTTATTAGAAAGTCTGTTATAAGCGGATCTTTGTATATGTGATTGACCAAATTTTGTTTCTAGGAAATAGTAAGAACCAGAAAAGCAGAATTAAACATGAAAGAACACAGAGAGTCGGCGATGGAACACAAGCTGAAGTACTTCGAATTAAAAACTCAAATTTTGGCTGTCGCAGATTTGAGAAAGTACACCGAAGTTCTGGAAAAATCCATTCTGAAATTCCATCAAGAAAGGATGGTTCAAATTAATACGGCGATTAGGGAACTGTGGCGAGACATTTATAAAGGAAACGACATCGACTACGTTGAAATTAAGACTGTGGATGAAGTTAGAGGTAACGCAACTTCACTTATATATTATTACGTATCAAATACACATAAAACCATTGTTACTCGCTATTTTACGCTAGGAGTGACCAAGAGAAGCTACACCTACAGCGTGGTACAAGTCAAAAAAGGAGTCGAACTGGAAATGAGAGGCAGGTGCAGTGCCGGTCAGAGAGTGTTGGCTTGTCTTGTGATCCGTATGGCTTTGGCAGAGACTTTCAGCACCAACTGCGGGATCTTGGCTCTTGATGAACCCACCACCAACTTAGATAGGGACAATATCATGAGCTTAAGCGACGTCCTGTCCAGGATTATCACAATGCGGCAAAAGCAAAAGAATTTCCAGCTGTTAATCATTACTCACGACGAGGAATTTTTGCAGGCTTTAGTCAGGGATCAAAGCATTTCGCGGTATCAGAAGGTTGAAAGAAATGCCGAGGGCTTCTCAGAAATTAAAACGGAAATCATTTGAGTGTACCTACAGTATTAACTAAGACATATTGTTCTTGTTTGTTTAATGCGCGTTCATTTTCCTTATTTAAACTAGATTTAAATAACATTCCCTATGTTGAAGATTAATGAAATAAACAGTTGCTTTGAAAGCTATTTGAATTAATTTCGCATTGGCATTCGTTTTGTACTATGCACGTTGAAACGAAGAGATTATGAAGGGTGCTCGCACACGAGTTTTAGATTTCGATTTTCTATTGAACACAGGACACCCGAAAAAAGCGGACAGGGCTGGAAAAAGCGCTGGACCTGGGTGTTCTTGCAGTACAGGGCGTTTTTACATAATTTTTGGGGGAAGTGCGCACATATGGATATCATTAAAACTTGAATCGTAAAGCTGCGTTCGCTTGATTTGGATCGTTTAAATTCCATTTCTTGCCCTCCATTTGCAAACAGGCAATGCATGTTAGAGAGGAATATATTTGCCCCTAAGAGCATGGAATAATTTTTTCATGCAATTTGCGTGGCAAGTTTTGTGCTTTCCACAAACCAATGTAGTATTTACATACACTTCCGTAAATAACTTGCCTAAGTACTTACCTGATATATCTAAAATAGGATAAAACCCGGAAATATATTACAAACGCCTGAAAATACAGTTAATATTTTGGCGGCAAAAAGTTGTAGAGGGCGTGAATAAGCTCCTGACGGAAATTAAATATAAAAATAAAATAAATAAAAAAAACATGTCACTAGTGTATAATAGATGGCGCCCTGAGCATACCCAACGTTACCCGCAAAACTGATAATTCTATAAACTATAATACGACTTATTTACGCCATTGACTCGGTACAACTTAAAAAAAACTTTATGGATCTTTATTTGATTACCGCAATTACACCGTGTCACCCTCACTAGCAAGCTACACCCTTTGGATCCGGATTCGGATCAAGCAGAGTAGTTCCCGTATTTATGTATGTAGCCTGGTCACAGAGGGCGTTGATTACACTTACACATTGTGGATAAAACCATGTCCCTCCCTCGTCTTCGCTCAGTTCCCCATTTTGCGCCGTTTTCAGTTAAGTTTAACGTCAAAAGGGTTTTGTTATTCATATAATTTTTCAGATTTTCCTTTCGGTATTTCAGTTCGATACCTGGTTTGTGAAACTATTTGTTATTTACAATAGGTAAGAAGCTGTTTGATAAAGACGAGGTTCAATCAAAGTTTTTAAACTTTAATAAATGAAAATTGAAGTTTTTCAAAGTTTTGGTAACTTTACTGACAAGGAAATTTTCATGAAAATAGAGAAATTGACAAGTGTTTTTATTTTTTCGCTTCTATGGATATTATCTTAAAGCTTACCAAGCAAACATTTTAAAACCCTAAGGAGCAAAAACTCATTTGTTGCAGTTGGAGCTTGTGCTATCAAAAACATGTCAGGGATTGATCAGTAACATTTGGCCCTTTTCTTTTAACAATTTTCAAAATATAGCAAGGTGCATTTCTATTGAGGCAAGTCAAAGTCAAAAGTTTGCAATGGGGTACTTGCCAAATCGTGAAGGCTTCGAAATAGCAAATGATCTTAATTTGTGCTGGTGACCCACTGCGGCACTAAAAAACTGCAAATAGAGACCAGAAACGTAAATGCTACTTGTGGAAAACACTTGGAATGATGGGAAATATTCATCTATTATTAAATATCCAAAAACTACGCCTGAGTTACTTTGCGGTGCGACATTGAAGTATTTCAGGAGGGCATAAGAAATATTTTTACGCTGTAAAAAAAACTTCTTGTGCTTTATTTGAATGCAACACAGCAACGAATCACCATACAATCAACAAATGAAAGATCAAAATTCTTCAAGTTTTCATATGAAATTTAAACTTACCAGTTCTATGTTATCTGGCACTAAAACCCGACTAAAATCCAGTTTTTTTCAGTTAGGTCCTAAAAATAGTTTTAGGAATGGAATTTCAGGCGAGGAAAAAACAGAGAATTCTTGCTCAAAGTACCCCCGTTTCTAGTACTGCTAATAGAGCAGGAGAAACCCCTTCACTTTCCGTCGTTCTAACCAATTCATCAAAATACCAATCTCTAGCGGATTACTTCTCAGATAAAGAACATTCTTTTTTGGATAGTCTAAATGACCTTAGCAGTAGACTTAATGGTAGTGAATCACGGATGAATTCTTTAGATGAACCTGGTAAGTACAAATATATTAGTGGAAAAATACCAAGGGAGTCCCGTAAGGTCAAAGTTCAAATAGGCACCTGTAAAGAGACATATCTAGAGAACGCTAACTCTTCAAGAATCTCTAAATAATATAAATATGATAATTGACAAACAGTCAAATCATTATAAATTACATTTTGCAGGTGAACCACCGGATTACGATGATTTCCTGAAATCATGCAAACAAATTAGAAATCAGGGAAAGATATGGGAGCGATACAAGCCTAAAAGAGAGAATCAGGAGGGTTCATTATATGCTCAAACTATAACTAACCCGAAGGAAGTCGATGTAATTCGTAGTTCGATCTACGTAACAATAAAATGAAAAACTCAAACTTTATTGAGGTTTTTTTTAAGGTTCTCGCTGAATGGTTTGCTGGGTACGCCAAAGAAAAGCCTGAGACTTCAGGCCTTTATCATATATTTCAGTTTTTCTTCGATTGCGCGTCGTTTCAAAAATTTAATTTACAAAAATATTTTTCCTCTACGCCGGACGTTATGCGAATTGTGAGGACTGTTAACAGTCCTTCCGTAATCAACACAGCAACAGTAAGTTACTTTTTATTCTTTAGTTTTGGATCTAAAAACAACTCTACAATAAAACACTTTATTTCAGGATTATCGCAAATATTTGTTTGAGGAGAAATCCAAGTTGGCCAAAATTTACCAGTACAGTATTTTTAATTTTTTACAAACATTCCTAATCGAAGCCCATCAGCAACAAATTCTTAACAGTCCTGTAATAAAGCATTTCCTGGTCCTTTTGCGCGATATGTGTAGTTTTGCCAGTAGCAGACCATTATTACACACGGCCTGTTTATTTGGTAACACGCCTTTATTAGCTGCGAAGCAATTTATTTACTTTATAATAAAATTGATTTTAGTGCTCAAAATTGTGACATCACTATGTATTATAAAAGAGAGACAAGCAAAGTCTGTTAATGCTTCAGATGTAGATGGTTACCTCAATGTGCTGTATTTCTGTTTTACAAAAATATGGTTTGTAGCCTTTAAGATCGTTTCGTAAAATGTCGTTTTTATTGTGAGTTTTTAGTGGTATTGCTGACAAGAGTGTTTTTAAACTCAAGGAGGCATGTCTTTATGAATTAAAGATTTGGATCGGCATGTTTCCAGCCCTATTTCTAGATGATTTTCATTGTTCCCAAGTTATAAGGCATTTGATTATAGATGAGGTATTAAGAACTACTTAAGAAAATTTCAAAAATGAACTACTAAGAATTTTTTAGTCTCCTAACGTTCGAATAGCTGCACTGAATGTCCTACTGCCGATTGCCGAAGATGCTCACTGCAGGGAGCATTTAAGGAAAAGCGGTCTTCAAGCTTTATGTGTGCAAGTCTGGAAAAGAGTTCAAGATGTAGATACGAGAGTGGTCCTTTTAGCTATTAGGGTGTTCAATAACCTTGCTATACAGTGAGTCTGAAAGTTATTTTGAGTCACCTCTTATTTGTATATATAAAACCGATAATACCGTTTGAATATCCGGAATTCCCTGCTAATTTTGAATTGCCTTGTATAGTTAAAGTATCAGCAAATATTAGCCTGTCTATATCCACAATACTTTTATATGAACAATTTTTTTAGAACAATATTCGTTTACGATTCAGGGAGGGGGTCACTCGTCTTACTCGTATAACTCTTTATATATTATAAATTTCAGCCACAGGGATTACATTCCCCAAAAGGACCTGTTTGAGAACCTGCTTAAAGTAACCTGTCACAAAGATTTCCGAATTGGTTCTGCAGCTGGGAAATGTTTGATGAACATTTTGCAAAGTAGCGCAATACACCCCAAAAGCTTATTGATACAACTATGTAAATTGGCATTTTCTTTTGTAAGGGATTTCATTAATTAAAAAATACATATTGTTGTATATTTTTTTTCAGCCAAATTTTCCAATTTTGGTGGAATCTTGCTTTGACCATCATGATCTTTTCCAAAATTGGAGCGTCTGTTTCGGGATAATGAACACTAACAATCCTGATTTTAAAGTTATTGAAGTTTTAAGTTCACTGGTGTTAGAATGTGTATTTTTGAGTTTAACCGGCAAAGGATCTATAGTGCGCCCGTTTTCAGACGTTTCAGGTGAGTTTTACATGTCACGTAGTTGGTAGACTACTAAAAAACATCCTACGTATCAGGTTTTTAAATTTTCGTCGTATATTTAGAAGAATCTTTCTGGAAAATTAAATGAAATAGAACAAGTTTACATATTTATGTGTGACTCGCCATGTTATCCCAATAGGTTCTACAATTTAATTTTGATTTTAGAGAGGAGAGTGGAACGTGAACGCCACGAGGCTCTAGCCAGACATATTTATCCCCAATTGAAGCAGCTGATCGTGATTTACAGGAAATACGAGACCATAATAAGAAACATTTTCTCAATGCTACCCTTGATTAACCCCGAGTATCTAACTACAAAACAGTGCGAGGTATTCGCGCAAATAGATGTTTGTTGCTTAAATGTAACATACAAAACTAAACGATTTTTCTTTCAGACTTGCAGTGAAGTAATCAAACAGATCTCCACATTCCTTAAAGGTTGGACCGAAACGAAAACTTTAACTGTCGTCATGGACTATTTCATCTACGTGAACGATAAGATCCCGAGCGTTGATCAAAACATTAAAAATAAATGTATGGGAGAGGTGAAATCTTATATCTCCATAGAGTTGCAGAAGTCTTTCTTCAGCAAAAATAACCAAACGTTGCTGATGAGTCGAAAAACGGCTGTAGTTTTCGGTAAAGTCGATCTAAACAATCATATTTCATGGGCAAAACTGCTTGGTGCTACGACCGTCCTCGAGTCAGACGTGGAGGTATCTATGCTATTTATGTAGCTACCTGCAGTCACGAAAAATACATTTCCAAATACAGGGTGTCCCAGAAATAACAGAACGATACGATAATAAAACTCGTACAAAGCAACATCTTTTTTAAGTAAGTTTTTTGCATGAAAGGTGTACAGTGGCTCAAAGTAAAAATGATACTCCTGTATTGAAATCACTAGTTATTAATAAATTTTCATTTACTTAACGATAATCTAGGATACAAATTTTAGAAAATGTTATGCTACATCTCTTCTACAATATCCAAAATAAAAAAAATAAAATCTTACAAAGGAAGGAAAGAAATTAAGTTCTATTAGCTTTCAAAACGAATCTCAAAATTAAAATGATATATATCAATTTTATGATTAGAGTTTCCACGGGCTTCCCCACAAACTAACACCATATCAATGCACTCATTATTCGTGAAACGTAAAATTTCTCAACAGTTTCAAACTCGAACATCACAACAGAAATGACACGTATCAATCACAAACAATACGAGTCTCGTTGTACATCTAGTATGAATTATGATTAACAAATAACTTACGATAAACGTAAAAAACGAATAATGGATAATAAAACGTCCGCAAAATTTCGATTTTTTAAATTCACTGGCGTTTCCATGGAGCGGTTTTAATAAGTAAAAAATGTCGACAATAAATGTTAATTAAAAAAAGACTTATTTGATACAAATTGTTGCTTTCGACGAGTTCTGCCACTTGGTCAAATTACGGCATTCGTTTCTGAACCACCCTCTATGCGGGGCAGATATTTGGGCAAGAGATGTTGCTCAAATTAGTAATCCCCATTGAAGTGGCCCATAACCTGATAGCTCAATTAAAAAATATAAACAAAAACTCCCTTTCTTTTAGTGCATGGAAAATATTCTGACCGCCTGTCACTGGAGCTTGGTATGGAAAATCAGAACAATAAGGTCCAGTGCTACTCTTGCGGATCCCGACCAACGACTCGAAGGCTCAGATTTGACCAGAGAAATCAAAAAGACTTTTGGTATGCTGAAACAGTTTTACTCGGAGTGTTCCGGGGTCATGCGTTCCAAAATCAAGAATGCAATGTTCGTTGTAAGTCGCTTCGGCTTAATGTTCAGTCGTTCGAGTGTTGGGGTTTTTCTATTTTAAGGACCTACTCAAGCGAGGGTCTCGTTAGAACTTGCTTTCTTGCTATGTTAGTAGGATTCTGAGAAATTTTGCTTTTGAAATGATTAATGTTCGAGAGTAACGCTCTCACAGATCGCAACCACGAGACCCTGACAAGTCTCCAAAATCCCTGGCACCCGAAGACAGTCGATATGTTACATGTACAGGGCGCTTTTTTGATGTGCTTGTTATCGCTATTTCCAAAACGGTTGGAGCAAAAACATAGGCTAAATTAGACCAAAGTGGCCCCTGGTAAAGCTGATTAAGGAAACCGCTACAAGGTTGCTATATTTTCAGTGGGTTCCTAAATGTTTGGAAAAATATGAAAATGACCTAAAACTTTAATGCCATCTTTTCGGAAATTGCAACGGTAGGCACACCAAAAGGAAAACCTGTATTTTAAGACGAAACTATAAAACTAGACATAATTAAAATTACAATTTAATAAAGTTCGTTAATAATTCTTTCTTGTGATGTCCAGTCTCACCCTGTTCGTATGGGAATACTATTAAAAATTGCTCTGGAATATCGTCTTACTGTGGACTTTTCAGGGTTTCGACCGGATTTGCGAATCGTCCCTAAGTTTTTGCTCAGAGCTAGAAAACTTTAGCGAGGAATTGGACACGTTAAAGCCCAGCTATAAAAACAATCTATTACTGGTTCCAGAAATAATTCAAATTCTGGAGATAAGCGCGCAATTTAAGGATTCTATTTCAGGTAAGTATTACGTAGGGGTTCCGTTATTATTTCTTAAAGGTATATGTTCATAGTTGCCCGCTTTCGTAAGTACATATTCCAGATTTTTCATATGGCCAGTATGGGGATCATTCCAATGGAATGTATGTCGACCATTTTCAAGTTATTCAATTCGGTAAGCTTTAACCACTTGACCTATGGCAAATTTGATTCTAGCCACTAGTAATTACCCCTTATCGTGTGGTCTTAATGTCACGGAGGATAATAAATGATTTTCAGCGTTATGAAGAGTATGGCCAAATAATTGAAGCGGTCCTATTAAAGATTCAGTCTTTAAGTGAAAACTGGTTGGCGCATCTGATCATAGATACATTGGCTAAAGTGCATCTCAATATACGGGAAAAAACAGGTGATGAAGACCTTAAAAGCGAGGACGTCAGAACCCTGTTGGTAAGCAGTAAAGTTTTATTGAGATGCTAGTTGCTTTTTGTGGAAAGTTTGGAGGGTAAAAAATTACCATAATAACAATCTAACCGAAATATCATTTTTAAGGCTTTGGCTGAGAGATTTCACCAAACCAAGAAATTAATCTCTGTGAAAATCGCCTTAAAAATATTGACGTTAGCCGTGAGTTATGCGATATCACACAGACGCTACGATTTCCTACTTTACGTTAGAGCCTTTAGTTCGCACCTTAAGAATTCTCCGAAGGAAATCGATAGCATGTAAGTTAGCGCCCAACAAAATACGTGGTGCACTGCACTTACAAGTGACTTTGAAATTGCAGTTTAAAAATTCTGCAACAGATGCTCTCCAATGAGGATAAAAACGACCCTTCTGTGTTGAATTTTATAAAATCCTTGAATACGGGTAAAAGGAATTTGAAGAAAAAAAAATCTGTTACTGGTAAGCGACAAGTTTCAAGTGAGTAATATGTAGGTGTACCATCTACTAAGAAACTCTTTCCTTTGTGATTTTTCAAAATTTTGAAAACTAAAGGAAGATTTGACAGTTATAGACAATAATTTGTTTTTCGATTTGGGTGACATTCCTCACCAATTTTGAAGTACAACCCGAGGGCAAAGTCAAAGTTTAGTCAAGTTCATAAGTAAAAAAATTTCACATATGACGCAGAGTTTATGGGGCACACTGTATATTGTTATTTGGTTCTATGGGGCTCTCCTTTCTGATTTAAATAATGTTTACTCTTTAAGAATAATTGGTTAGACATATAATAGACTGTATATGGAACATCAGAATTGTTTCTCTAATTTATTATTCTTAAGGAACATTTTTGATTTACTAAATCAGGGTCACTCTATTGTTGTATAGGCCCTAAGCTGAAAACCAATAATCCGCCACAAAAAAGCCGAACTCTTAAAAGAAAAGTCACTAAACCGGTCCGCAGAAAGACTTATTCCACCCAATCGACCACTGAAAGTGAGCTAAATATATCGATCCACGACACTTCTACCGGTGACGATAGCGAAATGCAACGATAAAACGTGAATGAGTCAGTTTTAGACTTTTTTTAATTTGCGGTATTTTTGTTACTTTTTCGACAATTAATATTATCGCTTGAAGAATTTATTATTTGAGTTATATAGAATCCAGGAGCTTAAGTTTAGCAAAAGACGATTGTTTGGTTTTATCGATAGATGCAATTACTGTGTAATTGTGGAAAAATAAAATAGACGTTGTTGATCAATCGGTGTTATAAATTATTGCATAAATTCAATAAAAGTGAGGGGAAAATGAGAATCGGATCAAAACTACCGTGGTGCCAGTGTTCTTTGTACTGGCTGAAGTTCGTGCCAGCGCGAGGTCGTCGTCGAACCCCCGCTGGATTCTGCAGTGGACCATTCAGTAACGTTTTTATGAGATGACGATGTTCTTATGATGAAATTGATTAAAAAAATTATGCAATTCTTACATTTTCAGATCTCAGAAATTCCTCGCAAATTCCCACACCCCCATTGGATTTATTACTGACAAATTTTATTGAATTTCTTTACATATAGATTCAACTAATTTGTACTTCTGGATCTTTCCTGACGTGGTCTTCGGAAAGTCCTTAACTATTTTCAGTTTAGACGGTATCTTAAAATGAGCAATGTGTCCTTTGCAGTATGACTTAACGTCGTCCAGCGTCAATGATTCGTTGGGTTGAATTCGAACGCAGGCACATACCTCTTCACCTAACCTTTCGTGAGGTATTCCCACCACCTGAAAAGTTCGGGAAACTGTATTTCGCAGACACGATCCTGAAACCATTTCCCGTTGGATTTTTTAATAACTTTCAACATGAAGATTTTAACTATCAGGGTGGGTGTCTACAAGATTTTGTTAACATGAAAAGACTATTGTCTTTACTGGGGCACCGATGAAATACGGGTTCACTCCATTCTTACTCACGTGAGTCTCTAAGACTGACGGATGGCTGTTTAAATAATCCTCAATTTCTGCTGGAAAGATGTTCTCTCCACCTCTGATGATCATTTCCTTCAGTCTACCGACAACTTTACCGTAGCCATTGTCATCTATAACAAACTGGTCCCTGGAAATCACCAGTGCCCTTATAGCTGGTCTGTTTGATCGAAGACGAAGGCAAATAAATAGTGTTCTGTTTCGTAAAATTACCCAGTTCTCAACCATTTGTCTGGTCCGACAAGTGCCCTCGTCTTCTCCTCGTCTTTCCAATATCCCAGTGTGGTCGAATAACCTCTAATGCATAACTCTCCAGGGGTGCCTCGAGGGACTATTCTACCCTAAAATTTGTTATAACAAAATTATTAACTTAGGGAGAAGTTAATAAAGGGGAGAACCACACACTTCTGCATCAATAACTTTGACTTCTAAATGATCTCCTACATATCCTACGGTGGAAGTCGACTGATATTCGTTATCATCATACAGCGATTGGAAAGCCACTGCTGTTACTTCTGTTAAACCATATACAGACTGAAATCAATCATAATTCATCAAACTTGGTGTGGGTGAAGTTATCGTGGCTACTCGTCTCACACCAACCTTAACTTTCTTAAGATGGAGGACTTCTTTCATCTCTTTAAACAAGTGTGGTGAGCAGCACGCTCCACCAGTAACTGCTATTTCTGGGTTAATGCTCTCTCTTCTCGATTTTTGTCTATTAACCAAATCTACGTACATGGTAGGAGTTCCGATGATAACAGTGCATCTGTGTAGGTACGTGTGATATACACGTGTATATTTGATTAAGACAAAATTTCATTAAGTCTATTGGCGAGGAGAAGATTGCAGTGTCGGTTTTGAGACCGCTTCTTCGCATTTACTCACTTTTCATCTCTGATGGCATCCAAAGCCTTATCAGCATCGTATCCTGTAGACGGAATCACCAGAGAAGCAGCGTGATTCAAGGCACTGACCAAAGTGATGACGGTGCCAATCCCATGGAAGAACGGTGCCATAAGGCACACTGTATGATGCTTCTGATCTAGTTCATTTCTTTTTCCGATAAAGTACGCATTGTTGACTATTTGAAAATGGCTTTCCATTGGAGATTTCGGAGCTCCAGTGGTGCCCTAAGATTAGTGAAGAAGCGTTCGAAGGAGGGTTGCTTCGAAAAGGGGCACTTATGTTAACATGTCGGGACTTACAGAGGTAAACTGCAAGTGGCCTAAGTCATCTGGGTCAATGTGGCTTTGGATTTTGCTTATTTCTCTAACAGCATTTTCAGGTGCGAGGTTCAAGATATCGTTGAAGCAAAAGGTACCTCTGAAATCGAAGTTAAGTTGTCTTAAGAGTGTGAAGAGTTTGGTGGAATTTCGTCAAAACGAGACGCTCTCCAACCGTAGTAGTGAGTGAATCCCCTACCTCTGATCACTACTGTCTTGACCGGTCATAATAACGCTGCTAAGCGATGGCATTGCTGCACAGGTAAGTTTCCCAGGTGAGCAGCTAGCAATTTCTGGTGAAATTTGAGTCAAGTTGCTGTAATAGTCATGGTTCCTAGTTTTACTCATACACACTAGAGCTTTAACACCTACTGCATTAATGCACGACTGTAGCTCTTGCGGCTGGTAAGCTGGATTAATGTTTACCTTAAGGTGAAACCTTGCATTAAAGCGCAATAAGTTGCTTCTCTCAGCTACTATGCTCCACTACTAAGAAAAAAATTTGCGTCTTTCTTACCAATACAAATCCTCCCCGAGCCACCCCCATGTGAGTAATGTACCATTCAGAGATGTTCTGCGCCCAAATCCCCACGCGGTCGCCCTTTCGTAGACCTAAACCGTAAAAGGCGGCGGCCAATCTATCGGCCCTCTGTAGAACTTCCTTGAAAGTGAATCTTTGATTTTGTGATGGGGAAATAATTGCCGAACGGTCTCCATGTTTTTGCGCAGCTTGCTCAAGTAGTTTTCCTATGGTTAGAGGACGTAATGGCTCTGTGCCTGGGTTGTGGATGTAGCTTAAGGTTGTGCAGGTCCTTCCTCTGTAATAAGCAGAGAGGAATGAATATATTAGTGTTGCAGCAGGTACAACCGCGATGAGTTATAAATGAGAAAGTAAAATCGAAATCTCAACTGAAAAGTGAGTGTCACTTCAACTTTGAGAAGCGTGTGGCTCTGACGCGGGGTACTTTCTAAGGTCGCATAAGGAGTAACTACGATGACTTTTTGCCGAAATATCACCATCTAAAACAATTTACATGCACCAAGGAACACCCCTTACTGCCGTCCGCTGCAAACACAAGATATTCCCAGTACATCTTCAGCCTAGAACCTCCCAGGGGGGTCTTCCTAGACTTATACCAAGCCGTCTCCGTAAGCGGACACATGGACCGGCTGTATACAAAAAAAAATATGGCGTTATATTTCTGTTTTTGACTGTGTGGAGGGTGTACACTTCGTATGGGGGAAAGGGGAAGGGGCTCAGTGTGGCGCTGCTTTCTCCTAGATTTACGGATGCTGAGTATGTGCCCCACTGATTTTCCTTAGATGCGGGGAAATCTCAAACTGACAATCTGGTCCTCTTAACAATATTTGCTGGAATACCCGAATTAACTCGAGCAAGTGAAGAAAGAACGTACCTACGCGGAGACTGAGCTAACTCGGACTTAAGTGGCGGACATTTTTTCTGGAACTGATCTGTCAACGTCAGATGAATAATTGATGACGTCGTCCTCTACATAACCCCTAGAGACAGGGCCAGCCTCAGCAACTTTGACGCCTTGAGAGAAATTTTAAACCATCCCCCCCTCGCCAAAATGATCAATCCATAAGACCGGTACTGCTCACACACACATATCAGTTAGTTAATGCAGTCAGGAGTTCTTAGCTAGGGAAACTTACTTTAACAGACACAAACAGTGTTTTGGATTCAATTTAATCATTTCGCTGTTCAGTTAACGCAATATGACCTGATAATGTCGACACTGTCACCATAAATTTCTTATCGAATCCCTTGCAATAATATTTAAATAGATGAAACTATTTAGATAAGACGGTCTAGCGGTCGAAAACAAAAATAATTTTTTCCCACTAATTAATATCAAAATCTAAAATGTTTGCTGACGCAGACGGACTAATCAGAATTAAGCGAATTTGAATAATACTCGAGTTACGGAACTTTATTGTCAACGTTTTGCGCAAATGGCGATTGCAAATTCCAGGTACTTTGGACCTTTAACGGGCCCGGTCAAGCGAGCCCTTGTGGCTGGAACAGTGACCCCACACTGCCTGAATTATATATATCCAGCTCGAAATAATACGATGGATAAACATTCAATATCCAGCGTTAATGTAACGCCCACAAGCTGTCCCTCGAATACGAAATATGAATTAATTGTAATACATGAATGAAATAAAAGCCTCGGGAGGATATTTTTTCAACCTTATTCGTGGTTTTCCGCAGGTCTCGACCTACAGGAATCAGGAATTTTCCTCGCATGTGATGCTAAAATAACGCCCACGTCACGGATCCCGTCAGTTCATTTAACTGCCGTTCATGAAATGAAATACGTGGAAAACCCTTGAATCAGCGACGGAGCTGAATGTGGGCGGCGTAGGGTTAGCTATGCACAAGTGACGTCATGACCCTGGAGACAGGACCGTATTTGAAAATGAGTGGGCAGAGCCCCGATGGGCCAGGTATTAAAAAAATATGTGGTTGCTTTGCTGGCACTTTTTGTCATCGTCTCTGGGCCCTAATTCCCCCCAGTGTTTCGAAATTAGGGCTCAGGCAATAACAATAATGATTCATTCACGTCTAAATCCTGCTTACGTCGTTAGGCAGGTGAATTGAATGTTTTTTATACAGGACGACTAAAAATTCATTGCCTGACATTCAGGGACGAACATTGAGGTCAGAATAAAACTTTTTTTCTATGAACGAGGGCCCGCAAATGCTTAGTTTTCGATATACAGGGTGTTGAGGTGTTGTCATTATCAAAATTCACAGTAGTTTGTGACGGCGCAGTTTGAAATTCTCGGCGTTTTCCGTAAAAATTTTGGACAATCTGGCTTAGACGAAAGTTAGTACATTTCGTCTCTTTTTTTTTGTTAAGTTTTAAAGTTGTTTCGACAATATTTTTGTAAAGTTTGAATAAATTCGAGTATTTTTTTGCAAACGTCGATTTTCTGCCTGCATCGTTTCTGGGAACTTTGATAATGACAATACTTGAACGTCCAGTTTACGGAAAACTAAGCGTTTGCGCGGCCACGTTTAGGGCAAAGAATGTCTTACTTTAATCTCGAAAATGCGCCTTAAATGGTACTAAATTTCAATTCGCCCTGTACCGTCCAACGGTACCACAGACCATACGACACCCCAGGACGCCTTGGTCGCTTTTAATTACACACATCGTCTTGCTGAGTCCAACGCGGAAGCTGGCCGAAAACCTCCTTTGTTGAAGATATCAACAGACTCCCAGAAACTTTTCCTTGATGCCTGCTTAGTAGTTCAGTTGCATCGTAACCCTTGGAGGCATTAGGAAATCTCCTAGCTGCGGCCCTGCTCCGACGCCGACGTCTGGTTGCGCGGGGCAACGCTGTCGGCGTCGTCATACTCGCGACTCGTATTTTTAGACTGGAGAGCCACAATATTCCGCCACATCATGGCATCTCGATAGTTTTAGTGAATTATCTTATTTTTCTAATTGTAGTGTAATTCCAATTTTTTTTAATACCGAATCAGAAATGTCTCATCAACGTTTCGATAGTTTTTAGTCAGTTATGTCAAGCGAAAGCGTTTCCCGTTGTGTTCAACACATACCTCTATTTTCCTCTAAAAATAAGCCCAATTGTGCGATTTTTCTATTAAGCGTGCTACATTTATAGCTCCAGCCGTATTTATAACGTAAGTTAAAAATAGTCTCTGAATAAGTTTAACTTCATGGCGAATTAAAAATGCATTAGTTGTTCTTTAACAGCCACAGAAAAATAGCCCGAATGATTTGTTACTTCGATGCACCAGACGCGCGTTTGCGACATTTGCGCCTAACACGGAACTTTAAAACGCTTCTCACCGGTTATTTTAAGCTTTAATCATGAACTGTTACTCGCTGACCTAAACACTGTCCCAGCAGGAACCCCTGCCGGTTGCGGACCAACGCGACCCCTCCAGGGGCAAATGAATTAATCGGGTCGCTTAGCATTTCCCTCCCCGTTCCAGTGCCATAAGACAAGTTTGATTTTTTTTCAAAATAGCCTTACGTCTCACCTTAGGCCGCCCCTGTCATGGCCCTTGTAATGCTGCCCTCCGACCTCCCGTGGTGGGATTCGGTGAAAAAGCAGCTGAAGAAGATAGCTCAAACCAAAGACACTGTGGAAATGGTCCAGGCGATGCAAAGGATTTATGAAATGTGCAAGTAAGTCTTCCTATAGTCAGGGCCGGCTTCGGCAATTCCGGTATTTAACAGTCGCCGCCTGGGGTCGTCATGTTTCGAAATGTCGAAAAGAACCGAGATACGCGCGTACGAAAGAAAAATTCTACATAAATAATTTTTTAGTGGAGAGATCGCAGTGGGCCAACGGGACGGCCGGCGAGATCGCCAGACTTAATTCCATGTGATTTTTATATGGGGGGTTATATGGCGAATTCTGTGCTTGGGACTGAAACTGACACAGTGGCAGCTCAATAGCGACAGCTTCGAACACTATTTGAAGCCAGTGTCGGAGTGTGTAATAATAACTAAAAGTTTTGTTATTTATTCAAACTTTCATAGGTCCATATTTCGGTTATTTTCCGGGTTTAAAAAACGTGTTACGGCTTTGCTCAGTTTTTCGAAATCTACGTCGTGTTAAAAGGAAAACTCCTATTGCTAATCATAATTTTTTTAGCGTAAGCTTAGATCCGGAAGACGACACAGTAGACCCTGACCACTTCCTGGGACTCCTATATTTCCTACACAAAGACATGAGTTGCGAAGAGAGGGGTAACTTCTTGAACAAAACACTGCCTAACATAGTAAGAAGAGCGCTTATGATAAAGGAATTAAGGCCTAGAAGTGGAATACACTTCAGTCTACAACAACAAGGTAAACACACGCAGCTTCCTCTCTTTCACGTGCCCTCAGCAACTTCTTTTCATCAGCTGATAGGAATGAAGTCGACTATTCACTGGCAGCCTCATTGCTGGCAAACGCCTTCTTCTCGACGTTCCCCAAGAGAACGGAAAAGACCCACCCAACGCTGCAAAACTTCAATTTTGCAAATCTCTTTAAAACTCTGCAGAGCAGCAATGCCCAAAAGGCAAAGCTGCGCAGCATTTTACACTACTTCGATTGGCTGGAGGAGGGCGACAACAGCTCTGGATGTTTGAGAGTGTTCAGGCAGGTCAGCAATTGCTCGCTTAATAGCCAGAAATGGTTGCTGTAATGTCCAGGTTTGCCTCAGGTTATGAGTAGCAAAGAATGGTTGACCATAGACGATTGGTTGGAATGCAGTTTGCACTTGTGTCCCCTGCACATAAAGCATGAGGGCAGACTGGAAAGATCGGATGTCGATCATTTACAAATCTGTTTCTCCAGCGCCAAAATAGGTGGGAACGTTTTAGGAAATAGCTGTACTCAGGTAAGGCTCATCTCAATACTCTTAGTTGTGAGGGAAGTGTTGAGGGCATTTCCAAAACAACCAACAGAAAGTTAAACAAAACGGCTCTACACGTTTCCGGGCGTTTGTGCATAACGTAGGTACAGGACAGGGCCGGCCTTAGCAAGCCTGGCGCCCCCTTACACATACCACCAATCTTGCCCAAACTGTGAAAGTCTTAATCTGACAATGTTTTAGGAATCAATATCTCTAGCAACAATGCCAGAATTGTTGACTTTACTGTTAAACGTGGAAGCCCTGGAAGATAACGAGGTGATGATGATAGAGGGAGTGAGGCATATAGCGAGGATTGCGGATCCAAAGCAAAAAGCTACATTGGAGAAACTGGATGAAGCCAGAAAAGTCAGTAAAGACCGAAGATAGTGAATGTTTAGCAAAAATTCAAACAAAATATAGGGGTGCAAATAAGCTACATACAAGGTGTCTCCGAAAAGGTGGTGCCCCCAGTCAAATATGAGCCGTTTCGGCTCCAGGGTCGTTTTTATTCAAAAGAATTTGATATTCAACTTAAACGGATAGAATAAAACTTAACAGAAAAACCCGGCTTTTGCAAGACGTAATTCCTGAGCTAATGGATGACACGAATGTTCCTATGGAGATGCCGGATAGCGCGTGGTTCGAACTCATCGGTGCACCTGCACATGTGACCAGCCGTGTGCAGGACCTACAACTCCTTGGGCGATGGATAGGGAGAGACGGATCTATTGGGTGGGCAGCGCGAAGACCCGATTTAAGGCCGTTAGATTTGTTGCTCTGGAGTTACATCACAACGTTGGTATATTAAACTCCTGCAGCCGTCGGAGAGGGGCTGTTGGGAAGAGCGGCAGATTCTCTTTTCGTGAAGCAAAATGCGCACCTCTTACATCGGGTGCACGATATAACGATTTAAAGAGAAAATTTATGTAATCAGGTTAGGGGTCGTCATTTTGAAAATTTATATTTTTTTGCATTCTCTTTAATAAGAATTAAATAAACATCCAAATCGTTGGACGTCACCGCAGCAACATTGCGTTCTTGAACAAAAGTGACCCTGAAGCCAAGAAGAGTCTTTTCTGATTAGGGATTCTGTGCAAAAATCGTTCATCGCGGTGTTCCTCATAACCTCCGTAAGTTTGGCGCAACCTTTCCGGAGCACCCTGCATGGTCCTCTATTGGCCTGGGTTTTGATAATTCTAGAAAGCAAATTTACACGTCTAATTCTCCTGTTCTTCCAGATTAGCATATGCTGCATTGATGCAGACGATTATACAAGGCTCCCTATAGGACAATATGAAGAAGACAATATACTTAGGGAATTGAATAAATGCCTGTTAGGTTTCCAACAAAAAACCAATAACTTTAATGATAAAGACGTATCAAATATCAGCACCTCCTATACCTACAGTCAACGACACAGGAGACTTTCTCCCATTGGAGAGTCAATGGGCTCGAATCAGTCCGAGGGCAATAATTCCAATGTGCCGCTTATTACTCAACAATCATGTAGGTAAGAAAAATTATGAATCCGCCCCTCAGCAAAACTAACAAATTCTCTAATATCATGTTAAGGGGCTGCTAATTTCTTGAGTGTATGTTTCAGTACCACGAGAACAGATTCTTTAATATCACAAAATAGTGGTAACAACAACACCACCAACAAGCTGAAAGTCAGGCTGGAGATGGAGAAAAACATGATAAACAGAAGTCCTAGTGGTGACAATTTAGTGAACAATAGAAAGGGACGATTCATAGTTTTGGGGTCGTCGGGAGAATGTCTCCCGATCACCAGGTACCCCCCGAAGGCAGCCAAAAATGGGTCGAGTTCCAGTTCGAGCGATTGCGATTTTTTAAGTGCCAAAAGCAGCTTGGAAGACGGTAAGTCAGAAGATCGCCCGCCCAAATTACCAACTGCCCTGATTGATCGGTGCAATTCGAAAGATCCATTCCTATAGAGTTTTCTTGACGATTTCAGAAAGCGAAGATGAGAATTTCCACAAGAGATACAGCATAGATTTAGAAACGCCTGAAAGACGACATACCTTTGCTCAGAGACTGCGTGAGGCACTAAACAAGGAGGAGGCAGCTCAGCTACCTTCAAGCTCTAGTGAAGAGTCTAGTTACGCAGTTGGAATTTCTATTACTGGCTCAGGTGTAGCTGACTGTGATATAAAGTAAGGACGATCATAGGTTTAAGTTCCCAATTCGCAATGGGGGATTCGATAGCAGCTAAGCTATCTCAGATATCGCCTTATAAGTGAAGTCACTCTTAAGGGTACAACCTCCACCTATGTATATTTTTGTAAATTTTTTAGGCAGTTTTGGAAAGTATATATATTCTGTTTCAAGGCGACATTGTATTACAGGGTGAGACGTGGCGGCTCAACGGGTTTTGCCCTTCAAGAAGACTCATTAGACGAAGACTTTCTTCAAAACTCACTTACTAAAGAGAGGATGTGGATTGATAAATTTAAGACGAAACATAAAGCGTTAAGTAAAAAGGAGTCGAACAAGTCTTCGGAATATAGTTTTAGCACGGAGTACAGGTAATAAAATGAAACTGTACATACAGAGATTTGCTTTACTTGCTATGAGATTCATAGTGTCACGGAGGATGTCTCCTTTTGTCTATAAAACTGTTCGTTATTGGAGTGCAGTAATCGTACGAAATATGCCAATTTCTTTCCAGTTCAGAACTTGAAGAGGTATATGAGCAATTCTCACATTGGCTGGAAAACCCCATTTTGGAAACTGAAAAGGGCACCAAAAGAGAGTTGGATAACAGGGATCTGGCAGTGGTCAGATTTGCAGGGTCTTTGCTGAAAAGAACTCTAAGCGAATCCTTTGCTGGTTAGAACTTTTAATGGTGTGAATATAAACTATTGCTTTATTTATGCGTTCAGTCTACATTTATATTCTACAGTATTAAGTTTACGAGGTATTTAAAAAAAAGTAAATTTTGTTCACCAATTTGTACAGATAGGGACCCATTTTTTTTTGTTTCAAGCTGAAAGTTATTATGTTGCCAGGTCGAATGTATAAATTCGATGTTGAATACTATAGAAAAAAAGAGATATTGGGCCGATCCCAGGGGCTTCAACTGCGCTACGAATACAACGAGGTCGTGCGAAGCCGGCGCTAAAGCCTAATCCAACCTCAAGTTTATAAATTCGGCTTCAGTTGCTTGTTGTCTAAAATTTCCTCGATTTGAAGAATTCTTCAGTTTCTACTTTATGTTTTTAGGTGTCCCAGTTCCTTTGACTGAAGGTTGTGATGCCGCCTCTGACAATGTAGGAAATTTCACAACAAAGAAAAACAAACTCGTTTTAAGTGCCAAGTCTTTAAGCTTAGAACTGGCCCGTCAGAAGCATCGCCTTGCTGCGCAGCTAGTAAGTATTTCGCTACCTGAACGAATAGATATGATAGTGCATACAACAAGGCTTATAACAGTATCGCCAAATGCATATAGTATCTATAGCAAATATTACGTATACACTATCTTTATTTAAGCAATACTGTTTGAAAACGTAACAATCAATTCAGATGATACATGTTTAACAGAGTTTGGATTGTCAGTCCTCTAATCCGAAGAGTGGAAATGGCGAACAAAATGCTTTAGATGAGACTAATAATAACCCTAGGGAAAGTAGAGCTTGGTTTATATCATGCGTTACTGAGGCTATTATACAAACACTAGAAGAAATTGATTTCACGGCATATTTACCGTTAACTTCAAAGGTAATACCCTTGATTACCCAAGAGTGTTACCTCCCTAAAATAACTAATCCATGTCCTTGCCTATACATATGAAAAATTTTAAAGTCAGCCTACAAGAGCTGGTAGGTAGAGATTTTCTTTTCTATGTAGAGTGTCTCGCGTTAACAGGCCAAGGGCTAGCCGGAGACTCGATATGCGAAAATAATTAGACTTTCCTCCTTATGAAACTTTTTTCTTCGACGCGTTATACTCATTACACAGGGCGCCAAAAATGGAAAAAAAATGTTTGTTAACAACTTGGGTGTTTCTTAACATATGTTAGTGAAATCTTGTAGTGATATATTAGCTGCCAATTTTCTATGATTTGGGCGGAAAAATTTGGAAAAACAGTGGAGAAAATGAGAGGTCGTGTCCAGCACCCCCCCCCCCTCCCCCCTATTTTTTTGCGCACACCAATTGTGCATTTGTTTGGTTATTCAAGTTAGTTGTTTCTTTATGTAGATATCACCATTACTGTAAAACATTGATTTATAGCTTACTTTATAAGATATTTCAGCTTATTTTCTCTTAGTATGTGGCTTCCATTGTTTATTTATACTTAGAACGTGGCACCTATTAATATCTTGATTATACATTTGAGAAGCAGCCGTTCTCGTGATAGTACCCGGATTGTTATAAACAACTTATAAAATTTCGTATTCCTTGTGTGTTTAATTAAATAAATAAAAAATAAAAATTTTGCGAGAATGAAGAAATGCAAATAAAGAAACGACTAACTTGAATAACTGAACAAATGCACCATCAATATACGCAAAAAAAAGCTGGGGGGAAAACGTGTGTATCACCCCTAACTTTCCCCAATGCTTCTCCAATTTTCTTTAACCAAATCATAGGAAATACGCGGTTAATCGAGCTATACATCACTGCAAAATTTCATTAAAATATGTTAAGAACCTCTCAAGTTATCAACAAAAGTAATATTTTTTACTAGTTTCAATACCCTGCGGATTGAGTATAAAGCGTCAAAGAGAAAAGTGCCATAAGGAAAATCTAAATATTTTCACATAAGAAATCTCTATTTAGCGAACAATACTAATACAACACACCCTGAATAAACACCGAAATTTGCCCACCCTGCTGATCATATAAAATTTAACACGCTCTGTGGCCACATAACTGCTCTTCCTATTAGTAATCCAGTACCTGCTACTTACGCCCTTATACTGGTCATATTAACAATACTCTGGTTTAAACCAGCTCTATAATAAAGTCTATCAAATGACTCATTTTCAATTGTAGCGACTGCTCTCTAATCCCTTGAGGAATTCTTATGAAATAATAACGAACGTTGTTTTAGGTATCAGCAATTTCCAAAAAATCAGCAAACGGTTTACGGCCAGTGGCAACAGGAAACTGGGGTTGCGGTTCATCTCGCAAAGGGGACGTCCAACTGAAGTTTGTTGTCCAATGGATGGCCGCCAGTGTTGCAGGCCTTCCTTTCCTAATTTATTACGCTCATAAACACGAACAACTGGCCAAACTGGACACCGTCTGCAGGATACTCATTGACCGGAAATGGTCAGTAAAGGACTTGGCGGAGGCTACATTAAGATACTCGAATCGGGTGCTCAGGGGGGAGGAGCTAAGCGGTACTTTGTTTGAGGAGTTAATTGGAGTAGAAAAAAGCATTGAAATATGATGAAAATTGTTAGGAATCAATCAGTTCGTTTAGGGGAAACATTTTCATATCGCTTTCATTCAACTCGAAATTGTGTTTTTCTTGCATAACGAAAGACTCTTCTCCATGAAAGAAGGTCGATATTTCCAAACGTAATATTTTATGCCAGAATTTAAATACACAAACAGCCTTGTTAGCGATTAATTACGCATACATGAATGTACTAAAAATCATGATGGGCTGAGATGCAATTGCGAAGTGCATGATGAACCGTCTTCCATTTCACGTAATATAAGTATTTGTAAATGTAATAAAGTTACTTTTGTAAGCAAAGATAGCCACAGCATTATTCTTAATGGATTGTTTGTGACTGTAATAAAGGAATATTCATCTAAGTACAACAAAGAGACTTATTAATATTCCCAATACCCGGTTTCCCTCGAAGAAGCATATAAATCTTTGGACCAATGAGCCCTTAGCGGGTGTAGTACTAAAATTGTCATGCGCGCGTCACTGAAGTATCTAAGACGTGAGTCAGAAGTACTTCTTAACTGCGGTGTTCTCTCCTCAATTAGATCTGATTAAATTGTAATCAACTTACCTAACTTACTTTACTTATCCTTCAGAGAGTGACGCACGTCTAAGCACCAACAGCGTGAGCATCACAACTTTCACTTTCACTTTGGCCACAGTCACTACTAAGCACTACTCTAAATAAGGGTCACATTAACACGCACTTTAACGCATTAAATGTCGTCTTTGAAACAAAAGAACACCCGAAAATCCCGATTAACGGTACCAGATTACTAACATCTTCTCCGTCGCCCCGCTGACACACGACTGAATCAACCAAGAAACGATGTCGGTGCGGAAGTTTATAAAAAAAATCTTAAATCGGCCCTTTACGAAGGTACGAGTCATAGACCGAACGATAACAGCGGTACAATGGATTTCAAACATGCAAAAAACCTCACAGCTGGTCGAAGCAAGGTAACGATATGCGAAACGGAATAATACAGGGTGCGCCCAATACGAAAATATAACAAAACTCTGAAAAATTATGTTTTAAAACTATAAAAACCGAATTGAAATAAAACCTCACATCTTCTTAGAGGGAAAATGACCCTGTACTTTGCCCCCGTATGCATATAATGGAAATTGGTACTTTTAAGTAATGTTGCAAGTGAGACACTCAGTAAGTGTGAGTTCCCAAAACGGGCATGTAACATCTTATATTAGAACATAAGCAAATTATGAATGTACTTATTAGTTATAATTAATAATCACAATAGAACCTATTAAATTAAAACTTTAAAATGTGACATAAAAGTTGAATTTCACTACCAGTGTATTTCACTTCACAGCTAATGGATCCTCCATTGTGCGTGAGAGAACTTCAAAAATAATACTTTCGGTGTATTAAATCAATTTAATGTCGACAGATATATGAATCAACGACGAATACAAAATAATTCGTACATACCAAATCAAAATGCTTGTTTTGCTCGTCCGATATTTCGCCTATTGCTAGAAATTTCAAAAATCAGCAAAATCGACCATCTGGAAGAACTCTGTTGTTTAGTTACGAATATTGAAAAATTGGCTCAATTGCAGATGGGTCAACATTTGTACACCATCAGGGTACCAGACCGGAAATCAATTGAGCTGCAGTAAACTATAGAGTAACAGACGATCGTAAATTGGACATTCAGAATGCACGAAGTCAGGCTAAGTGAAGGAGAAAATTTAAATGATATTATTTTAAAAATATAATTATATTGATTATTCGACAAAATAGCATAAAGATTAACCCGTTACGCTTCTAGTTGTTACCTTGTTGTTTTTTGAAGTTCTGACACGCGAAGTGGAAAACCCTTTATTTGTGATAACAAGATTTCTTTAAAGAAAACAAATAATTGAACACAGGGATAATCAAAACGAAGTGTCGGCGTCTGATTCATAAGTAAGTATGTGTCTTATTGACAAACTCTCTCTGTTTCTTCTAAAAGAATATGCCTCGCATCCTTCTACCTAGACCTTGTCTTTCATAGAGAATATTGAATTTGTTGACGAATTGATTTAGGTCATTGCAGCTTTTAGTCAAGGCTCCAAGGTAAGTCATTAGACCGACGTCATTACATTGCTGAAATAAAAAATAAAAATTATATTTATGTGGTCGCTATTTCATCGTGGCTCATAAAATCTAAACTGAACAAAAGCCTCGCAGAGGGTGGGGAGATAAGTAATCGGTAATCAAGACCCTAATTTGAGTTTGAGTACTTACATTGTAAAAGTCTTGTCTAAATCGAGCGCTTTGGACAACTGGTAGTCTGTGGCACAAAGAATAGGCCTCTCTTAAAATTTCGTGGTTTCTAGGTAGTTGACCACTCTGAATAGCTTTCATATATTCTAATACAAGGCGTACCTGAAAAAAACATCACGTCATAGGAAAAACGCGAAACAGCTTATTGCCACTTTCTTAAATTTTTGATAATAATGAAGTTTAGTTACCCTTGAATGGAGCATTTTAATTGCACTATGTTGAGCGGTTAAATGCTCAGCAACCAGCGAGCTTTCACCCGAATCAGTAGAAGACATTCTCGCTACATGATCGACGCCAATTCTTTCAGCTTCTTCGGCCGCAAGAGTGTATGTTAATGGCACAAAAAGCATGGTTGCTTCTCCACTAACTAGATCAATCACCGATTCGTAGAGGGCAACTGGCAGATGCTGCAAACCATTAAGTGTTAATTACCTTATGTTCTTGTTTCTGGTGGAGTACCAGTCACTTCACCAAATTGTCACATTAAAACTTAATTCTTTCAGAAATAAATGACTATTTTTACTAAATGAACTGACTTACATCAATATTTTTATCATGTGGATTTAGTTTCATTACTATGGGTGACTCATTAATTTCACATATTTGCTTATGGACTTTTATATCAGAATTATTAGGTGCATCACCAGTGGTATACCAACCAATAAAATCCATGTCACTGAATACTTGTTTAACTGCAAAGAAGACAGATGAAAAGCAATAATATAACAACATTGAGGACATTGTTTATGCACAGCTTTGAGATATTGTCAAATCCCCATTCAAGAAACTATTTTTACAATGTAAGCATATATTCATTTACTTACATTGTTCTTCTTTCATGTTGTAATAATCTCTATCAATTACAGTGTCTTCTCCAATTGTATTAACAACTAACTCAAATGAGTTCATAATCTCAATATTCCTTCCTTTTTGCTTGCCAATGAGGGCCCCAAATACTGAAAACAGATTTTACCATGATTTGGAGGATGTAAATCCTTGAAATTTTTTTTTCTTGCAGCATACGATCTTTAATGAGGAACTGCAGGTAGACTTTAATTACATGGCTTGAAAGTTAGATCTTAAGACAATTAGTCAATAATAAGGACATGGTGTCAACTAAGTAAATCACAACCTAGTCTTTGGAGAGCAATGTTCTGCATTCCACAGAGAATGTGAAAACATATTTCGGCTAAATTGCTGTGAAAAAAATTACATACCTTGAGGGACTTGTCGCTCAGCTTGAGCTCTCACCCTAGTCCAATGTTCCGACACGTTCATAATAACGAGCGGGTGCAGGGAGCAAGTAACTGAGCCAGTAGTGCCTGGGGCCATAACATTTTTGCTTGCCTCACTGGTGTCCATAGTCTGTTTGGATGCATCCGCCATTTCGTAATTTGTTGTAGATGAGACCCCGTCTGCAGATTCTATTTCCATTTTTTGCCTGGAATCAACCAAATCGCTCATATAGTAACGTTTTAATTAATTAGAAATAATCGGCAAATAGCGAATAAAACTAGATAAGTATTGTATGAATATGATTTATTTTAATTGAAAGTTGAAGGGAGAAAATAAACAAATAACCTCAGTTTTGGTTCAACGCCTTGCAACAACGGGACGGCACTGAGATACGAAAGTGTAACTTGAACTGTCATAGAATCGATGTTTAACTGGTTGTCGATTGCATATCGATATGCAGATTATCGTCGATCTGCTGCATTGCACAAAGGAAAAATGTTTGTCTTAAAATTTTCGAGCGGGTTACCATCGGATAAAGGAGACCAAGGGCCAAGAGAAGTAAGATAAAACTTCGTTCGAATGTCCTTTTATAAGCATTCGTTACGCGACGACTCTGTTTAGAATACGCCAGTGACGTCCGTACTATATTGGTGATATTTAAAGATACTTTTATTATTATGTTATAGTATAGTAAGAAATCCTATAGATTATGATACTTGTTAAATTTTGAAACATAGCAATAACTAAGTCCTGATTAATGATACCTTCAGCATTATACAGTCTATTAACAATATTTTTTGAGGGCCTCCAAGTTAAATCAGACTTATTATCTTCACATTATATCTTCGGAATCATAATCATAATCATCCTCCGAATTATCCTCTTCTATTTTCAAGTCATTAAGTTTTTTCAAAATATCATCAGCTCTACTTCCTTTATCACCATCAATTGGATCTGCTCTAGGTTTATTTAAGAAACGGATGAAAGTTCTACGTTTTCTCTCAGGTAGAGATTTGAGTAGCTGTTTCATTTCTTCGTCTAGTTGAAACTGTTCTTGTTGGGTGGGTGGCGCGTGTATGATTTCCTTTGGCTGTCCACATTTTGAACATACTCCTTTAAAAAAACGTTAATTATTTCCACCATCATTTTAGCTTCATTTTATTGCTGGTCTATTTTCTAATATCAGGTCTAGAGAAAGATTAATGAGTACTCACCCAATTTCTGTCCACAGGGATTACACATAATATGATAGGCCCTTTTAATTGTTTTATTGTCACATTTAACACATTTCTTAGGTTGTGTAAGTGGTTTATATTTTTTATATTTAATCTTCCATTCTATAATTTCTTTACATCTCTGGCACACATCACTCACATGAGTAGCATTTATGGCTTTTGTTTGCTGGCTAGTGTCATGGAGATTATTTTTAAATGCCGTTCTGTTTTTGTATTTTTGAGGTCTGCTTCTAGATGTATTTCCTTTTTGTGTACTCATTGTTTGATAGCTAATGCTGCAACAGAGATAGGTATGGGTACTGCAGGGTCTGGTGGCCAGAATACTTTAAATAATATTCTTTGTGCTTCATGAGTTAAACTAATGTAATTGCTCAACATGATTGAGCTATAAAGATATTGCTACCCATCTTTGGTGGTACACCTCCATTAAAAGTTGTTAGGGAATATCTGTTTTTTGGGAAAATAGCTATCTCATCCTCCTTGATTATTTATTGTCAGTTATACTCAACATCTAGTTGAGTGTGTAGTACTCTTGAAGAACCAATGCACAGTATTTTGATGGAAGAAGTCTATAGGAAATATTTAAGATTCTTTTATTTCACTGTGAACAGCCATTATAGTTTTTGATAGTGTTTGGGACAGAGCCAGTTGAAGGCTTTATGAAACAATTTCCAGAACTTGTTTATATATATGGGGAGAGTTTGAATTATGGGTGATAATCATAATGACTATTTGATAGTTGAGTAGTTAACCTTCTGACCTTATAATTGTTATTTTGCGGTAAAGCAACGACAATCGTGCTGCCGTATTTGTGCAAGTGGAAGAGAGACAACAAATAAGGCATATGTGTGAGCTTAGATTGGAAACATGTGCTTGTGACATGATTTTTGAAGCCTAAAATATTTGAATTCTCAATTAAAAAGTCTAAGAAAAATGTCGGTGCTACGAGTTTATCAAAAATTATTGAAAAACCATTTTATGGTGGTCCAGGCCGCTCAGACAGGGCTGCTAATGGGCACAGGAGATATAATCGCGCAAACAATAATTGAAGGAAGAACGCTTAAAACATATCAACCAAAGAGAAGTATAAAATTTACCTTATTAGGAACGATATTCGTGGTAAGTTGAATATATCCAAATAGGATAGTTTTCAGGAGAAATATTGCTAAATGCGTATTGTGATTTCAAGTGATAATATACAACTTAGGTTAAGATGCTCTTGATGATCTTAATCGCTGTCAATATCCAGCTAGGGACTTTCAAATTACAAATCTGTTCCATTGATGGATGGGGTTTAATGAATCGATAATGTAATAACTTCTCCTGCATTTGATGTCGGATTTGATCATAAAATATTAATCTCGAGTAACAGAGCATAAAAGAGCTACACGTGTACGATTTTTTGCTGTATTTGATATTTGGTAATCAATTGTATTGAGATGCGAATTCTTTTGTAATCTTGATAGAGATCATAGAACTTTTTTTACACTGCCTGTATATCAAAAATCATTTCCAGGGCCCCACATTGACCGTGTGGTACCGATTACTAGCTCGCAGATTCGGAAACGAAATGTCAACCTCGACGACCCTCAAGAAAGTATTATCTGATCAACTCCTGTTCGCTCCATCTTTCATAGCAGTATTCCTAACAACCGTGAATCTCGTTAACGGGGTATCCATAGCCCAAATTAAAAAAGATCTGCCAACCAATTACCCAGATATCGTGGTGGCTAATTGGAAATTGTGGCCTGCAGTGCAATTGGTAAATTTTTACTTCGTTCCGTTGACCCATCAAGTGTTAGTAGTGCAGGGGGTCGCGTTGATTTGGAACACCTATTTGTCGTGGAAGACACACCAGTAAGCCTATTAGTTAGTAGGGCGAAAAAAAGGAAGTTCCACACATAATTTTGTTAATTTTAATTTAAGTACTTACAATTAATTTTAATTAGTTAAGAAATTATAATCAATTAAGAAAGTGTAATTAATTAATTAATTGTTGCTTGTAAATAGTTGCATTCGTGGATATAGGGTGTTAAAAACAACTTTGCGTTTTGGGATCTCTTCGGTGTTTACTGTTTCCCACAAAACATCGCGAGAGTAAAAAATGGACTCTGATGCAGTTTTGGTGTAGTTTCAGTAGCGTGCGGCGTCTTTCCCACCATGTGACTCACGCGCGATTACCCATTATTGGGAAGTTTTCAACAGCGACCACCCTTATCGGATTACCGTTTAGGAAACGCAAAGGCACGTGAATTAACCAGGTCCTTTGCCTAAACAAAACATCTGTTCATTGAACCGAAAAGCCTTTAATGAGAAATATTGCTTAATGTTTAGCATGTTTACAACCACAACATTGAACGAAATCTCTTTTAGATAATGTTTACGAGTTTATATCAGTTAAGGGCTGCAGCCTCTCAGCCCTCACTATATTTTTCCATTGTGGATATTGTAACAGAACCTGAGTAAATGAAACAATAGCTTATTTACCATCCACTACGTTCTTAGATTTAACACTTTTTACAATAAATAGGTAATAGGTTTTATGATCCCTAAAAAATAACGTTTAATATACTGTGTATTCTTGCGCAGCTTAATAGGATTAAGACTTACATCCTCGGAAATAGGCCTTAATAATACGTTGTTACAACTAAAATACATCCAAATTAGCAAACCATAAATCAGTAAGAGGTATCGTTTTTTGGCGTAACTCCAAACAGCCTGCGGTTCAAAAATTATATGTTTCGATGGTGCGGCATTCTTTGCAAAAATCCCCGTTTCCCGAAGTTCAGCAAGAGTTGCCTGTTGCGGTTGGCCCCTTCTTTGGCCTTTTTTCGGGCAATTTCCAGGAGAAGTCGATTTCGGAGTACATCCAATGAGTTCACAATGGAGAGAGAACCACCGGCTTCATTGATTCGTGAAGATTGTCGCTTTCGTCGAAGGCCAAATTCTGGGTCGTTGCTGTCTTCGAGAGTTGGTTCCTGCAAGTAGTTACGATTAAGTACGTTTACACCGCAGAGATAGAATCAGACGTCCGGCGTCAGTCAGATGGCAACAAGAGTAGCTATTTGCGGTGCAAACACTTGGCGTTTAAACTAGAGGTTAAATCACCCTTTTCTTATTTTTGCGAGTAACCCAGCAGGGGTTTCAAATTCCGTGAAATATTCAACGATATTTTTCGTATAGAACATGTTTCGGAAAAGCTAATGTTTTTGCCAAAATGGTCGTACTAACTTAGCAGACCAAGAGTAAGATTAAAAGTTAATTGAAATACGGGACATTGCGTTTGCACACTTACCCTCAGTCGTGACGCCGATATTAATAATGCCAACGAATAGTGTCCGGGACCCTCTACCTGAATTTGTTTTTTGCAAGTGTCATTTACTTCACTATTTTTTAATATTTAATTCTTTTAACATCTTTCATTTTGACGTTCATTTGTTTCGACACTTATTTGTTTTGACACTTAATTATTTTGACACTTATTTTATTTGACACTCACTTACTTTTAATAAGTAAAATCTAAAAAAATCATATATGTAAAACTAATTAGAAAATGCTTTTTACGTCGAGCTAAAACTAGATATGCATGTCCTAACTAGTTACAGAACTAGCTATTTTCATTTATTTAATTTTTAATCAATTTTCTCGAAAACGATTTAGTCTTTGTGAGCCGTATTAAATATGCCGAATCAATCTATTTCAATTTTATTTGGAAAATTCAGTTGCTGCAGAATATTATAAAGCCGAGTTTGTAACATTGTTAAAAATTGGAACGTCATTTATTGCATGCTTTAATTGTTAAGGCGAACAGTTTAAATGTGAAATGTGCAATTAAAAAGTTATCTATTTATTTCCATGAATTCGTTTGATTTTGGAGCGGAACCATATCATATTCCGACAATACGCGAAAGTACAAACACAAACAAATAATAATTTAGCGGAAAAATAATAAATAGTCAGCGACTACACGCACGAAGGGACAAGAAATAGCGAAAATTATTACCTTTTTGATCAATAATCAGTTTTTGAGTTACTGAGCCGCGCTCAAGTGGGAAGTCACTTGACATCTTTTCGGTTAAAAGTTTATAATTTAATTAATTAATTGAAAATGTCAGATCACGTTCGTTCTGTCTCTATTTCGATCATATTTATTCGTGTTTCACGCGAATAATTGGTCGATAAAACACAATTTACGTGGGTTCAGGTTGTTGGCACCTGAGCCACGTGACATAGAGGGACCGCAATAATGTCACAAATTTCGGCACCTCCTTTGCTCCTTCTTTTCAGCTATACAGGATGTCTCCTAAATGATGACATTAGGGTGATTCCTTTTCACATTTTATTAAAAGAAAGTCATAATAGACGTATGTCATATCTTGCTTCGTTTTCGTGATACAGGGCGTCAAAGTTTTGTTTTTTTTTTTCGGTTTTACATAAATATTTTCGGATGTAAGAACAATATCTCGATAAAATTCAGCATTGAGGAGTTTTCAGAGGCGAAAAATTCAAATATAATATATCAGTTTTAGCGCAATGTGTAGGGGGCGCCACCTGCAGTAATGTTCTTGTGTTACATTTGCACTAACGTTTTTAGAACCCCGTGTTTGGACTTTGAATAGGTTACGTCTTATTTCCCAATCAATTCTAAACAAATAAGGTATACTTGATCGAAATCTCTTAGAGCAACGGTTCTCGAGTTATCGGGAATTCAAAACTTCTTTGCACATCTCTTCATCAAAACATTAACTTATAATATTAACACACGTTTAATAAAACCCACTAGATATCGCGGTAAAACCGATATCATATTTGAATTTTTCGTCTCGGAAAATTCCTAAATACTGAATTTCATCGAGATATCGTCCTTATGTCCGAAAATATTTATGAAAAACCGAAAAAAAACTTCGACACACTGTATCACGAAAACGAAGCGAGATAGGGCGTAGGGTGATTTTTTTCATAAAATATGACGAGGAATCATCCCTTGAAATTAATGCCACCATTTAGTAGACACCCTGTGTACGTAGGAAAACACTTGATATATCATAACTATTCTTAATCAGGTGAGAAAAACACTCGAACTTCAGGTTTAATTTATTCATCCTTAATTATTTAATTCATATTTAATTTATTCTCCATGTTTCTTTTCGACTAAATAACAAAAATTCATATAAATACATTTTTATATCAACTACAAGCAAATCCATACATTTCACTACAATAAATTATTACGCTCTGAAATACTGTAGGGCTATACTGGCTCGCTCTAACTAAACTTCTGAAAAGGAACTGACTAGAATTCCGACATCTAGACACACGATAGAATTAATTAATATTTAATAATACTTTTTAGTTATCACTGCGTTACAATTAACAATACAGGGTGTTTTTTTTTACGAGTCACGAGGGGATATCTCGAGAACCGTTCGGCTGTTTCAAGTGAATTCTCGGAATCCTCATATGCCGCGAAGGAAGCAAATTTCTGACGTCTCAAATAAAATTTTTTGACGCACAGATCGTTAATGATTAAAACTGTCACATTAGCTATTGACGTGTGAATGCAGTGATTTTTTGTAGTGTTCCATAAACGACTACACGGCATCGATTGCTGTCAAAAAGTTATGTCATTCCGTTCCCTCCTCCATTTCATGGAGGTGTCGCCCTCCTGCGCCGGCCCTACGGAAACTGTGCGCATAAAATTTTAATTGAAACGCCAGAATTTTGTCCCCTTTGTAGCACATTAATATTTAAAAATTTCACTTCAAACAATCAACTTTCTCTCGAAATATCCCTTTGTAGCACTTAATAAGTTAATTGGCTAATGATACATACATAAAAGCGTTTCGATAGAAATATTGCGTAGGCATCTAACACATTTTTAATTATATAGATTTTACACAATGCAGCTGTTTAGTAAATAATGCGTATTCAAACCTTAAGCGGTATCGGAAATTTTAAATATTAGTAGAAATCATAATTAGGAGAGGGAGGCTCGCCCAGGGAAGCTTCATTGTGGAGCCCCTCGGCGGGTGTTTAACCAACGGGTTTTAGAATAACTTGGAGATTCTCAAACGAAGCTTAAAATTTAAGAAGCTGTTAGTTGGTTAATAAGTTGCCGATTTTGGAGGATCTTCTGCTGATAGTTGCTTCTGTCATACAAGTTTCTAAGAGCTTGAATCGGCGCTTGAACGGATAATGTGGGCCGGTAGTCGTAACGCTTATTTCGTAGCCGTTTAGGTTTTTGCCTCTGGAACAAACGAAAACATGCCTATTTTTAGGTTATTCGATTAAGGTTCATATACAGGGTGTCCCAGAATGTGTGGGCAATCTCCCATATTCGCATGGGACCCATCAAAATAGCATAAAAAGTTCTTATATATTTTTGTCCTACTAGCCGCCTGTGGAGTCGTCGACCTCTGGAAGGGCCAGCCCGGGACCGGTTCTAATGAAAAGCCTTTTAGGTACAGGGTCTGCATTGATCATGTTTTCCATAGTGGCCGATTCTAATTCGGACTCCTTAAAACGGTCTCTGCCACGTGAAATTGTTTTTTTTTTAATTTAAAAAATATTCGCCAGGGACGGACTAGCTTCATAAAAAAAAACGATTGTTATTTCTCCCTGTTTGTCCGCAATATTTTTTCACTGAAATGAACCTCAAGCTTCATTGTGCAGTATTTAAAATTACAATCTGAAAACGAGCAAATAATATTAAAAAAAAAAAAAAAAAATTCGTGCCACAGAAATTAGTTTCGGGAATATGCTGTTGCAATAAATAATAATGTGGAAAAAACACATTCCATGAGGAAGTCACCCTCAATTACGACAGGTAAAGGTTTAAAATACTCCAAAAATTACAACAAAAAATTTTAGCTCGCAGATTACGGTCCAGTCAAGCATTATTGACTGAGAATACCTTTTTTTAGAAACTAAAAAATTTAATACACTACCTTTGTCGTACATGTTGAAAGCGTATGGGTATTATTTCGCTAAAGCTTGTTCGGCCCTTGTAGGCGAAATTTGACCAATTAAATCTAAATAAATTGTTTTGTTCGAGTCCGTCTAATCAAAAAAATATTAATTTAGGTACAGCACTTCAAAAGCTCTTGAAGAAAAACCAATTTCGGGCTACCATAGGGGCGATGTTTCCACAAGGCGACTATGTGGAACAGAAATTGGTCCATGCGTGGCAATATTGCAAGTTTCCTTAAAGTACAGGGCGTTCCAAAAAAATTCAAAATTTTACAGTTTTTAAATAAGCAAGGGCATGTTACAGTAACAATACAAACAACACAGTAATGACGTATAAATTGTTTCAATGCAATAATTGAAAAGATATATGTTTTGTCGTCGATTATCTTACGGGCAGCACTTTCAAATTCTACGATAGTGAATACACAAAACAGCTATTTCAGATGTATTAAAATGAATACGGGGCGATTCAAAATACAGTGGTGTTTTTGGAACGACCTGTACCTAAATAACAAGTCTCTCAGCTATATGCTGTCCCAACATTTTAAAAATCTCGACTCATCCACGGAAACAGATATTTTTCCCTTCGATAAATCACAGACAAAAGAGGTGTTGGCACATGCGTGAGGTTAGCAATTCAGCAAATGTCAAAATTTTTAATGTATCTGCCAAATTTCAGAGTGTTTGAATCAATCATTGAAGAAGCATGGGAAATTCTGTAGGAAACCTGATATGTACTAAATGATTGAGGTTAGAAACATAGCACATTCCTAATCAAACTTGACATATGTTAAATGATTGAGGTTAGGAACATAGCATATTCCTAATCGAATTTGACATATGCTAAATGATTGAGGTTAGAAATGCGGCATAGTCCAAATGAAATTTGACATTTCCTGAACTTACAAACCTTAGTCATCTGTCAAATTTGGTCACTCTGACTGTCCATTATTTGTTTTAGGGGAAAACATCTGGAGTTCATCATAATAAGCAGGACCATAACTAATGATAATGATCTGTTAATTAGTCTGTAACTGCAAATGAATGAAATTATGTCAGTTGCGCGAGAAATAGTAATTTTTAAACGTCTAATGGAATTGTCGGTTCTAATGGCTAAATCTATGGAACAATCAGCTATAGTGTTTTTCCATTATGTTTGTTGCTAATTAGTGGTGTATTTTTATGATCTACATTTTATTAGTCTACGGGTGCAGGTGGTACATGCCATGCCCACTAGGTGATTCATCTAAAATTTCCGGTATAATGTGTACAGCGATATATCAATACAAGTTAACTTACATGATGTCTGATTATGAAGAACTGATTTTCCTTCTGATGAAGAAATTTCAAAATAGGCAGTCTTCACCCCACAATAAACTAATAAAATATTTCACTATTTCACTGTCAACATTTAATATGTAAAGCAAAGCGGCGTGATACAGACATCATACTCCTTAATCAGCCTCGTCCTCAGCCACCATCTCAAATTGAGGTTCTTTGAAGAAATCTTAGCATTTCATATCCCCGGCATATTGACTACGTGTTGTTCACATTACGGCTTAATTCGAACGCCCTCTGTCCTTTCTTGGACTGTGATCATTTTTTAATTAAGGAAAAAATAGTGCGAGTCCCGTTTGCATTATGCAGACTTCGACATCGAGTTAAAAAAAAAAATTATTCATCTAAATGAGATTAGCACGAATCTTTTTGGGGACGCTCTATATACTGCAAGCTCGCAAAAGAGTACTTTCGTATTTGCTTTGTTATTTGTAATGGAATCGATGAATAATATGTTCCAATAAAACACAAATATGTTGACAATTCCCTGAAGCCTGCACAAGAGACACAATAAAGGTTCTGCACTGTATTTTCATTACGAGTCCGAAAATTGGCGTTTTCGCATGCGCGCGTTTCCCAGGGGAGACAGAAAAGTACGCACGAGAAAGTGCATTTCGGTCGTGTGACTTGTCGTTATTGCGCTCAAAAATAAATTAGCAATGTTCACCTGGAATTGAATTACTTGAAAATTATCGCTGGCAAATTACCGGCGTTCCATGTTATAGAAGTCCTCAAATATTCCTCAAATTCCTCGCCTTAATCTGTGTGTGACATTAATTCGGTGATTTTATTTCAGGAGCTGTGTCGACGGCTGCTTTTGATTATCCGCCTTTGAGTGCCATTAGGACTCCGGAAAGTAGTATTTTTCCGTACACGTGTATTTTCAGTACAGTTAACCGACTGGCGATATTCATTTCGGTGCAATGTCGGGCAATTACAATTCGGGACACCCTGCACGTGTTCGGTGGTTACCTGCGGTTCCAACTTGATAAATGTCGGGCTGTCACTTGTGATCCATAATTAACTGGCAATGACACTTGTCGAGTTTGACAGATGAGTGACAGATTTGTCAAAGTCAAGTGTTAATGGACTGCATTTTGTGTCAAAGTTTGACATAGTGAGGTTAGAAATGGCTACCGCGGCAACTGTCCGTTATTTTCCCAGCCATTAATTTCCATGCCCCCGCCCGATGTTGGTTAAATTGCAACTGTTGGCTTATTTTAAGTTAAAGATCTATTTGAGATGACATTTAATGTTTTAATGTTTTAACCGGGTTTCTCAAGTAATCAATAACTGTTTAGCATTCTAACGGGTGCTTTTTAATGGCACACTTCTTCGTGTGAAGGAAACTTTTATAATGACACCGTGAAAGGTTTTTTACTGTACAGTATAAGTTCCGGACATAGTCGTACGTAGGTTGGTAAACGAGTAGGATTATAATGCTTTTACTAGGACAGCCCTCGTGTAATGGAAATCTTATAATCCCAAATACTGATCGCAGGGCTAAGTTTAAAGATTATTGTATTAATTCGAGGTAAAAAATCGAATATATAACGATTTCCATTGTACCCAAAGGTTATCTGTGAAGGGAGTACCTAATTATTAAATTACTAAATAATTTCGTTTAGTATTTAATTAAACGTCACCATTGCCAGTGATGATGGAGATGATATAGGGACCTATTGAGTTGTGGCTTTTATCTCATTTTCAGAAGAGTAAACTTCAATTAATAGGGGAGCTTCGTGTTAATCAACGGCGATAAACTTAATCGAAAGGTTGAGCGCCTTTTAATTTAAATTCAAATTTAACTACATGAAGCTGCTTACGTGTATACCCCAAATTCAAATTAGTTTCGAGGTGTTTTAGAAAATGCGAGGTATCGCCAAAAAAGTATTTAGATACAAAAATTTTTATGTGTCCTATGCGTCTGATTGTTTACGCTTTAGTAAGGAACTGCGCCCCAACCTGACTTTCTGACATCAATGACGAATGATAAATCTGCCTCTGGCGTTGGTGACAAAATGGCGAAGGCGCCAGCGGCTACACGCAGAATCGTCAGAATTCGTATGTTCTGCTAAAAGAAAAATGCCTCGTTCGCCATCTCGTGAAAGTGACAAAATGGCGAGTGCGCGAAAATAAGACATGGAATGGCTGAAATCGGCTGCACGGCACCCAAAATGGACGAAAATCGTCAGAATGTTATTGTTGATGCGTTATTTCGAAAATCGGACAAGTATCGGCAATTCTTTGTTTTATTGTTTGATGGCAACACTTTACACGCCGCTAGGGGTGGAACTGCAGGCGACTCTGAGTTAAAATCAACCGAGAATAACATTCATCCTTAGCTAGAGCTCGGACAACCAAAAAAAAACAAACAAACAAACAAAAAGGGAATTTAGCTTCAGTGGAAGTTAAGTCCAATTTGGCTTAGAAGTAATTGCCCAGAAAAGACCTCACTGTAACAAGGTGGTGCTTTAGAGGTGTAAAAAAGCTTTGCCAAACGTCATGTGACCGAAAAAGTATTTTGTAGGGCAGCCCTGCAAAACACTGTTTTCCGGCTATGTAATATAAATAAAGCTTGTCGTGATTACTTGGTTTTCGATGTCGTCCGATTCCATTTCAGTCAAGACGTAAAATCGCGGGTCTGTGACTCCTCTCCACTCATTGCTGGGTCTGTACTTGGCAGCTAGTTTTGGTAGAAGGTAATTTATCGTCTCAGGATCGGCAGCTACGTTGACTGACTCCAAACCCAAGTAATTCTGGTTCTCTTCACTTTGAACTGCGACTGCCAGAGCTGCGCAGACCAGGTATATGGGGGCGCGCATGTTTCAGGCCTGAAAAAAAATTTCGAAATTTAAGAAAAAAAATTTCGCTTAATAGCACCTAGAAAATCGCAAAAAGTAGCAACTTCAGAGATCAAAAGAGGTTTCGCGAGTCCGTGTGTGTGGGGCTATGGAGCGCGCGGTGGCGATTAAGCACCAAATCGGTTAATTTTAGGTGTAGCGATGGTATTACAGGGCCGTAAAATGATTTACAAGTTGCCTAAAGTCGAGCAAACCATTCAAAAATAATCAAATTATTAATGAAGATCGAACGAACTTATTACTAAATTGTTTTCAAACAGCGTTCAACAGCAAAAAAAGTAAGGCAATTTGAGTTACTAACGTCTAACTGACGCTGGAGGAATATACAGTGCGTCCTAAAATGATACTAAGTACCGGATGTTTCATAAACATTCCGACAGACTATCAGAGGATGTAGAGCTCATAGGAACAAATATTGAGATCGAATAAAGTCAGATCGGTGTGCTTTCAAGATAAAAAATGTTTCATTTCTGATTATTTTTTAAATATTTTCTTAAATATTGAAAAAACGGTGTGAAACAAGCACGTAAAATTAGACCCACGCTACGGCGCAATAAATGTGTATGTTCTCGAGTAGGCAGAATATTTTCACCTGCACCAGTGCCGTCCGCGCGGCCGTTCAATGGGGTGTTTTTCATGAAAAAATGGTACGCCACTGACTTTTTAATGCGGAATTTACGGTTTTATTATCCCATCAATTCTTAATTAAAAAAAAAGGGTCTCTTGGTGTTCTGGTGCTCAAGTAGCCGTTTCCAAGACAAAAAATCATTTCTCATTCCTGTGCCTACCAAATGACCGGTATAATATGCACATTTATCCCGCTATAGCGTGTCCCTAATTTCATGGAATTGATAAATAAAAAATATTAATGGAAAATTATAAATAAATTAACCGTTTTTCAAATATTTAAAAATATCCAAAAAAATAAACACTCTGCATCTCGGAAACGAAGCGAGTTCTGACGTAACTTGGTTCGATCTAAATATTCGTTCTTTTGAGCTCTACGCCCCTTGAAAATTTGTCGTTCATCACACATTCTGCATTCGGGGATTGTTGGTTATCATAGGGTAACCTGCAGAATCGCACGTGGAGGCGCGTGAAAAAGGGTGTTAAGTGCTTAAAAAGGCTTTTTGACCGCAGCGTTGGCAGAGTTTCACTCCTCTCAACTTTTCCGGAGACTGTAAAAACGGTACGAGTTTCCTATGAAATTATCTAAAACGTTCCTCATTTAAGCGTCCCCGTCGCTTCCGGACTCTCTCATGGCCGCCATTTTGGACTACATCGTATACTGTGGAAAATTCCCGTATAGAACCAACCAGAAAATCATTTATATGCTTCTGATAGTCTCAACATGTTGGCCGTATGATTTTATATTTACATCGAGCAACAGATGCAGCATCAGACGTTGAGATATTGAATCGAAAATATTTTCATAAGTCGCCTTTTTCTTGAGTCTCTACGCCGCATAAAATTCAGTCCCAACACAAGTAATGTGTATCACTGTCCCTCAATAAATTCGAATCGTGTTATGCGGACACCCCAGAAAGACATATCTTATTCCAGATTTTAAAGTTATGTGACCTGAATATCGAAACAGGGAGAGAGAATGTGAATGACGCTGCTTCCGAGGCTTTTCGATTGACTAACGTGATTTCGCATCGTACCGGGACAACTTCAAAGCATCCAAAGGACATCTGGAAAAGAAGACGTAAACGACACAAAAGGAAACTAATCCATCTGGAAAACGACGGCCGGTAGTATGGCGTGCGTTGGAAGTAGACTAAAAAGTTGTCGTTTGCCGGAAAATTTTGGAGCGACGTTGAGCCGGCCTGGAAAATGTCTTATTAGATACAGGGCGTCCATTTTTCGGCCGGGAGGTTGACGACCGCAAAACATGCGAGGTCGGTCGGACAGGGCAGAGTTGCGCAATATTCGAAAAAAAGTGAAATTGCCGTTTTTTTCCAAAAATGTCTCCTTGGCCTATTGTGAAAGTAAACGACTTTGTGCGAGGAGTGCCGTGGGAAGAAAGAAAAATTATACACACGCAAATCAGGAAAATGATAATCTAATGGGAACAAATCTGGCGAGTGGGCCGGCCAACTGGGAAATACTCCTCGTGCGGAACGGAAAATTTCCTTTCCGGAACATTATTAAATACTTAACCGACAAACTCTAACTTATCTTATCGCATGCTCGTGTCCGGTCCTGCAGTTTGGCGGTCTTGTTGGTCAGATATCCCGCCGCCGATTCTTTGGCCTCACCCTGTTCATACATGGATGCAGATATACTTCAATTACGCTTCACTGCGTACGTTCACCGTACTGAACGCACGCAGTGATTTTTTATTTATTAACTGCACCTGCGAGTTTATACACAGGAAATACGGTTAACACAAAATTTATATTTTTACGAACCAGCGAGTCGTCGAACGCCCACTCGTTAAAAATCTCCACCCTTGGAATTTTGATTTTCCCATGTTAACAATGCCACCGAGCGCCACTGGTGGATTCGTCATTCTCGCTTGATAGCGTTTATTTCTTAGAATAAGCTCCTTTGGAGGTGAATGCGAAACACTCCCAAACCCTCGCAAATACTCGCAATAACAACGGCGAAGAAATCGTGGGAAAGCCGAGGAAAAATTATTTTATTGCGGCCTGCTTATGTACCGGGGTCAATGGGTGACCAGCACTGGTTCTTAAAACGGCGACGATTTGAGGGGAATTTAATTTTCGAAAAATAAACTTCGTTAGCAACGGAGAAAATACACTGTCGCATTCGCATATAATCAACGTCATCCCTCGTGAGGTGCTTCGTTATGTGCTCGTCCTGTGCCATCCGCATCGGTATAAATTTTTTGGGCTAAGCCACACTGACTTATAACGCCAATTTCAACTACAGTAATACGTTTTAACGGCAGAAGCAATGAGTTTTGTTTATAGCCAGCAATAAAAGATTTAATGAAAATAGGAGATTTGACTGTGGAAGTTATGTATTTGCGTTTAAGCGACACGAATTCTTCCTTTAATAATTCAATGCCGGATCCATGGCATGTTCAGGGAACCAAAGTTATGTGCATTGAATGGCGATACTCAGTCGAAGTGAAAATCAGGAAAGACGCAGAAATTGGGATGATGATTTTAGGGGAAGCTCGTGCCAGATCCTCTTCCGATTTCAGCAAATCTTCCCTCGTTCGTGACCATCACGTTATTTGCATTTAACATCATTCAGCAAATTTGCAATTGGCGTAACCTACCTGAGACCTATGGCACCATTTTTACGTTGAATCATGAATTAAATTTCAAGGCCTCCGGTCTATCACAATAAACATTTCGGTAAATTTAACTTAGTCCCACAAGGAATTTCAATAGTTTGTGGCAACCGCGATATAGAATAGTGGAAATTTAATTAAATTAATATAGTATTACTAAATAATTTAATTTCAACGTCGGTTTTAGCACTAATTTTCTCTACTGTTAGCTTTACTTTGACTGTTTAACAAGGTACATACCTGTTCTTGCAGATTTGTGCCAAGTAAGGAAAATTGACCCACGATGTGTTCCACAGAGCATCACTCATTTGAACAATTATTTAAATAATTAAAAACTAGGGCTGAATGTAATCTTCCTATATTCGATCGCACACTGATTTTTTTAGGCTGCTCTTCGAATTTTTTCGAAAGCTTCGACTAGACTTAATTATGTTAATTGTCTGTGATAACCTTCACCTTTTACTAATGTTTTATCACCACGAACCATGAGAATTCTTACGACTGAGAACGTGCTATTTCCACAGTTAATTACGCACTTTACAATATTTTTCAAAACCGAGCTTTCTTTCAACGAAATGCCCTTGCGCCGGCGATAATCAAGGATGTCAGCCAACTGTTGATTTTGAAACTTTTTCCGCACGTGAAGAGGCAAATCTTCGCCCCACCTGCACTAAAGCTTTGCGTTCGCCATATTTTCAAGAATTTTTTTTTACATGGGACATAAATTCTTTGTAAATTAAACGACTGTGTGAAATCCTAACGTGTTACACGCCAGGGCTGGGAAGTACGTCGTTATGTCCCGAACGCGAAGCTTAGATTCCCTGAGCGTACGGTGCTGACGAAACTCACAACCAAAAGGCAGTAGAAGAATACAGAAATTACGGCTGATCTAATATTACTTTTGATCCATTTTTGACATTTTCCTTGAATAGATAATTTAGCTTTCCTCCATTGGGGAGCATCCGAATAAGCGGCCATTAAGATAACCGAGTTTCGTAGACGCGGAATTGCACGGCGAAAATGAAGGAAACGCTCCTAATGAAGGCAAAAAATATTTCTCCTTAACTTGATACCTGCACTGGAAAATATAAGTTTTTACTCTGGGGGCGGGTCAGATTAATTTAATACACATATTTCCTGAGGGAACAAATGTAAAGAATAGAATCTACTTACCTACTTTCAGAACTCGGGGGAAGCAATTAAACTTGTTTACGGGACTTCGACGCCTGTATATTTTTTGACTTTTGAGGTGAAAAATATAACTTATGAGTAAGTCCTCTGGATCCGACTCTAATTATTCTTGTAAGCCATTTATGCCAGGTGATTAAGTGATTACGGCCTACCAGTATCGACCAACTATCTCCGTTGGCCCGCCATGCCTCCCCTCCGACTCGCTGAAGAATTTATGAGCCCGAACGACTTTCAACCGAGTAAACAAACGGCTCCAGAATTTTTGTGTCGTCTCTCGATAATTCGGGAATCGAGACGTTTTGGGGTGGGCAAGAGAGAGAGAGAGAGAGAGAGAAAGAGAGAAAGCGGTCGTACTGAGGACACAGCGCAACGAGACGAACGAGAGTCCTCATTTTTTTCCAGTTTCATGTTAACAAATTGATAATTTTAAAACAATAAAGCTGAATCAAAGGCCATTTCAGTCCATTATTTCGTAACGTTTACGTTGGCGTCCCGTCGGCATTTCAAAGTCGAAAAACTAAATGGCCGGTTCGGCGCGAGGCCTTCGTTCGCTTGACGGACGAGCGGAAAATCCCTCATGGCTTATCGCAGAAAAACCGCCAGCAGCGGATTGAAAGAAAGAAAATGCCCTGTAGATTCTGATGCAACACAGTTCAACACCACCACGTTTATGAAATCAATCGCAATGGAATTTTCTTAAATCAAAGTTCTACACTATCGTCCCACTTCCAGAGTAAGCACGAATAATAACCTGAACTAATAATAGCTTCTGATTACTAATTGGTTATTTTTTTTATGCAGCAATCAGAACCCATTCGGAGAATCGTCTTATTATATCGGAAACTTTAACGTAAACACCGGTTACAAGGCATATTACTAAATATAAATCATCTTGAACCTCTCTCCGATATCAGAAATTTAGTAATTGAATGGAATTATCAAAAATCATGCTGATCGGTGGGGAAATCACGAAATCGTGTACCAGGAAAAGTCTAAATTAATCTGCAGCTGATTTGCGTAATGTTTAACGGAAATTCACGTAATTAATCTGTAGTTGATTACGCAATTTACTACTAAGCACTTAATTACGTATACGTAAATTACACGGGTACGTACATGTAAATTACGTAATCACATGTAAATTTCCAATATTGCACACCTCCACATATGACTCCCAGCGAAGTAAGAAAGCAGGTCCTGTGACTACCCGTGTGGAATAGCTCCGTTTCTGGAATACAGGGGGATTAAATCAACCCTTGCGAGGGCTTCGGCAGTCACCAAGAAGTAGGTGGACCCAGGTGCCCCGCTCGGCGGCAAACCTTTTTGTTTTTTTGCTTTTTAAAGCGACAATTCTCTATGTGATTTTTTTTTATTAAGTTCGGCGCTCCGAGGTGCGCAACGCCCCGAACTCCAATTTACATCGCGAAAACAAAACGAAATACGAAAAAATACCAAGGGACGGAAAAGTTGTATTTTTAGTTCATCCATTCGAAATAACCATAAAAGTTGCCAAACTCCACTGCGCGAAGGCATTTTTGCGTAAAATTTCCACATACGAACCCCGTGGACGTGCCCCCGGCCTCTTATTCACGTTTTAATTCATTATCATCGTGAATGTAAATTTGTATCTCAATGGGACTTGTCACAGGGGCAGATGGCCTTTTTCGCTGAAAATGAAGCGTGTGCATATACAGGACGTCCATTCCTGAAGCTCGCCCATGTCGATTTCGGGCAGCAGAAGAGACGCGAGGTTGGTCGAATTGCGGCCACGTCGCGCAATTGTCGGATCAAAATTTTTCAAATTTCGGAAGAAACTTCCAAAAAAAAAACCGAAATTCTGCGAGAGTGCTTTTATTTTTTTTTCGGGTCATTTGCCCAGTTAACTCAAAATCGCATGCTAAGGTTCAAACTTGAGGCCTGAGCCACATATCGCAACTCCGGTTTTTGCAAAGAACGTCCTGGAAATAATAAGATTAGGAGCGCCTAAATAAAGAAAATAATAATCTAATGGAGAAATGTCTGGTGAACGTGCCGGCCAACCGGGAAATACCTCAGACAAATACCACCGCCTGTAAAATTTCCCCTTCATTCCACTTCATTCCCACTCACACCCCCTTCCGCTAAGACCCTTTTAGAACACTCCCTTCTTGGAGCATTAAATAGAAAACCAGCAAAAAAAACGGGAAAGTTCTCAATTTTCCAATTTCGTGCGTTAGAGAATTTAAAGCTGCGCAATTTCATTTTTTGATCAAGTTTCAAAGAATTTAAATTTGCCAAACATAAAATACGCGTAACTCAAAGTGGAAACCATAGTTTTTCCATCACCTGTCGCGGTAATAGCTGCTGGAAATAACACCATTTGCCGATTGTTGCATGCAATTGCGGCGTAGTAAAACTGCGTTTAATTGCAACGACTCCCCATGAAATGCAATAGAGATGAAGTCAATAGCATTTGCCTGTAAAATGTGGATTCATTATAGATGTGGATGCTCACCGTGATAGTGAAACTGGAACTCTCTAGTTTCATTAAAAAAAAAAAAAAAAAAACACACACACACACCGACTCGAAACGAACATTAATCCATAGATGTAGGGAGCTTTGGGAGTTCCGTGAAAAAGCTTTGGCGACTTTCAATCGCAAATTAGCATCACTTTCTTATTCAGACATGCCCTAAAGAAAGGGGCCTAACTAGGAATGTTAAATTAGGCAGGTGTTGATTACGAAAAACGTGGGGCTGCCTTAGCTCGCGATCACACGTTTTAGATGCGTGTTTTATCAATACACCCCCTAATTAGAATGCAAATTCCGACGATAATCGGTAAGTCAATTTTGGGTGTATTTTCGAGGATTACGCCGCGAAAATACCATTTTAAATTACCAACCCTAATTATTATCATCACCTGGTAAGCGCTCTAATTAAGGAGCGTTTAAAGCATAATTAAGTACTAAATTAACTAGTGTTTTGTTAGGTTCACTTACAATTCTTCATGACACATTCAGAATCCAACACAATTTGCACCGCCCCAATGAAAAACAACAACTTAAATCGGAGATTTGCACAAACAAATTTGGTTCGGTTCGAAATTGGACAATAAAATGTACTGAAATTATTACACGAAGCAAACAATGTTCTTTTAATTTAATTAAGAAATAGTGCGCGCTCATGGTTTTATAGGGCGTCCTAAAAATATTTTACTGTTATGTAAAATTCATGGTTAAACCATGGTAGGTGTATCGGTTCGGTGATTTGATGTGAAACGATGGCCGAATTGGTTCTCAGACGTGGATGGGAAAGAAACTGAGGGAGAATTTCCTAAAATTTTCTCGGGTAGATGTGGCAACAACTGGTCGGGGTGAGTGATTAAACTGCCTGTTTACAGGAATTTAATTACCATACAGGTTGGGGTAAATTTCTTATTACAATTTTTCGCGACGGAAATGGCGAGTGGAGCGACCAAATAAGCGGGTAGCCGGTACCTCGTTGAGTTTTTGTTCCCTCTGTATGCAGGTGGTACTCAAAAACAAAAGATGTGGTGTAATGTTATTTATTTACAAAACAAATACATAAAATTGCGTTAATTTAATTTTGTAGACGCACAGAGACACGAGAACCATGTTGCGGGCAACAGCTAAGAGAACGACGAGCTCCTTTTCAACCGAGAACCGTGTTTCAGGACTTTACTCAACTTTTATTATTTATTTATATCAACGTTTTGTGTTTGTATATTTATTCCCATCCATTTCCATTTATTTCACTTCTCCCGCCAGCCGTATATACAGGGCGAGTCGGTTTATACTAGCAGAAATCCGGCACTCGACATGGTACCTCAATTCCAATAAGTCATTTAAACGTATGTGGGCAAAAGCTTGGTTTTTGAGATACAGCCTGTTAAACCTTTGGACATTTTTACGTTTTTCCCCTCAAGGCAGTTTTTGACCCAATTTATTCAATTTTGTCCATTTGTTACCAATGACGGTCCACAAGTTTTGACATGTCCAGACGATTTAAAAACCTATAGGGTGATATTCTTTCGGCGGTCTCTTTTTACCTTCCAGAACTTTTTTCTGGTGCGCCACTGACTTTGTTCCTTACCGTTTTCGAGTAATTTGAAAGTCTCTGAACGAACGTAACATTACTAAACATCTCATTCATCCGCAGTTTAACTGCCTTGAGGTAGCTCTTAAACTCACGAGTAAAATAAAATAGTTCCGGGTCATTTGTGAAGTAATAATGCCCCGGCTTATCATTAATACACGCTTTCATGCAAAAATTTTTGGTAATTTTGACGTGCCTGTGCTATTATCCCCGAAAACATTTTCGTAAATAAACTTTTGTCTCAGCGACTTTTTCCAGACGCGATAAAACTGCAAAAGCCGAAAGGACTTCTAACTTGAACGTGGAATCCAAACTTTTCAGATTAAGTAGCCAGTGGCGCACCCAAAAAAGTTCTGGACGGCAAAAGTGGACCGCCGAAAAAATATCGCCCTACAGGTTTTGACATCGCCTAGACATGTCCAAACTTGTGGAACATTATAGATAAGGAATGGTAAAAATTTCAATAATTATCTTACCATCTATAAGAGCTGTGTGGGAAATAGAAAAAAAACAACATTTGGACTCATATCTCAAAAACGAAGCGTTTGCAGACATGTTTATAGGATTTACTGAATTTAAGATAAGGTACTCCATTCTGCGAGTATAAACTGACTCACCCTCTATGTACAGGGTGTTCGGAAGTAAAGTTGAGATATTTTAGAAGGTTATTTTAGAATTTACAATAACAAAAAAGTGCCTAAAAACGTACTCCAAAACTTGTTTTTCAAAGGGGCTAGAGCTCCCTAAAAACGGGAACCCTGAAAGTATTTTTTTGCAATATTTTCAAAACGGTTTGCGTTGAAATTATGAAGTTCGGAATAATTTAATAAATTGAAATGGGAATAGTTTTTTGTGTGAATCCATGCACATTTTAATCAGGGACCTCACAGACTGCACAACTGTTACGTAAACAGTATTTTAGCAGTTGGACATAATAATCGATTTGGGTGGTGCGAATGAAAATTTGCGTAAACACTAGAGTAAATGGTGAAAGTGTATTCGGATTGTCAGCTGGGACAATAATGAACCGGCAGAGGTGGTCCAGTTCCGTGGCCCCCTAGCTCGCCCGATCTAACACCTTTTGATTTCGTTCTGTGGGGACATGTCATGTCTCTGGTTCGTAAAACGCCAAAGGCCGGGCCACCGTAGCGCTATTTTGTACGAATACATTTAAATAAAACGTACCAAAACCCGATAAAAACATTTTTGCGCATGACCGCCTTAGAGCATCTCAAGGCCGTGGCGCCTTAGGGCGGTACGTGCGGATGCGGGTTCTCATGTTCAGGTGTGGTCAATTGTTGCCCCGAATAATCCCCAGGAGGGAGACCCCATGGTTCTGAAACACCTTGTATCCTAAAGCCGGTTTCGTGTTGGGCCCGCGTCGAAGTGCGTAATAAGAGAAAACGAAGTAAACATGAACATTAGGCAAGGAACGATGTTACACGAAGTGGATTGTAGTGCAATCCAAATAAATCAGTTGTTCTGAATTGCAGTTGCTTAATATAACTCATCATCGCCTTGCTCTTGTCAATTACTTCACCCACTTGGAGTTCGTATCGAGTGCCCCAAAAGCTGTCCGAAAACTCCCATAAATTAGAAAAGTTCCGTGTTACCGTTTCAACGTTCTTTAATTTAAATACTATCTGGCTCGTCCTAATAATCGCCCCCAAATTGTGGACTTATGAGAGATGAAAAATTCAAATTAAGTTTCACTCAAAGTCGCAAATACCTACTTAAATTGGTTTCACCAGTATAAATATCAGATTGCTGCAAATAAGTTTACCTTACTCTATTTCGTTAGGAGTTTCCGAGCGACTTCTCTTTCAAACTCGAGCCAAACTTCAGGTTTACAAATCTTGTTAGTAGTTTTAATTCAATCTAAGCAACTGAATAACTATAATTTGAATATTGAATAGATATCTTGTTAAACGGTGAAAAAAAACACAAATTCTTACTCAGCCGTAAGGGTTAACAGCAAATTTCCGACGTGGGTGGTCCAAATCGAGGCCCACTCCCCCGCCCTCACCTGGATATCAGAAACGGCAGTTTTCGCATTAATACGGAGGGCTCCTCAGGGCCCCCATTGCCATCTGCGGAACGGTTAGAGACGCAAACTTTTGGTTGGGAAAGAATCAGCCATTTTCGGGGGTGGTTTAATTCGTCGCGAACGGCGTAGCCCGAGCCAACAATAAAAGTACTAAAGACCGTTTTATAAACCAAAAACGTGAAGTCGTTTCAATCTCGGAACAGGAAAATTAAAAATGGTGTTGTTTTAAACTTTCTTAGATGAAAGAAGTCATTGTCGCCATTCTCTATTGTCCCCACGTGCCATTGTTGCGCCCGTCATTAAGAAATATAACGACCGTTTCATTGTGGCTAACATTGACTTATCGATAGTTATCCTTGATGGAAAAGGGAAACTCCATTTCTGCAAGAAATAAATTAAACCGAGCCGCCGACTTCCATTATGTCTACTCGAGAGTGTAATGAATTGGGTTTTTTAGATCAACTTTACGAGCGTTTAGTTATACAAAAGTCGTGGCACATGCTTAAACCAGAGTCGTACAGAGCTCCCTAAATAGCTATTATTAAATGTTTATATACCGTCAATAACGTTCCAACAGTACCATTTAATCCAACCTGTATCCCGTTGGTTACAGTTTTGTCCTAGCACAGCTTCCGCTCACGGGGCCCCAAAGATGATCAATTTTGTACCTTGTGGCTTCTCATTGATCCCAGACTACAGAGTAGGAGAGGGCGGGGCTAAGGCAATATAGTGAGATAGTTACGATTTCAGCGAGGAGTTATCAAGAAACGAAAATAACTGATACCCTGATCATTTAGCTACAATTTCGCCATCTTGTTGTAGCTCGTAATGCTGCTGAGTTCCGGCTGGAAAAGCAAAAAAATTGTTTTACTATCTCCACCCCCGCTACTTGGGTAAAGACGGTAAACATTTTTTAATGCGGCAAAAGGAAGAAAATGTAAAGAAACACATATTTTTAGCGATTTTAACTCATTGAAACTTGTTTATTTGGAGTTTTTTTAGAAAACGGAGCTTGAATCAGAATCTGTTTCCATTCCTACCTGCTCTTTGTGTTATTTTTTACATTTAAATATGAAATCACCGCGTTTTACCACCCCAATGGCTTTAGATAATGTCTTGTGCATAATAATGTTTTTGGCCTATAATTACGCGCCATAACTAACAACCACGAAACAAAACGAGTAGCACTATCAGAATCTTACAAACGCAATTTCATGAACATAAATCAGCTCGCGCTTTTACAAATGGCGGCGCAGAAATTAAAATTTTTATCTGTCAATGTCCGCAATACAGGAAACTCAGCAGTGTCGCTGGCGCCATCTTTTGTCTAGCCATTTAGCTGTCATATTAAGACACTATCTTAGCCTCATCCTTCTCTACGAAAAAAAAAACATTTATTCGGATCCCCCCACGGCGTTTTTTCCGTGCGAGAAATGCGATCTAATGGCTCTGTGAGGTCGCAGAGTAAAGCACCCACCATGCTACGAAGCTGCATTCTACTGATAATACTTATGTCATTCTACTGACATGCATTATACTGATATTTTACTTAAAAAACAAACTGCTGCATTTATTGTAGACCTACTGAATCCCCATTGACGTAGATGAATTTTTTTTTTTTTAATGATCGACTATTTTGGATCTGCGGGGCCGTTTTGAGCGTCTCGGGTACCAATGGTGACCGCAACACTTTCCACCTGCACGTGTAATCTAAGGAGAACTATCGGTTCTATCGGCGTCGACTTGGCCTGACTAGATCAAAGTGCCGCAGCGGAGAGAATTTTCTGTAATAAATATGTATTTGATGATTCTGACTCGCACGTAAGAAATACGTGTTCATATCCGCGTTTAGCCACAAGTTCTCCTGCTGATTTAGTTTGCTGAAATGCTCCATCTGTACTTCTCACCCGGTTACACTTTTTCACGTCTTGTCCCGACTGCAAAGACACTCATTACTGTTCGCATAAATTACTTCGCAAATTAATGTGGAGTACTTTGACTTTGAAAATTTTTCCGCCACTGCTGTTCACCCAAGGGTTTTATTTGCGATAGGGGAATACCGTAAATAAACCCAAACCACGACATTTGCGTTGCATACACATTATCCGAGCGAATGCTTAACAAAGCTTGTTAGCATGCTACTTTAAGCAGTCCCGATGGCACTTGACCTGTCCGCTAATCACGTGAACCCATTACCAATTAAAACAGTGTTGGCCACGTTCCCATGAAATATCCTGTGAAATAGGTCATGAAATGGGGGCCGTAAGAAGTGCCAGTAGTTGTTGAATATTCAACCGGTTAACTAAGTAACTGCAATAAAGTTATTCAAATTGCGAGGAACGTTAACTTTATCGCATTGCTGCTGAAACTTTTAGAAACTCCATCGGTAACTCCATATTTGACCTAAATAAGCGTATTTTCTAGCAATATTATTTGCGTGTAATCGCCTGTGAGTGTGAGTCTTAATACCGTGCGGCTCTAAATTGTTATCATCCCCGCATCCCCCCTTTACTTTCCGACAAATTATTATCAAATAAAAACAACCAAGAAACTTCAAAACTTAATATTATTCTTTTCATTTTGTGCTGCTTTTTAATTTTTTTTAGAATAATTAATTGTTAAAAAGCTAACAGCAAGGGGGGCGCAATACAGCGTCGCACGACATACTACGTTTAAGTCACAAACAACGTGAACCGTTGTACATATTAAATACTTAACAAGAACAGTGAAAAATAGCTTTTTACATGACCATTTAGGAAATGCATAATTTTATGTAACGAGTAAACTTTTGCTAGACTAGCGAAGCGACGTTACGCCACGAGTCGAGATCAACTTACGTATGAGTGGGATTTTTCTGACTTTCGGAAATAAGTATTACGTCAAACCGGAGTCTTTAAACATTTAATTAAATCACATTTAAGATTAAATCTGTGGGGCACAGCTGGAAAATGTCTCATTCCATGTTTCCAAACCTTTTAGTTCGGCAGGACCATTAAAGAATTTATTATTATGGGGGCCTGATGCTAAGAACTCTTTAAGGCATTCATGACCTTTAAGCGAACGTTTTTATATAAATGTTTATGCCACACCCCGACGAAAAAGTGTTTTTAGTTTTTATCGATTCTATTTATCGTTTTATTAAGATTTAAAGTTTTATGTTACGGTCTGCCTGAAATACTTATAGATTTCTTATTTTGACCGCATCTTCAAAAAGGTGCACATTGTAATTTTTGTGTTCTGATTCGTTCCGTTTTTGGAAATACCGTTAAAGAGACGATTCGACGAGTGCCAAACAATCAAAAAATATATAAAGATTCAATTTTGGCAATGAAACTGGTAAAAAAAAATTGAGGGACAACCTGTATATTATTATTTTATTAGAGGGCTTTCCCGGGCAATAACCCTAACATCAATTGCCCCGTTTATCCGTGCAAATTGACGTATTTTGTTCATCTCGCGTACTTTTCATATGTACCAAAACTAACGCGTTTCGCGCAAGAAGTCGCTCTTCAGGAACCAAAAAATTAAAAGAAGATTTTTTGTCTTTCTTTGCTGCATTTTGAATAGTAAGGCCGTTTTTTTACTGTTTACCTCCAAAATTTTTGGCTTGTTGAGCCGACAAGGGAATTACGTGCTTCACCGTGTATTTGCAAATAAATTTGGCCGACATGTCCTGATAAAATTGCAACATGTCTCTAAAGTAAAAGTAGAGTTTCGTTAAATCCTGAAGGCAATGTCGTTATTCACATCCGTGAATTGTATATCCCATTTTGTAAAAGTTATGATTATAAAACTTTATGCAGGAAGGAAATAAGTTGAATCTAACTTTAAGCTATTGAATTTGAAGTGTAAACTGTTCGTGAATCATTCCAAAAGTAGGGGCTCGTCCAGGGATAAAATTTTATTTAACTTTCGTGTTAGCCCTACTCAAAAATATATTTATCTACGGAATAATGTGATCCATCAAATATTCTAGACATCTTCAGTAGAGCTTTATATGAAAACGAAAGAAACGGTAAATATTCCTTTAGTAGTTATTTGGTTATAGAAATCAATTGTGGATACTATCCAGAACTATCGCAGGTATAGAGCGCTCTTGGTCTAGGAAGTTCTTGAAAGTTAGCACCATCAAATATGAATTTGTTGAAGATGCAACACAAGAGTTTATGCAAATTTTAGTTCTGATTTCGAGAGAATTTCAACGTCTAGACAGAGTGTTCCGAAATTAATCATATTCACGAAACTCTTGGCTACCGAAGTATTGAGTGTAAAAGTTTGAGAGGTTCTAAAATTTTATTTCACAACTTTTTCAGTTTTACGCAGGATCCGTCATATACAGGATGTTTCTGAATAGACGGTAAAACATTGAACGGGTGAAATCTGAGCCAAAAGAAGTCCAAAAATGCTTTGGAATCGATCTACAGAGCTTAAAAACGCTGCTTATTTCGTTTTTTTTTTTAAATTATTTCTTTCTTTTTTATCAAAACTTCCAATAAATTCGTACATATCATACGCCGAGTGTTTTCTACAAACAGAAATTTTCGGACTTTGATTTCATACACCAGGTGATGCGGATTGTTGAGTTTTGAGCTCTCATTTATCGCATTTTTTTCTGTTAATATTTTGAATCTTTTAGGCAAATTTCTGAAATCCGCATTAGGTTTTCTCGCTTTTCAGTCCCTTGCGAAATTTCGCTACAAATCGATGGTTTAGGAAATATTCGCGATAATAGTAAAGGGTGTTCACACATCAATCAATTTAAATAATAAAGAAACACTTAGTGAAGTTAGCCATGATTTTTGCTGCATTTGTTTGCTGTCAGGTTTGACAATTGTTGACAGTTAGATGCTTGAAACTGTCAGAAAACAATGGTTTTTTGACAGTGTTTGCAGAAACACAAAAGCGCTTTTAACACCCTGTAGATCGAGGCCAAAGTATATTTGGATATGTCGTTATATGAACTCTTCGTCTCAAATTTGGCTCAGGATTCGCCCATTAAATTTTCTACTGTCTATTCAGAACCACCTTGTATGTGAAATAACGGCAATAGGTTTTTAAATAGTTTTTTTATCAAACAATGTTTGAAGTAGAAGTTCCTTGTCCCATAACAGGCCAACAAAGTCCAACTTTAGTTTTTCGACTGGCACCCTGAGTTTCTGATTTTTTTAATGGAAGCTATACTTATTTGCGCATACAGGCGCATCAAGTTTTATTGGGGTTGGATAGGGAAGGAATCCTTTGTTTTACAAGAAAATGAGGCAGGTCTGCGAAAACCCCAACCCTCGAACTGTAATTATAACGGAGATGCCCTGCAAAAGTGTCGAAAACCGGATATCCTGCACATGCGTGAACTCAAATGGCGGACATTTCGAACATATAATGTAATGAAAACAATAATAAATTTGTGTTTTTGATCGTGATGAGCGGCGTAAAATGTGTAACGTATCATATTAATTAGAAGGTAACTGCAATAATTTAAAGGTAAGAGGTTTTTCAAAATATTAAAATAAGAATCGCATCATGTTTACGTTTTAACCGTAAAACCTGTCGGATCTAAAAAACCCGTGTAAACGCACCATATACACGTCTTGTTTGTGCAGCTACTCGGGGAAGAAACAAAATAAAACAGGCACGATGCGACGTTGCCAATTCTCAAATGATGTTTTTGTGCTTTTCCAGGGAAATATTGCATTTGCGAACCCTTAATCGTTGGTTAAATTCGCGAATTTAATTCGTTAACACCCTGTGTATGACGGGCCCAGTATATTTCAATATTAATTATTAGCCCTAAACATTTCGAATGGAAAAACGGTGGTCGTCATGTACAAAAAAAAAAAAAAAAAAGGACGATGACGCCACATCTCGGACAGTTATGACGTCATCAATGTGACTAAATTGATTTTTTTTTGACTGAATCGACGCGTCCGTCTGCTTTTTCCGGAACGTGTTAATTTTAATACGAACGAATTTGTCCCGTATTAGCCTGCAACCACTGTATAAACAAACAAGTTCGGATATGCATAAAAAGAAGCGATAAACGACGCGCGGAGCCAGCGGAGCGACAGACGTTTTTTTCCTCCGCGTTTACCTGCGGCGGCCGCCCCATGACGAACACAACACGCAAAGAGTTCACGATAACGTTTCGAAGGAGCCCTAACCGTGGAAAATGAACCAACCCTTAATTTAGTGATAACGGAGCGCAGGTAACATCCCCGCTCAAGAAAACTATCAACCCCAGGGCAAACTTTAACTATTTTCGTACTCTCCAAGAGCAACTTCTCGACTTGATAAAACCCTGCTATTTGATCAAAAACAAAACTTTTGGCTTGTTATCTCGAAATAAAGACTTGTAAAGTTGCATTTCAAAGTTCCCCAGTGTCGGTTGTTCCGGTATTTAAACGGAATTTCAAACTGCCAACGTAAAAAGAATGGCACTAACAGTTAAGAAGTTCGAGTAAGTTGTAACGGTACGAGATATAAAAAAAATCTGCTGCAGAATTTTAGGGGTTGCCGGGGGATTATATCTTCCTACGTTGGGGAGAAATATACTTCTCAGCCTCTATATTAATTAAGTTTCAACCTGCAGGCAGCATAACGTTGTGTATGTGATGAAGTTCGAAACTCATTAAGAGTCTTTACGTATGCGGCAGCTTTAGAAGCTGAAGGACGGGACGCTTTTCAGACCTAGAGGGGCAACGAACAACAATAAATGCGATTTTGTTATCAGCGGTAATTTTAAAACCCATCAAAAGAAGTTCTTTGATGGGGATACCTCAAAAGCTCATATGCTTCCCTTGAAATTCCTCTCCCACCGCCGCCCTCCCTGCCCCGTCCCGGCCCCCGTGGCCAAGACGGGGATGGAAGCTGTCCCATGCTCGTCCGTCGGGATATTTGAAAATCTCTTATTCTGATAAATCTTCGGTAAAATGTCGGGATCTTTGAAGTTCTTCCTATCTGCGAAAGTCTGCATAAATAAGTCCCGGGGACGGGACGGAAGTAATTATTTTCGGCAACTGCTTCGATCCCTGTGTTTTCAACAACGCCCCTTTCTAGAATTTAGCAAAAAAAGTGGCAAATTTGGTAATCGAGACAGGAAATTGCGAACGAAAATTATCTCACGAGCCATGTTGCCGCACACCGCCTTCCTCGTGTGGTAAAATCCTTTGCGTTACGTGAGGCTTTGCTTTTCCTAACTAGTTGTATAAATAGACATTATGACTGAATATTTAATCGTCGAAATTGCCGGAGAACGTCAAAATGTAGCCGCACTAGGTTTTCTGTGAGCGGATTAATTAGATTCAGGGGAACTGAGATGGCAGTAAATAGGAAACCGCGGGAAATGCATCAGCTGGCAAGAATTAACTCTAATATCATTGCCTTGGTAAGTCTCAATATCTCCGAAAATCCAGAATATAGAGCTAATTATATTAAAGGCGACAAATAACTCTGGCCTGGCCAGCTTTAGACCCTTTGAGGGCCAAATTATTAGCTAATGTCCCGTAAACTTTAACTGCAAGTCAGTTCCCACGGAAATTTAAATAACAATTTAAGTGGAAATGACCAAATATTGACCTGAAATAAGGTCGGAACTTCGACAGGGAAAAGTATCTGACATAATCTTACTGCGAACTGTACAGGGTCCGGGGCTGAACCGTGGGAATCTCGGTAATAGTGAAAGATGCAAAGTAGATTGAATTGGGGCAAATTTGCGCAAATCGGTTCGAAAGTTGCTGAAATGGCACCGGAATGAATTGTAAAAAACATGAAAATATAGATTGTTAATTATGAACGAGGGAAAGTGGCGCTAAAAATGACAAATTGGGTTTGACCCCGTGGTTTTTGGACAGGATTGTTGGATTATACGGGATGTTGTTCTCTGCCCTTTTATAAGGTCAAAGGACGATATTTGTCCTTTAAGAAGCGCATTAAAAAAAATGAGTGCAATTTGCGCAACGTTCGTCATATGCAATTACCGACTCTTATAGAAGGGAAATTCGGTGGTGAAGCTCTAATTTGTAGATCCATCTCCAGCTTGAGCTACCGAAGCCACTTCAATCCTCACTGACCAGCTACCTATGAGCCTTCGTACCTTCATATTCCATCAACAGGATAAATCAGTGTTCAATAGGAAAAAGTACACACCTCGTTCCACATCACCACGAGACTTCGATGCTCCATTGCTAAATGTCCGTACTCTCGCCGCAGTACTCGCCCCACACTTAATCCCTATAGACATTTCCAAGCGAGTTGAGTACGAAAAGAAACGTAGAGCAAAAATCCGCATTAACGTACAATAATGAATTTCCATTTTCGCCGATTAAAGCGCGATTGACTACTCATAAAACACATTAAACGCCAAGGTAATGAAGTGCGTCATACGTTATACGTTACATAATATAGCAGTTATTCCCTACTGAACTTGAATCTTACTCAATCTGCACCTAAAGTTAAATGATTTGGGCCTTTCCCCAATAAACCCATCTAACGCCGCCTTCAAAGAAGTTTCTAAAAATATCCCCACATCTTTTATTAATTTAGATCGGATATGGATGAATTTAACTTTTGCAACATTTCTCCCCGAGGCAAAGAAGGCATGAAAAATGATTAATCATAACCATCAGATTTTCACCAGAGTCGGGCCACGGTCATTAGTTATCTCACTTCTTCAAATATATTCCTTGTCAATGAAACACATTTATTTTATTTTTGTTACGATCCAAGACATGTTATGTTTTGTGTTTTATTTATTTGATTGTTAATTTATGTAAGCCCGTTGCAATTTTATGAAGTTTAGTACTGGGAACAGTGGTACCTGCAAAGCGGTTAGCGCAGGTTATGAATGACTGTGAAATGCTCATCACCGCAACTTAAATTTGATGTTCGAGCCATAACGATGCGCTTCACCTTTTTGGTGTATGATGTAAATATATAATTAATAATTTAAATGGTGAAAGTGGTGACTAATAATATTAAGCAACTAAGTATGCAAGATTTCTTCAGTTTAGATATATGTAGAGGTCTAAAACTCCCGCGTAAATTCGTCAAAAACGGAATTTTTCGATTTTTTTTTCAAAAAAATTTTGAATTTATTCGTGGGCAAGTTATATGTTCATAATTTCTCAAATAATCTAAAAACGTTATAATTTTATATGAAAAAAATGAAAAAATCCATTTATCTATTACGTGAGTAACTCTGCATACAAGTCTGTTATATCAAAAAATGCACAACAAAAAATAATATTTGCCATGTTTCAGAGTTTTCATTAAAAAAAATTCCTTAAATTTTTAACGAATTAATGTAGGAATTTTGGTCTTCTACTTATAACATATATACATATCATTTGACAGTTAATCCAAAGAAGAATTAATTTGACGAAAAAATACAGGGCGTTCCATTAAAAAAAAACCAGTTTGAAGTACTTCAAATGTGAAATGTTTGGGTATATTTTTATACCTTTCACAATTTCTCGAAAATTAAAAGTATACTTTAGCAGAACGACCTTTTGCTTCAACTGGAAAACTTTTCAAATGACTCAATTAATACTGTGGCAGTTTATTGAGAATTTTGAAAAGTTCGTTTTTCCTTCGATCTTTACTTTAAATTGAATTAACTCAAAAACTGTAAAAATATGCAAAATTTTTAATTACAAAAAATACTTGTGGTTAGAAGTAGAATTAGTATCCACAACAAAATACGGAGTATTCCAGCGAAAATTCGAATTTTGGTCTCGTCACGGTTTTGTTGTCTATCCTGTAACTTCGAAAATATTAAAAAATAAAAATTCGTGAAAAACTGAATAACTTTTATATTAACATATTTTTTTTTAACGTTGTAGTTTTTGATATAAAGTAATGGACCATTTTAACATGGACCACCGTGTACAATTATTGGGGTCACTGCGGGAAAATATCAAGTGTTTTAGTCAGCGAAAATGCCAATTCATCACTGTAGGTTTCATCAAAATGATACATCGGCATTAAATATTCCTTTTTTTTGTTAGACGTGTCTGTTCCGTAGACGCTCCCTAAATGTTCCGTAAATGTTACGTAAACGTCCGTAAGTCCGTTTAGTAAGTTTTCCGTTACCGGTTCGAAAGCGTTCTGTAAATTATTGTCTAGGAATAATGTTAAATTAAATCTATCGGTCAAGGAAAGGAATGCGGTAAACCTGCGACGCTGTATTTAAAACAAACATAAATGAACTCTAATCATTAGCTTAACCCGCGTCTGCATATTTCACAACGATTGTAACGTATTTTTCCGATTGTCCCCAAACCGAATGAAACCAAAAGATTTCCTCCAGTCGTAGCGGCATTTTCCGATTATATCGGAACTTTTTCCAATGAGTGGAACGTGCACGTATGTTTTGTCCTTCTGCGGTCCTTTGTTGTGTTTTTTATTTTAAAACTGCGGAATTCGAACGTTTGTTAGCACTAAATTATATATGTAGCTACGAAACTTAAAGCGATTGTCAGGAATTCGGTAAGCAAGAGGTTGAGAAATTCTCATCAAATTCTTCTAATTATGCCTTAGGTACTCAGGTTTACAAAGGCACAAGCTTTAGGAGAATTTAACGGGAATTTCTAGTTAAAAGATGTCCATTTTTAAAAGAGTTGGTATTAAAGCAACGCGAGCGTGTTGGAGATCGGCAAAACGTCCCCTTCGTTCGAGGAGGTGTGTCCATTAATTTTTATCATATCCATTAAATTTAAATATAGGATATAGTGGAACAGAAAGAGTAGGTGATTCTAATGCAAAACAAAACGCCATGGGGCAATTCAAATAAATGTAATTTTTTTCTGTACGGGAGAATGGGGCTAAGATTAGTAACTCAAACTGACAGTTGAACGGATAGACGAAAGATGGCGTCATTACCTGTGTAGAGTTTTCTTCATTGCCGACACTTACAGATAAAATTTTAACTTTCCGCGTCGCCATTTGCAAAAACCGCGAGCTGATTTTTGTTAATCAAATAGTCCTTATAATACTTTGATAGTATTAATCATTTTACTTCGTGCCCGATCTGTGTTACAATTTGAATAAGATAATTCAAAAGTAAGATAGGGTGATGAACACGATTATCATACAGTAGAATTCGGCTATGATGACCTTTCAAGGCACCTTGCCTGCCGTTCATTATAGCCCGGGGAAAAAATCTTGTTGATTCAAAATTTCCATTTCGGCCAAATGTCAAATTATACAATTTTTTATTGTAGTTAATAGGTATACAGTGCGGTAACTTTAACTGGAATAAATTCGGTATCTATATGGCATTTGATTTTTAGCAAAATTGCTTAAAGACGTCAATTTTAATTTTATCCGATACACTTTTTGGTAGTATTCTGATACTGCCAGTATCAACCCCTCCGTTAGGATCAGAGTTGCCCTTAAAGTTTAAATGGAAAAGGGGTTCAAGTGATACATGTTTTGTAGATCTTTTCAACCTGACTTTACCTGACATATTACTTTTCATCGTAGAGCAAAATAATACTAAAAATAAATAAAATCATTGTAAACAATCAAATTATTATTTCCTTTAACTGGGGAACTGTTCCAAATACCGTTTATTGCTTGGAAGAGCCCTAACCGATGATAAAAAGTATATCTTACATTTACTAAAGTAATTGAAGTGAATTGCCTAATGTCGTGACTTAGACGTTCGTTAACTTCGTCCATATCATGTGGTTTCGTATTGTAAACCTTCGATTGCAGGTATCCCAACCAAAAGAAATCGAGAGAAGTGAGATCGGGAGATCTCGGCGGCCATTGCATTGAACCTCTTCTTCCTATCCGTCGGTTTGGAAAAGTTTCATCTCGATATAAGCGAACATTCCGAGCAAAATGTGGTGGTGGTCCAACTTGGCGTAACCAAATTCGTTCGTCCGGGATGTCCGGATTTACTCCGAGAGGAAACAAATTGGGTAATGTAGGAACTAGTTCGTCTTCAAGAAATTCTTAATATCGTTGGCCATTTAAATTTCCATCGAAAGATATTAGTCCTAATATTCGATTCTATATGATACCTGCCCAGACATGTGTTTTTGAAGGGTACTACGCATGACCTTCTCTCATCCAACGAGGATTCACCGCAGATCAATATCGACGATTTTGGTTATTGACACGCCCATTCGATGTAAAAGTTGCCCCATCAATAAACAAAATCTATTCCATAGATATTTCTAATTGCTGAACAGCATTCATGAACGTTTCGCAAAATCAAGCTCGTCGATCTCCATCATCCTCAAGCAATTCTTGATGTACATATTTACATTTTATAAGGTCAAAAATTTACATTTTTTAATATTTTCAAAGCGGATGTATTACTGATTAAATTTTCACGAGCAATCTACCGGGCTGGTGTAATCGGGTTTCCTTCTAATGCCAAAAGTACGTTAACTTTTGTATCGTTATCGATTTTTTACAGTCTGTTCTTTGGGGTACTTCTCACATGACTATGATCTCTAAGTTTTTTTCCTATTTTACTTATGGTCCCTTGGATAATCGATGGCAAATCAGGATGCTTTTGTCAAAAGTTAACAGCCTCGTTTTGTGTCCGGACTCTGTCGCCGTATCCAATCATTTTTAAAGTTTCGATTTTGCAAAACTCAGTTAATTATGGAATTAGTCGCAATTTTACAATTCACCTGAAGTACTTCTTTTTAGAATTAAACGAAATGAACTAAATTTTGCGTCGAATGAATACTCAGATTATTGTTTATTTCAGAGATATTTCGTAAAAAAAACTACAAGTAAATAAACAACGCGAAAACAATTTATGTTTACTGTTATTTTGGTCTGTGATGAAAAGTAACTTATCAGATAAAGTCAAGTTGAAAAGATCTTTAAAATGATGTATCACTTGAGCCCCTTTTCCATTAAAACTTTTAAGAGTAACTCTCATCTGAGCGAAGGGGTTGACATTTGTACCAACAGGATACTATCAAAAAGTGGTTCTGGTAAAATAAAAATTGGCGCGTTTAAGCATTTTTGCCAAAAATTAAATGCCATGTAGACGCCGAATTTATCCCAGTTAAAGATACCACACGGTATATTAAACAAGAAAAAAGAAACAATATCGGAAAAAAAAAAAAAAAAAATCTTAGGTAGAAAAGAAGTTCGTAATTTGCCTTTGCGGTTTTTCACTACCTCTTCAGTCAATTTGTTTTGCAAAAGATCTCTCTCGCAATTAAAAAGTTTTCGTTTTCTGAATAAGTTAATCTGCACATAACATGCTGCGGCCTTCAAAGCAAAAAGGGTCTCTTGAGCTGTGGTGATTGAAACTTCATCATGCCTGTCAACTTCTTCCTCATCACCCGAACCGTTTCGATATTGATCATTGGCAGTTATTCGAACAATGTCAATATCATTAGGAAATTGAGCAACTTCCACGTGTTCATCAATCATGTCATACTCATTTAAGTTAATTTCCTCAAAATCAGAAATGTGCTGGTTTTTGGCCCATTCGCTTAAATCAACCAGTAGCTCGCTCACAGCAACATCTCCCGACTGTTCTTTACAACCGAGCTCAAAGCTCCAGAAAATAATAAATATAGTAATGGAAGTAGAGATAGTAAAACGAGTTTTTTGCTTTTCCGGCCTGAACTCAGCAACATTACGAGCTGCGGCAAAATGGTCTATAGCGAAATTGTAGCTAAATGATCGGGCTATCTAACAGTTATTTTCGTTTTCTGATAGTTCGTCGAATTTGCTCATTGAGGTCGACAATATCTTGCTATACCATCTTAGCCCCGCTCTCTCCAAATATCGAGAAATGATTCTCCTTTCACGCTTTTTGATAGTGAGCGCAATTGGTATTAACCTCACGAGGAACGCCCCGATTAAACTTTTATTTCACTTTTCGCCCTCAATTTTAAGAAGCTGAACTGAAGTTTGACTCACGTCCAGGGACTTCAGGATGAGATTACCAAATTCGATTAATAATAAATCCGCATCTACAGCAGAATTTGTCAATACCCACAGTTTACAAGTCACTGCAAAACTAATCTGCCAGGAATTTAACTAGACCAAACTAAACTCCTTGAAGTTCGCTCAAAGTTTGATTCGGGGAAGTTTTGATCTCAAGGCATCAAAAAGCTCCAATTTAGAGGATAATCAAGTTCTATTTGTATGCTGTAATTTTAGAATAGATTTGTATTGGCAAAATTTTCCCCAGTGTGGCTCACGGTGATATTGTTTTCGGAAGGGTTCTAGCAGTAATAATTATCGCAAAGTCGTAGCTGCACAATGGTCAGGAACTCCCGAAGAAATCATTACCGGCAGTGGTGATTACAGAAATTAGAGCGGAGCTTTTAACGGCGATTTATAAGTACGATGTACGATGCAAAGCATTCGTTTAAATTTACTTAAAGCCTCAAATTGTGCCTGATTTTCTCGGTGAATTAACCTTTTCTTTAAGGATTTCAGAGGGTGATAATGGACGTTTGGAAAAGGCGTGAAATGGGCAACTCTTTTTGAGGCAAATCAAACTTTACTACCTCATAAATTTAATTTTAAATTTACCCCTTTTAAGCCCCAAAATAGAGGCAAAATCGTATTTTCACCTCTATTAACTTTTCTAAAGATTTTTAAATTAATTCCAAAGAAATCGAACTTAAGTTGTGTAGCCGTAGGAATTTTTCTTTGCCAAACCAGTTTTTCTTTCATTCCACCAGTTCTTTCACGAAACGTATGATGGTGAATAGGACCTAAAGCACCTTAACACCTCTCTTCGATACGTTTTGAAAAACATTTAATCACTCTCCATGGTGGTTGCATTAAGCAGCGTATAATCTGGTTCAACCTTTTCAGATTAATTACTTCTTTACGCCCTGGCTGAAGATGCTTAATAAAGAAATCAGGCTCCTTTAACCGGTCTCGAAAGGAGGAAAATCGCCTCAGTATCATCAATCTCTCCCCCGTAAAATGGCTGTATGCAAAATAAACAACAGGTGGCAAGGGAAATTTTGAGGTATCACTTTAGTCTGCAAATAATTCGAAGCAGGCTGAAACGTTACTTTTTTGAGCAAATGAGTCCCTAGAAAGAGCTTTCTTGTTTGCTTTAAATTCATAATTTTACTTTAAGGAATTAAGTAGGGATTTCCTGACTATTCATTTTATATCTTTGTCACACTCGTACTTTTAGCTTTAATAAATCGTGAAACGATCACAAAAACTCTAATATTGTTTGACTGTTTCTTTCCTACCTATTCTATGTTAATGAGGAACGTAAATGACTTCGCTGTCCGCAACGGCGATTTGCGCGTGTAAAGTGATTGTTTATGCGGCTAGTACAATGAAGCCACTTTATTGTTATTAGCACACTGCTTTTCCACATACACCAACCAACTTGGTTTTTGTTATTCGTGGTTTTAGGAACATTTTATTGCAGTCCACTCTGGGAATAAAGTTATTCTTAAACCCGGTCCAAAGGAAACCAGCCAGTCTTCGAATCTTTTCAGTGCCCATTTCGCAAGTTATTCCAATCACGTACTCCCAATGTGTTTATTGGGTTCTTTCCGGTTGCTTTACCCTGAACCAGTCCATACTTATCAATCTATGAGTATCACCAGTTGAAACGGAAACATACTGATTGTCCAAGCGGAAGAAGGACCGCATAAGGTTTAATCTGCCTCCGACAAAGACCGACAAAGCGGGTTACGGAGCTAGTGGCTAATGTGGGCGGAGCCAGTCTAATGCTACCAGATCTCTCACCGTTTCGGGATTTACATTAGTATAAGTTCTAGTGATGGATTTATTGTTTCTTCTTTCAATTCTGGTTTTTGCTTTGGAATTTTAAAAATTTACCATAGTCGCCAATGCAGTCGAATCTATACTAATCTAAACATCGAAGCGGGGACGTCAGCTGGACGGGCCCGCCCATTAGGCGGAGTTAGTCCAGCGTTACTAGATTTCTCAACTTTATCAAAATTTTTACTACTACAAATTCTAGTGATGTATTAATGGCTTTTTTGTCTTTTTTTTTTTTAATTTACAACACTGCTTTTTGTTCTGATATTTTAAAAAATGTCTATCGCTACAAAGGCGGCAAGATCGATACTAATCTAAACATCGAAGTGGAGACGTGGGGTAGATTGACTCCGCCTTCATTAACTGCCAACCTCGCAATCCATTTCGTTGGTCTCTGTCGAAGGCATACTAAACCTCATGCGGTCCTTCTTCCACTTGCGCTCTCTCTATGCTTCCACTTGGACTGGTAATACCTGCATAGTCTCTATCTATTTTCGGCCGGTCTTCTTTAGTGCTTAGCGATATTTGTATACAAAGTCCGACCATGTAATCCGGATGCACCGAGCAAAGTTTACTTCGGTTGTTGAACAAAATTTGACCTACTAAAGTACATAAGTAGTTCTCTTTAGAGTTAGCTAGTGGTATCGTAAATAGAAGCGCTGTTTACAAGGAGTTTAGCCTGTAAAAGGCACGTACTTTGTCAAGCAATTTCCTACTTTAACACACGTTTGTAGTGCAGTATGAAATGAGGGATTTAAGTCTTTTTATCTGCGGTTGTTAACAGATTATTAACATGAAGAATCTACGCCCAAAACGCCTTTAGTCTATGGGGTGTCGTCCTATAGAGTGTCTCGTGTGGGACCGTTCGCAAGCCGGCAGAATTGATTGGATGAATCAAAATGTGGAAGCCGAGGTGCTAACTGTGTTTTTGATCGAAATTTCGGTATTTTTATGTAAGATGCGAAGCAGAAATCGTGCGATGAAAATTCGAAGAATTTCGTATTCCTCTGCAAAGCTTTGTAAAAATGGATCATACTGGATGGCTGCATATAATTTGGAGCTTCAGTGCGTTGCCAAGCTTGTAGTATGACTTAAGTGATAAAGTTTTTGACTCTGACTCGTTAGCATCCTTTGGAAGATTATAGGAAACCTTTTGAGGTAAACAACCCGTATAAAATAGTAATGGGTGTTTTCAACGATCACCTGCCATTTAGTAGTCTCAATTAAATGGAAAATGTGCCTTGAATGCGTACCCTTCACGGTAATACATCGTTAGAAGCTCTGCTCTGCTTAACTTGTATCAACATCTCAATTACTCCCTATCGCGCACTTTTCTCACCGTGTTTGTGCCCATTCGATCAAGAACCAGTTTAATTTTTGGATCTTCAATTCAATAAAAGAAAAATTTAATGGAATTAGGACATGGAAGTGCATGGAAAAGCTTCTGATTGCATTGAATTATTTTTCCTATTCACGCTTTTTCCATTTACTAATTTTAATTATTTTAAAATTCAATAGGGACATTTTGGAATTGATTTGGAACCAATTCTTCCTATTTCATAGAGGAATTTTGTGAGTACGCCACGTGTCACAAGCCAAGACGAATATCAGTGAATGAGTATTAGGAAATTACAGGCAATTTTTCACTGTCAATCTGGAAAACTTTTACGCATAAAGTTTTACGTGCCCAGCAGTTCCTATTATTAATTCCTTATTTTTCTTCGTCCAAATATAGCCATCTAATTTTAGCTGCGTTGCAAAATTCTATTGCATAGTTTTTTCAAAATAATGATTCCCACCTTTATTACATTTTTGTGGTAATAAGCGTGAAAATTGCTGTTAAGCTTTAGGGCCGTCACAGTGCTGGTCCTATTTTAACGCTCCCTGAATTACACTTTCTGACAATGGGGATTTAACTACTCAATCAGGAGCTATTGAAACTGGGGTTAAATTTGGAATGCCCTTGAGGTGGGAAGCTCTTCAAATGCCCTATCGGCACCATCAAAGCCACCACAAACCAATAATTCTAAATTGACAAGGGAAGGCATTCCTTCGTGGGGGATGATCGCGTTCATTACCCGCTTCTACGCTATTATTAAACATCCCCTTTTTTGTTAATTGTAAATATTTCATCTTTTTCAATCAAAAACAACCAAGTCAACGTTCGCAAATCACACGATTAAATCAATAGCTATGGCCACCCTGGGCGAAAGAGGGTGCCGTTTGCACCCTGGTTTACTGACGGAAATGTTTTGCTTGCGTAAATATACGTTCCTGCAGTGGACTAGAAAGTGACAAACTGAAGGATTCACTAGACGAACTTTAGATCTGAAGACAAAGACTGAGAAAAAGCCGACTTGAAGTAAATTATTTAACAAATAAAATTACTTCGTGTTTCAGAGTGAGGACGGATTGGAGTTTTCTAATATTTCACATTTCCTCTTTGATCGAGCTCATATGAATCATTCTTGATTCACTGAACCAAATTTCACTCAAAACGTTTTGGCCAATAAGACGCGTCATAATTCCGAAAAGTACCACCCTGTAGATTTTCACGATAATCTAGTATTATCTGATCGTGTAAGCCCTAGAGAGAAAGTTACGTCCAAAATTTGAGCTACATATCCCAAAAACTTTGGGAGCTATAACAGATAAATTGGAAAAAAATGTAAAACTTTAACACCCTGTACTTGCCTTACAAAGCATTTTTCGCGTATAATTTGTATAGCAAATTAATATTATTCTTATGCGTATAATACGTGGTCGAAATCCGGCGACAAAAAATCAGATACCCTGTATTAAAGCTTATTATTAAAAAATGAGTCAAGATCTCAGCACCACATCAGGGACGACTAAGACAGATGTTTCGCAGCTAGGGATGCAAGTGAACGTCCGGAGGGTACGTGGGAACACTGCTTATCTAAATTTAACGGTTATTACTGTTTAATTGGTCTCAGATGTTTTTTCGACAATTGGTTATCGTCTTAAGTGAAAAAGAGGTTTATAAGCGTTGATCTAGCAAATTTGCAGCAGTTAATATGGCATTTAATGCCTAAGAAGAAAAGGGTCACTTTACAACCTAGGGATTAAAATTGTCACTTTACAGTCTGAATTTGTTGTCAAGAGTAACTTTTCGTATGTTACTCGGAATATAATCTGTTTATATGTCTAAGCACTAGGGAGCGCATACAAAATGTTCTGAATTAGAGACCCAACTTAAGCGCACAGCTTACAAACCTCTTTGTCTAAAATTAACACTGCATACTGTAGAAGGTCCAAACTTGAATTATTAATCCATCAAACACTCGAAAACCCTTGTTTAAGTTAATGTTAATTTAACCACAAGCAGGTCTTAATTATTCGATATAAAATTAATTTGTTATTACCATTTAATGCTCGAATTTAATTAATAAATTCACGAAGGGATTTTCAAAAGCTGCTCCTCCTATAAAGAAAAGACAGAAACTTTAATCTGGGATTATCTTTAATATGGAAACGATTCTGAAGATACTTTAATTAAGAGATCTTTTCCCTACCTAAAACGATGATCTAATTTAAAACTGCATAAAATTTAATTAACTGAGTTAAATGGTGCTGGAAATTATAATCGCTATAACGATTTCGTCAGTCTTCGCAGTTTAATAATTTAATATTTACATCTTCATGTTATGGATGGGTTTAATTAAATGTGAGTCCTGTTAAGTAAATATTTACTCTTTAATTTGGAGTTTTCGAAAAAGTTGTTTCCAGCCAATTCACATAATCCTGAAGTCTCGGTCCGTCTTGTTGTGATGGTATTCGTTGAGTAAACATTAGACGAAAGATATAGTTTTATTTAATATATCAACAAACGTTTCCATTTGTCAACAACATTGTTATTTATTTTTTTAATAATTTTCATTTCAATTTTCTAATTTTTAACCCCGGCGCGCGCTGTCCGGACGCAAATGTCTCACAACCACGGTACATCGGGTGTCCCACGATAGGGATTACAGCAGTATCTCACTACCCTGTAGGAATATTAAAAAAGGTTCGATTTACAGCTGCAAGACAACTTTGCGTGATGCTATCAAAACCTTTTTTTAATTTCCTACAGGGTTGTGAGACATTTGCCGCAAAACCCCGTCGTGGGACACCCTGTACATGCAAGTTTTCCCCCACTAGATTTAACTAGATTTTCTGAAATTGCAATAAACTCTCCTAGTTCCACTATAAATTAAACCTACTTTCGATAAACTAACTAGAAGGTGAGTAACAAGTAGGTCTCCTCTTTTGAAAAGAAGGTCTATTAAAGGAATTAGAATCTGTGTTGCATGGAACCGAATTGTTTGCTATGCATCAATCATGGATGTCGATTTCTCGTTAGAAAGATTGGTTTATATTATAATGGAAAACAATTCGAGTTCTTATCTTCGACTACATCACTTTAAGACCTTTTATTTTTGTGCTTCAAATTAGATTTATTAATACAGGGTAATCTATCGCGTTAAGGCATGGCGTCTCTGGTCTGAATATAATGAGAAAAATATATAATTAGGATATCAATGGAACGGGGTGATACGGTCGAAGGAAGGAGGAAGAAAGGAAATTCCAAATGGAAAATAACCAAAAAAACATTTTAATGGCAATTTTGAATTAAAACTATTCCTCGCATAATTAAACTTCCTATCTCGCCAGAGTTTTGTTATGGTTTATTCAGGTAAATAAATACCTGTTTAATTGCAGGAAAAGAATGGAGTTATTGTGAGGCGCTCCCGATAGTTAGCCTAGTGAAATTGTTAGCAGATATGAAATTCTCATTGTGAAAGATCCTCTGGAATTTTATTTGAATGAATTTCAGTGGTTGGAATAGAGAGTGCGATTAGGAGAAATCAAGTGAAACACCCTCTGCAGGGCAGAAAGGCTGCGAATTCTAGGGACCGGTGTCGCCATGCAAACAGATTGACAAAACTTTTTTTTTTTAATATTAAATTTCACCATTTTTACATAAAAAGGGTATTTTGTTGAAAGTCGAATATCCAACAGTTTTCCGGAAAATTAAAATTTTCCACAATTTTGAGTCAAAAAACGGCGCTTTTCCCACGCATTCCAGAGATATCGCCGCTCGTTTTGAAAAATGTGAAAAGTAGGTGCCCCCCCCCCCCCCCCCTCTAAAAGAAAAGTCGAACTTTCCGAAATTTTGGTATATGCCAATTTTGGGTTTAATATTAGTATAATTAGCGAAAATGGTTGTTCCCCTCTCCAATTTCGACTCATGGAATGTGGCGCGGAATGGAAAATTTCTATTTTCCGGATATTAAAGAATATTTTAAATCCTTTCACACTGTGTTTTCCTTTTCGCCCAAAGTGATGATTGAGTTTAACAATCCGCTTTAAACAGGATCGATTTCAATCTTTTTACAGATGTTCTTCTGACTAAGTCTCCCACCGAAAGTACGTCATTCAAGTCGCTAATTCCTTCGGATTTGAACAGACAAACGTCGGCAACATTACGGATAATTTAATGTAGTGTTTTACTTTCACCCGCAGTTTTCACCCGCTCTATAATTTCCCTGAACCTGGTTTTTTTTCCATAGAGTTTAATCGAGCATTCTCACTTTTAAAGATTTTTCCTCCGATAACGCTGGAAATTTCATGGAAAAGGAAACACATTGAATCAAACTGAATCAACAAACCTTCAACGCTCAACAAATCAGTACACGTAAACACAAAATGCGAGATTCGTTATCTGGAAATTTTCGCCAGTGGTTATAATAGAAGACGTGACGTTCCCTGTAATGGCAACTATAAAAAATAAGTTATCGTTTCCTTTTAGATACATTTACCTTACGTGGAGTGCCGAATCCTCTAGACCGGCTTTCTGAAATGGAAAATTATGCTAAAGAAAATGAAAGCTAGTTGGAGAACTCGACACGTTCTCCTTTGAATCGGAGTTTTGCATTTTCTAGCTCTGCCGCGAATTAGCGAACGCAATTCAAATAGATATAGGACTATCGAGAGCAGTGAACAGCAATAGGGGGGTTTCAGGAGTGACGATAAATTAATAGCAAAAACTGTAATTTCGATGATACGTCGATATTAAAAATAAATCTAAATCGACTATTGCTAGATTCTCGATCTAATTCCATGCGACACTTTTATCCAAGGAATATCAAGGAAACTCAATAATGAGCGTCGCGAAACTCAAATGCGCTCTGCGAGACTATTGAACCGAGATTATACAAAACGATTGATGATCATCTGAAAAATTCCTAACGGGGTGGACGCGGGTTAGTTTAGGTTAATTCAAGTTGGAGTAGTTCCAAGCGGACACAAGGTGAAAGAGAGGAGATTTTAGTGGGTAGGCGCCCCTACACGCGACGAATCCCACGTAATCCGGTCGCCAAACAACAGACCGGGTACCTATGAAGGTTTCCTCCTCTATAAAAAAAAAAGAAAAGAAAAAAAGAAGGTTAATTCAGTTTAGTTCAGGTTAGTCCAATTTAGGGAAACAAGTTGGTTTTGGTTACTTGAAAAATTCAACGTCTGCTTTAAAATTTTAAAAGTGATTAATTCTTGATCGTGTCGCTGCCGGTTGTTTCATTATTCGCAATAATTAATGAAGAGATCGGTTAGATTGCTTCGAAACGGAATGAAATTCCTGTTAAGGGTTGTCCTGAGGGGCTCGACAATTTTCGAGAACTCACTATGCAGTGCGTGATTACCAAAAACGTAAAAAATGTGCATAATAAACGTTTCAAGAGGCGGCGTTTCGTCTGATTAAGGATAAAAACTTAAATAACAGAAAGTTCACGAATTTACCTCCAGAACAGGTTTTACCAACTTATTCATCAAGCGGCGTCTCGAATAAATTCGTGTTTAAGTTGTCCGACTTTACTAAATTATAAAAAGAGAAGTCTTCAGCGAATTTTTTATTCGCAGCTCGACCCATTACCGACGAACCTCTGGGGGTACAATCAAAAGAGTTTTTTGGTACCAAAATCACGGTGGCTCCAATTTAAACGCGATTCCCGTTCCTCTTTGCAGATTTGCGTCAACGACGTTCCTCGGAAATGAAACGGAGTTCACGCTGCATGTCGTTTAATAATATCAAGTGCGGTTTGTAAATCGAATTCCTTTTAGACCGGCATCACTTAATACACGCAACGATTTAATTTACGGGGTGGCCCAAAAACGGGAACGAAATTTCCCATCGATCTTAAAATTTTCAGAAGAATCTGCCGCCTTTATCCGTCGTTTGCGTTAAAAAGGATTTATGGTTGTCCTGGGAGCGCCACTCGGTATTTTCGAAAAATTTCTTCGAATCGCAATTTATCCTACGTCCGAACAAGGACGTTTGTAGATCGTACACGATTCTCTAACGGCCTTTTTGGCGCATTCACAACGTCGCGCAATTCTTTGCAAAACGAGGAATTTTCATTTAATTATTTTTGCAGAAATTCGGTTTTTACAGGGGCGGATTACGGCTGCGACATCGCCCACCGTACACCTCCAATTGTTGTAGATGTATGCCGGCCCTACATATTGGACGACGTTGAAGGTATAATCTGCAATATACGCCCCGGTTTATTTTGTCTGTTAATACAAGTAACATTACTGTCTCAATGTGACAATAATATCCAGGATAATCCCTTTCTGATGGCGGCATTAACTGGCGACTGTTTATGAACATTGAACAGAACTGAATAGTTTACGTTACGTTAAAGAGCATTTGCGGAAATTCCAGGGAGACGCCAAACAATGCTGGAGATCCACTAAACAAAATAAACATGGAGGTATTTTTCCTAAATACTTTTTTATCACAATTTGAGCGAGGGCTTCAAAACGCAAACCGGATTAGTCCGAATAAGAGTTTGCTTATGAATTACAATCACAATGAGCACTTTCTCTGAATAATTAACTTAAAAGCTGAAAGCAAATGTTTGTGGTTATTAATTTTTGTTTCGGTCATGAATTTCTGCCTTGGGATTTTTAATTAAACACGTGCACTAGTTGAACCACTCCACTAATAAAAATGTAAATTTATTTTAATTTTATTAACGATTTTATTATTAGTAGACATGTTACAAAAATTTTGGAACGCCGCTGCCTAAATTGGGAGGTATCAGACAATGCAAAGGCAGTACCCATCCAATTATAATTTGAATAGGTCTGGGAACATTCTTCACATCAGTGAATTACATAGAATATTCAAATTATAAGCCTCACACAATAAACGTCATGGGACAATACATAATTACCGTGGATTACTGTGACAAATTTAACGCAACGTGTAAACTACAATTTTCACAATAAAGTGATGCCCGGCAGCAATTTTGGAATCTTCAGTTAATTAACGATTTCACACACATGACTGGAGGTTTGATCGAAAATCCTCTTTGCTTGTCAATTTCGTACTATACAGGGTGGCCCATAGGTAAGAAATAGAGTCCGTATCTTTTGACATATTGGAGATAGAGAAAAAAAAACGTTTAAACAAAACTTTTGGGACTAATTCTTTGCATGCGATCTTGAAATGTTTCTATATCTCATAGTCTCACGTCTGGAATGTCTAACTCTTTTTTTTTTTTCAAATGGCAACCTATTATTTTTTATATTTTTTTCTTTTTTGGAATGGGCGTCGTTTCTGACATGCCCCTACATAAAAATGTTGGGGGGTTGCATTGGGAAACTTTTCAAATAAAATGCAGTAATGTTTGTAACGCTGGAATTCATTAATTTTTGTGCGCCTATGGCTATCTGTTTCAATTCTTGCTGATTATTGAAATTTACTGTAAAGGCTCAAAACGTTGACCGTTATGTGCAATACATAAATTGAGCCTTTGCATAAAACTTTGCCTTGCGTTTCCAACATTTCATCACTTATTTCCCGAAATGTACTTTTCATTCGAGCCCTCAGGCCGTTTAAACTGTTTAGTCTATCCTTACAAAATTTCTTCTTTACACGGCCTCATACAAGAAAGTGGCAGGGGCTTAAGGCAGGCGATCGAGCAGGCCATTCCACTGCTCCTCTCCTTCCCATCAATCTATTAGGAAGCATATTATTTAAATAATCCCTCACTTCTAGTCCATACCGAGGCGGAGCCCCATCTTCTTGAAACCAAATGTCATTTTGATTTGGACAAGAGGCTTCTACTGCAGGAATAACATTCTGGATCAATAGATTTAAATACCGCTCCGTTGTTAAAATTTCTTCCAAGGAAAGTGGTCCAACTGTGATGTCACCAAGATTGATTGTCCGAACGTTTAGTGTTTGAAAACGTGGCGTGTGATTTTGCATCATCCAGTAAGTATCATCGACATCGGAAAAAGAGATGAATCCGAAAATGTGACGATCCAAGATGGCGCCGACAAGAGAGAACGAAGCTAATGATGGTTGCCAAAAATCGAAACGTTGGATTTCGGATATGACACGAAGAGATAAAATCGCAATAATCAAGTATTAATTGTTTTGAAGAACTGTGCAAATAAGCTCAAGGAAAAATGAAAACGTTTTTCTGAAATGTGATTAGTCTTCGTGTTAGATCTAGCTTAACTTGAAATCTGAAATAAATTTAATTAAAAAGGTAAATGAAAACGAAAAAGTCTACATCCACTTTTGGTAATGCGACGAATTTTCAAACTTTTCCTGGTTATAATTTCGCCATAATCGATAAATACAGCTCCCGGGGAACTGCCAGTATTGTGTAATAACTTAAGTTCCCCTCCTAGTTTTACATATGATCATGAACTACAACATTAAAATTTCGTCTATTTTATTTCGTGGGAAATTGGATTTTTTTCACATCTCGTTCTCCTCCATGAAAAATCCTGGTTTGTGAAAATAGTTTCCAAAAACTCTGCAATAAAAGTTTTATGCAGCAAATACTGATCTATTTGTAAAGTTTTTCGAATGTATTCCTTTGGGAGGGATATTTCCATAAATTCCAGCATTTTTGCCCTGAGTGTCTTATTTATTTATTATATTTTTTATTAGTATACCAATGTGTGCCAGCAATATCTTTGCAATCTTTCGCAACTAAACTATAACCTTAAGACTGTTTCGTACATATATAAACGCCTACAAGTAAATCTGTCTTTGCCAAGGAACTCTATAAAGCTTTCCAATATTTGCGGATATTGGTGAATAGAATAAACACGTTTACTAAACAAAACCCCAATTTTATATTAAGTTATTTCGGGCGTAGGTGGTTGTAATTGATGACAATTTGCATTTAAACCCCCAAAGTTCGCTGGTTAATTAAATAATATTAATCACCCAGCTTTGGCTTCTTAACGAGGGTTCCTTACCATTCCAATGTCAATCAAGAATTATCCGCCAAGATCAGTTTCGGCTAACGCTTCTATGACGAACCATCTTTAGATTTTAGGAAAAAGAAGTGGGAAAAATGAAAATAAACGGTAAATTAATGGTGTTTGAAATTCCGCTTCTTTACTCGCGGGGGGGACGAGAACTTCGCTTTTTTGTCCCTAGTAAAGGGCATTTTTAGCTAGTTTTATCTGAGAATATTGCACAATTGTGCGTCCTCCGGTGTGTGGAGCGTCATTCTCAAAAAAAAAAAAACTGCATTATTAATTTGATCATACGTATCTGCCCACGTAGTAAGTAAATGGGGAAAAGTCGTAGATTAATAATTTTCCTGATTCGAACGAAATTGCAAATAAATGCATCAAAGTGCTGCAGATATTTAATATTTAAATGGAAGCTCGGAATGCCCAGTTCAGTAAAATGAAAACATACGAGTGTTTGGAAAGTAATTGATGTACATCCTTTAGCCTCGGATTTTTCATTCATATAAGTGGCTGATTGGAATTTATACGGGCAAACATTTGACCTATAAATGAAATCAAATTAGTGCAGAATCCCATAGAATTCTGAGTTTTATAGAAACCACGTCATATCTCAATGATGTGAAGATTTATTGAAGAGTATAGCCAGAACCAGATATCAATTTTTTTTTCGGAAGGGGGGGGGGTTAACGCCTCGCACGTGGTCTGCCCTGCTGGACAGAATATTACGCCCAAATAGTTTATTAGATATTCAATGAGCCAGTTCTTGGGGCATAAGCAACAACTATAGCTGCCGACGCCCTGTATTCCACATCACCGTGATTTGCCGTGAGTAAGGAGCTAGTGAGAGGCAGTGTGGAATCAATAATCAATCAAAACAAAGGAGACAAAACTAGGTAAAATAAAATTTTCTGCATTACAGACTCGATTTCCGGTACAAGCATTATTTATTTTTCCAAATCAACAGCTTTTTCTTGCAACGTTGTCTACAAATCAAAGCAATGAACTACCGGAGCATGTAATTCAATTCGATGCATCCCTTATCGCTTTCAGAGTTTGATGATGAACCATATCGTTCATTACACGTCCGGAAATGAATTTTCTCGTGCGCGCGTTCTAAATTGTCGTGCGAGATGAAGAGAATTGCAATGATAAAGCGTCAATTATGTTGACCTCCGCGTCACACAAGCGCAAGGGAAAAGAATATTTTTCCGAAATTTCAGATTTGTTTTTAGTATCTCCGAAGGTAGATGAAATTTCACTTTACTTTGGAACGGCATATTTTCGACCTCCAAGTCGCGCAACTTTTTGCCGATTTAACCGACACCCCGTACATATATCTTTATTTCCGCAAAAAGTGGCTACTGACCATTCGATCTTCCGCCCTTGTGTCAAAAACACTTACATCTATACATAAATAATGATTCATAAAATACAGAGCGAAGAAAAAAATACGTTTGAAAACGATCCGGCAGAGTGGTTGAAGGGAAAAGGAAGCGGAAATGTCTTCTGAGGCGAAGAGGGTTTAAATTGGTCTAGTTGTGACGTAAATTTGTTAACATCTTTTCAAAGTCAATTTAATAATACATACTTATTTCCATAATATATCGCGATCATATTATACTATTCATTACCTACCTGTTAAGCTTTGGAAGTTTGTGCCAGATCGCCGCCGCCTCGGAATGAACTTCTTCTCTCTCGGAAGTTGTGGAAAATCGGGACTCAACAGGTCGGAAAACCGGAAAATTATACGTGAAGCGCGTCTGGATTAAGCGCGACGCCAGGGCCCCTTTCTGTGCTCCGGAGGATTCGCGAGTTGTGGCGTCCCGACGGTGATGGCCCGTTTTTATAAGGCGTCGAGGTGGCGCAGGCCAGCGCGTGAAGAAGTGACGCCATCGGTGGGCAGAAAATCCACTTAATCAACGCGATTTGATAATTTTTTATACCTCATCAAATACTCATTTTCGATTAAGGTTTAGAGCCGATGAAAAAATAATTTTCCGCAGATTAAGCCAAAGCAGTAAAAGGAGGTAAACACGAAAGATTATGCTAAAATTGATTGAGTAGTGCCCACAGTTAATTAGCTACCTATTTTTTTTTTGTTGTACCATGGTGAACTGATTGGAAGTCACATACCTTAGCCAAAATGGGTCACTGCGACATTTGGGAAACTTCAGGAACCAGCGTCCAAAAAATTTTTCTTACTTGCTATCAAACCTGAAAAGAAAAAACTGAATTTCAGTATTAACATATGTAAAAAATATGCAAGAGAAGACTGATTCGATGCTACACATCCGCAAGAAGAACATTAAAGGGTATGCGGCTTTTGCAAAGCAAAAAGTACCTACAGCAAAGCCTTCCACTAGCCCACAGCCGAAACTACAATAAGCATTAAAGCAGAGAATAGCGTAATCATGAAGTACAACATGAAAGACCAAGAACAACTAGAAGCAAACATGGCTGAAGGATGTGGGGCATGATATTTTACCATCAGTGTCATCGACGGGAGCCCTCGTTTCGTGTCCATTAACACTCGTCAGTCCGGTTTATCTTCAGACAATGCAAATTCGGTAAAAGGCCACCAGAGGGCCCTCAGACTGCGGCTACTCAGCTTCGTGTGCTAGACCGAAATTTAACGAATGTTAATTGACATGAAAACAGTCTTTAGCATATTCAGTTCATAACACACTGAAGTTATAATGACTTACCTCATACACCTTGAGCATATTTATTTATGTTTAGTGTTGACACCTAGATATCACGAACATATTTATAATAACTAATTGATGATTCACTAGGGTGATATTCATCGTGCTGATGATAAATCAGCAATCAGCTTTTCGAGCTCACGAGTCCAACCAAAAAAACTAAACATCAAAAAGCTTTAATCGTCACAAACGATGATTCGGAAAATTGTTCCTAGTTAAATGCGAAAGTTAAAAGTCATGTTCCACTCCTTCCGATCATTACGTTTTTATGATGGGGCTGTCCGATAAAACGCTTGGAAAAAAATGTATCTAGAATCGTTAGGATAATCCTTATCTGACCTTTTACCTTCTTGAACAAGGGATGTAACAGTCTAATGGTAATCCCGTCGAAGTATAAATCATACAATTAGATTCCCCATTCCCTGTTTAAATAAAGGATAGCGGCAACATCTCACCAATGAATATGGTTAGAAGCTGAGTAAGGCCACATTTTTTAGGAATTCATCATAGTTTGTGATAAAATTTGAGATTTGCCGAATTTCCCGCCGCACTCGCGAGTCACTGTTCATTACTTATACATCGAAAGAACATCTGCGTCTCACGGAGTGCCGAGATTTTTAACAAGTTGAAATAGCATATATCTTAAATTTCTTTTATTCCGTCAATACTACCAGATTCATCAATGAACACGTGTGAATTCGAATTTTTTTGATTAAAAACATATTTCGTATGATGCCAACGACTCCTTAAGCATATCAAATGCATACAATTGAAATGTCGAAACCATCAAATGCATCACTCAGACCTCTGAGGAATATATCTAATTTATAACAGTGAAAAAGAAGACGCTCTGAATATACATGCCTGATCTTTCCCTTAGGTTTAATCATCTTAGAAGTTTCTCTAATATACCGCACATATTTCACGAGCCACTCAACTGTCCGAAGGAACCGGCAGGTTTTCTCTCTTAAATAATGGGGTTACTTAAGTTGTTCTTCTCGAGAGTAAATTATATCAAAGTTTTGCTACATTTTATCGATCACACAAGACCTCAGGAATACATTGTAGTAAGTCCAATATAAGCAAGGAGAATGTGAGGAGTTCACGAAGTTTTGGCTAAATACAGGAAAAATCGCGCGTTCAAGGGAATAGCTTCTTGCAGCAAGTTGATTTACAAAACCACTTTTTGGTTTCAATATTTTTTTTATTAAAAAAAATTCGTTGTAACTTTTAATAAGCTTCAACGTGACAGTCTTGGCTTCATTCTATATCATTTTTTTCGAAGCAACTTGTAACGTTAACTTTTCTCGAAATAAACGTTTTGGATCGGGACGAAATACGTGTTACACATCTATTACTTACGATCAACGGCCCAAAAGCATGCAGCTTTGTCAATTATAGTTTTGCCCGTTTTTTTGGCAAATTACGCACCGATCTGTGATGTCAAAGTACCAATTTTAGTAGAATGTCGACAATTATTTGAACATCCAGTTTTTCTGGACCAAGGGGAAAAAGCAGATATTAATGACCACAAATTTATTATTTCCGTTCACAAATATACCTTGTTGCATATTTGAGTTTTAGGACTTTCGGGATCAGTAAAAGGCGTGTTGCTAGCTTTCCAGTTTTTAACGCTGAAGCATCCGTATATGTTATGATAAAAAAAAATCAACAAACAGAATTTTAATTTTATATAATTTCATATATTTTTTATATATGAATTTCATATGATGCATATTATGTTACAAACCTGATCATCTATAATTGCTTCATGGATAATCAAGCTTGTAACATCACATACAACCAACCGGTGAAGAAGCAGAGCGAGTCTTCTAGTCGAACAGAGAGAAACCCATGTCGTCGTCTTCCGACTCTGACTCCTTAACTTCCTCCTTTTTCGCTTCAGGGGCTGCAGCTGCGGGAGTAGCGACTGCAGCTGGGGCAGCGGCCGCAAATTTGCTTGGGTCCTGAAAGTACCAAAACAATATTTATTAAAAACTCGACAATTTGTGAAAAGCTTGAAAAAAGATGAAAATTACTCATTCCTAGATTTCATATAGGTATCTCATAAGCTATATGTATACTACCTTAATGAATTCCTTAATAGTAGCGGCTTCCTTGAATTCGATGTCAGTAACGGCAGCAATAGCCAACAAGTTTTTGAAACCGTTGGCAATGCTATGGGGCGCCGAAGCGACAGTGGGATAGCCGATGCTCAAGCAAACAGCGGCCAAATTGGCCACTCCAGCCAAAAATCGTTCCCTCAAATCTTCAGGCTTGATATCCAAAATGGCTGGAGCAAAGATAGTTCCCGAGTCATAGACCTGAGTACAAGCAAATACAATTATCAACTAATTCAGTTTCATATTGCTACTAATATCAAAAGACCCCCGCTGAAACCTTAAAAGAACATTTCAGTTCCATTCCCGTAGACCAAACGAATTCTTAACATTTTCTAGACATACAAACTTACCTGTTCAACGAGAAGACCATACGAGAATGGAGAGATGTTTAACATGTTGAGAAGAGTAGCTTCTGAGGCTCCAACTTTATCCCCAGGTTTTAAGATGTTTACATCGTTGACGATTTCAATAGTACCTGTTACAAAATGGTGTTGCAATGCTCGTAAGAGCGAGTGACTTTTAAAGACAAATTTAAAAATCTATCAGCTTAAAGTTGTCCTCATATGAACTGTGGCTTAAACCAAGGGGGTTGAATTGCTACCCCTCAGTGTCCACAGTTCAGAGACGAAAAATAAGTCATCATTAAAGGTTGTAGACCCGGTATAACACGGGAAACTTCCAAAACATAACAGTAAAAATGTACTTTACCTTTGGAAATCTTGGTCGGAATGCTCAAAGCTTGGAAGAAAGAGGTTTTCTCAGGAGGCAATCCGGTGTTCTGAGCTGGTATTACTACCGATAATGGAGCGATAGCACCCGCACGGGCAGGCGCTCTGACCTTGTTCTCCAACAGCTTATCCCTGACCTCCACAAGATCACCGCGAGTGAAGACAAAGCCAACATTTCCCTTAATATGGGGGAGAATCCGTTCCAAGGATGGATTAGCCTCAAGATGACCCTTAATGGCTTTGCGCATCATGGTGTTCTTACCCATAAGAACCACGGCGGAACCGCGGAGAGAGATACGGATATGTTGCATTTGTTTGGATCCGACATTATCTGCGCCCACAATGAAACATTTGGGATATTCTTCCAATAGTTGCTGCAGATGGGAAATTCATGGTTGTTAATTTTTCAACTGAAAAATCCATTTTGTATAGATATGTATTATGAATTTCTGCAATATCCTTTAGGTAAAGGTTCTTCTAGTAAAGATAATTTAAGTAATTGAAAATAGGTTGTTTTGAAATTTCATGCCCAAATGCCTCTATCTAATCCAAACCATAGTTTATTTAATCAAAGAATACACTTAATCAAGCAAGAATTAATGTTTTTTTTTTATTTTTTTATTGTGTAGATTCAATCTTCTTTAAAATAGATATAAGTTATCATACTTACTACTAGTTTAGTGAAGTAATTAGACTTCCAAGTTGCCTTGTCCTCCCTACCCATCGTAGCTGTGGTTAGGGACTCTTATCGAATTTAAGAACTGAAAATGATAATTATACAAGATGATTAGATTTGAACTATTTTGACAGGGAGCTTCTATTTCCAAAATATTTACAATTCTAAGGCTTGAATTGTTTGATAACATTTGTTTAGCGCTCAACTATTACTTGGAGCACTCAGTAGGCTATTGCTTTGTTGTGTATCTGAGTGCTCTGTAACAAATTGCTTCAATTGGAGCTTAAAGACAAGTAGACCAAGCAGCTGAGAACAGAAAGGGTACTTGGACATTAAAATACGTCATGGAAGACAAGCAAAATTCTAAATCATTTCTGCCTCGTTCCCTTCCTTCCCTTGGCTTTTACAGACGAGGCGTTTTCCAATTTTACATATTTATATACTAGGACATATTGGCTACTTCCTACTTCTAATTTGCTTCATCAGGATAATAACCACATACTATTTGTCTTCCATTTCCAATGAGAATTTAATTTTAAACTGAAGGCTCATAAAGCTCCTTCAACTGTGTAATCTATCTTGCCTTAAGATTTTTAAAGCAGAATAATAAAATGCTTGACCAGGCAAACATTTTAAGGTTAAGTTCGTGAAACCTACATTTTAAACACGTAAAACGATTTTAAATTCATTGTAAAATAACGGTTTACGTAGAAGGAAACCTGGGTAAAAAGCCCTTGTAATTGTGTAAAAATATCTTCAAACATTGATAGGATTCATAGGATAAAACGAAAATCTACAATATTAAATATGTCTTACCTTGGCGATAAACACAGGCGCAATGAAAGAGAGAGAGACACATTCGGAGCGCATCAATAGAAAAAAAGAAAGAGATGGAGATTGACACGAGAAGTTGACGGTAGACAGAGCGAACCGCCAGTTGACAGCCGCCATTTTCGATAATAAATTAGAACGAAGTTCAAAAGCAAGAAGAACGTTAACCTCTAACTTAAACTGACAATTAATTTTGCAATTTCTGTTGGTTAATTGAAATAAGTTTAACCTTACAAAATATATGAGGTTGACTTTTTGGCTGTTGTATCTTCGGAACAACATTGCAAACCTATATAATCGAAAATGCCAGAATATGCTGTTAGTTCTGGTTCTTATATAGTTCTACTTCGGTCCCGTTTTCCTGAAAGTTCAAAGATAATGAAAAACGGGAATGTTATTAGTTATTTATGTTCAATGACACAATCTGTCAAAGTGTCTATTATCATTAATGTTAATCAGATTGATATAGTTTTATTGATATTTTTAAATTTTGATTAGTTTTTGAGTTTCTCTTTTTAAAAGCTCTGACTGTTACAAATAAATCTATGTGCTGCTTGGAAAAGTGGACATATGTACATGCAGTTGAAGTGGTTTATCATCAATTAAAATTCATCTGACAATACACCATTACTTAACTTCTAGTCTATGTAAATATGGTTTTTCTTTGTTTACATTTGGTTCAAAAATTCTTTGTTTGGTAGCCATGTGATTACTTCCCATGTAAACCAATAAATAAGATAATAAATTATTGTTCTATTCACACATCCACAAGAAACAAACTGCAGCATTCATTGACTCTGAGTAGACCTGAGCTAAGCCTTGATATTTTTATCACTCCTGTCAAAATTCATCCAAAATGAACAACAGAATTTGTCCACTATTGAAAGACCCTGAGAATTACACTCCAGATATTCAGGATTTGTTAAGTAATGAAGTTGAAAGAAACTATTGGTTGGCAACCCTCGAAAGAACAGTGGCCAAATTTGTTGATAAAGCTGGAGAGTTAAATCCTGATAATCCAAAAGCTACAGAAGATGCTAAATCATGTTTGCAGAAATTTCAACAGTTGATAGAGAAAATTAAATCAGATCCAAGGTAAGCACCAATTACTCCACTTTATCTATATTTACAGGGGGGTCAGCTCAAGGATATGATCAAGAAATGAAGAATGCATAGTATTCTCATAGATATATGTTATTCCCACTTGTTAAAAATCCCAAATTGCCATGGAGTGCAAATGATTTTTCTCTATAGATATTAATGTCAGTGACAGTGGTTAAATTTAACAAATGAATAAGATTAGAAGTTCAGTTAAGCCTTCAGGAATTTTTACTTGTACAGTTTCTGCTACATCTTCATTCAAAAAAATCTAAATTACTATAACACTCTCCTGAATTTTATTGGGGAAAATTTTAGGACTTTGATACCTCTCAATGTGAGGACATTACTAGACTTTAATGAGGAAAACTTAAGAGTCCATTTCAAGGATGCATGGCGTTTACAAAAAGAGACTGAGACAAGACAAGCTTTAACCCATTTTAGGGAGAGAATTGATGAAATAGATTTGATAAATGATTTCAATGAGAAATGGTTAGAATTAATTAAAGGAGTGCTGGCTGGGAATGTATTTGATTGGGGATCAGAAGCAGTTGCTAAAATGTTGGCTGAAGTGCCAACTTTTGGTTTATCACATGCAATGGACACCATTGAGGAGAGGCCATGGTTTATTGATCATGTGAATTTATGGATTGAAAGGCTAAATGTAAGTATGTAAAGGGGTTTGTATATAATATTACATAACTAAGATCAATTTGTTAAACCGTATGTTCATTTAAACCTGACCATCTTTTTTTCCATTTCTTTAATAGGATCCATGTCAGGTAGATAATAGCATGCTTAGTAATATCTAAAGTAATGAGAAAATACAGAGTAGTTTCTTCAGTAAATTCTTGACAGATTGATGATTGATTACAAATCATTTTATATATAGTACAATTCTCTTAATATGAGGACTCAAGGGACCGAGAAATTTGTTCGCTATAAACGATTGGACGTCGTAATCGTGATCTTGTATTAAGCGTGTTCGTATTAACCGAATTGTGCCGTATTTATAAGCAATGCAGATTTACCTAATTGTATACTCTTTTGCTACTTACAAATTTAATTTTATCTTTATTACAACTTTTATCACTATTGGAATTTCTCAGATTTCTTTAATATCAGTAACTAGGTACTGACAACAATGATAAATTTATTTCATTATTGTAGGCATTTTTGCCAGTCATATAAACTCCAAAATTGCTAATACTCTTCCGTAAGTAAGGAATTGTATTGAATATCAAATAAAGATAATAAACTTAACATATATGGTTTAATGCTTGAATATTTCACAGTATAATCTTAAAGACGATATTTATTTGTAACTAAGGAGATCACTATGTTGCGTCCTTGATAATGAGAAGTGGAGGTAAAAAGTTTTCAGATATTATAATGCTTTAGAAAACATATCATCATAGACCTACTTAAGTTTTGTTGTTATGTATAGTAACAAAAACTGAAGCAGAAAAATGTGCCACATGTTACCTAATTTTATCTTAATGTGGTCATATTTATTCGGGATGATATTATTGGGTTAAAATTTATACGCTTCAGAAATTGCATTTAATCAATAACACACGCGTTTAGAATGAAAAAATTCGAATTACGCTTTCCAAGCGTTTTGTGTGTTTCTTTGCGTGTACTATTCGTTGATGCAGGTGTGATGCAAATAAATGTTGTTGCGTCACACAACACTTCATGACTTATTTCCTATTCAATGTATGTATATATATATATATATATATATATATATATATATATATATATATATATACAATGCGAGTCATTCAGCTTGCAAGCATTTCAAATGACAATAATTCGCCTCTCAAATGTGTCAGTCTCCATACGTCTTTGTGTATCATAACAGGGCAAATTCAATAACCTTTCTACTATTTTCTCAGTTTCTATTTTAGATCGTACTAGAAATAAATTTCTTTTGTTGCAGTCCCACACCTTCAAAAGTGCAGTGATATTCGTCGACAACGCGGGAGTCGACTTTGTGTTAGGAATTTTACCTTTTATCAGAGAGCTCTTAACTATGGGAACTCGTGTGATATTAACGGCCAATTCTTACCCATCGTTGAACGACGTTACCTACCAAGAACTTAATTTATATTGCTGTAGCGCAGCGCAACAGTGCAATGTTTTAAAAGATGCCATTAGTAGCGGCCAATTGGTGACCATTGAAAATGGACAAAAAGGGCCATGTTTGGACCTTAAAAATATACCAAGTGGTAAGATTACAAGTACTTTATTATCTTCGCCATCACAGCCGAATAATACGCACATACGTACGTTTGAAGATTAACGATCAAGAAGATCAAATACATGTGAAAGCCATAGATAAATAATCTGCGATCAAATCAATCTTGCTATAAACAATAAACCGTCGCTATTTTGCTAAAAGTCAAGGACCCTTAATTACTGGCTTATCTTCTGTTGGCTTTGGCAATTGTGATTAAATCGATTCGTATTTGTATTTGTGTAATGTATTGTGATGAAATGGAAGAGTTTCAAATAACAGTAAAGGGAAAAGTTATCTATTCTAATTAGTACTTGCTAAACGTGGACTCAGAAAAACCAATCAAAACAGGCGGAAGATATAATAAATTTCTTATTTAAAATCGATGTGGTGATACTAATATTATATATTTTTTTGTTGTAGAACTCTGTGATTTAATGGTCGAATCAGACTTAATAGTTTTAGAGGGAATGGGGCGCTCAGTTCACACTAATCTTAATACGGAATTTGCAGTGGACAGCATAAAAATAGCCGTGCTGAAAAACGAATGGTTGGCTAAAAGTTTAGGCGCCAATCAATTTAGTGTTATTTTTAAATATGAACCGGCGGTGTAGAATGGAACGTACCTGATTTTTAACTTCTTAACTGTACCTTATTTTTACTGCATATAGAGATCGACGATATTTCCTATGCATACAAATATATATATTTGTTGTTTTTCCGTTAAGGTCACGATGTGATGTAAAAATACAATAAATGTTTGGATAAAATGCTTGTTTTATTTACCCTTTGAAACAGTTAACAAAACATCTAAGATTTTTCTTAATGATTCATGAGGTTTTTCGATCTTGATAGAATTTGTAACGCCTTAGGCAGCTGACAGGAAAATTTTAAGTGAGGTTTTTTAATCGTCTGCAAATACTTTATGAAAAAATCTATTTTAGTGCCCAAAAATTTTTATACCTTAATTGAATTTAGGAACATTTCCTAGCGTGATTCTATAAGTACCATGGCAATAAAAATACTTCTGACAAGTGCAAAACCATGCCCCAATCAACAAAAAAGTATTCGCCATTATTGCAAGAAAATTGCTCTTTGACAATTCTGTCCACCATCAAAGTAATGTTATTTAGTAGATTTTTGGGTGACCCTAACTCTTTCACCATTCGGTCAATAAAACTATTTACTATTATTGTATTTATCTAAGTTTTAGAAATCTTTAGAAACTTTAATGCAAGTTACGTTTCCCTATTTTTTTGTCTAATTTTGAGGTAAGATAGTCCTTCATATTTAATAAATAATAATCGTTTGGCTGAACGTTGATAGCGCCAGTTGAGGCCACGAACGTCCGGAAGAAAAAACGAGGTTAACGTAATAAAATTGTTAATTTAAATATTAAAGTAAATATCTTTTAGAAAACATAAAATCTCATTTTCATAGGGTTAATTACTGATTGTACAGATTTGTAAGTAACGATAAGTAAACAATAGTTTTGGTAATTTAGTTGCTAGTTGCACAAATATGTTATTTTATTGCGTAGGTTTACAGAAATGTTATAAGTAGAGTTTTGAAGAAGACTGAGGTCTATCGTCCTGTGAAGTGATATTCAAAGTCACAATTATGGAATTTGCTGAATTGATCACTACCCCAAAACTTGATGGAGTGATTCTGCATTCCCCATTTCATGAACCTATCGATGGGACTTTGTGTATTACAGGCCATCACTTGATACTTTCTACTCGAAAGGAAAATGTCCAAGAATTATGGGTAAATATACGCCCCTGCTTACATATTTCACCAAATCAAACTGCTGCATCAAATCAGCTTAACTTTTTTGCTGCGACACACTTATATGAAATTACCACAGATTATGCATGTACAAATTATAGTTGTTCACAGCAATCAGACCTAAGTTATCAAATAAGATACTTCAGTTATTTCAAATTGCTGTAAATTCCACTGAGGAATCAAGTCATAGTAAGTTAGATGAAAATGGTATTTAAGTAGGAATGGACATGACACTCATTTAAAAAATTAAGTTGCCATGGTTAATGAAAAAAATTATAGATCTGACAACATTGCAGATCATTTTGTCTATTTGAAATTTTTATCTGAATGAATAATTCAATTATTTGCAAATTACATCAAATCTGAAATTATGTAAACAAGAGCAAAAAAGAGTTTCTGGTCTTTCTGGCGAACGATTTATAAAGTTCTCTCCATAAAACTTAATGTGTCACATCCTGGAAAAACTTAATTAAGTACTTATGTTACATTATTTATTATTAGACCTCACTCAGGACACGTAATCTCACATAACAGTCAAACTAAACAATTGAAAAAATTAAGTGCGTTAATGTGAAATATTATTTTTAGCTGCTGATTCAAGCCATAGATACCGTCGAAAAAAAACATCATCCAGGATCGACCCTAAATGGAGGCACTATAATCTTAAAATGTAAAGACTTTCGTCAATTACAATTGGAAATACCATCAACTTACGATTTCCAAAACGTTTACCACTCAATAGAACGTCTAGCTAATCTGAACAAACCAGAGCTCTCTTACCCATTTTTCTATCGACCTATGTTTAGTATCCTCGAAGATGGATTTACATTATTTAGACCAGAATCGGAATTTGCTAAGCTATTAGCAAGTGAAGAGTGGCGAATTTCGCACATAAATAGAAATTTTTCTGTTTGCAAGAGCTATAGCTCTGTTTTAGTAGTGCCTAAGAGCGTCGATGATAATACTTTGACTGCCGCTGCTGGCTTTAGAGAGGAAGGGAGATTTCCTCTTCTAAGTTATAAACATGACAATGGCAGGCAGTTCAATAAAATTTAGTCGATTTGCTCTTCTAAAAGAAAATTCTTGTAGGTGCCATATTGTTGCGTAGCAGTCAACCTTTAATAACAAACAGTAACAAACGGTCTAGGGCAGATGAGAAAATTTTGACTGCAGTATTAGGCCCTTATAAAAAAGGTTATATCATCGATACACGAAGTACAGGATTAATAGGTCACTGTAAAAGTAAAGGAGGAGGTACAGAACCCGACGGACATTATCCACAATGGAATAAAATATTTAAAAATTTGGATAAACTTGTGAAGTGTGACGGCAGTGTATTGGATCATTTCAGCAAACTTATCGATGGTTAGTGGAAAATAATGTTAGTATTTTCCAGTATTTGTTTTTTTTTAGATTTTAATTTGTATTTATTTCCACACAATTAATTAATAATACAATTGTTATTAAACTGCATATTTGATATTTCAGCTTGCAATGACACGTCAATTTCAGTCGATAAATGGTTGGCGCGTTTAGAAAATTGTCATTGGTTGACACACATTCAAAATGTCCTGAGTACCTCATGTTTAGTGGCTCAGTGCCTGGATAAAGATGGAGCTTCTGTGTTAGTTCATGGTTCTTCGGGTTTAGATGCGACCTTACTGGTTACCTCAGTTGCTCAAGTCATCCTTAATCCTGATTGCCGAACAGTTAGAGGTAAAATAAATAATTACTATTTAGAAGTTTATCGATATTAAATTTTTCCCCACAGGTCTCCAAGCCCTAATTGAACGAGAATGGCTGCAAGCGGGTCACCCATTCCAAATTCGACACGCAAAGTTCTGCTACTCCAACTCCAGAACAAAGAATCAGCAGCCGACTTTCTTACTCTTTTTAGACTGCATTCACCAACTTCACTTTCAGTTTCCGTATAGTTTCGAGTTTACCACTCAGATGCTAATTCTCATTTTCGAACATTCCTATTTTAGCAATTTCGGTAAGTCGTCAAATCGTTTTCGCCATTCGTTGCTGAATAGTTGGGATTTGTTCCGTAGGCACTTTTATTGGTAATAATGAATTTGAACGGCAAGAAATGAAACTTAATGAATCGACAACCAGTTTTTGGTCGTACTTGAACAGGCCTGATGTAATAACGAATTTTTTGAATCCAATGTATGAACCTAACAAAGCAGCTGTTTGGCCCAGTATAGCGCCTATCAGTTTAGAGTTATGGGATGAGCTGTATTTGAGGTATCTAGAAAATTTGCAACACTAGTTCTGTTTAAAGTTGTTCAATTTTTGATTTTAAGGTGGGTAATTGATCAGAAATACCAACGAAGCGCCTTTCAGAAAGTTCAACAACTAATTCAGAACGACAAGAATCTTAGAACCAAAGTGATACGCATGAGAAAACAATTGATGGATTTGCAAAAAGAATTACAAGGCTTTAGCCTGGAGAGCGATGAAAGCTTGCTGGACGAGTGACAATAGTTTCATGTGAAACTGTTTTTTGGTCAGGGCATCAAAAGCTCTTTAAAGTATCTTCAAAAACGTATCCATTCAGCACTCAAAAAATGACATTGACTTTAGTATAAGCTCACGGTACCCACTGACATCTTCATACATTTTCGTGTTTGACTACAAACACTTGACACCAACGTTGTATGACAAGCACAGTTAAATGTCTAAGACGTGGGACAAATTCACAGAAAGGGATAATGTCTTTTAGCCGTGCACTTACATGAATTTCCAATCTCAGCCTAGAATATGCAACCTAACTTTAAGCAAAAGAAAAAAATGACATATCTGCAGATATTAAAGATATATATCATATAAAGCATGAGTTTTATTGATGAACATTCCTATTCTTTCCCCATAAACAATGTCAGCTAAAAATCTGTACCTAAACCACCTTCATAAATAATAGATTTTTTGAAGCCCAAAGACGCGATTCCCTCAACAATACCAACTTTCAAAAACTGTCGTCTATTGGTTATCGTCATCGAACATAAGGAAAACCACTCTTGATTTTTCAAGTTTACAAAAATTCCGATGCCTCCGTCTGTTATATAATTTTCTGATACGACTATTAAGGACATCGAATAGAAGGGGCAATTTTTATCTAATTGCACCCCATAGCGAATCATTGCAGAAAGATGAAAATATTTACTTGTTCCTTAAGCTCATTGCCCTATATTTTCCATAATATCCTACCTCGACTACCTTAGAGAAACAAATATTTGTATAACTGTTTCTAGACACTCTTACATAAATCTAGTACGACCCTGCGAGATTTTATTTTTAAGTTCCAGAGCATTGAGAATGGTTGGGCACCCAAAAATCGGGCGTACCGCGGCCACATTCTTAGTCAACCGATACCGTTGCTAATGGTTTTGTTTTGTCTGCTAATTCATAATATCCCCCTTGCTCTTGATAGGAGCGGAGTTTTCAAGGAAGTGTCAGCGAATTTTTTGAAACACTATATGTGTGCGGCAGTGTTGGGAAATTTTAAACCCAAAGATAACATGCAGCTGAGTAACTAAAAATAACGCAAGAAAATAATAAAATGGTTGATAAACGTCCCCGTGCACTGCATTCGCAAGGTGTTTATGAGTTGGTATTCAAATAATGATAAATAACACCTGCTTAGTGCCTTTCCGAGTGCATTCGGACCTTTACCCACAAAAACCAAGGAGTTTCAAGTTACGAACATGGGTCATGTAAATGGATATTTATTTCGTCGGTTTTTATTAAGAATTGGAACGGCGATCGCTGTGCATGCGTGCCTAAGTTGTTTTTTTTTTTAAATCTCTGTTTTTGCGATATTTCTCTTGAGTAAACAATTTTATATTACACGACATTTTTATAACAACTATTAATACCATATTTCGATAAATTCGTCTTTTTCCATTCCTGAGACCATCTTGCAAGGTAAATCTTTAACCACCAGTCGGGCAAAAACAATGACAAAGAACTTTGTGTCCGTTGCTGGTGACCTCTACATCAAAAAAGGAAAAAAAGGCCGTGATTATCCGCGAATTGGGATCTATGCGTGATAAAACAGAAACCATGACCGTACTAACTGAATGATGAATCAGCGGGACATGTAAATCATACGTTAGCACATCATAAAACTTCAGAAATGGGTATATTATTTCATTTTTTCAAGTTGTCACGCATGTAAGGGAAGAGATCCTATGAGCAGCTTATCGGAATAGGTTGAACTTGAAATATTTATAGCTGCGTCGCCTTATGTAGAGGAAAATTACTTATAAAACGGTTAATTATGTTTAACGATAAATTTATATAAATTTTTTTAAAAGCATTTGCAGAGTGTCCCTAATACTCTTGGCAGCAATTATCTTAAAACCTCCTAAAGGTAGAAGAAGAGTAGACGTAGAAGGACGGTCCAAATAGAAAAAACAAAATAGCTTATAGAAGTGTCGGGGATTCAGCTTTTTTTTATTCAAAATGAAACCCCTCTGTATGCTGTAGAATTTTTGAGACCTAAACCTATTTGTGTTGTTAAATAAATACCTAATTCTTCGAGGACGCACATGAAAATCGGCTGAATCTTAAATGTTCCAATAATTATTATATTTTTAACAAATGCGCTGCGTCATGTTCCGCTACTGACGGTTAATAGTACGTCGTTACGCTTTGGTCATTGTGAAAATAATAAAAAAGTGAAACACGGCGGACCTGAGATTATGACCTCTTTGTTGTGAAGCATTTGAGATGAAGCAGATCGTTACAGGTACTTTAGGTCGTAGTACTCCTGGCCACAGGTAAATTGTGTACCTATACTACATGCAGGGACGTAGCCGCGAAGTTATTTTCGTTAAAATGAACAAAATCCCCAAGGGAAATATTTTCTAAAAGAATTTTTACTAATTTTTATAATGTGCGGGTTTTCGTGGTACAAACAGGTTTTTAAATGGGTTCTATATCGCAACATAATGAAATCACACATCTCCATTTCGTAACTCATAATTATAGCCACACAGCGTATCTCGAGTATGTTCGAATATCTGACTTATTCTTCTGATTTCTTAATTGTACAGTAGTATTAGAAAAAAATCGTTAGGAATGGTAATTTATGTCACATTGCGCGAGCTCGTTTCGCTTTTCGCGCAAAATCCCACCCGTTAATACAGCTTCGTAAATAAAATAGCTTTTTCAAAAGTACTTAATCCGTCCCTGAACATCTGATGCTCTCAGTTCTCAGGTAAATCTTCTTCCACCTGCCTGGAAATTATAAAGTCAGTGTTGACTCGTTTTCGCTTTCTGTGGTTTACGAATCTGAATTTATATGTCGATCGTACAGATCACCAGGATTTAGGTGTGTAGATATAAAAATTGCTAAGACGATCAGTATAGACGCAATAGAGGTTGGTATGTTGCATTGCAATATACCATTATGGTAAACAGGTATTGAAATGGTATTATTATTGAAAACTTGCAATTTGCGCAAACTCGACAGTTAAAAAGAAGCTTTGGCGATACATAAGTTTAAAGGGCTCTTGAACAACGTGCAAGTTGAAAAAGAGTTGAGATGAAGTAGCCATTTTTTTTAATTTTTATTAAGCGAGCCTCAACAGTATTAGCATGAAATTCTTGAGACGTTGAGCGTTTCATGCTGAGATAATTTGTTATTAACTATCACGTCACACCCATAAATAACGTTTTGCTTTCCTTAAAAAAAAAAACAATAGGGAGTTGCATTAAACACTCAGAATTACATGAGTTTTCTGCTGATGCTGTTAGCGAAAGAGATTATAGCGATATGACTTTTTAAAACTAATCAAAACATTTAATTTCAGCGAATTTCGGCAGATTTCGAATACATTTAGGTCCGTTTTCGAGGGTCAGAATATGGAAAAAAAGTAACGGCCCGTAGAACGAAAAAAGGTGTGCGGTATGCTACACAAATACCTTCAGAGTTTTGATATAGATAAATCCGAAAATGCAAAAATCTGCAGGATGTTTTATTTAAAAGAAGAAAATTGTAATTTACTTTCGATTTAACCAGAAATGCTGCCATTTTGAGAAAATACCAACGTCTTAGAATTTGCTTAATACTTATACAGGGCGTTGCACGATGGGCAAACCATAGGAAAACCCCTTGTAAATTTTCATACCATCCAATATCATCTTCTCTCTTCGTTTAAGGGCAAAATCGTATTATGATTTTTTTTAAGGTCATTTTATGAGACACTTAACGTAAAATATGAAAAATGTTCTTCACATCCCTTGCGAAATATTTTCAAAAAAGCGTATCTACAATCTGTAAACTTTTAATATTGTCCTGAAATATTACTACTGTGACATGCTGTAAATGAGTTATGTCAAAACAATTTTCTCTTTATTAAAGTTTCTTAAAAAATGTCCTACACGGTAGCAGAGAAAGTAAACATAATTAAATGGTACTAGATTAAAAATAGCTGGCACTATTTGAACATTTACCGACTTAGATGTAGATTAGGAATGTTTATTTATTGTTTACTAATACTATTAAATAATACGTTATTTTGTTGCTGGCGGTTTAATTGATAAAAATATCAGAGCAGTACCATGAGTTTCCAGGTTTTAAAAGTTTTTCCAAAATATCTGGCAAAAGGTACGAAGGACATTTTTCATATTTTACATACCAGTCTCTCATAAAAAGACCTTCAAAAAAGTCTAATACAATTTTGCCCTTAAACGAACAAGGAAGATGATATTAAATGGAATTTAAATTTATATGGGTTTTCCTATGGTTGGTCTGGCAATACAACACTCTGTGTGGCCTTCCAGCAATTGATCGATTTCGTGCCGCGCCTACGTTAGTGGAACACATTGTATATACAATATTTCTTTCCATTGCAGATAATTAAATTCCTCAAACTCAGCATGTGCGTACATGCGGGTCACGTGCCTAGTGAACGTTGCATGTCCCTTTTTTGATACAAGTAATGAAAGTAACGAATGGTCGCTATTAGTAAGATCACCCGCATAAATTAAGAATTAAAAGGGGCATGAATAGTTCGGTTTGAAATTAACTAAAATGTTGATGAAAAATCAATATTCCCCTATGAGATTTTATTGGGGAGAGCAAAAAATATGATGTGCTTGAAACTCCTTTTTTTCCTTTATTTTCTTTCTATTCCAAAGTTTAGTTTCTGGTGGGATTTTCTTGCATTGATTTCATTTAGTTTATTGATCCTTGCACAGAGATCCATTATGTTGGTGTAATCCACCTTTGAATTCAGTGCAGCAGTTTATTTCAACATAAAAAATTAATATACAGGTTTAACCGTATACTCATCAGTAATAATAACAGTTATGTGACGAGTTATATGAGATATTTCCTTAACATAAACATAAATGATTCATTGATACATTCAAGCTTTAAAAAATAAATATACTTAAGCAGGTACGTTGCTCCACGTCGAGATATCTGTCTATTTTATACTAATGAGGTACATAAGACGAATCTAATCATGATCATGTGCAGTTAGTAACAAATCCAAGAATAAATGTTTCGACGGGATTTCGTTAAGAGAAATCATCGAATTATTAACGACTAATAGCGACTAGAGAGCAAGTTGGCTCGGAATTCGTTTTTTTTTTTCCTTGTAGGTTTTTAGATATGTAGGTATGTGACGGCGATAAAATATTTTAAAGAAATCGGAATTCAAATTGGCTTTTTAGGTTGCTTCAGGTGAAAATATTCATCCTTGATAAAATCAAAACCTACTGGTCTGCCCATCGACAACCCAGAGAGGCCACATTACTGCATGAAAAAAACCAAATCTCGATTGGTCTGTTCTGTAAAATTTTATCGCAACGTTTCAAATCTTTCAAGCAAATTATTAAAAACCAGGCATATGGCTTCTTATATTTTTGCTGGACGATGCTTTCAAGTGTCCGTTTCCGTTGTTCTTTGCCCTGGGACCGCCAGTGACGTGACATGTGGCCTCGCCCCAAGAAAAACGAAACCTTTTCTGGGTCAGGTACCGAAAGTTATTATGTTAAGGACGACTTTTGGGTTTAAGCTATTTTTAAAGAAGTGGAATTTAAAATTTTGTTCACTTTTTCTAAGTGGAGCCACATGTAGCGTGAGGAAATATTATCTACTGGGCGATTTACGAGCTCATTAACGAACTCCGACAGACGAAACGTGAGTTAATTTTAAGAAAATAAAGATTTCGCACAAACGTATGTAAGATTTCAAATACAGCTTAAAGATTTTCCGCATAAACGGCAAATTTCAATCCAATTATTTACCTGTTAACAAGTTATAGCAACAAATGCACATAGCCTCATTAGTGTGCTATCAGCTTTGTTGACTACTACAAACAGTACGAGAATAATAAGAAAGATACACATGTCGGCATCAACCACATTGCTCAGCCTTTATATTCCGTTAAACGTTTTACTGAAGCTCTTTGACATTATGAATTATGTAAAAATGATTACTCTATAGTATATTTTCCTACCTCACTGCGTCTATAACTATGGGAAAGGGCATATTTCGGTCTATCACTCATTTAAAATTTGTATAGAGATGTTTCACGTCAATTGACCAACGAATATTAAAGTATTCTAATAAAGTTCTGTAGCATTACGAGACGTGAAAACTTTGTACTCTAAATTAACCTCCCCTACACCACTCCTTTACAAACTGTTTGGATTACTTAAACAGTAACGCACACGTCTTTTGATAGACGCGCAGAAGCTGGACAAGAAAGTTTCTATTGCTTTTTCGTAGAAACTATTGATGAAAACATGGCACAACCGAAAACTTTGGTTCGTAAAATTTCAGAGCTTTGGTGATATGCCTTTTGATAGATTTGAACAATGGATTAATAGAATGTGACCTGGACGATTCCAAGTCGCTTCCAAGACCCATTAAATTGACGACATGCTATGTATGATGTCACATTAGGTACCTGCATCCTGGAAGCATATGACTATGATTTTAGATGATAATACGCAGAATTACTATAGTCAAGAATTTCAAACTTAGTATGGTGCAAGGCTGCTGGAAACGGGCATGGAAGTGAAATATATATGAATAAATCTTATTTATGTGCATCAATATACAACACAGTTCACGACTTTGGTGTTGTTTTTATGTACTGCAAAGATTTTAATATTTTCTTTACGCAAAACGAGTGCGTTTTAGAACAGTTCGAAAATTGGAGCTCAATTATAATTGTTAGCGTTGCCTAGAGATGTTCGATATGACGTAAACAAATATTCAATAGTTTTAACCGCCATGGCGCGTTCCAGAGCCATCTTCCGTAAAAATGCCGCAATAATCCAAAGCGTAGAGACGCTATACGAAACCTCATTTTTTTAAAAGGAATTATTCAAATTCTCAATATAAGAATCTGTGCACTCAATACTATTGAGTCGATTGTTGAGATCGAAGCAATCGGGAAAGCGAAGCATACAAGAATGCACAAAAAAGCGACAAATAACTTACCCTTGAAACACTTCCATCAGAAAGTCCGGTCCAGAAGTGATTCGTGCAGGCATCAGGATCGCAAGGCTCGTGTGGGTTACTTGAAGGTTAACGTAACCACCGTTCGCTATCATGTAACGGCACTTTTCACAAAAACAAGAAAAATTAAGTGTTTTCAGACGAGTCTGAATGTGAATTCTGGGGGGATTTTAATATCACTTTCTTTACGCAAAGAATTGCGCGTATTTTAGAACACCGCCACAAAACTTAATTTTGTTACCGAAGCTATTGACCTGGATTCGAACCACTACTTTTCACGTTCAGATCGGAAATTGTAGCTCGATCATCATTTTTAGCGTGGCCTAGAGAAGCTTGGTACGCTTCGCAATTGTTTGAACAATTGAATTATTTTCAACCGTTATGGCGTTTCAGAGCCACCTTCCGCAAAAATGACAAAGTTATTAAACGTGTACGACGAGACGCCATACAAAACTTTTTTCGAGGGAAATGGAATATCAAAATTATTTTTTATCCTTGTATGTGAAAATATATGCATTATCTATTAATTATTCTAAAAAATGACCAGTCGACGCGTAGGTATTTATTTTGGCATACGACTGCCCCTTCGTCTGTGAAACAACTATGTTCTGAACCTCGGTAGGAAATCAGAACACAAAACATAGCCAGATATCATGCATCTATTTAATGCTGTGCCCTTTAAATTCGTCAAAAGAGCTCGCCACACTACAAAAATTTGTCAGTAACTTACCCCTTAAGTGCCCCTACCCCTCTCAACAAGGGGGTACGATCATTGGGATTGTTAAAGATTCTTACAAAAGAACAACCTCTTTAATATAAAACTCCCTTTGTTCAGGCCTTTGTCAGTCTCTTACCTTGCCTTTGCTCTCAACTTTCACTTTCACAAGATGACCCATCAGGATCAGCTTCAGGCACATGGTAGTAGAACCAGACACCACGGAACTTCTTGCAGGTTTCAGGGAGGTTTTTCTGAAGATCCACGCTGACGAAGCCTCTATTCTTGGATGAGTGTGGATCTAGTCATGGAATATTTAAATTTACATGGACCAAACCCGCACTCACCAAACAATAGATGACTTATTTAAATTCAATTCTGCCGTGTGTTTGATCGTCAAATTTATTGCGAAACGTCAACAACACGAACCGATAACGTTGAAGAGACAAAAACCGCAACACCTTTAAAGATTTTGAGATCGTTATAGGTGTTACTGACCGGAACGAGTTATGAACAAAACATGACGCCAAACGACACGAACAACAGACGAAAAATGATTGTTTATTTTTTGAAACGGCCAGAAACCTGGCAGCGGGGTCGAAAAACACCCAATGAAATCGCTTTATTTTCCTCTTGGAGGGGGAAGGAAATCCTCGTCATTTGCCAGCAAAAAAATGCTGGTCGTGCATCTCTTTTCTATATCGCATGATCATATCACTTTGTCTCTGTCTAACGACCTTTCACCATGGAGTAGTTTCAGTACCGGCCAGTGAGGGCGCCCCTGTAGAGCCACAGCGCAATTTGTAGACTCAACCGGACAAATTCCCGCCCAAATTGGTCGTCGCTGGTTGAATTATTAAAATATTTAAAAATAACTTCTGGACACACAAAACAAGTTTACTTAAATAGACCGAAAACTGAGCATAGGCTTATTCACAAGGCACATTTCTCGAACTTACAGTAGCAATAATTGCGCATTATTTCTAAGCATTTGTCAGTCATTACGTCACAGCTCTCGACCTCTTGGTTGCATTTCGGAATACGCGCGCCTGGTTAACACTCGAACGTGCTTTAGAAAAGCTTCTTCCCAAGCGTAGGGCGTGTATGGTGTACAAAATATCGAGATAAACGTGAGAAAACGGCGTTATTCACCTAATTTCTAGGTAAAGTAACATTTTATAAACATTATTTGATGCATGTAGCTGTCGAATGGCTTCAAAGACTTGTGTAAAACGTCAAATAACCCGTGAATTGACAATATTGATATTGACGTGACAGTCGGTGACATGTGCCTAAAATTTTTGTCATCCATCATCTTATTTGAGATTTTGAAGTGTTTACTGAGTACCTCGCCCTTAAAATTTTTCAAAAAACTAAATTTGGGGCCTCCAGCTTCCCAAAATGACCGCAGAAACCCTTCCACGCTTCGAGGACGTCGGCCATTTTTATTGCGTAGTCCCCAGAAATGAGTCCTCCATTTTTTATTCAAGTAAACAAATCGAACTCGTCATATCTCATAAGCATGGCTTTGATGCCCAAATAATCAGCATAATGTGTTATAAATTTCCCTAACTTGAATTTATTATATTTAGTGCCTGATATTTGATCCAGACTTTATTGAGGAAAAGAAGCTATGGCGTCTTCACCCCAATATGAAATACAGGAAACAGGTTTGTATACATAATTAGCTTTTAAGTTATGTGCTTGGTTTTGTTTTTACTGCTGTTCTAGTGTCAATGAAAACGTTACGTGGGTGATTTGATTTGATATTGGAATACTTTTACTTGTACATATACTCCATTCCAACTTTTAAAAAACTCTGGCTGGTCATAGACCCTAGATATTTTCTCTTGGGTTATTAATGAATAGTGATAGTTGTCATGGAAACCAGATATTTTTTCCTTGGATACATAATAGATAGTGACAGTTGTCAAATTTTTTATTTGAGTGAGGTTACATATTTAACAAATGTTTAATTATTATTAAACTGTTGGTAAATTTAGTTTAAAATAAGGATAAGGCAGATTGTTAAGTTTTCATTTTGTTATGTTTGAGAGTGATACCTCATACACTAGTTGGAGCAATGGAATTGTAAGATATTTAGAGATAAAATTAACTAAAAGTAACATTAAACCTTTTCTAAGGTATTTACGTAAACATTTTTTTTGTATATGCAGTATAGTATTCCTTTATGCACTTGAATACATATGGTACTACTCAATTTAACAAATTAGATAGCCTGAGATTATAAGGTTTTAATATTAATTTATAGATGCAACAATGGAGCAAACATTTGAGATTAGTAGTGCTGAGGGAAATGAATCAGCTTCAGATGGAGAACAAGGAGAGCAACAAGTTGTTTATGCTGAGTATGACTCCAGCTTTGACCCTCAGTATGAATATGAATACATTCAAAGAACAATTAAAAGAAGGGGTCACTTGCCAAAAGATGCAGTTAAAATCCTTAAAAATTGGCTCTATGAACATAGATTTAATGCTTATCCAACTGAAATTGAGAAACATGTACTATCACAAGAAACTGGATTAACGGTGCTCCAAATAAGCAACTGGTTCATTAATGCCAGGAGACGATATTTGCCAGATATGATGCGCCGCGAGGGATACGATTCTGTGCAGTATACAATTACCCGAAGAAGGAAGAGTTCTACTTCAAGAGAGGAAGAATCTGAGGTATGTCTCTCCAAATCAAATTGATGGGAAGTAAATAATGTCTTTGTTCTAATTCTTTGTCAGATCGTCTATCAGAAAATCCCAAAACTTATGAGGATTCAGAGAGTGGATGGATCAGGCGAAGGAGAATCTGGAGAGTATATCATCGGCGAAAATGGAATTATAACTCCGAGAAAGTTCAATCCATGGAATGCTGATCTTCACTATGGATTGACTGTCAACCCAGCTGAAAGAGGGTAAGATTTAGTCCAATTCACCTGCTTAAATTATTTGCATCACTTTTGAAAATTAAAACCAGGTGTGCAAATGCTGCTTAATGAGAAACTCCTTGTGGTGTCATTCAGCGCATCTATTTAACCAGCGTATAAGAGATATTTTATTATATGTATCTTTTGCAGTTCTACTAGTGCTCAGTCACCTTCAAAGTCTAAACAGAAAGTCGTCATAAACACTGCACCCCAAGCTACTTCAAAAGCACCAGCATTTTCACCATCAAACTTAGTGATGGTAAAAACTGCTTCAGGAAAGAATGTCATTCTTAAAGTTGTTCCACAAGGAAGCGGCAATGTAAGTGAAAAATACAGTTTTTTTTTCATTTACTACTACATAATGTATTGGACATTGTAAATTAATTAATTTTCATGGCGTTTCCTACTTTTGTATTTGATTTTTCTTTCCTTCAAATTCATTCAAAAGTTCTATATTTTCTTATGTTTACCTTAAATATCTGTTTTTTTTTCAGATTCCAAAAGCGGTTATTTTAAAACCTACTAAAATAATCAAGCGGCCCGTCGGAAAACCCCAGATCGTCCATGAAACTATTGAAATATCAGAAGATTCTGAGGTAAGTTTTCCCCACCTTCATTTTTAGCGACATAATAACTGTTCATTTAAAAATTTAGCCAGCAAAAACCGTTGTGTTAAAACCAACAAAATTAATCAGAAATAAAGAGGCAGCTTCACCGAAAGTACTCCCACAGGAGACCATTCAGATAATTGAAGAGGAGGAAATCGCCATTGATGAGAATGAGTTCGCGTGTGAGAACTTGAAACAAGAAATGTTCGAAGGCGAAAGCGAAATTGAAACTATTGAAAGTGAGGACTTGACTGAGGAATCTGTTGAGGAAGAAGCCGTTCAGGAAGACCAGTATGTAACATATGAGGTCGATCCGGAAGGTATGTACACGATATTTTCTTAAACATATGTGGTATTTCATTTAAATCGGTCAACGGAAAACATTGTTAAGGAATAATTATTTAAAAAATGTATATTTTTGACCAAAACATATGAATGGTAAATTCATTCACAGGCAAACTAATTTAGTGAATATTCATTAAGTTTCCAGTCAAAATTAACCACTAAATCCAAAACCATCAGGCAACTCAAGAAAACTGTTTATGAGACACCTGCATGTTAACTCTCTCTAAAATAGTAGATACTGTTTCAGTTTATCCGCTGACTTTCAAGTTTACCTAGTTAGCAAGAGATACCTAAATTCTTGGGAATAATACGCGAATATTGGCTATCGTAGTTCATATTTAGATTATTGCCCTGATTAACGATTAGAAGGCCCTGTCCATCTATATACATATAATAAAATGTGGTAATTGGAGCAAGAACGTCATTTTACCGCTTGATCGTTATTTCTGTCGGTGACGTTCAATTTGCCGAACTTCAAATACGCCCGTGGGAGATGATTTTGTTTGCCGAAGGAACATACGTTATTAGGATTAAGAAAACTGTGTGTCTCATCAAATTTATTATGTTGATCCCTTAAAGATTGTCGGGGAAAAGCACGTTTTAAATCAAAACGTGGTTTTTCGGCAAACGTGCATGCGAATGATGATCTTACATTCCCATGCACATTTGCCTCTAAAACTTCCAGTAAAACGTTACGCTGTTTAAGAAACGAATGCATGACTTCGGATTTAGGCGAGCTCCGGCAATGCTGTTTTTTTACTTTTCCACTCACAGAAGATCGTACCGTCAAATTTTGTTGTAATGACGGCTATAGTTGGAATGTACCACGAATCGGTGGGTTCATCAAGTGACACACCCAACCTGGATCAGATTTCAAAACTATCTATGATTTCTGTAGTATTCTACCCAATAAAGGCTCTTAAACCATGAAATTTATGGATTGAAAGTAGTGAATTATTTGAGTCCTGCATTTCAGAGAATCCACGTGTATTAAACTGTACGATTGAAGCAGGTACATCTTATAACTCTTCATATTCATCCAGCAAATCCCGAACGGTCTAAGTCACGCTTCCAATTATTGAAGCTCGTTTTCATCTGATATTTTGCACGTTTCTGAGTATTTATCCTCTAAGCAAACCATATAATTACAGAAACATGTTAGCTCAGCCCTGCGTTTTTCTTTCTAATTAACGTTTGGTAATAGCATAAATTACTCTATACTATTTCGCAACAGTTTATTTGTTGATCGGGCGATTCGTTGCACAAGTCATCATTTTTGACTCTCTTCCAGCTGTATTTGATGAAAAACTGGATCAAGAAGTTCAGGATGAAGAAGCAACTGAAGAAGTAGTCCTAGATGAAAGCACATTTTTAAGCGAAAATATCTTCTGTGAAACTGTACAAGATGAAGAAGATGAGGGTGAAGAGGTATTTGTCAATGAGGTGACCCTGGAAGAGGAAGTTGATGAGGTAACTTTAGAGGAAGGCACTGACAATATTACTGTTATCGAAGATTGAGGGGCACTGTGTATTAATTATTTTTTGGGTAGAAGTCATGTCAGGACAAGTTTCTTTTTGTTTTAGCACCAAACAGAAATTTTGGGATTAATGTTAAATGATTATTTACGTTATGGTGTATATAATTCTTTCAGAGTATTGAGACGAAGATTAAGGAAGAACCTGTTGAAATTCAAGACCATTTTTTGTTTTGAGAACGTTAGCGATCGTTTTAATGATTTTTTAAACTTTGTTGACAATTAAAATTTAAACTTTAGGAGTGTTTATAGAACTAGGTAATTAAATGTTGGTTGAAATGTAACCATGGCTTTGGGATGTCATCAAGCCAGTACAGGACGAAGGCTTATTACAAACTATAACTTACACAAGTTTTATTCAAGTTTATTTAATACATCGGAGAAGCATCCTTTTGAGGGAGCGTTGAGTAAAAACTGCGTAAAACATTTTTTGTGCCTGTAAAAGTATGTTTATACAGAAAAACGGCATGAAGTAGAAAATAGAATTAATAGAATTAGAGCTGAAATGAGTCATCGGATAAAAGTTGGCAACAACTTCGATCCGATGACGCATTATGGGCACAGGACAGAACAACGGCTGATGAACCCCAAACGTCTATACAGTTGTTTTCCTTATTTTAGTGATTCTATTTCTTGATAGTAGGCGTTCGAGGTGAAGTATCTAGAAAGTGTAAGGAGTATTAAAAAAATGAGTATCTATACCAGTTACTTACGTTTAGGTGTTAAGGAAAAAGTATTGAATTTTCCAATACGTACCAACTATAACTTCTATAGTTTTCTCAACCCCAACTCCCAAGTTTTCTTAATAAGTAAAGCCATGTTTACATTCTCTGTAAAAATGTATTTGGAATTACCAACTTTTTGGAAAGTGTTTAAATTTTAATATTACCAATTTTACTTTTAATATTAGTTTTGATGCAATTTAGTTGCTGGTAAAAAAACCAGAAAGTTCAAAAATTTGGTAACGCTGAATATGAATAGATTATACTTAGTAATGCAAAAATTTAGGAGTATTTATCTTTATTTTGTAGCAAACGTAGCTTCTATGTAAAGCTTCGCCTCACCCCTCTAAGTAGTACGCCAACTAAGTAGCTTGAAGGTACCGAGCCTAAAAGGTTGCCGGTTAGCAGGTTAGTAAATAATATTTTTAATTTTGATTGTTGGGTATGTTAATATATATTATAGGTCGAGGTGAATTGTAATTATAATTATCTATAGCTTAAAAAATGTATCTTTATTTAAATATTTATAAACAATAAACATTTCACACGTACCTCTTCTCTTTTGCTTACAGTTGGGGCTTTAAGGCTTCCCAGAAGGACGCGAAATATTTGCTGCGAGTTTACAAGACTTTCGTGTCGGTCTGGGGAAGTCTTTCTGACCTAAATTCCCTGTAGATCTAGATTAAGTTACAATAATTTGACGCTTTAGATTGGCAAGAAACGGTCAAAATCTAACATTTAATTTATACTTTAGCCATTTTTAAAGATAAAGAATATTATACAAAAAGTCGACCTAGAGACGAAGACCTTCGAAGTGAAGATCGAAACGGTGGCAATTGGAACTGAAGCTTGGATCTCCTTGAGTGAAAATGTATTAAAAATGTTTTCTCAATCTACAAGATTAAATTTGTCACCCATGTATCAGATAACGTTATATAACTTACAGCAATTTTCATTTGGGTTTCTACTTCTGAAATTGGCTGAGTCGACACAGCAATCGAAGAAGTCTCTTCCTCCAGAATACTCTGGATGGAAAGTTAAAAGCTCAGTGGCACCCGTTTATGCTTTGGTTTTCTGAGAATCGATCTCCAACCCGCACGGAAAAAAATCTATCCAAGGACGAGTTCAGTAAGTCGATCATATGACTCACATGGCCCCTAATCCCATGCGAGTCTTGTTTGGATAACCGAAAACGAGTTTCTAATAAAAGATAAGAATATAAACATCTTTATGTATACTGTAGTATCATTGATTGAGAGTAAGAAACCTGCATTCTGTTGCAACGATGGGACCTGAAGACCACCACAAGGGAAGCTCTTCTGCTGAAAAGATCCAGGAGTCACAACTTGGCATTCCTTGAAAAGAAGTTAATGGAGGGAACAGGAAATTTGTGCCCTCTTCAGAGCTGTGAGAGTCCCGTGACCATGTACGGATGAATGGTAGCCTGCCTTGGGGGAAAAAGGTATATTTTCTACATTTTCAGTTTTGTTTTTGATCTCGGAAATATGTTTTGTTGGTTAACAAATTGCTACTAATTATGAAACTTTGTTGCTATTAAACTGACACATCGCTTCTCTTACAGCTGTTGATAATTCAGTGATTAACTGTGAGTTTGGACCACCATGTACATGGAGGACTGTCTTAAGTGGTAAGTACCCCTGCATATAAATATTGCGAAACGTTTATAGGTGGTAGAGAATCAGTAAAGTAAACGGCAAATTACGTAAAGTAAAAAGTTAATAGTAACCATTTTATTGTGCTAAAATATTTAGTTATAAACACTTAAAATTAGTCGTAAATAATTCTTAGAGACCTAAAAATTAAACGTAGAGTGGTCTGCGTACTAACAAGATATAAAATAATTAATCTAAAGGTAACTAGTAAGGAAACGAAAGCATAAGAACTACTGAGCTACCCGGCCTCGGTATTGGTACAATATAAATTTGTAATTTCGTATGTTACATGTTCAATGGGTTTTACTCTACAACAATTTTGAATAAAATGAAAATGTTTTTAAAGTGTTGAAGCGGACGTTAAAATGGTGTTTCTTGGTAAGGGCTTAAGAATGATGGGTCTCTGAATGATCCACAATTGATTTGTAATGCATTTGCTGGTGTGCTGAAGGTAAATCTTTCCGGAACGGAATTAGTTGAATAAAATTTTTTTAGTTAATTGGGAAATACTCAATTTTTTTACTAAAATATAAGTTTATTTGCTTAACTTTATGAATCTATCACGATTATGTTATTGACAGTTGTACCTAGAACACCCTAGGCTACTTTAACAACATCAACTTATCTTCTATAACAGTAGTTCCCAATGAAACTCAATTTTCAAATAATATTTAAATGAAAGTTGGCCTTATAAGAACAGAAAAACAATAAGGAAAAAGCGAGTTTTTTGCTCGGGTGCTCAATGCACTATTGGTAGGTTCAAGTCTTATTCCAAATCCAATATTGTCAGTACTCACTGCTGCAAGTTAGGCAATAATCAGTCGTAAGTCATCAGTCGATGTACAAGCAGGTATTTTTGGCCATACAATACGCCAAAGCGCACGCGTTTTGTCCGTGTCAAACTCGGGAACTTGACTGCAGCTCCGTTGAATCTGAGCAACATCAGTTCTATGTACATCTCTCTGCAAGGGGAACTGAACAGTATCTTTCCTGTGCAGTTTCTAGTTCACACTGCCATAATGTGATCATTTAAGAAAATCCGCAGCAGACTGTGAATGGTGAATGTAGGGCGCTGATTAGACCCTTTGTTGTTTACCATCAAACATCTGACATATACGTAATGAAATAATGAATGTATCCAAGAAATGCCCCGGGCGTTCCACCGCCTATTTGAGTTTTTTTTTATGATCATCCTGTGTATTCTCAGCTAACATAGGTGCTTATCCTCTTGAACAGTGATGGTGACCATGTTACCGCGCATTGATGTAAATTCGTAATCATCTGCACATGTCCAGGTCGTTTCTGGAGTTGAACCATTGGGATCTCGTTCAACATACGTTGAAGTAAACGTATATAGGTGTTGACAAAACCATCCCTAATATTTCCCTTATTGTCTTCCTTAATATAATTACAATCAATGATTCTACCGCATATTACAGGATGAAGTAGCTCATTAAAAACATCAATGCAGCTGAAAGTATGGCTGCAACAGGTACCGTTATTACCCAGGCATAGATAATATTTCTGAAAAAATCATAATTTGTCATAATAGTGTCCTTAAGGGTCTACGGCGCTCTTGGAGCTCTACCATGAGTATCTCAGTAACTATAGAAAATACGAGGTCGGTTAAATTGAGGCGAATTGGACCAATCCAGAGTTCAAGATTATGCCGCTTTGAAAATTGAAAAATTTCTATTTTTCATGGTGATCGAGATTCCCATCGTTGAACTTCAGAAAGGAGCACCCTGTATATCTGAGGCACTTCCTAAATTACGCTTCTTACCTAAATAAACTCCAGTCAACTCCCTTTTTTGAGGAGCTGAAATATCCAACAAAAACAACGGATCCGACTTTGCAGTGAGTAGTCGAAATAGGAATGCCTATTTTGCTAGCTAATAATACTGTGAAGGCGGCTCCAATCTCTATTGTGAATCCTCTGGAATGATAATAGTGATGTAAATGCCATCTTCCAACAGCGTAAATGGATTGTACACTTACGTTGAAGGGGTGATGGTTGTTAAGTCTTCTCCGATTGTTTGGATGACCCTTCGTCCCCACAACCACAACCCAACTGATATCCCTAGACCGCCATATAGCAAAATGAACAAGGGGGTTTCTGATTTTTGCGCAACCGTTCCCTCGGAGAAAATCAGCCACAAAGTTATTAAAGGACCAATTGCATTGCTGCAAAATGCGTCAAATAATGTTTTAATAATATTTCAAGAAATACCACGTTTTCCACCATTCCTACCTCACATCATTACCGCCATGAGCAAAACTACCGAACATTGCAGTCAAAACTTGTAGAAAACTAAATAGCTTCGACACGCTCTTATCTTCATTGAGGGCCTCCTGATTCGCATCTAATTGCACCGAGTATCCCCCTTGTTCCCCTTCAGTCAAATAGCTCTTATTCCTTATCAGTGGCACCCCACTTGAACTTGGTGAAAGGGCTGGATTTATTAGTCCTGAGGAGGCGCTGTCTTTCAGGGTCAGATCATTGGGTCTAGGAAATAAGTTTAGGTTAGCACGAGGCCAAAAATATTCAAATATTAGTGGAAAAATAGGACATGGTATTGATGTGAAACTCGGCCCTCAAAAGATTACGGTCTATTACGACTTTATGTCTCATTCTAGCTTAGTATTCCCAAGACCGGTTTCGATCAAGTTCATCCCGAGTCGATCAACGGCAAGCAAAGATCGGGACTATAGGCGGCAAGTATGTTGCGCCTGCAGGAAAATGTCACACCAGTGCCATCTGCCATGTTCTTTTTGACTCACGCCGATCAAATGAGGCATAAGATTTTCATTTTTTTTTTCATTTGCTATGACTGTCAGTACATTCATCTGCATTGTTCAGATGGCGTTGGTAGGAAGTTTTCCTGCAAGCCCAACATACTTCTCGTCAACGTCGATTTCGTGTGTTTGACTGACTCAAGAACTTACCAGTTCTAATGGGATCGTCATGCAACTTCATTATTCTAGAAATCTAACCTAGAGATCATTAATTAACTGAACCAACCTTGCATTTATTTCAGTCTCTTTGGCTTGAATATAACCATTAATATCATCGCTTTGCATTGGAAAGACGTACTTTGCGGCCGTTAATTTAGCGTCTAACGACTGCAACTCCGTGTTCTCTGATATTACAGTTAATTGACGATCGGAATAAGATGAATTGCGGTTTGATTTCTTAGGACTTCCTTCAGGCGATGTATCTGTAGAATTAAAGGGTCCTTACGATGTGATTCCCCAGGAAAGTACATTAAAATTATATGCTTAAAGTATACAGGGTGGTGATTAAGTACGTGTACTTAATTAAAAGGATGAATGTTTAACTGATTTTGTCACAAGAAGTTCCTATGTAGGTCCGCAACGTCTTCATTTAAGAACTTGAGGGTGTTGAAATTTCGTTTTTAATTTGTTTTTTGTTTAATAGTTTCGGAGAGAGATGTAATAATCTGCCAAAATTCGGTATACGGAGGTTTTTTGTGACGGAAAATACGAATATTGTTTTAATTTTTTGCTTGCTGATAGAGGGCGTTACATGAAGGGCTTCATCACACTTTACTTTGCCCTAACTTTTTTGCACTACCCCGTATGCCACTTTTGTATTGATACACTCATTGTACACTTAGTTCTATCGAAAAAGGCTACTCTTGGAAAATGTTTCTAGAAGTAACCGTTTTGGAGATAAATAGGTTTGCAATTAGCATTACTTAGGTAAAATTGATTTAATAACAATTGAAATTATTTAATTTAATTTGGTCGAAAATGGCCACCTCCGACTTCTGTACATTCATTATATATTATTTCCTGTATATTTACAATTTTCTCAGATAATTACATTCTTGTCCGAAAATATAAAAAAAAACAAGTAAAAAATGAAATTTCAACACCCTCCAGTTTTTAAACGAAGACGTTGCGGACCTAGATTCATAGAAACTTTTTGTGATAAAAAGAGTTGGAGATTTATTCCCAGCAATAAATACACGCACTTAACGAACACCCTGTATATTGGTGTTCATATTCAGCATTTTTTGGCTAAATCGATATATTCATAGAAGTATAGTCTTCACAAATTCCTAGTTTTATCAAGTTCTAAATATGCGTTTTGCTGTGGACGTTTCTAGAAACGTCCGGAAGTTTTTCAATTAAGGCGTACTCTGCATGAGCATTAAATTGCTCATATTTGCCTTAATTTTATTGATGCTGAGTTTCGTATGGTTCATAAGATTCCCACGCATTCCCGCTAATTGGTGGCACCCAACATAACTATGGTAAAATACTAGTTCGGGTAGACTTAGAGTGGCTGTAAAACCGTGATATCGTTCTCTTGAAGATTGGATCGGAGAATGTGCGATCAGATTTCATGTATCTATTGCCGTTCTGTGTGGAATCTATCAAAAAAGTACCATTCTGTGCAATGTTTTTCTTGCCACCGTATACATCACGCAAAGAGAACGCGAACTTTTGTTTCCAAAGGTTCCTTTCCTTTTCTCTCCGTTCATTATTCATTTGTTTATTCTAACACACGCATGTGTTAGCACTTGTTTTCACAACTACTATGTCGATATGTTAGTTGTTCTTTGCTAGGGGGTCGTGGGAAAAAAGCATAACTTGTGTGTTAAGCTTCAATTTCTGTTTCTAATTATTTTTTAGACTACATAATTTTTTATATCAAATACGTAAATAACTGACAGAATCAATTCACTTACCGGTAGATTCTCCAATATTAAAATTAACATGCGCAGCCTCATTTTCAGTCATCTCTAATTTGATTTTCTTTCGTTGCCATGGTACTACAATTAGCCATATAACTACCATCGAAACTAGTGCTACAGTAAAGCTAATTGATGCGGCCAACCACCACGGGATGTTGTCCATATATAGCAATTTAGGGCCGTCTAAGGCGATGGAAAACACGTTGATTAGGATGGTGAAGCTATAGAATAATGGAAGTGACACTAAACCCGCCTCTAGAGGATCGGGTTTCGTCAAAATGCATCTCTTGATGATCCAAAGTAGTGATACCGAACATAGACCGCTGAGTAATGGTGATATGAACCACGAGGCAACTGAAATTCAAGCGTTTTTGTCCCTAAATCGTTAGAAATGAGTTTTGGTTACCAATTTTCCCCAAAGTGGGCCATTGAACTCCTTCAGTGCCCCTGGCTACCAAACTATATCCAACAGTGGCTCCCACAATGCTGTGTGTTCCAGAAATGGGCAATTTGAAAAATGTAGCCACCATCAACCAGGTAGCGCTGGACGCCAGGGCAGCTATTGATCCTATCATGAGCTCCATTTCAGAATCATTGTAGACCCCCACGTCCAAAATGCCTTTCCTCATGGTGTCCGATACTTTGTATCCTATGGAAGTACATAAACTATTTGCGGGTAAAACATTCAGCCTGGTACCAATCAGAATTGATCCAGCAATCTCGAAGAACGTGGCCAACCAGCATGCCTGGATAATGGTGAGGACTTTGGACCCCACGCTGGTTCCGAAGGAATTTGCCACGTCGTTGGCCCCTATGCCGAATGCCAAAACAAAAGCGATGACGAAACCCAAAATAATAAGCCATAATAAACTAGGCGAATACGGTTCTAACATATTTTAATTGAAGCGAACTGAAGAGGAGGTTTGCAAGGAAATTATACTGATAACAGGTGAAGGTCCATTGCTGGAAATCTGGAAGAGAACAGAGGAGGTAAAACTATAACTAATACATCATCGTCGTCAGAACAAAAGCGGACTTCAAAAACGGGAACATCCAAGAGGGCGCCCACAAGAAAAAGAAAAAATTGATGGTGGTTGCCGAAAATCGAAACGTCGGATTTCAAATCTGAGATCGCCACGTTGTGGGAAAGGAAAACTTACACTGATGGCAGTATCGATAATTTCGAATTATCCACTACAAATAAGCGCAAGGAAGAATTATATTTTATTTGTAAGAATACGTGTTTGAGCCAAATTTTCAGTGTGGTTAACTAGAGGTTTTAACAGCGACGAATTATTCGAGATTATTTTAGCTTTTTTTGCCGTTTTTGGATGTTCTGACGTTCTGAGGATGTTAGGCATAGGAGTGCAACTAATGAAAATTTTAATGAGTGGGTTCGGGTGATAATTGATACGCTTAATAAGATTATTAATAAATTCGTTAATCATGGAATCGTGGACTATACTATTGGCACGTGTTCAAGTAAAATCGAAGAGTATAGACCGAATTACTGAAACAGTAATGCGCTGAAGGCGAACTTTTTTTGAGGACAATTTAGGAAAAGACGTTAGAATTTAAAACACCTAAAAGTAATGCAAACAAATTCTGAAGTGCAATTTGTTGGATTAGTGATACCCAGTTAATGCATTTTGAGCTTTGTCCAATTATTCTTTTTAGTCCATTTTAAATTTACACGAAATTTGGTGTCTGGTCAAAAATTTATTGAACTAGTTGTCCGAACAGAACACAACATTCTGCGTAAGCAAAAGGACGCAAACTTTGCATGAGTTTTCATTAGTTTCACCTATGGAAAATGCCCTGGGGCGACATAGATTTGATTTTTTTTTTATATTAAAGAAATTAACAATAATAATTTTTTTTAATGGAATAAATTTTAAAAATCCTTTTGAATTTACAAATTCCGGAGGCGTATATAAATTTCTAAGTTCAAAAAATGCCCAAAAATTTTAATAAAAAATAAAATAGACGCCCAGTATTTCACATTTCATCACCGTTTAATGCACTAGAGCTATTCTGAGTGGCCTTTTTGTCAAATCACCATTCACGATGTATCCAAAAAATTATCCCTCCGAAATATATTTGACCTCAATTCGAAAATAATTTAAAATCACATTTTTTCCTCAAACAATGCGGGAAAATGGTGTTACAAACTGCCTTTCTAGCTCTATATACAGCTGATGCTGAAAATTTGAAAGGAAATAAAAATGATCTATACACATCCACATACAAAATAAAAACAATCTATATTTAATAGTATAATATCCACACATGCCCTATTTAAAGTCGAAATGGAAATGACGACTACGTGCTCAAAATGAGGATTGTCCAAACTTGCGACGTGTCCTGCTCTGAAAAATTACAAACCATTTGAAAATAGTTATTGGAAAAAAAATTAGAACCCTTTAAATCTAATCTCAAAGAAATAATAAAATAGCTATCTGTACAACTCTGTGTGCGTGATATGTTTGCAAAATTCAGTTAACCCTCGTGTAATATCGATCGCCCTCTAAATAATAAGAAAGCTAAATTACCTGCTTTGGGGGATTATTTTATAGTTTTAGTTAGCGCATCAGTATTGCACAATGCAATATCAAGTAGCTACATACTGAATACAATTTTTTTCAAATACGAATGCTACCCACCCTATCGATTTCGCATGTTGAATATTCCATCCCCACGTGCTCCTGTCGCTGAAATGCACGGAGTTGGGAGCCACCCTTAATTCAATATTCGACCACTATGCGTATATCCATGCAATGTCACACAAAAACGCTTACTTACGCCTAAAATACGCAACTTAAGCCTAAAATGTCCGACACTTAAAGCAGTGGCAGGTGCGCTATATTTACTTGAAGAAGTCTTAAACGCCGTCATAGTTGCTTGACGCCATTCTCACAGGATCAAAAGACCCGATGAACACCCAGCTGTAGTTTGCCGGCTAGCTTATGATATGCGTGCGCAATGCGAATCTATGATCAATCCGAGTTTTCCAGATTTCCCTTTCCAGGTTTTTCTCCAGATTTTCGGATTAGCTTGTTTTTCCTGGGAATGAGTGAGAAAGGTTGGGAATTTCTGGAATTAGTTTTTCATGATTATTCAGTCGCGTTGTAAATTTTGCTCCCGATGCGTCGTGAAAAAATCATTTTCTCTCAGTAAGGGAATAGGTTCATCCCATGTCCATTTCAAAGGACTCTTCCTCCTTGGGGTAGATAGAAGAAAACTATTGATCAGGAATCTAGAGCGAATGGAATTGAGTCAAACCTGTCACAAATGATATTTTTAGCATTGTGCATATATTGTTAAATTTTAAACTTCCCATGTCCACTTTAAAGGACACTTCGCTCTTGCAATATTTCGCAAACACCGATTGACCAATTACCTAGAGCAACCCAAAATCAAGTAAACCTGCCACGAATGATGTTTCTGATGCAGCACATCAATTGTTAAATTGTAAATTTTTCCATGTCCATTTGAAAGGACACTTCCCTGATGCAAGTTTGCCATATTTGACGTTTCACACCTTTCACCAGTTATGCGACTTGTTAAAATCAGGCTATGATCTTTGCCAAAATTTGATGCCTGACGTATGAAACGTCAATGTCAATTACTCTCTGTTGTCTGTTTTCCTTTTTTGGCAGTTGGTTGTCCATAATTAATTTTTGTTCAGCTTTTCTTTTTCTTATTTCTTGAAATTTATTTCACAATCACAGTCAGGGACAGGCAGATAGTAAAAGTTAACAATATTTAAAGGGAAAGTGAGTTTGTCTTGTAATCAGGAAGTAAGTAGATACTCGACATAATCGAAATTCCACCTCTGAATCATTGATTTTTATAGTTTTTACTTGTGATGGAGTCTATTGATTTGCTGGAAAAGCGTATCGAAGCTCTAGAATTACAAATATTACCTAAAGACAAGTCGTCTATTGATGGAACTTCTCCCGCTATTACGGACGTACTCTTACATACTCAGACCATGATTTCCTCAGCACTGAGTTGTAGAGATGCTATCACCTCAATCCTTCAAAACATGACCACAATAAATGATTATTTGGATCCTTGTAATGGTGAAAACGATTTGGAAGTTGAGGCTAAAAGGCACTATCTTCTGGAATTATATCCTGAGGTAAGAAACTACCTGATAATTATTAAATATTTGTAGTAGGACTGACTAAAGTGACCCCACAGATCCCTATTCTTCCAGACTTGTTTGGCCTATTAGTAGGATGTTCTGGAGGTTTAGGGACGTTTCTCCAGAAATCGTAAAATGGAGAACTGACTGAAATAAAAATATCCACTTAATCTAATGGCCTTTATTTCTCAGAATCAATGTTTGTGCAACTGGTGAACTTTCTGCAGAATGAAACATATTTAAAAGGGAGCTAACATCATTTTGGTCAAAATTTCAACCAACTGTACAATTCTTCACAGCAGTTTATCAATTGCCAAGATGATAACATTTTCTTATTATGAGAATGAATGCAGGAAGATTAGTCAGTTGGTCATTTATGAAAATGGTGATGACAAATTTTCAGCTTTGATCTTTTAGAAAAGCATATGCATAACTTCCCTATTCAAATTGATTCTAAAGATTGGCATTTTTGATAACAATTCATTATCTTACCATACTCTGACCAAAAATTACAATCTCTTAGACGGACAGATAATTTAGCATTTTTTATTAACCTAGATCAACTCATAAGAAACTCACTTTAATTTCCTTATTCCACCTAGTTCCCTTGATGAAATGAAGGAAATCTTGAATATTGCTTTGAATTCTGGTATGCTTAAAGTCCCTAACAAAGCATAAGGCTACACATTCATTGATATTTGTTTCTTTGGTATTCCAGTTGAAGGACACCGTGCAACTTATCAGAACTTTCCAGAATCTGATGCCATTCACCAACTCTGAAAATATATTGAAAGTTACTGAACTCTCGGATAAGCTGCAACAGTTAACAGCAGACAACCTAACAATTTATGAGGAGAGTCGAGAAGTCACCAAAAATGTCCTAAAGTCATTACAACAATATAGTGACATTACCAGATCAATAAGTGTGCTCTTTATTCAGTTAGATAGAACAGTTACCGATTTAGAAGCAGCATTGCAGCCTAGATTTGTTACCGAAGAGTAAGGTGTATTTAATTAAGTTTAATTATTTCGTTGTCGTCTATTACTATTTTTGTATTGTTTTGAATTTTTAATAAAAGGACTTGTGCTTGAGTTTATATGTATGGTATCCCTTATGATTCCCAGTTTAATTAGTTTAAATAGATGATTTGCACACTTTGACTTAGGTGTAAGAAAAAAGTAGAAATTTGCGACAAAGAGCTGGTCGATACGACGCTTGCAACAACGACCCATTGCGCTGCTAGATCAGGAATGTGTAAGTTTGTTTACTATTTTTTGCATTGATTCACATTTCAACCCGAATCTAATTTTTGCTTAATATTTTCAATTGTTTGCTTCATTTGAGTTGCCATTTATGCTCAATGACAATCCCCTAATATTCAGCAGTTCATGCTGCTGCGTGCCAGACCCTCAGCAGTTATTCCCGACGTCTCAAACACTGAGGTGTAATAAATAAAAGTACTCATATGATTTACTACCTTAGTATATTTGAAAAACTAAATTATAATATATAAGCAATAAGTATTTAAAATACACAGTATGTAATATAAAAATGGAGTTGAAGAATAGCTGCAATAATAGCTTTATACATACACTGCTTAATACACACTGATAATAGTAATATAGTTCATATATCCCATTATTAGCACGTTGGCACAAGATGCTTGACTAGCAACATGTTGGGACATTTTCCTTAATTTTAGCTTTTTCATAGAATAGAATTCTAGAGACATTGCTGAGACTAGTCAGATCTCAATTCTTATGGAATGACTTATTAATGTACATTATTTACAGGACGTTTGAAAAAAACTAGATCTGAAAAGGGAATAAAATTTAGAGAATATTACAAAAAGGTGTTAATCGTGGATGACAACGATGTTATTTTTTATTATTAACCAGTACCTTATTAACTCTAGGAACTTGTTAGTAGCGATGTTTGTAAGGGAAGGCCCTCGGGATCGTCTTTAAATAACTTAATGATGATCTTGATATTCAATATTAAAGACCATGTAATTTAAAGATTTAAAATCTGCCCGGGTAGGCGTCAAACATAAATACGATAGTCCTCATTTAATTATTAATTCGATTTGTCCAGGTAAGTTTCTGTTATTCGAATTCCCTGGTTTTTAATCGTATTAGTTTTGTCGATGTTTATTATAATATTCCTATAATGCCTCAATTAAAAGTATTACAATATGGGTAACATCTCCGGAAGATACTGCCGTATAAGATCTAAAAGGCTATTTAGATAATTTTATTACAGAAGCTTAACTCTACTATATTATTATTACTCATTGAGCGTATAACTTAAAAAGTTCTTTAAAGCTAACGAGACATTGTTGGATCCAATGGAGATATGTCCAGAAAAATAATCGGAGGAAAGTAAAGTTGGGTGGATTTGAGCAACATTCATTATATAGTTCACCTAAAAATAATCGAAATGATCGTTTGGTAATTTCGTTTAAAATATTACCAGACCGGCAACGGGGTTAATCCACATACATAAGTAACAAGTCTTATTCCCCCGCTTGCTCAATCAATTTTAGGCTCACTATACCTTTATCAGTTCCATTTATATATTGTTTATCGAAACCCACCGCAAATATTATTAATGTATATACAGTCTATACAAAAAAATACATCACAGCTCTGTAGATTTAAATCTATCACGTGCTCTCCATTAACGCTTGCCCTACAGTGTTCCTGATCCAACTTCTGAGCTTATTCACAGAAGAATAGACCGCCGGGTGTTTGCTGATGCCGCAGTTCTCATGGTGGCTCAGAACGCCGTGCAGTTCCCACCTGTTCTCTGCTTCGGAGAAGCACATGAGTGGGGCGCCTTCATCATTCTGGGAATTGATGATGAACGTATTAGAACTGATGTAGGTAAGAGCAAATTTTGGGAAATCACCAAATTTCGAAAAGGAAATTTGGAGAAGTCAATGAGATTGACGGTAAGTGATATGCAGAATTTTTTCCCACTTTAACTCGCCCTTATTTTATTAAATGTAAAAATTCACTTACGTAGCATGGCGATTTCTCTGAATCTGTGTAACCAGCACATATTTTGTCTGAATTCATCAGACCATTGTAATGTTTGGTAGAATTGCATTCAGTGTTTTCTATCACAGGAACTGGTAGATAGTGAAGGTATTGCTCCTTAGATGCATCTGCAAATTTCAATTGAATTACAGTCATCCCGGAACTTTACGGATGATTAAGGGCGCAATTACTAATGTATTGTTAACTTTAACTTGCAATGCGATTTCCATAGAAACGTTGACATAGTTGGAATTTAACGGTAAATAGTTACCACGCAAACGATGAATCTAACCAATCTTGAGGCTCAATTGTAGCGTTTCTATGGAAACCTGCTGTATGGCACATTAGTAATTTGGCCCTTTAGCAGTTACTGTACTCGAAACTTCATATTACCTCCAGGCTTATTAATTCCCCAGCCAGAAAGAACGCAGAGCTGCCTGGGTTCAATATCGCCGTTTGGTAAGCATACAGTGCTGACATTCCTACCCAAGACGAAGGGTTTCACAAGTTGAATTAGAACAACGTCATTTATGAACTCGTAATGCGAATACTTGGCCTGGAATAGTATTCAAGAATCACCATTCTCAAACGAGAATATTCCGAAATACCTGTGGATGAGGGATGATCTCCTTCACCATTCCAACTTGAGTGCTTGAATTATCGAGAGAACTGAAGAAGTTGGTACTTCCAGCATACAACACCCACTCCCGATTATCTGGAATGGTGTTGTCACTGGCCACTACACAGGAGTAACTGGCAATAGCCCACATGGGGCCTATTAATGTGGACGTGCACTGTATGTTCCTCTTCTTGTCGTAAAGTAACGTTAAACTGGGCCACTGGGTGGCCGCTGCCTTGTTACCTCCTATTATCCTTGCTTGAGGGATGCGTTCGTCGTTGCTGCTACCACATCCTGTATAACAGCCAGATTTAATTAAGTTACGGGTACGCACTCAGGAACTTACGAAAATCCTGACACTGAAGCGAGACAAACTTGCTGCAAGTTCCATTATCATTTCTAGCTAATTGCGGTAGCAGAGGCCCAGTGATTCCCTTCACTTTCAACTCGTAGTAGCCACCAGCTTCCATATCTTTAGGTCTTTGCACACCTTTAAGTTGAAGGGCCCCCGAATATCCTAACAGCTGGCAGGCCTGATCGGCGAAAGTGGTGTTCCAGTGGTCTTCATCCATGCAGATCGGAGAGAAGGTATTATTTCCCTGTTGGATCTATGAAGAAGCCCGTAGGTTTTAATCATTTAGGGATATGTCAATAAGCTTACTTCAAGAATATAGTCCGCATCAGTGAAATTGCTCAGGACGAGACACTGCCACTCGTCCGACCGATCGGCACATTGAGGAATACCATCGCACCTCAGGATTTTATCTATGCACCCTCCACCCGTTTGGCATCTGAAGTGATCTTCAGTACATTCTGGAAGAGATTTACGATCGCCAAGTTAAATTCGACCTGTACGTTCCAGTAGAATCATATTATACCACATAGCTTCTCATCATCTCCATTGGCACAGTCCGTTTTTCCATCACACCTCCAGCTCTCAGGAATGCACGAATCTTGGTCTGAGCAATAGAATGAGTTGTTCTGACACTGAGTCATGTGGCACTTCTGCTCATCCGAGCCGTCGGGACACTGAGTCCTCCCATCACATTTCCACGACAAGGGCAAGCACCGTTTTCCTTCATTGCAGGCGAATTCGTCGAAGCTGCAGGACCAGAGCTCTAAGAAAGCAGCTTATTATTAGATTGTCAGCGATGGTGTCGAAGACTCATACTAACCGCAACTAGACTCGTCGCTGCCATCGTTGCAGTTCACTATTCCATCACATACTAAGTGGCGTTTCAAGCATTGACCGCTCAGACACTATAAGAGTATTTAATAAGACGTTATAGTGACAAAATTGGAAGGTGCTACCTTGAAGTTGTTCGGGCATCCCTCTTCAACACATCCAGCTTCGTCTGATCCATCAGTACAGTCCAGGACAGAGTCGCATCTGTCGTGAGCGGGAATGCAGTAGCTTCCATCTTTCGTAGAGGTTCCGTTGATGCATTGGAACTGACCGGTGGCACACCTAATTTGAGTATTATTAAATAGGAATTCCAGCAGAAATTTTGGGAAAACTGACCTGCTTGCGAAGCTATGGGTATTTAGTCCATCGGCGATGGACCTAACAGTGGTAGCAACAGTGGTAGCAGTAGGAGGAGACATTTCCTTGGTTTCATGTGTGGTAGCAGATACAGGGGTCAATGTTGCATCTTCAGGTTTCAAGGTATGATCAAAAAAGTCTTTTCCATCGATTTTTTCATAATGGTTCAACTCCTGACTGATATCGTTCCTATCAGTGCCTTCCGGCAGTGGGATCGCTTCAGTCGGTCTGAATTTATCCATTACACTTTGTTCTTCTGAAGATATGCTGTTTAAGCTGTCCAAGGGGGCCACGGATAGGTCCTCTTCCGATTGTATCACTGTTTCTATTGGTGGGGCCTGAGTGGACTTGGCAATAACAAACAGTTTCTCTGTTGTAGTTATGTCAGCAATAGAAATTTCCTTTACTTGATATTGTTCAGGTTCTGCAACCTGAGTGATGTTCGTCACTACAGCTGACATGGCTTCTTTTTGGTCTTCGACTGGTTTAGGTTCAGGCACCCTAGAATTTTCCTTGCCTGAAACTTCAACCTCCTCACTAACAGTTTCTATGTGATCAGCGATGATTGTTGTAGCAGCTTCTGCAACGTTACCCAGAGTAGATACATCGTCGGTTTTGAGATTATCCGTAGTGGTGTCTATCGCCACTAAGTCTTCTGCGCTCGAATAGGTCTCAACGGCGTTGAGTATTGCAGATTCCGTGGTGTCGTTGCTTTCTGTAATGTTTCCTCCATGATGAGTCGTTTCATTGATCATGGCTTCAGTAGTCGATGGCTTGATGGACGGTGGAATGGTGGTGGCTGGGGCTTCAGTTTTCTCAACGATATCCCCAAAATGTTTCTCTTTAAGTTCTTTTTCGAAGTAACTGTTGATGTGGACATTGTTGTATATCTCTGGAGGGAGCGTGAAGTTTTCTTGAGTGTTTTCCTTTACCGGCTGTAGAACAGTTTCATTGGAAGTACTTATATTTCCAGTGGCTTCAGGAAGAATTGCTGTATCATTTTTCACGTGCTCTACACTCTGACTACTCTTAAAGTCTCCCTCAGCACCTTCTTGGGTCATCACTGGAGACTTAGTGGTTTCCGCACTCACATCCACTCCTACTTCATTATCTTCATTTTTCAAAGGAACCACACCCAAAGAAGTGGCATCGGTAGGATTTGGATCAAAGGGATTTTTGTGATTAAGTTGGTCGTGGTCTAAGCTTGGCGGCTTGGTATCGTTTTGCTCATGAAGCTCTGTTTCATTTACCACAAAAGGATGTTCAATGAAATGCTCGTCAGAGTTCAATATTTTTACTAGAGTATCATTTTCTATGTCGGGCAAAAATGGAGACATGTAGTGCTCTCCTACATTGTGTTCGTTCTGGTAGGACTGGTGAGTTTGGTTAGCTTGGTTCACGTCTGCAAAGGCTTCAGTCAAAGGGCTTACGGAAGTTGTAATGGGGGTTGTGGAGCTACTAATAGTAATGTTTATCGGTTGATATATTGTGGTAACTTCATTTTCATCTTCGCTGATTGTAGTGGCTTCAGATAAAGATGGAGCCGCAGGCATTACTTCGTCAGCTTCAGGAGCGATTACTTTGACCATCGTCAATTTATTCTGATCTTCTTCAGAGGGTGATGCATTCATTGTTGTTGCTCTTACTTCCTCTTCCTTATGAACCTTTTCGGAACTCATCGATTCCGCATTGCTTGTATTTGATACTACTGGAACGAAGAGATCAGCGTTTTTCTCAGTACTTATTGGTTCTTCAGTACTGTTGTTCGGGGTTGATACTGAAACAAAATTATCTACACTCTTTTCGGTGATTATTGGTTCAGCAGTACTCGGATTTAGTGATTCGTTGAATAGAGTAGTCACCAGATCAGCGTTCTCTCCCGTACTCGCTGTTACTGCAGTAGTGGTATTCGGGGTTAATGATGGAACAAATTGATCAATGATCTTTTCGGTGGTCATTGGTTCAGCAGTATTCGTATTTAGTCCTTCATTCAATACAGGAACCAAGAGATCGAGGTTCTCCTTGGCAATCACTGGTTCTGCAGTAGTGTTATTCGGGACTAAGTATGGAACAAATTGAGCACTGATTTTTTCGGTGGTTATTGGTACGGCAGTACTAGTGTTTGGCGCTCCAATTATCACAGGGACAATATGGCCAAAGTTCTCAGAACTAACTTCAGTGCTGGATATAAAAGTCTCGGTTGATGTGTTCCTAGAGGAGTCTTCAGCTGAATTTATAATATTACTAATCAATCCATTTACCGACTGATCTTGCTCAGTGGTGCTCTTCTCATTGCTCTGTGCTGAATGCGTAGTCGTGAGCTCTATTAATTTCTCAGATTTGTTTTCCAATACCTTTTCGGTGCTTGGTTGCAAGTAGGTGGCTTCTTCGCTGACAAAGTGGTATTCATCATGATGACTATCAAGTTCTTCTTGATCATGATGCTTAGCATCTTCATTGCTCTCATGTTCCTCAGACCGAGTGTGGAAGTCTGGGACGAAATTGTTATCCGTAGAATCTTCTGCTTCAATGCCATGATCGAAATATCGCAATTCTGGAGCTGCGTTGTTGGTATATTCTTCAGTGGAAGTTGAAGAACTGATTGTAGTTAACTCATGCTCGTGCTGTGTATCTACCGGAATAAAGAATGCCGGCTGTTTCTCGGTCATTGCTGCATGGTCAATAATAGGAGCCACCGTTTCTTTATCAAAGTTTGATTGTATGTCTTCAGCGACTCCGGAAGGCTTTTGGTGTTCCTCGCGTGGTTTGCTTGAACTCTCATTTAGTGGCTGAGGTTCTGCTGAAGGTTGAGGTTCTGTTGTAGTAGTAAGTTGCGGTACATGCATGTTCATGAGCAAATTGTTAACTGCAGCAGATTCAGCACCTAACGTAGCGTTGGAACCGGCAGCAGGTTCAGGCTCAACTGATGGTTCGGGACTTGAAGGGGCAGGTTCGGGTTTCGATTTAGCAGATGGTTCTGGCTCAGCAGTAGGATCAGGACTTGGCGAAGGTTCGGGACTTGCTGAAGGTTCTGGACTTGGCGAAGGTTCTGAACTTGGCGAAGGTTCTGGACTTGGCGAAGGTTCTGGACTTGGTGAAGGTTCTGGGTTTGGTGAAAGTTCAGTGTTTGGTGAATGCTCCGGGCTTGGTGACGGTTCTGGGCTCGGCGAAGGTTCCGCACTTGGCGAAGGTTCCGCACTTGGCGAAGGTTCTGGGCTTGGCGAAGGTTCCGCAATTGGTGAAGGTTCTGAACTGGGGGATGGTTCTGGTTCAACTGAAGGTTCAGGTTCTGCAAATGACGGATGCGGTTCCTTGCAATTCTTGCCATTGGCCGCAAGTACTTTGCCGTGAGGACACGTGCATTTAAAGTCGAGTTGATCAGTGTAATCGAACTCGCATAAGTGTTCACATCCATTGTTCTGGATTTGACAAAGATCAATGATTTTTTTGGTGTCCATTTGCTTGTTGGCCAGGTGGTAGCTGCTCATAAGCCCGTTTTGACGTTCTAGTAAGTTGCCTATTTTTCTATTGAGCATTTCTGCATTCAATGGATCCTTAGCATTGTGGATTCCTTCCTTGAACTTCCAGGCCACTCGATATTTTACTACTACGCTTCCGGGTCTGTAAGGAAGACAGTTATTTTTAACTGGACACAAATCGATAATATATGAATTACTTACGTGAATTCAAGAACTTTGACTTCAATGTCGGCAGAACCATATTTCAGGACGTCATTGGCAAACAAGGTCTTCTTAAGTTCTTCTTCTAGGGATCGGGCCAAGTTTCGGTATTCCGTGCTATTTTTTTTTAACAACTCATCCGAAAACTCCATGTTGTCAATCACAATTTCAGACTCTAATGCTCGAGGAACTAATAAATTACAAATTAGAAGGGGGTGAATTACTACTCAAAAATCGTGGTTATTACCCTCGATCATAGAAGTATCTGTGGATGGTGGTAGACTTGATACCGTGGTTACTGGTGGTCCTGGTGAGGCTGGTACGTTGTCAGAAGACCCGAATACTCCTGCACTCTTCACTTGAGCATCGTTTCCGTTAAAGTGTCTGGCTGTGATTTCCTTTGGTGCCATAGGTCCCTGATTTCCAATGATTCCAACTGAAGACAATAAGAAGTGATTGAGAAATAAATTTCTGATTTGCCCATTGCGTTCAGGTGTCTGCACGCACATCTCTCTGATGAGATTTCGATGAAAGAAATCCCGGCAAGATTGCTCGAACGGAATGTAGAGAATATCTAGAGATAATAGAGCCGTTCTCTAAAAGCAAGCACACCCATCATCGAAAAGGTTTTTTTACGGTCTTTGTTGCGATTTGCATTTTACTCCATCGCTTGAGGGAAGAAAAGAGCACTTTTCCTTCCTAGAGAGGTGAGAACTTTTACTCTCTAGGGAGCAGAAGCGTTTTCCTCTTAATGCATCGCCAATGGTTTTTTGCATCCCAAGGGAAGAAAGTGCTACTTTTAAGTCCCCTCGTCTTTGACGTACGTTCAATTTATCTAAATAAAATTTGCTTTTTTTATAGGAAACAGAATTTTGGTCGTAAAGAAATTACTGTTCCTTCTCGTTATTTCTATGCCGACGAGACATTTTTTGTTTTGCGTCTCGCTTCCGCGCTCCTGGACGCACCTCATTCAGTCTCTCTTCCTCTCTTCCCTGGTGGGAGGACGCAATCGGCTAACCTGAACTAACCGAAAATAATCTCGTACATGTGCGGACTTATAAAGTATCACAGTGGTCTATACCTTCCTCTAAATCTATCATGCATTAGCTTTTGCTTATTACTCTTCAAAGTCCATGGCGTATGCCTTCGCACGTACCCACAAAAAGCAACTTCTGCAGCCATTGGAATGCTACAGAGAATTATACAATTAATCGACACCTTCGGTTAACCGTTAACTCGCTTTTTATCCTCTCAAGGATAACTAGCTAGTTAAGTGTGCGATAATATCTTAGGATAGGCCGTTGGAAAAATGGGTCGGTTGTGCAACTTTAAAACTTGCAGTTGAACAGATGTTTTAATCTCGTATAACTTGCGAGTGTCCATTGAATTGAAGCAGGAAATGCCTGAAGAATGTGAGTGGCAGCCACGAGCAAGAACTCTTTAGTCTAGACACCTTTACTTTCCTTCTCTCATTGCTTTAGTGTAATTTCGCTCTTTTAATGCTCTCCATTTCGAGCAAATCAATTAATACTTTTAGTAACGACTTATTAATGTTTTTTGACCTTAGAATACCATAACATAATTGCGAAATCTTGCTGTTGTAATGGACATAATTAATTCGTATTTAAGCTTAATACGTTATCCGTAACGCGATGACTAACTTTTGCCTTCGTAAGTTTCACGGTTAAAAAAATGGTCAAGTGACCTTGCCGGTACTTTAATGAAATGTAGGTGCCCATAAATGGGCTTATTAAAAATAACCGTTGATCTACGTGCGATAATATCCTGTTTGCGATTTTAGAAGGGGGAACCAAGGGGCGATCGGCGGAAAAATCCTTATCGTTCAAAAATCAAATTGGTCGTTGAAATTCTTGCAAATAACTATGAAAATAATATTAAAAAAATTTGAATATGGCGCAGTGCCGGGCCGCAGATCGGGAGCCAGCCCTGAGATCGAAGAGGATCTCTCTGAAATGGCTGTGTCACATGCGTTCGAAATCCCATTAAACTGATTTAATTCATTAAATTAAATTAAATTAAGTTAAATTTTATTAAATTAAGTTGAAATAAATTAAATTAAGTTAAATTTTATTAAATTAAGTTGAAATAAATTAAATTAAGTTGAAATATATTAAATCAAGTTAAATAAAATAAAATGAGATTTAGTCGATTGATTGGAAATGTTGAGACCCGTCTTGGGTAAAGCGAGTTGTTATGTGTCGTTTGATGATGATGTTGGAGATATTTTATGGTAAGTAGCAAATGGCTCATTCAACGCCCTAAGTTTTTTTTATGATCACTCGTTGTAGGATTTAATTGACAATTAATTTTTATTGGTTCTACTAGAACAGCTATTAAACCTGATTTTAGTAGTACATGCAGCATTTTGAACATTTTTACAAATATTAATTGGTGCTAAACTTACCAGCTGCTAATATTCCTATTATCAATGCTGCTGCTACTATGCACAGACAGACTGTCCAGCAGAGGCATTTGTTCCTGCTTTTCTTGTTGCGTTTGTCCATAGTGACATACAATTTTTCACCTCTGTAAGAAAGAGCCGTTTGTTAGTTGAATTAATCTAAATACAGCTTGAGTTTAATACGTAGGTGCCAACTAGCTTTAAATGTGCAAGTAAGATTATGAGGGAGCTTGGTTCTTTGCTTTGGGCATAATTGTTTATTTAGTTAGTACTGGTTTCGAATTTAATAAGTTGGTGCCGTGTAATATACGAGAGTAGCCGATAGGAAGTTAAGTAAAAACACGCGGTAAGTCATTGTTGCAGATTTATTAATCAAAAACTGCTTTTCTGCGCTGATTATTAGATATGCATTAAAATGATATTTCTAATCATTATCGATTAACGATAATCAAGGTATAGCAAGGTAATTATTATAAACTAGATCATTTAACATTATATGTCCAGATTACAACTGCGGTTGCTCATTTTATGCAAGTCTGCAAATTAAAAAAAATAACCGAAGTCGATTAATAGCGTTCGACCGATCGTTAATGGAAATCGAGAACAAATTAATTCGTTATCTGCAGTTAATTTATGGCGTCTTTATTCTTTTGCGTCGTTCCGAGAAGCCAAAGTTCAAATTTCGCGGTACCACCGTGAAATATTCATAGTTTGCGCACCTACTCAATTTTAATATGCCGCCTTAAAAGTGGGTGGCACGGGGACGCCCCTGGTTTGTGAAATATGGCGCGCGGCTGTCACCTGTCTCCCTCCGTTAACCTTTTAACAAATCATTATTCTTTTAAAATTGAAAAACTGCATTAAATCTGACGAAAAAACCGTCTTTCAACGTTTATTTATTTTTTTAAATGTTCCCCACGTCGCCGGCAGCGTAAAATGGCCGATTGAAAGAAAAATTGAAACATGAGCCACGTGACACGTCAAATGCGCCACTGGATGTGGGTTTGAATGGAGGAGTTAATTTGAGGTGTCGCTTGGCCCACGGTTCAATTTCGAATATCGGCCATTTTGCGCTATCGGTGACGTAAGCAAGATGTAAAAAATAAAGAGACGTCAAAAGAGAGTGTTTTTTGTCATCTTTAATGCCGTTTTTGAATTAAAAAATAATAATTTGTTAAAAAGTGTAGGGGGGGTGATATTTAGAGCCGCAGGGTATAAAGAGAAAAGCTAAAAAAAAGGCTTTTTCCCATGTTGTCCCTGCAGGTTGCTCAAGTGATCAGCGGTATTTTTATGGACGTTATTGATTAGTGAGTTTTTACAAATAATTGGAATCGTGAGAGGAAATTTTCCGGAAATGCCGCTTGGCATTTTTCGTTTCGGGAAAGCGTTCCCGGCAAATCGGCGTGCAAAGTCGCATGCTGCGATGGTTTCATAAAGGAACGCGACACGGTACCAATTTCAACTGGACAATTTCGTCCGCACACAAATGTCCCGACATTCTAACGGCCAAGTACCGGTCAGTTGGCCGAACTTCAGACGGATTCTCAGCGCACCCAAGCGCAAGGAGCTAATTAAACTATTTTATGAATTTCAGACGCGCTTTAAGGCATGTTAAGCTATTATTAAATGAAATTAAATGAATATTGAATTGCACTTTTAATGTAGAAAGCCCGGTCCAACCAGCAGCCCACATCCTGTTAAATACCAAAAATGGAGGCCAATACCAAAACCCAGCACCATCACCCAGTCATAATCGCCACACACCTAATTTACCCATGAACTTTGATATAAATAGGATAAATCTCAAGGCTGATGCTCATCCTGTTTCATGAGATTAAATGGTTTTCAAGATTCTATATTAACAGCAAGGTATTATTATATATATACAATTTTTTGTGCACTGAGAAACTGACCAGCGTAAGTGAATTATATATATATATATATATATATATATATATACATCTTGAAAGCCAGCCCCATGACTAAATGCTCAATTTTTAGACCAATAACCCATTTGGTATATTATGCCGTAGGTTTGCGTGTGTGGTATATGAAAGCATGACGGTACCGTGGAGGTTGGTTCATCCATCGAGGGTACTCTATAGGATCTTCGGCAGTGGACAGATCAATTTCCTCACCGGCCGCTATAGATTCGGCAAATGTTACACTGTTACGGCCTTTGCAGGTGTTACTAAAGGGACGAAAATGTTGTTAGTAATTTGCAGTATAGAGAGCAATTAGTAGTAACAAGGTCAGTGATTCAATTTGTTTATTTAACTTTAAGTGCAATTTCTCTGCGGTTCGAAGCAATTAAGATAGAGGTTTTATCCTCCGATGAGGAGGAGCGTTCAAAAATGTTTTAACTACACGTACGAGTACCCCTCTACGGGCCCCAGCATGTTTCAGTACTCCGATTAAAGAGACTTATTAGTAACACTTATCTGAGCCGAAAATCTTAATCGAATTAAAATATACAATGAGTTATTATATTTCGTTACATCGTCATTTTTTTCTTAACGGATTGGTTACGGTGTTGAGCTACAGGTTGGTGGCTGTAGCGCTATGCGATATGAAGAAATAATTTTGATCTGATGGCAATACCTGTTTGGATTCAAGCATTATATTCGTCGAAAAACCCGTTCCTGTGGTCACCAATAAATTTTTCGCCGGACTTTGTAGTTAAGGTGCAGATTTATTGCAGAAGTCAGGATGGCATTTATTCCTGTTAATCAAGGCGTCAGAGTTAACTATTAATTCAGATTATCGGGTAATAGACGGTCTGATACAGGGTGATTCGTTGGAATCGGCACATGACAGAACCCCAGATGGGGGGCGCCAAACCGACACAACTAATGTTGCCTGTTTCAATATTGCAGAGTGGAAATTTTGTAATAAAATTTCTTGTAGAGTTTTAGCGTTTTCGTAGCATCAACACCAAAATTGGTATTCTTGGGTTTTGTAAGGTGCCAAGTAAAAATTTTGATCTAATTAATTGTCCCTGTGTGTACAACCGCCATCATACTTGTCCGTATTGAGAAGTCCAATGGGTTAAGGTCTGGACGTCTCGCGGGCCATGGAAATTCACTTCCACGACCTATCCATCGATGTAGAAAAGCATTGTCCAAATGTTGGCGCACTTGCGGCCACCTTCATTTTTAAGGATTTAAGGTGGTACTACACAAATTAGCTTATGGGTAAAAATCTCGTAAGCGATGAGAGGTACCGGGATTGAACGGGATCATCTTTTTTGAGTAAAAACAGACGCCCTTTTGTGATATTGAATGGAATTTGAAGCACGCGACACTGGTTTAAAATACGGTGGGCCCAATCCTCATATTATGTAGGGTTTCCCCACGTTTTATCACCAATGATTCATCCTGTATATTACAAATTTCACATTTGCAGCGCAATTTGCTGCCACCGGCCTTGATTATGCGTGTACAGCGCGTCTCTTTTTTTCATCGTTTTTTGCTCATTACTTTTTTTTCTATGCAACTGGTACGTAACTGTGCGGAAATCACCGTGTTTCTCAAATGCGGCGCTTGCGACCCCAAATTTTGACATTTGCAATATCGTAAATATCGCAAATGTAAAAATGTGTTAAGTTGGTTTTGTGGTACGAACAAAAATTAATTTGAAAATGACTCGTTGGCGAACACAGCAATCTGGGTGGTGCAAAAAGGGCGGTAATACCCCTCGTCGCCTTTTGGCTCTCACTTTTCAAAATGACTCAAAATTATGTGCCAAAGCATGGGGATTGTGGGAGTGAGGATGGATCAGAAAAGAAAGATTTTTGCAAAACTTATAAGATTATGGCAAGAGTCAAAGAAGATTTTGGGTTTTCCCAAAATCTTCATTCGGGGCGAAAAAATTCACGGAAAATTCCCCTCAAAGGTGCCTCAGGACTCGTCCTTTTTAAATGTGAAATGAGCGATTAATAAATGATAGTTGTAAATGCATTGATCACTTGTGGGTCTTTCATCGATTATTTAGGTTGGTCGCATTCATAGTACCGGGCTGTCTCTATGACGAAGTTTCAGATCGCCTCGATCTTCCCACGGATGAGTCTACAGAATAGGTTTCTCTTAATATACGAAAAATCAATCTTTATTGTTATCACTTCGCCAGGTATCCTTCTGCACTAGATTAATCAGCGCAAAGAAACACTAATTTACTTGATAGAACAGTTTGTCATTCTTATGTCCTACACCCAGTCTTTTGTCTCTAAAACATGTTTCATTGTAATGAACCATTCGCTAATTCTACGCCTGATTTGAACGGCCTTGGTGACCAGAAGCGGAATTATATCATTATTCTGGTCAATAGCCTAGATAGCTCTATGGTTTAGACACGGTTCGAAAACCCATAAACGATACGGTTTTTGAAATGTTTCGTAACAATTACTATTTTGCCCGAAACATGTTGAAGTAAAATATGAGAGCCGCGTAATATTCCGGCAGATAACGACAGATTTTCGGTTGTGATTTCACTCAGAACGCCTTTCATGGGGGCCCAGTATCGCGAAATCCCTACTTAGGAACGGGTACTCTTCAGGGTGTCCGTTGCTGGAGCCCAACCACGGGTAACTCGGTAACGGATACGAGACCGAGGAATTTTACTCAACATCTGCGCGCAACGGAGGAATGCGGCCTCAATAAGTATTTCTTATTTTTCATGGGAAAAAGAAATGAGTCACTAAAATCGTCACCAAGGCTGAGCGTATGTCGGCCCGGAAAGTAGATGAGGCGACGAAATGGGTCATTTCAATCTGCATGAGGTGTCGGATCAGATAAGGTGGCGCAATCCCGGCAATATTGCTGGAGGGACCGGACGCGGTGTCCTCATTGTTAAGCAGGATGCTCCCTAGTAACCGCGGTAAGGTCGCTCTCGTCATCCCGAAAGCGACAAAGCGCGCGTTGCCAATGAGCGCGGCGTATGGTCTAGCGGAAACTCGGAAAAAGATTGTGGATATTTGTCGGGTTGTGGGGCATAACGCGTAATGCCCACTGGGAGGGTTTTTGAACCAGATCGACGTGCATCCACCTGAAACTCGTCCATGGGGCCGGGTTCATGAAGTTCGATAGTCGAGTGATGATGATTCTTAATTAAAGATAGCGGAGCTCTCAGCAATAGCGAGGATTTCAACGGACTTCCGGAGACGTTTTCTTCGAAATTTTTCCTCTAATAGCTTCTCACGTCACGTATGTCCTACTGAAACCAATTCGCTTAGACCCACATCTGCAATTTGCCAGATGCAAACCAGCTTTACCGCTTCATTTAGCTGTACAAAAAATTGTTGTCGTGTTCCTGAAGCCAACAATTACTTCGTCATTGCCACTTGCCCCCGCAATAACCAAAATGCTAACGCCATCATTGACAAAAAAAAAAAATTTCGAAGGAGAAAACCGCAGATCTAGACAGACCGTTTTGTAATACATTATTCAAGTAAATACTTAACTGGGTGTTTCTGTCTTCTGTTACGCCGATTGAAATCGAAATTGAACGTGGACGGTAGAGGAGGCGGCAATAGTGGTTGTGCATTTCAACTACTCAGCCGATAAAAGGGAAAGTGCATTTATATGTCCAAAACGGTATTAGTAATGTGTCTGGGGTGATTATGCGTGTTTGTGAGATGTGTCATTGATCAATTAGGTTTAATACATGATTAATGAACAAATTTTAGGAAAGTTATGGTTTAAGTTTCCACCTGAGCGCAGGCTGGATAAAACTAAGTAACAGTCCCCATTATGAAAATGTTGTTTCGTAATCGTTACTAATGACACGAGAAAGTGTTGAAATTAGATTATTAAGGACGCCGAATTGTTTCTCCATAACCAACTTGGTGTCAATCCTCTTTGTACCTTCGGAAGATAAACCCGTAAAATACCGTGGATATCTTTCGCACATCATCTAATGCCAACTGTAGTTCTATAAAAACCCGTGAAAAACTGCTGACATATGTCATTCATCAACCATCGCCAACTTTGGTCCTAGAAAAACCCGTGAAAAACTGCTGAAATATGTCATTCATCAACCATCGCCAACTTTGGTCCTAGAAAAACCCGTGAAAAACTGCTGAAATATGTCATTCATCAACCATCGCCAACTTTGGTCCTAGAAAAACTCGTGAAAAACTGCTGACACCTGTCATGCACCGACCAATGTCAACAGCATTCCTGTCAGTATGTAGCTATGAAAGATTCGGTCCGAGTTTCTTCAAAATCTCCGATTTTTGTGTCCAACATTGACGAGCATTTGTGTGGTCCATCAGAAAGTGAGACGCGTGAGGTACAGTGAGGACATAAAGGTCGCAACCAAGTCAGTGAAAGCTGTACGTAGAGGAAAGTGATGCAGATGTACCTTTAGATCTGAAACGGACCTTAAAAACGTATTTTTCGTTTTGAGTGGGTTTCACGTTTAAACAACTTTTATCTACCAACTTAACGTCATCATTATAAATTAAGAACTGGACAGGCGAGTTAAATTCTTTTGAATTCCTCACTCACTCAGATGGAGGCTACCGCGGCTCCAGCATCATTTATCTCGGTGTCGGGGCCCAACTGCTCAGTTTCTGCGGTTTTTTTTTGCCTCACCGTGTGCCAAAATGTCCCTAATTTACCTGAATTCAGCAGACCTGTGCCGATCGACATTGCAGCATTTTTACACCGATACGCAGGTAGCGTCACAAAATCAACAGTACTAAGGCCCATGAAGCATTTTATTGCCCATTCTATGGTCTTCCAGTGAAAGGTCTATATCAAAACACAATGGGCTAGCGAAGTCGTAAAGTGTTAACTTTCGCCCTCAATTTGCTTTCTCTTCGGCTATTGAATTACCCAATCATCATGATGGTTTTGGGACATCCCCCAAATCATGTGCGGTTTTCCCTAAAAATGGTCGGAGGAATTTTGTAACGTTATAGTCCGGCAGAAAGTAGATTTACTATCTCAATGAAAAAAATCTCATGAGACCATGAGAGCTCTTTCGGTGGTGTTCTGATGGATTTCCTGCCTTCACTTTCAGTCTAGGCCGCGCGGCGGCCTGAGTAACTCGTGGGGAATGCATGGTAGGTGACCAATGAAATGAGCCCGTTTTTCGCTACGCATGATAGGTGATATATGATGATATATGATACACTATGATATATGATACACTATGATACGTGATAAACCCGCGATACCTAGCTTACGCTCATATTATACCTACTAATTTCAATTTTGCAACCTCCAAGAAGCGATTCATGTATGCTATTATCCAGCGCAATGATGCTTGCGTGATTCCATCTACCTACTGTTATGATAATGGAATTCTTCATTTTACAGAGTTTAACCCATTCATCTCCCAAAACAACCTGGGAAATTCAAAATGAGCTTTTAAGGCTTCGAGAGACAATGGCGCGTTTGTGCATTCTCACTCTATGAGCAGCTGTTAGCTTTTTTGTTGCTTGACCAGAGCTTTTGCCCTTGCTTCGAAAAATTGGCCATTGCGGCCGATATTCAACGCAACAAACGTGTATGTACATGTGTCCAGTTGTACGCAAGAAGTGGACTTACCTCATGTATTTGCGGTGCTCATTAACAGGAACAAAGTACTCGTCGTATGGATTCGCCATTTCCGGATCGTCTTCCTTTTTCATGGGAATCCCACTAACACCGTTCATCCCATTTTCGTAAGGGCCCGCCACGTCTTTGCCAGTCGGCTTTAAGTTGATAAGCTCCAAGTTGACCGCTTCGGTCATGGGTTCGTCACCTTTGGTGGGGGTGGACAGACCGCGGGCCATCTCTCCGTTGTAGGGCTTTGAGTGGTCGAATGTGCTTTTCACTGCAAAGGAAAATGCGCGTTTAGTGAGGAAATTCAAAAATGTGAGATTCCAAGATGTCCTCCGTAAGACCGAAAGTTGATGATGACCGGCGAAAAGCGAAACGTCGAGCCTCGAAATTAAATTGCAAATTACGCAACTTTGGGCCAATTTTAAGTGATCTTCTATGGTTGTTGAGACCCTAATAGTTGAGCTCCAGAAACGAACACCTTGTACCTTAAGTTCTTTTCAGAAGACGTAGGTTTAGCTCCTTTAGGTGCAATTAATACTAATGCAACGGAGAAGTGTTGGGTGAGACCGGTCTTTATGACCTTAAATTTAATACCAATGGTGAAAATTCAACTAACGGAATTAACGCCTTGAGTGTGCTACTGAAAAATTGTACAAGGAAGTACCTGACTTCCTAGTGTCACACTCACTTTCATATGAAACGCACAACCTGGTAATAACGATAATTAAGTTTTATAATTTTGACAAGATAATGCTTCATAACAGAATATCAGAGTATCAGTAAAAAAACAACATTTAATAATTAAAAGGTCAATAATTAATGACACCGCCTCGTACAGTGCGATGTACAACAAACGATTAATGTCTTCCTAGTGTATTTCAATCGACACTACCCTAAGATGGTGTCGTAGGTCATTCAAATGGTTTGGATGTTTCGTGAAGTTTCGAAGATGGTGAGTCATCGTGCCCCGAAGAGGTTCAATAGGTGATAGGTCCGGTGACCGTGCAGGCCAAAGCAGCATTTCCAATTGTGCTTGTCTCAGGTACCTTTGAATAACGTTCGCAGTTTGTGGCCTCGCATTATCCTGTCTCTGATCATTTGATGCTCTACTATGAAGCATTATTTTTTACTGGGTGGTGTATATCATATAAAACTGACAAATCTATGCAACGAGGATGAAACATAGATGAGCAAGGGAGGGATGACGAAAGGGAGATTCGGGGAACTTCTGGAGAATCAATTGCATCTATTGAGGACTGAACGCAAATCGACTAGGCCGATTCAACTTCAAAACTTTAAAACGTGGAAACAACGTACCTGCTCCATTGGTAACTTGCTCGTCCTCATCGAAAGCAGGATTCTCAATCCCGACATCCTTCCTCATACTTTGAGGAGAATCGGCGTTCAAGTAATTCGTACTCCTATAGTTCTTGCTCATCTCCTCCAAGTTGCTGTGGTTCTCCAAGCTTTGCTTGATATTTAAGTTAACAGTGGACATGTAGTGAGGCTCCTTGGACCTAGTTTTGTTCTTGTCATTTTGAAAATCAGTTTCATCGTAGTGAATGGGCAAAGTGACCTCATTCTTGTGGTAATACTTGTTTGAGTCTTGCTCCTCCGTCGATATAGGCACCGTGTGTATGGTGGTTGAAGTCATATCGTGAGAATGAGGGTCAAAGTTCGAACTATGCTCATGAGCGGAGTTGGAGTCTTGAGCTGTGTCGCTGCCACCATAGCTACTGTCAGCGTCCATATCTAGAATGAGAATATCGCTTGTTAGTGAACGGTTTAGTGCATGAAAGGCTTATGAGTGCATCGCGATGTCGTAACGCCTAAGGGCATGAAAGAGTCATCATAACTGAGAAAATTTTTAACAGGTGAAATGGCCGTCAGGCAAACCAGACCAGACGACTTCCTGGTGGCAGAGGAGAAAGGACTCGATGGTCAGTCGGTAAGAACTTTTAGTTTTTATGTGCTTTACTTTCCTGTTTTCGTACGTTCTATCTAATATTACTGAGGAAATTTTGAATTTTTGAGTGACAAGTGTCTTAACATTTTCGTTATTGTGATATCCGTTTGCGTGATCAAATACGCATTTAACACATTCACTTTGTGTCATTAGTACCGGTTACGTAATCGTCTCCGAGGAACAGTAAGATCTCCTCCATCGGTTGCTTTAACACTATGGTCCTAATAAGCCTAATGAACAAATCAATCGTGTTTACCACCTCGAGAAGGATGTATCGACAATGTCACCACAAAAGCGTTCTAAATGCTTCTGAATATCAATCAAATCAACAAAGTCTCTGACTTTCGGAAAACTGAACGTTTTAATAACGTCATTTTAAGTGACGTAAATATTACGTTACTTAAAGTAACGTGAAAATAACGTGATTGAAACGTTACTTCTTGCGTTACTTTTACGATACTTTGAGCAACGCAGTTTTTGCCGCACACACATTTTCTTACTTTACTTACAAAAGAGACTAAGGCAACGCTTTTCATAGTCAATGTCGGTTAGTGACATGTTTTCAACCTTTCAATCTTGACCATGTTTCAAAGGGGGTCAGGTGAAATAACAGGCGTGCCTTAAACAAATACAATTGTCCAAGAAATGTGATATCAGTGTCATATATCAGCAGAAACCACCCGCTATAGTTCCTTAAGAATAAAGTAACGCACCAGTGCCTGACCATAAAAACCAAGGCCTAGGCTAAGACTTCGCCTGATGGTTATCTTATAATAGTGGTGGTCAGTATATAACACGCGTATCATGATTTTCAGCGGAAATGAGTTTTTTTCGAAAATAGCACAGAGTGGCATCACGCCATGGTCTCGTAATATCAGTACATTGAGAAGATCTTTCCGGTCGAAAATAGGTGTGTTTTTCACAATTTTCTTAAAAAAAAACCAATTCAGTCTAATTCGGAACAAGGTACATTCGCATCATGTCTCCGATGGATAATGTCTTTCGTTGTTCGGCGTAAATAATAATCTAGTGGGGCAAGATCTGGCGAACGAGCCGGCCAACGCATTACAAACCAGAAGATGCACGGAAGTTAGCGAAATTTCTGTGGGGGAATTGGAAGAAACGGGAGGTATTCAATTAAAAAAATATAGTTTTTTTTTAACTGCACGTTCTTCAACCCGAAACCCTGCGCACGTTTACCCCAATCTAACCGACCCCGTATCTCTTATGGTTACCGAGATCCCGATGATCGGACACCCTGCGTGGGTATTTTTAAATGGGTATTTCCTACAAATTTCGAGACGTTCCTGAGCACAGGTAAAAGATATCAAGGTGAACCACTCTCTCCTGCGTATTCGGTTTTTAAGCGAAATGACAGACTTCTTTATTATCGCCAACGGCCTTTCGGTTTTCTTCAAAGAAATAATGCTTTTCACAAAACTGAACCGGAATCTACCAGCCCGGTTTTTCTGACCAACCCAACCGCAATACAATCCAATTGAAACTTCAAGACTTCAATTGGTACCAATTTAATTGATTGAATTAGTTTTATATTTATGTGTGGTGGGAACATGTCGTGAAACAGCCTCAAGAAACAGCCTTAACCAAGTGTAGGTAATATATCTTTTTTTTTATCCTTCAAGCCTTGTTAATCATTAATTCAATAACAATAAACTATCGATACCTTAACGGTACTAATAGTAAGTCATCTAACAGCGCATAAGTGAACACTCGTTAATTTTACTTTGTTGCATGATCGCCATTGTTCAGTGCCGGGGCGACACTACAAAAATAATTCAACAATTGCGACCGTTTCATTACTGAAAATTTATGCAAATAAGCATGATGACTAATGGACAACTAGGCCTAGTTGGCCACTAAACATTCTTGTTTTAACGCAACCTTTCTATTCAAATACACTTCTTAACCTTACCAAAGGCGATAACCTAATTTTCATGTAGTTTAACTTATTGAAGGCTATTTGCATTGTATCAGCTTCCACTAGCAACATAAAAATGTTGCAACTAGGTCAGGTTTAGCGAGTCCCATGTCGACCAACAAACGCAATGTCAAAAAATCTCTACGACTAAAAATTTCTATGACTCGAAGGATCCGCAATTTTTTTACGCAAATTAACATAATCGACCACACCAGAATGAAATACCTCCCCGATGAATCCCTTTTTGCCTCGATATTCCATCTGCGGTTGTCGCGCGCCAGCCGCAACAATACTGCCAACATCTCATCTATATCGCTTCGGCTGGTTATCACAACTTTCTACGTAGCTTCGAGCAGGCATTTACCGCGCATCTTTTTAAGCTTGGAAATTCACATGTGGCAAGTAACCTCAACTGCCCTAGGGAGGCGATCTCGAGCTGGGTAGGAACAATCGAGGTAAATACTCAACTCCTCCTGTGGCCTACATGAATTTTCCGGACGGGAACGGGGGGCCAACTTGCTTTGTGAGGACCTACTAAATTTTTCCCAATCTCACAACGTACTGAAGCGGCAGGGAATGTGGAAGATACGCAAACTCCGATGAAGAGCCTCAACATACGGACGAGATCGAAGATTTATGATGGCTCGAACGTCATGGCAGAATGTCGAGCAACTGGTAGATCATGGTGCAACCTGCTCGACCTAACTGATGAGATCTGAACTTTTCGCTGCTTAAAGATGCTTGAATTCGCGCGTAATTGGACTTGAGACTGCAGAGGTAATGAATGATTTGCTGGTAGCTTTTTTCTGCATGTAGAAGTAACTTGAGTAATGCTCTTCCTTGTTCTAATCTCAAATGGGAGAATTCGATATCAGCGAGAACCAGCGTTAACGGAATCATAAATTTCAACTGTCACTAGTGCTCAGTTTCTTCAAAACTACTCCTACTGATGCAATCATGGTACACCATTCATTAAATTGACCCAACCACTGCAGTGATGGTCTTGTATAATAAACTCGTGCGAACTACTGCCATAACGGAACTTTGTTAAACAAAACAATACTAGATTCAGCATTGGTACCTTGATGGTACCAGCGTGAACTCTTCATTTCGAACGGAATGGTAACGACTTCGTAATATTTTGCATGTAGTTGTAAACACAGAAGAGGCAGGCAAACTAGTTAGAGAACACACGATCCGGAAATAGGAGCGTGAAGAACATGCAAACTTCTTGGCAAGTTTCACACGTAAATTAAAATAAACCTGCATGTGTTTGGTTTATCAGTCAACTCCATTTTAAAAGAACCAATCGAGCAGCGGTGGTTTCACTGACATTCCTGTAGAGTTAGTCAAACCCGTAATGAATTTCTTGCATGCTCAATCGCCTATTGTGCGCCCAGCAAAATATTCTCTAATGAACGCATGAATGGTATGTTCATAATAAGCAATTTGGTCTTCGAGAGCTTGTATTTGCCTTAACATTCAATGTAGGTGCGTTATGGCGAAACCCCTTTTGAATATAAATTTTGCATTACCTCTTATAAAATCGCTCTATACGTTCGCAGCGTATTGTTCATTACTTCCTTTATTCGTTCCCTGGGGGCCGTCTGGAGCGGTGGAACCGCACAGTATTTTGATTGACTGCCATCGCTGACAATGGCAAATTCCGCCACTCGCGGTGGTGACAAAATGGCGAAGGCGCCCCTCGAATTCAAATCGCTCCCGGAGCCTTCGAACCGGACAGATTCCTTCTATGGCGGGAGGGTGACTGTCACTCTCAATTAATTTCAACTTAGAAGTTTGTGCGGTTCCACTTCTCCCATACCCCCTGCTGGTGATTGGGACGGTATTCCGGTCTCAAAAAATAAAGGAAATAATTACGCTTTATGCAGGGTCCGAACGAAACTGATTCGAAGTACCTTGCCGGCATAGGAAACCGCCCATGTCGCGGCTTTCATTATTAAGGTTCAGATTTTCTTTTCGACGTCTGCATTGAGACCCTGATGGCGAGGTTAACGTTCCGCCAAAGAACCCATAAGCACGTCGCGGGTTCGCCAGACACAGACGTGGTTCTTACTGCTTTTGCAGGAATGAACATTGGTTATTTGATTCCGGTGTGAGCCATTTTAGCACTGCACCAGATACTTTGGTACTTTAGAAATATGCTTCAGTCCTTGGTAAGCAGATTAACACCGCACCGTTGCCGTTATGGTAGCGCGGAATTTAAACTGTCCTCCATGCGGATTCGGAAGATTTCGGCAAAATCAGAGAAAAACAGACTGAATTAAACGGGTAATAATGGTCCTTTTCTGGATCTCAACCATGTGGCTCTCGGCAAGCGTAAGAACTATGAGGTCGGTTAAGTTGGGACAAAATGTGTAATTGGGAGTTCAAGAGTACGCCGCTTCAAATTTTGAGAAATTCCCGCGGCTTTCGCAGTTATTCGAAAAAAAAACGAAATTTTGGAAAAACGCTTTTGTGTTTCCCTGTGCTTATTTGACGGGACATTCAGAAATTATTGACTTTGAGTTGATCAATAATATTCCTTCTCAGCTCGTCAATTATTCGATGGGCACAGCTTTGTAAATGGGACTTCCCCCATTTCCCCACAAATAATAATCCAATGGAGATAAATCTGGCGAGCGTGCCGGCCAACGTATGCCTCCGTTGTGTGACGTGGAATGAAAAGGGTGATATTTATGCTTCCTTTATGGTCACCCGGATCCCCGTGGTGGAGCTCTAGAAACCCTATACATGGTGTTCTTTAATGATGCGCGGGTATTTTAAGGTGGGATTCTACATGAGAAAATAATGATAGTTTCTCATATAAACTATTATTATTTTTTCAAATGTCAAATTATCCATTGTTTTATTTATCGTATTAGAATGGTTATGAATAAATTTGCATTGAACCGCATATTTTTACCGCAATTGATGCCCTTTTATAAACCGTCTTTACATACCAAATTTAATTGAAATATCTCTAGCAGTTTCGGAAATATTCATTAATTCAATTTTTTTTTTCTGAAACTTTGCAGCCCTGCATTCTCGCAACGGGACATTTTTGGAACATAGTTTATATGAGAAAATCTCATTATTTTTTTATGTCGAATCCCGCCTTAAAATATCCGCTCGCCCTTAAGGAACGCCCTGTATCATCGCGTTTTAGCAGGAAGACGTTCGCAGGGATTCGCTTATAGTGTAAAGAAAGTGAAACCGATGATTCGTCTTCATCTTCTTCTCCTTCTTCTTCGAATCGTCCGAGTGTAGAAGAGTAATCATTTTACATTCCGTTCCAATTATAGCCATTAGAAGAAGCAATAGGCCTTTTACGATTTGCGGCTTTTGTGAAATCACGAAGAAAAAAAATTCTAATTTGATGCACCATTAGGTTTTTTATGTGTCTTTGTGTGCTTACGGCCATAATTTTACCCATTAGGTTTTGTTTTGCTTTTGATTTCAATACGGTCTTTAACATTAAGTGCATTGAGCATGTGCCATCCACGAGACACGGTAAATTTAACGAAATATGCGCTGCGCTCATGAACCTTAATGCTATCGCTACATTTCATTTCACCTTTGAATCCCATTCCCGAACTAGATATTTAATGTTTAATTGAGGTTCGTGATACCTACACGTAAACGTCTCCTTTCACCCTTTCCGTCTTCAGAATTTTTTTCTTTCCGTACAATTCCGTTCGCCAATTGTCAAGAGGGTAATCTCGAGGTTGCTCTCGCAGCCACCATCGTTCACATCAGATTACGGCTTCGATTCTTTCTTCTTTCCATCATGAATAAATCTGACGGAAATCTAGATCTACTTCAAAAGGGGCTGAAAATTGCCCGAATTATAATTTTGCATTTTTGGCCTTAGATAATGATAAAGATTACGATGGTGCTTTCCAGCTGAACAACAGAGACGTAAGGTTTATCCCACCAAATGTTAATCGCAAAATCGCAATCTCGCAGCCTTCCAAATGGCCTTAAAAATCGATTGACTGCGTGCAGATTGGATACCTTGGTGGTTAATTGGACAGCAAAATATTATATGTAATATGTAATATTAATGATCCTCATTAGCATCGACAATACGATTTAATAATTGCCGTTTATACAACAACTTATACATGTAATTTTCCAACTCGAAGAATAGCCATTTCCCTATAAGTTACGTGTTAATGGTCAGTCTCGTCTTAGTTCGAAACTGAGGTCAGACGAAACCAATCAGATGATTAGTTTCGTTTTAGTCCTTTGTTGGGTCATTAGTCGAAGTCAAGCAGACAATCGTCGTTCTTATCTATTCGTTTATGGTAACTAACCGTCTATCCATCCGGAAAGCCACGGCTCTATAACGAGTGTTTGTTAATTTTTGCGGTATTCACTGTAGGTTTGTGAAGAGTAATTAAGGTTGATTAGAGCGAGGTTTCTACAAAATTTCCTCATTTTTGCGTTCTGAACATAAACACATATTGTGTGTATGTTGTCGTAAGACTCGGGCAGCTTGTTAATTAAAAAAAAAAAAAAATTCCTTTCCCCGTCCCGCAACATTTAACGGGGCCAAATTCTGATGAGAAATTTATTGCGATTTTTATCTAAAAAAATAAAATAAAAAAATGCGGTATTCTCTAGACCCTTAAAAGAACTTCAGTTAACCTCCTTCTGATCGATCAGTCACATCCTCGAGCACATTCATTAAAAACGTACCTCCCCGACCGCCCCCAAAACCTCAATCATCTTGGACTCTAGAGCACTGTCCTGGTTTTGTTCCAAGGATATCTCATCTGTCAAAGGGGGTACGGTGCTGCGTAACGAAATGTCCGTTTTCGAACATGACCCAGGGGAGACCAGGAATCGACTCGTGATTCGACCAGGAGATAAGAATAATAATTGGCCGATGAGGGCGATCCTTCGGGTCCTGAAGATGAGGAAGTTAGTTCAGATCACCCTATAAGGGTTAGTTAGCCTGCTTTTTTGTAGCTCATTATTATCTACCAGTGCTTAGTCCACATTTCAGAAACGGTGGAAGGACGAGGCTGAATGTGGATCACTGATTTATTTAGTGATGGTTATGGAACCGCCAATTTTTAACCTAGTGCTAGTCAGGGACCAGCAGGACATCCCGTATGATAGAGATGTAACTTGCGTGATTCACAAGCAAATGATTGCAACTTTTGCAGTTTTCCTTATCAGTCGCCGGTTTTCCAGCAATTTGCAAAAGCATCTGGATATGCGACAGACGGGGAAAAAGGTTTAAAACAAGAAAAATCTAAAAAAAACGGACACTTCCAGTGTCTCTTAATCCAGGTAGGTGATCTTCTGCGGTACTACTGTTTCAGGTTTGTAGCTCACCAGTTTCAACAGAGAATTTCTTGCCTCCATTCCAACGGTCATGTAGCAATAATACGTAACAATTTTCATGACTGAAAGAAACATTAAAGTGCTAATTGTCAATTAAAATTTTAAATGCTCTTAACCTATGTAAGTCGGGGCTGCCTTTAAGCATATCTGAGATTTTTTTTAAGGAAATGGTACCGCGTGGTATAGCGAAATATCTGGCGAAGTTAACAACTTTCCAATTAATTTCAATTTTATTGTGCAACCAGTGAATTGAGGAAAAATCCAATTTGAATTGCTCATAACAATGCGAGATATTGAAAGCAGAAATTAATTGTTTACACGCGATTAATTTAAGAGTGTCACCTGAGAAAAAGTTCTCAAAGATCCTTGGTAGTTCTAGGTACCGGCTGCTATTATCACATACTTTTCATGATAGGAAAAGTATGTGATCATCCCTTTGATGGCATAAAAAGGTATGTGATATTACCGGTTTATTATCACATACCTTTCATGGTACGCGGTGATACCTTTGATGGTATAAAAAAGTATATGATAATACCGGTTTATTATCACATACCTTTCATGGTACGCGGTAATACCTGTGATGGCATAAAAAGGTATGTGATATTACCGGTTTATTATCACATACCTTTCATGGTACGCGGTGATACCTTTGATGGCATAAAAAAGGTATGTGATAATACCGGTTTACTATCACATGCCTTTCACGGTACGCGGCGATACCTTTGATGGCATGACGAGGTATGCGATAACACAGGCTTATCGTCGTATGATTTTTGTGGTATGTGATAATACCTTCGATGGTATGCCAAAGTATGTGATGGATACCAACAGGTATTTGAGACTATCACAACATAAATTTGAGACTATCACAACATAAAAAATTGCAAATACCGCGACTTGGACGACTATTGACGAAGTCAAACTAATTGCCACCTTTTGTTCTTACGAGCACCTTCGAGGGGCCGTAACGGCCCGACGGAATGGGCCATCGAAAGAGGTCCTCAACTATACGGACATTCCCTAAAGCTCCTGCACAATATGTAGATGTGGCTCAAATGAGATCACATTGATGGTTGCACCACAAACTTCTGACGTAATATCGGCCAAAGCGAGAGCCCGAGGATTCTCGTAATGAAATAACTCGTGACTGAAGGAAATATTATTCTCAAAGGACTGTGTCCATAATGTCATGCCATTTAAACCGAGTTTACGTATTCTTTACCATATTGAAGGTCCGGGCAAAACAGTGAAAATCCTCATCCGGACCAGGAATTATCATTTTTTTTTTATTTTCAACGGCCACCAATAAGCCATTATTGCCTTCCTAAAGTGTGGCTTTAAGTGCTAGCATGATGAACGTCGGCCAATTACAGCGAAAAATTGGTCTCTCTGAAAGCACCCATTGACCTTTACCACATCAACAATCGATTCTACAAACGCCATTTTTTCGAAAATTAATTATCGTCTTTTCAAATGAGAATTAATCTCCTTTTTTATGCTGATAAATGTGGACTCGAAATTGCTTATGTAGCGCACAATTACACGCTTGTAAGTTTGAAATATTGGACGTCCATTAATAAGAGAAAAGCCTTAAGGAGACGCTGTACTGCACCTCGATTGAAAACTCGCATAAATATTCCATAAGCACTTTCTATGGGTTTAATTTGAATATTTGAACAGCGAAGCTGCATAGGAAGTCCCAAACATTCCATCCCGCATGTTTGTTCAGCGACTTGTCCCAAACGGATTGTAGTCAAGCAAACTCTCACTTAACTCTCACTGAATTAATTTCAATTATGCAATCGGGCCCGTTTGACTATTTTTCAGAAAATATGATCAGGAAGTCAAAGGCACCGAGTGGATTTGAACCGGCATGTGGGTCATGAATCATCAGCTTCGATATAAAACTTGTGTCGATACACCTACTATTAGCTATTAGCCGTATTCCATGTAGTGTTCTGCGTCTAATGATTGCGAAATTTCGTTCAGTATCTAACTACAAGCGATTACAAGAATGACACTACACAAGCGACAAAGAGTGGTATGGGTGTGCGCGGCCTAAGAATGCAAGAAATGAAAATTAGTCAACTACGGTGGGTTGGTTTCTTATAGCCACATACATATTTCTGTCTAGAATTTATTCGCTGTTACCTTCCTCTCGAAGCTATACAGGGCGTCCGCTTCTGAAGCTCACCAACCGTCGGGATCTCGCTGAGCGTAAAAGATGGGAGGCAGGTCAAATTGGGCAAAAGTTCAAGAATATGCCGTTTCAACATTTGAAGTTGTCAGGATTTTCGTTCGCTTAACATCGGTGAATACAGATTTACAAACGAGTTCTTTCACAGTTCCCCATAAATAATAATCTGATGGGGATAGATCTGGCGAACGTGCCGGCCATCGTACATCTTCATTGTTCGAAACGACTCTACCGGAAAATGTTTTCAAACTTGGCCGATGTGAATTTTAAACGGGCGATTTTTGGGTTTGCTGATGGAGGCTCGCCACACCGCCCGATGACGTACGTCGGTTTATCGTTGTGAGCCCTGTGGGAGTGGAAGGGCTCTCTGGGTTCTAATGGAGAATTGAACTCGTTGCCGCCCGTTGTTTTTGGACAAGTTTTAGCATTTTCTGACGGGTTTCGCCGTTAAAATTTTTTCCCTTCTTAATTTTTTCTTTTTTTTTTTAACTTTTTAACTTTCTTTTCTTCTATTTTTTTCTCACTTAAATTTTTTTTCTCACTTAAATTTTTTTTTTAATTTTTTTCGTCGCCTTTTTCCCTTTCCCTTCGCTTTCTCGTGCATTTTTCTCTCGTCCTCAATCCTTTCTTCTAGTTCAACGAACCTGCTGCATCCACGACACGCGTTTCTTCAGTTGCTTCGCCACCCGCTGTTTCCCTCGTAAACCTTTCGCCATCGTTGCGGATTGTTTCCAACTTGGTGCGAGCACCATTTAAGAAAGATTTGAACCAGCCAGGCAATGGTACTCTACCGAGACCTCCATTCTACTCGCAACTTAAGCACACGCCATTACGCGGCTTCCACGTTTGAAATTATGGCATGGAACGCTCGAAAAATGCCTTCGCAGTCGAAATCGTTGCAGTTTCACTTTCATTTAAAAAGAAAAAAAAAAACTCAACGTCAAATATTTAGCTGCCATTCATGCATGCGAATCAATTGCACCAGCAAAAACATGCCGCGCCATGTGCTCCATTATGCAATCGTAAGTTAATAACAATTTTTACTCTTCGCTGTTCGTTCCGCTCCACATTTGCCAATAATTTTAAGACATATTGGTCTAAATTAATATAAAATTCCTCGACCGTCGTAATAGTTATCAAGTGACTCACCCAGGCGTTGAAGACGGGCGGGAACCTCTTTGACTTTGCCGCACGATTTGAATATGTACCTGAGGCACCTTTAAAACTCATTCGAGGCTGCTTCAGTGTTCGACTAACGTTGACTAGACCGACTCGAAACTGTTAGTGATAAAATGCGATACCGATAAAATTAATCTCCGTAGTCTCCGGAGGGACCCGTAGTGTCCAAATGGCGGTACCCAGGTTGATAATTGCCGTAATTGCAAACCTCTAATAAAGATTACATAAATCCATTAATTTTACCCGATGCAAATAAAACTTTCATACTTGCAAGCCATTCTTCCATTAACAAGAGCGTAAATAAATTTACATTCTAATTCTTCATTTCAGGTTCTAGAAGTGAACGCGTGAAGATAATTAATGGCGCAGTCCACGAAAGTGGTCCTCCAGTTTTGTACAGGAAGGACCAAAATATAAAATTGATCGTAATCAGGTAAGTGCAAATATGAGCTTTTGGCTCGCAGACGAAAGCTGCGGATAATAAATTAATTAACGTTGTTTGGTATTGAAGTCGGGAATGGAGCGAAAATTTAAACAAAGGGAGCACATCCCGCCTCTGACGTAATTGAGAGCAGATAAAGCTTTCCTTAAGACATTCATTCAAGAAATACTCGGTGTAGTTGCCGACCTAGTTTTGAGAGTTGAATGTAACTGAGATTGCATAAAGCATTATCGTGATTACCAAGCGGTGGTACTATGAATTCGGTGCGTTAATTTCTCAACTTCCCGAACTCTTACAGCTTATATTTCTCTGATAAATTAAAGCTGCTGAGAAACTCAGCACTTCTACGGGGAATTACCAATATGCGTCTTCTTCGGAAACGCCTTGAGGTCCGCAGGGCCGGCCTTAGAGAGGCCGGCGCTCTGGGTCGTCTAGCCTAGTCCCCCGCGAGGCCGGCTCTGCCTCTCTGGATAAATATTTAAGGTGTTGCATATCCTTGAGGGCACTTCCAAGAGGTCTCTCATATTTGCATTGTGTTCATGAATATTTAAATGTCTCTTGAACAGGTCTAAGTTCACCGATGGTCATTTGGCCACGTACTCAACTAAACTTTGCGGACGCTGCAGTCGTAGACTTAAGTAATAAATGGCAGTTTACGAAAACTTGAATTCCTTGTCCGATGGACTGTAAAGAGATTTGAGGTGGATTTATTTGGTTGGTTGCAGCGGCACACGCGCAATGGAGCACGATCGAATGATACGGCACGAAACACCTCGGGCCTTCGCCAGTATACAGGGTGTTGGGGAAGTAACTTTCGCAAATTTAGTCAGGACATGTTTTTGAACGAAAGAGTCCCCGTAACAGGGGTCGAAAGTCTAAAAGCACAAGAAAAAACAATATTAAAGTTGGTAACCGAAAAGCTATGATAAGATTAAAATTTTAATAAAATGTTGGAAAAGGTACTTGACAAGCATTTATTGTTTGATCTGTAACAAAAAAAAGTTTAAATTATTCAAGAATAATGTTGATAAAAGCAATTTGAAGCTTAATTAATGAGTAATAATGGAATTTAACCGATAAAAGTAAACTTAAGCGGCAACGCCGTAATGAACCTCGAAAATCAGACCCTTTAAAGGGTCGTCCAGGTTAACTTTGCGGGTGAAGCTATAAAGCATGGGATAGGCAGTTTCCAGGTGTCAGACCCAAAAACCTTTGTAAAAAAAACATACCTAGTTAGTTTATGCAGCTATTTGGGGAGATATCGAAATGAAGGAAATGCGACGCGACGTTGCCATTTCTCAAAATATTATTATTTTTTCTTACCGGGGAACTGGTTGTATGCAGGGTTACTGGTAATTCGACTCGTTCGTTTGGAGAGGTGGTAGAGCATGAGGTCAGCAGTAAATTGGACTCATATATGCATGTGAGCATTCTTCGTTCATGTTGAAACAATTAATCAATTATCTGAAAATGTCATGGGGTTCTGGCTCTAAATTCTTCCCAAGATAAGTGCGAGAAAATGGTAAAAGGGCTGTCATGAATCTCTTCGCATTTCTTGTTTATGTTAAGACCATTAATTGGCATTATCTGAAAGTGGTACAGGCTTTTGGTACCAAACTCTTCCCCAGATTAGCGTGGGAAGAGAGGGTTGTTTATAAATTCCTTTAGCGTAGGTGAGAATGACGTTTAGGGGTTTGGTAAGCGTGGGAAAAAGGGTGGACAGCCCTTCCATCTTATCAGTTCTCTCACGAAGAGGGGCTGTGTTCTGTGTATGGATACCGGGTTGTATCGGGATTCCATTTTTGGTTCACGGAGAATAAAGAAGTGCTCTGGGAATTGTGTTTTTCTCTCCGCCCTTGAACCGCGAATCTTACATGCACATTGCAAAACTCACTAAATTTTTAGTTATTTCATTATTATTATTTTTTTAATTCTCGTTCCTAACGATCTCAGAGTGTTTTTTCAAAAAATCCTTTTTAGATTTTTTTACTTTCGCTACACGATCACTCGCCTAAAATTATGATCTCCCGTAAGGGATGTAACGTGTCCCAAAATATTTGAATTATGTGAAGACTTTCTCTGAAAATTTTCGTAAAATATTTCATGAACATTCGCCCCCTCAGCTTCTTCCGGTCAGTTTTCAAAAAAATGTTCAAGGTCACACGAGGGCAAATCGTTCTAGAAACTTCCTCATTTGAATAGCTATTTAGTGAGGCATTGCGTGTCCAAAAAATCTGTCCAAGTTCCGAAAAAATAGTCGAAATGCTTGAAGTGAACGACTTAAATTAAATTTGTAATTGGAAAATTAACAAAAAATGGTGTTGGTACGAAACTAAAAACACGAAAAACAATGTAACAAATACATTTAAATTGAATTAATGTTCGGTCTCAATGTTAACACCTCTGTTCCGAACGCACCTTCGACATTTTCTTCTAATTGTCGTTCTTGTTCCCCTTGTTAATGTATTTCTTAGCTCGTTAGCTGCTTTAATGATTCTCTGTCTTAGAACATCGATGTTTGCCATTGGTCCAAGCAGGTCCCTATACACCAACGCTTTCATTGTGCCCCAAAAAGAAAATTCCATGGGCCTTTTTGTCATTTTCATTATGAATTATTCCTGAGTAAAGTAATTTAAGTTAAATAGTTCACTTCAGACATTTCGACTATTTTTTTGGAACGTCAAAAGATTTGTTCAAACTGTGATATCTCACGAAATAGCTATTCAAATGAGGAAGTTTTTAGAACAATTTACCCTCATGTGACCTTGAACATGTTTTTGAAAACTGAGCAGAAGAAGCTGAGGTAGCTGATGTCATAAATTATTTTACGAACATTTTCACAGAAAGTCTTCACATAATGCAAATGTTTTGGGGCACGTTACATCTCATATAGAAGATCATAATGTTAGGCGAGTGATCGAGTAGCGGAAGTAAAAAAATCTATAAAGAATTTGTTGAAAAATCACTCTGAAATCATTAAGAACCAGAATTAAAAAAAAAATTAATGAAATAACTAAAAATTTAGTGAGGTTTGGAATATGCATATATGCGTTCGATTTACTCCTTGCCTCATGCCCTACCACCTCCCCAAGGAAGACGTCGAATTACCATTAACCTGTATGCCTACGACCCCTGTTGTAAGGAACTTTTTTGTTCAAAATGATGTTCCAAATCATTGGTCAAGTTTAGGAAAGTTATTTCCCTAACACCCTGTATTCATAGAGGACCGAATGTCCCGGATAAATTCTTTAAAAATCGAAGGGAACAATGTTCATGAAAATGCTGCAACACGTCAGATATCGTTTTTAGTTGTGCATCTTCTAAAGTAACACACATCTGTACAGAGTTCCCGTGTAGTAGATAAACGTAGTTTTTAATTTTTTTCTTGTCGAATTATTACGTTTTTCAGTTTTCCGGTAAATTTTGAACGTAGTTCATGTAACGTGCCCACGTAACAATAATAAAATGGATGGATCCTGCGAAGGGGGTAATTAGAGTGGCCTGCTAGATGGCCAGACCTCACCCATATGGACTTTTTTTATGGGGTTATTGGAAACACATGATTAAAGAAACTCACCAGTATGGGAGAGTTAAAGAATACAATTACTCAAGAAGCCCAACAAATACCGCCTTAAGAGACGAAAAAAGGTTGGCCTTCAATTTGAAATTTCAACGTGGCGGCGCCATAACGCGGCACCAATCGCTTTTTTTTTTAAATATTATTTCGTGTTCAATCAGTTATTTCGTGACTGCTCAAAAAGTTCTCAAGATCATTAATGTATTAATTCGGGAAACTCTGCTAATAAGGCGTAGCTTAGCGGAGTAAGCCAGAAAATCCTTGGAACGTCACGAAGAATTGAAACACCTTGTAGCCCGTCTGCACAGGTCTCTAATCGTGGACGAAGTATTGTGCTCTACTCGTAAATAAGCAAATAATGACCATCATCCCCTGCCCCCCTCCCTTCCCTCTCCCTCTGTCTCTCATTTGAGGTAAATTTTTCAGCGGGTATGATAGCCTTTATTATAGACTCGTCCAATAACAGGCTATTCCATAGTGGTACGAAACTTATCACATAACTCGGGTTAGTTTTACTTTGGGCCATAGTCAAACGGCAACCTGGCCGATTCAGGAACTGAATCGAATAGGTCTGGTTTAATACCGGAACGTCGCAATTGGTAGACGCAGAAAGGTATTTCTTAGAAATATGACCCATTTCCGAATGATTTCTCTCAGATCCATTGAGTTGGGTTCGACTTGCGCCGTCGCAGGTTCGGTCCGACCGTGGATTTTGGTGGGCATGGTGCTTCGGAGATTCCCCGAAGCACCGGGCGCAGATTTTCCTCGGGTAAAAAAGGTTCAAGTTTGGGGGTCAAAGACCTATCCGCACCTCCACGTGGTGGCTCCTGGATGCCTCTCTCTCTCTCTCTCCGAGGGCGGGCAACCAACCCCCGGCGGAGAGAGAGGTAACGAACGCGGAAGGCTGAAAGAGGGATAAGCCATGGCTGAAAAAAAACGATTATTGAAACATTGAAAAGGGGTCTTTTTGGGGCGAATAGGACAGGGTTTTATTATAGGTGTGCCACGCTTCAGACGTTTAACACAGAAATTTTATGAGTTTTTAGCGCAAACACCCAATCAATTTCAGCAATAACCAGCGGCATATACCTGCTTAACTGCTAACTACTTAATTTATAGCTCATTACTGATGATATAGCGAGCGATCGCAGCTCAGCCTGCACATTATTAATGAACGATAAATAAGACGGTTTTAGTATTTAGCAAGTAACACTTAAATAATTGACAGATGAGAGAGATGGACACACAATTAAAGTGCAATAAAGTCTGCTAAAAGAAAAAAAAAAAAAAACAAAGAGAAGATTATTGCAGAGCTACATATCCAACGGCCGAAGATCACAATGGACCAATGGCATTGTTATTAATTTCTTTGTTAAGAAATCTTTCATTAGGAGACGATTATGGAGTCCATTATTAACTCCCGGCGAGAAGTGTGGAAAATTACACATGATAATTGTATAATATTAAAATAATAATAGTAATGGCAAGTCTAAAATATGGGAAGTTTCCCATATGAAACCGCGGCCACATTGCAGAGTTTTTGTCTCTGTGGTGCCTTTTTTGCCACTTTGACTTTCATGCGAAGATTATCGGCAAACGTAATTACGCTCGATTACGCTTAAGAAGATGAACCTGAACCAATTACATTACCTGCGAATAAGACGTCATGCACCTCAACCGTGGATATTTTATAAGCCCTTTGTGATAAGTACAGCCTCGCACGTCTCCTCTACAAGAGCGGTTTAACCTACTGTGAGATATTCGCAGATTCCACTTCGTCTGTTGCCTTGAACCACTACCATTTGCGCTTGCAAAACCAATCTGTGGGTCGCACTGCATACCGTAATTAAATACATGAGGTAGGTACGCAAAGATCAGTTAATTTAAGCTTATTGTTAATCTATGAACGAAGGAACATGCAACGTCTCAATTCTTCGCACTGCTTGCTATTGGCCGAGTCGATGCCCAAACGGCCTATAACATTTTTGGCTGGATGATGTCGGCAACATCCAATTCACAGAACTTAAAATGATTTTTTAAAGAGATGATTTTCCTCGTCGGCTTCGAGATTCAGTGGGTTAGAAACCCACGCTTAATGTCCTTTTGTTTCTACACAAGTACCTGCAGAACAAAGCGGCAACGACTTCCGTCCCGACGATTAATAATAAAGTAAAAAGTGTTAGATTTGACAGTGAATGCCATTCATTCGTTTTGGTGGTACCATTCTGGTTCCATTACTGAAGTCGCTCTCAGGAACTTTGCCGATGAATGGGTGTTCCGAGAAGCTGAGGCCGTCTAGAGGTGGTGCGTCACGCATCGCCTTGAAGCAAAACTGAAGGTATCTAATGTTATATTTATTAATAGGTGTGTGACGTATGTTTTTAACGAGACGAAAAAAGTCCGATGGTGTCAGATCGGGGGATCGTGCCGGCCACGCAGTCGCGCCTCAATTTCTTCGGACGGATTGGCAATTCTGTGCGCGCCGGGGCGAGGGGCGCTGCACCGCGGTGAAAGGGTGAGTACGTAAATATTCAGCGAAGTTCCCAAGAACTGTTAGGCGTTCTAAATGATTTGACCGTACAAGCGAATTGTTTATGTTTCTCATAGAACGAGGCCCAATTTCTTCTTTTCCACGAATACTGTCTCTATTCACATGTCGGCTTTAATTGCGTAGAAACAAATTCGCACGATTCGCCACCGAAACGGATGTCGTCAAACATCCATCTCTGTTCTGCACAATCATCACGTATCAGAAAATCAATGAGAACGTCAGTCGATATCTCGGGAATGCACGGAATGTCTTTCTGTTGCCCAACATCCGATCATATAAAATTCTTCGTTCATTACTGGACATTATACGACCAAGCTCAGTTTACCTTAGGCGCCATTTTTTGACCGGATTCGCCATTATAACACTATATCTTAATTTAGCGCAGTGCCACAGGCAGTACCGATCGGTATGGAAAGTGGTATGGCATATGCGAGCGGACGTCCTTCAGCAACTTCTACAGCTTCCATTCATAAATTTACATTTTTTTTTTCTGTTGGGCAATGCGTCACGGAATATTTTTCAACGGTTTTTAACGGTTACGGTTTAGTATTTGTCCGAAGGTGGGGAATCTAGCACATCATCCACCATTAAGGACATGTTGTGATCTCTTTCGTGACCGGTTTCCTTCCGTTCGCTCGAGAAGGAAAGGATTCTCACTAATAAACCGTCTTCGCAGGTCTGAAATCACATTCTTTTCACTTGAGATTGCTAGGAATAATTCAACCAACAAAGGAAAAATATGGAGTTGGTAATGCAATATGCAGCCGTTATAAGCATACAATGGTACATTTGCAGAACATGATTTCAGACTGATATATGTATGATGGTATGTGTAGTGGTACGTATGGTGGTACTCGTGACCACCAAGCCATCAGCCGCAGCATACTAAATAGCATTTGGACTTTCCGCCGCGTCTATCGTTAGGAGCAGCAGTGTAAATATTACGCCACAAAATGTAAAGGAAATCCTTATCGAGCATACAATTTTTCTTGTGGTAAAATAGGTAAAAAAAAAACGTGGTAATGTGTTTGGTAATTATATAAATTCCCACATTACCCAGAATCGAATCAGTCACGATTTATGTGCCAATGTTAACAGTTATTCAGTAAAGTAGTGCTAACATGCATATTTGAAGGATACGCATATTGCAAATAATTTTATTACGACAATACGCCTACTAACCTTTAATTTGAAAGTGTTGGTTTTTCTTAAGCACGGTCGCAACCACGTCTTGCGACCGACGGTAGTGTCCGTTAAAATGTAAGTAACATTAAAAAATAGTCCATGCTGCCCGGTCAAGCAACGCTTTGGAAAGGATTTTGTGAAAAAACTAGGGCGTTATGTTCTATGGTGCCTCCCGCAGGTTGCCATGGCGACGTGTGTCGCTTAAATAGGGAGCGGGAATAATCACTATTCCATCCCGCGGACCTCCCATTATTCCCTATAGCATCGAGCGACATCAGTTTAACTGAAACCGGTTCGGTGACGAACCAATAGCATTTCGAGCATTTTCGACTTTGAAAAGTATCATTCCCGCCTGCAAAAGTGTCTTAACCGTCCTTCGTCGCTAACCGAAGTCGGTTCGCCTCGTAGAGTCACCTGCAGTTCGCGTGCTCTAGAGCATCACTTGATAGGTAGACAATAATTGCGTTATACAAGGCGATTAAAAACTAATAATTATTTTCGCAAGGTCTTAAACGAATAACAATTTTAGTACCAACAGAGCATTAAAGCATAATGTGAACCTCACTCGGTACGGGCACTTCAGCGTCGATTAACAACCGAATTGGTATCTATCGAAGTCAATGCTCCATTACGACAACATCGGCGAAGAGATTCTCGAGCCACTTTTAGTCGAAGGTGAGGGTTGACTGCGACGAATTAAACAACCAAAATAATTATAATAACATTAAATACGAATATTAAAATCGTTTAGCTATTCCCGGAGACATGAAATTACACAAGCAGACTATGAAAACCATCGCAGCACCTTCAGTCATAATTTTGACGCGGATGTAGGCCTCAAGTGTCCTCCAAGTTTGAAATTTCATCGGTTCGTTAGTAGCTTCAGCGGAGCCCAGAACTCCTGGCCACCATGGAAGAAACTCCTCTTCCATTCCCATATCGCATCTGAACGTTGATTGATGCCAATGCAGAGGCATATAATGTATACGCCGTACGTTGCAGCAGCACGTTGTGTAAATTGCAGCAGCGTGCTGCGCGCGCATCGCCCCCTGCAACAGCGTATTGTGTGCGTGCTGTACACTGCAACGGCACATGGCGTACGCGTTTGTACGTTGCAACGGCGCGTCGCGCACGTGCCGTACGTTGCAACGGCATATCACGTACGTTCCGTTGCAACGGATTGCTGACCGTTCCAGTGCGCCTGCTCAGAGGCATCAAGTATCTGGACGTGCGCTACGAATCGGAAAATCTCCTCGTTAAAACCTCGATTCGGTTGGACTGGACGTTGTCGGCATGAATGTATTCGACATTTTTGCTGCCGTGGTGGCCGACCTTAACTATTCCAATTTCCCTCCTATGGGCGGTTTGGGGCCAGGCGCGTTTTACGCTTTCGAAATTGGGAAATCCAATTAATGAAATTTTTGCTAAATTGTTGAAAGAAAATCGTGAAGCCGCATTGACTTGAACGTGGTCGATATTAATGTTGAAACGTGTTTAGTTAGCGATTAACGAGTGCGGACCTTGAGAGTATTATTTTACTATCAAATAATCGTTTTATTAATAAATACTCTCCGTATTAACGACTCTCTATAAATAGAAAGTACCATGACGGCTCGATGGCCAATTTCCTAGAAGAGTCCCGAAGCTGTGATCAAAGTCAATAGCAGCGGAGTGACGTAGAGTTTCTTGCGCTGCTTATTTTCCATCTTTTTTTATTTTATTCTTTCGTTAATCCTTTTCGTCTATTCGTGGAACCATGGTGACGTCGGTTCCTGCGAAACACTCAGTAAATAAGTTTTCTTACCTTTTTAGCGTTGGTGAATCTTGCGGCTTTGTGTTTGCACTACCAACCAGGTTTATCCATTACCAAAGTGAGAAAGGGGAAGCTGCTTCGCGGGCTCGTTGATTTTAATCTGAAATTAAACGATATTACTTGGCGAATTGTTGGCCTGTAAATTTTTAAGGTGGTGCGAGGGTTTTACACAATAATTATTTTAAATTGCCCGAATTTAATCGCATCCAAGCGGCGGATATCAAACCATAATTCGCTTTAGGCGAGATAATGTGATACGAAATTTTACAAGAAGAGAGAATTTCATGTGACCCACTTTAATGAGCCGCACATGATGTTTAGCTAATGGATTTCGATGCAGCGAAAAAACTCGAGATAATAGTTATCACAATAAGGCACACTTAAGCTGCTGGCGGAATAAGAAAGTCCCCGTAAACGCAATGTAAAATGATTAGGAATATTCGTTTTCCAGTTATGGTCATTGTTTTACAGTGATTTACGCTTAACCACAGATGGAAAGAAAAGTTTACAAATACAAAGTGTACGTATCTAATCAATGGTGTTTTAAATTGCCACAATTATTCGCGTAGCAAGGGCACGTCCTGAAAAGTTTCTCCATTAGCGCCCACCTTAATGGATGTAAGCGCGTTCGCGTCGTGTGCAGCACGATTTCAACGGGTCAGGCTCGAGGGGACCGAAGGGGCTTGGCTGGGAAAAAACTAGGGGAAAAATGCGGAGAAAAAGTGTGGGAGAAGCGCAAGACGTGTTAGAAAAATTGCGAGGAAAAAAATAACTGAAGGAACGTGCGAGGTAAAAGTGCGGAAGGAGCGCGGAAAGGTCCGAGAGATGACGCGCGAAGAAAACGTGCGAAAGAAGCGCGAAAAAGAACGGGAGGAACGTGACAGAAAAAACTGCGAAAGAAGCGCGAAAAAGAACGGGAGGAACGTGACAAAAAAAACTGCGAAAAAGAACGGGAGGAACGTGACAGAAAAAACTGCAAAAGAAGCGCGAAAAAGAACGGGAGGAACGTGACAGAAAAAACTGCAAAAGAAGCGCGAAAAAGAACGGGAGGAACGTGACAAAAAAAACTGCGAAAAAGAACGAGAGGAACGTGACAGAAAAAACTGCAAAAGAAGCGCGAAAAAGAACGGGAGGAACGTGACAAAAAAAACTGCGAAAGAAGCTTTAGAAAGTGCAAAAAAACGGAGTTTGGGAAAAAAGCGTTGGAGAGGCGCCAGCAAGGGCGAGAAAAAAGTACGAGAAAAATAGTGCGATACAAGACGCGAGAGAGTGCAAAAAAATCATAAGTGAAATTTTCAATCAAACAAAAACAAAAACATATTTTCGTAATAAATAATAAACCGAACTCGTCCGAGTTCCCTTTTGTCGTGCACTTTTGCTTGCATCCGCGCCGAGAGGTCTCGAAGGAGCGGGAGCGACGTAGCAGCACGGCACTCGAAAAATTGATGCCACGGAGGTCCCCTCGGGCGCAGGTGAAGCCCCACGAGGGCCCCCGTGATCGAAAAAAAACTCGAGCAAGTCCTAGGATCAACCTCGAGCCGAATGCAGGACCCCGTTTCTTCGAGTTCGCATTCGCTTTCGCACCCCCTCCCCTCCCTGTCCAAAGAAATTCCGAACGTCGCGAGTGCCCCTTGGGCCCCACCGACGTGAATGCGATTAGCATAATCGGCCGAGCCGGCCAGCTCCATTAATGTTGTTTTTAGTCCACCGTTTCGATTTTACATTTTCCATTATCACATTTCGCATCACATTCGTATCGAATTGAAAAGTAAGGTCGTAATGCTCATACCATACCTACACCATAACGCTGGTAAAGGCATGGGACATTCTCTTTGCGCTGAAGTCAAGGTAAGTCAGTTACATGGGTACTATATCTCATTGAGCCAATATTGAATTTATATTTGCATGCCTGCATGCATCTGGACCTAAATTATTATTTTTCCATCGACAATCGATTTAATAAACTTTGAGAAAATTATCGGTTCGGACGCGGTTGCGCCCACTATTAATAACCGTGTTGTTATGTAGAAATTTATTTGTTAGGAAGATGATAATTGGTCAGATTAACGCACTGCGATCGAACTTTAAGCGATGCCATGAATTTATGCTGCAGCTCCGAGAATTGCGAAATATTTATTTAAAAGAAATTTCGGTGCCTGGGAGAGTCGGTTTCGTAATATTATTCGAATAAGTGTTATATGTGAAATCGTGTCCACAATTCGATCCTCAGAAGAAAGAAAGTTGCTTTAAGAAGCATCTGCCGATAATAGGGTTTCAATTAAGTCCAAGTGGGTAGTTGCAAGATCCGAAGTGCTAATTTAGGCGTCCAGAAGCTCTGATATTTTGATAATCGGACGGAAAAAGCTTTTGAAGAAGGCTTTTGTCACGTTCTCGAAGAACGAAGTGAATCGCAGTAGAAGAGATCGCGCTACAGCTCCTTTCAAAGCCTTTCCAAGGCATGATTAGGCACTACAATTATTACCACGATTCTATGTAGATTTCAACGCTGCGTAAGAAACTCTGTGCAAGTCTTCATGACACGTTTCTGATGATCGTGGACGCGAACGGTGCCGAAAGGTGCGTTCTGTGAAAATGGGAAAAGTCTTTCGGCACACGTACATGCCGCGTTCCCGCGGAAAGCGTGCGAAAAGCTGACTGCCGCACTAGTGCTGCCAAGTCGTGTGTCGGCGCTAATTTTTCAAAGCAGCCCTCCAGGCTTACCAGGTGTTTCTTCTTTTTTTTTGAATTATTTAAACTAAAAGCCCCATCGTCCATTTTACCCCCGAGTTTAATTTAAGTTCTGCGAATGAAACGTACAACTGTTCTTAATCGAAATGTGGTAGTTTGGGACGTTTAATTAACCATTAAGGTTTACTGCGATTGTAAATACAATGAACCCGCATCCGCGAGAAAAAACCTATAAGATCGAGATAAGAAAATCAACACGGAAACAATAACTATTCCAATAGTAAAGTTTTTATCAATTGGAAACGCATTAACTGTTTGGCAGTAACTACTTATTCATTACATTGAAACTCTCTGTGCAGTAATCTTTTTAGCGTTAAGATTTGAAGGTGATTGGGATGGCAAAAAGACATTGAATTGACGTTGATTCATTAAAATTGCAATGATCGGAGAAAAACTATCTATTACACTGCACAATGCGCAAAACTCATGTTTTTAGTATTTACAGGTAGGCCATGAAAACAACTTGACTTTGACATTTTTTTGACAGTAAAACTTGACTTTGACATTTATCCGAAAACAAAAACTTGACTTTGACGTTTTTTTGACAACCTTAGCAGTCGACGCCATACCTCGCAGCTTAGAAATCATGATGCGAAATCGAATGTCGCGAAAATTAAATTACTGGGCAATAAATGAGCGTGCGGAGAAAGCAAATGGATAAAAAGGAACACCTTCGAAATTTTCCTACATTCAAGAAATCCGATTGTAAATGACGAAATTAGCCCATGTCCAACCTGACACAATACGAAATCGTCTGATTTGAATAAAATTTTGTGCAGTTAATGATCGTTAATGAGACTTCTTTGCCTATGTAGAAGATAAATTATTGCCTAATTAAAGTGTTGTTAAAGCTCGCTAATGTCTGGCATTTTTAACGAGTAGTTATAAAAAAAATAGACGAATCTGTTCGCCCATATGTTTAACCGAAAAACCGAGTTTATGACGTGACCTGGAAGAAAGCAACCAATGAAGAAAAACCCATTAAAAAAAGTCTGTTGACAAATAGATAAAAAGGCAACAGAAATAATAACAGTTCAAGACAACGATGAGGAAAATAACGGATGAGATATAGATAGCATCAGATAATACACGTACATGAGCCGCAACTTCAATCTAGATATGACAGAGTCTCGAGGAATAATAATACTCTGACGTCACTTTTGTCTGCCTTCATCCGTAATATGTCAACTGCGTCAAAGCGACAGTTTACCCGGTCTAGGTATAGACAGACGTCTTTTTTAAAATCCTTCAAAATCGTTGACATCTCAGAAACATCAACAGGCCAGCAGATCATGAACTAGTACGATACTCTAAATGGCAAACCTGAATATAAATAATAAAAGCCACATCTCATGTGGATCTCGACGCCATGGAAATAACAGCGACGGAAAAAGCGTTTCGCCCTGTATTACACAGGGAAAAAAATTTTTAATGTTACGAAATGCAAATTGCGACCCCGCAGATGGTGCTGATATTGAGACGCGAAATTCGTCACGTTTTGACAGTTTAAACATGCACTTTCTCGCACTAGTAAGAGAAAGTACGACTTGTTAGCGCGGAAAAGTGCCCTTTCTCGCGCGGATGGAAAGTGATCATTTTCCACGCCAGGGTAAACGAATATTTATTAAAGAGAATCGACGAGTGTCACCGAAGAGAGCAAGATTTTCAATATCAAACAGCTGATAAGTATATGGTAAAGGTCTCTTTTTTCACTTCCTATTCCTATATGATCGCGACACTGGCAAATCCAGGGAATCGTAACGAAAGAACGTTATCACCGAGGCCTGAGATGGGGTCCCGGCGCAGACCCTCGAGGAGGGCTGGAAGATCAAAAATTAGGAAAGTTGCCGAATATCACCTAGGAGGAATCATGGAGAGTATTGCGATGTGACCACCACAATGGAGGGTGTTTGAATTGAGGAAAGATTTGGTGAAAATCGGGAAGGCCAAATTTCGCTGCGCACCCACTACATTATTTAAAGATAATTTTGCGAATTCTGCAAAGTTTTTGTTTGCTTTTTATTGCTTTTTAACGTTTTTACCGGTTTTTGCACATAGTAAGTTTTATTATTATTTTTTAATGGCAAGGTACTGGATAATATTTTTAAGTCAGTTTCTTATCTCTACACTTCTCAATCTAATTTATTTACAGAATTACTAAGTCGGTTAAACCAGAGCGAAATCGCGCCACACGTTTCAATTTCCTTAATTTTCGAAAGGAAAAACTTTGAATTTCCCGTGAAAAATCTGTAATTTTTCCTGCCTCTCGTCGAACTCGTCAAATAATGACCTGCCCGTTCTTAAACTCAAAAAGCGGTCCCCGTGTGGGGGCCAGACTTAACCCAAACCTCAACCCTCACCTGAACTGACCTGATTTGGTTATCAAAAAAGTCTTAATCCAATAGAGCAAAAATCCCACAAAACCAATAACAGCACGTAACCGAAGTGAAAAAAAAATTCGTCAAAAGCACAAAGCACTAAAGCTCAGTCAGTTTTTCTAACGGTCGTTCGTTTCGCTACTTGTCTGTTGCATCCACTCACGGACTGAGCGAACCACAGGTAACCCGGGTTCACCTGTTGAATATGAAGGTGGGGCGTGCTCAAGAGAATACCATTTACATGGGTACCCTGGCACCAGCATGCCGAATGTATGTACCATTTTACGTCGTGTGTATTTTTTGGTACGTACGTCGTTTGGGTTCGTCAGACGGGTGCTGGGCTGGTCAGGCTCAAAAATTCCCTTTATGCTTAGAAATTCCTCGTTGAGAAGTCTGTTCGAAGGGGAACTTTTACGCTACGACATATGAATACATATTTTTGAAGGGGGGTTTGAGTGAGATTTTTGGGGCCTCAGGGCTATTTTCCTGCAGCCCCCCCTCCCTCCTTAAAGGGGCTTTGGAAAAATTTCCAATACTGCAGGTTGTCCTTGCTGGGTAGGTACCTTGGTACACGTGTTTGTTAGCTATAAGCGGAAAGTCCATATGACTTTACCAAGGTTAATAACAATTTTAAACAAAATTTATTGTCCTTTAGAGAGGAAACCTGAGTCACTAAAATAAATTTCAGCATGTTTGCAAACCTATCTAAGAGTTTCTTAACGATCTTTTTATTAGCAACTTTTGCCTGCTTTTATACATTTAGGAAAAGGAATATTTTCCATGTTGTTCGATTTATAGTTGTGTTTATTCAGCTCTACCTTTGGAATTAACACTAAAACATTCGTCGCAAAGTAATACTTGCCCGTTCAATGGTTAGTTTGTTTAGTATAATGACCAACAGTTGAGTATCAGTGTGATGTTGAAATCTTAATTTTTCCTGAATCTTTGATTCTTAACGTCCCTTCAGCCCCAAGTTGTTCCAGAATCTTTTACTCTAGAGGTCAGTCCAGTCTTAAGCTGTTCCCGAATCTTTGACTTTAGATGTCACATCGAGTTCGAAGTTGCTCCTGAAACTTCGACTTCAGATGTCATACGCAACTCCATTTTGTTTCAAGAACTTTTGACTCCAGATGTCACACCAAGTTCGAAATTTTTCCCGAATATTCGGGTCCAAATGTCATGCGCATCTTTAGCTTTTTTTAAAAGAATTTTGGACTCTAGATGTCATACCAATTTCTAAGTTGTTTTCGAATCTTCAACTCCAGATCTCTTGCCCAGCTCCATTTCGCTTTATGAATTTGTGACTCTAGATGTTATACCCAGTTCAGAGTAAAGTCTTAATAGCTTGAAGCTTCATTGATGGGTAGGAAGAGGGTCAGATGAGTCGTCAAGGAGCTGAACGGATTTGGAATTAATGCAACTATGTGCGAGCACGAGGCCGATGAAAAAGTCTTCTTTGCTACTACTACTACCATTCTTCCGGGAAATCTTCAGATCGTGATTTCACTAAAACACTGTTTCAAAATTTCGAATATAGACGAGGTTCCGTTCCGTCTATTTTCTCATATTGGCAAAGGAAGGAAGCGTCCCACACGCTATTCCTTTCATATGCTCCTCGCACACATCCATGTGTCGCATTCCATTAAATCAAATCAGTAACCACCATCAGGTATTAAACCACGAATTATCGCACCCAGAAAGGAAGAACAATTACGTAATATAACTTAAAGGCACGGAAGCATGCAGTTGTAATGATGTTCTTGCACTCGTGTGATAATACCTAACAGCTGAAACGTTGAGCACCATTTCCTTGCAGATCTTACGGGGATCATTGTAATTTGCTGCTCTTTTAGAATCTAATGGGCACTAAACACGAAAGGAAAAGTGCAGCTAAATTAAATGTTTTCAGAAAAGGAGACGTACGTAAACGTTGATGATTAAATATGAGAGTGTTTGAAGGCGAATTTACAAGGAGAGAAAGTCGGTATTAGGAAGTCAGATTTTACGAAAAATCTATAAACTAAACTCTTTTTGCCAATAATTCAAATTCGAATTCGCTGGGGCGCCCATCCACTAAAAAATCTCGGATTTGCTGCAGTCTGCAGCGACCCGGAACTGTCCCCAGGGGATAAATCGTCAGTGTCGCGGGGCCTGGGGCTGTCAATTGCTGTTATGCCCGAAGATTGTTGTTCCTCCTGAGTGGCGCCCCTCATGCGACCCTTTTCTTTAACCATCGCAGACATGGCATTGCTGCAACTGTCCCACTTTGTCGCGTCTTCCGTTGATGAGGTACGTTGGAGTTAGGTAGTCCAAGTATTATTTTTAATCTGCTTCGCCGTTTTTTAAATAACGGAAATTGCAAAATGTTGGGTTTTGAGGTATCGACGAATCCGCAGATCCCGGAATTCCGTATTCTGTGAGGGTAGTTCTTGAGGCTACCGAGTCCGCTGAGTGCCTAGATTAGATAGAAGTTCGGGTGCTCATGTTTGCACAACGTATCGGTTGGTGGGCGAACAACCTCGTATAGGTCTAAGCCAAGGATCAATCTCTCGGTTCACTGCCCCTCGTACGCCCTTTTCCGGAGAGTAGTTTGCTTAGCTTCCCGTCTACCACCCACGGTGACCCGGAGGAGGGCGCTTCTCCAGGAGGGGACCGATCGAACTTAAGCCAATAAAAACTCCGCATGTAGTAACTATATAATATATTCTCTCGAAAGGACACTTACATAACTTCGGCTAATTATTTTAATATAGTTTCTTTGGGATTATATTAATATAAATTAAGATAAATTATCATTAAAAAACACTAAAATATGCAATTTTTATTGCTATTATGCTAAGAATTAAAAGTATAAAACAAATCTCACCTCACTGACTCGTACTACTGATCAAAACTTACGCAAATGGCGAAATACTCGTTTCATCACAATATGGATGATATTTAATTGTGAGGGACACATTCCCACGGCCAGTGAAATGGAAACCTATGAAAAATTCAAAGGAAGCTGATACGCGTTCCATCCCCTGGATTTCATGCTAAAACTCTTCGACTTCAATTTAAATATACTTGAAAGTTCTACTGAAATTTTCCTGATCAGCAATAGTACGACCCTACATCTTCTAAATCAAGGTATTATGCCACTCCTTCAAGGTATGCAGTGGTTGAGTTATTCCGACCATTCAATGCCCCGTAGCTCTGGCTGTAGTTCCCCAGTAGTAAGTTTATGGATTCCCTTTCAGGCCAGGCCTGACTCTTGTAGCTGTTGCACGCGATCAAGCTGTTCATGGCTGGAGGCCTGCTCTTCTCGATCGATATTCCATTCCCAATTGATGCAAGACTGAAAAAACGACTCTGTACATCTCTCAATATTAATCTAATGCTGAGCACTACTTAAACCAAAAAGCTGGCGCGAGTCAATCTATCATACCTTCTTAAATTATCTACGCTCTGCGAAAGGGATCGTTGACTGTGCTCCAAGTCACCATTGGACAGTTTATCGTCTTTCAGTTCAATGTAAGCCGAAGGTTGTCTGAACACCCATATGAATACTATCGTGATCACCCCTACCATGAGATGAATGGCAACAATGAACATTGAAGCGTTCCTAAAGCCGACTGTATCGTATAAGATTCCGGCTATGGAGGGTCCGATGAAAGCCCCCAGCGCAAAAGAGCTTGTCCAGAGGCCCGACACTAGAGCGTAAGTTTCCAAGTCGTTGGGGAACCCGTAGAGCCTATAGGTGGTCCGATTTTCTAAGATTTAAATATCCTTCGTATGGTACTTACACTGCAGTCTTAAGGGCGTCACCGAACGAGGCCACAAGCTGTGCTCCCATTCCTAATCCGTGGAGGACCAGGCCAATTATTGTGATCCAAAATATCCTAAATTGATGGGTAAGGACACAAATATTCCTTGTTGGGATAAAGACGCTTACGTGGGCAGTGGTATAAAAGGTGCCGGCCCGATCAAACAGAACCCAGCAGCGACCAAAAGCGACCCGATGGCAGTGACAACTTTGGGGATGCCCAAATTGTCGCAAATCCAGCCCCACAAGGGGGTGGTCACGGCATATACTCCCCCGTTGATTACGAACATTAAGCCTAAGATCACCGGTGATAATTTGAACAGCCGTAGATGGGGCTCCAGGGTCGCCTGCAAGAAGCTTATGGAAGTACTTGTCACGATAATACTGGCAGTGGCCAAGAGAACTCCCGGTATCTTCAAGATTTTAAATACAGAAGCTGGAACAAATTAAACGTTTTAACGGCGAAAAGGAAGATGCGACGGTGGTACTTACGTCCCTTTTCCTTGTCGGTACCTGCATCGTGTTTGGGCAGCACGAAAGCGGTGAGGATGGCAGAGGCGAAGAGCATAGAACCCATTACTGCGAAAGGCAGCGTGTAACCTCCTAACTGGAATAGAGCTCCGCCTACTGTAGGACCCACGATTAGCCCTAAACCGAAGAACGTCTCCAAGGAGGCCTGAAATTTTGAACTATTATTGTTGTTGGGAAGTTTCATGATATTTATCATGTAGAACTCTTAATAGTGCACAGGATACAGAAGGTAGCTCCTGAACATGGGTGAAACGCATAATTAATTAATTCCTTAACCGTAAAAATAAATCGTAATTAATTACAAGTGTAATTATAATTTAAATTGAATTTTAATTATAATTAAAGATGAAATTATAATTGTAATTAAAGATAAAATTATAGTTGTAATTGGGGCATTAATTATAATTATAATTAATCATACGAAAATAGCTCTACTTACGAATGTTGTGGCAACTTTATCCGGGAACTCTTTGGCTATGATCGCGAAGCTGGCTGTCAGAAATGCGGCGTTTCCCATGGCCTCAACAATTCTTATCACAAAACTTAAAATTATGAAAGACAATCGTTCTTCGACTTTGTCTAGAAAGCTGGAATACGGTTTTTGTCAAAAAAACTGGTATACGGGACGTTTCATTTGTACATGTCGACGTAATATCTTTGACATTGACACATGTCACTTTCTTTTTCGTGCGATATTTTTTTTCCTACGAGCATGCAGTTTACCACACGCATGCGCTAAAAGTTTTTACCCTTTGCAAAGTAACATGTACCAGTGTTAAAAATCTTCGTTAGGAACATTAAGCCGTGAGCATTTACATGCTTCTTAGTGTACCTTTGAGAATAACGGCTTTACTACACGAAATATTCTATTAGACCAACTGAAGACGAGACAGACGCTCAGAAAAATATTGTACCTAACATGTGCGACACTTTCACTTTAACTCCGCCTCGCGTCGTTCGGTCAACTGCACTCAGCGTGCTGTAGAATGGCACGTGTTGTACATTGTTAGGTAACGTTACCGAACAACGCGAAGCGAACCTCGGTCAGCGATCGCGTGCGGTAAAGGCACGTGTGAGGTGCAACAGTATTTCCACGAGCGGATGTGTGATGACTCCATCATGTTTGGAAAGATCAATTAAATATGTCGTATGGTAAATTGCAAACGGAAGTCTCTTACCCAAATAAAATGGCGCAGATTCCTGTCGTGTAGATTCCTCCATTGAAGGTGTACTTTGGACCTATTTTGTTGAGATGTTGTCCGTAGAGGGGACTCACGATGAAAACTACGAACTCAAAGATACCGAACACTAAACCATATTCCGTGGCTGTACATCCTTTTTTTTCAGCCTAAAACCGATTTATCTCGAGTTAGGAAATAGGGAAAGTTGGGAATAGAAATCGGCTCGAGTTTGTACAAGTAAAAAAAGGGATAAAAGTACGAAAATTTGGGGGTGGGGGAGGAACGGGGGGAAATCTGTGAGGCATTTGAAACCGTATTGAATTTTGAACAAGTAATTCATTATGAATAATCTTTAGTAATTGTAAATTTAACACAAATTACTTAATAAAGATTCATTACATTGAATAAATATTTATTAGATCATTTGTGTTAATAATTTAATCATTAACACAAATTATACAGGGTGTTTCATAAACATAGCGATAAACTTTCCGGGGATGTAGAGCTCATAGAAATAAATATTTAAATCGAACAAAGCCAAGTTCCAAATCGCTTCCTTTCCAAAACACAGAGTGTTTTTTTGTCAATTTTTCCAAAATATTTCAAAAACGGTCTAGAATAAAGACATGGAATTAGGGACACTTTCTGGCGGGATAAATGTGCATCTCCTGGAGTAGACGGAATATTTCCACCTGCACCAGCGGCGCACGCGCGACCATTCAATGGAATGTTTCTAATGAAATTTTTTTTTTTTAATACCAATATATATTTTCAGATGCTCCGTCAGATCTTACTCAGAAAAGCTTCTTAGTGTTTCGTTGCTCAAGTAGCCATTTGCAAGGTAAAAAATAATATCTCGCTCCTGTGCCTAACGAAAAACTGGTATAGGTTTCCCAGTACGTTTTTTTTGGGGGGGGGAGAAATTAATTTAATTTTCTTTTAGCAGAGTTAGAAGACACGAAAACAAACATGCATAAAACACCCCTCATGACAAGATAATACTCATCTCTCCAAGATTGGTTGCGTTAAATTTTAACCCATTTAGCCATGTAGAAACGTTCGGTCGGCGCACGGACGCCAGTGGTGAAGGTGAAAATATTCTGTTTGGTCCTGAACATGCGCATTTATCCCGCCAAGGCGTGTCTCTGATACGTTGTCCTCATCTCAGGCAATTTTTGAAATATTAAAAAAAAATTAATAAAAAATTAAACACACTGTATCTTAGAAATGCAGTGACTCCAGATCTCACTTTATGGGATCTAAACATAGGTTTTTATGCGATTCGCATCCGCGGAAAGTTTGCCGGTATGTTCATAAAACACCCAGTACATTTCGTCTGATGCAGTGAACGGTGTCCATCTCCAGTGCTTAACAGGCTCCATTTTCGTTAGATTTTTTAAGTGAGGAAAGAATAGTTCATTAATTATTGTTTAATTTACTCTAATTCGGAGTGTTATTTATGATAAATATGTAGTTTGAATTGACTTTAACTTGAACTTAAAGCAATTAAATGTGTTTTTATTCACGCATTTTAATCTGTCTATACAGATTTATCGTCGAAGCTGGACTTGTTTTAAATTTGTCAGCGAACAAGCTATCGGTAGAAATGGACAAAAAATAAATAATATTATTCTCTTTTTTTAACAGTTTTATAATACTGCACGACAATTGCTTACTTGGAGGATGGATTTATCATAAGTGGGAAACGTGTGCTACAAAGGCTTTGGGGAGTTGGGTCTCGGCCGCATAGTTACAGTTCTAAGGACTAAACACGAAGCACAAATTTAATGAAGTAATCCAGTTGAAAAATGGCGAAAAACTGTTGAGGACACGACATATTTGTTTATTTGTGGCTTATACGCGGACAAAAATTTTGTTTTTCGAGGAAAATCATACATACCACTGCAGGATAAAAAGGGGCCTGTAACGAGCAAACCAATCCACTACAAAAGTTCGCAGTCCCCGCAACCAGCAAAGTCAGAACTTGCCCTTTGGTCAATTTCATAAAAAACTTCCCCATTTTGTCACTAACTCAACAAAAACTCAATTTGCTCTGTGGATCTCACAAATTATTTCAAACTAGCTAGAGACGCCAACGCTTTATTCGTCCTTTGAACCTCCAATCATTGTGCCTTTTGGTTTTTTCTTCAGAAATTCTTTGCATAGAAGTACGACAGCTCCATCAAAATTAAGTAGTTTAGGTATAGATATTTCCTTACTTCCATTTTCAGAATTTATCGAATCGCGAAATGAAAATTTTTTTAAAAATTGTTTTACTGCGCAATAATGTTAAGTATTAACAAAAACTCAAGATAATCTCATTTCACAGACATCACAGAGGATACAAAAATAATTGGAACTACAGGAAGTTTACCAGCACTAGTTTGAAAGGTTATTAAAATACGCATCCAAAGGTCCTTACTTTATCAACACGCGTAAATATTTAGTAATTAAGTTTAGACAAGATAGTAGGAACAATCAACAAGCAAATTTTTGGATTTTAATTGTATTTTGACGAGACGAAACAGCGATAAAAAAATTGTGAAAGCAGTGAAACCCTGGACAAATTGAGGAAACTTGGATCATCAACGGTGGTAATGATTTTTTGTTTTTTTAATACCCGACCTTGGCAAGACCACGCTCACCAAAAGCCCCTCTGAGACTTCGTTCATTAAACCTGTTTTTTGCCGCTCAAGAGGAAAAAAAATAGTACGAGATTCGCGACCCGCGAGGCTCGCGTCCGCTGCAACGCTCGTTACTTCGCCGCTCGACTTGCAAACTCGGACCGGTGCGACAATGAGCTGCTTTATGAAACTAGTTTACGAAATTCGTTTTTTAATAGACCAGCTTCGAGCTCGTTTATTGCCTGATATTTAAATATGATTTATGCTGTTTGCTGACCTTATCGATGGAGGAACGATATTGTCCGAAACCATCAAGCTTCTCAATGCACACAATGCAGGGTGATCAAAAAAGCTGTTTAAAATTTTGACCTGCAACTCGAACAGCGTTTAAGCCACTTTCAAATGAAGACTCGCCGATACCTCGTTTTTTCTCGTTGGAAAAATTCATTTCGAAAACTCGTGCACGTTTGATAATTCCTCGATTTGAAAAATTCTCAACGAAGCTTTAATTTATATCGGATTTTGACTATTTCTCGCGACAGCTGTCGCTTTTGAGATATGGCACAAATATACTTATTTTATTATGTACAGGGTGTTCCTTGGTGATGTGCGGATATTTTAAGGTGGGATTCTACATGAGATGATAATGCTAGTTTGTCACATAAACTATGTTTCCGAAAAGCTCCGTTTCGACATTACAGGACTGCAAATTTTTAGGGAAAAAAATGTGAATTAATGAATGTTTCCGAAACCGTTAAAGATATTTCAATGAAATTTGTTATGCAGACTCAGTTTCTAAGAGGGCCTTAGTTGCAATAAAAATATACACTTCACTGCAATGTTATTCAAAACTATTTTAATACAACAAATAAAACAATAGAAAATTTAACACATGGATTGACATGGTAATGAAATATGAACTATAACTAACAAGAAACAAAAAAAACACAATTTTTAGAAGAAATGTTGAAAATGACCCTCTTCACTTGACATGCAGGCTTCTGCCCTTGTTCTCATCGACTTGTGCACTGTTTCCAATATTTCCAGAGTATTTCGTATTCTCTGACATGCTACATCTATTCTCCATTTCGTCCTTTTACAGCATTAATGGGCATATCGTAAACATGCATATTGTGTGAAGGGGGTCATTTTCGACACTTGTTGTAAAACTCGTTTTTGTTTCTTGTGAGTTCTAATTCATATTTCGTTACAATGTTAATCCATAACGAGTCAAATTTTCTATTATTATATTTGTCGTATTAGAATAATTTTGAATAAATTTGCATTGAACCGCATATTTTAATTGCAATTAAGGCCCCTTTATAAACTGTCTTTAAATACCAAATTTCATTAAAATATCTCGAACGGTTTCGGAAATATTCATTAAGTTCCACTTTTTCCCTAAAACTTTGCAGCCCGCTATTTTCGCAACGGAGCATTTTGGAACATAATTTACATTACAAACTATCATTATTTTGTCATATAGAAACCCACCTTGAAATCCACACATCATTAAGGAACAGTCTGTATATCAAACATGGAGAAAACGAGCCGTGTTTCCACGGGCAAATTTTTATATAGAAACTCGTCCATTAACGATCTGGATTAATGTATGATGTTCGATTAAGGCATGATTTTGACTTCGTGAATGATTTCGTAGCTCCACAACTGACATCTGTAGCTTCAATTTCTGACACGCGCAATGACGCAATAACAAGACTGTAGTCAGGGAGTTGATGGTCTGAATTGACTTTTTTTAAATTATTATATATTTTATTTATTAATTCCCTAATTAATAAATAATAATACTGATGGTTAAAAATCCTTCCATTGTTATTTTCACAGGTGTTGCATCGCTTCAATACTAAAATTGGAGGTTTTCACATTCAACGCCCATCGATAATATCGAGAGCTTCCTCGACCGCTTCTCTAACAGCTTCTACTGATTCATATTTTTTTTCTGTAAATTTCGTTTTTATTGTTCCCCATAAAAATAAATCCAAAACAGAAAGATCTGGCGATCGAGGAGGCCGTGCGAGTGACCGACCCATAAGTGTCGAAAAACTTAAAAAATAAACTGAAAAACGTAAACTCTTTGACGTAAATGATGCGAGCCGTCAATGTCAAACATGTAATAAATCAATATGTACGATCTCACGGCCAACTGTCTTAAAGTTGCAATATCGGGCCGAAAAAAAAGACTGTCAGCCGCCATTTTGAGAATTAACTTTCTGGTTATTTGTGTCATTTTAACGATAAAAAACATGTACTTTTTTAAAACTACCTTCTACTATGCTTTCCATAAAAACGAAGTTTATTTTGTCATTTTTGTCAAAATATTAATTAAAATTTAAATTAAAACATAAATTAAAAAATAGTAAATTATGTAATGTTTCAAAAATCACGGGTGTCAGAATAAAGGTGGTAGCTCTATCCTTTTCGGGGAAAAACTATCTACATTGTTCGTGTTTAAATAATTTCTCCAGAACCAATAATTGCACGGCTAGATCGGTTAAAAGAAATTAATAAAATGTGGTTTTTGCTAAATATTCAGTAAACTCCACGCTTTTTCAAAAACCAAAAGTGGCTTTAAATTAGTCCCCTAGAGCTGAAAGTCTTTCCACTTTTAAACGGCTTCCCGACCCTACTAGTTTCCGAGATTCCTTCACTATAAAAACTCACCCTGTATAACAAAGAGTGAAAATTATGTTTTCTCGCCTACGTTCGCATAGTTTATTTTTCTGTTTTCACTGAAAAATCACTCTCTAAAGTTTAGCAAATGCATTTGTGGACATCCTGTATAAAAACCGTAGATTTTTTTAAACCGAGTTGAGAGAGGATTTGTAGTTCGCATCAGGAGTAGCGAGGGATATACAGGGTGTAACATTGCGTATATACCTTCCAACTGAAAAATACTCACCTCTTGGGGATAAAAAGGGGCCTGCAGCGACACGCAAATAGCATTGCAGAAATCTGCAATTCCAATAACGACTAAGGTCAACCATTGTCTTTTCGAAAAACCCATCATGATCACTGTCCACTATAAATTAACAATACTCCAGGTGTTTCCGAAATTTGGTGCAAATTCTCTACTAGTGAGCACCTTATTCTGTTCACAGCGACAGATACGCGTAAAAATATGATAGCTTCATGTGTATCAAATAATTAATGAACAAATATTTTCTCACTACCATGCTGACCACATCTCGAGTCAAAATAATGTTCTTGATAAATCTGGTGTGTGTGAGTATAAAGCAACGTAATTCATCCTGATTCTGGAAAAGCACAGTGCACAAACAATACTAAAATTTTAGAAGAGACGTTGTAACATCTCGTGAAGCCTGCTCTACATTGATTATTACTTATTGGTTGAGAAATGATATTTTTGAATAATGGCATTGACGAGACTTGGAAGGAGTGCTATGTGTCTCAGGGGCAAAGGTTTGATGATATGGCGACATTTAAACGTTTATTTCAGGCTTTGATAAATTACGTTTCTACCGAGAACCGAGATGTTTTCGTCGGGTTACCGGAAGAAATTAAGGAATTTAAATAGGCAGTCGTTAGGCTCTAATTTCTCCATTGTGCGTTATAATTAAAGCCACAAAAATATTTGATAAGGAAAGACAAAAAAGAGCGATTCAGATAATAATAATAGGAACGGATGAAAGAAACAACAAACAAATTCGACTTTAGCATTGGCCCAACGTTAGATGGTCCCGAGATAAAGCTCGGGACTCCATTTGATGCTCTAGCCGCAAGACTGTATTATTCGTAGTCACATGCTGCACGCATTACACGAATTTCATAAACAATTTTAATCAATTTGATAATAATTTTATCTATACATTTTTACAGTTTGTATGATTTTTACACACAATATGTCCTGTTTGCTCTTGCGACCATGTTGCGTTCTTTGATAAACTTGTAAAAACCCAGAAATAATGAAGACTTTCGAAAATATGTTTTAACTCGTGTATAACATTTTATTCAATAATAATAATAATATTAATATTGCCCTCTATTGAAAGAAACGTATACGTGTACGTTACATAACCGACTTAAAATTTTGTCCGTATATATACAAAATATTTTCCAAATTGGATTACCTAAACTTCTTTTGGCAAAAACTGTAACTATGTAGAGGTAATGATATATTTCGTAACATATGGAAAAAACATCGGCATATTTAGCTTTGATAAGCTCGAAAATCTTAACGGAAAATATATAGAACCATTTCTCCACCATCCTGTCAAGAATATTTGTTTTCCGTGCTACTTGTTAAGGAACGGACAGATTCAACTAAACTTACCTCACATAAAAATTATTTCTTTTCATTCTATAAGGAGTAAAATAATTTTCAATTCTGTAAATTCTGACAATGAACAATACATTTCACAGTTTTACATCTACAGATTTGAAATTGCTTCCAGGGCGAGGACGAGCCTGAGAATCTGGCACAAAGAACCTAAAACCACTCGTTGACAGTTAACTGACGCTTTAATGTAATGACCTTTTCAACTGACATGTTGATACGAGACTGTAAAGGATTTGACAGCCCGTCAAACAATCATGGGAAGTGTGTTCCTAGCAGAGAGACGAGTCACATATAAAAGGGGTTTATTAATGAATAATTTTGTGTGCTATAAAGCAACATATTAATACTCAGCCCGGGCGAAAATACATTAAAACTCATTAAAAAAATACATTTATTTCCTTAATTTCAAAACACAGATATTTCAATAATACTATTTAAACGTCTAATGTTCGCCATCCTGTCAAGTATCTGGCGAAAATCTTTCCTACAATATTTTTTTTATAAGACCGAGTATTCAGAAATGTTTCCCTCACCTGAAATTTAAAAAATCAGAATTTTATTAGTTAAGCTCGATTTTACAGGGTGATTCCATTTCGCAACTCCCCATTGCAAACTCGGACACCGTAAGGGATACAAGGCCGATTGAATTGTGGTGAAGGTGCGAAACTAGACAGTCAGCACAATGTCATTTTGAGAATTAATTTGGGATGATTTCTGAGATATCCACGAAAAACAACTTTTGCAAAAGCTTTTTTCAATCTTATTTGACTAGATGTCAATTAAATACAAAATGGTGTAGTTATAACTTCAATCATCACCTTTACCAAACTGTTTTTTAATACGAATGCAGGTTTTTTAAATAATTTTTGAAACTTATGACGTTCGAACTTGATTCCGCTGATACGATTGCCTGTTCAAGCGGCCTTGTCCAGATGATTTTACAATTAATTGTAATTTTTGCATAGGATAAAAAGGGGTGTATGTTTGCTTGATGAGTCATGATCTGAGCTCATTTAAAGAGCTAGAACAATTCACTACCTAGTTGATAGTATGTGTAGCTTCAGATGACTAAAGCGCCTCCAATGAAAGTGTTCTAAGAAATGATATTTCGATTATTAAGGCGACTGCATATAAATAGTTATTTTCTTCGTATTGAAAGTCTAAAAGCTCAGCTGTTCTGCAGCTCATATCAACTTCACAAAAGAAATTTTAAGCAAGCCAAAAAGACTCAATAAAGTGCACTACCCCGGTGGATAGTAATGCGGATCTTTGGACAATCTATAGCCTTATAATCTAAAATTCTTAACTTTAAGCATCAGGTAGCCACACTTTTAATGGTAATTGTACGAAAGCACTGTTGAGGAAGCTCTTAAAATGTCTAGCTAAGGACAGTCTAGCTGCCGGCTTCATTTCGTTGATAATTTCTTCTGAATTTGTGTTAAGGAAGTTATTCATGGCTTCACCTAAAAATAGTCATGAAGGATCTTATCACCTGCGATAGAGAAATTATTCATATAATGATGATTTGTTTTTGATGCACAATCCATGTCTATCGGTTATATCCAATTTGCTTTGTGACCCAACATGGTATTGTTGATTTAGGATTTTCGATAGTCGAACAAAAACCATTTTTAATGTCCTCGAAATGATTGTTTGCACTGATACTATTCATCTGCGATGGTTCTCCTTACCTATTACGTTGCCATGGTTGATTATATCCCTGATCCTAAATCTGCTTTTCTTCAGTTTGAAATCCACCAACATCTTATCTATTTTCATATATCTGACATTGTCTTTTACGAATTCCGTTCCGAAAATCTTAGCTGCAGCATCAATATCCACTAAAAGAGAAAGCCACGATGTTATTTGTTATCGATTCCATTGGCTGAAGGACTTACGAAATATAGCCCAAAAGTCGCCCTTCGAGCGTACGGGGAAGAGAAGAACATTTCCATTCACGTCGTATTTTCCTCTTATGTCCATTCTTGGAAATTTGAATCCGATTTCTATTACGTAGTTATCGACATTTGCTCTAAAAGATAAGATTAAGTGTAGAGCAGCTTATTAGACCACAACCGCTAATTATACACAGGTGCTTCGCAAGCATAACGCTAAGCTCTTAGGAGCTCCTATTTAAAACAGCGTCACTCCTTGCTTTGCCGTCCTACAAAGATTTCCTTAAGTGTTCTTTAAGCGCGGAAAAATGAATCTCCAGATAATTCTACCCTGTCTCATTTTTTGTCTCCATAAATATTTCATACTGCCCAGGCAGATTTGTGGGCCCTGCGCCGATTCGCGGCCGGTAAATCGAGTATTACTATACCCGATACTGTAATATTGTTGCTAAGCAACTCGGGCTCTAATAGGAGATCTGTAGTTAGAAAAACTGTAGCGATTGCGGCAAGTATTCTCCTAAATTAACAATCTTCTCTTACTGTGAACCTAATGGGCACTATTTTTGGGTTTAAAATAACTTAAAATATTGCAATGCTCGCTTTTCGCACGAAAACAGTCAAATGTGTTTAAAAAAATTGTAAATATCTTGATAGAAACGTTGGGATGGTGAATGTAGATAAAAAGAGCGTTCGCCATATTTTCAAGAAACTACGCTAAGATTCAATATAACATTTGAAGTGATGGTAGCGTCGGCAAAAGCATCGTTTCCATTAAAAACGGAGCCACAGACCAATGGGAAGCCGTTATTATCGAAACAACCAGAGCTTTATGTCCCCGTCAAATTGACGGCAGGTGGTAAGTGGATCTGTTAAAAACCTTTGAAAGCTAAATTTATAGTAATGGAATGCACCCTCCTGAACCTCTCTCAGAAAACTTACTCAATTTTTTCCACAGTGTAATTCTGGGCTCCATTGGCTGTAACATTATAAAATGATGCTTTGACTTTTAAGGGCCCTTGTCCATTTTCGATTATTATCTTCTCTAATTTAAATGGATCGATGCTGGGAACATTAAGGTCTGTTAGTCCGTTCACCAAGTACGGTCTGAGATGATTGAAGGTCCGTTGCAGACATTTGTTGAGATTGGGGTCTGCTTTGTAGCAGGGAATGATGTACTCAGCTGCAAGGAAACAAATTTTTAATATATCTGTAGGTTTGGAAATTGTTAATAGAAGCTTAATGTTTCTGTCAAAGTGGAAACAAAAGATTGCCACTGGTTCATGAGTTTTCATGGTAACAAGGCTCCAGCTTTTTTTTATGGTACGACCCAGATGCGGTCACTCAAACGTTTCCCTATTCGATCTAAAACAATCGTTCTTCTAGGAAATCACCTGACGATTACCAAACTCCTTTCTTTCAAATTTAGGTCGTTTCACGACCTACTGAAATATCTATGTTAAATAGCAAACGTAACATGCTACAAGCACCGCACAATGTAAAATTTGCCTGCAAGAAACCGTGTTGTCCTCATTCACCCGTGTGTTACGTAAATTGACGCGCTTGTGTAACACAAATTGAATTGGTCGATTTTGATTTCCGCGTTGTGATGGAGATGCCATTTCTTAATGGAGGATTTTGCCTAGACGTTAAAGCGACCTTTCGAAGCTGAATAAGAATTGCTGCAGTGAGGACTAATGGCCCTTTATGCCTGCAGGGCCGTCGCACATCCAAGTGCAAATGTCTTTACAGTAGTTTCTAGTAATGTACTCAGCAGATTGCTACGTATTGTCCCTCTTGCGTAAAAACTTCTTTGGATTTCGGAGCTCTTCTTTTTGATTTTTTTTTCTGGAATTGCTCCACTTAAGATTAAATTGGGTAAATGTGAAAAAGTCTCCGCCGGAATTTTAACATACAAACACAAAAATCTTCGAAAAGCTGCGCAGAAACCACGTCTGCTTCAGCCTTGAAGCCGCAAAGTTTACAATTTCGCGCCTGCGTCAGGCAGAAACAGTCGTGATTGGGCGTCATTTTGGCATTTCAATGCCACCATCGACGCTCTGACTTGTAGAGGGAGAACACCCATCGACGTTCTGACAAATAGAAAAGCTTTATTACTCTTTCGAGATTCGAGAATTTATATATTAAATATTTGCACTTTGAATTAGGTCGCCTTGTATACGGACTTTCTCTAGGATTTTTTGAAGAAATAAGAGATTTTTTTTCCGAACTTTAGAAGTACTTATTTTTGTTTTGTCGCGTGATCACCCCCATTCTGATATTTTGGTCAGAGAGATGCCAATCGCTCCAACCTCTGCGCGACAGTAATACTAGACAATCATTACCAAACGGATCTTGCAGTCTCCTGTGGACTGCAAAAAATCTGACTAATTCAAGCTTCTCTTAAGGTAGTTATGGTTCCTGTGTGTTCCTACTCTATTTTCAACATTTCATGCCCGCACTATATCTCTTCAACCTACAGTTAAAATACTACTTCCTCGCTTAAATCACTACGAGCCATCTTACTTTCTTGCGACTGACGATGTAGCGTTACATAACGATCATGTAACCTTCGGTGGGTCAATGTCGAGTTGAAACAGAGGAAAGTGAGATGAAACCTCTTTACCTAGATATCATACGAGTGCTCTACAAAGTGTCACAACACGTTTTCTTACGGTGATTCCCATTGTCCAATTGAATTAGGCGTAGTTTTATGTATAATGTGTAGCGTTACGTATATTTATGTATTACGTGATATTTATCGCCGGCAGTACAACGTAAAAAGGTAATAGATGATTTTGCTTTGACTGCAAGTGGAGAGAAATACCAGTGGAATTGCCAAAGAAATCGTGAAATGGCGTAATGCGCAGTTCCAAATATCCTCCTAAGAGCTATTGCAAAAGTCCTATTGGTATACTGAGAGGTATACTCTCTTCGACAATGGAATCAAATTTGAAAGGTCAATACAAATATCACCGGGGCATTATTGCACATCGTTCGTTTATGAGCAGTTTTATGCAACTTTTAGCAGAACATTGAGCTACTCTAGGGCAAGAAGGAGATCCATAACTTAGGTTACGTGGGAAGAGAAATTGCGTTAGACTTCAATAAATTGATTCCGAATACGTGGAAAAGACTTCACTCCTCTTATTAGTTAATTAAACAACAACTAGTTCAGCCACCGTTTATTCACGAGAAGAATTACGGAGCCACAAGGAGCGGAGGGTGGTCCAACTTCTGCAAGCGACTAAACGAGTTTTAGTCAGGAGTTTCATATAAAATGTTATTAATTTCATGGGAAAGTGCGATTAATTAAATTTCTGTGTTGTTATAAGTGGAAAATTTTGGAAAATAAAACGTACTACTAATTGTCTCGGTGGACCAATTTTCTGTATTCATTGCTGAATAAAATATTAATTAGAGCGTGGCTGTGCATTGAATAATTGACTTTTATAATGTGGAAATTCAGTAATGCAACCATTGAATCAAGCCACCCTTCATTCATGAGAAGAAAATGGGTCTACGAGGGTTGGAGCAGCCTTTCCTCGGGCGAGTATCATACAAAATCTTATTAAATTTTTAACATATTTTAAACGTTTTTAAAATATATTAAAAACACTTTAGAGACATTCAACACGCCCAATTTGCGAGCTTTTCAACCGAATCGACTAGTCGAAAGAGAACTTTTGTCCCTTTTTCAAAATTCCTGTACACTGTAAACACCTGAGCAACCCACGAACATTAAGAAATTAAATATTTTATTACAATTAAATAAAGACTCGGAGTAAATAAACATCACCCAGTGTCTCCACACTAAGCTGCTTTGGGTGGCAAAGCTTCCCTTAAAAATCATATTTATAATTTGCGATTTGGTAGCTGCTCTCTATGAGGGACTGCTAGCTCCCCGATTAATAGCTTTTTTAAGACGAATTAACCCTTCCGGGGTGCAAATGCCCGCCAAAGTGTTCCGTAAACGATACTGTTAAAGACCGTTTACCACCCCTGCATCCCCCCGATAATAATAACTTTTCCCTCGCCTCCGCGTCTTTTTAGGTCAAATCAACAATTAAAGTACCTACCTGTGCATGTTTTGTTACAAAGAGAAAATGTAAGTAATACTTGCGTGATACAATGAACGAGTTTAGCCGCTTGCGCAACTATAATAGCAATTAATATAGAAAAAAAAATGAAATTCACTTTTGTTGCTAAATTTGAGATGATGGAAATTACCGGAGTCAAGTACTTACGCGTTTGGAATTCAGGTTCCTTCTTGCCGCCTTCCTGGTGCTCAGCCAATGTTCGACATTGAAGAGAAAATAACACTACTAAGACTATTCTCATTTTACACTCTATTACTATGTCTAGACGACACAACTAAAATAACTAGATTGCAGTTCTTCTACAGCCCGAATGATATCTGTCGGCCTACAGGAGGAGAAATATCGCACATGATGCTATGGGTAGAACTTTGGAGAAAGCATTTGCCGGCTTACCTATATTATGTGGGGCTTACACGTGGAGAAGGGGGGTCCCGATATTTATGTGAAATTTTGTTAATATGATATTTTGAAGCCTTATGAGTTATGAATTAAGTATTGCACCCACGATGAAATCAGATATAATTGTGTGCGGAGAATTTTGCAATCAGGATATTTGCTTTGCATAACGGTTGTAGGGACCTGTAATTTTGAGTTATATCACTTAGCCTTAACATATTTAAGGCGATTTAGATGTAGGCTTAGATGTAATAGTAAAGGCATGTGAAACAGATTCAAGTGGTAGATGTTGCTGTAAGGGGGGTCCGATTTTAGTAGGTTTCGGGAGAAGAATAAAGGCGCTTTGAAATTTTGGCCAAGTGCGAAAAGCGGAAAACTGGCATGTGAAAAGAGTTCAATACACCTCAGATAATTGGCCAAAAAAATTAACAAGGACAAAGTCTTGCGTTAGCTCAGTCTCCACCTTCAGTTCATTTTATTTTTGAAGACAACCGCTCCATTAAAGACTAAAAAAGAGCAATAAAGCCTATTTCACACTAGGAATTCAGCGGCGCTCACACTCACTAATGTTCATCATCTAAGTGTGAAATATTTTCGGATGGAAGCTTTTCAAACAATGGCGACATCCGTTGGCCGGCACGCTCACCAGATCTGTATTCATTTGATTATTATTTCTGGGGGGACTATGAAAACGCTAATTAAGAAATCGGCAGCCAGCGATGTTAATAAGCCGAGAAGAAGAAAGGACCAGAAAAGGAAGAAGGGATGTTTTAAGGTCAATGCAAAATTTAAGGGGGCGCATTGAGCTGTGCTGGGAAGTGGAGGGTAAGCACTTTTTCGAATTTTCTTTATTTGCTCCTTTTGCTATTTCCTACGCAAAGTTATTGTGAAAGGGACCAAATTGAAATCAAGTTTAAACCAGTTGAATCTCTTCTTTCCCTTTATCACATATTTATTTTGGTTTATAGTTACGAGTACAATAGCTTGATTTAACATTCCAACTTAAATCTAATTAGTCAGTTTTTTGTATTTGTTTCTCATATTCGGCATATTTTTCGTCACTAAGCAGCCACAAGTCGGTGGGAATCTTGACAAAAACGTTGTTCATAAGTTTGGTAAAAATCCAGGCTAAGCTGTCAGCTATGCTTTCTTCTAGTTCAGCTACGATGTCCAGTCCGTTTTGATTAATAAACGTATTAACAGTATGACCTAAAATTAGACGTCAATTAATTAACCAATCGATAATGTTAATTGACATTGGTATTACGATTAATAGCATAAAATGATGTATTAATTAAGCAATAATTAATTGATCGATTAAAAGGTACCACTCAAATTACGCACCCAAAATTTTGTTCCCGTTAAAGAGATTATCGAACTGCACCCTTAAGCCTCCCACCCTAAATTTGACTATCAAATTGTCAATGTTCATAATTTCTCGTCCTTCTTTCTCTAAAAAGGTGAGGTTTGAATATAGTCTCGTGCGGATGTTGAAAAGCTTCAGATCACAACTGCCATGTCCTACCAGAGGAAGGACCAAGATCTGTCCTTTTAAATTATATTTAGATTTGATGTCCAGAAGAGGGATGTTCAGACCGAAGTTCCACTGTCCTTGTTTGTTGGCACTTTGAATAAACCTGTAACATTGCTGAGAGTTGGTGAGATGTAAACGGAAAAAGGACAAAGATCTAGAGGGAACTACTAGCAAATATTCTCGTGATCACCTTTATTTAACAAAGAGTGAGAATCATCGCATACTGTTCAAATTTCATGTTAAAATCTCGAAAAATGTAGAAGATATGAGAAAGCAAAAAAAAAATCAAATTAAATTTCAACACACAATATATTCTAAATCTTTGAAAAATAGGTGTCCAGTTTGGTACTTTTATGCTTTATAGATTGGTCTCCCGTTCCAGGACACACTACGTATTACTCCCCTGTACATTTACTCCCCTCACCCACGTTGTTGATGAGGGAGGAAAAGCGCTGCCCTATCAACCGATTTTAAATTTAAATACACCAAATAATGGTCAAATTACTCTGAATCTGTTGGTGTCGAATTAGATGGTCCCACAACAACCAAATCGTATAATTTGCCAGTCAATATTATTGGTCCATTTCCTTTACTGATGGAGACATTTTCCAGTAGAAGCGGTTCGAAATGCTCCACATTTATTTCCGGAATTCCTAAAAGGGAGTTTTGATTAAGAGGGATGAATATTGGACGCATTCACACCACACGCAACGTTCACCCTCAGTTTTGCGTGATCACTGATCCCGTGGTTCGTCAAACAATGTAATTAATGTCCTACATAGTTCAGAGCAGCCGCCAATTTACTGAAATTAATTACAATTAATTACTTAATTATTTGTAATTAATTGTAATTAAGGAGCAAATTAATGATAGTCAATAATACTTAGTTGTGTATTAACAGTAAATTGGAGCATTTACCGCCTTTGATCTAATTACTCATTTATATTTTTTTATATATACGATTTATCCCTCGAAGTGCTCTCCATAGGTGCCATTTCTTCCAATTCAACTGAAATTAGTCCATATTTGCTTGTGCAGACGTGTCGCCGCGATTTTTAATTAGCAAAAATTTTAAATTGCTTTTTTCATAATATCTGCCTTTAGCGGTGTGGCTTAACAAATCGTATTTCCGCAGAGTCATCACAATTCAAATACTGAGCTAATAACGTGAAGAAATCGTAATTATAATTTAAATAAAATCACACTCTAAAAGAGATCAAAGAGAAACTTAATGTTTTCACTCATATACACCTATTTACACCTCTTTCGTTCAGGAAAGTTTGTTATTATCTGCGCTTGTCTCGCTGAGACTAGGTGGTTGGTGGTGTTGGGTATGGGCGTTTGCTTACCAGCTGCTAGATTTGGGAACATGAAGAGGAACATGTCATTCACGCAATCTCCGATATCTGGGCTTGATATTTTACAAGGCTTCAACCATTGTGCTGAAAGAAATAACACATGATGAACATTACGAGAATTTTAATTAATTAATTATAATTAATCGCCTTAGTTGTAATTATAATTGGAAGCGTTGCTGCGCAACGCGACATTGCTGGTCACATTTAACATTCGCTAGTCCGCAGTAAAGGACTCACAATCAATATTTTGTATGTTTTTGTTTAGAAAATGTCCACTTAATTACGTAATTGAATTTACTAATCACACCTAATTGGACGCAAGTTATTTGAACTACCTTTATGTAACTTAAAATTGAAACCTGGCACGAAATACGTGCTAACATCAGTTGGAAAGCGAATTTCAATTAAAATGTTACATTTTAGCAAATTGGACTTTTTACTTACGCCTGCGAGTCAACAGCGGAGCGTCCTGGACCGTGTAGCCCCAAGCACTGGATGCACATGTTCCTATCAGCAACACGAGAACTCCGATTAAATTCATGATTTTTTTAACTAAATCGCACTTTCAAAAAGAGGAAAATCCACAGGAGAAATTTTCAAGGGACATTAAATACCCTCAGAGTTTTCGCCTTCGGTAATGGGCCCTTGAACTTTCCTCGCTGGGCGCTTCAGAGTACCATATTGATACTACCGCATTGGGGGACAATTATTGATGGAATATTGCTCAAGTAAGAATTTGAATTCGCCACAACCACAAAATCAGCTAGGAGCTTAAATACGTTATGAACTAAGCCTCGACTCGCCCGTTTTGGAAATGCGACGTGCTGAAGAAAAACAGATTATGCAAACTCCGTCTTCTTCGCGTTGCTTGTGTTAAAAGCAATCGGCGGTCCTCTCTTTAAAAGTGAAAGTGGAGACCCTTTCTTTCGGGCAGAACCCACTTCTTACGTCACAGTACGCAACTTAATCGCTAATCGACAAATAAATATATGAAATTCTCGCTATTATATTATGCCCATTACGAGAAACCGGACTTGCGGATAGCATAACCGATGGAATGGTAAATACCAAACATAACCATCGGTCAAACATTAACACTATCTGTAAGCAAGTTAAAAATATCAAGAAATCGCTAAAAAGGCGCTTTTTTCAAGTTTCCAAATTTTTCATTGGAACGAATTTTTTTTCCCGTATTAAAATCGCAATTTTTGATCATCAGTGAACGCTTTTGAAAGCGAAAAAATTAGAAAAAAACGCCCCATGCCTTCGTGCTCTGTTACCACCCCCGGGCAAGATTGAGACGAAAGTTTATTTAATCTTGTAATTATTCCCGCTGTGGTGTCGTTCGGAAGGTGGCGACATCTACCACAGCTTGTGGAAAGTACGATTGAACTACCCTCACAAATATAGAATACTAAGGAAACATTCGACTATATAATATATAGAGTTCTTTACCGTTAGGTAGGTGATTGCACGTTTGTCGAGTAGGCGGACGTAGAAAATATTTACAGTCTTCTGTAATGCGTAGCTTCAATAATATGCGAAAGATGGCGGCATAATAATACAAAATGTATCAAAAAATATTCATTTAAGTCGAACAACTAGTACTCCAAACTGGATCCGTTAATCAAAAGGGCCGTATTGATGAGTTTGCGATTGGTTAACCTTGATAATGCTCGATCTATTACCGCACAAGCGGCAAATTAATTTGCTTTTATTCATCGACACGTGGCCTACCGTTTCGTTCGCAGGCTCAAAGTTTAATTATCCTTTCGACAACGAAAGTGGTGGTTACAAATCATGATAAATTGGTGCGAGAGACGTTCCCTCACCTGCACAAGAGCAATTTAAGAGTCGAGGTGACAAATAAAGTCCCTAAAAGAATCCCTGGAATCCGAGATAATGCCACCAAGGGTGTTTAATTGGGAATTAGGGGCGACAGCTGATGTCTCTTATAGAAAAAGGGGATTGAAGGTGAAATTGATTTTATTTTTTTTGGGGGTTGCTAACAAAATTATTTAAGTTGTATTACTTTTCTCGGATGTCCCCTAGATCGGGTTCAACGAAATATCTTTTTGATCTTTCGTTCCCATCTGCGCTTGATGTTGCCAAAAGCGTTAAGTCAGACACCTTCCCCTGCTTCTCGACGATGACTAAGGCTGCCACTGGTTCATCCATGGTATTTATGTTGTGCGCGTGCTCATGCGCGCAAAAAGGCCATATAACCTACGACTTAGCAAACTCTTTCTACCTGGACCTACGACCGAAAATTCTTCCTTTCTACTGAAGTATGCTCCTATTTGAAGATATCGATGGCCCTAGGAGGACAGTCAAGTAGAATTGGTTTCCATCTCGTAGAAAATTTGATCTCTTTGAGTTCTTGCTCGCCATCTCAATCTCTCTTCAGTTGTCTTAGTGAGTTACTATAGTCGATCTCTTGAATTTCTTGAAAACGCCCAGTGCGAATCACTGCGGCAATTCGTCTTTTAATATTAGACGCTCGTCGTCATAAAATTTTCAGGTAGAAAATTGAAGGAGCTCCTTCGTCGCGTATCGGCAAGAAAGCCATTAGGGCCTCAACAAGCCGTTCTCGAGAGATGGCGCTAGCCTTTCGAAGGCAAAAATGGCACTAAACATCGAGATAAGCAGCAACGCGCGCAACGCGCAACACATCGCATACTTCTGATCATCTGTTGAAAATTTTGTTCACGCTGTTCAGTCGTCATAGTGGCGCGCTCTTGTGTGTTGCTGACTGAAGCTGTAAGAGCAAACGTCGCGCGCAAATTCGAATTTCTCGCGAAATACGAAACCGCTCGCCATGGCAAGCCCGGCCGCCGGTTCGCCGAGATTCGTGATTTTTGTGCTACTGTGTATTGTTTGTGCAACATTTGCCAAAAATGTGGATACCAGCAGGTACAAGAGACAGGATGCTGATCGAAAGTCTTGCAACTCCATGCAATATTTGCTGGCGGAGACCGGGATGTCCTCGGTTAAGAATGAAAAAGGTACAGAGATAACAAAAGATCAGTGCTAAATAAGAGAGATAAGCGGCTGAAAAGGCAATTGTTTTTGCATAAAGCGCATAACCTCATTATCTTCCGTAATTCGACGCTTATCATCTGGTTGAAAACAACATTATTGCAGCTTTATCGTGGTTTGCTGGACCTTGCGGATTTTCGACTCGGACCAAAAAACGCGCTGCGACTCGCAGATCACGTGACTTTCAAATAACACCAACATAAAAAATCGCGTGATTTCCGAGACAGATCGCATTTCGGTCCGAAGTCGGAAGGTGTCCAAACGTCGGCTGACGGGGAACGCAAATATTCCTCCCCCCTATAAATCACGGACTCTGACAGTCGATTTTGACAACTGACGGAGGTTAGAAACTGAGTTAGTGCCAAATTCGTTAGGGACCTTGCTAAGTTTCTAATCTCAGTCACTCAGTCACATTTCGACTGTCCATGACACGCTCATTGTCGAATTTGACAAGTGTCACCGAGCTCGATTTATCCCGGGGAAAGACATCTGCGTTTCTGCATTTTTAATAAGTTGGAATGAGACGTACAATACGCCGTGCATAAGTCACTTGCCAGCAGGGGGAATGCTGCATATTTAGGAATAAATTACTGGTTAAATGCATGGCACTATTCATGGGGCATTTGGCATAAATCTTGGCAGCAGTGGTGCCCGCTGAGGGGTGGCCGTAAAGAAAGCTTAAGTCCAACGTAAAATCGACGTCAAACTCCTTTGACGACCACTAGTTGGTAAAAGAATGCTAAGCGCATGACAGATTTACTACGCTGTCGAATGGTGGTTTAACGCTTTATCCAGCAGTAATTCCCATAAACCGTACAATTAAATATTTCGTTCACTAATGACGCAGAACGTTGGCCCACGTTAAAAAACGCGAGTTCCAGTCATAATAAATTCAAGCATATATACATATTTTAATAACCACTTCGTTAATACTAATTTATAATGTCAGAGCTGATCTTTGGGCTTCATCCCGAGCCTCAAAGGAATCGCATGATTAATGGCGTCGGTGAACGTTAACCGAAAATAAAACGTTTCCAAAGTAGATGACAAAACTGGAATGCAACGTTAACGTTGCCTCGACGTTTGATCTGCAACGGCCTGACCGATTCTTACACGGCGCGACCTATCTATGCCATTCATCCTGATGGAATCTATTTCGGTAGGTTTGATTTCGGATCGATTATGAAAACGTCCAATTACGGCGAAGTTGACTTTAATTTTCTTGCCGGGTAAGGTATTTTGTGAAAGGGGGTTTCGTGACTTCGTCCAGCCCCATGGACGGCTTCGACGTCGTGATGACGGGATGGAAATAGCAATTGCATGCAAGCCAATCAAATTTAGCAGGCATTTTTCAGGGCATTTATTCGTCTGTTTTGGCCCACGAATTTAAGCGAACAAATATTGGATTTCCAAACTGGACCCGATTTACCGTTACCAGGATAGTCCCAGAAGTACCCGATCTGACGCACAGATGGCGCTTTTTTGTTTAATATTTTGCGTACATCACAACGGCCTAACCTTAAACAGCTTACATCCATTAAATTGATTTGTGTTCGTTTTGGGGCGGTTTTTCGTTGGCGACTTTGGGCGATTTTGCGAAGGTAAAAAAAATCAGTCATCGACACGTGACTTAATGCGTTCATTTGAAAGGTCTTGGCCCATCCAGCATCGAAGCGGAGTTAGGCTCGACTCTGGGGGAAGCTGAATTTCGCCGCAGTGTTCGAGGGGAGATATTAGGAGAAAGTACCCGCATCTGGCAAAAAATAGTCTTGTTTCGTCAGGACAACGCACCAGTCCATACTTTCGCTAACAATATGGCCAAAATCATTCAACATGGTCTAGGATTCCTCCATCGGCCACCCCATTCGCTGCATTTGGCCCCTTCAGATTATTTTTTATTTTCCAACTCGCAAGGAGTTGTGGCAATAATGAAGAGGTGGAGTCCGAGGTTGATGCCTATTTCGAAACAATAGAAGTTTCTTACTCTCAACATGGTATAGAAGATCGCTGGAAAAAGCATGTCAATGGCAAAAGGAGAAAATTTTTCAATTTTTCTTTCTTTAAGTGTTAGGTGTGACACCTCTGGGACTGTCCTCGTATTTACCCCAAAGCGCTTCATCCCTTGCAGTCGAAGAACAGAAGAGAAACGCTCTTCACACAAGATCTCATTCCGCCCTTTTACGACTGCAGGTATTATTCCGTTGAGCATGCCGTTAGGCGATATTTCACATTTAGAAGTAAAAGTTAAATATTTACTCATGTTTCGGCGTGCATTGGGAATTTTCTCTGCTAACCGAACTCTGAAGTTTACCTTCAGTTCGCCTCACTGCGACGCGGAAGTTAGACTTGAAAATCAGCGGACACGGGTCCCCCCTCTTCCGTGGTGTCACTAGAGCAAATATGCCCAGTGTAAAGAACCAAAACTGCGTGTTTTAAAAATCGGACGACAGGTACCATGAAAGTTATCAGTACTACCTGTCATTACGTAGAACGTCACTAAAAGATTTACGCAAAATTCTACCTCAAATCGCTGAAGATGAAAACATGACGATTTATCTTAGTCCAAAAGTGGACGATTTTCGAAATACAGGACGTCGAAATGAAGATTAAAAAAAGAGAAAAAATTACTTTGTTCGTCAAACAAAATGGCGCATTGGGGGGTTTTCCGAGGAGACAAATCAGACTCTCTTTACATTTTCGACGCACCTTGTAGAGGGCGCTCTCAGAATTAGGTGAGGTCTGGTTAAAGAGGCATAACTTTTTTGCACCTCCTTTTGTAAAATTTATTTTTAACTAAATTTGGGTTTTCTCGCATGTTTCTACGAAAAAAAGGCGTCTTGGCGCAAGGCCCTGCGGGCATTCCTTGTTAAGATATTTTAAGTTTAAAATTTGCTGCATATCTTGAAAAATAACTTTCGAGTGTGCATTTGCCGATACGAAAAGAACCAAAATATTCAATTAATCTTCAATTCTAACAATTATTTAAAATCTCTTGCCTTAATTTGACCATTTTTTATTATTTTGCTGTATTTTTTTAACGAGGTTTAGGGGAAAATTCACTCATCAATAAATTTTATACCGCATGGTAAAAAAGTATATACCCACATGAAGAGTTGGTTTAGTGCTGACAGCGCCCTCTACAAGATGCATCGGAAGTTTAAACGCATCCTGGTTTCTCGCCCCGAAAAAAACCCCAACGCACGATGAATGAACTAACACATTTTTTCCTCCTCTTAATCTTCGCTTCTATGTCCAGGACTTTGAAAACTGTCCATTTTTGGTTTAAGACAAAGTTGAATCGTCGTGTTTTCGCCTTAGAAGTCCATGGCAGAATATTCGGCGGACTTTTTAGAGACGCCCTATGTGATGCAGGCAGGCCCCTGAGCAGCATCATCCCCGGGTTCTAGTCATATTTAAAACAGAACCAACCCCAGAACCTGTTCCAAATTTATTTATGGTGGAATTAGATTGCGGCTCATTTCTTTATTAAGAGAACGGTCAGAAATCAGGTAAAATGTTTTGTTGGAAGATGACTTAAACCCCGGCAAAAGTTCCATTCATCTTCTTGCCTTCTAGATGGGTGTAGTACCATCGAAGGTTAGGTAGACGGCGATAAAAGGGATACCATGAAAAACACCACAGGCAAACATTCCTATCTTCTGTGTGTTTCTGCTTGTACAAATATATCAATATTTAACCGGACATAATAAGCAATAATTAATCGGTGTCGTCTCTATTAATGCAAGTTTACGTAATAACGTGTTTTGAAAGGTAAACCGTCTTTAGGAGAGCTATTACAGAATTTGATTGAATAATAAGAGGATTTTATACTCGATTCTATATCCTCAGCTGTCCATAAGAAACTGTGTCTGCATTTACAGCATAAAATCGGTCACTTCTGAGGAAATAAGTGATTTTGGGGTTCTTCGGTTGTTACACATACTCGCAAGATTCTCTCCTTTTAGCTTAATATACATTTGAATCATTGAATCGTCATGCGTGCGGCAAAGCGCGTTTTGTCTCACGCACTCTCCCGCCCTAGAATGGTGCGATTTTTTCCTGAAGAGTGACGGATACCTTCTCGCACTGATTACTTCAAAGTGGCTGTGGCAGCTCTTCATCGGAAGACCAGTGCCCGAGGCTGTAACTTACTCATAGAAAAATATCGCTCCTAAATCTTGCGGAGGGGGTCTTTCCCGCACTTGTGAAGGAAATGGCTACATAATTTCCAACGATCCCCGGGCAGGTGACGCGTGTTTTCCAGCCTGTTCGAGGTAGGTCTAGTGAGATATGCGGATGGGAACATCCGTTACTCCTCCACCAACGCGAACAAGCCGGGGAAATTCTCCCGTGCAGCTGGCCCTTCTCGTGTCGACGTTTAAAATTCACGTATTCGAAATTAAACTAGAATTGCAGGAAAACGGCATGTGAATCTCATAGGAGAATCAGACTCATGCTTGCTAGCCTCGGCTGCACCTCGGGGATCAATCTACAGGGTCCGTCCTATATGTGGAATAAAGACAATAAGTTTTTTAATAATTTTTCTATCAAAAATCGTTTCAAGTAAAAAACTGCAAGCTTAATTTGTAGCCACTTTTTGATGATCTTGAACTTTTTTTCTTTACTTTCTTGAATTTTATTGGGCTTAGATAAGAAAAATTTCTAGAAACAAAATTCTCATTTCATTCAAAAAAATTCAATTAAATGCGATCAGATAAGCAAAATAACAAATTATTGCTTGCAACAATTAATATTTATTTAATGCTTAAAGCTTTTGCTGAAAATATCTTCCGTTGTTATCGAAACATAGTGCTATTCTTTGCATGAATGATCTTCTCACCTAAACATATGTAGGTGTATTGCCTGATTCATTGCATTACACCGACGATGCGAGTCTTCAAGTGATCTACGTTATTTGGCCGATCCTTATAAACCACATCTTTTAAATGGCCTCCAAGGAAAAAGTCGCATGGACTTAAATCAGGTGGCCGGGCTGGCCCCTTTACTTCACCGAACAGAAAATGGATACTTTTTTTTAAATGAAAAATTGCAATTCCGGAATGCAATTTATTTGACTTTTAAAAAATACAGAAGATGTTTTTGTTATTTAGTTTTGCTTATTTAATTCAACTTTTTTTGAGTATACATGATGTCTATTGAATTATGACTTTAATTTCAATGGGTGATTTCTTGTCACATTTAATGGAAAAAAGTGCTATTAAACGTATGAAGTATCCTGTTTTGTTTCCGTGATACAGGGTGTCAAAGTTTTTTTTCCGTTTCTCATAAATATTTTCGGATATACGAACAATATCTCGAAGAAATTCCATATCCATGGGCTTTTTGAGGCGCAAAATTCAAATATGATATCGGTTTTACCGCTATACATAGGGGGCGCGACCTGTAATAATCTTCTTATGTTAAATTTGCCCTAACGTTTTTAGAACTCTGCATTTGGACTTCTAAGGGACTACGGATTATTCCCCCGTCAGCTCTAAACAAGAACGATATAGTTGGTCGGAAACTCTCAAAGCAATGGTTTCCGCGATATCGCTGATTAAAAATTTCTTTGCACATTTCATCAAAACATTAATTTATTAACGAACATTTCATAATAACTCCGTACATATTGCGGTAAAACCGGTATCATATTTGAAGTCCTCGTCTCGGAAACCCTTGAATACCGAATTTCATCGAGAAATTGCCGTTACGACGGAAAACATGTATGAAAAACCGAAAAAAAATTCTTTCTTAACATGTGTCGTGACGGTATCACGAAAACGAAGCAAGATAGGACATACGTTTATTAGGACGTTTTTTCATAAAATGTGACAAGGAATCACCCTTTGAAATTAAAGCCATCATTTGGTTCTCACCCTGTATACAGGAAAATAATTTTTTCGTCGAAATCTCTCTTATTTGAGGCCAATAAAATTTCCTAAAACCAGTCGGAAATAGAGAGTTGTACTTGAAAAATTATTTAAGAATTCATTCCCATTATTACATATATGCTCTGTATACAGTTCCCGGGGATTACGACACTTTTGCTACTAGATAATGTATGTTATTCCGTGAAGTTGTACTTATACAATACACTTCGTGAACATGCAGTAATTAGGCGATCAGCTCTATAGCGATCGCAGTAGCAAATTGATGGTTCTCAAAGACAAGCCCCCGTGGTAAACGGTATTTTTAGAGAGCACCGATCGTCAAGTGAATAATGAATACGTTCTAAAGCAAGTGACGAGGTTATTTAATTTATTTCTGAGATTGCGGGAAATTCACCTCAGTTAAAAGAATTTTTGGGTCCCGGAAAATCGCGATCAAAATTCGTTTGATTTCTCACATCATTGAAAAATTCGTTTCGATCCAGGTACCTGCCAGAACGCGTAGAGCTTTATCTGGAAGATCACTAGCACATCTAAATTCATTTAAAAACGAGGAGGCACCCATCGTAAAACCGGGTTCCCACCTCGATTCTCATCCAGCGTTCAAAGCGGCAACTTGAGCCGGGAAAAGAATCGGAAGGCGGCTGGGGAAAAGGGGGCGCAATGAGGGCCAACGCTCGAGCGAACGTGAAGAGTGCGTGGAAAATCGTGAACAAACTTCAAGAACAGAAGTAGTTTTCTGCTCGGCCTTGTCGTTTAATGCCTCTAAATAAAAAGTCTTCTTGAAAGATCAATAACGTAAATTCGAAAATTTAGCGTGAAACCGCCTTTAGAGAGTTTTTTTCACGGGCGAACTAAGTTTTAAATGCAAGTTTCATAAAATCATGAAAGTTTGACTGAACCTTCAGGAAGTTTTGAGGTTCGAGAATTAATTGTCGGATTTACGAGTATCCTCTGCCAAAGCTGCCTATTATAAAAGTTAGACTAAAAAGTTTTGGGTCTGCCTCCCGTGCCTTCTTCCTCTCTAAGGATCAATTTTCCAGCAGGGAATAACGTGTGTTGCTTATCAGTTGCAGATTTATTTAGGAACTTTGGGTTATAAAATGGACGAGAAAGTCTATGATCTCTTGACTGTCCCCCCCTTCATTTTTGCAAGGAACGGCCTCCCTAATCTCCCGATACTCTAACTTGAGCACTTTCTCCGAGATATATTAACCTTCATATGAGCTCTTAATCATAATTAATATTTGGCGCTGCAGGAAAAACTTTTTCCAAAACTTCTCGTAAAAGAAGTCCTCTTTGTCCGGCAGCAAATTATCCATTATTCAAACTTCCATTGAAACTTGCACGGAATTAGTTTGTATTTATTATGCCCCTAGATGAATAGGGACCAATTATACGATGCTCCCATAATTAATCCTCTTTTGCTCCCCGGTTTCACTGCAATTGTTCGGAGTTCTACTCCCTTTTCGCAAGAACGGTTCACTTATTGAGAGGGCAGGGGGTTGGAGAGTGGTTCTTTCTTATTTACGCTGTTTATTTTGAAATGGTTGGTTGTACTGGGTGTAACACGGACGTATTTCGGGGGACGATGGCGCTCTGCAAAATAACAAAAAGTACTGATAGGCCTATGGGCGAAAACGCACAAATTTCAATATACACGGTGGCAAAGCTTCACATTCTATTTCATATTTTGCGTTTTCCTCACGTGCGCCTTGAATTAAATTTTTTAAGTTTCGCACACCTATTTTCTTTCGTGCACGACCCACATTGCAAAAAGACTTCGTAAACTTCGACACCCCGTATCTTTAAAACGAAGCATTGCCAGATCTACATTCAGATAAACTTTTCTTCTTAGACTCGCACAAAAAACCATCTCTTACTACACACTTAAATAACACCCCGTATATTCTGGTATGTAATCTAGAATGCCACGGCTGAATTCCGGCCATTAAAAAAATTTCGACTCGATTTTTGGAAATAAAATTGAAAATTTTAAAAGAGCAAAATGTGAGAAACAACGCGGAACGTTACCGCTCTGTAGATCGAAAATTGCGCGTTTCCGGGCCTGGATCCATTCGAATTTTTCATTATCTTGCATCCAAATATCTCCGCGATGATATGTTACACCCTGTGTGCTCATTCCAACACGTCTACGGGGTGTTCCGTCGGGAAGTTTGGCGGTTTACAAAAAGGCTAAAAGCGGTTCCGTTCGAGTTCGTAACTTTGCGAGTTCCCGAGATCCCTGCGCCACCCACGAAAGAGAAACTCACCCTGCATTGCTTGAATTGGAAAGATCGTTACGCTTTTGCCTTTGTAACGCAGACAACATAATTGGCCCTCACCTATGAGGGAGGTCTATTTCTTAATTTTAGAGAATATCTGTTAATCGGACGCTTCGAGCTCGAACAAACATCGATTAAGGCGAAGAAACGTATTATTAGACTAGATAACCTCTGCAGTAAAAAACCGTGATAATGGAGTAATTTATTATGACCGACAGTGCTCAGCTTGAAGTGCGCTAATTAACTCGAAATACCAAGTGCCGATGGAAGTATATATAGCAAAAGGAGAGTTAGATTTGCTATAAATTGCCAGCAACGCGTTTATTAGCGCTGAGTACCATCGAAGTACCGCACGGAAATCAGACGGACTTCCGGAGCGTTTGCTCCTTAGAGAACCATCGGAGAAGTCTTCGGCATCGTATTCCCGTTTAATTAGGCCAAACCGTCCAGTTCTTTGGTTGCTATCAGATTTTATTTTTAATTCTTCAATCTGCCTCAGACGGTCAGTTCAATCTCGAATCGATTCACTGGCGCTAGATCGATCTAAAACTTTCTAAAATTTATAATATTGTCTGGTCGATACGCAATATCTACCTGGAATCTACTAATTTTTATATGCGTCGGCGGGTGGAAAAGACTTGGCAAAGAAAGGGAACTATCAAATTTGGAATGATTTATGGACCTCTTGGTGAGTTGGTCATTTCTCCTTTAGTTCTAATTAAAAACCAACGACCTTAGACCGGCAAGATGCCACGAGCAGATCCAGTGGATGTTTAATCTGAAATATCGGTAAAACCCTGCTGGCCACATTTCTCCCCTTTTCAAGGTTTTAATATGTTTTTCAGTGCATTTTTTTTTATTAATTCCCGCAAATCTCGGGCAAACTTTACACTCAGACGTGCGATAAAAATTTCCCAATGGGTCAAAGCTCAACGTGAATTAACCGGCAAGCTCTTTTGTTCCTCCGTACCTCCTTATCTTGCACACCCTATATAACATGCTACTTGGAGGTCATAAGATTGTAGTTTCACTTCATATCTAAGTAACAGTTCTATCGTCGTTTACTTTTCTATTGCCTGCGGAATATGATAAGACTCTACCAACAATGCTTTTATCAGCAATGTGCGGGTCTCATGTTGCAAAGAATGGAGGGCTTTAGTTAGTTTGTAGGTAACGGAGGTATCAAAAATTTCTGGTTCTCTGGAAAGGATTGCAAACGTGACTTGCACTGCTTAATTGGCCTTATGTACTTGATTTAATATGTGGAGGTGGACCGAAGCCAAATTCAGTAAAACATTATACCTTCGTTGTGCCATACAGGGTGCTCGTTAATGTCGCGTCAATATTCAAGAGGGTCCCTCGGGTCATGTCGTGTAAAACAGTTGTCTGTAAGAGCCCAAATTTCGAGCTGCGGGGTGTTGAAATTTTTCTTTTCAATTCGCTACTTTTTAATTTCTCAGAAGGGACGCACTTCAAATATTGCCATCGATTGTGATATGCCGCGATAAGACGCGAAATCCCGTATTTCGATAAGGATAATAACTCTAATGTTCAACCAGTGGCGTCCGTACACACTTTTTTCCTATATTATTAAAAAAAAGTGATACGCCCCTGACATTTTATCGAGGGAATATTTTTCGTGATTAGGCTGGTCTATTCTACGTGAAAAAAGTCTCTTATAATAAGCTATAAAATATACAATATTTAGCATGAAGTAAGAACTTATGAGCTCTTTAAATAAAGAAATTAATTATGACAATTTTTAAAGTTCCATTTCAGAGCGGATCGTCTGGCGAGGAAAGCGTAAGAAACCTTTTTCATCTAGAATTGACCCGCCTAAAAATATTTCCGTGGAAAAGTGTCAGCGGCGGGCCACTTTGTTCGTAAATTATATCGGAAGACGTGGATGTTCGGACACCACAGGTTGAGCAATTAAATTACTTTCTTCATTAAAGTACGGGAATTTGTGTCCTGATGAAGCACACCAAAATTGAAAGTAACAACTAGAGCACTTTGTGAGAAATTTAAAAATAACCATTTAAATAGAAAAATTTCCACATCTTGTAGCTGCAATTTGGGCCGCACCGGACGTGCTTTCATATGAACTTTTCTTCATAAAGTGACCTGAGAAATCACACCTTGAAGAATTAGCACGACGTTAACGAACACCCTGTGCACTGGTTACGTATAGGCTGTCACGGACACATGCAGGGTGTTTCAGAACGGTATGTCAAAAATTTAAGGGGTGATTCTATGAGTGATTTTGAGATAAAAAGTTTATATGAACCCAGGTTCGTTTTCGCTTTTTGTCTGAAATACAGGGTGTTAAAATTTGCTATATTTTTTTGTTTTTTTTTTAAGTCCCGACCTGTATTAAATATTTTTATCAAACTTGGTGGGCGTAAGTTAGTTGTAGAAACACGTATTTTAAGAGAAAAACGAATATTTAAATGCAAGCAGTGGCGCCCCCAAGGCTATGACCGTGATTATTTTTCGGGAAACATATGTTACGCCGCTGCTTTTTCAAAAAATCAAAATTGCTAGTAAATAGCAAATTTTAACACCCTGTATTTCAAACAGAAAGCGAAAACGGACCTATTTTCATATAAACTTTTTTCTCAAAATCACTCATGGAATCGCCCCTTAAATTTAAGACGCACCATTCTGAAATGCCCTGTATAGTATATAACATAACGGAGTGGTATGTTATGGTATATACCGAATTTTTTCAAAATAATTGTTTTTGCGTCCAACTTCCCGTAAAACTCTCAAAAGACGGACGCGGCTAACGTGACGTCTTCGATCTCTTGCGTGAATCCAGAGGTGGATCAACGGAGCCGTGCCTTATTCCGGTCCTGGAACATTCAATGCCAGTTTTGAATACACTTAGCAAATTAATAATATTTTTTGTTTTCCCTTCACGTGTCTTCGTCCAGGCTAAAAACAATACGCTTTTTGCCTTAACCGGCCATGTCATGCCAGACAACTTCTTGCATTCTCTACAGCCCAGAAACACGAAACATTCCCTGTTTCAACGAAATCCAACAATGAAAGTCTCCGGAGATCAAGAATTTAATTTGACACAATACCGTCGGGCTATTGTCCTGTGACAAATTGCCAGGCTGGAGATGCAAGAAGCATTTTTTAATTTTCTTTCAGGGGTCTGTTGAGACAGGTCATTTGCAGTATTTTATGCAGCATTTTCCTCATGCATTAAGGCCGCAGCGGCATTTTCGCTCAATTTCAATGCCAATTTTGACACGAAAAATGCTGATCCTCTGTCGCCCTTAAGATCGTCCATTACTTGATCTCTGCAGAGTAAGTTTTTTTCGTTGATTAGGGAAGGGATCTCGGAAAATTGGCAGAGTTAGGAAGTCGGTTAAATGGGGAAAAACCTGTAGGTTTAGGGGCCCAAATTAAAGCCACATTTGTTTCCTTAAAAAGTCTATGGTTTACTACATATTTAAAATTTGGTCGATTTCTTTTAATCGATATAGGCGCGTGATGATCGGTTCCTCGTTCTATCTGCGTAACTTCGTGACTATGTCAGTTTCCGAGATATCTCGCTTTGCTAATCATCGGAAAGCACTCGCCCTGTATAGTTAGAAGCCGATCTATGTCACGAATTTGACGGTATCTTGGCAGTTGGTTAATTTGGAGGACGACACACGAAAGGGGGTAAATTTCGTGATACAGGGACGGGGGGTGAAAAAGCGAAGCGATCAAAAGTCTTCGATGGGAGGTAAAATGTCGCATTAAGTTTTGCGATCCTGAAGGAAATACCTGTGTTTTTATGGCCGTTTGCCTAAAAAGGGCGCTTTCCTTCAGGTCGGGGAAACTTTTCGTCAAACAGCCATAAAAACGCCCATTTCTAGAACGCAACCGGGCCTGCATGATTTTCAGCAATTTTGCACCCCATATTACTCCCAGTTAAAAATTTCGTTATATGAATTTTCACCTCAATTTAAGTGCAAAAACTTCAGGCAAACATCAAGATTGCAGGATGCCTGGAAAATTCCCACAGAGTTAAATTTAATTTCCCTGTTTAATTTCCACTCTGTACAAACTTTCCGCAGCTACAGGAGCGGCAGTTTATTCAGTTGTTCTTACTCAAAGATTTGAATTTACAAAGTTGTAGACGAGCCCTATTATCACCTGCTTATTCAGACGATAACTGGGGTTTTATATTCAAGAAGCAACGTGAGACAATTCTATAGAATTCACAAGCAACGTAATTAAACAACCACATTGTTCATTAATAATTTTCGGGGACATCAAAAACATTCCACATCAAAATATGTATTAAGAGGCATACCTACCATTCTTTCTTTCTTGGGCTTGTTGAAGCAAGGGTATGAAGCTTAATCTCGTCTCTACCTGATCCCATACCATTTGTTCTCCACCTACATACATTCTTGCCTCTTTTTTAAACCTCGGGTCGACAGAAGTAGTACCCGCTGCACTTTTTCCTTTGAATGCCCGGTTAAAGGTTGTTATTGTTTACTGGCAGCACACCGATGGTGATGGTCTGCACTTCCGCACTGACCCGATAGCAGGGCATTTCTGCCAAGTCCGGTCCTGGGAAAATTTAAGGCGGTTTCATCTAGCGCCCAAATTGCGGTATTGCAGTCTCCTTATGCAAAAACTACAACCAACTTTAAAACGTTGCTTTCACGAGTCTTTCTTAATTTCCTCCTTTTGCTCTGCATCTCATGGCTTATCGGCCTAAATGAATTACACAAAAACGGGCGAAGGTCAAAGAAGCGCTCTCTTAAGGCTGGGTTTACTGCTTAATATGATTAGGAAATTTAGTGGTAAAACGTTTGAACCGGGTTGATAAGGCGCCGGGTTCAGCCGGGAAAATGATAAAAACTTAAGGTTTCATAACTACGAAAGTGCGGGTTTTCCCGTGCGCTCCGAAAAAGTTCACGTCGGTGCTCTCGCATCAGCGTTTTCTCAGAGTTTCGACGGGCCAGACCGTCCCTGACCAGCTGAGCCCGGGTACTTATAGGTCACTTAATTCGCTGCAATAAAACTGCTCATGGGGAAGTTTGGCCCAGGACCACACTCCACATTCTTTAAGTAAATTAGAACAAGCCGACATGTTCTGAATTGGAAGAGATACTTACCTGTCGAACTTTCAGAATCAAGTTTTCGAAGGAAGTCCAAACTAAAAATCAAGTTTAAAACTCTTTGGTTTTGATAAGATGGTAAGTTGGAGGATCGAGGGAGATGTTACGAAAGTTTGAATTTATTGAGTTTTTCTCCACCGGCTTAGAGCTAAATCGATTTTGCTGATTCATATTTGACGACTAAAGGTAAAAGTATTTTCCGTGCGGTAAAGTGGGTCACTTTTGTTGGCAAAAAAGACTTTTTCTTAGCTTCAAACAGTGGGCTAACCCGATGCCTGCGGTTGGTTTACACATTTTCTTTCAATCCTTCCCCGGCCACACGCGCATGTGCCTATGATTTAAAACAGCAGCGTGATGCGCGCTTGTTTTGCACGCACACATGCCTGATGAAGCCAATAAGTAGAAACATCTGTTAATGGTTTGCTCTCTTTCTACTTTTACTCGAGCGTTCTTTTACGGACCTCTTTTCCGGTTCTTATAAGAAAAAGCAATATTTTTGCTTCATCTCATTCACGTTCGTATAAATAAAGCGAGGCTTCTATTATTATTATTATTCCTGTAGTTCTCCTCTTTAAATTTTCAAAAGCGATCTTTTGTTGCTTTTTCGGGCAAAGATGTTGGGTCGAATAATCGTATCTGAGATCGAGGGCGATTTTTTTATCGTTTTTGCTATAGTTCAGGAAAATCTTCGGGTACGACACAATGAAAGACGTCATTTTTACTTAAAGCGAACTGGAACCGCTGAATCGGAGCGCCGCTGTTGCTCCTCGAAGATTAAACTCCCCACTTCGCTCCCTGTGAGGAGGGACTAAAGTGATTGTTTATTCCCATTAAAGCAACAATTTTCTGCTCGCTTGGGCCGCATTCGTGTAAACAAATAAATTTCTCGTAATTGTTCTTGTAGATCAAAATCCCCCAAATACATTCCGAGATATCGTCCAGAGTCACGCACAGGGCCTTCACGCGAGAGTGCACACTCCATTTAACGTTTTTGCTTGGAAGCCTGAAAAATGTGTCAAATACAAAAATTTCATAGAATTCTCCTGAGGATTTCTGTTCCTCCAATTGGTCGTGGAAATCTCGATCGTGCCTCAAAACCGTCCTTGCCGATGACACTCAACAATGTATTAAAGCCTTGAAAGGTGAAATCAGAAAAAGCTATAAATACCTGATTTTACTATCAGCCTTGGGCTATTACGAAGTTGTTAAAAGCCAGAAAAAGCCACAACATAAACAATAACAGTAAACTTATCCCTTTTACGGAAGTGCCATCAATCATCCGACACCTACTCGCAGCTTCGCTTAAGAGCCCAAAGAGATCTGCCTTCAGGTAAAAGAATAATCAATATTCAATGTGTTATTTAAGAAAACATATTAATTTATACTTGCTACATGTCTATACGACTTCTGCAGTTTGTTGAACTTGATAATGCTTGATCCATTACCACACAAGCGCCAATTTAATTTGCATTCGTTATTAACATGTGGCATATCGTTTCGTTCGCAGGCTCAAAGTTTAATTATCCTTTCGACAAGGAAAGTGGTAGTTACAAATCATTATAAATTAGTTCAGGGGATGACCCCTCAATTAGTGCTCGGCCACTGCGAGAGGTGTCGAAGTGACAAATAAAGTCCCCAAAAGAATCCCTGGAATCTGAGATAATGCTACCAAGGTTTAAAGGGCGTTTAATTGGGTATTAGTGGTGACAGGTGATTGGTCCTATAGAAGAAGGGGATCGGAGGTGAAATTGATTTTATTTTTTCTCAGTTTGCTGGGAAAAAGTTCAATTGAAAATGCCTTTACTCCATTCACTTAAATATTTTTTTTACAGGGAATTTCGTTTTAGTGCGATTTTGACCAAATTTGCATCAATACCCCAAACGAAAACGAATAATTTTGTAATGTACCAAAATTCCCATACCACCATTTTCTAGAAAACGACGCATAAAATTACATTGAACTTTAGGCCTTGTAGATTTCCAAATGTTCATGGTCAGACTGAACCATTAATTAGGTATTTTCTCACGCCAATCTATTGCGTATCATTAGTTCACATGCTCTTTATGTTTAGGAATTCGAACTGTTACTTAGGGAGAAAAATACTAAAAGAGGACGTGATACTTGGTGGTAACCTCTTAGATAAAAACGTCTGCGCAAACTTCAAAGATTCAATTTTCTTCTCCCGGCCGGTGAAATCGGTCTCAAAAGACATATCTTCTTGAGCTTTGGTCCACCCCTGCGGTGGACGTTACCGAAAACGCGTAGTCACAGCGCTGCCCAACGATGACTGAGGCCGCAGCCAAAAGTTGCGTCGCCTTTATACTGCGCGCGTGGCCAGGCCTGCGCAAAAGAGAGCGATGCTTTTTTTAAGATTCACGATATGTAAAACTATAAGTTCAATTTGCGTTCTGCAGTGTCGCATAAGTGTTCGCTCTAAATTTTATATTCTGGAGGCAAATTATTGATGGATAAAATGCGTTGGGCCACCCAGCGGGTTCTCATTCGGCATTTTGATGAGTCGGGTTTTTTCGAAGGTATCAAAGTTAATCAATGATAAATTATTGCGCAGTAATTAGCTTGATGATGGAATTATATGTATTCTACCAAAATTTAACCATACGAGTTCGCCATTAAATCGAACCGTAGCACGTAAAAAGATTAGCACATTCACATTTAAATCGACGCTATCAGCTTAATCGAACCTTGATTTGTGGTATTATCCAGATTTAAACACACGGGATTTTTTGTTGAGTACTCCTGATGTGGACATGTTTGTTTGCTTTCGGCTTAGGCTAGTCTGCCTAATAACCGATAATAGAACAATAAAATTTATGTTTTTGACCTGGAAATGTTAATCGAACTAAATTTATAGCTGAGTTTCGCGTGAATAACTTGAAAGCGACTCGACGTTATACGGTACCCAGTGCTGTAGCGTAAACTAACACATGCCGCCGATTATCGCGGTAATAGCGGTTTAATTATCAGTTTATTAATATACGTGTAAACAAATCCTTTGGATCTGTATGATCACCTCACCTGTGCATGTGCTGGTGGTGCGGGTCAATGAGTCATTATGAGTATGCTAGAAAGCAGTTCTAATGCACCTACAACTAATCTGGAGTAACCCCGAATCCGGCCTTAACTACACCAAATTGAAGAAAAGCATGGAGCAGCGTTCCGTCATGCTTCTTCTTTCCTTCCATAGTTTCCCATTCGTTTCATGCTTCTCCATTTCTTTCATTTTTCTTTATTCCATTCATGCATCGTTTCTTCCATGCATCCTTCCTAGTGTGTGGATTCAGTTATAAATATGTTTGACTATTATTTATGCGTAACTGCTAGTAATGGGAGAGTTTTCCTTTGTTGACTGTAATTCGTTTTATGCCAAGGGCAAAATGATTTCAGCGTTTTTACGACTAACAATGTCACTTTCGGGCACCATTGTAGGCCAAGGAAAGATTGGCAAGCAAAATAAAAAATGGCTAAGGTACAAGGAAAATAGTATATTGCGAACCTAGTAGGAAGAGTATCGCGTTTCCGGGTGATGAACATTAGAAGCCACGAATGTGTTCTGCGCTCATGACACAGCGCGGCATGTAGCGCATGGGACAAGCGCCCGGAAATGTATTGCTGCGCTTTTGGTAACCGACTTGTAAAATCGCAATTTACTTGACATATATGGACGAATGGCACGGGAGTAACTGTTGCTATTGTTGGCGCCTCACTGAGAAAATGTCTTCAACGACACGAATAGAAATCTAATTGATCTAGCAGTAATTTCTATTCGCACAGAGGACGGGCCGGAATGTTTGCCAATGCAGTAATGCATTTTATGCTAAATTAACTCGTGTTAAAGATACTAATGCACCTTTTCACGAACGCCATGTTCAATCTCGCCTCTTGAAATAGGCCTTTCTTACTACTTTTCCATCAACCTGTTGCCGGCAAATTTGCAATCATTAATCGCGGATCTGCCAATAAAGGTGGGTTACCCTTCTACGCAAATAAACAGTTTACCCGTCATTCTGTTAATCCCGAAACATTTCAACTTAATCTCCCATTCTCCATCATCAATTAGCAACCGGGAGGTTTATATCATATTTCAACGCGACATGCAACCAAATACTTAAATACGATTTTTTTTAAGGCGGTCGCTGCCATATTAAGCATTTCGAATTTCGAAATTTATGTAAATGACCGGAGGCCCGAAAATAAAATACGAGACGTGGGCGAGTATTTATGAGACTGACCAGCCGAAATTTGCATACTTCTTATATCTTGTATGACAAAAACGTATTCCGGTCGGCTGGAGATTATCACCTAATTTGGAAGCGTTTTGGAAAGTGGCAATAAATATGTTACGTGTAATTAACCATACCAACACATGCAGGCCGCCTGAAAAGTTTTTGAACTGATTTACCACATCGATGTAACTTTATGGTCCATTCACCGCGCATGCGTCGCTTATCCGTGCGAAAATACTCCTTATAAGGGCACTGGCGGAGTCGCGACCGACAGAGCTGTGCGCTTACGCGTCTGCCGAACGGCGATGCATTGAAGAGAAATATTAGTCGACTGCGCCAATGGAGTACCGATTCGTACGCCAATGCAATGATTTTCAGTAATCAGCTGCTAAGTCCGTGGGCAAGGGGCAACATCAAGAATTTGATCGATTCTTTATTCTGACATTTCCATCGAAATTAGCTTGCAATTAAAGTTGACAGGACATTGGTAATTCGGCCCTAAGTATTTCTGCGGCCCAATAAATGCAAAAAATTACGCCCGCTTTTACCTTCGAGATCCGTTAGGAAATAATTCACTGGAGGTCCTCAAAATTTCCATCGGAAAACGCTGTGTTGTCCGCGTTGAAATTTCTGCTCGCCCCATTTTCATTAACTCAAAACTGATGATTGTTGGAGCGGGGGCCTAAAAACGCGAAAAATGGACGTCATTTTTGGTCTGAGCTGGCAGTTGCAGTATTTGCAGAAACCGAGAAGAGGAATTAATTTTAGTACTGTTTCAGCGGCAGTGCCTAACAGGGCTTTATGGCCGAGGTAAATAGAGCTGATAAAGCTCGGGGCCTTACCCTTCATGTTTTACGTACAGAAACGTATTTTTATGAAACGTGTTCAAGAGCTGGAGAGATGCGATAGGAGCGTCTATCTGGGCCCCATTCGCAGCACCTACAACAAATAGGTTTATGTCTCTCCATGCCTGGACAAACCCGGAAAATAAAATGAATTCAATTTGAAGGTACCAGAGTTGAACCGCAGGATTGATTTATATTATGCAGGCATCGCCGATGGTATAGACTTAGTTTGAAACTCTTGAAGTTCAATAATAGCCCCTGGCTATAACTGAAATTCAGGAATTCCACATAATCTTCCGAGAGCTGAAACTTCTCCAACGTTTAGGCTTTGGCCTTAAGCGGAGTTTTGCATATTTTTACGGAATTTGCGACAATCAGGTCAATCTTCAGGGTGACGGCAACCATAAGACATGCGAGGCAGCCTAGGAACCTCTAAAATATGTGAAAATTCTGTTATTTCATGTGGCTTTAGAGTGTTATTAGAAAAAGTATAATAGTAAGGGAGAACGGGGCTAACATAGTAATTCAATCTGGTAGCTACGTGGCTATACGACAGATGGCGCCATTAACACTGTAGAGTTTCCTTCAATGCCGGCACTAACATGATAAGTTTTCATTTCTTTTTGCCTCGATTTTTAACAATTGCGTCTGATTTAAGCTAATTAAATTGCGTTTATAAGATTTTGATATTATTAATCGTTTAGCTTCGTGCACGACCCGTGTTACAAATTTAATAAATTAATCTAATTTGAAGGTAAAATGGGGTGCTGGACACGATTATGATATTTTATTTCCACTAAAACGGCACTTTATTAGCCAAAATCGTTAAAAAAGGTTAAATCGAGGTCGTGGGACCAAGATGGCGGGTTTTTCTGTTCTTGGATGTAGTGGTGCGTGATTACACGAAGATATAATTATGGAAGAAAGTTAATGAAACAGATGGTGGTGGGTGTCCAAGAAAAATGATTGAAAGTTTTGAAATTACAGAACATGGCAGCGAGTAGGAATGGAAGCCGGTTTCGATTAAAACTTCAACTTCGAAAAAAACCCTAAACATGCAGATTTCAACGATTCAGAATCATCAAAAACATGTTTTTTTAACCTTTCTTTCATTTGCAACATTAAATTTTTTTCCTACTCAGTTGGGAGAGAAAACAAGTTTTCTACTTTCCCGGCCGGGGCTCGGCAGGATTGCGACCCACAGCAAAATGGTCCACGGCGAAATTATAGCTAATTGGTCAAGCTATCTAACAGTTATTTTGGTTTTGAGATAACCCTTCGACTTTACTCACTGGAGTCGAAAATATCTTACTGCACTATCTTAGCCCCACTCCTTCCCATCCCGGCGAAATTCTCCAGACTCTCTGAGGCAGTCGGGAGGAGGAATTCTCTTATTAGCCCTTAAGTAAACGCCCGGAGCTCCCGTGCTCCTCGAGCGTTATTTCGCACAATGGAACAAAAATTCATTCAATAGGAACGAAATTATTCCATCGAATAAAATAACACCGCTGTAATGGCATTTTTGCCTTTTTTTCCGGTCGAATTTCGTTCATTAAAAAGCGACTTGATCAGCAGTCTTTTTACTAAAACATCGACGTTATTAATCTGGATGCTATGAATTTTAAAAGTTGTGAAGCGAAAAGGGATAAAAACTTTCCCCGGATAATAAAATTGGAAATTTCGTTCGGGGGCTCACTTTAAACAATAAAAAGACAGGCTCAATTAAAATTCCCGAATTACTGACTGGTTTGTCACTTATTAGGTTCTATCGGCGGCGAAGCGTTTTCGAAAGGAATTTTAGGGTCTGAAGTATTTTTAATCAAGGCCTTATTTAGACGGGCGTTCTTACAGCGTTCCGGCAAAATTTCATTGATTAAAAGAGGTTCACTGACTCTAAGGCCAAGTAATTAACATTACGCAATCATTACTAACATTAAAGCACTTAAAACTGATAGTAATGGCAATTTTTAACTACCTATTGTAATTGGACCCAGTGAGTGAGACATAACCATCTTTTTTAATTCATACTTGGACAATTAAGAGTAAACATAAAGCGGTTTAAAATTGCTGAAGTTTTTATCGCTTTGTGGATAGTCGTAAAACGAGAACGTTTAATGCAGTTTATTAGCTACGTAATGCGGAATTTTTGCAATAATTATGTTGAGTAGTGTCTTTCAATAGTGCTTCAGCTCGCATTTTTGAGTGTTCTTTTGCAGTCGATCGCCATGCAATTACCCCCAACATTACCCGCAAAAGAAAGGATTACCGGTAAAGGACCGAAGTAGACCGTTCGGCGTTGCTTATTTTTATTTATTTATTTTTTTGCCGAAGACTGTTTGGAGGACAAAATCGAAATCAAATCAGTTCCCTATCAACAAACAAGTTTTTCCGTCGTTTAGATACTGCTTACCCGAGTTTGTCTTGCATTTTTAACCAAATTTATGCCCATTTTCCTCAGAAGTCAATCGACAGATTTTGAATCGCAACGTAGTTTCGAAAGACCTTTACTACTTCGAGGTGTCACATGACCCATGTTTCGGCTTTGAAAAATCGGCCATTTTGCGCCGCCGGTGACGCAAACAACCATTAGGGACATAAACAAGGGTCTAGGGATGGTACAGTTATATGACCACCCCATAAAGACTTATTGCTTTAAAAGTATAAACATATAAATCTATAGCCGAATGTTACGCTTAGAAAACCATAAATAATCTTAAGCCAACATTAAAGATGCCGGAAGAGATTCAAATTTTATATGTGTTTATTAATTACAGTCGTAACAGACCAACAGATTTCTTGGTTTTGTTGACGATGGCACTTTTTGGGGCATAGGGAGGAGATCAAACGAGCATGGGTAGTTCTTAAGTCTTAAGTCTCGAGCGGTTGCCGAATTGACTCGACTTGTTCAGATCGTAGCTCATTGAATAATAAATTATTTTTAAAATAAATAATTATTTTTCATTACGTTCACGATTCATCCTTAAAATTGTACCTCCTGTGGTATTTAATGCTGCTGTTGTATTTTAAGAAAATCATAGCTGAGCAGATAACAGGAAGGACGCGACATTTAGAGCCGCACTGTGACACTCAAATATACAAAGTGGCCCAGTCTAGGCGACCCCGACAGTCCACGAAAAGTCAATTCGTTCTGGGGGAGGACAGCGTTTTAGACTGTAGACACTTTCATAGATATTTTTTTATGTTACGGCGGCAGTTCCCAGGGAAAAGCGCCCTAATTACTTTTTTTATGCAGTAGTTTGCATCGAATGGCACTATAAAATCACAAATCCTAAGGAAAAAGGCTTCTAAGCTGTCCCCAGAGAGGCTTCGCTTCCAGAAATACAGGAAAATGCCAGATTTCTATAGCCCCCCGGGGAAAAGTATTTCGTGAACACAATACACCTAGATCAGTCATTTATAATTATTTTGTGAAAGGGAAAATGCTTTTAACGCAAATCTCTTGAAGGTGTTAGTTTGTTAGGACGCAAAAGTGAAAAGATAGTAATTTTTGTCCTATTTAATGCCGGTTTAGAAATAGAAAAATAAAAATAATGTGCTAAAAAATGGCCGGAGGGGCGGGCAAATTTAGACTCGCACGGTATATTTTTTAAACAGTGTATTGCTGTGTCAGCAAACAACGATAAAAAGCAAACAACTAGACACAAATTTCAAAACAGTTACATATCAAAGATAATGGCGATAATTGAATACCTACATTTCCAACTGCACGATTAGGGCGCGAAGCGAGAATTGTTGTCAGCGTATTTTATGTATTTATGTAAAACAAAAACAAGCATTTAAACGGGGCAATAAATTACGATAATAATTTATTCCGAGATTTTCTCGTTTGTATGAACATTAATTCAGATTTTATTTACCAGGCGAAATTAACGATCGCTCTTGAACTTTCTTGAGGTATTGTTCCAGTAAGAAGATAAGACGCTTCGAGGAATTGTGTGTCACTTTTAGTGTTAACTGTTCATTTCTCACAAAATGGTGCCATTGTCTCTCTAATTTGCTTCTTCCGAAAGTATCTTCGTGTCGAAAATATCCAGTTTTCTTTGCTGCGAAAGTGCCCGGAATCCGTCAGGCCGCCTTTATCCGCACGGGAGGGAGCTCAGAGGGCGAGTCCTCTCGAGCACTCTCCTCCTTTTTCTCTTTTCTAGCTAAATTGCCCATCGTTTGCATGGAAATCTGCTCTCAGTCTCCATCACTTAACACCACCAGCTGCAGCAGGTTTCAGATTATTATTTACTAAAGTGATTTGTGCCTTCTTGCCTCAGTAGCCTGCGCTGGAACATTAGCGATGTGATAACGGTTGCTGGAAGTGCATTTTATCGCGCTGCAACACTGAAGTGAAACTCTTACGTCTTCCAACATGGCCGTTGCTTTGATTGACTAATTTAAGAAAATGGGACGTTTCGTCTTATCGCATCGACGATTCCAGAGGATGCGAATGGTATTCGAACTTGTCGTCAGTGGTTTCATGTACATAAATTGTCGCCCGCTTTATTCACTCCTCCGTACATCCATGCTGTTAAAAGAGATTTTTTCGTCGAAGTGCTTCTGCGACGTCCCCTCCCCTTTCACACCACTCTATCACTATGTTAATTTCAGTCGTAAACGCTAAACGTTTTTTACAACCTCGCAGATAAAAATCACATAGGTTTAGGCCTGGTGATCTTGTGAGCCATCTCATCGGTCCATTGTGATCTACCTACTTAAGTTATCAGTACTTTGGTCCATTGGGTCTAAAGAGCAGATAACAGTTATCCGCAACATGTGTTGGTTACTTCATGATGACTTCGCTAAAGTTACCGAAACGCGACAGTGGTGAAAATTTCATGCGACCTTCAATCCGCTTAGACCTCCTCAACTGTCGCAACACAACTTCACACACCAAAACCTGTAGGCGTCGATAATTAAGGAATAAGAACTCGAAAACGTATTGCTAAGAGGTTCTCCAATTGAAATTCAAACCAGATTTTCGTTTGTGGGCTGTAAAATCTTAGTCTCCGATGCAAATTCCGAATTTTAGAGGAAATTCCGATCCCCCGAAAACTTATCTGTTTTGCATGTGTCTCAAGGAATGTCTTTAATTTAAAATTACTTATTACATGGACAGGGCTGGCTTTAGGAAGTCGAGCGCCTAGGCCGAAATCTCTGGTCGCTGTCCCCTACCTCCAAGAAAAACAGTCGACCGGAAAGATCCGCCGCCCTTCCTGGTCCGGGCCCCCTTGCCGGACACAACATGATATGCACTGTTTTTCTCGCGGAATAAAATTTTAGAATTAAACGTGTTCTATGTGTAACCCACCTAGAGCAAGATACGGAAGTCATTCCTCATGTCAGTCATGCAAAGAAACACTACCTCAAACACCTAGAAATTCTGTTTTGTTATGTAGTAAATGCCTGCCATGACCGTGTAGGAGTATCCTAAAACCGTACATGCACGTGGAATGACCTCACATGCATGGGGTCAAATTCCTGTTTCCTGCCTGTTTATGGCGGTCCTAACAAGCTGATTATCACCTCGCAAAAACTTTGCATCTATGCGAAAAAAATTTAAATTATTGCTAATAACATTTATAAATAATCGTGACTGTGATTGGCATAAGTTAATTGCAGTTGTTACGATTCGTTTCATGGAAATTATGCGGATTTGCATACAATGTCGGATGATAATTAATAAGTTTGCATAAATTTGGTATTTCGGCCTAGTTATGAACTATAAATAATATAATGTTATGCGTGCGTCTGTCTAGACTTAGTTATAAAAGCGCTTATTTGGGATATTGCAGAATGGGTCTATACTGGGCGTCTAATTAGCGAAACTTGTTGATTTTCGTTATTTACAAAATTCGTTTTTGCATCGGGGCACGCATTTGGTTGAACTCCTTCCAATTTCCTGTTGAGCTTTCCAAGGGAGCGAGTTCCAGCTCTATTCACTTTAATTCAAGGGTCTTCCGACTAATTGTATTTTTTGTTCCAGGTTAGTGAATCCTTCGATCTTTGCAACGGAAAGTTCTTTGCAACTCTACGAGCATGCATTCAACGCATCTTGCCGTGATAATAAGCAATGCAAGTCACTATAAAAGTCCTTACCATGCAAATGCCATAATCATTCTAGCAATGGACCAAAGATTATGTTCAATGCGACACAGTAAGTATGCAAATTCAGCCAGTTCCATCTAAACAAGAACACGTACGTACCCTCAATCGCCCCAGACTTCATAACTATCGTCAATTATTATTATCAGCCAACACGCAGATCTGTACGGCACGAGTGCCGTAAGAGCGTCTGAATTGTCCGGAATTATTTGAGCGCCGTGCCTTAAGTTTCAGATGAGCGCCCTTTACGCCATGAACTTGCCGAAGGTATTACGGACGATCATCCCGTAAATGGCGGTGGTAATCCTATTAAGATTCTTTGTTTTTCTAAAAATAAACTCGTTTCAGTGTTTTATTAGTTTACACGATAAGCTTGTATAACAGATTACCTTGGATTAATTGTCTGCTTATTGATTTACTGTCTGGAGGTGTTTCCAGGATCAATCTTGCCCTGTCGCAGAATCACTGCCTCTCGACGAAAGCGTTTGAGTATCTAATATAAAATTATACGAACGAATTTAAAATTATGTGAACAAATTGAAAATTATATAACCAAATATAAAATAGCATCCCAAATATATTTCGTCTTAATCTTATCCCGGGCACGTTTGTCCCACTTCCTAACCCATTCTACCTCAGATTAACCCCGCGTCTCCTGCATTTCTATGGAACAACCCGCGATTATCACACAACACAAAATATGTGCTCAAACAATACCTACAAATTAATTTCACAATCCAATTTATTTTCGAGATATCATTGTTAAGTGCACTTCAAAGCAGAGGTTCGAGTGCATGTAGTGCATATCTGCACACATGTGCATCCTTGACTTCATTTCAATTTTGCATTCCGTTAAGTGGAAGAGCTTTCCGAGGGAATAGAACGTTGTTGGCAGTGCTTCAGAGGGGAATATCGATATTTTAAATTGGGTCGGTAATGTAAAAGGCCGTGACATTTCTGGTATTAATGGTATTAATGGATTTATTGGGCTGCACCGTCGTTGTTTCCAGAGATTACTTTGGGTTGTGCATGGGCGCAGGGTAGCAGCGAGGGGAGAATGGTACACGTAGCATTGAACTTAAAATGCAGACAGAACCCATTAATACACGATTAGCGAAGCAGTCTGTTCGTTAAAAAATTTTGCACCTCACTCCGTCATAACCCAATGAAATTTCGTTTCAGGCTGGATGGGCTATTTGGAATCCAAGGAAAATGTAGAGTGAGAATGGATAAGTGTCCGATATATCACGGGTTGGTATTTTAAGCAGTTTTAAATGAGAAGTGCTTATAAACCGGTGTCCTAGCTCGTTTCATAATAGAAAAAATAAATAGCATATTCTTTGGTGTACATATTTTGACCTCTTCTAGCGAATTTTTACGAAATTCCGTATCCGCGGGTTTTTTTTGGACGGGAAATTCAAATTTATCGACGATTCAGCTATATCTTCCAGACGGCGCCACAAGCAACCGTTAGGACACGACCTCATTTAGGCAACTTAAGGCGAATGCCGAAAGATCCAGAGACGAGCACCAAACGTATCTTTGAAGCAACGAGAGCAAATCATCAATTTCTAGACTTCTACGCAAAGAGAAGCTGTTGCCATACCATTTTACGCCTGTTCAGAATTTGTTAGCAAGGGATATTCAACCCAGAATTGATCTCTGCAATTTGTCACTCCAAAAGCAACGTCACGACCCTTTGTTCTTTACTAAAATATTGTTGGCCAACGAGGTAACATTTGCAACTTCGCTTAATTCAGTGAGAAACAACCATTCTCGCAATACAAAAAGTCCTCATTTAATTGACCCGCATTTAATTAACCACCCATTTAATTAACTCCATTTTCACCAGGAATTTTCAATTAATGCTTATTCACAACTTCAGAAATTTAACGGTCTCTGACCGTGAATCTGATCCCAACAAAAAAGACTTCAGGTTATTGAAAAGGGGTACCCCGATAGAGCGAACCGGTCAGTGATGCCTTTATAGCGCTGCTGGCAGAGCGACAGCCCTGATAAGCAGTGGCCCCTGGTTCATCAAACCCAGGTGAAGGTGGACGCTAAAAACGAATTCGGTGAAAATTTAGGAATTCCACAATTCATTGTGACACTCCTTATATTTTCATACAATTTTGAAATTCGCACCGAAAAAATCTCCCCTGACTCTGGTGCTCAAAGGGACGTTGACCAATGAGGCGATATTCGAACACCCTGTATGTTTTCAATTTAAAATAAAAGTTGTATCATCACATAATCACATGAAGGTTCTCGGAAAAATTCAGTCATGGTAATGCATATTGAAATAATATTAATTGGTACCTGTAGACGAGTCCCACTTCCCAGGATGGTCAATAATTATAATTATTCTAAAAATACATCCGGTGTTTGGAAATGTTGTACAAAAGGGTCCACTGTTTTTCTTGGAAGTTCTTGCGCCACACGCCATATTTTTTCGAATAATTGAGATTTAGCGATGCATGCGAAGTTGCATTTGCCTGTTGTTATTGCACGCTTTGGCCCTGGTTCAAGGGAAAACTTCCAGGAATCGAATTTTCCAGTCTGGGAGCTGTGCTCAAGCTAAAACGTTACTGAGAACTCATCATTTTTTGTTAGTTACTGTGGGCACTTACGGTGCGTAAAAATGCATTCAAATGAAGCAACCAATATCTCGAAAATTGCTATTAATCCACCTGTAGGCGTGAAGAATTTTAATTATCCCCGATATGCATTATTCTCTGCTGTAAGTGGTAATTTCAACGTCCGAATGATTAATTCTCACAATAATTATTATCAAGTTGCGATCGCGCTTGTAAAATAATAAATACTTTAGTGTTTTTCTCGTTCCTTCGATATTAAACCCTGAAGGTCGGATGTGCCCAGCTAATAGGGCAATAATGCCTAGTTCTTGTGTCTGGATACATAAGAGAACTTATGCAGAACTTGTAAAAAGTAGTGCAACACGATTATAATTTTAATAAACTCCAAATTTAAAAAAATGTGTAAACACATACTGATTTATTTAAAAAAAAAGGTATTTAATGCATTACTTTTTATGTTCAAATTTTTCACCCTTATCCAGCTACCGCTACTAACTTGTTTTTTTTTTAAGGAAAAGTATCCATTGTTGTATGTCAAAGGAAAGGTAATTCAATAAGGGATACAACGGTATACTCAGAAGGAAAACTGGATCTACAGTTTCCTGGAACGAAATAAAACAAAGTACATACCCTAAAAAGATTAAAAGTTTTAATCTTTGCTTTCTAAGCAGACAATCCATTCTTAATTGACTTGGAAAGAGAGTTAAAAAATAACAATAAGACGTAGAAATTCAGAATCGTCGTCAATGCAAACAATTTTTTAGATATAGAGTGTTTGGCTTTTCGTAGAATTAATTAATCGTTAAATTCAATTGTTACACGTACCTGCCGCAGCAAGAATATCAAAGAATTGATGATGTATCTCAGAAGAACTTAAACGATCATGTGTCGTACTTGCAGTTATTGCAAAACGAAGTAGTTCCACCAATGGTCGCAATTTTTCCTGGAGAAAACGGGGAATAAGTAGCCAATAATATTTGGTTCGAACAAGTTGGTGGACCACCACATTATGATATGGCCGCGAAAGAGCATCTTGATGAGATCTTTCCTGGGAAATAAATCGGCAGAAGAGGCGCAGTAGAGTAGCCGCCGCGAACTCCCGATCTTACATCCCTCGATTTTTTATTTGTGGGGTCACCTGAAAGATTCTCTGTACGGAAAAAGGCGACAAAATTCAGATGATTTACATCTTGGAATTTAAATAGAATTAGAATTAATAACAGAAGCAACAATGGATAATTGTATAAAGGATTTCGAGTCATTGCCAAATTGTTTCTGAAGCCTAATTTGGCCATTTATTGTAGGAATTTCAATTGTGTTTGATGTAATAGTTTGTTTTGTATCAAATAATTTAATCCCTTAAGGAAACTGTGTCCATCCAAACTGATCCAATTTTAGTTCTGAGCGCACCATTGTGTCCCTTATTGAATTACCTTTCATTTCATGTACTATAAGGGTACCTTTCCATTTGAAAATAAAAAGTTACTAGGGGTTGTTGGATAGGGGCGAAAAATTTGATCATCCAAAGCAATGTCTTAAATCCATTTTTTTTTTTTTAATTATACGTGCTTATCTTTTTTTTATTTCGGATTTATAAAAGTTATAAAAGTGTTGCAATACTTTTTACAAGCGCTGTATAAACCCTCACAATAATCAAAATTCGCACCAAGTATCTCGGCGAGATCGACACTAAATAGCGGTGGCCAAAAACATTTAAACCGGTTTTTTGGACCATCTTTGATGGTTACACCGAACTGATGTTGTGATCACGTCAGAGCTGGATTTTTCTTTTTCGCTTAAAGAGAAAGAAAATACAATTTCAGTCAAATGATATCAAAAGAGGAAGATAATCCGGTTTCCCGCATAAAGGTGAATAATTGGGCAAAAAATACTCGCAAACTGCGAATTTTCGTCATCGAAAAAGTACATGCTTTGTTCAGAGTTTCAGCTGGGACTTTGGTTACCGACTTTGTCTCAGATTGACTCTTCGGGGGAATAATAAGCAAATACAGCCCTGTATGCTAACACATGTATAAATGCATAGTCTTTGGCCCAAGTCTCAAAAAAGAACTTACCGCTCTGAATTTTTTTTTGAGGATTGAAAGCAAAGACCCCGATACTGAAGGAATGCAGTTACTTTACGACATCTGCAGTGCCAACCAGGTCTTTAGAGATCCTGTGCATGCGATTACACAGGAAGGTTGGGTGGATTAAACTTAATTATTATTGTGGGATTATTGTTATCAATTTCCTGGAGCCATGGAGTATGGGATCTTACCAGAAAAAGCTATGGAATATTGTAGGAATTAAAATTTGCATACTGAGGCCGTCGTGGTATACACTAAGGAATCCAATAAATGTCGACTTACCTTACCTCGTGTGGCGAATCGCATGGGAAAACATCGCATCCAATCTTGCTCAAACGCTCTGTATCTTTCTTCGACCCTTCGCTGAGAAGTGGACAGGTCAGCGGGAGGGAGGAAACCTAAATTATTAAAAACATTGCTAAGAAAATCAACAATCTTAAGACTTACGAACATGAATATTCTGGAGAGGCGTAGGACACATCAGGAAGCTCTTTTTGCTCGGAATGATGAGCACCCGAAAAGGGGTGAGGTGAGGCAGCGCAGTTACCCCGCGAGTTCCAGAACTCACCAGGAGGCACCACTCCCTTTGGGCATAAATAAATGTGAGGGTTAACCTATTAGTGCCCAATAGAACGTAAACACTGTTCGGTAATTTGAACGCATTTCGACCGCTTTTGCATGTCAGTACTTGCAGGGAACGCTTATCGTTGGGATTAGGGCGCACGCGCGAACTCATTTTCTTCTCATTATCGTCAATTCGAAAGACGCACTATGTGCGTTGTATCATATGTGTGAAATTCAAGCAAGTTCGATCTCTTGCAAACATTTATTTTATATAAAAATTAGTTTTTTTTATAAGAATTTTATTTTTCGTTGTTTAATTTTTGTTGAACGATATTCATGTTATTTGCTTTAAATTTTTAGAATATACTTTTTTATTTCCTCACAGTATCTACATGTAACCTTTTCTTCATATCACCCAAAAGCAACGAAAATCTGTAAAATGCGTTTTTTGTTTTTTTTCCAAAAAAAAAATGTGATAAATGAAAGAGAAAATCTATTTGAGCGATTTGGACGCTACAGCCTTAATGAATTTTTGAACGACTGGACTCCATCGTAAACTGCGCTGGGTTAGGCTTCATAATTTGAAGCCTCCAATCATTTCCTTGTGCAATTGAAAACCCTAATTGATACCATGTGATTTAAACTGTGTCAGTGATTAAGTTTAATGTTCAGCGATGCTGCATAAAATATGTGAAACCTCACACGCCACATAGTCACGCCAGCCAAAGCTACGTTTGTAAAAGGTCGTTTACTACACTGTTTATAGCTAATTCACCTGTTTATTGCAATAGCTGACTGTAATCAGGAAGTTTATACTCCGCTGGAATCATGCGGTATGTACAAATCTACACCCCAGAGAATACGTACCCTCCATGGCAGTAATTTTGGTAATTATTTTAGGGATGCCTGTACCCATGGAATTTGAGGAGTGAACGTATCTCAGAGGACGTTTATTTATGATATAACAGAATTAATGTCGAGCGCTGTGTTTAAATGCGAAATGTACTGCGTAAGGTAGAAGAGAGAACACTCCGCAAAAATGGTTTGATTTAAATAATTTTTGGTATGCGTGTTTGGACATGAGAACACAAAAAAAATCATAAGTGGCTAGAGGCAGAATGTAACGAAATTTCCATCAATTGAGCAAGTTTGAGAAAGGTCGAATGGTGGGTCTACTAGAGGCTGATCCTTTAAGGAAATCGCCACTAGATTGAACCGTAGTGAAAACACTATAGTGAGATGTTATCAGGCATGATTTCAAGAAGAGCAAACAGGCAGGACAAGTACTGGACGATCCCGAAGAACTGCAGAACGCCAAGATCGCCGCCTTCGAATTATGGCCCTAAGAAATGGGTGCATTTCGTCGAAGACGCTGACGCATCAGCGGTTTGCGGAATATAGAAGACCCATTGAGATTCGAACTATTTATCGGCACGTAAGAAGTTTTAGTTTAATTTCCTACCATCCATATCTTAGGTCACCCCTCCCCTTAAATCATCATCGAAATCAACTGCAGTGGTGTAGAGAACAGATACATTGGAATCTGGAATGGAGTAATATCGTGTTTAGCGACGAATCCAGATTCTGTTTAAGTATGCATGATGATCGGACAAGAGTAAGAAGAAGACGAGGCAAAAGACGGGATCCTTAGTTTACAATACAGAGGCGTGTCCATCGGACAGTTGGAGTGCTATTGCGTATGGTAGCAAGTCACCTTTCCTTTTCATTTGAGACAGTGTGACAGCCCAACGATACATCCAAGAAATCCTGGAATCTCATTTTGTGCCTTATCTGGAAACTCTTGCAAATCTAATTTTCCAGTAAGACAATGCACGACCACATGTGGCTAGAGTGTCACGCACTTCTTTCAACAAAATTCAATCAATTTGCTGCCTTCGTCACCTCGATCTTCAGCCCTCTCGTCGATTGAACATATATGGAATAGTGCAGGTAGAAGGTTGCATAATTTATCCCATCCCCCACGAAACCCAGCGGCGCTATGTCATGCTGTCTAGGTAGCCTGGAATGAGATCCCCCAAGAGGACATCAATCACCTCATTAGATCTGCGCATAGACGTCTACAGGAATGTATAAGACACCGCGGAGGACCGACAAATTATTATTTTTTTTGGTTTTTAACATTCAAATTTGTTCATTTTTTAATGAAGTATTTGCTTTAGCACGAGAAACACGCATATCAAAAATTATTTAAATAAAACCCTTTTTACGGGGTGTTCTCTTTTCTATGTCACGCAATATACACGTTATTTTTTAGCTTACTGAAAAGTGAAACAGACGAAGGCAAGATCATGTCAATAAAAAAATTTCTATATAGATACATGTCCTATTTCAAATTTTTAAGGCTTTAGGGGATTTCAAAGTTTTCTGCATATAAAAATTACACAAATGAGACAGTAAAAAAATAAACAAACGTATCAGCAGTCGCTCATCGTGTCCTTCTTCTACAAGAACACACACTTCATGCCGACGAAGTAATGAATTTTTCACCCAAATCAACGTATATGGAGGATTTCTTATATCGGCAGCAGCCATCTGTATTCCACTTAATAACTGTTCTCTTGTGTTAATTGTCTCTTCGTACATAATTCGTTCCATATTACCCCACAAATAGAAATCCAAAGGATTTAAGTCGGGAAATCCCGGTGGCCACGAAACTAAGCCAGCACTACATTATTATAATTTTTAGTAGTAAGTAGGTATATGCGCAAAACTTTGGGGTCCCCTAAATTCTTGAAAAATTAAAACCGGCCACATGTGTATGGGAAGTTTTTTTCTGAAAATCATCTCGCCTTTCATCTACCTCACTTGGTATGTGATCTAAAAAATCCCTTGGATGTGGGCATATGGGAAGCTGATGTGGAAGAGATGTAATCGGTGGAATTAAGGCAGGTGGCCATATTAATTAATAATGCCTCGTACACCAGTGGGGCTTTTGGATCGGGGGAGTTGCCCCCTATTTTCAGTTAATACTAACATCAACCCTCTATTAAGGGCTCGGGCGACCACCCTTGTACTTAAAAATTAAAAAAAATTAAATATGTGCGCCTTCTTTGGTTTTACGCTTCTTGGTTTCTGGCAATAACGCAATCATCGTTCTATTAAAAAATTAAATAAACATTTAATGAGCAAAGGCATGATGCGTGTATGTGAACTACCAACTCTCCATTTTTAATGTAGTGTTCGTGCTTTATAATTTCCTTTTTTAAGCCTCTAAATATTTCGCGAATACAAAACTTCTGACATTCCCAACGACTTTCATTCATTGCATTTTTTACCTGTTCAGGTTAGTACAGGTTAGTTCTGGTTAGGCTATTTTCCAGGTAGGACAATATTCGGTTTCTGTTTTGTCGCAATATTTTCATTTTGTCTCATTAGGGACTGCTCGGAACTGTTTAATAAATAAATAATTTCGAAATCAATTTAATCAATACATTTATCGCGCCGAATGATATTAATTTAATTAAATACAATTTACAATGAAAAGTTGATATACTAAATAATTTTAATCACATGTGGGATTTGGTTATGCCGGAATAGGTTTATTTTGATTTAAATATAATAATAATAAACCTGAATCGTTCCAGCAGACGAAAATAGCGCTACAGTCATAATGGAGTGTGTTATTTAGGTGGGGAAAAATTGACAACCTTTTAAACGATGGAAACCCTCGGAAAGGCGCCTCACAGAAGTGGTAGCGACAAATTGATAAGACACTCTTAAAAAATATATGAATAGCCCCAAGGACATAGAAACACACAAATTAAGACCTCGCAACCGTCGCAGCAATACCTCATTGTTACGGTATCCACAAATTCAATCGGTACGCTGTTCTGATAACAATATTTAAAAAATTGCGATTTAATATTAATTCTTCTAGGATTTAACGTATAAATGACTGGATATAGTGGACATAATTGGATTTAAATTAAACTACATATTTTACAAATGCTACATGCGAATTATTATTAAAACAAAGGAACTAATTTTAACCCTCAATCCTACGCAGATTGGCCATTAAACTCCCGGATTTAACGCAATTTATCAATGGCTGTAAAATTAGATTCTGCCTCTCAGTTCTGTACTATTTGCACACGCCGGATGCAAAACTGCGTGTAGTATAGGATTAATAACCACAAAGCAGAACATCAAGTTCTGAAGCTCAAGGCCTAGAGAACATATGATTTGAAAATATGATAACATTAATTCATTATTCATTAACATTAATTATCTCCCTGTGTGCCTTGCGTTCGTCTCATTTGCGTCAATTGAGCCATCAGCCCGAGACGAATTTTCCAAATGAACGCTAGGAAAAAATGGATTTCCATTGTATTCCAGATTTTCGGCTGAGTAGACAAACACAAGGACACACAGATCGATTTCTTAAATCGAGAGTATTCCCGTGGGATAAACAGAAAATCAAACATTTTTCCTCGTAATATATAAATGGTGTCACACGTCTCTTATCGTGGAGTCACCGGGAAAATATCAAACCGCTTCAAAGAAAATCAAGACGAGGAAACGAGACCAATTTATGAGTTGAGGTACGAAATTGGGTTTTTCTCGATATGGCTTAAACAAGGTGACAGGTTTAGGATGAATAACCTGAGACTGTGAAGAAGTCATCCTACCTTTTACATGCTCGTGGAAGTGTTTTTTTTTTGGTTAAAAAAATGTAATTTTTTTGGGTTAAAATTTTTTTTTTGTTGAACAAATTTTTTTTCATTGAAAAAAAATTATTTTTTTGTTAAAAAAAATATTTTTGTTGGACAAACATTTTCCTTTGACCCTTAACACCTCGTTTATGCTTTGACGTGATTAGGGGCCTCAGTAAAATACTCACGTGAATGACTGTCCTTTTTTCTGGCTAAGGTCTTTAATTGTAATTTCCCAATGCTATCGGCTATATCAAATAACCAATGCTGTGGCCCTGCACCATGGTCAACACTCGTCGAAAAAATATTCATTCGGCGTCGCGACGCCCAGTATCGCTTATCTCTTGAACCGGGCAAAAAAATGTTTTTGCTATGTGGCTGGGGCTCGAAATCCGGTGCCCTTGTCTGCGCACGCTGTGAGCAAAACAGTTCTAGTCACAAAAAAGCAATAACTCCACGTAAAATTGGAACTTTCTATTATTAGTTCTGCGGCTCGTCAATACAAATTCGATTCCGAAGCGAAAAGCCGTTTTGGGACACAGCAGTAATACGTCCGAAAAAAAAAACAATGAAAAATCCGTAAAGCGTGAAAAGCATCCTAAAGCTTCTGAGAAAACAATGGATTTTGCCGCTTTGATTTTACTGTTCACTGTTCAATTGAGGCAGCTACGATTTATACACGTATCGCTCTGAATCGTTCTTTATCGCACACAGTCCACAACAAAACCCCCCCATGTCAAAATTTGGGATGTTAGGTTTTAATTAACACTATCGGGGGAACCCTGATGGCAGGGGTGACAATCGCTGGAATTAAAAGTGATAAAAAAAAAACGAAAATGTTGGATTGAAAGTTGTCTGACAGCTTTGAGGGGACCTTAATCATGCATACAGGGTGTTATTTAAGTATCCGGCCGCACTTTGAAGGGCGATTCTGTGGGCCATTCTGAGACGAAAAATGCATATAAACATGGCTTCGGTAATGCTTCGTTTCCAAGATAGAGGGCGCCAAACTGTTTTTTTCAAACTTTTTTTTCAACTAAATAACAAGAAGTCAAAAATGAATATGAAATTGCAACTTGGTGATACTTTGAAGCAAGAAATTGTTTCCTTTTATTAGGAGCGCGCATAGGAGTAATGCCAGAAATTTAAGAAAAATCATACAAGAATTGCGCCTTATCAAAACTGTACTTAAGCTAATGAGACGCAGTTTTTTTTTAACTAAAAACATATTCAACAATAAGTAAAACGAAGCTTGGAATAGTTGCTCAAAATGTCCTTCAAATTCAATGCAAACATTACTCTCGTAACACCCATTGCTGAACACGTTGAAATATTCCGGGCGTATATCTTTTGTCCGACTACATGAATCTCGTATCCGTTGGATTAAGTCTTCTTCAGTGTCAACCGGAGTTCTATAAACGACTTTACACGCCCCAAAAGAAAAAAATCTAAAGGGTTTAAATCCGGTGGCCCGCATGACCGCGACTAAGCTTAACGCGAAAATATAAAAGTTTTCAAAAAAATCAGTAGCGCATAAATGGCAATAATAACCATTAATAATATTGCCAAATTCCAATAAAAGCGGCTACAAAAATGTTCACAAAAAAAGAACGATTTTTAAATAAAGTTCTAGACCCTGTATCTTGGAGACGAAACATTAACGGACCTATGTTTATATAAGCTTTCCGTCTTAAAATCACTCAAAGGATCACCCCTTGAACTTTGGCGTCGTACTTAAATAACACCCTGTATAGAGTCTGCGTTAGCACTTTTAACCAACATCATTTTTTTCTTTTAAGCAGAAGAAAAATAAAAATACTGTAGGATGGAAAATTTGTTAAAGATTTTCCAAGACCATTTTTTAATTTTGACTTCCTGAAATATAGTTTCAATTCCCTGGAAATGCAGCATTTCCCTTGAATAAATGAAAGAGTTTCTGTTTTCGATATCGGGTAGCTACAGGCATTGGGTTGCTCGTGATATTTTATATTGTAAGTTTAAGTAAAACTTGTTTACTGTGAAAATTTTTATTTACCTTTCAGTTGAGAGAAAAGAAGCTTTAATTAGAATTCCCTGTTTATTCGTTGACGGATTAACGCTAGCTCTCTACAAGTCGATATTGATCAGAGGTGCACGTAGAAGTCTTGAAAACGGTACGGTTCTTGAAGTTCTCTAGGAGCAGACGCAAATTCAATTGACCGATAAGTTAGTTCCGGTTAGTTCGGGAATCATTTTTCGAATTTTAAAAAGTTCTCGGAATACTCATTCGACGAATCAGTGACTTGCTCTTTTGAGAACCCACGGGCTCTCAAAAGAGCATTACTATTTTGCGTCGCAATAGAAATTAATACAAAATGAGTTAACAAATTATTGTATTTCCCTCTTAGCTGAACTCGAGTGATTCTCCAATTCCATTTAGTACGTAGGTACCGGGAATATAAAATTACCATCTTGGTGCACGCAAATAAATTATAATAAATGCCATTATAATATACACGGGACAATTTGAGATTCAATTAACTAAAATTAATGGCGTATTTATGCTAATTATTAATGCATAAGTACTGAATAGACACATGCTAAATCACTCATTAACTCAAATGAAGAGCGATAGGTGAAAATAATTGCATTACGCACAGTGCATACAATTGTTAATGGCGTTATTAACACAAGTAAGGAGTTAACAATTAAGATCGCGGCTTAGGATTAATAATTTTTCGCTAGATGGTGCGCGGAATAATAAATTTTATCAAAGCTGAATAAATATCCTTTAATCATTATTTATTATACCAACCTTACGTCATGCACACAAAGCCCAAAGACATAATTTCATGGCCCTCGAATACTTAAAATATCCCAAAAATCTTTCTCTAGCTAGTGAAATATCCCACCTCCGCATCCCCCCGCAGCCCCCCTTCACTCAATGTATTGAATTAATCGTTAACCATTAGCATAATGGAGCGACTCGTGATAGCTCCATGAAGGCCAATTATTATTTTTGCCATTGGAGATATCGTGAGAGATTAATAATTCAAATTTAATTGATACGCATGGCATTCCCTATTCCCTTTATCCTAATCTAATTCCCAATGCATGAGTTTGTCGTGATCCCGACCTGGAACGAGCCCCTACAGTGAACAACGCCACATCGTTGCAACCGAATTGTTCTAACGTGGTTTATGGCGGAAATTCAATGGAATAACGGTGGAAATAGATCATTCCGTTTTCCATAAAATTGAAGGTTTGTTCCACGAAATTGCCCAATCAAGTTTAAATTTTACGTGGTTCGGTTGCTCTTGAAAAAGGAAGTTCGTATTTAAACCGAGTTGAAATGGTTCGGAGGGGGCGGGGGGATGATAAGGAAATATAGAAATATTGAAAATTAATGTTTTCCGTTTATGAAAATGTTTGGCAGGGCAGAACACCAATAAACATGATTTTATGCCAACATGCTGAGCCGCCAATATTTACAAATACAAGGACAGTTTTCATTGTAAACAGGTAATTTTCACAATTTAGGGTCGTACTCGCCCTGGACCCTCAAGAAACACAATAGGTCATAAAATTTCAACAACGGCAGTGCGAGTGGAATGTAGTACCAGCGGCGGAGTTTAAAGAAGGGAAAAGTTTAAAACTTGGAAAACAAAAATTTTAAACATAAATATTGGAAATAATAACAGATCAGAGAAATACTTCATACAACATGAACACTAAAAAGAACAATTGCGAACGATAAAACGTAGATCCGTACTTCCCAAGATGACGATCACGTGACAACCAGTATTGACGTTTTCTAGACAAAATAATTGCGAAAATATTTTTTGGGACGGCTATGGTTGGCCTAGGGTTTCATGACTCTCGACCTTAAGGGTAAAAACATAGCGAAGCTCGGCCCTCATCGCCCGGCCACGTTAAATCAAAGCAATAGAACCATATGGGTGCAAACAAATTGAACTTGTTCACTGAGCACCCCACCTCGTCCCTCACACCGCTTTAAAATGAGAAAGGATATATTTTGTTTTCCAAAGGCGAGGTGCTTGAAACTTGCTCTGCGATTGGTTCTCTCGACCCCCCACTCCCTCGATACGGCAACAGTACACGTTGCGTTTAACCAGCAGTACCCCATATGTTCGGTCTGATGGACGTACCCAATGCGCGTTGAGGGTAGAGGAACGGAATGTTGTAATGCTGCTTGAGACGCCAGACCAAACTTAACAGAAACAAAGCATAATTAATAATGGCCACCATATCAGAGTATTTGACGAGTCACTATCGCTATCTGAATCAGAAAACATTTTTACCACCTCTCTCTGCGTCAAAAACTAGACAAATGAACTACGATAAACGGCGATGTTCAATTCTTGGCGAGGTGAACGTCGAGGTGTCCGGCGTGGTAGGATGCTTCATTATGGTTCAAATCTCGTTATTTTTATGCACGTCACATGCTTCACATCAGTAGTGATGTCACATCTTTGCAAAATTAATATGTAGCAGGAATTTGTCACGTATTGGTACAACACAATCGGTATTTAACAGTATTGTTAGCTCCAGAGTAAATAATTATCATACCAATGACCAAAACATTACCCCCTCTCTAACCGAATTCAATGGTAACAAGGACCCATTATTTTCCAGTTCTCTTTCAAGTTAATTGATAGGGGACGCTATAAGCTCCTTACACCAACTGTTCAAGAATTTTGGCATTATGCATATTATTATAATAATAAACAAAAGAACGAATTTTTTCCGCCAAAAATTAAACTAAAATAGCACTAAAGTAAGCGGCAACCGTGTAAAAAATAGCATTATGTTTAGACGTTGAAATATGTATTTATCCTTTTTTAGTATGTTAAATTTAAATAAGTTGTCATTTTACGGAAGTCGACTCTCAATCGTTACATTTTGTGACGTAAATGAGAAGTTACGTGATTTAAACCACATGTTTGTTAGTTGTACTGACAAACGTTTTGAAATAGGCATTAATTAACTCTACTGAAAGTACACTTTTCTCCTGAAGCTACAGAAAAATGCCATTTTTTTTAATTACTAATAAAATTCAGAGTCTAATATCCTTCATTACACGTCCCGAAATTCACTTTCAAGTGCTAGCACGACTTCAGGTTTTCCGTGTTCGACTTTACGAGCGCACGGGAAAATAATTTTTAAAGAGAAAGCTTTTTCCGACGTCCATAACTATAAAAAATACATTTTTTTAAGTATATCGATCTTGCAGCTCAGGAACTTAGAGAAATTTCCGAGGCAATTTCCTTCAGAATATATCTTAGTCAATAGGATTCTCATCACGTAACTTCAGTTGTGTGGGTTTGATAATTATCTTGGGCTAAGAAGGCTTGCGGATTTCACTACTCTGAAAATCCTTCAACACTCATTTCCCGTGTGCATAATTTCTAGGGAGAGGTGCCCGTATTTCCATATACATTGTACATATTTTTTCATAAATATCTTAAAATTTGATGATATATCCGCAAATTGCAAACAAAGTTGGGGTTCCCATTTTAAAAAAAACATAACTTGGTACTACCACATTTTTATGACGAACCCTGTACACTTGAAAATGTTTTTAAAATACGGAAATTTTAATGCCCAAAAACTTTGATATAAAACATTTTTTTGTGAACCTCACATTTACTGAGGTATCACACTGAGGGGAGTAATGAGCGACTAAAGTGAAAGCCTGAAAAGGCTTTTTCGTAAAGTTGTACATGCGCAATACGTCCAGCGCTTCATTAACTTCAATCAAAATATTTTGCTCGCAATATGTAAAACAGGTAGTCCTTGCAAACCTGCTCATGAAGTACAGTTGGACCCATTAAGTACAGTAGCGGCGTAGAATAGAAATTGCTAATTAATTTCCAATTTAGCAATAAACAATGTTGCATAGGTGATGGTCATGAAATAATGGTCAAATAATTAACAGTTTTGAATTACAATCGCGTTCAAAAATACCAGTTTTTCTTATTTGGCTTTTATTGTATCAAAGGACAACAATGCGATGGACTAAAACTGTTATTCTTCCCTTGGTAAATTTTGTTCTTGAATTTGTGTGTAGCTTTAGACGAGATTCTGGAACAGATTCACTAATCAAATGATTTGTTGCTAACTAATTTGATGGATTTCCATGGGTCTTCTCTTTCAACGAGTGCTTACACCCTTTGTTATTCTTTTTCAGGACCAATTTGCAATGGCGAGTGTTGTGATAGTGACACAGAGTTATACCTCACCAGGCAAGGGCAGAAAGATTTATCAGAGATATTAAGCCACAACTCAAAGTCCTTATTGGGTCCTATCAGTCGGGCGGCGGGCGTGTTAAAATGTAAGTACTTTCCCCTTATTTTCGTTTTTTTTTTTAAAGATTATCAAAGATCAAAATCACTGACTTTATGACAACTATATTAACGTCCCATTAAGCGGTACTCACTCTTTTATAAAAAACAGGAATATGTTAACAATCGCCATAAATACCCACGCCTGCATTGAACCTACCTCTCTGAAATCTACGGTATTGTAGACAAAAAATACAGACAGTAATAAAATGAACATAAATTAACATTATAATCAGTAATCTGGTATTTATGTGTGTAATCTCCGCGATAAAATATAAATCTGTTCTGGCTCAGCTTAATTATTTTATATTGCACCACAAAACAGGCCATCATTAAAATTCTAAATCGCTGAAATTATTTTGTGAAGGTAAATTGCCACAACTGTTGGGTCTGTTTGGTGTTTTTCGTGTTATTTTGAACAAATACAGGGTGTCCCAAATAAAGTTGGGGTTTATGGAAACGGTGAGAGATACAAAGTGGCTCCAGTTAGAAAAAATATGCGCTTGTTGGTGCCCGTTCAGAAAACGTTCTAAAATTTAAAATGTGCACATTGATTGTCAAACTATAAGCCAAAAACTGAAAACTGTGATTTTCGAAAATCATAAATTATCGGAATACCGGTCGAGTAAATTCTACGAAATTTGGCAGTTCTGCATTGTCGACAACTGTCAATCGAACGGCGTTCTCAGATTTTCCCAATCGTAGATTTCGAAAAATTATATCCAACTTTGTTACTCCTTATGGCCGCCATATTGAATTGCGGCGACGTCAAATAGACCATCAAAAATGCTTCTTAATCATATACCTTAAAGGTGTCCTTGGACCCGCCAAAGTACAAAAATAAACAAAAAACATAGTTTCACCTTAATAGGCTTAGAAACAAGTGCTACGTTTTATAATCAAAAATCACCACTGGACTTTAGTGTTGCTATGGATACTCGTTTGAGAAGAAAACTGGAACACGCAAGATTAAAGAAAATGTTGAAAAAGATGTTGTTGAAACCCCTGGAAAATGAAAACTAATATTGATATAGCTAGATCAACTGCTCATCGGATCCTGCAGAAAAATAAGTTTAACCGTACCGAGAACATATTAGCCGGAATCTTAGAGATGGTAAGACTGGGAGACGACCCCATTTTTGCAATTGGTTTTTGAGAAAATCTAGAGCAGATCCTCAATTTCCTCTTAGAGTTTCATTGCCTGCCGAAACACATTTCCCAAATTGTGGAATATTTAACAGGAAAAACAACGTATATTGGGATGACGAAAATCCACGAATGAACAGGAAATTGAGACATCAAGTCAAGTGGGGCTTTAATGTATGGCTTGGAAGTCTTAATAGACACACGATATTCGTAATTTTTAGCGGGACACTTACTGTGGAAAGATATTTAGAGGGTCTGCAGCAGAATGTCGCACAAATAATTGAAGATTACCCTCTGGCTAGTGTAGTTAACACGTGGTTTCAGCAAAATGGGGCCCGACCACATAACTCATTAGTCGTTACGTAATATGTAAATGATACGTATGAAAATAATTGGATTGGAAATCGAGGGCTTGTCAATTGGCCTGCACGCTCCCCAGACTCGACCCCTCTCGATTTTTTTGTTTGGGGACATGTAAAAGATTAGGTTTACTGCAGATCCTACGATACAGTGGCAGAATTGGAGGCTGCAGTTATGCGAACCATTCAAGAAATGTCTCTAGATATCGCAAAAGCCGCTTGTATATTCGTTGCTGGGCGCTGTAGAGTTTGTGTTAACCATAACGAAGAAATGTTTGAACATTTTTTTGTAGTTGTTAGGATTGGTAATTTTTTCTCACAGTAAGAGTAACTATTCCCTCATCGTGTTCCTTGGTTAATTTTGGTAAAATTTATGGAGTTATAATTGCCTTAATATTAAAAAACATATTAAATTTTTATTGCCTCATTAACCAGAAAACGTGGTACATTAGCTCTCTTTGAATAGTATAAAACGTAGCACTTGTTTTTAAGGTGAAATGATGTTTTTTGCTTATTTTACTACTTTGGTAAGTTCAAGGGCACCTTTATGATACATAGTTAAAAAGCTTTTTTGTTTATTCGACGCCACCACACTCCAATATGGCGGCAATAAGAAATAACAAAGTTGTATATAATATCTCGAAATCTAGAAGGCTCGGAAAAATCTGAGAACGCCATTCGATTGACAGTTGTCGATAATGCAGAACTGCCAAATTTAGTAGAAATTACCCAAACGGTGTATTCATAATTTATGATTTCCCAAAATCATAGTTTTCAGTTTTTGGCTCAGATTTCGACAACCTCTGTACATATTTTTAATTTTGGAACATTTTCTGAACGGACACAAACAAGCGCATCTTAATTTTTTTCATTTGAGCCGCCTTGTACCTCTTACCAGTTCCGCAATCCCCTTGGAACTCACTTTATTTGCGAGACTCTGTATATAGGTTTTGCATGAATTAACTCACCTAGTGATTAACCATTAATTAACGGAAATTACAATTAGGAAGTTGATTTAATTAATCACCAATTGGAGACTAATGACTTTATTACTGAGAGAGGTAAATCTGACTAATGAAGCGAGCAGTTCTCCAATCTTCAAGGTAGAATGTGTGCGCTGGAGCGTGAATATCTTCGCAAACCTCGCGTTTCCTCAAATTGATACTCCTTTCCGACCACGATAAAACTCCGTAACTTCGACCAGTTAACAACGACCAGAGCGAATTTCTCCATAATTTAAAAGCCATTTGGGCTAATTAGTGAGATTTCTCGAAATAAAAAAATAAAAAAATCGCAATTACATCATTCGCACTGTATAAGCGAATCTGCATGGCGAACAAGACGTGCGCCACATGATTTAATCTCCAAACAAAGAAACCATTTAAAGGAAAAATGCTGATTTATTAAATTGTATGCTCAAATGTAGGTCCTTAGGTCTTAACGATGTCGAAATTGTGTTATTAAATCTTAAAGCTCAGCACGAACAAATGGTGCTGCTTGAAATGATGATGAAAGCTCCGTCAGTGTTTATATGCCCAGATTATGTTTTGTGCTTGTTATTGTGTTGAGACATCCGTGCATGTTTAATACCCTGAATTTCAGGCATTCTGCCATAGAAAAAAAACTGTGCCCTATCGCTCGTTTCGAAGCAACCTTTCAGCGCATCTTGAGATATCATGTGGCATGCGGCCAATGTGATGATATAACTCACGGGGACGAAAGTATGTACCAACTTGGCAATGGAATTCATTTACTTCAATCGAAACAGAGACAAGCGTAAACCAGTTAACAATAAAGACATTAATTCTTCACTATCCTTCTAGCGGTCTAGAAAGCATTCTTTTCGCTTGCTCAAGTACCCGTGTAACCGCGTATTCGCCTTGTCTAGCTTATTTATCTTGCGTTACACCAGTGTAACAGCAGGTGATAAATGAACAAGGAAATTACAGAAATAAAGTGTCCGTTGCCGGATCTAAGAAAGGGGGCTACGGCCACCCTTGCTAATGACTTTACACCCCTAGACGCTGCATTGTGTTGGTCGGGGGTTAATCGAAGGCAAGTTTGGGTTCAAGTGTAATGTAGTGGTTAATTTTGTGGGCCAGTGAATATCAAACTTGTTTTTAGTGGGAAACAAATGGCTGAAAATAAAATTAACTTTTCAAAATAGAGTCTTAAGATTAATGTTTAACGGAACTCAACGGGGAAGCGTTAGCATCGACGTCCCAAAATTGCGCTCACTATTTGCTTGAGTTCATCATCACTGCACATGCAACAGTGATGAATCCATCGGGAAGTGCTTTCGTTGCCGGTTTATCAGAAGTTTCTGGATTGAGTTTAATGATGTGATTCCTTTCTCCATGGAGGGGCTGACCCCAGGAAAATCGAGGGGAGAGATGCAGTGTCGTGCTTCACGGAGGAATTTCACAGGTGGGACAGCTGGACCAAGTGTGATGCCTCGGAGTAGATTTGATCGGTTTCCGAGTGCGCTGCAAGTCGCCTTCCGTCCACTGACTGATTCCAAAAATTGCCGATGGAGACGAAGTAGCTGAGTGACGTCACACGTAAACCTAACAAAAGTAACCCTCCGAATTGCGCCGTTGCCACGTTGACTTAGATCTAACAAGACGTAGGTCACAATAATTATACACCAGGCTCGTAAACACTTTTTCGTGTAAATTTAACTCTAGACAGCTATAAGTAGAGTTTATTAGGACTAAGTTAAAAAGCAATTATTTAAATTCCACAAAACTATGGATAAATACGAGCAAGTGTAACAAACCAGCAACGACGCACTAATCGGGACAAATGGTACTAGCTAAATATCTGCTGTCACACATAAACATAGCAAAAGTAACCCTCCACCACGATTGACGCGGTTGCCACATTGACTTGGTTCCCATAAGACATAAATCTTAACAAGTAGCCCACCGTTTCCTTACGTAACAAGAAGGCAATTTTTTCATGTTCGGTTTAGTGGGTTGTGAATATTCACTTGCGATAGTGATGCGGTCTTTAATCGGAATAAATAGCCGGCATTATTTCAGTACATTTACACTTTTATTTAACACATCGCTCGATAAGTCCCCTATTTGACACACATATATACGGGGTGTTTCATGAATGTATCGACAAACTTTCGTGGGATGTAGAGCTCATAAAAACAGGCATTTCTAATAAATAAAGTTAGGTCCGAAATCGCTTCGTTTCCAAGATACAGGGTGTTTAATTTTTCATTTTTTAAATATTTCAAAAACAGTTTGGGATGCGGACATAAAATTCAGCACACGTTATGGCGGGACAAATGTGCCCATTCCTGAGTAGGCAGAATATTTCCATTTACACCAGTGGCATCTGTGTGGTTATTCCATGGGGTGTTTTTGATGAAAACAATTCTACGCCCTTGACTTTTTTTTAATACGAAAAGGTTCTTATAAAATTTCACTGATTCTTAATAAAAAAGGTTTCTTAGTGTTTTGTTGCTTAAGTAGCCGTTTTCGAGACAAAAAAAACTATTCTTTCATGTGCCTACCAAAAAACCGATAGAGATTTCCAAGCGCGATTTTTTAGAATTATTTAGGAGAAATTTATTTTATTTTAGTAGAGGTGGAGGACATAAATGCAAACAATTTTATGACTGCGTTTACGCACGCCGAACCAAAAACAATAACGCATCGACGTTTGAGGGCACTATTGGGGGATGTTCAAGCGAGATAAAAAAGATTTCTTGCGTCGATCTGTGACAACAGATGAAACGTGCATTCACGAACCCACACCCGAATCAAAAAGATCCTTCAGACGCGTGAACAACAGTCGGTGAAAGTCATCCAAAGCGACCAAACACTCAAAAGGCAGCGGGCAAGGTCATGGCATCCGTATTTTGGGGCACACATAATATATTATTCAGCGACGATCGTCAGAAGAATAAAACTGTCAATGGCGAATATTATATGGGATCACTGAATCGATTGAGTGTAGAAATTACGAAAAAACGGACTCACGTGTAAAAGAAAAAAAACCACCAAGTGTCAAAAGTCGATGAAAACGATCGTTAAATCGAATGAATTGCGTTTTGAATTGCTTCCTCACCCACCGCACTCTCCAGATCTGGCCTCCAGCGACTACTGGCTTTTTGCAGATATCGAAAAGATGCTCCGGGGAAAGAAATTCGTCTCAAATTAATAAAAGCGATTGCCGTAACTGAGGGCTATTTTGAGAGCAAAGACAAATGGCCCTACAAAAAAGGCATTGAAAAGTCATAGGACCGTTAGAATGAATATATCACTCTTGAGGGAGAGTGCATGAGGTCGGATTTCTGAAGAAAAAAAATATGTTTTTCTTAGTCAGATCGTAGTCTTATCGAGTGATGCGTTGGGTATTAGCTCTATTAAGATATTTGTGGAAGAGGTATTTAATTACTTTCAAAACTACCTGATGCCATCCAAAGAAAGTTAGTAAACAAAACGACTGCTATTACTTTGGCTGGGACTCGAAAATAGACCTCTCACACCGCCATCAAAGCGTCTAAATTTGTTCGCAAAGCAAGTACGCCAGTGGGCTCTCATCGGTGAGTTTTAATTTGATCATCACCTCCTATAAATACGACATCTGTCTCAATATCTGAGACCTTGATAAAGCCCGAAAGGCACGAAAAATATGCGGTCATCGACATTTCATTTAGTTAAGCACGACTCGAGTTCCAGATGCCAAAATAATCTGGCACAAGGCCCGCGATTTTCCTTTAACTGCCGCTGTTTTCGGTGTCACCATCAGTGAGATGTTGGACAGGTCGTTATTTTTATGGAGGACTTCGAGTAATAAAAACTTAATTTTCTCTTTCAATTGTGTGTTGTAAGAGACATATGTCTCTATCTAATTCCCCTCGTCCTTAAAAGCTCTTTGTAATCCATCCAGCTGTCGAGCCATAAGAGCGAGATTACGCCTGTATGGTGTTCCATTTTTAACCGCAGCTTCAGGTCGGACTATTTTCTGGTACATAATCTCACTGTCTATTACCATCGATGGCCTTACAGAGACAGGGGCCTCGCTTCAGAGGCTTAATCATGTGGATCTCGGTGACCACAAAAATAATTCAACAATATTCTTCGGCCTATTGAAAAGCGACGTTTTATTTTCACACGAAGTTGCTCGAAGCAAAAGCTTTTCAAACACGATTCAGGAGAGCATGATATGTAAGGAGGGATCTGAATTGACCATGATAAATTGCATGTATCCCCCTAAATAATGTGGCCAGCTGACTCAATGAAGTAAAAGAGCTGCGCCGTTGAAGCTGCCTGGCCGCAGAATATAATTTATGTTGGCCTATTTCTGCCTTAAAACGTTTCTTGGGGGAATCCAAGATGGATGTTGTAATAAATGTAGTCGACCTATGATAAGGTATATCGGAATGGCTTGGGGAAATAGAAAATATTTGAATTCCGAATCCCTTCTTTCGGATTGTGGCAGTCGAATTAATCGAGAATCGTGCTTAAAACCGGCTATCTGGAAATTTTCTAGTGGTACTTGATCGCTCGAGTACTTCCCCTTAAAACTTATTTGATCTGATGTTCGATATGTGCAATTTGATTAGAGCTCGACTTCGTTTCAAGTGAAAATGCGCGATTTTTTTATTGTCTTCCAGAAAACTCCTCTCTACTTGCTACTCCATTATTTTTCCTTTTTCAGTTGCTACCAATATCTTCTCCCTTAGCAAGCTAAAACATACAGGGTGTCCGGTTTTTTTCTAACAAAATTTTTATTCTACGCATAAAGGTAATATCAGTTTGCTATACAGGGCGTAACTTACGTGATATCGTTAATTTTAAGGCGATTTTCCTTGTAATATTTTATGAAAAGATGTGCATATAAACATGTGTCCTAACTTGCATCATTTTCGAGATACTGGGTGTCAAAGTTTCATTAAAAAAATCGAGTTTTCATTAATTATTCAAAAAGCTTTGCGCCGATTTAAATCAAACTTGGCATGTTTGTTAGCATTAATAAGGGGCTACTTTTGATGTTAATGCACTGTAAACAATAATTCCAGTGGCGTCGAAAAAAGTTACCTGATTGATATTTATGGTGTGATGATTGTAGGCCACCGCTTTTTCTGAATTTAATATTTGTATCAGACTAAACAATTAAACATACAACTTTCTTGTCCTTTGCTTTTTTTTATAACTGGCGTAATTTCTGGTATTTTAAGATGAAAACAAGTTTGAATAATTAATAAAAACTAGATTTCTTAATAAAACTTTGACACCCACTATCACAAAAATGATGTAAGTTAGGACACGTTTTTGTATGAACATTTTTTCATAAAATATAACAAGGAATCGCACCTTAAATTTAATGACATCACTTCAGTTACATCCTGTATAAACTACATATATTTGAGAAATGGTTTGTGAAGGAAATACAGGGTGTTGAAGTTTTCGAAACGTTTAGCTTAAATTTTGAGCACAAGCTAATTTTTTATGTTTATATGATTAGATGATACTAGATCGTAGTGGAAATCCACAGAGTGATATTTTTTTGGGTTACGATGCATTTTATCGTCCAAAACTTTTTTGTAGTGCTGTAGGAGGCAGCGACTGAAAATTTGGCCCAGAGCGCCGGACCCGCCGAGGCCGGTCCTGGACGCCCCGATATCTCACAATATGATTCCTCAGGTGTTTGCAAGAAGAAAAGGTTATATGAGCATAAGTCCCGCGATAATCATTTTATTGCCGTAAAACAGGATGCCAAAGCTGTCGTTTTTCTGTAAATTTCGACTCTCCGGCTCCCGCAGTTTACGAGTTTTTAAATTCAAATTTTGCATTAATAACTTCCACGATCTTTATTCAACTTTATACATCTGACGAATGTCATTGACCATAAAAATTGGCAATAGTCACCTCTTTAAGCAAAATTTATGACAAGATGCTCTATTTTTGGAAGGTTTTGCAAACAGCGAGTTAGCCGACTTGTGAATATTTATTTTGGGATTTCCTTCGCTTCGTGTCCCCTTTTCATAATGTGTCATATTTAAAATAATGCAACCTACAAAATAACTATTCTATTGTTAGATTTTATCTCCCAGGTTAACACACTCACCGTGTGAGGTACGAATATTGGAGAAAGCCTCGTGTTTCTAGGAATTAGAGGTGGCAAATCTTTTTACGGACATTAAATCTTTAATAAGATTAAGCATTAAATGACGTGACGTCATTATGCAAATCAGATGTTATAGGTATCAATTTGTAGTCCTCAGGGTTCTCAACACTTGGTGTTGCGTCGGATGTAGTGATATTAAGGACTTAATAACAATCAGCCGGATGTCTGTATGGCAGATGAGTTTATTTACTTCCAGTCCCACTCTTAATAAGTAGGTACCTAGAGATATAAATAGGATATGACCCATTTTCTTTGAAGTGAGTCACAACAATAATAGCTACACAAACTAAGAAAACTTCTCAAAAATTCATTGAATTTTTTTCAATAGCCCCTATAACCTCAAATCATCCCATACAGGGTAATATTTAAATACGTGCCCAAACTTCTAAGAGTAATTTTTTGAATGATTCTAACACGAATCGCTTATATAAGCATATGTTCAGTAACGCTTCGTTTTCAAGATACAGGGTGCAGAACTTAAAAAAAAATTATTATTTTGGAAAAATGTTTATAGCCGATTTTGTTGAAATTCGGCAGTATTACTTATGGTTAATTGATATTTACGTGTCACTGACTTTTTTATAGCTTTTATATTTTCGCATTAAGCTCAGTTATGGTCACCGAGGTCACCGGCTTAGAACCGTTTAATTTTTTTCCTCTGGGCGCATTTAAAGTGATCAACATCGAAGAAAAATGAATCCGATGGGTACGGGATTCATGTAATCAGACAAGATATACGCCGGGAATATTTCAACGTGTTCGGCAATCGATGTTAAGACGAGCTAATACTTGCATTGAAGTTAAAGGACAATTTTAGCAACTATTGCAAAATTCGTGTTACATATTGTTAAATATTTTTTGCTAAAAAATGCGTACCATTTGTTTAAGTATAGTTTTATTGAAGCTTTTTTCTTGTTTGATTTTTCGTGAACTTCCGGCGTTGCCCCTCTGCGCGTCACTAGAAAAATGAGACCACTAAAAATACATTCCTCAGTACTACATTAAAAACTGTCACCAAACTTGAGCGTCATATTAGTTTGCCTTTGTTTGTTATTGGGGAATTTTTTTAATATCTAACGACTTAAAAAAAATGTGACACCCTGTATCTTGAACAGGAAGCTTTACCGCTTATACAAACTTTTTGTCTTAAAGCCATTCAAAGAATCACCCCTTGAAATGTGGCCACTTACTTAAATAACACCCTGTATATTATAATTTCGCAGACATGTTATTGGAACACGTGTCTAATTTATCTTCATAAAAGGAATATTCCGTATTAAGAATTCATGAAAGAATATGTTTCACACACGACACGAACAGCTTCTATTCAAGAAAGCATATTCGAAATGATTCATAAAGTGAGTGTTGTCTTGTTAAGGCAAGGAGAGTGGTGAATTTAGCATTACTATGAGATACCTGACTTTCTCCAGGTTCATAAACGAATAATCAGGAACATAGTTCAGTTGAGAGTTTTCATTCCTTTCAATAAGCTTTTTGTTTGTTTAATTACTGCCCAGTAAATATTTAATATACTTTCATTAAACATGCCCAATTTCCCTATAGACGCCTGTATGTTTTAAATTATATAGGAAAATATGCAAAAGTTTCATTAATTGATTTTCGCTCTGGGCTGTGACCGGCGGTCATTCAGGCGAGAATTCGTAGTTTTTTTATAGTTAAAACCGACACTCGACCCGGACAGGACCCTATAAGGAGATTGAAATTAATATACAGGGTGGACCGTGTTTAAACTTAATTTTTTGCTCGCTTTAAAGCAGAAAACGGTACTAAAATTATAGAAGCAGAAAATAAGATTATTGGTAAATATACAGAGTCGATCAATAAAGTGCGTCAATCCTAGATTTGTAAAAATCAGGTTTTATCTAGTCGAGGGTGCGCAATTCGTGCGAGGCCTTAATTTTCCATAATGGTAGCTTCACAAGACCATGTAAATTAACGGCAATTCGAAAACAGCTAATTTTAACGCAATAAATATATCATGCGTTAGATGATTTAAAATTCTGTCTTGCTGCATAAGAAAAGCCAAAGCTGGCGATGGTTCCAGAAAGCCGAAACGTCGCATTTAAATTTTCACTTCACGGGTTGGTCTCCATGTGCTCCGCTTCAAAAGGTTGTTTAATTAAGGTTCTTGCAGATTTCAACTAAAGCATTTTCTAAAGGATTTTTATTTGACGGTTTTTTGAAACTGCGTTTTTTGCTAGTCTCAAGCTTATTCAAAACCCTGAGCAGCTGGGGTCGTTTTAATCGTCACGTTGATTACGCAATTGCCAAGAATTTTCGAAATCTTGCAACTCTCATAAAGAGCGATCGTTGAGGTAACCAAGCACGCGTTAAAATGTCCGTCAGTTTCCTAGACCCCGATGCATGTAAAATGGACAATCGCGGACCTTCTGTATATCAATACTGCGACCTCGTCTAAAGAGAGAGAAGCACGGATAAAATAAGTAATTATTTTTTGTGTTGAGATCGTGAAAAAACCCCTGCGGGGAAACCCCCGTGTGCGGGAACAATTCGCGATGCGAGAGTAAAGTATCCCTAAATAAATAAAAAAAAAAAAGGAAACAATAAGATATGAAATTAAAGTAGTGGAATACTTTTGCAAATTTCAGACCGCACGGTTGGATGTCTGCCAAGAGTTTTAAAAGTAAGCGGATGTAAATGTATGAGAGAGGGGCATGTTTATAGAAATTGAGTTTGCATAACACAATAGTAATTTTCTCCAAAGTTACAAGCAGTTTCATAACGATTCGCATTAGTATTTGATATATGAAAATCTCAATCCGCAGGGCACCTAAATCACAAGTTCAATTTGTTTTGTGTCTGAAGGAAGCGTTTAACGTAGGCTCAAATCACATGCACCTGCGAGCCGTATTAATCGTTAATAAATAGCTTTTATTATTGATTTTGTTTACTGAGTGAAACACCCCGATAAGCACGTAATAAATCCGTAAGCCAAGAGTAAACCATTAGGCATAATTAAAAGCTTTTCCTGAAGGAAGTGCATGCTCTCATCGGCATGTGACAACCATAAACCCTATTTGTGTCTCACTTAAAACAAACACTTTCGAACGTATTCTAAATTTAAAATTGGCTTTCCGCACCTATTTATTGGCAATTTAGGGAAGTCCTGTGTTTATATTACGCATAACTCAACGCAAGGCCAAACAGTTCGGCTAGATCATAATTAAACCTCGGGAGTAGGTGCGAGCGTAGGGCGTTGATTAAGCCATTTGCTATTTACCACCCAGCATAAGACCGACAACAGATTAACAAATGAATCGATCCCAGACATGCCTTAGATATTTCGACGCCCACTTGAGGTTTTTTAATGACCACCCTTTGTTTATGGATCAATTTATCGGTATCTGACCTCGAGCAACCTTGACAAGACATTAACATGCGGAAAGGCTCACCAATATTAATTTATTCCCCGCTTGTGGACACTCAATAATAAATCGTTGGTCAAGCCGACGTCCTAGGCCATGCCAAGTGTTGAAAGTGTTAACTATACAGGGTTGTTCGCCCAATCCCTTCATTAAAAGTTTACTGAAATCTAAAAGTGATGTGAATTTGAAATTTTTTAGTAAAATCAACTGTGCTATTTTTGTTTATATTTTCGACTTCCAGTCACTTCCGGTTTAACCGGGAGTAGCCTTCGACTTGCTTATTTCAAGTGGAAGCTCTGGTATATTATTTTATTTTTAGCTTTTTCATAATATTTCAGACACGTTTTTTGTATAATGTTCAATGTTCAGGCCTTATCGTTTTTGAGATATTCGACTTCGAATTAAAAACGTGCCTCTGTAATGATCAATTTTAAAGTCGCGTGTTTCCGCAGGTATCAGATACATAATCTTCCTATTTCGCAGAATGCCAATACGTAGTTTTAGTATTACACAGGGTGTCCCAAATTAAGCTCCCAACATTCATATTTTTGAAGCTGCAAATGTCATTTTTTTAAAATGAAACATTTTATAATCTTAAGCAGCATCAAGTAAAGGATGTAATTCTCTATTAAACTGTACCAGGACAACTTATACGTATTAAAAACCACTTTCGAAATAATTATATTTTATTATGTGAAACTAGTAGCAATGTAGTGAGTGGTATATGTTCATTCTGACAAATTTTTTAATAATAAATTTTTTTTAAATATCTGTGATCATGATAGGGCGACGCATCATTTATTTTTCCACGATCAACTGCGTGAAGAGTGAAATTTTATCACAATGAAAATGAACTAGTTTCACATAAGACTTCAGCATTGAGAAAATGGTTTGGATAGGTGACGCTGATTCAGTTCCGTAGAGAATTACATTCTCCACTCGATACGGCTTGAAGTCGCAGGGTGCCCCATCTGAAAAAATTAACTTCGGCGACTTGAAAAATGTGAAAGTTTGAATTTTGGACACCCTGTGCAATACTAAGCCATATAAATAGCAAAGGTGTAAATTTAAGGCTCGGTATTGACATTTTGGAAAATATGAGTATTACGTCTTAATAACTGTGGAGATATGTAATTTTAGAATTTGTCATTAGGGAGGCATGTTTTGAATTCAAGGTGAAACATCTCAAAAATGGTAAAGGTTAGATAAAGGAGATTATACGGAAAATGTGCCTGAAATATACCGCAGAATCTAAAAAAAGATATGCTGGGGGTCCCATTTAAAATAAGCAAGTTGACAGGCATTCCCGGTGAAACCGGAAGTGACAAGAAGTTGCAAATATTAAATGTAAAGTACACGTCGAAGTTAACTTAACTTCAAGTTTTCAAATTCGTATCACCTTTAGATCCTAGTAAACTTTTAATGAACGGGTTGGGCGAATGATCCTGTATAGGGTGAATTAAAACCATGGGATGAAACTTGTAGGAATTGTTCAGTGCAGCAACAGAAGACATCTCCCTAAGGCGCTACGACGTTACGGTGCTTTAAGGCTTGTGTGCAAAAATGTTTTTACCGGGTTTTAGCATGTTTCATTTCAATTTATTTGTGCAAAATAACACTAGAATAATTATTCAAAATGTCCCAGAAGCTCATTGCACCTGCTTAAGGCATGTAGGTGGTTTTCGCAGACTTGACTAAAAATTTCGTAATCGTTTTGAACGACTTAAAATACTGCAGTGATTCCTGCAACCAGGTCTTGCTCCGTTTCATAAATCGGAGACCTTACATGGCCCTACGAAAATAAATCTAAAGGTGTTAGATCGGGTGATTTAGGAAGCCACGGAATTGGACAACCCCTGCCGATCTAATTTCCGAACTTACGATCCAAATACCGGCAGGCTTAAACGGAAAAGTGGACAGGCGCACCATCATGCTGCAGCCACATTTACTGTCGAATGTTTAATGGGTCGTTTTCAGGAAGTTCCGTGGATAGGTTAAACAACTGGGCAGCGGGTACGGCCCAACCAATTGGTTATCAACAACGTTGGCCCACACGTTAACAAACCAACGTTGATGATGACTTCCGGCTAATATCGCGGGTCGATTTTCTTCTATCCAAATTTGGCCATTCTTATTGTTAAATATACCATCTCGGGTAGAAACGGGCTTCATCCTTCCATAAAGAAAAACGCAAAAATGTTTTGTTGCCAAACGATCTGGTGAAGCAGCCACTGACAAAACTGAACTTTTGGCTGGAGTCGAACTTCGGAAGTTCAAGTGCGACATTTTGGACAACTTCTGTGGTGTTATTTTATGCGAATTAAAATAAAACGTACTAAAACACGATAAATCACATGACTATTTTGAAGCGTCATGGGGTCGTAGCGCTTTAGGGGGACATTTCCGGGTTCCTATACTCAGATGTCTTCTATTATTGCCCTGAACAGTCCCTAGAAGTTTAGCCGCACAGTTCTGAAATACCCTGTATAGGTAGTACCCGAGCTAATGGCGTAGTTTACAATACGTCTAGGAACTACAGGGCAATGTCAGTAATTTATGGCAAATTCACTTACTTATCTCGCAGGTAGATCTAAGTCTATAGGAACAATGAATGGAAATTCACGCCTGAAGTTACTCTTCTAATTTACAATAGAGATTAGTTAACTGTTGCAAGATGGTATCTTCAACTAGGAAGTAATTTTCCTTTGTGGACGACCTTTCGTTTGGCAATAATCAACCAATTCGAACTACAAGCAGTAAATAATTATTATTGAGCCGAGTATGATGGAATGTCTGATAGGAGGGAGTGTTTTCGTAACACCAGATTTGAATATGTAAATTAGGTCCGGCTCATGAAGAAAATCGCTCCTTGTGTGGCCTTATCGAGTGGATCAAGATTAAAATTATTATGTATTACATACATCTGCCGGATCGGATCGGCAACAACCTATTGGCAAATCCACCATGCCAGATTCCAAAGTAGGTCTCGTTATTATGAATGCAATTTACAACACTTGTGAAAAGTGGCATGCTTATATTGGAAAATTTTCTACTTGATTTGCGGCTGTGAGACATTTGGAAATCCAGAAGATAATAAGATATAAAACGTTATGTTTTTGATGAGGTCAGTGGCGCCGCGTACCGCCCATCATGGGAGAGTTTGTCTACTTTCTCTACACACTAGGTTGTTTTCAAACTTTTGCCGAAGATGCATGATGTCTCAGTTCGAGGTCAGTGGCGCCGATAACGAAATTCGTTTTATGACGATGTTGTAAAACGCACAGCGTAAAGAAAATAACATTAAAATCTTTTTAGTAGATAAAAGCAACACTACATGACACAATGGACTGGATTACCGATTCAAACACGTAAATTAAGATGTTGATCCCTATTCAGGGTCGTCTGAGGTCGCTTTGTTATGCCAGGGGGCTTCAGTGGTGGAGAGCATGCACAACGCTAAAATTTTCTGAGGTTTGTGAAAAGTGCTGTTACATGATTCGTAACGATAGTTGCGCTAACCTTCAACTAATCACGCGTTCTTGATGCCTGCACGTGTAACTCCTGGAACGCATTTTCAAGTGAAACACTTGAAAGATGAGCTTTTTCGCTCATCCCAATTTGTGTTTCCAGAGGTGACCAGCATCGGTTTCTCAAAATTATTTCAATTTCGCGAATCTCTGAACGTGTTTTCTGCACACGTTCATTGCAAAACGCGAAAAAATATTGTTTCGTGGCTTAAAGGTCGTTCAATGGCATTCAATGCTATAGATGAATTGCTACGACTCATGCCGAAAAACCCATTTATATTTATTCATGTTCCTTATATTCCATAATTACCGCGGACGATCAGCTATAAAACGTTTCAAAATACGAGGATAGTCTCAGAAGTACCCGACTTAAAACTTAAAGAAAAAAAAGTTTGGAAAATCTCACGTTATTTCTCAATATAGTCCTCTTTGAGATTGACACACTTTCCCGGCTACATCCTACACCATATTTATACTAAGAAGCTTCGAATGTTTGAAAATTTCAAAAAATAATCTAAGGGGGTTAAATCTGGCGAATAGGGGGTTGAGAAAAAGTTCGACATCAAGTCGATCGATTCGAGTCATCGCGGTGTGTGGACTGATGCGTTGTCTTGATTTGCTCAGTGTCTTAGTTAAATGAGCATCAGCTCAAGAAAACAAATTCTGTACTCCCCCCCCTTTTTTTTGTTTACGCATCGACCTGATCTACTTAAATCCCTGGATTTTTTTTTTTAAATCGAGCTCATAAATGTCTGTAAATTACTTAAAGACATTTGTAATCTAATTAGAGCTGATACCACTGCGAACGGTTTCATCGACTTTTACACTACATGCATATTATAAACAACGAGGATCTTACATCAACAACCTACATAACGGCCTTATCTGCATGATTTATTAAAAACTTAATAACGCGTATTTCTTTCATCGTAACTACCATAATAACATTCCAAGTAGGTGGGACATTTAAAGACTGGAAATGTCCCGACAGTCGGCCATTTCGTTATACTGATGCATATTTAATTATCCCAGAACGCAAGGCCGTCATACGGAAGCCTTATCTGCCAGCGACATCTTTATAACACAATTTACTGAAAGATCTGGCATGACATTTAAATTAGACTTTATAAATGGTTCAATTAAATCTTATTCGACATCAAATAGCGGCTTTCCTTATTTGGATTCTCTACAGCTTTTAATTGCTGCGTGAACCCAATGTTTAAGACCTCTGAATAACATTTTTGCTTCACGCGGATGCTCATTTCCTAATGAGTCACTAAATGTGTCCAGCTACGGCCGTGTGGTGCGCGGCACTTGCCGTTCTGGCTGTAGCACGGTAACTAGGGCGTTACCGCATACGGTAATGAAAAGTCACTCCGTACGGCAATATGTTCTTGACGCAGGTCAAATTAGTTTTGGGTTTGAAGCAGTTAATGATTTCGTGAAGTCGATGTGGTTGTACAGGGTCGGTTCGTATGTTTAGATGGTGTCTACGACTTTGATTACATACAGCGTGACCCATTTGTTTTGGGGTTAGTCTGTAAAAAGTTTATTGATTGTGCGATTTAGTCCGGATTTTTTTTTAATTATAGCGCTTGATAAACTGCACATTTTGATCAAAAACGCCCTGATTGACGTAAAATTCAAAGGCCTACTATCACAGTTTCTAGGAGCAAAATTTTAATAAATGACATTAGTGATTTTTTTTAGAAAAAATTTATGCACACCACTGGATTAACCACCCGTCAAAACGGGCCTTCAAAAAATTTTATCGAATTGCATTTGCATTTAAAAACCGGGATTATTTCGTTTTTCTAAATTGCAGTTGTTATGAATAATCAAATGGACTGAACGTCATTAGTACTTATTATTTATTAATTTATTATTTTGATCCTAAAAATAATAAATTAATTTAGAACTAACATACACAAATTACATTTTAATGCCATGGAACTAACATAAACATTTTTCAAAACAAATAATCTACGAAAATTCAAAATTCACTGTGCTGAATGTATTCGCCGGTACTTTCAACACATTTTCTTTAATCGTCATCAGCAAAGTATTGTAAATAAACTCAGGATGTTCCTTTAATAAATCGATACTTATTGGGATCCTTTCTCTTAAATCCTCTAAAGTTTGACTTTTTTCTTTAAACACCTCATTATTTCGAACTTTTTTTCTTCGGTGTAACCCACTTTTCGGTGGAAATGAAGAAATTGTAACAGCCAAATAAACAATAATTTCTAATATCGTTCGGGCCATTTATTTATTTATGGCAAATTCGATTTGCAAAAAAATCTAATCCCGATTTTTAAATGCAGATATCGCAAAAAGACTAGACCAAATGTCGACAAGTTATATATTTTTGAAATCAGAAAAAAGGGTATTCAATTTTTATAAATATATAGTCAACGACGAAGTTACCGGCATTGCTCCCTTTTTTAACTTTGCAATATTCATCTGTTGGGATACGGAACATTTTCTGACGATTTCGAATACCACCTAAAAGTTTTGTATTTAAAGTTTTTATTTTTTTTTATCGGGAAAGTAAGAAACGGTGTCTAAATATACGGACCAAGTTTGCGCACGGTGGGCCAAATTGGAAGCGCATCGTTGGGATTTCGGAAACTATGAGAAATACGAGGCCGCCTAAATTGAGGCAAAATTGCCAATTTTCCTATATCATTTTTCTTTTTTCGTGACTTTATTTGAAAAATATTTCAAAACAAATGTTTAAATATCGTTACCACTTTTTTTTTTCAGTAAACTTATTACATATTATATAAAATTCAAAAATATAAAACATCTATCACGCGAGCGGAAGAAACTTCAGCGAAGACAAACCTATGCTAAAAACGATACGTGGCAGAGTGATAGATATATGCATTTTTTAAGGAGGTATTTTTATCAGATCTACTTCTTTTTGTGGTTGTTAGACATTATTAGCCTTAGAAGGGTAAAAGTAATAAAAGACATGATAAGAAATCCAGGTCCGTATTTAAAAAAATTAAGTTAATGATGGCGACTCAAACACGAAACGTTGGATTTGACATTTGGCAATCCCATCTTGCAGGTAAGACAGAGTGGTAATAACGAAGTTACATTTATTTTGAAATATCTCTTCAAATAAAGTCAGGAAAAAATACGACTGATACAGCGAAGTTTCAGTTCTTTCCTGGACATCTCTGGAAGTATTCGGAATTTTTCCGGATTCGAGGTGGCATTTTCTTGAGCATTAAATTATGCAACTTTGCTCCGATTTAAGCGACTTCGTACCCCTTCTAGTTTTCGAGATCCCAATGATAGGCCTCGAATTTGGATCACGCTGTGTAGGAAATACTGTTGTAATAGGATTAGAGTTTTGCATATTGGTTGATTGCATGACAACGTGCGTTAAACGTATCTTATTAATCAAGTTCCGAACGAACGAATGTGTAATGAGAGAACGTTCAACATCTTAATCAACCAAGAATACGAAAAGATATATTCGAATATATTTAACCAACATCTTCGGAGATTATTAGTGTTGTCAATATTATTAGGGCCGATGATGATATTCATCAGTTGCTAATGTAAACGAGTGAGGAAGCCTGTTGAATTCATTTCCAATTCAAAATTAAATCCAGTAGCCGACACTCCTTGTCTTGTTCTCTTCCATTCATGGAGATAATGGCTATTGCCTATCTATCGTGCGTGTTCACGACAAAATAAGAGATGTGTTATTTAAGATATCACACTATTCGACATGAGCTGCTAGTTTCCTTGTACGTTTTCATTATGACACTTCTCTGTGAACGTCCCTCTCTCACGTCTTGTCACATCTAATTTTAAGTCGATTTAATTATACAATTTTTTTTTCTAAATGCTGCAAAGCGTATTTTAAGGAGGAACTCCTAATCTTATTTACCTCCAACATTTATGCCCAGGAATAATGGAAATGCACGAGGTAAAGTGTTTATCTTAATCCGAGGAAGTATGAGCATGGACTAATTCAAAGTTGGCAAATCCCGAAACCCATACAACATAATATACGCGTACGAGCATTTGCCATGCTGTAGGGCTTAAAATAATGCTCCAATTTCCACCTCGGAAGGATCAGATTAGTCTTGCTTAAAATTTGTTCTAACGCTTAAGTCTGGGTTGTGTCCTGTATATGTTTATCTACCGCGCTAAAAACCTTCCTCAGATTTCATGGGAAATCTACACAGGGTGTCCATTTCAAAATGAACTGTCCGAAATATCTGTTGATTGAGAGGAAAATTTAAAATAATAAAAAAAGGTCTATTTAGATGTCTTGGAGAAAATTTAATACATTAGAGGGAATTGTATTAGTCACCCTTTCGCGCCCAACTACCCTTGTATTGATATTTCAAATAGGAGCTCCTAGGCACATCATTGCAACCGGAATTCAATTTGCCATGTAACTGTACTGGGAAAACCGAAAACGCTTAATGACGTCGGAAGTTGGAAGGAAAAATGTGTACTAGTACAGATAGTTTATTAAGATTAAATAATTCTCAATATGTGAACTATTATAATATAAACGAGGCAATAATAAAATCTGTTTCGATAATGACTCAACGAACGATTTCCAGAAAGTGGATTGGCAGAAGAGATGCATTAAAATGGCCAGTACGATCTCCAGATCTCAGTCCACTAGACTTTTTCCCTGGGACTATTTAACATGTAAAGTGTTTAGAACTCAACATGAAAGTATTTAAGAATTGAATTTTTTGGAATGTGGAAGTATTACTGGACAAGCTTTCGTCAATGTTCGTGAAGAATTCAAAAACAAACTTTATTATTGCCACGCTAAAAACGGCGTATTTGATTTCAATGAGCCACCTACACTTGCACACATTTTTTCCTTCTAACTTCCAACTCCATTAAACGATTTCAGTTTTCTGGATAGAGTTACGTAGTAATTTGAATTGCGCTTACAATGATGTTCCACTCGATTAGAAATATCAAAGCGAGAGTAGCTAAGGGTGAAGAAGTGACTGATAGAATTCGCCCTAATGTCAAATTAAACGTCCCCCTAGATATCTAAATACGTAGACTTTTTTAGTGTTTTAAATTCTCCTTTTAATCAAAAGATACCTCGGGTGGTTCGTTTTGAAATGAACATCCTGTAGTTTATTTTCCGTTCTGTAGGGAATGAACTTATTTGGAGTTGTGTGAATTGAAACACAAAATATGTTTTCAATAAGCGGTTGACAGTTTTCTTTGTGTGAGTTCTCAGTTTATATCATTGTTTTCTTTGTGAAACACCAACTCTCTACAGCTTGTTGTGGCAATTTACTACATGCATTGCCAAAGGACTGAATTGAGTGTCGTATATGTATGAAATTTGCAACTTAGTTTAGATCCTTTGTGCTTACGTGCGATCACCTACTTCTCTTTCTCTACGAAAATTTAACCATGAGGATATCTTATTTAACTAGAGACAGATATTAATAAGTTTACAAAATACTTAAGGTAGTTGTAAATATGCGAAACCGATAATATGTGACTCAACTTATTAGCTTTAGCCGGCGCATACAGGGCATTCCAAATTCGGCCCCCGCCACTAGGATCTCGGAGACTAGAGGAGATACGAACACGTTTAAGTGAGGCAAAAATGCGTAATTTATGACTTGGACAAATGCTGTTCTCAAGCTTTGAATTTTCCAAGCACTTTTCCAGATATATGAGAAAAAAATGAAAATTTCAGGTTTCGCTTTTATTTTTTTTTAATCATTATTTGAGAAACGAGCCCAAAACCGCGAGCACATTTTCAGTGCCTCTGTTTCTTAGCTACGCGATGAAGTTTTTAGATTTGCTAACCGACTCTCATCCTTCAGCTATCACCATCAACTCTGCTTTTTCTTATGGGCGCCACATTGGATTGTTGGACGGAAAAATGGTCGGATGGCAAATCTGAGAACGTCATCGTGTAGCTGAGTAAAACCGACAATGAAAATTTGTTTGAGATTTTGGACTTTCTTGACAAATAACGCCGAAAAAACAGAAACGAAACCTCCAATCTTTATTCTTTTTCAGATATTTTCGAAAGTACTCGAAAAATTTAAATTTTCAAACCGGCATTCAGTCAAACGTCGAATAGCGCAATTTTGCCCACGTTTAAACTTCATCGTATCTCCTCTAGTTTCCGAGATCCCGATGGTGCGGGTCGAATTCGAAATGCCCTGTATAAAGTAGGTGCGCACACATCATGCTCTACATATTCAAAAATATAGGCACATGCGGGTGTAGGCTGGAAAGACGGAAGGGAAAAATGGACCACTGGCAAGCAGGCATCTCAGTCTTTAGAGGAATTACCCATACCCAAATATGAGGGATGAGATCAAAATATCGACGGCAGCTTCGCCATGAATGTTTGCTGTGATTCAACCAGCCGGGAATGTTCAAAAATAGAAATGTTTCGTGTGTATGAATGAAAACGTTGGAAAGTTAGTTCAGGTTAATCAGCAAAAGTAATCGATATTCGTGCAGAACTGGAAGAAGGTCCGGAAGGAATGGGGAGGAACCCTTGTTCCATTTCTCCTTGAATGCTCGGTTGCTTTCGTGAACTTGCTTCAAACTTTTCCTTCGTTTGTATTCAACCGCACTAAACGTTTCCATTGTTGTAGATTCCTAAGAACATAGGGGACACCAAAACGACATGTGAACCTGTATCTAGCAGTTTTGGGACAAGATTTCACAGCCTAAGTGTTATGACATTTTCCGACAATTCCTCAGTATTTAATTAGGTACGTAGTTCTTACATGAAATTATACACGGTGGCTCATTTAAAACAGTCCACCTGAAATATCTTGAATTGCATTTTGGCTTTGGAAAATCCCGAGACACGTTAATTTTACTTTGGGGGTGACATTTTTAGATCATAAATTCGTAGATGTAGAATTAACACCCTAAACGGGATGGCCACCCTTTCAAGAATCTTAAATAGCCCGGGGGGTCAAGTGGCACATCAAATCAAACGTATTTCAATTCTCTTTACAAGTATGCTAAAAATTTTATGCTTCTCCTTTAAATCTTGTAAAGAACTGTTTTAAAACATCGGTGTGTTAAATCGAAAAAAATAAATTTTTAAATGATGTTTTGTTTAATTAAGTATTCAAATTGCGACACATTTACTACCATTTAATAATAAAGTCTTTGTTCAACCTTTTCACGAAGAGTTTGCAGTATTTTAGAAATTATTTCACCAGATGCTATCGCTTTTTGTTGGCGAAGATCTTCTAAAGAGGTAGATTTCGTTTTTTAAACAAAAGTTTTTAAATGACCCCATGAGAAAATGTCCAAGAGATGCTAAATCAGGCGATCTGGGAGGCCATTCAATCCCTTTTTTTCGACCTGATAACCTGACGGGTGAATCTTACCTCAATCGGCTTCAAGACTTCATCTACCGTCGCATTGTGGATATTCTTGAAAACGACGATTAAGATTCCAGAAAATGATATATTTTTTCACCAGGATGGCACTCCGCCACACTACGCAGTTCCTGGACATAAATTTTTGGATTGACACTTCCTCGAACACTGCATTCATAAAAGAAATTTCGTTGAATGATCCCCAAGATCGGCTTATTTAACACCACTAAACTTCTTTAGAAGATCTTCGCCACCGAATAGTGATAACATGTGGTGGAATAACTTCCAAAATGCTACAAAATGTTCGGGAAGAGGTTGAAAAAAGACGTTGTTATTGTATGCAAATAAATGGGTTGCAATTTTAACACTTTATTACATAAAATATTTTAAAATGTTTTTTTTTTCATTTATTTCACCGATGTTTTAACACGTTTTTTTCCCAATATTTAAAGGTGGAGCAAAAAAATTCAGCATGCTTATGGAGAGCATTAAAATACCTTTGATATGACGTGCTACTTGACCTCCCGTGCCATTTAAGATTCTTGAAGGGGTTGCCATTCCGTTCAGGTTAACTCTACACCTACGTATTTATGATCTAAAAATGTCCCCCTTAAAAGTAAAATTGACGTGTCTCGGGATTCTCCGAAACAAAAAATTCTATTCTAGTTATTTCAGGTGAATTGTTTTAAATGTGCCACCCTGTATTGTACTCTATTATGGTTTAACCATCCACGTGACCCATTTTCGACAACCAAAGAGACAATAATGGAGGAATATAGTGTTCGTTTGCTAATATAGTTTGCGACTCCTACGTATTTAGATTGGCGGTTTTGTATTGAGATCTGGTAGACTGCATACGAAATTGCTCAAATTGGAGCAAAGTTGCGTATTTTTGTGCCGGACAAAACCGTTTTACAAGTTAGAAAATCACTAAACTTTCTATTATCTTCGAATTCTTACAAGTCTCAGTAGTATAGGTCTTCAGAAGTCGCCTCAAAGTCGCGTCTAAGTTGCGTTCGAGCCACTAAACAGAGTGTTATTTAAGTACGTTGCCTAACTTCTAGAGGTGATTTTTTTGAGTAATTTTAAAACGAAAAGTTTGTATAAACCGGTTGGTCTGGTAATGCTTCGTTTTCAAGATACTGCGTGTAGAATTTAAAAAAAGAAATCGTTTTTTCGTGCAAAAATTTGTGCCCGATTTTGTTCAAATTAGGCAGAGTTATTTATGATTATTTTTGTTATGTATGCGCCACTGACTTCCTTAGAGCCTGTGTATTTTCGCATCAAGCTCAGTCATGATCACGCGGGTCACCGGATTTAAACCCGTTAGATATTTTTCTTTGGGGCCATGTAAAGTCGTTTATAGAACTTCGGTCAACACTGAAAAAGAATTAATCCAACGGATACGGGATTCATGTAGCCGGACAAAAGGTACACACCGGAAATATTTCAACGTGTTAAGCAGTCGATGTCAAAACGATCTAATGCTTACATTGAAGTTAAAGAAGGTCGTTTTGAGCAACCATTATGAGTTTCGTGTTACCTATTGTTAAATCTTTTTTTAGCAAAAGAATCAATTTGTTTAAGTGTAGTTTTAATAAACGCCTTGTATGCACGGCGGCCTTGAGTTCGGCAAATGAGACCAATTTTATTGGAATTGCAATTGCATGCTACGTCCGCTTTCGTTACGTCTCCTCGCATCTAAATTGCTTTTTTGTTAAGCCCCTTTATGTAGATTTTGAGAAATTGTTTGAAGGTAGATTTATTAACTTCTAATTAATGAATCGCACCAAAATTTACGAAAATCGAGGAGCTAAAATATTAAAGAATACTCAGCTTGCGTGTCGCGCCACAGCAAATGCACTTTCTGTGTTGGAATTTACGAGTATCAGAATGTTGAAAGTCTGATAACGTTATGCCTACTTTTCCCGAAAAATTATGCGACTATATTTAGACATAATTATTTCCAAGGAAAACGATAATCACTATAATTGCTACCGTTACTTGGTAGGTACGCATCAATTGAAACTAAGGAAATCTCCATTTTTCTCCACATCCATGTCTCATACCATATTGGATCGACCCATGTTTCCGATTTATATACAGTTTCCGTCGTAAAAAAATATATATTTGGACAGGGTCATTCAGACGAACTTTATCAATAATCGAATCAGGTCAGCGCTTTCCAACCTCCTTTGTTAGAATCGCTGTCGTTCCGTTTAACGGTCCGATTTCTGCCCTGCTGAGACCCTCCTTGAATTTTACACTTCAAGATCTAACGCTGTTCTGAAATTGAATTAACTGTTTACTTTACGTTACTGCATGTCAGAAAGGCATGGTGCTGACCATGTGCTTTCTGTAGCACAAGCAAATTTTTTCAAAAGTTTCTGTGCCTCAGGGCATCATAGACGTACAATAAACGGATCGCGCAGTAATTGCAGGCTTCATACAAAATTACTGCCTGTTTTTTCACGTGAAACTCTAGTGTGGAAATAATTCGATTTCACGCCTCAAACGGGAACCGAGAGTAAAAAAGCACTTTTCCGACTAGTGAGCGTAATTTAATTAACTATCTGGAAAAATGCGGAAAATCAGTAATTTCATTTTTCCCCCTGTTATATACACGTTGGCGAAATTAGTCGGCAATATTGTTGGCTTACTTAATTTGAGTTTTGTGTATCATTGAAATTAAAACGTAAAGAATTGCTATTAAATTTTTTTTTACGAGGGAAAATCAAAATATGGACGAATTAGGTGGAGAAAGCGTGATCGCAATACATTTTTGGCCTTCGGCACACATTGCACCGTTGCACAGAGGATTGAATGCGTTATTTCATTTGAAGAACTGAAATTAACGATGCGACCAAAAAGTTGTGAACACTTTTTGGCTCTTAGCTTGTCGACATTTTGATAAACCCTTATTTCCCACTCAACATCTGCGCTAATGGATAAAACCAAGAAAACTTCGGAAATCTTCAGAAATCAATTTAATTCGGCCCTGTCTAACGTTCATCTATACCATGTCTTGTTTACAAAAAAGTATTCGTTCAATGTACACAAGACAATTTTTTTATTGTTCTTATTGATGCCTTTTTGCCCACTTACGATTTGTACAAGGACAAAACTGAAGAAACCACAGTTCGTAACGACTTTCAGGAGTTTAAACTTATCTTTTGTGTGAGGTGCATCTACGTTTGTAGTGCTCAAGATCGCGAGACGCCTGCTAGAAGATATTTATCTGAGGACTTGCAATTAAATCGTTTCAAAACGGCACGAGACAAAAAGGCATTTTTAAATATTTTCCCTTCCACAAATCCGTCGTGTTCAAAATATCAAAGAGGTACGGACACGAGGAAATGTTATTACTAACAGAAGTTGTGGAGGCAGGCCGAGAAAAGGGGCAACATGTACAGAGGCGTATAAAAACTATTATTACCAGGACACAACCCAGTCTAATAGGTAATGAGGTAGGGCTTGTAAGCAGACGACCAGCAAAACACCATTGATTTCCCCGAGAAATCGAAAAGGGAGGCTTGCTGTCGCCCAAAAATATTTACATCGCGATCTGGAATTTTAGAAAAAAGTCTTATCTAGTGACGAGGCTAAAGTAACTCTTCCGACCTGATGCTTCTCTGCCATCTAACTAATGCAGATCTGCTAGTTAACTGGATATTCCAGCATGACAACCATCCGAAATATAAAGCAACAATTGTTACCAATTGGCTCGATCGATAGAAAAATTGTTGTTTTGGATGGGCCAGCCCAAAGCCCAGACTTAAATCTAATTGAAAATTTACGAAATTATTTAAAAACTCAAAGTAGGAAACGAAGTGCCATAAATAGGGGAGATTTGAAGGGGTTCAGCGGAAATGTGTGGAGAAATGTGGATATGTCCAAAATCTTGAATTTATGACTAGAAAATATGCAGAGGCTATGGTACGCATGATTAATTTGGTTGATTTTGGTTTATTAGAAGTGTTATTTATGGTCGGTTTTCCACAGTTTCTTTAGTTTTATCCAATTTATTTTTTTTGGTTTAATTCACTGTTTTTTTTTTCGTAATACAAACTGTACCTAATATTTGTTAATATAGTCTTTTCATTGACTTATGCATATTATTATATGTATACGGGGTGTTTGGATTTATAGTAGCAGGACTTTAACAGTCAATAGGAGACCTTTTCTTAAGATGAAAATGTTATATAAATATATATTGAAAACGGTTCAGTTTTCGAGATACAGGATGGCAAACTTGATTAATTTTTTTTTAATAATTTACGCAAATATTAAACTATAACCATGAAATTTAATATTTTGGAATTTTTCGCAAAGCCGAATTTATATTTGTTAAAATTTTCGTCAAACTCGTAGAGGGCGCCATATGCAACATACTAGTGAATGTTCAAATTATGATCACTTTTTTGTGCCTCCTTGTAGCAACTTTTTTTTCAATCAATATGGATTCTCCGCTAATTTCTTCCTAAAAATTACGAAACATCCCAAAATATCAAATTTCATGGTTGTATCTTAATATTTGCGTGAATTATTTAAAAAAATGGAAAAAAATTCAAATTTGCCATCCAGTATCTCAAAAAGTGAGCTGATTTCAATGTATATTTATATAACAGTTTCATCTTAAGAAAAGCTCTTCTATGGAATGTTAAAGTCCTGCTACTGTAAACTGGAACACCCTGTATATGACCATGTTAGCTCAACGGAAGTATGAAAAAGACAGTAATACCCAACGTCCTTAGTTTTGTCCGTTAGTGGTATAACTTGCCTAACCTAAATACAGTACCGATTTTTTCCCGTGCACTGTTTATAAGTTTTTCAATCTAAATTTGCTTCCGCACTGCACAAGATTGAACGCCTCTTTTTGTGAAGCTTGCTGACAAATTTGCATATTAATTCAAGTTTGAATGAGAAGTCAACAGAATAAGAATATTGAAATGAGGGAAACGATAGGAAATTAATTTCATTTAGTGAACATCATTACCATTGACAGGCAACTGGAGAACAGGGGATAATCTTGGCTAAATCGATGCTGCTTTCTGCATATTCGATTAATTGGTGCATAACTTAGTACTTCTAATAACAAAGCCATTAGTCTAATTTCTTCATTCCTGTATAATCGTCGAATTATCACTGCTCAATAAATGGCAAAACGTACCGTTAAATGAAGTTTTTATTTCAAGTAAGTTCAACCCATTGAGAGCAACGTTGAAGTTTAAATAATTTAGCGTAGCAGCATCAGTAACGGCGAGTTACGGTTTTGACTATCGCCAGCAGGCTGGGCCACCGTGTAGCGCACGAAGATCTTCCGGCGTGGTAGATGCTCCGAGTCGAGGACCGTGCTCTTAAGTATACAGGGTGGCTCTTTCTGCAGCCTAGCCGTGAGGATCTCGGGAACCATAAAAGACACGAGGTGAAGGATTGGTATGTGCGCAAGCTCGAGTTCCAAGTTGCGCAATTTCGTTCCAATTTCACCGATTTTACGTGGTTACCAAGATCCTCATGGTTGGCTTTAGAAACGGACATCCTGTGAAGTTAAATGAGGAAGTAAATTGGATTTGTGGTCCATCCGCTGTGCGTGATTTCATAACCGTAGCCGTTTCCATCAATACCCGTCAACAAATTCCGCGCTAAAACAAATTGCCCACACTGGGGCCTAGGCCGAGGCTTGTTTACCTATAACGGCACGATGCCGACCATATATTCGGACCTAGAAGCGTATATCGACGTCCTTAAACCTACCCGACTCTCCCCTAGAGAATACAAGTGAATCCATAATTCTTTAGTCCGTCCTGGCACATAAAATCCACGCTCACTCCATTGTAAAATGTTAATGTCAAAGTAACTTGTAAAGTTGCAAATAACTTTAAACTTTCCGTTGCAAATCCGCTACTTTTCTTTCGTCGTAAAGTTTCCCGGAGGAGTTGGAAAAGTATTTGCCCTGCCATGTACTTAGCGGCTTTCCAGGATGGCGATTCGTAGGAGGTGTTAATCCGATAAACGTGTGATGAGAAATTTAAATTTTCACGGTGCAAGTTTAAGTTTTGGGTTAGAACTAATTGAAAACGTAAGTTTTGTTTGGCACGGGAATTAGAGCTGTCTATCTCCGAGGCGTGTTACATCCGTCTCGTCGTTCTTTCTCCCCCCACATTAATACTGCGATGCCATAGAAATGAATAAAAAGCGATATAATAACGCCATTTTGTGTGTGTCTTCAGTTATTTTCCAACCGACTTTAAATACCTTCGAATGCCGAGGCTCAAAGGAGAAATTCCCCGTGTGAGTATCTCAAAACTGGAAAGAGATTCAGATGCGTTCGCTTATAGTATATTTCGCAACGACCCCGGGCGAAATCTAAATAGACCCCGATGTTGAATGCAAAGACAGACCGATTTAAATCCAGAAACATGGTTTAATTTTTTTTAACTTGCAGTGTGATAGGTGACTTTCCCGCTTTAATAAATGCGGAAATTGCGTTCTCCAGATTTATTCAAGGTCTCATAGTCGTGAGAAATCCATAACCGTGTAGGCATAGAAATTCTGCACCAACTAATCATTCAATCGAGCCGTCTGAAAATTTCAATAAGTCCTTGAGCGAGCCCTTCTATTTTTACCCAAGTAGCATGTAGGGAATCGATTTTTAAGAGAGTGAACCCCAAGAGGGTTGTTGAGTATTGACGACAATGACGAGAACGAAAAGTTTCTTAAGCAGAATTGGGTTTAAAAGCAGCTTTCCAAAATCCAATCAGCGAAAGTGTCTTATAAATCTTTCCGCGTTCGTGTAATTGATTAAGCAGTAATTTGTTAACGCTACTTTGACATTGAACGAACGAGGAATTTAAAATAGACTCTCCCATTTAAAGTAACCTTTCTAACTACTTTGCAACACCTCTTAAATGGAAGAGAGGTCAATAAAAATCATTTACACTCGGTGAGGGCGCTGAAAGTTTCCATAATACAGGGTGTTATTTGTAGTGCGCAGCCAAGCTTCAAGAGATGATTCCTTGAGCGATTCGAAGGCGAAAACTTTATACAAACATAGGTCCTGCAGTGCTGAGTTGCCAAGATACAGGGTGTCAAACTTTTTTTTTACCGTTACCTATTAAAAAAAACTTTTGAGCGACATTAAGACGCAAACTAATGTGACGTTGAAGCGTCGTGGCAGTTTTTAATGCAGTACAAAGGAACCTTTGAATCTAACCATTGTTTGTCTCCTTTTGCTGATGGCCTGCGCAGGGATAATGCTGGAAATTTGGAAAAATCAAATAAAAAAAAATATTTTCTTAAAACTTTACTTAAACTAGTGGTACGCAATGTTTTTTTCTAAAAAAATATTTAACGATAATTAACAAGAAACTCACAATAGTTGCCGAAATTGTCCCTCAACTTCAATAGAAGCATTAGCTCGTCTTAACGTTGATTACTGAACACGTTGAAATATTCCCGGCGTATACCTTGACTGATTACATGAATCCCGTATCCATTGCATTAATTTTCCCTCAATGTTGACCACTTTATATGCCCCCAAAATAAAAAGTCAAATCATATGGTGGCAAGGACCGAGTTCGATGCGAAAATACAAAAATTTTGAAAATGTCAGCGGCGCCCAAATAACAATAATAACCACAAATAACACTGCCAAATTTACCCAAAAAACTTCTTTTTTTTTATTTTCACACCCTGTATCTCGAAAACGAAACGTTGCAGGACCAACGTTTACATAAACCTTTCGTCTTTAAATCACTAAAAGAATCACCCTTCCAAGTCTGGCCACGTACTTAAATAACACCCTGAATATAAGGCGGTGCAAAATCGAAAAAATGCTCAAGTATTCAATCTGAATTAGAGTGCAAATATTTGAAATTATGATTCGAGGTTTTCAAAGCTCGCAAATATAGAGGGAAGGTGAAGGTTAAAACTCGGCAAGAGCGAGAGGGCGATCTATGAGTTCATACCTTCCACAAAATACGAGAGCAAAAACCCTTATTAAACCAGACTTCTACTGAGGCTTTTTAAATCCGCTATGCATACTAATTACACATCAAAAACTCAATAATCAGTTTTTAGTGAGGGCTCTGTTAACGAGAAGCTCTAGACGAATAGACGCCTTGTTTTAATTGTGTCATTGTTATTAAATTATCTGTTAGTTCACGCAAGATGAGAAAAAGAGATTTTAGTAAGAATCAAAAACGGGGAAATATCAGATTAACTCATGTTGGAGGAAGTTAAGTCCTTTCACGAGAAGAAAGTATGAAAGGAAATGTTAACTGAGTTATAAACGACGTGGATGAGATTTTAATAAGCCGCCTGAACTAACCTGAGGCATCAGAGAGGCCCGATTCTATGCTTTGGAGACTAGAACGTTCTCCGAGGAATTACGTCAAAATGACGCAAGGGTGTTAAGCTTATGTACAAGTGATTCAGTAACAATGGGACAGGCGAAAGCTGAAGATACAACACGTCAAATGATGACGATTGGCGAAAATATGCGTTATTCTAAGATTGATGGTTTCGGATATATACAATGTCGGAAGGTGAAATTTTAATTCTTTTTCTTGCCATTATTCTGAAAATATCTAGGTTAGATACTTGAAAATTTGTAAAATTATAAATAATAAAAGTACATTTGATCTGTTTCACTATTAATTTCTCGTATTATCAAATTTAAACATGGCTTCCCTTAAATGGAAAACGCATCGATAATTTAAAACGAAACAAGAATGCATAATTAATGTTTTCATCAATGCATAATTATATTTCAAGTTACATATACAGGGTAAAAATTTATTAACTGCAAATTCTGTAAAATGGACCGTAAGTGTCGCCCTTTGTCAACGCGGAAATTGAAAAACGCCCTCTAGAGCCGCCTACTGTGAAATGATCGAAATACGGTTCCCGTCATTAATATTTTCCCAAAAATCGAACTCTCGACATGTATGCTAGTTTTCCCTATTTAGCCGGAAAATGGGATTTTCCTGTCGCCACACTTCAAATCCGAGTATCCCGTACATATCCAAAACTAACAACTTTCGTATAAGGGACATTTTTCCCAATCATCACTATTTGATGTGTAGTATCTCCAGCTTTCGATTGTCCCATTGTTAATGAATCACCCCATATTTCGAAACTGTTGTGAGAAGCTAGAAATGGGCCCCAGGCCCCTGATTTATCTGGTTGCTGATGAAACATCTGCCCTGTGGACGGCTTATGACATTGCCGAGCTAAATGATGGTGCTAACTATAACGTTGTTGAATTGTAAATCGAAATTGTGGCAGCTGAGTGATTCGTATCACTCTCAAAGTCGACTTCTCGATACGTACATAGAATATCGACATTCCCTTCCTTTATTGTAAACCGCACGAAAACAAAATTCCGCTAATTTTATTTTTAGGCATTAACACCCGACACTGGCAGAACGTAACTTGAATAACAAACAGCACGATACTTTTATTTTGTCATCCGCACAAAGTAAGTTAATAAATTAACATATTAGCTCGCAATAAATACTCATTCAACTGGGCATGCAAAATACAAATCACCCTGGCAAATAAACCCATAACCGAATTAATTATGGCTTAGTGGTTTGGGCGTATGCGCCAACCATAAGCCGACGAAACGCTTTATTATTCAAACTGGTTGAAACTTGAAAAAATGCCGTTTACGTATGGACACTTCGAAAAATCTACCTGGGCGGCAGTCACAAACGAAACCAAGGTGAACAAATAACGAAGAATTATTTTTCTACCGGGGCGCGTCCAGAAGTCTTCGGGAGAGATTTATTTCTAGGAGTTAAAAATTGTTAACCTACTCCCGGACGCTTTCCTCTGAGCATATGATGCTGTATTGTCCCTACGGCGACTTAAAAAAAAATATTTCAATTCACCGATGATCGCTAACACAACATCATTTCAGCGATTTTCACCCATTTTGCTGTTCTTGAAGCCGATTTGAGCCATCTGTCACAGAAATTGCCGATTTCCCACGAGGCGTCATTATATCAATGTCAGAGGATAGGGAAAATGATATAATTTTTGCGGGTGATACGCATCAATTCCGATAATCAAGCAGCTTCGTGAGGGGTTAAATTCCAAGGGCGCCTTCGCCATTTTGACACTATATGAAGTGCGCAACTTGTTTTTATTGTCCGTCTGGGACGTGTTATTCTGAAGAAATAAGAGAAAGAATTAAAAATCCGCCCCGAACGTGTGTTACTTATTCACCAGTTTGCCGGTTGAGAAAAATTGTGAAAATTCAAACCGTAGCAGAGGCTTTCACTTATGTCACATTTTAATAATGGAAGACTCGGAAGACGTTGCGCCCACTTGTCTCCGTTTCGAAGTGTTTTCTTTGATATTTAAGAAATAAAATTTCTCCAGAGAGCCATCACTTCAATTTCAATAAACATTCGACATCCACTCCACGTGCGGGCATATTAATCTTAAGCTGTCACGTCATAGAATAAAAATCGAAGTGACCTCGTAGAGCAAATGCCCAAGAAACGAACAATAACAGAAGGCAACTGACAGTCTAGTGGAATGTCTAGACAAAGACCGCGAAGGTGTGTTAACAGTTCGTTGAACGAAGAAAGGCACAGTTTCGAAAAGATCACACTGCACCGAACGCTTGCTGTGACGACAGGTCAGTGCATGCTGAATTCTTCGCCTAAGGCCTTTAAGTCATACTGACTCATCCTCACCACCAGTGATTGGATTGGCAACATGTGCGTTGAAATTTAATGCGTAATTAAGTATTCTAATTGATTCTTGTTGGATGGGCGCGAATGACAAGTGGATTAGTCACGTTTTGAATAAATTGAAAGTGGACCTTGACATTGGATAGATGTCAGGGCTAACTCGGTTAAGATATTTAGAGTCGGTGTAAGCGATGTCATGTGTTGACTGACTCGAATGAGGGCCTTGAGGATAAACGAGTGTCATATCTTCCGGGGTTGAGAACGAACGGTAAATGTCATTTTCACGCAGACTTTCCTTGCGGCCGAAAAATGCAAGATATCACGTTTACTTCTAAATTGATTCATTATTTACATTTCTTTAATCGTTATCCGACAATTTTCAGGCCCCCCCAGTATAAGCGAAATTAGCCCAATTACAGGTAGACCGTTCAATCAACATAAGCCGTCCCGTTCACTCGGTTATACTTAATGACTGAGACCCAATTACGTTAAAACTTGACTCAACAATTAATTTCCGCGACCTCTGGAAATGATAAATCCCTTACCCAAGACCGGAGTTATATTGTACAGTCACCCCGTCAACCAACCCTTATTTACGAGGTAATTTAAGAGAGGTTAAAGGAAAACGTTACAACTTCTTGTGGTTTGAAACTCTAGACAGTTTGCTTTTAAGAAAATTCCCTATTTAGACCTTTCATGTTGGTTATATTAACTAAGTTTCCATTAACCTTAGCTCAGAAATTCATTAGTTTTTCCCAGGATGCAACTAATAGGTTTCAGTATTATCATCATTCAAAAGTACCACTTTCAGTTTAGTGTATACTTAGGAAAATTGTTTAATTTTCTTTCAACCAGGAGCGGTATACAAAGCGTTTAATCTAGAAAAGCTTTTCAAGCAGCTGTTATGCCTCGAATACGGTAAGGTGAGTAAATGGCAGAGAAGGAAAAGTAAATAGGGACAAAATGTAAATTAATAATACTTCTTATCTCATAGAGCAGCTAGTGCTTCACAAATATTTGGGTTTTCCATTAGAGGTACCCACACTGAGGAGGCGGCTAACACTGGTTCCGCGAGTTGTTAACCACATAAAGCGGTACCAACTGCGTTCGATACAGGGTGTCCCACACAAGAATGAACCGCATGAGGATACTAGAAGCAGCAAGAAACGCATAGTCGGTTGAATAGGAAAAAAGTTGCACTTTCTAGAGCCTAACAAAAGACAGTTTGTATAATCTCAGCTGCATCGAACGATCCTGTATACAATAGACTTGATTCATCTATATGCTCTAATATTGTTAAGGATATAGGAGCAAGAAGAATCCTTTTTAATTGTTAAAATATTTATTACTCGTTAAAAGGGACATAACGGAAACAGAAATCCCTAAAGTGGCATTATGCGGATGTTCAACGAAAAGGGTTTCGTGCACCCCAATTTAGGGATGAAATTTTAGTACGAGTATGAAACGTTTCCCGTGATTGCTCGGTTTGCAGGAAGTACTCACCTACATTTAAGAAGGGTGAATTGGTAATGGATACCTATATTTCACCCAACAATGTTTCCTCGGTACTTGGATTTCACGTCCTCGTGTTATATTGAAATACGTTTGGTAAGATACGATTCGATTATTCAGGAACGACAGCGCGGAAAAAGGGCAGACGAAGGCTTTTAGCATGTTTTGACCACGAATCCAAAAATTGTTATTAAAGCGAATTTGTTAGGTCTTGCCTTCAAAGCAACAAAAATAAATCACGGCTAATTTGCATTCGTCCATCAGGAAATATTATTTCTTCCGTAAACGAGGCATCTCCTCATTCATCATAATTTAAATTTCTTATTAGAGTTGAATTAGAGAACTTTCTCGAATTGAGTTTCAAAAAGTTTAGACAATTTTTTCCGTTTTCCCCGAGATATATTGGTATGCGAACTTTATTGCTTTCGCTAACTAATGTTTCCTCGGGGATTAGGGGTGGTTTCGTTTAACTTGAGGTAATGCGAAATTTTACGGCCCCCCTGAGGTTGTGTTTAAGCTTACTATTTTCTCTATTCTTAACTGGAAATTATTCCTTGGAACTCTAATGAGTTGTATTATTTACGGTGAGGAAAGGAGCAAATTACATTATTAAAACCGTAAACCCCCGTAATGGATAACTAAAAAGGAACTAAACCGCAAAACAGTGCCCTTGTTTAGCGGAAAAAGGGAAAGGAAGAGTGGTCTGTTTTCCGAGAGGGTGCCGATAATATGAATTTGTAAAGGGGGCCACTGTGCCAGACGCTATCAAATGCCTTGGACACGTCTATAAATATAGAGTGTCCATTTAACTTCCCCTCGGGCTTTTATGAGGTTATTTGTAATTTTATTAAAAAAATCGAGTATGGGGATATACAGGGTGTTTAAAAAAGACGCGGCAATGTTCATGATGGTGAGTGCTCAGGTCATTTCATGAAAAATGTTCCTATAAACATATGGCCGAAAATGTATCGTTTCGACGATATAGGGTGTTATTTTTTTTAAATAACAGTTTTTGAAAAATAATTCAAATATCTCATTGCCGATTTTTTAAAACTTTAAAAATTATGAAAAAAAAATTCTTAGAGAACAAGCAAATAAATCCTTGATTTTTTTAAACATGTTTTTGTGTGATAAATTGATAAGCAATAAAATTGTTTTTATTTTTTATCTCCTAAACGAACCAAAACACGACAAAAATTCATGAGACAAAAAAGTTGTATTTTTAGTTGCTTCATCTGAAAAAAATATCGAAATTTAATTAAAGTCACTGACGTACATTCTTTTGTCAATAAAATGATTAAGGTGTTCCCCCCCTGATGCGACTGGACTTAATAGTTTTAATCTATTTAGGGCCAAGTCAGCTGCTTATTGCTACAAACAACGCTACCAAATTTTAAGAAAATCAGCCTAAAGAAATTGGGATTATTTTTCAAAAACCGTAATAAAAAAAAAATAACACAATTTTTCTTGGAAAGAATACATTTCCGGACCTAGGTTTATAAGAATTTTTTTTCGTAAAATGACCTAAGAAATAAACCCCTTAAATATTGTGGTGTTTTTTTTTAACCCTTATATATGAGGCCAATAAAAGTAAATTGTAAAATTAGTGACAACCCTGCAGAGTGTCATAAAGTGTTTTTTTTTTAATGGGACTACCTGAATTTTGTTCACCTGATAGAATAATTTTTGATCTTCAGTTAGCTCCTGAGTTCTTTTTACCCCAGGGCGCAGCGAGTCGAAGCTATGACCATTTAAAAGAATTTTTTAAATATTTGGCGTGCCTCAAAAAAATTAATATCGCATTTAGCTTAAGTTAGATTTTGATCATTTTAGCATGAATTCTCATGTAAGATCCTCCTCTTGGGAGGCACGAACACTCATTCAGCCAAAAATACACCCAGAGGGTTCGCAGTAACATCTTTAATTTTCACCTTTCCGACTTCAATTTTCTTGATCTTTTCAAATAGGATGGTGTGTTTTCATGACGTAGGATGTAATTGACTAAAAATTAAAAAGTTAAAAATGAAGTCATTGGAGTCCGAGGGGTTGTTAAATGGACACCCTGTATACCTGCGGATCTTCTACCGTTCGAATGTGTTGTTTGGTGTTTTTTAATATGCAGTTTTAAGCGTAACAGCCCTGCCTCAGAGTGACTTCAAATCAATGCGGGTCAATAGACAAGGATATGGTGCCGGCGCCCCACATTGTCACAGTTACGCCCAATTAATTCTTATCATTTATTATCCTACATAAATTAGCTTGCAGAATTCGGTATTTAATTAAAGACAGAGAAATTCCTCGCTTCAGCAATTACAAGAAACTGTAAAAGAAAATCTCATGGGTAATTTAATAAATTAGGTAAATTTGTCTGTTTCTGCTTCATTGCGTTTGATGCACTTCAAAAAACTCGTGTTCCGTTAATAGATTTGCAATAGTCATGCCTTCACTGCTAACTTATGTCGAAGGTCAGTTCTGCGACATGTTGAAGTGGCCAGCGCTTGACATCTCAGACGGACTTAGCGTAAAGAGTGTTATTTACATTTGCGTAAACAGGTGAAGAGGGGACATAAAAGGTTTACCTCCAACATAATTTTAAAAAACCATCGAATAAAGTAAATACCGGTCCTTCGTTTCCGGTCATCCTCATTCCCAAAGAGACGACGATAACCAGCAGATGGTCCACGTCAATGAACAAACACCTTAGGTCCATAAACATTTGGTATTTAGAGAGACTTTCTACAACTTTTTTTTTTTTATGACGATATTTGTGCACGTGAAAATGGATATTTTTTAAAATTCTGTCTGGTGTTGAAAAATTGCTGATATTCATTGGGACGCAGTAGGTTCGAAAATGTAATAAAAAAGTAGTTAGTGGATCATGACATGCATACGAAAGATGGATTCGCTATCAAAAAGAATGCCGATGACAGAGAAAATATAGCGATGATTTATGACTGCTCTGATGGATTGGTAATTTTTTAGTAGGCACGATACTTAGAGCCAGGTAACATCATGGGAAGAAATGTTATCGGTATTAGAGATTATTTTAAATTCGCAGGTGCAGGCGAAACCGAGATTTTTAAGCTCATTATTAATAGGGTCTTTTAAATTGATAAAAATATACGTACAAAAATGGAGGAGATTAAAAAGTGTTTAAATGAAATAAGGAATTGAACTGTGGTAGTATGGATCATTAGTGGCGCAACAAACAAAATTTTTCGAATAAGAAGGGGCCTGAGTATCTAAAAATTAGTCAGCTTTTTTTTTTTTTAATCGCTGATGTTATACAGTGTAATTTTTCAACAACCTGCCAATGTGTTCAGTACGTGTAAATATCCTACCAATTAGAAAAGGAAATCGCGTCTATACAAGGTGTTTCAGTTTTAACCCACATACCTCATTGAACGTCTTAAAATAATGCCAGTTTTCTATAAATCAACGTCCAACAAGATTTCCTTTGACGCATACGGGGGGTTCAAATTTAAGTAAAAAAATTGAAAATACTAAATTTTTTCAAAAAAAAACGAGCGATTTTTTAACTAAAGTTTGGAGGTGATGTTTTGCAGGGAAACAAATATTTTTTAGTTCTTTCAGCGGCGTGCCCACCTCCATGTTAAAGTATATTTTTTCACAAAAAGCAATACGCTACTGGCTTAAAAAAAAAAAATAATTCTTAAATTTCCCGTTCCACCGGGAGAAATAATCCCCCTTAAGATTTTTTGTCCGTCTCACCGTTTCCGAGTAAAAAAATTCAATAATTTAAATTTTTATTGTTGACCGAGATGAGTGGTGAAAATTCTTATATTTACTTAAATAAACTGTCTTAAAAAATCTGCAAGGCACACATATGAACTATACTTTGTACAAACTTATCAAAATTATTTAGGAGTAAAATACACGGTGATTCCAAAATTGGAGTTTTCCTTTCACCAGCAAAAAGAGCGTCAAAAAATAAGATTTTTCCCTTTAGTGCCTTTTCGAAATATTAACTTCAACGGAGATACAAGGTTCAAATTTCTATTAACAAAAATAAAATTTATTAATAGCTTTTAAACGACTTGATACAATTGAACAACATTTCGTAAATGTCAATAGTTACGTGAGAGGGAAATTGTTCAATAAATAAAATTATATTTGAATTTACCAGTGACGCGAGTATAAAATAATTATTTAATATTTTTGGGAAAAAAATGGTATGCCACTAATTTGCCCAAAAATGAAAATTATTATGGGATTAAAACATTTTGGTTTTGATTTTCATATTTCTTAAAAGTAGGTTCACCTGTTATTTAGAAATTTAGTCAAAACTCAAAAATTGTTTAAACTTGTTTTCTGGTAAAAATCATCGAAGTGATATTTCCAGTGCAATTTGACTATTACTAACACCTACAAAATTTTGTTTAATTATCTCAAATGGTTTGGCAATAATTAATAAATTTTAATTATTTTAATAAAACTTTGGCACTTTGCATCTTCGTTGATGTTGATATTTCGACAAAGCGCCAAAGGAAAAAAATCTTATTTTTTTTAGCCCTATTCGCCGGTAAATGGTTAACTCCAACTTACGAATCATCCTGTATTATTTTATTTATCAATTTTGTCTCCAATTCTGCTGGATATTAGATGTCATTCTGGTTAGCAACCAGATAGGCATACGCATTGGCAGCTGTCATTCTGATTAGTGACTAGATACCAGACCAAGGCGTCCGCTCTTTTCCCAGGTTTCTTTGGAAAATAATCATACAAGAGTTGAGTCAGAATTGCAGAAAAGAATTTCAAAGTTGCTCTGTCCACATTTGCACGTAATGAATGGACGAATGTTACAGAATGTGCGCTTAACCAGTCTCTCAAGGTGTCACCTTGACACTAACCTATATCCATTCTTCGGACCATCGTGAACTCGCACAGTAACTGAAAGTCATTCGTGGGATAACGACGACAGCCTGTCGAAGAGCGAGAAAGAGTACCCTAAGGGCCGTGAAACGAAGAAGAACAGGTTATCGAGGGTGGATGGCCGAAGCGGCATTCTTGTAGGCCCACCCCGCGGATTAATTCCGAAACAACCTCGTTTAGTCGAGGCGAGGAATTTGGTAGGAGACCTTCTATCGATTCGAAGCGATTATCGATAGGGAATCGGCATTTTAATTGAAATGGTACTTATGGGATCTTTGTTTTCAGTTCTTTTTGGTTCCCCCGAGGAATGCGTTGTTGACTCATTGAGACACGGCAAGTAATTGAAACCTTTAAACTGATGCGAAAGCAGTATGTGCCAACAGCTGGAACATTTATAGAAATTCCCAATATTCATAACATCATACGTATTTCTCTGAAGATATAAAACGTTTCAGTGAAATCGATTCCGCACTTATGAATGTCGAATTTTGATTATGACTATTACTCATGACTTCTTTCGCTGATGCCACAAACAACAAAGGCCCGGCATCTTCAAAAATTCTAATTAAAGGCGGCATTCCTCTCTGAAAACGTAATTATCTTGGTTAGTTGTTCTTCGGAACGATGCGATGCACAGCAGACGACGGGACTCCTTCATTGTGTAAGACGAGAGCCGAAACCATGGTCACTACTATCGATATCAAATTAAGTAGTATCGATGATGAGTGGCAAAACTGGTTGGAAACTTTGAGATTTATGCAGTCTTGAAGGGATTTACTGCTTGTTTTCTAATAATTATCCAGCTCAGCTGAGAGATCTAGACAAGGAGAAACCGAATTAGAAAAAGAACATTCTTTGCAACAGTCGAAGGATCAGCATCCAGAGTACATACGCAGTCTGGGAACGTAATTCTCACTTGGGCACAATCACGTTGGTCGGGAAAATGGTTCAACCACAGGGGAACAATGATCGGGTTGGAATGATTCCTCGGGGGGCGATAAGAATCTGCGCCCTCAAGGCTCGTCCGGGGACCGCCGTGGGATACCGACCCGCAGACACTTTATCTGGCCTGGACAAAGTCCAACTCTTCCAAATCCCAATTTTAAATTAACAGTTAAATTGTTGCAATTTATTCTGTTCATTGAAATGAAACATTGAACACAACTGGGCATAATCATTGATAATTAGCCAGTTCAAACGAACAATAAATTAACATTTTTGGTCGGCTTTTGGATCCAATGTCTGTAATCTGCATATTACGACTATTAGTGGAGCACCGTGCTCGTTTTTCCCAATAATAACCATTTTGGGGTTCATTTCTTTAAAACGAAATGTAACTACCTCATATAGTCATAACTTAAGCCTTAACGAGCCGCATAAGGGCATGTTTTTGTCCGGGAATGTCGCTTCGATCCACATTATTAATCATCTACGGCAGAGTAAAAGTATTTTCACTCAGAATGCTAAAAAATATGATTGATAACTGTGAAAAAATTGTAAATAGAGGAAAGGACGTGTGTATCGCAATATCAGAGTAACACAATATTAAGTCACCCTTTTTGAAATTGATACATACTATTGTGATCAACAAGCGATAATGCACTTTCTCATACTTCGAGAACGTTTTGCCATAAACTCGACCCATATCGTTCCACAACCGGCGGATTCACCTGATTTAGTACCGTTCGACTTCTGGCTGTTGAACAAGCTCAAAAGACCGTTCCGGGGACACCGTTTCGATTCAATTGAGGAAATGAAAATCCAATCGAAGAAAGTATTGAAGGCCATCCGCAAAAAGACTTTTCTGTCTATTTCTAGAATTGGAAAAAACGATGCCATAAGTATATTGCGCCCGAGGGGAGTACTTTGAAGGCGAGGAATTTTTTAAATTTCAGTAGTACTGTTTCTAACACACTTATCCAATCAACCGAATCACAGACATAGAATTGTACCTAAATTTTGCTTAAAGATCCACTGCCATGAATTATTTTCTACTAGCAATAATATATTACGTTGGCAAATTCTCGTTGTAGCAACAATGCAGAGCTTTAAACTAACAATGCTTGCATATCCCCAAATTATGTCATATTAACGAACTAATGAACAGAATAAATTCAAATTCATGTGCATCCATTTATTTTATTAGATGCACTTGTAGAAATCCATGCGTTTCCATTTAAATAATTAAGTTGTCACAAACAGATGTGGTGCCATATTTGACAATTGATACAGTGTTGGTTCTAGATTGATTTATAGCAAATTTGCTTAAATTCATCGTATGTTAAGTGAGCGAGTTGTTTATGAATATAATATAAACTATAAATTGGTGATGTTAATTCGATGAGATATCCCTGCTCATCTCTACTGTACGCTGAATTGATGCCTCCCTATTTTACTGGTGCAGTCAGGAAATGTATGGATCGACATTTTCAGGGACATAACATACAGGATGTCTCGTAAAAAGAGAAAAATTTCAGTAATATATCGAAAGAGTGATATGTAATAATTTTGCCTTTAGCGTCATAACTCTTCGAACAAAAATGTTATGTGGGGCGAACATGCTCGCGTGAACACTCAGTACATAAACACAGGGTTTCTTTATCTTTAATACAGTGCACAGAGTATTATTGTGTTTCTTCTTATTTTTCTTTCTCTTGTGATAAAGAAATTTCAGCCTAATTTACGAGCTATTGTTCCCTTAACGTTGTTTCACATCTGCCTCCCCATCTCATCTGTAATCTCTTAACGGTTATTGTGTATAGAAATAAAAAATAGTACCATGATCCCTAAGGCCTTATTTTAATTGTGCAACATTTTAGCTTTATGTTTTAATAAACTGAAAAATATCGTCTTTCCTATTTTGTTTTCGTTTTCATTCGACGATGAGTTATTAATATCTAGGAAACTCCATTAATTAAAAATTTATTTAAACCTTATATTCTAGAGAAAATCGGAGCTTTTATGTTTATTTTCTTTTCAAGCTCAGGTCGTAATTTTATTGACTAAAGGCAAGAATATCGATAGACTTGAAAAATTTATTTGCTGAACGAAGTGAAAAACAAAACGTCTCTTTCGGCGATTGAAGAGCGACCTATTATTGTTAACTTATACAGGATGTCCCCCGAATATGGGCCTCTATTCGTATCTTGAAAACTATGACTAGGAAAAAGTTAGAATTTCGATGCGTTACTAAACCAAAAAACTACTGATTAAAATATTTACGTGAATATGCTATTACAGGTTATACCGGCGATAAATGTCAACTGGCTTATTTTGAATGGAGCGCACTGTATATTATGTCGAATTTCGATTCTGCGGAACATTATGAATATTTTTAATGTGTAATGTGTGGCACCTAAATTGAATGAAGTGACTGTTTTCTGATATTGATAGTTTAAACTCTTTTTTAATATTATTACTAAAAATGATCTATTATGCGTTTGAGAACTTTTCGTGATAGCTCTGTTTTTTCTCAATATCGAATACCAAATATACGACATGTTCTGCTTAATACTTTGTTACGTTCACCATAAATAATAAATATATTGATATCATCTTAATCTAACATGTTTTTTTAAATAAAATGGAAACGGATAGGTTTAAATATATAAACAATTGAATTGTAAGTAGTACTTATTTTTTTATGTTAAATAGGTCTTCGTTGAAAAATTAAGAGGTTTCTTGGTAAAAAAAAACGACAGGTTTTATAATTTTTGAATGAAAATTTTGAGCCACCTGTTCAACACCCTACATGAAAACGCACAATTTAACTCACTGACCAACAGGGATAGAAGGCTCGCATTCGTGAGATACCCTGTATAGCTATTACAACTTCTAGAAACAACTTGAATGAACTTAATCTACATTTCAAAGGAAACGAACACACAAGGACAAATTTTATTATAAAGTTTCCTGCTAGTTCGGTTCGTCACAAATATGTAGGGAGCGACGAACACAAAAGCTAATATAAATTCTTTTAATCGCAAAAAGGATTATATTTAAAACAGCTACACTGTTAAGTAAAATAAACAAAAATATGCTCGCTTAAAGTGATTTTAAAATTCATTTCAAGAAATATTCATCGAGAAATTTAGAGAACTGAAGAATGATAATAACCATGATACCGCGAGATGCAAATTAACACGTCGCAACCGTGAAACATAATTTCTGCAACGTTCATAAGCTCAGGTAGCGACATGCAACATAGCATCATTCACTCACATCAATCTAGTCTTAGCCCTCAGTTCCTAACAATTCTGTTCCTCTTCCAGATCACGTCAGGGAGCTGACTCAGATATCAGAAAACAAGACGCTGGTGATGTTCTCTCAGTTGTACCGCAACATGCCCTTGCTGTCGAAAGAAGTCCTCCACATTCTCTACCGCGATATTCGAGAATACATCCGAATAGAACCTCAGAAAGACAAACCAGCGACTGGTCCCGAAGACATCGTAAGAACGGTGGAACGTTTCTTCACCGACCTCTTTCCAGTGGCGTTTCTGGCGCAATTAAACGAACCCACCAAAGGAGATTTCAACGATAGGTACAAGCAGTGTTTGAAGGAGAACATGGAGGAGATCTCCCCCTTCGGCAATTTCCCGAAAGAAATCGCTAATTCCTTGTCGAAAAGTTTGGAGGCGACGCGTTTACTATTGCAAGCTTTTGATATAGGAATGGAAGTGCTGAACACGACTGATAAATTAATCATTAGCGACCACACGGGGGGAAGTACCGAGTGCCATTCTGCTTTGTTGAAAATGATGTATTGTTCTAAATGTCAGGGATTCCGGAATAGCAAACCCTGCTCGGGATATTGTCTCAATGTTCTAAGGGGCTGCACCAGTAAATACGTTGCTGAATTAGATTTGCCTTGGAGTAGTTACGTGGAAGGCATCGAGAGTTTAGTTAATGCGATAAAAAGGACTTCTAATTCGGACGTTAACGTCGATATGGCCATTAGGAATTTGGAATCACAGATCCCTGCGGCTATTATGCATTTAATGGAAAGGCAAGCTGAGATTGTCAAAAAGGTAAGTAATTAGTTTCCGATTTGGACCCGTTCCGAGCTGAAATTTTTTCTTGTTCAATTTATTTAAATACATAAAATATAACATTCGAGCAATAAGCGTATTAAGCAGACACAAATAGAGGTGAAAAGAGGGAGAAACGTTGCAAGTTGCTTTAGCTTGAACTGTCCATTAAAGGTTTAAACAGGGTTACGTCTCTTACATTACCGTTTCGGTCCACTCGTTGTTGGCTTTTCATTGTGATTTTGTTTAGCGCTGGTCGAAATAAAGTTTTTTCGAGAGAATAATCTTTGCAGTCTTGTCCTCGGGCGGCTAAATAAATAAATTATATACAGGGTCACCCAGAAACAGTGGTGCAGATGAGTATTGGGTGTTAGAGAGTATAAAAATATGACGGTGAAGCTACTTGCCTCAAATTGAAGTCGTTCGTTTTCATTCTATAAGGTGTCAGAGTATTTTCTTTTTTTTTTATAAATTGGAAACAAATGTCACAATTCTTGATTCACACACTAAAAATTCTCACTATGGGGCCAGAAGAGGACATCTTCGTCTCAATGATGGAGGATCTAGAGACAGACGACGAATGTATCTCTGAAGCACCGGGGGCGAATGATCAATTCATGGACTTCTGTGGAATGGGAAGCTGTTTCCATACCATTTTACACGGTCGTTGAAAATTTCATGCCAAGAGATAGGCAACCCAGAATTGATTTCTGCAGTTCGTAACTCCAAAATCTGAATTTTGCCTCGAAGATTTTATTTTAATTTTTCATTAATAAAATTAATCGAAAAAAACCGTTGCAGTTGCCAAATTGACAATTACCTACTGCGGCAGACGCTGGCTAATGTATATCAATTCAAACCAATTGCGGTTTGCATTATCGAAATGATCCCATTAGTGAATTTAAATAATAAGCGTTTTGTTAAAGAAACGCGTAATACATAACAAAATAAACAAATATTCTTTTTCATTATCGCGTGTTTACACTATCGAGCAGTTACGATATGACGAGTTGAGTGCGCGATTATTGTTTAGGGTTGTTTCTGAATTCTCACTCTCGAGGTAATTTTGGTTTCTTGGTAGGACGAGGACAATACAATGGCGTAATAGCGGACTTTCTTAAGATTAGAATGACAATGGAGAACAAACCGAAACGTTGAAGTCTCAAAAAAAAAACAACCAATGCGCCAAGCTCCAAACAGCGACTCTAAACAAGTTATTTTCCCAGCTGTAAAACGACCCCTCCGTGCAAAAATCCGTAATTTATTATATTGTTTGTGAGCAGTAGGTCGTTTGGGTTCATCTTTTGAAAAAATATTTTCATGTTCGTTCAGGCGTTTGCCATTATTTTCACTGTCAAAATATCCATGGAATCATTCAGCAGGCTGACGTTGATATCAGTACCACATCGACACACTGGCCCTTAACGAGTCGGAACTGAGCATTGTAACCTTTGGAAAGTTTTATCAATATAATTGCTTATCTATGCTGTGTCCAATTACTATATTTTCTTTGGAAAACTTGCTGACAATGCAGTAGCTCACCCCCAATAAAAAATATCCTTTGCCCTTTACGGTCACTGGAAAATATTTCCAATATACTTTCCAGGCTTATCAAATACAGGCAGCCGGGTCTTTGCGGAACTCTGTAATTTAACAACGTAAACCTCAAAAGACTCGTAAGATGGGTGGGTTCTTTGATTACAAAAGAATATTTTACTCTGGATATCGCTCGTTAAAAATAAGATACGTTTTGCCGAAGTATGATAGTTTTTGATGTACGTTCAAGTCGCACTTATGTATCTCCATTGATGTCCATAATATTCCAGGTGTAGCGCTACATGTCTAGGTGCTCTTGAGTTATGTTAGTCATCCAGCAAGGTGTTAAATCATTCTCGACTTAATACCATTAACATGCATAGTAATTTGCGATGCAAATTGCCTCCACTGTTTTCTTGTTTTCTTTGCTACGTTGATAACCCAAAGCGTTTTCCCACTAGACCCGGCATTTTGAAGTCCTACTTATTAACCGTGATTTATTGTAGGTTTAAAAGTTCGTTTTATTTCTACCCTTTCCATTCAAAAGTACTATTGCAAGCAACCTGAAGAAATGTTGTCAAACATTAATTGAAACTATTTGTTTTATTCTACCTACATTGTGTGGGTATCGATCGAGAACGCTCATGGTTTTAATGGAACTTAACTCTTTTAAACGAATGGACTTTAAAAGAGTTTCCTTGAACGTTCTTTTGCGAATTTCTTATCCGTTATTAACGTCGGGAATTTAATTGCGTTTGCAAAAGTAACTTTGAAAACTCTGGTAATAAAGGATTCTTCTATGTGAAAGACAATGTTGTTTACGGGTGTGGCGAGAGCATTTTAATTTGTTACCAAGCTACAAGATGTTTTCAAGTTTAAAAATTTTTCTCGATATTTTCCCTTAAGCTAACCAAATGTCCAATTCAAACTTGACAGAACTTAGGGCGTTTATAACTACGCAGGCGCAGCAGGTACCGAAAATCTGTATACTAATATGGAGCGTGAAGTGATGGCGTGAGAAAGTAGAAGAGGGCGTGGAAGTGGAACTACTGTCAGCCTGTAGATTTTTATCACCATCTGAGAGGTAATCACCTTGAAAATTCAACACCCCGCATCTCAGCCAAGAAGCATTTTTTTGTTCGATAAAAATTTATATTGTGTTTTGGATGTAGAGGCCCTAAAATTAAACATTTTTCCGCACCTTGTACTGGGCGGTCCGCTCTTTTGTATCAGGACTTTAAAAGTCGATAGAAAAACTTATTTTAAGAAGGAAATTTCATATCAAGATGGGCCCGTAAATTAAAAGGCCCGTCACTTTGCCTGCACGACTCCCCGACTTAACCTGCTGGACTTTTTCGTTTGGGGATTTTTAAAGGGACAAGCGTATGCAAATCCTGTGGAAACGATGGAAGAACTTATTGGATGAATTAGAGATGCGTGCGCTGAATTGAGAAATTATAATTTAGTTGGGGCTCTCCGATCCATTTAGATGTCAGCGTGAATTATGTGTGCAACAAAATTGTTCATATCTGAACGCCTACTTTAAATTAAGTGAATTTCTGTAACTGTTTTTGAGTTTTAATTATGCAATACGTATCATTAACAATTATAAAGCTTACCGTTCATATGAGCGATGTTTTTAATTAAAATTATCTTCTATCTAGCAAAAAAACAAATTTAACACACAACGGAGCCACACACGAAAAAATGTCACGTGACATTTTTCGTAGAAAATGAATTACTCATTTAGGAAAAAATTGAAATGTGATTTGAGACAGGACCATATTAGTGATTTATTGAATTTTATGGTAGTAAAACCCCACAACTCCGGGACTGGTTGCTCGTGGGTCGTGATGTTATTACTGAATAGGGCAGCATACAGTGTGATGCCGTACACCAAATTTGGTTTAAACATCTCCAGAGGTTGAAGCATTATAAAAAATAATCGAAGTTTTTTTTAAGTTTTCAACGCCCAGCATCTTTAAAACAAAGCGTTTATGGCCCTATGTTGATATGAAATTTCCTTTGTAAAATAATTTTTTCTATCGACCGTTAAAAGTCCTGCTACAAAAAAATGGACCACCCCGTATATATATTAGCATTTGCGTTGAGCAATAATGCTACCTATAAATAGCCTCCTGATATTACTGCAAATGTCGGCTATTAAGACTTACTCAAGCTTTAGATCAAACACAGCATCAGCTGTAGACTATACATTCCATTATAGCTATCTAATAAATCACATAGAACACACAACCACCAAGCATTAAAAGTACATAATTCTCGTATTCGGTCTGATTAAATGGGCTAACGTATCGATCACATGCGAGATTACAAAAATGATGACAAATTGTGGATTCTATGTACAACGGCATACTAGCGAATATCAAAGGTTTAAGAGGGATTTAGATCTGGATCACGGTTAAAACCATGTCTGGAAAAATTCCCGTTTGCGTGCTTTTAAATTTCCGTGTTAGGGCTGGATTATCCAGGTTTTAAAATCAAAAACAGACTCTTGAATTTTATTTCAAAGAGGACAATCAGACTTCTGGCAAAGGGATATTTGTGTAATTAATATGTAGTGTACAGTTAGCCTTTTCCTATTAACAATTGTAAGGATTTTGCCATATGACATTTAGGTAACGAGAAAACGTGTGTGGGATTTTTTAGATGACCTAAATACACGATATTTTTATGAGTTTTGCAGAACTGCCGTAGTTCAGTGAGTTAAGCAGCAGCTTAATTGTTTTGGAAATTGTGGATTTTCGGTTCAAATCCGCTCACCTCCCACTTTCTTTTTTTTAATTTAATAATTATTTCATGTTCATTTTTTGTGTGGTTTTTAATACTCTAACTCGTACACGATAATTCAAGTCGTCTCTGGAAGTTATAGTAGCTATGCAGGGTGTCCCACGGACATGAGCCTCTCTCCGTATCTTGCAAACCACGACTAGGAAAAAGTTATGGTTTGAGTGTCACACTAAAGTGGAGGTGATCTATTGATTAAAAATATTTTCATGAAAATACCAGTTCCGGTTACGCCGGAAACGAACGTCAACTCGCTTATTTGAAATGAAACACCCTGTGTATTATATTAAATCTCGATTTTGCGGGACATTATGAACATTTTTCCTGCACAAATTTGCTCAGAAAGTATTAGTTTTTCATTCTTGTGGTGGATATCATAATAGTTCATTTTTTGTGACTCAAAAAGTTACTTTTTTTTATTTAAAAGTTCTATGTTTCAACCGTTTTTTTCGAAACGTTTTCAAATATTTTCCTTATTTCTTTAATTGTCTATAAAACTGTGTTGGCCTTCCAGAAATTCATAATTTGCTTCATCAAGGCATGCCAAACAGTCTTGTAACTAATTAAGTTCCAGCAGAGCTCTGCAAGTGTTAAAAAAGTCGCAAAAACCAAAATAAATCAAAAACAGTTGAGAATCTGTAGCATGTTGTATAGTGAAATTTGTGTTTATTCCCAATACAGCGCCCATTTATCCTAAAGAAACTTCCACGTTCCATTTGAAAAAATGAAGTGATGGTCAATTTCCGGTGGAACCGGAAATCATGTTAGATTGAATATTTTTACGTTGCAGGTTTTTTCCAGGAAAGAAAAATATCAACTTGAAAAAAACATTAATCTTGTAATTTGCCACGTTCGGATTGTGTCAGCTCCCATAGGCGGACCCTCTATACGACCCAACTTGCCTCAGCGGTAATAAACAAGCAGATATTCGTTCATAATATAGTAGAAAATGTGTCACGAATGGTGAGAAAAGGAGAGTTATCGAATTTTACCTTTCTTTGTGCTGCATGGATACCCGCGACCGCATACATGCCAAATCATACAGAACGTCTAGATAGGAACCAATAATTAATTCAAGCCGCTATATGTTTTACCCATCGAGCATACTTCACTTAGTTATACGGTTCAATAAATAAAAAGCGATAATGCAAAGTTAAATCTTGAGCGTTTTCCGTAGGTGTAACCTCAAACTAACTCGGCCATGGAAAAAATTAAAATTTTTAAATTATTGTTTGTGACTTATTAACAATAATTTCCTCTCAAACGTAAAGCATGGTTAATATAATTAATTGATTAAATTTATTAGTCAGTCTCTGGCCTTGTAGTTCGTTTGGTAACTTCAAAGCGAACGAGACCGCTCGACGGGCTATGGGGCTTATAGCCAATAACAAAAAAAGAACTATGAATAAACTGGACCACGTGTTGAATTTATTTAAATAGCAAATAATGTAACGGATTACATAAGGTTTGAGCAAAGTTAACAGGACTGGCATTGAAATATCGAGTACGTGGATTTGGAACGCAACATTCTTGTTTCTTGTATGAAACACATTTAACCACGATGACCGCTGGAAAATGCAAAAAAGATGTTTTTTAACTTTCTCTAATGGTTCTCTGATGTTCGCGGAATGCAACGGCTAAAGATCGTAAAATCTCTCGAGGATTTTATTCAAATTAATGCGATGTTTCTGCATTAGTCACCACTTCGTGTGTGTAAAATCTCACGAAAGAATCAAGTAGTAGTTCAGATTAGAGCATAAGAAACGGCAAAAATCTCAGGGATAGCTATACAAGTAGTTTGAAATTTAATCCATATAAGCTCATTCGGAAAATTGTCAAATTGAAGGTAAAAAAGTTCATACATTAAATAATTCATTTCTCGAACGTAAAAACCTATTCCGTCATTTCTTTTTTAAGTTGCTCCCATGCCAGATAAAGCCGACCCCTAAAACCGGGTTATACATTGATATTAGAATTTGCCGGGATACGGGAACATTATCGTTATGCCTAATGCCTTTTAGGGCGAATAAACCTCCAACAGTTTAAAATGAAAAGATCATTTGTGTGGCGAACAACGAATATTAATATTGGCAATGTTGTGCGGAACGAGTATCCATAAAGGCCGTTTTGTCTCTGCTTCATCTTATTAAACCTAAATTTAGTTTCTAGAGATCAACCGTTGTTCTTTTGTTTAAACATGAAAAGAGGACTGATTTTGTGGGGTGATAATGAAGCGTAATGTGCAACTCATTTGGGTTAGAGATAAAAGTTGACGAAAGTCCAACAATGAAGCTTTGGTGACGTGGCGACTGAAGCTTAAGCAGACACAATAAAGTAGGCATCGATCGTCGGTGGAAATGTCAACTTTAGGGCCAAGGGATGGTGTCTGCGAATGAGAAGTGGCAACGCCAATTTCGAAAACTTAATAGTATATAGGGTGTCCGAGAAACAACGGTACAGATGAGTGTTGGCTGATAGTAAATTAGTCGATCAAGTACTTGACCCGCTTGGGAAACGCATTACTTCGTTTTTCGGAGAATGTTTTTCTGGTCTTAAGGCGGTGTTCCCACATCAAAGAGTTAGTCAGGGTGAGGTACTTCGGTAAGGCGCAGGTGGCACTATCTATGAGCTACCTTGAGATAGATATTTTAAATGAATTATGTCACATAATATTTATACACAGGGTCATTCACTGTGGGTGTCCTATTTAAAGTTCACGGGGTTCTAATATAGATAGAGATCTGAAATTTTGTATGTCGACGTAATGGAGTTTGATCTATTCAATTAAATTATCATTTCGAGGTTCCAGATCAATGTGTAACTGAAAAAACTTTGTTGTTTTAAATGGAACATCCTGTAATTTATTACATTCTCGAGTTGCTCGGAAGATTTATATACCAGATTACGTATCATATGCCATAGCTATGATGATCCTTTTCCGAAATTAAAATTTTTTTGGGTGATTTGGCAACAAACAGCCCTAAATTGAAAACCGTATATTTTTCCAACAATTACAGCTAGAGGGCTGAAACTTGAGCTGCGGACTCTTATTAGTTCTCTGTATTTTGCAGTGTTATGAATTTTTTGAATTTACATATAGAGCATGGGAAAATGAGTGCGACATCCGAATGATATAAATCCTAATCAAGCCAACTAATAAGTGGTACCTTTTATTGTCAAATATTTAAATTTTTGCAAATATCTCAAAAACGACTGAAAATGATTATATCAATGTATAATAATTGCCGATATAGAATTTATTGATCTTTCAGATGCCATCCAAAAATATAAGATGTTCTGTTTAAGATTATGATTTAACATTCATCTGTGTATATATTTCTGATATCGCACTAATTTTCCCACGCCTTGTATGTAAATCCAAAAAATGTATAATAATACAAGATGGACGTAATTAATAAGAGTTTGCATCTCCAATTTCAGCTCTCTAGCTGTGATAGTTGAAAAGAAAGCGCTTTTCAATTTTTAAAGCTGTTTGCTGCCAAATCAGTAAAAAAAAATTATTTCAAAAGCGTATCACCATAGCTATGGCATGTGACACATAAACTGGGGTTTAAATCTTCTGGGAAATTCGAAAATGTAATAAAATACAGGGTGTGCCATTTAAAATAGCAAAGTTGCTGTCAGTTACACATATGTAGATCTGGCAATCTCGTGATGATATCGTTATTTTAGTTGAACCGATCAAAATCCATTACACCAGCATCCAAAACTCCAGATCTCTAGCTATATTAGAATCTCGTAAATTTTTAAAAGGACCCTCATCGTGAATCGCCTTGTATGCCATGGTTATTTACCCAACTCGTTCGTTAAAAGTGTACTAGGATCGAAAAGTGATACGAAATTGAAAATTTTAAGTTAAGTTAACTTCGACGTGCACTATTTTATAGAAATATTTTCAACTTCCTGTCACTTCCAGTTTAATCGGAAATAGCTGTCAACTTGCTCATTTCAAATAGGGTCTCTAGTATATTTTGTTATTTTTAGATTTTACGTAATATTTCAAACACGTATTCTGTATAATGTCCTATATTTAGCCTTTATCGTTTTTGAGATATTCGACTTCGAATTAAAAACGTGCCTCTGTAATGATCAATTTTAAAGTCCCGTGTTTCCGCAGGTATGAAAGACATAATCTTCCTATTTCGCAGAGTGTCAATACATAGTCTTAGTGTTATATAGGGAGTCCAAAATTAAGCTCCTAACATTCATATTTTTGAAGTTGCAAAAGTAAATTTTTTAAAGTGAAGCACTCTATAAACTTGGGCAGTGCCAAGTAGAGAATGTAATTTTCTATCAAACTGTATCAAGATGGCCCATACCTATTAAAAACCATTTTCGAAATAATTATGTTTTATTACGTGAAACTAGTAGTAGTGCAATAGTACATGCTCGATTCGGTAAATTTTTTAATAATTTTTCAAATTCTTTTAATATCTGTCATCTGTGATAGGGCGACGCATCGTTTATTTTTCCACCATCAACTGCGCCATATTGAGATCCTGCAAAATATTAAGATTATCTCTTTAATAGCTGCCGAGATATGTAATTTTAAAATTGGTAATTACGGGGGCATGTTTTTAATTTAAGATTAAATATCTCAAAAGTGGTAAGGGCTAGATACAGAAAATTATGCAGAAAATGTGCCTGAAATATCACGCAGAATCTAAAAAATATATATGCTGGGGTCCCATTTAAAGTAAGCATGTTGACAGCTATTTCCGGTTAAACCGGAAATGACAGGAAGTTGTGCATATTTTTAAAAAGTAGTACACGACGAAGTTAACTTTACGCTCAATTTTCAAGTTCGTATCACTTTCAGGTCCCAGTAAACTTTTGATAAATGGGTTGGGTGAATAACCCTGTATATATAGCAAGGAGTGCCGGGTATTCGCATGCCGTTGCTGTAACACGGGGAGGAAGTGCAGTAAGTGAACGTTAATCCCGCAACCCCCATAATAAGTTTCTGAATTAGCCTGACAAATAAATAACCGGTGTGTTGCTCCTCGATATCGAACGCAATACAGAATCCCCGTAGAGCACTCGTAACTTCATATCCCAACAACATAATAAAGTTTTATTTACTAGTCTCAATTAGCAAAACCCAGTTTTCCCCTGAAGTATATTCCATTTATTGCACTAGAAGATGGCTAGACACCAGCAGGAATAATTTATGTGGCTTTGATAAAAAGTGATTGTGGTAGACTATATATTCTTACGGCACATCCGAACGATCGATGATTTATGGGAATCCGATTCTTACTTGAATTGAAAATTGCAGATACGTATATAGAGAAACTTTGCGAGGTTGTCTTCTCTTTTTTGGTCTCAGCGGGGAGCTTGGCTGGGAATTTATGGGCTCTGTGGGGACAATTATTATTAAAATAATGAAATTTCATAGCTTTTTACGATAACGTGTGCCTCAAAAACGAAGCGCCTTTTCGGGGACTACTAAACGACGCTGGGTGGGGAACCGCGACGGGCAAAATGTCTAAAGGACCGAAACTTGAAAATCGAAAGAAACTCAATGGTACAGATTTACTCGAATGAGAGTTGAATCGTTAAGTTTTGACGGACCACACTTCCGTCTCAGTAACTCACACCGATGTAAGGGGACGAGGCCAGAGAGCAAAATGCTAATTATGTGCCAAGGATAGTTCGAATTGTGGGCAGCTGTTACGAACAGATTCCTGATCCGTCCGTAGCGATTCTCTTCTACGAAAGCGCTGTTTATTGGGCCCAGACACCCTATTTCGCAACAATACTCGTATTGTGGAGAAGGACGGTGCCGAGCGTGAAATTATTTTACTTTTTTATTTAAAATAACCATTCCACCGTTTATAACGCTAATAAACAAACCCTAATCTCTAACTATCGACGTATTGCCACATTTAATGCAATGCTCTACCTACATCTTTTATGTTGTCCCTCTTCAGACGATGCCATAAATTTACACCTCGCCGTCATCTCTCCAACCAACTTATTACTACACCGGATCAGATAAGGATCGAAATCTCGTCTATGGGCGAAATTCCATGAATGTGACTAAACGAATCAGGTAGAAGTTTTTCGCGGATTGTTATTAAGAGTTACACTATTTCAGCCTGATAAAAATCAATTTGCATTTAATTACTAATAGCATTTTCGGCATTTCGGTTCGTTATACTGATTTAGTTATACTGTCGTTTTAATTAGAAGGCGGTTTTTGGCAAATCGATTAGATTTCAACCTGTGGGAATGTGGATGTTGAAGGCTGATTTAAACGGGCTGAAATGAATATTAAGTACATCATTTGAGTATCCTCATTGATTAGATCTATAAATTACGGCGCGACCTGAGAACGAGAAACTGGAAATTTATCCCTAGAATAATTTCCAGTTGTTTAGACAAGTAGCCGTTTAAATATCGAAGCAGTTCTGTTCTGAGAATGACCATGGAGATGTCGTGGAATCATACGGAATATTAATCATTAAACTATTTGCCTCCATACCACGCACACTGAAATCGAGGCCACTCGTGAAGTCCTGGAGAGAAATTTTAAGAGTAAAAATCAGGAATTCTCGCGTTGAACGTATTAATCGAAATTTTGCTTATGTGACGTAAGTTTCTATACACGTCACAAGCTCCATATTGACAGGAATGCCACATCTTTCCGAAATATTTCGTAAAAAGTACGAAGAATAACCTCCATATTTTACATGCGAGTTCCTGATAAAAGGGCCTTCAAAAAAGTCTAATACAGTTTTGCCCTTAAATGAGCAGGAAAGATAATATTAGATAGTATTAAAATTTACAAGGGTGTTCCTGTGGTCGGTCCGGCGCTGCAACACCCTGTATATACCAAGCATACAGCACTTGTAAAAAGTATTGCAACAGATTTATAATTTTCATAAACTCGATACTTAAAAAAGAATTTCGATGTTTAAATTTTTCACCCCTATCCAGCTACCCCTACTAACGTTTATTTCCAAACAGAAAGGTAGCCACTGTGGTATATCAAATAAAAGGTAATTCAGTAAGGGATTCAACGGTATACTCAGAACTAAAATTGAATTTACACTTGTATTAAAAAATTAAGTTATTAAATACAAAATAAAGTATTACATCAAACGAAATTGAAATTCCAACAATAAATGCTCAAATTGAGCTAGACTAACAATTTAGCAATGACTCGGTCGTGCCTCGAACACTTTTATGCAATTACCCAGTATGACTTCTATTACTAATTCTAAGACGTAAATCAACCAAATTTCGTAGTCTGTTTTTGTAAACGCAACCTTTTAAGTAACCCCGTAAAAAATGTCGAGGGGCCTAAGATCTGGAGATCGTGACGGCCAATCTACTGCGCCTCTTCTATTGATCCATAGTGTACGGGCTGGATAGTGCGGTAGCTGGATAGGGGTGAAAATTTTGAATATCCAAAAAAGTGCACTAAATGCCTTTTTAAAATTAAAATTACACGTGTTTAAGCGTTTTAAAAAACACATCGAGTTTATGGAAGTTATAAACGTGTTGCATCACTTTTTAGAAGCGCTGTATGCATGTGGAACGTCTAATACATCGGTTCTAAGAAAAGGTCGGGTAGTGCGTACACCCAATACATGCACATTTATCTATTATAATGAAATCAAATTTACAAAATAGTACATACCTAAACTTTTAGCATTAAAATTGTTTATTCCCGCAGGAAAATCTTCCGCCATAAGTAATCGCCTCCCAAAACCAAACGGCTTGATAATGGGGCGTAAAGTAGTGCTGAATCCAGGCGTTAAGCCTTTATAACATGTTTTTCTGGGAGGGATTTGAATGAAAAGCCCATTTTTCTTCAGTCCCCGGGTATGTTTGTGAAAATATAAGATTAGTAAAGCTCCTGGAGATAAATGGCGATTCGGTTTTTAAGTCAGTAATGTCTGAAGCTCCAAAGCTGAAGGTGTTTAGAATTTATTTAGTCTGTGCTGATGGTTACAGGAGGACGGTTAGATTTGATTTAAATTTACTTTACAAAAATCTGAACGGTTTTCACAAGATTTTCACCAATGCGGTCACATAACATAACGTAAACGGAAAATTGGTTAGAACGATAGAAGTTGCAAGCTTCTTTATGGCAAGTAATAACATGCATCAAGAACAATTTGAACGGAGTTTTCAAACTTAAACGTCCGTATTTCCCAAGTTATTGTTGCCATAATTGCGTTACACAGCTTGACTATGGGCTGTTCCAGACAAAATATTATCCTGATATTTTATGTAAGTGCCGCGTAAATCACCAGTTTCATAATGTATAGGTATGGCTACCGGTTATGCAACTGTTTGCAAGGTGAAATAGCAGTAAAATTGTAGTTTGGAAGGAGGATGTTTGTTTCGGGACAGCAGTTTATGCAAAGCAAAAATAACAAATGCGACAACAGAAACGCCTTTATCCAGTCCATAGCGTTCTCAAGTGATCTGTGTTGGTCACATACTGCTTAGTCACAGCTAAGCTTCAAGCTAATTTAACTACCGTAATTTGCCCATTATTTGGGGCACCGAGCACGATTAATACCTAGTTGTTTAACGAACGAGTGTATTAATGACGGTGATTAATAATCGAAGCATTTTACCGCTTGACCCTGGCGGACTTGTTAACGGAGGACGAGGTTGTTAATCGCTAATAAAACGAAAAACGTATCAAGTTTCCGCACTAAAAGTCGCTCCACTTAGTATTGAGATTTGCAAATGACGTCGACAATAAAAACCTCTATGAAGAACGGACGTTGATCACGCGGCAACGGGGCGATGCGATTGGTCGGCCGAAAGCAGAAAATGCGTTTTTCAAATTTACAAAATTCATTGAGGTCATTAATGAATGATTTTCTATACATTAAAGGAATGTGTTAACACTCAATCGACGCAAAAAGCAATTAAATTTCCGCAATTATCAATCGAAAACCGATTCATTTGACTTTCAACTAAATGAATTGAAATTTAATATTATGCAAAACTTCTACGTTTAAACATAAACTGGCCGATATTATAACCATTAATCAGAGGGTTTTTTAATCAAATTTATTGTTCGTGATATATTATTATAATAATTTATCTTTAAAGTTATTGTTCAATAAGGCATTGATCCGGCGCCATGTATAGAACTTCGAAGTGTTCTTTTTTGCAGCCGAACATCTGTTCTGCCTACATAGGCGATAAATTACTGTTATTGGTTAGTTATAAAACTTTTTTACTAAACGACTATTGCGCTCTTTTAGTCGACAGTAAAGATTTTTCCCTCATTTTATTAACCACTCTTGAACTAGTTAGGACCAATTTACGTGTTCAACTCAACACTAACAGCCTGCACAGTTATGGAATATGCAACAATTATTCCGGCTGTATCGATAACATAACAAGTACACGACTGCAATTTATGGATTGGCTCACTAATCTATCCATTCTGATCGAATTACGAAGCTGGAGAAACTCTTCTCAGCAAACAGAAGCCCGTAACATTTTTCCCACTGAATTTGGACTTTTCCTTTTCAATACAATTTTAATTAAAAACTTATTTCAACATCGCAGCTGCTGCAACGAAACTCACTGAAGCTGCACTTCTTTTATTGATCAAGTAAATGTAGCGAGATGGCGGATTTAAGTTTAAATCACTAATAATAAAAGTGCTAGGAATTGAATGGAAATATCATGTTTCTAAAAGGGACATTTTATTTCTTAATGATAATCCAGTTATTGTTTTTTTTAATAAACGTAGAAGGATTGAAAACGGTAAATTTTACTGTCAGGTAAGAACAGAATCGCCCGGATTTTGTTCTAAGGCTGGATAAAACTGGCAAAGTGCACCACGATCTAACGTCGGTACCCCACGGTACATCCGAACGCTGACCGGTGAGCCGTTTGTAATGTAGTATGAATTTCACTATATCCTCACGTCTCCCGCACATTTCCCTACCTATTTCACGCATTATTTTGTTTTCTTTTTTAAATTCTCCCATTTATCTCCATAGCAGATTTCAGAAAGTTTCTACTTTTCAATGAACGATCAATAGTCTTAACCGTGTAATTAAGAACAAGATTCGGAAAAAAATTGATTTTTACCACCCCCAGTACGTTCATTTTCTCATTATAAAAACGAGATTCGAAGGCGTCATCTTCGTGCTTCAACCAACCCACATATGTGGCAATCTCTTCTTTATTATACCTTAAACTAACCCTTCATAAAATAACAACAAGAACCTTTTTGCTCCATGTGGGTGCATGGGTGAGGTATCCGTCTCCGCTCGTCGGTTCAACAAAGCAGAAAATGATGATAATTTTAGGTACTTTATTACTTACCATGAGATTGATACTATGTTCCTGGAGATAATGAGCACTTTTGATTAAAACTCTTAATGTTCTTATTATGCTCTTAATAGTCTGTTTCTGATTCAGGTAGGATACACGGCATGGTCTTATTAGCATAAAGTTGCATTCCGGCTGGTAAGTAAGTCGGTAAGAAAGTAATTATTCCACCTTATTCTTTAATAAAGATTTCACTGTTTTTCGTTTGGGCAAAAGCGTTTGTGAAACAAGCAGCATACGGCTTACATGAGGAAATTAATCATCAACTACGAGGATTCGTCAGACCCATATATGGTAGCGACTAAGAAAAAATCCTAATTATTATGCCATATGTTCGCGGTAGGTTATTTTCGCAACGAGAACGTTCTTGCATTATGGCAAAAAGTTTTGGTAGTACAGGGTGTCCCATTTTCGAATCTCAACATGGGGATCTCGGAAATCGTAGGAGATAGAGAGTCGGTTAAATAGAGGCAAGATGTGTCTTTATGAGAGGAACACATTTTTTCATTTTTTTTTAAATTCCAATTACTTCCTAACATATCCGGAAAACCCGATAATTTCTATTTTCTTTTTTTTTCTGCCTTAAATTTCACAGAAACGTGAAAATGCAGGTGACTTCCTCAAGGCACTTTTTCCGGCGCTACAACATGAAAATAGTTTTTCAGAGATACAGCGTTTCGGTTTTTTAATGCCATCATCAATTTCTTTTCCAAATAGGTAGTTGATCGGTTTTTTTACGAATTCGGCTAGTCATTTATAATCGAAAAGTAGCTATGTGTCGCACTTGCGGAATTGCGACGTCTAGATCAAAAATATAATTTGCATACGTTATTGTTATTTGTTTGTGTTCATTTCAGAAATAAAAAGAAAGTTTTTTTCTTAAAAGTTACGTAATCAGTTCTTTTAGAATTTACTCAATAGTGTTAACCTTTATGAAATAAATTTGAAAATGCTCGGTAAATGTATGAACAACCAGAATATTTACAATATATTTGCCGTATCTTGCCAATGAATACTTTCGAACTAGACGTTGCAAATCGGAAGTGTGACACATGGTTGTCTTTCAATTATCAAAGACTATTTGCCGAATAACTATTTTTTTGTTATAGCGCGGGAAGTGTCCTAAGAAACCGTTCTCCATTATCATTTTTCCATGTAATTTGAGGAGGAAAAAATTTAAAACGAAAATAGCAATTATAGATTTTTTTCGGACATCTCCGGAAGCAATCTGATTAAAAAAAATTAAAAACACAATGCACTTCTCTCATAAAGAAACAACTTTTCCTCCATTCAACCGACTCTGTACCTCCTACCGTGTCCGAGATCCCCATTCTGAGAGACGAATCTGGGACACCCTGTACACGATTCCTGCCTAGTTTTATTTACGAACATTACCTATCGATTTTGCTCTCCTTTTCTTGAGAACGGGATAATCGGGTTTTACGAGAGTCTGTCAGTAGAGTCAAAATCGTAGATGTAAAGAAAGATAATAAAATTGCACATGATATGCCCCGATTAGGTATAATATCAATTACACCGAATCAAAATCGTGAAGACTCCCGCAAATTCCGCGATGGCCCTGAGCTAAACATTCATTTACCTTCCATCTCTTTTGTGCAAAGCATCATATAAAACTGTTTACCGTATACAAAGTAAATGGTTCAAAAGAATCTGTTTGAAAGTCCCCAGGCTGCAGCTTTCAGAGCTTTTACGCCAATTTCTTATTCAAACCAACGTCAAAATAAAATGCCTTAACAAGAAAACGAGTGATGTGTCAAAAACAATAAGGGAAGGAAGTAAAATTCACTAGGCCATTACAGCACACATATAATAAATTACCACATGGCTCGTCTAAAGGAAACAAGCAGTATTAATAGAAAGGGAGTATTGAAAAATAAACGAAAATAATTTATTGAAGATTTCACGTTGGCACGTTGGTTTCCTTCGGTACCATCTACAGGGTGCCCGTGTCTGTGAAATGAAAACTTGTAAAATTGTGTTAAGCAAATTTGCAACACTGCGTGAGTATGAATGAAATGTGAGTCTACCATCAAGCATGAGAGGAAGAAATTAGGCGTTTTTTGAGATATAGGCGACGCTCGATAACGTAAACGAATTCAAACCGAGTGCGGTTCACACTGTCGAAATGTTTACTTTCGATGAACATGATTTAAATGGTAAACGATTTATTAAAGAAACGTTCAATACATATATACAACAAAATAAGCAAATTTTCTAGTAGCAATAAGTATTTTTTAATTAGAAGAAAAATTATATGCAATTTTAGTCTGGGCAAATTGGCGCCTAGCATTGTCTTCCAATGCCTGCGTCCGTAATTTACGAAGAACTAAAATTTCCACGTATAATACTCCTTTCCTTTCAACCCAATCTAAAATTTGGTTAAAAACTTGTATAGCTTACGCGTCACCCACTACAATTCTAACTTCAATGGCAACGTCCTTATCGTCCTGACCGTCCATATCTTCCTCATGATCAACATCATTCTTCTGCTCGTCTTCGTTCCATAAATTAATATTAATATCAGCTGAAGTGCAAACAACGTCGAGATTCATCATGTTCATTAAATCAGGATCGTCCAATGACGCACTGCCAAGAACATCAGGCATTGGATCACAATTGTTCCCCAATTACGCTTAAGGCAAGATCATCTTCATCTTGATCATTGGCACAAAAGAGATTGTTCCAACATTTTTGAGTAGTTTGCTGATTAACTGCATTCCAGGCCATGTGCAAATTTAAAATAGCTTTTTGTAATGTGGCCCGTTTCAAAGTCTCGGATGTGTTTCCCGTGTTCTTTAATGAGACAGACGAAAGTGGAAATTTTCGGTAGTACTGTTTGGTAAATATTATCACGTCCTGGTCCATGGATTGAGTTAATTGAGTTACGATAGGCGGTTTGCCCAGGGTGTCCCCTTTTTGATGGGACCATTAGGAAATCTCGCTTAGAAATAAAAACACTTGGGCATGGTTTATGCAATACTGCGTTACTTTTTCAAGAAATGGATTATGGTGTAAGCAGCTTTTTCACGGGTCTCTTTGTTTCTGCAATACAGAGCGAAATTGAAATTGTTCCATTTTGGGACCGTTTCTGCAACTTTTCAATTTGAAAGGACTTGGTAGTTTTAAAGACGAATTCTCGTAGATTTTCTTTTGCATCGAATTCAGCGGTAATATAAGATTTCTTGTTCGGCTAACCGTTTTTGAGATATAGTCATCTTTTTTTAACGGAACACCTTTTATTTATTTAGCCCGTCGTCTAGTCCTTTTAAAGCGCTTTTCGGCAATATACCACACCACGGGAAGCGTGCAGAAATACACAAAAAATGCGGAAAAAACTATTAATTACTAATAATGCACCAATTCAAATAGATTACACACAAATGGAAATTATTCACATTGTTTACGTTATCGCGCGTTCCGCTTGATCCTATAGCGACGTGTGTTTACGTTAACGCAACATTTTCATTATCGCATGTTTACCTTATCGAGCGTCTGCTGTAACAAACTTTAAAGCATTGCGACCGTTTTTATCAACGTTTTTCCTCAACCATTTGGAAATGAAATATCCGAATTAAAAGTTAACAGAGGTTGAGCCGAAAGCAGATTGTTCAAACGTTTAAGAAAATAAAACGATAATTCTGTAACGTCCACCTCGAAAATAGAAACCCGCATACCACATGTAGGTAAGCTCCCGGAAGATTGTTTTAACGCATCGTCTAACTGACAACTCTTATAATTTATTCACTATGCACCTTTAACTTGGGTCTCTCTATGCTGATGGATTTGCTTTTATTTGCAAACGTTGCCAGGTGCATTTGTGGAAACTTTGTACCCGTGTGTTTGTCATCTTCCTTTGCAAGTAGTAAAGTTACGCTTGTAAGGCGAAATAATTTAAATTTAAAGTCTCTGGTGAGTTTTGGCGAATTTTCTTTCAATGGCAGTGGAAGCAACAGAGGCAAACCCTGCAGGAGAAACTCGAGTAGACTCTGATTTTGTCGAGTTTCGTGGATGCAGGAAAACGATTGCGATTGAAATGAGCACCGAATGTGTTAAGACTACACTCCCGAGCAAAATGACAGCGCAACCTCCATATTTCTTAAAATATTCACAAGAGATAAAGGAACGTTAACCGGCATTTCGCGTACGGATCGAGAAAGTTTTTTTTATTCACATTACAATAAATTCCACCGTTCGAAAATAGACGAACATTTTTTATCACTGTTTTGTGAAAAACACGGCCAAGCAAAATGATAGCACATCTTGAAATTTATTCAGTAAACGTGAGATTAACCAAGTAAGCGTCCGTTGAAAGTTATATAGAGAAAAGAGTTTAAGTGGTTGTCCTAATTTACATGCAAATCTTGTCGAAAATCATTAAAATAAAAAAATGGGTAGCGGAAAACAGTTAGCAGAAAGCAAAATTCAGACAAGTTTCGAATCTAAGGAAGAAGGATGATCAGTGCCGAACATAGCGAGGAGTACGAAGAGACGCAGAGAGGTTGTTCATAACTTAATAGAAGATCCAGAGAGTTATGGAAAGAAGAAGAGCACAGGCAGACCTGCAGCGTTATCGCCCAGGAATAAGCGGGCGATCTTGGGAACAGCATCGAATTCTTTATGAACTGCCCGGCAAGTTGCAGCAAAAACCGGAGTCAACGCGAAAATTGATGAGGTGCGACGCTTTCTGCACTCCTTCGAAGCGATCAAAAGAAAAAAAATTTAAAGAAAACTGGCCTTAAAGGTGCAGCATAAAAAAACACGTCTAAATTTTGTCCAAGAACACATCCAATGGAAGAGAAAATGGAGACGAGTATTGTTCACCGACGGGAAAAAATTTCATTTGGATGGCCCCGACGGAATGGCGTATTATTTTCACAATTTGCGAAAAAGAGAAGTGATCTTGAGTCATCGATGGATGTGAGGTGGCTCAGTTATATCGTAGGCAGGCATTGGTGACTATGGAAAAACCCAGGTCAAATTTATTTCTGGACGAATGAACAGCAGGGCTTATCTCAACCTCGTCAGAGATCAAATTGAGAGACATTTGGATGCAGTCACAGAAGGGAATCATATTTTCCTGCAGGACACGCGGCAGTACATACGGCTCGAGTAGGTCGGCAGTACTTTACTTCAAATAATATTGATGTTTTGGGTTGGGCAGCGAGATCTTCCGATCTCAACATTATTCAAAATGTGTGGGGTATGCTTTCAAAGGTGGTGAGCGCCAAGGGTAGGCAATATGATACTATACCTGATTTGAAAACTGCAATTCAAGAACCATTGCAAGAATTTGATAAGAATTTCAATAAAAATCTGTTTAAAAGTTTACTTAAAAGAACGATTGAAGCCACAAAAAATAACGAAGGACCTACATGTTATTAAATTAAAAGTTTATTATTATTAGTTCACATTAAAATGGTAATTTGTCCATAGAGTTGTGGACGATAATGTGGAATGTTGTTTTAAACAATATTTTCTTGGTGATCATTTTTGTTTTCGTCTTTAAAATTTGTTGATAAGGTAAAGGTATATTCCTAAATTCACCGTGCAATATTTGGCTTAGGAATGTTGCTTTTAAAAAAGTTGTTGATAAAAACAATTTGCCTGTTGGACAAAAGTATGGAATGCTGCGTAGTGTTATTGTTTATGAGGGCATTATCAGTTATTCAGTCCGTTTGCGTAGTGCACTTTATGCAAAATATGCCGAAGAAAAAATATTTTTCGAAATTTAATAGTTCAAACGTCACGTGATGGCTACAATCAAAAAGACATTAGAAAGACATTGAAAATCAGTCAAGGGACAGTTTCGAAAATTTTAAGGAAATTTTGCACTTTTGGGAATGTAAAAAATGGTCTAAAACATGGACCTCAAAGGGAAATGAAGGCCACTACTGATCAGCCGATTAAAAAAATATCAGTTGCAAATACTGGCAAGTCATCCAGGATTATAAAGTGAAAAATCACTAACAATAGTGACATCAATATAAGCGATTGCACGGAGCGTAGTCGATTGCGCGAAATGAGATTAGTTGGAAGAATTGCAGTGAAGAAGCCCTTAATTTCTAAGAACAGAAGACCCGGAACTGAATTTGCATAGGCACATTTGGTTTGGTCACCTTCAAAGTGGAGTTTGACGTTTCCAGCAGGTCAACGACTCTAAACATTAATCCCGATTAGTAAAAATTGGCTGAATGATAATAACACGTTCGTATTAGAAGAGCCGTCGTAGTCGCCGGATCTAAACCCGATTGAGCATCTCTGGAAACACTTAAAATGAAAAATTCGAGATACGAATGAGGCCAATCGAAATGAGTTGTGGGAAGTCCTGCAGGACGAATGGGTGAAGATTCCTATTTCCATTTATAAAAGTTTAATCGATTTTATGCACCGTCGATGTCAGGCCGTTATCGACTCGAAAGGATATGTCACAAAATATTAGTTTAATTAAATTTTTATATTGTTTATAATGGATTTTACGAAGTATTCCATTCTTTTATGCAGCGGAATTTATTGTTTTTATTCCTTTTTACATTTGTGCAAATGAACTGATTTGTTTTTGTTTATAATATTGTTAAATATATACTTGGGTTTTTGTATAATGTGTTTATTTTTTATAATCAACTATTTTGACATAAAACCATGATCGATTTAAAATATTCCATGCACTTTGCCTCCCTCTTTGTCTTGTAAATCGGTCCTTAAAAAAAAAAAGAGAGACAATTCGAGATGGAAACCTAATTGCACTATGATTTTAAAAAACTTTCTCGATCCGTAAGCTAGACGCCTTTAACGCTCTTTTATCTGAAGGTAAATATTTTAAGAAATATTGAGGGTGCGCTATCATTTCGCTTGGGACCGTAGCTGCGACTCCCTTGGTCCTTGCCTAAGCCCTAAGCCTGATCGCTCGTTTTATGAAAGCGCAAAACCTTCATGTCTGCGAGGAGCCGCGACTGGAACAGGTGCTTGACAACTGAGGAAACAACCAGGGCGAGCACTTAAATCGACCGAGTACCTAAAGATGTGCAAATACTCGCGCTTAACGAGCTATTTTCTATAGCAAACTTATTACGAGATCTGAAGCCGTTGGCGGCATGTTTGCCTGGTCGATGACATGAGACGGTGGAGACGTTAATAAGAAAGGTGGCTGAGTCTGAGACCTGGCGAGATGAGAACGCCTACGACATTTTTTTTTAACATTAGCCACAGCCTGTGGTATGCAGTACTTGTTTACTTTGTGATAGAACTAACTGAATAGAGTCCACTTCTCATTTATGGCCCGTACATTGCAACAATATGTTGTTACCTTTTCCCCCCTGTATGCTGTATAAAATCTAGAAACAATTTTTTCCTACAGTATACAAGGTGGCCGATCTTAATTCGACCGAACATGACAGCAGAAACAACCTTTAACCTTTCGTTGGTACACGCACGGTCTGTGAGACCGACAAGTACTGTGTATTCACCCTCCCAGTACCTTCCTACATCAGAAGCGTCTGCTGCCTCGCGAAAAATCGGCAGTCGCATGCATACAGTTTTCACCATGCACATGGTAATAGTCTGAGCGACTGACGTTACAATTTGCGCTACACAGGGTGTCCAAAATGCCATGGGACGCCGCTGCTATTTTCTAAACGGCGAGAACTGTGAGGTTAGTTAAAGTAGGAAAAATGTGTCTTGAGCTTAGTGAATATTCGAAACAGGGCTACCGACTCTTTCTTGATACTGAGAAAAAATTGAGAAATGCTCAAATTTAATTTTCACAATAAATCGAAACCTAAAGATTTTTCAAAGGAAATTGTCATACAAAAGTTTTCAACTTTTTTGATCTCTTGACGTAAGCAATTTTGTAAATTTTAGTTTGCCCAGTTCTCGAAAAAAAAAACAAACAACTTCTATAATCTTAATTTACTAAAATTTAAAACATTTTCGAAATTGATGCATAGCGCATGACAAAACAATTTTTTTAACTCGGTTTTATAGGCCGACGATACCATTTATGTCAAAATAAACCACGTTAATGATAGAAGGTTGATTCTAGGCAGAGTGAGTCAATTTATATACTGCGTGACATAAAAAAAAGGACACCCCGTAAAAATGGTTTTACTTTAAAAAAATTTTAGTATGCACGTTTGTACATGGGAATACAAAAAACGACTAAATTTTCAACCATATTTATCGATGTATTCACAAGTTATCAAGAACTTTAAGGTTTTTTTACTGGAAAAATTGCAATAAAATATCAACAATATGACTGCAAAATATTATTTATCGATTTATAGCGTGCTTAGAAACTGCTTGTAGATGAATCAAAAATGCCTAGAGGTAGAATGCAGCGAAATTTTCACCAATTGAGCAAGTTTGAAAGAGGTCCAATGGTGGGTCTACTAGAGGCTGATCCTTTAAGGAAATCGCCACTAAATTGAACCCTAGTGAAAACACTATAGGGAGATGTTATCAGGCATGATTTCAAGAAGAGCAAACAGGCAGGACAAGTACTGTACGATCCCGAAGAACTACAGAACGCCAAGATCGCCGCCTTCGCATTATGGCACTAAGGGTTAGGTGCGTCTCGTCGAAGACGCTGACGAATCAGTGGTTTGCGGAATATGGAAGGACCATTGGGATTCGAACCATTTGTCCTCAGATAAAAAGTTTTGGGCTGATTTCCTACCGTCTCCATCTTGTGTCACCTTTCACCCTAAATCATCGTCAAAATCAACTAGAGTGGTGCAAAGAACGGATACATTGGAATCTGGAATGGGGTAATATCGTGTTTAGTGACGAATCCAAATACTGTTTGAATATGTTTGATGGTCGGGCAAGATTTAAAAGAAGACGGGGTGAAAGATGGGATCCTCAGTTTATATTACAGAGGCATGTCCATTAGAGCTGTTGAGGTGCTATTGCACATGGTAGCAGGTCATGTGTGGATTATTGTAAGTAGAAGATTACATAACTTACCCCATCCCCTACAAAGGCTAGCAGCGCTATGCCATACTGTCCAGTTAGCCTGGAATGAGATCCCTAAGACATCAATCACCTCATTAGATCTGCGCATAGACGTCTACAGGAATGTATAAGACAGCACAGGACCAACAAAATATTACTTTTTTTATTTTAACATTCAAATTTGTTCAATTTTTTAATGAAATAATTATTTTGGCGTAAGAAACATGTCGACCAAAAATTATTTAAATAATATTTAATATATAATATACAGACCAAAAAATAAAAATTATAAATATATTAACAGTTCTGCAAACATTATCAGCATAAGACAATCGCCATTTTGACGACATTCTACGAAACCCACTTCAGCGATTCGAAAATATGGCATTTGCCCTCCTTCCAGATCCACTAATTTCAGTGATATGGCTAATTTATTCTGGTTAGGGCAGATTTATCATGATTCTGGTAATTTTATCCAAGAGATGATTTCCATGGAAATGACGGAAAAATGAGCGTTCAATTAGGCGCGGAAACAAGATGTTTCGCAACCAGGATTGTCGAAAAATTATCAAACAAAACCTTGAAACGGCACCATTCTAGTCAACATGCCAACCTACTTAAATGTCTCTTCAATTTGCTTTTGAGGACATTGTCTAAGGCTAACATAAATAGTTTTCGATGCGGAATTGCATTCGAAGGCAAATATGACAAATTTCTCAATTTTGTTTCAGAATACGATTTAATAAATTTTCCCAAATAGCCCTCAAGTGCGCTTTAAAAATATCGCTGACTCATTCGTCAGTAAAGTAATTCAAATTTCTAATACCAAATCTATACTCTATTGCTCACCCCATCAGTGCAAGGAAAACTTAATCTACCGAGCAAAATTTATCATGTTTCGCACATAGGCAAATTTATTCCATTATGCATTACGAAGCTCGAGGCAACTTAAAAATAAAAGCAAAGCAATCTTTATCTGGTAGCTTATTACTCTCTCCAGCTACAGTAATCGCCATACTTCAGCATATTGCCTCAATTTTTCATGTATGCACCATTTACATTAGCGGTTTGGGCACTAGGGAATATACAGGGTGTTTCAGAACTATGGGATCAAACTTCCAGGGATTGTTGAGTGCAACAATAGAAAACATCTGAGCATAGGAACCCTTGTGTGCAAATGTGTCCCTAAAGCGCTAAGGCCTTATAATCCTTTTGGACAGTTACATGAAAAAATGTGTTTTATCAAATTTTAGGAGGTTTTATTTTAATTTGTTTGTATAAAATGACGCTACAGAAATTGTTCAAAATGTCGCCCTTGAACTCGAACGCATTATATTCGGATCGTAAGTTCGGACAACATTAAATCTGCAGGGGTGGCCAAATTCCGTGGCCTCCTAAATCACCCGATCTAACACCTTTAGATTTATTTCCTTAGGGTCACGTAAGGTCTCTGGTTTATGAAACGGACCAAGACCTGATTTCACGAATTACTGCGGCATTTGAAGTCGCTCAAAACGACTATCAAATTTTTAGCCAAGTGTGCAGAAACCACGTACGTGGTTTAAAAAGGTGCAATGAATTCCAAGGACGTTTTGAACAATACTCAAGTGTTGTTTTGTACAAATGAGTTAAAATAAAACGTACTAAAATCCGATAAAAATATTTTTGCACACGACTGTCTTGAAGCATCATAAGACCCCGGCGCGTTAGGGAGACATTTGCAGACGCGAATTCTCATACTCAGGTGTCTTCTGTTGCTGCACCCAACAATCCCTAGAAGTTCGATCCCATAATTTTGAAACACCCTGTAGAGAACATTTACTAACTCAAAAATGTTGGGCGACGTATTTGTTCCTCAGCTAGTATGATCTTAATCTGGATTTATTGCTCTTCCTTGTTTTGAAAGGCATAAAGCCAGTGCCTTATTAGGATAATTACCATTTTGGAAAGGCCATATAATGTGACTTCTTGAAATAACTGTAGTTGACGACATCTAAATAGTTTTCGCCCACGTTATGACCACACAAACGCGTTAAAGTATCTATTTGCATAAGAGACCCGACATAAGACACAAGGAGAGAAATAAACAAATTAAAAAATAAATTGAGAAAATTCTATGGGTTATAAATTATCCAAATCTATTAGCGAGGTAATAAAATATACTCCGACCGGCACACTCACCCATCGGCATTGTATGGAAATAGCATGGGCGCTTATTACTTTTAAATATTATTTTCTTTTATTTTAAGGTGAAGCTGTCAGACTTTAACTACACGTATGGTATATAAACTTTAAGTACCGACATTTATCATATTCATTCGCCGGTTGAACTCACTTCTGAGCAGATGCACATTTTTTCCATTGTTTGCCTTTTCAGTATAATTTATCACTGCTTTGTAAACAAACAAATGCTGCTACCGTGAAAGTAGGTCCTAAATCTTCAGAAACATTAAGTTTTTGTGAGTGTTTGGTGTTGAAAGACGGCAAACTTTGAACTGCGATGGATATGTGACTGAATTCTATCAATAAGTTTCTTAACTCATGCTCAACCAATCGATCTATGTACATTTCACATTTTTCTACATCGCAATTTTCGCGGATTTGCACGTTGCCATTTCTTCTGCTCCTTTTCTGATTCCTTTTTTCTCTGTGTTATTTGCATTTGCACTCTCACCTCAGGTAACCCATTTGCATAATAAACATAATGTGTCTGTCTGTGTTCTAAGAGAGGTTAATTCCACAATCGTGCATTTCTCTTTGAATCCGCTCTGACGATTCGTTCCATGTTTCATGATTTCCTCTCTACCTAGGTATCTAACCTCTTGTCATGGAAAATTACTTGATTTTTTACCCTGACACAGGCCTAGTTTTGCGTGCGTTAATCGTACGAGACGTACCACTCAGTAACAATCTGTCTTGTAAATTTGGCAAAATAATGCTTCATAATGAAATATCAAATGATCGAGTGATGGAGATAATGCAAGGCCGCATGCTGCGAACATTACTCGAAGGTACCTAGAACAACCACAATTGGAAATGCTGCCTTGGCCTGCACGGTCGCCAGATCTATCACCTATCGAACATATTTGGGACATGATAAGTCGTCATCTCCGAAATTGACCGCAGCTTCCAAACAATTTAGATGACCTACCACACCACCTTAGGGTGGCATGGAATAAAATATCCCAGGAGGACATTGATCATTTGTGCAAAGCATGTCGTAAAGAGTACATGCTTGCATTGCTGTATGAGGCGATGTCACTCATCATCAACTTTTTAATTAATGTATGTTTAATTTTTACTGAAACTCTGATCACTTGATGCTGTGTTATGAAGCATTATTTTGCCAAAATTGAAAGACTTAGTTATTATTATTACCGGGTGGTGCATTTCATATGAAAGTGAGTGTAGATATACTTGTGGACAAAAGTTTGGAAACTCCTATTAAATACCCTGTATAAAACATATGACAATCGTGGAGAACTACATGAGCTTTCAAGCATTTTTTATTAAAAAATTGTTTTCTATTTCAATATATTAAAAAGGTAGAGGGATACTGGGACTTTTTGCCTGAACACCCAGTACATATTTCTTTTAAACTTCATTTGTTTAATTTATTGACTTGTTGTACATCCTTTTTCCTGAATAACTGCAGCACACATAGAGTTCATCCACTAACTTTTCACAAAAGTTAACCGAAATGCGTTCCCACTCACACTTTAGTGTATTCCCCAAAACCTCCCTATGCGATATGACATGATCACGAATTTTGGGTTCTAAGAGATCCTATAGATGGTCTATAAGATTTAAATCAGGCGACTGGCTCCGCCACTTCAATTGGTTCACAGATAAAAATTCTTTCATATATTTAGAAACGTGCTTAGGATCATTTTCCTATTGGAACCACCATCTTAACGACATGTGCCATTGGGCGTAAGGGGCCATATGGTTTTGTAAAATATTCCCATAAGAAAGGCGGTCCAATTTGGCCATAATTATGACCAATGGGCCAACACCAGAGCGAGAAAAACATCCTCAAACCATAACATTTCCTTTGCCGTAGTTTACTGTTGGCAGCTGGTATTTTTTGTCAAACCTTCTTCCCACAGGACGTCTTACATATTCTTTCCCATCATTACCAAACAGATTGAATTTACTTTCATCGCTCCCAAAATACACAATTCCAATTTTAAATAGACCGAGTAATGTATTTTTTAGAGAACGATAAATGGTCCTTATTATTATTTTTGATGTAAGTGTTTTTTTAACGGGTCTTCTTCTAAAAAGTCCCATTTGCCTCAGCCTACGTAGGAAAGTTTTCATGGATACATTATGAATGTTAGACAGCATTAGATCCTGATGGATGTCATTGGCAGTTTTACGTGAGCTTGCTTAGATGATTCTCTTAATAATTCTATCCACGTGAGCATCAATAGATCTTGGTCTTCCACCTCTAAGGCGATCGATACTTCTTCCTAATATTTTAGATTAGAAATTGTTCCTTTCAGAAGCTGCACGATCTCTGAAATTTCTCTATAACTTCTCCCACTTTCTTTTAATTTTACAGTTTGCTCTCTAATGGCAATTGGGATTTCTATCGTATTTGCCATTTATAAACGTTAATCTTATTTTGACAAAACCAACTTCTTAAAGCACTTAAACATTACTGAGATAAAGTAAGGTTTCCAAGCTTTTGTCCCGCGATAAAAATGCAGTATTTTGAATTGTTTATTATTTTTTGGTAATAAACAAATTTGTTGTTGCTCCTATCATATTTTCGTATTCTTAACTAAGCAACACATAATTGAAAATTGTTTACTGGTGATATTTCCAAGTTATTAAATGAACAATTACCATTTATCAACATCTTAACTGGGGTTTCCAAACTTTTGTTCACAAGTGTATTTACCTAACGAGTGCTTACTGTTAATTTCGGAAATTTTAATTGTCCTCCCATCGAAAATATGCAATCTTGGTCACCCTATACAAATAGCCAGAACATTCACACGAGACTCATCTACGTCACTGCCCTGGTTTCCCATAAGTGATATTCGTAAAAATGTATCTGTATAAACAGAGACGTGAATAACACTTGAGGAGGATTTCATCCCACGCCGGGCTGGAATGCAACGATAATCAATTTGTAGGCCCCAATCATAATCCCCGATCAATTTATCAAATCTAGAAGAATCGGATTATAATACCGGATGACTTGCGGTGTTTCTCTGACGTGAAATCTACCTGTTATCCCAAAAAGCGTTCATTCATACGACTTGTTTGTGTACGGCAGGAGGTAACACTTTAACCGAGCCGCTAATAGCCGTCGGTTTTATACCACTATCGTCTTCTCTTGGAAGTTTACTAGTTAGACTAAGCCCATAATAGGATAAAAGCGCAGGAGAAAGCTTTCGGTGAGAAGCATTAAAGCCAAATCAAACATCTACGTACTCCTAATGCGATGGGAGAAGAGCTTGAAGATGCATTGTACCGGGTGCTGAAAGCATTTGATCGAAAAGTGAAAAAAGAACTTGCGTGGGTATAAATCCTTCAAGCAGGAGTGACCAGCCACAAAATCCTGATGATTTTATCGAAAAATGTCAAGAAACGGATCCGAACGCTGCCGAGTGAAAAACTACCACCATACGATGCGAACATTATTCAAGGGATGAATAATGTGTTTATATAAAACTAGGGAAAGGCGTTTCACAAATCACTGAAAAATCACTGAGGAAAAATGGCCTTTTGAGCTGTTTGATATGTTTGCTTCGCTTCGAACGTGAGAATTTATTCCACACCTTTTATGCGTGAAATACATCAGAACCCCTATTAATCCTGATGCGATGTCGGTATTTATACGGCAACCTGATGTTTTCATCAAAAAGGTTTTTTTTCATTGTTCTTCCATTGTATTTCGTCGGTGTTTTAAAGTAATACATTTTTACAGGGCGTCCGTTTTCGGCGCTCCGCCAAGAGAATCTAAGTAATGATAAAAGATACGAAATCGCCACGCTGTAGAACAGGAAAAGTTGCTATGACGAAGCGTCGATCAAAATATTTACAGTGGGTCAAAAAAATGTTCGTAAACCCATGAGGGTGCAATATTTCTCTCTCTCTCCCTCTCCCTTTCTATCTCTCTCCGTTCTTCTCTCCCCCTCCCTCCCTCTCTCCCTCTCCGTTTCAAACAATTTTGAGAAATCTCAACCACATAAGGGGCGGGGCAGTTACAGTAGTGGCCGGAGTAGATAGACAAATAGAATTTTTCAATTAAACCATGCATATGTTAATTGATATGCTTCCTATGCGTGTAAGTTATTTGTTGCAAAACCCGTCATAAGAAATAATAAACAAATTTTGATAAAGTTAATTTATTGTCAACAAAAAAATTAATCTTTGGAATTTACCTGGTCAAAAATAGATAGAACATTTAAAAATAAAAATGAAAAACACGACAGTTCCCTTCAAATTATTTCAAAAATCAATTGGGATCCCTCCCTAGGCACTAATATTCGATAAAATATCCATTATTGTCAATAACAGCCTGACCTCGAAGCGGCATTGATTCAATCAATTTGTTTAATATTACTGGATCAATATTTTGCTACTTTTCTTGTGTTTCAGTAAACAGTTCATCGCAACTTGAAAAAATTTTATCTGTCAATCCTTGACCAACAATTTACCAAAGGTTTTCTATAGGATTCAGATCGGGCCACTGGGAAGGCCACTTCAAAATCGGCAACTTTTCTTTTTTAAGAAATCGTTTAACCAACTTTAGGGAATGTTTGATCCCGTTATCGCATTGAAAATAAAATTTCAACAGTAAATTGTCTTACTTAACATTCTGAAATGTGTCCGTATACGCAAAACTGTCCGAGATTCCGTTTGTTTTACGTAGTGGGCCAATACCAAAACTGCTGAAACATCACCATATGATTACCGATCCTCCTCCATGTTTAACCGTAGGTCAGGTGTTTTTAGGGTTTAACCGCTGTCCAGTGGGACATCTAACGTATTGAAGCCATCGGAATTAAACAAACTGAATTTGGATTCATTGCTCCAGCGAATACCGTTTGAGTCAATAAAGATATCTAGCAAATTCCATTCGGAAACATCCATTTCGATTTTTCTTATTGAGCTGGTTTTTTTGCTGCCCTACATGCAAATAATTTCTCTTCGATTAATCTTCGTCTTACAATCCTTGAAGACACAGAAACTCCAAAAACTTCCAGCTCAGATCGAATTTTCTCAGAAAACATGAATGGATTTTTCGAACTAATACTCTTTATCTTTCGCATATCTCTTTTGTTCAGCTTCTTTGGTCGTCCAGTTTTTAGTTTCGGGTTAATTGATCTAGTTCTTTGATATTTTTTGTTATAGCCTAAATGGTGCCCTTTTTAACATCGAACCTGCGGGCAATTTGTACTTGCCGCCCACCCCCATCAAAATCTTTAACTATTCACTTTTTTAAGACAGTTGTAGACCATAAACCAAATGCAAATTGTACTAATATTTTTCTGATATCTTAAGAATTTAAAGTAAATTCAACTGTTTTTGCCGCACCTATTTACTTTTGACCAAGCGAAATCCAAAGATTTATTTTTTTATCGACAATAAAGTAACTTTATCAACATTTGTTTATTATTTCTTATAACATGTTTTGCGACAAATAACATACATGCATAGGAAACACATCAATTAACATATGCATGATTTAATTGAGAAATTTTCTTTGTCTATCTACTTTTAGTCACCACTATATATAATAATAGATATATTAAGGTATTATCTACAACAAAATAGAAATCAATAATATTTATTGCAAACAAAAAAAAAACATTAATTAGAAATTCCTACATCAAAAAAATATTCGAACGCGCAATTGATTTTTATTATTTTTTATAATATTTTGCCATTTCTCCCTTAGCGCGCCCTGAAGTTGAACTTTGTTTTGAATTTGCCTTTTTCGGATTTGTCTATCGAGATGGACCCATAGATGTTCGATAAGATTCAGATCCGGAGACTGTGAAGGTGTTTTAAACTGGTGGGGAACATTATACCACAGCCATTTGCGTATTACCTTGGAAGTATACTTCGGATCATTATCTTATTGAAAGTAATAATCCTTAGTTACTCCAAAGTTTTCGGCGCTGGCATATAAATTTTCACTTAATATGTCCCTATACATAAATCTATCCATTGTTCTTTCAATAAAATGAAGGTTTCCCACTCCATTTGCAGTCATACAACCCCAGACTAAGACGTTTCCGCCTTCATGCTTAAATGTAGGTTGCAAATATCGAGGATTCATACGTTTTCCAGGTTTCCTCCATACAAATTTGGCTCCATCGAATCTGAAAAGATTAAATTTACTTTCATCCGAAAAAATAACTATGCCAAAACTCTATCGGCTGGTTTAAATGGTCTCTTGCAGTCTCCATTGTTAGTTTACGATTCTTCTTATTAATCCCACGGTTTTTTTGCGGGTTTTCAGCCATGAAAAGTATTTTTTCTGACGTGAACCCGATTGGTTTCTGGATGAATGCGTTGTCCAGTGGCGGATTCTAACTCGGCTGCCAAAAAGGAGCACTCACACGTGGGTTTTTCATAATTTATCTTATAAAGGAATTTTCATTTCGCTTCGTTACTTTCGAAGGGCCCCTGAACGTGTTTGATTTTCAACTAAGCCCCTGCTTTTATATTTATTTACGGTATATTATACAGTACTGACCGGTTTGTCCACAGTTTCGGCTATTTTTCATATGTATTGACCCCGCTGATAATGGCGCACAATAAGTGTCTTCATTTCCATGCTCAATTCGTTGCCTTTTCGACCCATTATGAATTTTACAATCACTAAAGTGCTTTAAGACCATTTTAGATATTTAACTAAATTGGCCCGTTTGGATATTTCATCACAAATGCATGAATATCATCAAAGGGACCATTTTTTTTTGGAACTGTACGAACACGCTTTTACTACGGGAATTTTGAATTATCATTTATTTTATAATTGCAATAAATGTTATTGACTTCTATTGTGTTGTAGAAAATACCTTATTATACCTATTATACAACTGCCCCTTGTGTGTTTTTAATCTCTCACATTTATTGGAAAAACAGAGGGAAATATAGCATCCCGAGAGGTGTACGAATCCTTTTTTAACCCAATATATTGTAATAGTTCCTAAAGAACTTTTCAAATTCTACTCTTAAACTGGAAATCGCGCAACTTTGCCCCGTTATACTGAGGTCTCCATGGTTCGACTCCGGAAACGGACGCCCTGTATATTTCTTATGGCACCGGTTTTGATTTTCACCTCGTCATAATACGAAGGTTGAGACGTCGAACATCAAAATAATCACGCTATAGGTTCCCCTCTCCTTGCATTGCTTAGTTAAAATATCGCAAAAACACAAGCCATAATCCTGTCCTGGGAATTGCTGAGGAACTCCCTTCTAATAACTAGTCATAAAAACTGCCAGACATGCTAGTACAGGTAGAGGAAGTAATTTTCCATCAGCGTCTACTTCCCGGACTACTTAACTCACGAAGAAGACATTTTAAGTGCATCGGGTTCTCTATTTGCACTCTCATCAGACGTATTCCGTCTATTTCCTGATCGGTGGCCGAGAAGGTGTGGTAAACGCATATCGGTGGTATAATAAATAGGCAGATTATAGGATTAAAGTGCTAGAGCATAACAATTTTATTAAAAGGTAATTTTTTATAGGGCCAATTTATGGGATTTTCCTGGGACGGCTGTACAAAATTTATCGCAGAAGGCAGCATTAGCGAAATTAATATTCAAGCTTGAGTTGGTGCTTACATCAATTTGTTAGTTGTGTGTTTAAATTATGTTACTGATATTTCTCAATACAACTAGAAGGGATTAATCATAGCAAGTTGACTTGAGCTTGGACTTGAATTGACTCGGGAGTATACAACTGTAAAGTTGGTCCTTTCGATTGGATATCGGTTTGGCGCCGTAGCCCGAACAAAGAGAAAAAACTTCTCTGCCACTTTACCTAATCTATGTATTATCGGTCCTTAATATTTTTTGTTAGCCGTTCGATCAAGGAAGGAAAAGACAAAGGGGCACCTCGCAAAAAAAGGCTGCGAAAAAGCACTACTTTGCTAGTCCTTCATCCCAGGAGAATCGACCTGCTTCTTCAATGAGCGGCAGAATCTAAAATGCGTGACTTGAGGCTGGAGGTGTTATATCGATCTCAATTTGTTTAGACAATTTATCTATATAGCAATTAAGTTGATTACCCTGACACCTCGTTTGTATATACCAATAAATTTGAATAATGGAATAGGTGTATGAACTTTATCGATTGGCATGATAAATGAGCCAAGTCCATCAGGCCAATCCAGTTTGAGATATCGAGGTAATGACAAATTGACTGAAATTGTATAGTGTGAATCATATTACTCCGCTAGGATGGATTATGGTGATTTGGTATAATTTTGCATTTTTGTGTATGGGAATTTATTTGCGAGCTGAAGATCAAGTCCGCGCGAAGGCATATCCCAGTAGAGGAATGCCATAAACTGCGCAAATTTAAATAAACCTTGAACAATTTGAAAGGCAAAAGGTTTCTCTGGGGCCCGGGCCGAAATAAGAACAGGCAAACAAATTTCAACTTCATTTAAAAAGCATGTGGCCCAAAATGCCTTTTTTTACTTTTTTCGATATCAAAGGGGCCGTCGCCGAATCCGGCGTGCCAGGAATAGTTTTCTCAAGGAATAAACAAACCGTTCAGGTAAAAATTAATCCAGAAATTGATTGTTACGCCAGTCCCATGCAGGTACATGTTACATCAGGAAGCAAAACTTCTAAATTCTCTATCCGTTTTCAACAAAGTAATTTCAGGCCATAAGTTTATACGTGGATATAGTATGTACCCGCGTGTGACATTCCCATCCATTTCAGCTCGAGGAATCTCTAACTCATCCTGATGGCTGATGTAAAATATTAATTGAAAGTCATTCCCAGAGGAAGTTATTGCATAATATGTGTACGTGAAGATGATTAAGTGAATTTATTTACTTCAATTAAGTTCGCCTTCCGCAAAATGCAGACGGAATCCGATAAACTGTGCTTTTCTCACCTGCATCTGTCTCGACGTACGTGTAGTTATATAATTAACCAGGCAAGATCAGGACCTTAATTAACTAATATGGAAGGTAGAAGGTCTTTGATAGGAAATGCAGCAAATACCGCAATAATTTATTTTCGTTTGTCAATTTTGATATCAACCGTTTTTCTCAAAGACTGTGAAGCCTATATCGTGTTCGATAGATAAATTTAATTTCGTTTTAAGTTTGTACAAGCTATACGAAGTGTACAGCTAATGCCAACTGTATTGTTTATAACAAAATAACAATATACCGGGCGATTTAAGAACGAGGCTCGCCTTTATAATTCATATTTTTGAATTGGGAAGAAAGTTGAAATGTGGATGGAAGCTATATGAGAATAGGGCCGATTGATTGATATTAATAACGTTTATCTAGCAATTCCGATTTAAACGAAGATGACCATAAGTTTCGATTTTTAAATGTAATGCCCTACACATTTTTACTTTTTTGGAAACTAGAGGTTATTTTTAGGCTAAAAATATGTCATTAAAAAAAAACTGTTTTTGTGGTTTTTCCATGTCGAGCTACGCCACTAAGGAATTCTTATTAGGCACAATTTTAGGCCAGAATTATGGGGAAAAATACTAATTTGTCATTTTATTGAGTAGGTTTACTTTTATAAGCAATTTAAATAGCGAAAAACAGTTTTTCCCATTTATCTTCAGTTTTTAAATGGCAACATGGTGGCTCATTGCCATTTTCTAAAAAGCTCTTTTGTCCTGATTTTTTTAATACTAGACACAACGTGTGTTCACTTAGAAATGAACTGTTAAATTATTAAAAACATTAAAATTTAAGAAAAAATACTCTGACCGTGGGGTAGGTCAAGATCGCCTTCCAAGTGACAGAACAAAAGTACAAGTAGAAATATTTTATTCGATTATATAAAAGCCAAGTTTACGTCACTACTTCTAATAATTGGGAAGAATAAAAAAAAAGTTCGTAAAGCGATAAATAATATTACCCCAACTCAATTGGACCACGTTACGAGGAAAACAGTTCAAAACGCTTTTGCTTGCTGAGAACAAGGTGGTCGTTTTGAACATCTCAATTAATTACTTGTTGATAACCACAAGAATACAAAAGTTTTTTCAAAACTCGACGCCCTGACGAACAGCTAATCTCACATTCTAGAGCTACCTCACGAATTAATGTACTTGGACTAACTTCTACCATAAATAAAACATCAATTTATTTGCCTTCAATGATAGTAAAGTTTTCTCCTTCATTAGCATATCCCGTTTTCATTTCATTCATAATTTTTTTCAAATAGTGGCGGCCTCGATGGTTTCTAACTGGAAACCTTTATGCATAAAGTCGCGCAGAATCGGGGGACCGTTGACGACATTCTCCGAATACTAACAGCAAATTAATTTTTTCACAAAAATAAAAAATATTTTTTTAAATAATATATTTTTAGACTCAACGTGATCTCTAGATTCCAAAAAAATAAAAATTTATAGGGCGTTACTTTCAAAAATCGAAAATTGCGCTCATTTCCGGTTAAACCGGAAATGCTAGTTAAACTTCATTAATGTCAATCAATCGGCTTTATTCTCGCATAGCTTCCCTCCAAATTTCAACTTTGTAAGTTTAAAAACAAAAAAATTATAAAGGCCAGGATTATTTAATTATATGGGAGCCATCTTCTTAAATCACCCGGTATGTAGCACATGCACAGTGTGATTGTTTAACGTACCACTTGAGAGATGTTATGGAACTGTTAAGTTTACGCTAGTCATTCCATTAAGTGAATAAATTTACCAAAAATGTATTAATTTTTTTTTCATTTGGACTTTTTAAGGCTCCACGCATCGAAAAAACCTTTACGTGTCACTTCAAAGTTGGCTCAATTTACAGCATACGAGGGTCGCAAAAGGCGCAAACCTGGAGGAAATACATAAATGTATTTTTTAGAACTTTGAATTTTTTATTTCTTAATGCTTTGTCCCTTTATATGCTTGATGAATGGGATACGGCTCTTGTCATCTATTTTCTTGTTGTTGCGCTAAGCCAAATTACATTTCGTCCTCCAGCATTTTTTATGCTTTACCTAACCATATCTTTCTAAATCCCAACATTAAATCCAAAAACTTAAAAGGCCATTCATATAATATTCCGCGTTCCCGCAAACAAAACGAGTCCCCATTTAAAACGCAAACACCGCCGTAGCGGACCTGAAATGAATTGCCCTCCCTGGTGCATGCAATTTTAACTTTCACAATAGAGAAAGAAATATGACACTTGGAGTGTGTTAAGTTAGGTGTTATAGATATTTTAGTCACGGGAGAGCTAATTACTCCTGTCCGACCATTTTGTTCCAGGTTAATTGGAACGAGCAGAAGCCATTTGTTACTGAGTTGTGATTTTATGTATTCTGACCGCGCATATCGTTTTCATTAGAGCACACAAAAGACTTAACGAGTATTTCCTTGAGCTACTGCCTATTTATACATTATGAAACGGTATTTACGAAATTAATGATGCCGTATTATGATAGGATACATCGTCAGGCATCTCAGGCGAATAAACATATTTAGCAATAGTGAAATTCTTCTGACGTATCCCATCAGGAAAGTTAATTGCACTAGATGATAAATGATATCTTGGAGTTACCACGTCTTAAGGAAAGCTCCAGGCAAAGTCTTGGCGCCACACATACGAAGTTCGTGATATGGTTTTATGTTCTTTTTCTCGCCTCAGGAAGGAAATCACTTCAGTGTTTAAAGAAGGCAATGTAATGTCGATTAGTGCATAATCCCTACATGTGAGCTATCACGGTTCAAAATAATTAAAAGTAAGCAGATCTTATTCAAATCAGGTCATTATCTATACCACGCTCATCCGAGAGAACTAACCTAATCTAAAATAATCTAAAATAAACCTGGAATTATTCGAATTTATCAGTGAAATCCGGTTTTGAAATAACCAGACCAAATTCCAAGCTTTCGGCCGAAGAATTGATATCCTAATTCCGCGAATAATAATCGAAACAGATTGAACCTTAATTTCTATAGGAATCTATTTCACAAGCCGTCGAGATAAATTCCTGGCCCTATAAATTCTAGTGTCCTAGAACCTCTAATAAAGTTTTACCTTTGATCCATTGAAAATAATGGCCTTCCTAATCGTCAGTGGTTTTATTACGAGTCAAGGGCTATTATTGCTAGAAAATATATTGCCAGTTGTTGGAATCAATTTAAGTAAAACCCTATCATTTTGTAGGGGTATTAAAAGTGAATTTATAGGTCCTGTAGACGGACATTAATATTACTTACTATAATTTCCATCTGTCGACATTTTAAACATGACTCAGAAGGGCAATTGAATGGCGAATCGTGAAAACAAGCAATCAGGGACAGTTTTTGGCACATCCATGAAACTGATTTCATTTGAATTTGAGTTAGAAATAGAGAAACTGATGTAATAATATGCAATCTTAGTGCAGTGTCTCCATGTTGGATATTTAGCCGAGGGTGCATCGCGTTTTCCTTCCGCATCCTCTTCCTGCCAGCATTTAAAAAAGGAATATCGATGTTACAGTCAGTAAAAACTACGCATTTATTTGGCTATCCCACTTCGGCGCTTAGTTTATCATATTTTTTTCAATTATTTATGTTTATTGATTATTCCTGAAACAGCATCCTTTGCTGTTGTCTGAGGAATATGAATGAACATTTGATTTTGTCCACTATGCAAGTGCCTCAGGCATCTCAACAAAAAAAGCTCGGATGACCTTAAATGTGGGTCAACACTTTAATTTCTGTTTTTAATAGGTAACACTGTCCTTTGTAACTACAGCGCTATCTTTATCGACCGAGAAAATGTTAATATGATTTTCTTTGCGCAAAGTGTTTTGGGCGTTTTATATCGTAATAAAACTGAATTTTGGGCCTACGCCACTGGTCTGGATTCGAGCCACTGTTCCACTCGATCTTAATTTTTAGCGAAGCGTTGTGATCTACGACACGACGAACAAACGAATATTCAATTGTTTTAACCGTCATGGCGCTCCAGAGTCACCTTTCGCGAAAATTTCACAATTCGAGACGTTATTTACATTTTCTAAGAGATGATCCGATTTTTTATATAAGGATCTATGTTTGCTACGAATGGATTTAGGATACTTAACAATGATGTGGATGGAGCACTCAACACTATTGATGCGAATATTAATATCAAAATCAATGGGAAAGCAGAGCAAACAGGAATACGCAAAAAAGTGGCAAATAACTTACTCTTGCAGCATTTCGTTGCAGAGGAAATTTCTGTAGACATCAGAAATATAGTGTTAGTCCAGATTAGTTAAAGAAACCACTCTGGGTGATCATGTAACGGCAGTTTTCACGAACACATTTTTAGCCTGGCCCGAAGATTTTCAATACGACTCGCAAACATTCAATTGTTTTAACCATCATGACGCTCCAGAGCCACCTTCCGTGAAAATTCTACAATCCGAAACGTTACACAGAACCTCAAATTTGCTAAGAGATTACTTGAATTTTTTTATATAAGGATCTGTATTTTCTACGAATGGATTTAGGATATTCAGCAGTGGTGTGAGTGGAGCACTCAACATCATTGAGGCGCATATTAACATAAAAATCAACGAGAAAGCGAGGCAAACAGAAATGCACAAAAAAAGTAGCGAATAACTTACCCTTGAAGCATTTCGTTGCAGAAGAAATTCCTGTAGACATCTGAAATACAATGTTAGTCCAGATTAATTGAAGAAACACCACTCCGGGTGATTATTTAACGGCACTTTTCACGAACTCATTTTTAGCGTGGCACAGATTTTCGATATGGCGCGTAAACAGTCAATTGTTTTTTTACCGTCATTGCGCTCCAGGGCCATCTGCGGGGAAAATACCGAAATAATCCAATATGGCAATACTCACTTGGGAACACCGTGAAAATGACTCGTTTCACTATGGCGAGGTGTTAACTTATATCTTTCTGTCGCCGTGACCCTATTTTCCTGTTTTTTAAGTGTATTATAAATGCATTTCTAATTCTTTAATATTTTTCTGGGGCTTTCGCTTAATTTAGCGCAATTCCCATCATTGCAGTTGTTTATTGTTTTGTTATTTCCAAGGCATTCTTTGCAAAAAGCTGACAAGTCGGCCCCAATCTTCCCACGCATTTGCCATCACACCTCTGCTGCCAGATCGAGGACAGCCCGGTCCCGGCTACAGGAGGTTCGGTTACTGAAACGCTCCACTTGGGAAAAGTCAAAATGGTTTTTACCTCTTATAGCTCTTTTTTTCGTAATTTTCCTGAACACCTAAAAAATTTTCCATTTTGTAAACGGCATCTGCAACTCGTGTGGTTCATAGATCTTGTCCTATAATTTTTAGAGTGTTCTTCCACTTTGCTTATTCTCAATTACCGAAAGTCAAAAAAACTGTACACGAGCATGAAACAGTTAAAAATTAATTTTTATGCAAGCAGACGAAGAAGCGATTCTGTCGCTTCTCCAGGAAGTTCCGACGACAAAGTCTGCGACAGCAGCAAGGAAAATAAAGTTTGGCACCGGTCTTAAAATTGGCCCGAGAAGCTGTTAAAAGCGTAAAATAAGAAAATTTCAAATTGAACTTTTATTGCGAAAACGTGTAGCCATAATTTTCCGAGACGGGGAGACCAGACCGTTCGATGTTGTAAGAGAATATCTATTTGCTATATGCCATAGATAGACAATTTATTCGGAAAAATGGATAACATCAGCCTAATAGAATCATAAGTAGTAGTAGCGTTTTATTTGCAGCATGAAGCCAAATAGTTTTAAGTTAACATGTTACCAGCACTCGCTGAGATCATTCCTTCATCAAAGAATGTTCTCGCAACCAACTACTTAACGCTTAGGTTGAATCTATAAATGGAGCCTCACCATGTAGACACGACCGAAGGATCATTCATGCGCCTATGTTCATATACAGAATTGTGATTTATTTTAAGATTTTAGTAAAATCACTGATACACGACAACTTAGTTTTCATCCAAACAATTTCATAGCCAAATCCGTAACTGAACCCAACAAAGGGTCAAATTTCATTATCTTGATGCGTTGCAGTTTACTACCACTTTGTACCACACTGAAGATTTTATGCTGGTACCTTGAGCTTTCACGATTAACATAAAGACCCTTTTTGAACAGAAATGAGATGCGGGTTAGTTTAGAAATGGTTCCATTATTGATGTTAAGATTACGAGTAAGTGAGAGTGGGTACCACTGCGGAAACTAAAGTTTTCAATTTAAAAAATGTCTGCACGCGTGTATAATTATTCTTTGTTAGCCTAAGGTCTCGCTGTAAAAAGTGTATTTTTAAATTTTTTATTTCAAGATTTGGACATTCCTGATTGTTTCCGTTTTTTTCAGGTGAAAATAAACTGCAAAATGCCAGTATTCTTGGAAGAAGGTCACTCGACTGTGGAAGCCACTACCATTGCCTCAATCATGAAAAACCGAGTGTCACCTACTAAGTCTTATCCGCATTTCCCCGAGGCACATTTCAGTTCCTTCTTATCTACCATGTCGAAAACTAAAGGTTTCTATGCAGATCTAGCAGATACTCTTTGTGGCGAAGAAACCTTTGCCGATCAACGTGATAAGAAGTGTTGGAATGGCGAAAGAATAGGAGAGTAAGTATCTATATCGTGTTCTAACTTATTAAAAATCTTGTTTCGCCACGCAATGCACATCATTTCTGTATAAATGACAGATCCGACCCAAAACTTTATAAAAGGAGCATAGTAATTAACAACTTATTCCTTGAATAAAAATCGCTGAAATCGAATATAAAGTGATTAAAAAAATAATTTCTTAAAATACGGATAAAAAATTTTCGCGCCACACTGAAGAATCTGATCTTAGAGTTAAAAAACATTTCTCAGATATACCAAGACCATTGTCGGTTCTGCAAAGGACATGCAGAAATATAACCCTGAAGTAAAGCAACAGTCCAGTTTACAACAAGTCGATCCAACGATCGCCAATTTAGTAGACAAGCTGAGACATGTCCATCATGTAAGTATATTAACACAGCAAAAACATGTTCGCATTCCGATCCCATCAGAGAACTCAGTGTAGCAAATAAATTTTAGATGGCTGTAAGTTCCTTGGGTCCAAACTACACAGAAGACTACATGCAAAGGGACGGCGTCGATGGTTCTGGTTCTGGAAACGGTCCTGATATCGGCGATGATGAAGACGATACAACTCGGGGGTCTGGATCCGGTAATGGACCCATCGAACCTGAAGGTAAATCCCCTCACAACAATAACCACTGATAATTAATAGAAAATATTTTCCAGAAACAGTACCAAGAACGCACGCTACCGGTGATACCGTCGGTGTTGCAGTCAATCAACCTACATCTGTACGCACCTCTGGCAGCTGTTGTATTGCTCCTGCAATCACGTTATCAACAATAATAACAATGGTGCTCGCTCTACTGTTAAGATATTGAGACTCTAAGACTTAATACATGTTTGTTAATTTAATAGTTACATGTACAGAATTGTGGGGGGCTAGGGATTGCCGAATAAGAACTGTAAGAGAACTGTAGTATCGAGTATGGCTGTAATGACTAGGGAGCGTTAGCTAACGATCCATGAGGGGGAGGGTTTGATTTTAAAACAGATTAAAGACGTAAGTATGGATGGCCTCTGTATCAAGTGATGATAAATTTGGACGTGAATCGTAAATTTTTGATAACTACAATTAATTCTTTACGCAATTTGATTATGAATGATGACTGTTCATTTATCCCCCACATAATATTCGAGTGAAGCCTCAAGTTAAATTTTACTTATATTATCTCGTTTATTGAACACACTTCCACTTACATTGGTAATATGAAAATAACAGCTACATCCACAGGGAAATATATAAATGGGACAAAGTGAAGATGATTGTGTAGCAATGTGCAATTTCGTTTCCCCCTCTGGAGTTTGCGTTACGAACGTTTTAACTGGCTTTCGCAGCATGTGCCACGTGTGCCTGAAAAACTTGAAATACGTACCTACTTCTAGTAATTTGTCACAGTTTTCAAAAGAGCCATAGACGAAATTACCTAACAGGTACAACCATTACTTATGAAGCTAACTTATGCGATTTGCAGCTAACATTACCCATGGGGCTGTGGCAGGAGCATTCCGCGTTAATTTAGGCTTGATTGACTGACACTCATTCCAATTTGATTGTTGCAGGATAATGACCAGTTTTTAAGGTCAAGCTTAATCCGATAACACAGGACAGTTGGATTTAAGCCAAGAACTTCGAATCGAATGCATGAAGTCATCACCCTGATACAAAGCCATCCATACCATTATTCATTTTTTCGTACACCAAACGCACAAGAGATGCAGAGATTCGATTTTTGATTACTTCGCAGGACAAGGAAACTGATAATGATGTCTTGGCAATAAAAAAAAGACATATCAGCCTTTAGAATAGTCAAACGACTCGGTTAATGTTAACCCTCTACGTCTTCCTCTGAGGTTCTTCTGAACCCTCTTTAGTGGAATTGCGCTTTGAAAGTAGCATTTAAGTCTTCGGCGTACTTTATACTTTTCTTAAAATCATTATTTTATTATTTTCAATGAAGGATCATCAAAACTGTTGAACAAAATGCACTTCTTGTTAGGAATCAGTGTGAAAGCATGAATGTGTGTAGATATTTTTAATAATAATGTAATTTATAAATTATTTTGAGAATTGTCTGTGATTAAATCGATTAATTTAAACAATGTAAAGTATCTTCGAAATTATATTGAAAAAATGTTAATATATTATTTATAAATTGGTGGCTATGTGATTTGCCCAGTACGACTGGAAGTTAGAAAGTAGATTTACCGCCACTGATGCCAATGATTCATTTGAATTGTTAATAATCTATTTTCTAACATCAATTCTCAACAGAAACATTCTGGTAAGTAAAAGGTTTCATCTCAAATAGCAATGGTTTTAATTATTATAATTGTGATACTTTTTGCCATATTTAGATAATGAAGTGACTACTAGAGACTATCATCAATGGAGCATTTCTCGCAAGCATTAAGTTTGTATTGGATACAGGGTGTTCTGACGTAATATTTCACTTTCCTCTAATCCAAATTTTTTTCCAGTTTTAAGAAGTTACAAAAAGAGCCAATTAGTTTTTACGATTACTTTTTAAACACCCAGTATAATTGCCTTTCGTTGAAACTACTTAAATGAGAACACCAAAGGGCGTTGTTCTGAGTTTAAAATATTCCGATTGTCTGACACTTTTTGGTTCCTCCTGAAACCGAGAAATAATGGGCTGCGACTTATTTACAGATGAACGATCCCTATACACAAAGGGATTTCGTTACATAACGAAGATATTGAAAAAAACTTCCATGTCGTTAAGGTCTGTATTTTCCTCAGTGGGTAAGGAGTCACTTCATTCGATTGTTTGATTGTAATTTTATGTACTATAATTTTCAAATAGATCGTAGCACTACCTGATTAATTCGGAATCCATGGTATTTCTAGGGGAATTACTCAAATCGAAAAATAATTTCTAGAACAATAGTACTACGTATTTGCTTGTGCTGGTCTACCGAATCCATACTAAATAACATGTACGTATCCGTATTAATTTAGTTGACGTGAGTAACTCTCTTTAAAATAGTATATGATCGACTCATTTATTAATAGTCTGTAATGGTAATTATTAGTTTTAGTTATAGATTTTTTTACTGTGTAAATATACTATTATGTGTCTTCGATTTTATTATGGACATCAACTCTTAATTTGTGGAACCTTCTTATTTACTGTTACTAATAGTCATCTTTTTAACAGTGTATGATAGTGAGCGTTAACTTATTGCTATAAATATATTAATAATTATACATATAGTTTATCAATAAATTAAATAAGTAGTTATAAAAACTATGGATAACTACGGAAGCTGTTTTTAAATAAATGTCAATGTATACAAGTTGTAGATAGCATCCCTTTAGGCTCTGGAAAATTTTATAATGCTCGCTTCTCGCGCAATATAGAAAGGTGTTTTTCATTAATATAGAATTTTAAATCTATTGACTATTAGATCCTTTGAATTGTTATAATTATAAATGAGTTTGCCTCTAATGAAAGGGATTACAAACGTTTATACGGTGAAATAGAAATCAATTGGTGACGTGCAAATACTATACAGGGTGTTTCTTAATAATGTGTAAAAAAGTCAGCAGTGAATCTGTCGATGATTTTAAGATGCAAACTTGATATGAACATGATTCCGTTTTTTCTCCCTCGCTGAAATACAAGGTGATAAATGTTTTTGATTTTTTTTCCTAGTACATCCGTTCCGACATTAGATATTCTTATGGGAGTTGGGAAGCGTGAAATAGATGTAGAGACACATCTTTGAAGTGGAAAACAATGTTTTTAATTTCACCAAAGGCGTCCCTATTGATGCGACTATCAACGTTTTAAACGAAGAATATGATACGCCGCTGTTTATAAAAAAAGTAATTTTCTTAATGTTCCATATTTACATTATTTAGTATTATGGAACGCCCTGTACATATAAATTATACCAGCTATACGGTTTTCCCATTGAACCAAAATATTTACCTTCAGTAAAAGTTTATTGTAGGCTGTGGTGTCTGGGATATCTATAGACACCGACTTGAAGTCCACTTATGAGTTAGCTTTTACTAAATATCTATTTACATTGCCTTGGTATTTATTATTTATTAATTTTATTCTTCCACTTCAATTTCTGTCCATCCAATCTGTTCTTTTGTAGTAGGCTTTAACACTAGTTACTGCGTACATTTGATTCACTGTGGAATTTCGTATACGATACTTAAATACTTCATTATTTTAAAACTTTATTTTATGCTGCAGTGTATTTTTTCTTGAAAAATAAAATAAAGTTTTCTAACATTTTCATGGTTTTCTTCCGCTTAAGCGTATCAAATACTTGAGAGTAATCCAAAAAGTACCTTCATAATTTGAACCCCCACAATCCCGGCAAGTTTTTAAGGTACAAAAAAGAGCCGTTTTTTTATTATTTTCATAAAAACAGATATGAAAAACTGTAAAAAACCAAGAGTTGCTAAACATAATTAATTAAAAGAAGATTGAATTTGGGCAACTTGTCTGGCAGTGATACAGCACTAAGAAGTGTTAAATGGTAAAAGAGGTCTCATCCCAGCGAAAGCTCTGCCCAGTATATTTTAACAGAACAAATCACTTCAGAAGTTTCTAAACTCTAGATGTGGTCCCGCATTTCAACTGAATCTCTCAAAAACAAAAAAATACCTACTTACCCACTATTTCCGAACATCCTGTAGGTAATTACGAAAGTTTGTTGAATCGGTGCGTATTCATTGTGTATGTACAGTTGCCTATTACTCATCCCCAGTTCGTCTTATATCCGCACGTTTCGTTGACGTTTAGATTAGACTTTGACGTTTGACAGTGACAGTTCATTAGCACTCGTATTTGCATTTTCACAAAAGGGTACGCCGAATCGAGTCATAGTGGCAAAAAATTATGTTGTGTGTTGTGTTGGAATAGTTATCACGTTCAAAGTATGTTCATACGATAAGTTACGTTATTCATTTAAAATAGCAACATTATATCAAAGTAAATGTAATGTATTTCTGGCATAATAAAGTGTGATATTCGGTGACCTTAACATATTTGATAGAAAAGTGAGTGAACTCCAACTACAATCAAAATGGCGCATCAAATGCCCCCTTCGGTGAACTGTTCTTTGGATGATATCGACTTAACAGCATTGAAGGTACGACACACTTTGTTTTTTAATTTTCCAATGGTTAAAAGTCCATCGCCATGAGACATTGGCCCGTACCGCCCCTCGATAACGTCCATTCTGAGAAAGAAGTGTTTATACATTTGGGTGTGATGTTTTCCACTTCCACCCTACTGAATTCCCAAAATAGATATTTAATATTTTGTTTTATTCCAGGATCCCGCTGGAATATTTGAACTTATAGAAGTTGTTGGCAATGGAACTTATGGGCAAGTCTACAAGGTAAAGAGTTCTTTGTCAAGCTTATCTCTTAATTCCCCAGATATGTGTCATCTCTCATGTCATCTTAAATTTTAACTAGATGTTATTAGTCTACAGTTAGGACAATCTTTTATCAAAAGTGAGGTCTTTGTGAGAGTGGAAAGGAAATTTTTGTCAGCATTGATAGTTCTGAAAATTGATTTGATTAGATTCCTCAGACAATCAATTTTATTATCACTAATCTATTCTCAAAGAATTAGGCCTCAGAAAATATGAGAATTTATCTATCACAGTTATCATAGATCAATATTTGCTTATGAATTTATTTAATATACTTAGAATTTTGTCATATGAGTTTCTAGGAGAATTTATTAGCCTCTCCAGAGTTAGCAACCTACAAATTTCACTATTTAGTCATCAATTTTAAGTTGTTGATTATACCAACATACATTTTATGTTCATAAGATTTTTGATGGAATGCTCAGTGCCATTTCTTATTCATGTTTAGTGTATCAGAGTATAGAAATTCTGTAGTTATTTTTCAACAAATAGGTTTGCCAGGAACAACAGAAAAATATTTTGTGTCTAATAACTTGTGCAAAACAATTTCATTTCTGTTGGTCCTAAATAAAGAATCTATTGGTCCCTTCACCAAAATGTCTTATAAAAATATTGTATGGAAAAAATCACCTTTTTTTTCATTTTTAGCATTCATATTATAACCCAACCAAATTGAATTAACAATCTATTATAATTATTTGTCCTACTTCCATACCATTGTTAGTTCTTTTACAGTTCTGTTCTCAGCCAGAACCATATAATTTGAACCTTCCCATGAATTTTGATTGTTATCTTTTAGTACTAAGAAATGCAAAAATACATGCTAATTGAATAACATGGAGAAAATACATTTTGGCATTGGCAAACCATGTTCACTTACTTAACTTCCATTTTCTATAAAGAGTCTATAATAAGACAATGTTTAGGAGCTGATTTGTAAAGAAATATTTAGTTATACTTTCTTATGCAACTGTTGCTAATCTAGGTGATATACCTTCTTACATAGGGTTAAATAAATAGAGTGTTTATTAGGCAAAAGAACCCACATTCGTTACATTCACTGTCAATCATCATGTATAATTTGTTATTGTTGTATAAAAATATTTTTGGTATTTAAAACCGCCATTTCTTGTCAGGGTCGACATACCAAAACAGGTCAATTGGCGGCCATCAAGGTTATGGACGTCACCGAAGACGAGGAAGAAGAAATTAAGTTGGAAATAAACGTTCTAAAGAAATTTTCAAATCACCGCAACATTGCAACCTACTATGGGGCGTTCATTAAAAAGTCTCCCCCAGGTAAGTATTTAAGGCTAATAATTTTCAGACAAGGGTACCTAAACACAAGTTGTTTACAAATTCCCAGTCCTTACATTTATAAATTCGTCATTCTGATTTTATGAAAACATACAGAAAGTTTGACTTTTTATATATATATATATATACACGTCGATTTTCTTTATGCCGTGTCAAACCCGATAATGCAACAGCACTGAACATAATGTAAACTTCTCAGATAAACTTGGCGTGTTGTTTTATGTCAGTCTGTTTAGTTCTAATGTGCAATTTGTACTCTATTTTTAAGCCTCACTTATTGCTTTATCAAGGCTGCTAGGATACAATGCGGCCTGCAAGTTTTCAAAATTTTAATACAATTTTTATATGGTTAAAGAATTGTGTTCAGAAAATTTAGACTTTAACGTCATATTACTCGCATTATAACTAATTAGTTATATCTAATTACTATTTTAGGAAAAGATGATCAATTATGGTTGGTAATGGAATACTGTGGGGCCGGATCTGTCACAGATTTGGTCAAATCAACCAAAGGTCAGTCCTTAAAAGAAGAATGGATTGCCTATATATGTAGGGAAATTTTAAGGGGACTGTCGTATCTCCATTCTAATAAAGTTATTCACCGTGACATCAAAGGTCAAAACGTTTTATTGACTGACAATGCCGAAGTTAAATTGGGTTAGTTTAGTTTAGACAAAAATGATCATTTGTCTTGAATACTTGTGTGCACTTTAGTTGACTTTGGTGTTTCTGCTCAACTTGACCGTACAATCGGCAGACGAAACACTTTCATAGGAACCCCATATTGGATGGCTCCTGAGGTTATTGCTTGTGATGAAAATCCCGAAGCTACATACGACAATCGTAGTGACCTTTGGTCTTTAGGTATCACAGCTCTAGAAATGGCGGAGTCTCAGCCACCCTTGTGCGAATTGCATCCTATGAGGTAATTTTTCTTTCATTTATAATAGACATTTCCACTTATTGTTTTCTGTGGTTCTAGAGCCTTGTTCTTGATTCCAAGAAACCCTCCTCCAAGACTGAAGAGTAAAAAATGGAATAAGAAGTTCCACGGGTTTATTGAAACTGTGCTTGTTAAGGATTATCATGAAAGACCATACACTGAACAGCTATTGAAGCATGCCTTTATCAAGTAAGTATGTAATTTTTTGCCTGATGTCAAATTTATGTTTGCCTCTATTCTTTATGGCGAGGTTACAACGAAATGTAGAAGCATTTTGGCATAACTCAAATCATATGTAAGATACGGTTCTCGAAAGTGCAAAACGAAATTTGTTGTTGATGTTCATTAAAACGTGAAATAAATTTTCAGAGACCAGCCAACCGAACGGCAAGTCAGGATACAACTGAAGGACCACATAGACCGATGCAAAAAACGGAAGCAAGAGAAAGAGCGAGATGATTACCGGTATTCAGGTTCGGAGAACGAAGAAGAAGAACCGCAGGTGGCGGGCGAGCCGAGCAGCATAATCCAAGCACCAGGAGGCGATACGTTACGAAGGAACTTTCAGCAAATCCAGGAAGGGCGTACACTTGTCGAACCACCTCCAAGGTATTTAGATATTTTAACCTTCAGTACGTTTCAATAAAGGCCAGTTTTTTTTAAACGTTTTTGGAATATTGTCACACGATTATCTGTTTGGTGTGATAGCCGTCTCAAGTTACTTTGTCTATTGCTATAATTTTTTATAGAAGTGGTAAGAACAAAGAACGTGAAGAGATTCCGGAGCCTGGGCCACCTGCTAGACCACCCATTCCTCAAAGGATTATTGTTGTGCCTGATCCTGCTGCGCCTCCAAGAAGGTATGATGTTATTTTCATTGAAGTCGTATTTGTTCAAAAATACTAGTTTTTTGCTAAGGGCTTTATAGGATTTTTTAAGTTTTGGTATATTCTCTTCTATTTCAGGCCTTTACCACCACCTCCAGACAATAATTTTGCAGCCTCAAGATCTCAACCGCAACAGCCCCAAAGGAATTCGCAGTCACAGCACATGTTTAAACCAATGGTATGTAATAATATTTGTACTCATTACCAAGTAATATTTGTACTTGTTACGAAAATACTGTCTACTGCAAGTCTCTTTTTTTGTTTATTCAGTGTTAATGTCTACCCTTCTACACACAACTTTCTGTCTTCTAATTTTGCTCTTCTGTTTATTTCATGTCCGTGTTTCACATTTCACTGCAGGCTCCTGCACGTAAACCTGAGGTACGTTGATCAGACATTTTATTTGCTTCAGAGTTGTTTGCTTTTTTTATAATTGGCGCTTGTTTGAAAGGTTTAACTCATTTTAAGGCGTTTTTTAATAGGTAATTGCAAAAAATGCAGACTATATTGGGGCTATACAGGACGTCCTATTTAACAAAGAAAAAGTGTGGTTATCAACGCTTTTTTGGTATACCCTAGATATTTTAAGTAAGATGTATTTAAATCTTTAGAAAAAACCTTATACCTTTTATATAAAGCACTTTTCGAAAATTGAAGATAAAATTATAAAGGACGCGTTTATAACGAGACACTCTGTCCCTTATTCTCAGTTTAATTGTTAGAAACTTCATAAATTTTGTAATCATATGGCTCTAATAAATAAAATAAAAGTTTCTTCCTAATTTTCGAAATAGGCACAACCTTGAAAGCGACCTGAAACTAGCCTTTAAAAATTAATTTCACGATCCGTCTTTTCTCAGCTCGATTGATCCGATCTATTAAAGATTCTAGATACCCAATATTTAACGCATAGTATTTTATTTGCATTACAAGTTATGGTCATTCGGTTCTTTCTTATATTCAACATATTATTATTTTATTATTTTTTTAGGAATTGGACTCCCTTGCTGCACACCTTAATGAATTAGGTATGCCGCAACCATCTGCGAATAATGGAGTAGCCCAACCCGAAGCACCTCCCCGAAATAATAGAAATCATTCACGTTCTCAGGTAAGACTTCAATGATTTTTCCGATGTTTTTAATATTAATTGAACACATGTTAGATTTGGTAATCTATTTGCGGTGAAAACTAAAGAGAGGCAGGCAAAAGGCATTTTTTTTTTCTTGATTGCAGGCTTCCAATAATAATAATGTTTCCCCACCGAGCACTTCCAATTCAGCCAACGATCGGTCGACTGACGTTTTGGTAGACAGCGAAAGTGACTCCGAGCCGGAGGACGGAGGAAGAGGGGCTAGGAATGACGGCACGTTACTAGCCAGCGATCCTCCTAAACCTCTGTAGGTTACTATATAAAATATATTTCATTCATAAAAGATAGTGTCAACATCAAATGTCTCAAGTTTAAAAGTTTTCTCGTAACTCGGATTTATTAAATTCGTTTAAGATTATCCAAATTTGTTTACAAGGTATTGAACAATTTTTCATATGTATTTATCAAATTTGAGATATTTAAAACAATAACACTGTCTTGTAATATTACTAACACTTCTCACAAATTTATTAACACTTGTTGTTCATTTATTTTTCATTTATGTCCTTTGTTGTGTCATCCCCGCCACTTTCACAATTTCCCAACAATCGTTCCCATTCTCTCGTTATTTTTGGTTCCCTTCTTTTTTTGTTAGTCCCGAGTTCTCTTATAGGGCTGGACTTCCGGGAGTCCCCGAAGGTACGGCGAGTGTCTCAAGCCCTGGAGCAACAGGTGGTTCAGGAACTGGAGGCGCCCCGAATCGTCCTCTGCCGCCCACCCCCGATGACGACGAATCTCAGGGTGATCGTACTCTAGTCCTCAGAAAGGTAAGTTTGATAATGGTTATGATTAAGCATTCGAGGAGAAGTTTGATTTGTATGCGTATATTTTTGTTTTATCGCTTCCTGTTCAGATGTGAATTTGTTTGGCTGTAAGAGGCTGTTATTGGACTTAATAATTTATCTTTTGCGCGGAATTCGCTTTTATATTGCTAAATAATGGTCTACGTAATTGCTAATGTACTGGGTAATTCAAACTTGAGGCTTTACAGACAGGCAGGCAGACTACAGATTTCTGCAGTTTAGTCGGTTGCTTAAATGGTCTACACATTTACGTATGTGCGCACATTCACCGATTCTAACTCGACAACAATCCGACTAAACTATCGGCCGACTGTTTGGTCTGTAGTCCGCCGGGGGCTATAATCATGAAAAGACTCTTAAGGTATTGCCATCAATCACTTCTTGGCCGTAACAATATGAATGTCCTAATTGCTTATTCAGGAATTCACATTTCCTTTTCGATTACAGCCTCTTAAGTTATTTATTACTTTATTTCAAAATGGCAGCAGTCCGCAGCAAAGCTGGCAGTCAGGGGTGATGATATCGACGAAGCGACACTTCTTAAAGATTGGGACTTCGATAAATTTTTCCCAATAAACAAAAACAACGGTTATCCTATAGAAAAGATTAACGCGAGCAAGAAAGAGGACGTCTCGAAGAAACAAGGCCACAGAAGAAACGACAGCGATTCCAAAGTGAGCCCGTTCTTCAGGGGTTTTAGGAGAGAAAATTCAGACTTTTTCCCGCTGAGCTCTAGACACAGTGCTATTTATATCGATCAAAAGGCCCGGTCTAGCGGTATTTTCAATAATAGACGAGGATCCGAGACAGGAATCGTTAAAAAGGCATCCGGGGAACCTGTTCTTATGGATTGGAAAAGAACTGATGCGCCTCCTTCTTCAACGCCTAAGAAAACTGATATTAGCAGGTGCGACTGCGTAGACTGTACAATGCATGTTTTGTGGTTTTCCCTAAAATTAATTCATCTAGAAGTTACCATAAGAAAACTTGAAATTTATCTGAAGTAACAATATGTTTTTTGAGATTAACTCAAACTAATATGCTCGCGTCAATGTTTAAATGCGTAAATTTAATTGTTTTCTTTAAACATTGACTGAAACCATATATATAAAACAGTTTCATTCGTCCAAGACGTGAGAAAACCGAGTCAGACATTGTACTAAGGCACTCTGAAGCTCGCAGAAGTATTAGGGAGACCCTTGAGGCTCGACGAAAAGAGGTAGAAATGCAATTCGCCCAAGAGGCAGAGAATATGAGAAGGAGAAGTTCGAAGCCGATCGAAATCCACTCGCTAAACGTATCGAATATATCGAGCGGATCTCAGTCGATCGATGGGGACGAATTCTCCTTTATACAGGTAACTTCTGGTTTTCTTGGTTTGCATTTCGGGTGCTTTTTCATAGTATCGCTGACAATGTTTGTCGATAACTACATCTAACCATTACTTAATTAGCACAGTGCATCGAGACAGCTTTCATGGTGGCAGGACTAAAAAATATATAGAACGATGCATAGTTTTACGTGTGGCAATTTTGAGAACCCTAAAAGCTACAAGGTTGTCAAGTTGGGCAGATAAACTAAAATGTTGGCGAGGTTCTAAATGCAAAACCGTGGTATATTGTCGCGTTTTACACCGAACGCCCCAGTCGAATGTAGATATATATTCTGATATCAGTTATTGTTACTGATCGAGATTTGAAATTAAAATCCACACGACATACTAAAATCTAAATAGTAATAGATAAATAATAATTTCGGCATAGTTGACTCATATTGTGTACGCACCAAGATGATTCGTTTGTATATAAAAAGGGAAATATTTCTTGTAACCTTTCACAATGCTCGTACTGCAGTAGTATTTCGGCCGTTTATAAGTAAAGTCGGTTACTGCATTCCCGTTTTGTTAATCCCAATTTCTACTAAATATACTCATAATTTCCAATAACTGTTATTGTCAATTATTTATACAGAAGCACAAAAATTGGCTTCGATGGCACCATCCGATTTCTATTAAGTTTGAATAACTTATATCCTTGGTATGCGCAATTGTAATCTTACCTATTGAGTCACACACTCATGGGGCTTTCCATCCGTAAAAGTAGTGTTGCACTCATGCAAACTTTGGCTTCTATTGGCAGTTCTTATACAAATTTTAGTGTTCTGTTAGAAAACTAGTTCAGTAAGTATTGACCTGCCGCGATGTTTTAGCTCCAGGCTGCAAATTAAATCAAATCCACCTTTATCCGGTGTTAAGTGTAAAACCATTTTTCAACCCCAACTCTGACATACCTCTAAGCTCTGTTTTCATCTCATTAGTTTGGAATTTCTTTTAAAGATTTAGTGTATAAATCATTATTGCTATAACATTAACTGAGTATTGATATTAAAATAGTTAACTGAGAATGGGGACCGCCATTGGTCGATGGATACTTAATTGCATTTAACCAGTTAGTAGATGCCCTTGAAGATAGTTTACAGTAATAAAATGCTATTAATTGTTTTACAATATTAGAAAATTGTATTAATTTTAGAATAGTTCGTATTGTAACTACTAATAGAAACTTATCTTGATCTTCAGCTTTGATTCATAATATTGTTTCCAACTTGTTGCTTTTACTAACAGGAACACTAAGCTACTCATGTTATTGATAATAATTAACACGGCTATGCAGTGTATTTGTTAGAATAATTATTAACCGCTTTCAACTTGCTTTTCGCATTTTAACGAAAATACACCACAATTCAATTTTCACAATAAAAAAACGCTGTCAACATTCAACTTTCTGACCTGTATCAAGTATCAAAAATTTATGTGATAAAGCCGTCGTCGCTTACACCCTGTACAATTACAACTCGAGCTTATATAGTTGCACTGGAATCGTACTGGGGCCATGCATTATTTTCAAAATAAATTTCTTTTGAACTAGCGATACCGTTTTCAGCGAATTCAACTGAGACAAATTTGATCCGCAATTGTAGAAGTATACGGCCTAACTGATATTCCTTTTTGAATGTCGTGGTGACGGCGTAAGAGACAATTTATAATACAGGATGATTCCCAATGTAAATGGACACAGAATTGGTCACGTGAACATGTTCTGACTTCCTGTCGTTGCAAATCACCCTGTATGCTCGCTTCTAAATGATAAAACATAACCAGGAAGATATTTTTCACTATTAGAGCTGTAAGACTAACCACTTTCTTTTGAAATGCAACAGAACAACATGGGAGAATTCTAGTCGCCATCGATTTAAAGAGCATGCCAGAAGTTTCTCTACTCGAGCATGGAAATGGATGTCATACAGATTTACTGCAGGGCTGCTGCCATATTCTCTAGTAATTGTTTTTGTGTGTTTTTTTGCTTTTTAAGTATTTTATGCCATGTTTTTGTCTTTATTTTCTGTGTGTGTGCATTGGTAGTTATGATGTTTTAAAATGATTGATATTTATAATTAGTTTTTGGTAATTATTTTTAAATAAAAATATCAATAAAATCTCCTTTAAAGACCATTTTTTTTAGCTCGCGATTTCAGGTTAGTAAATCTGCTTTATGTGTTGATTAATAAGTTTTGGGAGACTTTCGCGATTATCTTTGGTTCGTTAATAATTAGTTGCTTAAATCGTCTTAATGTGAATCATAAGTGAATCATCCATATATTTTTTTTTATTGCCTGTATTTTATATCTTAAACATGTTCCAGAATGGTAGAAGTAATGAACATTCACGACAAAGTAGCGTATTACCGGACCTGCTTAGCCAAGCCAGTGGTAGCCCAGGAACGCCGTCTTCCAGAGACAAATCACAGAGCGAAGAGGTGGGTTTAATATTTTCTTATTATCATAGGCCTCTTTTGCTTAGTTCATAATATTTTGTTTACTGATGATTCATGTATTCCAGTAATTATTCAATTTTCTTCCAAGTCGTAAGAAAACTTTAATAATTTTGGCCATTATTCGTTATTTGATTTTCTTGATATATTTTAGGCCACGCTCATGTCTAGCGTTCTAGCTAGCCTAAGAATGCCGGGCGGAATATAAAGAATCGCTTTCAACAAGTAGTACCTGTAGCGTGATATATGAAACATCAATTAAACAAAATCGCTTATTGCAAATTAACCGTTTGCCACAATATTCCGACAAAAATTTTAATTTTTTTAAATTCAGATTACCACTCTTGGTAGAAATTATTTGATAATTAGATTAGCAGCAGAAAATAAAATATGTTAAATACTTGTACAGTCATTCACGGTAAGTGAACTATTAGATATACAGCGTTAGTTTTTTAGCATCCTGTATAACGCAAAAATAGTGTTTGCAAGGAAGTTTTATTTCTCTTTGATGTCACCCACTGCCAAGCAGTGACGTCACTTGTTGCCGTAAATAGAACACCCTTTATATTGTCAGCTTTTCGAAATCATCGTATACATAATGGTTTTATCATTCCTGTAAGCGTACTCTATCTTCCGATTCTATGTCTTAACAATTATGTCCAAATAATATATTTATCCCAAAGTGATAATCTGAATAGATGCAAAAGGTTAAGTACAATTTTAGCGATTCTCATGAGGAAAGGAACTATTGAAACAATAATTACTTCAAGTTTTAAACAAGACTTTCTTTAAAATTTGAATTCAGAACCTCAAAACTATAAGAAAAAAATATATTCATTAGCGCGTGGCTTTTGTCGTGATTTAAAAATTACCTAAATCTAAAAAATATAAAATTGACGATACATTAACCCTTTTTCCTCAATTATTTGTATGTATGTACTTATGTGCAATAATAATACTTGTCTTTCTCTTTGGTTTGTGCCTCTAACGAGTGACGTCTGTAACCCCCTGTGTATCTAAATGTAAGTATGACACCTCAATGTTTTTGTGTAGTGTTTGTCATCCTGTGTTATGACTTTGGTTCATTCCATTCCTGTCTGTGGATCACTTTTTGTTGAAATATGAACTCAAGTTATTGGACAAAGTAGGGTAGCTAATAGGCTTGATCCAACCCTCCAGAAAATGGTGCCGGAACCATTCAAGATCCCCTATGGGTAAGCGCATTACTTGTTTTCATCACAACTCTGACGTAAAAGCTACTCAAACAATTCTGGAACGATTTTCTGACCAGTTGGAATGAGTCTAATAAAAAAAAAACAGTAATGTAAAATTCGTTTTATTTAGATAAAAATACTTTACCTAAGATTGCGTATTTGCATGTCTGAAGAATGACCAGAGTCTCACGTTTGTATTGAAAGTAAAACGTGAACATGTTTGAAATTTCTACGTTCTAGGGTGAACAAACAATTTGAAATATTAAGGATGAACCATACGTCATTAACATTTTTCGTAGCCTCAGATTTGCAAATTGTCCATACATTTCAATGTTAATCTGATCATTTCAGCTTATACCATCCATTTTATGTTTGTGGTTTAGGAAAACTAACGGGAAAGACTAATTTTATTTTAAGCTTACTAATGGCTCATGTATTGAAGATTACAGCATGAATTGTTATTAAACAGACATTCATCGTATAGACGGTATAGAACAAATTAACATGATTGTATTTTCCTAATCAGCTGTAAATATCGCAATCCTTTGACATTTCGGCGCCAAAACAACAACAACAGAGGTGTGTTGGAAAATTGCCACGAAGAATGCACTGTGGTTGATCAATCTATTAGTATTTTGTATATTTTTAGAAGTGCTCTCCAGACAGCCACATTTATTATTTTCGAAAATGTGCTAGATATTTTCACGCCCAAGAAAGTATTAAATATTCAGTTGCGATATGGGTGAAGTTGTAAGTAATTTTGTTAGTTTTGTAGAGCATTAGTGAAGAAAGTATCAAATGCATGTTTTACCTGTATCATTACCATGCATCCAGCTTTTATTTTATTACGTTAATAGTATTTGATAGCCAAAATTACGCGGTATAGGAGTCAAAATGGTCTGCATGTTCAGTTTTACTTGTATTTAAGTTAAATAATTTGTGGAGGTAAGGTAGGTCATTATATGATCAGAATGATGTTTCGACCTTTAGTCAAAGAAGTTCAATTCGCCAAAATTTATAGTTCCAATTTTGAAAGCAACAGTTACCTAGATCAGACGTCATTCCGATTTATCGAATCACGTTCCCAGAAAATTGAATTTGCCACAAATACAACAAATAAAAATCTTTACAGTATCGGCCCGAACATCCCAACCCTCCTTACATACATGCTAATGCTCTTGCCTTGCAACAGAAGCAACGTTCCTTTTTGGCTTTCGGATTCGGGGCCAACTCGCAACCTTCCAGAAGAGAATCTCACGTGAATGTCAACGTTACTCCCACTTCACACGACATTTCCTCAGATACACCCGAAATCCGGAAGTATAAAAAGAGGTTCAATAGCGAGATTTTGTGTGCTGCTTTATGGGGTAAATATAGTAGTGATACCAGCATCAACGCTTTTGGTCCGAATGGCCCTTACGCATTGAATCAAACTGAAAGTAAAATTTTCCATGGGTCTTATTACCTAATTTTTTTAATTCTAGGGGTAAATCTCCTCATCGGCACAGAGCATGGCTTAATGCTGTTAGACAGGAGTGGACAAGGTAAAGTATATCAGCTAATATCGAGAAGGCGTTTCCAACAGATGGAAGTGTTGGAAGGGCAGAATATCCTAGTTACGATATCAGGAAAGAAGAACAGAGTTCGAGTTTACTACCTGAGTTGGCTGAAAAGCAAAATATTGAGAACTGATGGCGTTAGCGACGTACGTGAATTGCTGTGCATCGCTAAACCAAAACGGCACTCTCTATTATTTCATTGCAGCAAGTCGAGCGAAGAAATGGTTGGATCAACGTCGGTGACCTTCAAGGAGCTGTGCATTTCAAAATAGTCAAATACGAGAGAATAAAATTCCTAGTGATAGCGCTTAGAGATAGTATAGAAATTTACGCGTGGGCCCCGAAGCCCTATCATAAGTTTATGGCTTTCAAATCGTTCTGTGATCTTACCTTCCGGCCGCTCCTGGTCGATTTGACCGTCGAAGAGGGCACGAGGCTGAAAGTCATTTATGGAAGTTCGGACGGTTTCCACGCGGTCGATCTGGATTCGGCCAGTGTCTATGATATCTATCTTCCGAAACATGTGAGTATAGCATTTTTCTACACTCTAAAAATTGCGATTCTGAAAACCGTTACTTAATGTAATACGTTTTTAATTATTTTATTGATTGTTGTCGCTCTTTTTTTCAGACCCAAAATGGTATTATTCCTCATTGTATAGTAACATTACCAAACAGTAACGGAATGCAGCTGTTACTATGCTATGACAATGAAGGCGTTTATGTAAATACTTATGGCAGAGTGTCAAAGAATATGCTGCTACAGGTAAGTATTAATTATCCGCCTTAATAATAGGTTGATCAACGTGGGTGTTAGAAATGGGTGCCATCATTTCTTCTATTTTCGGAAATGATTTACCCAGATAATAGAAGGTCATAAATAAGTAAAGAGCGTTTAATGCATCGTACCATCATCTGGTGATCTCAGTAAGAAACTTGCTGTTTTCCAGTGGGGCGAAATGCCGACCTCCGTGGCGTACATCGGTACAGGCCAAATAATGGGCTGGGGCAATAAGGCGATCGAAATACGATCGGTAGAGTCCGGCCACCTGGACGGCGTGTTCATGCACAAGAAGGCCCAACGGCTCAAGTTCCTGTGCGAAAGGAACGATAAAGTGTTCTTCTCTAGCGCCAAGAGCGGATCCTCATGTCAGATTTACTTTATGACGTTAAACAAACCCGGAATGGCGAATTGGTAACGCACATGCTGGTGATGAGAGACAGGCAAATAGTGATCCGAACGTAAACTGCCACGTGTGCATGGAACAATGTATAATAACGTGTTCGTAGGTGGTAATGGCACGGGAGGGTGGTAGGTTTCCCGTTGTTTAGTTCAAAGCGTACTGACAAATAGGGTTTCTAGTTTTCTGTCGGGGGTTTGGTTAGGTAGGTTCTTAAACTCTTTAAAACGGGTAAGTAACGACAATTGAATAGTGAATAAAAAATAAATCCATTGAACTTTAATGTAGTAACCTCTCAGAAATTTCAGTCAACACGATATATATTTGGTGTTCCATTGTTTTTTCTTTTTAAATTATTTTAAAAACGATTTCGTTAATTATTCAGAATTTACTAATAATTCCACATACAAAAATGAACATGGAGTGAAACTCGTCCGAAGCTGTTTTTTAAATCTTGTAAGATGTGTCTTAATACTGCACTAAAGGCTGCTACAGTGGGAGATCAAGGAAGTGACAACTTCAATATTGATTTTACACATAAACGCGGACGCACAACAAATACCAGCAGCTAAACTCTCCTTAAATTAAACTTTCTAGCATCTACACTTGTTCACTGCGTTCCATCCAAAGTCTGACCCACATTTCCCAATATTTATGAATTTGCGCACAGGTTGCACATCACAACAATAATATACCACCTATTTGTCAATATGTCTTTGATTCTTGATGTTGTCTTAGTTAATTGACGTTTTGCTGAGGTTTAGTAACAGAGTATTGGTGCTAAAAGATACAAAAATAATCTCCTTTTGTTACATTCTTAATCAAAAGCAAATAACATTCATTTATAGGCACTTACGCCAATAAATTAAAGAAAAAGATTAGCTATAAACTCAATTCGTTGGTCAGATTTGTCATATAATTCTTAAAAAAGAAGTGAGTTTAAAGGTAAACTCATGCCGAATATTGTTGATGGAGCAATCCGTAAGCCCACTTTTACCACATTTAGCCAAGGTATATTTGCAATTATCAACTGGTTATCACGGGTCTATATTTTGAGAATAAAAGTGGCAAACCTGGATGTAAAACAAAAAGTACAAAAATTCATTATTTATTAAATTTTCATTGGTTACTATTTTAAAAACTTTTGACTTTAGAGCAATATTAAGGTGCGAATAACCTTTCTTATTGAAGTAATTTCAAGGGCGTCCCTAAGAGTTTTTTTATTATGTGATTCGCCTTTGGAGTTACCGATAATATAGGTCTGAAACTCTTTCTATACCTTATTAAAACCCGAAACACACTATGTTACGTTTTAGAACTATTACCTATACTTATTTAAAATATATCCTGCTGCATTTATTTACTGTGGTTAAGTTTGGTGCCAACCGATAATTTAGTGACAGATAAATGCTCACTGTACTGTAGATAAACCCTTAAAATGACTAGCATAATAAAATCTCATATCGACAGTGTCGTTTTGGGGTAACCCTGTATATACACTTTTGAATAAAACAATTTGTATTACTACTTAATATTCCTCTAGCATTAAGAGTATGCTCTTAGTCGAGAAGCGATAAAGATATGGTCAAAATCGGAAGTTTTTTAAAGACCATGCATCTGTCATCTTCAGCATTTATATGTTGCTTTTTGCTGCATTTACTTTCTCGCAACTTTTTCTCCTCCAACAACGGCTCACAGGTGTCTGACGATATAGTTGTGGCTTCTCAGCTAACTGCGTAAGCACTTTTGTATCTTTATTTTTAGATCGGTCATAGGATTTTATACTAAACCTACTTTTTAGTAAATTTTATTATTATTGAAGTTTATATTTTGGTGCAATTTAAGACTGTTTTAACTATTTTTTGCCCGGCTTTGACGTAGTTCTTATCAATTTATAACAGTAATAATACCTTAATTATTATTGCGAAATAGCCGCTATACCACATTCATTTTTGTTCACTTGCATACAATGCCTAATTTTTCCTTATTTTTTTCTCTTTCTAATTATTTCCAAAGAGATGTGTTATCAGTGTGATTTTTTTTTAAATGTAGAAAATAACTATGTATGAATATCATTTTATTACTATTCAGGAATAAAGTTATATTATAAATTTACAATTATCACAGTTTTATTTTTAGGTGTATTTTGCAGGTATTGGGCGTATTTATGACCAACGAAATATATACGAACGCAACCTAGTTGCATTCGTTCCCCGCACCAATCGCTTCATTATCAATAGGACGACAAACAGGTATAAAAAGGTAGTAGTTACAAGGTCATTTGACTTCGTAAAAAATCGGCCTCTTCAAAAAAAATACTTTACGATATTTCTTTGTGCTATTGCTTTATTCACTAATAACAATACTTAATTAGAATTATAAAGTTTAACCATGGGTACTTAACTTATAAGTATTATACGATATTTCAGTCATCCTTTTTGTACTTATATTTGCCCCGCATATGATTTGGTAGTGGACAAACGGCAGGGCATGGTACCTGTCCAGGTATGAAGCAAATGCAATGGCGGTCACATCCAAAGCCGAAATTAGCTGGATTATCTTTTTTCTCTTTTGCTACTAATTCGGCTCTCAACATTGCCCTGCAGAACAAATTTAATTATTATTATTACATATATAAATCTTTATTTAATATGGTTCTGTCTGCTGATAGACCTGATTTTTTTTGCAGTTGTGCTGATCCCTTTATATGCGAGCAATCACAATTTTCCCACATGTTTCTGGCAATCTCTTATATTTTGAATTCAGGAACTTGTAAGTGTATACATGATACTTACTGATTTTTTCCTATGACCTGAATTAGGTGTTCATATATTTCATCATTTGTTTTCCCATCTACATCTATCAACATGTGATCACCGGTGTCTGAAAAACACAATGTACACATTTCAATAATGCACTTAAGTGAATGTCATAATCTACCATAGAATGCTCTGATGAAAGGTGTAGGAGTTAGATTTTTAAATGTTGATATTTGGATTTGTGGATTCTTGTACTGAATTTGGGGTAACCGCCAAAATACAAAATCCCTGAAAGTCGTAAATATTTTTAACATATCTTGTACATGTCAAGAAAAACATGGTTTATATCTACTTGTTTAACAATTCTAGCTAGGATCAAAACTGAAAAAAGCCTATTGTCTTACCTAGTGCCCTGATGACTTTCTCCATGTGTATTGTAATTAACTGTTAAAATTTTTATTTGGTCTTTTAGATGTAGCCGTCCTGCTTCTAGGTACTTTATTGTCCTCCTTATAGGAGCAGGCCCTCTCATGAAAGGCATGTTTGTGTAGGTTCAGAACTAGAAGTTGAGAAAATCCAAAAACTCAGTAGATGGTGTATTTTGAGAAGAAATTTGCTATCATGCTATACTACAGATGATATAGAAGTAGTTACAGGAGGTCTATCTCATTCCTATGCTATGACGAAATGTAAAAGCTATAATGTCAGAGGTCCGCAAGTCCTACCGTTTCTAAATCCGGGACATGGACAAAAGCAAAATTTAAAAAATAATATATAGGTTAGATTAAAATGTCAATGATCAGCCGTTCCTGTTCTGAACTTGCTCGTAGTACACTCATAGTATGATTAATCATTGGTAAACACCTATTTCAATGTCAGCTGCTCTTGGAACCCAATCAAAAACTGTCAGATATTTCACGTTTTCATAATTTTCTTTGATAGTAAAGTTTTATTTGAAGTTTCTTAAGTTAATCATCGCCAAGTACTCTAACCAGTGAAGTAAGTACAATTTACGTATATGAGGATAAAATTCTTCTGTGTTAAATTAAAATAAAATAGAAATGAAGTGCAGTGGAATTTGTTTTTGGCTTGACCCTGAATGAAGGTGACCATCCTTTACATAACATGTGCGTTAATGCCGATTTAAAAATGAAATATCTAATTTTTGACAGAAGGCATAACCAAATTAAAACTCAACTTTAACCATTCAGTATCTCTAACTTCTTAATTACCTTCTCAAATACTTGGCCCTTGATATACCGATTGTTTGATGTTCAGACACCGTCTTAATGTCATCTATTGGAAATCACTGCATCAATTTATTTACAGTTGTGGATGTGTTTCTATCTTAACTCAATCACATGAAACGCATGTCTTTTACAATAACAGCAATTTGATATGTACAAATTTTCTTATGTGTACTCACATGCATCGAGGAGGTTTCACTAAATTGACCCATGATTCACCAACTCTCAAAATGAGCGGTCTGTTTTTTGTGAATTAATATAGGTTTAGTAGATTTTCGTCACTTGTTCTACAAGATTAACTTATGAAGACATTCCATATAGAAACAATATGTGATGTCAAGTTTGTTGAATCAGGATTTCTGTAATTAAAACACTATGTTGGCGTACAGTAATTCACTGCTTGAGATGTTTCTTGGCTTCTATAGATTTTGCCAAATTTCGTTGCAGTCCTAAGATAAGCAGGAATTAAAAATGGTATTTACTTGTATATATTTCATTTGTAGAGGGTTGTTAGGCTAATTAATCAATAATTCGAAACATTTGTGTGATATATAAGAGGGATTTAAAAAATACGGTACATTACATTTAGTTTTAAAATGAAAATGTTAAGGTAGTCATTAGATAAACCAGGTTTCTTAGATAGAAAGCTTTTGTGGAAAGCAATCCAATGATGATTGAATCTTTCAGTATATGCAACGTTTCTTTTCAGGCCAGGGAAGGTATGAAACTCACGTCGATCCGGCTTTTATCTTTGAAAATAAGCACTGTAGCACAGGTAAGTTATGCGGAATTTGTGGATCAATAAAAAATAGTTTCTAGTGTTTGTCATTCTATCCTATTCACAATCTATTTCCTCGAATCCTTTAAGTTTTCTTCATAAATAACGGTTTACACAGGATATTTTAGAATTACATGATACTATTTCACGTAGCGACGAAATAGTGCCAAAAGTAATATAAGCGTGTGTCCGATCTCGATCAGTAGCGGAGTTATAGAGCATTAAAAAAAAAGGTTTTTATTTTATTGTTGATCTACTGCAATTAAAGCTTTTAAATTTTATCTTGGTTGGTAAAATCTTTTAAAAAAATTTGCCCATACGCCACTGATGAATTATATTTGATGTTTAAGTTCTTCAAACTAATGCCGAAATTTTATCTCTCTTGATTTTTGGTCGAATTCTAGTCCGTTTACTTAAAAATAAATTAATTTATAACTGCAATAAAATCTACGGCCTCGAGGTTTTCGAATTTTTCCATTTTGGAATTTCGTGATTATTTGTTTCTTTTTACGCATTTTTTTTTTTTTACTGGATGGATTTCACAGTGTGTCTCGCAATCCCATAATGCTAATTTTTACGCTATATTTAAACACACCTAACTCAAAAACACAAAAATATATTTGCATGTGACACGAGTTGAATTCAAGCGGCAAGTATGAAAAACAAAACGTTATACAAGTGAAACAAAAAGGACTTATACAGGGTGATTCATGCCCTGCATATTGTTCCCTAGTTTAGTACGGGTTTCTTTTATATAAAACCAAATTGAAATTTTTGGTGAGTTCTTTAAAACATCCTACACAGAATGCAAAAATGTGATTTTTGCGGTTTTTGATTGCTTCATTCGTTTTTTATATACAGATTATGTTAGCAGTTTGTGATCTTAACAAATGTACTAAAAGGGATCTTTAGTTCGATATCTTTGTGACATATTGATGAATCTTTACCTTAGGTTTTTCGCTGAACAGGGTTGAGAAAAAGGTCAAGATGAGCTTAGACAATACTTCGGAAAGTTTGGAATGTAAAATTTTTTAAATTACAGCATTTATTGACACGCGATATAATTATAAAACAGGCCTTGTTGCCAAATATAAGCTTTTTTCTTCAGACAATAGCAACTTCGTACTTAAGTTAAATCCCGTTAGAAAATCGTATTATTTTCTATAAGACATGTCATTCTGCTGTATATGCTAATCTCTGCGGTAATCGCGTCTAAAATTTTCGATCGATTCACATCGTCTCGATCGTTATCTCATTAACGAATTGGGAAAGTATAATTAGCCTCAGAGCTAATTTTGGATCTATACCATCAGGTCCTCTTTGAGTACTTTCAGAAATCGGAGAATGATCGTAAATTTAATAATCATCCTATTTGACGTGCCTCCCACAAATAGACCGGGACGGGACAAACTGCATTGTTCTCCGTTGACGAGGCATAGATTTTAATAGTATAAAAATTACGATGTTTCTGCGGCCAACATCTCAAGAATAATCGAAGATGTGCGCAACTCCTGCCTCAGAAAAATATTAAACATTTTCTGCTACATACAAGAACTTAATAATATGCTGGGCATCTCATTTTCTGATCTTCTGAAGTTGCTCCATTTATTTTAGGAGCGATAGACGTTAAGCCAGATGCTGGGAAAATGAATTCATCTGATGATGAACCGCTCAACGATGTGGCCGAAAAATGTTTCGACTTATGTTTTCAAGCCACACAGATTACAGAGGATAATTTACCAAATTCCCATGCCAGCGAAGTTCTCGTTCAGAAATTCGGCCATCAGAACTTTCGACCATTACAGTGGAAAATTATCAGTTCAGTCCTCTTTGATAAACGCGATACTTGTGCAGTCATGACGACCGGGTATGGAAAGTCTTTGTGCTTCCAATTCCCGGCGGTTTATGCCGGCGGCGTGACGCTGGTGATTTCTCCATTGATATCTCTCATGGAGGACCAAGTCTTAGCTTTAAAAATGTGCAACATTCCGGCATGTTTATTGGGCACTGCCCAGGAACACACCAGCCAAATCCGAAAGGAAATCCTGAAGAATGAATTCCGTTTGATATACGTAACGCCGGAACTTTGCAGTAGTGATTACGGCACTGAGTTGTTAATCGACATGAGTTCTTCACTGAATATGGTGCTGATAGCTGTGGATGAGGCGCATTGCGTAAGCAGTTGGGGCCACGATTTTCGGCCCGCATACAGAACCCTCGGCCTTCTGAAAAAGTACTTTCCCAGCACTCCGATGCTGGCAATGACGGCGACTGCAACTGGGAAAGTTCGTAAGGATATAGTTAGTGTTTTGAAGCTCACAGATCCCCTGTGTGTTTGCTCGGGCTTCGATCGACCAAACTTGTTTTTTTCGGTCGACGTAAAAGGCCCAAACATTATGAATGATCTGAAACCGTTCATGATCCACGAGCAAGGCCGCTGGGAGTTCAACGGTCCGACCATTATTTACTGCATAAGGCGAAAAGACACAGAAAATATAAGTAAAACTTTAGAGTGCGAGGGTATTTCGGCATTACCGTATCATGCAGGGCTTCCGTTGGAGCTCCGGAAGAAAACTCACGAGAAGTTCGCCAGGGATATTACCCCCGTGATAGTCGCCACTATTGCATTCGGCATGGGGATCGACAAACCAGATATCAGAAATATAATCCATTATGGTACTTCTGGCTCTCTGGAGGCGTATTACCAAGAAGTGGGGCGCGCCGGCAGGGACGGATTGCCCTCCAAGTGCGCCACATTCTACTGTAATGACGATTTCAAAATTCACCGATTCCTGATAGAGAAAAGTGAGGGTTACGCAGCTGCAAGACGCGGAAACCTGCTCAATCTTATGCGTGAATATGTGTATACCGTGCGTTGTAGACGGGAATACATCTTGTCTTATTTCGAAGGGAATCCTAGTCTAAAGTTACAAAAACGAAAAAACTGTTGCGATAACTGTGCCAAGCAAACTGGACAGAAGTTTTCGATGTACGAGGGACTCGATGAGAGCGGGAATTACGATTTCACCAATGATGCTTTGAAATATTTGTCCGCAGTGAAAGCAATGAACGGACAATATGGACATGGAACCTACATCCTGTTTTTAAGAGGTTCGATGAGCGCAAGGGTGGCTCCGCGCTTCAGAAGTCACCCCTGCTTCGGGTCTGGCAGGGACAAGCCCGACGAATGGTGGAAGGCCATAGGCCAGTTTTTAGACATGAAGAATTTCCTTCGGCAAATTAAGAAACAAAACCAAACCTTTGGTTATTTCATTGTCCAGATTAGCCAAGAAGGCTCCGATTTCCTGACTCAAGGAACTAGGAAGTTAATCGCCCAACCCACGGCGGAGATAGCTGACCAACTCAAGAAGAAGCACCAACCTTCTGGATGGCTATCTTTTAATAAACCCTTTTCTTGTGGCGTTCCCAGCGCTGCTTGTACTAGTAGGAAAGTCCTGGAATTGTCCCAGACCGAGAGCGAAAGGACAGAGGCGGCAACAGAGACTGAGGAAGAGAAAGACGAGCGAAAGAAGTTTTATAGATTGTTAAGAAACTGCAGGAGCCAAATAGCCGACGCCAATAATTGCATGCCCTACATGGTGGTATCGGACTTCGTCCTCATGGAAATGGCCAAGCATACCCCGACCAGCATAGAATTGTTAAAGCTTTTGCGTATAGAAGGCCTGAGCGAGACCAAAATTGACAAGTTCGGGCAACAACTAATAAACATAATAAAGAATAACATCAATTCCGTTAACGTCAGAAAGCCCTCTATTCAAGAGGTGATTAGCAGACACCCAATTTTAACAGAAAAAGTCTCCGACTCTGCTTACACCACTTACGACTGTTTCAAAGCTCACAGATCGTCCACAGCTGTTGCGGCTCTCAGAAAGCTGGCGGATTCAACCATTAGGACTCACCTAGAGGTGCTGATGAAGGCGGGACACCCGATCACCCTAAAAGATCTTGGTGTAACGCCCATGATCAGAATGACCATTATGCAAGCAATCCGCAACGTGGGAGACAACATATTCCTCTTGTCCCCAATAAAAGCCGCCTGTCCCGACTTCATAACGTTTGACCAAATCAAGTCGGTGTGCATCTACCTGCAGATCAGGAGCCACCTGGAGGACCTCGAAGTGCCCTACGAGGAATTTGAGGATTTTTCCTACAGTGAATTTAAAAATATTCAGCGGCAAACTAAGGGATCTGAAAGTTCTCCTGATAACGCCTTAGAAGATGGAGACGATGCCATGCTACTCGCACTATGCAATGAAATGGAATCGCGAGTTGAAGACGATGTAAGACAGCAAATTTTGGATGATCTGGACAGTAGCGATACGCGGGCCCCACCAAACGAGGAAATCGACGACTTAGAGCTGTCCGCGATTTTTGACCAATTGGAAGAGCAGGATGCTAATCTGCAGAAGAAAACTGTGAAAGACTTGGACAGCGATTCGGATAGGACCATCGAGAGCGACTTCGGCCCCCAATCGGTGTCTCCGGCCAAAAAGAGGAAGCCTTCTGATTACGATATCCTACACTCTCCTCCGAGATTACCAGTACACAACGAAGAAATCGCATTTGCTCCAAAGCATCAGACTTTGAAAAGTGAAACTTTTCCTGGGAATGAAAGAAAACCGACTGCGGTCAAGACTAAGTTGCCGAAATGGTTGACCAAAAAGAAATGAGGCTGCGCGTCCCTTTCGCCATCAGGGCTTCCCCCTTCCTGGCTGTGTCCACTAGGCCGGTCACAGCCGCATGTGGACATTGCAGAGTTAACTGTTGCGTTAACAATGTTTTTAAGTCGCTCGTTCTGGTCAAGTTTAGTCACTAAGAGGTACCTGTAAGCGTAGATAAAGTCTGCGACGTTGGACCAGAAAATGGCGATGCTCCAAAACTGCATTTAGAAATTTATAGGTGATCACCAGAACCAGGTGAAGCTATTTTTGCCCTGATATGGCATCCAGTTTCGGAATTGATGAGGAAACGTGGATGTGTAGATAGATGTGTACAATCTCAAAACGTGTATTATTATTATCAGTTTCTGTTTTTTGTTATTTTTACTTGTCTCCTTTTTTTACCTAATATTTTTTATTATTATATTCACTTCTTACTTTTATACATTTTTTTATTTAATTAAGTGATGCCAAAGGAACGTTAAAGTTTAAGGATCAGTAGCGGGTAAGTTGAAATTATATTATATTCCTTAAAAGCGTGTTTTATTCTCTATTTCCCGGCCCTCTGGCACGCTACTGACATTTTCATTTCGTCGAAGCTTCCGCCGCAGTAAAGGTGAGCGCCACCCGTATTTTCAAGGCGGCGCCTGTGTAGTCTCACCGCAGCTCACGTGAGATTAAACGAAAATAAACCCACACGCACAAATAATGATTTTCAAAAACTATCAGGGCTGCTTTTTGACCTTTACCTTTGTTTTCCAGTTTTTAGTCGTTCAAATTGACCTTAAAAATCAAAAATAAATTTAACCTTTGTCTTTGCCGCTTTGCCGATAATCGCATCGAACAATAATACGTAATCCATCGTTCATAAATTAACGAATTTTCAATTTAACAATAAATCATAATTTTGTTTTGGCCAAAGGTTCTCTCACAATAAAGCGTAGGAAATGTTTGGATTTCTGCCAAGAATGCAGTCAATAATAGCGTGATTATTGTTGGTCTTATACGAGGTATGAGTTTTTCACGTCATTAGAGGAGTAACTTACCCTACTCTTCAACATCTTGGGTATATTAAGGTTTTCGATGGGTCGAACATTTTAATCATTTAGTGTTAGTGCAGTTATGTACACGTACATGCCTAAGTCGGCCATTACTTGCGTGAGTACGCCTTTAGCAATTAATTGTCGGTGGGTAAGGCCCCTAATTGCAATAGCAACAATTTAATCACTTATACAAAATCATGCTAGTTTGCTATGTGAGCTAAAATCAACGCTTCGTTAAGAAAATACAGGGTGTTTCTTTGACAAATGTTTTCAAAAAAAGAAGTGACAATTTTCTCTAAACGTCTGGAAGTCTTCCAGTGAAATTTTGTGAGTATCGATGGCTAAGAGATACATACAGGGTTCGTCACATGTGTGTATGGAATAATGGCAATAACTTTTTAAATAATTTTTATATCAAAAAATATTTCCAGGAAAGTCACAAGACTAATTTGCTGTCGCTTTTTGATGACTTTGAGCTTTTTCCTTGCCCCCCGATAGTCCAGCCAAGTCGAACTTTTGCTTTTTCTAACGCGACCTTCTATTTCTGACCTGTTTTATACGCTCATTAGCGCGTTTGCGTGTTTTTTACACTGCGCATGCGGACATACCAAATTTAAAGGAATTAGACAAGAAAAATTGCGAGAAAACAATTATTTTTGCTTATTAATAAAACAATTAAATTCAATCAGAAAGTAAAACAACAAATTACTGCTTACAAAAATTTGTTGTTATTTCATGTCCAATGCATTTGTTCAAAATGTCTTCGGTCATTATCCAAATACCGGGCCATCCTTTGCATGAACTGTCTCACCTGAACATACGTGTTTTGCCTGACCAATTGCAGTACACGGACGATACGAGCCTTATAAACTTGATCTTTTAAATGGCTTCAAAAGGAAAAAGTCACATGGATTTAAATCAGGTAATCGAGCGGGTTGGCCACTCTATGACACCAAGCAAAATATTAGTATCTGTTTTATTTAAATTAAAAATTGGAATTTCCGAAATTTACTTGATGTTTAAAACATATACAGGGCGTTTCTGTTATTTTTCTTTTCTGATTGAATTTAATTTTTTTAATAAAACGAGGAGAAAAAAAATTCTCCTAAGTTTTCTTATCGAACCCCGATAGAATTTGAGACTTCAATAGGCGCAAAATCAATGAAGATTCCATAGAACAAGTCAGAAATAGGGGTCACATTTGAAAAATTAAAGTTGAACTTCGTTGGACTTTTAGGCAGCAAAAAAAATAGTTCAAAGTCACCAAAAAGCGACTACAAATCAGTTTTGTAGCTTTTATTTCAAGTATTTTTTAATAGAAAAATTATTTTAAAAGTTATTGCCATTATTCCATATATATGACGAACCTCGTATTTACCTACACCCTGTATATTATTTCGTTTCCGCTTCCAAAAAGGGTGTACATTTTTCTCGTACGTTTTCGCACTGATATCGATATTTTTCATTATTCCTTCTATAAGCGAGAAAAGAGTCAATTCCTCCTGGGACGCTCATGACACCAAATTGTTTTAATATTTTCGACGGAAAAACTGCTGCGCCACTGGAATAGCGAAATTTTAATTTTTCTCTATATGCCCTACTAATTTCTAACGGAAAAATCGCCCTTCAGTATTTTCTTGTTCCATGCCTTCACATCGCTCTATATAAGGCATATAATAGATCCAGGGCCGGCCTCAGCAAGTCGCTCTGGGTGAAATTTTTTATTAATAATCCCCCTCCATAATAAAAACCGCCACCTTGGGTTGTCACCCAACCGTATCCCCCATACAGCACCGATTGTATGGGGGATACGGTTGGGCGGATGGGGGATCTAGTGTATTACGTTGCATTCAGATTGAAAAATTCAATTTTTTTTCTTACACATATTTGTAGTAAAAAGTGGGAAAAAAATTTATCTGCGGGATCTTATCGGACCTAAATCTATACGTATATATTTATATATACATATATATATATAACATTGACATAAGCGAGGCCAATATTTCGAAACGTTTTGGTTGCATTTTTGCCCGGGGTACCGCAGATGGCCGTAAATCCGGAAAAGTTCAATTCCCGAACTAAAAATGGAAATTTCCATCTTAGACAAAGCCATGGTAGCTTATCTGCATTCTGAATGCATCGTGCAGAGGTACATAATGTAAGATGGCAAGCCGATCCCCGTGATCGGTAATGTCTTATTAAGGGTGGGGTACATTCCTTATAAAGTGAACCACACTGTATTTGGATGGATAGTTTGAAGTTTATTTTATTTTATGCTATTTGCAAACGAAGTAATTTTTAGGAGAATGTACTTCTTTTCCAGAATGTCCATCTGACTCGGAGGACGACCGACCGGTTCGTTCTTCCAGCTGCGTTCTTGCTGGCCAGCTTAGGGGTGGGGGTGTCGTCATTCAGCTTAAAGCAGCTACTCATGGCGAAACAACGTGTTTAAAGAAAATGTAAGCCTGACTGAAGAAAGCCATTTATTTTCAAATGGTTTTGTTATTCTTAGCACCTTATACTAAGGCTAGTTGCGTTACTGATTAGGAACATGTGCAACTAAATTCCCATTTTTACATACAAGCGATATTATTTCAAATTCATTCTTACCATTAATTTGCCAAAATATTACATTAAATGATTCTAACCAGCAGAATAATTCTGTTTTATTTGCTAAAATTTCCTCGCATCAGGGACCAAGGAAGCGCACATCCCGTGATAAAACATATAATTATTTATTTACAGCGATATCAACTAATTAACAGTATTTCACAATGTAATGGCAGCGCTTTATATGTTGCATTGAATGTTTATCAACCAAGTGCGGAAAGTGGCATTTCACCGCACTCCGATCGCAGAGGTAAATCACCTTCGCGTGTGTTAGATGCACCATTTTTCGACATGCGTACGATAAAACTTTTAACGCGTGCGTGTAGCGATTTTGCTGCACGTGCATATTTGAACAGGCATAAGACACACATGCGCTCGTAGAAACAGCATTGTACCTAAGCGGGCGGCAGGTGATACGTTACTGCACGCCGATTGCAATTGACCGAACGATGCGGAGCGGAATGCCGCAGCGGAGCGCGCGCTCGTGCACTTCATGCTTTCGATTTCGCATTTCTATAACTAGTGCACTTACGGAACTTAAAGGTTAGACACTAAACATAAAACGATTCTTAGTGAATACTGGACGGATTTTCAAACTAAAATTCTAAATCCTTTATTAAAATTATATTGCTTTGCCCCAACACCAGGAAAAATATTATAATTACGGCAAACGTGATCCCCGTGTACTTTCCATTTATTGGCAAGTTGAAGAGTCTAGCATTGATCTTCAGACTGTTCGTGTATATCAGGATAGAGTTCAGCTCTTGCAGGGGGGTGTCCTGATGAGCAAACGGTCTCGTCCTCGCTTCTTGTCCCACAGTCTTTACGTTGTCGCATGCTATTGTGAGTCGAGCGGCCTTGGAAAGAAAGTATGATTAGTAATTACCAACATGTCTTCACTTCATGTACTTAGTTTATGGAAGTCGATAACCGAGTTATAGGCTCTCAAAAGTAAAACCGAAAAATACATGCAGGAAGGTTCAACGATGGGGCCCCGAGAGGAAATGAGTGTTCCAATAAAAATGGAATGAGGATGTTGGGCAGGGTCACCCATCGGCTTCAACGGGGAAGTAGGCGGGACAAGTAGGTACACACACATCGAGCTGCGCATGTCCAAAGCGTAGGCATATGCGGGCGCAGCCTGGCAAAGCTCGCAGGTAGAAGAGAGAAGAAGCCACGAGTAAGCATAAGCCTATAGTGGAAACACTTGAAGTTCACCAGTTGTAGACGTGAGCTCAAGATATCTGGGACAGCCGTCCTGCAAATGTCCAGCTAGGAATGTTCATATTAGTTCGGGTACCTGCTACCCGCTTGTGGCCTCAACCACCGCAAAATGCACATATAACTAAGTCTTCCAGTAAACTGCGGCGGCGCGTTGTAAAGACATTTAAGAGGCACCCCGTAAAATAAATCAAACGCAACATACTTACTTGAATGAATGGTAAGATTGCAATGAACCACCATAGTACCACGATGAAAATATTTATGGCTGTGTACACCGGGACGCTATTCCTAGCTTCGCCAAACTGAGAGGCGAACAACCATAATGTCCCCGAAATTGCGTAGGTCCAATTCAAAACGGTGAAAATGCAAACTGCCGGTGCTACTTGAGTATTCAGGTAGATCAGCAATTTTCGGAACTCTTCGATATCCTGAAATGTTGAATCTGAATGTAGAAGTCTATAGGTCGATCAAGTACTCATACGTCAAGCTTTCACAGCCTGCATGAGAATGATATAACGTTGGAAAAAAATCCGTTGCAAAGGGGGTGTCCAGCTGCATGTAATACGCGAAACGGTTACCGAGAAACCCTTCGGGCTCCATATGTAGCCAAAGGGAAAACTTGTAGATGAAGGATCTTTTCACACTTTATTATGTAGTTTCCAATAGTTTTGCAAAAATAATTTAAAAATATTATTGGCGAAATTCCATGGACCAACATATTCCCATAAGAAGAAGTCTAATGTAGTAAAATCAGGCCATCATGCTGGCCATTCGAGCGATCCTCATCTCCCTATCCACCGATTTGAAAAACTTAAGTCCAGGCACATTGAGGTTGATTTGTTTTGATACTTTATTATGGTATCAAGATCGAAATGGTATTAGTTATTAAATATTTAGTTTGTTGTAGAGAGTTTTGTCAATTGCACGATTTTTTTCTGTTACTCTCTAAAGTAAACTTTAAAACCATACCAATTTTGAATAGAAAACGAAAAGGTCTTTCAAAGAGAGGTCCCACACCGTGTATGTCTCTTCTAAACGTAATGCTGATACCTACCCTGATCCATTCCAAGGGTCTAATGGATTGCAGCAGCAGTTTGTCACTGATAAACTGCACATATTTTTTCAAAAGTTGCACTTGCAAACAATAATTCGAAATCACACTGGCCTGGACTATATCGTGCCATATTGTGCACACCACGAGCAGGATCTTTAGTAGGTATTTGGTTTGATAAGGGCTAAAAATAATCCTCAATCAAACTACGGGTACTTTTAAGTTTTATCCAGATAATTCTCCCTTGAGAACAGAAACAAGCTCAAGTGTTACCTCTTTCGGTTAACTTCTGGAGAACATTTCTGCCTTCAAGGAAACTCAAAATTTAACGACTTGCCTGGACTCGAACCACTTGAAACTGATTTCTCCTTCGGACATCATGTAGCTGACCAGACAGATGGACGATAGCATCCATATGAAACTGGCCGCCACGAAAATCCATAATGTTTTCACTATGTGTTTCTGATTAATTTGTATGTTCGGTATTTGGCTGGACACTATAAATACCTGCAAGCTTCGGGACTATTTCTACCTGCGAAGTTGCAATGCGAACTCACCCTTTCGATTAACACCGTCAGTTGATTATCATCCCCTTTTCTGAACACGTACAAAGCATAAATGTATCCAGCAAAGTGTAGCAAACTCGGCAATATGAGACCTGAGATCAGGGAACTATTGCAAGTTTGATAATATATTGCTTTTATTTGACTTCTACTAGAACTATTAGTAGGTGATATAGTACCAAACCCTCTATCTCTTCGAAAACAGGACAGGTACTGGAGCAAATATCCGATGATTAAAAATAAGATTACCTGAAAGTACAGTTTCTACTGTCGACGACCTCTAAGGACATCCATGGTTTTTTCCATGACGCACTTCAAGTAATTCTTACCGTTAAGTTAAAAAGAAAATTAAGGAGCTTTACAACGAAGTGTTGTTCGAGGATCTCTCCCACTATCGGTCGCAACCCCATTAAACTTAAAAACCGCATGTAGGGCCTGAGTAGCTTTCTTTTGCAGACATAGAGGATCCCGGCTAAGCTGTTGGGATCAGACGATTCTTCTACAATTATGATGTTGTTGTCTTCGCCCTAGATTAACAATAGAGCAAATCTAAAAATGCTCCTATTAAATCATCATTTAATGAGGAACTTGCACCGCTGCCAGTTTACTTTACCTTCCACAGGGTGTTTCAAAAAGGTTGTGCCAAACTTAAAGAGTTTATAGGGCATATTCCGCTGAACAACATTTGCATGAAGACCCCTCGTCAAAAATGATCCGTTTTGGTTCCAGAGTCATTTTTGTTGTTAAGCGATTATATTACCTCTTCCACACCAAAAGACTTCGATATTCAATTCATTTTTATCAAAGATAACGCAAAAAACATATTAATAGGAGATCAAACTGATGACCCCCAACCTGGTTATATAAATTTGTTTTTTTAATTATTGAATGGCACACACGTTTTAAGATGTACGGGCTTGGCTGGATGAAAAGTACACTCTCTCTAATAGTTCCTCTTGGGTGGCTAGAGGAGTTTCACACATCAACGACTTGATGTAGCCCCACGGAAAAAAATCCAACGGACTTAAATCGGGACTTCGCGCTGGCCACCTGATACGTCCGCCTCTTCCGATCGATTGGCAATCAATTTATTTGTTTAGATTATCCTGCACAGTACGGGCAAAATGTACAGGTGTGTCGTCATGTTTTCACCATATCCTTTCTCGTAAAGCCACAGAAATGCGTAAATTTCCCAATAGCTCAAAAAGTCGGGAGACAAAAAACTGTTCATTTTGTTTAGACTTTTTTTATTACCTTAAAATGAATATCGAAGTCTTTTAAACACAAATAACTCTGCAGCCAAAACAGCTCATTTTTAATTAGGGTTTTCTATGCAAAAATTGTTCATCGCAATGTCGCCCATATCCACCTTAAGTTTTGTACAACCTTTTTGAAACACCCTGTTATACATTAATTCCCTTTAACTTAAGAGTGAAAAAATGCATTTTTTTTATTGATAGGACATTTTCGAATCAGACATTCTCAATTCGCTTTCGCGTGCTCTCGTTCCTACTCACGCCAAGACTCAGAAGGAAATCTCAGAAGAATTCTGAGATTTCTAAAATACGAGTAGTGATAGTTTCTAAACTAGTAGATCGGTGATATTGAAACAAATTCGATTCACTCCGTTTTTAGATGAGGCTTATGTAATAGAAAACTTACCACACTTGTAGATGATACCAAGTTGTGTTCCGATCCGCCATACTCTTCTTGCGGCATATCAATTCCAGTTTTTTCTTCAATGTTAAAATTTATTTGTTCTTGTATACCCGTTTTAAAGCTCATTTTCCTTTCGTGCATTGAAAGACGGTAAGCAAACTGATTCTAAATAATGCAAACATTGTAGGTAGGAAGATGCGAAAAGTAAACACATTTTTTCTTAAAAATTAATGCGTATAAGATGGCGGTTCGTAGTCAAAGAAATAATGGATAGCTTTGACTACCACTTGTACATTGGTGCACCAGTCATACTAAATCCATGATAACCTTTCGGTCAAAATAAACAGTCTTTGCCAATAAGATAAAGTTCTTTATTGATAACAATAATAAACATTATTTAATTATTTATTTATGTAGTGGACAGCTCCTTAGGGGGTAGAATCTGCTATTTTGAGCGGGTAATTTTTATCCCTCTCATTCACTATAAACCAGTCATTAGAACCTGCTCTATTATATACCATCTTGAATTGAATTTTGTAAAAATTTCTAAAGTGAAAAACAATCACATGTGTTTTTATACAATTTTTAGGGAAGAACTTTAGAATTTTCTTGACATCTGGTGAACAAAAAATATAAGTGTTTCTTTTATCTTTAGAAATTCGCGGACAATGGTAACATTCTTAAAATTTAACTCCTAAACCTGATCTACACCTATAGCCCAGTTTAAAGAGCCTTCACATCTGTCACTTTCTTCAATATGAGCTAAACTTGCTACTACGATGACCGGCCTGCGAAACCCAGGGAAACTGAACGACAAAAGGGAAGAAGAATCCGAAACTAACCTCAATTTAAATCTCTTGCTTCCTTGTGTTTTATATTCCGATTTGACCATGATTTTTTCTCTTTTTACTTTCCTATAAATAAAATAACTTGAGTTTATTCTCTCACCAAGCAACAAGTCTCGATCTCTAATGAATTGTATTGTAAAAGAAATTCATTGTTTCTGAAAAAATATACTATAAACATGAGTTTTGAAGGTGTAAAGCAAGTTGAGAATCTTGTTGTAGACACCACAGCATTTATTCAAAATGCTTCTCTTTTCGTAAGTACCAACACCTAAACCTAAGGGATCAATCTTATTAAGATCATCGTTTTCAAAAAAGGGTTACTATAACACAAAACCTTGCTCTCACAAAATCTCACTCCTTACATGAAACCATACATTTCCTAATTGGCTACTTCTAATTAATGTAATTTTTATTTAACTCCATTATTTATTCCAGAATGTTGCAGAAAACATGGTGACTTGTCAGGAGGTAATAGATGAAATAAAAAATAAACGACAGCTAAGAAGGTTAGTTATGTTGCCCTATGAATTGGTGGTCAAGAATGTCTTCCCAGAAAACATTCAAATTGTAACAGATTTTGCAAAGAAAACTGGCGATTATCCGAGTTTATCAGCGACAGATATTAAAGTAATTGCACTAACATATCAGTTAGAAAAGGAGAAGAATGGAGTAGAACACCTCAGGAGTGAACCAGTTTTGCCAAGACCCCTTATCAATACTGAACAACCAGCTCATCAATTAAATCCTGATATAACAGGATTTTTCCTTCCTAGGAAAGGTGAGAACAAATTAAACAATGAAAAGTACCATATTGAAGAACCAAAAGATGATCAGGAAATTGTTGAATCTAAACAGAACAATTTTTGCTCAGAATCAAAAAAACATTTATTTGTACTTAAAAATGTAAATACAAAAGAAAAATCTGATGATAAAGAACCTGATACAAAGGAGACCACAGAGGACAGTTTGACAAATAAATTTGGAAGCCTTAATTTTAATAACGCTGATCTAGAGTTGGAAGAAAATATTGATATTCTTTTACCAGTGAAGCATGAATCAAAATTTAGTGAAGATGATACTGAAGATCAAGATGATGATGATGATGATATTGGTTGGATTACTCCATCAAATGTCAAACAGGCCAAGAAACAGATAAATTCTCAGCTGATGGAAGACAAACATGTGGCAGTTGCCTGCATGAGCACTGATTTTGCTATGCAAAATGTGCTCAAACAAATGAACCTGAATATTTGTGCTTTGGATGGCAGAATTATCAAGCAATTGAGAACTTACATCTTGAGGTGTTACACATGTTTTAAGACTACCAGCATAATGACTAAGCAGTTTTGCCCAAAGTGCGGAAACAATACATTAAAACGGGTAGCTGTGTCTGTAGATGAAACAGGGAAAATGCAAATTCACATTAATCCAAGAAAGCCTTTGACAGGCAGGGGAAAGAAATTTAGTTTGCCCAAGATTAAAGGAGGTAAACACCCCAATAATCCTGTTCTTGTAGCGGACCAGCCTATGGCAGATAATAGACCAAGCAGACTTGCTAGAATGAAGAATAATCCTTTAGATGACGACTATATTGCAGGTATTGTAGTATTTATAGTGCTAAATTATTTAAGTCCTGATTTTTTGGAAGGTATCAGGAAAATCACCATTGCAGTAAACTTGGCACTAGGAGATATTACTTTTATTTTAATGATTTGCTTTCAGGGTTTTCCCCTTTTATTATGAGGGATGTAAATTCGAAATCTGCTCAACTGGGAATTCGTCCTAATATGGAATTTAAGCAGTGGATGAAAAAGAATCCCAATGAGTCTCGAAGAAAACGTAAATAATTGAAGTCCAATAAAATATGTTGCCTCTCAGTTTCTATTTAATATATGACTTTTGTTTATTAATTGTCCATTTTTTTCGTTGTTCACCTCCACTAGACACAATAATACATGTACGGTAAACCTAAGAAGGCTGCGTCGTCACACCACGGAAGGGGCTACGTGGAAAAGGTTCAAGGCAATATAAACAAAAATGCTTCATACATGAGGAAAAAATTTACCGAAGTAGAAATTGGGTTTTGACGAGGGGATTTTCACAAAAATTTATTAACATTCGAATTGGTTATTTATACCGCTTTGCAGAACATCTCTGTTGGCACAATATAAATTTATCTTTTTTCAAAACATAGATATTCCCGTTATCGCCGTTGGTGAAGTAGTGGTGTTCTTCCTTCCCTTCTATTACAGGTGAATCTGAGAAACCTTGTACGTAGGCGGCAACCCATAAATCGTCTTGCCCGACATTGTACGCACTAAAAATAAATTATTTATCAGTTTATCTTTACTATATGTTCAAATTTACCGCAGCACTTCTAGAAGTTTCAGTATGTCACTACTTTGATAAAACCCCCTTAATAGTAAAACCCTGATTTGCCCGACTTCAACGTTGGGTTCTGGAGCTTCATAACTATTTACATAGTCTCCAGCACTACCAGTGAAATCGCCATCCAGCGATACCATTCCCAGCCATTCCGCAAAATCTACAATATCCTCTTCATCGCATTCTCCTTCCAATGTGGGCGATTTTATAGAGTATACTACATGTGTTTCACTCTTGGGTTCGCATCGTTGAACCACGTATTTCAGCGAGTCGAAATATTTGGCTGCTGAAGATGGACAGATGGATTCATCAGGAGGTTTCCAATTAAATATGACCGAAAATCGCTCTAAAGAATTTAAAGCAGTCGTGATTCGGTCATAATTCGGCTTGTTCTGGATCAATTTGCTCGTCAAATCAATTTCGACAACTGAAAAAGATCATTTCCACTAAAACACGCGTTAATTTACCCAACAAAACAACTTACCTTTTTGTTATTTGTAAGCAATCAATATATAAGAGTTGTGCTGAGTTTAGGTAAGTATGTTTTGAAGGGTTAATTAAATAAAATGCGTGGTTAAAGTTTTATGAAAATATATTATGAGTAATTTCCATTATTACATGTAAAATTTAACAAAAACCATGAAAACAAAACGGCCAATACCTAGGATTGTTAACGCGTGATGGTTCCATCACAGTGATTAACCATATATTGCTTCTTACCTCTAAAATATATTGTAACACAAAACGGCTAAAATGCATTACATTGATGCAGCTGCTATCTAGTTTACAGAAATAAGATTATCTCTGAACTTTGGAGCTTTGTGTTTTTAAAACAGGAAACACGTGGAGTTTCACAATAAATCAAAGTGACTACCAGAATGATTCCAAACTGGACAGAACTGTGACTCAGTATTTTTGCCTCTACCTTATTTTCCGGAAATTCATTGTTTTTATCGGAACACTCGTTTGTAAGGAACTAAAGATGGTTAGCGATATGCTATTAAAAAAGATTAGGCCCGCTCTACTATACTTAATTAGCTACAAGGCACAGCTTGCAGTAGCTGGAGCTTAAGCTATTAGATATAGAACTATATAATTCCCAGACCACGATGTATCAAAATTACGGCAGAGATAGGTATAGCAGCCTTACTTTCCCTGGTATAACTAGGCTCTATTTGAAAAGCGCCTTCGTCATTTTATTTTGCATTAAGACTTGCAACTGGACGTTCCTTCACCAAACTCTGCATTACATGCTATATTACAACAGCTAATATACGATATTTATCTTTTAATATTTGGCCACTGATCTGGTTTATGAGTAAAGCATATTTAACAACTGGTAAAGGATAATGTGGGGCTAATATCCAAATCAAAATTCACCTCCTTAATATGCTTCTTGAAAGCTTTGAGTTCATCCATAGAAATACCCTGCCAACTTTCCAATTCCGATAAAACCTTGAGATTCGGGCAACTGGCTAAAAGCAGCTCCACAGTCCTCATGCTCATGTCACAGCTATAAAGTACTCTCAGTTCTTCCAAATACTTCATCGGGTTTACTCTAAGTATATTCACCAGGTTTGAATGCGTAATACCCGTGGATGAGCCCAAATGTATGTATTTAATGTTGACTGCGTAAGTCAAAATCACTTCCAAATGACTTATACTACCGTCCACAACCCAAAATACCCGTTCTAAATTTCTGAAGGGTTGGGAGCACATGGTGGGTCCAATAGGTCTTTCATTCGCAAAGTACCTAAAATCGCAGTTGTAAAAGACTAGACTTTTGATTTTCGGGCAATATTTCCCTATCACTACTAGAACGTTCATATCCATTTCTTCGACATGTTCCAGGTGAAGGTGGGTGAGCTTAAATCCTCCCACTTTCAAAAGTTCGTTCAAGGAATGCTCGTAGAATGCACACGACAAGAACTTGACTTCCCTTAAATGGTTCAAGGATATAAATGCCGATAAATCCGCGATTCTCAAATCATAATAGAAAAGAGATATGAATTCCAGTTTCGGAAACATGCTGACTAGAAGGATTGCACTTTCAGTGGTCAGATCTCTCGTATGGACCTTTCTTAATTCAAAGGGTCCGTAATGAATCTCCCTCTGGCTAATGTGCTCGATAATATCACTGAATTCATCGCATCTTCCTATATCCCGCAACTTCGGCAATCCGCAGATTAACTTTGAATGGCCGGCGGTGGTGATTGAGGTGCGATGTAACTGCAGTTCCTTTAAATTTTTGCAGTTTAATAAGTACGGAATACTGCGGTCTGTTACTGACCGGGATGACATCACATCAATACACTGTATATGCGCGCAGTTTTCAGATATGGTTTGAATGATCACATCGCTACAGTCAAAGCAAAGACAAATAGAACGCAGATTTTTCATATTCCTAATGCCGCATAAAATACTTTTGTCAAGCTCCATAGTCTTGCAATCTCCGGTGCATGATCCGAGATTAAGATTCTCCAAACCGCTCATTTTCTCTAAGTTTTTATACAAGACATATCGCATTATTTTGGGCCATTGAGAAAAGTCAACGCTTCTTAATCGTGAGTTAAGCACAACTTCCGTTAAACTAACTACGATATTCATTTCGGTCCAGTATTTGGACATCGAAACTCGAGGATAATAGTGCTTTTTTGTTTTCTCTATTAAAGCCCTGACAGCTTGCAGTACTTCCACAGCCATTGATTCGTACAAATAATAAGGAACATACGAGACCAACGTTTCATTTAGCCTATCGATACTTTTCTGAACATTGGTTATTAGTTTCTGGGAATCTCTAATATACTGCACGTTGTTCATAATTGCCGGTGTGGTATGGACAATGAACAACCCAATGCTCTTTAGAGCTAGTGTCTTCAAGGTCGGAACATCTTTGAACTTTGGCATTGTCTGAAACAATTCAAATAATACAAATAGTCAATGGGGCGTAATTTTTTGTCTGGCTTAGACGCGTTTGTGGGAAGTCAGCTGGATTGGTATTTTTCTCGCCGAATGGATTACCTTTATGTAGAATATATTACGTCAATTTTTTCAATGCTTCTGGTAGAAAATAACATTTAAAAATATACGTATATGCAGAGTGGATTCAAATTTTAATTTCTCCTTAGGTTTTATTTCCTTTTTGCCGTAGTGTAACTCGAAATGCATTTCAAGACTTTTAACAGTGATATGTCAGCAAGAACGTTTTAGTAGTACTGTTTTTGTGTTTTTGTTTTTGACAAGTATAAATGCAGGTTTAAATAAAAATCTCACCAAGATTCAATGATTTCCTAAAAAAAGTTTTACAACTCATAAAATTTTATTTCACAAATATGGTTAAAAAAAGTGAAATTTCGAACACAGTCGTCCCAAATAATTGACATGAACCTATCCCGACAACGTAAGTTTGTTATCAAGAAAGTTCGAAAATTTCAATTTTCAGAGTGCTCGTTCCAAAAGGATTAACATAAACTTAATTGTTGTTACTTCGACCCTTTATCCTCTGTAGCCTGAAAACTTCAATTATTGTCTTATCAGCCTCATTAAGACATTAGTGATTTCTTAGTAAGGGGTTCAAAAAGGCGTTGCCAGATTTTGTCCCTTTTTAAATTTAATTTCATTTACCCATTACATACCGATTTCATTATTTATATCTACAATATGTAGAAATATTAAAAATTTAATTACGGTGCGCTCAAAAAATCGATGCCTAGATATGGGGATGAAACAAAGTTACCATTTACAGAATTAATTTTCCATATCTTCAATAGCTAGTAATTTTAAAAACCAGATACATTTATTATTTCGTTGCGCGTATCGATCGTTCTTTACGGTACGACCTGAGCTGTACCTTTGCAAAAATCAGATTGTATATTTTCGTACCAATATTGTTTCTTGAATGATTCAGTCGAGTGTTAGCACGGCAATAGACAAGATGTGCGTAATAAATTAATAATCGGGGTGATCGGGTGATCTTTTTGTTTTAAAAACTCATGAAATACGTGACTAGTGTAGCTGACATTTAGTGGGCGAACGTAGGTGTCATGTAGCTGATATTTAGTGATTGAAAGTGGGTACCGTGTAACTGACATTTAGTGAGCGAAAGTGGCCTCTTTTCTAAGGCATCAAATGGTTTCCAACTCATGTTTCTCTAATGAAAAATTGATAAACTTTTATTCAAATTGAAAGATAGGTTTTGATTTGCAGAAAATATCCTGCCGCTCCATATATGCCCAATAATTGGAAGCTCTTTCAATTGATATATAAAAATTGTTAGTTAATTTTGTTATGAAAATTAAAATTGTTAGAAACAATGTGCGTTGATATCTCAAACTCGATCTTATGCCTTACAAATAGTTTGGTATCGTTTTAACACAAAAATATTTTATGCACAATCAACAGAAGTATTACTTAGAACTTCACCTGGTAGACAGTAAAATAACAGTTTGCACTTACTGTATCTATCTTTATTCCTCTTAGTGAAATGCGATAGTTTACCGTCGAGACCAAAACTCTGATATGTGTCTTTTGTTAACGACAATACTAACTTTCCAAAGGGAGTGACGGCACAACAATTATCACAATCGATTCTGGTTCCAATACTGAGCAAAATTAACTTTCCTAAAACAAAAAGACTGTAAAGTATCACTGTATTTAACACAAGTATTAAGTGTGGTTTTAAATTTGAGACACCCCATTTGAATCTTAAAATCCATGTGATATACACATAAAATTTTTGTCAAAATTCTCCTGCCTTGTTTGACAAGATATATTTTAAAAATGACACTTTACTACTAGCACTTTTCTTCAACTGTAAGATGGCAATAATGAGAATTGGAATTTTTATCTTATGTTTTGGCTTAACACCATCATCATCAAGCTTATTCTTTAAAATACAAACATACATCATTTAAGCCAAATTTTGTTATTATAGAACCTCTTAACTTACCTTTCTTGACAAAGTGGTTTATAAAATTAGAATTCACTATATCGGACAAACTTAAGTCTCTAATCTTGTAATAGTCACAATCATCACTCAGGACATTAAGTACACTTTCTGGTACTCTCAAACAGTTTGGCAATACTATGGATACCTATAAAAACAACTATGTTGGTCTTTTAGATTGTTTAACTATCTGAAGATATACCAGTGACAATGGAAAGTGGATATGTTATGTCACTTTTACTCCTATTTAACCATCATCTACAGGTATAAGTAAGAACATAAAACTTATATAATGGAAGGAAAAATTATACCATATTACAAAATGGTCTTAATTGATTAAATTGTAGAAACATTGCACAGATATTTCCCGAACATCTACAGGCATTAAATCGTAATAAAGACAAATCCACAGTTCAATTTTTTTCACATAGGGGAGCCTAGTATTATCATTTAGTAATAAATTTTACTCTCAATTTTACCTAAATACTGAAAATCAAATCTTACCAAATGGTTGAAACTAAACCTGTTTATTTTATTCACAGGGAGTGTGTTGTAAAATTCCTGAATAGTGAAGGAGGTTTGTGGTGTCTGAAAAGACCACACTTCTGGATTTTGCATTCTAGCCCCAATTACGTCTCCTTCCTGATTCTCAGGTTTAGCATCTTCAAGAATGGGGAATATTGTACATGCACCTAAGTTGCCAGCAGTTATTAAGCAAAATGACGACTACAGGAAAAAATAAACCGATTTAGAAATTCAAGTTCAAGGAGAAAAGTGAATTGTATGACGCACTAGAGTGAACAGCAACGCATGTAGAATTTTTTGTGTTATTTTAAAATTTTGTAAAGAAAATCATAAAATGGGAATAATATTAGCCATCATCGACTGTAAAGACATTTAGAATCTGTCAGTATCGTATCGACATACGTATATATTTCTCTCCTTATTAAGTGCTGTAAGTTAAAAAAAGACACAATCTCATTTTCCCAAATCACAGACCAATAGGTTTTGTTTTGATTCAGCAATCTAACCTCAATTTCATATTTTTTAATATGTTTATTTTGTTATTTGCTGTGAACATTCAAAGCTAATTACAATACGATAGATTAATGATTGTATCATTTTAATTTAATTTTGTAATTATTTTAATTGTGAACACAGTATGAATGTTACCTGTAAAGTCTTGAAAAATAGGGGCTTGTTTCCAAATTCCTTGGGTATACTTGTGCATTATACTTCTAATTCTGAAAAACTGGCAAAAAGTGTAGAACAACCAACGGAGCCAAACTATTCTAACACTAAAGAAAACGTTGAGTTTTCGAAACTCGCCAAAAGTAAAATTCAGGACATATTAGGCTTGCAAGAAGCTAAAGCCATAAAAATACTGTCGTCCAACAAGAAACTCCTCACAACACCTAATAACATAATTAAGCTAAATTCAAACTTATGCAAAGAGAAAGGGTTATCCGGGGGGGTATTTATAAAGTATCCATTCCTACTTTCAGAGGCATGTTTACTTGAAAAGCTAGACAGCTTGGAAAAGTTACCAATTTCATTAAATACCAGTATTCCATTGGCTAGGCTTTCAGTACGCAAAGTCAATGAATTTGGATCGAACAGGGATAATATTATTAAAAAAATTAAAGATTTAGTTAGAATATTTGGTGTAAGTTAATATTACAAGAAAAGATATTAGTATAGCAAAATGTAACACATTTTTAGGTGACTCAAGAAGAGGTTTGTGATATACTATCAAAGAAAAATTTTTTAATTTTTAAAAATATAGAAGATATTGAAAAAATGCTTCAATTTTATTATGGTAAGCAAGTAGATAAACTTCTGCTTTGACATGGAGTTATAAGGTGTTCAAGATTCAATTAGCATTAGGATTACATGATATTTAAAGTATTTCTAAAAAAGTAACATGTTAGGTTCATTAGCAGTTTAATATTTTTTTCTGATTCTGAGAAAATTCTAATCTCATTAAATTTGGACCACCTGCATCTACATATAACAGATGATTTAATTAAACATAATATATGTTTTTCTTAAACTCAGCATAAAAATGCTTTCAGATTATGGGTTTACTAAAGAACAAGTTTTAAACGATCTATGGATATTAAAATATAGCCAATCACTGGCATCAAATAGATTTGAATTTATAAAGAAAAATGATATCAGTAATCTTAAAACATGGATGGTGAGATGTAAAGAAGATATTTTATATAAGTAAGTGTTAATCTACCTAAAAGTCTACTGCAATTTTCTCTGTTTAATCAGATTAGTTATACATCACATAGTATATCTTTTATTAAATGGGTTCTTAAATGACCCTTAAGCTTATAACAAATAATACCACAAATGCCGATGTGAATATTGTGGAATAGGAATAGTCCATTAACTCTATTACCATTAAATTTTTCTTTTAAGAAATGTGATGAAATTTTAGGATTTTGAAATTTTTCAGGCATATCAAACGTGAATCTGAAAATAGAAGCCTTTTGGGTGAATACTCTGTGTCACAATATCTTTCAGAAAAGTTGTTTTGCAATGAAAATTTTATCCAAAACTTGATAAAAAAACATCCCCAACTACAAAACAAGAGTCTGCGAAGAATAATCAATATGATAGAATTGTTATACAAGAATGGTTTCACTGCTCAGCACATTTGTAAAACCCCACAAATCCTGCTTCACAGCACCAAAACTACAGAAATAAGGATAAAACAACTTCTTAAATTAGGTTTGAAGCCAAACAGTTTATATGTGTTTACGAAGAGTCGGAGACGATATTTAGAATATGTTCAGAATATGTTGAAAACACAGAGTAAAATCGAAAATGAGTCAATAAAATCATAATATTAAAATATGTTTAGAGTTTAAATAGCTGATTAATCACCCTACTTCTAAAGTCTAGTCTATTGGTAATATTTGATCTTCATTAAGATCTGCTGTAAATAACTTCTGTTTAAGTTTATCTGGCATTGTTCATATATCACATAATCCATTTGAAATTTTGTCAACAACACTATTTATTTTTCTGTTGAATTTTTTGGGACTGAGAATTGAAATATACAAAAAAAACTACTGCTGATAATCTGGCCAGCAACTCTTGTTGGTTCAAATCGTGGGCCCATTCTATTCGTCCCCATTTTCCATTTTGGTATTCTTCTTCCAGCCGCGATAATAAAACGGCGCGATCGGGTGTTAAAAACCTTTCAATAGTAGCTAGAGTAAGAATTACTGATTTCAGTGTGTCTACCCCATATACAAAACCTAAAAAGAAAAAAAAATTTATGGTCCTTTCAGGAAATACTAATGAACTTTGTATAATGAGTATATATTGATATATCCCTACTTACCATTAATTGCTGCGAAGTTATAGGACATTAAATGACGTGTCAATGTGGTCTTATCCTCTTCACTAACAGGCAAAACATCCATTTGAATAGATTTTTTCAGCTTAACATGGAATCTTTTATTAAACCAATCTATCACTGGATCCCACTCACTTTCTTGGAATTTCAGTAAATCTTCATCTTCCTTAGAAACAACTCTCATTCAATCCATAAATATTTAAGATTTAAAGCAAGTAAATACTTACATTGCATTGAAATAACACTGTATCAGTATCTAAGTAATTTACAATGTAGTTTACTATATCTAATTTTGTTAAATTATTTGGGTTATCCAGTATTGTATTACACAGGGTTGTCTAAAAAAGAAAACATATAGGTGGAACAACTGAGAATAGAGTTTTTACTGTGTTATAGGCTTTTGATTATATGACTAAGATACAAAAATTGTTGCTTACAAGGTGCATTTTACTTTGTATGATTTTGTCTTTTTGTGAGTTCCATTCTACTGAAACTGCCAAAGCTAAGGGTTCACTGTCCACTGTAAAGGGATTACCTTTAGGTGTCTTCAATTTGCGTTGATCTAAAGTGACTTCATATTTTCCTTCACTTTTTAAGATTCCAGTGTTTTTGTAAAATCTGTTTTGAGATGCTAAAATAAACATTACACACTGCAGGCGGAATATTGTTCAGTTCTATGGTTTTCATGGAAATTTTCTGCTTGATGAAGTGGTCAGTAACGGCCCTAAATATAATAAACCTTACCATAATTTCTTCCCAATATCTTGAAACCACTACTTATCGAAGACCATTTCAAATAAAAGTTTTTAGCCATTATTAGGGCTTCGATACGATACACTCCCTTTGATTAACATAAAATAAACTTATAAAAATATAAAACTCCTGAAATTACTGAGCCAAACACGTCAAATAGAGTTAGGGCTTCTTTCCTTCTGGTCAATTTCTAAACCTTTAACCCTATGTCTAATTAGCCGGGTGCCTGTTCTATTATGTCATAATCAGCTGTGAATTAAAAATGATGTGGTCTATCATCTCAGTCGGCTCTTGACTGCTGATAAAATGAGAGGAAATCGAAACAGAGAAGAAGAACAGAAACGACCTTAACCCTACTTAATTTTTAAGATTTTTTTATTGACAGATTCATCTGATATTGTTTATATTTTAATTAATACAAAATGTTCTAAATTGAACAAAGCATTATAAACAGCTCCAAAAATGAATAACTTAAATTGTCGTCACTTACTGTCGCATATACCTTTACAATCTCACTGCAGATTCAAAACTACACAAACATCAACAGAATACTGTCTTGATTTAATTAGGTAAGACTATTTCATAAAAATGATAAGAAAACTGTAGTAGAACAGTACAACTTTGAACCGAATATTGCTTGGCTATGATTTGCCTTTGAATTTTATGGCCAAAAAAGCATTAGGTTAAGATATTCAGTTTTTCCCTAAGCACCGCTCTGGTTTCTGCAAGCATCAAGTTTGTAACATTTCAGTGTTGTAAATTAAATAGTCAGGGCAAGGTATTTTACAATCAACAAGAGAGTTGTAATGTTTTTTGTGATTATTAATGCTTATTTGATAAACTATATAATTTGCCATTCGGATTAAGAGTGAGGTTGTATTGGTAGATTTTTGTGTCTTAAACCAGTAATTTTTGTTTGACAGAAGAGTCTATAAATGTAAAACATTCTCCATGTATTTTATTTTGTAAAATACCTTCAATCCTTGTTTTTCAATAAAACTGTATTTATAATTAGCAATTTAGCTAATTACTATATATATTCCAAATTTACAAATCAACATTATCAAAGAATTACTAGACTATTGTGAAAATCTGTGGTTGTAGCTTTATAATCAAATTCAAAAATTTTTTTATTTCAGAAAATATGACTATGAAAATTTCATATGTACTTTACTATTAAAAAACACATCAAGGTCAGTGGCCTTGGCAGTAAGAGGGTTCAACGTTGAAGTAGCTAAAGTACCAGAACAAGTCTCTCAGAGTAACATAGGTCTAATGCGCTTAAAATTTTGGGAAGAAGTTATAGATAAATGTTACTCCAAAGATTTGAAACAAGTACCCCAACATCCAGTAGCAATAGAGTTATTTAAGGTACCTACCAAAATTTGTTGTTAGATTTAGTAGCATTTCCCTGACACAATGGAGAATATTGTTACCTATTTACCAAGGTAGGTCTTTTGGTTTACAAATCTGAAAGCAAACTTAGTGGCGGTATTGATTTGGAAGGCCTAGCCTGAACTCTTGGCCTCTAGGAAAATGCTATTGCTGACATTTTTTTAACTTTAAATAAAGGGTTTGTGTTTTTCTTAGAAGTTATGATTTCTATATGCTAATAGTGCATCCAAACCAAGAGTTAATTTCACAAAGGCAAAGTATGGGCCATTTTATTCCTTCACTTAAAACATTTAGTAAATGCCAACTTAAGGTATAGATTAGCTATTCAATCTGTAAATCAGAAAGCTTGCCCTCCAGTACACCTCTCCATACATGCTATACTTGAAAGGCATATTTTTGAAAACATTGTGTTTTTTAATAATTCTTTTCTTCTCAAAAAGGGGGTTTTAGGCAATTACCAAAGCAAACCTAAGCAAAAGATACTTAAAGAACTTAGTTTCAGCAAGACAAAGCATTATAAATACTCAAAGTATTAAAACTTTAGAAGACATAGAAAAATATGCTGATCAAACTGTGTCAAGTATTTATTATTTGATCCTTGAAGGTTGTGGCATAAGAAACATGGATGCTGACCATGCAGCCTCTCATTTGGGCAAAGCTCAGGGTATTGTGCAGCAATTAAGGTAAATTTAAGTTATGAGCTACAAATTTATAAGTTAGAACTCAATTTTAGGAGTATTCCTCACAGCAAAGAATTAAATTTCATACCAATACCCCAAGATGTTCTTATAAAATATCAAGTTAGTCAAGAAGCAGTTTTAAGGGGGCATAATTCTCAAAACTTGTCAGATTGTGTTTTTGAAATTGCGAGTAGGGCGCACCAACATTTGCAGAAAACACGAAGTTTGGGAGATAAAGTTCCTAAAGATGGAAAAATAGCCTTTCTACCAGCAGTTCCAGTTTCAATATATTTGAGTAGGTTGCAACAAGTGGATTATAATGTTTTGGATTCTAGGCTAGTTCACAGATCCTGGAAATTGCTCCCTACTGTATATTGGTATATGTTGAAAAATACATATTAGCAATTGTAAAGCCATTTATCAGTGTATCCAGTGTTTGCTTTTTCTAGATTTATTTCCATGTGAAAGATGTCGGTTATTACCAAAGTTAAAAACGTACGGTTTGCACAGTACTGAGCTATCGTAGGTTAGCGATAATGAAAAACTTCAATTAGCCATTTGGTAGATTGAATTATATAAATCCGAGAACGCTCTCGCGAGCTTTAAAAACCCTCCGATATAGAATCACGATACCTCTATCAGACAAAAAACTTAATAAATACAGGTTAACTTGTGTCATATGTCCAAAACCATGTACCTCGCAATGGCTTACATAAACACTTCTAAACGAACCTCTTTGTACCTTTATACAACTCGGGTAAAACAACTAAATATTTCAGCTAAAAGAACTTAATATTATTTTAAATATTTATTTAATTCAGCAAAAGAAAGTTTACATATTGCAAATGGTACAAAACCATCGTGGATAATTAAAATACAAAAAAGATAAAGTATATCACAGAAACGTATGTACAAATACACAAATAAGTTCTGTACAGCATAATCTAAGTGGACATACCATTAATTTTCATACAAATATTGCTGAATGATGATTTTTTGTTAAGCTTTAAAACGAATTTTGGATATTTCAAAGTAGCAAAGACAGTACATCAAACTGGCCAGCTAACTGCAACATATGGGGTGCATAGGTTTCCATGGTGTCTTTGTATGTCTAAAAAAACTCTGCCGCATAACTTTAAAACTAAACTTTTACATTAATTATTAAGGATATTAAACATATTCCTTAACTACTTCGTTTTTAAGTCAGCAGACTTCGTCGCGGCTTGCAGAAACAATTATTGCTTATGGTAGGTATTCAACTTGTTTATTTTCACAAGATGCATTTATAATTTCCGTTTAGAGAAATGCTGACACTATAGTTATACTACTGTTGATGATGCACAGATATCGAACGGATTTTCGAGTTCAAAGTATATTTTAATCCTAAATTTACCAAAGTCATTTCCATTTAAAGACGAGGGACACCTGATAATGTAGCGTAGTAGTTTAAAGGATTACCTACCATTTTCATCCAAATGCCGACCATATCCTATACTTTAATAGTTAACTAAAAATAAAAAAAAAACAATATCCAATACACTAATTAAGGATGCACTGATAAAAAATCCTTATTATCAATCTCTTTCCCAAGTTTGTACTTAACAATAATATAACTTAGAGGAGAAAGGTCGTTTCAAAAAATATAATAAAGCTCGCACGACCATTAAAAAAACATTAAAAAAATATATAGGAATGTATCTGAGTCTTTCGTTACAAAAAGAAAGCCCAAAAAACACTTTGATAATGCATAAAACGAGAATTATAAAAATAAAGAAATGTACTTTTACCTTAATAGTTAAACGGCAATGCCTTAGCCAGTGTACTGGTAAGTAGCAGCTACCGGATGCATATGTTGCGGAGTATGGTTCAGTCTCTGAATGTGGCAGGCTCTGCATAAGAGATGCCCTTCCAACGGATAGCATCTTTTGTCGGGCTCGTCGGTCAGTTGCATGCCACATTCTTCACATACGTAACAATCAACGTGAAAATCTTTGTCCATTGATACTACACGTACAGTTTCTTCGGTTCCCTCGACCGGAGTTATACCTTGGAAGAGATATTTATGAAACAGGCAGGCTGAATTTTTATTTAAATCTTTTAAAGAGAAAGGCCTATTTCTACCCGAGATATCAAGAAATGTATATCGGCACATATTGAAAATCCAGGTCTGTGTACTGATTATTTCTTAACTCAAAAAATTGATAGATGTAACATCGAAATAATGTATATAAGAATGCAAAATGATTTTCATTACAAACAGTAAATACATTATAAATATCAGACATACCCTTGCCACATGACGAACATTTAGGAGCAAACATTCTGTGGTAATCATTAACGCAGTATATTTTATTGTCAACATCTACTGTAAACGGGACTCCATCTAAACATTCGTTGCAGACACAACAGCGGAAACAACCTGGATGGTATGATTTTCCCATTGCTTGCAAGATCTAAAAATAAGATATATAAAATGTTAACTATTTAACATTTTAATAGGGACAATGTAACGTTTTGTATATAAATTTTGTCAAATCATTCGGCGGTAAACGATTTTCATACATATTACTGGTCTTTTAATTTTTTGGGGCTATAAGTCGAAATTTTGTCTTATACCTATGCAAATAGTTCACATTTTGAATAAACACATGTACATTTTTTTGGTAATTTCGACTGGCAAATATTCAGACAACAAAGTTAGTGTTTTTAGAAGACGTACATAATTTTGCCTATGTCAAGGATGTGAGAAGATAGAATGATTTTTCGAGCATTTATTTATCTAAATGTAACTCGATTTCATATTCGATCTAATAGATTCTATTTTAATATCAATTTCATTGCTGTTTTCTTAGGTAAAACTGTTCAACACCAGAAAAAATTTCTTACGTGAAAGCGCTCGTAATTTTTTTTTGCTGTGATAAAGAATCGAACTTTTACTAGTAACAATGAGGAATCTACAGAGGAAACTTATGAGAGCAAATATTAAGAAAAAAATTAAGATATCACAAATACGTAGCATGAGAGTTATAAGATTTCCTCCTAACACCCCTCTGACATCAAAAAGAATAGATGAAGGAAATAAGGATAAGGGGGATTTTCTACTTACCATTTCCATAATTAAATGACCACAAATTGCGCACTTTTCTGCGGTCTGTTGGAATCCGGAATACTAAAAATGATGTATGGATTAATTATCAATAAAATGAATTAAATTGTTTATATTAATAGAATATAAATCAAACAAAATAAATTAAAGTTCCATTATTCAAGTTCTATGAATAATAAAACATTCCAAAATTATTTGAAATCAACTAAAAAACTTCAAAAAAACTTAAACAATGAGGCTTAAGTATTACACATAAAAAAGAACAAAAAAAAGTGTGTACTTCATTTTCATTTGGGCTTACAAGGTAATCTTCTTCACAATACACTCGCCCATGAACATTGTAAAAAGCCTTTCCTCGAAGTGCTCTACCACAAGAACAACATATAAAGCAATTTGTGTGGTATAGATTGCCCATGGCCTGGCATGCTTGTCCAGTGCCAGTCACTTTTTCACCACATGTATGGCAAATGCCTGAAATCTCATTTATTGCATAAGGTCTTTCCTAACCTCCATATAACATAATTACCAAAATATTCACCCTCTTCTTCATGTTTTTCCATTTCCTCCTCAATTTGTCTGGTCATTTCCTCAATTTTTCTTTGTGCCTCCGATGGACCTCGAGGTTTTGGAGGAGTAACACTGTAAGGGAGTAAATTTTTCCCACTGAATTTCAGCTTTCCTGCACTGGTGACACTGGCTAAACTTGGTGTTGGGCTAGGAACTGGTGAGGGTCTTATTTCTTTTTCTACTGAGCATTTCTTGTTTTCTTTCACTGGTGACAGACTTTTAGTTGGTGTTTGAGCAATGCCAGTTGCAGGTGATCTAAAAAGTTAGTATTTGTCTACTTCAAACTGTTTTTTGTCCAGTTTCATATAAACTATAGAACTCAAAACTATAGAGGACCAATTAGACCGTCAATTTAACACTTAATATTGTGGAATAATTTTAAATGATCAGCAAATTGAACCCTCATTTTTTACTTTTGCTTGCAACCTTGATTTCATATGACAAACCATTATAGTATCTGTATCTTCAAAAATAGTTTTCCCACTAGAAAAATTTATAGGACCTGTTACATGTTGAGATAATTATTTTTATACTAACAGTTAATAAACACATGAAACTATAAAATCAAATATGTAATTTACCTGTCATAATTTTTTGCTGTAGAAGTTTGAAATTGTAAGTTTGTACTCAAAGTTTGAGAAATATTTCCAGTCATACAAACATAATCGCTTCCATTAATTTCCTCAATCATTTGTGGTGTAAATTTTTTAATGCCCCCATAGGTAGGTGGCTGCAGCATGCCTCTTGAAACTGCATTTGGATCAACACTTTGTGGTTTGGGAGGATGCATTACTGAATACACAACATGCTTCATTTCAGGTGTATCACTTTGATGGTATTGATAAGTTGAGGGCACTTGAGGACCTGGCTGTGCACCAGAAGAAGAGTGGTAAAAACCCTTAACATTTTCATACAATGAAGAACCAGTGTTATTATAAATTTTGTTGGCCATGGGCACTTGAGGTTGAGCTCTACTACCATAGCACTGTTGTGAAGCCTGGCTAGGATAGTAATCAATATTTTCATACACAGGTCCGAAGTGCCCAGAATGGGTCGGACTGGCTACTTGAGGTTTAGCTACTTGGACGTACACATCATTTTCTTCAACTACCACCTTTTGGCTTGACAACGTATCCAACTGCTTTGGAGTAGCATACTTCGAGCTGGCTATTATATTATGCCTATCATAAAGAGTATAACTGTTCTTAGTCTGCAGCTTCTCGGGTTGACAGGATGTTGGTTCTGCCTTGGAAGAGCTGCCTATTTTCCCATATTTAGAGTTATTAAGGGTTAAAGTTCCCATTTTCTTTTGTAAAAACGCGTGATCGTAATTTTGATTAGACTTTGAGGGGTCCATTTTTATAGGTTTCCTCTTAAGAATTTGAACTTAGAATATTCACTGAAAATAATTGCACCGGAAATGCTCAATTGAGCACCTTGCACCGCGTCAGTTGCCGAATTTTGTAATGTGGTGTTTAGTTTATATTTATAATTAAACTAGGCCCAGTTTTTATCTGAAGATCAGAAAAAAATTATCACTGTAAAAACATGATTTAGGATCGTGGGATGGGCGGCTTTTTGTTTTGACATTTCATCCTTGCGGCCTGATTTGACACATCGGCGTCTAATTTAACAAAGTGACGTTGCCGTCACGTGAGGACTGTTGTCACTGTCAAGTCAATTATCATTCAATTTTGACAAAATCAAAATTTTATTTATCATCCTCAATTTTTGTATATCTTGATTTTTCATTCGTTAATTGCGCTCACATACAAAAGAAAAAATGCCGAGTCAAGAAATATCAACAAGTAAAGTTATCGTTCACCCCTTAGTATTACTTAGTGTGGTGGACCATTTCAACCGAATGGGCAAAATCGGAAACCAAAAGCGAGTTGTCGGTGTTTTGTTGGGCTGCTGGCGGGCCAAAGGTGTCCTAGATGTCTCAAACAGCTTTGCAGGTGAGATTCCAACGATGCAAGACACACCATTAGTTCACATTTAAATATTGCTGTTCTTTTAGTCCCTTTTGATGAGGATGACAAAGACAAATCTGTGTGGTTTTTGGACCATGACTATCTTGAGAACATGTATGGAATGTTCAAAAAAGTCAATGCCAGAGAAAGGGTAGTGGGTTGGTACCACACTGGCCCAAAATTACATCAAAATGACATTGCCATAAATGAATTAATCCGGAGATATTGTCCCAACTCAGTACTTGTCATCATTGATGCCAAACCTAAAGACTTAGGACTTCCAACTGAAGCTTATCAAGCCGTTGAAGAAGTCCATGATGATGGGTCACCAACATCCAAAACATTCGAGCATGTGTCCAGTGAAATTGGTGCTGAGGAAGCTGAGGAAGTGGGCGTGGAACATTTATTACGTGACATCAAAGACACAACTGTTGGTACACTGTCACAAAGAATTACTAATCAGCTTCTTGGGTTAAAAGGTCTGCACTCACAATTGAAAGATATTAGGGATTACCTCATTCAAGTCAGTGATGCTAAACTTCCAATTAATCATCAGATTATTTACCAACTACAGGACATCTTTAATCTCTTACCTGACATAAATCAGTTGCAATTTAATAAGTCATTTTATGTTAAAAATAATGATCAGATGTTAGTTGTGTATTTAGCTGCTCTTGTAAGATCCATTATAGCATTGCATAATCTTATTAACAACAAGCTGACTAATAGAGATGCTGAAGAGGGGAAAAAAGAAGAGAAAAAAGACAAAGAAAAGGATACAAAGGATAAAGAGAAAGAGAAAGATCCTAAAAAGGATGATAAAAAGAAGTAAGTTTACTGTTGGCTTAGGATATTTGTTTTTCTCAACAAACCAGCAAAGGGAATTTTCTATTTACGAAAGTTATACTTACTCTTCAAAACTAATATTTGTAAAATAAATTATTTCATTGAGACTTGACTTGTTTAGAAAGGATCTAATTTATTGAACAGAACCAAAATATTGTACCTACTTTATTAAGCGATCGGAATTCTAGATAAGTACCTTTGACCTTTCTTGAACTGAACCACTTAAATTTCTATAAAGCTTTATTCAAACTGACTATACAGACGTATATATATAAAAACAGCAAAACCTAACAAAGCCCTTATAATTGGCGATCCTATAATAAATAAGTAGTAACTGCCCACAATATTAGTATTAAGCCTCGCACTTGTACTGTACCCCGCCTAAATTCCCCTAAGACACTCGAACAAGCCGAACTATTATAACTCGCTAAGTACCAGTTCATATCACTGTTTTTACCCTGAAATACAACGCCTTTGTCTGATTGCGGTGGTATCGAGGACATGGTTTTCGGCTCTCTGTTATGAGCCATTGGAGGCAAAGCGTCGTAATCTGGCCGGAAAGAAGCGGTCGCAGATGGAACATTCGAAGAAAATACTTTCGAGATTGTTGCCATTTTCTTTGTAGGCTGTCGATCTCCCGGAATTAAGAAGGAAGTTTGAAGAATTGGCGATCCTTTAAATTCTTGCCGAACAGGCTTCAACACTGTAGTCTTAACGTCACTGGCGATATCAATGACGGTGGTAGACTCAATTTTTAATATTGTCGTCTCCTCGTTAGGTATTGTAGTTGTTTCGGGTATTTTTTCAGTAACACCTGCAGTTTCTGGGAATCCTTCTTTAGCACTATCATAAATTTGTTGAATAATGTACGTGTTAGTCCTATTAAAGAATTTGCGTTCCACAATATTGCGAGGTGTCGTAGGTTTAGTTTCACGGCTATGATATCTATTATCGTTACTTTCGGTAGTTTTGGGTAAATGACTTAAAGTGGCAAATGGTGGCGGTAAGTTAGCTTTGACTGTGGTAGTGACAATTTGAGTTGTTACTTCCATGGTCGATGGTCTATTGCTGGTGGAACGGGCGACGTTCATTGTTTCCACAGTTGATGTGTCACTCTCAGACGTACGATCTGTATTCTCGCCTTGTTTTGGTGTTGATTGAGTCGTACCAAATGCGTTTGAAACAGGTTGGAAGCCGCCTTCTCCTGGCAGCATTGGGACGAAACCACCTGAAGAATTATACGCCTTAAGCCGCCAAAAGATCGGAAGATTTATAGCATTGTTATTAGAACACTATAATGTGTCTTACGAATATAAAATGTCCATTTAAACAAATGCCTGTCACATGCACGTCATCCATTCAAGATGCTAGTATTGAACAGGATCGTAATTAGCCCGTCATTGCAATGAAAAAGTTGTTTTTAATAAGTTTTGATGGTAATAGACACTAAAATTCAGATATGTTTAGTGTATTTAAAAAAAATTGACATTCTGAATATTTCACAGTTAAAAAGTTTAGTTTATAATCGATTGTGCCGCACAATAAACACTATTTAAAATGAAACGAATTCGATCCTGCGAAAAATCGTCACCATTGTGAAATATCAATCGTTTAAAGGACACAACCGGCAAAATCAGTTTACTTTGTTTATATGAAAATTTTATATTTATAAAACATATTAATAAGAAAGCTACTTGTCATAATAAATCATTTACCTGTTTCGATTTTAGGGGTGTTTGGAAGGGCATTAAACTCCCTTGTGATGCTGGACACCCCTACAGAGGTCGGTTTGTGCACTATGGCCAGTCTATTACTCATTTTAGCAGGTTCCGCTGCTTCCATGTCGTTTCGCCTAGCAGTGACTGCATTATGAATGATACTAGCAATGTGAGGTAGTGGTATCCCAAAGAACGTAAATCCACTGCTACTGGGCGAATTACTGACTACTTTGGGAATATTCTTATTTTTGGAAGACGCATATAATACAGGAAACTCATCTAGAAGTTGAAGCTATTTAGCTGTAACAAGATCATTGGGGACGAAGTCATACCCGGGATATTGTGAGAAGTGACATTTCTCTGGCCTAGCTCCTCAATGGTGTCATTGTACGGATAATCCACAAATTCGTCATAGAAGTAATCAGATTGAGCAGGAGAAGGCGGCAAGACGTCGCGACTCCCAGAAGTATTAACGGCTTTTATATTCATCCACTGCGGACGCCCCTATATCGGCCAATCGACTGACTTCGTAAATCTCATTATAATTGATACCAAATTACCCTGGAATTTCCATAGACTCCTGGCGCAGACAGCAGTTCTGCTTCACAGCCGGGTGCCACTATTTCCACGTTTCTTTCCTCTTCGGGACAGTCCTGCCTGGATAATTCGTGCTCGCGCAACAAATAACCGTCCGCACATTTGGGGCCCAAAGAACCGTTTTCCAACAACCAGGCCTGCAACCACAACATGTTGCAAGAGCATGCCAATGGATTGCCTGAGATGAAAATAACCTATAGAAGTGTTTAAGGGGATTGGCTAGTGGATACCTTCAATGTCCAGGACAGCAATATTGCTGCGAATCCTCTCTACTGCCCTCTCAGGGAAGGACATCATCTTGTTGTTTCTGATGCTCAAAACGCGAAGCCTCGGCATGCTGTTGAAAGAGGAACCTTGGACTCCGCATATTCTGTTGTTATCCATCCTTAATTCCACCTAAAACACGATAATAAAACCCTCTTTTTGCAAAGCACAGTGAGTCCCGGCGTTGGAGATATAACGCGGCTCCGAGGTCTAAAGTGGGCTCACAAATGGGATCCGCGTTAAAACTAATGCAATAGCAGACAATCGTGATGATGATTTCCACTTCTGATTCACTTACCAGCCACTCCATATTCTCCAAGCTATAACTGGCCATTGAGCTAATTAAATTATGACTGACATCCAACAACTCCAAAGATTTCACCCCTCTCAAGCCTGCATCTTCTAAAGTCTCTATATGATTGTAGCTCAAATTCAGAGTTAATAGATGGGGTACACCCACAAATGCATTGGGCGCAATTGCTTGGATTTGATTTTCTTGAAGCTCTACCATTTGAAGTGAGGGTAAGTTCACGAACACCATTTTCGGAATTTCCTGGAAAGTCATGATAGAGGTCTGTGGAGCACGATTGATAAACTTACCTTGATTTTGTTTCTGCTAAGGTTAATTTTCTTCAAAACGGGTAAAGTTTTCATGGCGTTAGATTCAAGGATCTCGAGTTCGTTCTCGTCCAAGTCGAGGCTTGCCAAGTGTTGCAATTTGGTAAATCCGTGTTCTCGTAGCTCTTTGATGGAATTTTTGGATAGTTTCAGCACTCTCAACGAAGATAAGCTCCCCAATACTTCCGGGTCGATCACATTAAGCCTATTAACTGCCAGATTCAAGATCCTTAAGTTTTTTAAACTAACGAAAGTAGAGGGTAACTGTACTAGTCGGTTGTTGGATAAGTCAACCATTTGCAAATCATGGTTTTTGTCCAGAGTTTCTGGCAATATCTCTGAGAGCAAGTTCTTTGTTAAATTCAATTTTTTGAGGTGAGGCGAGTGCTGGAAGCATTCGGACTGTAAATGCTCGAGCCTGTTATCGCCCAAATTCAAATCACGCAGTTCTGACTGCTGTTGAAAGGCTTTTGCTCCCAAATAGGCCACACCGTTTTCTGAAACGTCTAAAGTCTCCAGCCTAATCAACCCTTTAAGGCAGCCATCGTCAATTTTCTTTAAAAGATTTCGCCCTACTAGCAGCTTCCTCAATTGAGGTAAAGTATCAAACCCTGCTTTTGGCATCCCCTCAATCTTATTCCCGGTTAAATCCAACATCCTTAAAGCTGGCAAATCCAGATCGGGAGTTGGAGCCAGCGGGAACATGGGAATTTGATTGTTTCTCAGGTACAAGTACTCAATGCCTCTGGGTAATCCTGGCACAAACTCAATCAGCGCGTTGTTAGAAATATCTAATTCGTACAGATTCAAGAGAGGCCTGAAAGTGGCCGGATGAAGGGTGGCGAGGCCGTTAGAGGATAGATTGATGTGTTCAAGGGCTGGGGAGAGGGAGAAGGCTTCTGGATCGATGATTGTGAGCTCATTCTTGCTGAAATTGATTTTCCTTAATGATGGTAAATTCTGAAGGAGAGTCGGCTCGAGTCTCCTGGAAGAAATACGATGCAGACATTTGCGACGAACGGAAAGTTTCTTACCTGAAATAATTTTGTGAGAGATCCAAACCTTTCAATTGCGGCAAATTCCATAATGGTGGAAGCAGATTGTTCGACAGGGAGTTATTCCGAAGCCTCAGTTCCCTTAAAGCTGGCATGGCAACGAAAGCTTCTCTATCAATCAAGTGAATTTCGTTGTGATCTAGATTGAAGTATTCCAAAGTGGGATGACCCCTTAGAGACCCGAAAGGGATTGCTTCCAACTGATTGTAGCTCATGTCCAAGAAGACTAACCTACCACAACGATATTATCAAAGAACGCACAGTCATATTATTGGGAACAAACCTCGGTAAGGCGTCTAGGATAGCTCTTAAGTCGGCGACATGACTAATTTCGTTTCGTACTAACCACAACTCCTCCAAACCACTGCCCGATTCCTGGAGGAAACTTTCTGGGTGGACCCTCCTCAGAAAATTTCCGTTTAAGTTTAACTTTCGCAGTAGTGGAACTCTGTGAAATGCTCCATGGTGCAGCTCGGTAATTCTGTTGTTGGAAAGGTGAAGCTCTCGGAGAGAAGGAAGGTCGACGAAGGCTGCTTCACCCAAAATGTCTATAGAAAAAACGCTTTTTGACCTTTAATGTGTTGCTCAGTATCCCTAGCTCACCAATATAGTTGTCATCAAGCCTCAGAACTCCTAATTCTGGAAGTTCTCTGCTGGATCTCCCCACCATTCCGGCGTCCTCAATTCGATTTCCAGTCAAAACTAGCTCCTGTAACACTGGTAGTCTGGTAATGGCTCTATGGTGCATCCATGCGATTCCGCAGTTGGTTATATTCAGCAAAGTCAAGCTGGGCAAGTCTACAAACAAATCAGCCTCCAATCGGTCCAGCTTGGAACATTGCCCAATGTATAGCTTCTCTAAAGTGGGGTTGTTCTTGAAGTTCCTTGCTGATAGTTCTATGAGAGCCGTCGATTCTAGTTGAAGGTATCTGAGGATGTGAAAAGGCGTAAAAAATTTAGAGGTCATAGAGCAGAGCAGATTGTCGGATCATCGTCAATATACCTCAATTTGGGCAAACCGGAGAATAGCGGTAAACGCTTTAGTAAATTCGTTTGGATGGTGACGGCTTGCAAAGCAATGTGTTGCGATAAAGAGTCCTCGGGGATAGTTCGCAGTTTTGGCTCAACGACAAAGAGTTCCATAAGAGTGGTTTCGAGACTTCCTAGCCAGTCGTTAGATACGCGTTCAAGACCATTATATCTCAGCATAAGTCGAAGAATCTGAAACATACGGATTTAAGGAAAAATAATGTAGGATATACGTTGGGCGGCTAAATGCCCGGGGGTAGGGGGGTGGTGATTGAAAATTTTACACAGGGTGCCAGGATTGCTAAGGCCAGCCGTGAATATAGGGACGCATTGCTCTCCGAGAAAACCAAATTGTCTTGGTTCACTTCAAAGGCTGATTCTCTTAAAGTAAATATAGAATTGTAAAGTTCCATCATTGGGTTTTAAATCTTATGTCCATTTAATGAAACATAGTGTCCACCGATTAGTTAAATCTCAATTTCTCGAAGATTGTTGAAAATTGCGACTTCCAACAAGAGTACCTTTTTTTATGTAAAAATGTTCAAATTTAATATTTTTCCTGTAAAATCCTCAATAAAGTGGAGAACAAGAAAATTTAAGTACTTTTTAAGCACTACCTCCGTGTATTGCGTGTCCCTAAAAAAATGTGTCAATTTTTTTGTAAAAATTCAGAAAAAGCACAAAAAGTCATAATAAAGTACAAAAATTCATATTAATTTATCTCGTTACGTTTCGGAAATATCAATAAAAAAACCTTCCTCAGGGATCAACCTTTCACATCCTGCATATCGAAAATGAAACGCTTTTCGGTATATGTTTATATGAAGATTTCGTCGCATTTTGGGATCTAGACTACATAGTTGAATTTAAGGCACTATGTTCAGAGACGCCTTGTATAAAAATTATAACATGCTGGTTTCTCAGACCCCTTCGAGCAGCGTACATTGAGATTTTGCCACAAAACGTAATGTTTCGACAATTAATGTGCAATTTTTATAGTTTGTACTGATGTACTCGGCATTCGGCACATATATTTCAATAGTGCGGTCAGTGTCGCCCTTAGAGGAAGGGGCGAGATTGGAGAACAGCCCAAGGTGGCAGGCCAGGAATGGCGGAGGATTTTTCTGGTCGGTGGTTTTACTTGGGGATGGGGTGATTAAAAATTTAATCCAAGGCGCCGGATCTGCTAAGGCCAGCCCCGAGTGCGAATCGTATGCATTTCCTCACTGAATATAAATAGCTATTACGCCACAACCGTAACCCTCCACTCTTGCTTCATTGGAACTGAAGGAGCGTTGTCTTGCGACTAAACCATTCGCTTCAATTTTTAACAAGGAAATGCTGTGTCACGGCAAATAAAATTAGCTAATGTTGTACTATGCGCCTACTTACTTTTAGAGGGTAAAAGGCTTTCCCAGGGAGGGCTGGTAAGTAGTTGTTTTCTAGTATCAGCTCGTCAATAGGCTCTTTAATAAATTTGGCGGTCGCCTTTAGCCCCTCCAACACGCTAGGAAGGTCACTGTGTGTACACCTAAAACCCACAAAAGATCGTAAATAAGAATTTTAAAACGCAAAATCTAATAAAGCAATGGAAAATTTTCTAAAAAAGAGTAAGAATCGAATTTGAAAAAAAATACATGTATGAGGCGTACCAAATCTGATACTCGTCTCCTCGGAGGAGACACCTGCAAGGCAGTATGGCCTCTGGAACAGGACACACTCTTTCAGCCCTTGAATCTCCAAAAGATATAGCACATAAAACCAAAGCTCCTAAAGCCCATTTCGCGCCCATTTTAACGGAGATATCATTCCGGTGTTCGTAGTTTCAACTGCAGGAGGGCCCTCGAAGCCCTCATTGTCCGTCGACTAATTTCCGAAGTTGATGCGTTATTGTGAGAACCTGAAAACGATGTATTGTTAAGTAAGTTCGATTCAACGGTCGATAAGCTTTATTGAGGAAGTCGGTGTGTTTAGTTTGAGATAAATTTATGATGCGTATCGCGTGTGGTTCCCCCTTCACTCCATGGTTCGTATCATATCGGACCGTTTTGATATCTAATGGAGAGAAAATCGTTATTGGTTCACGTTAGATTAAATCAGTTTGTAGTTGTAGAATGCGATGATCGTCCCCACTTATCTGGCACAAGGCATAAGTAAGATTGGCTTATTCATTATCGTGCAATTACTACGTACCAAACCGAAAAAAATGTCATATTTATTGCGGTACTTTAAATCATGTTTTACAACGGTTGAGTCACGCTTATGGTTCTTCTTAAATGACGGAATTTTACAGTTTTTGTGTCTACTTTGAGGCATCAGTAAGGATACTTTTGAAATGAAACTAGACTGTTTGGGTTTCTCTAGGGGCAATGCGTCACTGCATTCAGGACCGACGTCGGGAAGTCTGGGACTTTGGACGGAATTTGTGATCACCGTTTCCTACCCCCCAGAGACCCCCTCCCACTCACATGAAGCCGGTATTTCATTTTAATAGATAAATACGCGCACCTAGTTCAATGACGATTTTCTGGATTTTTAAGTCTCTTGCAAACAAAGTTCTTCGGATTACTGTTTTATGGTTCCAAAACCTCAATGGGGACGCAGAGATGCTTATTTTAAAATTTATTCTCTCATAATGTTTCATGCTATTTTCTGTGACCGTCCAGTGAAAAGTTGCCACAATCGCTTCCATCTAGACTGTCGCGGCCTCTGTTACCTTCCTAGCTTCGCTCTCATGGGAAATATCAAATTTTTCCCTTTTCCTAATGCATATTTCCAAACGGCTCGTATCCTTACAATGTTCTTAACACGTAATGGAACTAATGGCATACATTTAAGAGTGAACCGTTTCACTTTTCAAAGTCTAAACGGATATTTGTCAATTTCATTATTCGGCGTATTGTGCCGATCATTTCGATTGTATGCGCCAAAACAGTGTGACGAACCCCCCGGCGTTTTGTTTGTTTGGGCTCGTTTTTGCGTTATCTCAACGACAAAACTTTCAGCTTTGGAGGAATTTTTTTCGTTTTATGGGTTCTATTTCAAATGATTGCAGGAAAAACTAATTCAATTGTTTCGCCAAGTGTCTGGTAACCTTTTCCTCTTTGGGGCTCCCAGGTGAAGACCGCCGCTCCTAAGAACAGGGGGCTATGGCCGCACTGCATCCCCTACTCAATAGATAAAGTTACATATCCGTCGATAAGGAACTGCGACTACCAAGGGCAGGTCCAGAGCAACCACGTAGCGCTGCGCCGCGCTCTTGAACGCTGCTCAACGCAGCACGCGCGCTAGATGTGAGAACAGTGATCTGCGCTAAACCGTGCCAAATAGAACGATTTTGCAACAAGAACGAATGCAGTCCGGTACATCAAAGTGTACGAAGTACACAAGTGTCGATACATCAAAGGAGAATATTTGTTTGAGAGTATTTGTTTTGGACGATGTCGTAAATGGGTACGCTATCTGTCCGGTTTTGAGTTGAGCGGCCTTTGGTATTAATTAAAATAATATGCGCACACGCTAACTGGGACAAGGCACAGAATCAATTTTTCCTTAAAAACATTTTACGCTTGTAAGCGCTTCTCTGCGCCCAGCCGCGTACTTTAATCTCTGCGCCGCTCAGTACTTTACAGCGCAGCGCGACGCGTTCGGTCTGGAGCAGCCTTAGAGTCCATTATGCGACCGATCCTCACTTGGGAAGGTCGACTGCACGGGGATCTCCCGCGGAATCTCATCTTGGATAGAATCAGCTAAAAACATTTATCTCCGAATGGCGGTGAATGCTTCGACTCTAACTAGCAACGAAGAAATTCTTTTCACTTTGCATTGGCAGTCAGTGCTGTACTTCGTGAGGGCCAAATACGACAAAACCTTTAAAAGGGCTGAAGCACATCAAGATTATTTTGCTCAGGGCTCCGATGAATAACTCACCAGAGTCTGGAATAGCACAAACATGGAAGCGGCCACGGTATCACCTGTAGAATTTGCAGTCGCAAAAGAACTAGAGTGACAGAAATTTTCCGTCTACGCTCTCTCTAAATATTGAAGAAATTACTCGTCACTGTTGGCCACACAAAAAATGGGACAGACATGCCCATGCACTGCGATTACAGTGGTTCAAAATGTTGTTCAATGGTCAAAATCATAACTACATTGACTCCCTCATTCTTGCGTCCTAAAGGGTTTCGGTTGTCCATTACGATATATGTGGGATGATATATGTACAAGACAAAATGCGAAGAAATACAGACAATTACATGAAGGCGCAGATAGCCCTGTAATGTTACTGATGGCTATATAATTCAAATCCAAAAATAATTGGACACCATGAGTTTTATGCAAAGATAGATTTTACTGGGCAGACCCATAGGCACCTAAAAAAATGCTTGATTAAAAACCAATTTTAAAAAAAGTTTATTAAGACCCTCCATTACAACAAAAACAGTATATAAAACTCCCCTTAAAATTTACGACTAATAAAATATTTTAAAATATTCAGTCTATTGGACCACTGAAGGGTTTATCAGGTGTCTATAAGAAAAAAAATGTGTATATTACGTTATAAACATTTTCTGCTGATTTTTTCCCGACAACTAATTTCTTCAATATTCGAATGAACTTTGGAGAAATAAGGGCAATATCAAAACTTACGATGTGTCAAGCCGCAGCCTCTAGGGTTGACAGGCTATGAGATGTTTTTAGAGAAAAGAGAATTGCGGTGACGACTGTCGAACAGGGATCAAGGATTCATAGGCTTCGGACCCGAAAATTTCAAACTGGATTGGTTAGTGAGTAAAAGCTCCACACCGGCTAGAGCTACAAGCTTCCAGTGTCGTGTTATCCAAAAAGACTCATTTTCCCCGGGGTCGCCCTCCAAATTTTTTTATTTGTGGATGCACCCAAGGTCTCAAACTGTTTGACACAACGCACCGGGCCTTGCGTGAACAAACGGAAAATAAAATCGAATATTTGCGTGAGGGGTCAGAAAACACGCACTGGCGCTAGGCAGTGGTCAACGTAAGGAGCGTTCGCTGAAAATCTGTAATAATGCTCTGTAGAGGTGCTATTAAACCTGTGATTCTGCCGTAAAACAAAATGTTTCCAAAATTAGTGTGACAAAAAAAATTTTGCAATTTTAAAAGTTTTTACCGATGTTCACGACAGAGATAACTCATAAATTTAGCCAGTACCACCCTCGTGGGGGGTTGAAGTCGAGCAACGGCCTAGGTCAGGAAAGGGGGAGGACTTTTCTAGTCGGCAGTCTTTCTTGGCGGCAGTGATTAAAAATTTCGCCCAAGGCGCCGGACTAGCTAAGGCCGGCTCTGTCTAAATAGTAAGTATCGAGAAGATGTTGGTTCCGTACTGGCCGTTTTAATAGTGGACGAAAAGACCTGCTGTATGGGGTATCGCCAACCCTTATTTTCAATTTTGGACTTGTAAGGTTGCAGTTGTCCCCGCAGAGGGGCCCAATATACGGCTAGGTTGAAATTCTTATTCCCTACTCTGAGAAGGGTAATAACTATTTTTTAATAATAATTTACCTTACGTAAGATTATCACCAGTACTCCAAATAGAACCCTAAACGCACAGAGAGCAAGTTATATAACAACTTCACCTCCTAATACTCAAGTGATATGAAACACTACAAATTTTAATATAAATCTATCGTAACGTCGTCTATAGAAGGGCGCTCACACTCACGATCGTCATGTATCAAAATTCCGTATATCACTGAAAAACAGCAGAAAAGAAATAGAAAATTCTCCAGTGTTTTACACTCCGATAATCACTAATTACATTCCGTGTTTGTTATGGTGATGGAAACTTGAATAGGCGGTGTGCGCCATTATTAAGAAACCTGCATGTCGCATGTGGTTTTGTTATAGTACGAAAAAGCTTAGGAAGGGAGATTGCTAGAGCCCCTCGGGGATTTTTACCCACCAACAACCCTGTGCCCCATGAAAATTTCGACCCGATGCCCATGAATCCTCATCTCTCTTTTGTTACGACTTGCTTTCCCTTAATCTTAAAGCCTTACAGTCCTGGGGGCTGCAATTTGACATGTCTTGCGAGCTGATGCTGCTCATACTAATCCAGGCAAAACATTGTGCCCTAAACTATGCCCCTTTAACCGCCATTGAAGCTACCGCGGCTGCTGCCATATTTGAGGTCGTCCAATATCTGATGTTCACCAGGTCCTGGAACATTCACGCTTTAGCCCTTTTAAACGTTCATATTGGGCTTTATGAGCTGCAATTTATCCGTCAAGGCCATGCAAGTTCTTCTGCGAGAACAGCGCAGCAGAGCAGCGAGAACCTTTCCATAAGGGCCGCAGGTCATTTTTTATTTGAAAATTAGTCCGATCTCTTAGAGATTTGGTCGCATTCGTTATCGTTGTTTGGCACTTAATTGGGTCAGTTTTAATCCCCCGAGTTACCAACTAACCCCGCAGTTCATCTGATACATGCTGCAGATTTTTTCCTACAAAAATATAGGGTGTAAGACAGGTAGAGGTTTCCCTTTTAACACCTCATAGACCTCAAAAAACTAAGCAAAATTTGGCAGTAATATTTTTCCGAAATCTCAAAAACAAACGAATTATGCACGTATGAGTTTTAAATACATTTCTCTATGAAGTCTAAATCCATCCCTGCATAAAATAGTAAAATCACCGTAAAGGAAAATAACAATCCCGCAAAAAATTATCAGTTATTGTAAAAACGCAAAAAACATTTAATATTTAGTGTTTTTGTGCAATTTACTGTGTATGTTTATAAAGATTAAAAAATCAGTTGCGAAGCTTGGTTCCAGATGTTATTTTGATAAATATGAATATTATTAAATTGAAAATAACCCATAATTACTCTAATAGCAAATTGGCTGATGTGCTGTTGGTACAGGGAGTGTCTCCAGAATGTCATCGCATCTTCGGGGTTGTATTCCATTAATTTTTTTAATTTTTATTAAATTAATTCCATTAATTTCCATCCAGTCATGCTATAGTCCGTAGATTTATTTATCCTATTGGAAAATTTCATAAGATTGTAAATCTAAAAGCAAAGCTTGGTGGATATACTGGCAGACTTAGCCATCCCCGATGACACACCTTGTCTAGCGTGTTTTACATATCTTTGAAAAGGATCCATCAATGGAGACAATTTCGAATACCCCTCGTAGCCAGTGTCGAAGTATGTAATAATTAAAAATTTGGTATTTATTAATAGTTTCTTATTCGCATATATCAATTGCTTGTGAGATTTCTACAAAATTTTGCATAAAGATTCTGCGTAGTTTCTTACGGTCTATGTCGCGTTAAAACGAAGATCCCTGCTTAAAATACACTCTGTGTATTAATGCGATCTTTTACGTGTTTTACAGAGTTCTTGAGGCCTAACACATAGGGACGCACTAGTGCCAAAAAGCTTTAATTTCCGGATAGTTTATTGTCAATATCTTTAAACGTTAACACCTAGATGAATAGCAAAAATTGATTTGTAATTGGGGTATATTATCCTCATTTGGGACAATTGGTACTCTGATCTAGCCATGTCCGATATAAACTTAAAAAATGCTTATGTTCATGAGCGTAACATGGGGGGCACATGCCGAGCAATGCACATTACTAATCAAAAGTAGTTCACATTTATGTCAGAATATGATGAAATATTTCAGTTAGCAATATACCGCCAAATTTATATTGTGCACTTTCGAGTAGGTAAACTTTCAAAACTTTTCATTTTTATGTAACTCTGGTTACAATTAAGATTTTATACACTTACGGGTGCTGGTTCAGTGATTTAACTGAATAGACTAATTAAGGAGAAATTGGAATTAAAATGTATGTTTTTCGCCGGTAGTTGCATGTGCATTTCATTCGTGTTTTATAGCAAACATCCTAAGTTAAAAATCACAAAATAACGACATCCCTGTTACTTATTCCGTATTATGAGTATCAATATACAGGGTGTAATGTATCATTATGGAGACAATTCCAAGGGTGATAGTACTTCGCAAAATAAAAAAAACCGCTAATAAACTCATGGTCAAAAACGCAGGAACGTCGTGGTTGAATTTCAGCCATTTTAATAATTTTGTTTTAATCTTTCATAGTAAATTCCCAATATTTGAAAACAGCAAAATATGAGGAAAAATGTGAAACTTTGCCACCCTGTACATCGAAATACTGTATTTTTAACCATGGGTCTATTAGCTCTTTTCATTATTTTGCATAGTATTCGGCCCCCGGAAATACCTCCATGTTGATATGTTTCACTCTGTATTTCGATTAAATCATTCATGATGTTTACATTCAAATTTACGCGCTCAGAATGTACATTTCTTCTTTTTAATTCTTTCTTAGCGAGATTTATTTGTACTAAGAATATACTAATATTACATACGATAAATTCATTAGAAATCCCTATTTAAAGTTAGCTACATATCTTTAACCATTTTAAAGATATTTTCATTGAATTTTTCGGTGCACTGTGAAGGATTTAATAATCAATGCAAATTTGTTAACGGTTTGCATACTAACGAACGGCACGTTTGTCTGACAGATGGCGCCACCTACCAGCACATATCAAACAGATATTTTAAATGCTCTTGAAAGCAATTTCAGGTTTGTACACAAAAAAAACTGTTAAGGAAGAGATGAGGGTAGTATAGTTTTTCACAAATTGACCCTCTTTTTCGACAAATAAGGTCCTAATCCATGGCTAAGAATTTTGAAGGAAGTGACGTCAGTCTGATATGTTGCGTCTCAATACGCGTCGGCGTACAAGCCAGTTTCAGCGACAAACTGAAGTCATAAGTAAAAGCTCGGTTTAGTTCAGCACCGGTGAACGTTTGAGGTGATGAGTGTTAATTGCTGCTGAAAACATATTCCATAACCTTATATTTTCACGTGTAACGTTAAAACTTTTGTTCTACAAGTTCGGCATCTTTTATTCAGCACAATTTGCAGTGTTTGTTATTTCTAGTCAGTTTACAAGCAATTATTTTTTAATTCTAATTAAATATTATACATTAAAACTCTTTTCAACTATGGGTGATGACGATAGTTTTCCAAGAGGTGGTAGAGTGGTTGTTAAGAGACCTCGACAAAAAACTGACTCGGTAAGAGAATACACAACTTGAAAACTACTGATTTTGATTAAATTCGGCCCGAGTTTATAAATTGATCTAACATAACTAATGCTGGACTTATACAATATAGTACGCACAACATATTGTGTAGAAAGTTAAAAAATATAAATTTTTTGTATTATTTGTTATCTGTAACCAGTAACAGATAAAACTATAACGTTAAAATCCGATTTCAAAGATTAATTTTGTGCTTTTCAGCCGCGTTCTACAGCTGTCTCCATTGATTACAGAATTTCTTATGATTATATATTCTTCATTTACTGACACTAAGTATCTAATATCATAAACATTTGCGTTTTAGCTTTTTAACCTGGTAAAACCACCTAAAGCTAAAAAAAACAAAAAATCCAAAAAAGATGTTACTCAAGAATCTTCCGAAGGCCTTTTTGAAGCCACCTTAAACATTAAGGGCACTTTATCATATAAGGTAAGGAGGTGTCTAAATATGTGAATCTTGTAGTCTTAAACAAACTAAATCATAGGTACTTTGCACATGTTTTTATACTAATTTTAATCCAATCTTTTGAGTTTTTGTTTACTATCAAACATATTTGTGTGTGTGTGTGATATTAATTTTTCCTTTCAATTACAGAAAGTTCAAACAGGAATGGTTATTTTAGGATGTATAAGGCAAATCACAAATTTTGGTTTAGAAGTTGAGTTACCTGGGCTCTGTTTTGTGTCTGTAACCATAACTGAAATATCTGATTCATTTACAAAGTATCTCAGTCAACAAATGGAGAGTAATGAACTAGATGTAAGTGTTCAATATTCCCCAGTTATTAATCTATTCACTGCACTTTTTTGAAATAATATTACCGACTTCTTCAGGCTCCAACGCTCACTAACTTATTTTCTATTGGTGAATTCCTACCTGTGAAAATAACTAACATTGAAACTCACGAAAAAGGAGTTCATTTAATTGGTAGCATCAACCCCAGAGAAATTTATTCTGAACTAAACTGCAATTCATTTAAAAAAGACATGCTGGTTTGGGCATGCATAAGTTCCGAGACAGATCATGGCTATGAAATGAGTGTAGGTATCAAAAACTGTCGGGCTTTTTTGCCCTTTAAAAATATGGACCAGGATATTCAATATGGGACTGGAAAGCCTATGTGGTGTACTATCCACAAAGCTGATTGCTCCGATTCATTGTCGGTCGTTAGACTGAGTGCCAAAGCGGAACATATTAAAACATCGAAGTGCGATGTTAACAATTTGAATAGTGTTATACCTGGTACGAAAGTCGAGTTCGTTACTGATAAAGTAATAAATACCGAATAATACTTCTTCAACCTTTTCAAAACTCGCTCTTTTAGATAACTCCTTATGGCATTCAAGGAAAATTTAATGAAACCTTTATTGGCTACGTTGACGAGAATTTCTTGACAAAACCTTTAAAAAGAACCTGTGATTATGGGGAGGGAAAAATATTGAAAGCTTATATTCTATATATAGAACCGGCGACAAAAATTTCATACTTGACCTTACGTAGTCCTGAAAAAGAGGAAAAACCAGAACTAAATATTGGGGATGTCATGAGAGCAGAGGTTAAATCTCACCTTGAACTTATAACTGGCCATAGTAACGGACATTCTCTTTAAGGTGTTTCACACAACAAATTCTGGGGCATTTTTTTCACTTCCCGGAAAAAACAAAGGTTTCGCCACAAACAAAAGACTTATCAATTCCATTACCAAAAAACCAAATGAAAATTTGATTGAAGCAATAAATTTAAAATTCTCCGTCGGCAGTTCTCATCAGTGTAGGATTCTTGACTATAACCATATCTCAAGAATGTATATTTGCACTACAGAGCTGAATGTAGTCAAGGAGAAGGCATTTAATGCTTCAGACTTATCTCCCGGACAGCTTGTTCAGGTCACCATAGTCGCGGTGAAAGAGGAAGGAATTGTAGTAGAGACAGGACACGTTAAGGGGTTCGTGCCACATTTGCATGTCAGTAACATCGAGTATACGAGCAACGTTAAGAAAAGGTTTAAAGAAGGACAGCAAGTGAATGCAAGGTAAGTAACGTATATTTATAAATATAATTTTGTGTTCATTTGGTTCAATCCTTTCCTTAATACTGAGTATTTTATTAAATTCCAGGGTTCTAAGTGGGGAAGGCAACAAAGTTTTATTTACTTTAAAACCAAGTCTTGTTGAAAATGAGGAATGTCTAACTAATATAGACGGTGCGGAACCAGGGAAGAAGTATACGGGTGTAGTTGCAAAAATATCTGACAAGGGAGCTTTGATTGTTTTCTATGCCAACACAAAAGCATGGCTTCGCCAGAAGGGTTTGGGTAAAGGCACATCAGAAACTTCTAATTACTTCTTTGTAGGGCAAGTGGTAAGTTTTCATGTAGATTAAATATGCAATACTTAATGTACTAGTATTATTTGATATAGTGGTATAATATAATACTTTTGTGATTTAGGTAAATGTATATATCATTAAAAAAGACGGGAAAATAAAGGTTTCTTTGTCCCCATCCAAAATTAAAAAGACTAAGCCTAATGTGGGTGGAAAATACAAAGTAATAGTTAAAGCGGTTACTAAGGAAGGAATCCATGTTAAGGTAGTGAACAGCATGATTAAAGGACTTATTCCGAACGCTCATTTGGCTGCAAATTTAAATCTATGCGAGGCTGTAAAAAGTATGCCTCTACCAATGCTTCAGTACATAACTAAGAGTCCCATTTGTAGATACGATCGCTCCTGGAGATAAACTAATAAATATAATGTTTATTGGTGGAACAAAACCATTATTATTTTCTCGGCGCGAATCACTGTCATTAAAAGTTGAGAAACCGCCACGTATTTCTGATTTAACTATAGGGAGTATCGTTAGATGTTCTTATCAAGGCATATCGGAGGAAGGCATGCTGGTATTACCTCTCATATTGGATCATTGTGAAGTTTTGACCATTCCTGAAAGGGTAATAAGTCGTTCAGATCAAACTCATTTCTTTATGCCTATTATTTTTTTATAGTATTTTGATGACAATGTACCAAAATTACAAAAGCACCAGTTATTACTGGCTAAAGTTATAAAGGTAAATAAGGAAAGTAAAGAATTGGTATTGAGCGTCAAAATGCAACATGTGTTTGATAAAACTGTCGAGGTAAGCTTTATTTAATTTTAAATCTATTTCACACATTTTATGTCAATCGCAGTTTTTCATGATGCAATAATTTTTTTTGTGTTTTTAGACTACTCTCAACACATTCTCTCAATATCTGAATGAATTGTCGTATTTATATAAACGTGGAAAGAAATTGAAATGGGATATATGTAAGTTTAGAGTGGGCGATGTAGTACAAGGCAAAGTTGAAAAACTGGGGCCACAGGGAGGATGTTTGATATGTTTGGATTACAATGTTAAGGCCATCGCAACACAAGCTTTAAGCCCAAGTAAATCCTTGTCTCATAAAAGAGAATTTTTTAAAATTTAATTCGAAATTGCACAATGTTGCCGTAATTTAACTAAAATTATTTATTTCAGAATCTTTAAAAATAGGAGATACAGTCTCCGGTGTTATCATAGCTCAAACTTTCGAAAAACGATACCTAGACATATGCATAAAACCAGAAATTTGTGCTAGAATTAATCCCATACAAGATGGAAATATGCTAGAACCAATAGTCTCCAGTAGGGCTGATAAACTGCTAGTGAAAGATGAATGTCTTATAGTATTGTTGCGTCACCCAAACGGCAACAAGCAGTTAGTCTATTTACCCACCAAATTACATGAAAATGATTTCGAAGGATGCGGCAGCTTTTATGAAAAAAAACAGTGTAAAATTTGCGTTTGTGGGTTAGTAATTCAAATTTTCATTGAAAGTAATTATTTTTGACAATGAATTGGCAATTTTAGACAGGTTAAAAAGTTTCTGGTGGGTATGAGTACGAAACTCTTTGTGTTCCTCGAAAAATGGTCCAGACGATACGGTACGTTGGGCACAAGGCCACTATTAATTGCAAATCGACTAAGACAAACCAAAAAGGAAGTTACATCAATAGAAGCAGAAATGAAAGTGGTACAAGAAGCAGAGTGTGAATCCAACGGATCCAACGATGAAATTGAAGAAGAAATGACGGGTAGTGGGAATGAAGTTCAAGTGGATGTCGAATCGCCAGATGATTCTTCGAGAAAAATATCTGATATCGTTAAGGAGAACTTTACTGAAACGAAAAGTAAATCTGTGCTTTTACCTGGAATGAATTTCTTTTTCGATACGCAAAAAGTTGAATTAAAAGAAAGTTCGTCTTCTGATGATGAAGATATGGTAAATATTTACAGGTTTATTTTCATCACCCCATTATTGCTAAGATGTTTTGTAATTGGCCCGAATCGTTAACAGCTTAGTCGAAGATTTGTCAATTATCTCACACAAATTCTTGAACATACTGTGTGTCATCGATATACTTGTAACATACACCTAAAGTACAATGTTTTACAGGGTCCCACTGAAAAGAAGAAAAAAAAGCTTACAACGGTCGAACGGGCTGAACTAATTAAACAAGAAGAAGAGCGACTATCTAGGATTGATAAGGAACTCGCTGATCCTACGAAGAAACTGGAGACCGCAGAACAGTTTGACCGATTACTGTCGTCCAAACCTGATTCTGCCGAACTATGGTCGAAATATATATCATTCCATATAGCGGTAAGTGAAGGAACTATTATTTTTTAACGTTAATGATTTTTATATATTCTAAACGTTGTATAATAAACAGGAAAATTTTGATTGCATAAACATACGTACTATTTTCTTTCAATATTTGTTTTAATCTTTCAGGCTTCTGAAATAGACAAAGCTAGGGCGGTGGCTAAACGAGCCCTAGAGACAATTGACATGACTCTAACCGAAGCGAAATTCGAAATTTGGATGGCACTTCTTAACTTGGAAAATATGTACGGTACAAAGGAATTATTTGACAAATCTTTAGAAGAAGCGCTTAAATACAATGACGCCTTAAAAGTCTATCTCAAGGTGATTCAAGTATTAGCCGAAAGTGCCAACTACAGTGATATGGAGGAGAAAATTAATCGGGTTCGAGCCAAATATAAGCAGTATCCCTCGATGTGGCTAGAGATAGGGAAAACTTATTATCAAATTGGAAAATTCAAAGAAGCTAGGAACTGTAAAGACAGAGCGTTGAAATCTATAACTGATAAGAAGTCACGTAGGTTTTTATTTTACATTAAAATGACTATTTCGAATATTTATTCGTAGTTATTATTGCCTTTAAATATTTATTAAAGTATAGAATATGAATTATTATTTTTTCAGAAATGATGATTATAGTCCGCTTTGCCATCATGGAATTTAAACATGGCGAACCAGATCAAGGAGCGGCAATTTTTGAAACCATTCTAATGTCTGAGCCGAAAAAAATCAATATTTGGACCGTATATGTAGATCAATTAGTGAAAAAAGATCAAATTGACGAGGCTCGACGCGTACTGGAACGATCAGTGTCCCAGACACTGCCATTGAAAAGCATGAAATCTCTTTTTATGAAGTTCAGGAAGTTTGAAGAGAGTCATGGGACGCCCGAAACTATTGAAGCTGTGAAACAACGGGCCCAGGAATATGTAGCTAAATTTAGTAAGGCTTAAATGTTGTTTTTTATACTAAAAATTATATCTCGCTGCTGCTTTAATTTTGAAAGTTTCAAAAATGTTTTTTAGTAGTTCTGGACAGGTAGATCTGTCGTAAGTGAGTTTGAATCTGCCCTTACACCACGAATCTAAGAGATTTATAGTAGTTATTTATTAGATGTCGCCTCATCAATAATTTTCCTTGAATTAATTTAAAGGAATGTTGAAGTTGTTAAAAAAAAAGGGAAACAAAGTTTTTCCATCTAATCAGCAATCAACTTTCTTTCACAAATTATAAAATTTAGTACTATAATACTATAAATCATTTCAAATACTACAAGATCATATAGTTAGGACTTGTTCTAGATAACTCCTTTAGTAATATCTTCAGGAATTCCGTAGAGCCCTAATACTGGATAGAAACCAGCGCTTGGAGTCTCACTATACACCTCCAAAGGCGCTGGATTGGTTTGACAAATGACTTGCACTGCAGGGCCTGTCGGTTGAGGGGCTGCTAATACTGTTCCGGGTGGATTCCGATTTGGTTTTCCAGTTGGAGGAATGTCTTGTTTAGTACGACAATTTACGCTTGTATTAATGCCGTGCCTGCGTTTCATATGTTTGTTGTAATTCGGCCAGTTGGTGAAGTGATGTTGGCATTCTGTACAGGAATACGGACGTTCGCCTGGATAACTAACTATGTTATTTACTAATTATAATCCCGTCCTCGTCTTGCGCTGTGGATACATCGAAAGAACATATTGAAATGTTTCAAAATAACTTTAGTTCTTGAAGGCTCAAAGTATTTCGGCGAGCACAAGCGTAAGACACGGAAACATCAGATAACATTTTAAGTTAATGAGAAATAACTAAGAGAAAATTTTGTAAATTTTTCCCACCTGTATGTTGTCTTCTATGCGTCGTTAGAACGCCCTTAAATCTGAAACATTTTCCGCAAAACTCGCAGGTAAATGGCATTACTCCCGTATGAATTCGGTGGTGTTCCTTCAACGTACCTCTTTCTCGAAAGCGTTTTCCACATATATCGCACTGGTGTGGTTTAAGGCCTGAGTGTATCGAGCCGTGTTTCTTCAGTCGGATCTATAACATTAAAAGAGCTTGTTGGAGTTGGACTATGATTAAATTTCGTGATACTATTTAAATGGCGCATGTAAAAAGTCCCCTATGCTTATCTCAAACTTACTAAAGTTTTGAATGATTTTTCGCAAACATTACAATGAAATGGACGAGACGAATCGTGGATCAATATGTGATTATCAAGGTTTCCTTTCTGTACAAAACTTTTACCACATTGATCACATGTGTATTCTTTTATTCCTAAATGAATCCTTTTATGCGCCATAAGATTGGGTTTAGTTGCTGCAACATTTAAGAAAATCTCCACTCTAATAATTTATAGACTCAAAAGAAAATACTCATCCTTACCAAATTTCTTTGGGCAATGATTACATGGATAACAATTCTTCACATCACTAGGCAAATGCGACCTTGTATGCAAGTTTAACAATGATTGAACCCGGAAACGTTTTCCGCAGATTGTGCAATGATGTGGGTTTTCTTCATTATGGCTGCTTTGATGGTCTTCGACTTCCTTTGAAGTTGCATACCATTTATAGCAAATATCACAGGAGTATTTAAGGATTGGTCGATGGTGTCTTACATGACTAATAAAGCTGATGTATTTGGAATAGACCTGTGAAGAAGCGGTTTTTTTCCAATTGAAAAATTTACAGCAAGCTTGGAAATGCCTTAACATTATTCTTTATTAAATATACTGTTCCTCTTTGCGAGGGCCATACTGTCGATCTCGTTTACATGGTGAACACATAAAATCATGAATGTGTTTTAAGCAGCATTGAAAATGAACCCCAAATTAAAGTAAAAGTTTTTGCTACACTGTTTGTTTATATTTAAATAAAAAAATGATCTATTTAAGCTAATTAATTAATTCTCAAAATATATGCTCGACTCAACTAAAGCTTCATAAAAAAAAACGTACCTTAGGACAATCTAAACAAAGATATCTCACAGAGACAATGTTGTGATTTGAGGTATAATGTTCACGTAAATCATCTACTTCAAAACAGACAGCACTACATTCAGAGCATGTCAAAGGGTAGGTGTTCCATCCTCCAATACCAGCTTTGGGGACCACAGTACCGTCTGGGTTTATGTAATCTATTTCTTTGAATGTTTCTGTGTCATTTGATTTAATTTTTTTGCTATTAACAGAGCGTTTTCTTGTCTAGAAGCAAATAATTAAAGAAACATTCATTGCCTCATGTATACAGGAGTATAACAGTAGATTTTCCCAGAACTGGATGATTTTTAATATGCTTTAAATATTATATTTATCATCTTTTGCTAGATACAAATTTTCTTACCTTTTTGGAAAATTTGACTTCAATTTTGCAAATAGTTTTTTCAAGAGATTTTTCCTTGGTTTTTTCAGAACTGCAACCTGGTTCAGTTGCAGTATTAATCTCACTAGTACCTTGCGTTTCTGCCTTTAAATTTTCATTGTCTTCATTGTATCCCCTTTTTGAAATCATGCTTACTAAAGCATTATTACTACTGGCTAAGAGGGTATCATCATTGCCAAGAGTTTTTGTTATGGTATGCTCTACACTACCAGTGTTGGTAACTATTGCCTCCACCGCACTTAAGATTAATTCACTCAGTAGTATTTGGGCTCGATCAACTTGTTCTTTGAAGTGCCATGTTTGCTGCACAAACTCATAACAACCCTCACAAACAATGGAAGGTAATTTGTCTTGTGCAGCGAGTTTTAGTTGGAAGAAGTAGTCAATCATTGACAAAAATTGACTGTCCTCTAATATTTCTATATGGTCTTGATAGGAGCCTGCACACAGACGGCATCGACCGCTCATTGTATATCTTACGTAGGTTTAATCTTTATTGTTGAACTTTTTGTACTATCTTGAACTTTCCACTCCTTTATCACAAATTTAACAGAACTAGATATGTTGTCTATTGTTGTAGGTGCAAATTTACTGAAATTGTGGGCTGAACTCTTTGCCCTAGATTTTCAGATAGGGCAGTTGGTCTAAGACATGTCAACACTGTCAAAAATAAGCACAAAATTCCCTTTATTCTTTGCTTTTATTTTGATTTAGCAGCTTTTATCTTTACCAATATGACTCCGTAAAATTCGCTTCGAGTTAAAAATTAACGTCTAATATTGTTAGACAAGGCAGAAAGCGAAACGTATGAGAATCTGAGTCTCCATGACAACTGTAATGCTCGAAAAATTCCGGGCATTATATCCTGCTTGCAAACTGATAGGGCAACGCCACTAATGTGGCAACGTTGTAATTCTTTTATTTGCCAGAGTGAATAAAATTTTTTATTAACGATGACGTATTTAAAGGAAATAGTGACAACCTCGCTTAGAAAAAATCGACATGATTATTTCTTGCATCAAAATATTATAAAATCAATACTTAATGCAGGTACAAGTTTAAATCGAAAGAATCCCTCTAAAAACTTGATCGAATTTGTAGAATTAAAAAAATCTCTACATCTTGTAATAGTCAATGTAAAACATCGATTAATGTGCCCTAATAAGTTCGTTTATAGTCATCAGCTGTCTGTGTGAGAGTCCTGTAAAGAACCGACTGGGGAAGATTGAGGTAAATTTTAATGAGGTTATGTATATTTTAATGTTTGATTATTAATTTTTACATGGCTAATTTGCATACTTTTATTTTCTCATTTCTGGTTTTTTTCTTTTAAGCTCGTGAAAACTAAATCGTGATATTTCGATTTAGTATATTTAGCAATATGGATATTGATGACAGCAATGATTTAACAGAAAATGACGAAATTGAAGTGATTTATTCAGATGGTGAAGATGAGGATAACGAAGTCTTTGACGATTTTGCTGATGGGCAGAATCAAATTGAGACAGAAATTATTGATATATCAAAGTTCACATTTTCCAGACATACCAAGTCAGTTTTTTGCAGTGCACTAAACCATACAGGAACTTGGGCCATTACAGGCAGTGAGGATGACACTGCATATATTTGGGATGTTTCAAATGGTGAAGTTTTATTTGAATGTACTGGGCATAAGGATTCCGTGACTGAAGTGTGTTTTAATCACAATGATCAACTTTTTGCTACTGGAGATATGGCTGGGCTTATACAGGTATAACTTGTTATTGCCACCATGTGGTAAATACTATTTTGCTGTTGGGTTGTAAATTTAAAAAACATTTTTATTAAAAGTGTACTAGTTCATTCATTTCAGGTATGGTCCTGCAAAGAAAAAAAGTTGTTATGGTGCTTTGAAGGAGACGATATGGAATGGTTGATGTGGCATCCTATGGCTAATGTCCTTTTTTGTGGATGCCACTCTGGAGATGTATACATCTGGCAAATACCCTCTGGCAACTGCAAAGTTTTGCCCTCACCTAGTAATGTCCAAACCACTTGTGCTAAGGTTGTGCCTAATGGAAAACAACTCCTTGTTGGATATGGAGATGGCAATATTCGCCTATGGGACATCAAAGAAGCTCGTCCTTTGTGGACTAACACCGACTCTGACAGAAGTATAACTTCTCTTGACATCAGCCTAGATGGTGCCTTAGCAGTTACAGCACCTACAGCTCAAGTTGTAAAGATTTTAGATGGGAGATCTATAGGCAGTGTTATGTTGGATGGTGAAACAGAGATTGAAGCTGCTCTTTTTAATAATGATCTTGGTGTTATAATCACAGGATCCTTGTCAGGTCAGCTGTGTGTTTGGCAACTAGGGAAGTTTGTTTTAAGGCATCAAGCAAGGATTGAATGTGCAGTTACAGTAATGAAATCAGGAAGTAACAATAAAGTGTTTGTGGGTGCAACTGATGGTGCTGTGTATATGTGTGACGTCAAAGCTGGCACTTTACTGGACGTTTTTACCGGGCATAGTGCGGAGGTTCTGAGTATATCTGTGTTTCCTGATGGTAACCACGTGCTGACAACGTCTGATGATAGCACAGCAAAAATTTTTGAAAATAAATCTAAATAAAAACTAGAATTTTATTTGGGAGGTTTTATGCTGTCAGGTGCTAAAGATATTAATTATATTGATTAGACCATTATTTCACTTTGAAATATTACATTTCTTCACCCCCCAGCTAAAAGTAGGTAAAGTAAAGTAGTTAGATGTGAGAGAGACCTGTGATCCAGAGTGGCAACTCCTTTTAACCTTTTAATTATGATCCTGCTGATAAATAGTGTTTGAGAAAAACGCTTTAGAGTGTAATAACTTTAACTTATAACAACCAATAGATAAGTATTTTATTTCAAAACAAGTAGGCATATTGATAATTGCGTCTAAAATAACTTTATGATAAACTTGAAATTAGTACAGAAAATTGAAAATTTAATAATTCTTTAAATAATCTAAAATACCGGTAATTTTGTCTATTCTATATGTAAAATATTACAAACAACACACACAATAAAATTCTAATTTAGGAATTTTCAATTTCACGTATATCGGCAACGTTTCACTCGTTTTTTTAGGCGAGACCAGGAAAATGTCATTTTTACCATTTTTAGGCAAGCCCACATACATCGACGAGGAGCTTTCATTTCTTGCTTAATGTAGTACTGCCTTTAATGCGTTACTAAAGTATGTAATGACAACATCATTTGCTTTTATAAAAAAAAAACTTAATAGTTAGTAAGACAATATCATGGATGCCGATATTACCATAAAATTAAAAATTTTCGATTCGTTTCAAACTAGCTTGAACAAACTCAAAAGTCAATGTAAGTGTAGTTAGAGCAATCCTAGATTGCAGGGTGCAAAGCGTGCTGTCAAGTTAACGGATATATTATCCTTTTTTTTCAAATTTTTGTTTTGTGTGGCATTCAATTTCTAAATAATGTTTTGCTTTCGCTCGAATTTTATCGATTTTGTGCATAAATAAACTTTATAATTTATAATACCTTAATCGCGCAAAGCCTTCATCGTAAGCATTTTCAATTCAATAAAGTTAAATTTAAAACCTTTCTGTGAACATGGATGAAAACGTTCAATTCGGTCCGGAGCGCTGTGCCAAAGAAATCGCCAAATTAAAGGCTGATGGATTATTTTCGGACCAAGAAGTAAAGTGAGTATTATAAGTTTCCTTCAAGTTGGTGTCTAAACATTTTCTATATGAGAACACATGAAAATAATGTTGATGCATCCCTGAGATCCAACCAAAAGACATGTGAAATTTGAGAAGGGCTTGTAGTTCATAATGTTGGCTAAAGCCGTAAAAAAGTAGCCACAAGGGGGTCAATATTGAGAGGCACATTATATATTTCTTTGTGTCATGTTAGCGAGATTCTTTCTCTTAGGCTTGTTTCCAAAGAAAATAAGAATAATAATGAACAATCTGCCCAAAATTCAACATATAAAACATATAGTACATTTGTCAAATAACAAACTGTTATTCATTTAAAGATGTGGCGCTTTTTATGTCTGAACAATCAATGTATCATTTTCTTATTTTTATTTTAATTGGCCACTTAGTCTTACTAATATGTATATCTCCAATGGATTTTTCTATTTGTTATGATGGTGTAGTTTGGTGTGATATTGATATAATCTTGATTTACAAAAAAAGCCAAATATTCCAACAAACAGTTCAATTCTTATATTAACTAGTGCTCTATTTTCCAGAAATATACTGAATAAAGACCGTGAACTAGAAAACATCCTTTCTAGCGGCCATGAAACGTTGGACGACTATAAGTCAAGTATCGCCTTTATGGGCAGTATTATCACCTCAATCAGAAGGCGCAAGGGCAGGAAAGATTGCGAGTGGTTCTTCATAAGCCGAGTAGTGCAAACATACAAAAGAGCCATCAGACACTGGCCTACCGATTATCCATTTCATGTTAGATACTATAACTTTCTGAAGTTATTCCCTGAACTGAATAACTCAACTACCAATTTTATTAAAGAAATGATTGAAAGATTTATCTGCGACCCCAAAGTATTTAGATTAGCCGCTTCTTGGTATTTGCACATTAACAACGAAGTTGAAGCCAAGAAGATTCTTTGTATGGGCCAGAGCATGAATCCTGAAAATCTGGAAATATACCTCGATCTCTTGGAAATTGAACTGAATAGTAAAGATGAGAATGTGGACAGTAGACTTGCTTCATACATTGACTTTATTGTGGAGACAAAAGTACCACGAGCATTTGTAGAGCAAGTAATCACACTGATAGAACAAAAGTTAAATGATACACATAATGTTAATAGTGTGATTGAATATGGCTTGAGAAGACTGTTGGAGACTTATGCCAATGAAGGGGAAAGTTATGTATTTGCGGCATTCCGACCTTTGAACCGTAATTTTACTCCGAATATGACCGAAATACAAAAGATGATTTACTTGTTCAGAACAGGCATAAAGTGTACGCCCGAGAATAAAAAATCTGAAATTGCAAATAATTACATACATTTTATTTCTAAGTTGATTAAAGACAAGGGGGAAAACCCTCAACTAGTAAGTTTCTATAACAATCGATAATTTTAGAACCGATTTAATATGGACGGTGTTTTCCAGAAATCTCTACTGTTGCTTGCCATGGAAGAAGTTCGTAAGGCAAATGTGAAATTATGCATCAACCACTATGTAAAATGGGTCGAATGTTCTATTGACGATCCTTCCGTTGGCCTGAAGAAGGTGGAGGAAGGCCTGGATGACTATAAAGACTCTGAATCTGTATGGGGGTTGTACATTAAGTTTTTATTGATGCTCGACCGGGTAAATGAAGCGTATGAAAAACTACATGTGGCCACTAATAGGCTAAAAAGCAAAGCTGTAAAAGTATGGGATATTTTTCTCAGTGGAGTGCTGGCTTCGAGCCTTGATGAAAAATCTATGAAGGAGTTTTTTGAAGCGGGGCTTCGTGTGATGTTCCCTGAAATTGTTATGTGAGTAGTTCTTTTCAATGGAGTTTTATTATGCTTGAAGTGGATGAAAGGTCACCAAATAGGTTACTCTATCCTCAAAATTTTCCAGGAGATTCGTCAAAATATCCATACTACAATACGAAAATATAAAAAAATGCACAAGATAGCCAGAATTTCCATGGATTAACATGAAATAATATTTAATTTCAATTTTACAAGAAGAGTAATTTCAAAGAACCAAGAAATTGCCAGTAATTAGAAGTGAATCTTTCCCCATCTACCGTGACTTCGCTTCCACTCTAAGTTCTAAAAATAGTTAAAAATAAGCGGATTAGTAAACATTGTAGATTTACAGCCTGGTAAAAACACGTTACTTCTCATGGGCATCATCCCGTGCACAAATCGAAGACGTTTGCTGCTTGTACCGTCGCCTCGCCCGCGAACCACCGTATTGTCGCGAATTGCACGAAGAAGCTTTCCTGATGGAGCGTATGCATTGCGGCCCTAACGGAAGATCTGCGTTCTTGCAGGAAGTGACGCAGTTTTGGAAAGATCAATTCGTCGACGGATCTATTTGTCCCGATACCGCAGAGTCGCCGAAAAAGTAAAATCGTATAGTGACCAGTGACGACATTCGCTTTGACTATGATTTTACTACTTCTAGAGACAGGGAAAAACTTCTCGAGGCCTGCTCATGTATCCTGAATAGTACTAATCAGTCGCACGATGTACAAGTTAATAAATCGTGGTATGGCGATCTTGCTCCCAGTGAATCCATATTCGAAGAAGATCGAATGCATGAGGAGCAAAAACAACTTCTCCTTTCACAGAAGTCGATAAATTCATGATTTGTTGACCCCCGTTGCTTCAGATATACGTCTGGTGTTAGTCTCCAGACCTTCCAGTAATCGGACGAAAGATTGCCTCTACTTGATCTTCAGTTAGAATTTGTTATGTTTCATTTGAAACTTCGTTCGATAATCTGCTTGCCTCTATTACTAGGATAAAAAACCAGGTATGTTTAAGCAGCATGACGATTTCACAAATTTGTTTGCGCAAAAGTAAAAATCACATTTTTTATCTCAGTAACAGTTAATAAATTGATGGTATTCATAAATCCTTACAAGTGCATTGAAAAACTTAATCGAAAATATGTCAAAAACGTTTAGAGATGCGAGTTTTTATGCAGAATTGGTTTTTAAAATGGAAATGTTAACAATATCAGAATTTCGAAAAATACTTAAGTTATAGACATATGTCAAATGAAAACATGCACCTTTTGTATAAGGTAAGTTAAGATGATTCGCTCAATTTTTCACCCAATAGTACTCGACACTCAATTGTACCATTGTCCCTATGGTATCTTGTATGTATCCGTCCACAATCAACGTATCTGTGGATTGAAGTAAAACCCATATCCACTACAGTTTTTGACGACAGTTATGAGGGTTCAATCCCTAAACCAGATAAAGAATTGTTAAAAATTAAAATAATAGAAATGGACTGTAACTTCACTGGTCTTTTGCTTGCCGTTTCCGTTTCTTAGTTTTGCTTTTTTTTAAGTGGGTTCGAATCGTAAAGAAAAATGAACCAAAAACTCTCACGGAATATTTCATGTATTTACACAGTATATAAATTAAAAAGGAAGCTAAAACGTCATTCTAGTTTAATATTAAAGGATGTTTTCGGAATATTCAATAAATAATTATCTATATAAAGTCAACTTTTCTTTCCCACTAAAAAGGCAACCTAATTTTGTGTTCAATTAGCGCTAAATTAATATTAGTATGGTAAAATAGAAGTTAAATATACTGGAATAACGCAGACAATTTCATTCCCCGTGAATATCATCTCTATGATAAATAAGTATCCACAGTCAATTAAACAGAACTGGAAAAAATAGCCCCTTGTTATAAAGGAATCGGTGGTGTACTTAAGACCTACGTCTTATAAGAACCAAGTCAACGTGGCAACTGCACTATTCCCTATACCTTTGTTGTTTCTGTGTGACGTCAGCCACTCAGCTGGTACCCTTCGTATCGATTAGTGCCTTGTTGTCGACCTTTTCACGCTTTTGCTCGCTTTCATCGATATGCTTTAGAACGTGAATGATCACTTTTTGCCAATAAACCTTAAATATAGTTACATAGGAAGGTTTAGTATTTTTTCATAAAACAGCGTTTCAATGCAGTAAAACCATCAGTCGCTCCTCACCTTCAGTGGAGGTAAGTGGTACGACCACTCTCTTAAAATCGCAAATCGCGTTGTGTTAATACGCACTATAATAACTATATGTTGAAACAAGTAGTTATTTTTTGAAATAAATTTTGATTTTGATTGAGATTTTTAATAAATTTATTTTGTTAAAGTTAAAATATATGATAATATCGACGTTTTAAAAACGGTTCCAAATAATTTTTGGTTGGAAATTATAAATATTTCTTTGATTAACGTTTAAATACACTCTCAAAGTCTGTATACAGGTAATATAGCCGCTATTATGTACAAATGTAAAAAAAATATGGCGTACCCTTTTTGTTAAACTAATTTTCCTATTAGGTTAGTCGCTATTTGTGACCATTTGTCTTAGATAACCTATTTTAAATCCGAATTCTACGTTAGTTTTTTTGCAAAAGTAATGTTTTATTTATCTCTATGGCCAAAAAGATTTCACCAAACAAATCTGCGTGCAAGAAGACATTTTAAGGTACCTACTTTATACTCGAGACGCCGAGTAGCTACTTTACAGTGGGTATTAGAGGAACGGCACTATATTTCTCAAGAAATGATCAGACCACCTGATTGGATCACTGCATTATCATGTCAATTTGTTGGTAAATAGAAGAGGAAATGATACTGAATATTAACTATTGGTGATACAATTCATGTTTTATTTAAAACTTGAGAAATGCAACAACTACAGGAAGAGTCCAAGATATTTGGCTTATAATAAAACATGTTGGATGCAAGGTTTCTTAATTTAACCTGCTTTAATGTAATTAAATGATTATTTTAGTGGTAACCATGAATCAACCTTATTTGGGAAAACGAAGATTTTTAACCTTTGGTTCCGTTTTTTGAAGGCTCATTAATATTCAAATTATTTAAGTTTGGAATCAAATTTTGAATTTCCTTTACAACTTCCTTATTATTGTTATTATAATTTAAAAACTCAAAATTATCCATGTCATAGACGCAATCATGAACTTTTGTGATTGTATTAAAAACATCCTTCAGTAAGAGTTTATGAAAGTGATTTTTTAGTACAATAAGATATGTAGCTATTTGGGAAGCATACAATTTAAATTTCTCAGTCAATGGGCGTTCATTCCAGCTTTTACATGATACATTTAAAGCATGGTCTAACAATGATTTAGGAAAATTGAGGTAATGTGAAAGGCATTCTGAGATATCTCTTCCAACCATTGGGGAAATGCCAGTTGCCTCCTTTTGCAACATGAGATCCACGATTTGAGTATCAAAAGTATTTTGCACATACACATTATATTCTCTATAAAGAGTGTCTATGAGTCCTGCACTCTTATGTATGACTTTACAAATGTATTCAGACTCAAAAATGTCTTTCAGTTCTTTGTACAGTTCTCGTTTAGTAATGTTAGTCAAGTCAAATATATACACTTGTTTCCAAGTACACATTACCAGGAGGTTTATAATACTTGACCTGTGATTCTCCATTCCAAGGCAAACAACACCAATGGTCTCACTGTCACTTAATACTTGCACTGCATCAAAGTATCTTTTGTCAGCAGTTTGTATGTAGATGTAACTTTTAGACATTTCTTTCAGACGAAAATACTCTTCTTCACATATTTTGATCATTGTGCATAATTCACTATTGGTTGTGGAACTTTCATCTTCATTTACAGTCTCTTTTGCAGAAGGTGGTTTTAGTTTACGGATATTTGCTATTTCATTTCTGTAAAAATCATATACACCCCCAAGTTTGTTATTATTGTTGTGCTGAATAACATCAGTGAGAGATATGCGATCCTTTCCACCATCTGCATATATTCCATTAAAAATGTCTGAGGATGTTAGTTCTAATATCAGGCGATCACCGATCTTAAAAATTTTGTTGTAGTCACCGGCCATTCTAAATATCACAGTAGGGGATCCGAATATTTAATATTAACCCGTGTAAGAAATAATTTCTATTATTTGTGGGAAATCCTCTTATCTGAATTAGAGCCTCTATTTATAGATATTATCTTGAGCTTAGATATATAAGATATGGTATACAGATGTTCCGTTCATTATCTTCGTTTTTAAAAATTACAAAATTCAGTTATTCAAATAAAAACTCAAGTCAGTTATAAACCGGACATAACCAAACAAATAATTCGAAACAATTTTCCTCTTTATCTGTTATAGCTTTCGCCTTCAGAAGGGGCAATTTGCCACTATATCCTGTAAGGGTTTTCTTTTCGCATATGATTCTGGTTGCTTTTAACAAATATTTAACACGAAACTTTGCAATGATTCAAATTAATTTTGAGTAGTGGCCTTATTAAGTCTTGTTAAATTCTATTATCTATCTTTGTTCATTCCTACTAATTATTCAGAGAATAGAACTGGTAGTGCAAGAACCTCTACCGATCATGAATAATTCTGTGGTTAAATGTCAATGCATTATGTCAATTTTCATTGCCAACTGTCATAATCAAATGTGATAATGCTTAAAAACAAAACGATTTCAATTTGAATTATTTGTCGTATTAAAACTATAAATTGTTGCTGACACGCAGAGTTAAATGAAATATGGATGTGGAAGACTTGGTGTCCTTTATGATGTCCTTTGTACAAAAGCACAACTGCCCCTTAGTCCACGGTATATGTTCAGAAGATTCTTATGCCATTTTCAATGTGAACAACAGATGGTTTCTAATGTCTTGGGCCCTAAATCTGTTAAATGCACAATATTTCGAACCGCTTCTTAAAAACCAAGATGAATCCAGCAAATTATTGATTGCTGATGTACTTTCATGTTATGGTTTTTGCAACAAAGAAGATGGATGGCTGTTTATGAATGGTAAATTGCTCCCAGAAAAAGAGGTACAAACTAATTCCTGCTACTTAAAATTTCTATACCACATTTTATTTCTGATACAAAGACATCCTATTGATTCCTCTTTCAAATGTGATAGTATGTTGTAAATATGGGGAATTAAGTATTTCACTAAAGCTCAAATTGTTTTGAGACATTTCTGGTCTGAGGAGGTACAGTGTTGTGCTGAGTTTATACAGTGCATAACACCTGAATTAATGTATCACATGTTAATATCTAAAAACACAAAGCATTGTCATTAAAGGATTTTTAGAGATGTCAGTAATCATAATTTTTGCCCCTTTGTATTGCTACAGATGCAAAAGTCAATTCATAACAAAAGGCCTTTTTGGAAATAATGAATTAAATTTATTGGTCCCAACAGCAGCCAGTGTTAGATTGGAATCAGTCTAATTTAGATTATCCTTTCCAAAAAGGCATCTTTATATTTTAGGATGTTTCATCTAGTTAATATTTATTGAAGGGAGAAAAGACAGTGATAATATGTTCAATGCTCATTTCAAGTGCTATACTATTAGGTACTACTTATTTTATAAAAGTACCTACCTAACGTTTCCTTTTAGATCTATATTGCATATAACCTATTCAATTTTATTGAAAAGCTTGAAACTTTTGACATAGAAAGTAGTAAAGAAACCCATTCAAATGTTGAAATAGAAGATCAGCAAGAGTCAGAAACCTTAAAGATGAATTTATTTCCTCTCTATGCTAAAATTAAACCATTGTCAATTGAGGAGAAGAAGTTGAAATTGGAAGAAGTACAAAGTAAATTGGAAGCAAAAAATAAATCAAATGTGGATAACAGGGTAGAAGAAAATGTAAAGTTATGTAACTCCAAAAAGGTGCAAGAAATTATTGGAAACACTAATAAGCATTTGAATGACTTCAAAGAAATTAGCCAGGAAATAGTTAGAAATGATAAAATCTCAATAGCTAGGGCACAATATGTGTTTCATTCTCAATTTGGGGATGTGTTAAACAAGTCTGATGAATGTTTAAATATTTTAACACAGGTTAGTAAAATAATTCTTAATAATAAAAAGCTAGTTTAGTAACTATTTTAATTGTATTTTAGTACACTGAAGATCTTAAGGTTATAGATGAATTTGAAGCAGAGGTGGTAGCTGTAAATGCATTAAATACTGACATATCTTCCCTGATTGACTCTTTAGCAATGTTATCAGATACAGTTATAGAGAAATAATGGTTTTGTTATACAGATGCAGTTATTACATTGTTGTCCATTTATATTACCTCAACATAGTGATGTTTGGAACCTGACAATTCAATTTCTTGTGAGCATCATTTTGAATTTTTTACATTTTTGTCAATGTTTTATATGAGCAGAGAGCAGGAATTTGCCTGGATTTATTTAATTTCCACAGCAATTAAAACAATGAATATTGGAATCATTTTATACAATCTTTTTTACAGTACGAATCAGTATGTTAATACACTGAGAAATTGTAAATATCAAATTATAATTGTATTTATAATAAATTAAAAATATGAACTTGCAAATTAAAAAATCCTGCCCTTGAATTTGCTTAGTGAATAATGGATTGCAGTAGTTCTAACATCAAACATCTGAATTCAATGTCAAACATCCAACTATAAAAAAAGAAAATACCATTGAGATCCTTCCCGTTTTGGTTTAATATTGAAACCCAACTATTATTTGTCAAACAATGTTGACTTAAAATAGTAGCTATTCGTTATTTACCTAATCATCAGGTTTGTCAGGAGGGGGTCCACAGGGTTGCAGCATCTTCTCCATGAGGTTGAACCGAACTCTAGCTTTTGCTTCATTCTCAGCTATGGCAAAGTGGCTGAGCAGATCAGGGTGGCCCAAATAACTGCAATAGCTGTCCCGATGCTGGTTTAACAGCCAATCGAATTTGGTGGTATCTGCGTGTCCCGTTCCGATGTATTTGGACTGCAGATGTTCCAACTGACTGTGGATGTTGTACCGGTCTCCCATCGTATAATGAGGCCTTGTGGAGCAATCTTATTATTTAGGAAAAAACTGGAATTTTGGTAAGAAAGTTTTGACTAAAAGTCTTTGAGAAGTAGTATGAAAAATTACATATAAACGAAATTCTAAACTAACAATTATAAACCTAGCCCAAAGTTTTAGGTTAGGTTTCCAGTTATGACTATGACATAGTTAAGTCCATCGTTTGTATCTCTAATGTGATTTACGGCAACGTCGCGTGTAGTGCCATTAATCGTTCGCAAAGGCTTTATAATTATGAGATCATTGCAAACTAAATGTAAACTAAAATTGTTGATAAATTTATCAATGATATAACAAATTAGTTTCCTGTACGTGTCTCCTCTTTTTGCATATATTTAGAAAAACAGATAAATGTCAAAAGCAAATTTTCAAAGAAAACAATATCAATTTAATGAGTGGAAAACAAATACAAGCTAACGAAAATTTTACAAGGTATTTCTTACTGCAGATTAGATGTTTTTGAGCCCGAAATTTCTTTTGACACAGGCGGAGCTTTTAAAAAATTCTTGAAAAATAACTTTGATGGACTGTTTACAACATATTAAGTCCCCTAAAAGTGGAAACATTTTCCTGATATTAAATCAATTCCGTAACTCTCACCGTTTTTGAGATAACAATAGTGTTGGCACACCTAAATAAGACACCCAGGAAGCTTGGGCTCCACGTAGCAAAACCGCAGGCACCTAAAGCCATGGCGTATGATTCAACAACTCGACCTTACTCTCTCTTTGTTGCGGAGAATCAAGCTTTGTTTTTCAAGATTGTGGGTCATTGATATATTTAGAAGATCGCAGACCGATGGTCATCGCTAAATACTGCCAATTTCAAATTTCTCGAATAAATATTATGAGATATCGTAGGTACCGTAGTATAATATAGTTTACGAACACCTTTAATTACTTCCTTTTTGGGAAATTAATTGTTGTGCCGAAAGTTGCAACTATTAGTACTCATTATGTATTAGATACTTTGAAAAGTCTAAATGGTGTCCAATAATGATCTCACGTGACTATTGCTAATGCAGCTATCCAAATGTATGAAATTGCAGGATTTACGGTTACATGGGTTTTGCAACCCATCATTAGAGAAATCCATCATTACATTGTATGTATGTGTTTTTCCTTATCAGGGTACTTCGGGTCAGCCGCTCTCTGTTATTATACGGAATTTATGTGTATACAATAGTATACCACATTTTATGCGTATACTTATGTACAACGCATATAACTAACATTGGACCCAGGCCCACTCTCCATTTCCATTCACCAAACACCAGTGTTTTAAAACAAATATCCTAACTTTAGCACGTACCGAGAAGGATGGCAGTATCCAGCTTTCCTTGTTGCCAACAGAGAGAGAAAATGTAGAAAATGGCGTGGGGGTGAAAGGAATCGTCCGATCCGGCAACATGGCCATTACATTTTACAGTTTTCCATCCGCACGCCTGGTCGGGCAGACGTAGACGCGTCTCGAGCGTCTTTCGTCTTTTGTTTTGTTGTTTTTTTACCTTTTTCGATGTGCGCCGCCGCTGACTTCTTCACTCTAAAACTGTATTCGAACGATCAATCAATTGTTTTCGCGGTCTGATTGTCAGCTATGCGTGGTGTGGTTCGTTGAGATGGTGGGAAGGCACCGCGAAATATGGCACCATTCACATGTAAATATTTCACACCCTCAACGATAAATATAAAATATTTAGTGTCAAATAATCAAAACCACAGCAAAATCTGGTGTAACCTCTCTGACCTAAAATGTTAAAAATAAATGGAGACGTCATCTTTACTGCAAATAGCTACCAAAGCTTCTAGATCTAAGATAAAAAACTACCATCGTCTGTTGTCCAAGACCAGAAGGTCCGGTAAACATCTCAGTAATGCCGACAACCATTGCAATAGTTATCACCAAAACTTCAACGCGCAAAAAAGTCTCTTTTTGAAAAGATCAAACGCGCGGAACCATAATCTGCTACGTCACGGGAGGAACCACAACAGGGGCGCAGAAACTGATAGATGTCCGGAGACGAAATTTCATGTGGTGAAATGTCGTGATAATGAAAAGTCTTCGTTAGAAGGCGAATCAAGTGTGGATTTAATTGTGGGAAGATTTACAAGGTAAGAATTGTTTTAGGTTAAGGTTTAGTACGCAGTTTTGACAAGTTTATTTTCGAAATTTCCACGCAAGTAGTCGCGAAAACGGGAAATTTAGAGAAGGTAATAGAGAAGGACTTAATCGTGTAGCCTTCAATGTCGAAGTTTCTTAGCCAGAATCGGAAAATACGACCACTTTGTATATACATACAGGGTCATGCAATTAAGTCTCGCGTTCGAATTAGTTTCCCTATCTATCACTTAAAAATATCTAAAGGCCTTTTCTGGAGTAAAACTCTCTCAGAAAGTCAATTTCGTGGTCGGATTATGAAAGATACATCGCCATCTTAAGTTTCTTTAAATGGCAACGTACCGGTATTTTTCAGCCATTTTTTTTGTAATTAAATCGACTTCCATATGATAATCAACACAACCTACGTGACAGCTCCATAACCGCATCAAACAGTCCCTACCGGGCAGTTTTCAAAAATCTACAGAGTGAATTTTGAGCAGGGTTTTTTTTTAACAGGTCATATGCCTTAAAAAATTCAGCAAAATCTTTATGTGGAATTTTTCGAAATCTCAAAAGCAACCGAAATATGCTCGTATGAAAATATGGATAAATAACAAAACTTTTATTTATTATACACTCCGAGACTGGTCACAAAAGATGTTTGAAACTGACGCCATTAGTTTTTTCGACACGAATTGTCGCTCACCACATCCGCGATTATGTACATGCCGTTAGAAGAGGTCCTTTTCCTCAAATTATTTCTATGGCGTTTTCTATCGGTTGACGTAACTCTGCTATTGTGTTAATTTCCGTCGGAAACGCCAAACTTTTCTTATAATCCCAGAGATAAAAATCACATGAATGTAGGTCTGGTAATCTCGTGGGCTGTCTTATTGGTCCATTACGACCTATCCCCTTTTATAAAATTAGTTATTTGAAAAGTCGCGTATTTTTTCCATACACGCATATCTCGATTGTTTGTGAGATTTTGAAAAAAAATTTAATAAAGAGATTGCTTAGTTTTTCGAGATCTATGTCGTGGTAAAAGGAAAAATCCCACTTAATAAGATTCATATGTATAATTTTTATGTAGATTTGCATCAGCGATTCTTCATATACAGGGTGTAGAAGTTACTGAATGTTTCGAAATTCTTTTGGCAGCAAAGGAATGCTACTCAGGGGCTAAACCTTGTTGCGGAAGATTCTCTCATCAGTACTTGAAAAATATTCCTCCAAATAAACGTCTCTGATCAGATTGTCTGGGGAGCACTTCGCAACAATCAATTATACCTCTCTCATGTATAAAAAAGTGCTGGCTTTACACCTTAAAGATTGTGCTCTCATTTTTGGCATTTTGTACACGATTTCTAGGAAAATATTATGAAATTCTATTGCTGCATCGGTAGCCAATGCAAAATTGAAAAATTTTGCATTGGCTACCGATGCAACAATGTTTACACGCAAAGGCGTAAACATATTTTATAATAGTCATACCTGGGCTGTATATAATCCACATTCTGCATTCAATAAATTTTGTGCCGGAATGGTGAAGGGGCAATATATTGGTCTTTTGTGCTGCCAGATCGATTGAATATTGCCTTTGAAAGTCAGTAGATTAGTCGTGATAGCCCTATTTTATGGCCTCTTCGTTCACTAGACCTGACACTCCTCGATTTTATTTATGAAGCTTTGTGAAAAACAGAATCTAATTCAACATAATATTTTACTCCCTTGCATTTTTTTAGTACCAGTAACTTCTTCTGACTGACCTTAAAATTTCCAGACTATTTCCGAAACCAACGGGACTTTCCTAAAACTGGCACTATTTAAATATTTCGAAACGCAAATCAACGATAAACTTGTTTACACAAATTACCTGAAATAATTCGCTTTGATATTGCTTATTTCTGATCGTTCAGTGTGAAATAACTGAAGAAATGAGTACTTAATTTTCTGACATCTGAAAAACTTTCATTAAAATGGCAACATCAGAAGAAGCGTCACCGCTAATTTCGTTCTTGTTGCGTTGTCATGGCGGCGAGTGGCCTAGTGGGGAGCTGTTTTGAACATATAGAGGCATCTTTGACGCGTTGCTTAGCAACTTGTGAGGTGCGTTAGTATCCTCGCGGAGGTGTTCATTTGGTAAACGAATCGTATCGTCACCCTTTAAACCGGACAGACCTGCAATTCCAACCAAGCGCAATTTTTTTAGATGAGATCATTATTTCCTATGTGTCTGCTTTTAGACATTTGCGATTTCTACTTGACTAACACGCAATAGTTACCAATAATTATTACAGTATCACGTGTCTATATGTATTGTGTAAAACAGCTGATAGTGAATTAAAGCACTATTACGAGAACCAGTTGTTATTAATTATTATTCCTGTCATGGTACCAATAACATATGTACATACACACCGCGCTTTCATAAAATATTGTGTAAACTCGGTGAATTTTTTTTCCCTGTTTTTGATTCTGTACAAGTTGTGTATTGTGTGTAATATACAAACCATTTGAGATACAGAATGGCGCTTTACACTCGTGCAAGAAAACGTTCTGGCACAAGTATAGTTTTTATCTTGTACTCGCTCTAATAGTGGTTGAAGGAAAAGAACGCGGACGCCTGTCTTGGAAGATAAAGATGATCAGAATGGCCCAGCTGTGACGATTATCTTTCCTTCTTGATTGAATTTATTGCATTCTTTCAGTTGTTTCGCCATATAGGTGTTTTCGTATAGTAATTGGGTCTTTCTTACTAGTTCTAGTGCAATCTCTTCCGGTGCTTGTTTGTATTGTTTGGTTTTTCCAATACAGATGAATTTACTTGTGTCTTTTCTTTTTTCTTGTACAAATCTCTTTATCCAGAGTTATTGTAAATCTTGGTTGTTGAGTGCATTTGGTGTTTGCCTCCATTTTCCATTCTTTGTGTGTCTTACAGTTTCGAAGATCCCAGCATGAATATTACCTATTTGGACCACACACTATGCATATTATATGTATTTGCCATACGATACATACTATCGCTGAGTTAAATAAAACGTTGAAAGCATTGAATGCAGGATTCTGGGTACTTATAGAGAAAGTAACATTTTTCAAAAATGCATTAAATTTGCCTATTAATTAATACATATTCAATAAGTGCGTTGATGCATCTACCTGTCCAATAGAACATAAACATTATCAGAATATTTTATAGATACATTACAATGTATTAAGACACTTAATAAAAGATCCTGATTAACGATCATTCCTATGAACTTTTTTCTATTGTTTCTGCTTTTATTAAATAATTGTTACTTGGTGGTTTAGCGGTGAGTTTTCAATGTTACAGGAATTATATCGTTTCCGCGTAGAAGGTATGAATCGTTCTTGTTCCAAGAAAAAAAGGTTATGTAGTTATAAGTCATATAATGTTGAGAAAAACTGAGAAAACGATGCTTTAGGCTACTTATGATATCCCGCTTATTGTCGTAATGCAGAAGATGTATTCATCATCATCGCTTAGGTCACCAACTGCGCCCATGTTGAGCGTTGTTCAGGAAGTGGATAGAGATACCGGGTGTTTCAATCAAAATGTAGCTATTTAGTTTGTTTTTTTTTTGCGAAGCTCTCAGGGTACTTTTATGCTTATTTGTGACGTATTTTCTCTTTTTCTAACGTGGATAAATATAAAATTGCTTTCTTGAAATTTACGTACACTTCAGAGGTCATTAAGTTGTTATATATCAACATCAATTTTATCTTTCGAGATCACTGCTACGAAATGTCTCCTTTGTAATGTGAGGCCATCGTCAGGTACTACGGCAAATAATTAAAAGCGGAATGTAACTTGAACACTCATTGTAAACAAATCAAAACGAGGGCAGCATTACATGTTTGACATTTCCACTGTCTCCCGTATTCAACCTTTTTTTTGCCTATGGCTTCTCACTTACTCTCGCGGTCGACGACAAGTAGTGAAGTAGATTGCTGCATGCGCAGGTAACAAGTAAACGTCAATAAACTGTGTCAATAATATTTTTTAGCTGTCGACGTCAACAAAATTTGTATTGATTTTTGAAATTTTGTTACAACTTTAATGTTTTTTTAAGTTAGCGTTTACTAACAAGTTTCATATATAATTATTTCCGATGTTTCTCTATTATGGAGAAATCATAAGAAATTCGCACAAATGTTGGGACATTGGATTTGAACACACGTGTTCGGTCACCAGTCGTAAGGCACTGCCATTTCATAATCGATGAAATGCGTCGCTGAGTTTTAATCAATGTAATGTATCTTTATGTTACGTCTATGTAGATCTCAATCTTTTGGTAATACACGCGGAATTGTCAGATTTCTCAAAATTTCTCAAAAACATGTGAATCTGTCTATAATAAAACTATTGGCCCTTCGTAAGAACCAGAATTTTAGCACAACCTCGTTCTTCTACATCGGTATAGGTGCGACATACTAATAGAAAATCCATCGCTCTATTCAGCTCAAAATTATGCAGTAAAGAGATTAGCAATAAATTAACCGAAAATTTACTCTCGGTCGTAATAAAAAAAGTACATATGGAATATTTGGGCAATTTCTAATAACTTCTTTTTCGCTCATTTATTTCAACCGAGTAATATAAGTTCTGTCTGCGTTCCATGTATTGATAATATTGACATGAATATTTACCTTTCTATCAATATCAACAATTTTTTTTGAGTAATTCTTAATATTGATGTCGAAAAAATGTGTGGAAAATTCTTTTTTTTTTTTAATGTTTTGATAGGCGAAAAGTAAACTTGATTTGTGTTTACAATTCAATTGGTTAATACAATTTAAAAATCAGAATCGAAATATTTCTCTTCATGGTTAAGAAAAAAGATTGTGGGCATAGCGCAGAGTGAAAAGACACAGCGTGGGGTGAGAAGTACTCCAAGGTGGCACAACAAACATTATTGATAAATTTTGAACAGTATGGGAACTTGTGGCAAATTTGCGAAGAAACTATTGAGCAGTTTGACATTCCGTATACAAGTAGAACGCTGAGAAATAGGCTAATCAATGAACGCTTAACTGAACGTATTTCTGTGGAAAAAAAACTTTTGCTCTCCAAAAAGAACAGGAAGGATCGCTTGCAATTTGCTCGAAACCCCTTAACATTGAGTATTGAAAAATGGAAGACTATTTTTTGTGGCGATGAGCATATAAACTCATGTCGTTTGGGTCGAATGGTAGGCAATATCTACGTCGACCAGTAGACTAACGATGCTCTTCAAAATATCAAGTTCCTACTGTAAAGCATAGAGGTGGCAATACAGTGGTACGGGAATGTTTTTGTTGGTCTGGCGCCGCGTCAATCCACAGAATTAAAGGAAAAACATATCATTTATAATATCTAGGAATTTTACAGAATAACATGTTGCCGTTTACTGAAGAAAGTATGTTATTAATTTGGAAATACCAACAAGACAACGATATAAAAGGAAGCTCGAAGGTAGCTAACGAGTGGTTTCCAAGAAATAATGTGAACTCAATCTCCTGATCTTAATCCCCATGGAGCATTTCTGAAAAACATTAGACCGCAGTATTGGGAAACAAAAAATTGTGGAAAATTATTCAAGAGGAATGGATCAGAATTCTACTTGAAACACTTCGTCAATCATTAGTGGACTCTATGCTTAGAGAGTGTCAAAGGGCACTAGATGCTAAAATGCCACAAAATACCAAGTCATTTATTTATATTATAATAAATGAAGATTACAAAATAAATTTGAGTATTCCTGCCACATTCTATGAAGTAGAAATGAAACTGTATGTTGGTCCTCCGTCTTGGTACTTGAAAAAATCGCAATATTTGCAAGCTCTCTCTTGGTTGGTATTTCGTTGTTGCTCTTAATTTTTGTAAACCTGATTGAGGTGCGTTACTTATTAAGCACTTTGTAAGTTGTTCCAACATCCATTACACTAACACTTAAGGCTGGGTCCCCTCTTATTACGCCTTACATTTTATTATAACGCGCTTACACATAATGAGCTCACAACATAATCACATATTTGAATCTGCTTTGTTTACAAAACTCGACAAAAGCTCAAAGCAATTCACTATTACTCGCTGAAATTAGATAAAACAATTTGTCCATAAAAGTAATTTTTGCCTTGCGCTGAACCGTATTACCGAGAAACCGAGTGGGGTTTCCTGGAATCGACTCACAGCCTCTGGTAAACAATTTCGTGATAATGGACTCGAGTTTTTGTCGCATTCTGTCGCATCGCAACACATACTGTGATAATGGAAGTAATGAGCGAGATATGATTTTTTTTTTAATATTGCTGCTCAATCTGGACCTTTCGCACCTTGAAAACGAGTACCTCGAGATGCCATTAACCCTTCCCTTACGGAAAGCGTTTTAGCAGGTCGTATCTCCCGAGTGCTGTTTTCAGTTGATCCCAACTGACCGAAGTTAAGGGAAGCAGCGACATGCGCACTAATACAGTTTTCGCGGTGTGTCAATGTAGCTTATCCTGAACCGCATTTACTATAGTTATGTAATGAATTAAACTGTAGCCGTGTGAAATATATTTTAACACCAGTCCGAACTTAAATTGAAATTATTTTTATCGCTTTTAATATATTCTTTTAACAAACCTGAAGAGACAAGACGATCTAAGGGAGAGGCGCACTTGTTACGTTGCCACATCAAAAAAATTAAAAATTGCAACTACGCGCCTGGCAAGAGGAGTGCGGGCGAATGCGATTCCCGCAGGGAACCGTCAAAATTTCTAAGCAATTCCCGATCCTCCTGAAAAAAAATGCAATATCACGTTATAGGCAACACAGAATATATGAAAAATAGCGTGTGCTACCGGGTGCCGCGATTAATGCCCAAAAATCGCGAGTATTAATCCTGTTCCCGCACAAAATGGTTTTAACCGCAGTGAAAGGGTTAAACATTTAAGTCGAAAGGAAAAGAAATAATACGGCGGCTATTTTTGAAGCGAACCTATATACATATTAATTTAAGTTGGATGGCCTTGAAGCTGTTGTGCCAAACGTCGGTCGTAAATATTTCTTCCCCGAGAGAAAGCTTTAAGATTAAAGAGATCTGTGAAAACCATCGGGGAAGTTCTCATAAATAATTCTCTTTACCCTCACTTCTCTGTGGTGATCCTAACACCTACCAGGTCGGACGCATCAACAAACCGGGAACTGCTCGCCAGTTTCTCAGTGTATCGCGTGGCGTGACATCACTTTTATTTATAAAAGCGCGTCGGCCGGGTCCAAAATCAACATAAAGGTAAATGCGATCGCATTAAAGGTGTTTGCCAGTTATTGCCACGTTTCGTATTAGTCCAGTCAGAGATTTATTTCATTTGATCGTTGTTTTAGAAGAATTTGATTGCCCGTAAAATACTGCACGCAAAATGAGTTTTTTTCGGGCGCGTGCACGTAGTATCCTGTAGTCGAACTCACGAATGCGACGTTTTAATTGAGGAGGTTTTTTTCTAAATAGGCTCAGCGGGTTCATGAATCCGTTGAGCAGTCAAGGAGATCTATCCCATAAAATGCAGAAAGGTTGCTGAAACGTCGCTAACAAAAGAGGGGCTTGATTATTTTTCGGTTAATTATCGGTACCATGACATAAGCATTTCTTTTTATGGGTGATGTCATAGCTAGGTGAGCGGGTCAGCAAACTTATTTACTAAATCATCCGATATAAGAACAAAAAAATGTCTTTGTTTTCAGTTATTGTATTCGAAACTAAATAATGATCCAATCGTCACAGCACGGATTAATTGTAATGATCTTATTATTATACATAGAGGACCAAAAGTTCCGCATAAATTCGTTAAACGTTGAAGAAAATATTTCCATGAAACAGATCAAATATTGTTTGTAGTTGTGAATTTTTTGACGTAACATACATGTGTACAACCATTAGATAAGTGTACTTTTCCAGCTTTCTTCTTTTGGAACTACATGTATAATATGACGTTTTTGATATCCTTGAGAAATTCCGAACATATTTTATGTAACATATCCATGTCTAAATTTTACAATTATTTAAATATTTGCGCAATATTGCAATTAGAGTGACCTGCGAGATTGCCTGAGCTCACCCCTATGGACTTTTTTGTGGGATCCTAACCTGAACTAACATAAAACATGGGGTGTACTTAAAAAGCCTAACAGTATAGAAGAATTAAAAAATAAAATCATTCAAGAAGTACGATCAATACCTCCTCAAATGATAAGAACTGTTCTTGAGAAATTTGAATTCCCCACTGTTAGGAAGTCAACGGGGCACCGTTCGAACATTAAATCTATTAGATTATAGTTTATATTGTTATTTTTTAAGTATTAATAGTTCTATTATTATTTCTATTTTTTTTTTCGAAATCTCTTCAATTTAGATATGGGCATGTTACATGAAATGTATTCAAAATTTATCAAAGCACCCGAAAACGTCATCATATACACGGGGTTCCACAAGAAAAAAATGAAAAAGTAACTTTGTATACATGTCTATTGTGTGAAAAGATTCACAACTAAAAACAATACTTGATACGTTTCAATATTTTCATAATAAATACATATTCCCTTCCATTTTCAACGAATATATGCGCGACTTTTGGTCGCCTATGTACATGTCCTAATTAACTAATCATATCAAGTTTGGATTAAGCACGTTTTTCTTCGCAGAAAACAAATCTTTATTGAATTCCCTAATGTTTCCTTTACTTCCGTGAACCGTCACTTGCAGTGCAGGCAAATCCTGTAGACGACTCCCCGCTCCTTCATTCGTCCGAATCATGATTGCATGTAGAGACTTGACAACTGAAAGATCGATTGGCTTGCCTGAGAGAGATGATTAATATTGATTGTTCAAGGATCGCTATCACAACAATTTAAAAAAACGTGATGAACGCGTGAACAAAAAATAATCTCGTGTTGCACTCATCGAGTCGGCAATTTTTTTTTTGCGTTTTGGTTTTTTTTAAAATTCGGTTTCGAATATTTCGAAAATTTCGCATTTTTTGTTTCATTTAACCGACATCCCCGCTGTAATAATTTAGGAGGTAGCGACAGTTAAACACCTTTTTCGAAAACTAGTGCAACTTCCAACGGTTATTTTTTCAAAATTTCGCTCCTCAAAAAGGGAAGATGCTAAAAAATTAAAAACGGCATTTGAAGGACATTTCAGTAGCAACTTATCAACTGTCATTATCCACGAAGTTCTATCTGTCATGGTTTCAGAGTCACATCTCTTTGTGTCGATAGAAAACTACTGCAATAATTTGGAGCATATTTTCTTCAGAAATTTGCTTTCTAAAGAGGGAACGACAAAAGTAAGCTAAAATTTCTTACATTTCTAAAAGACTGCTGCGGCCCAGTTTTTCTGTGGAAAGGTGCAGTTTTAGGTGCCCGGTATGTTCGGGAAAATTTAAATTTGAAATGCCTGGAAGCCAGAGGGGCGTCAGTCTGGACTAGCAAATCATCACGACTGAACTTTTCAATTTAGGAAATCGTTCAAATCAGAGTTTCAAGTTTTAGCGATCCTTATTTTTCTTGTTGCGACTGACCTGAAATGAAGTTTCTGGCCAAACAACATTTTCTAAGCAATGGCCGGAAACGCGACTTACGAGAATGATAAATCTATTTTCCGATCTTTCCCATATTTGTTTTTTCAAATCTCGGCCATTCAAGGAATATCGGAATTATTGGATGTCACTTGCGCGACCGAAAATGTGTTTTGCTGGGCGAGTCAGTTTCTAATTTCGTAACGTAGATAGCGATTTTAGTGCTTGGCGTAAATCATTCCCGAGCCGCTAATGGACTAATTCGTTTCTCTTATCTATTCAAATGTGTCGTTGAGTTAAATAGTTTTGGTGATAGTTTCTGATGCTGCGTAGGCAGTAAGAAAAGGTATTGCCGTTAAAAGAGTGAAATGTTAATAGAAAAATATAGTAACTCAGCATAGGCGAGTATAGGAACGATAATCAGCATATAGATATGTGCACTATATTTGCCGCAATTGAATTTCTCCTTATCAACAATTATACTCAGCAACGCCATAATTAATAACGATAATTATTATTGTCAAATAAAGCACCACTTATCTGAGGAGGCATTTTAAAATGTTTAAATAAATCCAGTAGTCAATTGTCTATTTCCTGATAATCATATCCTTTATTGCCCTTAATCATGATAATAAAAATATGAAGGATTCATGAATTCGTAATATGCCTATAGCATTAAATGTTAAGACTTTATCTTTGGGGTGTAGGATAAAGATATAAAGTCATTGTAGGGAAAAAAAGCTGATCCGTTCCCTAAGTGCACATCTTAGTTCAGATCAGTACACAGGTCATATGCGCAAAGTGCGCTGCTGAGAAGAAGTCATGCTAACATATATGATGAGACTATACCTCTCTTACATCGTGTGAAGCGCAGTGAAGAAATGAGATTTTTTATTAAATGGCGATGAGCCATTATGCGTTATCAAATTTAGGATTTTTCAAAAATTCGTCCTGATTTTCCTATCTGTCCAGTTGGCTGGTGTCAGTGTGGAAAGGTTAAACGATTCTCACAAAAGATAAAAAAAATTACCTGGTCGAATTTCCACGAGCCTGGAAAGAAACTTCGTGGCGAAGTTATTGCAGTGCACAACTAACCTAAACTGGCGCAATTTGAAAGTTAAGTCGAAGGTGTTAAAATTACACTGCCTAAAATAAGTGGAAGAGTTTAATTAAAAAAATATATTTGCCAAAAATGATTAAAATTTCCAAAAATTAAAAAAAAAACAAAACTTCAAAGTCAAAAAAGTCATGTCAAATGTCGATCGACTTAAAATATTTTTTTGCAACAATTTATAATATCGGACCAAAATTTCTGATTTTTTCTGTCCGTAATTCATCCGTAATCGGTTGTTGCAGTTCCCGGACGACCGCCCTGTACAAAACGGGCCACCACAACGCCAGGTTTCTCCCTATATGTGGTAAAAATTCAATATATCAAAAGAAGGGATCAGCATTTCCTGTTTTCGTTATTCAATTCCGCAGTCATCACAAATCTTTATTCGGCGAACACGTCGAATGGAAATCGACAGAAATTCGAGAGTATCCTCATTAAATTACATCCTCTTTTGATGGGTCGTCAATGTCATCATAAAAACAAATTGTTGTGCACAAACATCCTGCAATCTTTACTACCACTAGCATCCAATGCCTTGATCGATTACAAAGTGTGTATTAAATTTCGCAATTGCAGTGCCATCATGGGAATCAATTATTGTCGTGCCCCTGTATGGATAATAGTGACAGTGGCAGTAGCCAAATTTGACATAATATCAATGTCATGATATCAAATGTCAAAATTTTGAGGGTGTGATGCGTGGCATAGTCGTTTCAAAATTTTTGACGTGGTGGGATTAGAAATGCGGCACTCTGAGAGTGTCTGAGATCGTCGGCCGAATCTCAGACACTATTAATGATAAGAAGGACCAATTTTTCCATACGCCCTCGTTATCCGGGCGTTGTTTCTCATTTTAAGTCTGTCCCCAAATCGGCCCTTTTCGTGCAAATGCCCTTGAAAAATCGAAATTTTTACTTGTCAGTGGACTGAAAGGGGCAAACGAATCACGATAGCACCAAACGATTTCCATTTTCATATTTTAGTGCTTGGCGACCTGTGCAGAAATAAAAGTAAAAAATTAAGGGACGTAAATTTTGAATTTTTCCACCATTGTTTTTGAGTATCACCGCTGGATAAAGCGCAAAAACGAACATAAGGAAATCGGTTGGTTCTAACGTGAATGGATTTCGCACTTTACAACTCTAAATGCTACCACTTATACGTCGTGACGTATAACCTTGTTAATGGGACACCCCTTAGATATGATACATATATTTTGGGAGCAACGTGCGAAACGCTAAATCTGTTTGTCTCTGTACCCCTCTGACGCAAATCCGGAAGGAACGAGAAATAAGTCAAAATAAAAACAATGCGAAACATACACCCAGTAACCGAATATAGTTATTTCCTTTTCAGTCATCCTTTGTGCTTTTTATTTAGCTGATCTCATTCAACATCTACCCAAAGGCATGGCTGGTATACCTTTGGTACGTTTCGTATTTCTTTAATAATACATAAATCAAAACCGTTCATGACTCCACCTCGTATGCATTTAACCTTCAACTCGGTTATTATGGCAAACCGACGATAACAAATTCACGTCTCAAGCGATAATTAAAAGCTGCAATTTCCAGTCGCTTCCTGGTGATCGTCGAGTCAACAACGCGGCGAACTAAACTGACTTAAGTGCGGCTCGGGCTTAAGCCGGATAGTATGCGCGAGTGCCAAAATGCGCGTGGGCGCAGCAAGTTCAAAATTTTCGGCATTTTGAATCGTTTTTGTGTTTCATTTTCTGACTGTAAGAAACGTCTTTTCATGGGCCACAACGAACTGCTTTGCAAAGCTGCGTGTTTTTTGTTGGCAGCGTAAGTGTCTTTTCCACAGTCTAATCGTTTAAATGGGACGTATTTCGGATTTTGCGGTAATTGAGAGCTAAAATGGGGTTCAAAGTGGGCGAGTTTATGGTTTTTCCTATCTTACTGAGCCGCTTAGAACGCTACAAGGTTTCTATAGAAGGCTGTTAGAGAGTTTATTTTGCGTGTTCCCGCAAGGGCAGTTAGAGTACTATCTCGCCTCGTTCCCTCCCTGCGGCGGAAAGGGAGTTATTGAAGTACAGGAGGAAGGTCTCCTACTGTTGCTTTATTATTATTTTCTTTGTATTTAATGTGGAAAGCAGCATACTTCTCCCCCATCCTGTCTAATATCCTCCCGGAATCACTGCCATGCGCATACAGCATGCAGATATCTTATTCTGGGAGATGTTTAGCTAGTTAAAAAATGTAAACTGCAAATTTTTTACGCGCTTTGTTTCAGCCGCTTTTCTAATTTTTAATTGTTACTTTTTTAATTCTTGTAATTCCTAAAAAGTGGCACCTGTCAAGGTTTTAAATAAAAATTAAGAATTAGACCGAAACCAATTCACTTCTTACAGCTTTATAACTGGAAGTTACACATTAATACATTCGTCTGCCAAAGGAGAGGTAATTTGACACCTTGGAATTTTGACGTTAAGGACCATCGGATGTGGTCTGTCGGCAACTGTCATCAGTCGCGAAATTCTATCTTTCATTGAGTGACAGCTGTACGGAAAGCTGCTATAACAATTTAGGACATACGGGCATATTTTTTTTACGCGTTGTAAACGAGACGGTACGTGAACCGAGCCGTCAGGATTCTCAAAAATATGAGATAAAAACTCATCTACCTGCAGTGAAAGCAGCGATGTGCTTAGCGCAGCTTCACAGTGCCAAAAGCGACCAAACAGTAGAAAAAAAAAGTTTTGCAAAGCTGCCGAGGATAGCGAGCGCTATAGGCATAATGCGCTACGCCACTGACTATTGAGAACTGAAAGCTCGTTCGGACCCACAAGAATTTCGTATAATTTCATGCAGGCTCTTGTTTGGCGAACAAAGCAGTTTCTCGTTGCGAAAAATCGCAAATTCAGAGCGAATAATAATTGTTGCAACGAACGAAAGAGACAAAGCGGACAAAGAGAATGTATGAATCGATACACTACATAATATTAATTGACAGATATAGGTAGGCAACGATTATATGCTGCAAATACATTACAGCACTGTTAAAAATAGCTTTCAGATATTAACATAACATTTATTGATTTTTCGTATCTCAAATATTAATTATTTTGAACAGATGATAATGTGCATGTTTGCACGATTCACGTTATTTGTGCGAAAGGCGGAACGCTATCTTAAACACGCAAACGCTAAGTGGGGACTTAGTAAGGCCCACTTGCACGCCTTCGGCGTTTTAAACCCCCACCCGCCCCGACGCTAACCGATCAGTGGGATATCTGCCATATCTAAGGTCCGAGCTTCAGGCCGACGTTCAACTGTCCGATCTGAGAGGCGGATGAAAAAACGCTCAATTGAGCAGGGAGATCCGCTCCTTATGGATGCGGATTCTTCGAGTTTTAATTGAACATTAATAGCACACAAGTAAAACTCCCAATGTCATTATCGCGGGCTTTCGTCAGTCCCGTTATCGAGTTATCATTCGAGTCAATATCTCTGAGTTTTCATTTTGTCAAAACGAACCTTAAAATGATGTGTTCTCATATTTTCAATAACTAATAATGCACAAATTCATTCTTCACCATAATTGATTTTAGGTTGCACGGACAATTCCCGAGTAATTACCTGCTAACCTGAACAGGATGAAAGCGCCCTTAGCGAAGATGAATGTGCAAAAGTACTGCAGAATGTGGATTTATGCAAGTTGAACGAGTATTAGTTGTCGTGCTAGTGCAATAGGATTGTTACTGGAGTGTTTCGCTATTCAACCCTTCAATCCGTTCAATAACAGTTAGTGGTGCATGTTAAACCGTGTTTAAGATGGGACGTCGCAGGGAAGTCATTATAAATCGGTCTTGGCCCCTTAAAAGCCCGCCTGTATCTGGGTACGTAAATCTTTTTTTTAATCCCTTAATAGTGAATGTTAAATTTTGCTTCCTGTATCGTTTAAGTCGCGTTCTGCTATTGGTCAAAAGCTAGAGAAAATGTCAGTTTTTCTCGTCGCTGTTGTTGATTGAAATTCAATGGGATTTAGGGGTTCTGTGTACGGATTCACGCATAGAAATTAATACACCAGTGGGTGCACCTAAAAATTGAAGTTTACGGAAAAATTTATAAATTACGCCAAGAAATAAGGGAAGCGAAGCTCGTTTCGAACGCGATAATTCAAAAATAAAATTGTTGTTCAATGTTTTTTTCCGTAAAGGCAAAGTCAAATGTGGCGTTCATTTTTCTTGGACGATGATTCCTTTACGATTTTCTATGGTTTTGACGCGGGTACCGCACGCGTCGATGACGAGTCATTTTGAGTCACATTCGCATACGATGAATCTTAATTAAAAAAAAAAATAATTCTAAAAAATTCTTAGCTCAAATAAAGCATCACAATAAATTTAAGTCTGACAAATAATGTTTTTTTTTACGTTTGTTGCAGAGAGGTCTACAACGCAATATGCCTAAGGCTTGGAGACACATTGCACATACCTGAGGCCTCTGTGAAAGCGCTGTTCAACGATATGCACCTATTTCCGTCAGACAGTCAAGGTAAATATTATTATAATTTTCGATTTGTATACAGGGTGACCCCCTTACCCACGCAACATGCACAAACATTTCTTTTTCTCCCTGGAAAAATATTACACTTTGGCTTAAGGTGGTCTTATATCATTGCAACGAGTGCAGTAGTTGTTATATGTAGGGCGTCAAAGATTTTTCGCCGACTTCTGGTGATTTTTTGAAACTATCAACTCAAAATTCGTTCGATTTTAGGCAACTACTACTACGCCAATAGACAAAAAAACGAACAGATGGTCATAATCCTTGATATATTCCATTTAAAAGTCCAATTTGTTGATAATACAATAATTTTCCAATTTTGAACGGTTTAAAAAAAAGAAGTTTTAATTTTTTTATCATTTTTAACGACGTTCAGGGTCGGCCTTGGCAAATTAGTGGCCTGGACGAAATTTTCAATCCCCCTCCCAGAACATCACCCAATGGCATAGTTAGATATATTTATCAAAATTGTGCCTCTTCGATTCTACATAGCAAAAAATTATTTGCCCACAAAGGGAAAGCAGGAATTTTTCATTCACGTCAATTGTACCAGTGTGCTCGCGGCAATCGATTTGCAACCCACTGTTTCCGGAACCAATATAGGTTCTGGATTAATGTGAGGATTAATAGGAAACCGCTTGTTTCCCAAGTTTTCTAGAATTGTAATTTAACCTTCGTCTAGAAAGTTTTCCTTTAAGAACTTGTACCTCATAGTGGTGAACAGATGCCTACGTGACTGGATAAAAAGTATCCGAGGACCTGAGACTTTTGAATTTTTATGATTTAAATTACTTAAAGACTAAAGTGTTTTCTCAACCTATGAACTCTAGAGAATAATTAATAATGAAAAGACAAGTTTGTCGAACCATGCGAAAAAATCTACAAGAGATTACGCGTGCTGTGAAGTCTGCGAGTCTTACAACTGGCGGCGCAGTAGAGAAGTGACACATTTTGAACAATTTATGTGGTAGCAGTATCAAATATCGATATATATCAATTTACCTCAAGTGTTTTTATTGTTGTTTTGATTGGTTGTTGTTTATTAAAAAAATATATATATATATATAAATTGCTGCTCGAAATATCTATACACATACCATCCATACATTCATATCTCATGCCTTTTTTAAATTCAAAAATGTTACACTTTTGAGAGATATTTTTTCTGAATTTTACTAAGACACTAAAAAAAGGACTATTCATAATTTCAACCACTTTCAATTTAATTACCAAACAAGATCGCAGTACACCGTAAGAGTTGTTACATAGGAAATTTTGGGTCCTTCCCCATGTTGTATCTAATCTTTTGCTGTGTAGAATTTGGAGAGTGGCAATTGCAATAAACGTGAAATAATGCCATTAAAAATCAACCTGGTAACATTCCTCATTTGATCCCCATTTGATTCACATTGATTTCAGAAACTTGAAAAGTTTTTTGGAAGTTCTTGAATAGCTTATTGCACACATATGTCACAGTTAGGAAGCAAAAAAAAAACTGTCTTTACCATAAGGGTTTCCTTAAGAGAACCGCAGTAATTGTGGAATTTGAATTGATACCTGACGAACCTCTAATATTAAATTCATTATCAAATATATTACATTCAACGGATTTGATGTGCAAATTTGCCCGATTTTGACCTGAATTTCAATGAACAAGCGCCAAAATTTGTATGCGTTTGGCACGTTCTCGGAATTAGTTGCCATGGTGACCACAATTCACTTACGAGGGTACAGCTAGCAAAAGGTCGAAGCGCCCTACCATCCAATGTTGCCGATTTGATGTTTTAAAAATATATTTGCATTTGGCAAGCCGCCCTTTCACCAACGTTGCTGTATTACCGATTTCCAAATTTTCGATATTGCGTGATATTAACAGCTGATTTTAAATAGTCACTTTTGACTTTGACAGTGATTTGTTTATTTCTAATTTTGGATACCTTTTTGTAGTGTTTGGTTTTTAATTCTTATAGTTAATTCTTTATGTATAATAATTATTCAACTCCCTACCTCTCTTTCTCAACAAAATATACAAAAAATAAATATTAAAATTAAAGTTTCTTTTTCGATTCATGCATTAATTTAATTAAAAAAATTAAAGCGCCAACTAAAAGATGATTTTGAGGTGCGTTCCGAACTAGTTGTGAATACAATACCTGCATGGATTCTGGATAATGTGCTCTGGATAGTCACCAACTATCCACGAGTGCCATTAGATCTTCAGGTAAATTACTACAACCTGCATCTATTTACATTTAGGTTTCTTCTTATGTTTTTTATTTCTTAAAGTAAGGTTTCGAAGAATGTGTAGTGTTTTTATTCATTACCATCTAGATATGGATTTATTTTTGTTTGTCATAGTGATCTGAAATAGCAGTAAAGTGCACACAACATTCCAAACTGTTTATTATTCAGTATTGATTAAAATACTGTTAATTAACATGCCTGAGTAAGAGTCATCCAAAAACAGTAAAACAGATTAATCAATATGAAAATTAAACAGGTTCATGTCCACAAAGCTAAGAATGGCACACATTCGGTTATGTTATTTATTTTTGTGATGATCTTATGTACAGTATGCATTTATTGTTATATACATTTCTTTATAATAGTAACAAAGATGCTCCAGTGTGCAAGACAATACAGTCGAAGAAATGGCACCAATCCAAACTACCTTACCTTTGGTGAATTTTGCGTATTTGCCCGGGAGATGCAGAACCATTCAACTCCTAAATCTTATAGGAAAATGTCACAGCAGAAAGTTAACAGTAAGTGATACAGTATTATACAGCTCCATATTTGTAAATTGGAGAAAAAATTTAATATTGAAATCTTCAAAATATATGAAGTTTTCAAAAATGTACAAGTTTACAGTAATGTCATGATAAAAATTTATTTTTAGTTGCTTTTTATATCTTTCATGTGGTTAACACCAAAAATAAAAAGTCCAAGTTTGTTATGGATGTACTCCCAAGAGATGCCTGTCGAAAACTGGCGATTTATTGTTACTTTCCATTCTAGAATGTCCAAGTAACAGATGTGAAGTCTTTCTGGGCGGTTCCTGCAATCCAACCACATGGAGGGCAGACACGGCAATACCGGAGTTACAAAAGCAGGGCATCAGTTTTTATAATCCCGTATGTCTATTATTTTTTGGATTCAATTTTAAAAACTAACTTATCAATGATAATAATCCATATCAACAAAAGAAACTGGCATTTTACATAGATTTTTACCTAGCTGCTGTAATTATTATTTATACTGGAGTAAAACAATAATTAATTTCTGTGGCTCCAGTATATCTACATCAAAGTTCTTGCCAGAGCATGTGATTAACGTTTGACCGGCTCATCCATTACAGCAAGTCTCAATGTGGGCTCCCGAATTGTTGGATCAGGAACACGATGCAAAGCAGTCGGCATCCGTTTTACTTTTCGTTATCGACAGTCAAACGAGGAGTACCGTCGGCATGCTGGAAGTGGCGTATCTCGTCGCTTGCGGAAGGTGCGTGGTCGTTGTCGCTCAACCATACAAGATAGGTCAAACCATTATGGGAGAAGTAATTAGTGAGGGGTAAGCTTTAGTAGTAGAAACGAACTGATTCGCTCGTAGAATTTGCACGTTCTTTTTTTTGTTTTAGGGAATATGAGGAACTGGTGCAAGGACAAAAGTCTTTGTTGGATCTTATAAAGTCAAAAGGAGTGCAAATCCATACCAATTTGAGCTCGGCTTTGCAGTGTACGGCGGATATTTTGAGAAACGTGTCAAACGGAAGCAGTTCCGAGGAACAAGTTATCCATAAATTGAAGTAAGTCCAGTTCCGGGCAATGTGACGTGCAGTTTTATGCATAAAAATGAAAAAAATGGTATGAAACTAAATGGTCTTGCGTTAAAGCGATTGTAGTAAAATAAATTCCAAATATTTTATTAAGATATTCTGCTGCTCTTCCATGAGAGTTCATCAAAATTTCTTATATCCTTTAGATGTTACTCGTGCCAAAAGCAATAATTACTCTTTCTTTTATAGGCGCTTACGAGAAGTATATGACTGTTACAAGGGCGAGATGCGTATTTACGATGTTATCGAGGCGTACCGGCGTCTGACCAATCGCTCCCTGGAAATTTCCAAGTTATACCACTACTTCAATTTGCAACACGGTACCAACGGATTCACCGGACTGGGGACCAACGGTTCAGAAGTGACATTAAGCTTCGAGAAATTCTGCGCCGTAATGGCCGAACTGAGCTCCGAGAGCTGCGGCACATGTAATATTGAAGGTGAGTTGGACCTTTGGTAGTTCAAAGTAAGAGGCGACATAGATATTTCGATAAGAAAATAATTTTATGTGAAGTAAGAACGTTACTTTGATTTCCCCTTTACGCACTGGCGTTTTCGACTTGGCCTTTTAGCATACCCTGTAGACAGTGAGTGCTCTTCATTCGAGGAGTTGATGTAAAGTTTCTTATTTTCTCAAATTATGAGACCCCGGATACACTCTATCTTCTGATTTTTTAGGAAGGGATTACATAAGACCGTTATATTGGTCTTGTGCACTTTTGAAGACAAGATATGTGATTAGGACCGTAGTCCTTCGGCCGTTATCCGGCGTGTTAGGTACCGGATTTTGATATTTTGATAGAGGACAGCTTTGTTTTTTTCCAAATTTTAATACCTTTGTTTTTAGTAGTTTTTTTTTTAATCTATTTACGTAATGCCTGTTGGTTTTGAATGATTGCTTCACCGCACCTCACGCTTCGAGTTCACCACCATGGCATTCACGTGAAAAGCGTCTCATAAAGTGAAGAGCACGGAGAACGTCATACATATAGAGAGAAAACTGGTGGCTGACAGACAAAGTTTCCTCAGGACTTTTGCCACCGCGCATGCCAAGGGTGGAAAAGAAAATTTTGTGACCTCTGGCTGTTGAATGTAGATACAACATTATTATTTGGATTAGTTTAATTTGCCTTCTACTATTGAATAATTTAAGTTGAAAACATTTTTTTATTAAGAAGTTTATTCGCTTTACAGCGTGGGCATCGCAAACGTTCACGCGAAACCAGCAGCAACCTGAGCAGCAATGTCAGTCGCAGCAAAACTGCGCAGGCGGTCAGTTTTCTGTGACACAGTCACCACCTCAGCAGCGAACTTTGTACGATGTGTACTTGGGCGGCAGCTTATCCACCGGCACCAAATGGCGGGAATCAACGGCCATACCTTTGTTGGAAAAACGTGGACTTAAATACTACAATCCAGCGATTAGGTAAGTTAATTCGGGTTAATTCAAGTTAGCTGATGTTGCGCCAGCTTATTTATTGTTATTATTTTTTAATTTTCTCTTGTTTGCTTCCACAGAGATTCGAAGCCGAACGGGCAGCAAGCGAGCGACGTGTCCCAGTGGCAAGAAGAGATTGAACGGTGTAAAATAGCTCTCTTTGTGATTACCAACGACACGAGGTCTCTAACCAGTATGATTTTGGCCGCGCATTGCATGGGAAGCGGGAAGGAGGTGGTTCTTTGCGTAGAGCAGCTGAACGCAGAGAACTGCATCGTCGCCGGCGAAACTGTAAGTTGTCAGCGAATAATTCCTGATTATATAATAATCAATCGACTTATTATGCGGATGATTCGAAGCAGTAGTTTCTGTCACTCTTTAGTCGTAAAACTTTCGTTTTGACGAGGTCAATTTGCGAATTTCAGCTGACTAAGACGGCGATCAAAGATTACAATCGCGCGCGCGCGTACATCACAGACTCGGCGGAACGGCGGGAGGTTCCGGTTTTCGACAGCGTCGAATTGGCCATCAACTGCGTCATAGGAAAACTGGCAGCCTCACACACGACTGATACCACAAATCGCATCACGTCTGAGATAATCAGGTAGTAATTAAGGAACTTTTATTTATATTTCAACTTATTATTTAAAAAAAGAAAACGGGGTGTTGCCACGGAAACCAACAATATTTTTAGCCAAATTTGACATACACTGTTGAGGTTAGAAATCTGTATCAATGTAGTGCGTCAGTGTGTTTGACACACTACATATAAGTGTGATGTGGGGATAGACATTCAGCCTTGACATAGTCAATCATAATTATTGTTTTCTATGGCACCGCCCCAATTTTTTAATACGTCAGAATAGTACACAGTCTATCGGTAACCTTCAGTTAAGTCATGGAATTTGGGCGCTAGTGTCCCCTGTAAAGTTAAAAGTCTGACCGGACTTGTGTGTATCGGTTCGGAGTCATTCGGACAGTCGCAAGTCGATTATACACATTACTGGGAATATATTTCCTCAAATATGCGTGATTTGAGTAAATGCAGGCAGCTCCACGGTTTTCTTATGTAGATTGTTGTCAAATGCACACAATAATAATTCAACTTCAAGGGCAGCTAATTGGTGCATATTCTCTATAGTTGTTATTTATTTGAACGTCTCTAAATTGTTTTTTTTTCTTATTAATATTTTGTTAACTAGTTTATTATGTTACACTGCGCTTCCATTTGGAAGAGGGTTTCCTGCGGGTCGCGCTTTTCGTTTTAGTTTCTTTAATGTTTTATCCTTTAACTACTGAGTTTTACTGGGAGAAATCTGAGCGACAACGCGTTTTTTTTTTGGTCCGAAAGGCACGACCCGTTGCGCCACCACGAGGGGGACTTCGAAAGTTGATTAAGTCGCGATATTAAGTAGCGGTCATCAATCTCGATTGTTTATACAAATCACAAAGTATATACAAAAGCAACTACTATTATTTATATTAAAAAAGCGTTTGTTTTTTATTTTATATCTATTTGATATTAAACTGTTACATTTCATTTAAATGCACTTAAACGCTTACCTAGGATTTATGATTTAAATAGCATGCTGGGACTTCGAGACATATAATACTATATATAAGGGTGGAAAGTGGGTGTTTACTGTCAAAAATAAAATAGTATTTTTTCACATCACATGAATTATATAGGGTGTTCTGTTTAGACGAGCCCCCACTATTGCCATCTCCGTAATGGTGAGAGTTACGAAACCGATTATATTGTAAAAAGTCGCCATTTTTGAAGACTTAAGGTCAGATCCGTATTTTTAAAAATTATAAATAGTCGGTGACAACATCTCAAACGCGAAATGTAGTCTGCACATAACATTAAACTTCTGTTGTAGAGGGAAACTTTTCTTGATCAGATTGATGGGTTTTGAAATATCCTTCATAAACCTCCTTCGGAACTAAAAATGTAAGTTTCCTTTATGCGTTTCGAAGCTCCAGCTGTTTACTTAACGAAGAGGTTGCGAAAATTCCTACTGGAGCCTCGTCGCTCAATTCCCTGAAGTCCCCTCGTATACGTTAATTTTTCACTAAATATTAATGTAATATTTAGACAATATATGTACTTTGAAACTAATTTTATAAACCTGAACTAACTAAATATTACATCATAATAATAAGTGATCCCCAGGCGTTATGCCCGGGCAGCAACTCCATTACAAAGAGATCAACGTCGTCATAGTTTATGTTTATATCCGATACGTAAATGCTCTTTTAACTTATTAAAAATCGGACCTTCAATTGTTTCGTGCCTGTATAAACAGATAGTGACAGCTGCAGGTGCACTTAATGCATTACAAGGAGTATTAGAAATTTGTGATATGTCAAAAAAATCTTAGTGTAGTGTTAATGCTTGACATATAATATCTTAGGTAATAATAGTAATAAATGTCTTAAAATTTGACATTTTTTAGATTTTTAACCTCGCTCATATGCCAAGTTCGCCTGCTGTCACTGTCCGCTGTCGTTTGTACAGGGACAAAACAGTAGTTTTTCACGATTTTTCACGAGTTGAAATAGCTTTATAATTAAGGTTTTTGTTGTTTTGTAGAAAAATAGTACGTCATATTTACATAATTAATTTTTATTGTACGTTTTTTTTCTATATACATACGTGTTCGATTTAGATACGAGTTCGATGTTTACGAGTCAGACAACGTCATTTCGGGACTCGAGTATAATGAAAAATAGGGCAGCGATGAAAAATTATATAGTTCCTTTTAAATATGGTCTGTTACTTAAGTACGTTAATAATAATATCCGCTCGTTTTTAACTTTTATTTTGATGCTGTTCTTCAGTTTCATTATGGTTTTATTGGTGGTAGAAAAGATATAACAGAATACAAATTATTATTAATTTTTACGTACGAAAGTAGTAATTAAACAAGCATACAGTGCATCACAGCTGCAACACGTTTATTATTTAATAATAATAAGGTATGTAGAAACTTCAAGGTTTAGACCTGAGCCCCCCTTCTGCTGCGACAATTGGTGGTGTAGACAGCCACAACCTTAAGAATTGAACAGCTGGCTCGCTCAGGAATTCAGATAACGGGCCTTCGTCAAAAAGAAAAGTGAAATTGAAATTCAACAGTATTGTCCTTGGTTCCGTTTAATTTCTTGATTATTCTATACGCGGATAGATGGTTTCGTTCGTCCTCATTTAACCAAGTAGGTATCTCGATACATATTTTCGTTCAAAGTAGTCTACTCCTTGCAGTGAATAAAAACCTTTAAAATATTTTTTGGGGCTATTAGATCGTAGTATGTAATATACTTTTATTAATTTGTCGACAGTTATGTCATTATATACGTAGGTATTGTATTTTTTTTGGGTGGGGAAATGTCGCGTTTCTTGGTAGTTTAACAAAACTGGAGGAAAATGGTGTTAAAATCATATTTACTCGATTTCCAACGTAAATCGAGCCAAATATTGGCGGGTAGGGTTTGTTTACATTTCGTATTTTTATTATTATTATTATTTACTGTGTTGAGTTTCGTGGTAACGTTGTTTTACTTGTAGCAAAATATTTTCTGCATTATTATAAGATTAAAGGTTTGCAGCGCATTCTTACGAAAAATGACTTTAACCCATTATTGCTCAAATTTAAGCGCAGTAATCTTACACATCACATTTACAAGGGTATAAAACATTATCATCAGGAAATATGATAAATTTTCGTCTACAACAACGTAAGTAAATATCTACATTATTAGTTTAAAATGAATGCTGATGTTATATGATCAACTGCCATTGTTCGCGGGTCGAAGATGTTCTATAAAGGAAAGCATTTAATTTAGCTTGATTCGAAGAGATGTGTACCTGATGTATTATTTTTGAAGCTGGAACATGGTGAATAAACGGATGCTTGATCCAAGTTTTTATGTTTGTGAAAATTCGATTTATTATTACTTATATTAAGTTACAATAATAATTATTAACCAGTAAAAAAAAATTTGGCATGAGAGGAGCGATCAGTAACCCTAACTTAACTGAATCTCTTGTAACAATAATTAATATAATGTTTAAACTAATCTAATAGTTATTGTTTATACAAGTTTTCTAAACAAAATGTTATTTATTAACTGTAAATTTAGGTGTTTTTTGTACCCAGTTGTTTCCTCAAAACCCGGTCCACGCAAGTTTAGTAGTTGAGTCTATTTGCGCGATTATTGGTTAACCAGTTTTTCAATTATTTATTAAAAAATATTAAGATCTTTTCTTTTTAATTAGAATAAAATGTAAAAAGTGATTGGAAAATGGGTCCTAATAAGTACAATAGCTTTATATGCAATGATTATTTGCGAAAAAAGGTCGTTCTGGCAAAAAAGTAGGTGCAAATTTATTAATGTAAAAATAATATAAATGAAATGAATATTTACTTGAGAAGATTTATATTTAGGCTTATATTTTACCATGTAATTTTAGCGATTACATTGTTATATTGATGCTATTTATTTCTCCTTTTTTTAAATGTAGAATTAAAGACTATTAAAGTATAGCTGGGGTTGTCGATAATTATTTTCATCTAGATGAGTTCAGTAGTTTTTTCAAAACACCAAACCGAAAAAGACTGCACTTTTTTGTTGCTTAATAAAAAAAAAATAACGTGCACATTCGGTTTGAAGAAGTGCATCCAAATGGAGTTTTTTGTAATATAGTGGTAGCGCCACCTATAAATCAAAAGACATACTAACGGTAAAGTGCGATGCTTAAAATTTCTATTCATTCTTAAATGGCGTCACAAAAATATTACAGATACTTTTACACATTACAATTATTTTTTGTAGAGGTATATTTACAGATTTAAATATCATACTGCAGGGATTTAAGGATATCCTAGGGACAGGCAATTCGTAACCAGCCATTACACATGTTTATTAAAAAACTTTATTAGTAATAAAAAATATATTTAATAGGAATGATAAGAATTTGCAGTATATTTATTTAAGCGTTGCTTCTTTATTCGGGAGGAAAGATTTGTTAATAGCGAATATCTTTGTCAAAGGTTTATTCCTTGCCGATAGTTGATCACTACTGATGGGACACCCTTTACAGTTGCATCTTTTTTCTGCTCCCAGCATTAAAATTTCATTCATTGTGGGAAAAGATTCAACAAGACAGAATAAAATGAAATCACTTTGTATTTACACAGCACAGTAGAGCAACAATATAAAAAAATACAAACTAAAAAAAGACAACCCCCAAAAGCTCTTTGTACAAAACTACACTTTCGTTCCTGATGTAATAAATAATAAATACAGTTCGCAAAAAATCACATTCACACATATTGGGGCTTTAAGTCTAATAAAAGCTTTTCTTAAGTTGTACCTACTACTAATACTTAATAACAATATGGATGTATATAAACGAATATAAAATTTAATAAATTTAATTATTATTGTTCGGGTGGGATGATCACAGGAAACAGTTATTTCGCAGTAAAAAAAAATTTTGTCCAAGTGTTTTGCCTCTGTATATAAACAATGGTGATAGCAGCCGAATCAGACAGAATATAAGTGAGGATAGAACGCTCGTAAACATAAAATTTTGAGACCAAAAACCTCATTCACAATATGTCAATTTCGGTTATTGTTACTGCCACCGTTACTTAAAAAGTCAAATTGTTATTACTGACTTTAATGGGTCGATTTTTAATATACATTATGAGGTAACTGATGACTTAATGTCACTATAATCAGTTGCGGTTAACTATGAGCCCCCAAATATAAACTTTGAATATGATTTCGAAATTATAATAATTTTAAAAAAATGTCTTCAGAGCTGTCACAATTTTCAAGAGAGAGGCGGTAACACATTTTATCATTATTTATTCAATGTAATTAACCATATCCGAGTTTGAGTCAAACAATTTAAATTTTTATATTATCTCACAAAATCATTATTTCTATAAAAGCAATTAGTTCAAATTAAGACCCGATTAGACTATTAATGCCTTTATAGAATACAAAAGTATGAACAATACATTAAACAAAATACAGCACGACAATAAACAAAATTATCAAAGCAGCCTGCCCAGCTTCGCTATGAAAATAGATCGAGGATCAATTTTTAATCTGGAATTACAACAATTATTGTTATTATCGATGTAAATTCACTTATTTGTTACGTCTAGTTTACACTTAAATGCAACAAAATGTGAGTTCGTAATAAAGAAGTAAATATATAAAAAGTATTATTCATTTTCAATATAAAGTAAATTGTTAAAAAGTCAAACATAAAGTGTAAAGTGCCTTTGTTTTTCAATGGACTGCCTACATATTATTATGCACATGAGAAATATTGCGATTTACACAAATTGATGATATATTGCTGGACGGATCCATTGTGATAGTGAGCGTCCACAACAATCCACGTTTTCTGCTTTCTAAAAGAAAAATGCCATCCGGAAGTGACCTCTATACGTCTGCATTTTGAATATTAATTTTTCGAAGGAGTAACACATAGCAAAAACGTTCTAAGTTGCAGGACCGAAATAATTTTTAATATCTCCACATGCACGACACACGAAGGTAAAATCTATACAGTTGTCAAAGAAGTCTGAACACGCTCAAATATTTCCTTAACCTTCGATGTTGTTAAAATCCCTCCAAACACGTGTAGTTAAAAGATTTGCTCTTGTACTCAGTTGTACAATCGAGGTTTAAAGGTCATTTTTAAGTAAGCATTATCCTTAAATCTGTGTGTAAAGTTGCACGTTTCAAAGGCCAACTTCGAGATCGGATTAGGTAACTTCATCAGATCCTCATAACTGCTTTATTACTTGATTTACCGAATTCCATTATTGATCTCGTTTTTTTATGTATTTTATTTAACTGCAAGTGCTAAATATATTTGTTAAAAAAGTCAATACCTGGATGATATTGCAAATGCGCTTATCTGTTCAAAATCAACAACTTTTATAGTTTTATCATATACTCATTTCACATCTACGTTTCCTCCCTTGCTTCTTGTATGCCGCAGCGGCAATTCATTTTTACTAGTTAACTTCATTCTCTACAAAATGTGCCGGAAAGTAAATAGTCTTTTGACGTGTCATGTTAATGGGTTTTAACAATAACAAACCAAATTTAAGTAAATATTTGGTTATTTCCAGCCTTTTTTCACATCCCGCATAGCAAAAACTTTTTTATTTTCTAAAAAATAATTCCACAAAAAAGGAACTATTGCAAAAATTAATCTCGGCTTAACATTTCACATGTAGCAAACTACATAACTTACCTACGCACTTTCTCACTTCTCCACGGAATCAATTTGATAGTTGAAGCCACGGATGATCTAAAACATCCTCGGCCGAAAACCGAAGTTCGGGAACTAATTGTAACATATTCTGAATTAATTCCTTGGCCGACGAGGACACGTCTTGCCAGAACTCGTCCGGAAAATCGTATTGACCTAAGTGAGAAAATACACCTCATGAGAATTATGATTTATATCGTAAGAAATCTGAGGTTGACATAGTAGACAACTGATGAATTTATCCAAGACGTACCTCAACAAATACTTGAAGTTTTTTTTTAATGTAGAAACGCACCTGCTAATATGCAATCAAATAATTTTTCTTGATCGTTATCTATGCTTGCGAATGGTGGGTAACCGCTAAGCAGGATGTATAGTATCACTCCCGCTGCCCACACGTCAATCTATAATCAAAAACTTTAATAAAATTGATAAAAATCAATTTATTAATTTAATATTAAATTCCAACTTATTAAAAATTAATGGACATTAACGATAGGTTTGCCACTGTAACATAACCACTTACAATAACGGCGACAATTATTGACATATGATGAATTAGACGAGTAAAATTCGGCTGCGTTACCTATACAGGGGCAAACGGTTAATTGCCACGCTCCGATTTTTAATAAGTTGGAACGACACATAGGCACCTTCAGACCGTATCCGCACTCCGTTAATATTTCAGGGGCCACATACGTAGGAGTTCCACAGACCGTGTACAAAGGACTCGTCACTTCACACGCTAGTCCGAAGTCCCCCAATTTCAGGCATTTCACTTTGCCTTTGTCCATTTCCACCTTGAATCATTTACATAATAGTAATAAAAGTATCGGATTATTAGCGAACGACGCACCAACAAATTTTCGGGTTTAACATCTCTATGCACAATGTTCAGGTTATGTAAATAGGTTAGGCCTGAAACCAGGTGTTTTACCATCAGAGCGGCCTGATCCTCTGAGAATTTCTGGGCGACTGTTATCACGTCGAATAGGTCACCGCCTGAAATTCGTTCAAAATAAAGGATTCGTGGGGAGCGAACGATTTGGTCACGGCACCTGCTACATACTCGCAAACCAAGTACAAGAACTGCTTAGTGTCGTGGTCCTCAAGCAAATATATTATATTGGGATGGCTGACCGCTCTTAAGATGTTCACCTCGTTCTCTATCACTTCCTCCTAGAAGGTTTAAACACAATTATTTATCCCATTGGAAACGATGTACATCTCCTCAACATACTTTTCCTATGCACTTTGATTTATCGATAATTTTTAAGGCATATTCCGTTTCCGATATCACATGTTTGCACAGCCTCACTACAGCGAAATTACCTGCCAAATACCGCAGGTTCAATGTGATGATATACATACTACATATACTCTCATTTAGCACTTACCATCTCCAAGTATTCGGCCGACTGTGTATTTACCTTTCATCCCAGGTGGTAAAGCAACATTATTCTCTAATGTGGCGTCCCGATTTAGATCTTTTTCCGGCATTTTTGGCATCGGCCCCTTGCTGCAGAGATAGAGTGCATCAAAACGTTTATAAAGAGTGAAGGAAAATTTTTTTAATTTGATATTTCCATAATTTTCGATTTAACGTTAAATTCTTCAAATGCGAATAAGATGATTTCGTATTTAAAAACGACAATAAACTTGTCAGGCGCAATTTTTTTCTACGTACTAAGAGATGTGCAACACTTACCCACTCCGTCGGCCGGGGCTTTTTTTATATTGCTGAATTGCTTTACTTTCTTCAAAGTCTAACTCAAAATCTTCTTGCGTGTGCCTCTCGTTACCATATACAAGAAACACATCTTCGGCTTTGAAAAGTTGAGCTAATTCCGTTACTTGTTGACCTAATGAGAAAATACCCTTATAGAACATATTATTACACTCATTACTGAATCGTGGCTAAGCATACCAGATAGTATGTAAACTTTCCTAACCGCCAACTGTGACAACTCTGAGAATGCACTTAAGACCGACTCCATACTGGAGGAGTTACGTTTGTCTAGGAGAATTCGCAGGATCTAGAAGTAATTTAATTCAGTAAGAATACTGATAGTTCATAAATCTGTTATTACGCCACCTTTCTAGGTTTAATTCCGTGTTTTATTATTGTGACTATTCTGGGCCGAACACAGTCAGGTGAAACTACCTTAGGCATAGTTGTTATTGAGTTACAGTTTCTAAGAACTTTTTTCGATTTTAAAGTGTCAGTTTTCGAATAATCCACCTTTTTAAAAGGCTCTCCTTTCCCACTGACAACATACTCTTTTCCATCTTCCAGTTCCTCTATAGCCAAAACCTTGAAACCATAAAATATTAAACTACATTAACGGTTTAATGAAGAAATCCATTAACCGAAGCAAAAACCGTCCTGCTACGTTTCTCATTACTTTTTAAGCGTGTCACTGAGGCGTTAACGTACCTTTTGTTACTCTAAGAACGATTTTGATACAGTTTGACGACAAAATTGCAGTTGCCACCATAATAGCATGACTAGGCATTAGTTATAATTCGTAGAAAGCTGGTAATGTTAATTATTAATCGATGAAATATTGTGCAAAGGCAGCACTCTCCAAACGAACCGCACGGGCTTATTACCAAATATTACAGTTACTTACATAGGAATTTTGGGGGAAAAGAGAAATATTTTAAGGCCAAGTTGCTAATTTATGGCTTAAGTTCAGTTTTCCTAATTTTTAAATTTATATATAGGAATACACATATGTGCTATTCAAATCAAGATGCTGTAAGATATAAAATCGATTAATAATTTTATGTTTACTGTTTATTTTCCCGTAAGAATGATGTTCCTTGCATCTGAATCCTCCTATATCTTATACTGTATATTGTACCTGTTGAATGACATATTAACATGTAGTTACTATTCGATCTACAACCTCATGATAAAAACTCCACTTATAGCTTTAATAATGTTCATATGACACTAATAATGTAAAAAAAATATTATTTGCAGTATTTATTAATTGAATGATGAAATAGATGCAAAATATTCATTTTAATTGGGATTCTGCACGATCAGTAAAATTATGTAAAATCATTAAAAAACTCACGTGCATTCTATTAAAATAATCTAAAATCACATTTTTAGACCTAGAGATTAGCCCCACACACTAGTGACTTAAGAGTACAATGTAATCTTTCCCACTTGTGAGGTAACTAACTATTTCCATAAAATAAGTTATAGGTAACAAAAATAAACACTTACCTTCTTTCCTTCCATTGAATAAACATTTCGAACACCATTGGGCAACGTAACACATTTACCTATCAGGTTTGTTAGTTCATTTGTGAGGCTGTCAAAAGATCTATATCGTTCAGGAGTCACAGGTATAATGACTCCATTGAAAAATTTATTGCCATTATGGTAAAACCTAGAAGTGAAATCACCCCTGACTGTCTTTAAGAAACAAAATGAGAATTTAACATTTTAAGCATATTTTACAAGTTTAAAAATGATTTAAAACATTGAGTGGATCGCTGATGAAATTTTTGCACACCTAAACACCTCAAGATTTTACCTTGGGTGTGTACACCAATATATTTCAGCGATCTATCCGAAAGAAAACACCAACCTGACTCTTTTCGCTTTGGTACTCTTTGAGGTAGACGACGGCCGTATTTTCGGAGTTTTACTCCCGTTATCTAAACCGTTCTCAAAAGACTTTTCAGAACTTGATCTAAGTGAATTAAAGCTGGCAGGAGAAACACTTCGGGAAGTTATTAAATTATTTTTTGACATAGTGACTGGGAATTGATGCATTGGTGTCCTCAATTATCCTGCTAGGCCATAATATCTTCACTGGAAAGGGCCCTCTCAGCTTGAAACGGTCTTTGTGTGTCGCTTTTTCAGATCTTGGAGTTGTGGTACCGCCTAGCACAGCTGTCAGAGGAAAATGTTTGGTAGATACACACTGAAATTGGTGATACTGTTTTCTTCTGTGAAGTTTGAAGTTGCACTGGGACACGATCCGACTAAACAATTGTTGATTAAATAAGAAAAAAGGTAAATAATTATACTGTTTGTTTATTTGAATGATTTATAACAACGGCCAGTGGCAGACAAGATCAAGAAGTTAATAACCTTCTTTTTGAAGTGATGGCGAAGGTGGAAGGTGGGAGGAAGGGAATGAATTGAAACTGTCACTGTCAGAACTTTTTTTTTTATAACCTGGATCACATGTACTGTTCATACTAGCCGCCATTAAAGAGAAACGCATCGCAGCAATAATTTATTTACATTAAAAAAAATCGTACAGCTCTATGTATTTAAGTACCACAAAGTAGAAAGGCAACAGTGCAACCGAAAACATGTATATCAGCCTTCGTTGAGAAGCCTTGATCGGAATCGGATTCATGGATCAGCAGACAAAGCAAACAGTTGGGAAACAGTTTAAATAGAATTAAATAGGAGTTGACGTAATTTTCGCCCTGAATTTCAAACAGTTACAAAACTTATTATCTATGTCGAATTTACCCCATTGACGTGACTGCAACGACAACAATGCCAAATTTCCGCTTCATTTTATGCAATCATCAAGAGAATCCGAACATCAGCTGATAGAATGTCAACACCGTTTGTCTTTTCGAGAGCTCCTTTAAATACTGACGCAGTAACTGATTCACGTTTAAAATCTTAGTGTTAACTGTTGATAATTATATTTTAATTTTTGCTTCTTTTACCAAATATTCCTTACAAGTTGTGTGTGAAATGAGCCGCAAAGAGGCACTCTCTACGTTCATCCAACAAATCCATCAAAGACCAGTGGTGGTCAAGCTGAATAGCGGTATGGATTATCGAGGTAAGACTTTCAAGGTGTACCCAAAGAGTCCATCTTATATTAATAGACGATTGTGCTTATTTTAAGGTGTCTTGGCATGCTTGGACGGGTACATGAATATTGCCCTAGAACAGACTGAAGAGTATGTTAATGGGCAGCTTAAAAACAAATTTGGTGATGCTTTTATACGAGGGAACAATGTACTATACATCAGCACTCAAAAGAAAAGATATTGAAACTCCATATTACATCAGGCTTGAAATATAAGACTGGATCGTTTTGTTGAAATACCCAATTATTTTGTTGCTTTTTCATTCTAGTTTCATTTACTTGGACTCGAGTCTCGATTTTACAGATGATGTGAAATCTAATCAAGAATAATTGTGTATATGAGACAAGTTCTGTTGACACAGCTTAACGTTAATATAAGTTACTTCAAATAGGAATTAAATTTTACCTACAGTAATATTCCCTTACCTTTTTTAGCCTACAATTCATCTTCAATAAAATCAATAAAGTTTAGATTAAATTAAAATAAAAACTATTAAAAGCCCACCACCGCAGACTCTGAATATGTTAACAAAAAATTCATAAGAGTAACAAGAGCGTTAAAAAAGTTGTTTGTACATAAAATTAAAAAAAAAGACTGAATATTAAATTATGAAGAAAGCAATTACAAATTTAAAATTTATAAAAGGATTCTACAAAAAATTGTATTTTTTTGGTGGCACCCTCTAGGCGTGATTAGTCAAACTGAATATTGTGTGATTTCTGCTTCAGATAGCGTCCCATATGGTTTATAGCTGGCGCCACAACTAAAAATAACAATATGATGAACGCCTAAGTAACTACGTACGTTATAAACCATACCTTCCATTCGTGTATATTTTAGATGAATCCAATAAAGTAACACATTTGGAATGTTTTAAGCTTAACTCTTTCTCAATGCAATACATGTGTAGGTATATATAAACCAGAATGAAATTATATAAAAGGAAAATAATTTTTTTGCTTTGTGTTGATGATTAACGTTGGAACCAGGGGCTCAGCTAGAGTCTGCGACAGTTTTCCTTCGCCTGAGACTAGGGAAAACGGTTCATCTGCACCTTACTGTCAAAACTTACCGGAATTCGACTGAAAACTCCGGCTAAGCCTCCAAATTATAAGCAGCCGTCCGGTATTTTTCACTCTTCAAATTGGCGTAGAGTTGCACATTTTGGAGAATTTCTTCTAATCCGACACAAACATATCAGAATTTGAACAGGGAACATAGGTAACACCCGTCAGCAATCATCTCTAAAACAAGAACAACCGTTCCTTTTACAAATTTATTTCAATAATAAGACAATAGATGCTATAAAACAGACAGTTATTAATTCAAATGAAATCCTTTCTCTTTTGTTGCCGCGAGCAGTCGGTCTTTAAGTATCTCTTCGGTGGGATAATCCGGGAGTTTCAAATAGTGTACGCAAGTGTTAACTGAGGGGTACGAGCCCTCCCCTGCGTCCACTTTACGCACTATAGTAAGGCGTGGATATAAATTCGCTAAGCCCCCCGGCGGCAATGAGCTGCAGCCGGTGGTGAATTGCAGGAAGGCCTTGCGTTCTTCGGGTGTCATATCAACTAAAACGTTGACGAATCTCTGGAAGCCGGGACTGAAATTTGTTTAAAATTTAGAAATGTGTTTATTTTTTCGACTGATTAATAACCCGGTGAACCAAAAAATTCCTGGTGGTCAAGAGTATGTATAGAGTGGTTTTGTTCAGTTATTTTTTAACACTATGACATAACACTATGAATATTCTAATAGTTTTATTGATATTACAGGCTGGATACACAATCTTTTTGCAATGACATATTTTTTGGACGGACTACCGCTGCCTATGATCGCAGTGATATAACCCAATTTGTAATCTTCCCACATCAGCACTTTTGACCAGGAATCATTTGATATGTATATATACGTCTAAAAAAAGCACGTTCACCTGTCTTTCGTATATCCTAACTTTGGTTCGGTATAATTCAACAAATCTTCTTTGGTCCATTCCGGGTTTTGGTTGCCGCACAACATGACGGACATTTCATCGGGACTGAAAGCCGCCAACTTTTCGATTTGAAACACCTTGGAGAAGCCCTTGTGGAACGCCTGCAGTTGCCTAGCGAGGCCGTGTTCCAGACAGAAATCGTACGTTAAGTCTGCATATTCCTCCACGTTGTCAATGGTGACCTCCGTATCGGCCCCGTTCGGCACCAGATTCACGCTATCAAAACCGTATATTTCCGAACTGGGCGAGTAAGTGAACGTCAAAGCCAGATCTGACAATGAAACCGGTCCGGACGAGTGCTGCAGAGACAGATTCTGAATCTGGTGCGCTTTGGTCTCGGCCGATAAACTGTGATCCTGCATAATCTTTTGTTTCTCTCTCGCCAGCTGCTTGAGTTGCTTCAAGAAAACGGCCCTCACCGGGTCGATGTCGTATAAGTCGTCCTCGTTAAGGAGGTTACTGTACCACAGCTCAGAATCCTCGACGCAAATCTTGGGTGGGTCGAGTTCCAGTTCCTTTTCGCTTTCTTCAGAGATGTAACTGGAGGTCATTATATCTTCGTCAGGGACCTTTTTCAGGCCCACGAGACCGATCCGCTCGTTGACGGTATTTTGGACCTCGCCGTGGCACATCAGTTTTAAGAAACCTTTGCTCAACGGAAGGTCAACAAGACGATTGTCCTGCAGTACCTTCGCCAGAAACACGCCCAAGAACAGGAAGTATTTCTCGGCCTTATCACAGACTTCGGAATTTTGTGGCAAAGGGGCCGGGAATAAGCCACACTGCCGGCGAACGTAGAAACCAGGTGGTTTCATGCCTTCACCCAAATCGATGGGACCTGAATCGTTGTTCAATTCGTCATCGCAGATCCACATGCATAAATCGCGTTTTTGCAGTTCTGCCGCCACCAAGGCATAAAACTCAAGGGTCGGACCCAAGCCTGTGCCCTCCTCACCCACGAATTCCACCTGAAAAATAAGCAGGTCCTCAGCAGCTTAAAAACGATGGGTGTAAAGCAATTACATTATTGACGGTTTTTGAAACAAATGGAACAGTTCCTTTTAGTTAAAATGGTAGTTGCCTCTACGCTATACATACAGTAAATTTCAGCGAACTAGGCATATGAAGGAGTGTCTGTTTCTGCACATTTCGATTCATAGTATACAAAATTCGAATAAAATGTGATAGAAATCATTTGTGGTACTATTCGCTTGATGCGAAAGCCAGGCGGAGCTCTGCAACGTTGCCGGCTCGCTTTTAAACGGCTGGGCGTTTGATTGATGATATCGACAAACCAATGTATTAAACGAATCGAAATGCGCAGAAACAAACCCTCCTTCATATGCCTAGTTCGCTGGGATTTACTGTAAACGTTTTATAACATACATACCTCGAGTATCGACTTCTTTTCTGCGTGCACCTTCATCACTTCCATGGCCCAATCGAGTAAATCATCCCCTCGTGGCACCTTTACCCTTTCATGCTTCAATCTGCCCACTCGGAATTCGTGCGGATCGTCTCTCCTGGGGGACAAACCCGGGGCTCTTTGTCTCTCTATGCTTACGTCCCTTTGCGTTTGTAGCCACACGATGCTCCTCGAAGCTCCGAAAGCCGTGCAGTTAAAGTAAAGCTGCCTCGTTTCGAAGGGGAACAGAAACGGACAAGACTGGTTCAGTTCCTCGCACCAAGTGGGCAAACTATCGCTGGACAGCACCAGGGGGTCTTGAATTTGCTAAAATATTTAGTATATTTAATGATAGATAATTACAGTCATCACATTAAGGTTTACTCATTATACGCCACACGTCTGCCTGCATATTATGAAATGTTTTTCCACTCACCTGTAGCAATTTATTGGTGAGTTTTTTACTGGAATACAGCTCAGCACCAATGTCAGCATATTCCATGGATCGCTCCAGTGCGTCGCCGTTGGATGTGGTGATAACAAAGAGGTGACGCAAGAGATGCAAAACGTCCTCCACTGTACAACTGGACACGGAGGGAGTTCCAGGCACAGGAGTAGATGGCGAAAGTGAATTTCCCGCTATCGAACTGGCTCTAGCGTGAGCCACCTTTCTCGTGATGGGCGTCGCGCGACCTTCTTCAGAATCATTCGAGCCATTTTCCTTAATTTCTTTATATACAATCCTGTTGTCCACGCATTGAAGATTATATGTTAACAACGAACTAACCAGAAATATTGCTACTCACATATAGGTGGGCTCCCACAATCTGCGCAACTTTTCCTGCTTTGTAGGAAAATCGGTCAATTGCATCAACTCCTGTACAGCCCGGAATATCGTCCAAGACGGCTCGTTGAGCTCAATCTCGACGTCGCTTATTCCGGGCATGTTGGGACCTTTAAGAACCAGTTGGATTTTGGGCTGAGGCAGGATTTCGTGGTCCGAAACTGATGTAGTTTCCTCTTGACCTAAATCAAAAAAACACATTTTAAGATTCGCTCAGGGCAACAGTTTTGATAAACACCAACCGGGAGCGGGAATTTCGAGATCGCTGGTTTGATTGATGTTGGTGCGGCCGGGTCGCGGATCGAACGCAGGAATGAGTGCACTGAACTGTCGCTTCACCACGTACTCATCGTCCCACGACCGCCGTTTCGTGTTGTGCAACGGGTCAAAACCTTCGTCCTCCATGAAGCTCAATAAGTTCCTCGAAACCATCACCTGAAACATTTTTTCGATAGTTTTTTAATCACTTTGGAAAAGTGATCTGACCTCCTCGTATTCCGCGTCGTCCTCGTTCTCATCGTCATCATTTTCGTCTTCATTGTCACCGATTTCCTCGTCATCGTCCAATTCGGCGAGCAAAGTGGGAGCTCTACAGGACTCCAAAAAGTCTTCCAGTGATACCTGCTCGCTGTCGCTGCTCGTAGACGTTAAACTCATGGTTAATGCTTGGCTTAATCCTTGAACAGCTGATTAGACAGAAATACGAATAAAATGTACCATTTTGTTTCTTGTATAACGTTCACACCTGCAGCCGTAGATATACCGGCCTGCTGACCTCGAGGACTATTGCTCGAAGACAAACTGGGATAACTCTGTGCGGTGCTCAGAAGGCCGCTAGGAAAATTACTGGATAAGGCCAGTCGGACTAAGCTGGACACAGAGCTGGGTGCGCGGGGAAATATACAGCCCATGTTCTGATTATTCTGGGCGTTCGTGTTGGATACTTGCGCATTGTTTGAATTGGAATTACGAGAGGAATGAGACGGGGCAGTGGAGCTCGACTGACGACGTCTGGCCAAGGCCGCGAAGGTCTCTAACAAACCTGCGAAGTTTAGAACTATAATTCAGTTGGTAAGGCCGAATCCGAATTTCCTCAAAGCAAAATGCAAAAACAGATTATTGTATTATACATTGCACCACAAGCTGTTGGTGTCGTTAAATTGAAATGCTAGTTAAATGAAACTTTCCACAGGGATGGAAATCAAATCTGAATATTATAGTACGAGGCACTGTAATGTCCGATTCGCCAGTTACAAATCAGTATAGGGTAAAAGGATCTATCCGGATAGTAACAAACAAATAACTACAGAAGTATAGGAAATTGACTAACCTGCAGTAGTTGTAGTTTCAATTTGACTATTCGCCTCGGTGCTGGCTAAATTCGGCACGCTGACGCTCATCTGGTTGGTGACAACGATCGAGTTCTTGGCGTTGTTTGCATTGTTAACAGCTTCCTCATTGTCGCTGCAGCTAGACGAGTTTTTACGGTCCACGTCGTCGCTCTTTGTGGCCAGCTCTTCTTTCTTGTTTGGCGACGACACGTCCTCGTTTGCCTCGGACTTGGAGGAGACAGCGATTCGCACAGCGGTTCCGGCCAGACTGGACAAATTATTGATCGTCTGTTGATTGGACTGGCTGAAGTTTAACGCAGATTGGAGGAACTCGGTCGACAGGAAATTGTTGGTGTTGTTTCTCAACATGTCGGTTCCCTCTCTAATTCGATCCAAAGCCTCGACCGCGTCCGCGAAGCTTTGAGCTGCCGCCATGGTGCCGCTACCGAATTTTGATGCTCGATTTGACTTGGAGGACGTCTTTAGGCTGTCGCTGGTCGGTTCATCACTGTTTTGCCGCTTGACCACAGTCTCTGTTAAAGTCAGACTCTCGAGAATCGTGGCCAGATCACTGGTATTGTTAATTGCTGACAAGTCGTGTTGGGGGTCCCGCAAAGGATGTACGATGACAGATAGTTCGCTGTCCGAACTGGCAGCTTGAGATTCGGAGGTGACAGCCACTAAGGCTTCGTTTCGAGCACCGGTCAACACGCTTTCAGCTATAGCGACTGCGGCCTGTTTGGCGGCCAAATTATCTGCAGACGCAGCCTGTTCTGTGGAAGCAACAGAGGTCTTTATGTCGGTAGCCTCGGGTAAACTTGGAGTGGAACTGCTTTTTCTGCTAGTCAATACGCTTTGCTTGTCGTCCTTCTTAGTTTTGGCACCGGTCGTGACTTTTGTAGATGGTGCAGAATCTATATCGACGGTAGGTGCCAATTTGAGATCGTATTTGCCCTCCGCGCCCATGCGATACAAATTGTTAGAACCGCTATGGTCCCAGGTGACGTCGATCCAACCGCAATGTAGTTCTCCCGTCACTGTACCTGCAAACGATATTGTTAATTATTCGTGCGAATAGAAAATCGGAAAGATAGTAAAGGGCTTAATCGTTGGAACATGGAGTTTACAATTTAGTAATTACCTTCTCCGGGTGGATTTCCGTCTTGATCTCTCCATTTCCAGTCTACACCGCGCACTACTCTGGCGCCGACGGTCATATACTTAAGCAGCTGCGTCTTCACCAGTCTGCGTTGCTTACGTAGTTGCGCCTCCTGCTCCTTGTGCGCTTTGCCCATTTCGTCACAGACGCCAGTCACTCGTCCGTATATTTCGAAGCCGGAGAGGCTCAGGTAGTGGGTCTGACCAGAGGCGTTTTTGCCTGCTTGTTGTACACGTACATGACGCCATCCTGCAAAACAAGAGACTTTCACTCAAAACCCCCCATATCCAAGTTGTTTCTATTTAGTATACAACCAACTTCTTTCGAATACACGACTATAAAAATCCAATTTGATTCGATGCCGAATATTATATTAACTTACCTTGTTCATCGGCTGGTGCATCGATTGGCCAAGTTGCAGTGGAACCTGGCTCATTCAACGACACATCATGAGTATGGGTAGACAGAGTGATCCACGCCGATCCATCTTTAGACATCTGAAAGTACCAATTTCTCAAGGCGGATCTGCCATATCCCCTTGCATGTTTCAGTGTGTAGGCCGTCGGAACGATATATAATCCTAAATCGACGCTGAACCAGGCCCTTTTATCGTCATTGGTATGACAATTCAGCGCCGATGACTCGCGAGATAAAATGTCTTCGACTTTGCCGTACGGCAGATTCCTGCCATCGGAACTGTTGACTGTTACAAGGCCGTATTGGGCCGGATTCACGAATTCGCCGCTTGTCTTTCCGTTGGTGCCGATAAAGAAGATCAATCCGTTCTCGTCAAAATCGTAAGCATGTTTGAACGTCTGATATTTGGGGTCTCGTAATTTCTTCAAGTACTGGAAAGTCGACCTGTCGTAGTCATACCACTGCTTCGCCACCATCTTCAGGAGATATCTCTCCAGCTGTGAAACTGTTGCGAGGGGTTCCATTTTGAGTCCCCTCCCAGATCTGTCGATGAGAGTGCTGTCGCCTTGCGATTTTTCGAGTCTGAATCTCAGTCTGCGGGTTAGCACTTGAAGTCCGTAACCAGACCCGGGACTGTCGTACAGGTAAACCGGCAATTTCTCGATGCTTTCTAGAACAGCTATGAGTTTTTGCACCAACACAGCCATGGAATTTGCGTCTTCCGGCACTTTCGTTTTGAAACAATCCTTAAACACTTGGATTCGTTGTTTTTGGTGTTTGTTTACTTTGCTAACTCGTAAACCTAAAAATTATAAAAAATATGGTTTTTAAACGTGTGACGAATTCAGGCTTCCAATAGTGCGCGAAGGTGGCCGAATACTATTTGCTTTAATAAAAACCTTAATAACAAGTTGAATTCGGCCGTCACTGTTATTTGTACAGAAACTTGCTATCGTAAGCAGAAAGAGAACACATACCTTGATCCCAATAGCTGATAGAAAGAAGGTTCAGTAATGCCTGCACTAAACCGGAACTGTACAGCTCGTACGCGCTGACCACTCCGTCATCCTTCAAGATTTGCGTGAGATCTCCCAAAGCATTCACGAGAATTTCTTTCCATGAATTACTGCCATCTCTGTTATTCGCATAAGAACCTTGTTTCTGACAGGCGCGTTCAATCTGCGCCACTATGTTACCCAACTGTGCAACCACACCGCGCGGTTGCGCTTGTGCTGCTCTGAAGTATTGTTCGTAGAGTTGGTGGGCTAAGTACTTCACTTTCATTTTGGTGGCTTCTGTCTTCGAACGAATTCGTTTGCCTTTTTTGTTTGTCCAGCCGGCAGCAAATTCCGGGCCTAATATTGAAAAATTATTTTGAATTATTTTAATCAAAGGACTAAAACGAATGCGAGTAGTGTCTTTTTAAACTTTCGTTAAAAATACTTTTTTACTACAAAACAATAACAATTACCCAAGCTAGTTTCGGCTATAAACGAGTGTTTAGTGCCCCTATTTGACTCGAAAATAAATCCCGGAAGGTCGTCCCTCAATACAGTGGTTTGCTGCTGTCCATCGGAATTGTGAATGTGCACTTCGGCTTCCTTTTTAGAAGTAATTGACCAATTGCCCACGACGAGCCTCACAGGACCTGGTTTTGAAAGAATGGGCGTGGAGTTGTTTGTCGTTCTAACTGCAGCTCTAGCCCGTTGTAATTTTTCTAGAAATTCGCCGCGGTTTTCTGGAAAATGTTCAACGTTTTAGTAGAAAGGTCTCTCTGTGTCGAAAAGTCTTCAATCTACAGTGTTACACATAAAGTACGGATTACATGAGAAGTTTTTACACATTTTTAAGTATTAATAAAATTTGAATTTTTTTGTTAATAAAAGTTATGTTGTGTTATTTGAATGTTATTTTTCATTACTTCTTAAATAAAACCGAAAGGCATAGTAAAAATTGACCTATATCAAGTAACAAAAAAAAATGCATATGATGCGTACTTCTTGTGTAATATTTTATATTATTATGATTATTAAGTTTACCGGGGAAGTGAAAATGTTACTATTTTTATTCCATAAAAGTTGGCGTATCTGGGAAACGTGCAAAGCTAGTTCAAGTGCAAATACTATCGAATACGTCAGTGTTAACAAGTACATACACCCAATAAATGTAACCTACCTTCAGTAGTAAGGGAGTCGGATGCCCGGGACTTGCCTATATTCAAACAAAAACAAACATTGGTCGTTACACTCAAACAAATTTCAGTTATTTTAAAAACTACATATTTCAAATATGGACGGTTATTGCACATGAAAAAAAAACTGATTAATTGGAATACAACAAACAAAATGGCAGGAAACTTTTAGAGGGTGAATGCGTAGGAATTGAAAGAGAGATGTTCACATATGCAGGATTGTTTAGTTAACAAACGCTATATTAAAATTCTTTTCGTTACCGTTACGCTTATAGCAAGTATTGTAGGAATACATATATTTCTTAATGTTTTATGAATGGTTTCAACTCAAGAGGCATTTTAGGCTTGCATTTCAAAGTAAACTATTTATAATTTACTTGAAGTTTTTAATCACACGATTTTCTGATATAAAAACGATGAAAAAATTATCCATGCAATAAAAATTGCAAAAACAACGAACCGCTCACCAAAGTTTGATTTTCCCGAGTGTTTAGGGGCCCTCATCAATAACAAATTCAGGTCAATCCGACAATAATAGAAAGTTCTCGAATACACCTTCCGAAAATCTCTGTAACGGTAACGTTAAGGGCAAGGAATATTTAAGAACTTCAGGAGAATACTTGTTTGCCTGGCAGCCACAGACTCTTTCATCATAAATATATCTAAAGATGGAAAATCTGATTTCTAATTCCCAAAACTTGAAGATATGTGTTAAAGTTCATAAGATTTGTAAAACTCCGAAAAAAAAAATGTTTTTCCTCATTTTACATTTTAAGATGCACGAGAACTTTTCATTACCTCAAACTTAAAAGCACTCGTTACTCCACGCCATAGACTAAAGATCGCTTTCGAGTCGAAAACGACCTGTCCGAATCGAGAACTCACTTACCAGAAGTATCGGCGCCACCCTCTGGAGATCCGCTAGAGTACATGGTAGCCAGTTTACCGTCCAAGATGAACCGAAACCATCCGTTGGACCCGTTTGACAACTCTAGGGCTGCAGCGTCACTCCATAGATAGAGGCAGTCTCTCCCGCGGCATACCGACCAATCGCGCCAGTGGTACGCTTTTCCTGGCAGAACATCTTTGGCGTCTTCAGCCGGCTGTTGTTCTCCTGGCTCTGAAATCGCCGCGAACTTACGATCCAATCCGATTTCAACAGTTCAAACTAACCTTCTTGAGAAGGATCACCCTCTTCAGCCTCCTGTTGATCTGGGGGTGCGGCCAACGCCTGCACCTTCGTGAATATGCCAAGACGAGCGAAATGGTCCAAAAAGGTTTTCTGGTCCTTGACCATTAGGTCCTGGATGATCGTCAACACGACGGAGTGGCCTTCCTCGTCGTCCTGCAAAGTTCGATTAATCGAATTGGGAGTATTAAACTCCTGGTAACGTTGAACGACTATTAACTAATGATCTGCTCTTATTTTGTTCCTTTTATCGCAACTATGTCAGCGGTAAAGTATCCTGAAATTGCGAAAACCAAGCCTTCTTACATTGCATTTGTGGCTACCTAAATATTGCACCTATTTTATTTGATTGCATCTACATATGGTATGTGAAACGATTATGAACATTTTACAAATTGCTGCCTCCATAGAAACGTTGAAATAGAGCATGAATATTTGACAGTTTCTTTACTTTTATTGTAACTCTGCTTGACGTAAATTTTATATTAAATTAATTTACCTCATTGTCAAGTACTGTGGCTATAACTTCAACCAATTGAGTGGCGAAACTATGATTCGCTTCCACATCGGATAACTCGTGAAGCAAATTCGGCAGGATGTAATGGATCATCTTCTTTATGAGGCCCAGGCTTGCCTTCCTGACGCTGGGCAGCATGGTCGACTGAAACGTGCCGCAAAATATGGGTAAAAGTCTCATCAGGTACACGGGAGCCATTTCGGGATCTCCTTTCGGCTCTGGGATTTCTTCTGCATCAGATTCAGATTTTTGATTCTTGTCCTTGTTCTCGGATACCATCCATTCACCTTTAAACATAAAAAATAATTAACTGTGGGCCAAATTAATAATAAAATGTTAGTTTTTCCGAAAACTTCTAAAAGCTAAAAAAAAATCTAAAACTATAAGACGCTTACCTGGTGACTGTAGTATTGCGGCGACTTCCCGATGGCCCTCGTCCGCTCTCTCTCTAGCTTTATCTAACGGTGTTTTCCCGTCCTCGTCTCTCAAATCTGGATTAGCGCCGTACTTCAAAAGCACCTTAGCGATGGTTGGCCTCCCGAAACAGGCAGCATAGTGCAACGATGACGACCTCTGTCCCTTGTTTACGTCCGCTCCCTTCTCACACAAATATTCTACCATTTCTTGGGTGCCAAAGGCGCATGCCCAATTCAATAAAGTTTGACCCACGTCGTCCATGAAATTGACCTTATGGGGGGTATTCTTGACAAGATGCCTTGACGACAACGACATAAAAAAAACTCACCTCTATTCCGCCGTTCTCTATTGCTTCGATAAGGGCATCCGTGTCCTTCGAGCGGATACAGTCAATTAGTTGTCTATGGGACTTTTCCGCTGCTGAGTCCATGCGTCTGATTCTGGGCATAAGTTGGCCGGATGAACACACCCCAGATTTCCCTAAAGCTCTGCGACCCTCGAAGAGCAAAACCAATAGCAAATCGACTAGTCGCATCGAGTCTAAAGTGCAACGTTCGTCACCTTTTAACGCTTTATCAATTGCATCTAGCAGTTCTGAACGCAGAAGATCCTATAGGCACGACTTATCTAAAGATATTCCCAAGCAAGGATATATGTTGGTACTAACGTGTGTAATAATTGGGGATCCTCTGCACAAAGTGGAGAGAAGACTGATAATAGTGGAAACGGATGCGGCATTCGCCTTGCTATCCGCACTGGTGGGACCGCTGGTAGCGGATTGAGTTCTACCGGATGTGGTCTGAGTACCGCTGACAGAACCCGGACCGGCCGCACTAGAAAGTCGTGTCAAGAGCTCCTTCACTAATCCTATATTTTTTAATGGCTTATGTCAATTGAATTAGGTATATTAGAACATATTCTCACCATGCTGAGCCAGAGGTGCGGGATCAACGCCCCTTCGGGTGAATCTATCAGCAACAGAAGCAAAACAACGAAGAGCCCCGTCGGCAACGTGCGGATCTTCATGATGAAGGAGAGCGCTTAAAGCCTGAAATCACACTTTGTAAATTGCTCCAAATATATTTAAGTATATTATGTACTTTCAACTTACTAATTAAAAGTAGGGGTAATGTCATTATGGAAATCGACTATTGTAAATTTGATATGTGAGCGAGTAATCTTAGAAATCTAACACAATATATATATATATTTTTTTTTGGTATTCATATAAATGTATAGTATTCAATACATGAATACTGTGAGGACACTTTCTCAAATGCATAATTAATTATATTTCACTTATTTCATTTAATGAAGCAGTACGGGTTTTGACAAAATACTTTAGTGTTCAAAGTGAAAATACTAGGAAAAATGCGGGTTTGAAAGTACAAGGTGTTATTGACCTTGAATATAGACCGATTTGTTCAGACAGTCCTACATGCAATGTATTAACTCTCTCTATTCTCTGTACGTCAATGGAGGTGTGCAATGTTCTGATGAGAATCGGGTCATCAACGTAAAGGTTCTAATCTCAACATGTCCCCTTCAAATGTTACTGATGCAAAATGAAATATTCCTTTAACCATTGAATTTAGATGTATTGATAGATTTGCTGGAACGTGGATAACTAATAAATATTCATATCCTACGATCTGTAATAGCGGCAAATGTCGATTTTCTTTTCATGAGGAAGTAAGCTTGGCGTTAGGCCGTTACAATCACTAAGGTTAGTGTTATAACACCAAAGAACTATTTAAGGTTGTTAAGCTGGGATAAATTTTCACTTAATTTTCTTCAGTTTCAATAGAAACTATGTCCATCGTCACTGCTGGTCCGTACTTATGCAGGAGCAAAACAATAATTGATTTCCATAGTTCATGAAATAAACTAAAATGGCTCATACCTCCACGCAACCAGGCAGTTGGACATCTGCTGGTTCCATCTTCGTGCAGAGACGAGACACGACCGCCATGGCTGAATGGAGGGTATCCTTGTGGACGCATTGTCCGTTATCGCGGATGAATGGGAGGATGCAACTCAATCCACCGGCGTCAAACACGGCTCCTGCTTCTCTAGTACAAATCAATTCCAAGACTTTGACACATTGCTCTGCCAAATCCTTGCTGGTTCTACTGTCGAGTTCGACGATGACAAGGCGGTTGCAAATGGCTTTAATTGCTCCATCAATGGCCACTATTCGTCTGGTACATTCGGCAGAGACGTCTAAATAGTAAGTTATCGCTCTCGCAGTAACCTAAAATTTGGGGAAAAATACCATCTTAGTTTGCTAGATTATTAACGTTTTCGCTAAATATCCAAACATTATGAAAAATAGCGATTAGTTATGCTGTTAGCTGATGATAATTATAACGCACTTAGTATAGTATATATAATATTTATTCCTGTAGAAAAACCAGTTAAAAATATTTATCATTTGTGTAAAAATGAGCCTGGCGTTTTGTATGAACTAAATTTGATTTGATAGGCTTTCAAACTTTGGCGCTTTAAAGCTTTATGTATGAACATACACAGTAGACAAGTTAACTGACCACAAGAATAAGCAAAAGATAGAGTGATGTGGAGCAATATAATTCAATGTTGTTAATTATTTTTCTTAGATCTTGCAAGGGTGAAGATAAAATTACTTTACATATAGACCAGGTTTAAATTATAAATTGGTATTCGAAATACAGATCTTTCCTGCTCTTACCTCAAGAACATTTTCAGGTGCTTGTCCGTCTAAGAAAATCCTGCACAGGGCAGGCAAGAATGTTCTGGGTGGACAACTCTCGAAACATCTGTCAACATTATCAGACATAAGGAGCAACATGCATAGTTGCTCCAAAGCAATAAGCTGCATGTCCCGTTCATCTCCAACACCGCTATTTAGCCACTCAAGAAGGGTTTCAGGATCAGGATCTGCCATCTATGTTCAATATAAATTCACAATTTAAATTTTTTAGTAGTAAGATGTAAGATAAAAGCTAAGTCAAATGCTTAAAGTTGCACATTTACAGAAAGAGTGAATTAAGACAAAGTTATTTGTGTGCATCTTTACATATATATCTATTTTTTCTTTTTTCTTAAATGGGTTGTTTTTCCAGAACTGTGCTCAATAAAGAACATTCTTAAGGTTGTTTAAAATATATTCGTAAAAGATAACTATGAAAAGTTAGTCAAATCTTACAGCAAATTCTCTGCATGTGAGATAGTTCCTGCTTTGCTTAGAGTCCTAGTTTTTAAGAATACAGTTATGTTGTCATCCATTATCAGGAAATTCATTGACTAAATAATATTTAAAACTGCTATTGTTTCAGTGTGTATGGGTGATTGAATAAATATAGGTTACTGCCTACTTACATTGGTGTCAATTGCAAGTCTCGATCGTTTTCTGGAAGTGGTTTTATCACTCTTTGAAACGTCCTGAAATCAACAAAGTAATGACTTAGCAAAAAGAAATAATAGAGACAATCAGGAAGATAAGCAGAAACACACCATTACCACTACCAACAACTAAAATCAATATCTGGGGTTCAATGCAATTATTTGTACTTCTGTTAAATGCTGACAGCAGAGCTGGTATCAAATAAATGAGACCCAGAAAAGTAAACTTAAATGAAAATTTGACAATTATATGTCTTTAGAAACCAGGAATTTGTACTTTTAATACCTGCATAAAGGAAATGTCACTAGTTCAGACAAAAGTATGTCCTTACCTGGGAGGACAAACTCGTACATAATATCACGGTCTTACAATTTACAATCACTAGATATTAACCAAAATCCCGTTTTTGAGGGCACACGAGGTTTGGATGGAGCCGTTTTGAGAAAAGAGTGAATTATGCATATATAACACGAAGGAAAACTTGTAATAAACGCGTAAAACGTCAACTATCCATTTACCACTCCATGACTCAGGAGTGCCAATTGTTAAGAGTAAGAATAAAAATAAGAGCAAAGTTCGGATATTGTCGTAAACCAATCATGAGATCGCATCACCCACCGGATTACACTAATTCGACTTGTCAATTGTCAACAATAAACTAGAAAATATCATTTTATTCCGGTACGTTGGTGCTTCTGGGCTCCCAGTAGTAACCAGCATCATCATGGGTCTAGCTACTGGCAATTGAACGGCAACGTTGCAAATTTTACACACCGTTTTATACTTTTTTTTTTTCTGAAAACCATAAAACAAATTAAAGGATTTTCTTACCACGTAAGGATAAAAGTTACGAAAAATTTTTAGGGATTCCGGAATTTAGGACTGCTGGATGACTCGGAATATGTGAATAGAAGGCATAGAACTATATAATTAGCATAATGAGCATGAGAATGTGGTCAAACTGAAACCTTGGATTACGTTTCTTTTAAGAGTCCAGTTAATAAGATCCCGTCCCCATATTGCTTTTATAGGGCTTTCAATGGGTTGAATTTTTCCCTACTCCTGAATATCAACTTCATTGTAACTAAATCCAAACATGCTACTAGTGACTTTAGTGGCATCGTTTTTAAATTAAAAAAAATTAAATTTGATAATAAATGGAGGATAAATTTATCTTGGAATATAGTTGGTGTTTGTGCTTGGATTTTTGTGTAATACTTCTCACATAAAAGGACCTAGTAAGTTATCAAACTTTGTCAGAGAAGATAGTTAATTGTCCAGACATTATTTTACAATATTTTTTTTTGTGTTCTGTGTATTCACTAGTACTTACATTGATGTCAGTTACAATTCTTGAGCGTTTCCGGGATGTGGATTTACTGCTCCTCGAAACGTTCTGAAACCAACAAAATAATTACTCAGCAGAAACATAACAAGAGTAGTCCAGGAGACAAGGAAAGACGCACCATCATCATTACCAAGAGCTAAAATCCTTGCAGTTATTTGGGTCCCTTTTAAAGAGAGCTGATATCATATAAATACGACACAAGCAATTAAACTTGAGAGTATGTTTAACAATTACATGTCGTTGGAAACCAGGAATTTTTATTTTTAACAGCTGCATTAAGAATTGTCACCAGTTCAGGCAAAAATATGTCCTTACCTGGGGAGACAAACTTCTACATAATACAGTTGTCGTAGTTTACACTCACTAATTAAGCAAAAACCTCCTTTTTAAGGGCACACGGATTCTAGATTGAAGGGTTTTACATACAATTAGAATGATAACCCGTAATAATCGCGTAAAACTTGTAAAATTTCAACTATCAATTTGCAGCTCCATGACTTGCAAAGAGCACACACGAAGGAACAAAAAAAAATGTTCGGACATTGTCGCAACCAATCACAAGATCGGACCGTAGATCGGCCTTGATCGATTCGATATTCGACTGTCAGTTCTTCAACAATAAATAAGAAAGTACATTGCGGTATGATGTGCTACAAGCCTTTGATAACCAAGTGGCAACGCCGCAGATGATGTCATTACGCGGCATTTTATCCACATTTTTGTACTACGACGCGTTATTAGTTGCGTTGAACACAGACAAAAATAAGTTTAAGAGAGAAAAAACAAAAATAATTGTAAATTATGAGAATGAATGAAAATTAAAGTAGTGTAAAGGCCGTTTTTTTTGGGATTAACTAAACGGAGTAAAAACATTGATATTAGTGAATAGAATATTTTCTAAACGTATAATGCCACAGTAAAGGGACATTTTCTTGAAAATAAATTGCATAAACTTATGGACATATTGACAAAATATATTGTGTTTAAAACAATGGCGTAAACGGTAACAGATATAAGCTCGGTTAAATATGAAAACAATTCCGCATTCAGGGAAGTAATTTTACATTTTCAACACATTTACAAAACAATTTTTTCCGCGTTAGTTATTTCGAAAACTCCGAAAATTTCGATTCTTTCCGAGTTATGATATGAGATAGATGAAGGTTCAAACTGAATTGAAGGGGTCTAACATGGGGTAACTAAATAGGACGTAAGGGCTAAGGTCCACGCAAAAGATGGGTGTAGGAGATCCGGTTAAGACTATGAAAAGGTCGAAAACGGAGGCAAGTAGGAGAAAAATGGAAGAGCCCAATAAGTTTCTAAATTGAACGCGTGTTCACGTTTTCGAAGAAACATGGCCAATAGCGCATTTTAAAAACTTATTTAAACTGAGACTTTTAACATTCTGCATCTCGTCAAGGAAGCTTTTGAGGACCCACGTTCTTATGAATTTTCCTACACAAAATGACCCGACGAATCACATTCCCCCGGCGATTAAATGTATCTATTAATTGGATGGAAGCTCCTAAGTTAGGGGAATACCCGGTAAGATTTAAATTCCGTTTTCGTGTTGAAACATGGAGGGATTCGAAGATGTTTTGCAGCAGGCGACATAGCTTGAAAATTTTGATGAAACGAGACCATTTTTCAAAATTTTGAAAAAATTACTGAAAATTGTTTTTTTCCAATATTAAAGTGAGCATGAAATTTTCTGTCAAAGGTAGCTATGCTGAGGAATATCGGCGACGACCCAGAGTAGCGGACTTTCCTGGTGGGATTTTTTTTAGTAAATTATTAAAAATTTCGCCCTTGGCACCGAACTTGCTAGGAACGATTCTGGTAATAGATACATGTTTTCCAGAGTTTGGAGAAATTTGAAACGTTGTGATAACATTCTTATCGTGCGCAACCAAATGAGATCGCCTGGGGAAAATCGGTCAGGCAAATACGATTCATATGAAATAAAAAATCGAAACTTTTTAATGTTTGACCTCATTAAAGAACATAATCGATAGCATCGTAATATAGAGTGAAATTTGCCCATCACATCGTATTTTTCACGAGTTACTCAATGTTTAGGGAGCAAATTTAGGGGGCAAAAATGCATATGCTAGAATAAAAAATGATTGTAGTTTTTGGTCCACTAGGTACATTTAAACCAATCCATCCAAGATTCTAACACTTTTTCCATGCTTTGGCAACGCAGCCTGAGCGCGGAAACCAAGCAGGTTTCCGTTCATTTCGCGTTATACATGGTATAACTTGGTTGTAGTTGTGGTGTATACCGTTGCCATGGTACGTTACACGTATTAGTTGTACACAAATAGATAACATACGTGCTTGGAAATATTGAAAAAATCTCGTATTTATCGATGGTTCTCATTCTCGTGAGGTGAGAAATCGGCGGACCGAATGCGGGGCGCGTTTCGGTACGTTTCCGAGGGTTCCTTCTGGTTCTCGTGTCGAGTGGTCAAAGTGAGTGTTAGTGAAATTTCATTGGTTTGTTCGCAGAACCCTCAAATAAAAAAAAAACCTCATCAGTCACCAACTAGAAAAAATAGACTCGCTTCAAAAGATCATTTAGAACGGGAGCAAAAACATATAATTCCACCTCTGAGTAAGGTGCGTTAAAATGCAATAAAAATTCTTCTCTGAAAGAGATCTTGATAGTAGGATAGGAGGCATGTAGGTATTCTTCAACTTTGGTACCGTTCGATGACCGTGTTAAAATGTGAACCTGAACGTATGGTACATATTTATGGTTATTTCGAGCAAAACACGGCTTAAAATCTCTGGAAAGGATTTATATTGCGCAACGAATTCAACTTTTGCCCCAAAATAAAGAAGCATTGTTGCAAGTCAAAACGGTGCGACGTAATGTAAACGGGCAGATAAGTCGAGAAAAAATTAGATAAGAAAAAGTACTTAAAAAGAATGGATGAAGTAGCGTTCCAGGACTGGCCTGGACCGCCGGCGGACATGAACAGCGGAAGCAATCCCTGGATGCCCGCATATGGATACCAGACCCCGCCTGCCCTGCTGGAGAAGGAGGATTTTATTGGTAATCCTGGTAAGTAATCCTGATAATTGAAAATATCTGCCTTAATGCGATTGCGAAAATCGCATTATAAAAAGTTATTATAAAGTGGCTGCTCAGCGTCACCTTATTCAGCGATTGTTCTATCTATGGAGATAGATTAACAACTCTTATCAGGAATTTTATTGTGCTTGTGTGGTGAAACACTCCTTAAGGTTGTGACGATAGCTCCTCGATAATATTTTAATGCAAATTTATGGTCCGGTGAATGATCGACTTTTATCGCACTATTTGTGAAAAAATAATATTTTTTTTAGCTCAAGGAAAATGCCGAGAGCGCTTCAAATCGGTTGCATAAGAGAGCAGAGAAAGGCGACTGCACGCAGTAAAAAAATGTTTTTTTTTTTAAAGTGCACATATAATACGTATTGAATCTTGGAGGTTCGCGACAAGAAAAAATTGATTTAACAAACGAGTTGTGAAGAAAATTACTCGAAAAAGAATGTCGGCGAAGGGCGAAGTCTTGTAGAATTCGAGACCAATTGTTATGGTAAACATTCAGTAAGACAATAACACACTTGCAATAATTAATCCTTCAGTGGGTCCTAACAACACCTTCAATTCGATGAAAATCACTGGAAGCCAATTTAAAAGAAAAAAATGGTGGAGAGCCAGGCAGCATTTTCTCCTAATTATAATGAAATGAACAGTGCATGAATGATATAGTCCTACGTCTAAGTACCAATGAAATCGTACCATTTACTGAAGGTTCTGTATGCTCCCTCAAGCAGTGCCGGCCTTAGACACTCCCACTCCTAATAAAACCGGTGCTAGTTCACTAAGGGCATCTCCAGCCCTATAATCACTGGGAATCATCAAAGGAAGCTCGGAAAAAGACGTAAAAGTACTTGCGTTTTTTTAAATCTCGCCCTTTATAGCTCGCGATAGAATGTAAATACACTCTAATCATAAACCTTCAGTTAGCCTTAAATATGTCCTCTGATCTTCCCTAAGTAGCTTTGGTAAAATTCTCAGCATATATTCTCAGATAAACAAAAAAAAATTGAAGACACTAGCGAAGGTTTCGCAGGCTCTCATAAGTCTTGTGCCAATTTTTGTCGTTTAGACATGGGGGGGAAAATCGCCCATTTCTTGGACGCCATGTCAGCTCTTGATATTCTCTATTTAAGTGAGTTTACATTATCAGAATGCTCACCTTTTAGTCGAACCGTTGCAGCCCCAACGATACTTCGCTGTTAACGATATGAACCGTGACCAAACTCTAAAACAATTTATAAGTAACAAGTACCTTGAATTTTCGGGAATAAGTCTTTATCGAGCGTGGGAGCAGTACCTGCGTAAAGAGGGAGGGGGGTGACTTTCTTGGTAGGCGGCTCATTTTTGGGAGAAAGGGGGCGGTGACTAAAAACTTCGCTCAGGGCGGCGCTGCATAAGAGCCACAAAGGACCAGCGAAACCTACAGAATTTTTCTGAGTTCGAATGTTGGTAGATATCTGGGGTTATTACACCTCTGGGTAGTCATCTTAATTTTTGTAGAGCCATGAATGCTTTGTCGCTCTCTTAGTTGTCCTCTTGAGCCTGAAGGTCTGCTGCACCTTAAAACCAGCTAACCAATGGAGCGATGTAATTTTTCGATTAATTATTGTCTATTTATACCCAATTAATCCGGTTCGATATATCATTGAAATATAGTACTAAAAAGCTATTATAAGCGGCAATTCGTATTCTGAAACAATGGTGTGACTAGTGCTTGTGGTATGACAGTAGACAGCAGTGGGATACCTGAAAAAATCGCATTGTGCAATAATTGCTTCGCTGAAATATGTATATCTAATTCAAAATACCAATTAAGTGATTATACAATGAGAATGAAGGTGAATGTTAAGCTAAATCAGAAGCATGTGCAATTTACTCGAAATTGAATAACAAGCAAACCTAACAGATTCATTTAGATAAAACCTTCAGCGTAACGTGGTACATTTTGGGCCTGCGAGCAATGACCTTAAGGCCTTTGTGTACATTTCGACCACATCCAGCTATGAGCACACCAGCGAAGGTTCATTTACTGCAATAGGTGTACGAGCAAATACCGTTTACATCACCAGCGGTTGGATTCTTGTAATCCACTGATCCGAAGGTTCACCGCTCACTTGAGTGGTGAGTGTTAAAATGAGTAGAAATTTTTCTATCAAAGGTAACCATGCAGAGGAATATCCGCTCTCGGAGGGAGGGGGCGATTTTTTTCTTGGGGCAGAGAGACGGCGATTGAAAATTTTAAACGCGCCAAACTTGCCAAGGCCGGATCTGGTGGCGATCGTGGAATGCGCAATGAAGAAAGACTCATATGAGGAGTTTGCAAGCGCACATGATCATTCGAGATTCACGCTGCTATCGGTGTTTTCCCAACGCAAAGCAAAAAAGTCAAGGTCCCATCTGGTAATAAAAGGTTTACCGACAATGAGGCGAGTTAACAAGACAAGCCTCGTGACGTAAGTAAAAGTACACAGCAGTGTTTTGCAGCGGATCCTTTTAAGTTTCCTGCGAGAATTCAATGCAATTTTTGCTCGGAGGTTATATGATCAATATCGCTTATATTAACTTGATTCACGATGGAAATACACGGTACTTCGTCGAGAAGTTGTTGATTAGTCGTTGCGGAATTTTGAAAAATCAAAGTAACAGGATATCAACAACATACCCGCATGGGATACCACATCAATCACCAGCCTACCTTAAAGAGAGAGTGGTTGTATTAGGTATGCAAATTTAAAATAAAGCACTGTAAAGATATTGAGGAATAGATAACATTCGGTTCGCATGGTACTCAGCTTAGAAAGCGAGCGGCTTATGTCAGTACCGGCTTCATGGAGAGGTCGAGGGGGGTTGTTGGCGACGGCCCAGGGCGTCGGGAGGTTTTACTTAGCGATAAGGGGTGGTGATAAAAAATTTCGCCCAGGGCGCTGGACTTGCTGGGGCCGGTCCTGGCTTGGGCAAAAAGACGCATAAGCACCTAAGAGACATTGCAAATGGGTTCCTCAAAGGTTTTTGTTAACGTTACGATAGAAGATATCAAATCTGAAAGTTGTTTATCTCTCTATCGTGAATAGTAATAATGATTGAATGGCAGACAATTCGCATGTTAGATGACATATCTGCAATAAAATCGCAGTAAAAGGTGTACCTGCAGCAATAAAACCTCAATAGGTTTATAAGCGGTTTAAACGTATCTGATCTGACCTCTTTGCCCAGATCGCTTTGGTGTCTTTAAAAAATAGAATTTCTCATAGACTAAAGTCACAATTTTTCCGTTTGTGAATATATGGAGTCCGAACGAAGCATACAGACTGTCCGAGATAAGGAGGGTCACCACGGGGATTTTGGAAACGTGGCATTGTCAGTTTTTTATCCGACGTTTGGTCTTTGCGGAACCATCATTAACTTCATTTTCTTAATACGGTCCGGATGTTCTGATATCAGGTTCTAAAAGGTCTTTTTATTCTGAATTCAACAATGCATAATACTTTATGGTGTAATTATGTGTTAGTCTATTTTTCGGTTTTAATCACGAAAATTCCTATTACGGACCTGTGCAATTTTTTTTTAATTTTTAAGAATAAACAATTAGTTACATCAATGAAAATTAATGTGTCAAAAAACCAATGTTACTGCCAATTAAAATATGCTATTATCACATTTATTTGTTTCCCAACGTATATTTTTGTCGTAGTGACAATGTCTTAGTGATAATAAATAAACACCTAAATGCCACAAACTGTTAATTGTTCAGTATCTAACATCAGAAAGTCCAGTCAGTATTAAAAAAAAATTAAGTTGAGGATGGTTCCGCAAAGACGAAACGTTGGATTAAAAAATTGACCATGCCACGTTAAAGGGCACTGAAAGTTGTTGTGGAGAAGTACCATCGCTTTTGCTATAGGACCAATATTAATCCCAGAAAAAAAAATAATATGAAAAAATTCAATTTTCTCAAAGTATCTTAAAAATCAAAAAATGTGTCGGGGATGTCTAAAAGCAATTTTCTGAAGCGTTTAATTACACATCTTTTCTTTTAATTAACCAAATCCGCATCTCTTTCAGTTTCTAAGATTTCCATGATGACCCTCCTTATCTCGGACACCCTGTCGAGAAATCCATCCCCGGGATTGGAAAATTTTTCATTGCCCCCAGAAACGCAGACTGGAGAGTTCGGATAAAATTTACCTTCGTTTTGGGGAGTACTAGAAATGTTTACAGCAGAAGACGATTTCCTGAATATTTTTCCATAAAAAGCATCCTTTGAGTAAAGTCACATAGCATACAGTTTTCAAGCAAAGCGGGATTTTCAAGTACATACATGCTAGACTTTGGTCCGATTTTCCAAAACACAGTCCAGCGGTCGCTCAGAAATATCGTATTTCTATCAAAATATTCAAGATTTTTCCAAACATTTTGGTGTTTTATCCACATAATTTCAAGATATCAAGTACTACTTGCGGGGGCTATCTAGAGTGGACGAAATTTACTAATTTGGGAAATATATGAATTTCCTAAATTAGTTAAATAGTTAAAAAAAAAATTGAACAATTTGTACGCAATATTAAACGATCTAACACGAGTTGGAGACCTTGATAACATGGCCCTTTAACGGGAATCATCGATTTGCTGGGTGAACTTTATGTGGATGTGCCGCGGTGTTTCATGACTTACCTAACTACTGCGTCAAATATTACTGGAATTAACGTGCATACAGGGTGATTCAGAACTGTGCGATCAAACTTCTGGGAATAATTCAGCGCAACAATAGAAGAGATTTGAGTACAACAAATGTCCGGAAATGTCTAAGACACTACGTCCTTACGATATTGTACGACAGTTATGTTCAAAAATGTGTTTTATCAAGTTTTACTGTAATTTGTCTCTGTAAAGTAACATCACAGTTATTGTTCAAAATGTCGCCGTCGAACTGCGTCAGTTTGGACGATATCGGCCTGGCAGAGGTGGCCCTGTTCCGTGGCCCCCTAGGTCACCCGATCTAACACCTTTAGATTTTGTTTTGTGGGGACATGTAAAATTTATGAAACAGAGCAAGGCCCGATTTCACGCAAATTGGAATAAAACACATTTTTGCTCGTAACTGTCTTGAAGCGTCATAAGGCTACAGCGCCTTATGATGCTTTCCAGACATGGTTCTCATATTCAAATGGGTTCTATTATTGTCTACTGAATAATTCCAAGCAGTTTGATCCCATAGTTTAGAATCATCTTGTAGTCTGTGCTTTTATCCACCGCTTAAGCTATTTGGGAAGAGACTTATTTTATCAGCCTAAGGACGCGCCCTTGGGAAGCTATAGAACCGACCTTCAAGGATCGATCTCTTATTTGTTTCAGTGGTCTTTAATTAGTTTCTCGTGTCTTCAGGCGTTTGAATTCGTGCCTCTAATTAAGTAGGTACAACTTCCTCATCTGCAATACATGCAAGCTTGAAACAAAAAGTGTGAAATTATACGTATCCTGTTAAAATTAGTCCTTTCATATATTATTTTATGTTTTTTTGCAGCTTTGTCATTAAATTTGCATTATTAAAAGCCCACAAGGACATCCGTCCTCGATCGCTAATCGAGTGGATTTATGCACATATTGAATTTATCTTGTCTGCATTAGAAAATAACGTCTAAGTAATAATGAGCAGAGAAGTGAAAGGGGATAATTATTTATTACATTTTTCTATTCCTTCCTTGATGTCCTTATAATTACGATTGTTGCGGTAGATCGCAGTTTTATTCTGCGCATTTATTTGATTGTAAAATAATGCACCTCCAATATACAGGGTGTTCCAAAAAGGTTCTGCAAAACTTAAGGAGGTTATTGGTGAAATTTTTTGTTTTGTTTGGTTTTATTCCATTCACTTAAGTCGAATATCGAAGTATTTTGAACAAAAATGACTCTATAACCAAAAGGGCTCATTTTCGACTACGGGTTCCTACGCAAAAATCCTTCATCGCAAAAACCTCCCTAAGTTTAGCACAACCTTTTTGGAACATCCTGTACATTATGTTCTAGGGACATGCAAGTGTTCGCTCTGCTAGGGAAATATCAAATATACTTCCTAAATATTTAATTTAAATTTATTGCAGCGATCATTTTATAACATTCATTAGCTTTTTTAACTGCCAACAAAGTCCTGGTGCTTAGATATTGATAAATCGCATTTGATGTTGGTATGACACCCACAAAACCCCACCTATGGGTGACACTAATTAATGATTATTTAACAGTTATTTAAAAGGAACTTCGTTACATTACAAACATCAACAATTCGCAGAGTATCATCATAAGTTTGTTTATTAATGTGAGCAAATATTGTCGCTTCATATACACTTGAAAGGTGTCGGGAATTCTATAGCTGGTTTGCTTAGGCCTCTCCACAAGGTCTAGGTTTAGTTGTCTTCCTTATCAGTAATTGTTTTTGGCACAATAAATTCAATATATTTTTAAGGCTTTCAAGACTACGTTGTCACTTTTGCTCGCTTCTTTTTCCAGTTGCGTTAATTCACAGTAAATCTTCAAATCTCCTCACATATCCTGTTGATGATGGATTCAGTCTCTCCCCGCGGACCATAGGAATACATTTTCTTCATTACGTCATCTCCTGTACTCAGGACAGACTCGGTTTAATCCTCACTGGATTCCAGAACTGGATTATTTATAACAAATGTAAACCCACTCTTGCCAAGACAGGATTGTTCTCACTCTTGCTCAAAAGTTGAGGAGAGGGGGTGACCATCCAGGGGAAGCAAGATCTTTACCTTCGTTCGTGTCGGGCATCAAATAATCCTCAGGAGGAAAAGTAATGCTCTCTTCTCTTCTAATGTAAATAAGTAGATGGATAGAAATTCCCTTTGGCAGAAAATACTATCTTTATAGAAACTTATTTCTTGCCTCCTTTGCAATTAAAGTGCTTATTCGTCTGCCTGCTGCTTCATTCCAGGATCATCGATGCATTCTGGACGCTGGGTCCCTCTTTGCTTTCCTTGCTATTTGCCGAATATAAATATTTGCTCTGGACAATTTTCCAGCAATGCGTTTCAGCACCGTATATGGCATAACATTGGTTTTGAATAAGCTTTGGCGAAGTCGATTTTGTTGGAACAGCTTGATTGACCGCTTCGTTGGATAAAAGACAAAACAACCATACATTTTTTTTCAGAAATCTTTGAGTTGATTCTCATAAGGCGACTCCAAACAGGACGCGCTGTGCTGCGTCGTGCTGTTAAAATCTGCTCTGCGCAACGCGGCGCGTTAGATTTGCACGGTAATCTGCGCTGAAGCGCGCCAAATTGCATGATTGCGCAGAGAGTACGCGACCTTAAGGACAAAAAATATTTGTCGGTAAGACGGTACTAGAGACCGTACTACCAGCCGGTGTGGAGTTTCACTTGCCAAAAAATCTTGGAATTGCAGAGTACTTCGGGCCCGTGCTCGACACCTACGGTCACCCTTCTGGGCTGCTTTCGTTTTTGGCATCAGATAACAGTCAGACTGAATTGGCGCTTTTTACTCTGTCATCGCTCTCGGCCCTTTTGTGTTTCTCTGGGGAGGAGGATCAATGTCCCGTCCTCGATGTTTAGCTTGAATTCCCCGTCGACAGGAGGTTCTTCTGCCCTTCTCGGTTCTTCCGCCCTCCTCTGTTTTTCTGGACGCTCCTTTCTTCGCCGGATGTCTCCTTGTTGGTTGCTTGTTTACAATAACGAATCTGAAGTACTAGAAAGGCTATCTGACCTTCTTACTTCCATCAATGTAGGGATTGTCTTTTGGCATTTTGCCTTCCATTTGTCAAGTCTTTTGACTTGTTTGGTCATGTGCGGGTGGACCCCCTTTAGCAACCGTTTTCTAGCAACCGATGTCTTGGTCTCGTGTGCGGGGATGGTATTTTTCGGCCTGCAGTCTTTTGGCGTCCTGATCAGGTCATTTGGATGTTCGTCCATTGCTTGGAATGTTTTGATTCCTTGGTTTTTTATGCGCCGTTTGTTTTGGACGGGGGATGTAAATGGGTACACGCGGTCTAGACCGTTTTGAGTCGATTGACCATTTAATTTAATTGAAATAGTGTGGACACGCGCCATTTGGAATAAAGCACTGAATACATTTTTTTATTAATATTTTGCGCTAGTCAACGTCGCTTCGGGCCGCGCTGCGATGCGCAGCGCGGCGCGGCGCGTTTCATTCAGGGTCTCCTTTACAGTTTTTTCTGGTTGAACTTCCTTCTTAAACTCATACAGCTCGTGATGACGAGCTGCGCACAGTCTCTTCGTCGAACCCCTTTGTTCAAGTTCGAATTTATCTCAACCCAAGATGACAACCTTGGTGGATCTGGTCTATTCCCGATAAGTGTAAAGCCGATCCTAGAACGACATTTTTGAGCTTAAACTGAAGATTTATCTAAATGGAGAGCCATTAGCAATTTCCTCCTTTATAGACTGTCGAACGGGGGTCAAAGTCAAGGAACCGGTATTGGGGGCATACCAAAAAAGAAACAGGTAGAAAGTACCAAAAGCGATTCGGTTATGTGACGAGACAAATGATTTACTTTCAGCAACAGATGATACAACACACTTTCAGATAAGGCTTCGAATATACCTGCCATAACGAACCGAACCGATCTCTACAGCATGATTCTTTATCAACCCTGAGATGATTTTCTTATCTTCTCTTTGCTATGTGAGTTTTCTCAATGGTACGTGCGGGTATTCAACTCTAAAGCTCTTCTGCAGGGCCCCATGGTGAGATAAAATTGCTCTGTCCGTTGGTTATCTGGGTCGTTTACTTACAGGCCTGAAATAACTTACGAAATTCGCTGGTTGTGTTTTTAAATTGTAATTGCCTTATTAGGTAACTGGTACTATTAGTACCTACTATGTATCGTGAACATTTTAATAGTTCTTTTTTATGGCAAACTGGTTAGGTTGTGTGAACACTGCAAGTGAATACATGCATTGCATTTGATTGGTTGGCCTGCTGGGCAGAATTCTTACTTCTGCATCTAGAGCTGTAGAATAAAGAACCCGGAATACCTACATGGGCGCCTTCGTTCGGTATTCAAAGCGCGCCCTAGACATGGTATTTAGCGCCCAGTCCCCCTCAGTTATGTTAAAGTATCTGACAGAAAGCATAAAATCATGAAGACACACCTTTAAATCGCTCGTGCACCTTTGGTTCTCTTTCTTTACGATGATGGCTTTAACTGTTCACGGTCGCCCGTAACGACATTTTTACTTTGTAAAATGCTATAGAAGTGCAGTGTTGTCGGATCAGTGACTTATTTTTTAGCCCAACCTGCGCAGAAAGTAAAATTCGAATGTCTACTGATCACTGCAGGCCACCACTCTTGATTGCTTCACCATGCGTATGCGGCGTGCACCATGTCATCACGACGATATTTCAGGGGGCGATGGTACTCTGCAAAATAATGATAAAACCATAATAGACCCGTGGTCAAAAATGCACCATTTTCGATTGACAGGAGGGCAAAGTGTCATAATTTCTCTCACATTTTGTGCTTTTCAAATTTTTGAAATTTATTTGAAAAATCAAGACAAAATTAATAAAATTGCCGAAACTCAACCATCACATCGTAGATTATAGACCGTAGTATGTTGCCTGGACCCTCTTAATTTGCATCGATAGATAATTTTGAAAATTCTCGGTGAAAGATACGAAAATACTGCAAGAGATCAAAAAGCTGAACAACTCAATAAGGAATTTTAATTTCGTATGAGAATTCATGCAGGCTGTTCCAAAGAAAAGGTACAAAGCAAAAAATAGTCCATGACCCAAAAAAACATAACACCCTGTCTATGGCAAATATGAGGAAAATTGTGAAATTTTGCCACCATGTATATTGAAAATAATACGTTTTTGGTGATGGGTCTATTAGTATTTTTTTTATTGTTTTAATGTTGACAAATCAGACATTGTTGAAATTCATGTAGTTTATAAGTTTTTCGGACATCTTATTTTCGTTTGTAGCATTTTTATAGTCAAAATGGCTGTAAAATGCCCATTTCATGAACAGGTTACTATGCTATTAGTATCGAGGTTCTGTCAGGGTAATTGCCAGAGAAGTATAGAAAAATAGCGAAGATTTCCTAATTGCATTATATCACATCGCGAAACCTTTGTTAATGGTGAACGGAGAGCTTGGGAAACGGGTTCCCTTTATTGTGTAAATTTATAATATATCTCTTTTAATATAAATAATGCTAAAGGACGCACGTGGGCAGTTAACATACAAAATTAAAAGTGGATTTTAGGTAACATTGAAAATGAACCCCACACCAGCAACCGCCGCATAAAAATAAATAAATATTAAATGAAATAAATAATAATAAAATTTGGACTAAAAAATTATTAAAAAAAAATAAGATACAGGAAAATTTTGTAAATTTTAATAACATTAGATTTGACAACCGTCGTGTCCTAGTAACAGGACAATTGGAGAGCAGTTGGCGCATGGCCTTTAAGACACAAATCTTTTTTGCTCAAATTGACAGGTTTTTGACATGAAATCATATAGATTTTTTTTAAAATAATGAACGATTTGTTGAAAATGTACAGAAGTACAAAAAGATATAAAATCAAATTTACTATCATATTGTCAAACCTTAGTTGCTAACTAGATTAGGTATTAAAAAAATCATATAATTTTGATGATGACCCACCCCTAAACCACCCTTCATTGAACGTTCTGCTACTTAAAATTTTTCGTAAATAAAGGCGCCAATAAAATGAAAACATTTCCCAAGTTTCATTATTCTACATTAAAGTTTTCCTGAAATATATTTAGAATAACAAAAAATTTTTATTCCACTTCTGAAGTCGATATCTCAGCAACTGGGGAGATAAAAAAATATCTTAGAAAAAAATTGATATGTTTTGAGGTCACCTACACGTCCCATTTGGTCGTGAACCACCCTGTATATATGAAAGTGAAGTTCATGATATGGCAACACTTTCGTAAATACAGGTTTTAGTATTAGCGATATTCTTAATAGAAGCTATGAATCATCATGAATCACTCTTATTACGATCATCCGGAAGCGCAGTTGGAAGAAAACTGCTTGATCTTGCTTTAACGTGGTGTTAATGGAAGCCGTACGAAATAGCTATTTACATATTTATGTATCTAGTTAGAAATGCACGATTTAGTTAGGGCCGGTCCTAGTAAGTCTAGCGCACTGGCCGAAATTTTTACTCCCCGCTCCCTGCCCCCCCAAGAAAAATCGTCGGCCGGGAAGGCCGCCGCCCTGGGCCGGCGCCTAGCCCCCGATAAGGTCGGCAATGGATTTACTTACATAAAGTATTGCAGTAAATGCAGGTATTATCTCGCGCTTAGGTCTGAGTGTCCCGTAGGGCGGTGATTGTGCATAAGGCCATTAGGGGGAAAAATTGAGGGATCAATCAAAATTCGCTTATGAAATAATATTGAATTTAATCGAGAAAAATGGTGCGATCTGAAGATGTGCGTCGTGTCCCTTTCAACCAATGTGCTTCCCGTCCCCTCAAGGCAACCAAGGCGCAAACACCACCGGTACTTACTTCTCCATTTGCAACAATTGAAAGTTCATTTTTTATATGCGAAACTTCAATGGCTTTTTCATGGCTACATCGCAATGTTTAAATTTCTATACGGGCAATAATGAATCAACCTTGTTTTGTTATTTAGGTGTCTAACATCACAAAAGAGCTTGCAATTACCGATGTAAATTACATCAAACATGTCAGTTATTAAGAGGAGTATTTCGCTTTAGCTATTCTTGATGTGAGGTACCATTGTCAGACAGTTTTTGGTTCCCAGTCACACACGAGGCACAGAACGCAAATCTCCTCCATTGTGCGCTATTCCAATGCGAACCGTTGTTTACGAAGGAGGAAAGAAATCTCGTGCCTAAGAGCATGTTAATTAGACCACTTGCTTGCATAGTGTACTCAACACCGAAACGAATTTCACTTTGCACTTTAGTTGCAAATTCTTGTAAAATGAAAAGAACGCTGTCACTTTCCATTAATTTGCCAATATTTATATTAACAATTATCGTCGAGGATTGTAATGGAACACACGCAATAAGCTGAATGTAGGCTAAAGTTAAGCGTATGAATAAAGAATATTAGGCCAATAAATATACTGCTCAAAAGGCATCCGCGCAACTGTCGACAAATCCTCATATCGAAGAATCGGCCAATGCGTATTCACAGACTTGGCCACCACAATCACCCGATTTGAATTCCATTGAGCTCGTATGCGACATATTGCAAACGCCACTAAATCCGCTCTTGGCGCTCGGTCGCGGCAATTCGGGTCTTTAGAACACCCCCAGGGAGTGCGGCGGCTTTTACCATACGACGGAGATCTTCAGCATGCCAAGAGATTGCCGTGATGTTATTAATGCTCGCGGTGGTAATGCGAAATATTGAAGAAATTTTATGCGAATTTCGTGAAAAGGTTGTAGCCGAAAGTATGTCGAGTTTCCTTTGAGCAGTGTATATTAGAAACACGCTTACGGCATTTGCTAATGCAGCATAATTGAGATGTTAAAGGTCTGCCGAAGAATGGGATAAAAAAGCGTGATATACCTTGAATATCTTCGTATTGCTCGGAACATAATCTGCTATTCATTGATGGAGGCATATTTTTCCTGGGAAAATTCCCACGATTAGAACTTGTAACGTTTAATAGCAGCTGTAAACAAACTGGCTTTGTTTAATAACAGTGAGAGAGAGTCGAATGCTTGAGCAAAGCTAAAGAACGCAATCATCAACATTAATAACGAAGACGGTTTGTCTTTTATATGACTAGATCAGAGAAATCGAGCTTCTGCAGATTAAACTGACCGGGGGGTAGCGAATTATGTAAACGATGGTTCCCCTTTCAGATGCAGAGTACTTCTTGCACGGAAGCGCTGGGCAGTACATGTACTTGGAGACCATCCAAGAAGAAACGTCAGATGACCTAAGGTCAGAGAGCGACGCTGGGTCCAGGAGCTCGCCATTGGGCTGGTTCGCCACTGATTCGGAGGATGGGAGTGTTATTTGCATTGGCAGAATGGGTAAGGTGTCTAGCTTATCATAATATTTATTGTGGAAATGAAAAGAGGATAACTTACCTATCTCTCTTCCTAAACTGTTTATCGTAGTAGAGAACAAGGGGCATTGATAATTACCAAGAGGTTTCAATTTACGCATGCGCGTTCTCAAATTAAGCAATATATACAGGGCTGCTCAGCAGTAAATTCAAGTCATCACATGCCATTAAAGATAGAGATACAAACAAAACGAAAATAAATCGTTTTATTACGAATTATGCAGGGTGTTCCATTTAAAAAACATCCGTTTTTTTCAATTTGGTGACAAATTATGAGGAATTAGGAAGAATTATATTTGGTGCAAATACAGTGTTACCTTGTATATAAAGTGTCCGAAGTAAGGAGAGCCTTTGTGGGGATTTTGAAAATGATAAGAGATACAGATTTGGTTCCATGGGAGGAAAGTTGCGTAATCACAGATATAAGAAAATGGCGTATAGAAATAGCTGAAATATTTTTTGGATTTGGAGATATTTTTAAAAAATTGGAGTTTTCGATTTTATATATATATTTTTTTCTGGCGTTAATATTGAACCTATACCGAAACCGATGACACTTCTCCTGAGCAACTTTTAAAGCCATTTAACGTGGTATCGTCAGTTTTTTATCCGACGTTTCGTCTTTGCGGAACCATCATCAACTTCATTTTTTTTAATACAGTCCAGATGTTCTGATATTAGAATCTGAAAGCCCTTTTTATTCCGAATTCAACGCTGGATAACACTTCATAGTTTAATTGCGTTTTAGTCTTTTTTTTGGCCTTAATTAAGAAAAGTCCTACTAAGAACCTGTACATAGTTCTTTAATCTTTAAAAGTAAATAATTAGCTGTGTCGATATAATCAAAATAACCAGTTTATGTCAATCAGGTGTATTTTTTTGTTAATGTTTTTTTTTGGTTCTTAGATATTCTGTTAGTTTATTTCGTTTTGTTCTTTGTTTATTCTGTTAAATTGGTGCTTTATTTAGCCATTAGATTGTTAAACACCTAAATAACATAAACTGTTGATTGATATAGCTAATGTTTATTCTTCAAAACTTAGCACTGTTGTACAGGCCTGTAATAATATTATTTCGGTAATTCTTATACGAAAGCCTTGCAGAGACCTAGAAATTTGCTTAAAGCTGGATACGGACATTAGTTTCAACCTTTTATGGGGAAATCTTATATTCCAAAGAGTTGATAGGAGATTTTTTCAACACCCACCATTCGATTTGTTGATCAATGTTGAGTTAATCAAAAGATAATTTTATTACATTTGTAACAAATATAGCTATCATCTGGATATTTAAAAATGTAAGTTTTAAATTTTGCGATACTTGAAAGCACCAAATTTTTGTGAATCTTTCTTCTGGCCAGTATAAAAGAGCTGGACAAAGAGTTCCTTACAACCAGCATGGATGCTATGTTGGTGGTATGTATAGGGTGTCCCGTTAAGATGGTTATTTAAAAAATTGGAAAAAACACTGTTTTTTTTAAAGTTTAGATGTTTTCATTGTAATAACAAGTATAGACATTGAGGTTGTTGATGGAACGTAACATCCGATAAATGGTCCCTTCGTGACTGAAGGCACTCGTTGACTCTCTCGACGAACTTTTCAGTTCAGTTCCATCACAGGTCAGCAATTATTTTTGGGTTAGTGGCGTGCATCCTCCCTTTCAAAAAGAAAAAAATCCAACGGCGTTAAATCGGATGACTGTGGGGGCTACATCGCATCGCGGCGGCGCGAGGTAACTTTCCTTGCGAATTTCGTCTTCAACAATTCTATTGTTTCGTTTGTTGTGTGGCGGGTTGCGCTTCCCTGTTGAAACCACATGTCTGTGAAATCCATGGCAGCAATTCGAGTCCAGAAGAAATTGTTACGGTAATGAATGCCCTTGACGGTGACCGCATTCTCGAAGAACGATTCAACAACAGTGGCGTGCGGCAGATGCATGGGACGTCGAAGGATCACTCTTGGATTCTCAACTGGCCAAACGCGAGAATTTTGTTTGTTGACGCAGCGATCAAGTTGGAAATGTGATTCATCAGAGAAGATGATTCTCTTCGAAAAATCGTCATTTGCTTCTTGATGCTTTAACATCCATTCTCTGAGCGTTGGGCGCAGTGCACGGCCTGTCGGCTTTAAATGTTGCGTCAAACTGAATCTTATAAGCTTGCAAATGCAGATCTTTGGTGAAAATTTCCTATAAACTGCTTCGTGAAACATTAAACTACTGAAAGAGACGGCGAATCGAGGTGGAAGGATTTTGGTGAACATCCTCGCCAACTGGTGCTACGTTGTTATTAGATCGAGCTGGATGATCACGAACAGGTCTCTTCAGGGCTTGAGCTGAACCAATCGCTTCATATCTAACGTAATACGAGAAGGTTCGTTGTTACGACTAAAATATTCTAGAAGTTTTCGATCCGTTTCTGGGAAACTCTCACTATTTTGTTAGTGAGATTTTCACAATTTCTACGTGTCGGGAGCCCGTATAATTCCCCATAGCTGAACCTCAATGTTTACACGCGACTGCTGTACAAATGACACATAAAAGTGATGGTAAATTCAAAATAACAGATTTTAATTGGATACCTTATACTATGAAGCCCTTGAAAAAGCTTCCCTTTCGAGTCGTGCCGAAGAAATGACCATTCCCCTCCCAAAAGGGAGAAAGACTGATTCCTTCCTCTCCAGGAGGGGGGGGGGGATAGACTTTTTTCCTCTCCCCCAGAGAAGGAGGGAAGCGGAGGGTCGATCTTCAGATTTCTCTAATTAAGACAACTGGAACCATTAACTCCACAATGGGAACTTTCCCCCCTAGATTATTTTGGGCCTAATCACAAAAGGGCGTTAACTTCCGACACCACACTAGTAGAAATTCATACTTATTCAAAAACGTCTGTTACCCACTTCAGACGTTATATATTGTCTAAACCATACTTTCTATTTTTAACGGACAAGCTTTACAATACTGGCCAATCCGAGCATGTCTCTTAGATTAGTTTTCGTTCAAATTCACAATTAAATCCACCGTCGGTAGCTGGCAGAAGTGCAATTTTTAAATAATGTTATTGGTACCCAGTTAAATTGCTTTTATTCTAGTATTGAACAGTACGATATAATGACCATCATGTGCGTGTCCTTCATTTTGCAAGTATGTCTGTCACTGACGTTAATTTCTTCGTGTTACTAATACGATTTTTGCCGGTAGTTTCAAGAAACCTGTAAGTTTTAGATGCATGTTTTCGCCCACGTACAATCAGCTGCTATTGAACCGTAACAAAACTGCATGTTTCCTCTTGCAGATGATGCAGAATGTGAATCGGACAGGGAAATAGCGTGCCCTCCTAAGAGAAGGAAACAGGACAGCTTCCTCAGTCTTCCTGGCGTTGACGATGAAGATGAAAATTCTATAAGCAGATCCAGCAGTTTACTGCAGTTTGAAACTCTGGAAAAAGAGTGCCAGCAAGAGAGCCAATCACCCAGTGCGTTTACGCATTTTTCCTTTGAGCCTCTGGATTTGATAAAAGCCAAAAGGGAGTTTATCGATCAAGATTTCAGCTCTGTGTATAATAGAGACTTCTTCACCAACTTAGGGGATGAACTAAATAGGTAAGTGAGGACCATACATTCCAATTTCTATCGCCCTCTCGACGAAGGCTGCGCGTCTGCGTCGGGTGAGTAGGGGGGGTTGAATGAACAAAGTGGAGCACAATTTTATACGAAATGTTTATTGCCACTTTGAGGTTTAGGAAAAATTTTGAGATTGTCGGAATTAGGGAAAAGGGGCAATAATGCGAAATAGAGAAAAAGAGAAAATGGGCAATTATTTCAGCCATGAATATCTCGTAAATAATCCCCTATACAAACAAATGAAAAAGTCTTCTTGACATACATTTTTCCTCGAAGATGATGAAGTTCTAACAAAATTTTTCATCCCTCGTTTCGGAGATGCAGCAAAGACTTCAGCTTTGTAACACCAAGTTAAGTTGCGCTGCTCGCAATTGCCCAATTTCAATTACTCCACTTTCAATTATTTGCATTGAACTGGTCTAGTTTTTCAATAGCTAAAGTTACTAGAAAGTAATATAAAATTTCATATTAAGCAAGAGTTTTATGTTACTTTATCGATTCATGTCGATATGCATTGGCCTCTACACCTAATCTTGACACTCTTACCAACTAAACCACGCTGTTCGCTCTTTGTAAAGGAGACAACCGATTTCGAATTCAAATAAAACCAATTTGGTTATGCCAGATAATAATCAAACATATTTTTTAGGTCCAAGCGAAATGATAGTCGTGACTCTCTTCTCTACAATGCATCAACGCGGTACAGCAGTTCAGATTCCGGGGACTCCGATATCACTGTAGAAAATTCAAGGTAAGTCCTGTCCTTATCAATTCGTCGCAACAGCTGAAGCATTCAATGCTTAGGTCATGTGACAACCTGAAAACTTGGCGAAGCCTTGACAACTTGCTGCTCGCTGGTAGCAATGGATCTAAGAAGTTCTCGAGCGAGAATTTAAGTGAGGACAGCGGATACGGGGAACAGTTGCTCAGTTCCTTGAACAACAGTGGACAAGGGAAAGTAGTCACTTTCCAGGCAAATGTGTGGGATCATATGGTGGAATCATCGAGAAGCGAATGCGAGGGAATGGCCAAGACTCCTGGAGAGGCTGGCTTGAGGAAGAAGAATGGCGCTGTTGGGTTTGGAGCTTATGACTGTGATGTTTATCAGGTGATATTTTATATAATATTTTGAGAGCTAACGATTCCCTGCCCAAGGGCATTAAATACTAAAGTGTGTCGTCGTATTATTACTTTAAAAATAATAAAATGATAACTAATTTCTGAGAATTTAATTTAGTTTCCTTTGCACGCAAAGTCACCACTAATAATCGCTAGCCAAGACAAAATTAAGGTCGAAATTGGTCGCTTCTTCAAAAAGTCTAAATGTGTCAGATCAGGAGATCTCGCAGGTCCTTCGATCGAACCCAGTCTCCTCTTTCATTTTCAGTCGCCTTTCCATTTAAAAATTTTTCCTCTGAGCAAGATGTTCTGTAAGACACTGAAATTTAAATTAGGGACGTAATAGATTGATAATTACTATCGCTTCTATAACAGCAAATATTTCCTCTGAGAGGATTGGAAGTCACGTTCTAATCTATAAATTATTATTCTTTCAGCACTTCAACTCCAATTTCGGAGTTTCCTATCAGGATCTGTCAATCTTCGACCGTTACGACCCGTTCAACGAACCCCTGAGCAAATCCTCGCCCCTCACGGACGTCTTCCTCCGCAAAAAACACGCCCAGCAACTGTTGAACGCGAATTCCCCTGGACAAACGCATTCAACAAACGTGAATATAATTATAGATCCCGAAAATAGTTATTCCAAGTCGGTTAAATTTAGCCACGGTGGCGTCTCGCATGCGGCAAGTGTGCCCAATTTGCTCCAGAGTATCGAAAGACTGCCAGTTGACATTCAGGACTCAGTTGTAAACGTTAGCAGTGTGCCAAAAGACCTAAATTTCATCGGTAAATTCAGTGGCCCCACCGCAGCTTCGGTAGCTGAGAAAGACTGGAACCTGGCCGATTTGAGTTTAAGTGCCAAAAGTGAGAGTTTCAAGGATGGTTTAGCCCTAGAGGGGGAAGAAGAGGACCGTTTGAGTTTGTGCAGTGCCGAATCAGACGAAATGGCCACCTACAAAAGAGAGGGGTCTTATGACATAGCGATGTCGAATCGCGTCGATCTCAGCGATGACGAAGGATCTCTGACCTATAAACAGAAACTACCACAGACGCCGATAATAAACTTCGACAAAAGAGTGTTGAAGGCCATATCGGAACAATCCTTGCAGAGTCTCATAGGCAGCTCGGCGAGTCTACACGGAAGCCAGAAATACCTGGTGCAAGCCGAAACTTATCAGCAAAGATCGGCGTTCAGCACTTCTACGCCGACTAGAAGATACCAAAATAAATCGGTGGCAATGAGTACACCCGATCTTAACCGGATCGATCCGGCAATAAAGCGGAATAAGGACGTTTACTTGGATGACGAAAGGAGGAAAAGTACTCAAGAGATTTCGGCCAGCAAATACGACACGACGAGGCTGGAAGAAGAGCGCAGCAAAAACATTTTGTTGGACTGCAGCAATGACGAGAGCGAGGGGAATGTGCAGAGGAAAGGGTCGATCATCAAAAGTAGCACAAGTACCTCCGGAATGAGTGATATTGAAGACAAGACCTTGCATTCAGTGAAAAGCTTCACGGGAAGTAATGGAAGCAAAGGTAAGACTTTGGTCGATGTTCTGGTGTGAGCCTCAATGAGGTTTGAATCCTCGGTGCTTAAGTCACAGCTGAGTTTCTCTTCTTGTTTTTTTCAACATCCCTATCTGTGATTTCTTAAAGCGATCCTTCAATTGTGCAATTAAACCTAGAGCTTGGAATCAGCACAGAATGAATAATGGCCCACGAAGGGAGGACTCATGAACTTGGGCTCTCAGCAACAAGTTTTTTATTTATGCTTTTTCGTTCTATGCATCTTTCCACCTTCAAAGCATCAGTTTCCCTTAAGCTGGTTATCACCTGGTCTTGTTGAAAAGCTCGCCCTTCTTGTAAGTATTTTCCGCTGGTGGGAGCAACCGAAATGAACCTGCATGGAAGTCACTTTTCCCATGCATTTTCCGACCTGATCACTTTACCTTCGGTGAACAATGCGTTCTTGGTCTCTCTACATAAAATCTCCGTGAATCTCACCACTTCCAAATCAATCGAATTTAGAGGGGTCGCTTTCTTTCCACACTTGGGAATTGTTGGCCAAAAGATTTTAGCTCCAAACCACTACAGTCCTGATTCCCTCGGTAAGTCGGTAGAAAGAGGGTTGTTCCGATCGTGAATTACTCAATTCTCTCTGGTGGCGGAGAGAGAGGGACGGAGAGATCTGCCATAAACAGAGTGTTTGGAAAAGTTGGTATCTAAACTGAGGAGTTGAAAGTAGAGCCGAAAATAGTAAAGAAAGTTCTTATAAACGTTGATCCGACGAAGCACCGTTACTGAGATATGACCTCCTAAAGAGGACTTATTACAATAGAAAGAATGCCGTTGCAAGCACGCATTCCTTTATTCTTCCCCGTGAAGGGGAGGTGCAAGGACATCTTCCATATACAAGAGGCTTGGAAAAGTTGGGACAAAAACTAACGAAGTGAAAGTAGAGCCAAAAATAGTAAAAGAGTTCCTATTAATATTGGTCCGATGGAGTACCAGTACTGGGATGTGGCCTTCCAAAGGGGTTCTACTATTTAGGTATTTTTTCAAGTAACTTTCTTTGTTATTAAGATAATGAAAAAAATTGCAGAGACTAATCATGTCATAAGAGTTTTTAACCTTTAGTTTCGTCAAAATTGGTCATAAATAAGGGTAGTTTTTTACTTGCCCTTAATAGAAAATTTTCGGATATTTTTCATTAATTTGAATTATAACACAAGTAAAATTATTTTTCAATTAACAAGACTTTTTGGCGAAAAATGTTTTCTATTTTTTTTTATTGCTGCGTAATTTAGTTAATGGAATGATTTTCTAAAAATAATGTACAGAACAGTCATTTTTTTTTCATATATAGAACAGACATTTGTCATTGTCACAGTTTCATTCTAGAGATCGTCACTTGCTGTAATGGAAATAGTCTGGACGCTGAACGAGACCTACAGACGTACTTACAAAGTTGCTATTTAAAATAGCAAAGCAAAAGAGTAAAGAAAATAAATTTTATGTTATAAATTTGAATTATAAAATGCATACAAAACATGTAAGTAACAACCACTATAATGAAGCTGTCATAGTGAAATATGCTGACTATGTGAAAATGTCTAAAAAAGTTTACAGTTCTGAGCCAGAGATTATTTAAAAAATAATTATTTCTGACTCAACTATGCATAATTCGGAAAAAAATATTTTTTTCTCTTCAAAAAAATCTAATTAATTAAAAAATAATGTTATTTACTTGATAATTCAAATTTAAACAAAATTGAAAATTTTCTGTTAAGAGTAGTTACAAAAATAACCTTATTCACAATCGATATTGATGAAATATGGCGGTTAAGGCCCTTACCGTATAGTTATGACCTAAAATTTTCATATCGTTATCTTAATCATAAAGTTAAAAAAAATTACTCAAATGATATGACCAATATCTACAGGAACTTTTTTTACTACTTTTGGCTCTATTTTCATTTCCTTAAGTTTTGTACGAACTTTTCTAAGCACCCTGTATTTGCAAATTAGAGGTTTTCTCGTTTATGAATCATAATTAGAACTCCCCAAGAACGGCAAGGGACATGATTCTTAAACCATTTATAACAGAACCATGAGTGAAGCTGTCCTCAACAAAGAACCCATTCATCTAATACGTTACCTAATCTTATGATTTTTGCTTATACGGTGACGTATATTTGCGCACATTTAGTCTAATGCCAAAACTCTTTGCCAAATTTTTTCGCATATTAATTAAGCTTTTAGTTTTAAATTCTGACCGCAACAGACGTTACAACTGGAAACTCAATATTACATCTGCGAGGAGGTGTTACGTAGCTTAGTAAGTGTGGAGTGATGTACAAACTATAGAGGAACTGTCAGCTTTTATCTTCAATTAATGGTCGTCCTGGATTCTAAGGGTAATGATTTTTTTGATGGCATTAAGGATTAAGAGACCGACGAACATCTCACTGTTTCATTTAATCGTTTTTGTGGAAATTATCGATCTAGGAAACTAACCAGAGCTAGCCTGAAATTTGGGATCCTTTGCTTAAGAGTCTGCGCAAACGGAGGGTGGCCGGGCATTCCAAATTCTGCGTTTTGTCATGGATTGATACTGCCGGTAGTCAGACCAGGATGTGTTGTTAGTAGGAAGTCAGTCCATGACAAAGAAAGCAGAACTCGGAATGTGGTACTCGAAACGCCCGCTGCGTCTGCGCGGGCTCTACGGGCCGGATAGTGAGCACTGACAAATGAATCAAAGAGTTTCAATGAGTTTCAAAAGAACTGAAGACACTAACCAACGTATGACATCTACTTCTACATTCAACCTGGAAGTTCAGTGTTTTCGCTTCCAAGACGTTGTCACAGTTCATGTAGATGCCCATTTGTAGCCCTCCCAAGTCTCCTTTTAATCCATAAATGCTCTAAATTATTATAATAGTTTTTGATATGGCGGATCTCCCAGGCATATTTACCAAAATCACCAAAGGCAACTCAGCAATGGCCCAATGAAATCAAAGCTTTCGCTTACGTTTCTGCACACCAGAAGTTTAAACTCGAACAGAAGTTGAAGCTTTAGGGTTGAAACTTTCACTAATGGCGATCTTCTCCTTTTTCAGGAGTCCACTTCTCACCAGTGGTCGCCGAAGTGAATTGGCACGATGATGCCAGCACGTCAACAGTAACCCCAGACAGGGAATCCATATACTCCCTGAACAGTTCTTCGCCGGAACCTTGTGGTGTTTCCCCCAGACCTGTAGTGGTTAAGCCAAAACCTCAATACCCTCCAAGCAGAGCAAGGAGAAGCTTGTCTCAACCCGACATAAGCGATACTGAGTCCAGGATATACAAAAGGGAGTTTATTGACTCGTTCAATGTTTTGAGGAAAGAAGAGGACATAAGCAAAAGTCAGCCTGATGTGAGCAGGTTGAAGAGAAGGGGTGAGTTGAATCGTGTGATAGCAATATTTATTGCGGAGAGCATTTTTGATAATGTCACGTTTTCTGTTTAAAGAAGTAGGAAATTGCCGTGGTGGGTTTTTTCTAATAGCAAAGCCCCATTGGAGTTGTTGACGTGCACAGGCTTCTCCTTGTGGTATTCCTAGAAGGGAATACCCGCTAGAAATAGTTTTATGAGACACCTTGGAATGGTGGTTTTAGTTTTTTTTTTTTGCTTTTTGCCATCACTATCGATCTTCATGACACTGGTATTGCGGTGTTCATCTATACGCACTCAGAAATTGTGAATGAATAGTGAAACGCATAGTGAAATGCATAGCGAAAATGAATACATAGCGAAACTATTAAATTTTTTAAATAACTTTTACTTTATATATTGTTATTAACAGCATCCTTGGACACTTCTTTAGCCGCAAGTAAGTACCATGTAGTGTGTTCAGTTATTCTTTATAATGGTGGGTGTTGGCATTTCAAGGAACTAAAATTCACGAGAGCTATTGCCGTAATCGCAGCGTTTTGGCACAAATTCAATGGACGACGAAACGTAGGTTTCCACAAGCTCAATAAACGGATATACAAAAATATAAATATTACTAAAGAACGTCTGGAAAATGACTAGACTTAACTGTTTCTTATTTACTTAGGCATTAAATATTCAAATTATCCAGAAAATTATTACGTTCGCTTCGGGTGTCGCATCTAACTGTACGAATTTGCGCCTTTCTCGTCTTAACGATCAAATTTATTGTTGCAGGATCTCAACTTCTGAAAAAAGACCGCGATGGCTGCATCGTGAAAGCCTATACGTTGGATGGTGTCCAGTACCAGCACACCCATTTGGACCTCAAAAGTCTGAGTCAGTCATCTCTGGTTGGATCAAACACTGCTCTCAGTAAGTAATAACCGTAGGCATATACAGCGTGGCGTGAAATAGACGCAAACATTGAGATTTTTTTTTCACGAGGAAATCTTCAAAAGACAACCAGCTTGATCTTCTGGCGGCTGATTAGTGTGGGATTCACCTACCATGCCTACCCACTAAACCCTCGGGTTCCACTTCTTCTTTTTCCGGCCCGGAACTGTTCGGTTAAATTCAGTTAAATATATTCAGTTAAATTCTAATTATTATTTTTAATTTAGAAAGGCCGAGGAGAATGTTATCTCCCTTAATTTTTTCGATTTTAGCTTTTGTTACCGTTTATTTTAGTCACTTATTTTCCGAGAATTATGCCGTTTGGATGGCACGTTCCATCCTCTCCTTTTATTTAACCATTTTGAAAACAGTGTTACTTCAACGGTCCCTTTTTTTTGTCGAGCCTACAGACACTGAGATAACTGTTGCAAACGAATTTACACGTCTTACACGTTCAGATCTTCAGCAATCAGGGATTTCAGATACAGCACAACAAATTGCGTCTTCCGGCTGCGCGTCACAAACTACATTTTGACCGTTTTTAAGTTACTAAACAACGAAAGTCGCATCCAAAATTTCCACCCCTCTCTGACCACCCATTTCCTTTATTCCAGACGCCAAGCCGGGCGGTATAGGTGGTGCCAACCAAAATGTGTCGGCCAGCAAAAATAGCCTCACGTCCAAGTTCCCCTTCTACGGGCCATCGTCCCATGGCGGTACCGAGGAAGATCGTCCAGTCGTAAAGCAGTCGAACATTGGCAAGCAGTCGAGTACCGGCGCAATGGCCGATCGGGCTAATGCGACCAGCGACGACGAACCGCGTTCGAAACGGAAGAACAAATCGGGTTTGGGCGGTTTCCTCCATCGCTTGGCGAGTTTCCGGTTAGGGGTGAAGAAAGGACAAGAGCAAAAGGGTAAATTGAAGAGGAAGACTCAGGGAAATGGGACCGCAGCCTCAGGTAATTGGATTTTGATTTTCTAGTTTGCGAATGAAAGTGCCGCGCAATTACTGTGTTTACGCCAATTTCTGCACTGCAATTTCGTGCAGTAAATTGCGGTTTTGTGATTTTGAAGTGCGAGTGATGCTATTTCTCGAATGGAGACTAGAACATTTTTAAAAATTGTTTTAAGCTCAAAAAATTTCCCACCAACTTTTCTGGTACCGTTTCTGGTTCTGGTACCCCATCATGCTAATTTAGGGGATTTGAAGGTTAGAAGATCGTAACGGTGGGCGGAAGGGAGCATTTAATAAACACTATAGATAGTGATTCAACGTAATTGCTCCTTCAGATTCGGTTAAATGTAGTTGTAGATTTAGATGAGCGGGACGTTTTTACGTCCCTATAAGGTGACGAGCAGTGCCTGATCTTTTGAGTCCCGCATTGTTACTCATTGAGAAAATTTAATAATCATGTTATAATTTGATAATTACCCGAATTGCAGGTCAACCAAGCTTCATTGTCATCATCCCGGTAATGTCGATCCTTGTCTTTATCCATCATGAAGGTTAGCTGCTGCACATGTAATTTTCCTTGTTGGTCGGCATTAACGTTCATTTTTTTATCTGTGCCTTAGCTGCATAAACCAAAAAGTCAGCTCAGTACCATCATGAGTAGATTGTTAGTGTTGGGGAAACATTTACAGCGTTGGTATGCCGATCACGCACAAGGCCACTCAGCATGAGACCATCCTCATTTACATAAATTTACATTGGTTTTTCTGGATGTTCTCGGTGGTTGGATAATCGAACTGGAGTTCTCGAATTACAATCGAGTTAAGAAATAGGAAACGAGAAACATTTTTTAATAGATCAATACTAATAGTAAACTATCATCAAATCAGCAGACTAAGAATTCTTTTTTCATCTCATGGAGTTTTGTCTCATCTAGGGCTGTTTATAGAATCTGATAAAGGCTTACGGCCAACTAACTCCGAATTAACCCGATATAGATGTGCCTTGGCCCTCAAACAATGAAACTGTTCATTTGGCCTGCTCGTTCAGCAGATTTTATTCGCGTGAAAATTTTGTGAGCTATTTTAGTACGGAAACTTTTATGAAATTAGGGAATAAATTCGGTACCCACATAAAATCGCGTTCAGATAGTAAATGGTCCAGAAAAAAATTATTGAATGCCTATAATAAAGTCTTATAAACAAACGTTTTAGATGCTATAACGCCTCTCAAATGAAATTATTTTATTATTATGATCTTTTAAAGAAACTTTTATTGTTAGCGTTACTGCGACTCTCAGTGATGTTTCGGAGATTTGGTTTCCACCTTCCTCAGGGCGTGGTCAGTCTATACTGGTTCCCAGACAATGTTTTACAGCTTTGTTGGTTTTTAATATTGCCTCTGAATTTCAGAATTAGGGTCTTGAAAGCTTAGAAATTCAGTTTGTAACGTCTTATTTGAGGTCACATTCGAAGTCGTGGACATAGGTATTCGATGTTTCTCTGATTGCAAGAACTAACCTGATCTTTAAAACGGTAATCACTTGGTTTATGTAGACGTAGAGAGTTCATCCAGATGATGAACTAAACGTATTTTCGACGGGAATTGCTCCACGAAGTATAGATGCTGTCTATATACCATCTGACTAGAACTGAAGTCCTGGGGCCGTAGAAATTTATATTGTTAGGAATAAAGTTGCACAGGCCACATCATCTAATTCATCATTCATTTATTCTCTTATTGCGTTGGTAGCTTCCATATCTACCAAGCGCAGATAATCACTGTATCTTTACGGAGTTAAATGAATTCTCTTTATCACCCACAAAACTTTACTCAAGTGCGCTTAAACCGGAATTGAAGGACCGGGTGCGCGTGGTACTACTATTCCATTCGATTTAATGAAGGGATTCTAATGGGTTTAAGTTCAAGTGATAACGAGGCATATAATTCCCAATTGCTTTGCGAACACGTACCTGTCGGGTATTATATACGAGCTTATGCACCTTTGCACAACAGTTAGGTATTATAGGAAAACACGAAGGAAAATATATTCATTTCCCTTCCTACACAAAAAGCATTGTGAATTTTACTGAATGGTACATTCACTTAATGACCCATATAGTCTTATAAATAATAATCTGCCGTCGTTGTGCTGTGAACGGAATGTCTCGGTCTTCGAGTTTATTGGATGTAATTACTCGTGTTGGGGCAGTAAAGTGTCCATCTTTGAGGACGGCGGCTGAGATAACTCAGTAATAAGTAAAATTAATATGAATGGCGCCATAAGATGTCCTGGGTCATTAGGCGCGTCGGAAAGAATTAAAAAAAGCCAGGTGTTTAAATCCGTTAACAGCAACCCCTGAAATAGGAGGGTTCAGTCGTGCTCTACCTGTTCGGAGAGGTGGTAGAAATTCTTTGGGACATTCCCTTAAACACTTTCATCTTCGACTAGCAGCCTTTAACCGTATTTCGCGCCAGACGAGCAATATTGCGATATGCTTGATAAACGAGAGGCGAATGCGGGTGATGAACATGCACTTACTGATATCTTCAGCTGCTTCGTAAATAAAGATTTTTTTTTTTAAAGAGTAAAGTGTTATTTGATACAACAAAGATATATTTGTTCTGGTGCATTCTCAGTGGGGACTGGTGCAGTGTTAATTTCACGATCCTGAGGTAACAAAGGGGGAAATTGTTGGTGCCTTGTGCCTACCGAGATGTTTGATAAATGTATGTATGTAGGTAGTAGACTTAATTACTGTTTCGATACGAAATCTTGGAAACTCTACAAGTTGTAGGTATTACCAGGCATGTTACCGATTGCAAACGGACACGTGTTGTTAATAAATTTGCAAGTTAATTCTTGATAAAAATATAAATAGTTGTCCCAGTTTTTCCTTGAGTGGGCTTGGACCTTGGTCAAACTTCAACAAAATTACGCCATAAATGCGTAAGAAGGGATTACGATTTGTTTTATTATCGGTTGGTCGCCCAATACATTTAAGTTCCGAGTGATTGTTAAGTTCAGGGCTTTCTAAAAGTAAAAGTGTTATTAATATTAAAATAAAAAAATTAATAATTGATTGCAATTAATCGAGTAACTATATCGGTTTCTCCGGACTTAAATAAATAATGATCTAAATGGTAACATCAGACAAGTAATGCTCATGCCATGACCAAGTAACTGTATCAAAAACAAATAACTTCTTTAGGAGCAGTCGCAAGATAACTTCACCTACAGTTGCGAAGAACAAATACACCATAACAAACACAAATAGATTTTATTGCGGCAGTGATGCTTGAACAAAGAGAAGAGCACCCTGAATTTTGTTTCATTTATTCATAACTTAATTTGGTAATTTCAAGAAAGTGAAATCCACGCGATCCCAGTTAATACACTGCCGCATATTCCCTTTAAAACTAAATCAAAATCAACTATGTTTTCCTTGTGTAGGTTATATCAACACATCATCATCGAGAAATTTCGGGGGTGATTGTACTTACATGGTCAAAAACGTACTATTTTCGGTATGCATGGTGGGAAAGTTTCACTTTTTTTTTTCACATCATAGGAAGACATTTTTAACAGTTTCTACAATTTTGTTCTCATTTAGATTTATTTTTTTTAAGTTAAAAAGTTAGACAAAATTAGGTTAAAAGTAAAATTAGCGTTTCTTAATGTTGAAATGCCCGCATTCCTTTCACATTTTACTGTGAAGGACAGTGCCAGGTGACTTGCCAGTTAAAGGGAAAACAAACATGGTGCTTCCGAATATAGGTCATGTGAACATTCCAGACATTCCATTGCGAAGTGTTTAGCGCTACTTAAAGGGGGCTCTGATTGTCAGAGCTGAACAATTTAAACTGTCCATCTATCTCTATCTCTGTCTCGGATTTTAAGATTATACGACTCTAAGAGAGATAAGATGCTAATATTGGGGACCTTCTTCCAGATATCTCTTCGTTCGTTTCATTATAACCTCAAAAATATTTGATTTAATTTCACATTAGCTATGTAAAAGACCGTTTATACTCGTATTTACAACTTCACTGTATGAAATCTAATTGAAGAATTTACTTTTTGCCATTTGTAAATTATTGTTGGAATCAATATTGCTTTATATTGTAATAAACAGTGCAGTTTAACATTAAGAAACCAACTAAATTACTTTGGAGAAGTTGATGGATCGCTTTATTGCATTACTGTGGAAGAGGTTGCAAAACTCAAGAAATGGTGGTAACTGAACCTGCTATTGCATTATCGATTAGTGTTGCGAGTGAGGTGCGAAAATGCCATTTTTAAAACGGAAAATTCTCATTTAATGGAAGAAAATGATTTCCAACACGAACCTGCAGTTAAACCTGCGGTATGAGATTTTGGGAGATGCGATTGTGGAAAAAGTTCAACTTCGGGCAAAACTGATTTAGAGGAACCGTAGAAAAGTGGGTAAGAAGCTTCTTGAAAAATAACACGCGTCCAGTTTTGAATAATGTTCCTTTAGCCTTAAGATAATGTTTTCAGTTTATGCAAGAAGGTATTTCTGCTCATTACCTGTAAATGAAAAAAATTGAAAGTTTGCCACCCGATATATCGAAAATGGTGCATTTTTGATCATGGGTTTGTTAGCATTTTTTTATTATTTTGCATAGGACTATTGCCCCTTGAAATATCTTTATGATGATGTGTCGTACCTTGTGTAACAACATTTTTATAAGGTCTCTTGAAGAGGGCAAAGTGCGACAAACGTCCTGGAAGAGCTTTAAATAATGCTTTAAAAATGTTTTCCCTTCGTGAATTATTGACAGTAACAGGGAGATTAAGATGTTACATTTCCATTAAACAACCCAGTACGAATCGGTTTTATTAAAATTTAAATCCATTAGGAGCGATGTGCAAAACATTCGTCTCGCTTATTTGCTATTAAATGATTTATGTCGTCTCTCGTAACGTAGTAAACGTAGCATTAAAAATTGCAGTCACTTTTACCACTTTGGTGTGAAAATTACTTTAAAAGTCACTCGGAGATAATCACTGTTCCACAATAAATAAGCAACTCTTTCAACTAAATAAATGTTTATTTGAAACGTCCTACTTTAGCATAACGACAGTCCTTTTAGTGGAAATTATATCAATTTGTTCTGTTGTCCGTTTGGCTTTTTTATGGGTAAAGAAATTAAGTTGAGTCTTTAAAACACACAGGCAGTCTTTGAAAGTGGGAAAATGAATATGCACTTAAAGGCTAAAAGGAATTTACATTTCCCTCAACTTTATGTATGTTGGGGCAACTTAACTTGTTCGAGATAACGTCCGTTTAAGGTGTGCGTTTAAGGTTAAATATTTAGTAATATACACCTTCCAATCCGAACCAGTGGGCATACATTGAGTTGAATATACATTCATAGACTTTATAGCATGTTTATTGAGAGCTAGAAATACACGGAAGTTGAGTAATAAGTTAGAAACTAATATACTTTCTTCCTTTAAATGAAAAGTTTCATTCTTTGGCATGCTCTGAGAATAAGTCATTAATATTTAGGAAGAGCAGAACTTTCTACCTGAGATGGAACACCTATATTTATTTCCAGTTATCAGAGAAAAAATTTCCTCTGCTGAGTCGTGGCTCTTCGTATTATGGCAATACTTGGCAGTGATCTGTTCAGTTTTTATTAGTTTTAATTTGATTATAATGGGTCATAATTCAAAACGTCTCGATTCAAACTGCAATTTCACGGGGATAAATTTATAGCCTGATATATGACCATTGCTATTATCCCGTTCTAAATCACCCTGACGCACCATGGCTCCAATATAATTTCAATTTACAACCTGGTTCCTTATTAAATAGCCATTGATTGGTTGATTTGATTACGAAGTTAAATGCCGCTGAATCAAAAAAACGTTAAAGAGCGACTTTTGGCAAAAACTGCCAAATTTTGCCTCCTTGCATAATTTTCCTAAAAATAACCATTTTTCGTTTCAGTTCTATCTCCCAACCAGAAGAACCCTAATTTCTCGAACAATGCCAACCAGAAACCGAACTACATTTACATACCTCTCAAGGGCCCTTCGGCCCTGGAAAACAACAACAGCAGCGTGCTGGACGGTCCGGTGTGCGCCGCGAAGCCGCCCCTGCCCAAACAGCCGCCCCCCAGGGTGGTCCACGCCAGCGTCAAAAAGACGCACGCTCATAATGGTGGCGTCGGGACGGAATACGACCGACGCCGACGGCGCACTATCGATTCGGCGAGCGGCACCGTCGAAATCAGAGACGCTGGGCGCCACGGTAATGCCTCCATGGACGGACCCATGGGGTTGATCGAGACTGATCTTGATACGGAAGTTACGGTAAGTGCGTCCCTACGTTATTAGCTTTCCAAAGAAGAGCAAATTCGTAAAGTTTTTTTTTTATTTGGACTATATGTAATCGAAAATCTGCTAATATTCATAAATAATTTGAAATATTTCAATGTCGGGTACGATAAGGGATGCGAGAGTTCGTTAAAAGTTTGTCTAAGGGTTGTTTTATTTGCGGCAAGACAAAGGGTTAAATTTGAATGTATAATTAACCTCACTGTTCTAGCGTGTACCCTACAAAGTATTGAATCGATTGTATTTTGCAGATTATCACGAACGGTGCAAATGCGAAAGCGCGTAGCTTATTAGATTTGGGCCACGAACCGCGGTTACAGGTGCCCCAAAACGCGGATGGATCCCAAAGTAACTCGAGTCGACCTCACAAATCTATGGAATTTCTCCTAGATAAGCAGAATCTTAAAGTAGTCGAGGTAAGTTCGCCTTTTTATTACGGTTTGTTGATAGAAACGTAGAAAGAGAAATTTCCACCTACGGTACTTGAATGTAACCTCTCTAGTTCAAACATGAAGAGTTTTGAATACGTTTGACCTTCTCAGATGAGTCATGTTCGTCATTTCCAATTTGGTATAGTAAAAGACCCATCGGATCGTGATATTTACAACAATTCAAGTTAGGAATTTGCATATGCATATAATATGAGCTGAGAAGGTATTCAATGCTGATGAATTTTAAATAGGTTGAGTTTCCCATTTACTGTGCGTTAGTTTTTTTTTATTGTTTCATGCAAATCAATGAAAAACCACCAACAATGGAGCTGTGGCCAGTCGGTTTTATTTGTTTTTAAAATCCGTTATTCAACTGCGATATGTGTTTATTACATATTAGCTGCTGTTACTCTGTTGATTAGAATCGGTCTAAATGTACCAAATTTGAGCCACCCTGTAGACTGCAGTGTTCCTATAAAGGTGGTTGAAGATGGTTGGCTGTTTTGTGGGATATTTTGTGATTCAGTCAGTTTTCAAAAATATAAAAATTTCTTGATGAGCTCAATAGGAAAATGGGAAATAATGTGTTTCTCATTGGCAAAAATACTAGTTCTACGTGTAGTTGGCGTAGATATGATTTGTACATTTGTCTCCCTAGTTTGAACATCGATCGAAACGTAGTTGGTAATTTCATTAACTGAAAGTCCTTGAACTCCTTATATCACATATTTGGATCAACTATTTGTTTATAAAATATTATTTCTAGTTTCATAATATGGATAAGATATTTGGTAAAAGAGAAAAACGTTTTCTAGAAATAAAACATGACGCGCAGTCGTTTCTTATGGGTCAAAAAGATCATTCTTGACTAAAAATCAGCACGAATTATTCAAATACTATAAGATTTTCAGAGAATTATTTAAATAATGCCAAACGAATGCTAAAGAGAAGCCTTGAACTTCACCCGCCCTTGACCCTTGACTCCATTGATCTGCTTCTTTTCTAGGACAGTGCCGATGCTGCTAAGGTGGCGGCTTTGTTGCCAAGTTTTAATTTCAGTTAATGAGACAAATTTGAAAAAAGCATTACTTTCAGACAATAACACAACATAATACTAATATTTTTTCAATAACAGGTAGATTAGGGTAGGTAAAAATACTCTAAGCTTTGAGAAGATTACTGGAGCTTTGCCCAGTTTTGCCGCTCTTGCAAAAGCTGCCAAAATCCAGAAAAACGTTGTTTTTCTAAAGATTATTAATGTTGTTGGAAAAAATCTGTCTAAGATACATTAGCATTCTTTTCTAAATGCTTCAATACTAATAAGACTAATAGAGCAAGTCGTACTGTTCCATATTAAACAGCTGAAGATTTGCCGTCTCTCAAAGTGAAAAACACTAACGCTTTAGGCGCATTTGTCCCAAAACGTGTTGAAAATAGGTTAAAGCCATGATTCGTAAAAAGTATTCAAATTCACCCCAGAACTCAAAAAACGCATGCATTTTCATCCGTTCTAGTTATTTCAGAAAACGTCTCGAAGATGATCTGAAAGAGAAGCGTAAGGAAATTTAGCCAAACTTAATATATATAATATTATTTTATATCAATTTCAATAAAAACAATAATAATAATTTTCCCTACTTTTCGATCGGGTCTGGCAACACTGTTCAATGGAAAGACGCGATGAGATATTTGTCCACGTCCATTACGTTACGTTAGTTGGGATTTTCGGTAGCCGAAGGGCGCTAACCTTATCTAGACTCAGGCTATGTGATCTATACCCCGGGGTGCTTCAGTTGGCAAGTAACAGTGTTAATATGATGTTTTACACCCTACTAATCAATGTAAGTGCGGAATGTGGGTTATGGGGCTAGAATACTGCAGTGACGCAACAGATGTTCAAAGGGGAGTCCAAAGAGATCGAATTTTAGGTTTGAGTTATCCGGGGGTTAAAGTGGATTGGTTCGGTTTGAGGCCGGATTTTTCACCAGGTGATCAATTTTTAAAAGGTGAAATGTCCAAAAAGTCGAAACTCGTTGGTTTTTATACTGGGGTCGATAATTTTTTCCACTAAGGAGCGAAATCACCTAAACAATTTGTTTATTGTTTTATAAATTATTATTTATATATATTGTAAAACTTATGAGTCATTAGAACAGTGTTAATAAGATAGATTAACAGACAGAGAATTAAACAGATTAATAAGAAAGTCTTCAGCTCGCGTTCGTACCCTGCTTTATGTCGATAATCTAAAATGTGTCCCCAACGCTATTGTCCAGTATTACCGAGACTGTATTTAACTTGTCTTGCAAATGACCGGGAACCTTTTGTTCAGTCAACCTGAAAGGGAAACATTCACGGGCAGAAAGGAGAATTTGAAAAACATCAAGCTTTATTACTTTCCTTCGCTTAAAGCAAACAGTGGCAGTGAGAAACTTGGTTTTGACAATGGCTTTTTACTTTTCCATAGAAATCGCACAAAAATATTGTTTTTTATTTGGGATAGTAGATGTAGATTGTAGATGAATGAGAGATATAATAGAGCACTTCGAGAAACTTTTTTTAGAACCTTAACTGGGAGTCGGTAATGTGGTAATTTGGAGTTCGCCTTGCCCTAATGGATTTAAGGTCCTTTTTGCGGTGATTTGAACCATGTCGTCATCAAGATACTTAAATCGAATTTGATTTCTTTTTTTGTGGGCAATTTAATAATAGTAGCTAATACTATATCAAAGTCCTGGTAAGTGTATCAGGACAGTACCATCCATGAAAACGTTGATAGATTTCCATGGAAATTATCTACCAGATAATATTGCCGGTGTTGTGACACTTTCAGCGATAATTTTCGTATAAAAACTAAAAAATAGAACCCGCATAAGCAGTTTAATACCTCGGTAATTGTTGAATACATGATAGTTCCATATCGAAATTGTCTAAAGTAACAATACGTTCAAATTTGCATATTGGACGCCACTAAAATAACCTTCTAAAAATACACTGAACTTTTACCTTTTTGGCAATAGACAATAATTAATTCGAAATGGAAAAAACTGTGTCGCAGTCAGTTTTCTCTAATTTGTTTCACACCTCGTTATTGTTCGCGTTCAGAATCCACCTTTAATTTCTCGAAATGTGGTATCAAAAACACAGAAGAAACTCAAAATTGCGTAAAAGCGTGAGTGTAGATGGAGACAAAACGTGTGTTAGTATTCCAAATTTTTATATCCGGATTAGCTCTAAGGTAGAGGAGGAGTAACTAGGTACTATTAAACACCTGCCTTTCATTCATTTCAGCCCCGCCAACTTACTGAGCCCTATGATACTTTAGTTTAAAAAGGTAGGGGTTTGAAGTGTTTCTAATACGTATTCAGCTTAGGCCTGCGTAATCAGCGTTTTCGAAAAAAAACATGCTACATGCTACACCATTGGAAAGTAGATCCCAAAACGTTTACACTTACGCAGACAAGGCACGCTCCTTTAGACGCTCAGTATTTTTTTAATCCTGCTGGTTTTGATCTAGTGACACGAATTAAATATGCCCTACTTTATTTTTTTTTTGTAGCGTTTAGAAACTTTCGGATTAATTGTTATTTTGAGACCTTCACTATGTTTAGATCGATACAGGGTGTCAATATACAGTACCTCTTTCATTGCCATGTGTACATGGCGTTTTAGTAAGTGCAAGCGAAAGGTAATTAGGCGATTGATAAGTGCGAGAGAGAGAGAGGCTACAGTTCCTCCTTCCTTTGTCAACGATCGGCTAGCGTCGTTGACTTGCAAGCAGTACGAATTAATCCGAGCATGGATGTAGTTCTACGTCTTTTTGGAGGACGCAAATTACGCGCATACTTTCCGTTTTATAATAAACGAATATGGATTTTTTAAGTTGAAAACCGCAGCTACGAGACAACTTACATTTTCTAAGAAAAAGGTTTATGGAAGATACTCAAACCGACTATGTTTTTGTGCCAAGGAATAACCGACACGATTATGTATGCGCGTAATTTACGTCCTCCAAAATTACGTAGAACTATATCTCCGGCCAATAGTTTAGATATACTTAGTTAATCATGAATAATTATTTATCAGTTATGGCTATATATGGCTATTTATCTATTTAATGTTAATATTTAATATTTAAACTGAAAATCAGATGAAAAATCCAGTTAATACTTCGTGACTAGTAGAATCGGTACGTCAATAGTAAAAAAGGTTTTTCTTCGCTTATCAGATATAGGGGATTTACCGCTCACCTGCTATTTTTGTGATTCACATTCAAACTGATTGTGGTTGTTTACATTTAAAATAGATCTGAAAGAACATTTCAAGTTACTACCACGTGTGCTTAAGTGCAGAACACGTCGAAACCTTTCTAGAAAATTCGTGGACGAATTCTGTAACAATCCACTTGCTTAAAGCATTTAAAATGACAAAAAGGACTGAAATTAGCATTGAAAAACAATGTGCAATCATCACTTCACATGGCAAAGAATTTTCATATTTCCAAATTGCTAAAAAAGTGAAAATTTCCCTCAAAGGTGTACAATTAACCATTGACCGATTCAATCATACGGGCAGTTTTCGCTATCGTCCTCGCAGTGGACGGCCAAAAGTGAACACCTCACAAGAAGATACTCATATTATTGTTGCCAGCAAAAGAAATAGGCGATTAACAGCACCAGGAATCCGAGCAACTTTGAACAGTACCCGGCTAAAAACCGTATCGTTAACAACAGTAAAAAAGGAGACTGAGAAAAGGGGATTAAAGGGGTGCATTGATGTGAAGAAACCGTTGTTAAACTTGGCAAACAAACAAAAACGCTTTCAATGGACTCGTGATCATCGAAATTGGACTATTGAACAATGGAGAAATGTGCTGTCGACGGACGAATTAAAATTCGAAATCTATGGAAATGGTCGGCGAATTTTCGTCAGAAGAGTCCTTCGGAGAAAATAGCTCCGCAATGTTTCGTGCCAACCATAAAGCATGACGGTGGTTCCATCATGGTATGGAGATGTTTCTCTGGCCACGGTATCGGCGATTTAGTCAAAATTGATGGAATTATGAAGAAGGAGGAATATAAGAAAATTCTTCTCGAAAATGCAATCCCATCGGGCTGCCGACTTATTGGCCGTGGATTTGTCTTTCAACATAAGAATGATCCCAAGCACACTTCTCGCCTCTGTCGAACCTATTTGGAAGAGGAAAATAATGCTGGAACGTTGAAGATGATTTGGCCTCCACAGTCACCTGATCTCAACTCAATCGAATTATTATGAGAAGAATTAGATCGGAAGATCCGAGTTTCGTGTCCTTCATCGACAACTGCACTGTGGCAGAATTTAGAAAGTGCATGGACATCGATAAAACAGGAAACTTTAAATAATCTGGTGGAAAGTATGCTACGATTCGTGGAAATGTTAATAAAAGTGAATGGTGTTTTTTTTGAGGAAAAGAAGGTTTAATATTTTTGAGATTTTTCTTGTGTTTTCCTAATTTTTGCCAATATTATTGATTATAATCTAAATTCTCGGCTTTTTTGTGTGGTGTGAGCGTGTTAGGGACTTTAAGTTATTGGTTTTTTGTTTGTTATTGTTAATTTTGGTGTTTGTTATGTATTTGTATTTTATCCCTTAAGTTACGCTCATGTACGGCGATACTTATTCTGAGAATACCATCTTGGTGCCAGACCACATGGTCCATCAGGCCAAAACTAAGGGTACGTTTTGGCTGGGGAATATGCTACTAGTCTACTAAGGAAGCTTTCTCGGTCGGGACAATTGCCATGATGGGCAATTTATTGGGCCTGCAATATTCCACAGAAAAGCGACTAGTATAGATATTCCTCAGATGGCCGCGATTTATGGGATCCGACGTAGCCATAGCCCGTAAGGGTTCTTGGTGGTGGTGCGCCCCTGGTTGGAATTCCTCGGGTTTAGTACTTAAGGGATAATCGAAGTAATTTTTCCTCTCTTTTTTTCGTCCCTTCGTGTGAAATCTGCGTCGGTGTCGGGATGTGATCGAAATCATAGTGTGTAACCTGCCCTATTAAGCATTTCTCCTCTTCCTACTTAGACCAAAACTCTTTCGTTATTTGATATAAGTGCAAGTTAAATACGGTTCATTTTATGTAGACCAAATTGGCGTTTTCGTGGTTTCATTTATCGAAGGAACCCCTTAACAGAGCGTTTAAATGGAAAACATTCACGGAATTATAGGATATTCAACGAAAAAATGCTGCCAAGCTTTTGGCCGGCAGTGCATGTCTCTCCTCGGATTAAGGCGTACTGCTTGGAAGGCAACGACGTTAGCCGATCGTTGCCGATGGAAGGGAAAACATCTGTCTCTCTCCCTCGCAGTTATCAATCGCCTAATTGCCTTTTTCTTGCACTCACTCAAATTCTATGAGCATAGCAACAAAAAAAGGTACTGTACGGAGAAAAAATGTGAAGATTTGATTCAGTTCACTCGTACCTAAAAATAAGCAAAATACTAAGTAGATAAATTGCATATTTCCAACAGCAAAAAGATTGCAATTGTGCCTAAAATCTCACGATTTCAACTCTAAAATATTAAGCGCGGTTAGAGTTGCTCTTAAATCGATTGGGCCTTAATAGGTGCCGTCGGTTCCGGAAGGGACTTTCCGGAACATGCTCCCCTTTTCGGTGCTATAACGTCAATTAAGCTTGAACAAGTAAAAAAAAAAGGAAGACAACTAAAGCCGTTCTGCTGCACGTTCGCAGGGAAAAAATTTCATGTGCCCCAATTCTATTCATAAAGACGGCATTCACAAGCGGCGATTTAATCTGTTGTCTGTACCTTAACAATTTCGCCATCAAGACATCGAATTTTCCCTATAATGTGCATGTCTTTTTTTCAAAGTCATGTCGACACAAAACATTACAGCTACGAACATTTCTCTAGCAATTAATGTCGTATTAACCGCTCTCGCTGGGCCTGTTAACTTATCCGCAAGTTATCTTATCTGTGACGGTAAAATATCTCACCATTGTCTGGGTTTGGCGACGTATCTAAAGTATTATTCCTATGTTCCTTTTGTTTCTATTTTCTGCAGTTATAGTTCATTGGTTTGAATGCGGTAATTGCCAATGATCCGCTCTCGTAACAATGAAAACATCCTCCCACTTGACCTCTGTGTTACAGTCTGTGGCTTTAATATGGTTTACTAAAATGTTTGACTGAACGTATGCGGTACATCTAAGTACGACCAGTGACCCTCGAAGTTTCCACAGGAACTCTTCGCCGACAGTTGTCATCTAAATTATCGCCTGTTTTATTAACTATTAATGTTGATATTTAACAAACTAAGATGATTTATATGCATTTTCCATTAACCTACTTCTTTGTTTCAATGGGCACTATTTTTGTTCCTCGGCCATTGCCTTGCAGCTAAAACAATTATTATTTCAGTGCCATGTTTCCGCGTTTCCTTTTGGCATTTGAAGAAATGAAAGGCTGATTGTACCCGTCGTAGGCCCTTAACTCTTCTAAACAACTTTGAAGTTGACAGTACCACAAAGGTTAAATGACCTCACACATCTATTTGTTTTGTATTGTCAGCGTTTCCCGGTATTGAACATTCCCGACCGTACCTAATAAACACCATGTGGTTCCACTTCCTTTATCCATCATCATGACTTCGGAGTTCGGAAAAAAGTGCTTACATCGGGCATCTATCACAAGGAAACGAGGGTCTCTTCCTGGGTAGTTCCAAATGTTTGTATTAAAGGTTCTCCCTTTTTAGTTATTAGTTCCGCAAGAACTTTACCGTTATTTCCGGTATCACGCGTATAATGAGGACGGCCAAATGTTGCCGAGGCTTTATTCGTGGGTAATAATAATGCAAATAATTCAATGAGGGAATTGCATCGGGAATTTTGATGATCTGAGGCAGAGACGTGAGATTTTGCCTTGTCACAATAATTATCCCGTTTTCGTACCTGTGCCTCAGTAAAGTCCGCATTCAAACGTTATACGATACATAGGTCAAGAACTGACCTCGCAAGATTTTTGTGTAAGTCAGGAAGAATACAGGATTACTTATGTTCTTGTCCCGTGTGTCATAAAAATAACAACATCGAGTAAGAAAGTTCTGCCAGTGACGGAGATGCGGATGTGGAGGGTCAACAATTCGATAAAAATACCGGAAAAGGTTTGTTGATGTTTTTCGGTATCTGTCGCCTTAAAAATGCCTTTTTCTAATCGTTCTTGAAGTCCTGATTCTAAAACTTGGGACACTCTGTAATCGGTCCATGACTACTATAGTTTTACCATCGAACTGACTAATTCCTGCGGCCTCTAGAGTTTCTTTCGCTCACTGAATGATTGAAATGAAGGAGAGGCGGACAAGCCCTTTTACATGTATAGAGCTCGCAAATTGCCCCGTTTGGTTCCGCCTCATTGAAGTCATAACTTAGTTTCTTCGTTTATTGCATGGACTCATGTCGATAAGAATTAGCACAGTCTGATAGGATGTAATTGCTGAATTTCCACCATGCCTCAATTATTGAGACATAAGCTTTCAAACATTAAATTTGGGTCCGGAAATTAAAGCTGATACTCCCTACACGCAGCACGCGAATTTCCATTACAAAATCCATAAATGTAAACAATGTCGGCATATTCTTTATTCAAAAATTGCACAGGCATTTTGCTAATAAAGTTGAAAATTATGACAAACGGTAAGCGACGTTTATGATAATTTATTGACCATGTATACAAGAGTTTAACACCACAGCTTGCTGCATTAATATCCGATATTTGAACGCTTGCTATTTGGCAAACATGGCGAATTAAATATACATATTGTGCTTGTAAGATATTTTTTTGCCTAACATGACCTTAAACTTGTGCAGCACTTCATACGACACCCTGTATATTCAGAATCTTAAGCATTTCCTAACAACCACTGGTGCAATTGTAAATGGTCGATGCATTGTCACTTTGAGCATTTGCAAAGGGATAGGGCATAAAGCTTTAGAAAAATCGTAGAATTTTGTTCTTACGCCGGTCAGTGGCATCAAGGGAAAGATTGGGATTGGTTTGATCCATCAAACCATCAACATATGGGGAATGTGGTCTATTGTGCACACGGAATTAACTACTGGCTCAGGTAACTAAACAACGTTGTTTGCCTGGCTTTTTACTCGAATCGCCACTAGAATATCTGGTCATACGATGCGAGTTGTCAACGTTAGTGACTTGCATTAGTTACTGGAGACAGTAGCTAAACCCGTATGCACGCTTTTAAGACCGAATTGCTGAATCAGAGCTTAAATTCGGTTTTGTTAAGCCTCGACCTCGTATACGGGGTGTTTCATAAATATACCCACAAAAAAAAAATTGAACACCCTGTGTCTTGGAAACAAAGCGATTGCGGACCTAACTTTATTTGTTCTATATGCTTGTTTTTATGAGCTCTACATCCGCTGAAAAATTATCGATATGTTTATGAAACACCCTGTATATAGATACACATTACGGATTTGTATGTGTTAGAATCCGTTTGTGTTAAACATGACATTGGACTTCTGAGACCAAAATAGAACGATTACACGTTGGTGACAAAACTATCCTGGACTGGCCCAATTTCGTTTTGGACCAAACACAACGTTTCGAAGCTACTGAGACCTACTTCATTAAATTCGATCGACTGACATTTATGGATAGTGTTGGCCGATGATTGTGCCCTTTTCACCTCTGAAAAACTTCTAAAAATGTTGATACATTTTAGATAGGGCTCATCAGAAAAAAAATCAATGCGTTGCAGCTACTCAGTCAAAAATTCTGGGAATTTTTGTACGAAGATGGCTAGAAACTTACCATTTGCACGTTGCGAACGAACATGAATGTTGCATGAAAATAATCCTTGTACTAATGAATAAATGCACAGTGAGTTTCATTGAAAATCCATTGAAGCACCCTCCAGATGTGGCAAAAAAAATGTTTTCCAAGAATTTCGACCGTTAACAACGTTTAAACGAAATAGTTTTTTCACATAATTTTTTTACCGAATCTTAGTGCATTAACCCAAATAACCTCACGATACATTTTTTGGCAGGCATTTTCGGGACACCCTGTAGATACTTTCGTTTGGCAGGTAACTAGAACATGAAATAAGTTGGTTTTTTCCATCAACGGTAACGCGAAACTGCCATTCTACAGACGAAGGTGAGTTCTGTTGAGTGGCGATCTCATTAGGAAACATTATCGATCATCTAATTAATGCAAACCATTTCGATTTTTGTTTCGTGGTACTGGAAATTGATCCCACGTCCAGCTGCGTTGGAATCGTCCAAAATAGCCGTTTTTTCATGATTTATTTATGTTTAATGCTGGTATTACCGATAGTAATTTGATGTTCTTAGCATATGCTCTGATTGACAAATACTGTCATTGAATAATGCATTTGTTCGTTCTTTCGAGTCCCGCACGTGATTGTAATGGCCTAAATCCGAACGGTCAAGACGGGAAAAACTTAAATTCAAAATCAACATTTTCCCAGAAAATAAACAGAGTTGTTTTGCTTTGTTGCGCAGAGGGAATTCGCTATGGACCTTTCAAATAAACCTCATGTCCGAGATGTTTATTAAATGCATTATTTTTAGCTTTAATAGTTCGAAGTTAATTTTAAGTCTAATGCCCAGCGTCTGCGAAATCGTGTTGTCTGGTGTCCAAACAGATATAAACTTAATGTAAATACGAATATGAAAATATGTTCCAATTCGGTCAATTGCAAGAATAGTTATTCAACTTGTCCTTATATGGCAATTAGTACAAGAACGGTACATTTACTGCGGATTTTTCCTTTTATTTGGTGTGGGAATAAGATCTCACACACGAGAAAATTAAGAGAGCTAAAGTGTGTGGAAGGTGCTCACGTGTAATACGGGAAACATCTTCAGTTTCATCTCCTCCCAGTTGCTTTTTTTAAAACGATTTTTCCCTAGGGATTGAGACCAGGATGCTACGATGTTCCACATACAGGATGGCCCATTTAAAAGGGTTCACCTGAAATACCCTGAATTGATTTTTTTCTTCGGAAAGTCCTGAGACACGTCAATTTTACTTTTAAGGAGGATATTTTTAGACTATGAATTCGTAGGTGTAGAGTCACCTCTCTAAACGGGGAGGCAACTCTCAAGAATCTTAAACGACACGGGGGGTCAAGTGGCACATCAAATCAAAGGTATTTCAATTATCTTCACAAATATGGTGAACTTTTTTGCTCCACCTTTAAATATTGCAAAAAAACCTTTTTAAACATCGGTAAAATAAGAAAAAAACTAATAATGTTTTATTTAATTAAGTGGTCAAAATCACATCACTATTCAGTAGCGAAGATCTAGAGAGGTAGATTTAATTCTATAAACAACAGTTCTTAAGTGAACCCATAAGAAAAATTCCAATGGTGTCAAGTCAGGCGATTTTGGGGACCATACAATGAAACCTCTTCTACCCATCCAGTGTTCGGAAAGAGGTTGATCCAAAAAGTTACATACAGGAATTGCTTTGCGTGGCGGGGCGCCATCCTGTTGTCAAAATACATCATTCTTTGAGATCTAGTGCTTCTTTAGAAGATCTTTCTCATCCAATAGTGACGCATGTGGTGAGATAACTCCCGAAATGCTACAAAATGTTCGGAAAGAAGTTGAACAAAGACTTTATTATTGTACGGAAGCAAATGGGTCGCAATTTGAACGCTTAATTAAATAAAACATTATTTAAAAAATTATTTTTTTAGATTTGTCTCACCAATGTTTTAAAACGGTTTTTACAATATTTAAAGGCAGAGCAAAAAAAATTGAGTATACTTGTAAAGAGAATTGAAATACCTTTGATTTGACGTGCCACTTGACGCCCTGTTTCATTTTAGATTCTCGAAGGGGTTGCCTTCTCGTTTAGGGGAATGACTCTACACCTGCAAATTTACAGTCTAAAAATGTTCCCGTAAAAAGTAAAATTGACGTGTCTCGGAATTTTCCGGAAAAAAAATCCATTCGAAATATTTCAGGTAGATTGTTTTAAATGGACCAACCTGTATGTACTATGTGTAGTTAGATGGTCAGATTCCATACACTTCAGTGCTCTGTAATTTTTCTTTTTTACAGTAATCTTTTCCTTGGTAATAAAGTTGGTGGTGGATATGCAATCGAAGCCTTAAAAAGGGTTTGTCATGCAAGTAAAGGGTATAGCCTAGGCTAGGCCATCGCTTAGTTAATCCCTTCTATGGGATATGCCCAAGCCAAATTAAGGAAAAATTTACAATTTGCCTTTTATACAATACCTTTTTACCGTTTAAGAAATACAGTGTGTTTCTTAAATGTAAGGCAAAAATTTAGGGGCTATTCTCCGAGTTATCTTAAGATTTTTATGTTCTTTGACGATTTTAAGACTAATGTTTCGTTTCCTAGATATTTTTCATAAAATTTATGAAAAGCCACAATAATTGTTCAAATTGACTGCCGCTAATTTGGATTCATCGTTCTAATTTTCTTCTCATTGACAGCCGAACTCCTTCAAAAATACCAGGAGTGTTTTTTATTGAATTACACCCATCAATTATGCGATTTTTCAAATCTTCTAGATTTCCAATTGGATTAGTGTCAACTAATGATTTTAAATGACCCCATAGGAAATAGTCCAGAGGGTTCAAGTCTGGGGAGCATTCAGTGTAAACTTGCCTGTCCCGTAACGAATTTCCATCGGCAAGTCCGTACATGAAATACATGTCAGTTACCTCAGCAAGGGTACAGGTATTGATGATAAAAAAAGATTAAAAGTGATAAATTCGGAAAAGTATTTAAATTAAATGACGTTCAACGTGTTTAGTATTATTGTTTTCAAGATTTACACTATTTTGTTACGCTTATTTAACAATTTTAATAAAAAAGAAAAAAATTTAGTCAATGAACGTTTATGGCTTTGTATCTACGGAACAAAGCATTTTTCATAAAATTATCAAAGGCCAAAAAATGCTTAAAGTTACTCAGGGAATAGTCCCCTAAATTTTTTCCTAACATTTAGGAAACCCACCGTATATGGTTTGTGAGAGGTGATAAAATTTAATAATAGACATACACGACAATAACACACTTTTTCATTCTTAATGATAATTAAAGCTTTCTAATTTGAAGTAGAATTTTCAGTGCTCCACTAAAAATTTGTATATACATTTTTTATCTACCGGGTGATTTAAAAAAATGTCTCGCTTTCATAAATTTTTTACTTTGAAATTCAGAGAGAAGCTATATGAGAATGGAGTTGAATGATTGGCATCAGTGGCGTTTATCTAGAGCTTTTGATTTAACTGGATATGACATCGATTTCGATTTTTAGATAAAATATCCTATAAATTTTCACTTTTTTGGAATTTACAGGTAATTTTTAATCTAAAAATATGTCATTTAAAAAAATGTTATTTTTTTGTGGGTTTTTCATGTCAAGCTACGTCACTGAGGTATACGTATTAGGCTCAATTTCAGGTCAGAATTATGGGGAAAAATACTAATTTGTCATTGTACTAAATACTTTTTTTATAAGCAACTTAAATACTTAAAAACAGTTTTTCCCATTTATCTTCCGTTGTTCAATTGACCTCATAGTGGCTCATCGCGATTTTGTAGAAGACTGTTTTTTCCTGTATTTCGTGACACCAAATAAAACATATGTTCATTTCGAAATGAACCGTTAATTCATCAAAAATATTCAAATTTAGAAAAAAAATTATTTTCCGTAGAAAAATGACAGAACAAAAGAATAAAATATTTCTTCTTGTAGAAAATTTTTTTCTTCGTCATTAACATTTCTCGTTTTCATTTTGTTCAGTAATTTTTTTCAAATAGTGGTGGCCTGGATGGTTTCTAAGTGGAAACCTTTCCGTATAAAGTCGCGCAGCATCGGAAGACCGCTGACGACATTCTCCAAATACTAATAGCATATCAGTTTTTTCACAAAAAAACATATTTTTTAAAATGATACATTTTTGGACTAAAAATGACCTCTAGATTCCAAAAAAGTGAAAATTTATAGGGCATTACATTTAAAAATCGAAAGTTTCGGTCATTTCCGGTCAAACCGGAAGCGCCAGATAAACGTCATTAATGTCAATCAATCGGTTTTATTCTGATGTACCTTCCCTCCAAATTTCAACTTTCTCAGTTTAAAAACAAAACAGTTATAAGGGCAAGCCAACTTCTTGAATCACCCGGTATGCCGTTTGTTAAGAAAGTAAATCCTTAAAACAGCCTATTCGTAAGAAGTTTGACGCTGGCTTGGAGGTGCTGACGGTCCTTTCATTGAAACTTTATGTCTCCTTATTTACTCCTTTTCATTTACAGAAGAATATTATTCTAGAACTTTCAATAAAAACTCTCATGTTGAAAGGTACATCGGCCCCTATAGACACGGGGGCTGATCTCCTAGCTCTTTCTACTCTATTGATTTTGCTTTGCTATTGTGCCTTCGCCATTGCAAGATTGTTACTCATCTGATCCAGGAATAGTTTTTAACTTTAATAGTAGTAGTAAGTTCCATCAGTGATATAATAATGAATCGCTATAATTTTTATAGTACTACATTTAATTCTAACTGAGGAGAGTTCGAGAGATGCGGTCAGTACTAACAAAAGGCGATGAAAAAAAATAGATAGGTAAGCTTCTGTGAAGAAAGTTTGCAAGTGTGGGCTTTTAGAATGTAAATAACTAACTAAACGCAGAATTTCAACTTGACGTAATTTAATTAACATAATTTTTCTTCTAGTTAATTTTTGTCTATTACCAGCTTCAGTTGAGATACCTAAAACTGAATTGTCGCAGTAAGTTTTTGAACTAGCCATTAGAGAATTCTAATAATAAAATACTGCTCTCTCATGCCATGCAAATTCTCGTTTAGCGAGATATTTCAATAAACAAGGACTGCCGTAGGTATGGCTGCGCCATTGAATGCAGATCGCTTTCAGCCTCATACTCGTATATTCGAAAAGCGCTTTGCAACTCAAATGAAAGATCTTTTGCATGTGCATCTGGATGTTATTTATAACACTCACATACAGACTTCTTCCTACAGTATAAATTTTTCCACGCATTATTAATTCCACTCGATCCTGCGACAGCAGAAATTTAAAGGGAGCCCGAAGAGATGCGCTTTGATAGCGTCAAGGGGCCAATCCTCATAGAGTATCTAACAATATTGTTCGCACACATGAATTTGTTAAAGAAAATACCCGATTTTTGCCTTCAAACAATTATTTATTTTTCCACTTTTTTATTGTATTATTAACAAGAAATGTATTTTAAATGTACAGCGACTAGCCAAAGGATCGATGCACCTGTAACGCTGTTAAACAAAATGAAATGACAATATGACCAGCATCCTCTAACATGATCCAATCACTTTTGCTCTAAACGGCAACATGTAAACAACCAATCTGTGACATATTTTTTTAATTAAATCATATTGCTTATAAGTACCATTGCAAAATGTTTACAAACATGTGAAATTGGGCCGTAAAAGTGTTCGTACACTCGCGTCGGCACACCAAAACCAGTCTGAACCTGCAAGGGAGGCGATCGGACCTACGGATGTTTATTGCTAAATTATACAATCTGGCAAGGGCAAGTGAATGTGCGCATTCGCTTTAAGCCAAGAAATTATTGTTTCAAGGAGAAAGGGGTCGAACATTGAGAGAAACGACAGTAGCTGAAAGAGAAACAACATTCAGGCTACGCAAACAAAATAAATCATATCGAGGAATAGGGCGAATTGTTAATAGGATTTTGCAACTGCTCAAAGCGTTGTCAAGAAGTTTATAAACGAAAACTCCGTTGTTAATCGCAAACCAACTGGACGACCACGAAAAACGACTGTTAGAGAAGAGAGGAAAATTGTACGAGAAGTCCGACAGAATCTGAGAATAAGTGCTACACATCTAGCTGCAAGGGCTGAAGAAATGTTTTCAAAAAAAAATAAGACTGTACAAAGGATAATAAAAAAGGTGGATACTGTTCAAGAGCGGCTAGAAAGAGACCTTTTATTAACGAAAAAAATGAACAGGAAAGTTTACCGTTCGCAAAACAATATGCAAATACCCCAACAGATCTTTTGAATGGTGTCTCATGTTGGGACGAAAGCAAATTTAACATATTTGGTGGTCAGATGGGCGCCAGGTGTTGTGACCAACACGAGGAGAGGCTTTAAATCCCAAGAATCTGCGAGAGGAACTGTAAAACATGAACGTGGTTCTTGCACGGTGTGAGGCTGGCATGTCAGCCAACGGAGTGGGAAACTTAGTGATCGTTCCAGGGATCGTGGACAAAATGGTTTATTGGAATGTTTTAAAAACCAATCTGAAACTGAGTGGTTAAAAGCTAAAAACATGTCTCAAATTTATACATTTTACCAAGGCAATGACCCCCCCATACAGTCGGCCAAAATTGTTCAGGAATGGTCACTATAGGGCATATCAAAAATTGTTGAGCCTCCACCTCAATCGCCAGACATCGATCCCATAGAAAATTTATGGTATGAATTAGAGGAACGAATCAGAAAACGTGAAGTAAGCAACAAAAATTACTTAGAAAGAATTTTACAAGGAGAATGGTTAAGGATTTATTTTTCTTTAACGCGAAACTTGGTCGAATCGATTCCTCGACGCTTAACAACTATCATTGAAACTAAAGGCCATGCCAGAAAATATTAATATTTTAAATTATGATATTATTTCTAATTAATTACATTATGTTTGAGTACTTTTGCGTTCTAATTTTATGATATATTGGCAAACATTTCGCAGTAATATTTGGAAACAATATGATTGAGGAAAGAAAATTATTATGGATTAGTTGTTGCACGTTGCCGTTTATAACCAAATTAATTAGATAATGTTACAATATACTAATCATACTGTTATTTAATTTTTTTTAAAACAAATTAAAAGGTGTGTGGATACTTTTGCCAGCCCCTGTACGTATTTATGTATAAAGCTCGCAAAGAATAAATAACAAAACTAATCAATAAATTTAACAAAAGTACCTCATTTTCATACAACATTCTTGTTCGTACACTTGTTTTGAATAGCGCGCATTCTGATCTACTGTAAACAACTTTTTCTTCATACCGTACGGATGAGTAATATTTTATTGCACACTGTCGAATCGTTTACTGTTTTCGTCAGTTTCGTGCAAAACGTCCGAACGAAAACGACTAAGTTGCGATTTCAAGGAATTTATTGTTAATGTGGCACTGAAAGGCTGTAGCTTAAGAGAGATAGGCCAGTTAACTAATGAAACGCGATCTACAATCCATTATATTATAAATAAATTTAAAAACGAAGCCACGACTTCCAATTTCTCAAGAAGAGCGACGACAAAGAAATTAGACAAAAGAGATGAATAAAATTAAGAAAAACTAAAGTTAAGCGTGCCATAAATTCGTCCAGTGATCGAAAATGCAATAGGAAAACGTATTTCTGACCAAACGATCCGTCGTGTATTATGGAAAAGATGGTTGTCATGGAAGAAACCGTACGAGGTTTGTTCGGAAAATTCCCGCAAAAAATTAAACAAAAAAATTATTTGACATTTAATCAGGCAATTCAGTTTTTCCCCCTTCAAAATGATCTCCCTGAGACACAACACACTTGCGTCATCTTCGTTTTCACTGCTGGAAAGCTATATGGAAGTCCTCTGTCTTGAGGTTTTTCAGCTCCCTTGTTGTATCAGGTTTGATGGCCTCCACATCACCCAAATGCCGCCGCCAGAGCACCATCTTGCATCTAGAAAATAGAAAAAGTTACACGGTGCCAAATCTGGTGAATCAGGGGGGGTGTTCCGTCGTGGTAATGGAACGTGAGATCAAAAACTCGCGCATAACTAGGAAAGTGGGTGCAGGGGTATTGTCGTGATGGAGAAACCACAGCCTCCCTTGGGCCAAATTCGGTCGAATCTGAGCCACGCGAGCTTTGAAGCGTCTGAGAATATCATTGTAGAAGTTTCCATTGACAAGGGTCTAAAATTCTCCGATTATCGAAACAAACCATCAACATTGTTTGGATATTCGACCTCGATTTCCTTGACTTTTTCGTCCTTGCCGCCCCCGCTTGTTTACATTTTTTGCTTTGGGATTTGAGTTCCACATCAAATTCGTAAAACCAAGACTCATCCCCGGTAATTATCCTATCCGCAAAGTGACCACCCTCTTCAACTTCCTTCCAGGCTTCACAGCATGTCACCCCACGCGCTTTTGTATCTGGACACAAAAGTTTTGGAACGATTTTGACACACAATTTCTTCATTTCTAATTTTTTTGGTAAAGCTTGAAGGACGCTTTTTTACTCGACAAAAGCGTTTCAGCAATCATCCTGACTGTTAAATGACGATTTATATTTTTGATACGAACTTTCCGGACAAACCTCGTATTTTAGCAAATAAAATCGGCGTAAGGGACTTTTATTTGCGAAGGGACGTATGAATGAGGATCAAGAGTTTCGGGATACGACAATTTGGCCGGATGAAACAAAAAATCATGTTCTCCAGACAGATCGCATCCATAGAGAATGGAGAAAAGTGAATGAAGATAATAACTCTCCTAATATACTTCCGACTATAACATATGGAGGTGGATCCCTAATGATTTGGGGTCGCGTGTCTTCAAATGGAGTTGCAAATATCCATTTTATAGGTGTTACTATGGATAAACGTGGTTATAATGATATTCTAAAAAAGAACGTAAAAATGAGGCATATCAAATGTTTATAGATTCCAACAGGACAACGATACTAAGCACAGGGCTTTGATCAACCAAGAATGGCTAATTTGGAATGTTCCGAATTTATTGGAAAACCCCTCCACAATCAGCAGATTTAAACCCAAATGAACATTTGTGGGCAATTTGAAACAAACACATAAGAAACCACCAAATTTCATCAGAAACAGAATTAAAAAACATTCTATCACAAGAATAGAGAAAAATCAGTCTTGAAATATGCAAAAAATTTGTTTATTCGATGAATAGAAAATATCAAGCGGTCATCACAGCGAAGGGCCACTTGACCAAGTGTTGATCAATTATTGTTTAATCGAAAATATTGTTTAGTTTTTTATTTAAATTTAAGTGTACGAACAAAAATGTTGTATGAAAATGAGGTATTTTTGTTAAACGTATTGATTAATTTTGTTATTTATTCTTTAAAAGATTGATACATAAGTAAGTATATTTAAAATATATTTCTTGTCAATAATAAAAAAAAGCAGTAAAATAAATAACATTTTGACAGCGAAAATCGAGTATTTTTTTAAACAAATCCATGTTTACGAATAAGATTGTTTGATACTGTAGATTGACTGCAATCAATGAGCTTCGATAAAACAGACGACATGAACAATTGCGAACGGATCAACCAAGGTTACGTTAAAGTCAAAGTTGAAATAGTATGTAGTACATACCGCAGTATATATGAATTTTGAATTAATTCTGCCTATTTAAAAGAATTCAACGAAATCCCTACTGGCACGCAGCTGCTTTCTTACAGCTTCAAGACGAAATTGACCGTGTAAGCGAATCGCGCTTCGGGTAAGGCAGCGGGCCGATACAGGATAAGTTCAATAGTTTTGTCGATTTGTAGAGGAGATATCTACAAGAAATAGTGTCCAGAGGTCTTCTCGTGAAAAATAACGCTGTTATAGGCTGCAAGCTTCGGGGAGATGCTCTTTGGCAAAAATGAGAAAAACTCGCCACCGACAGATTGTTTTCCCGGCTAATGGAAGAACTAACCAAAGCGTAAGCCGAAAGTGACGAACATATGTTTCCACAGAACGAATGAAAAATAGGAACGTCCTTGCCTTGTCATAGCTATCGAGGCAGCGCTGAGGAGTGGGTTGAAAAATGAAGAAGAATGCCACAGCTTCCTCCTGAAGACAAGAGTTAATGCGGTGCTTTGGTCAATAGACCTGCAGCGTTTGGACCTGGGAAATAGATCGCTCTCGGAGAAAGGGGGCCCAGTGACATTCGTGCATATCGGAGAGGTCAAGAAGCACTAATCATTTTCACGTTATTCCCGGGGACCGGTCCACTGGGGCAATTTAAATATAAATACCCCTGGGGCAGCACTGACAAGCAGACGTAAATCTGTTGGTCGCCCTCTTTTCGTAACGAGGCTGGAATGCCATTGGATTCCCTAATGACTCCAGAGCCAGCGTGTTACACCACGTAATAGACAGGATCTGACGATTTTTCGTGACACGGCAAAAAATTTCAGTTTCACACCTCTTAATTATATTCTCGCTCCCGACAAGAACGGAGGTGTAAATACAGCCCCTTCGATAATTAGGCCTGTATTATAAGCCTATTGAGTGGACTTATTTATAGACGTCGCCGTTACCCGCCCCCGTGTTTAATTAGTAACGAAGGATTAATCTAAAAAAAATTACCGTGGAAGCGATATTTTTTATTCAATTAAAGTTTTAGTTACACATTAGGGCGTAAATACGGAGGCAGCGGCGTCCCAAATTGTTGTACGTTTTAATCGATACCAACTCCCCTATTAATAACAACTCAGTCTCTAAATCGGCCTCCGGGAATTAACACCCGTTTAATTGATCATTTCCCCATGATGGTTCCTCCCTCGCCCAACACTCCATATCGCCGGATGTGAACGAAGCCCTGAGAATTCGATTTCCGACGAAAAAATGTCGGCACGCCGCTGAAGTATTGAGGTGTAAAATATCACGAGCTCATAAGTAGAGGCGTTTTACCTCATTTGTTACCATTTAACGGCGTCTTTTCCATAGCGCAGTTACTGTGTTCTTCAAGTCGAAGTGTTTTTGAGTCTAAATACCAGCTTAAGAGGGCAGCTATCGCGAAGAGGGTCTTAGAGCTCGTACAATGGAAGTTTTATACGAAATGCCCGGGTTCTTGTTTGAGGATTCGTACGCTCATCAATGGGTGAGATTGAGTATGCTTTGGGAGGAAGTAAGTATTAACTGCTTTTTGAAGGGTTATTGAGAATTCGTTGTCGAAGAGTGACGTTATAGAGAAGGGCCACTGGGCATGAAGCGGATACCTCTATGTCTGTAAGTAAAGTGTGCGGTTAGCCGCAGGAATACAGTATTGGCCATAGTTACTGCAACCCTTAAAATGTATTTATTTTTTTTGTTTAAATCGAAGGGACAGACGCGCCACTCTGTACACGCGTCCTTTATCGAACTACCTTTAGTTATCGGAGAAAAAGAATGTGTTATCTCTTTTTATATTCACTGGAATAAACAAATTATGTTTCTATGTCGGTCAAAATGATTGCAACTAAATCGCTTTGTTTAAATAATTAACTATAACAACGAAAAAAAAATTAATATTGAGTGTAATATCCTTTAGTCCTCACTACCTCTGCCGTTCTATTTGGCACGGAGTCAATTAATTTCTCAATTATAGCTCGATCCATTTCCGACGAAGCTTTTGATAGTAATTCGAGTGGTTCCGTGGCATTTTAAAGTTTTCGGTCCGGAATTTTCTGGTTTAAGATTTTCCATAAGTTCTCAATTGGATTGAGATCGGGACTTTGGAGCGGCCACTTCACAATAGGTATTTTTTGCTGTTTTAACCCCTCTGACCAATTTGGAAGCATGCTTTGGATCGTCATCGTATTGAAAGATGAATTTAGGCGGCGTAACCTCGTCTGTATAGGGTTCCAAAACGTTCCTCAAAATGTATATTAACTTGTCCATCCTTCCCTCAATTTTCTGTAGCAGACCCATACCAAATGACGAAAAGCACCTCCACACCACTGCAGATCCTCCGCCATGTTTCACATTGGGACGAGTCTCTTTTAGATCCAGTCTCAGCCCTTTTGGTCGCCCTGCGTGTACCACACCAGCACTTCTAAATGGATTAAACTTAGACTCGTCACTGAATATGACCCTTTTCCAATCATCCAGTAAATTTGGTTTGAGCATAGGCTTTTTGACAGGTTTATAAATATTAAAGCTGTATTCACAAAGCTTCGCCTTATTGTTCGACTTGAAGGGCCAGATGGTCCTGCTTATTCGATCCCGTCAAGGATTTTCGTTGAAGATGGGAAATAGGATTCTTTTCGCAATATTTAACATCTTTCGGTCCAATTGCTTGGAAGAATTCCTTGGTCTACCAGCGTTTTTTAATGGTATAATATTAACAGTACGAACAAATTGTTTGGTGATTCTCGACATTGTCCGTTTATGAAGTCGTAAATTTCTGACCATTGCGACTTGCCTTAGACCACTCTTGTAAAAATTAATTACTCTAGTTCTAATGCCACCACGATACGTTTTACTTCGAGCCATGGCGGAAAAATTAGTAAATAACAGAGGGAATGAATGCGAGAACTGAAAAGCAAAATTTTCTCAAAAAAATCACGAAAAAACAAATAGTTGCAATGATTTTGGCCAGCACAGAAACACAGTTTTTTTTTTATATAGGTAAATGTGACGACACTCCTTTTAGGTGATAAGTAAAGATAGTTCAATAAAGGACGCATATACAGGATGGCGCATTTGTCCCCTGAATTTAAACAAAAATATAAATCAAATTTAAAATTTGCAGCAATTATGGTCAATACTGTATATCGAGAGCGGCTTACTTGTAAAACTAAACATCTACTAGGGTTCATGATGTTATCTCTAATGGTTTTCGCTCGGTCGAATAATAACCCTCTTTCCGTAACATAAATGCATTGGGAAATTTGGCCCTTAATGGGGATGTCGAGAAGCGCGACTAACTGGTCTTTTGTATTTTGAGCAACAGCAGGACTTCCCAATCCCCACAGAAAGCCCCATCCGCTCAAATTTAATCGTTCAAGCATGTATTGATGGTCTCATATATATTTTTTTTGTTTCTTGTCTTTGCTTCACTTTGGATTGATGTCACCTCGATTCGAAGCGCTCTGCCAAGGTACTTCCGCTTTGAGCTGAAGTCATGGTTCTCCCCATCTGGAAATCGTCGACGCGAACTCGAAATTTTAGTTTTTATCGAATTTACCGAAAACCCAAAAATTACTTGGTAGATCTCTATGCATCGCGAATGCTTAACGTTTAAGCAAGTCGATGTCTCTTGCCGCGGACCAGAGCCCCGTGCTGGACATCCTTATCTCGGACGCACTGTACTTCGAACGCATTTTATAACATAACCTCCATTCCAGAATAAGTGTCCGATTTCAGTTTTTTTTTCAATTGCAAAAATAATGTAATGACATGAGCCAATAGTTATTTAGGTAATTTAAGCACCAATACAGCAAGATAGTGCTTGAATACATTGCAAAGTTCATGATGAGCTCGCGCCGGCACTGAAAATTGGTGCAGCATAAAAATGATTTGTCAACCACTAAACAGCCCCAATTTCAGTGTTCTCGATTTGAAATTTTTTTAACGCCATTCGATCGTTGCAACACAAAAGAGTCCTCATCAAGTACTCCTACATCAAGTCATTGCGGACGTGTATAAAGCATGGGACGAAATAATTGTGGTAAAACTTGACGATATTTTCAATACATTGTAATAGTGTATAGAACTGAAAAACAAGTGTCAATTTTCAAGAAATTTCTAATTGTGATATTTTAATTGTGAAAATACTCGTTATACAGGGTGTCCCATTTGAAGTAGTGATTGAAGAGTGCCCAAAACGGTGGGTTCAGTGAAAAAAAGTATCATATAAAACTTGTCCGGTAAAGAGGAGGATATGTCATGAAGATAGTGACTTCTAGCTAAAACGTCATTTTAAGGTCGTTTCAAGGGCAATTTTTTTTATGTCAACCCCGTATTCTTTTTACAGATCTTTGTAGACTTCAAGAAATATATTATTTTACTTGTGCAAATTTTTTGTTAGACGTTTTGCTACAGAGTGATGCTTGATTTTTGTCCAATTTTTGAGGTAGTCGAAATTATTGCATTTTTTTCTTCGAAAAGTTTTGCAATACATGTTCTGCTTAAAACTCACAAAAATCCTTCTAACTAATCAAACAAAAAATTATTTATATAAAAAAAAATACTTTCTTAAATTCCTTCTTGTTAGAGTCTACCTTATAACAAGGTCTACAGGAAATCGATTGTTGTTTTTGGACAATCAATCTAATTGTTTCGTGTGAAATTATTCAAAAATTACTGTTTTCATTTCAAAATTCAATAATTGAAATGGATCACTACACTTCGGACGAAAAATTTCAAATAGTTTTTATTTATGGAGAGGATGGGCGAAACGTTAGTCGGGCAGTAGAACTTTGTGCTCAAAGATTTCCGGATGAAAGAGTACCCTGTTGGACGACTTTCGTCATTAAAATTTTCAAAGAAACGACAACGCTGGCAACAAAAAAAAAACGCAATTGCTCCCGAAGTGCAACACATGAAGGCAATCAAATAGTTCTTGCAGCTGTTGCCTGTGATCTCCATGTAGTTGTCATCAGATTGCTGCTGATTCAGGAATATCAAAGACAAGTGTCCAAAGAATTTTTTAAGGTGAATAAATACCACCATCCTTACCACATCTCTTTACATCAGGAACTCCATGCAAATGATTTTGAAAACCGAGTTAAATTTTGTAATTGGACAAGGCAGCAGTTAAATCGAAATGAAAATTCCTTCTCCAACGTTCTGTTTTCGGACGAATCCACATTCACTGCCGTGGTGCAGTGAATCATCATAAACTGCATTTTTGGAGTGCTGGAAACCCACACTGGCTTAGAGAAGTTGAACATCAAAGATCACGGCAGTGAATGTATGGTGCGGTATTATTGGGAAATGCTTAATTGCATCTTTCTTCATTGAAGGAAACTTGAATGGAGAAATGTACCGCAATCTCTTGCGTAATGATATTCCGGAATTGTTAGAAAACGATTCACTTGCCGCTAGGCGGGTGATGTGGTATCAGCAGGACGACTGTCCAGTCCATTTTTCTAGAATGTCTCTTGAGGTTCTGAATGAAATGTATCCAGATGGATTCGACGGGGCGGTCCAGTGAACTGATCTCTTAGGTCGCCTGATCTGACCTCACCAGATTCTTTCCTCTGGGGTTTTATAAAGGGCGAAGTCAATGCAAAATTACCAACAAATGCAGACGTCATGGAATGGAGAATTGAAAGTGCGTGTTAAATGATAAACGGGGAGATGTTGCGCAGAGTTAATGATTCTTTTTGAATAAGAGGTGAGACGTGTTTTGTCGACATTCTTATGAGCATTTTCCTCCATAAATTTCTCAAATCAGGATTTAAAGTTAATCTGCCAAATAAAAAAAAAATCTTTTTCATGGAATGTTTTTTTTGTATTAGATAGGATTATTATGAGTTTTACACAGAATATGCATTGCGAAATTTTTTTAGAAAAAAAAATTCAATAATTTGCACTGTCTCTAAAATTGGACAAAAATGAAGAATAATTCTACAGCAAAAAAAAATGTTCAAGTAAAAGGTATTTCCTTTTGGAAGGTCTACAAAGATCTGCAAAAATATACGTGGTTGCCATTTGGAAAAAAGTTGCCCTTTAAATGATCTTAAAATGACGTTTTGGCTAAAAGTCACTATCTGCATGACATATCTCCCTCTTTAGGGGACAACTTTTATTTAAAACTTTTTTTCGTCCAACGTACCGTTTTTGAGTAATCTTCAATCGCAGCTTTAAATGGGACACCCTATATATCCCTTCGCATATACATATATACATATATACATATAAATATCTTTTTTTATTATTATTTTTTAATTTGACACATATTTTTGAATAAATGAAATCTGGAAATCGGACACTTATTTTGCAAGGGAGGTAGTAATAAATTACGTATGTTCTGGGAGCGCATCCTAAAAAACTTCAAGTTGGTATGCCGAGCGCCCCACCCTAGATAGATAGATAGATAGGGATAGATATTAGAAATATCACACCCTTAATTGCATTATTTATTCATGTTCCATGGTCGGTTTCGCCATCATAATTCAAACCTTTCGCAACTTTCCACTCTCGAAAACGAAAAAAGGGCCATATTTCAATATGGAACGTCACGTTAAATATGCTTCTAGTTTCGATGCCACTGCAAAATTACAGGGTGCTTCATTTAAAATTCTCATGTTGCCATTGGTTTCGGACACAACGAATGCGTTAAACGTAAATTTGAGCAAATTTGTGCAATTCTCCCAAACTTGTTATGCTGCAATTCATCCTATACAGCGAACTTCCGATCTGACTGGCCGCCGTGGATATACTTCTAGTTTTAGAGTGTAGTGCCGCATTTATCTTACCTCAAGGTCCAAATCGTCAGTTAATTCAATTATGCTATCTGGACCCAAACAATGTTCCTTTAATCCCAAGTATCAGATAACCATCGAAAATAATATGCGAGATTAGCAAATATTTGCAGTATATCCCCTTTATCGTAGCTGATTTGCGATTATGCGTTACGAAGCGAATACTCTATAATATGGTATACATACGAGGCTATATAGTTTATTTGTTATTTGCGATAAAGCAAAACAGTGTAATTTGCTCACTCCACTGCAATCCATCACCTGTAGTTGCTCCTCATTGCTATGGTAATAACGTCTAGAATAGCCCTTTCAAACGTCTAAAATTTTCTAAGGAAATGTCTTCTTTTCCAGCCTCCCGAAAATGAACTCCAGAAAACCGAACGCGTTATGTCAGAGCACGAATTGAGAGTCCAGCGCAGCTTGCAGAAATTGACGGTCCCGGATTGGTATAAAAACTCACAAATCCCGGCTCAAGGTTTCCTGCTCAAAAAGTCCCGCGAAACTCGATATTACGGTACCGGGTCCAAGACCACCAGCTTGAGCTCCTTAGGTTCCGGCGCTCAAAGTCCATTGGTGCTCAGTCCTACGCCTTCCTCCCAGCCCTTCGTGCGGTGGAGCACCTCGAAATTGAACAGTACAGCCTCGTCGCCTTGTCAAAGCACCAGAAGCAGTTTCAACCAAGGACGGCAACCCAATGGGTCGATATCCCCCAGCTCGGCCAGGTCCAGTTTCAATTACCGGCAGCCCTATCTGGGCTGGAGATCCCAAGAGAGATTGAACAGACCTCGAACCCCCGCCGAACGTCTCGCGAGCAGTTTGTTGTCGAAGCAGGGACCCGCGATCCAGCAAGAGAACCCCGAAATCCAGACTTCGATCAAAGAAGTGACGTCCGCGATAGTCCACTACGTCAGTGGCCTTAAGCCTGCGGTGGATGATAATCTTGAAAACAGCAGCAGAAGATCCAGTTCCGTATCACCCAAGGGAAGTCAAAAGCTGTGCTGGTTGGAGAGCTCTTTCGTCGGTACCAAACCTGTGGACAGCCCGGAGACTCCGGTGACATGCTCGGAAAGTCCGGTACCACCCCACAGCTTGAGGTTAGATCTGCAGAACCACAGCAGCAACGGTGAGTCATTGAGGGCATAAATTCTCGTTTGAAAGTTATAGTTGTTAGGGTTATGTGTCTGCTTTTGTATGTAAATAGACTAAGTACTTTAGTGCCAAAATCTAATTTGAAAAGTTCTTCTATAGTTGGACTGATTGTTTTAAGTTTTCGATTAAACAGAATAGATTGATGTCGAAGCAGTAAATTAGGGCGGTGCATTATTTCTAGGATGAATGAGTGACATTTTCTATTGAACGTAGGCAATGAATGTTGTACAGTGTGTGCAAGCTAAGCATGTCTGGCATCGAGGCCCCGTGAACGGTAAGTAAATGTACCTACAGTTACTCACAAAATTGATCGTAAATAGCGCAAAAATTAATGAAATGGCCATAGGCCAATATTTCTACACTTTTTTGTTTTGCGGAAGATATACAGGACGAGCCATATGCATGGAATAATGTTCATAACTTTTGAAACATTGGGGATAGGAAAAAAGCGTTTAAATCAAAATTTTTGGATTAATTCTTTCGCATATAATGATGATTTTGAAATTTTTCTAAATCTCATAGTCTCACTTCTGGAATGTTTCACTTTATTTCATCAGATGACAACCTATTATTTTTTGTTTTTTTTTTTGGAATGGACATCTCTTTTTACATACCACTACATTAAAATGTAGGGGGGGGGGGGGGGGTTGCATTAGAAAAATTTTAAAATAAAATGCAATAATGTTTTTATGCGCGCCTATGGCTGTTGGTTTGATTTTTTGCGGGTTATTCAAATTTACTGTCGACCATTATGTGCAATATATGAATTGAGTCTTTGCATTGCATTTCCAACATTTCATCACTTATTTCCCGAAATGTACTTTTTATTCGAGTTCCCTCAGGTAAATTATTTGATTTATACTTATAGCGTTTGTTCTTTAGGTGGCCCCGTAAAAAAATCGCAGAGAGTTAAATCAGGTGATCGAGCAGGCCATTCCACTGCTCCTCTCCCTCTAATCCATCTATTAGGAAATACATTATTTAAATAACTCCTCACTTCTAATCGATCTTAAGGCGGGGCCCCATCTTGTTAAAACTAAATCATTTTGATTTGCATAAGAGGCTTCTACTGTAGTAATAATATTCTGGATCTAATAGATTAAAATATTGCTCCGCTGTTAAAATTTCTTCTAAGAAATATGATCCAGTTACCAGTCACCAGGAATGCCTGTCCAAACGTTTACTTTATGAGGAAGTGAGGTGTGATTTTATATCACCCAGGAAGGGTTGGCTCCTTTGCGACCAACATCGACAATCATGTCTATCGACTGATCCGTTAAACATAAAAGTCGCTTCATCAGAAAACGTAATTTTGGGCAAAAAATGTGGGTTTTGGTGACACAAATTACTCATAATTTCGCAAAAATGTAGCTTTCTGTCAAAATCATCTTCGGAAAGTTCTTGCAACACGTGTACTTTGTACGGATGAAATTTCTCCAGTTTTAGGTGTCTATAAACTGAAGTCTGAGAGACGTCTATGGTTTGTTACCATCAGTCCCTAATTTTGATCGATCTCTCTTAAATGTATCCCAAACACTGACTGTTTCCCTGTATTTTTTTATTACTTTGGACACACAATATTGGGTAATAGGGGTTCGGTTAAGATAAGCATCATTAAAAAGCACAGACACTTCCTGTTGGGTTCTTTTTCTGTCTCCAGCACCAACCGTAAGTAAAATATCGATATGTTCTGTTTCGGTTAAATGTACCAGTTTGTACGACTTTAACTACACTTCATTAATAAACATAAACAATTTTTCAATAAGCAACAAAAAATGAAACCGGTAGTCATAGGCGCACGTAAAAACATTATTACATTTTATTTGAAAGTTTTCCCAATGCAACCCCCCAATATTTTTAGATAGGGGTATATAGGAGATCCCCATTCCAAAAAAAGACAAAAAATAATAGGTTGCCATCTGATAAAGTTAAGTTGGACATTCCAGACGTGAGACTATGATATATAGAAAAATTTTAAGGTCATTTGCGAAAGAATTAGTCCCAAAATTTTTGTTTAAACTTTTCTGTTACATCTTCAATATTTCGAAAGTTATAAACATTATCCCATACATGTGGGCCACCCTGTATATTTATTGCAAATGTGAGTATGGAACATATGTTACAAAAAGAAACTTACAAAAATTGTTCCGTTTCTGTACAGAAAGATAACAAAGAAGAAGAAGCGAAAAATGCAGGCACAAAACCATCCGTACAAACATAAATATGCATATCATATAATCATTTATTTGAAGAAGTTTAAAGAGAACAATTAACATCTAAGATTCGATACTTAGGGACAACTCTCTTCGCCTCAATTGCGCCCTTCAGGCGGCGCGGCATCTATTCCACCAACTTTCTAGTCACATCCGAAGCAATTTTTTCCCATACGTTCAAAACCACTTTTCAAAATGTGTCTAAATTACTGCAGTTGATGAAATTTGGCATTTAATTTTTTTTTCATTTGCCACAAATTCCCGATGGGGTTGAGATCTGGCGGTTGAGGTGGAGAATTTAATCATTTTGGTACTTTATGTATTAACCAAAGCTTTACAATGCCAGAACACTTTCGGCCGTCCAACTTCTCCGCTGATGGTTGCAAATTGGCTCTTAAAATAACAAAGTAAACATTTTTATCCGTTATTCCATTAATTTGGGGTGGGTTGCCGGTACCATCCGCTACCATAGCACCCCATAACGTTAATGATCCACCTCCGTGTTTTACCGTTTTTTTTTTTTTATATATTTTTGTCCTACAGTTGTGTATTTGGTTTCCTCAATGCGATTTGTCTTCCATCCGTTTCAAACAAGTTTATTTTCGTTTTGTGTGTGAAAACGAGAGTATTCCAAAACTCGACAGGTTTTTCTATACACTTTCTTGCAAAATCGAGGCGTTTTCGTTTATTCATTTTTGACATGAAGGGTTTGTTCCTTGGTTTTTTTTGCCATTAAAACTGCTTTTTCTGAGAGCTCTTCTTACTCTTTCAGTTGACACAAGTTTGCCGATTCTCTGAGATATTTTTTTTAATTAAGTTAAGGACACTTTTCTTCGGATTGATCTTGAGTTCTCGTGATATAAATCGTTCGTCCTTTTCAGAGAATATGTTTTTTCGTCCTCTTCCAGGCTTGTCTAGTACCAATCCTTGATAACGATACTTTTTCATTTTCCACTCTACCGACGAACGTGTCTTTATTGTTGAATTACCAATTTTCCGGATAGTTTTTCCGGCAGATTAAAGCTTTGTTATTAAATGGCGCGTCGCGATGTCGGTTTGCACTATTTTATTTGCAATTTCTAACACATTCACGAAACAAATAAAACTGTTAAATGATTTTAGAATCAACTTATCAGTTTCGATGGAATTTGCAAAAAAAATTGTTTTGATAAATATTTACAGTAAAAATAAAAATGAATGTGATGCCGCATACTGTTAATTTTGTGTCTGCATTTTTCGTTTATTCTTGTTTGTTATCTATTTTTACAGAATCGGAACAATTTTTGTAAGTTTTTTCTTTGCAACATATAATCTGAACTGACATTTGCAATGAATATCTTACCTTCTGCAAAACAAAAAAAAAACGTAGAAACATTGGCTTATGACTATTTTATTCATTTTTGCCCTATGTAGGGTCAAGTTGGTGAGTACCTGCACGTAGTTGGGTAAGTGAGAAAAAAGTTTCACATTTAAACGAGTAGTTCCATGGTGCAAATAGCTCTGCAACGTAATCGTAAAGGTTTTTGTTATTTTGAAGGAAGTAAGAATATTAATAGTCCTCTTTGGAGTTTGGTAACAGGTAGATGAGAAGAAACACAAGCGGTTTTTCTTGGCGTTTTGTCGCAAGATTCAGTACCACTGCGTCGGTTTCATTCTTCATTTGGCAATAACTACCATCATTTTTCCGAAGGAAACCACCCAGGGCTGTATTTCGAAAATTTTAAAAAGTTCATTCGTTGAGGTTTATGAAGAACTACAATCGAAAATTAGTTTTACTTTTAGTTTTGACGACGGCCATCTGTCACGAAAAAAAAAACGAATTACGTATTTTCGGCAATCGAAAAATCATAAATAACAATTCGGTGAAACCATGAAACTATTGCTGTGAATGCCCAGCCCCTCCCTCCCATTTAATCTGAGCGACCTACAGAACCTGAAAAGCTGTATTACCGTTTACGAAGTAGCCATGCTAGAGATTTTTAATTTGGACACACTGTATTTTTTGTAGTTGACGCGGGTGCTGAAGCGATTATTGAAACTGGGAGCGTTTATTTTAAAGCGATCTCCTTTTCTGCAATAATTGCTAATTTAACTTTCCTTTGCTAGGCGTTTACATTAATTGCCTCAGAGGGCTCTCAGTGCTGCTATATGAAGGGTAGAACTCCCTAATGCAATTAGTGAAAGTCCCCTATGTTGATTACAATTTAAATTCTGAATGTGTCACCGCATAGTTTACGGAACGTAAATTGTGAAGGTTTTGATATGTTTTTTTTTGTGTTGTTTTGTAAGGGTTTTTTTGTGCTTTTTGTCATCTGTTTCTCTAGGTTTAGTAGTGGTTTGTATGCTTTTTAAATTTATTTTTCATCTGACCGTTTCCGTAGGAAAACTCTTAGATTGGCCCGTAAATTATTACTAGTGTTTCTCGGTCGGTGTAGAAATTGACTTCTGAGTTGTTTTGATTGTACGTTTAAAACTCACACTATTTATTTACATTTACTCATTTTTTTGGTGCAATAAGACATTTTTTATTCCAAATTTTAGAATAGGCCGTAATATCACCCATTGTATAGAGAGTTTTATTTAACCTTATATATTGATTAGTTTAGTACATTTTTTTGTAAAATACTTACTTTTGACTAATAATAATGATTATTATTAATAAATATTTCCCTTACGAAGTTGATTATTTAACGAAATTTATGTAATATGGAATTGTTAAATTTCATTAATATTTTATGTTTGTGTATTACACAAATATGTACGAAGCGTGTACAAATTATTTCATTTATTTAATAATATAATAAATCTGTTTTATTTTTTATATTTTGTTTTTCCTTTTTGTTTTCGCATACATGCCCACAATTCAGTTCTACTTTACCTAGTTTTCTTTGGTTTGCTTGTGGTATGTTTCACACGTTGGTTGGACCGGCTTCTGTAGATCTACGTTTCAGTAAAAAGTTCGAGGATCACACCTGTGTGTATCTCATTCAAAGGTAATTATATTTTGATCATTTCATGGTGACTAATGTTATTCATGCTTTCGTAGATTATCATCTTTTTGCTCGATGTTTAGTGTACCAGATTTAAACGGAATAAGTAGGTGCATTTATCATTTTCGAGCGAGGAGCCATATGTATTTCTTGCACATACAGGGTGTCCCAAGTTCGATAACCATTGCGATATCGGTGATTACCGAGTGTGCCTTTAAGATGCCTGGGTGGCAATCAAACTAAAAGAATTAGAGAGATTTGCGCCTATTTCGCATGCACGTGTGTATGTTCGAGAGTGCGCTGATGTACCTGAAATATTTGATGATGAATTGAATTTTATCAGTTATGAAAACTTTCCTAAGTTTACCTGGTTACCCATATCTCTAACTTTGATAATAACTGGGACTGATAAGTATCGAATTTGGACACGCTGTTTCGACTGGTGCTAGCATAAGTTAATCATTTACTAACCCTTTTCAGCTTGATTTTAACTATTATTAGTAAGTGGGTTTAGGGTCAGTTTATTAATGTTCTGTTAAGCTGACGTTAAGCTGGACAGCACATCAATAAATTGGCCCCTAGGGCCAAAGAAACGTCGGATATATAGTTTTAGATCCCTCGTTTCTTTGTTTCCATGGAAACTGGCGTGATGTTTAATTTAACCACACACTAATAATAACTCTTGATAAGTCACATTTTAGATATAAAATCTTAGTTACTACTGAACGAAAATTGAAAGGTCGCAAGTGCTCCTTCTTTTTTGGCAATTTAATGCTTCTTTCCTTAATTCTCTATGGCGCCCCCTTATACGGGCAATACGTACGTAGGAATGCCAATTAAACCCAAATAACTTTAGAGAATAAAATAGCCTCGTTCCACGTGTTCAACCATTTGTGACGCAAAGTTTCTAGAGCTTATTTCTAAAGTCTCCTTTAAGCTATTCCATCTTATTGAAATATTTGAGATGCATATTTGGCTGACTTAAGTTTTCCAACTAGAAAATTGGGCAATTTCACGGGATTGTAACATTATCTCGGAATAGTATTTCAATGATATTAAAATGCCGCGCATTGGTGGGCTTCTTATCCAAAATCAGCCTTGAGGCGCTCAGGGCCAAGTTATCAGAGTGTTGATTAACGATTTTATCAATTTGATAAACTACATAAAAGTTGAGAATAATTTCCTGTTTGTCAGTCTGACCAACCTCTTTAGCCTTCGACCTTTTTCCAACAGATCCAGTTAAAATTAATTCATATACGCCGTTTTCGGTCTGCTTAGTATGAAGGGTTCGCTTTTCTTGGTCGACGGGGCTCCTTCATTCGTTATTCATGGCAACACTCAACCGACAATATCACTTCATATTTATTTTCTTTGATATCTTTCTATATAGGGTGTTTCACAAGCACACCGACAAACTTTCAGGAAATGCACGGCTCATAAAAACACATATGTAAATCGAATAAAGCTATGACCAAAATCGCTTCGTTTTCAAGATACAGAGTATTTAATCTCTAATTTTTTATATTTTTTAAATATTTCAAAACTGATTTGGAATAAGGACATGTCATTAGGGACATGGCGGAAAATTAAAAAAATAATCGCACCTGGAAAGCTATATTGGTTTTTTGGTACGCGTCGAAGTAAGAAATTACTTTTTATCTTGAAACTGCCTGCTCGAACAACGAAATACGAAGATACCTGTTTTTTTATTAAGAATTAACGGAATATTACGAAAAAAATATTCGCATTTAAAAAATCAATGGCGTATCATTTTTTTTCCATTAAAAGGGCCGATTGAATTGACCGCACGAACGCCACTGTTGTAGGTGGAAATATTCTAGCTACTCCAGAGCATGCACGTTTATCTCGCCAGAGTGTGTCCATAACTTTATGTCATTATCCCAAAACCGTTTTTTAAACATTAAAAAAACAAGAAATTAAACTCTATGTATATCTTGGAAACAAAGCGATTTGGGACTTAACTTTAGTTGATCTAAATATTTGTTTTTGTGAGTGCTACATCCTCTGAAAGATTGTTGGTATGTTATGAAACACCCTGTATATCAAATCGAAATAACTCGATCTATTTTCTACTTTTCAAATTTTATGCACAACCAGGGCGCCATAGTCGAACATGGTCGGCCAGAGGCCCATTTTAGGACTTAGACGGGGGATCTACTTTGCGAACCTGGGCGGCCGGGGTTTGCCGGTCCCACCTAGACCACGGGAATTTCCCTATAAAGATAACTAAGGCCTTCCTTCTGGGCCTGGACACCTTCAGACCCGGGCCGTCCACTTCCTGTAAGGGAACCCCACCCATCGTTTAGTCTATTTACTTTCCGGTTTAACCAAGTTCAGTTTATTCTCAACCTAATTTGTTATGTAGTAATAGTATAAATCGCGAAGCTTTTTCCACCAATATCTTCCGAAATATACAAAGCGGTAACTAAGTACATAGACGACCTCTACGGAATAAATTTTGAGCTCGGTGTAAGGGTTAATTAATCAAAGTCGTGGCAACTTTACCCAGAGGGTAATAGCTATGGAAATGTTTAAATTAAGATTCAGTATTAGTGACTTTCGTCCTTTATATGAAAATTATTTGGTAGATAAAATTGCTAGTTCATTAACCGCATTGCTTTCAGACAGAAAGATCTTATCAACATGTGTTGACAAAGGCTTGAAAAAACAACTGATCTGCTCTTATTTCATCGTTTCAATCAAAATTGTCCTTGTGGTAAAGTCACCCGCTACACGGGCATATGTTTATCCATTTTCATGGAAATTATCTTGTTAATAAAGTTACCAGAAAATTGTTATGTTGCCCCTTAGAAATTCGATTGACGTTAAAAATTAAATGCAGAATCCCAATATTATGTGGTCCCCCTCTTGGTATGTCCATACCTATCCCCCTCACATAACCCAGCAACAGATGCCGATTTAAACCTGTCATCACAACAGATTTGACAACGCTGTCAGCGGGAGACACCACAGTGCGACCCTCTCCCAGTGCGACAACCCTCGAAGACGTCCTCGATTCCTTATTAGGCCTCCCTCCATCTGGAAGGTCCGCGAGTCCATGCCTTCAAGGTAGGAGGCATGTGTAAGTAGTGTTTCGATTTAATTTCCATTATTTTTATTTAGTTCTATGGCTAGAAAAGTTAGTGCTACAGTATTTGATTGATATAACAGCCTGAGTCTTGGATTAGTGGGATCTAGGGATCGATCAACCGGAGACAGGCTAAATTCTTTGGTTGCCGCATTACAAGACACCCGTGTAATTAAGTAAAAATCGATGGGCTTTCGATAAACCGCAAATTGTCGTTGTTTCGCTATTCAAGCAGTAGCTAAATGTGCTTATTTTTTCAACAAATCCTTGTCGCATTTCAATCCTATCGTGTCATATGTTTTTAATAGGGGATGCTTCCAAAGACAAAACTGTAATGGAACGTTTTCAGAGACAGTGTCAGCTAGCACTAGCCCTCAGCGCCGTTCCAGCGACGCCGATACCAACGACGCATATCGGCGTCGGTCAGAGGGCTCAGAGCCCGCTTCCGTCAACGTTGATCCATCCCTGCCTACCCCTGTTTTGCTGCGATGCCGTTACTCAAGATGCGGCAAAACGGCAATGCCAATGTCCAAGGAAGCCAAATCTTTCAAGAACTGTCACAATTGCTCGTACACATATTGCTCAAGGGCCTGTCGCAGGAGCCACTGGGAACGACACCGGAAAACTTGCTTGTTTTCCAGAATGGGAACCCTTTGTCGACAGGTTAGAAACGTTATTTTATTAGATGGCTCTAAACATTCAGTCGGCTCAGAAAGTATTCGTACAGACCTAAATTAATAACAAACCGAGTTAAATAGCAACAATAAATATTGTTTGAATAACGTGTTGGATTTCCTTTCGACTTTATTATTGCTTCTGGTCTTCCAGGCATGGAATTAAGTAGATTTGATGTTAAAGTTGATGGTATTTTGTTCCATTCTTCCTGAAGGGCAATCTTTAACCATACTCTCGATGAAATAACGTGATTCCTTTTTTTTCGATATGGTTCCAAAGGTGTTTGATTGGGTTGATGTCTGGTAAGTGTGGAGGTGTTTTTTGGTATTTTGGAGTATTGTACAAAATCCAGAGCCTGGTGTTGTTAAGAGCTGTGTGTTTGGGATCGTAATCTTGGTTAAATATAAAATCATCCCTAAGCCCCATATATATAGGTTCATTATTCCATCTATGAAATTGAGCGATTTTATTCCTGAAGCGCTCACCCAGCCCCATACTAATCCCGCACCTCCGCAGTGCTTTACGCTTGGTAGCAACTTTTCTTTGTTAAACTTAATGCCCCTTTTCCGCTATGCTTAAAAATGTTTTTTATATCCAAAAACTTCAAATTTGCTCTTATCAGTGAAAATCACTTTATTCCAATATGTTATGGCAGTGTTAACATGAGTTATAACGAACTCTAATCGTTTCTTTCGATTGATTTCGTTTATAAAGTATTTTTTACGAGTTACTCTGCCATGGTACCCCTTATTTTTTAAATAATTACCAACAGTTCTGGCTGAGACATCCTTATTTTTGAAAGTTTTCAGTTTCACAGCGATTTTTTCTGCACTTATTCGTGGATTTCCTTTTACTTTTCGTTTGGTTAAAACTTTCAAATATTCGTTAATTTTCCTTGGCCGTCCCGAGCGTCGTCGATTTTGAAATATTTTTCACAGGCAATATCTGTCTATTATGCTTCGGATAGTAGATCTTGATCTATTTACTATTCGACTGATTTCGGCCAATTATTTGCAGTCATTACGTAGTTTAAGAACTATTCGTCGCAATTCTTCTGATGTTCCGCTGGCTTTAGGTCCCATGATCACAATTCACACAAAAAATTCTATGTAATCAACCCGAACGAACTAAACTAATTACCTCTTTTAATTATTAATCAACTTTTTTGGATGGCTCACCTCTGAACTACTAAGGTCTAAAATAGAGGAGTGTACCAATGCTTTTTGCGAGCACACTCCTGCAAATTTTTTTGTTTATGTTATTTTCGTATCGACTCAAAGTATTTTATCTTTCTTGGAAAAAATATATCGTAAAAACGTCACAGAATATTTATGACTATTTGTGTTTTTTTGTAAAAATTACTTAATAACATCACAACAGTACCGTTTTTATAAAATCATCTAGTGTACGAATACTTGCTGCACTGACTGTATATAAAAACTCGACTATTCACCCATTGGATATTCTGAAAAACTACAGTATGTTTTTCGCCGCTACGCACATGGAGTTGCAGAGAGTGCAAGCGAAAGGCAATTAGACGCTTGATAAGTGCGGGAGAGACAGACTATCGTTTGCCGCTTCCATCGTCGACGATCGGCTAGCATCGTTGACTCGCAAGCAGCACGATTTAATCCGAGGGTAGATATGGGTCTGTGTCATTTTGAAGGATATAAATTACGCGCATACATTCAGTTTTATAATAAATTAATATAAATTTTTTTAGGTTAGAAACCGCTACGAGACAACTTATATTTAAAAAAAAGGTTTATAGAAAATACTCAAACTGACTATGTTTTTGTAGTAAACAATAACCGAAACGATTATGTATGCACGTAATTTACGTCCTCTAAAATGACGTAGAACTGCATCCCTTCTCAGATTAAGGCGTACTACTTGCAAGTCAACGACATTAGTCGATCGTTGACATTGGAAGGGGTGTAACGTCTATCTGTCTCCCTCGCACTTATCAATCGCCTAATTGTCTTTCGCTTGCTCTTGCTAAAATTCCATGCGCATAGCAGCCAAAAAGGTTCTGTAGATACAGCACATCTAAGCGGTAAAGGAGCAGCAAGGGATTTAGGGACATTAATAAGGCGTTTGACCGCATCAAGTACAGTAGGCTACTTTAAAAAATGCAAAAATATTGCCATCTTAGACAAACGGTACATATCCAGGGCAAATGCAATGGAAAAACTGAACGACACATGCAAACGAGAAACAAATTACACCAAGACTGATAACCAAAATAGTAAAAAAAGTACCCCGACAACACTTCACACAACACACTCTCCATCGTTACTCTACGAACACACACACATGACAAAATTTACTAAAAGACTGCAACAAATTCAGACGAAATGGAAAGACAACTGGACTATTCCAATCCTCCTTTGCCTTACGGGACGAACAAGAATAATTTTTATTTCCATAGAAAAGACTTGTGACAATTCGGTTTTTCCGCCCTTGGGACAAAAGTGTTTACACCTAAACATTAATCATTCACAAAAAGCAAAGAAAAGTGACGAGGATTCCGATATCGTTTCAGCGTTAAGCCTTATCCTAACTCTCCGTGACCTATAGGTAATTCAAGCTGTAAGAGATCAAAAGGATACCCTCAAAGAACTGTCGAAGGTGGCTCGCAGGGGCTACATTTCCCACGGCCTAGGGGCGGTAAAGTGTTTCTACCCCAACCCCGAGGCAGCCGAAAAGTTTTTGGCGGAAGGCCTACCCAGTTTAGGAGAGTTGACCTTTGTGAGGTGGCAAAATCTGCTGCCTACAGAGATGGGGCCCATGCTCTACAAGGAGCTGGTTGAAATGTGCCAGAATTATAACTCGGAAACTAAGTTTGTGCTGTACATTTCATTGTGCGTCGTGTCGGAAACTCCTGCGTCAGGTGCCATCAAATGGGAGAGACAGCTCGTTTCTAGATGTGCCAAATTACGGTTAAGCAAGGATCTCAACTTTGTGGGTGAGTTTTAGCAAAAAAATGTTGTCCTACCTCTCGTAAATTTAGTCCTCATACCAATTTTTATGACACAGCAACGCTCTCGCCGTAAATTAATTTTAGTGCCAATTTATGGAAGTGCTGGTAACGATAACTGTTAAGGACGCGAACTATAATTGAAATCCCTTATTCCCCGCTTGATATAAACTTAATGGGTCTGGTAAACTGGTCGAATATCAATATTTTGACTCAAAGTTCGTCATGAAGAATCTTAACGGATTATTTTGTTTTTCCTAAGAAAAATATCCGCTTTTCTGGCATGACACAGGAGCAATTCCTATTCTAGTTGTGACTGCAACTTTCAGTATTAATAAACTCGAAATTCTAATGATCATAGTGGAAAATATTAATGGATTATCTTGTATGTCCAAGGGCAAAAGTAGTATTTTCCTGGATCGTTCAAGCTTCTATTAATCTTGTGCTTCAATACCTTGACTTGATTAGTAGAGATTTTGACAGAGCCCTTCGTTAATAGATAAAATTGCCTATTAAACAAGGGGCTTTTTGCAAAAAGTGGATTTTAAAACATATTTCCACCGAACTGTAATACTGAACCTCAACGTGCAATAAAAAAAAGTGCATAAGGAAAACAAAGTTGATGACGGTTGCCGGAAATCGAAACGCCGGACTTCATACATATATGGAATTGTCAAGGTGTATAAGAGGAAAAGTGGCATTGATGAAGAAATGTCGATTGTTTTGATTAAACAATCTGAAGAAAATAATATTTAAAATGGTGTTTCAGTTTCGATTTTTTTCGACTGTCACAGAAAATCATCGAAATTTTTCAAACTTTGAAGCGGCATATCTTCGAACTGCGGAACTTGTGCCTAACTTTTCTACGGGTACCGAGACCCTCACGATTGAACCCCCAGAAGCATATTTAAACCCTAAAGTGTTTTATTTAGTGGTACCACTCTCTAACCATATAAATCCAAAATGAATTTCAGGTCCCGAACGCGATGCGGAAACTCCGGAGACGCTCATCCTCACATGTCCGCCCATCCACCTGCCCACCCCAGAAACGAGAATGCGGGCCCGTTTGATTGCTTTCAACACCATACAAAGCCAGATGAAGCTCAGAGGAATATCGCTCAAAAGACAGTACCCGGAGTTGTATAAACAATTAGACTCGTACTGTGAAGACCTCAGTGTTAAATTCGAAGCTCAAACGATCTATCCTCGGAACGCAATTACGAACAAAAGTTTTATGTGCATAATTATGCTAGAGAGTGATCCAGAAACATTGAAACATGTGGAAAAGGCTGGTGTTAAGGTCCGGACTGTCGACTGTTTGTTATCTAGCGAAACGACCACAACATTGTAAGATTATTGTGATATTTTTATTCGATTTGCTTGAGTTCAAGTGATTTTTCTGCGTTTATGTTCCTATAAAGCCTATATGATGTGTTACGTATAGTACTACTTCTAGCTCGCAGAATCGCTATCGCGAAACGGGGTATATTATGTTGACAATTTAATATTACGTAAGTTGAATAATTTCTTATAACGCTGTTTATATTTATGATCATTGTTTGTACATAGTCCTATTTACGTATGATACACGATAAGTTTTGGAAATGTTGAAACCTTGTCCTCTGTGATTTTAATATAAATTAGATTATTACGAACCTAATAAGAATAAATGCGGATGGAGGGTGTCGTATTATGTTTTTTAAAGGAATTATTAGTTTAGAAATATGTTACCAACGCATTAAAAAATCTATAAAAGGGATGTAGCACAGCTTAGCGTATTGTGGGCATCCTGAGAACCTTTCTTTAACGGTGGGTTAAATCGAGAAAAAGTTGTTCTTCTATATCCTTTATAATAAAATGGTTAAATTTGAAAGTTTATAATTTATTGACTGTAACGTAGATATACCAACTATATTGTCATACATCTCGTCAAATGTAAGGGAAGAGGCGCGGCTTCTGGACCTTCTACATACCTACTCTATGCGCCGCAGACTTTCGAGAGATTATAGTTCAGCATTTTAGTTTTGCATAGTGAAATAAGTTCGCTTTAAGCAATGTGGCTGAATAGACTCTTTGATTTGAACGCAATTCACCTCATCTCTTCTCCGTATAAGTGCTGTTTCTGGGCCTGGCACCGCACCATGGGACCTACCTAGAGCGTCGACTGGCGAAAGCTCCGAGTCTCTCCCTATATTTGTCAACTAAGTTTTCTTACGTTTTTGCCTTCAAACGCTTCAAAAAGTTCCTGTGTATTATATACATGTATGGATTGATCGGCCAAAAAATTCGACTACATTGAAATTTTTAACAAAACCACTTCTGAAAAATGAATTTTTCATAAGCTGTTATAGATAAATTATATCTCCCAAGTGAAGCAATGCCTTAGAGAGACAGCAGTCTCGGGACTATCTCTTTAAAATCTCACAGGTGGTATATTCTTTCAAATGTATTGCTTTTTATGGGGGAAAAACGCATTGTCTATTAATTTTTCAGAAACTATTAGAGAAACTTGTCACAAGAGTTGCATCATCTGAATCATCTAGGGGCTCCCAATAAAAAATATAACTTCATATCTGGGCCGAAAAGCCGCTATTGATAAAAAAAGTTTCGAGCCTGCTACTGAATTGAAACCTGATATCTCTACAACATTGCCGTTTGAACTTTCGCTCTCTCTCCTACAATAACTGAGATAAGGCGTCATGTCCCAATGGAAGATTTTTCAAAAACACTCACTACATCAAAAACGAGTCAAGTTAGCGGGGAATCAATAGATCCATAAAATTTCACTTGAAAATCGGACCCTAGAGTAAATAATTGACCTTCAAAGTGGTCAACTTTTTCTAATTTAACCCCTCCCATATCGTATCATTTCTGAGATATTCATAAATCACCATTCATACTTATTTCAAAGACAGTGTGTATTTCTGACTCAGAAATTGCTTAACTTTGTGTGACATAACTTTTATATTCCAGTAATGAGGTTTTGAAGAACTTGTTAGTAAGTTGCTCTTAGATATTTTCTTCTAAATATTTTATTATTGATTTAAATCATGATTAGGTAAGATTATATTAATAAATAAAGAATCATATATGAAATACATACACATTTCAAACACTAAATAATGAAAAAATATAAGTATTATTACGCATAATAGGATAAAAACCAAAATTGTTACTCTTACTTGATTTTGCATAAGAATAGGTTAATAAGCTAAATTTGAAATGATCTTAATAAATTTGCCTGTTATTAATTAATTGTATTGAAAAAAATTATGAAATAAAGAGAAAAATATTTTACAATGTAGTTTTTGAAAAATCTCGATGTGTTTCGTTTAACATACGGTGAAGGATGCAATATCGGTCAAACAATATAAAATTTTCAATAGAAAAATGAATTTTAAGATTTTGAATGTAATGTCTGATCGAGTCATGAGAACAGGGATTTGCTGAGAAAATATTGCAGATGATATGAAACTTTTCTCTAATTTGATCCTTATTGCATCTTTCGTTATCCCCGAAGTACCAATGACGAGTATGGAAACTTTCACCTCCGTGAGTATGTAGAAATATGTAGGATGGTCCAGCTGCCATCATTTAACAATGGTGCGAAACGGTTAATTTCCAGACCTCTAGAGCTTGAAGCTTGATTAAATGAGACAAAAAATGTAAAATATAATGACAATCGAGGTTTAAAAAACAATGTCGTCCAGCTTTATTCGGTTTATGAAAAATTATAAATACAATTTCTTTTAAGCTAACTTGTATATTATATGTTAATAACTGGATAAAAACTTGAAATTATCTGCACATGTGTGAAAATTAGGGAACGACACGTTGAAACGGCAATTAAAAAATATTATTCTATTAATATTTTTTATTGCTTTAGTTGGTGGCAGCGAATATACAAAAAAAAATTTGAAATTTAAAAAATCCCGCTCATAGTTTCAACTAATTTAGCACCATCTATCCTTCATTAGGAGTACTTCATTATTATCAATCAGTTTTTCACTTATGGACAGATTTCTCTGAAGAGGGTTCAACTTTCTCGTTTGATCCCATAGGGAGCAGCAGCGTCAAATGTCCATATAGATGTCGCTGTTAAACAATTCAAGAAAAATAAAAAAATAAGCATTTTGCCTGCCGTATAACAAGGTCAACAACTTTGGTTTTCCAAAAATCCAAAATTTCGGTTTTATATCGGTGATTTAAACTCGTACGTGATGTGATTGTGCCCCCATGATGATTCAGCTGGCAAGAAAATAGCGGGTAGGTCTCAAACTGTGCTGGTGAACGCGAGAGTGTCACGAAACCTTTTTGTTTGATAACGATTTTCTTCGTTAAAAGAATGGATAAAACTGTTCTTTTGACGAAAAATGTCCCGACTTATCAGTGTTTGTACGCAGGAGTGGCGGTTTTATTAGAAACACGATTCGATTATGGTAAAAATTCGAAAAGAAATTGTTTTATTTCGCCTGTCAATTTTGATTGTTTACGAGTTGTGGGCTACATCCTACCTCCAAAATAGCGCGGAATTCAAATGCCAAGAGGTCACAGAGGGTGGTTAAAATATATTTCCAGGTTCTCCGAATTCATCTTGTTCCTCCTAAGTATCACTTCCTATAAAAATTTACTTTCTCTTTTTTATACATATTTCTAGCTCCCCTACCTAAAGTCCACTCAGAAACAGTCCTAATTCTTCATTATCCCGTGTTTGATTTTTGTTAACCTTTGATCAATGGGTCAGAGAGAAAATTATCCAATAATCATAAATTGTTACACTCAAGGTTAGACTTGTTCGCTAACATTAACATGAAGTCCCCCGAGATCCTGGAATATCTCTGCATGTGCAGTCACAAAAGCAGCTAAGTTGGACTTATAAATTGGCATGGCACAACACAAGCACAACGTAAGAAACTTTAAACATGCAGAGTATGTGGGCAAATTTATGGGTGCAGAAGCTTATCATACTATAAAGCAAGACATGACGAAGCTTCATTTGTTATGTATAATGCTACACTATGCATTTTGTATTAAGTCAATCAAAACTCACAATTTTTGAGGGTAAAGTTAAAATCTACATTAACAATCACTATTTATGCAATAGGAAAAAACCATATAGGTAAATTGTTCAATCTGCAAACAATGAGAGAATGTCATTTCAAAATACTAAACAAAGAATGTTAAATAAGTAATCACAAAACATGCTGGAACTAAGCAAGATAATTGTATAAAAAGATTGACAAGCATTGTGCTATGTTATATCATTGTATAAATCTGGCTTGATCTGAAGTTGCTACAAATTATAAGTGTGGGTTGTTGAGGTTTTGAGTAATATAAGTAGGTTTATTTTAATATTGAGGACCTAAAGTATTAACCTGATGAATTGATTCTAGTAAATTGGGTTTATCTCTTTTTATGAAAATTTTATATTCAATTAGGGAGCCATATAGGCTTACAATACTAACATTGAGAATAGTAATATGTATATAAAGGATGGATGTATGCATTTAAAAGAGGTGCTCATTAAAAAAATGGCAGCAGACAGTAAACTACAGGGATATCATGTTAATTAAACTATTTGCTATTTGCCATCAAACATTTGATTGACCACCAGTAAGATCTGAATTTATCCAAAACAGGCTGCCGGTCTTTTAGTGTCTGTTTGAAGTTCCTTTAAAGATCGCCCTTCAGATATGTATGTCTTTATAGATGATACTCTAATAAGGTTTTTGCAGTCTTCAGTTATTTCTACAAAAAACTAAAATTTTCGAATAAAGTAGTACCATAAAATTATCGAATTAATTTTTTTTTCTAAAAGTATCGTTAAGGCAACTATTTGGGAGCTATTCAACCAATGGCGCATTCAATGATCAGTTACAGGCATTCGGGTCTGAGATATCATCAACTTTTTATTTTTTCATGGTTTTTCCTATAGTGTATATTACAGAAATGTAGAAGAAATATTTAAGTTTTGTGTCAAGAAAAACAAAGTTTATTTTTTTTTACTTAGCCATGACCTTCGCGGGCGTTGCGGTTCTAAACAATTGCTATCGTTGCAATAATTATCAACCTAAAATAATTAACTATAAAATTAATTAATTAATCAAGTGATGAAACAATACGCGAAACAAAGAAAGATAGCCTAATAGTTACTGTAAAATTGAAATGAACTTAATCTAGGTTTTCAAAATCTGGTCCATTTGGACTTTGGTCAATATTCAAAAACTATTCATTAAAATATTCTTAATTTATAAAAAAATATCCCGGACTCTTATTTCTAACTGTTTTACGATAATGGAGGCCAAACTCTTACATCGCATTTTTTACATGCCCCCAAAGACAAAAATAAAGGAATGTAATGTGTGGGCATAAGGGTGGCCATTTTGCTGGGGTAGTTGTTTCCTATCGCCTTCTTATTAATACATGCATTGTCTAATAAGTTTTGAATTTGTATCAATTAAGAACTACTGATTCTGTCTTTCCAAGGCGTCCAAATATCTTTGCTGCTTAACGTACAATAATTGCAAATTAATGGTCCTATAAGTCAATTATCGAAAAACAACTTATACCATTTAACTTGCGGTCTGTGATTAACTTACTGTAGATGCCACACCGCACGTTAAACCCAAATCTTTCTTGTAGCCCACGTTAGACCAGTTGATGTGGCGATTTTCAGTAGCTCAAAAATTACTATTATGCTCAGTCAACACTTCGTAGTTGAAGAAATGCGATTTACCTATTCAAATAACATTTTTCTTGAAATTGCGTATTTCTTTACATTGGTTTACAAAATAATTTGGAAATTCGAGCTACATTTGATAGTCGGATTCCCTCGATTCTCAATAATAGTTGGCTTATGTGGGCAATATTTATTTTCTTTGAAGACTCTTTGAATTGCCGTCCTTTATTCTATTATTACGGACCTAGTTTGATAATACTTGGACATGAAATTTAAGAGATTTTGGAGTTTTTTGGGTACTTTGTGAGACTTATTATTAAACGTATGAATTGAAAAATGAAAAGATATTAATTCTAGGAGACATTACGGTAATGCAAAATACACAAAAATTTAAAATAACTTAATTGCCTCTATAAATGTAAGTGTAGTTGAAATGAAAACTATAAATTTTTTATTATTTTCAGGCCATTAGCCATTCCAATCGAATTCAGAAGCCAGTGGTTTCAGAAAATCTCACAATGTGAATGGTTGAAAGTCCACCGTGCCATATTCATTCAAACCATGTCAGAAGCGATGGATTGTTACAATCCAACGCCACCAGTTCCAGATACTGGAGGAACCAGCAGTGCTAGTTCTACTTTAAGTTCCCCTTGTTCGAATAATATTGTTAAAACTGATCTGAAGTCACAAGAACTGGATCTTACGGATTGCCTACTCAACGGTGACATTAATAGTTACTTACCTAATAATAATGTGTGTGATGAAAACATTGCAATGGACACTGATATGTCTAAAGATGATTCGTGTGATAGTGCCGAGTGTGCAAGTGGCGAGAGAACTCAAAATTATTCAGTAGTGGAAGGCGATGTTACTTCTGTCAGTCAGTCAGGTACTTATAATCTATTTTTTATGATTTACAGCGCAATGTGCCATGGAAATTTGTCATATTCCCTTATAACTTTGACAGATCACGTCAATCGAAACACGCGATTGCTATGAATATACAGGGAAATTTTCATGGCATGTGGCTTTACAAAAGAAACAACGAAATGGCTTGTAGTTACTTTATATTACATCATAATTAAATTATTTGTAGAAGACACAAACAGTTTAAATGAAGCAAGCAGTGCAACAGAATCTAGCCAAGAGCCTCAAACCTTGGAGAGTATTGAAACTCCTCTCGAAACTGAAGAAGAGTTTGATGTCACACCACAGACCAGTGAGAGCTATGTGCCTGAAGAGCAGAATAATGGAAACTTGAAGAAACCCAGAAAGAAGAGGATTTCGAGCGGTCCGGGACGGGGCAGGGCTCCGAAACAGTCGGTGACCATGTACCACAGTCAAATTAGTGGCGACAAAAATGCCATTAAGATCCGGATCAAAAAAAGCAGTTTAAGCCCCACTCGGCCCCTTCCTCCAAACAAAAAGAAATCGGGACGCAGGAAAAAGCATAAAGTATATTCGGACACTGACAATTCTGATTATGAGAAAAAACCGAAACGCAGTCGGCCCAGTGCCACAACTGACAATGACGTGAGTAGTACCCAAAGTGGCGAGCCTCCTGAGCAGAGTGTTTGGGGCGACGCTTTGAGACTGCCTGCGGAAATTTTGGAGAAAATTTTCGAGGAGACTTGTGCTCAGGATGGGGCACTGCCAACTCTCGTTAGGTAGTTATTTCCAGAACTCTATTTCGAATTGAAACTGACTGTAAGGAGTTGTTTATTTAGGTTATGTAAAGTATGTAAATTCTGGAAGGACATATCGCTAAGACCCCCGTTGTGGAAGAAGGCTGATTTGAATTATGTTAAAGAGAAGAACAGGACTGATCTCCGACTGCACTGGTTGATTCTCAATAGGCTGACAGACTGTGAAGATATTGTGATGGGTAAGTTTGAGTTTTAACGAACGTATAATCTGCAAGAGAGCACTTGTCTTATTTTCAAGTTCTTGAAGGAAATTAACTTCATTAACTTAATTAACGAAACGAACGTTATTATAGGTGAATGGAAAATTAGAGACATTCAGGCCGCCATTGAGGCTATATGTGAGCATTGTCCTAAGCTCAGAGGGTTAAATTTGAGTGGTTGGAAAGGACTCAATGCTGATAACCTAAAATACCTGACCAATGAATGCAAAAAGTTGGAGAGGCTTGATTTATCATCGATAAATGTGAGTTATGTGTAGTGTCCCGTCATTCTTAAGTGGCTTTCACAATGACATGTAATTTATAAAGGATTGATTTGCCTGTGTTGTAAAAATTGGTTTGATTTTCAGTCCACGTCAGCAATAAATGCCCAACCTTTGGTGGCGTTAAGCCAAGCCATGAATAGCCGATTAACCCACCTAGTTTTGGCTCACAACAAAATAGCTGGTTTTATGCAAATAATATCAGCTCTAGCGGTAAGTCTACCATGCATACTGCGATCAGTTTGGGAAAGGAATATTTATTACAGGCACACTGTCCTAACTTGCAGTTATTGGATATCTCGAATGTGAAAACCTTTGCCCATAACACGGCCCTACTTCATGTGGAGAAGCTGCAAATTGGGTGCCCTAAAATAAAAGTTTTGCGTATCACGAATAGTCAGGTTTGGTTAGCACCAGTTACACTGACAGAACAGGTAATTTCACCGGTTTAAAATACTACATAAATATAATCGAATCATATTTTACTATCAGATAAATCGGTAGGAAGGAGGATAAAATGCAAGTGGATAAAAAAGTCTAATAAGTTTCGTGTTATCGTTGTCATGAATATTTCTAATTTGTGACCCATTTCTTTTGGTCACTTTCGATTATTTTCTTTGTAACCGTCAATATGAATCAAATCCTGAGAATAGTTGAGAACTGCTTTCAGTTCTATTCATGAAACCAGCACATAGGCAGATTTGGTGTCTTATATTTTTTGCGTTTCATGCTATTTTATTTGGTATTATTCTACCTGTTCAAAAAATCATGCGAGCTTAAGACAAACAGGTTTATAATGTAGGTAATAATATAGTTATCAGAAATAAATTTCTCAGTAGGCGCTTTAATAGTGATATTTTAAATAGGTTGCATCGCCAGGATTTCCAAACCTAGAGGAATTGTCTTTGGCGGGTTTGGAGGAGGACCAAACCACCACCTCTAGGTAGGAATTAATTTCCTAATTGTAACAAGTCTATTCATTTCCTTGATTTTTACAGGTCTATGGATAACGAGGGTATCGAGCGGCTTCTGAAAACAAGTACAAAATTGCGCCTTTTGGACGTCCGAGGTTGCAGCAAATTGACGGATTCTGGTTTAGTCAGAGTTCCAGCCTGGGATTTGGAACACCTGTTTTTAAGTGGTTCGTAATTGTATTTTGTTAAATTTTGAAGCAATTTGCTTTAGCCAGATAAATATAACTATGTATTAAATTAATATTCTAGCCTGCTATATCACGAGATTGCAAAATTCAGGATTGGAATTGATAATTCAGAAATGGAGCCATAGCCTTTTGGAAGTGGATTTGGCATGGTCTACTGCAACTTCTTCATTGGACGCTGCAGTCATGGCGTTGGCCGAAAAGGAACAAGAATCTAAACTAAGGTACGCATTTCTTGCAAGAGTAATTATGTGTTTGGATGCGGTAATCACACGGAAAATATTAAAAAACATTTAATTAAGAAACTAAAACACTTTGCAAATGGTTATTGCACTTCTTTCTATATTTCCATTTGCTTGACTGATTATGTAGCATATTAGCTTTGAGTTTGCTATCAAACAAACATTTTCCTTGTTCTAGGATACTCAATCTGTGCGGCTCATCAGTATCTTTGGAACCAATTAAGGCAGTTCTCTCCAAGTGCCCATGTCTGCATTCGATTAACTTGCAGTCGTGCAGGGCATTACCGAGGGGTATTAAACGGTTATACACGGGGACAGCAGTGGACGAGTTGCGGAAAAGTCTAAGTGACAGGAAGACTGAAGGGAGTGACGGCGAGGAGGGTAAAACTGCTACTACGTCACCAAAGCGAGATTGAAGGTGTTGTTGGTAGGTTTTTAAAGCAATTTCAAGGGTTAAGATTATGGTAATGTGAAGCTGCAGGAGGGGCTAAAAATTCCCGCACGGCAGCAAAAATATTTCTTTTATAGCAAGTTTTATTGAATCACTTATTATTTGAAATTGTGCTCTTATTTATGCGTCGATTATAAGTACTAAGGCATTTTGCTCACAGACGAATAAAGATGATAAACGGAACCAGTGATCTTTGAAAATGTGGTATTAAAGGAATTTGAAGAATGAAAGGCTCAGGATATGTGCTCTAGGAAATGTCAAAGAAATAAAAAAATTCACAGTTTACAGTCAAGTACAATTTTCTTGTATCAAGTAAAACCAGCTAGCCCCTTCTAGGTCAGTTTAGGGCCAATGTATTAATATGCTGTCGACTTTAACTTCTAGCCAATATCTACAGAAATGTCGAAATAGACCTCAAGTATCGGTCAGATTCTTCGCTTCTATGGAATTGGTTAGATGTTGTAGTTAACAGGATGTAAATGATGTAGCTTTGGGCGTTGAAATCGATTTTCTTGTACACATTTTAATGGCACCAGTTTTTTATACAATGCGTTGTGTATTATAAGATTTTTTTCAGGGTGTAAATATTTGTAAACTATTTTCAGAGTTTATCGAAAGAAAATTTGGTTTATATTTATTAGTTCGCTTTAGTATCGCACATGTTTCCTTTTTCTCGTGCAATGAGAAATTTGACGTTATTGCTAAATATAATTACGTCTGATTTGATATGTTTGCAAATAGGGCGAATTGTAAAATAAGCCTCATGACATTTTACAAAACGACGAATTTACAATAATTTCTATATAAGTTGTGCGAAGTTTTACAATTGTACGAGAGCTAGCTCCCATTATGATGTTAGATGTTTTCGTGGCTTGAAACCTCTTAAATCAAACTCGAACTGCAATTTTAAATGTCAGTAATGTTTTATGGGGGTTTTGTTTGTTTACCCAGAAAGCCTGATACACACTGCGAAACGTTACGGGTAATGACGTGTGAAATGACCATAATGTTTTCATCCATACTCATCATTCAAAAATCGTACTGATTACGTGTAAGAAAAGAGCACATTTTTCCCGTTTGAATTTAAGTCACATCTACCAGCCATTTGAGATTCTACTTTATGTCATGATTATGTTTTGAAATGGGAAATTTGCATACTTCCAATAACAGTCTCATGAACGGTAGGTAGCGTCCACAAGTAATTGACAAACTTTTCATTTGTTAAAATTGGAATTATGAATTATTTTATAGAAGTTAAAAACAAAATTTCGTTTTTCTCAAAAATTACCGAGATCAATAGCTGTAATTGACGGAAAATGTTGTAGCTAACTGGTCTATTAATTGTTGATCAATAACCTCAATTTTTACTCGTTAAACTCGTTAACCGATTATTAACTTGCAGCGACAATAGCTTTTTCTGCCGACTGACTATTAACATGTTTCTTTGGGGGTATTAAAAAACGAAAGGAGCACCATATTGGAAAGATTTTAACTGAACTCACGTGGTCTTTAGGTTGTTACCAATTTTACAGATTGCTCCTAGTTGTATTTTTCCAGGAATCGATCGATGTCTTGCCCCGTCGGCTTCAGTGGGACATTCTGTATGTGTCACTATATAACTTAAATTTGAAGCTGGGCTCAATATTTAAATTCAGAATTAGGTCTTTGCACGATAAAAGGGAAACATAATTTAATCCCCAATCCCTGCTTGAATGTTTTTTTTTCTCTTTCACTTGTATATTGAATTTGTATCAAAAATGGATATCTTAATAAGGAAAAATTATTTTAAAAAAATCGTTCTGGTAAGATATTTGCTCCCTTAAATTAAGGTGGTACTAATCTGAAAATTTAATAGTTTTGTGCATACAAATGAGAAACGAATATAAACTGTACATAATTAGATTGTTAATGTTATATTTAGGAAATGATTAGAGAAATGTATTTGTTTATTATTGTCATTGTGGCTCAGAGCTTATGAGGGTATTTTAAGTTTGTTATTAGGTACTCGTTACTCGAAAGTTTAAAAAAAACACAGTCCTTTTCATCAGGAGTTAATATTAATTATTTTATTTTCAGTTGTAACAAAAGGACTTAAAGTATCCTCAGGAATACACACTTGTTTTTTTATGTTGTATAGATATAAGGGAATCGTTGTTTGGTTTTATAAATTCATATTTGTGCACTTAAGAAGAATATATCTGTACTAATATTATTGTATATTTATATATAAATATATGATTAGATTTATGGATGCTTATTCTCCCTCTCGAAGCTCTAAAGACACATTTTTTAGACACCTTTTGCAGAAGAAGTCATAAGTTACGAGTTACAACAATAAAAGGTGTATCGCAATGAATATATTGACCTTCTGAAGTCTGCTGCACCAAAAGTGGTAAAGTAGTTTAAACAAATTCAATGCGTTGCACTTTTGGTGCGGATCATTATTGCCATTTTTGATCGGTGAGGCCATAAATGTCTTGTGCAGTCGATGGTGTATTCTTGAAGATTCAATTGTGCGATAGCAGTTTTGCTCGTAGATAATAATAAATTACAGTGAGTTGTACGGCAAAAAGGCGAAAGAAGAGAATCAGGTAAGTTTAATTCTATAGGAGCGATATTTAATAAGCTCACATTTTGTTCCTTATTTTTAAATCTCACCCTCGAAGAGGGAAATGAAAGAGGGAAGAAAATTGGGTCACGCCGGCTTGCACTTGCTAAAAGTGGACGCTCCGTGAAAAGTTTGTCGAGAGTAGCACTTGAAACACGACACCTCTAAACAAATTACCCCCTGCCTGGTCGGAACTGTTGGCGTAATTTTCTGTTTATTATGCCCTAGAGACCCTACAACATTTGAATAATGGTTTCTTTTATTGGCCTTAAAGTTGAAAACCTTCAAGTAATTCTTTGGCTAAGCTGCAATTTTTAGTTTTAGTTCTAATGCGGGTCTCAAGTTGCTGTAGAAACGTACGACAGGCTTTTCCATAAATCTATGTAAAGATATATTTATACATTATATCATCTAATCTATGTATACATACATATGTGTATAATAAAAAAACACTTCGTTTTGTTGACTTTCCCTGCAATGTAAACGCGGATTACGAGGGCAATTTAACCCTTAGCTGTATCAAAACTTCAACGTCTCGTTCCCAAAATCATTAAAGCAGCACTGTTTTCGGTTTTATGAATATCCTTGGAATGGCTGGAAGCCCGGAATGCCTTGTGGAACCTGTTATTTACTAATGAAAGCCTGCCAGGGTCCTTGCCTTAATAAATTGAATTTATTTTACCAGCACAAGCATTCATTTTGGTACTCTATATTTTTACTTTCGTAGATTAATCGAGGGTTTAGCCATTAGTGAATTAAATTAATTGGTCGTTATTCACAAGTGTAGTAAATCAATGAGATAATTTTTTGTTGCCGCAAAAATTGCATTTTCAGGGACACCCTGTACTATTTCTCTGCCTTAAGGAAAGGCGTATCCATTTCTTCACTTCACCGGCAACAACGGTGGTAGCACTGAATAATAATATATAATTCTGATAGGTAATGGAATTTATGAGATCGATAGAAAGCGCTATGAAATATTTACCGAAATACACGCGAAGCAAAACCGACCTACAATCTATTATAATTTGGGTAATTATCCGGGATCGGTTCCATGGTGGCGGTAACTTAGGAAATCTGATCTCAAATTGAAGGGAATGAACTAAACCGATTTAGTCCTAATTATCATTTCAGGTATTCGAGGTTGATTCAGCCTTTATCTTCTAATAGTGAGTTTGGGGTTAATATTTATTTGGTAATATTAATCCTTTGTATGGCCAACTTCAATTTACATACATTATGTGGTCATTAATGTACCCTGGACAAAGCTGAAAGTGGTATCTTCCCGATAATTTTATAGTAAATGAGGTCATAATATATGGGGACTAAATGTAGGGTAGCGGTAGAACTTCGTGGAACAAAAAAACACCCGATTATCTCGATTAATAGTTTCGGATTAAGACCATCTTGTTTGTTGCTGCGCTGACATACGACTGAATTATTTAAGAAAGGATATCGGTACGAAAATATACAAAAAATTTTACAATCTGCCTTTTGTAAAGGTACGAGTCAGGCCGAACGATTGCGATGATTCAAACTTCCGAATAGAGTGTAACACATAATTGAGATATATCAAGGGGAATAGCACTCTACAAAATAATTTTAAAAATTCCCATGGTCAAAAAGGCACAATTTTTTATACACAGCGCAGCAGTTTCACGTTTTTTCATATTTAACTTTTTCCCCACGTTTACTCCGAGTTAAATTTTTGTACTTAATGATATTTTTTCAACCTAATAATTGGACACGAATATCTAGTATTTCGAAAACTCTTTCCTATCTTTTGTACTCAAACCAGTTGGGTTCAATCAGGACGTTTGAACATGCCATTTATGGACACCCTGTATAGTAACTTAGATAGAAATTTTTAACGTAATTTTGGAATACGCATCGAATTGACATAGGTTTCTGGTGAAGGGTACATGGGACAACCATAATTTGACATTATTTACACCCAAAGAGCGGCGATTCAGGTTGAAATTGGACAAGCTCATTAGTCGAAACTTTTCGGAATTCAGATTTGACTTTAATTATGGGGTACACAATGTGTCCAAGATGAGGATAAGCAAGAGATCGTTGAAAACTAAAATACTTTGAATGAGACAATATTGTCATGTTGACGCTCATAAAAATCGCATTGGAAAAGCGGTTTTACTTTTGATCTAGCTCTTACCACCACTCAGAAAAACAAAAAAGATACGCGATAATCGCAAATTTTTCGAAATAACTGAAAAATAAAAAATGATTTTGTAGGTCTGTGTGCGTCGTGAAACCACTCCCTTGAATGCCCACCTGTTTTCTCATTCAATCAAACCTGTATCACCGTTTACCAGATTTCTATTCTGGACAGGTTGGACGTACTCTGTAGTGCCGCTCTATTGTCGGTCTTACCCCGTAAATTCGAATCAATATATATTTGATTAGCAGACATATTTTAATTTTAATAATATTTTTTTACTATTTGGACGGTATGGGGAAAAACAAGGATTGTCAACATCTTATAGACAACAATCGAATTGACATGCTTGCAAGTGATCGACGGAAAAAAGCAAGAATGTGCTAAATTATTGCTGCAAATTCAAATCGCAAGATCGAAAAAAGACAGGGATTGTCCTAGCGTGTGAGGAAAAAACAAGGAATGTCGAGCGGCGGTAAAATTTTATTATTCATAATTAATATTTTCTCGATTTATCGATATTTGTGACGTTCCCTGTTTTTTTTTTTCTTCACCTTTCATAAATAAATTTAAATTTACCTGTTGAAATAAACAAAAATAGGCGACTTAAACGTGGAAATTCGAACCGATATGAGTTACTTTGGGAAAACTTAACTCTTTTTGAGTTTTTGTTGTTCATTTCGAAGGCGAAAACTTGCGTAAAGATTTTCGAAAAACACTTTCGTAAATCGCGTTTGCAACTGAAAGTGCTCCATGATGAAACAAATGAACGCGAACGTCATTGATGGCTAAAACTGAATGCCATTGGTGGCAAATGCGATCATGGCCACCTTGGAACATCAGCGTCCATAAATTTTATTTAATGGTAAGAAATTTTATTACCAACTTGCGCAGTTGATGCTTCCATGAAAAAGAACGTGTGGATTCTTGCCGGGAAAGTGTTATTTATTCCGTACTAAATCTTGGTGATATAAGAAATGACATTAATTTGAAGTGATAGTGCCGCCAATCAAACGCTTTAACATAAATGCAAGTGATATTAGCGAGGATGAAATTGAAAGCTCTCACTCTTGCTCATAGCAAGTTGTGTAAGAAAAGGAAGATAGCAGGAAGAATAACATATGTCATCAAAATATTGAGACTCCAGACTTTGGAGCAATGTGCGTCCTGCAAGTGTAAACGTGTCAAGTATTTTGAAAACCCAATGGCGGAAGAAAGCTCATGTGTGCTTTTTTTTAAACAGAATCCGACTAGCTTTCCCAGAAAGAAGTCATTTGTACTTGGAACGTGACCAAAATATGGACGACGTTAATTAAAAAACAATGTTTTAACTCCAAATGATTTATACGAACTGATAAGAGCTTCACGCGCAAAACCATCACAGTTCGATGTTGGAAAAATTACTTAAAACATGGTTACGGACTGGACTTCACTTTTACAGAACCTCTATGCAAAAGAGTGTCCCTTTCCTATACAGGGTATAAAAGAAGAGTTTACATACAATAGGCTGAGCATACAAATAGTGAACGGGATCGAGCTATTATCAAGGGAAAAATTCGGAGAGACAACTTTATTGCCAAATGAATTCTAACTGCCGGAGAAGTTTTATCAGGGTGAGAACACAAAAGATACTTTAAAATTTTATTAATTACTGAAATAATTGTTGCCTTAGATCTCACGTCAGTGAAAGCAGAAAAATTCAAGGACCTTAGGGTGTTAAAGAAATTCTATCGATCAGCCATAGCAAAGTTTTTCTCAGCCCTTCTACAGGTATAACAAACTGCCAGGAAACTGTAACCTGGTAGATATGTAGAACGGTTTTGATACTCTCGACACCATGAACCTAATTGCAGGTTCTGTGGTCTATCTGCCGGCGAGTGGACTTATCCGTTTTTTGAGCAAACAATTATTTATATATTATTATTTTTAAGAAAATGAATTACTGCAGACGCTCGGTAACACAACTGCATCAATTCATTCTATGCACCAAAAAGCACCAAATTATACTACCGAACATTTCTACTTTTCTCTATCTTATCAATGAATCTTGAAAATATATCTGAGGCTTTGAAATAGGTCACACTACGAGAAGCAATTTTAAATTTGCATATGACCTAGAATGCAGTTAATCAGCAAACTAGTCAAAAATTGCGGGAACAATCTTTTTTGCACCAACGATCAAGATGAAGATGATGTTCTGTTGAGCGGCATTAGGGGACAATTGCGATTCAGTGGTGATGTTTTCGTGAGTGCGTCATTGCATGTTCTTCATTTATTGAAAATAATGAATTCCAACATTGTTTGCACTCCGGTTGATGTTAATTTATGAAACGAAGACAAACGCATGGATGATGTTAATAAGGAGGAAGACGTGGTCAGTGAGGACAACGAGGACGTTCCCATTGAAGTTAGAAGTGTAATGACTAACTCGCAAGTTATAAAAGTTTTTAACCAAGCTTTACATTGGACTGAAAGGAAAAAAGTATTATACACAGACGTTTTAATTCTTCGTAAATTACAAGCATTGGAAGACAATGCTAGATGCCAATTTACGCAGAATATTTTTCTTCTAATTAAAAAATAATACTTATCACTGTTAGAATATTTGTTTATTTTGTAATATACACGGTGTTTGGTAAGTCGCTACATTCCTTAAGGGAGTGATAGAGCCTGAGATAAGAACTAAATGTAACCCAACTTACCTTAGTACCAAGGTGATAGTAACAAATAAACAGGGTGTCAAAATTGAAAAAATAAATCATATTTTCTTTAATATCTTACAATTTCTTTCAGCTAATTTTGTAAAAATGTGTATCCAGAGGTTTTTTGCGACGAAAAATTCAAATTTATGCACCATTTAGTTGTATTTTCTATAGGGCGCCATCTGCAACTATTAGGACCCCTTCAAACCGTTACAAATTTTTGTGCCACTCTGTATGTGAGTTTGGACTGGGAAAAGGGATTTTCCTACCTTTTCTTGTTAAAAATGGTATACTTTATTGAAGTCGCTAGAAGCAACGGTTTCCGAGAAAACCGCACCTAAAATTAATGTAAAAATAATTTCAGCATTTATTGAATTTCCATTAATATTATAGTCTTTAAAAGGACCGTTATCTGTTTTCTGTGAAAGTAATACTTACTTTATTTTAATTATTTAAAGCCGTGTTGAAAGTGATACCCTCTTCTTTTAAAACACGCAAGTGCCCGTTTTCTAATTTGTGCATGAGTTACTCTGGTCGAAAATGTTTGTTTAAGAGTTAAGGCAGCTTCTCCAATACACTGCATTAATTGTTCTCTTGTCTGCATTTCTTAAGCATAAACCATCTCTTTCATCTCATCTCATACGTGAAAGTCCAGCGGGGTTAGATCTGGACTCCTTGCAGGCCATTGCGTGGGGCCTTCTCTTCCGGTCCACTGATTCGGAAACCCTTGATCCAGTAATTCTTTCACGGTTCGGCGATAATGAGCAGGGTACCCGTCATGTTGGATTATCATATTCTGACGAATGTCTAATGGCACGTCTTCAAGTAGTGGTGGCAGATGATTAATAAGAAACTCTTCGTATATTTGACTATTTAAAATATTTCGCAGAAAATGAGGTCCGATTACCATATTGATTGTGACACCAAGCCAGACATTGACGATGAACTTAGTTTGATAGTTATGATTTTTAGCTAAACGTGAATTTTGTTCAGCTCAGCAATGAACATTGTGGAAGTTAGTTATACTCTCTCTATCTATCTAGAAGGTTCATCTAAATGGTGCACAAATTTGAATTTCTCATCCAAAAAACCTCTGGATACACAATTTTACAAAATTAGCTGAAAAAAATCGCAAGATATTAAAGAAAATATGATTTATTTTTTCAACTTTGATATCCTGCGCCTTTGTTATTATCGACTTTGGTACCAAGGTAAATTGGGTTAATTTTGGTCCTTACCTCATGCTCTATCACTCGCTTAAAGGGGTCTATCGAGTATACAAACACCCCGTATATGTATCAAACGTTTCTTTAAAAAAACGTTTATTATTTAAATCATGTTCGTTAATGTAAACATCTCCATAATGCGAATCGTACTTGGTTTGAATTAGTTCACATCATCGAGTGTCTGCCATATTTTTTTATGTAGTACCTAGAGTTGTTAATAAGTATGTTTAGTAATATGCATAAATTATTTTAATTAATTCGTTACAATCATTAGTGATGTAGTTGGGTAATACAATTTTCAATTTTATCTAGCTCAAACACTTGTTTGGACGACATACCTCGTTTTTCCCCATACCCTTTATTTACTATTGGTTATTTAACACGCTTAACGTATGGGTTGGCAATTTTCAGAAAAGAATCGACTTTGGGAGCACCTGCTCTATTTCTTAAACGAGGTGCGACCTCGCGCATAATTCTCTAATGTAACTCTTGCCAGATATTGTTTTCTGTATGCAGACCGTATTGAAAATAAGCCTTGGCCCAAATACAAAATCGAGCCACTGTTTACACTTGATGCTGAATTTTAATTACAAAGTCAGAAGAGTAAATCTGGAGAGTAATTGCCAATTTCCCCCGAACATGTACATATATTTCTCCAGGGTTTTAGTATTAATGCCCATCAAAAAGATGCAATTACCCCTTAAGAACGATTGAAATACTGATTGATTATAGAACAGGAATAATAATAAATTTTTTTCCCGATTTATTTGCAATCGGATTAAGGACCGGGAACAAGAACACTGACTCCATACACTTTTAATGCAGTCTTCAATGGCAGTTCTTCAGTTTAATGCAGTCTTCAGTATATCTACTCTCCGAGAAATCTAATAAGCTAAATCAACTTTTCAGCTTAACACTGACACACTTTCCTAACTTGCGAGGTCGTATCTCCTGAGAGGAAATATGGATCTCTCAGGACTATGAAGGTTTATTACGTTTACCATCCTAATATAAATTAGGTTCCAGACGTAATTTTTGAAACTGATGTAATAATCATCTTTATGGGTCGTAAATCTTTGACCAGATGATTGTCCTCGTTCTAAAACTTTGCCGATGAGAAAATGCGGGGCGTCTCGGAGCTGGAGCTTCCCCAGGAACAGCGCCGAATTTTCATGCGAGATTAAACACAATGGCTCTAATGCGTTCGCTTCTAAATATACATTATATGAGGTAGACCAAGCTGGTTAATCAAACGGGGCTCCGCTAGCACAAGACCGCAGCTAAAACCCTCTGAAACCACGTTTGTTCCCCCAATGAACTGAAAGGGCTGCTTTGATGTCCCTAATACTCAGACACCGCCATATTAAATTTTCACCTTTGTATACTCATCCCAACGCATGTGAGTGTCCAACGTCTAATTTTAGGTCTGAGGGCACAGCATCTGAAGTGTGAAATATTATATACGTGGGCACCCATCGAACCGTAAACTATAGGATTATAGGTAGAATATGGCCGCTTGAAGCAGGGGAGCATTAACTTTGCTTTTTTGACCGTATATGAAAATGTGGATTAGAATCGAATGAGTAGTCAAAGACAGCGGGAGCTTTAAGCTTGCAATATCATCAAACACTTCCAAACGAGTCTTTGGTCAATTTTCTCGTCAAGCAGTGTGAAATCTCATTGATCGTTGTGTGGAAAAAACTGGTTTGGGTATTCTACACCTTATGCATACGCGTGTTAATTTGCACGTGCAATAATGGGGCGGTTTAGGGGTAGTTTGAAGGGGTTGTTTGAGGGGGAGTCAGGCGTATGTTCATCGGGCTAAAATGGGGAGATTTGACAATTAGACTGAGAATAACGACTATTTTTGCCAATTTATGGGTGCGAAAATAGCACTCTCCAACCGACATCCTTATTGTTCCACATAAGACACGTGCGATAGATAACTAGGAGGTTGGTGTAAGCTACATCCTCCAGCTGGCAAAAACCAGTGGTGCAATGAATGAAAATAAAATTTCTAATACGTACCCTCTATGTAAGCGGGAATACTGCCATAATGGAATTTGCATACATACAGGATGTCCCAAAAGTAATGGGAGAAAGAGCACCTGCACAGTTCTGCTATCAAAATATTAAGCCCCAGCGCAATGGTTTTATTGCGAAAGTTAATAGATACGCAGTTTAAATTTTATTTTTATTTTATATCGTATCTTCACAGTCTTTTTACCTATGGCACTGAAGTTCGGTATCCGGGGGTTTTCGGACGTGGCAACCAAGCTAATGCTGCCGGTTTTATTTTAGCTAATAGGGGGCGCCGCTTAAATCCGTCCTGGTCAATTAAAAGGGCTCTAGTTTTTTTTACGCAGTTTCAGTGGTTCTATTAAGGAAACATATTATTCAGCTTAAGTTCTGAATATTTCGATGGCAGCAATCTGCCGTTCCTCTTTGTCCCATTACTTTTAAGACACCTTGTATATGGATATTTCAATTGTTATAATATCTACAGAAAGCAAGGAAAATAAAACTTTATATCCAAAAGGAAAGCATCGATCTCTTTGTCTCCTTGGGTAAACCAAATTATGCGATATATGAACGAAAGTTTCCGAGGCAGGAATGAGCTGATAATAAAATAACTCGCCAAGGAAATCCTTTTATACTGCAGGAAAATTCGATATATCTCTCCATTTTCCGTCGATATAAAAATAAATTACTCGCCTTGAAGAATATTTCATATTACCTTTAAGAGTACTAATATCATTTATTATCGACTCATTATTTGGTTAACGCCTCATATTGACTCACTCATCGAAGTTCGTTTCGAATTTTTCCATTATTAAATAGACCTATATGCAAATCCTTGAAACGTTATTGTGACCAGCCGTGGTTGTTTCAACAGGGAAATGTCCAGATTCATTTTATCTTATTAATTTAAGTAATAGCCCTCGGTCACGTTAACTTGTTGGACATTTCCCCGTATTATCTTTCTCTTTAATCACATATAAAATTGTTGCCTTTCCACAATGCATTTTGATTTCGGTCTTAAAACTGTTATACGAAGTATTGAATCAGACCCAAAAAGCTACGTTGCTTAACAATTAAGAAGAAACCTGGTTTAACTGACTTATATACAATTATGCCTCTTAGGATCGTTTTATATTCACAGCGCTTTCGGAATTCAGCGCTATTTCCTTTTTGCTCCTTCATAGTCCTTGAGACCCAGATAAGGCTTTTCTTTAAACCGAAAACTGAATACAAATGTCTCTGTTTTGTAAACACAATTTTTCTGTTTGCGCTATGAGCTTGTTTACTAATTAAGCCCGATCACGTCCAGCTATTTTCCCATTCGGACGATACCTACGGGATGATAACAGTTTCGATGATATCATGTTCTGGTCAGGCTGAAATGCCCCCAGAGAGGTTAAACTAGGATTTATCACAATTTTACAGACTTTTTATTCATTCGCAGGGCTCCTAATCCAGGCAAATGCAGGGTATTTCAACTTTAACGATTTCATATTTTCCCTAGATGACCCATCAGATAGTATAGACCTTTGTAAAAGAATTGCACTTAAAATAGATTTTCATACTTTTTTACCTAAGAATAATGCGAAAAGCTTTGCCTCAGAAATTCACAGGGCATTTAGAACAATGTTTAATTTTCTAAGACCCCAGTGGCATGTCATTATTTTTTTCAAGATTATATGTTGTTATGCGCGCCACTGGAGCTACTAAGAATGCGGAATTTTATTGAATGCAGAAAGACATAAAAGACTTAAGCTCAGAGCTGCAGCTACACGCTAAAAAGATGGCTATGCAGATTGCAGCACTCACAAAATATGGTTATCTACGAATATAATTATGTATTATGCACGCTGCAGCGTGCATAATGTATAACCGCGCGTGCTGCTCATTCTTAGGTACTTATAAATTGCCAAGGGAGCTAAGTTCAATTTCTCTTGCGTTTTTCAGTGATCTACGAATCGAAGTCAGTGAGATTATGCGTCAGTGCTAATGTTAAAAATGGTGGATTTCCTGTTTACAGCCGAGTTTAGGAAAAGATAAAACGTGAAATTAAATTTTTAACATATTTATTAGATTGTTTTGAAAAAGTTAGTAATAACAATACTGACATTGCTCAAGATGGTCCTAGTCTCGATTAACTCAGATAAAGCCGCGACTACAACAAAAATGAGTATATTTTGCCCCCGTCCTTTTAAAAGTCTCTTAGCAATATCGTCCTCAGCGGTAAGTTTAGTTACCAACTCATAAATGGCAGCCTCTAAAAGTCACCCTGTAGATTTGTTCTGACCCATCCCGTATATTTGGCAGCTTGATTGCGATATTTTAAGGTGCGTTTAGAGCTGAGCACGTATGTTCTAAGCATACGCGGACAGCATTCGTTCGCGTTCGCGAAAACCGTTTAAATTAAAAATTTGTTTCCAACGAATGGGCTGATCCAGTTGTTCTCAAACACGAGGTGAATTAACAATGGACGATAAAATAACAGGGGCCGCGTTTATTTTTATGTATACTTTAATTAAAAAAACGGAAATTCGACAACATAGATGTAGTCGTTGGCGGAAAATGCTATTTTTTGGCTTTAGACAAGGCAAGTTGTTAAATGATTTAGTGCTAGAAATTATCTAACGATTGTCTAATTTTTAAATGTTTAAATTATTCACAAGTTTTTGCCATGCGCGGTTCTTTTTTGTTTTAGCAAAACATTATTTTGGATGTTTCACATCCGAAAAAATAAGCATCGTTTCACATTTTTGTTAAAAGATCAATGCTGTATCATGATTCCACTCCATGGCTAAACGAAATTTCTTTTTAACAAAATCCTGTGTACACGCTGAAAAATGTATGTCGCCGTCCACCGTTTCGTGCAAACTGAGCATTTGCCGGGTACCCGAGACCGACAGCAACTCGACCGTGCTCGCGACTGTTCGCGCATGGACAAACACCACGCGAGTGTGCGCGCATAATTGTTTAAGGCGGCTCCACCGATCGCGTCACGCTGCGCTGCGCTGTTAAGATTTGTTATGCGCAACGCTTCGCGTTAGATTTGCACGGTAATCTGTGCTGAAGCGCGCCAAATTGCGCGATTATGCAACTAGCGCGAACACGATCCGGGAAATGTCGGTACGTCAAAGAAAAACGGTTGGTTTAGGTGGGATTGTAAATAGGGACGTTGTCTGTATGGTTTTGAGTTAAATAACTGTTGATTTTAATTTAAATAGGTGCGCGCGCCTTCTCTAACAAAGCACTGAAACAATTTTTTTCCTTAAAACATTCTGCGCCAGTTCGTGTCAGTCTGTGCCGAGTTGCGTAATTCAACGCGGTATTTTAAAGCGCGGCGCAGCTCGACAGATGGAGCCGTTTTTACATTTGAGCATTTGCAGAGGATCAGTGCATGTGCAGTCAAATCAAAATGTACCTTTTAAAGGATGCTGGTCAAATTCACTGCTGAAACAGAATAACCTTTTGAGGGACTACCGCAAACCTCCCTCAACTCTTAACGAGCTTGTCTAAGTCTAAGTTGTGATAAGCCATTTTTCGTATTTGGCGGAGCAAAATACTTGGCGACTTTATAGAGCTAATGGTAGGGAATTCGATCACCCAGCTTTTGGGAGATCCGTAGCTACGGGCATTTTTGAATAGTTTTAAAAAAGACCATTGTTAAATGGAGTCAGCGGCCTCTCCAAGGGTACTCACTCCTTTTCGCAGTACGAAGGTATGGATCATATGGTAAAATACAGTATTTTTTTTTGCTTCTATGCACATGGAGTTTTAGTGAATGCAAGCGAAAGATAATTAGGCGATTGATAAGTGCGAGGGAGACAGACAGACGTTACCCCTTCCATTGTCAACGATCGACTAATGTCGTTGACTTGCAAGTAGTACGCCTTAATCTGAGGAGGGATGTAGTTCTACGTCATTTTAGAGGACGCAAATTACGTATATACATAATCGTTTCGGTTATTGTTTACTACAAAAACATAGTCAGTTTGAGTATCTTCTATAAACCTTTTTTTTAGAAAATATAAGTTTTCTCGTAGCCGTTTCTAACCTAAAAGAAATTATATTAATTTATTATAAAACTGAATGTATGCGCGTAATTTATATCTTTCAGAATGATGTAAAACTGCACCATTCCTCGGATTAAGGCACACTGCTTGCAAGTCAATGACGTTAGCCAACCGTTGACAATGGAAGGGGAAACGGTAGTCTGTCTCTCTCGCACTTATCAATCACCTATTTGCCTTTCACTTGCACTCACTAAAAGTGCATAGCAAGGAAAAAGATACAGTATAAAGAGAATAAGACGCCTTGTGCATTTTGCTTCAAAAAATGTGATTCTGCTTGTCAAAAATGTGCGTTAGTTCTGTATCCTAAAGAATATTTCTTATCGTAACATTCGAAGCAGAACCTATTTTCAAAACAATATTTTATTATAAAAAATGTTGAAACATTTTGATTTCTTTATATTGTGCATAAGAATTTTACGTGTATTTTTACAGGTTTAGGTCATCCGGCTCAAGATGTACACTTTAATAAATCTTTCATTATGTGTCCCTACAACGTCCTCTTAAACGAACACCACTCTCTCTGAACATTGCGTATTGCAGTGAAATTTGGTGATATTTGCACTAACTAGTAGAATGTTATATGCTAATATTCTTGAAAATATCCAAAAGATTGTGATTTTTTGTCACTTGGCAAAACCAGGTAACTGCCTATTAAAAGGCAATATTTCTGTTAAGGTGAAGAAGAATTAACCAAATAATAAGAAGTCTCCTTTATTCTCATAAATGATATGAAAACAGCTGGCGAGAGTTAAAAGATCATTGCAAAAAAAAAACGAATATATTCATGCGGTGCACGATCTTCCAGTATGACTTTTTTCCGCATACATCCATTTTGCTGCCTTTGTCCATGCGAGAATGGCGTTTTTTGCGTGTTTGTGTTCGCATGTTTGAAAATATGTTTTACACTTCACCGGTATTTTTGGTTTATTTAAAACGCCTTTGTTCGATACAACAATCAAACTCACATAAAAATGTCGTATAATTGATTTGATACGACGCAACTCGTTAAGAAACTAATTAGTTTCTAGAGATAATTATCTCAAACCAGTTCAAGCATTAGCTCAGGAGTGCGACTGCGCGACAGAATTGGTGTTCGAAGAAAAACACCAGTAATTCAGAGCTAATGCGTTAAAGGTTAATTAAAGTACATATTTGCATCTATTGTTGTGTCTACATGAATAAACGTTCAAGAGCCCTCGCGAACTAGCGATTTTTTATCGGCCAACAGTTCAGCCTGAATCAGTGGGTCGATAAAAAGTCGCTAGTCTGCGGGGACGCCAATGCTTCACTGAGTGTTTCTTCCGACTATCTGGCACTTTTAGGGCCCATCCGTGTCGTGCCAACTTTACCGAAAAGTCAACAGGTGACCTTCATGGAAAAGGAGAAAGTGACCGCTCTGAATTCGTCGTTTTTACGGAAGTTATCTCGCCGGTAAAGTTGCCAGGAGTTTGACAAATCGGCTCTTAGGGTGAAATTATCGAGGCGCTAGTAATGTTACTAATGAGAACATAAACTTCTGGTTATGTTGGAAATATGGCCGATTCCATGAAAACTAATCTCCCGCCTCACCCAATTTCCACGAAAACCGTTATGCTGCTAAATTTACTTGTACTCAAGGGGTAATTTTGACCCTGCAAAGCTGCTCCAGCTCAGAAGCTTAAAAATTTCATTGTCCTATCCATAGTTCGCATGCCAATTCTCCCTTAGCAGACCTTTCACTAAAAATGAACCAGCTTGCTAATAGCCCTGGGGAATTATGGCAGGACTCTGACCTTTAAGACCCTCCATACATATACGCAAAAAATATGCGACAAGCTCCAGTTTCACATATTAATCATTCAAAATGTCGAAGTTCAATACCTGCGTTGCGGATATTGACTAATAGAAAGTTGGAGCTCTTGGGATCAGTTTTATAGGTCTGGTGTAAACTAAGCCTTTGCGCTTCTCTGTGTTAAACTGCGCCGTTAAACTAATTCCGATTGGCCAAGCCCAGAGCTTAAACTGTAGATGCATTTTTTGAAACTCATGAAATTAACCCCCGGGAATGAATAAAATATTTAAAAAAGTGATTATAGCAAAAGTGGAATACCAAACGCACCGCTGTATTCCGCTTTCCATCGCATATTTTCGACATGAAATATGATCCTTTATTAACGGGAAGTGGGTTATCGTGATGAGTGTATGGGATTAGGCTTCCCCAGAGGAAATGTCAATAATTTGATAAGTAAACGTTATTCTTCTGGGAAAACAGGTTGTTTGTTTAAGGTATCAGGTGAGTTGAGTTGGCTTTTAATCCTGTTTGAAGGGTAAAACTAACTTTTGGATTGAGCAACTGATTTAGAAATGAAGAAGAAAAATGTTTGGTAAACGTAAAATAATCACTGAAAAGCTCCAAGACACTAGAAGTGAATTAATGGAATAATAGAAAAAATAGAATAGAATTTGGTGGAAGAGACAAGGACGGTTTAAATCTTTAGCTCGAATGTCGTAGAAACAATGAACCAATTCAAAACACTGGACGATTAAAAATTACAGTAATCAAGGTAATTATACGTCGTAAAAATAACCTTTTTTCATTCTATTGGGTGATGAAGCGACTTTTATAATTTTATAACTGGGGAACGTCTCACAGCTTTTGAACTAGTCACATAAAATTTCTAACAAGGGATTTGAGATGAAATAAGACAAATTTATCTATAAGACCTTTATCTGATCAAGAACCGGTAATAAAAAGCATTTTTTTATACAAAACCTATTGCTGTGCCATTATAGCAATCCGATGCGTTTTCGAGGTTCACGAGATGTCGAAGCGGAAAAGGTATTTCATTTTCCCAAGTGAGGCAAGTGTTATTTTGAAAAAAAAAACTTTCGAACGTGGTAGCCACGATATTTGTCTTAGGAGCGCACGCGCAACATTCGGGACACCTTGCAGGCATCCGTTGTTGCCATTCGTTCTTCGTGACAGCGATGTCTGAGGGGGGGGTAACGAGGAAAACTTTGGTTTAACTGGAAATTTCCTTTCTCTGAAGTTAACACCGGCGACGTGAATAATGAAGCTCATGAATATAGGACGAGGAAATGCCCTCGATATCCGCTTGTGCACGTCCATTATCTCACGCCCATCAAAATGCACGTCCGTATATCGACACTGTCATTTGTGACGGAGTGCGCCCCAAATAACAAATAGGATGATGATGATGTGTTACGTTCAAAGGCGAACATTCGACATTATTGCGAAATGATAAAATGTCCCTTTCTAGGGTTCAAATTTTTAACTCTCGTATGTAATCAAATTTAACGGAAACGGGTGTACGTGGACGTTTTGTCAGTTTAACAATATGGTTTAACTCTCTGACCCATATCTGACTCACGCGAAAGACCATTTCTCATTTTTATTGTTTGTTTCCGTATTGCGGGAATAATTTGCCGCTTATATATGTAAATAGGGTCGGCATGGTAAAAACACTCCCTCGTTGAAAACTGAATAAAAATGCGGCTAGAATGAAATTAAATATCTGAGGACCAGTTTTCCTTTTAATCGATAGTTAAAGCAGCGAAGAAATTTACATGAGAGTGTGTGTATTAATGGGATTCGATTGCTCAAAGAGAATATTGAATGTGATTAAACCTTAACCAAATAATTAACAAAGCGATTAAATAAACTCCTATTAGAGGAATTAGAGTTAGTATCAGAAATTAATTTCGATGCGTTAATTAACGTTTGATTTTCCTGATTTATTTTATGCCGCCAACGTTATTTTCCGAACCATAAATTAAAAACCAAAGTGATGTTGAATTTCGAAAACTCAAGAAAATATGTCTGCGCCGTTTAATAGATCTCGTCAAGTGAACTATTTTCAGCCACTTTTTAAGACAATTACTCTATGTGGGGCAAAAATTGACAGTCCCTTCTTTGGCATTTTTAGGAAAAATAATTGAAATTTTCGATGTGCTGTTTAGTGGTCCAAGGAAGTCATATGGGCCTTAATGTTAGAAAGTCACATTTTCCGGCCCAGCATGGCAGACCAGGAACGGCGGCGGATTTACCTGGTCGGCGGCTTTTTAGGGGTGGAGGGGTATTTAAAAAAAAAAATTCACCCAGGTCGCGTCAGACTTGCTAACGCCAGCCCTGTCTGAATCTGCGACTAATTAAGCTTACGGAATAATAATCTTCTCGCGGTGTGGTTTCCAGGTTGGTTATTATTCTTGAGAAAAGCGGCGAATACCTTCCTGTGGTCGTGCCGCCAGACGGTTGATTACATTTCCGCGGGGCAAATTCCAAAGGTCATAATCTGCTTTGTTAACTAATAGATTTAATTACACATAATTTATCTCCAATATCCCGGAGAATTACCAACCCTAGTTCTTTCGAATCTCTTTATGCCCAACAACTCCAATTCAGTCAATAGCGATGTTTAGCGGCTTAAAATGACCATCGGTTTCTCATTTCGGTGGTCAGAAAAGTGGTCTAGGAAAATTGATTTTGTCTCGGATTACACAACGTACAGTGATCGTTCGCACCAACTTCTCGGCTTCGACGGTCTCTGGGTGTCAATGTAGAATCGTCCTGATATTTTTGGAGAGTCAAAACATTTCTGAAGCTAATTGATGTATTGTAAATGAGATCCAGTGCCGAGAGAGCCTTAAGCCCATAATTTTTCTTGTGATTTAAATATCTATGTAATTTACGCTTCCAGTCCTTGCTGCAACAAAAAGCAAATATCCTATTTATGAGAGTCGAAATATATCATCATTAGAGCTACTTTAGAATCATACATTACTACGTAATGGATCCATATTTTAGAGGATACAGGACTTCAAGTTTCCAGCTTGCTGGTAATATTTATATTCACCGGACCTTCAGCAGTAATAAGCGTGCGGTTTTTTAATGCCCAAAAAAGAGACGAACTAAACATTACTGTCGTTTTAGTTTAATCGTTCCTCAGTCAGTCTCTACTCTAAGGAGGGAAACCAGGTTTGGTATTCTGCCGAAACGCGGTAATTAAAATTCTACTCAGTTAGTAATAATAATTAAAACTTACTGCTAAAAGAAGCAAAACGTTTAAATTACCCTCAGAACGAACACGAATATTAGAGGACGAAGAAATCGTGCTGCCGCCTCGCGTCGGCAACGTCTTATAACATCATTTTTCAAAATAAACCTTCCACAATTCCCCGTCCCAAATTCCTGTAAAACTTAATAAATTATACCCTTTTCCCTATCAAGGGACGGGTATTATTACCCTCGAATGTTGGAAAAATTACAAATTGAATTCTTAGAAGTCCTGACTTCAGCCGGTCGCTACGATAAATATCAAAATAGGTTTCTGAGACATCGAAGGGACAATATCGATAATTTGAAATACTTAGATCGCCGAATGGCCGAAAACTCCTCCTAATAGTCCCCTTTTCTTGGAATGGAAATACGTACTTAGTGGGGACAAAATGGTTACAAAGTATCCCTGTAAAATATCCTTTTATTCCACCATAAAATTCAATTTATTCGATCCTTTTCAACTTTCTCGAAGAAACATTATTTCCGACGACGTGGGACAGTACTTAATCTTTGCGAATTACGGATTGAATCTCGTAGTTCGGCAGATGACGGATTTTCTGTTGTGATTTTCCTCAAAATGCCTTTTAGCGGGCTTAATAGTGTGTCAGTTTTAGTTACGAAAAGGGACTTTTTGCAGATTGCACATACCGGGTGTCCAGGCGAATCCTAGACATAGGAGATTTTTATTATTTTGCCCCTGCCCGGATTATCAAATTGAAAAAATTGTATATGGAGGCCATAGTAGTTAAGACCGGTCATTATTTCGCAATTTTTTCAATCTTCTAATTAGAGACGTTTTGAGTCAAAACGGCTCTAATCAGAAGTTCTCTAAATTTCAAAAATTTGAATGTCCCATGTAACTGTTCGAGACCACGTTTGGTCAGGTTGGTTAGTGGTCTCTTCTAGCAATTGGTGTAAATGTTTTTGCAAAAAATGTTGAAGTTTTCTGTTTTTATTAACTTGTTCGGTTGAACTTTAATATTTGTTTAATTGTTTAATTTATATGTTTTCACTTTTTCTTATTTGCATTTAAATGAAAGGTTAAATCATAAAAGAGAAAATTGATTTGATATGGGGTTTTTATGCCTGTGTCGTTTGTGACTTTGTGTTTGTTTACGTTTGACCTTAATTCTGACCAATGACCAATCTTTGCTTCCAACGGTTACGCGGCACATTCAAATTTTGGAGATTTGTAGGAGGAGGCCTTTTTAGGCCAAAACAACTCTAAGTAGAAAATTTAAAAAAATGCGGAATCATGGCCGGTCGTTAGTGTTTGACTTCCATGTAATGGTGTTTCAATCGAATAATCAGTGCAGTCGCAAAAAATTAAAAACCGATTTCCTATGTTAATCTCCTATGTCGAGGGTTCGTCTAGACACCCGGTAGGACATGGACATTTCGTTCAATTTGCTGTGTAAGCCATACTTTAACAAACGCGGATGGCGTGAGTTTCAGTTTTATAACGAAAAAAGCGTGAAATCCAGGTGCTCGTAATCCTTATTACGATTAGAGATAAGATCAGTAAACCTAGTTACTTTGAACTCCACAAAAAGAGGTTCGTGAAATAAAATTGCAATTTACAGGATGTTTCACTGCAACAATCAAAGTTTGATGTCGCAACTCTTCATCTGAATATCGAATCATCTTATCGGCTCCATTTTTAAATTCTCGGAGCGATAATGCACAAAATAGGTATTCTCAATTTTTGAAATAACTGCAAGGTGTCTCAAGTGATTAGGGATGCTCAGTCGCAGTTGGAACGCCCTGTAGACACTTCAGTTCGATATATCTTTCAGTCGTAAATTGAAATATTGTTACGGATGGCGTGCGGCTGCCGCAGGTAAAAGACAGAGGCAAAAAGGGGTTATCGTGGCGGCGCGCTCGACCGAGTGATTTATTGCATCCTTTTATGTATGTGAACTTCTCTGGTATGTTTGTTTATGTTAATTTTTGCATGTTTGTAAGAAAATTGTGCAATCTTCTCGTTATAAGATTTTGCGCTGTATCGCACCTTTTTCGCTTCTATGCACACGGAGTTTATGTGAGTGCGAGCAAAAGACAATTAGGTAACTGATAAGTGCGAGGGAGACAAGCTACCGTTTCCCCTTCCATTGTCAACGATCGGCTAGCGTCGTTAACTCGCAACAAAGACAATAGAGACGGAAAACTAAATCACCGAATAGGTTCGATTTTGACAATTATTGTTATCCTTGTTCCACATATCGTTGTTTCCGTATAGGCATCTACGTTGAACCGTTGAGACCATTCACCTAGATAGCCTTGCGATCGCAATTCGGAAGTTTCATTTCAACATCGTGTTATCTTTGTTTGACAATGACATTGATTGGTCCTTGGCTTATCCCGACCTAACAATTGACATCTGTCATCGCCGCCCTCCCAATTTTGATTTTGGACCCGGGAAGCACCCTTTTTACATTTTTCGTGTACGATGCCGCGGACTTTATGCTTTTTGTGCGTATATTCTGTCAGCGATGTGGAAAAATGTGGAGATTAGGAAACAGAAGGTATTTGTAATCTATACTGTACAACATAACCAACTTACTTGGAAGAACAGGAAAGTACACAGAACCACACTTAACCATCAACAGGAACTAACCAGAGTGTTGGTGAAATAGCTTTCTTTATTCTTCAGGAATATGCAGTAAATCATAGCCTCTTTTCCAATTGGAATTCTGCTACCGTCAATTTTCAGTAACTGAGAAACAGCACGTACAAAAGACATTTTCTGGTTGCGCATGCTTCATATCTTTCTATCCCTCTGAAACTATTCCCTTCCTTCTTCCTCACTCTCGAAGTTATGAGTGTATTTATATTATAATTTGACGTATTTAGGAAAGACAGAATTTCAATATTTGCTATCATCTAGCCAGACGGCTGTGGTTGCCAAAGTAATTGCGCTGACGAATTACCCAGCAGGAGCAGAACCATTTATAAACGCAGATTTTATCATCACACGACCAAATATGGTAGAATTAGATTAATTCATCTATTCCATATTTTATCATGCACTAGTTTTGATAAAAATATATTAAGTATATAGTATGTTACCTAAATGGGTTTTATTTCACCATTAAAATAGAAAAATAAAGAAATATCATAGGAGATACCCCTACGTGTGCACTTTTGAATCGCTGTTCCACTGAAAGCACCCTCTTCGCCCAGCACCCGACGACAGTGGACCAGTGGAGTAGTACGAACTCTATTTTGACAGTTAGTTGTTCGTCTCGTGTTGTCTCTGACGGTACGCTTTATTTCGAGGACAGCGGCAGTTATACGTCATTTTTGAGGACTTAAAATACTAGTATACATGCAAATTTCAATGCGTTCTTCGAGAACAAATTCCATGATAAATTTCAATGTAGTCTTAACTTTACAAACACGACGGTAGAAATAGTTGTTTTAGAACGCATCAATTGTAAGAAACAAGTCCTTTTCATGACATGATCCTTCATCGGATTAAGGCGTACCACTTGCGAGTCAACGACCGTAGCCTGTCTCTCTCGCACTTATCAATCACCTATTTGCCTTTCGCTTGCGCTCACTAAAACTTCATGTAGATAGCAATTAGTTGTTAAAAGAATGTTAGTGTATGACTACTACATGTTAAAAAGAGTTGCATTTACGTTGATAGCGAGTATACTGGGGTCATTCTATCCCAGGAATCGCAACAATATTTAAGCTGGACCCTTCTTTTATTTCACAACGCATTTTTTATGCTCTTAGAAGAACAACTATTATTTTACTATCGAAAGTTCGGGAATCTTGCCTATTTTAGAATCGTTGAAATTAAACCACGTTTAATTCTGGCGATCTGCCGCCGCGAACGATGGTACACTCTCCCAAATTTTGTTTCTAAATCGCAATGCCTTAAATTTGGGCCACTCTGTACAATTTTAAGTGAATTTAGCCGCTGTATTTGTCATTAGTCGGGTTCAAGTATCGAAGCTAATTGTTTCTATTTAGAGAACATAAATTTTCATTCTAAATATGTCTTATACGCGTGTTTTAAAATTACAAAAACGTTATTTACTTACGTGGTTTTGTAGCCGAACAGCGGTAATTCCCCATGATTCTTTTCAGCAAAATTGAGTTTTAGATCAGCTGCAAATAAAACAAGAATTAATAATATTAATTGGAACATCTAAAAGCATCTAGGAGAATAGTAAAGATGTTTTCAGTAACATACAGATCGATGAAGGTTGAGAATTTTCTAATAACGTTAGCAGTTTTCGTTTCTATCGCACACTTGTGCATTTTCACTTTTTTTGCTCTCAATTAGAAAAATAAATATCTTTGCTTTTCAATCATACCTCGAAACTGAATTTGAGCTCTTTCGTATTTTACAACCATATAACAAGACCGATGCCGGGGTGGATTTCAATTATCAAAATAAGGATCGTTATCTCATATTTTTAATTTAATTGAACGAAGAGAGGATTACTTAGAGCTTACTCAAAATACAGTCAATGTAGGGTATGTTAGGAACAATGCTAAAAATTAATTAAAATGAGAGTGAGAAACAAGATAGGAATCAGAGGTACATAATATGATACTTTCCAGCCAACAATGAAGTTAGCAGTATCAATATTAAATTGTTAATAATATAATAATATACGATACGGCAGTGGTGTGCCTTATTAGTATCCTTCATGTTTAAATCATTAGGCGCAGCACCGAAGTGGCGAAGTCGGTCTTTGTGAAAATAACATAGAAAACACCCTAATCTCACTCTAATCTGCCCTTATTCGGAATCCTACACAAAAAGTCTGTGGGCTTGAGCCTAATAGTCTAATCAATTAAAAAAAATCGTGTATTGTTTGCCATTTTCCCAAGTAGCTCAAAAACAGTGACAAAATGTTCTAAATGGAACAATTAAATTGAGTTTCACGAACTGAGCGGACAGCCCTCTACAAAAAAGTTTGGGATATTAAAATGGACTTGAAGTCAGGTAATGAACCATTTCGTAGATTTTAATGATTTTTTTTTTAATTACGTATGCTATTTCTAAATATCCGTAATTCCAAATTCCGATATTCCGTAATATCTCAAAATCGGAATAAGTCTGAAGCGAAACTTTAAAAAAAACCTGAAACTTTAACACCCTGTGCCTGAACTTGGGAATAAAACGCTTGCGACATCATATTTAAATGAAGAACGATTTCATTTCAACCTAAAAAGAGCATCTCTGGACATTTTTATATCACTTCTGGATACCCTGTATACGACTGGGTTTTACTTATGCTATCCGTGTCAGCTTTCGCCTTTACACAATTGGTGTTTTTCTTCATGTATAGCATTTCAAGAAACTCACGTTTTCTCTTTTTGTTTTTAGGTTCTAAAACTTAGTTGGTTAGCGGGGTTTGTTAAATCATTTGAATTATTTTTATTGTATGTGTGTCCCGTAATTAGTTTTTTACATGTTGGCTGACTTGATTCATGTAGACTCCCTTGCAGCCTTTACAGGAAATTTCAGGTAATAAACTACTTGTAAATCTAGGGCATTTCAAACATAACAAATTTGTAACCGTTACAGTGACTCATATAGTATACTATGTGTAAAGTTCGTTCTTTCCTCCTACTAAGTAACTACTTGAAATTAATTTCAGGCGCTTTGGCATATCGATTCGAAATTTGGAAGTATATTATGATATGATAATAATCTCAATAGAATAGACGTTTCAGAGAGCAATTGGCGCACTCGTACATCGTCGATTCGTAGCTTCGCACCTCATTTTGCAAACTTGGGCTTGTTCACGAATGCGGTCTCTTACGAAACTTGTACTTTAAGGGTCCATTTCCACGTACTTACGAGGATAGTCCCAGAAGTATCCGATCTGATGCTTAAAAAAAAATTGGAAAGTATTATATTGCTTCTCAATATGGTCTTTTTTGAGACTGACCCACTTTTCTCAGCGATATTCTATACCCTGTCTATAGTAAGAAATTTTGAATATTTTTAAAATAGACATAATAGAGAATAATCTGAAGGGGCGAAATCTGGCGAATTGAGTGGCTAAGGAAAAAGTTCGAAAACAAGTTGATTGACTTTGACCATTGCGATGACGGGAGTGACAACTGGTGCGTTGTCTTGATGAAACAAGATTTTCCTTTTTGCCAATCAGGGTCGCTTTCTTTCTAATTTCTTCCCTTAAATGTTGCAATAAGTTTGTAAAACACTTTCCATTGATAGTTTTTCCTTTAGAGAGATGATCAACCAAGAATAATCCCACGCGCAGTCCAAAAAACTAACGTTCCACCCTACACATGGAATTCAGGTGTGAAGTGATGGACCCATGTTTCATCCATGGTCATGAATGGTGGCAAAAACTCGGCATTATTCCTGTGAAACTTTGCCAAAAACTCCTTTAAAACGTCATCACGGTGCTGGTTTTGTTTAATTGTGACTAATCGCGGCACCCATCTTGCCCAGAGCTTCCTCATATCCAGTTGTCCGATCAAAATGCAATGTCCAACATTTTTTGAAATGCTTCTCTTTCAGTAGAGTTTTGTGGATTTTCATCATTATAAATATGGTGGTCAGATATGGAGTGTCATTGGATCGACCATCGCGGAGTTCACATCAGCAACTCGTGCAACTTTGTTTAAACTCTACCATTCAAAATTTGGAGTCATTAACGAAGGACCAGATTCCTACACAGTAGAATCTAACTCCGCTTTGATGTTGGACGGATTAAGGCCTTTAAATTGAAAGTATTGAATCACGTATCGATGAGTAATTTTTTACATGTTCACAAAATCTTTAAAAGCACTAAAAATGACTCCAAAACAGAGATAAATCAACGTGAAATTTAGACATGAGCTTTTTAAGGTTAGGTCTTGGTAATTTGGGAATTTTTCACAAAAATTCGCCATCTATACGTCAGACCGGGTACTTTTGGACCTATCCTCGTATTTCCATATCATTTAGATTCGCTATACAACCGCATCGAATCTATAAAATTTCTTTTTCACTCACCCTATGTTTGTTGTTATATCTGAACGTTCTTTCTCGTGTATTAACAATTAAGTAGGTACTTTAGGAAATGTTGACATTAATATGAAATAACGAAGCCGAAGTTTGCATTGCGATGTAGCTAGACATTCCTGTTCCATCTTATTTCTAATATTTTCTCCACTTAAGGTACAAAAGTCGTCCTACTTTCCAATGAATAATTCATTTTTAGACTGAAATATAGCGCATCGCGCCACTTTGACACAGTAGCAATAAATTTCATTCCCTTTTCGCAACTTTCACTGTAATTAATTTCATTTCCTTAAATACGTAGAGGAATCAAAATAGACCCAAATAATGCAAGGGAGCAGTATTTTTGTTTACCTTTCATTCCAGGTATTTAGTTATCTAATTCGAGCCAGAAATGGTATTTTTCTTTCTCATTATCCCGCTAGTTCCAGTTATCTGCTTCACATTTTGTCTTGTCTAACCGGAAGGCACTATTTCCCTTATAAAACGAGTCGAATTAAAGTCTTTAAAAAGAGAGCGAATATTCCTCGATGCGGATTGCCTTTCAGTGATCCGGTTGCATGAGATATTGCTTTGCTTTTAAGGACTTTAGTTCGTAATTTAAGATAAATGTTTAAGTTTCGACAGACCGCATTACATTCCAGATGGCACTGAATAAATTGAAACTTCGAAAAAGAACTTTTAGCAGTTTTTCTGGATTAATACAAATTCGTTGTAAGATTGAAGCCCGAATTAGGTTTCGGTCTCATTGAAAGCCATAAAAAGTGCTTCATCACGGTTAAGGTCAAAATAATGCAGATGCCTCGGTACGTGTCCACATTAACAAAATGAAAGTATAATTGCAGCAACGAAAAAGCTTTACTGGAGCGATTTTTGTTGTACACCTTCATATCCTCAAAGGACGCTTCATTGTGCCATATAGAAAAAGCTTCTGGTATTGTGTTATTTTGGTGAAATATAACGAGGGTGCAAGGAATGGCAATTCGGACAGATTTTACTACGGAAATTTCCTAAAATGGGGTTACACTTATTTGTTAAGCCTTATACGGGGGTTCGGTTTAGCTGCTTTGAGTCACCGCATTTAAGATGGTCTTGACGTGTAAACTAAAACAGTAACGTTTAGTGTAATCGGAGATCATTTTAGAGAGATTAAATTTTTTTATATTTTACTTCACATGCAGAAAATACGCATCACATAGGATTTTTTAAATTTTAAATTAATAGAAAATTTTATTTCTGGTAAAAGTTTGTGCATTGCTGCAAACTTAAAATGCAGTTTACAAAATTTCTATGTATCATTTCATATAGGGGAGACTCGACAATTGTGAAAATGGCTCATGACTAAAGAACTGTTATTTTTAATTTTAGGGGAAATATGTATTATAAAAATTTGTTTAGAATTAAAATATAAGTCTAATAACGAAGTTTCAATTTTCTATTCCATAGACACTTTTCCGATTTTTTCATGATTTAGCCCGTATAGAAAATAAAACAAATATATTTAATATGTCAATTTCGAACAAATGATATTATCTGTATTTTTAATACTCTACGAAACGAAACTGGCATATTAAATAAATTTGTTTTATATACAGTGTGTCCCAGTGGTAAAGCTAGTATATTCAACCACCTATTCAACATTGAAAAATAAGCGTAATTTGTTATAAAAATTATATATCAAAAATGCTTCGTTACAGTACAGTACAGGGTGTTAAAGTTTTATTGAAAAATCACAAATTCTTGAATATGTCCGAAACCGCCTCAGATATTTCATTGAAATTTCGTAGAGTTTGACAGTTAATATGACACCTTTAGATTTATTTGTTAGAAGTTACATGAAAACCGCAATTTACGAAACTCCCATAAATTCTGGAAAAGAATTAATTGAGTGAATTAAAAATGCTGCCGGAACCATTACACCAGTTCGTCTCGCGGACGTAATGCGGTCGATTGTTCAAAGAACCCAATTGTGTATTGGACAAAATGGTGGCCACTTTGAACCAATTTTCTGAGAATGTGCCTCGTTGTTCTCTAGTTAAAACATTGAAATGGCTTTTACTTTCTTGTTTTGAAAACGTCGTACAAAGTCAAGAGACCTTTTTTCTCTCTTATTGAACAAGAAATTCAAAAATAATTTATAGCTTAAGAAGTGGCTTGTCGTTTTTTCTGTAAAAATATCAAGCGGCTTGCTCGTACGCACGTCACTGGTAGAACTAAAAACAATATTTTTATCGTGAAATACGCGTTTCTATTAACTGTCAAAATCTACAAAATTTCATTAAAATATCTCAAGTGGTTTCGGACGTATTCAAGAATTTGTGATTTTTTAATAAAAATTGAACACCCTGTACTTTCGTAACGAAGCAGTTTTGGTATATAACTTCTATAATAAACCACGCTTATTTTTCAATGTAGAATACGTGGTTGAATTTACTACCTTTACAACTGGGACACACTGTATATACACGGTATAAATCATAAAAAATTCCGAAAAAGTGTTGTATGGAATAGAACCTTGCTACTTCATTGTCGAGCTCATCCTTTACTTCTAAACAACTTTTCATAATATATGATTTGTCTGAAACGAAAAATAAGTACTTTATACTCGTGAGCCATTTTCATAACTTTCGAATCTCCTCAATACGAAATGAGATATACAAATTTCGCAAACCGCGTTTTGAGTTTGGAGGAATGTACAAATTTTTATCAAAAATAAAATTTTCTGATATATTCAAAAATAGAAAATCCCATATGGTGCGCACTTTCATACATTTTTATTTCCATGGAAACGGGCTATCGACCTGTGGGGTTTCCTATTTTACTTCGTTTATATTTTATTTCGATTCGTCCGCTCTTTTCTGAAATTGCAGAAAATTCGTTCGATTGTTGCATGCTATCACCAGGTGTATACCTATAAGTCTATTAAAAGCGAAAATCATGAAAAAGCCTGGCATGCCGGAAGGAATCGACAGACCGCTGAATTCATTAGTTGCCATAGTAACTGGGTGTAGGATATTAGCTAAGTAATTAAATCTTCCCATCGAGGTTAGCCAACCAAGCGTGCATTTTTCGCCTTTTAAACTCGCCAGAATTGTCAATTAACGCTGCATGTGGAAACTGCCTCCATTTTGCGCCCTGCTTTAATAATTGCGAACTGTTTCGGATCATCAGATAATAGTTCTATGAGCGTGTGTGCAGGATTCAGATATTGTCTTTTCATAAAATCATATCTGTAGAATCACCATCATAGGTGACGCGTCGAGTTAAAAGATGCGTATGGGAGACCTAATGGAATTTTCAACTGCGCCAGTTGAAACCAGACAGCGAAAAACTTGTTTAGATCTAATTAGCTATACGAGTTGTGATCAAAATCTTCCAGGACTTTTTGTATTACTGGGCAACGTTGCAACGAAGCGCAGTGCGGTTGGCAGTATTGTATAGCGTGACTCAGCCGAAGCGTTACTGTTTTTGTCCCTCAGCCCCGTCCCTTAGCCTCCCTACTCACCAGACCTGGCCCCTGTGGACTTTTTCTTGTTTCCCAAACCCAAGAGACCGTTGAAAGGGCAGCGGTTTGATCCGAGTGAAAAAATTTTAGAAAAATCGGCGGAAGAGTGAAACGGCACTCAATACGAACAGCTCTCAGGATCTTTCCGGCAGTAGAAACGACGTTGAGAGAAGTGTATACGCGGCCAAGGGGAGTATTTTAAAGGAGACAATATTGAATGTTTTTTAAATAAAGTTTGGAAGCGTCAATAATGGAACTTTTTGGTCATCCCTCGTAACTTTGACTTTTCATGGCCGATGTCGGATCTCTCGCCACAGACGAAAAGCGACATCAATAGTGTCGCGTATTTTTTCCAAATCAGGTATGAATTTACCTCTGCAAGACACTTAATTGTTTTTAATAATAATTTGGGAAATGCGAGGTATTTTAGAATATTTTTTATTGTTGTCAAGCGAATTGTTGCTAATGTGAATTCTGCCTAAAAAATTAAATATCTAAACGAGTAAGTTCGCAACTTGCAAAATCAAGGTTTGCCTGCTCAATTATTTCCATAATACGCCTTTTTAAACTGTCGTTTTAGATGTGTTCTCGGATTGTTTACCAGTTGACTCAAGTCGCAATTGTCACCTTTAGAACAAAGCTTTAATTAATTATCCGGAGTTTAGGCTAGAAGTTTATGTTACGAGTAACTTTCAAAGAAAAAATTTTACGTAATCCCGAAAGTTACCACCCTATCCTTGCAATCTTATTCATCTTTCAGGTGAAAGCTTATACTTCTAAAAGCGGCTTAAGATTAGTTAGACAGGGGTGGTTAATTATTTTTCAGGCAGAGGTTCCTCCAATAGAAGGGATAGTTTGAAAAATGAGTTAAGCCTGAGGAATTCTATATATTCGAAAGGACATGCGAGTCAAAAGTTATCGAACTTTCCATCTTGCTCTTTTAGAAAAATTTCTGAAGTATACGAATATCGTGGAGTAATTTGAACTATTCATAGTCATGTGTAGGGTCGCTCGATGCTTGAACCTTCATGCTCAGAAAATTCCTTCTTAAATGTAAGTTCATGAGCAATGCTTAGAACAGCAAATGTTACCTCAAATATGGCATTCTTTCTCCATGTTTGACGAAAGACCGGAAAATCTCTGGCAAATCCAGATATATCTAGTTAAGGTGTAATGTATCTAACAAAATCCATAATATCCTCAGTTGAACTAAAATTCTAATTAAATTTCCAAAGTGCCACCTGTCCACACAGATGTTTTTTCAAGAATTTCACGCAGCCCCCCCCCCCCCCCCAAAAAAAAAAAACTCCGATGGGTTCAAATCGGGACGTTATGACGGTCACAGATGTTCATGTTCAATATCAATGTTTATTATCAACCAATCCATCGATGCAGAGAATTCACATCCAAGAACTTCATTACATGAGAGTACTGAATAGGAGCCTCATCTTCCATAAACTAAAAGCATTGTCTTAAGACTGAAGGAAATCCGCCACAATTAGCCATTACGGCGCTCAAGAACCGTTCCCCTTTTAGTTTTGCCGGAAGTTAAACTGGTCTCTAAATCATATATCTCAAAGTTCAACGTCATACATTAATTGAAAATTCATGTCGAAAGTGCTGTTCTCTCATTAATTGAGAATTTTCTGTGTTGATCATATCTTTAATTAAATATACTTCTTCCTTGAAATGTTACCTCGTCGGTGAACAATATTTTATTAACGAATAAAGGGTCGCGAAGGGTAACAAATTGCAGAAATCAATTCTGGATTGAAAATCACTTAGCATCGAAGTTTGAGCAGGCATAAAATAGTATGGAAATGGCTTCTCTTTCCGTAGAAAGCTGGAAATTGTTTATTTGCTGATCCCAATCGCTTCAGAGATGGGTCTGCTCTTACGCTCTGGATCCTTCAGTATTCGCACGAAAGTGCCCTCTTCTTGATGTGCAGCGAGAGTTTTTGATTTTATACACTCAATTTCATATGAAATGCACCGCCCAGTAATAACAATAATTATTATTAAATCTTGTAATGTTGACAAATTAATGCTTTGAAAAACAACATTTATTAATTAAAAAGTTATTAACGGGCGACGTCGCCTCATACACCAATCCAAGCATGCACTCTTTGCGGCATGCTTTGCAACAAATCATCAATATCCTCCTGAGGTATTTCATTCCATGCCACCTCAATTCACCCCAATGCACCTCGTGGTGCCTTAGGTCATCCAAATTGTTTGGGGGCCGCGGTCAGTTTCGAAGACTGCGACTCATCACGTTGCAAAAATGTTCGATAGGTGATAGGTCTGGCAATCGTGCAGGCCGTCGCACCACTTCCAACTGCGCTTGTTCTAGGTACCAACGAGAAAGGCTCGCGATACGCGGCCTTGCATTATCGCGTTGCAAAATTCCATTTGGCGAATTCTGCACGAACGGCACTAATACTTTTTTTGAAAGCATATTTAGCTGAATCGTTATTCTTTTATCCGTTGCCATGATGAGTTTCCTTTTTCCAATGCTTCCGGGACACCCTATATATTTTCTTAAAGCTTAATCACATAATTTTCTTTAAAGTCTACCTAGATTGCCTTCTTTGTTCCCAGCTACATTATCTGCTCTCCCATTTCAAAGCTATCTTTAGCAGACGATCCTCGAATGGTTGAGTACATAAACCTCAAAAACAGAATTCAATTATCTCGATAATCCGGCCGATAAGGACTTCGTGGCCGGCACAGTTTGAATGCAGGTGAAATAATTTTCAGCCCGCTGGACTTCGATTCTGGGGCGCAATAAGGGCTTACGTGTGCATGCAGATATTCAAACATCTGGCGGAGTGACGGGAATCGATGGCCTGGCCCTTTTTTCGAATGGAATTCTCCGATCGGGACTGTTTTTAAATCTCGGATTGATTTTACAGGAGATATTGCCATTTTAGTCATTTCCTTCCCAGCTGTGGAATATTTGGGTTAAGTTACGATTTCGGGCGTCAGTCGCTGGAAATGATAAGAATCTTGTTTTCCTGCTAAAATTCTTTAATAGCCAAAAAGCCTCACGAATCCTTCTCTTCGTTGCTCTCAAAATGCTGTATCGACACTTTTATCTCATTACGCCGTTGGTTTTCCCAAAAAGCTGTTTCGGATTATCAAAAGCCGCGAATTATTAGATTCAGCCTCGCGTTTATGTAAAAGCCCTTTTTGCTAAAAAAGCACACTTTCACACACCCTTCGGTCCAGATGAACGATGAAAGGGGTCAAAACTGGCCTCACCTTAAGAGGCTCGTTAAGCGCTAACACGGGTGAGCACACAAACTTTGGCTTCGCTAATCTAAGCGGGATTATTGTTTAATTAGGCCACCGCGTCGATGTCCAACATCGGGACCATCAACGTTATTATGGATCACGCAATTCTTTGGCAAATTCTAGATGTGATTGGGAAAATAGTCAGGAATGTGGAAATTTTTTGATGGAAAACATGGCCGACTTTCCGGGGAATAAAACCGCATTAGGGCAAGAGAAAAACAAAAATTTCCTGTTGCCGTCCTAAAGCAATGATAGTGTCCCTTGAGATTATCTAACGAAAAAGCAAAATTACTCTTTACGTGTCATTTTATGTGTTGTTTTATGGCGTTCGTGTGCAGCAAAATATTTTCAATATTTGAACAACTAGCCCATTTTATTATGTGGGTTTTACGAGGCAGCTGAGCTTTTCCGCTGTAAAAGAAGACAAAAATCATTTGATTTCGTGCGTCTTTTTTCACTCAAAACCCTTGGATACGCTTTGGTTTATATTTACAATGTGATTGTGTTGAGGGGGTAGGCATAAAGGAAATAAGTTTCCCTGTGTCGCTAAATTCAATTTAAGGAACATCGCGAAGAAGCGTAATTCTCGAAGTTATATTAAGGAGCGTCATACGCATCTGCCAAGCCAGATTTAATGTTGGAACTTGGAGGAAAACGTTGGATGCATTTGGAGGATATCCTTTTATTGCTTCTGCTGTACCAAGATTTTAATATGTGGTAATGCTGTGAGGTATTACAGAGGTTGGGTATGAGAGCGTTTTCGAGGAGCCAAGGTTGACTGCTGGACGTAACAGAATTAATCGTAATGGGAATATGAAGAAACCCAAGGGTAGGTCTTAGGCTTGAGCAGGTAGACCGAAAATTACACTTTCAAAACACAGGGTGTCGCAGGGAAGTGTCCTCTGGTTTGTTAAAAAACAACCTTGGAACACGTCAAATTTGATAAGCAGGGGGGACATCATTTGGCAAAAAAGCTGCTCCCGAAATGTCATCCCTCTGCCCCTGAAAATCACCCCTTTGAACTTTTCGAACTGGGAGAGGAGTTGTTTTGGACCTTGTTCGAAAGGTAATTTTACTCTCTGCATGGTCAAGATTGCATTTTTTATTTTGGTGCGTCGATGTTGTAGAAATTAATCAAACCCCAAATAACTTGATTTTAACCATGAATGTTATTGTAATAAATCCTGAAAGCGTACAGTTCAACTCAAAACCTCTCGACGTCCCAAATGTATCAATAACAATCACATTCATAAAATCCCATTTAAAATTGATAAACCCTGATTTTTTCCGTGTAATAATTTATTGATATTTTTCTGCATGGCACGACATCACTTTGGAGTTCGTTCAATTTTTAATTTCATTAAAATGGGTTAGACGTTATAAGAGAGAGTCGAGATTGTGAGTCTATATTAAAAAAACAATAATTATGCAAGAGCGGTACTACGTATTTTCAATTTAAATCGTTCTGACAAAATTGCGTGCCACCCTTAAGTGTCTAAGTTTCTAATGAAATTGACCGAGACTGGTTCCGTCCAAAATAAAAAAAAACACGAAGTTAACCGCCCAATGAGAGGTAACGAAGTCCGAATCGCTGCTCTGGGTCATGTTCAAATGGACATCACATCTGTCCGAAAGACTGATGAACAATCTGGCATTTTAAAAAGTAATGTTCGTTGAATTTTAAAAGAAGTAAAACTCCATCTCAATGCTGTAAGACCATTACAGGGATTAATTGAAGATGATTTTATCTGTTGATTAGAATTTTGCGAATCCTTTAGTACCGCATTATATTTAAACCGACACTTATTGTGTAATACAACATTTCTGACTACTGTTCGTTCCGCTTAAATGGTGAAGTTAAGAAACGCAATTGTTGTTACTGCAGGGACATTTGTTCCGAGAAAGCCATGCTCAAGAACCTCAAAATTGAATTTGAATGTTTGGGCAGAGATTTTGAGTTATTACATGGTTAAACCGTTTTTCATTCCTGGAAACTGAAATCGAGAAAACTTCGATCAGACGCCACACCTCTCAGGATAACTGAAATACTTGAACAAGATTCCCGCCTCTTAGAACGAGAATTAGTTTTTCAACAGGACGAAGCGCCTCCACGCTACACTGGTGTTATCCGACAATTTCCAGAATTCCCTGGAAGATGGAGTGGAAGAAGATGTCCTATGGAGCAGCCCGCCAGATCCCCAGACTTTAGCCTCCAGAATTTTTCTTATGGGACATTTGAAGATTAAAATCTGACACATAATCCGTTTCTGTCGAGGAGTCGTATGCCCGAATCGTCGAAGAGTGCAAGTCAATAACACCAGTAATGTTAGATAATGGGCGGCGACGTTTTGAGGATCAGCTAGATGTACACGCAAGTCTATGAAGTTCACTTTCGTCACGGTTATTATTTTTATGATAAAATAAATAAAATATTAGTAAAAATGGTTAAAATCAAGTTGTTATTACAAAAATAAGAAATAAATGCTTGATCATGTAGAGAATAAAATTACCTTTCAAACGAGGTATAACACAACCTCTCTTCCCATTTCAAAAATTTCAAAGGAGCGGTTTCCAGGGGTGGAGGCATGACATCTCTAAAACAACTTTTTTGATCAAATAATGTCCCCCTTTTTGTCAATATTGACGTATTTTAACGTTTTTTTTTTAACAAATAACAGGAAAGATAATCAGGGTGGACACTTTTTCCTGGAACACCCTGTATATGTGAGACGTACGAATTATGGTGATATTTTCTAGTTATTCTGCATTCGAAAGAAGCCGTTGAAGGAAGAGAGGTTTTATTCGAGGACTAGCAGAATCGCTCTAAAGTGAAATCAGAATTGAGTGAAAAGCCAACTGATCTATCTACTGAAATATCTAAGTTTGAGTGAGGGGGAATACCGCAGCAAAAACTCATAATATTCAAAGTGAGACCGCCATTGCAGTCTAATAAATCAGTTAATTATTTTGGGTGGACATTATGGAGAAGTGTTTTAGCCCTGAATTCTAAATTCGAGTTGGTTCCTTCCAGGCTGGGCAATAATTCTCATATGGTTGGCTTTTTCCATATAGATGTTCACATTTCACGAATTCGAAGTTAATGTTGAGTTGCAGGGAAATAGTATGTGCATCTTGCATGAAAATTATATTCGTGGGCTTTAATGCTTGTACGCGAAAATGCACATCCTCGGCGTAGAATATGACACTTTTTCAATTAGATACAAAATATACTATTTTCCAAAAAGTGCTAATCGTGCGTAGGAATAGTATGTTGTGCATTTTAGAAGGAATAGTGTGTTAAGCAACGAACACCAAATACATAAGTAAGTCATGCCAGTAGGAAACCGTCATTTTGCTGGTGTAAGTTGTATTTGGCACTTTTTCTAGAACTGCAACAGTTTGTGAAAAATAAGTGAGTACATTTTACAACTTAAAATTACAAAATCTGATACAGCTGTCACCAAAACGGCTGACAAGCTATTGATTTGCTTTGCCTCGTTAATGTAAAAACCGAGATGAACCCGTGGAAAACAAGCTTATTACCTTATTGTTGCGCGCGCAGTCCCTAGGAAGTGAAAGTATATGGAAATCGGAGGCTCATTTCTTGACACTTGAACAAGCAATTCTAGTTTTCGTTTTTTCGTCCCAACAACCGTTAGTGTATCATTTTTATACGTGCGCCACTGGTGCGATTAAAAATGTTTCGTCTACGTTTCGTTTCAACACGGTATACATCATACAGAAATTAACAAATTTGTATTTTTACAATGAAACTTTAACACCTCGTATGATGAATTAGACCTTTCTACCTTATGCAGATGTTTCACGTTAATTTTTCATGGTAAAGAATAATCGTTATTTTTAGTTCTTTTTAAGCTGAATGTGCCCTTAAAAAAGGTTAAAAAACCATAGTGATTCCTCTCGGTCTCAGAATGCCCAAGGGGATGAAATAACACGAATATACATATAAAGGGTAATGATTGTGATTGGGGAGCATTGCAGGACTCCAAATTAAAGCCCCTTTCCCGGCATGTAAAACGTCTAACATCAAAGTTAACTAGGAAAGTGATGTTTCCGATATCGGACATCGGATTTCCGGCGCGTCAAAATCCGGCTTCAACGTTAAGCTAAACATACGCCAAATAAGCGACTTTACGTTCAAATACGTCCCTAATTAATCAAATCGGATATGAGCCGGACTAACATTCCGTAATTTTATCCGAGGGCCCCAAAAATGCACTCAGCACGAGTCAAGCGTTTAATAAATCCTAATCCAAATAAACTACCCCCCTCATTATCACGGCCATTTTCGTTGTCATTTGCTGTCATAACAAACAGCTGGTAATTTTTTCCCGTCAGTCGATCACATTGTGCATGGTAACAACAATCCAAAAGTTCTTCGGTCCGAATTCGGTGCCAATTCATAATCCAGAATTTCTTCCACCCTGACGCCTCCGCAAACTTGGAAAGAAACAAAGGACGTCGGCGTCGTTGCCGTGGCAACGCGGGAGGCCAGTGGTGGGGTCGCGGGAAATCGGGCGGTGGGGGTTAACGTATGATAGAAAAGAAACGCGCAGAGAAAATTTCGCGTTAGTTTCGGAAAATCCGTCGGTAGTTGTGCATGGGTTTTCAGTGGCGCGCGGAGCGTCGATTTCCTTCTACAGGGTGTACGAAAACTTTTGTTTTGGGCGCCAACTATCGCGATTGTTTGATTTCGTCACGTAGTCAGTAGAAAAATCAGTAGCTTGAGGGTGTTTTCAAATCGATGATGACTTTTGAAGTTACCATTGGACTTGAAGTTTAGGCGGGACTTTTTAAAGAATTGTTTAGTTTCAGTTTTGAAGGAGAGTTAGCTACAAAAATTGTAAGTTTGTATGTTTTACATGTTTTTGTCAGACTTTTTCACCTAAACTTCCAAAATTTCCTCACGCATAAAGGGGGAATTTTCACATAGGAAAATACGTTGTTAAGGAAATTGAATTCCATATTCGGTAGAAATATATCAATCGGGGACATAAAATCAATCATCAACACTTCACCTTTCATTGCAAGTATTCGTGTTGTTCGGCAAGGCATTGTTCTTATGTGGTGTTTGGATTTTGTTCTCATTGATTACTGGTACTATTTAAACTGATATCCAATGGTGGTATGTTGTGCTGTGAGTGCCCAGTTTGTCAGCATGAAGTAGTGTACAGTAGTGTATCTGTACTTCGTGAATTGGAAAAGTTCCCTATGAGGATTGGAGGCATAATTAGTATTATGTAGGAGCATCAATTCTGCGCAGTTACACTGGACATGCAGATTACCGTATTTGCCTTTTTAAGGTCGTATCTCCGTATTACCTTTAGAAATCCTGAATAACATTTTCATTGTGATACTCAAGAGATTATTATTCTTCCCGATTTAATGGCTTCTTTCAGCAGAGGCTATATGTTCGACTCTGGACAACCCCCCTTGGAATCATCTCTGGAGCGTTGTAAAAATTGATGAGGGCCTTTGAATCACTAGGCATCGTAATTAGAGAATAGATAGAGGCTCAAAAGTGATCAAGCGATATTCAAAACAGTTTCCTTGGGACATTTGTGTAAGAGCTACTAACGAGTTTTCATTAACTCGCGTCGTACTTTCTCTCACCTATCGCATTTGCCGTTTTATGGAAAAAAAGCAGACATTTCATGTTTTCTGCCTGATGAAATAAGCACATTCAGCTTACGGATTATTTAGGGAAATAAATTGAAACGCGGATTGAATATCTCAAGATAAACAAGACAAATTGAGAAGGGCGGCTGATCCGGTCCTCTCTCTGACGTATAGAGTTGTTGGTTCCTTCGTCTTGGTTTTTGGAGAATCGATTGGCTGAGGCTGCTTTATACGTTTGCATAATAAGAGGGCACCTTTTAGGGGGTCCAACTTTAAGGATTATGGGATCAAAGTCCATAATCCTAAGATCTTGATCTTGGTCCGAAAAAGTGCCGAATCCTTGTGATTGATGAGAATTGGGAGTCGTCGGTTCAGTAGTATTAACATCGAAACCTCTATTTCACGCGCAAATTTCCGTCGTAAAAATGAAAGCATCTCTTCTACATACAAAAATCCTCTCAATAATACCAATGCACCCAAAGTGGAGTCATCTAGCTGCGAATGTATTTCATTGCCAGGGATGTTACCGAACTAAATCCGATTCCACACTTGTTTGTTGTTTCACACATTTTCGAAATCGGGATTGGGATCCCGATATTATCATTTATAGCCGGGGTCCCGGGATTGGATTCCCTAGTACCTATAGGGTGCGTCTAAACGGTCTGAATATTTATGTATATTTTGTACAGGCCATTTAGAGACACTGGATACACAGGATGTTTCAGAACTATAGGATCGTACTTTTAGGGATGGCTCAGTGCGATAATAGAAGACATTTCAGCATAAGAATCCATATCCGGAAATATCTCCCTAAGGCGCTACAGCTTTACGACGCTTTAACGCAGTTATATGCAAAAATGTGTTTTATAGAGTTTTGAGGCTTTTTGTTTTAATTTGTTTGTACACAATAACATTACAGTAATTATTTAAAATTCGTCGAGATTTCGTATTCGATATTTGGATCGTCAGGTAGATCAACATTAGATCGGCGCAGGGGTCCAGTTCGGTGGCCCCCTGATACACCCGATCTAACGCCCTTAGATTTCTTCCTATGAAAACATGTAAGGTCTCTGGTTTACGAAAAAATTCGTAAGTCTACGGTTTTAACGAATACGTCGTGTAACCAAGTCGAGAGAGGGATGTCCAAGGAAGTTGTCTTTAATTCTTATGTAGTTTTGCGCTTCTCCTGTTTCGACATCGCCACATAAATTTAGGCATGAGATTATCAAGGAGAGTCCAATCTGGACGAGTTAAAAATCGTACCAGTTGCTTATCATATTTTTCAAATTGTCATAACTTTAACCTGCTTCCACATCTAATAAAGACCCTAAACGGGAAAATCTCGATCTCAACGAGGGGTAAAGCGCTGGCGGAAATGAGTTGTGCTAAGAAAATGTATTAAAAATTGAAAAATGTGCCTGCTGCGTTCAAAATTTGCGGCGTTCTTGGGCCTCCATGTTATTCCCGGGTTATGGTCCTTTGTCTAATGAAAATCATTCCCTCTCAAATACCAAGGAGTTCGGTGAAATGATTTTTCTGCAAGGAAGTATGTAAAAAAGAATTATGCAAAGTGCTTCATTGATCAGGTTTTCACGGTAAGCTCGTTATTCTAGGCTGCCCGACAGATAAGTTCAGTCTTTTCTGAGGTGCTGCTCATCTTGAGGAATAATAATAGATTGAGGTGGCATTCTAAAAATCATAAACCGTGATCTGGCCATACGCGAAAATAGTCCGCAGTTCATCACTCCCGTGTCTGTCGGCATTTCGAATAATGATGCCATTTTCAAGTAAATTCTCCCACTTAAACAAGTCTTAGTTTCGACCCATTTCCGGTCACAAATCTCCAAGAAACGACGCCCCCCTCTCTTTATCTCTGGCTTCAAAGCATTCACGTGAGACGAACTCAATTACGTATATGGCCTGTTTATGGACTCGAACCAAACTTTCTCGTTCTATAAACGACTCTTAATGAAATTGCATTGCAACTCTGTGAGTAGGTTTCCAAAGCAGGAACTACCATCACTCCCCTTATAAACTTATCTAGGATATTTGCCTGAGGGAGGGGGGCAGTAAAAATCTCTCTTTCGATAAATAAACGATCCTATTAAGTGGAATAATAAATGTTTAATAAGCCATTACTCTGGATCAACTTTAATTAAGACAAATTTCGTCGTTGAAAAAATAAACGGTCGAAGATTAAAATTTCCAGGGAAATTCCTCTATTATAATTTCCCTCTACGCTTCGCTTTTAAAAGTTTCTGGCTATAGTTCCGCTAAAAAGAAGGGAAGAGACAATGGATTAAGCTTTTGACGAAAATATAGAGCTTAAACGACAGTCACAAAGGCTGCGATGTAAATATGGCTTCGAGTGTCGGTTTGCTTGATGACTTTCGTTGTTGGGATCTAAAATTTTAGCCTCGTTTGATAAAAAAAAATCGCCGCAAATAAACTTGTCTGTACCGAACATTTTCCGGTCACATAGGGATATTTCAGGTGACCTAAAGCTATTTTAGTTTTGGCAACGTCCAAGCGGGCCGCCTTTTTGTTTATGCTACTTAACCGTAAAGAAACTCGTTTAAACTGTTTCTAATTTGATTCGTTGTCGTTCTTGGCCATCTGCAAAACAAGATTTTCAAATGAGCCATAGCAAATTTCTTCCGAAGTTTCGGAAGTATTTTAAACAGGGGAGGCTCAATCCCTCCGAGAACTTAAAGTTTACTCCGAGATTCCCCGTTTATATCCGAATACAAAAGGTCGGATCCCTGTTTTATTTACTTTTAGTTGATGCCCTGATTTACTTGTGCGTTCATGCACAGCAGAAAGCTGTAAATCCCAAAGGCGCAATTATTGATTTTAGGATATGTGATAGTTTCTTTTTTGAAGCGTAAAAATAACTTAAACAGCACTAGGAAATTAATCTTCTAGAATGGAAACGGGGTTATAGATCGACCACTTAATCTAAGAACCGCAAAACAAAGAAACCCGAGGAAATTGCCTCTGTTAAATATTAAGACAAGTAATTTTCCGGCAGGCCGCAATTTGTTACCCCCAAAAACGGTTTCATTTGTCTTGAGTGATGATTTTGTCATGAAATTATGTGGTATTCGAGTTATGTAAGGGTGGAATGATCTCGTTGGTGTAGGCCGAAATAAAACCGTTAATACGTGGCCTGACATTGAAAATCCGAACCTGAGATGTGGCCAAACTGCTCAAGCCGGCCCTGAAAAACTGAAACCAAGTTACCGTCATGTCCAACGGCAACTGGTTGGTTCTGTTCGGGTTCTGGTTGATTCGGAGATTTTATTGATTGAGTCAGCGGAGATAAAAGCGAGTAGTCACGGGATATGCTCATTTCGTGGACTTTCGTTATCAATTAAAAATTTTAAATGCGATTTTTCCACCGAACGTTTCGAGCCATTTTGAAGTTACCTTAGTGTGGCGAGGGAAATATCGAAATATTCAATTTGGAAATTAATTTTAAAAATTCCAGTAAGTTTTACCTATTTTATCGGGGGTAAATTAATGTTAGTCGCCGCTTTGCTCTACCAATTATACGTCGAATAAAAATTTTGAAATGAGACTTTGAGCATATAAATAAGTAGCTCATAGTTCTTTCCGCAATATTAAAGTTCGAAATATTGAACGAGCAATATGCCGCAGGTTTTTAATGGACAACAAAAAACTCTGATGTATTTTAATCACGTAAAAACGAATATTGCCAATTTCCGTTACAAAAATTCTGCATTTTACTGCAGTCCACGAATATGAGATATATTTACCTCAGGCTATTGCGCTTGAATCCAATGTTTTAATAAATTGCTGAAATTGATGGTATGAGACATTGTTCAGAGGAATCCATTCCAACCTGAATGCATCTTGATCATTTGAATTTTTATTTGCCGATGCCATCGGCATTAGAAATACTATTTGCTCGCAAGAAATCCTGACTTATCTTTCATTTCCATGTCTTTCCCATTACTTATTCACACATACAATGCAATGTATATGCACGTAGAACAATTTTTGTCTGTGACAATACTCAGTCCTCTGATACTTGCACCTTCGGACAAAAGTACGGAATATATTTTTAAATTATTAATATTTCTTATTTTAATAGATTTAATGAATAAATTTTATAACACATTATTATCTTCTTCGAAGTAAATGTAAATTTTAAATTTCATTGCCTGTGAGGCCCACTGTTTTTACTTAATTTGAGGTAAAACTAATTTAATGTGGACATAAGTATGGAAAGAAAATATTTATTTAAAAATAAATAAACATTAAGCTATGTAATTAATATGAATTTGAACAATCGTTTGCCCTGAGAAATGCCTGACGTCTTCTATGCATTGAATCGATCAAATTTTGGCATTTTTTTACAGGACCCTTGTATGATTTCCCACAGGTCATTTTCGTTGCGGACATTAACTTGCGTTATTTATCGTTTTAAATGGTCCCATAAGCGTTCGATGGAGTTCAGATCTGGTGACTGACACGGCCACTTTAATACATTAATGCCGTTTTCCAAAGACCAATTTTTCACAAACCGCGAAGGATATTCTGATCGTTATCCTGTTGATATCATGAGATGAGGGACATTTCCACCTCGGCCCGTGTCAACGTCTTATCTCTAAAATATCTCGATAAACAGACTGTTAGGGACTATAAGTTATTGGTTTTTTGTTGTTAATTTTAGTTTTTGTTATGTATTTGTATTTTATCCCTTAAGTTACGCCCATGTACGGCGATACTTATTCTGAGAATACCATCTGGGTGCCAGACCACATGGCCCATCAGGACATGACTAAGGGTACGTTTTGGCTGAGGAATATGCTACTAGTCTACTAAGGAAGCTTTCTCGGTCGGGACTATTGCCATGATGGGCAATTTATTGGGCCTGCAATATTCCACAGAAAAGCGACTAGTATAGATATTCCCCAGATGGCCGCGATTAATGGGATCCGGCGCAGCCATAGTCCGTATGGGTTCTTGGTGGTGGTGCGCCCCTGGTTGGAATTCCTCGGGTTTAGTACTTAAGGGATAATCGAAGTAATTTTTCCTCTCTTTTTTTTCGTCTCTTCGTGTGAAAGCTGCGTCGGTGTCGGGATGTAATCGAAATCATAACGTGTAACCCGCCCAATTAAGCATTCTCGCTCTTCCTATTTAGACCAAAACTCTTTCATTATTTGATATAAGTGCAAGTTAAATACAGTTCATTTTATGTAAACCAAATCGGCGTTTTCGTGATTTCATTTATCGAAGGAACCCCTTAACACAGACCTATCCATAATACTATCAATTTTCACTAGGGCACCGACTCCAGACCTGGAAAAACATCCCCACACCACGATACTGCTGCCATTATGTTTTATCGTTGGTTTTTGGTATCTAATATCAAATCTTTGGCCCACTGGTCTTCTAATATACGTTTTCCCGTGTGAGTTAAAGATATTAAATTTAGATTAATCGCTCCTGAGAACTGTAATCCATTTTTATGAAGACCAAGTCAAATGTTCATTTGCAAATTCAATTCGCTCCTTTCGGTTTTTCTTCTTCTCTAAGAGGTTTCTTGACGGCGGTTCTTCTCATAAGATTAACAGCACATAATCGACGTCTTATCTTATGAATTGTGATGTTTACATTGTATTTCTCGCATATTTCTTGCTTAATTTGTCCTTCCGTTTTACCGAGGGTTCGCAAGTGATAAACGTCCAATGCATTTATCCATGTTCAGGGTGGTTTTCCCTGGACGTCCAACTTTTTCTCGAATTTTTACATTGCACATCAGTTTAAATTTCCTCAATATTTTTGATACAGCATATTCAGTGATTAGTAAATTTTTTGCAATAACATTTTGTTTTAGACCTTTTCGATTCAATTCCGTGATATTTTTGCGTAAGTCCTCTGAGAAATATTTATTCTTACCCGTCTGTGCACACGTTTAGAGACACAAATGAAAAATCTTTCCATACTTTCGGCCGTAAGTGTAACTTTAAGGCTATGAGATCAAACTTCCAGGATTTATTCAGAGCAACAATAGAAGACATCTCAGTGTAAGGACCCGTGTCTGCAAGTGTCTCTCTACGACCTTACGATACTTTAAGGTAGTTATGTGCTAAAATGTATTTTATAGACTTTAGTAAGTTTTATTTTAATTTGTTTGTACAAAATTATACTAAAAAAAATTGTTCAAAAGATCGGATTTGATTAGTAACTTATTATTAACTTAATTAGTTCGGATGACATTGGATCGGCACAGGTGATCCAGTTCCATAGCCCCCTAGGTCACCCGATCTAACACCTTTAGATTTCTTTCTGTGGAGTCGTGTAAAGTCTCTAGTTTACGAAACAGATCAAGACCTGATTGCATGAATCACCGCAGCATTTGAAGTCGTTTAAAACGGTCATCAACTTTTTGGCCAAGTTGGCAGAAACCATGTACAGGATGTCCACGCGAAAAGTCCCACCCTCACTAAATTGTTAATATATTGAAGTGGGAGAAAAGTTCTTCTTCAGAAATTACTTGAAAGTTCCTGTAATTTGTCAAGATAGTCAGCAATTTTATACAGGATGTTTAATAAAGGTGTGCCACCCTAGCATTGCATTTTTTGAACAATTAAGGATTACTTTTTTACATATTTAAATTTTGCGTTTTATTACAATTTCGACGATATATACATGTCATACCGAAAATGTTATAATTTTTTAAATATTCACAAAACTTTATTCCTGTGCAACAAAGCTCGTTGTCGATGTTCCAAAAATACATTTTGTTTCGTTTTGAAAACAATATGGCTAATGTGGTCAGTAGTAGCCATTTAGTTTGTCATTGTCATGAATTGTTTCACAATTAAATTCTATAGTTTATTGCATTTATAATCAATATTTTCTATGAAAAGTAGTATATGCTGGAGAAGAAAGATGTCAAATTTTGTCAATTTTCTTAAAATGCAAGCAAAATGCTTCAAAATACTTTTTTTCTTATTTTCTAAATCCAAAATTTACTTTTCAGCCCAACAGGAGTATAAGTAATAGTAATAATTAAAATTGAAATTAAATTAAATTGAATGCAATGATAATAAGGCGGAATAAGCTTATTCCTTGTTTTTGTTATTATTTTACAGGTGTGGATCAAAGGTTCCTTCCGCCATGTTTGTTTAATACATAATCGATATCTTTTTTTTTTAATTTTATATGCATTTGGTTATGATATCACTTTGATTTATGTGGTTTATTATATTTGATACCGTTGTTTTCATTATAATTATAAGATTTGAGGCATGACCTATACGGAGTGTTTCCAAACATGTGTCGGAAAATCAAAGGCGTGATTGTATGGCTCGTTATAAGACAAAAAGTTTCCATTAGCATGGGTCTGCAAACGCACCGTTATCAAAATACAGGGCATCAAAAACAGTTTTTTTTAAAGTTTTTTGATGATATCTCCAGAATCGTTCGAGATACAGAATTGGGTAAACAGGTAGAGGCATGACATATATATATCGTTGAAATCTTAATAAAATGCAGAATTGAAATATGTAGAAAAAGTAATGCATATTGTGCCGGCATACGTTTATTAAACACCCTGTTTAAAAATGGTGACAATCTTGGAAAACTACGTGAACTTTCGGGCACGTTTTGATTTAAAAAAAATCATTTCAATACATCAAAAAGTTAAAGGGAGAGTGGGACTTTTCGCGTGGACACCCTGTATATCGCTTAAGCAGGTGCAATTAAGTTCAAGGACGCCATTTGAAGCAATTATTGTAGTGTTGTTTTGTGCGAATAAATTGAAATGAAAGATGCTAAAACTCAATAAAAACATTTTTGTGCATAACCTGCCGACTCCTACAAGCACGGTCCCGTAGTTGTGAAACACCCTGTATAGGCGCGATTCCTTAATATGCTGAAAGTGATGCGTGCATGTGGATGTATCTCGCATATTACCATTTCCTGGTTATTTTCTGGGAAAACACGTTCAAATATATGCAGCCTATTCTGAAGGCTCTTATGTAACTTTTGAGGCATCATTGATGCCTATAATTTTGGTGCAACTCTTTGCAAACTCGTTAATAGTGTTTGTCGGCAGCTCCGAGCACATAACTCAACCAAATATTTACTCTCAATGTTATAAGCTGTTAATATTTTAAAGTCTGCGGCTTTGGAGTAGCGTTTTGTTAACATTAAGTAAGATTTATGCACTGGTTTAATTCCAGATAAACATAAGTTTCTTGTGTAGCTCGTTACCTTGAACCGTTAATTCCAGCATTTCGTACGTTGTTTTTTTTTTCTTTTTTTTTCTCCTTATTCAAGCTACTCCCACAACGATGAAACTAAAATTAAAAATAATAACCAAAAATGCCTTGAATGAGTAATTGTTTCTTTCCTAATGAACTTTTCTCTGGAAAGTGGAAACTTAATTGCCTTTTTACGCCGGGGCCCTGTGTAAGCGAAGCGACTTGTAAAAAGACTACGTTCGCACGGGGCCTTACAGGGTGAATCTGGGGAAGGATAATGCAATGTTGTAGACTTAATTTTCGGTATTAAGCAAAGAAAATTGCTTCAAACTGTAATGGAAATTGTACGAAGGCCTGGAGCGAAAATTCCTCGTAGCAGCGAAAGTAAGATCGATCCGATTTCAATACTTAATATGTTTATATTTCGGTTTCTAGGCGAATCGTTATTGCTGACCTAAATTACCAGCCGATGGACTATTATTAACTGAGCTTTCGAACGTCCACTTTTTCGTAATTAATGAGAAATAATAGTTTTGATTCGACGCCATGTATTGAATAATAGAGGACGCTGTTGATATTGAACCGCCCCAACTGCCATGTATTTCTCTTCATCCATAACTTATCTTTCAACCCTTATTATCAGCTTGTGCGACCTTGACCCGTCTTTACCATGTGTTGCTTCGCCTTGCCTGTTTTAGGGTCCGACGCAAAATGCTGGGAAATTTTGTGATTCAAAACTGCGATATGTGAATGCGGGAAATCGTATGGGAAGCAGGCTGGAAGATCGGCCAGATTCGGGGCTTCCCCCCCAAATTGCCCACGATCCGTTGACATTCTCTTATCTCAAAGTTCTGCAATTTGAATCTCTCTAGAGGAGCTGATTTTTTCGTTGATAAGAACATTGAAGAATTTCTCTCGGTGTAATCTGCCATTATCTGCTTGGAAAATTAATGCACGTGGGTTGTTGGAAATTGGAAGTTGCAAACGGCGAACGACGCAAAATCGATTCAATTGGAGAAGAATCAAGGTCGGGCGGCTTTTCTTTAATTGGATCGATGCGACAGCTCTCGTCGTACCAACGTGGACATCAAACTTTTCGCCACCCTGTATATATTTCTGCCGTTTGCATTTAAATTAGATATAAAAATTCATGATTTCGGCTCGAAAGCCTGAACACTCGCCTTCAAATCGTTATACCTCAAACAAGGCAATTATCGGCTATTTAATTCTAAGTCATTTAATTGTTAATTTTTATTTGAAAATTATTTGATAAATAAATTGATTTGACCAGCACTCCAAGGATAATAATTGCGCGGCTAATCCGAATTAGTTTTGAAAACAGGTATTTCACGTTAGTACGGCCTTGATGCATGGTACAAATGCTTACCATTGCAACAGATGTGCTACTTCGTCTATATGTTTGTTGTCCTTTAAGACAAGGTTATAAACGTCCTGGCAGTATGCATTATAAAAGAAGGGTGAAAGCGGCGATACCTGAGGGAGCCCTAGTTCAGAAGGAAAAGGGAGAGAATGTCGTCAATTCGTACTTCTAGATGCTCGTAGGGTTTTGATAATATTAGGTAGATGTTTTGTCGCTCGAAGTTTGTATAATTTATAAAGTATACCTCTGTACCGTACGCTGTCAAATGCTTTCTGAAGGTCCATAAATACACCAGCTGAAGCACTGGTGAATTATGAAGCACCCTCTTCAATTTCTTTTAAGAAAAAAACAGCACAGCGATCGATCTGAATGTCGACTCCTTATGGAATTTGTTTATTTTTACTTGCCCAATTAACCGATTTTTTGACGTGATATTTTTACTTCCAGTATTTCATACCACTATTTTGCTTCATACTCTTATCCATATTCCTAACCAGATGGTAGGATTCCCATAAAATATTCAGTCGAATGAGGCACTTATGTATGCTCAAATATTTGAGTTAAAATACTGCTTCCAGGATGGCGACAACGGGCGTCGGGATGGGGATAAACGTAAACATTATGGGATTACAACTATAAATCTTTTGCTGAATGCCTCGGGAGTTGTGAAAAGTTTATTAAACCATGGTCAGGTTTAATTTATTCCCTGAAGTAGTTGAAACCTATGCTCCCAGAAATTTTACTTTGATGCAGGTATTTTGGATCTACAGGGGCTTTTTAAAGGGTACGTAAGAAATTAAAAATATTAATTATTTTTTATTTCGGAGGCGAAAACATAACGATTAATTCCACTTTTCTTGAGTCGAAAAGTGGACAGTTTTTGAAATACAGGACGTAAAAGTGAAGATTGAATAAGGGAAAAAATTAAATTACCCACTGGAACAAAATGTCGCATCGGAGGGTTTTTCGGAGCGACAAATCAGAGTGCGTTTACATTTTCGATGAATATCGTAGAAAAGGCTGTCAACGTAAGTGAACTCTTTAGAGAGGCATAATCTTTTTAACACCCAGTATTAAATTTAATTATAATTAAATACGTTTTTTCCTACATATTTTATGAAAAAAAGGTATCCCGATGCAAATCCAGAAGGGCGCTCTTTTTTGAGACATTTGAAGTTTAAAGTTCGCTGCATCTCTTGAAAAATAACGGTAAGTTACATAATATATAGGGTATTCAGATTTAAAGGGCTTTCACAGGAATATCTCATTTCCAGGCTAAATAGGGAAAAACTAGCATACATGTCAAGAGTTCGATTTTTGAAAAAATATTAATGGCTAGAGCGGTATTTGGTTATCTTTATATGGATCTAGAGAGCGTTTTTTCAATTTCGCCCATTTTCAAAATTCCTCATCCCATTTTTGTATAGGGTAATATTGAAGTAAAACAAAAATATTCTTGAGGTACTTTTTCGATGTGATTTCAGTGGCGTGCTTAATTTTCTACTGCAGTGTACCGTTTCACTAAAAACCAACATAACTTTTTTATTTTAAATGAAAACGACAGTCGGCGATAACTTCAGTAATAAGCAATATATTTGGGACTTCTAAAACTTCTCCAATTGAATTAAAAATTTTTTTCGTTATATTCAGCTAAATTGTAGTGTTGTGGTCTATATATTTTTAAGCTTTCACAATTCTGTAAATTATATTTCAATTGCTTAAACAGTCTTCTAACTGGTTGATGTCGCTCGGGATAGGTATAGAAGTATAACTCACTGCAAGCTTGTGAGTTTTCTATTGAAAATATGAAATTCTTTATTATGTTATATTTTTTATAGTTCTCTATCATTTTTACTTGAAAAATTGGCCCAAAATCAACACTGAACATCAAAAACTCTGACACAAACATTAAAATATATAAAATAATTAATGTTACTTGGACAGGCGATGCCAAAACCAACTCGAATGTAAACACAAAAGTCTAATACTTCAGTTATTTTTGAAAATAACTATAGACATACATGCATTGTTGAAAATAGTTTAAAATTGACATTTTTTTGAAGTCATAACTGGCTGTAATTTTTATTTAAAATAAAAAAGTTATGCCGGTTTTTGACAAAACGGTACGCTGTAGCAAAAAACCGGGCGCGCCACTGCAATCACTTCGAAGAAGTGCCTTAACAATGTTTTTCTTTTACTTTAATATTGTCCGAAACAAAAAAATTATGAGGAATCTTGAAAATAGCCGAAATATTAGAAACGCCCTCTAGCGCCGTGGACTGTAAAAATATGGAAATACAGTTTTTGCCATTAGTATTTTCTCATAACTCGTAACATGTTTGCTATTTTTTCTCTATCTAGCGAGAAAATGGGATTTTCCTGTCAAAACACTCTAAATCTGGACACTATACAGTTGAAACGAAAAAAATCTAAACTCTTAATTAATCTTCAATGCTTCTCACGTTCTTTAATTTTTATGATTTCATTTGATTATATTAGATTTTTTGTATTATTTATTTTGCTGTACTGCACAAATAAATACGTACTTTAAAGTTTCGTTTCAAGATACAGAGCGAACTTTAAACCGCGAATATTTCAAGAAGGAATGCCTCTGGGAGTTGTACCAATATACCTTTTTTCATAAAACATGTAGGAAAACACAAATTTACTCATAAATAAATTTTATACCGGGTGATAAAATAAGTTATGTCCCTTTAAAGAGAGTTCACCTAGCGCTGACAGCATGCTCTAAAATGTGCATCGGAAATGTAAACAGATTCTGATGTCTCCTCTCGAAAAACCACCCCATGCGACATTTTGTTCCAACAACTGAGTAATTAATATTTTTCCCTTTTTCAAATCATCACTTAGACGTCCTGTTTTGAAAATCGTTCGCTTTTGAATTAAAATAAATTAAGTTAAATTGCCATGTTTTCTCCTCGGAAATCTGCGATACAATTTTGTACAGACCTTTCAGAGATACCCTGTACATTACAAAATAGAAAACTATTCATCAACTTGATTCTCCTCGAGAAAACAGCGACATGGCCGTCGGTTTCGAATATCAATCAGGAGCCTAAAATTTGGAACCCTGTTCCGCATGTTTGATTATGCTTGGCGTTTGAAAATGCTTGAAATGCGTGCCAAAGTTTACTGCGGTGGGCAAAATCCATTCTCGGCAATATGGAATAATAATGTGCCTGTCTGAAGTGCCCAACAAACGAAAATCTGTTTGAATTCGCTTATTGGAGGCTTGAGTTTGCAGTGTTTCTATTTGGAGTGATTTCGCCTTAGGGTTTCTTACTTACATAAGTAAGTTTACAAAGGGTGAAGCCATAAGCAAAATGTGCTTATACAGTCAGACGTTGCGGAGGGCCCAGTAGTTCATTAAGTGTTCTGCTTCAATGACGAATGTTGAAGTTTTTGGGAGCTGTTAGTGATAAATTGAACAATGTTCAACTCGCCCGTTGGTAATATACCATCCTTAGTCAATCGTTAATGCAAATACGAAGGAGAACTAATAAAGCAGGGCGGTTTCATATGTCAGCTGCAGGCTAATGCAAATTTAAAATGTTGAAAATTTTTGTTTAAATAACTGTTTCGCCTAAAAATGTTTAATAGAACGGTGGCTATACTTTCCGCAAGTCGGGGAAAACACACTACAAAAAAATTCGAAAGTTTCGATGTGTCTGAAATAACTGAAAACTTCACTTAATCAGGTAACTATTACCATTTACGAGAGGTAGAGAGAAGATGGTAATAATGAAAAGTTGATTCGGTAAATGAAATTTAACTTGGAAAGAAACGAAAAACAAAATCTGGCAACGCTTTCATTGAACGCATTAAGAGAAAATGACAATTACTTTAATGATAGTTTGATAAGACAATAATTAAGTTTTCCACGCTAACGCGATTAAGGAGTCGAGCTCATAAAAATTAAACTTTGTTCATAATAATTAAATTTTTGTTAAAGGTTGTAGCACCAGCAGTCTAGAAATATAAATTTTCGAACGTAGCTGATGGCAAATTCACATTTCCGTGATAGAGCACATGTCAAGGCGACTGTGTTCAAAATTTCACTTTTGATTTCAAATTTACTGAATCTAAATTTATACATTAAAAATGCTTTTTTTACATCATATATCACACGTAGTTCAGACCAAATCCAACGATTAGGAAACGCATTCAATGTAGGGCGAGAACGGGACGGTAAAACCATAAAATTAACTAATCTGAACACACACAGATGCGTCATATACAGGGTGACTCATTGGGAATGGGACATGGTAAAACCCGAGATAGGGGACGTCAAAATATGACAGTTGGACCTGATATACCTTAGACTAATGTTAGATGTTTCAGATTTAAAGTATGTTAAAAGTTAAAATTAGATTTAAAAAATCCTTAATAACCTTCTCATAGCATCAAAATCAAAATTGGTTTACTTCGGTTGTGTAAGATGCCAAGTAAGAATTTTATATATAGAGGGTGTTCGTTATAACCTACCGCTTCGGTATATTTGACCATATCTTTTTATGAGTGCAAATAAGGTCAAATTCCATTCAATGTAACGACAAAATGTATATTTTTATTCAAAAAAGGTTTTGTCCGGGGTCATGCAAACTCGACTCCCCATCTATTTTACGTGAAAATAGATAGGCTTAGCGGAGTAATTTTATCGCCATGTTAAATTAGAGGACGTAAGCTAAAATAAATGCTAAAAACATTAAAATATGGAAAACGACGCCCGGCGTCGCGACGCCGACAGTTTTTTTTTTTCAGTAACATACTTTCTTTTAAATGTGAACATTGATACATTCTAAAAAGGTTTTGTGTAAAAAGTTTTATGACATGTCTAATTATTTAAAAGCTATACAAGAAACAAATATTAATAAATACCCGTATAGGCATACAGGGTGCTTCTTAAGAGATGGTAAAAAACCAAATGGGAAAATCATGAGCTTATTTCAAGGTAAAAAATTGATGTAAAAGCATGTTCTAAATTGACGCCATTTTGATGTACAGGGTGTTGAAGTTTGAGTTTTTGTCGACTATCATTAATTTTTTTGTTATGTTGAAATATAATTGTTTCAAAATTGGTAGTAACAATCATTCTAGCATTACAAATGAACTGAAATAACAGTTATTTATAATACTCTACAGGGCTTTAAATTTTCAGTGGACGCTTTTATTATTTTACATCAGAACTTTTTTTATGACGTTTTTAGATTTTATTCATTAACTTCAATTAATTCCTCATGTCTTTTATTAACTCTTCCGCCTTTTCAGTTTTTTTTATTACGTACAATATTTTAAGAATATTTGCAAACATTAAAACTACTAATTTGGATTATAATGAAAGTAATTGTTGAAAATATCCATCTCCTACCAAAATACAAGATTCTACCCTTTCCTCATAGACTGCTGGATTTTATGAAAAATTCCAAGTATATTTCTAATAGTTTGAGAAGCATTTACAATTCTAATCCTTAACTTTTCTTCAGGGTTTACTGGTATAGAACATACTAAGTAAGGAAACATGGTTAGGTTTTCTTGCGAATATCTTCTAAACTAACCTTCTTAATAAAAAAAAACTGAAGCGGCAAAAAAGTTCATAAAAGACATAAGAGATTAAATGAAGTTGAGGAATAAAATCTAAAAATCTCATAAAAAAAAGTTCTGATGGGTAAAAGTTTTCATCTTAAAATGAGCGCATGATACAGCCGAGCTTTCGTTATATCCGATTATAGTTAACATGTTCATACACATATGATGTTCGCCTTAGCTGACGCTAACTACGTCCACTTAGACGGTGGGTGATTAGGGCTGTGAACTAAACTTAAACGTATGTGAATTAACTCTATACAATGCCAAATGGGCATCGGTGGATTTGAAGATTACTCAAATCTTATATCTTATACTAGTAAAATGCTGCTAATGCAGTCCAAAAATGTACAAAATCGACTACTATTCAATACATGGGGATTCTCTAGCGTTGAGATTATTTCAACAAAAATATACCCTAAAAATAATCTTATAAAATTTTCAGGATAGAATATTTGTTAATAGGTATTAGTTTGTTATAACCGAGCAAGAATAACACGTAACTGGACAGTTTGCATATTCCCGACATTTAGTTCGTTAAAGGTGACTGTTCGCTATAACAGAGTTTGAGTGTATTAATGTAAGATTATCTAATACAGTTAGTCAAAGTGAAACTCGTACGCATGAATTATTTTTATAAATTTTTCGTTTGTTAAAAAATTAAAACAAAATATTTGGCTGTCTAATCTTCATATTGAATAGATATGGTTGATAAACAAGAATTGAAAAAATGTTAACTTTTTGTTAAATATTTTGAAAAAAAAACAATTTTTGAAGTCAACATGAAACTCGTACATCAAAGATATTTAGTATTAAACGCATATTTAAGGAAGCCTGGTGCTGAACTTTTGTGTTTTATATATTCCATTATCTTCTAAATTTAATTGTGGTTTGCAATGGGTCGACAAAGGGGCCAAACCACCGTCACCGAAAGAAACCTCATCATTCATCATTATGGAAGCCGAAAAGCTTACCGTTAAATCAGTAAAATGGTCAATAGAAGCCATACAACCGTACAGATTAGTATAGATCGTTATACTAATGAAAAAAGGGATTAAACACAAAGTGCGAAATAGCCCTAAAAAAATTCTTAGCGATTATGATGAAAGGTGGATTTTAAGGGTGGTTGCAGAAAATCAAAAAAATTCTACTCCTAAATTGACAAAAATTGTAGAAACATATCTAAATAAGGTCATTAATTCATAAACCATTCGAAACGTATTACATAAACTGTAACAAAAATCTGAATAGTAGAGTGGCCCGAAAGAAACCATAAGACTAATAAAGTCAAACGCTTAAGATTTGCGGAAAAACACCCAGAAAATGATTTTAACTTCTGGAAAGATGTAATTTTTGCATATGAGAGAAAATCCAACGTTTTCGGATCAGATGAATAACAACTAGTTTGGAGAAAACTCAATGAGACATTAAAAGAAAAAAAAATTAGGGCTGACAGTGAAGCACGTAGGGGGTTCCGTTATGGCCTGGGAGTGCATGTCGGCAAAAGGTCCTGGGAATCTTCGTTTCACTGACAGTACAATGCACCAAAATATGTATTTGGACATTTTAAAGCTAACTTTAAAGCAAAGTGCTCAGAAATTGTAAATTGAAGGATCATTTAAATATTACCAAGACAATGGCGCAAAGAACAAGGCACTAAAAGTTAGACAATGGCTACTTTATAATTGTTTTTACGTAATAAAAACACCTCCCCGGAGTCCAGATGTAAACGTAATTGAAAATTTATGAAGCCAGTTAAAAATTGCAACACGAAAACTTGAAATTTCTCAAAGAAAACAATTAAAAACTGTTTTAAGGAAAGAATGGGCAAAGATATCAACAGAATATTGTGGGAAATTGTTAAAATCTATACCCGACCGTCTAAAAGACGTAATAGAGAACAAAGGACGTTTAACTAAGTATTAAATTAAAATTGAATATAGTTTAGAGGTACAATTTGAATTGTGTATGAGTTTCATTTTAAGATGGAAAATTGATTTTCATTTTATGTCAGGCGCGTGCGTGGAACTTTTGAACATTTTTAAAATTTTTCGTTGTATTCAATATACAATTTAATTTTGACCATATGTTCGTTGTCAATTTGCGTTTACTTCGTTACTTATATCAGATAAATTTAGCGTACGAGTTTCACTTTGACTGACCGTATGTTAATATTTCTTTCTTCTGTAGCGTTTATTAAATGATTAGAAATATCAAAAAACTTTTATGCAAAACTTGTTGAAATTGTATCGATGTTGCTATTCTCGAAAGGAAAGGGGTTTTGCCGTTTATTTTGGCTTGCGACAACAAACAAAAAAGCGCAAACTTGTAGAAAATGTCCTGCAGCTTTTGCCACGAACGAAAAAGATAAAAAAAATGGAACATACCCTCAGGTGAGCGCACGAGAGTAGTGCAGGTTTCCCATTGGCCACTAAAAAAATCTTGTGTCCATCACACGAGCTTTAAAACTAAAATCACACCCGATTATCCCGATATTCTGAATAAGGAACGCGCCACTTGTTGCCGAGTCGATTCTGGACTGAATCACTGAAAAAACGATGTCGATACGAAAACATACAAAAAAACTTTGAAATTTACCTTTTGTGAAGGTACGAGTCATAGGTCCGAACGATAACAACGATGCGACGCCTTCCAAACATGCAAAAAACTTCCATCAACTACAAATCGATACGCGACACGAAATTATATATCTACATGTATTTTAACATTTATGCATATGGAAGATATGGAAAGTTAATTCGGTACGTGCTTATCTTGGACACACTGTATGATATACACGTACACATATCGCGATGTGCCAACTTCGTGGCAGGCCATTAACAAAAAAATCTGTTGGTCAAAGGATCGTTAAAAAACTTCAACGAGGCACTGAAATATTAGAGGTATGTCGTGGATATATCCATCTACTATTTGTGATCTACCAGATGTTTTACGGAGAACAACGAATGGCATAATCAACGACCTGCGTTTATGGTATTCTTGTGTAAGAGACATAAGTAAATTACTAAAGGAAGAGATCAATACAGCAATGATTTTTGACGGCCTTCATCTCAGAAATACCTTAAGTTAAATTCCCAAATTAAAGAGGTGGTGAGAGGCCGTTTCCTTAAGAATCATGGGCGGAGGCCGATTTTGAATAAAAGCTAGCTTCCAAGGATGTACAGGGAAATGGGAAATGCACTGCATAATGGCTGGATTTCAACCCACTGTGTTTGCACACGTCCAGTGCGTTTGCTACCAGATTAGTCCCTGGAGTCCTCGATCTAACACTTAAAGAAAAAAAAATGTTGAAAAATACCACATTGTATCTCAACATGGGCTCTTTTGAGATTGATACACTCTTCCCAGCAATGTCGTATACCCCACTTGCAGTACGAAGCTTCGAATGTTTCAAAATAGGCATCAACTTGGGGGGGTCCATCTTTTCATAATTTGTAAATCTGTTTCCGACGAGCCATATTTTTAAGTTTTGAGTTTTGAAGTAAAAAAATTATCTGAGAGGACCAAATCTGGCGAATTGGGTGGCCGAGGGAAAAGTTCGAAACCAAGTTGATTGATTTTGGCCATCGCGATGACTCAAGTATGGGCTGGTGCAACATTTTCATGTTATTATTTTTGTTCATTTTGCGCAAAGCTTTCTCATGTCCAATTGTTCGATCAAAATGCCATCTACAAGGTGTGCAGTTTTCGACACTTTTGCGGGTTATCTCCGTTATTGTCGCAATTCGAGGGTTGGGGTTTTCGCAAACCTGTGTCACTTTTTTGTAAAATAAACGATGCGGAAAATACATTTTTCATGGTCCTCTTAGTTTTTTAAATACAGGGCGAAATTCAAAATTATGCATTTTTTAGATATCTCATGTACAATAATTTGGTTCTTATAAGTTATCGATTAAGTGAAAACGAAATCTTATAAATTTTTTTAACGCAAAATCTAGTGACGTATTCAGTTTTTTCCCAGGCATCCCCATTTCTGAGAAATTTACCAAAGTTAAGATTTATTAAACGGGACACCCTGTATGTTAATCGGCAGTTAAATGCTATTCACTAAAAGCTTTCCAGAAATATTTAATGGTCGACATTTTGTTTCAAATTAAAGGCTAGAATTTACATTTTTTTAAACAGGGTCAGAGATTACAGGCCAAATAGATTTACCTTTATTAAATTTATATTAAAAATCAATAACCAATATCGTGTAGATATTTTTTTAGGAATATTGTTCAAAATGATTGCCATTTTCCCTAATACAAAGCTGGCATATTTGTGAAATTTTATTTAAGGGATTTAAAGTTATTATGAGATAATTTTGTAGATATTGAAATGCTAAATGGATAGCTTGCAGAAGTTCCTCTATTGTTCTGTTGCGAGCTTAGTATATCTTGTTTTTCATAAAGCCCCATAGGAGAAAATCGAACTCCGATAGATCAGGCGATCGCTGTGGCCATCTTACAACTCCATTTGTGGCTATTGATCTTTGGGGAAAATTATTTTCTAGAAAACGTATTATCTCCGTAGCAAGGGTGCGATATCCTGTGGCATGTTCGGGGGTTTTCTGGCTCTGGGGAAAAACAGTCGCAGGAGATTTTCAAAAACTTACTATGGCCCCCTTACTCGGGATATTTTTGGTTGATTTTAAGCTAGGAAAACAGTCGCGGAGCGCTTACATAAAGTTCGTAAAAGTTGTTAGCGTTGCCGATTTTAATAAGAGAAATTGAACTGGGCACAGTTTGCATCCAAAAGTATGAGCTTTTAGAATGGAAGTCAAATGTCACAAAACGCCTCGGCAAATCCGAGATATTTGGCAAAACTTAAACATAAAAAAACATCACTTTTCTTATGTTACACAAATTGCAAATTAACGTTATTCTCGTATCCGGGGAAAAAGAAAAACCCAGGTAAATCGTGTATTTATTAAATAAGCAAAGTGAGATGTTATAGGAATTATCTCTTGGCCGAATTAAAGTAACGCAGTAAGGGAACGTTACAATAAATCTAGATTCAAATGAGAGTTCTCCCAAATCTCCAGATACTCATTTTAAGTGATGACTCTCGGTTTCATCATCGATTTTATGGTGTTTATAAACAGCCTTGAAAATGAGAGAAATAATGTTTTTTAAGAAAATTCCTTATTTTATATTTTTACATGTTCAAATATCGAACTGATATTGTTCAGGTGTCCGAAAATTTATGCACTGGTTTGAATTCGATTTAAAACTGTTTGGTTTTACAATTTTTCCAGGGCCACATGGATTTCCCGTTCGAGAATAATCTTTTCAGTAAACTTTTAAAAAATAACGCGAATTTATTTATCAAAAACTCAACTCGCAAGCGTTTATGTAGAAATAAGTTGTTCCAATACAAGTCAATTCTCACAAAATGAAACGCCTTTTATGCTCTACATAAACTAGTCAAAAGGAATTAAGAATCGCTTTTTATTATGCTTGCAATTTAGTAGCTTTTTTATCAGGTTCCGTATAATTCCATTTATTGGTAATTTCTCAACAGTATAGTTAAGGGATGTCAAGAATGTCAGCTGTTTTTTGCATTTTTCTCAAAAAGGCGACAAAATCCCATGTCATAAAGTAGTGAAAATTTCCACACAACACTGGAAATAACATTTAGTTTATCTTGCACTGCTCGTTGCAATGCAGCGTATTCCATTGCGTTTTTTCACACCTGACGACAAATTTTGACATATAAATAATAATAATATAATTTTCGAGAATTTTCGTGGTGGAATTGTGAACGGTGGTCGGTATTTACAGGACGTCGTAAAACCTTACGTAATCCTATTCACAGCATAGAGGAAAGCACTGAATTTTGTTCTTCAACAAGACAATGCGGGACTCCACGTCGTCTGATCAGCAAGGCAATACCTTCAGAAGCATAATATCGAAGCTGTGGAGTGACCAGCAAATTCCTCAGACGTGAACCATAAAAAAGATCTTTGGAACATTTTTCAGAGAAGGTTGAGAGATCGTCCAACTGTCGAAAATTTAGATGACCTGGCAGAGAAGCTCCAGGAAGAATGGAACAACATTCCACGGGAAATGATAGAAAACCCAATCAGCTCTATGCCCAAACGGTGTCAAGAAGTTGGATATGCTCAAGACAGGCACACCCATTATTAACTTTCTCTGTTTCTGGCATTTGTTAAGTTTATTTCAACAATGCAGTGTTGCCAAATATTAAGTACTTACAGTACTTTGTTAAAATATTTATGATTTTCGGCTCAATTTTTAAAAGCTAAATGTTATGTTTAAGCCTGATTTTTCCCTAAGTAACCCAACATATGCTAAATAAAAAAAAATGATAATTAATTTTATGAGCATTTATTATAGTGGGCCTTAAGTCGTTTCGGCTAGGTTATGTTGAAAGTTTGAAAAATAGCGTGGAAAATTTTTCGATAATTTGGGGTATTTTCCTCCCTGTCTTGGGAATAAGGCCGAATTTTCGGGGCAACAATATGGCATCTTCGGTGATCCCCTAACGAGGCACTTGACGGTACGTCTCTGCGAACTTCAGAAAGACAGAGAGAGGGAGAGAACGATAGCGAACGCACCAAACAAATCACCCTGTATGTTTCTTGAACACCTACTGACAGCTTTTGAAGCATGAGTCTATCAGAAAAATCCATTTTAATGAGTACTGAAATCACGTTAATACATACATATACGCAATAAAATTTGTCCATTGCTAACGCGAAATTGTAAACGTTTAATTTGCTATCACTTGTCAACGATTTCCCCAATGGTATTTCAACAATTTTCAGCGCTAAAAGTTCATTATAGACAAACTTCGCAAATTGCATCGAACAATTTGGCAAAACATCCAGAACGATGCCTGAACGAATTTTTTTTTTCTCTAACCGATAATTGATTCTAAGTCATTATTCTAATGGGTTTCATGCGTAGTGCCGACCTTATATTTCATTTATTGCTGTGCAGTCTGGTGAAATACACAAGAAATTAAAGTAGATTTGCTTTGTTCCAGGTATCGTCTCAGGCTGGTCCAACGGTAAGTCGAAAAAGTATAATCGAAGACGATGGATGAGTGCACGCAATTGGTCTGTAATTAGGAAGTTTTGCGAGGTTTAAAGACCTCCATCCAATAACCCGTTTTACCAAAATAATCCAATCGATACGTTTGTTTTGTTCTCTATAATAGGGATGAGTAGCTCAAAAAATCCTACCAAGTTCTGAAACCATATCGATTGTCCACGGCCAAAAACCCTTTTTGGTTGTCACGCAACATGAAACGAGAATTATTTCATGTTTCTTTTATAGCATTATCCATTTAGAGTTAAGTAGATTTTAATTCAACTGCAGAATAAAAATTTACGAGGCTCTCATAAATTTGCCACCGATCTTGTTCTCTCGTGATACAACGCTTTAGATTCAGCATTTGAAACGTGATTTTAATGGAACAATACAACTGTGACAATTAAATTTTTTATTATCGCCCATTGGCAATTTTTTCTGGATGCTGAATTTTTCATTCCCGAAACAATACAAAACGCCATAGGACTGCCCATGTAATCAAATTTCACTCAAACTTAGGCACGTAACAAAAAAAAACACAAGTTAAACAATGGAAGTTGGACGTTTAACTAGCAACTTTATTTCTTTTTGAAATTAAATTAGCCACACTGCTCCAAGTGGATACGACAGGGCTGGCCTTAGTAAATTTTTTCTGAAAAAGAAAAATTCCGGTTTTGTTCGCGTTTTTAACGCTTTCCATAAACAGAACTTCCGGTCAATATTTGGTATCGCTAAACGTTGGGCGTAGTATGTTTGGAAAAGTGAATTAAATGGTTTTGGTTTGAAATGGTAATATGGGTTCGGACAACATGATTTATCTCTAATTTGTCGCTTGGCGAGGGTTGTTCCATTTCAGTACAGGTCATTGCATATACTAACACCCACTTTAATTAGCAAGGAATGGACGCAGCACCAAATGAACATTTGAATGGACGGTTTACAATATCCCGCGGAGAATTTCAGTTTATTAAAATTACAGTGCGATATTTTTATTTGAGACAGTTGTTATTATATGAAACATCTAGTGTGGCTCGTTCCAGGAATTCCCAATATTGCTGATGGATTTGAGAAATTCCATTTCGAACATTGCACGGCCGAGCCCGAATGTTGTCTAGACACGGCCTCGGTCTCGTATTTACAACTAAGTCTCGGTCCTGGTCTCGTAGTGACAATTAGTCCCGATCTTGGTATCTCTCTCGATCATGGGGATTATTTCATCGTTTCGCAGTATTGTCAATTTTATACTATAGTTTCCCAAATGCGGCCACAATGCCTTTCGTTTTTACCAAGGCACAACAACTTTCATATCGCAACCTGATTAGTCGGTGTTAGGTGTTTCAGAATTATGAGATCAAACTCCTATGGATCATTCAGTGCAGCAATAGAATAGATTTGAGCACTAGAACCCGTGCCCGGAAATGTCTTCCTAAGGCGGTACGATCTTGTGATGATTTAAGACAGTTTCATATGTGCGAAAAAATATAGAAAGAAATCTGAAGATATTAGATCGGGTGAATTAGGGGGCCACGGAACTGGGCCATCTCTGCCGATCTAATGTTGTCTGAACTGACAATCCCAACACTGACGGGCTGGAATAGAAATTGAATAGATCATGTTGCAGCCACATTTGCTGTTTAACGATTAGTGGCGCTTTTTCAAGAAGTTCTGGCTTGAAAATAAACAAAATAACTCAATAAAACACATTTTTGCACGTAACTGTCTTGAGGCATCATAAGGCTGTGGCGTCTATTTCAGGATATGGGTTCTTAGTCTTAAACGTCTTCTCGTGTTGCACTGAACAATCTTCACAAGTTTGATCCCATAGTTATGAATCAGCCTGTATATTATAGTTATTTCCATGAGAAGTGCCGAAAGTGAAACTTTTCCGCAAAAGATCGTTTTTTTTTTGTGTTACTTCTCACACTCAATCGAGTGAGTATTTTAGTAATCGAGTAGAAAATCGAAGCCCAAAAGACCCACTCGCAGTACCATTACCATACGTACATAGCTATGTACGGTTAGGCACAAAAGTATTCGTCCATCATCCAAATTTGCAATTTAACGGTCATTTAGGAATTGCGATTGAAAATTAACATATGCAACATATGAAATGGATTATCTCCATTATTGTAATTTAGTCATTAAATATATAATTATAATTCCTTTACAACTCCTGTGTAAAGGACGAAACATCATTTTTGGAAGGTCTCAAATATATTCGTACAAATGATTGTTGATCTGATAAGGCTCAAAACAAACCAAACAAAAAATTAAAATTCTTCTTTTTTGCTCTCAAATGCATCCAGGTACATGGACAGTATGTTTTTTAATCATTTGTTGGTAGTAATAAAAATGGGTCGAAAAGGACAAAAGCGTTCTCAAGATATTCGAAATCAAATAATAAGGTTACACCGAGGAAAAAAATCGTATGGAGAAATTAGTAAAATAATTGATAAAAGTAGTTCTACAGTGCAATTTGTTATTAAACACGACAAGGAAATTGGAAGTGTCGTAAAAAACCGAGAAAAGGGCGACAAAAGATCTTAACTCTACAGGAACTTGCGCTTATTTGGAAAGTTAAAAAAAACTAAAATACAGTGCCCCTATTTTGGCAATGCAAATGTCGGCAGAAGCGGGGAAGAAGGTACACTCGGAGAACGTAAGAAGAGTTTTGCGATCTGTGTTGTAAGGAAGGATACCCCGAAAGAAACCGTTTATATAAAAAATTTATAAGTAAAAACGATTAGATTTTACCAAGAAATATGTGGACAAAGACGAATGTTTTTGGGAAAATTTTCTATTCAGTGACGAAGGCAAATTTAATTTATACGGATCGGATGGCAAAAGCAAAGTTTGGCGTAAAAATAACACTGCACTCTATCCAGAAAATCTCTGTCCTACAGTTAAACACGGTGGTGGCCACATTATAATTCGGAGGTATGTCGGCGGCTGAGGTTGGATCTTTAGCATTTATTGAGGATAATATGAATCAATATAGTCATCATAGTATCAATATATTGATATTTTACGTGCTAACACACTATTACGTGTTCAATAATTGGGGCTGAAAAATTGGACTATGCAACAGGACAACGATCCAACACATTGTGCACATAATGTAAAAATGTGGATTGCTTATAATGTGCCAAAACATCTTGATTATCAACTACAGTCCCCAGACCTGAATCCAATCGCACATTTGTGAGATGAATTGGACAGGAAAATCCACTCTCCTAAGATTCAAAAAAAGATTACAAGTCGGGAATGTTTGAAAATTGTTTTACAAGAGCAATGAGAACAAATTTCATATGAAACCACAGCCAATTTGGTATATTCAATGCCCAGACAACTGAAAGAAGTTATTTTAGTGAAGGACGTCCTACAAAGTATTAAATAATCCATTAAATTTACCATTAATACGTTGCATCGGTAGTTTACGAACATTAGCGTGACGTGTTAAAAATTATTTTTTGTTGATTTATATGAATTCTGATTTTACGTTTTGTAATTAAATAACAATAAAAGAGATAATTCAGACCATTTCACGTGTTAGATATGTGAGTTTCTAGTTACAGTTCCCAAAAGCTCCTCAAATGAGGAGTTTGGCTGGTGTAAGAATACTTTTGGGACTGACTGTTTGTACTTATTGAAATTTATGGCTTAAGTAGGGTGGAAGTTTCCTTTTTGTTTTGGGAGCTTAAAGGCACAAAATTATTCATAATAACACGACATCCTCATCTGTAGAACACCATAGCGGAGGCTGTGTTACTCATCATCTCGCATATGATGATTTTAATGATGTGCGAAATAAAATACTGTAGCTTTTACCTTTTTCTCTGCTAAGCTCGTGGAGTTTTAGTGAGTGCAAGCGAGAGGCAATTAGGCGATTGATAAGTGCGAGAGAGACAGGCTACCGTTTCCCCTTCCATCGTCAACGATCGACTGGCGTCGTTACTCGCAAGCAGCGCGATTTGATCCGAGGAGGGATGTAGGCCTACGTCATTTTGGAGGCCTCAAATTGCGCGCATACCTACGAATTTGAATGCGTTCCTTGAGAACAAATTACATGATAAATTAATGTAGCCTCACTTTTACAAACATCACGGTCGACATAGTATTTTTAGGACGCATCACTGGAAAAACAAGTACTTTTTGTGACATGATTCGTCCTCGGATTAAGGCGTACCGTTCGCGAGTCAAGAACAATAGCCTGTCTCCCTCGTACTTATCAATCGCCTAATTGCCTCTCGCTTGCACTCACTGAAAATCCATGTGCATATCAGCGAAAACGGTACCGTATAATTGTCGTGATACATTTAAATATAATTAGTTTATCCCTTTTTCCATGCTTGCAATGGATTGTTTACAATACTCTGCAAACATTTGTTTTCTTTTTATCTCGAAAAGTAGACATTATTCACCGTTTTTTTATACTATCAGAATTAGATTGAGAGAGCGATAAAGATATTTTTTTTACGTTCATCTGCAGATCAAGTTAAAGATGATAAACTTCGATATTGTTGCTTTGTTGATCAAAGCTGTGGTTTACGGGGTTATATTTAGTTGCCTAAAAGTTTATTTGCCTATGTTGTTGTATCTGAATCATCTACGTGCAATCTGCCAACGAAGATTTATTTTTAAACGGAAAAATGTTCATTTACCTTGAATTTATGAATGAAATCAAGATTTTGAAAAATTACTTTCCTGCATGTAAAATTCTGTGGGTATTATCTTTTCGGTACTCACATCCGCTCGGAGCATATTAATCTTAAAAATAGGTTGATAATCTGAAGATTGATGTTTTGTTTCTCTAATTGCAACAAAAATATTTTCCCATGGACCACATTCAACGACGTTTTTTCAAAAAGGAATAGCACATGAAATAATATTGCTTGTTTATCTATAATTTAATAATTAAAGAGTTCACTGGAAACACGTTTCCGTATAATCATTGGGTTAATAACAGGCGCCAATGTCGAGCACGATTTTTGACTCCGAAACCCTCTACATGCATTGTAATTGTGAATAGAGTTGATTAAATGTCGCTTTTGGTAACTTTTGAAATTTTATTTTATTTTACTCGTTTAGTCGAAATGTTTATTATTAATTTAGAGAGAAATACCGAAATAACATTACACTATACGGCCAGTATTTGTTTTGACTCTGAAAAAGCATACGAGTATAATTAAAAATTTTAGTAGCGGAGCTGGTCCGGTTTCTGAACAAAGGAGCATGTTTGCTATATTCTTATTAACCCTAAGGTTACGGAAAATACAGTACCGGCCTTATGGAGAGGGGCAAAATTGGACGCCGGCCCAGGGCGGCAGACTTCCCTGGCGGTTGTTCCGGGGGTAGGGGGGCTGTGATTAAAAATTTTGCCCCGGGCGTCAGACTTGCTAAGGCCGCCCCTGCGAAATTGTATTTTGTACTGTGTCTGTTTTGATTCTGCTCTTACCTTTGAGCATATTGTGATCTAAAGCCGTCCCCAAGCGATCCTAATTTTATTTCTACCTACATACATCCCACGATATTTCAGGGCTGGATGCCGGGTGGTTTGAAACGTTTCTTATTGATATTTTATGTAAGTTAAATGTTTCAGATCGTTTTGAAGAGATCAGCATCTTCCAGATATCTTGTCGCTATATTGTTCATACGAGGGTGAGATGCAAAGTTCAAATGACTGAAACATGATGTCCTTAATAATTCAATCTGTACATCGAGTGACATGTTTCTTTTGTCAACTCGGTCATTTTACGATGAAATGTCAATTAACTTTGATGTTTTCGCTATACCTGGTGATTCAAGCAAGTGGTTCGTCCTTGTAACTTTTTTGTTTTTAAACTTGAAAAGTTGAAATTTGGAGGAACACTATATGAGAATAGAGCCGATTGGTTGACATTAATGACGTTTGTAAATCGAAAGTTGAGCTCTTTCGGTTTAACCGGAAACGACCCCAACTTTCGATTTTTAAATGTACTCCACGATCAACGCATTTTTTTCAAAATTTTAATGTTTTTAATGAATTAACTGTTTATTTATAAATAAACATACGTTGTATTTCGTGTCAAAAAATTCAGGAAAAAATTGTTTTTAGAAAATTACAATGAGCCAACATGTGGCCATCTGAAAAGTGGAAGATAAATGGGAAAACATGTTATTCGGCATTTAAATTATTTATAAAAGAAAAAGGACGCAATGAAATGACAAATTAGTATTTTTTCCTATAATTCTGATCTAAAATTGTACTTAATACGCATGCCTCAGTGGCGTAGCTCGACATGAAAAAAAGAAAAAAAACTTGTTAATGACATATTTTTATATTAAAAATGACATGTAGATTCCAGGATAGTAAAAATTTATAGGGATTTTCATTTAAAAATCTAAAATTAAGGTAATTTCTAGTTAAACCGGGAGAGCTAGATAAACGTTATTAAAGTAATTCAATCGGCTCTATTCTCATATAGCTTCCCTCCACATTTCAAGTTTCTAATTTTGAAAATAAAAAGTTTATAATGGCGAGCCATCTTCTTGAATCGCCCGGTATATGCACGTATACATTCGGTATTAGCCAAAAAGTGAGAAAAACAAAGTACGTCCGGCTATAAAATCTCTCTTTATCAAAGGTTTAACTCCAACAGAAGCGAATGCTGAGTTAGATTCTATTTTACGCGATTCATTCTCATTATTTTCATGGGTTGCGGATCTCAAGCATGGCAGAACCAGTACAAAAGATGCCACATTTCGGGAAGGCGAACATCAGTTACTATTGAAGAAACCACGCAAAAAGTGCACTAAATTCTTTTAGATGACCGAAGACTAAAATTGGTTGAAATTGCTGACTTTGGGAATATCTAAAGAGCTCACACGTCCTATCTTGACGAAATTTTTAGGCATGCGGAAGCCTTCTGCAAAGTGGTTTAGCGATAAAGAAAATCTTGTTTCATCAGGAAAACGCACCGTTTTACAAGTCTCATGCCGTGATGGATAAAATTGAATAGTTAGGTTTTCAGTTACTGCCTCATGCATCCATTCACCAGATTTGACTCCTTGCAATTTCAATTTATTCTCGAATTTGAAATAGTCTCGCTCGTAAGAAATTTGGGTCAGGTGCTGAAGTGATATCAGCAACAAATGCATATTTTGAATTATTGGACAAATTTTCTTATAATCATCGCATAAAGGCATTTTTGGGTTAAGTGCACTGAACTTCAGAAATACTGTGTGGAAAAATAGAATGGTAATGCCACCTATTTTAATTTGTTTTATTTTCGAGGTGGGAAATATTTCATTCCATCCTCGTTCATCCTCCTCGAAATTTCAATTAATGGTGCAACAGATAAGGTCACTCTTTAAATTATGTGGTTGACATACCCGTTAATTTCACGGAAAACTCTCATTCTCAGCAATAATAAATGAATGCTTTACTTTATGAACACGTTGGACATTTATATTTTCATTTAATGGTTGCAAAGTTCTCCAAGCTCTATTCAATTTATAATAAGGTCAAACCACCAACTGACTGTGTTTATACATGGTTTAAGAGCTGATAAAATTTTACAATACATAGTAATTCCCATCTTGAGATCTCAGGAGGAAATTTTGTCTCTTTAGAAAGCAAATTGAAGATTCCTGAAATCGAACTTGTTTTAGACAGGTAATCATATACCATGCAGAGCATCAGAAGTAGGGCGTTCAGGGAGACATGAGGGGAGCTGCAGTATGACATGGCGTGGTCAATCCTTATATCCCTAACCGTTTCTGGACACACAAAGGAGGATGTGGTGTTTCAATCGAAAATATTTTCTTATTCTCGCAATTAATTTTAATCGGATTTAGCAAATGCACAAACCTCTTGGTAGACGGGTTTTGCCATACGCACAACCAAGTTTACATGGAATTACCAGAAAAGAGTATTCAATTTAAAAAGAGACATTTCAAGATGAAAATCAGTTTATCCAAATATGTTGTATTATAGAAAACAAAATATCGAAAAAAATTATAGAAATTTCCGTGAAAATTAAATGTAAAGCAAATGAAAATTTAAGAAAAAATACATAATAATAGTTTTTTTCACTCAATAATCAGCATTGCCTCCTCTAGCGATAATGGATAAACGAATTCGATGAGACATGTTCTGTGTTGAATTATCAATGGCTTCTTGGGGAATATTTCGCCATTCTCCTAAAATTGTTCGCATTAATTGTTCAGCGCGGTCAGGGTTATTTTGACGGACTCTAATCCTTTTTTAATCTTATCCCACAAGTGCTCAATTGGATTAAAATCCGGTAAATAAAAAGGCCAATCTAAAACCGCCGCGTCTTCTATTTTTAAAAACTTTCTACTAGCTCCGCTTGTATGTGGAGGGGCGTTATCGTGCGTGAAAAAAAAAATCGCTAAAAGTACCTCTTCAGAGTCTTACTGTGGGTTCCACATACATTGTTAATGTTTGTCTGATGGGAATTAAAGAAGTTTTTTCAGTAATCATAATGCGACCTCAAAATATTATAATTTTTCCATTGTATTTGGAAACACATCGAGCAGCTTAAAGCGTAACTTGTCTCCTACAAATTTTTAACACGCGAATTTGCCAGTTATCCGATTGCAAGCCAATCCTGGTTTGAAAACGAGAAATTTTGTCAGCCTTCAATTATCTATTTTTTGTGTTCGAAACACCAATTCAAACGGTCAGTTTTATTTCGCACTAATAGGATTGGAACCTTTAGCTGTCTTTTGCTGAAAAAGCTCCGGGCTTGAAGTCTTTTCCTGGCTGTTTTGACTAAAATACTAACACCTGTAGCTTTCAAATGTTGCCTTTGAAGCTCGGGATGATCATTCTTCCTGCTATTTGAGACAAAAACCGGTCCTGATCTTTTCTGGTGACTTTTCTACGACTTCTCCTAAGTCGGTTTTTTGAGGTTCCCAACTTCAGAAATCTTGAATGAATATTTGATACAACCTCCTGTGTAACCCCCACCCTTCATGGAATTTCTCTTTGGGACATGCCCTTTTCCGAAAGATCAATAATTCTACCCCTCTGAACGTTTGATAATTCTATATACATAAGTCATTTTTAATAGATTTTGCGGAAAAGAAAAAATTTATAACTTCACCAAGACTACATCGGAACATCAAAACCGATGCTACAGGACAAATCGGACATGTTTTTATGAATTCAACTATTGCTTGTAGTAAACACATTCGATTTTTATTTGCTTTTTATGTTTTTGCAAGATAAACATTTTTTCCCGTAAATACTTGTGTGGGTGGGTGAATCCATATAAGTTCTGCAGTGAGTATGTTTTAGAGCCGGTACTCCACGCAACCTGCTACATCTTCGCACTAGGAGTAATATTGTGCAACAACGACTTCCTTTCAGTACCTTGTTGTGATCTCTTTCTTCGCAGGTTCATGGTCGCTAATGCTACCCGAGGACGAAAACATTAAAAAATTGATTAACTTTAGAACGAAAAGCTATGGCGATTCTTCCAATAATTAAAATCTTGACAAGAATGTTATGAGGAATTTTTTTTAGAGTCGGCTCAATGATACAGGTGAAGTAACAAACGTGCTTACACCCTAATTGCGAGTTGCGTCAAAGAAAAATGGTGGAAATTCGAGACCCTCCTTATCGGAGCTCTATGGTACTGTAATCTAATTATGTCGGGTATATTTCTAAATAGATAGTATTATACATGGGCGTAATATAGGGTTTAGACCTAAACCTATAAACTAAATGACGAACATTTACTACGTCGGTCTAATAGGATCCAAGGCTTAACGCCTGTGATGTAAGATCATCGTCTCTATGTTCAGCAGTTTTTACATTGGAAGCAGGGCTTGTAACCTTTCTTTGAATCTTTGGTACAGATTTCCTTTTAATCTGATAAAGTAGCCGAATAATTCTGCAATAATATCTGAATTAATCGAACGAGTAAAAGCCCACATTGTAAGCAATCAGAGAGCCATTGCGAGTTGTTTCATGATCAAAATTTCCCAAAATTTTTCCTCTCTTTTTTTCCTAGAAACAGGTAAACGTACCAATTTTGGAACCAATTAGACCTGGACAATTGTAATTTTGACTCGCACATGACGCCAAAAACCCAAACGACAAATAAATAATCATTTCCATACATCATTTTGGATGCTTTGCCAGAATTGTTCAACGTAATTTGTAAAGTTTGACTATAATGAACTTTTGATGTTGGATATTGTTCCAGTGCCGCTCTGGATATTGTTGACAACTGATGGCTGAATCGCATTATTGCAGTTTTAAAATTAACGCTCTGAAATTCATAATTTTATTATTAGATTTTACGTAACTTCATGGAAAATTCTCCTAAATCGATGTACTCACACGATTAACGGCACTTCCGATCTGAAATTATGCGTTGCATCGAATTAAACAGGAATTCGCCCGAGTAGCACAGCACAATGGCGGCCAATATGGATATACACACCAGAATTGTATAGCGCCAATGATTACTTGAAATATCTGGTGAATTTGGAGGAATTTGCATTCGAATTTGGCACATTTCCATGTATTTGTTGGCATTAATTGTCGAACAGTGCAGAAGGCATTAACTGGTTTTTGTTCAATCGCAACTGGGTCCCGAATGGTACAGTTAAGCAAAAAAGGCAATTTTACAGCACTTTTTAGCATTAAGGTTGAAAAGAGCGGTGGTATTGCCACGGCGGGGAACGTGGGATGCATTTTTTTAGGTACAGAGGGTCAAATCACTAAGTAATTACGCAGAGTGTCCCAAAAATATGTCGAAAAACCCCAAGGGGTGGTGTGGGCGTCAATAAAAACTTTTTTTTATAATAAACGTGTTCCCACAAAAGCGCAGTCAGAGCTATGGAGCAGATAAAATATTTTAAGTTACACGACAAAAGTATGGAATATTCTAAATGTAGCATAATTTCACGTTGAAATACTGATTATTAAAAAAAATAAACATGTGATACAGAAACCCGAATATATAATGTTAGCAACAAGAAATGTTGAATTAATTTGTATGCATATTAAAAAATGAAAAATAACGAATCGATCGGGAGACAAGAATGGAATACTTTGCAGATTCCATTAAAAACAAATCGTAACATGAAATGCATTAACATTTAGCAGCATATCCTTGTGAATTTACAACAATCTGACATCGACGTTGCATAGAGTCGACCAGATTTTTGCAGATAGGAATGAGAATTTTCAATCATTCTTCGCTAGAACTTTCCACAATTCATCTTGATTGGACACATTCTTGTCTCTAATTTTTCGTTTTAGGTGTTTTCAGAGATCCTCAATCGGATTTAAATCCGGTGATTGAGACGCCCACACTAAGACCGTAATTTGATTCTCTGTCAGCCAATTTTTAACTAGGAGGGATGAATGTTCTGGGTCGTCGTCGTCGTGTTGAAAAAGCCATATTAAACAAACTTCCTCGTCTGCAAATGGTAACATATGTTGCTCGAGATTGTCTTTATATAGAAACCGATCCATTATCTTGTCGATTTTGGTCAAACGTTCAACGTCGGATCGTGAAAAACATCCTCTCGCAATTGTGCCACCATCACCATATTTCACTGTTGGTTCTTAGGTTCAGAGCTAAGTCTTGCCGGTCACCGAAGATATATTTTCCGAATCCGAATAAAAAAGTTTTATTTTGGTTTCGTCACTAGAAAAGAACAGCGCCGCTCTTTGAAGGAGAGCAAAAAAGATGTTCTCATTCTTGTTAAACATAAATGGCTTCTTCATCGCTATCCTTCCTACCAAGCCCGTTTCACACAACTGACGTGCCATAGTTCGATCACTTGTAGCTATCTCTGTATTGTTACAAATTTCCTCCCGAACAACTCTAGATGACTTTGGAGAGGACCTCGATTTGATATTTGTTCGATCTGTCGATCGGTAGTAACGTTTGTCTTTCTTGGATGAACAGGCGTTTAACAATTTGTTACATTTCCAAAGGTCGTAAATTTCTTAAGGATTTGTGAAACAGTCCCTTGACTAATTTTCAAAGCCTTTGAAACTTCTTTTGGGCGGCAACCACGACGGGACATTTCAACTATTGCATTTCGAAAATCTTCAGAAAAATACTTTTTCTTTCGCATTGCACTTATATTATTCACCATAAAACCAACTTGAATAGCTAATAATGCCCCCATAAATGACAAAACTACATATTATTCCATACTTTTGCCCAGCAAAAAATTGGTTTTAACGATAACGTTCTTGAAAAGAACATTCCTAAGACAAACATGGTGTGATAAGTTCAACAACATTTACCTTACCTTAATCATAAACTTCGAGGACAGAAAAAGCATGATTGATCAACAAAAATGCATTTTCCGCAATGTTTTTTCATACTTTTGCCCGCAACTGTAGGTCAAATAACTAAATCAATTATGTATTTAGTTGGACGCCACTGTCTTTCATAGAATCTACACCAAAGGCGTTCGGAATTGATTTCTCTGATGCATTTCAGAAACAAATCTGGGAGCTTCGATCCGTGAATTAGATTCATTTAAGGTATGGCATTTTTAAAAAAGGGGGGTTCTTAGGTCCCCTACTGAACCAAATGACCTGTCAGAAATAGATTATGTGGCAATGAGGAGAAAATATTCCAGATATTAATTTTTTCAAGTTTGGAAATAGAAAATAATCTGAAAGGGCCAAATCTGTCGAGTAGGGGGTCTTTTCTCGATCTTTTTCGCTCAAACGTTGCAATAAATTTGTATAACATTCTTCGTTTGTTGTTTTTCCTTTAGGAAAATAATTTTTAAAAAATGATCCCACGTGCATCTCAAGAAACTGACACCATCACCTCATTGGGTCGACCATTGATGTTGGATGGACGAAGATCTTTCAAATGAAAGTATTAAATCACGTATTGATGACCAACTTTTTTCATGTTCACAAAATCTCTAAAAGCACTAAAAATGGCTCTGAAGCAAACACAAATCAACGTCAAACTTTAGACATAAGCTTTTTGAGGTTAGGTCTTTGTAATATACGCAAATTTTTAACAAAAAAAATCGCCATCTATATGTCAGATCGGGTACTTCTGGGACTATCCTCGCAAGTCTCGACTGTCGTGTCAGATTTGGAGAGAGAAACTTTTTATTAATGTATGGCGAAATATAAATCGTTGTTTTTGTTCGGAAGCGTGAGAAGTTCGGTAAAGGCGAAAAGTTAAAATCCCACCGGTGTCACTAAACGTTTACTGATGTGGATTTCCAAAAAGATAAAGTGGAAATATTGGTCTCCCTTTTACGAACTTGCCGGCGAGATAAGTGAAATTTAAGATATATGCTCTAAATGAGATCCTTTTTTTGTCCGTTCCGCGCAATTATAACTACAATGAAGCAAATGACCAAGAATTTGGCCGTACCCGATAACACACAATCTATCACCACCCTTTGGCCATTAGACAAACGATTATGATCTTTATTCAGAATTCATATTTAAATCGCTTTTGTGCAAAGGTACAATCACGTCGTCAAATATGATCGTTCGGCCATTCCTCCTTCCTAATAATAGGAAAGGGGAACGAACGAATGAGACGTGGTCAATGGCAAGGTAAAACCTCAATTTCAAATAAATATTTTTTATGGTTGGTTAACACGTGAAATATGAGAAAATATAGTTCGAGGCAAGTGCAAGTGATTGCCGTTTTTATCACTAAAAATGCATCTGGACACAAAGTAAGAGGGAGAGAGAGAGAGGGAGAGAGGGAGTGAGAGTGAGAGGGAGTGAAAGGGGGGAGGGGGATAATGAAAGAGCGAGAGAGAGGAAGAGAAAGAGAGAGATTACACTTTTGGCACTTTCTGAAGCATATAACTCCTAATTGCACCCGGACAAGTGTCAAAAATCTTTGTGAGTAATGTCAAGCGGTGGCCATTGACATGCGTGCAGAAAAATTGGTTTCAGCTTCTGTACGTATACAGATCTAATCGCACATACCTACGACAATATTGCTAACAGACATGCGCTCACGGCAGAATAGCGCACCTAACGCGTGGGAAAATGCCTTTACGCCATTCGATTACTGCGGTGTAAAGTATCACTCTCCGCACTCGTTAGGTAAATTACCGACCATTTTTAATTCTTAACGGCTTCGTTACGTTACTGCGAACAGTTCAATTTAAGAAACGAGTTTCATAACGCTCATTCATTTCTGCCTTGTCGCTTGTTGCCTCGGATTGCACAGTCGCAGTGGTGCGCCAATGTACTGTTTCATCAACCTAGTATGTTAATAATGTAATTTAGTCAGTTTTCATTGCTCCTCCTTAAGCAGACATTTAATAACAGGATTTAGTTGTTAGTGAGTCTTTCACTGTCTGCTCTTCAAAATCTGCGTAAACAAGTTTATGGTTAAATCCTTCATGATTAAGGGACTTAAGACACTAGGCCCTGCTACACAACAAATGGTTTATGTGATTTCTCTAACCGTTTATTGCGATTACATGACGATTTGTAATATCTGGTCCGACTTTTAGTTGTGTAGGGATGGTGGTGATGTAGTGCTTTCAAAATACGAGACCTTGCATCAAGTGAACGCTTTCTCATTACACAACGAGCTATCATTCCTGCTCAAAATCGTTAAATTTCTCTTCTAAAGAGGCTCTTCTTACATACACCCAAGAATAATTTTCTAAAAGTGTTTCATCCACACCACTTTAAGAGTATTTCATCCAACTACCTTGATGCAAAGGCGAAATGGCCTTAAGGATTAGATACAAAAGTGCCTCTCTCGGGGGACCAAGTAACCCCAGCTTTAGGCAGGATATTTTCGACTATATATCAGAATTTAAAGGAATTTGCGCCTCCGCAAACCCCCAACTGTTTCACGGTTCGGGGCAATTTCATAAGTTAGTCACAACCAGTTTGTTGTTGAATATTTGATGGTTCACGCTTGCATCGCTATTTTGCATCTGGTTTATTGATATACAAATGTATTGTGCACCTGAATCGTTTCCATTTAGAGATTTTGTTCAAACTTGGAACGAAGTAGGAAAACGGAAAAAGCCTCTGCATCAATTCAACGTAAAAGCTTTAGAGTTTAATGCAAGCAAATTAGCGCAAATTGTTAGTCCCAGTATGCATGTCGCGCGTGGGTTGGGTTTCCATAATTCCATTTTACGTAGGCGGGTATATGAAAGCCCTTTTTATAATCAACGTTGGGGAAATATTAACATGTAATGTAATTTGAAAATAATAGCCGTAGACACACCTCAATGGTTCTGGATCTCTCTTGGGAATAAAAAACGAGGTCTTTACAAAGTATCCCAAAAGAATCCCCTTTTGCCCGGCTTTGTATGTCTTACGGCGATCGCGATCTCCATAGGACTTATTCAGGACACACTGTATGTACAGGAGCGAAAATTCAACTTGAGCTCTCTGATAGAACGGCCACTTGGCTCTTTTCGGTTCTAACGGCGCTGCTTTGATCTGACTATACTAAGGTGCCGCGACTGGTGAACTTTCTGTGGTAAATATATATTCTGTGCCTTCTCTGTATAATCCGCTAGGTACTTATTTCAAAAGTGCATCTGAAAATTCGTTTTATTTGCCTTCTTATGAATTATTGATGTTATTCATGTATGTTTCCAGAATTTGTTTACAGGGTAGGACATGTTTCTGGTATATTCCGGAATGGCCCAGTTACAAGTCAGCGAGCGGATTTAGGAGATTCCGGTTTCTGGAATTGCGTATGATATAAATAACGGATTTGAACTTGATTAAAAGAACTGGCAGTAAGCGGCGAGCCGTAAATTTAGCACGGCGATTAAGCCATTTATTATTGACTATCAAACATCTGACATTGACGATTGATAACAGTAGATAACATATTTCAACTCCTATTTGAGGTTTTTATTAATGATCACCCTTTAGGATATTCCACAAGTATGGAATGGAAAACATCACGCGAACGAAAAGTTTGTAGATGAGCCGAAAGGCGAGGCCTACGGATTTCCGGGATCAGGCCGTACTGCTTGCTTACGAGCTTTACACTACATTTATCGTGAATTGAAGTTAATTTGGGATTATTCCACCCCACATCACTAATCCATAGTCATATGCGTAATTCGCGTGCATCTGTTGTTACAGCCAAGACTTACCTCTATGATTATGAATTAATGATACAAAGTCAGGGAATTTCGACCTTAGTTAAACAATTATGATCTGAAGAACACCAGACAACCATTATTGATACTTGTCGCATCCCTATTCATTTTAATTGGAATAATTGAAAACTCAATTATTGCCATCAGCAGTAATTAAGTGCAATAAATATTATTGTTTAGTATATGATTGTTCTGTACATTTAGATGGTCTAGATTTAGATTCTGACTGTCTAAATCTAATATCGGTACAGATTTTCGACGCATTTTATATTTATTAAAATAAACATTTATATTCATCAAAAAAGGTTAAAATGGGAACAAAAGCCGGATCACCAAACCTTCTAACTTAAGTTCTCCTTACATTTTGCCTGTTGAAAATGCAAAAGTATAATATTCAACCGTCAGTTTGAAGAGGTATTCAACGCTTTCTGGAATGTAATCGGTCAATTTTTAAATTAAAGACTTTCTTCTTAAAATCCTTTTTATACAGGGTGTCCGGTTTTTTTAAGCAGGATTTCAACGACGTATGCTACGTACAAAAATTATATAGTTTGTTATATAAACATATTCCTTCATAAAGCCCCAAACATAGAAACCTACAGATGTTAAATCCGGCAATCGAGGAGGCCAAGCAATTCGCCATCCATGGTTTACTTATATCTGTAGATAGTTTGCGCTTAGTCAATTCCTCACTACCATGGAATAATGTGAAGGTCATGCGTCTAATTATGTAGTTAAGCAATTTCAGCTAAATATCTCAATAATTGGAAAAAATGTAAAATTTCAAGTCTCCTAATTCTTTAACAAAGCATTCTTGAATATAGTTTATATTGCAAACTGATGTTATTTTTCTGCGTAGAATACGTGGTTAGCATCTTGCTGCAAAAACTCGCACACCCTGCGTAATACCTTTGAGCGTCCTCTCGTTACGTCCCTGACTTCCGCATAAGTAAGAATGTAAATGCACCTTCAGGGTATCGAACTTTCACGCGATATCCTGTGTCTTCAAGTTTTACCAATTTTCGCGAACTTTGAAAATGTGTTTTCAGCTTCGGGAGCAATCGCTTCGAAATCCCACTCACGCCCTCAAGTTTGTTGGGAGTTTAGATGTAATTTTGCTTTAACCAGAGTGCTTTCGGCTATTACGTTTTCTCTGTTTATTGCGAACATTATGAACAATTTTTTATCTAAAGAATTTTATGACTTGCGAGAATAAAACTCCGTAAGTAGCCGCACAATTCGATGGTACGCATTCAAGACTTGATTTGACTCGCAGCCAAGCAGCCCACTTCAAGCCAAAGAAGCTTTGACATCAGCAGGTAGCTCGTCGAACTTTCAAGTTACGTGGAAGACAGTGGTTTCATCTCGTTTCTATCAGATTTGTCAACAATTGTAGTCACTTTGTGTTATCAATTTTGCTGTTTTACCCCCTGGCAGGGTGTCTATAAACTCGTGTCCAAGACCAGGTTCTGATACTGAACTGGTACAGAACAGAACAGAATGAAATTATCATGAATTGTTCAAAAAGTCTTAAATTTTTCAGACATTTTTGAGCCCTCAAATTCAGTGTAGATGCTCGTTTTTGAGAATTTTTTGAGAATTGCCAAGAAGGTTAGTTCCCAACGAATATCGTCTAGAATTTCTCCTTTGCATCTCCTGAGAGGACAACCCTGTATGTCTCACATTCATTTTTAATACTTGAAAATTATACGGAATTCTTTGAGCTCCGCGAAAAAATGGAGCAGCTATCTACCTAGCTCGTTACGTAGAATTGCCAGAAAGGATTATTAGACGCTTTCCATGAACACTTATGTACTTAGATCTTCGTTGGAAGTTCGCTGGAATAAATCGGAAAGTTGACTTGACGTGACCCGAAAGTTTTTCCTCCGGAAATATAAAGGAAAAACCGTTTCAATCTCTTCACAATTTTTTTTCTCGTTGCGATATGAACGGGGACAACTGTATCCACCTAAGTCTTCTCCGGAATTCATAATTCGGTTTAGAATTTAGGTCCGGGCACGGTTGACTGAAAATTGCCTGCAAAAGTATGATTAGCAAAGTTTCCTCATTCCGGGAATGAGTTTTTGGTTCATAACATTGTTCGAATGCCTGGATCGATTCTCCGTTCACCAAACTTAACAGGATGTGTTTCCATCGGCTTTTTTATTCAAGACGACATCAAGGCGTCCAAAGGAACTATAAAACTTGGAGACGGCTCCATTAATTAAGTTAGCTGATGTTTAACCACTTGACGGCAAACTAGCTTATACTGCACAGAGTATACAATCTGAAATTTTCCACTTAGCCAAACTATTTTAACAATTATGCAACAATAGGGCGCAAGAGCATATCTCCGAGTAATTGGCTTCTTGTATATAGGCCGCGAGCTCTATGGACCTTAACAAACTCGGACTGACAAAGAGCACTTAGCAGGAAAGTTAAACAAAACTTCTCTAATTGGGTGTAATGGAGTCAAACCTTGTGCGCTATATTTTAGTGGGGGTTATCTAATGGGAAGTGACAAGAGTAATTTCCCATTTGGTAGCTTCAAGATCATGTTTGGGAACTTCCTTTTGGAAAATTATTGGCAATCGCTTTGCAACATTAGCATAACAAACGGCATCATAGCTATGCTCTCTGTAGGCTACAGCATTGCTAATTGGGGGCATACATGCACTGCGAACTAAATTAGAGCATGTAAGTGGAACGTGACACTGTTTAATATCAAATATCGCCCTTGTGGCTGTAATTGTGACGAAGAGGTCAAAAATGGATAAAATTTACATGCAAGTTTAACTTACGTGTAAAATCTGGGCATATGACCCTTTGTTCTTGGCTTTGCCCCAGTTCCTTTTCGCAAGCGGCATGTATCAGGGATATGACAGGAGCAATTCACAATATTCATATTATCCTGGAGAGGTACAAATCGTGTTAAAGCGGGGATATACTTATTTTTCAAAAACTCTCAGTGATTTAATTGACAACCTTCCAACGCAGATTCAAGTTTAAACCCCTGTTCGCCTAAAACGGCTGCTTTTGGGGACATACGTATATTAAAATTTATGGTTATTTAAATGACGGTATAACACTCTGTGTGGCGCCCTCTAACATTAAACAAAACTCTCACTAAATATTTGAATTTCTCATCACCAACATTCCCAGAACTTCATCAAATTGACATGTTATTGAACAACTATATAAACAAAATAACAAACGAACAAAATTTTTGTTAAGCTTTGTACCTCGAGAACCAAACCGACACGATCCACGTTCATATGAACTTTTTATCTTAAAATTAAGTAAATATTGACTCTTTAAAATTTGTGTAAGTACTTAATATGAACACCCGGTATAATTCGCCGCTTTTAGAGTATTGAGAGACTCCTGCGGTATTACTTATCGATATCCATGGCTGTATTTAATAGGTTAATTAACAATTAATTTTAAAATTCAATTTTGCATGCTAGTGAAAAAAGCTTAAGCTGATCTTGCATGATGGTGAAGAAAATGTAAATTGGAAAAAACCGAAAAAGTTGGTCCAATAAAAAATCATTTACTTACTTGGCAGTGCCACTTTCGTTCTTTCGCGATTTTCAGTTTAATGAATTAATCACAATAATCGAATACCCTCGGGCAATCATGCAGAATAACGTCGAAGTTTCTTTGATGAACCGATATTAGCGTGTAGGGGTTTATTCCTATTTTAACCCTTATTTTTGACTAAAAAGTAAATTTGATCCTAAGCATTTTATGGTTATCCCAAGAAAAAATTATATACGGCCCTTTGTTGCCGACGACATGGACGATAGCTGGAAAAAATTGCTTTCGAGAAGCCCATTCATATGCTCAATTTCACCTGGTTTCAAATTGTCAAGAGTTCCTTTTCTTTTACGTCCTTTCACAATGATGCGCTTATCATTATATACATTTTTGCATGAGAAATATCGGTGAAATGGAATATAATATGCAGGGTTCTTCATATATATATATATATATATATATATGGAATAATGGCAAGAACATTTAAAATAATTTCGTTCTCACTTTTTATGACTTTAAACTTTTTTCTTGCCCCATAACAGTTCAAAGAAATCTAACTATTGTTTTTCAAATGTGACCTTTAATTTCTGAATTGTTTTATGGAAACTACACCTATTTGTCTATACATACATATAGAAATTTATTGGAGTTATGCAAGACAAATTTCGAGAAAAAAATTGTTTCTCTTATTATATTAAAAAATTAAATTCAACCAGACAAGCAAATTAATGAATTTCTGCTTAGTGAAAGCATAGTGCTATTCTTTGCATGAACGATCTACCTGAACATACGTGTCTGTCCTAATCGATTGCATTACAGTGACGATGTGAGCCTTTAAGTCACCTACGTTACTTGACCGATCCTTATAAACTCGATCTTTTAAGTAATCCCAAAGGAACAAGTTGCAGGAATTTAAATCAGGTAATCGGACTGATCACTCTAGTTTACCGAGCAAAACATTGGCACTGCTTTTTCTTAAATTAAAAATTGGAATTTCTGGAATGCTATTTACTTGATGTTTAAAACGTACACAGGGTGTTTTTTGTTATTTTGCTTTTCCGATTGGATAAAATTTTTTAATGAAATAAACAAAATGATTTTTTTCTTAAATTATTTTTTCTCCGACCCCAATAAATTTTGACATGTTTGCATGAGCAAATACGTGTAGATTATGTAACGCGTGTGAAAAAAAGAGTCAAATTTGAAAAATAAAAGTTGGATTTCGTGGGACTGTTGTGGGGCAAAAAAAAATTGAAGATCATCAAAAAGTGACAACAAATTTGCCTTATAACTTTTACTTCAAATATTTTTTGATTGAAATATTAGTTAAAAAGTTATTGCCGTTATTCCATATTCATATGGATATATGTACATATGACGGATGTTGTATGTATGTTCATGTTGTTTTTATTTTTCGTTAGTCATTTTGTGCCGAATAAAATTCAATTTCCATCCTATCAGTTATTTCCATCATCGCTCATTGCAATTGGTAATTTATATTTGAACTTCAAATTCTATTAAACTGAAAGTATCAATACAGGGTGTCCAGGTCTCGCGTGAAAGTCTTCTCAGAAGCAGTGGTAAGTAGTACCAGCTTGCACAGTGCAGAAATCCATGCTGAAACTTTAGAATTGTATTGTTGGTGGTTTTGTTTAATTTTGCATATAAACAAATTATTTTTTATCTTGAAAACGGCTTCCTGAGCGACAAAATACTAAGAATTTTTTTTTTGTTGAGAATTGATGTGTTGTTTAAAAAAATATATCGGTATGAGGAAAAGTTAGTGACGTTAGAAATTTGTCATTAGATGGGCGCACAGATGGCATTAAAGTAAGTGGAAATGTCCTTCCTACTTCACAAAACGCACATTTATTTTGCTATAGAGTGTCGCAAATTTTGTGACAATATTCTAAAACGTTTTTGAAATAATTAAGAAAATCAAAAAAGAGATTTAATAGTCTCTGTATCTTGGAAACGAAGTGTGTTCGGACCTATATTTGTATGAATTTTTTTACAAAAATACCCCAGTAATCAGTCCTTAATATCTCTCGCACTTATTCGCAAACATCCCGTACTTAATTTTTGCACTGCTGACCACGTCGAGCTGCATTCTGGAATTTCAAAATGACTCATGACGCATGAAGCATAAAGACCTTTGACTCATGGTTTTGCAAGCATGATTCATAATAATTGCGTGCCCTTTTGACCTCATACCTTGTATGTGTCTTGTTTTACGAACACGAGAGTATGGCTTATTTACTAAGTATATTTTAGTGATTTAGGTTTGAAAACTTTCGAGAAAACACCTTTGGAGGAACTGAGAGAAGCAGGGCTTTAATCCTAGAATTTTTGCGTCTGGAAGAAAGGGGTTAACTGAGGCCACTAAATTATGTTTCAGTCGATCTAATTTTTTCAACGTAATCTAGCGTTACGGGGGATATTATTTCAATTTAATCCGTCGGATTAATCTGATTTTCTTGTAAGGATTTAAGTGGAACAACAGTGAGTTAAACAATAATAAATTATCGGATTTATCATCTTTTCCGAATCAAGTGGTCTGGATTAAAATACTGTCTATTACGTGCTCATGTAAAAAGAATTTAAGTGTAACTACTGAATCCTGTGAGAGATAAATATAGACCTGCCGGGAATCACCTTTCTAAAAACATCAATCAAAATATTTACTCGCTTAATGCACTTTGTACGCTCATTAAGATAGCAAAATCAGGATTTCTACAAACCAAATATTCGCTCAATTACAATGCATTTACAGCATTTTACGATAAACAGGAAATAGTTGTATGAGTAAACTCTTTTCTAAAAGTATTGACAAGTATATCCTTGAATATGCCTCCCAGCAGTCTAACGTATTCATTGTAGGATTTATGATCCCAGAACGTTATTTTCTCGTACACCCATAGCATATTATTGCTTTATAACATCGACCAAACCTATATTGTTGGAACATGTTTTGTTAATCCAGATAGGTACAGATGTACTCCCAGGATTCGGTTCATATACATTGGCCTGTCAGCCGGCAGAGATAGTGATAAATTACAGTCTCATGCAAATATGTGATATCGACTGAAATGTGACCTACTTTACCATGAATGAAATATTGTAAGGGTTAACCATGGATAGCTCAGTTCTTGCCAATATGTGAGCGCTTTGCCCTTCTCAAACCACGAAATTCTAAACTGGCACTTAGCGTTGACCTCAATTATGGCGTGTCCGTCTAAGACCCAATACTTCCTTAAGGTGTACAAGGGAATACACTGTCCTTAAGTACAAAATATATTGGGGCGACTCGTGTTCGAGCAGCAATCCACACTTTCGACATGTTTCTCCGATAATGGCAGTGCAGTGGGACAAAATGATCGCACCGCCCGAGGAAGTTAGATTTAGGGCGTCTATTAAGGTCGAAGTGGCCATAACGGTGGTCATGCCGTTAGTTTGAAGAATTTTTTAAATTCACGGTGATTTAATTGAAGGTACATATTTCAAATCACTGGTGCCCCCCACAGGCCCTACGCCTTGAAAAGGCATGATGGTTTGCTGAATATCAAAATTTTGGTGTCGTACGGATAACACATCCAACAGATTCGGTAAAATCTAATATACAGCGTCTGTGGAAAAATATTGGCGAAGCTATAGCTTAGTTGTTTATGAACGGATCTTAATGAACTAAAAATGAAATAAAATTATATTTTTCTCACTGCTAAGTAACGTGAAAATTAGATTTTTTTAAAACTTAACTTTTTCACTTTCAGGTGTCAACTTCAGAATTTCAAATAGAACTTTTTTTTTTAATATTTTTTTATAGAAACTACTTTTCTGAATTTAATGATGTATGAAAAATTAATATTGAAATCATTTTTAACTAAAAGACATGAAAAATTTGAACAATATGAGTTATGTAAGCATGTGTATCATCATGGGACTATCGACGAAATCTCGTGGTCCTTTTCATTTCACTCCACCTCATTCTATTGCATCATCTTGTACAAAGACGCCTGGCGCCATTGATGAGTTACGCCCATGTGATACCCAGAGAGAAGAGACAAGATAAAACCACGTCAATGCCTTAGCAATTTCTCTTACTGATGTTTTTGGATTCTTGTCGACAATATGTAACACGTTGAGTTCTACATTTTCGTCGAAGACTTCAAATGATTTTTTTAGAGTTTTAAAAGATCTATAGTTGTCTCCTAAACTTTTAAATTTATTACAATTAGATACTTCCTTATTAGGAAAAGCGGCGGAATAAAGACGTAATGCTTCGCCGAAGTTCTCATTGCTTTGGAACTATATTTCAGGCATAGTTCTAAATTCACTGTTCATTTTTATACAATTTTAGCTGAAATTGACACTTGATAGTTATCACCAATGACAAGAATAATGACTATTTTTATTGCACTAAAAAACTAATTTACAGTAGTATCGTACTTGCCGCATAACTCATATAACTCATAATGTCCAAATTTATGAAACAGGTGGCTACATTATTTATATTGTTCAATTTGTTTCAGCTAAAATTTGTTTCAGCATTAACTTATCATACGTAATTAAATTGAAAAAAATATTTTCTATCAATAAATGTAAAAAAATGGAGTTCTATTTGATATTCTGAAGTTGATGATTGAAGCAGAAGAATTTGAATTTAAAAAATCAATTTTTACGTTACTTCTGTCTGAAAAATATAATTTTATTCGGTTTTTAGGTCATCAAAATTCCTTCATAAATAACTCAGTTATAGCCTCATACTTTTTTTTGAGACGCCCTGTATCTTCCGATGCCGTTTCTACAGCTGTGTATCACTGAACTTTTGCGATTTTACGATAAAATTATAGCTATACATCGTTAACACAGGATGTAAATAATTACAAGATCCAGGCATAAATCTGTAACACTATTTTTAGGAATGAATTTTGCCGATCTTTTCTCAGTACATTGTGGCTAACCCTAAGTATTCCTTCTCTCCGTTTAAATTTTATGTCCCATGCAGAAACCTTCCCCTCTTTGAATGTTTCCCTTTGAGTCAGCAACTTTCTTAATAAGAAACGAAACAAGTAAACAGTTTCTGGTCTTCGATTGTATTGTGCAATAACAACATTTTCCCTTCTAAATATTATAACTTCGCTAAAACTAATACCATTCTCACTGTTTGATATTGAACCTTTCATTGCGTTATTCAATTAACCGCATTGCGTCAGATGTTCACATCTCAAAACATCATCTCGGGGAATGACGAACTAAATTTTCTGGTTTCGTCCATTTGCTGGGCCGAAAATACCATTGCCGATATTTGTTGATGTATAATTTTTGGAAAGGAAAACCCATACTATTTACGTAATTGGAACTAACACATGGGAGCATAAAGCTACCTGGACCGAGTTTTTATTGCTCCCCACGCTCATATCGCTAATGCGTACATGATGATTATCATTTGGCACCTACAAGCTATATTTACACGGAACGGATCCAGCGTTTCTCTTTGGGTTGACATTCATTAGATTATCGGAAATTTATCCATCTCATAGAGTGTTTCGACAAACTACAAAAACAAACATAAAAAATCTGAGGATTTTTTCATTCAATTTGGAATAGGAAATATATTCCGCTCCACTGGTATAAAGAAAAATTAAGACGCACTTGAAGAATGCCTAGATCTTTGCACGGTGTGATTATTTTATCTTCATAACATTTCATTTAGCAATAAGTTTTTTTTAAGATATCGGTACGCGTCAAAAGCTGTTATCTAGGACTTTTTCACAACTTTTTTTCGTAAATTTCAATTGAATTCTCACAACTGTCAAATTTTGACATTTACTAACATAACTTATCATTTTTTGAAGGGAACATCCTGTATATATTCTCATTTTCATGTTCTAGGGAAAGTTCGAAATATATTTTATATAACGTTTAATATGTTTATCTCTTAACATTAGCTTAGTGTGTCAATTGAAAAATGTTAAATAATTTTGACATAAAGTGGCTTCCAGGCATCTAACTTAAACGGTCTTGTTAGAGTTAGCGGTTGGTCTTCCGTATTCCGTAGATGATACTAATGGTATTAAAACACGATACTGAAATTATGAGATATATACCATTTTTTGGTAGGCACAGAAATGAAAAATTATATTTTAACTTGAAAACGGCTACTTAAACAACAAAACACTAAGCGTTTTTTATTAAGAATTGATGGAATGTTAAAAAAATAAATTTGTATTAATAGAAGTCAGTGACGTACCAGTTTTCATTAAAAACGTATCATTGAATGGACGCGCAGCTGCCATTGGTCTAGGTGGAAATATTCTGCCTATTCCACAACATGCGCATTTATCCCGCCACAGAGTATCCCTTTTCTCAACCCAAACCGTTTTTGAAACATTTAAAAAATAAAAAAAGTAGATTAAACACTCTGTATCTTGGAGACGAAGCGATTTCGGACTTAACTTTATTCAATTTATACATTTATTTTTATGAGTTCTACATCGCCTGAAAATTTACAGGCATGATTATGAAACATCCTGTATTCTTCAGAATACCTCTGCTCCCCATCTCGAGTTTTTCCTGTTTCTTTTTCAGAAGTCAGACTAAAGAAAATAGGAACATAGTTGTCTTAAATAGAGCCTAAAAGAGCATTAAGCAGCGGGCTTTTTGCCCATGGTAGAAAAAGTTGTCGGTAGGTGTGCCGTGTTCTCTAACTACTATAATATAGAGTTATATCTCTTAGAGGGAGTTCGAGGAATTGAAATTGTATGTGCAAACTTTATTTGCTCACAAATCGCGTACTTATGGAACATCTTCATGCATTTCCTCTGCCTACACCTTCTGTTTTCAAATTTCCCGTAAATCTTAGGGCGGTTTCTGTTCCAAGAGGCGAAGATTCTACACCGATAAAGAAACGTTAGGGCCGTATCAGGCTCGTAAAAATAAATATTAATAGCAACGGGAGAGACAAGCAAAATAAACTGCTCCACAAAAGTTAGGTATATTAGGATATTTTGGATATTGCTTAGAGCTACCAACGGGAATTATTTTTTGGAATTCTTGTCAAAAAATAAGTGAAAAATTATTTTTTATGATATTTTTATATTTGTTTAAGAAAAAAAAATTATGAGGAAGTCGAAAATAGCATAAAAATTACATCTTCGAAATTCAGTATGTCATATGGTCCTCTCTAACGTGTATAACAGGAATGTGGAAGAAGTTCTCGCAGCTGTGGCATTGTTTGGGTGCATGGTCGCTGTTCTTCAACACTTCTTTGTAACTTGTTCCACATATGTTCAATGAGATTAAGGTCAAGCAATCTTGACGACAGCTATAAACGTTCGATACCTAGATTTTGTATCCCATCTATAACGATTGCTGCACGATGTGGTCGAGCATTATCGTTTAAAAATCGGAAATTGGCTCTTATAGCAGCTTGAGAATTTGGTAGAATATTGTTGATGATGTCCTCTTCATAGATTTCTGCATTCATGTTTTTGACATACGTACCACTCACTTTCCATCATAGCAAATTTTTCCAAGATCATCATTAGTTCTCATTAAAAAGATACACTTATTGTACGAATCTTAAGTTTCTGCGTACTCCAGGGTGTATACAGACACGAACACGTACATTACTAGAATGACGGACGAATCTGGACTCGTTGGTGAAAATTACAGAACGCCATTCTTCATCTCTTCTTAACATTCCTGATATTACACTTTGAGGAACGTGGAACAATTGGGCAACATTCTGTTGGGTTGACTCAGCCTACAACGTACCTATAGCCCTGTTTTTTCTCCTGAACTTAAATTTCTCCGAACCATTATAAAAAAATTCGAACATCTTTGTACAGGGTCATTCAAACTCTACGCCCCACCAATTTTAAACGAAATAGATGGACTTAGTTAAGTAGTTTTTCCACCACATTAAATAAGAAGACATGAACTAAAATAAAAGTTAAAACCTTTAAAATATGGAAAGCGACGCTTCACGTCGCGACGCCTACACTATTTTTTCAAAACTTTTTTTTTAAAGAAATATGAATATCAATACGAACTAAACACGTTTTACATAAAAAGTCTTTTGAAATTTCTAATCATTTAAAATCTACAAAAGAAACTTATATGAACGAACCTATTAAGTATACCTAATAACAAAGAAATAGTAATATATTAGGTAAGTTAAAACTTGTTATACAAAACTTGTTTATAATGTGTCGATGTTGACACTTTCGAAAGAAAAAAGTATGTGTCTGGAAATAAATATAAAGTCGACGTCGCGACGCCGGGCGTCGCTTTCCATATTTCGAAGTTTTTAGATTTAATTTAGCTTACGTCCTCTTATTTAATGTGATGCAAAAATTAGTTTGCTAAGCCCATCTGTTTCCATATAAAATGAGTGGGACGTCGAGTCTGAATGACCCGTACATCAAAGTAAAGTAACAAGATCCATTCGAATGGTATGATATCCGGTATCCATGTTTTGATTCGATTTAAATAAAACGTGGGAAATAGTACCAATCTTAATTTGTTTATCCACATTATTTTTTTATAGCTTTAAGGGTGGCCCGGATAAAATACATTTATTAGCATGCTACTTGTTATGAATTGATGTTTGCCCATAGCCCCATCTTTTGTGGTGCAGCTTATTTAACTAAAACAGTAAATCTTCAATACCAGTGAGTTATATTTTCGTAATAGATGCATGCTACACTCTATTCAAACATTCTCGATCCTTTCATGAGAGTTGATTTTTTAATTCAACTTGTCACACAACGGATATCTCGTTTTGTCTTTGTAAACTCTACTCCCAAGTCTCTCTATATTTAGCATATCCGGGTAAATTAGGGTCACACTCATTGCATTAGCAATCAGCCTAATTGCCTCACAAATAACGGAGGGGTTGACGAAATCCGAATTTTCGACTTGAATAATTAAACCCCCACGCGAATAGGTAGGCTCTAATCCGGGGTGAAGAATTTTATTACAAATGAACGAGCAATGGCATGGAACCTATTAAAATCATTGTGGGTTACGCCTAATAAATGTAACAGGTGTAAACGTAGTTAGTGGTTTAAGCTTTTCCACATGAAGGTATTCTGTAATAAGTTCGAGTCAGAACTGCCTAAAACAGCAGGAAATTTAGCAAACTATTAGCTATCTGCCGCTTGTGCGACATGATAGTGTGTAATTACCTCCTAATTTGGTTCCCAGGTGTGGGATATCAATCACTCAACCTACACTCAGGAAGTGAATTTGGCTTTTCAATTTATAAGCTAAAGATCTTCCTTCAGCCACACACAATAAAAGTTTGATCATTAGTCGTTGAGCAATTACAAACTTTTTGAAATAAATTACCATTTTAAATGTCAAATTAACACGCTTTGAAGCTTTGATGGCAGAAACAGTTAAAGCCTGTACGTGTTAATTGAATTCTCGTTAGTGAAAACCTCAAATCTCCTGTGCATTATTAAAGTATCGCTTGAACCATTATACCAAGTGAATTTGGCCTATCAAGTGCCTGATATGATGTCAGTTACTTATTCTTCTCTGCGCAAATCTGTGTATTAATTTTAATTACAATTCGCGAACAAAATATCCGAACATCAGACAAAATTAAACATGAAAGCGAATTGCTGTTGTCAGTGCTCGGAACATCATTTTAGCAAGATTATACGTGAATAGTTCCCTCCTATTTTGAACTGTCCATTTGAGCTATGCAATATCGAAAAACTACCCTGTTCATTGCACATTGTTAATTTTATTTAACAGCTCTGATCACATTGAACCATCACCATCCGTCCATCCGCTGCAGGTTTCCATATTATTGAATCATTCAACAAAAAAGTGATCTTGACATTTTGCGTCCATACAGTGCGTTTCATTTATAACAGAAATAGGCATTTACAGTGCGTATTTTCTTGAGCATTTTGCCCCTGACGAGCCCTTATTCTAACCCATTCTACAGTGTGTTCTACTTAAAATGAACATAGTTACTGTTTCTTTAAGGGCCCACATCACTTTAATCCACCAAAAAGTAGTGGTTTCTTCTTTGAAAAAATTTATTCTTTGATATTGTAATACGTAATTTTTTTTAACCTATTTTCCATGTAAGTGTCCGCAAGTTTACAGGGCCGTTAAGTGGACAGGGGTAGTGGGTGGGGTGAAACGAAGCAAAAACACAGTTGAAAAATGTAAATAATACAGGATTATTTACATCATGAAATACGGAATATCGCGGCTAAAGTATTTAATATTTGAATTTTTTTGAGTTGTCTAAAGCTGAAATAGTGGTACATCCTAAAATAATTTTCTTTTTATTCGCGGGATTGCAAATAAGTGAAAAATATCAAAGTTATGTTTTTTAAATGGAACATCCAATATATCAGTACCGTTCTAGATTTCTTGAGGGAAATAAATGTAGGTTTTGTGAAGGTTTACTGGAAGAAAACCTTAAGGATTTTGGAATAAGTGAGATTTTGCAAAAATGTAGTGCAAATTTAAAACTCCTGCTTTAAAGAAAGTTTAAACTAGATTGAGCTGAAATTCAGACCAAACCTCGGGCATGAGGCATATTTCATGCTATATTGGCGGCAATTTAAATATCTTATCCAGTGTGTCAAAAAAATAAGTTGAAAAATGTATTTTAATATTTATTGGTTTTAAATATATTTAAATACCGACATAAGTCAGTCGAGTATATCAAGAATACTTCGAAAATATAGTTACTGACCTTCATTTTGTAAGAAATGCCAATATTATTGAAAATATCATAAATAAAATATTATTCGAAGCAAGAACGCATAGCCATGACTTTTTATATTGATATTTTAGATGCAACCGTAGCAACTGATACAAAAAGTAATAAGATTTGCTGCCATTTTCAAATCTTAATTTTCAAGGAAACTTGTGCGTTTATGCACAGAAAAGTATAATAGTTTTGGATTGGTAATATCGCTATTGTTACTCCAAGTAAGCAAATAAACGGTGGTCAGTTTAAATTAAGCAAGTTAATACTCTTAAAAATATATAAATTTTTCAACTTATTTTTTGAACACACTGTATAAGACATCTAAATTATCATCGTTATAGCATAAAATATGCCTCGTGCCTGTGGTTTGGTGTGACTTTCGGCTTATATTAGCTTAAACTTTCTTTATAACAGAGTTTTTAAATTTGCACTACATTTGCACAAAATCTCAATTATTTCAAAATCCTGCAGGTTTAGGATAGGTAAACTTTAATCAAATTTACATTTGTTTTTTTCAAGAAATGTAAAATGGTAATAATATATTGGGGATTTCTTCTAACAGAACATGACTTAAATATTTTTGACTTATTTACAACCTCCTGTATAAGAAGACAATAATTTTCGAACGTACCTCTATTTGATTTTACGCAACGAAAAAAAAATCAAAATATTAAACACTTTAGCCCCAATATTTCGTGCAGCATGACGTGAATGACCCAGTATAACGTAACCTAATCCAAACTAACCGTAGCCAAATCCACCAAAACCTAAATTAACCAAACGAGGCTAATCATACCCAAATAAACACAAATATGGAGTACACGTAGGGCTGAATGGATAAATTTCTAGAAAAGGCCACACAGACATATTTCTCTTTCTCACATATGATGCGAAATGCGAAAGGGGCGGTTTAATCGGCAAGATCAGTCCTGCTTAGTGCTTATGGTTCAAATCACGTAACTTTTTATGCCCGTCAAAGGATTCATATCAGCAGCGATCCCACATCTTTTCAAAATTAATATGTAGCAGGAATTTGCGCAACGCTATCGCTATTGAACAAATCAGCACTTCCTTTACTCCTCTATAAAAACAAACGTCCATTGAATACTTACGATTTTTATATTATACTTATCATAAATTTCGTGGCGGATAGCACTAACATCTAATAATGATTTGAATGTTAGTCACTGGTTCATTTCTCCTTGGATTTTTCTTGAGCGAATATAACCTCACGTTGCCTTTCGTTGCCGCTGATACCTTATGTACGGTAGGCTTACTCAAGGTCACTGCATTCGAAACACGATAAATAAGACAAGAGTACATAATGCCCAATTCCAAATTATTAAAATTCAATTTATCTCTCTAACTGAATTCAACGGTAACAAAGGTCCATTATTTTCCAATTCTCTTTCGATATAGTTGATAATGTGCGCTGCAAGCTCCTTGCACCGACTGTTTAAGAACTTGGGCATTAAACCAAACAATAATGATAACAACAACGATAATAAATAACCAAGAGCACCATTTTAGTTCTCAAAAGAGTAAATTTTTATCGTTCAAACTGATAAGCGCAGAGCACAACGGTTTAAAACAACAAATGAAACCGAAACGTCAAGAAATTAAACGGTAACCGAGCAAAAAAGTAGTGTTATATTTAGACATTCAAATATATCTTTATTCTTTTTTAGCATATTAAATTGGTATGAAGCGTCGCCTTACGTAAGGCGACTCCCAATCGTTACGTTTTGGGACGTAAATCAAAGGTAACGTGATTTCAACCACCGGTATCAATCTATAGGGTTGCGCAGATTCACTGAATACCTCGCATCGAAATTCGTAAAATTTATACCGTGCGTTTTAAAAAAATACCGGTCATGTAGGTTTCGGAATTATTTGTCCCGATCCCGTACAATTACTGACAAAATTGACCGTACATAAAGCAAAAATTAATAAAATGGTCATGAACCAATATTTCTACGCTTTTTACAGAATATAATACATTCATTGCAAATATGAGAATAGAATATGCTGGCTAATAAGGAAATAAGTTCCATGAATTTAACCAATGATTAAGGACGTCATTTTAAACAAAAAAGCTTCGTATAAGAGGGGATTTAAATACAACCATTTCCCTGGAAAACCAAAAAAACATCTTTTGAGAGTTGGCATTGTCGCATCGCGTTCATTTAATCTTAATACCTCCCTAAGTAGCCGCATAAACTAGATATTATGCATTTACATGGTTTTTTTCGCTCTGTTAGGTTTTATGGTTAAAATGTACACATTACGTGATTCTTATGTTATTATTTTGAAAAGCCGCATACCTTTAAATTATTGTAGTCATCGCTAGTTAGCGCAACATGTTACGTTACACATTTTACACTACTCACATCATAATCAAAAACACAAATTTGTTATTGTTTTTACTACCATAAATGTTCGAAATGTCCGCCATTTGAGTCCGTGCATATACGACAGCGCTTTAACCAATTTTCCCGTACACGATCAGGAATTCCTGGCATATTCCTAATATGATCAGCAGCCGCGAAAATACGTTGTCGTAACTGATTTTCATCCCTTAATTTAGCAGCGTGGACTAAATGTTCCATCAAACTCTAAAAGGTTAAATCTACGAAACGGATTTCCCTAACACCCTGTAGGTATATTCCAAAAGAAAATCACAAAAATAATGCCAATTCAATAAAAATATATAACAAACAAAAATAAGCGAAAAATGTATGCCTTATTTGGAAATTCTTGTTAATTCAGTTTTCCAGCAAGACAATGCACGTCCATATGCGGCTAGAGTGACTGTGAACTTCTTTCCACAAAATGCAATCAATTTGCTACCTTGGCCACCGCCATTTCCAGACCTCTTACCGATTGAACATGTATAGGATATTGTAGATAGAACGTTGCATAATTTACCCCATCCCCCACAAACCCTAGCAACGCTATATCTTGTTGGCCAGGTAGCCTGGAATGAAATCCCCCAAGAAGACATCAATCACCTCATTAGATCCGTGCCTAGACGTGTACTGGAAAGTATAAGACACCGCGGAAGACCGAAAAATTATTAATTTTTTTTGGTTTTTAACAATTAAATTTGTTTAATTAGTTAATGAAGTATTTGTTTTAGCGTAAAAAACACGGACACGAAAAATTATTTAAATAAATCAATTTTTACGGGGTGTTCTCTTTTCTATGTCACACAGTATATATATACAGTATCTAATTATCTTGTTTGTATACATGGATTTATTAAAAAAAATACTCAATTTTCACTGTCAAAAATTATTATTTGTTTTATCGTTTTTTTATTATTAACAATAGATATATTTTAAATATACGCACTTATGTGCAAAGATTTTAAAAAATAAATAACATTACTAATCAATAAATTTAACAAAAATACCTCATTTTCAAACAACATTTTTGTTCGTACACTTGTTTTGAATAGCGGGGATTCTAATCTATTGTAAACAACTTTTTTTTTATTCCGTAAACATGAGTAATATTTTATGGCACACTGTCGATTCGTTTATTGTTTTCATCAGTTTCATACAAAATGATCAAACGAAAACAACTAAGTTGTGATTTAAAAAAATCTATTGTTAATATAGCACTGAAAGGCTATAGCTTAAAAAACATAGGTCAATTAACTAATAAAACACATTATTCGATCCAATATATTATAAATACATTAAAAAAAGACACAATTTCCAATTTTCCAAGAACAAAAAGAAGTTAAATGAAAGAGATGAAACTATGGTAGAGAACAAAATTAAGAAAAACCCAAAGTTAAACGTGCCACAAATTCGCTCAATGATCGAAAATGCAATAGGAAAACATATTTCTGATCAAACGATTCGTCGTGGATAATGGAAATATGGCTATCATGGTAGAATCCCACGGAAGAAACTGTATATTGGCAAAGAAAATCGGCGTAAGAGACTTTTATTTGCGACGGAACATATGAATAAAGATTAAGAGGTTTGGGATACCATAATTTGGTCGGATGAGACAAAAATTAATCCTCTCTAGTTAGATGGCATCCATAGAGAGTGGAGAAAAGAGAATGAAGATAATCCTCCTATTACACTTCCGACTGTAAAACACGGAGGTGGATCTTTAATGGTTTGGGACTGGGCTGCATGTCCTCAAATGGCATTGGAACTGACCATTTTATAAATGGTATTATGAATAAACATGGTTATAATGATAGCCTGAAAAAGGGCATAAAACGAAGTGCGTAAAAATTAGGTATGCCAAATGTTTATAGATTTCAACAGGACAACAGTCCGGAACATAGATCTTTAATCAACAAATAATGGTTGATTTGGAATGTTCCAAAATTGTTAAAAACCCCTTCACAATTAGCAGACTTAAAATCAATTGAACGTTTTTGAGCAATTTTAAACAAACATATAAAGAAACATTAAAGTTCATCAAAAACAGAATTAAAAAACATTTTATCACAAAAATGGAAAAAAATCAGTCCTGAAATATGCAAAAAAATAGTTTAATCTAGGAATAAAAGATGTCAAGCGGTCAACACAGCGAAGGGCTACTCGACAAAGTGTTGATCAATTATTTTTTAATCAAAAATATTCTTTAGTTTTATATCTAAATTTAAGTGTAAGAACAAAAATGTTGTATGAAAATGAGGTATTTTTGTTAAATTTATTGATTAGTGTTATTTATTCTTTGAAAGTTTGGTACATAAATATGTATGTTTAAAATAGATTTTTTGTTAATAATAATTTAAAAAAAAAACAGAAAAATAAATAATATTTTGACAGCAAAAATTGAGTATTTTCCTTACCAAATCCATGTGTGAGCACAAGATTGTTATATATTTACATTTATATAACAAATCTAACCTACTTTCAATTTTAATATTTATCAGCGGTCAAGATAAAACGAAACGTAAATAAATTTAATTAATATTTATTCACTTACCTCATTGACGACAAATGTTGAAAAGACAGGGTTGAATTTGAAAGTCCCCATACTCCGTTTATGTACCGTTGAGTCCGAAAATAAGGGTAAAAACCTAGTGAGGCATCGCCCCTCGCCGGGCACCTCGAAGTTCACCTCGCCAACAATTGAACATCGCTGTTTATCGCGCTTCATTTGTCTTGTTTCTTAGGAACGGAGAGGTAGTAAAAATGTCGTCCGATTCAGACAGCGACTCGTCAGATACTCTGATACGGTGGTTATTATTAATTACACTTTGTTTCTGTGAAGTTTTTATACTTTATATAGTTTTGTTATCTTTGCGAGTTATGTAATCTACAAAGTTATACACGTGCTTCAAAATAACCCGAAAATTTTCCCTGAGTCTTGTTGAAAAGCACACAATTTATTTGCATATTTTCGCATTGTGTTAAAAACCAAATAATGAAAATAAACACAGTTTTTGGGCCATACACACATTACACCACGCACATCAGTTGACCACATTTTGCGTTATGTGCGGTAGAAATTATTACTGCACGTTTGCGGTAAAGTGCTACTTTCAGTCCGCAAATGCTGGTAGGAAATATTTATTTTCCTAACAAGTGCGACAAGTGATACTAGATCTCACGCTGATTGCAGTTGGCCCAGCGACGCGAGGCGAAAATCGGTCAGCAATCCGCTACGTTACGGGCCCTTTTGTACGTGTTGGCTAAAATATTTTTCCTGCGACTGCATGTATTTTAACTTTATTGAATTCCACAAGTTCACGTTAGTTCAAGTTGTATTGTGAAAATCCTGGGAAATAGAGCATGGAATTTCATTTAAAGAACTCTATACCTGAAAAAATTAATAGCCAATAAAGGACTATATTCCTAGTGTATCGTCATATTATATCGGTCAGGTCGTGACCTGGTCAAAGTTAGGTCAAACGTTCACTTTGCCTTATTTGGCCGTGCTCCCTAATGTTAATAAACAATGCAAAATGGGTGTTTGACCTGACCGTGACCAGACGTGCCTTGACCGATAATACGAATTGAGTGAACCAGAGTGAATTTCTTCGCATAAGCACTTATTCTCGACTATGCACTTTAATGTTAACTCAAAGAATAAAATTTTCCTGGGCATATTTAGAATTCGACAATGAAGAAATGGAGGTATTTCCAGAATAAATGGCGCCCAGTTTTAGTGCCCCTTGAAAAATATGGGTTTCATAATGCGAAACTAAAGCAGGTTTCAGATAAATAGGGCGTGAAAAATTGAGCAAATAATTCCGGGACCGCCCTTCCTTGAACCGAGCGCAATTTTCGTCGGTGCAAGATACATCTCATTTGAAAACCTCTGAGATATATGAACAAATATGTGTCAGAACGTTTTTTTATTGCGAGCCTCATATATTCGGCTTTAGTTGGTAAACCGTGGAGCTCTGTATAAATTATTAGGTATAATAATAAATTTGATTCAAGCAAACCAGCACAAGAATAAATACCAGTCAATTTTAATGCAGGTCTTTGTTAATGCAGAAATTCTGTATATCATTAGCATAACATTAATTTTCATTTTATTGCATTCGCAAGCTGAATGCGAAATGGTTAACGTAATTGTTGGGGTAAACTAATAATAAACAAATGCGTTATAGTGTTGAAATAGAGTTTAAAGTCTGCCTTTCAGTGTGCTTCCGTCCCCTCGCATCTCACATATGTTCGTCGGCTTCAAGGGGTACAATGGACCTAATTCCATTAGACCACACAATTGAAAACCGATTTGTGGTCACATTGGTCGTCCAATCAATTAAAAGCTCTATTGATGAGCTCTTCACTCAAAAACACATTCTGTTTATCGACGCATATATTATTTGATAATATGTACATAGTTCAGGCGTAATTAAACAACGAGGTGATTCGCAATTAATTGTTCCTAATAAAATTCGTTAAAAAAAAATGAAAGAAGTGCATGTCGCATAAGATCTGACCGCATGGTGATTAGCAGGAAATTACGTTCACTAATCAATGTTTTAGGTGGCATCTGAGGGCTAGCAGATCGAAACGTTAACAGTATTGCCTGGTAAACCAGTTTCATGGAAAGCAAGGAGCGGATAAACAATGCGATTTAATTTCGTTGTTTCAATGGACAATTTCAGATAATTGAGCAAGTTATCGTAACAATGATTTTTCGATACTAAGGTCAGCTACAGGGTCGGCTTTAGCAAGCCTGGCGCTCTGGACGACATTTTTAATCACCACCCCCTCCCCCCAAGGAAAACCGCCCACTGAGAAAGTCCGTCACCCGGAACCTTCGCTCCCCTAACAACATCGGCATTAGGGACATGGTTGCATATTTACCAAAATTGTGACTCTGTGATTGTACAAAATGTCTCTACAAGATCTGTACACAATTTTACCATACATTTGAGGCGAATACAAGACGATTTAATCTTATTAATTTTAGTCCAAAAGTGGACGATTTTCAAAATAGGACGTTAAAGTGAAGATTAAAAAAGGGAAAAAAATTGAATACTTGGTTAGGGGTTTTTCGGGGCAAGACGCCAGAAACTGTTTACGTTTCTGATGCACATTGCGGACGATGCTGTCAGTGCTAGGTGAACTCTCTTTAAAGAGACATAATTTCTTTTATCACGCGGTATAAAATTTATTTATGACTAAATTTGTGATTCGTTACTTGTTTTAAGCAAAAAAATTATTTTGGTATAAATCTTTACTTTCGAACACCCCCTGTACATAGCAAAAATTTAGGTACGAACAGAAGAAAAGTGGAAATTTTTAGTTCGCGCAACTCGCACCAGTGGGCTCGCGCCAATCTATTTGCAACTCGCTGTTTTCGTAAACAATACGAGTTCTCGCTTAATATTTTTGAAGTCCCTTTTTTAATCATCGCCTCTCTATTCCCAAAAAAAAAAACCGCCCACCAGACACTTCCGCCTCTCTTCCTGACCTACTGTCCTGGATCGCCCCTTTAAGGCAGATAGTCTCTTTAACTTGACTTTAAAATTTAGGGGAAAGGGTGTGGTTCGTGTAATGATCATTCTACTAAATTTTTTCTCGATTTTCTACATATATTAAAAAAAAAAATTAATCTAAGAATTGCTAAACGAGTTGTAATACGGGCTGATGGGGCCAGAGCAAGTTGGTCCAACTGAATCCATGGGATTGCTGGATGTCATCGGATTAATTAGAGCAATCAAAAATTATTTTTATATCATTCTGTTTGATGAAGAAAAGTCGAAAAAGAAATTTGTTCAGTGTAAACACTCAACGACCGAACTTCTTTCAAATAGGGTGAGGTACAAAGCAAGCGTGGCGAATTGAAATCATATTTCACATAAAATAACAAAATTTCACATCAGTTTGGACTACTCGTGGATTGGGCTGATATTTGATGGATTTGTAAATTTGGTTATTATTGGACCAGCATAAAGATAAAGTTTCAAATCAACTCGTCAACAAGGAGCAAAGAGGCCGCTCCATTGCAATCTCTACACAAGCCATTGTTGATAACATTGAATTTCTATCTATTCAATCCTTTGTTGATGATGGGCTGGAAACAAATTTACGATTTAAATTTTGTGACTCCTCCCCCCGAGTTTAGGTGTCTCTCCAAACAACACAGCAAGGACCCAACGAATGATGTAAAAATGCCCTGCAGCGGGATCAAGAAAGTTTGCCGAGATTTCCATTCTGGAAAATTAAACAGAATTTTTTCCTCCAGGGCATGAGAAATTCCTTAAGTACATTGAACGTGAAATTAGACTAAACATAACAATTAGGTTCGACTGTATGAAGTAAATATTTAAGCTGAGAGTCAAACTTCCGTGTATTTATTATACAAGAAGCCAAACAAACAGATTTTAATTATTTAAGAAAGGGGCTTTGGATAATTATTTTCAAGCAGTGCAAAGCGACTTTATTAATAATATAAAGAACATCTCTTTACGGGTTGCTGATACGCTTGTAACATGGCGAATCGGGGATCTTACTTCGTGCGCCAGCAAGCCAAACAGGGGCCCTCTACTTTGTATTCTTTTCAGGAAGTCCAAACAAATTAAGGGGTAAAAAGTCATAACGGGGGTTTGAGTAACAAATTCACTCGGTGGAAGAAGAGAAGTGAGTAACAACTTTTTCATGCCACATTTGGTCTCGCTTATGGCACTTTAAATTCTGTTAATAAAAGGGCTCGGGCTGATTAGATTACGGGCGGTCCTTTTGCCTCGGCAAAAGAATAATAGCGACAGCTTTTCCTTTTTATTAAAAAAGAGAATAACCTCCCATGGTTGTTTCCTTGGCCGCAGGCTTCGAGGCGAATCTCATAATAAAAACATAAGCAATTTGGGTCTTGTCGTAGGTACGCATTTTTTCGCCCCCGTAAAAACGACACTCGTCATACTTATTTTTTCCTGGTCCCATTCAGCACCTACAATGCAATATTTTTCTACATTATTCGCCTGAAAGTTGCAAGCTGGGGCGAACACCTGAAATTACTCATGCTTTTATTATGATCTTCGTGCGAATTAACCAGGCCCTGGAGTGTTGTTTAGAAACTTCTTTTTCCGTCTTGATAAAGCAAAACGTGCCTTGGAATTTATATTAATAGACCAAAAAAACCTCAGAATTTAATCAGAATTCCCGGATAGATCTGTTATGGCAAATGCAGCATTCAGTTCGGACAATAAAGTTGTTTAAGGGGCGAGGGCCTGGGGCGTTCGCCGCCGCAGTCATATGCTTCTACTCATTTGCCCGCCAACGAATTGTTTCAGCCACCAATCTTTTAAATCAAGCTTCGAAGCAGAAATTCATGAATTTTTCATGTTAAAAGGGAAACTATGTCACGTACTGGGGTTTTTAAAATAATGTCAAATCGCGTTCTATGTAAAAACGCAAACACACACGTAGATGATAGACACACCAAAAGCGAGGCGTAACCATCGGAGCACAACGAATTTTTCCTTAGAGCTCCAGAAGCCGCCTACATGTTTTGTGCTAATGATGATTCTGGAAAGGATAAAACTGTCTGAGACAAGAGATATAGAGCTTTGATGGAATGTCTCCTTAATGCGCACCATTTACACATATCGAAAAAGCTTAAGGATAAATAGTTTGAAGTTCTTTGGAAATTAATTAAAAAATTAAGTTACACAGTTTCCCTGAAGCGCATCCAGAATCGACCGATTTGACACTTTCGGAAATACTTACGCGCTCAGCTACTTCACCTTGTCTCAAACCAGCTTTAGGAAGACTTACGGCTTGATTAATCTCATCCAGAGTTAAATGTTGTGGTTCCATGGTAAAACCCAGTATTTTCGAAGCATCAGCTAATATCGAAGGAAGGACGTCGAATCAATCTGATAATTTCGTAGAGAAAAAAAGTCCAACTTTTTCACATTCGCAAGAAAAATGTTTACTTAATTGTTGATTTTTTTCAATCAATTAAAATATGTATACAGAGTGATCACTTGCGCTAATATAGGACAGTAGAACTAGAATTAAAATAACTTATTATCAGTTTTAAGATTTTTGTTTTAAATATCTTTAGACCTTTCGGATGTGCGAATATTTATACCAGAGCGATAATTCGATCCATACGGCGTTGAACAGTTTTTCCTGTAAAACACCTCAAGCCTTAAGTATGTTCAATTTCAGCGCAATGAAACCAAACCGAGTGTCTTGATATGAAGGGGCATAAAATAGTACATTGGCCAAAAAATATAATACCCGGTATATAGTTTTAAAGCTTTATTTTAGAGGGTCTAAAGAAACTGGGTGCGCGAAATTTCAAAAATTTAACTCAAGGCACATGGGAGAAAAACGCATAATAAGAGCACAAATTCGCAACTTTGCCACCCTGTATATTGAAGATGCTGTGTTTTTGATCATAGTTTTATTAGCATTTATCTGTTGTTTTGCGGAGCACTATCGCCTCCTGAAATATCTTCGTGATGGAATGTTACACCCTGCACCTAGGATGCCTCAGAAATATTGTTACAAAGGAGTGTACCTTGCTAGTGGATAGAGGAATAAAGCGATTTCGTTAAGCTTGCCTTATACAAAAGTTGATTGTTTTCTTTCATTCTACAATATATCAAAACCTTTTTTAATTCTGTAAATTGGAAATAAATCTTGCAATTTCTCATTTAGACTTTAAATTGGTCCTAAGAGAGTTTTCGCATAAATGGAAGAGGTGTTGTAGTTCAAAGGGTGATCAGTATTCAATAACCAAAAGTGACAGTTTAGAGTCTAGCTATCTTTCTGTTAATGAGAAGTTAGAAAATAATTTTGGGTTTAATTATGAGCCACTGTAGATGCTCATGCAGGCCAGTGCGTTATCGCATATGTGGTAGAAGTGAGCCTTACCACCAACCATCAGTGCAATTCATAGGGCATAGTGAGTGCTTCCTCAAATAAAGAAAATTTTCAGTTTGCTGGTTATCTAAGGGGTTGCACTAGAGAGAGCTTACATCTCATTACAGGCACTGAAACCCTGCTTCTCATATTTCAATAACGAGCTGTTTCTGCCCTAGAAGCATAACATTACTTGCAATATAATAGTAAAATTTATCGAATCTTGCAAAGTTTTCATTATTATCTTAAAAATTACATAGTATATAATTAATTTAACACCTAGCTGGAAATTATACTAACAGTAGATTAACGTAATAATTACTTCTAGCAATAACTAAAATGTGTATACTTAAGTGGAAAATAGCATCGAAACACTTTTTTCTAATGAAATTTCAATTCCACTCTTTACGTACCTCTCGCCTAATGAAATTATCTTCAATTACTTACAGTTACGTGCTTAAAAGTCGTTAAGCAGCACGCCAATTAAAAATAGAATTCTGCGTTAGTATTCATAGAGAGATTCTTCTATATTGCACTATTCGAGCATAATAACTTTAATAAAAATCGGCAATTCCTGAATGGTGGTATCAAATGAAATGCGATGCTTGTAATCGATAAAAACTTTCCATTCAGTCAACCCTATCTGAAATCTCGCGTGTCCTCTCCCTATAACAATGAGTATGCTTTCCTAGTGTCTGGCAGATCCAGACTATTAACGTTAAGAGCCCTTTGAACCAGGACAAAGACCCTGCAGGTTAAGAACTTCTTTACGAGTTAGTCGAGTTGCTAATATGTGTGCACATGTTCCATTTCCGTCTCAGGCAATTAATCATTTCTTAATCTCAAGAAGTAATTTTGCCATGGATACTCTGACATTTGAAAACACTTTACTAAAGTAAATGAAGAGAAATGACCGATGTCCGGTGGGAGTCTTAATTGGTCTCATTTCGGGCAGACGTTAAGAACCAGCTTTCAGGGAACTCTTCTTTGAGAGGCTTAGAGGGCGTTTCTTTCACTAATAGGATTTGTAAAAAGCTGGAAAAGATACACTTATGAATCGGGGGAACTTATGGAATAATTCTTAAACTTCTTTATTTTGAGACTGGATAGATAATATTTGGTTTTGTGCTTTCGCTGTTCAATAGCTGGAGCTTAAATTTCCAGTTTAACGATATGCAACTTTGAATTAAGCTTTAAATGATTTTCGGCATGACTAAGCTTGACTCATCAATATGTAGCCAACTTTCCGTAACTTTAAATAAAACTCCAATTAAGCAGTTCCAATTTCGAATTTCGGACCTCCTGGCCAGGTGCAATTAAGTAAACTGGTCAAAATGAATGAAGGAAAACTTGTTATTATGCTTTCAATTTAGTACCTTTTTAAGCATGGACCAATGGAGACACGTACTCTTTACAGAGGAGTCAAGATATCGATTTAGCCAAAACGATGCGCGTATTCGAGCATAGAGGTACGCGATATTTACCGTCAAATGTGAGAGAATCTGAATGAATGTGAATGTGAATGAAATGTGAGTGTTCCTTGCGAAGAGGCTCCATTATGGTCCGGGGAGGAATTTTTTTGACAAAACGCACCATTTTGCGTACCTTTCGAGGTGGAATTGTGGATGGTCGTCGGTACTTACAGGACATTATAGAACCTTACGTCATTCCATTTGCAGCAGAGATGAAAGGACCAAATTTTGTTCTTCAACAAGATAACGCAGGACTCCATATTGTCAGGGGCACAATATCGACATTTTGGAGAGGCCAGGCGATTGCGTAGACCTGAACCCCATTGAACATCTTTGGGATGTTCTTCAGAGACGGTTGCGAGATCGTGCAATCGCCGAAAATTTAGATGATCTGCCAGAAGTGTTCCAGGAGAATGGAACAACATTCCAAGGAAAATAATAGAAGACTTAATCAACTTTGTACCCAGATGGTGTCAATAAGTTTGATTAGGCCGAGGGTGTCACGCCCAATGTTCATTTTTTTGTTTATTGCATTTGTTGAGTTTATTTCAACAATACAATTTTGGTAAAAACTTATATACTTGCAGTAATTATTTAATATCTTTACCATTTTCTGCTCAATTTTTTAAAACTACATTTGATGTTTAACCTTAACGATTCCCTCAGATACCCAACATTTGCTAAATAAAATAAAATTGGAGATTTAATTTTTCGAGCATTTGTAGAAGTGGTCCTTAATTCGTGTCGACTAGTTTATGTCAGACCTGCAAATTACGTGTTTTTCAACAATGAGTTCTCTAGATAAAGGGAGCGAAAGTCTCAAAGTTTAACAAATTAGTGTGGCTTGAAATTCGGAAAAAGCGAAAGGAGATGATGTACCTATGAAAATTGAGATAAAATATTTGACTGAAATTTGGAGTAAATCCCGCAAGTAAACTTTATCCAAACCGCCCTACGTTCGCAGGGCACTAGAAAGTAAACAAAAACTGTTTTTCAGCGATTAGTTCAGGCTGACCCTAAAATGTACAGAGTTGCCCAAAAGACTGTGCAGTTTTATTTCCACATTGACGTCGTAGGCAAATTCCAAATCTTTGCTATCTAATTTCCTTCCTCGTCATTGCCACGGAAGACAAAAACAATGCTCCATCAGAGACGCCACCATTAAAGAGAAATCCATTAGCATTTCAGCACAGAACTCCTATATGAGTTGTTGCGGAATTTGTGCTATTGTCCCCTCGGTTTTCCTTCCACCCCTCCAAGGCCACTCCCGCACGTGTAACCACTAATCCTTTTGTAATAATTAAGCTGAACTAACTCGAACTAATATATGGAAAACATTTTTGTTTCAGGTAGAATTCAATAGAAGCAAAAAACGGGGCCCTGAAGAGCAGGGGCTCAGGGGCACATGAGAGCGAGCCCCGGAGCAGTTCAGCCCGTCCTCTGCTGGGGAAATGCGTGAGCTAGACTGCCAGCTAAGGAACTTCTTTCAGAGAGACGGTGCCTACATTCATGTTCACTCTCTGTCTCACTTTGACGGTAAGGGAATTAACTATGAACTCAAATAACTTCACGACCGCAAATGCATGAATATTCCATTCGGAGCACTGTCGATGGCCGCATTCTCCACCTCTTTACGACAATAAAATAAATTTATTCCATGTGTGCCCCTCGCTCTTAATATTTATGATATTTCCAACCATCTTTCGCCTCCTGACAGAATTTCAGATAATACCCTGTTGGAGCAGTTGCATATCCCTCAAGAGATTATCTTGACGAGGGAGCTTTATAAAAGCTGAAGGTTTGCGGGGTTTAAACGTTAGAGATAAAGCATTTTTACCGTGGCTCTAGCTCTCGGTATAAGCTCTTTGTTTTATAAGGTTAAGGCTGCGCCGACCAGAATTTCATTCAAGACCGGAACGAGCTGCTAGTTTAACATAATATTTCATGCCATAGAGCTGTAATAAAACTTAAGGCAATTTGCATTTATTCCAAATAAAGTCACGTCTAAATATTTTTATTGCACTGATAGCAAATACCAAGAGATATTTTATGATCAAAAAAGTAAATAATTAATCATTGTGAAACGCATCATTTTTAATACGTGAATAAAGGATGTTTGTTTCTGCATTAGTTTAAAAAAAACTTAGGTTCATGGGAGCCCTAAATACAGGGCGAAGCAAAAGATAAGTCTCCTTCATATAAAAATAATTCAAGTAGTATTCTTTTGAAGCATTGTAGAAAAACTTAATAAACTTAAATTAATATATCGTGTGTGCCCTTTGGGTCTTCACTAGCGCCCGACATCTGCTGGGTATTCTTAAAGTTATATTATACAACAAATCCTGCATTGTTGCCTATTGCGAATTCACCAGTATACATATCAACATAAAAAATCTAACTCCTTAAATAATCTAAAACCCTGTAAAAATTTTTAAATAAAACATTGTTTGGGCTTGTATCTGTTTTATTTAATATTTAAAGCCACAATTCACTATTTTTAACTTTAAGAAACTACGCAATATTTCTAGGCATTTGCGCTGTGTGTATTTTCCCAAACGCAATTCCCCGCATACGTGTAATTTTTTTTAACAAGGGGAAAGTTTGAAGTGGAATAATCCGGACAGTCTCCCCCATCCCCCTCATCCAAAACCCTATATGTGCAGCCAAAAAATTCCCGGGTTTTTCATGTAGGCTCTAATGACTTGGATGTTGGTCTAACTTAGACTTAATATCTTAAACGCCCGAACTTTTCATTTCGTTTTTGCTCAGCTGAAATAACATAAATGGCCGAGTGAAGTGCGAAATGAAACCTTTTCTCGTTAGTACTCAGTAGCTATCAGAAATAAATTTCGTGAGGCATTTGAAGAAAAGGGAAAATAATTATGTACGAAACATCAGAGTGGAAATCGCCAATAGGACAGAATATTTTGAAATATTAATAAAAAAGGACAAATAGGTCAGCAATAAAACTGCAGCAAAAATATATAAACTCATTTGCTGATCAGTGTTAGACTATGGACACATATTAAGGGCGGATGCAACAGGAAAGATTAAACAATATATCCATAGACCAGAATAGCTTGAACTAAGATTATAAAAATAAGAATTCCCCAAAAACCATTATATAACTCACTCAACTAATTACTATGAGAACGCATATATATAATAAAAATAACCGAAACACTACTACAACTGCAGAAGAAATGGAAGGACAACCTTCACAATTCGACTGTACTGAAATCAGCTTGCTTAACAATACAGACAAGATAAATCCGCTTCTTCTTCCCATCGACCACCCTGTTGGAACATTTCCAGATCTAGACCATAACTTTGGGTTGTAATAATTTTTAGTCTAAATTAGGAATATGTACCATCGGCAGAAAGACCAGTTTGGTTAATAGCCATTATCCGAGGAAATAAATATTGTTTATATATATACAAATGTATATATACGTATTTTAAAAGGTGTGTGAAGTAAACAAAATTGGAATTGAAATTTAACACCTTCTATGATATCTTGAAGCTTTGAGAAATAAGAATCCAATTTGCTATTCCTAGATAGCTTTATGCTCAAATAATATGCGGTTAGCAGATTGGTTTCTTTTTTCATTACACCCTGTACATTTGATATGCTTACCATTCAAATATCGGAAGGTTTCTGGTCAGCGCGACTGTTGATGTCTCTGTGATATTAGCGATCTTCGGGGGTGTTAAAAATTGGGGGAAACAATGATCCATGGAAAAATTGAAGTTTTATTGAAAGCAAGGTTCGCTCAATTTTTCCGATAGGGTTTCTATAAAGTATTCAATTCTGAAGCTTTTTTAAAAACGTTTTGTTTTCGAGCTTTTGAAAGCCTTTCCTAATGTTTTCGGACATATTACACTGGCGAGCAAAAAATAGGTCACTTAAAAAAAGAAAATTAATTTTAGGAATAAAATTAATGAGGGAATGATCGGACTAATAAGCAGGAATAATTTGTTTCCCGAGAAATGCAATCTGTCATATTTGTCGATTGCCACGTGTGATCACCGTAGTTGCTAATTTTATGAAACAACGTAAATTCAGTTTAATTAAAAAATCATATTTCATTGCGTGACTCACAGTTAAGTGCTGAATGTTTTTTTCTAAAACCTGTCGGTTTTACGGTGTATTATTTTTAGTGATCACTTAGTAGATCATAACGCCTTTAGATCTTGTTTTAGCGAGAATTCTAACACTGATGCAAGATGGTTGAGGAAAACGTGAAACTGTACCAGTTGCAGAATTCGCTTCACAAGCACGCACAAACCTGATCTTCATACAGAATGGCGCGCTGACAGCTAACAGGCACATTACCGAAGATTTAGAAGATCACGTTATGGTTCTCATGATGATATTGGGCGGATGTGGAATTTTTATGTAACATAAAACTAGACCCTGCGCAGCCAGAATTACCGGCGAATATCTGGATGAGGCAGGCTTGATTTGCCAGTACATAATACAGTCACGAATCTCATTGAACGTTTCTGGGATAAGTAGAGACGACGTAGCCGAAGGCATTCACCGGTTTCAAGAACTGGAAGATAATTCATAATCAGCAAATATAAGTTTAGAACATAGAATTTAAAGAAGTTGCAGAATTTTTTAAGTGAGTTTTAATTGTAATTTTATTGCTCACCAATGTATATTGTACTTCCGATATTCTGGTATTGTATTTATCAAATCCATTTTGAAAGTAGGGATTACTCCTCGCTCTTCAAACAGGACTATTCAATATCTCCTGGCTGCATGTCGTTTTTAAATAAAATAGGCAAATTTGTCATGTATTATACAAGAAGTCATCGATGTCAACAGCAGCTTTGTCAAAGATAACTGAAAAGCGGAATATGCCCCATCATATTCTGGTGCATGCAGCAAATGTAAGTGGTTTTTCTATTTGGTAATGTACTTTTTATAATCCGTCTAGCAAACGTGCATCTGAAAACCGTTTTTAGATGACATTTATTACATTTTCTATTACATTCCATGCTATGCAAACATAATCAATCTCCTTGTCGTCATTGCTAGATTTAAAATTCATCTCTTCATATTTTTCCGTGGTTCAGTTTCATGATGGGAAGGCTAGAGTGACACTAATTTAGATTTCCAATTAGATTCGGGATCGAGATGAATGCACTCAAATTAATTGAGAATTAATTAGAGGTAATAAAACCGTCTTTACTCACCGTTATAAATCGGAGAGCGTCTTTGATATGACAGGAAATGGAACTGCTTCGGGATTATCTCAATTAGCCATTAACTGCGCACCTCTTAAATCTCTCTCTGAAGTAATTTTATTTTGTAGATTGAGTTTTGTCATCATAGTTCATGTTACGTAATAATGGGCTTCTCAGCACCGTCCGTATTAAGTTTCGATCATACTTCCCGGTCTAAATACATAGGAAACGACAATTTCCTTTCCTCATAAACAAGGAATTTGTATTAAAATTAGGAGGCGCTTGTTGCCCTTAATTTGGACCGAATTGAACGAGAAATTACAAACCCTAGAGAATATTGTATCGCGGCAACAAGCTGTAGTTCGTATAATGATGCTGAATAATTCATAATGACGGCCTAATTTCAAAACACTCTGCAGGGCCTTGACTGTTGAAACGCACATTGTGGCCCCCAAACCAGGAAAACTGCGTTTTGATTACATATTAATGATTAATTTCTAGGTACTCTCGATCCAAAAATTAAATTTTTCTCTGTAAATTTGTACTGTTGCGTGACTTCCCATGAATAGGGTGCCCCAGCAGAAAACATAGACTAACGAGATTTATGTGCCGCTTCAACTGGACATATTTTTGAAAATAACAGTAAAAACGCGAGATTTGAATTGAGTGCCGTTTTAATGTGGTTCAAATCACGCAACTTTTTATTCACGTCACAAAACGCAACGAGAATCGCCTTACGTAAAACGAGAACGCACATAAATTTAATATGCCAAAAAAGGATAAAGACATATTCGAATGCCTAAACAAACCCTATTTTTCTTTGCATGGTTGCCACTTGAACTATTGACGTTTTGGTGTAATTAGGTTGTGATCTTTGTTCGTCAACTTTGGCAGGAAAAAATTCTTCTATTGAGAGCTAAAATTGCGCTCCTGGTTATTTATTATCCTTATTATTATTACTATTGTTGGTATAATGAGCAGGATCTTAAACAGTCGCTATAAGGCGCTTGTAGCGTCCCTGCTACATATTGATTTTGAAAAAATGTGGCGCCACTGCTGATACGAAACCTGTGACGTTGCATAAAAAGTTACGTCATTTGAATCATAAGGGAATTGGCGTGCCAGGTCAATAGAAGAGATGGATTAGCAAATATGGAGCGATATGCGGTGCAGCATTGTTAAATCTTACCATCAAAATGGTGAAAGTTTAGTTGCTGCAATTCTTAAAGAGCGTCTAATTTTCGGTAGGAACAGTCCTACTTTATCAACTATGAAAAGAATTATCGTTAAACTCGAACGTATTGATTTAGATTAGTTCAGGTTAGTTCCGGCTTAATGCGAGAGACGCAAAACGACTTCGGAGCAGTCGTCCAGAAGAAAATATCATAGCAGCCCGCCAGAGTGTGGACGAAACTCCAAGGACTTCGATTCATCAATCCGCACAGGAATTGAAAATTTCAATAGTCACTCTTGATCGTATTTGCACGAAAGGCTTATAGCTCTATTATGACAAAATCCAACTGACTCAACCACTTTTGTCTACAGACCATCCACCGCGAACAGATTTCACGTAATGGACCATTAAAGAGCAACAAATGAAGGCCGATCTCGTGAATAAAGCAATCGTTAGCGACGGGGCTCATTTTCACCTCGATAGCTTCGCAAATCAGCAAAATGATTCATGAGAAACGTATGCATCCCAGTTATGTTTGGTGTGTATTTTGGAGGAATCGTCGGACCATGATTCCTTGGAATCTAGTCAGGAAATACAGTAACGTTATCGTGACAAGATAACCCAGTGGTTTCTGCCTCGATTGTAAGATATGGCTTTTGGGAACATGTGGTTTCAGGAGGACGGTGCTACTTGTCATACCGCCCGTCAAACATCGAAAGTTTTCTTGGTCTGGTCATCTCTCGTCTTGGTGGGAAGAGTTGGCCTCCACCTCTTGACCTTTTTCTTTGGGGTTTTTTGGAACATCATGTTTGTGCCAACAGAACTAAGACCACCGAAGCGTCAAAGGCTAAAATTGAACGCTGCATCAAACAAATGTCGCCACATCTATACAAAATGAAATTTCCTCAAAAGAGTTCATTCGTGCCACCAAAGCCGTGGCGGCCATTTATCACATGTGTTATTTCATACTTATTCTCGAATGGTGTGTTCTAAATCAATAAAGATATTAGTATTTTGCTATAGAAAATCGTGTTTCATTTTAAACTTCAAATTCTACTGCAATATTCTTTATAATTTAATCACAAAGATTATCAGACAAAGAGACCCTGTGTTCGAGGGCGACTGGTGACTATTCAACCGAAAGTGTAGGCGGTATCAGGGTTAGTTTGAGAGTAATTAATTTGAATTTTTCGTTCAGATTGAGCTCTAGAGCTGAACCTTAAGTCATCTATGCAGCTCAGGTTGAGCACCCATGTATTTTCGCCAAGAAACCAAATTAAATTCTCTAATAAAAGAAAGGATTAAGAATTTGATTTCTTGCGATTCTTAAATTACATGATTACAACATGAAGGTTTGCTTAGTTCTGATTACTCTGTTTTTACTTCAGTTATTACTGTGCTGGTGATTTAGTAATCTGAACTGCAGAGATTACCTTTTCTTCTAGAGAAAATTAATTTAATTTAAAATTTTCAAAAACGACCTTATTTTGCATTATGATGTCTCGAAGCTCATATAGGGGAGTTCCTTTCTCTGGGTGGGTTAAAATGTTATAAAAAATATTTAAAAAGTGTGGGATATAAGTATAGACTTAATAAGTAAGTCGTCCCGATCGACGTGACATTTCCGTTAATTTGAAACATCCTGTATATCTTCGCATAACTTTGAAATACGCACAGTAGTTCTGCGGTACTCACATTAAACTTTTAGTCACTTTTTGCTGTAAGTTTAAATGATATACCGAGCGATTGACGCTGTTGGGACACCCTATACACCGGAAAAAGGTGCACCTTGCAGTCAATACCTGTTATTACCTATTTACTCTAAACTAAAAGTTGTCAGTATTTGTTGCTGGCAGCTTTTATGTAGCAATCCTTTAGTTCATTTCAAATATCCATCTAGTGCATTAAATTGGTACGTCCAGGACCGGGGCCCCATTCCGAATCTGTCAGTTAAAGAATACGTTTGATAATGAGCAGGATATCATTTGCTCTGGTCGGACACAATTTGAATTATAGAGTTGTTTTGTAACTAGGGCAGTTGTGTGCCAATAATAATAAGTATTGACGAGGATTGAAAAAGCTTTTAATCCTTGTCAATATTATTTTAAAGCGATATTTAAAATTCTGCCTAGTACCGTGGCCACCCATAAATTAATATTTTGGCTGTGTTGTTGAATGTAGTCAGTTGTGATTAAATCATATTTAATTTAAATCATTTAAGAAATATTTATTGCAAATGCAAAATTAATCTGAGACCAGTAACTGGCTCGAATTCGATGGCTAATTTCGGAACAGCACCGGTAGATAAATATAAAATATGATATTTTTGTTGATATGATACTATTATTTTTTAATTCCGAGTGGTGGCTTTTCTGTCTAGCCGGATTTGAGCTATAATATTTCAGTAATTGTGAAAAATTTTTAACTAAAAGTTTCCGTGTTCTATAGATAAATGCGTTTTGCCAGTGGCGTAGGTACTACGGGCGCTGGAAATTTTTGAAGAAAAATTTGCCACGCCACTTTTTCATGAAATGAAAATCAGATTAGCATTCTTCACTCACTTCGGGAGAAAATAAGTTTTCGTTCGATTTTTTTTTACGACGCATCATTTTCGAGTAAAAAAAATCCTTTTAACAAATTTTAAAAACTTTTTGCTAAACTTAATGTGCCATGATTCTTTCCTAAAGAAACATTTTTCGAAGAGAGTTCATACAGCAAATCAGTATTATTTTTTTCATGTAGACTACGCCGTTGAACTTTCGCAATTGGCATTCAGAACACCTTGTAGAGTCGAGCGATTTTTGCCAGAAGTCAAATCGGTACTCGGTATGTAACTCTTACCTTCATTTGGATCAAAAGCTTTTGTTCAGCATTTTTGTATATTACTTTTTGCTCATGTACCATATGCATTTTAATGAGTGGGTCGTTCATGGTGTTGCCCAAGTTGTTATTTTAGTGTTCGGGGATAAAGGCAAGGACAAAAACATATTTTTCATACAAATAGCTAGTATAATCTACGTCTCTAATACTCGTAGCACTTGAGTCCAAAGTGGTCAGATTCGTCACTTTTTTTACAAGTCTGTTTCTTTTAGAGGATCTTTAAATCTTTCTGTTTGTTTCGTCGTATTAAGTTTAAAAAATGTTGAATAATAAATTTTAGAAAAATTTAAATTAGGGGGATGAAAGCGATAAAAATTTCTAAACTGATTAAGGGGATAAATCGTATTAGAAATGGACCGTGGCGAGTTGCAAACACATTTGGGTGTAGGGAAAGATAAAGGGGGATCTTACTTTTGGAAGAATATAGCTCGCAAAAATATTGTATGCACTTGGCATGGCTCAAGAAGCGGAGTACAATAAGCGGCCCATTCTCTAAATCTAAAAAATGTACTTACTATTATGAAAAAATATTATGCATTATAAGACAGTACGTTAATATTAGCCCCCCTGTGAGTTTTAAAGAAGTAGAGACCTCATAAAACTTTTTGTACAAAACTTGTTCAGAATTTATCGAATTTCGGAGTTCTGAAGAGAAAAAGGCATGTTTCTGGAAAAAAGTATTCCCTCGACGTGGCGACGCCGGGCGTCGCTTCCTAAATTTAAATTTATAGAGCATATGTTTTACCTCTTACGCTTCTATTCAATATTGTAAAAAATAACCAACCAGTTTCACATCGCCTAATTAAGTGCTGCAAAACTAACTTTACCGCTCACAATAACATGTTAACCTAAATGAATACGTTGTGAAGTGCAGGTTTCCGCACTCGACTAGGAAAAAAATCATAGTCCAAAAATACCAACTCTCCGTTAAAAATAGATTAAATTCCCTCAAACGTCTGCCATTATAGCAACAACGGTGCTACCAAAATCCTGTCATTGAAAATTAAACTTCGCTGAAGTAGTCAAGTTTAGGCTAGCTAAAGCCTTTGAATTCCTGCTTCAATCAAGTATTGCTCTCGAAACTCTATTACATGATAATGCCCTTTCGAGAATAAGGAGAGCGAAAAAGTTTCTATAGCAGCAATGAAAGTTGTATAAGTTGCCGATCGGGAGTCTTGCGTCGCATTTTGTCAGGTGCGGGGAATAACAGGAGGTAATTGGTTCCCCTCTTAAATGGTCCTTTTGCTTTAATTAAACGACAAAGATGACTACGTAAAACTGAGCCCAAAAGCGTTTGATAATTGTACATGAGCGTTTTCATGTAAAGTGCCTAAATGCGATTCTAAAAAGGCTGCAGCATATTTGGTGCCGACTTTAAACTCTGGTATTTTCAAGGGGAAATGTTTTTATTGATCTAAACAACTTGAATATAACTATAATTTCCATATTCACACCTGAAATGTAACAGCTGGTAAAAATTGCCTCTTCGACGCACTCTTTTGTTCCTTTTTGTCCTGAACAAGGACATCTGCAAGGATTACCTCTCTTATAACAAACATGTCTTAACGTAACTACTATATTGCCCTTATTAGCATGACGAAACGACTGAGTAAGCAGTGGAGAGATTTCAAATGGTTTTATAAGTGACGATAAACACTAAAATCCAATTGCTCTTGAATCGCCGAATTAAAGCATAATCTCTATAATTAACCGTCAAATAGCTGTATGAAAAAATGATATAAACGTACATGAAGAAAAACGAAGAAAAAGACACAAATTCAGACAAGATGAAACGACAATCCTCAGGTCTGGACCGTTCTGAACCTTTTTTGCCTGCTTTACAAGATGATCCCGCTCGTTTTTCCTTTCATCCGCTCCATTGGAGCATTTCCATATTATTTTTTTTCTTTTTTTTTTCTTTTCTTTGCATTTTATGAATTATTATTTATGTACGCCGAAGTATATTTGCAAATCGTTTGGAAGATTAAGCGGTATTTTACAAAAATGCTAACGTAATTTGTTAGTACTGTTTAATGAAATAATTATGTAATAAATCCTGGAGGTTTTATAAAACGCCAACAACTTTTTGGGTCTTAAGCTCCTTTCAGAGCTTATTCCAATTCCGAACGCTCCGAATCTGAAATAGCAACTACCAGATTAAGATTCTCATGTTTATCCAGAATTAAAGAGTTAGTCTTATTTGAGATTTTTTCTAGGCTTGCTGCAGTGCAAATATCCTGACTATCCAGTCAAATTTAAAGAGAATTCTCCACGGAGCACCAACCGCAAAGAAAACATTTAACGTAACCTTAGAACAAACTATTCAAAGAATATGAGCCGTGCTTTAATGCTGCAATTTGCGGAATCTTCAGCCAGTTAACCTGGGGGAAATTGGTTTATCTTTTGCTTGCTGCTACAGCCCACAGTACAAGAATGTTGTTTTAATGCAACGCATTTCACTCTGAAAAGGGGGTACGTTGTTCTGCTGCTTGAAAGAGATAATATGTCGCTGCATAATTAGCATTAAATTATCAAATTTAATCCAAGGAAAGAGGAGAAAAAATTTAGTAGAAAATGAATAGGACCTTAACAGTATTCATTATTTTGAAGCTTACTCCTAAAGCAATTGGGTCAAAGAATTTCCTGTGAATAGCTCTTTCCTCCACGTGAACAGAACCGTTTTAGCACGATATCCGGAATTCCAATGATACCCCTTTGGAAGTTACACAACATATGGTAATTGTCAAGTCAAAACTTGTTCTATGTAGAAATCAGATTTTATTGTATTTTTTGCCGTTTTGGGTGAAAACTCCTCCAAACTTAAAAAATTTGAATGTCCCGCGTAACTTTTCCAGGTCACGATTGGCCAGAATCACCGTCAGGAATAAACCAACACAAAGTTGCCAACAAAGTAAGCGCAAAAACACCATGCCAAATAAATGTTGACTTTTTTTTAATTAACCTTTTATTTCATTACATCAAATGAAAAGTGAAAAAAAATTAATTAAACAACTACCCACATATTAAAGCTCAACCAAATAAATAAAAGAATAAAAATAAAAAACTTTAATTTTCTTTACAAAAACACTTTGCAGCAATTGCTCGAAGAGACCACCGATCAACCTGACCAATCGTGGCTTTGAACGGTTTTGCGGGACATTGAAATTTTTGAGATTTGGAGAGTTTCTAGTTAGAGCCATTTTGATTTGAAACGGTTTAAATTAGAAGATTGGAAAGATTGCGGAATGATGACCGGTCTTGTGTACTATAACCTCCAAGTAAAAGTTTTTCGATTGGATAATCCATGTAGGCTCAAAAAAATAAAAACACATTTCCCATATTAATCTTCTATGACTAGGATTCGTTTAGACACCCGCTATATATTTAAGACGTTTGTTGGGAAAAATGTTTAATTCAAAGAAAAACTGTATCTGCAATTCACGCATTCTCCGCTTCGCAGATGATATGTTATAGCAAAGTGTTAATTGCAACAATTGTTTTTAATAGTGACAAAGTGTTTATATCTCAGATTTTGACCTGATCACAACAATATTGAACTACGAGAAGCCTGTGCCGAATTTTCTAAGTTTAATGTTATTCGTATGAAGTATATTTCGGGAATATAATATTCCGAGGTCATCAAAACCATAGAATATTTGTTGCTGTTCCATTTGTCGAAATATTTCCATTTTCGTCTATCGGCTGATTTTCAACATAATGATTCGTCAAAAATCATCAATCAGCCCTATGTTATCGTTCCCATATGGGGTAGCTTTTATTGATTGTTAGTAAACTCCTAATCTTCATCACTCTGAAATACACCTCGCTCAGAGGCAATTCTTTGCAGGACACTTAAAAGAGTAGGTTTCTTCATGAAGAGTTCAAAGTTATGTTGTATGTAGTAGTGAATTACGCGGGCTGTGTTTATTCTAGTGTTTAGGTTCACAAGTCACGGCCTTGTGCTGATTTTGATATTCAACGAAAAATTCGTAATATTGGAAAAAGACGAAATTTTTATAGGCTATCATTATGAGCTTTCCCTGAAACTTTGAGAGCTAGGGAATGCGGCTCTTTTTTTTAATTCTATCTAATGTACTGTAAACTATTACCTTTCAGAGCTGGAGAAGAGGATTCCTCTCACAGCGCAGACGTCCTACTGCGCAGAACTGGAGGAGCTGCAGGAGTTGCTCCACTTCCCCGAAGAAGTTGCTTTACGATTGGCCGATACAGAGTATCAATTATTCTATCAGGTATAGCCTCTAAAATAAAAAAAATAATCGAGACTCTAGTAATAAGATAATTTTTTTGCGATAGTATACAGAACTCTAATGGCAGTAATGTAGTTCTCAAGGAATGGGAACGGTTCCCATAAAATTAAAATAAAAATAGTAGCAAATAATTTGCTTTGAATATGATCTGGGTCGCTAGGATTTAATGGGATTTAACAATAATTGGTTTTTTCCATTTTCAATTGCCGATTATGTAATTCTATAGAAATGGCTTGTTATCCATTTCGGCTCGCTCTGACGAGGTTCTTTATTATATTTTCGGATTGAGCGTCATTATTATTCCACCTTCGTACGAATATTCCCAGTTTTGTAATTTTAAATTTGTTATGGATCGAGCGATATAACAAGGGAACATTTTTATATTCTATTTTCTCCTTTATTGTTCAATATTTAATAACGTCGTTAGGAAGAAAAAAGGCCAAAGTTGTTTCCAGCCGTTGCAAAGTATGAAACAACTTTCGATCAAGGACACTTTTAACTTATGTGACCCTATAACTTTCGATAAGAACCGTAAAGTTCTATTTTTCGAGCACGTGTCACAGTGTAACATATTGCCCTAACTTTGGGTTGCGTTTTGCGACCAGATATCATAAAGGTATAAAGTTTTCCTAATTTAACTGCGTGAACGAAACAATGAACTGGCACAAAAGTTTTTAATTTCTGCTGCACGGACCCCACTGGTGTAGGTGGAAATATTCTACCTACTCCAGAACGTGCGCATTTATCCCGCTATAATGTTCCTAATTTCATGTCTTTATCTCAAAGCGTTTCTGAAATATGTATCAAAAATTGAACACAAATTATACACTCTGTATCTTGGAAACGAAACGATTTCGAATTAAATTTATTGAGATGTAAATATTTATTTTCATGGGCTCTACTTCCTCCGACAGTTTGTCGGTATTTTTATGAAACGCCCTGTATAAGCATTTTGCGTTTAATGGTACCTATCTATTCTTAATTTTATAGTACGCCTAGAGAAATACATCGCACCATCCAAGAAAATATCGTCCCAATAGTACATTCTGGAGATTAAAAATCAATCCATCTTCGAATTTTTTTATCTATTTCTGCATTGTGGAGACGATCATATAGTCATTTGATGAGATTATCGATGAAAACAGTATAATTAGAGCATCAGGATGTATTGAGGGTGTACTAAAACAACACGTAGTTTCGAAGTCCGACAGATTTTGACGAATTGCCGTGAAAAATTGCCCGAAATAAGCTACAGTATGTTGCTAAAAAAGAGGGAATACATTTTTCTTCATACCAATTCCCCTTTCCATAGACGAGGTACACATTGGTACTGAGATAAAATCGATGAAGCTTGATGAAATTCTACGAATTTGTAAGTGGAAGAATGTGCTGACAAGAAAATAGCACGGTTTTGTATACAGTATCTTATTCGCTTCTATGCGCATAGAGTTTAAGTGAGTGCAAGCAAGAAGCAATTAGGCGATTGATGGGTGTAAGGGAGACAGGCAGACGTTTCCCTTTCCATTGTCAACGATCGGCGAGCGTCATTGACCCGCAAACAGTACGCCTTAGTGCAAGCAAGGGTGTAGTTCTACGTCATTGTGGAAGACGCAAATGATGCAGATACATCAAAATTGAATGCGTTTTGCGAAAATAAATTCTATAATAAATCGAACAACAAACCCCTTTTGTGACATGATCTATCCTCGGATTAAGGCGTACTGCTTGCAAGTCAAGAAAGCTAGTTAATCATAGGACAATTAAAGGGAAAAAAGTAGCTTGTCTTTCTCGCACTTATCAATCGCCTAATTGCCTCTCGCTTGCACTCACTAAAACTAAGTGCATAGTAGCGAAAAAACTACTGTATAATTGGACATCAAATAATATGTTCCATACTGAATTTCATCAAAAACAAAAATTCACACATATTCAAAAATGAATTAATGATTCATGCAAAAAAAAATGAATCGATTCGTCCAACGGAGCACTGTCTATGTGCGTAGGTGATATATTAGAAAAGAGAGATTTATCCAATAATAGGGACTCGCTGAGTATGATATTTTCAAATCACAATAATATATTGAAACAGGACAAAAAGCTAGGCCGATTGATGTGGATAAAAGGATATTGGGAGCATAATAAGGGCCCAAAAATTCCATCTTCGGAATAAAAGTCGAAGACCACAATAAGGACAAAAAAATTGTTTCTAATGTTTCCTTTTAAATTTACAATTTTGCATATTCAACATTTATAACTTTTATAGATTTATCATTCATATAACTTTCGGGCAATATAACATATAACTTTGAGGCAAACTCGTTATTAAAAAGATACCATACGCAGAGTTGCAAATTTAATGGGAAAATTATCTTTATCTTTCTTTGTGCTCCAGCGATGAATTTTTACTCTCAAGATGTTCGCAGGCCAATGAGAACGCGAAACGGCAAAAATGTTTAAATTTCACATGTCAAAAACCATGAGCGTTGCGAGAGGGTTGGTAAATTGGCCCAAATTTCATTTAGACCGTGATTTAATTGTAGAAAAAATTTTCTCAAATTCGGAGACGCTACTGAGAATCCCAATTTTATAGAAAAATATTATATTAGGATATTAGGGATATTACGTATTAGGTACTGGTAGATTAAGTACCCAAAATAAAAAAATCTCGAAAATTTAATTCCGTTTAAATGTTAACGTCGATTAACGTTCCGGGAAGGGTTGAATGGGAGATTTATTTTCTGTGTGAAATAGTTTCAGTTTGGAATTTTTAGTAATTACACAGAAATACAACGAATATGAATAAAATTACAAAATGGAAATTTGGTAGCAAATTTGTTTGCGGCTATTTCATTGGTTGTAACTGATTATTACAGATAGATAGAGGATGAAATTGAGCACAAATAAAGCAGATAATTGAAAAAGTGATGCAAAAATTAGATTTGATTTTTAAATAAAAGAAATTAGTCAGTAAGAGATAAATGGAAAAAAATGTGGCCATTTTGGGACAAAGCGACGCTAAAATCACCGATTATGCAAATACGAAAGTATGTCTGCTTCTTAAGTGTCCTTTATCTGACTAAGTTTAAATCAAAACTTTAAATAATATTTGACTTTGATTTATCTTTCAAAAGGAAAATAGAGACAAGTCAAATTTCTAAATTTTTGTTCTATAAATAATTATTGGAAATTGTCCCTACGCGAAGTGTGGTACCCTATCCAGCGACTGCTCTCTTACGTACGTCTTACTTTACCAATGTTTTGTGTCTAACGGGCATATCTACGTAGATTTAAGGCCTCAAATTTTAATTGCGTCTCTAATACAGGAATAGAACCTTATAGGTACCATATAAAATCCCATATTGATCGTTAAAAATGTCACTGTAAATGCAGGTTCTGAAAAGTCTAAAGAGAACATTAACATATTGTCTTTAAATTTCAGGTCCCACCTATCGACTACCTTCGACAGGTGACAGCGGATTTAGGAGGTGCTACTGGCACATCTGAGGCCAGCTTGCCTGGGGGTACAGCCTCATCCTCCAAGTCTTCAGTTAGTACCTTGATCAACAGATTTAACGAGGTACGTTCGGTAGTTAAGATTTGAATAAATATAACAAAGAATAGCTAAAAATACTAAAGTGTTTTCGATTCCAAGACTTATTGTGTACGGTATACCTGGAATAAACCTGCGATAATAACCCGGCGGTAATAAAATGGTAGTTTTACGGTATAGCTCGTGCGTCTAATGCCGTGTGAATTATAGGATCATATTTTATATATATCACAGGCAGAGAGCTACGTCTGACCTGATATTGTGTACTGTTATGTATTATTATAACTTATTATTTACTAGTTAAGCTAGATTTGGTGAAATTATTTTATAAATCGTGATAGGTTAATAACGTAATTTTATTGCCGCAACATGAACGGTTCTTGAGAAATATGGCAGTTAAGCATTTCCACAAAACCATCACGTTTTTAATATAAATTCAAATGTGTGTGCTATTTGGAATTGGGCACCCCTTTCATATTCGCCATGACACATATTGATTTTAGTTTGTCCGCGATACAAATCTGTAGGGCCTAGAAACGGTGACCTTTCCTTTATTACAACAAATACCCTCTTCTCCTCCAAACCAAGATGTTGATATACGTATTTCTAATAATGATTCCCTCAGCTTAATTTAATATTTCGTTTTCAGCCTCTCCTCATATTTAGTTGGATCATGAGTTTATCATGAGATTAAACAATGTACAAAGCACACGCCTTTCATCTTGATATTATCTGACTGTATTTCTCCTGTAAATTGTAGAGAATATGGGCCCCTTTTAGATGTTAAGGGAATATGTGTGCGTGATTGTGACTGTTTAATTTTGTTAAATTGGGATTTGCTGTTTCATCTTCTAGTTCGTCGGAAAATCTTCAAGATTTTTTCATTTCATTTTATGTCACAATTTTTTTCTACAAAGTCGTTTGAAAACCTAAACCTGCTTTCCACACTAGTGCCAATATACTAATCAGCATAACGAGGCAAGTTCGGCGTGTTTGGGACTAAGTTCCCTACCCCCTTCCAATCCCCTTATTGGCGTATGCAATAGATTTTCTGAAATACGTTAATAGTAGCACATTTTAGTCAATTTTAATTTTATTGTGATATTACATATACAGAGCCTTCCATTGAACTAGGTCAATCTAACATTTATCATTTTTAAATGACACAGTCTATATTTTGTTTCCATTTTCGATTAGCCTAAAAATTCCATAGCGTGAATGTTGAACTTATGAGGTTGCCTCATAAATTTGCTCTTCTCACTAACATTTATTCACTGGATGAAATTGAAAAATAATGTTATTAGTCTGTGTTACGCAAAAATAGTCCCAGGAAAGACCTCTAAAACTCGCACCGTATGTTTAGGAAATACCCTGTATAATAATTTTTTTGCCAGTTAGAGTGACCTCTACGAAGTTATGTAGTTTTGAGTCCTTCATAGTTACAGGAAGAATGGAAAATATTTTCTAAAAACGAACATTTTGATGTAATACATTTTTCTGCCATGCTCAGTCTACAGGGTGTCCGGTTTTTTTGTAGCAGGATTTTTACCACGTATTCTAAATATCAAAAAAAAATTTGTTACATAAACTATATTCGAGAAATGCTTTGTTAACGAAGTACAAGATGTTAAAGTTTTATATATTTTCCAATTTATCTTTCATAGCTCACAAAGTTTTAAAGATATTTAGCTCAAATTTTGAATATAATTGGATTAGAAAATTAGAGGATGTGCTTCATATTATTCCATGATGGCGAGAAATGGGCTAAATGCGTATACAGAGATGGGTAGGTCGCGGAGAACCAATTGGTTGGCCTCCGCGATTGTCCGATTTAACACCTTAAAATTTTTATGTTTAGGGGTTTATGAAGAAAAATGTGTCCTCTATTCCTGCAATTTTCAAGAAAAACTTATAAATTAAGTTTCAACGGCCTGTATTTCCTCAACAGAGCATTTATTCTCTGGTTCCTGCTACAAAAAAGTGGACGCCTTGTGTACCCATTTCCATATTCATAAATTCAATCTAATAGGTATTTTGGAATTTTAATCTCTTCATGAAAACCACGAACTCAGCCAGACTCATACGCAGCACATAAAGGAAACTTTTTCACGAGCATCTCAGCTTATAAGCCAAAATCTTCGTATAAACGATTTCTAGGAATTTTATTGATAAATTTTCGTTTTCATAAAGACGAACTATCTGGTCTGGCCAAAGTTATATATTATATGTTCATGCCTTATAACGTCGAAAGCGCTATTAATCATCGAGCTGAAAAATCCCATTCTGCTCCACTTTTCTCCATTACGAACTGCCAACGGAGGAATCCCTCACAATTACAAGTAGTGACTACGCAGAAGGAAAGACTTTAAAACTAAATTCATTAATTATACTCTTTGATTTGTATCCTATATTTCCTTGAAAAACAATGAAACATTTTCAAGTGTAGGGGAATTAAATGGGAAGGTCAGCTGAATAGCTTATCCGTGCAATGAATGGAGCAGCCTTCGAAAAAATGGAATTTAAATTAATTGGCTACTGCCAAATTGAAGCCCTGATTTATTCTCCCCGATTTAACCACAAAGAGAAAGAGAAAGACAAAGAGAGAGAAAGAGAGAAAGAGAAGCTAAATAGAATTATTGGAGGGTACGAGCGCGGGGGAATCCCATTATGTAAGACTAGATGAGACGCAAAAAATGCTAATTGTGATATTTTTAAAATGGAAAATTCAGTAAAATCCATCCAGCATCACCAAAAGGAAGTAATGCTGAGTACTCTAAGAGGGGCACTATCTAGGAGTATTTCCCAGGGGTAATGCTCAAATGCAGAGAATCTAAATGAATTTATACAGGGTGTTGCAAAATGCTGCTCACAATATACATTTCCATCCCAAGAGCCTAATGAAATTTCTTATAAATGTGATCCGCAAATGTTTCGCTTTGAATGCTTCGGCACAGAGAATGTTAACTTAAAGTCCTCACAGAACCCTTAACGTACTGAGAATTTCCACAAGAGAGAAACTGTTTGGAACACATTAAGTTGAACACGAAATTCGAACCAAGGAGGTGCAACAGTATTAGGCTCCATTCAAAGTGGTCGTGCATATGCGAAACTTGACACAAGCTCTTATGGAAGTCGAGATTAATGTGGCTTACCTATAAATTAATGTTGCGAGGAAGGAATTTTCATATCATCTTATGGGGCAATATGGAGGGTGAAGGTATGAGACTCAAAGATATAAATTTCGGTTATCTTTTTCATGGAGATGTTCGATCTTTGGAGTATAATAATATTCTCTGAGCTTCTACTTACAATTACCAGGAAAATTTCGCAGGTAGAGGATTTTCAGGTCCCGACAATGCGGTCACATGTTTCCCAACCAAGTTTCCCTTGCAGCATAACGTTCAATTACGTGATCCACTTTATGGGCAACATAAAATAAATTACGAATCTACTTTCCTTATTTCAGGTCAGCGCTTGGGTAACTCAATTGATCATATCACAACCCACTCACGATGCCAGAAGGGCAGTGGTCTCCTGCGTCCTGCGAGTGGCACTCTCCTCTTGGAACATTGGCAACTTCAATGGAGCGATGGAGATCATTGCGGGCCTCAAGTAAGTTCAGTGCGTGGAAAAAATTGAGGGTCGTAATTCTTCATGTTATGAGCAATACTGTATTTTATTAAAGTGTTGTAAATTTAAAGGAAAGTGTGATAAAATGAAACTGCAGCAGCCATGATTTTAATCGCAAACAGGAAAAATACAAAGTTTGTACTCCACTATCAGAAAGGCTGTTTGCCGTAATAGCAGAGTTTTAATGGTTAAACTGCCATTTAGATCTTTTATGTTTCAACATTTTGTGCAAAAAGAGCGACGCCGATCTGTTATCTCTGAAAACCATTTTGAGCTGTTAGAAAATCAATTTTTCTTGTTCAATTATGATGTTTTTACTACGGGATGGCACATTCTAAAAAAAATAAATTCCACATAACGAGTTTCATCTCCCCCATGAACTGGGAATAAGTTTTCCCACAAATCAGCCGACGCGGTAACACGAACTTAAATCAGCGTTTTAATGGGGAAAACTCGCGTTTTAACTTTCCATAGGGTTAGCCATTTCCATTAGTTCTCTCACCCCGTAGCAGCTGATAAAAGCGAAACGGATTCGCATTTCCATCGATTTGCCATTACAAAGTGGATTTTTGGAGCGGTTTAGCGCGCCAAAGAAAAATCTAAAGTTGAATTTTACTTGTCAAGAAAATTGCTTTTTGAGCTAAGCTGATGTGTGTTGTGGTGGTGAAATGCATTCTCGAGATGGATTTTTTTACTCGAGCACAGCATATTTGGAGTGTATTTTCATGTAAGGAATAGTTACCTGTTTTATTTACCGACTTGCAAACTCTCCTTGAACAAAGAGATAAGGCGGGATGCTTCTTCGTGCAGAAAAGAAGTAAAACATTACGGCGATTTTCGGAATTATTACGGAATCACACCGAGGACTTCGGGCCAGATGCTCCAGACATAAAATCCTTAAACAAGCAGATTTTGAATCGAACCGCAGGACTAGTTACGAGCGAAAGCTCCAACAAAGGGCCATGAAAAACGTAAAAGTTTCCAGAAAGGGCCTTTATTCGCAATGTGGAATAATGTTTTACACATGTTTTAGTTTCAGTATTACCTTGTAAATAAGAAGAATATTGCGTAAGTTTATGGTAGTTTTCTGTCGGAAGGGCAGGGGTTTCTTTCGGCCTCCAGCAGATATGAGGTTGTAGGCCGGCGGAAACTACTTGCTCTTTAACAGAACTTCATCAATCACCCACCAACACAAGTTCAAAGTACATTGGTTAAGCAACCCATGTACGTTCGTTTTCATTCGGAACTTTTTAAGTGCGCGAATAAGGTTCGTTCGTAAGAATCTCTTCCGGAAAAATTAGCATGGCCATTGTAAGCTCACTCAGTAGATAACGTCGCTCAACAAATGTGAATTTAGGCCCCAGCGAACGACCACATTAGCATTTTCTATTCATTATAAATATTATATAACATTGCAGTATTCAATAATAAATGTTAAATGTTTAATCATAATAATAATTGTATATTTTTTACTGGGGACTCTTTAATTAGGGATATAGGACAAATGAAAATTTGGATTTCACATAATGCTCATTGGCCTGGAGTTAAATCTTTTTGCCAGGCTTTATTGGCTGTGGAGGATTGCACTGGATATTAATGCAAGCATTAGCTCTCCTTAATATGGATACCGCATCCGTTGGATTAATCCTTCTTTAGCGTTGATCGAAGTTATATAAACAAAAGACTGTATATGCCCCCAAAGAAAAAAGTCAAGCGGATTTAAATCCGGTCATCTGGGTGGCTATGTCTGTGCTTAATGCGAAAGAAACATAAAAGTTTTACATAAGTCAGTGGCGCGTGAAGACCCATAAATAACGCTGTCAAATTTCAACAAAGTCGGCTACAGGATTAATAAAATTTTTACGAAGGAGCGGTTTCTTAAAAAAGTTACACACACCCTGTATCTTGAAAAGGAAACGTTACCGGACCTATGCTTATCTAAATTTTTCGTCTTAGAATCAATCCTTGAAGTTTGGCCACATACTTATATAGCTACACATCTACATATATCACAAGGTATTAGAAGCCGTTTATTTTTGAACGAGTAACGAAAATAACATTTTCTATCACCGAGAGCCCAACGCAAATTACAGAAAATGAATTTTAAAGAGTAAAACACTGCAGTTTTTCTACAACCATGAATGAAATAAACGGTAATTAAATTATTGAATTATTTAATTATTTATATTATCGGCCAGCGATGTTAATAATAATTATGTTTTTACGTAATTATAATTAAACCGTATTCGCACGTGTTGTTCTTCAACAGTGCACAATTTTATTATGAGCAGCCAAGGATACACATAGACAGTGAAACGAGGTAATATTCCACTGAATAATTAACAACAATGCGGCATTGTAGTCCTACCAAATGCTTATTCAACAGACAGATATTTTGTTTGGTAATAACGCCTCACAAGCATCTACAGCAAATACATGTTATTACATGTCGTTATTCAATTTGAGGGTGCTTATGCGCAACGGCTTTTTTAATATACAGTGTGTTGCAAATTGACATTCAATTTGTTGATATCTTGGAAACTGCAGGAGTTCCGATGTGAGTTAAATAGGGAAAGTTCTAGACGATTTGTAATAGGATAACAGGAACCAATCGGCGCTTAGTGATGGGTCCAGGTAATCGAAACGTCGTGTTTTGGTGTTAATACCACGGGCGATACGTCATTTCGGTTTTTACAAAATTTCTCAAGAACCTACACAGCTAGCGCCATTCCGTTCTCGCAATTGCATTACTAAAAGAATTTTCTATAGCTTTTTCCTTTTAACTGACGTAGCAACTTTTATGGCTCTTAAGATCCCAATATATGGAAGACTAATTTGAGACGACGTGTATATGTATGATATGTAGGTTGTTTGCGTCGCAATTCATGAGAAAAGGGGGTGGTTTTGGCAGTTTTCCCGATCTTCTTGCGTCCTGGAAAACTAGAACTGGCTATTCCCTGGTGTCAGAAATGGGAGAAATATTGGTTCAGAATTGAAAGGCACAGTTTTTAATCCAAAAGTATTAGATAGGTTGGGCTAGGCCGGCGGAAGCTAATTGCTTGTCGTGTGATAGAACGTGATAAGGAGCCACCTTGTAGAACGTTTAAATAACTGAAATTTTGTTCAGTGTTAGTTAGTGTGAATATGCTTAATCTGAACCAATACTGCCTATTTATACTCACCCTCTGAAAGAGTCACGGTATGGTAGATTGTTGATGAGATCGTGAATGTAATTTTAACTTTTCAGTAGTTTCAATTTTCTCGCAGAGCTGCGGAAGATATTTGAGAATGAAAGCAAATAAAACTTCATCTTAATAGTCAGATACTTATATCGTTAAGTGCCCGAAAATTATCCCCCTTATCACTATTTACGAGAATATTCTTGGAAACTCTGCTCGTGGGCTCTGCGAATACGCTACTTTCCAGTTTTTTCATCGAACCAGATTATTTTCATATTACTTTCTCTATTCTAGATCAAACAAACTCAAACCATTCTGGCTGTCGATCACCGAGAAAGACACGTTGCCGATCCTTAATTTCCTGTCGGCAGCTTTGTTGTCCGCAGAATATGACCGAGCCCTTAGCCGAGCCCTTGCCATGGCTGAGTGCCCGGTGGTGCCGTTCTTCGGCGCCTTTCTCAGGGAACTCCGAGAGATTCTGGCGAGCAATTACCCGGAACCTGGTGTGCCGAACCCTTGTGGTAAACCCCCAAAAGGCAGCAGGGCGGAGCAGACGCAGCAGAGACAAGTGGTAGGTGAGAATATGGGTTACGACTCGGTGGTTTCGAAAAGTAGAAAATTTCTGAAAAATTTATTTTTTTTTTAAGTATAAATCAGTTAGAGATTTGTTGATGTACTAGAATGTCTATGAAATCGGAAACGTATCTCTTAATCTATGGATACTAATTATCAGACTCGTCCATGTTAGCAAATTTTAGAGTTTGAGTTGAACCTCTATAGATTAATCACTACGTTCCAGCCATAATTATCCGTGTTGGCAAACCTTTATGAATGGTCGTTATTCCTCAATCCAAGTTCTCCCGCAGGTAGTTACTTTTTTCTGCCCGTTAGCATATCGCACATGAGGGCAGGCTGGTAGTTAATTTCACAAAAAGATTTATCTAATTTTATCTCTTTTTATTTCCAACTTTTAAATATTAGGTACCGTTATTAGAATCTAACAGGAAAAATAAAATAAAGGAAACTGAATATCATGCTTATTCATGCCTGAAAAGTGTTATTGAATTAAACCCATTAAACAGGACAAAACAAGCGTTACATCGAATGGCGTTATGTTAAGGCTTCAGTTTTTTCTTTTATTTTATTTGGCAATAACCCTAACGGATAATGTCCAATTTCCTTGCTAAATAATGACCAGCACCAGGGTATTGTTCCACTCAACGCTTATCCCACAGATAAAGGTTTTGTTTTTGTTGGAGTGGTCGAATGACACACTATTCGCAGTTAAAACTAACTCTGAATAGCGTTTACCCACTCTCTGTTTTGACGAACAACATGCACACAACGTACCTAAACCGTAGAAGATCAGCAAGTATATTTATGGATATTCATAATGCATTCGACAGTGTCTGGCACAGTGGTACAAAGATGAAAGAAGCAGCGCAAAAATTGCAACAAAAACATAAAAATTCATCTGCAGACCATTGTTACCCTACGGACACAGATTGGGGGTAAATGCGATGAAAAAACGAGACAATAGATGCAAACAACAGAGCAGATTGCACTAAGACTGATTACAAAGATAAGGCACCCCGACAACTCGCTACACAATCCATTCTCTATCATTACTATAAGAATGGACACATATGGCTACAATAATTGAAAAACTAGCACAAATTTCGACAAAATGGAAAAACAGGCGTCACAACTGAATCATTCAGGACCCTTTTTGCCCTACAGGACAAATAAGACACTTCCTCTACCCTTCAATTACTCTATCTTTTCCCGAAGTATTTTTTCCTTCTTATACATTTTGTGAATGACTATTTATGTGCACAATATAATTCTTTAAGGTTTTTTTACAGGGTGCTCCGAAAATATATATCGAAAGTAGTGATGAAATTAGGTCAATACATTAAAATATGGTTCAAAAAGTATTTTAAAAAATGTTTCACTTCGACGCTATTGACGGCGAAATTTCTAGAAAAAAACGTGTTTTGTTGCAACATCTGGAGAATGCTTCTAATGAATTTCAATGAAATCCATTCATTTATACAGGGATATTATACAGGGATTATTTTCATGTAACATTCATGTGTGTCCGCAATGTGCAAGTAGTAAGTTGTTAGCTGTCTTTGTACAAAAATGTCCAGAACTTTTCACTGGTTAGTTGAATCGTATTGACTTTTTTCTCCTAATACATTCGGCCTTTCCCCAACGTTTTTATATCTTGTAAATTTGCTGGACGGTTAACATTTTACGCCGAAAAAAATATTTTTTGTTTTTTCATGCATAACACTAATTCGCCGTCATTTCGACAAGTATCGATAATTATTGAAGGAATGGCAAATTGGTGTTCTACGTGAGAAAAGAATTTTTTTTTCATCGTGAAATGTTAACCGTACAAGAAGTTTCCAAGAAATAGAAATGTTGGAGAAAGCGCTAATGTATTATCAGAAAAAAAACTCAGTAGAATGCAGCTACTCAGTGAAAAATTCTGGTAATTTTTATCCGAAGATAGGTTTCACTGAAATCCATTTAAAGCATAGGCTAGATATACACAGCAAAAAACACGTGTTTTTTCAAGAACTTTGAAATAATTTTTGAACCAAATCATAATGTATTTACCGAAATGCTCTCACGATGCCATATTTGACATGCATTTTCGGGTCGCCCTCTATAATAACATTCTTTTACTGGCATGTCTACTCCACCATCAATAATGAGCAAACGTTTGTGAACGGCGACCCTGCAAAGCCTATCGAAATCACCAAAATTTGTTCCATTTCCAAAAATTTTCTCAATTTTTTTCGTCCCCAATCACTATATTCACGTCATCTTTTATTCAAGGGAAAAGAGAGAAACAAATCTGGCCTATCCTTTAATTCGGAAAAAGCTGGCAGAGTGTGTCAAGTCCCCGATGATTGTCCCCTACTTTTCGGCTCTGTCCAGCTTTTTCCGGACATAATAGAAAACCGCATTGCAAAAAATTGAAATGCGCCCCTCGGTGTTTCCTCGGGGCATTTCAGAACTTTGACGAAGGGCTTCAGGAAAAGGAATGTAGCACTAACTTGCCACACTGCATTTATATAAAAACTGTTAACATTTATACTCTGTTGTGTTTATGTTGGACCGGTTGTGCACCTGTTAGCTGACACGGTTAGTGACCCACATATGATTTTATGTTTCCAGTTCATATCAGACTACAATGGTGAGGACCATCATTTTACAAAGATCGGACCCGGGGGACTAATCAACCTGGAGAAAATCTATCGAACTCAAGCCGTTATGGACCATATATCGTTATGCCATCAGCATTACCATACAAGAAATCGGCTGAGTCCCACCGTTACCCTCATCAATTATCTTAAGTAAGTCACGTTTAATTTCATTTTGGTGTTTAATCAAGAGCTTTTTTTTATTGTAGGTCATGTATCCCTAATGAATCGCGGGTTTTGTCAGCAGCCCGTTCCCAAGATTCAGAGATGGACAGCGAGTATGACGTAGACGTGGACGATTACCATCCAGTTCAGCCCCTAGTGCACGACCATGGAGTCAGTTTTGTATGTCTTTCATCGGCGCATACCAAAATTGACCAGCACGTAATACAGGTATTAGCAAACTCTCACATTTAGAAACTTCAGGCCTTAGAGCTCGCCTGGATAAAAATTGCATTGTCAATATCGGTTTCATCGGGGCGTAAACGCCCATTTTTCTGCATGGAAGCGCGTGACCTTGACCCACTTTCCTCTCCATTAGTGTTCTCCTCTATTCCATAACAAAGTATTACCTTTAAGGGTGCTTGCGGCTACAGCAGGCGTTTCTCGCCTAAAAATAATCTCATTAAACTTTAAATCCGAACATTTTCCTTGCCCCCCTCTGATTTATTATTGAATAATTTTAGATTAGATTCAGGGTGGCATACATTAAGTTCATGATAAAGTTCAGTTTATTCCCTTTATCTCTAAAAATTAAACTTACAAACTTCGTATCTAGATTCTACACCATGGGAGCACAGTGGTACTGTGGGAGGGGCAGGAAAACCAGACGCCTTCCACGGTGAAAGGGACGTTCCTTTATCTACGTTTGGATCGTTCATCCACGGTACTGACATGGGTACGACCTAGCTGGTCGGCGCTGAAAGCCGGGAATGTCAACGAGGGAGATCCGTTTTCGCAGGATTTCAATTTGAGCTTTAATCCTGAGGACACGTTGGCTCCGGGACTGTTGACCAAACTGGCTTTGCAGGGAGGGGGTGAACAAAATTCAATGACCACCCTAGACGATGGGTATGTTTGAATTTTTTCCTTTCGAGTAAATTAGGTGTAATGTATAAGCGTTCATGAATTCGAACGAAGTTGTTACAACATTTTTCCATAAAAAGACGAAATTATACCTAAATTTTCAAATTTTCCTTCCAGATTCTTAGACTTAATGTCAATAAAGGAGATACACCTAGGGGGCAGAGATTTAGATAAGGATAGTGAGTTGGCGGCGATAGCCCGTCGATATGGATTAAACCATGAACCAGGGAATGAATGCGCTTTCACAATTCTGCACGGGAACGGCCTTAGCGATAATAGATTGCTGTATGTGGTCTGTCCTCCTGCTGAATGCAGGTAACTAGACCTATATTTACTTTATGAGAAACCAATTCAAAGCAGGACGCTGTTGGTCTTCCAATTTTAAGTTGTGTCTTTTGAGACTGAAGTTATGCTGAAGTTAATAGCGGAGATTCCATAACTTTGAAATTTCTGGAGTTTAAAACAGCCCCGAAGTTCATGGAATGCCCGATAAAGTTTCATGTCTTTAATGATATCCTTGAAACAAATTTGTGGATCGTGCTCAAGAGAGTTATGCTTAATTTTAATTTTACAGGGTCTGGTATAACGGGCTGTACTGGCTAATTCGTGGCATATCTAGGCTTAATAACCTCTGTGATAAACGTTTGCTATGGTTAAGGGAACAATACTTGCAACTGTATCATGAAGATGGGTACTGTTGCGGCCCGTTGGCGGCGGATGCAATTCGGGTTAGTGTGACTCTTTATGCAAAATTAGAGAGGGAAAATCGTGAAACTCGAATTTCAGTCGTTTGGTGGAAGAGACTGGTCACTAGCCGGAACAAAGCCTGGTAATAACCAATCAGCCGAAACGTCGGGACTAAGGCGGGAAGTCTCCATGAAAATAAAGAAGAAACAAATTTTGAGTAATCAAACATTCAAGGTTAGCAAGGTATGGGTGGCCTTTCTGAGTTTCTGTGTTTCGAAATAGTCAGTTCCGTTTCGTAGGATAAAAGTTTGAAGTCGTCCTTCGTGGAACCGGCCACCATGTGCATGGAGAGCAGCTACTGGAGGAACCAAACGCACCATAGACAGTCCACTCCCACCACGTTTGGTGCCGATCACCAGCCGGATGTGGCGCGTCATCACAGTTTAGGCCAACTGGCCTATACTTCGGCCAGTCAACCAAAATTCGACAGGTAAATTACCAATATTCCTCCATTGTACAGGGGTCCATTTAATTGCCCCGCGGACTTCTATGAGCTTATTTGTGATATCTTAAAAAAACCATTAGGCCGATGTATGTGAAGGCTAAGGAAAGAAAATTTTAAAATTAGGGAAAACGCTACAAGGTGTCCCAAAAAACGAGATGTGATAAAGTGTCATTTTTTATGGAACCACCTAAACAAATAACATGGAAATCATGACAACGCATGCCAAACGCTCAGGCACTTAGCCATGAATGCAGGTTTCCCTGAAATAATTATCGATTTCGTTAACGTTTGAGATAAACATGACATTATTTTATATCAAATTTAAAAAAATTTAACTTTTTTCTTTCGTTCTAATTAATCAAAAATGCATCATCGTATCTGAAAAAATTAAGGGAATTAAAGTTATTATTGCGAACGCCCTGTATGTATTTTTGGCGAAGTGAGTGTTCGCGCCCCCTAAAAGGATTCTACATGAGAATCCATCCTAAAATTATCAAAATCTAACTCCAGCTGAAGGTTCTGCAAATGTTTAAAATTTCTTTTAAGACGTCATAGCTTCAAGTCACCTTACTATAGGGAAAAACAATCTTAGAATTAATATAGGATTAAAAGAAAATTCTAACACGTGAAAAACTGCAAATGGTACCATTAAAAAAATGACACTTTATGACGCCCTGCTTTTTTGGGGCACCCTGTTGTCACTAATTTTAAAATTTCATTTCATTAGGGTCAAATAGACTTTAACCGTTTTTTGTTTAACACCCTGTATCTCGCAAAAGCTTCATTCTAGGAGATGCGTTTATCTAAAGTCTTCGTCTTAGAAGAATCCACAGAATCGACTCCTTAAATATGCGATCACCTTTAGGTAGCTTGCACCTCTCCACAATTGACTTTTTTATATTATGAAATAACAAATAAACCCATATGAGTCCCATGGGCTGTTAAATGGACACCCTGTGTTCGCAATAACCGCAATAATTTTTCAGAGACCGACACGGCTCTACTGAGCACCTGTGGCATGGCAGACATCCTAGAGTTGGCTCAATTTTGTATGATACTCAGTTAGATTTCGTAGATTTTGTAACGTTATTTCGTTCATTTAGGTAAGTGAAGGACCTGTAAATTTAATTGATTTCAATATTTGTGTAGGCAAATCGGAATTCTCGGTCAGGACTTATTAATTATTTAATGTCGATAAACACCAAACCAATTTAAGGCCCTGGAAGCTTATCTATCCTTTGACCCGGGCAACCGCATATCCCGAAATAACCGGGTACACATTTATAACTCTTAAGTAGTTAATTATGGCCTGCCCCTTTGTTCTGATAGTGCAGTCAACCTTTGCGAATCCCTAGATGGGCGATGGGAAACTTCAGTTATATCTAATTCAATTTAATTTCGTATTTTATTGCAGTTTATTAATTCGAAAAGATCTCAGAGATTTATTCGAACAGTTAGCAATATCTTATAGAAGTATGGCTGTGAATACTACTAAGATAAACGGAGTAAAATCGAAATCCTCGGAGCAGCACACCCGAAAAGCTACAAAATTTGGTAAGATATTAATCTCATAATAACATCCGGAAACATCAAAAGTCCCTCTCCCTTTGCTGTTCTTATTTGAAATTTTAATCGGCTTAAGTTTATTATTCCAGTCCGAAGGTAGAGGCAACAAAGAATGTTCACGGGGCACGAAGTTTGTGTTTGGGACCAATTTACATAAATATTTCAATTTGCTTGTCTTTAGCTCGGATAAACTTCTGAGTACGTGCATTTTTAGGATTGTTGACGAGAAATAGCCGACAAGAACTGGAAGGTCAAGTGGTCAATACTCAGAAGAAGGTGTTTGACGCCATTGCTGCTGCTAGCATTTTTACCAACTGCGCCGGGATTGATACTAATAATTCTCAAGTGATAACTTTGTCGACTTTCACAAAATTCCTAGAAACTAGGCAGATGGAAACGAGAAGTGAAGACGAAGTGAAAGATTTAATAGATGTGAGTAGCTAGTTCTGGCAATTTTAATGGGATTTTCTCCACTAGTTTGAGAGTTAGAATTTTACAATTTATTTTCATCATGCTTTCATTCATGCGACAATTCTTCAATACTTTTTCGGCAGAATCCCATGTCGGCCATAAAATGACCAAAAAGACCAAACCAAACAGTTTGACAGAGACAAAGGCCATTTAAAATGTCGGTTTTTGAGCGAGTCAATCACAGCGGACTTTAAACGCATATCGCTGATTTAATGTTATTTTCCTCACTGAGGGCCATAAACACCGGGTGGTCCGTTTAACGCGACGAATCGGAATATATAAAAAATTGCGCATCGAATAAAAAAAGTTTCAAATGATTTTTTTTTTGTCCCGAATGTGTTTGATGACACCAAACGCGATTTCCCAACCCTACCACCCGGGGCTGGGACGGGGGCAATTTTGAAATCTTAAATAGCAATCCCCATTTTTTTATTGCAGGTTCGGATTCTAGGACGAAAGTTACGTGAAGTTTGTTTATCTGAAACTTTTTTTCGATTTGCTACAGAAAAGTATGTTTAATCCTGATTCGGGCAGAAAGTATCGTATCTTTGTTTTTTATTTTTCGCCACGAGTTCGTTATAATCGAATCGATATAATTTTTGGATACGGAGCGTCTTTTGATTGTCAGACTGCTGCCTAATGGAGAAACGCCATCCCCTTCCATATTTTGCCGCGTTGCAAAGGTTTTTAAAGAAACTGGTTGTGAAACCTCAATGCAGCGTTCAAAAACTACAACTCACGAAAACACAGGAATTGCTGTTCTAGCAGTTGTGAACGGAAATCTCCATGTCAGTATGAGAACATTATCCTTAGATTCAGGCATATCGCGAACAGTGTATTGAAAATTTTCCACAATTTTAAAGATCGTCCCCACCATCACATCATCAATTTTGTGAATGGACATCGCAAAAATTGAACAAACAAAATTTTTTTGTTGTTCCCATAACGGACGGAGCCAGCTTCATGAGTCATGGACAAGTAAATTTAAGAAATATGGACTACGGGTCTACGGAAAGTCCTCATCGGACACGACAAGTGGCTACTCAACGAGTATGGTCTGTAACCATTTGGTTGGTTTGGTACTCGACAACAAAATAATTGGGCCGTATTTCATTAATGGCTCATTAAATGGAATAAAGTATCAAAACTTCTTGAATGAAGTATTGCCCTTATTGTTGGAAGACATTAATTTGGAGACTCGTTGTTCGAGGCGCTTTCAGCGTGACGATTGGCCAGCTCATTGGGCCTTAACTACCCGAGAAATTTTAAATCGTGAATATCCCGATAGAGGGATTGGTGGTGGACGTGTTCAGTGACCTGTACGATCGCATGATCTGACCCTACTTGAGTTTTTTTGAGCGAGCATTATAGGGGCGTCCAAGAAAATGTATTGATGATCGGTGGTGGCCATTTTAAATGTTTCACCATTAATTTACTGTTTGATTTTTTTGCTTTATCGAAATAAAAATTTAATTCAAAAGTTTATCAATAAATTTAATAATAAGTGAAATTAAATTTATGTTCCACAGACGGTTTTCTTTGTTTAAGCTCTATCAAGTGCGCCAAAAAAAGAACGGGTTAGCGCACCCGGTATATCCGGACAGTTAAGTTAAGTAACATGTTTTCGAGCGATTTAATTTAATGGAATTCTAAAATATGCAGGTCAGTTTGCGACGTAAAGAAAGTCTGACGTCTGCTCGTGTTATATATCGCAAGAAGAAGGATATAAAATGCAACGATTTGGAAAACCAATCATTTGGAAATCGATCTTCGATTATTATTATCCGGTGGCATTAAAATAAAATTTGGGAAAATGTACTTCTTCCAGAAATAGTCTTGGCATAAACCCCTGGAGCTGCGAGATTTATCACGCAAAATTCACATGGGCACATCTTTAGCAAATTTTTGCTTTTTAGGTTTCCACTAAAACTGTTGGAAAAAATCCCTCGACCTATGACTAGGAATTTAATCGTCCAGTTATTTACTCTCAATCATTTTTGAAGCAAAACATCTTTCCGCAGTTAGGCACGTAAAGTACCAAATTAAGGTACCTTACAGTTCTAGTTACCGGCTAGTACTTTAGAGTACTAACCACAGAGAAAATATTTCAATTCTTTCACGTACCACCTTTTCACCCACCACCTTTCCAGAGGCACGAACCTGATCCAACACTCAGAGCCCAGCATTGTCTGTCCTTCGAAGGGTTTGCCAGATACCTTATGGATAAGGACAACTACGCGTTCATTCCAGAATGCGAAGTGCCAATGGACGAGGAAATGCGAAAGCCTTTGTCCACCTATTACGTTGCTTCATCCCACAACACGTATTTGACTGGTCACCAGCTGAAGGGAGAATCATCTATTGAACTATACAGTCAGGTGAAATACTTCGCAGGTAATCGTTTTCTGCGATATGAAGAATAGGGTTGATTTTAGGTATTGCTCTCTGGTTGCCGGTGCGTTGAATTGGATTGCTGGGACGGGGAGGATGGGTATCCGATGATTTATCATGGACACACGTTCACCACCAAGATCCCTTTCACTGCGGTCGTGGAAACCATCAGCAAAAACGCTTTTGTTACTTCGCCATACCCCGTGATTTTGTCCTTAGAAAATCATTGTTCGTTGCAGCAACAGTCGAGGATGGCGCATATTTTTCAGGTAGGAACCGTTATCAACATCCTGTATTAAAGTTTCAGTTCAGCGCGACATTTTCTTACTTTTTAATTGATTCCAGAGGGTCTTTGGCGATCGCTTGGTTACCAGCTTTCTCTTTGAAAGTGACTATAGCGATGAGCCTTTCCTTCCATCTCCGGAACAACTGAAAAATAGAATTCTGATCAAAAACAAGAAGTTAACCATGGAAATCCCTCCACCCTTCAGTGCCATGTCCACGCCCATCCGACCTGGAACTGGCATGAGGCACTCGGTGCCAGGCAGAACCAGCTCTATAATCAGCAACGCTAGTTCCAGCTCGTTCAATGACGACTTCAGTGACGATGATTACGATGATGAAGACGACGAGGATGCTATCGAAGGTCAGCTTATAAGGAATGTTGATTGAGCAGATTTGCAGTCTAGTTATATTGCAGAAAAAGCTATGATGCATTCCATATTAGCACCAAACGACTCTCCTCGTCCTTATGGACCTCATGGGAAAACTAGCTCGACCAAGAGATCATTGCCTACGGATGATAAGATGAGGAAGAAAGGAAGCCAAATTTCGAAGGAACTATCTGATCTGGTTGTATACGTGCAGGTCAATACTTTTTGTATTAAACCCGCAAAGAGTTAGACGAGGAAATGTTTTTAGGCCATCAAGTTTCGAGGTTTGAACACCATATCGCCCAGCAGCTCGGTCAAGCAAAGGCAGAAGACTTGTGTTTCCATATCTGGTAGTTCGATAGTGACAACAGGCAGCAGTTCTGCATCAAACATATCAACGTCAGGTATCGGAACAGAATCCGATAGTACTTTATACGAAAACGAGGTTTGTTTGAATGCTATCGGTGAGAGAAGGGGCTAAATCTGCTATTGCTATAGGAAAAGAAGACTCAAAGACCAAACATTAACTACCCCTGCTATCAGTGTTCGTCTATAAACGAAAACACAGCAAAGAAGTTATGCAGAAAGCAACCTCTGGCTTTGGTGGCCCACACTCAAACTCAGCTGATGAGGACGTATCCAGCACCAATGAGAATCGATTCTAGCAATTTCAATCCTGTGATATTTTGGTCGTTTGGTAATGTTAAATCGTGCTTCAATATCAAGTTCAAGTACTATTTCAAATTGATACAGGAATTCAAATGACGGCACTAAATTTTCAAACTGAAGATACTGCAATGCAGCTGCAAAATTCACTCTTCGAAACCAATGGGAAGTGCGGATATGTCACAAAGCCTAGAGTGATGTGGGATAAGAGTCACGTAATGTATCGAAGGTAAACTTTCCATGAGAGGTTTCCTTGAATTTCTCAAATGCTCTTATTGATAGATTCAATCCCTGGGATAAACAATTTGATGGGATTCACTCTTCCCAGTTCGTAATAAGTGTCCTTTCTGGGCAATATGTATGCCAGAACAGCGTTTCTCTAAGTGTGTATGTGGAAGTTGAAATTATTGGGATTCAAGTGGACTGTGCCAAGCAAAGGACTAAAGTTGTAAGTTTACTTTAAGGTTTTTGATAATGGTGTAGACTGTTGAGATTTAAGGTATCAAAAAACGCATTGAATCCCATCTGGAACGAAACGTTCCACTTTAGAGTAATGTTCCAAGATTTGGCCTTCCTGAGATTTACGGTAATGGATTCTACCAATAACCATTTGATGTCCCAAAGAATTATACCTCTTCGTTGTCTGAAGCCAGGTTACAGACATTTACGGTAAGTTCCCTTTTATTGGCATATGCAACAAAGTCCCCTCTACGAAGGATAGTTTCTAGCGTGAATCTTTGCGTGTGCATGGAATTAGATAGGACGTACGTGTCCAAGACAGCGGTTCTCAAACTGTGGAGCGCGGCCACAAGGGGGTCGCCTTTACATAATTAGGGGACGCTGTCGATTGAACAAAAATTATTGAAGTTTTATTTAACATAAAAAGAAACTAAAGTTTTAAAGACTAATGGGTAACATGCGCTTGTTTTAAGGCGTATAACTTAAATGAAGTTATATATTAGAGATGGTCAATCTGAGACCATTTTCTACTTGAAGTTTATTTTCGTATTTAGATTTCCAGGCGGTAAGAGCGGAAAATTCAGCTTCGCAAAGATAAGACGTTGGAAAAGACAACAGAATCCTAAGTACTTTAGGTTTTATAAAGGAGTACTCGCTCGGAAGTTCACTCTAGAAATTCGTTAAAGAATTTTTAACAAAATTTGATTTTTGTGAGTTGCTTGCTGAAACATCTATCAGTTCTTCTTCTTATAATGATAGTCCGAGAGGTGTCTGGTGTGTAAGTATCGTCTGAAATTCGCACTCAGGTTTCCCAAATGACCTCCCACAGCTTTCAGCATCACAGCTTTGTGATTCTTTTCAAATGGGAAATACTGCATAAATTCACACAATACGGGAAACATTTCAAAACAATTTTCTTTTAATTTGTTATTGTTTTAATCTGCTTTTTGTTACAAAAAGCCAAAATCAGTTTTTCTTAGATATCTATTAAATAAGAAAGTTTTAATAAAAATAATATGTCGTAGAATTCTGCTGAATGCTTTTAACCCTCCTCTCTTAAATATATCGCTATTTCCTTTCTTACTTCAAAGATACGCTTAACCATCCTACCATGTGACAATCATCGGGGGCGCGAAATTGCTGTAGTTAAAACAGAGGGGCACTAAGAAAAAAAATGTTTGAGAACCACTGATCTGGTATGGGTGGCAAATGTAACATTCAAATAACAATGAAAGAAATATAATATGCGGGTCTTCCACAGACTAAACTAACGAGTTAAAATTGATAACGGTAGCGGATATGAGATGAATAAAGATGGTGGTACAAACGTATGGCTTCGAGTTAGTTATTTATTACAATTTTAATATGATCAATGGTCTGTCAATATATGTTAATGATTTTCGAGCGCATATAACAATAAACAGTTTTTCTCATTTTTATTTTACTTTTTTGTTCACAAATTTATAGTTCTTTATCGCGTCATCCTTTACCTGCCCTTGTTAAGCCAGCTTTTTTTGTTTCAATTCAATAACGTAAAATTCTGGAACGTCACTGATCATATTTTATGTTGACCTTGAATTAATTTGATGCATACGATACGTATGTATGACGCTCATACAAAGATCCGAAGTACGAACTATATTACTGTAAGCCACTGTGTCGCGAGTCTCTCTATCTAAAGGGTGGAGAATATTGCTGCGACTTAAGTGAAGCGCCTCGTACACCAAAAGATTTTGTTTTTCTTTTGTAAAAACATATTAATGTTTGCTCTTTAGTTTGAAAAGCCCGCAAAGCAAATACCTCAACATGTCGACACTGTTCATATATTCGCGCACTGAGGAAGAAAGCTTGGAAAACACAGAAAATAGGGAAGATCCGCAGGTGGAGACCGATTCTAAGGAACCTGATAGTTTTGTCGGTAAGTGATTAACAACGACCGCCAAAGAGGGTTCCCATCAACACGTAGCCACCATCAAATTTCAGCAACATCTGGAACTCCAATATGCGTGAAACGCAAAATGTTTTTCCTCATGGTGTATGGGGTAATCCCGGAAGAACCGTCCACCATACTGAAGATCACCCAAGAGTCTACAACCCAAGACGTTCTTCTGCTTTGCTTGCAAAAGGCCAATATACCTCTAGAAAAGGTCAATGACTATATTTTAGTCGAAGAAGTGGCGAGAGGTTTGTATTCTGTGGGCAAACGCGGTGAAGACCTTCACGATGAATGTGGATTTAGGTTGGGAAAAGAAAGATCACAATTTGCCAGCCACTCAACGGATCTTGGATCTGCACGAGAGGCCGCTGCAAGCGCAAAGTCAATGGAGAGGAGAGGGCAAGTTTATCTTGAAAAGAATGGGCAATGACCCAAGTAGTAGGGCATGGCTCACATCGATCCGAAGTGTGGCCAATAGAGCTAGAGAGGCCAGGAAGTCTGATGGTGTTCTCAGCAACGCATGGGAGGAAAACGATACTTTTTTGGTGTGCATTTACAATGTTTCGCCTGAAATCCCATACGCAATTCTTAAGGTTAGCATCGCATAGTATTTGAATTTTGCCAGTTTAGTTGAATCTTTAATTCAGGTGCCTTTAAATGCGTGCGCCCAAGACGTCCTAGCTCAAGCCCTGCTGAAAGCACGCAGGCTCGAAGACCCCATGAACTTCGTATTGGTGGAAGAACTAGAATGGGGCGGGACCTCTCACAACATTCAGCAGCGCGCTTTGACGGACTACGAGAACGTCTATAGCGCTCAGTCTTCGTGGCAAACCATTGGCCGGTTCATTTTGCAGGAGAGGTCCAACGCCACGCCCACTTCTTTAAGGAAGAATAAAATCACATCTACCTTGAGATTGGCCACTTTGGACCGGATTAGCAGAGGGCTTAATGTCGCCAGAAACGTTGCTAGCAACAGCATTAAGGTGCCTGTACAGGTAGGAGTATTTATTCTTATTCAGGACGCCGTAGCTGTTAGCTGAATGTTAGTTTATTCTCAAAATTACTTTCTCTTTTCACGGACCTTCTTTAGGTGGCGCTAAGCGACCCAACGACATCCAAACATTCGGGGAAGGTCCTCCCCCCTCCGAGGGGAAAATTGCACTCGGACAAAGACTTAAGCTCAATGGCGATAAGTCCAAAAAAGTCACGCGAAGTGCATTCAGAAGGGGAGACTTTATCGGACGAAGAGCAAACCAAAGATGGAGAGTTGTTGTCTGCTGTTTCGAGGTTGAAGAAAGTGTCTATTAGGAAGCTGAAAGAGTGGAAGTCCTGACTAAGCGAGTAGTGCTGGATGTTACGATTGAAAGCGATATTTCAGAGAAACTAATGAATCCTAGTAGTTTTATTCATTTGCCTCAAAGAGGTGTTGTAGGGTGTACAAGAAACTACTATATTTTCTCAAAATTATTTTTGATTTTTTATTCTAAAATGGAGTGATGTCTGTTGTAAAAGATTCATATTTGATTGTGATCTGGTGTTTGTAACACATGAAAATTAGCTGAGATTTTAGAGATGTTCCTGAACTAGTATCTTGGGTAGTAAATATACAGGGGGATCTCCTTGTTGTTTTAAAAGAGGAATATTTAAAAAAACAGCGGACTCAAATTCCCCGAAGCACAGAAGACATGGGCCTTTGGGAGGAGCAGTTGATTTGAATACCACTAACCCCCTACGGAGAAATGAGCCCATTAAGCACTCCCCGAAACCCAGTTGATTTCCTGTGCTTCTGCCCTGGTACATATTTATTTTTTGGGTTTCGGAATAGCCTCGACTTCCCTCTTGATAGTGAGTACTGCCTGGTTCTAGATGTATTTTCAGGCGACATCTCCAAAGCTTTCTAAGTATGCAGTGTGTCACATATCAACTTAGAGATATTTCGGGGGGCAAGAGTATCCTATAAAATAATTTTGAAAATGCTAATAAACCCCTGGTTAAAAACGCACTATTTTTTATATGCGGGTGGTAAATTTTTCACATTTTTTTCACATATCTCTTCAGTTAAACTTTTAAAATTTTGCACACCTATTTGTTGTAAGACTCTCTACAACAAATTTTCAAAATCATCGGTAGGCACAAAAAAAGCTATCTTTTTGTGGATAATTTATACTTTTTGGAACACCCTGTATGAATTCTGACGCAAAATTTAAATTTTCTCTTAAATTCTTTAACTTTTTGGTTTCTTGCGATATTTTCGCATCTTTCGCCGTTTTCGTAGAATTTGCAAAAATGTCTTTCGATGCTAGTCGAGAATGTAAAGGAAGTAAGGAATAGCTAGTCATTCGGTTTAGTTATCAACTATCCGAAGAAATTTGTAAGAGTTAATCAAATTTCTCAAAGTATAAATAAATATAAAGAGAAGTAAAATTATAAAAACTGTTGATTATGGGTCTGTTAGAATTTTTTGATTACTTTGTAAGGGACTATCGCTCTCTGAAATATCTCCATGATGATATAAGTGTGTCCCAGAATGACGGAATAAACGCGCGTTCATTGGTTAAACATATATCGCCTCATGGTAATATATTTATATGCCAAATTGTCCCCTTTTAGAAATACAGCCTTTCAAAGCCTCACTTTGTTTTAAGTTTTGCAGATAGGTCAGAAATGGCTATATTGATTTCAGCAAAATTAAGTGTGTAATCTTTCTGCTTCTCGGTGCACATTAGACCAGAGTTATTGCTCTAAAACCATCTGGTCAATTGGTGGAAAATCAAAAATGTTAAATACACCAGAACTTTGTTATTCGCTCATAGAGAGGGTCGTTTTTTTTAAATGAAAATTTCGATTTATTTTGCAACTTTCTTATTTCTTATCGAATTTTGATTGGAAGTCTCAATTAGGCGATAAAATTTTCTTCTTTTCGTCTAATGGAGAATTGTGAGCGAACCATTTAGTAAGTATTCGACACGACCACCCCGTTCTTGAATACAGACATTCACGTCAAAAATTAAATCTAATTTTTACAATATCATTGGATCATTGCGCATTCCATCAGCGGCTTCCCAAATTCGATTTTCTTGGTGGTCTCTATTTTGAATACGAACAACATACCTACGTCATTTTAGCATAACATGAAAAAGTCGCAGGGAGCTAGATCTGGCGCTTTAGGTGGCCACGGAAGAGGGGCATCATTTCCTCTGCCTATCCGCCGTTCTGGGAATTGCTCGTGGACATAATGCCTCCGGTTTAAGAGTATGTAATACATATAATATAAAAATATATGAATATATCATATGTATTGTGTATTGCGGCCTGTGTTAAAAACTTTTACGGCGGGTTCATCACTACGAGAATCCAAATCATCTAACTATAGAACGTACCTCCGATTATTACCTAATTGTTTCGAATACAGGGTGTTACAGAGTTGGCTCTAATAAGTATAAAATTGCACCAAAAGGGGCCAAATTCGTCGAACACAATACTTTCATGTCATTCGTAACAAATTATTTCGTATTCATACCAAATGTTATGGAATATGGAAGGAGATGGAAATAGCACCCGTCTTAACAGCACAATTTAATATGAGATATTTGGCACGTCTACATATTAGTATATTTTCCTCTTTGTAACTCCCTGCGTGGAACTCTTTTGTTGGTAGTAAGGGATGTAAAAAATGAACAAAAATTATTGTTAGGAACCATAGAACATTAAAAAGTTGGTATCCACTCCAATTTAGAGCCAAATTTACCAGGTTTGATTTGTACCGTAACTAGAGTAGTCTAGCCTGCATAGCAAAGTTAAAATTATTATTATTGTATTTAATTCAGTGTTAGGTATTTGAGTAGCCTCTGTTGCTGAGTTGAAAAACGATTATCAAATATTTGTTTACGAAGTTATTTGCATGTTGTGAGAATAGTAAATTATTCTAGTCGTACAATTCATCTTCGATTGCCTAAAACATTATCGATAAAGGAAACATAACATTTTCTTATTTCTAAAAAAGACACCATACGCCAAAATCTCGTTTTTATAGCTTTAATAAATCTTAAACCCCAATAGTGCTACTTTTATTCTTCACCAAATAAAAATATTTATACCTTTGTTACCTATAAGATTGCGTATTAAATATATATAAATGTATAAAAATCGTTATGATAAATAATTATTAAACATTAATATATTTAAAAAACAAATAATGAAATTGTAGTGCATAAGGATTTATCAATTTTTCGCACCTGTACTTTAGTGAAACGTAAGATAAGGTTTAAGAGAGTGATCTAATATCATTAATCTGAGTGCAAATTCAGTTGTTATTAAACTTGTACCTTGAGTTGTGTTAATCTATTGAAAACTCGTCAATTTGAAAAATATATATTATGAATGAGTTTCGGTTAACTATAAAGGGTCCTTCATAAGGCATTATTATTGTTAAGACATTATATGGTGCTTTACCGGAAGTATACTAATATCGTCATATCTTAAAAATACTACTGTTAATTTCTAGGATTAAACAGGTTAATTCATGTTCCGCAGAATTGAAACTTTCTAAGTCAAAAGTGGCTAAATGAAAGTATTAAATACGTGCAAGAAAAATTCCAGTTTAGACCAGCTTTGATGGTCAAGCCTTTTCGGGAGATGCCCCTTCGCGTAGGATTAAGTCAAACCGTTATTGATTCTCAAGTTTATACCTTCGATGTGTTGTGGCTGAACTGTGTAAAGTTGACCACTAATACTAAATTTCCTCTGACTATTAATAATTATTTTCCTATCTCTCCATGTTGTCTTATTTTCTATTTTTCGCTTGTAACAATAATGGTGCTTTACCTTGATTTACTACAACGTTACATATATTTTGTAAGGGGTCATCATTAAAAAGACTTAACTAGGGGTTGAAATGTCAGAGACACGTCTTTGATAAATTCATCCGCTACATACTGCCAGTCAAATGTTTTGATGGTAAATGGCAAAAAGTTTAAGCTACGCATTACGTTTACGGCTCATGAGCCGATTACTAAGAGGTTTTTTAGTGATCACCCGTTATTTGTTGAACTTTCAGGTAGATTCGTTTCGTTCAGTCATAGTGTAAAATTCCATCAATAACTTCTTTTACTAAACATCTAAAAGCTGTTTGCGTGCCTGGATTAAAGCTATGCCTAGCTTTCAAGAAGCTAAATTTGAAGGTTTCTCAGTTACGTTAGATTGAATCTCATTAACATCATTAAAGACATGATGCAAAGTGTTTTACATTACACCACTATTTGTATACTTCAGTACAAAGTAATTTTCATTGTTTTTATGTGACTAAAACATTGTTAATATTTAACAATTTATAAATATAAAATGTTAAAAAAAAATTTCACATTTTTGTTTCCGCATTTGGCGCAATTGACAAACGTCCAGTTTAATTGCGATCGTCTGAAAATAGACTTAGTCTTCAAACTCTTCAAACTATTGCCGAGAAGTATAAAAGGTAAATTTTGTGCGTTCCTTTAAAACGTGGACTTTGTTTTGCTGTAAAGTCCAAATAGTAGAGAAAAAGGGTCAGCAAGTATTGTGGGAAAATACTTTAGGTTAGTTTGGTTCAGAGAACATAGATCTCGTCCGCCAATGATCCTCATCAATCGTCAGAAGATTTGAATTTTTGAAGACTCAATTAGAGTCAAAGAGAGTTATAGAGCAAATGAAAAATTGAAAGAATTAGAGATTAATGAAGATTAAAGAAAATATTTCATAAAATGAAAGATAAGCAGTGGCTTTGTATGATAGGCGATGATAATGTGACTTGTCCGCATTTCTTAGTCCATAGGCGGAGGACTATTTTTCGTTAAAATGAATTAAAAGTTCGTTTGTAAATATGTGACTGCGATATAAAAGATTTCTCCGAGTCCGTGGTGACCCACAAAGAACGAAACCGCGCTTAAAATTAGATTGTTTTTCACGTCGAAATTGTCAACATCGATTTACACCCCTTAGACGGGTACTCACGGATAACTATTTGATACAGTGAAAAAAGCTACCCTTTTCTATACCACCGGGCAGATTTTCCGTTCGCCCCCGCGCGAACCCCGCACTCGTACAAATCGAAACTTTGAGGTTTATTTTTCATTTATTTGTATTAAACCGCACACCACCTACATGCACCAGCAACCCCACTTCCCCAACGTCTGCCCCTGAGCGAAGCTTCTGTATGCTTAAGACGCCCTGGACATTTGACATTTGAGATCAAACTAGATTTTAAAAAAGAGACAAATTTCGACGCAGGCACGCCTCTGCTCGGCCACTCCTATGTCCGACCGACCTCAGAGAGAGCAAGTTTGAAAGTCCAAACATTCCTATTTAAACCCCTTTTAACGTCAATAAGTCCCAAATAGTTCACGAGCATCCTTCCAACCTCGCGCCTCTCAAATCAACCAAACGACACGAAATTTTGCATTCTATAACCACACAACACTCCTTGAAAAGAACGGAAGTATACAGAGTGGTTCATTAGTAATCTGAACGGTGAGAATATTGCGTGGCAAATAATCACCACTGGCGCAAATGTTCCTTATCCGAAATTTATATCAGGGGGCTATGCGTAAAGCCGTGTCTGTCAAGAGCTCCAGTTCCCTTGTGATCATCTTAAACGTCGCGCTATGATGAAGCCGTTCTGTTCGAAGATGGCACTCCTGCCAACGTACCAGTAAAAACATGGAGTGACTCTGCTGTGACTTAAGTTCACCCACCATTCCAATCTGGAGGATAGCGACCATGGCAGAAAGTATGCGCACGCGCCAATTTCCACTTTCACAGTTTCAACTGAACTAAAAGTCTTACTTATAACAACCATTCTGCGCAAAATCGACTTATTTACATCCCAAAAGGAAATGAGCATGAATAAACATACCTATCATCCTTTGTTTTTATTTCCGAATTATTTTTCTCTATTTAATAAGATAAATTCAAGGACATGTTAATTTGTTTACATGCTTTAATACTTTTTAGTTAAAGCGTATTATTTCTATTACGCATTATGTGGTGCCCTCCTTCGACATCCATGATCGCATTTCATAACACTGATTTCATAACACAACTTGGAAGGTTATTTTGCCCTTTGCTGTGGGCGAGACAAAACCCTGGAAGAACCGCTTAGGTGCTGATACATAAATTTATGAGCAGATATTGTAATGTTCATATTGGGCTACGGTGTAACAGCAAAATTAGTGATCCAATGAAAGTTTGAACCCGCTGATATGCGGGTTAAGCAGTTGAATGTTACCGGGACCGGGCGCGGGTATTTGAACTTTACACGAGTCAGTTTCTTTCACGCGTGATCTTCAAAAGTGAAAGATAATATGAACCACGTCACCGAAGAATTGTGAAAATAGTAAATAAGTGATGTCTTGGAAATTGTTAATGGGGAAATAATAGGGGTTGCCTGGTATCCTGAGGGTGGATGTGGTTTAAAGGGTGATCGGCGCGTCGCTGATTGACTCGCAATTGAAGTAGGTGGGTTGTAATTATATCATAAAGAAATTGCAGGTCAGTACCTGCCCATCTGTTAGAAATTACAAAAAATATAGTTCTCATAATAAAGTCGAATTTGTGCTTTGCAATGGCCAGAGGCGCTGGCTCATTCTAAAGTTGATAAGGGATATACAGTTGTGGAAAAAAGTATGGAACAATTTTAAGTAAAATGCATTTTTGTTGATCGTTTATGTTTTTTTTGTCCTGAAAGTTTATGAATGAGGTGAAGTAAACGTTGTTTTCAACAATTTTTTTTGCTTGACAAAAGTATGGAATACTACATAGTTTTGTTATCTATGGGAGCATTATCAGGTATTCGGATTAGTCGCTTGGCGAATTTTACACGTGCTATGCGAAAGAAAAAGAAATTTTTAAAGATTTCCGAAATGAAAGAGTTGAAACGTCAAGACGCAGTCGCAGCCAGCGAGACATTTCAAAAGATTCTGAAAATGAGTCAAGGAGCTGTTTCCCAAAATCCTCAAGAAATGTACAACTTTCGGAGATGTAAGTAATCGTTAAAAACCTGGACGTCCAAGAAAAGCAAAAGTTACTACCGATCGACGCATCAAACAAATATCAAATCGAGGTCCTCCAAAGTCCTCTAGAGTTGTTCAGGAGGAAATTTGTAACAATACAGAGATTGCTACAAGTGATAGAACTACAGGACTTCTGTTGTGTGAAACGGGCTTGGTAGGAAGGATTGCGGTGAAGAAGCCATTTATGTCTAACAAGAATGAGAAGGACAGAGTAAAATTTTCTCAGGATCATTTGTTTTGGTCTCCTTCAAAGTGGGGTACTGTTCTTATTTAGTGATGAAACTAAAATTAAACTTTTTTATTCGGATTCGGAAAATGTATATTCGGCGACCAGGACGACTTAGGTTTGATCCTAAGAATCAACAGTTAAACTTGGTTGGTATGCGTCGGTGTGTCAACTGACTGTTAGGGACAAGAGTACCAGTTTTTAAGGTTCCACCCTGAATCCGGAAGATCACAGACGTATTTCGCAAAGATTTAGATAAAGGTTTTGGTTCGGACTTACCCTCGTGAGGGTGAGTCGTAATACTAATAGATGGGATAGCTCGTTGTCTCTCTCGACAGTGACAATGATTGCGTATCCAAGAAGTGACGTAACACTATTAGCCGAGTTGTAGCGAATATGAGTAACACTGGTAATCGACCACTCGAGTTATGGTAGAGATGTCGAGAGTTCGAGATACAAAGTAGTAGAAGTCTTGAAAACCACGTTAAAAATCTAAAGGTAGAGGACAAATGTAAGAAACTCAGGAGCAAAAAAGGACAGTATTAAAGGGTTCAAAACAGAATATCAGCCCCCTCGGTCACACTATTAGCCACAAGGAGGCAACGCTCCGTGACACAACAATGGTGGTGGTGGTATAATGGTGTGGGGATGCTTTTCGCGATCCGGCGTTGGACGATTGGTCAAAATCGACGAGAAAATGCATCGTTTTCTATAACTCTATGTAAAGTCTATATAAAGACATTCTCAAGCAACATATTTTGTCATGTGCAAACGAGGAAGTGTGTTTAATATGGTGTTTTTAGGACGACGATGACCCAAAACATTCATCCCGTCTAGTTAAATATTGGATAACGCAACATCAAGTTACGCTCTTGGAGCGGCCGTCCCAATCACCGGATCCAAATACGATTGACCATCTCTGGAAACTCCTAAAACGAAAAATTAGATGCAAGAATGTGTCCAGTCGAGATGAATTGTGGAAAGTATTGTACGAAGAATGATTGGAAATTTTCATTCTTATCTGCAAAAAACTGGTTGACTTAATGCAACGTCGATGTCAGGTTGTTGTAAATTCACAAGAATGTGCTACTAAATGTTAATTCATTTGATGTTATTATGTGTTTTTAATAGAATCTGCAAAGTATTCCATTGTTTAGTCCAGATTGGTTCGTTATTTGTCCATTTTTTAGTATACCAAGAAACGAATTGAACTTTTTTTTTATCATAATATCATATTGGGGTTTTTTAGTTTTTTATCACGTGTTTATTTTTGGAAACTCAGTATTTTAACGTAAAATCGTGATACGTTCGGATTATTCCATACTTTTGGCCACTGCACCTACCTAATTATGTATCACTTACAAGGCGAAGCCTTTTTTCGGTGCACCGCGCGAGCTAAAGAATCAGCAAGCGGGATATGCTCAAACAGGAAACGAAGATAAACGATTTAAATCAACATTTATTTACACTGCTATTGTCTTAATAGCCATCGTTTTAAAAACGCCGTCTAACTCAATTAGAACCTAGGGATATCAGTTTATATTCAGCTAAGTGCTTAATAACATGTCCTAATAAGGACACAAACATGAATCCGCATTAAATTTGTTCAGACATAATTAGCGAAGGACCCAAGATGGGTAGTCATTTATTGGTATAAGTTTTTAGATCGTATTACCCGTACACATTCCATCTATTCTCTATTAGTTTACGATTAATTATGTGATGTACCATAAAGACATTATGGAATCGTCATGTTTCCTGTCCTTGATAGTTTTGTAACTCCCATTTTCACACCGAGAACATTCAGAAAGTCGACGAAAAGAGCCGCAAAGCAAACGGAGCGTTATTTCGAAATCATTAAGCTTATGATCCCTTTTCCTGAGATTCATGGAGCCATAGCAACTTTGACCTTGCCGGCCACTCTATGGTGCGGTATCTCTAATAATAAATCACAATTCTGTGTTTGTTTCTTATATGCGTCTGTATTTTGCCTGCAAACACTGACAAAGCTCGGCGATATCGAAATGAAAAACACCTTTAATGACGATAATACGCTCTAGGCCGAGGAGAAAGAGAAAACACTAAAGCCAACAGTTGTCTGGTTAGCAGTTTTGTGTTTTTTAATTTTCTTTTAGTTTTGTTAAAACTTACTGGTACACCGAGCAAGGGACAATAATAAACAGGATGGTCTGTAACCATAGACGTGCATAAGAGTTAGCATGTTAATTCTTATAGGGGAAGGGGGGTGCGCCATTGGTATTTTCCAAATTGGACACATTGTTTTTTAATAACCGATTCAAAAAACACCAAAAAATATCTTGCATATTTTCGATGTGATAACTGGTTTTCCATTAAAAAAAATGCAATAGAAAAGTTTTAAAAAGGTAAAGCTGGCCCCCTTGTCATTTTTACAATTTCGTGATGTTTTAAATCGTTTTTTAAGCGAATATCTTAATCAAATTGTGCTCATAAGAATTTTTCGAAAAGTCCACGTTTACGAATCAATAGAAATGCGTCGCCTTTATCAGAAAAAATGCCCTCAACAACGCACACCCTGCACAAAAATGTTTACTAGAGGAAGCCGTTCTTAGTAAAATAACTGCTCGTCCTGCCACAAGTGCTAGAAAAACTGGTGTTAGATTAAATATCAGGCTCCAGAGAGTCTTGAAAATTTTCAAAGATCAATCAATCAAATTTCAATTCAAAGTCACATCCGTACCACATACAGAGGGTGCAAATATTGCTTCCGGGTGAGTTTATTCAACGACAAAATTTTTTCCAGTCGCTATTTCAAAAAATAGAAGAAAATCTCAGATTTAACGGTTTGATGAGGCAAACTTTTTTCGAAATTTTATTAAGAATTTTCACAACCATGTGATGGGCTGAAAAAAACCCACATGCCATGGTAGAAATTCATCACCAGAATCAGTTTTCCGCAAATGGCATTATCGGAGATTTCCTTATAGGACCATTTTTTCTTCCACTACAGATTGACGGAAATACTTATCGTCATTTTATTGAATATGAACTACCAATCTTGCTCAGATATCTACCGATTTTAATCAGAACTCATCTATGGTTTATGCGTGATGGGGCTCTAGCCCATTTCAGCCTCACAATTAGGGAATATGTGGATCGTAAAAATGCAGGCTCCTGGTTAGGTCGAGGAAGAGTAGATCAAAATCATTAGCGGTCCCCCAGATGTCCGGATTTCAGTCTTTTAGATAATTTTCTATAGAAACATTTAAAAACATTAATATACTTTACACCAGTCAATACTGTGGATCATCTAACGCATCGTATAGTGGAGTCGTGTGAGGTAGTTCGCAATACCTCTGGTAGTTGTTAACGTAACCGAGAGTCCGTGAGAAAAAAGATAATGGTCATTTTTAAGTACTGCTATAATGTATTCAATTTGGAAAATACCAGTGGCGTACCCCCCATTCGCTTAAAAGAATTAACTTGGTAACCCCTATGCACGTCTGTTGTAACTGAATGTTTCTTTAAATAGAAGGGAAATGTACTGTTTGGACTGTTACTATACTGACCTTGTGTAGCTATCCCTAGTTTCAATAAAATATCTTGCACCATTTAAAAAATATAAAGAAAATTATTTTATTTTTTAGACACCCTGTACATCCAAAAACAACCCATTTTAGACATACGTTTATATAACATTTTCGCCTCAGAACAATCCAGAGAAGCAGCTCCTTAAATACCTTTAACACCCTTAGGCACCACCCTGTACAGACAAATGTTCAGTGCGTTTGTGCAGGGTATTGGGGAGAAAATTAAGTCTTCGCATTGCGGAGGTTTCAGGCAAGTCAGAGCTCAAGGTGAGATGGAAAATTTTAAAAATTGCCAGAACGTATATTTTTGAAATATGCTGCTACAAATAGGGGCATAAGCGTAAATGGAAACGTTCGGTGCACCCCCTTGTTCCAGGGATTGAGTTAAAAAAATTATAGGTCTGAGGGCTGGTGCAATATTGAGTTAAAACCTCCGCCAACTAATGGGGACGTCATAGAATTTTTTTTTAAATGAATTTAAAATTCAATTTTTTCCCGACTTCGTTCAAAGTTCTGTGCAAATCATTTCGCTAAAAATTCCCTTGACGAAACTCCTTTCACGAAAAATCTTTGACACCATTTTTCATAAAGTTTTTAAGCCGATTTTCCTTTATTTATCTTAAAATAAGACTTCACTTTTCGAATCGACTGTGGTTCCTGATTTCCTGCCTGAAAGGTGGATTTTCTTATCGTTTACTTTCAAAACGACGCTTTACTTCCTGCCAAGCTCAGTTGTTTTATTGAGTTGTTTGCTCATTCCAGGAGATTAGATACTGTAACATGCTCAAATGTTTTTGATGAAATTATAGGCCTTTTAATGCCCAAAGTTGTGGCTTCTAACATTAGAAACTTTATGGATTTTAAAACTTAAAGTTCGTTACGGCGTGGTATACTCTACACGGCCTAAAAGCGAAATAACTCCAAACAACTTCCAGTTCATTAGAGGAGGAACCCCATTAAATCTATTCAAAGTTTCCAACAGATATTATGGCTGATTAGAGATGAGTTTGAATAAATACTTCAAAGCTTTTCTTGGCTCAGTTTACCTTAAAATTAAAGACCCCGGGGGCTGTAATACTGGTTGTCCAATTTAATAAAAATGTAATTTTTAGTGTAACTTTGCCTTTAGATATCGCTTAATGACCAGATAAAGCAGAGAAATCTCTTTGACATATTGTGTAATTGAGGGAAGAAAAATATAAGATAATTTTAGAGCTTTGATGTGATATCTTTCCCATCCAATGAAGCTAAAATTATTTTGTTATTTTCCTTAATTTAAATCGTGCTGGATCTGATTCGAGTACTTCTGGAAGTTCTTTCGATTTTTTCCAAGTTTCAATTTGCTAAAAACAATGATTCCGTGGCACGTTACTGAATCTCACTGGTTCTATAATTGCTTTTAATTAATATAACATCGAATTGCCGGTTTCGCATTATTGTTGGCCCAAACCAATCATCAAATTACAGCTACAATTTTGCAAGCAAAATCATCGGATAATTAGTCTCTCTAGTATGTTGTAGCGGGCTGAAATATTTTAATCCTCCGGCTGCATTCACCAGAAATGTCCATAAATTCCTTCGCTGAGGCCAAAGATACAGGGCGTTCGGAAGTTAGCAGACCAAAAAGAGATGGTGGATTTTATGGTCGAAAATAAAAAAAGGCTTGTAAATATATGTCTAAAAATACCTTCCAAAGGAGCTGCAACTCTTTAAAGGGGGAGCTGAGGCAAAGTTGTTTCTGCAATAACGATGGCAGATAAACTCACGAAATTTGAAATATTGAGATAACGTCACTTTTTTTTAGTGAGATGGATTTATTAAACGATTATCTTCAGTGTTTTTTTTTTATATCAGAAATATTTCCTGTGTCGATATTTCGAACCATAACGATTAGGTATCAATTTAAACATGAAGTTTTCAGATCGCGTTAACTCGAAAAGGCTGCAACCTGGGGACGTCAATCAGGAGTACTTCTTTCGTGAAAAGTGGTTTGAAACTTTATGGTTTGCCTTTATGTCACTGAAAAGATAGTGTCCAAAAAAGTCACAGCAAAATCTTCCTCAGACCCTCCCAAAATGCACGTCTCTGGTTACCATTTTACCAAACGGGTTGTATTAACTTCTTCAAATTGTCAAGTTACCTTAATACTCAAAATTGTGTAATTTTACTTGTCCTCATTATTGAAAAAAAAACCCTTTTTATAGTTTCTCTTTTAAAGAGCTGTAACTCCTATAGAAGATATTTTTGATTATATGTGTATAAGCATTTTTCCCGTATTTTCGACCATATAATCCACCATTTCTTAGAAGTTCGCTAAGTTCCGTAGATTTTTTCCGCCTCTGTCCTGGTGAAGTGCGTTAATTTGTGATTTTTTCCACTTTTGCATTCATGTATGTTGAGCTGGAAAAGTCATTCGGGTACTGTCACTACATCTTCAGCTTAATTTGAGTTAGCAAAAACTTCCCAAAAATCTTCAATATTGGTCATTTCTCAGCTGCAACGATGAACGATTCGTTGAACTTCTTGAATGAACGGGATTTACATGACTTTGTATTGCAGCCTTAAAGGGCGTGTTAGGTCTATTGGAATGCTCCAGTGTTCTCTGATAGTGATGCAATAAAAAAAACCGTAATAACTATAACAGTAACTATTGAACAACCACTTTCTATGCTATTCGATTCTGCGTTAAGACACACGCGTGGGTCTTGCAAACGGCGGCGTCGGGACGTCCTCTCCGCAGTAACAACCACGTCGCGACGCTGTCCATTACGTCGACCTGTTCCTGTAGGGACTTCGCGCCACTTTTGAAAGTTTAATGAGTTTCGCGACTTACCCCTTTTTTGTAAGCGACAGCTGAAATTTTCAAGTAATGTCTACTCTCATTAAAACGGAATTTTAAAGCGAATTTGAGAAGGGTCGGCCTTAGGGTGCTTATTAATAATGGATGCATGGCCTTTGTAGCAACTGGTGTGTAAAGTCGCAAAAATCAATTTCGAAGGTAGGTGGAAAATATATTGCCTTAATTCGTTAAAGAAACTTCATTATCTAGAAATCAAGCTGAATTATTTATTAAGGTTCGTTTCAAAATGAACCGTCCCAACATTTAAATTATGAAAATATATTATACAAATTCTCTATTTTTAACGTGGCTTTGTTGTATTCGAACTCCCTTTGTTTAAGGGTTCGAAAGGTTCGGCCAATATAAAATTTCTCACATTCGTAAAGAATTTCATAATGACATTCTTTGCGTGTTTCCTTTCGCTTCGTCGTTGAACAGTCAAACTGAGGCAGCAAAAACAGTGAAAATCATGAAAATTTAAAGATTACCCATTCTTAAGCCACCCCTTCCTCAGCTGCCAGTCAGTTCAAGTTTCCACCAACTAAAGATGCCAATAATGCCAGTTGCAAAATTTGGTTGGCCTGTGTCAAGGCCCCCAAGTACAGGGGGATTTTTTCAGTTTTTTAAAACACGTTCGGAGGTCAATATCTCGGAAAATATACCAGAAATCTAAGCGCGAGAAAACATTACATGTGAAAAATCGAGTTGTTGTTGAATGCGTTACACGTATCTGTTCTGTCCCCTCACAATAACAATCTCACTGTTGAACAATTAATTTGTTTTCTACAGAAATTTATTTGTGATACAGGATACTAATTCATTCATGTCCAAGGGAATTATGAACTTTGCAAGGACGAATCAAAAACGCTCAAATCCGGTACCCTGTAATGAGTTAATTGAATTTTGGAAAAGGCCAACTCCTAATCACAGAAATTCAAATTTGAATACTCTTAAGTAATTTTTTTTTAATACATTGCTTCCTACAGCTCCTCTTATTCCAATTTAGAGTGCAATCTGATAATCCGCAAAATATATCGGTGAAATCGAATTTTTTTTAATAGTCGAGAGAGGTTAGAGATGGTACTTCAAAGCGAACGCTTGCTTTTTCTGTTTTTCTGATAGTGCGATTTGGCATTTTTACAAATAGCTCTTCAATTACCCTCAAATTGGTTTTCGCAATTTTATCCGTTTTCTTCGCTAAAATAGCTATTTGCCTACCAAGTGCGGTAATGACACTTTCGCACGTGTCAATTTTCTTCCGGCGATTACATATGAGCCGTGGTATTCTACAAGTTCAATTACATATGAATTGAATATTACCGACACTACATAGAATTCGAAATGCATACGCTGTAAAGAGCTCTTTTCCTAAAGGGCCTTGTGATAGCAGAGCGCCAACAGCGAATGCGCTCGATATAGTACCTGGGAATGCATGAGTCATTGCTACAAACGATTCATGCATTCTTCAGTAAAATTGAATAGGATGCTCTTTTGTAAGCCCTGTGATCAAAAGGGTCATCCATTACACGTTCTGAAATGCATTTCCCGTGATTGACTTGACTTCACCTGGTCAGCTTCGCCTTATGCAAGAATTTGTTCTTAAGACCTTTATTTTATTAGGTTCCAGTCCGCGTTACAACCGCATAAAACGATAATTTTATTATATTTTTTGTATGTGTATTTGTCGTTACACAAAAACACCCTTTTTTAGGGTCTTCACACCAATTGGGTCCTGCAGTGGCTCCCTACCGGCTTGGTCACATTTTTATCAATATTTAATATTGCTTAGCACTTACGTTTGTAGTTTAATCAATTAACTTCAAGTATAATGGGAAAGGTTGTTGGCTTTTTTATCACCAAAGAGTGCCTCTGAGACTGCGACCTCAGGGGGGGCCATAGCAGTCCATAACTGTTTTGGCGGCCACTTTGCGGAAGCACCTCGCTTTGGCCCTACGAGAAAGATCTTTCCCCGTGTTTACCCAAGCTTAGTACTAATCATCAGTACTCACAACTTGTACTTCTACTAGCCACAAACGCTTCTAAAAAAAAATCGTGTTGGGTGTTTACACGGTGTTGTAGGAGCGTTTACCCTAACTACGAGGGTACTCCTAGAAGTCCCCGACCTGACATGCAAATGGTGGTTTTTTGTCAATATTACAAATATCTAACCTTAAAAATTAATTTATGTTTCTTTTGAGGCCGTTTTTATTGAACGCTTTTACAAATTTTGTGAACACGGGAAGAATTGGTCAATGATACGTCATTCAATACTTTCATTTGAAAGGTTTTAGTCCATTCAACATCAAAGCGGACTTAGATTCTACCCTGGGGGAATCTAGTCCTTCGGTAACAATCGTGAAATGTTGGATGGCAGAGTTTAAACTTGGTCGTACCAGTTGCCCAGTACAACTTCGCAACGATCGACCCGATGACACTCCAAAATTGACCACTCCAGAAATTGGGCTGAAAAGGCGCAAAACTGTAGTAGAAGATAGGCATTTCAAAAAGTACTGGACATCGTATTTTGACCGAACAATTGGATATGAGATATCTCTGGTGAAGATGAACGAAAACAACGCCGTGAGAATGTTTCAAGGGAGTATTTGGCAAAGTTTCACAGCAATAAAGTCGAGTTTTTGCATCGAATTATAATCATGAATGAAACATGGATCCATCATTTTACCCCTGAGACCCACGAGCAGTCAAAAAATGAACTCAAAGAGGAGAATCGGCACCAAAAAACGCGAAAGCCGCTCCATTTGCGGGGAAGCTGACGGCGTCAATTTTTTCGGATCCTCGTGGGATCATTTTTATTAACTATCTTCCTAAAGGAGAAACCATAAATGGAAAATATTTTACAAATTTATTGCAGCGTTTGAACTGAGAAATGCGAAAAAAGACACCCTACTCGTCAGATTTAGACCCCTCAGATTATATTCTATTTTCAAGCTCGGAAAAACAATTCGGTGTCGGGCTCGACTTTGAGTGGGAGATTGATACCTATTTTGAAACATTCGAACTTCCTTACTATAAACAGGGTGTAGAACATCGCTGGGATAAGTATGTCAATCTTAAAGGAGACTTTCTTGAGAAATAATTTAATGTTTTTTAATTTTGTTTCTCTGAGTTAGGTATTGCTGGGACTTTCCCCGTGTAGCTCTGGGAACACGCAGTTCTAAAAATTTCAAGTACTTCAAAAGTTCGCAGAGAAAAAGTGTTTGGTATGCAGCTCGGAGGAATAAAAAAAAAATTAACATTTTTTCCTAAAGATCCCCATTTTTTAACCATTCAGAAAATAGTTCTCAATGTTTATACTATTTTGGCAAACTTGGATAGGCACCGTAATATTCAAGATTTCCACAATTTGTGCCTTTTTACTACCTAAAGTTGAGAAAAATTCGTAGGGGAATGCGTGTAGAATGTGCACGCAAAAAGTCCCGCCCCCCTCTAACTTTTTAATATATTGAAATATTTTTTTTTTAACAGAAAGGGCTTGAAAGTTTAGGTTAGTTCAGGTTTGTTTCATGTAGTTTTCCAAGGTTGTCAACAGCTTTATACAGGATGTTTAATAAACGTGTGCGAACTTAATATTGCATTTGTTGAACAATTCAACTCTTTTTACATATGTAAATTCTGTGCTTTCTTACGAATTCAACTACATATATAGGTCATACCCCAAATTTTATAATTATTATTCTTATAATTATAATCAAAAAATTAGTGTCAAATATAATACATCACATCAATCGAAGTGATGATGACAAAATGCGTGCAAAATTGAAAAAAAAATCGATTATGTGCTGGATATAGTGGAAAGAACATTGAACAATATCTCTAAAATAATAACAAAAACAAAAGAATAAGTTTATTCTGCCTTATTGTTATTGTATTCAGTTTAATTTAATTTTAATTTCAATGATTAATTTTAATTACACTTTTGTTGGGCTAAAAAGTAAATATTGAGTTTAGAAAATTGAAAAAAAACCTTTTAAAACATTTTTCTCATATTCTAAGCAAATTAACGAAATTTGGCATCATTCTTCTTCAATATATATATATATCATTCTTCAGAGATAATATTGATTATAAACGCAATAAACTACGAATTTTTTTTATTTTGATGTAATCCATAAAAATTAAAAAACAAATGATTACTACTGACCACATCAACCATATTATTTTCAAAGCTAAATAAAATATATTTGTAGAACATCGCCAACGAACTATGTTGCAGAGTAAATTTTTGAAAAAACATTTCAAAAATGATGAAATTTGTGGTACGACATATACATATATATATTTAAATATGTAAAAAAATAATGCTTAATTCTTCAAAAAATGCAACACGTGTAGGAAACATCCGCTATAAAACTGCTACCTATCTTGGAAAACTACATGAACTTTGAAAGATTTTTGTTAGAATTTTTTTTTCTATTTCAATATATTAAATGTATTAAATAGAGGGAGCGGGGACTTTTTGCGTGGACACACTGTACAAGCGACTAGTAAAGAGAAGAGGTTTCTCTTCACTCGCACTCCCAAATTTACCGTTGCTCAGCGCTAATTGGATGATTACATGTGTTAGTGCAAGTGCCAAGTACTTATGGTCGTGCCAAGCGCGTGTCCTCATACCTACTTCTAATCCCTTAGGCCGGATAAACCAAAAGCATCTGTCCCACGCGGACGGAAAAAGGCTATTTTCCTCATCAGGAAAAATGTCTTTACCTGGAGCCTCAGATCGTAAAACTGACGAAAAAAAAGAACAAAGTTAACTTACAAGATCCATCAGGCCTCAAGTCTCAGTATTTCCAATGATTAAAATCCACCCATTTTTACTTTCGGATCCATAAAATTCCAATTCCGCAAAGAAACTTTCGCTTCCCCTTAGGAGTTTGATCAATCGCGATGATTGATTTGTCACGATTAGGAGAATTAATGGAAATTTTCTTCTTATTTGCTCGGTGATGGCGTTTACGTCCCTAATCAGGGTGCATAGGAATCCATGTCAACACAAATGCCTGGCACGTGTATGTGAAGGTGAAGCGCGTAAACAAACCGAGATCACTCATCTACTTCACTTTAATAAGTAACTTTGTTTAATTACAGTTGAAATTTCTATTCATGTAATAAGCACCTTGGCACGTTCCTTCGTGTTTCGGTAAAAGCGATGTGCTGAGAGATGCTTTTACTTTCGATGTATACCCAAACAATATTACCTTGATGTAGAAACTAAAATAGCTGCCAGATCAATAAAACCGTCCACTTCTTGAGCTGCTGCTGAAATTTATGAAGGAATAACTCTGAAGTTTCCTTTTATATACACAGAACTTTAGAATTCCCCTTTTTCATAAAGCCCCTTCCAACTTAGAAATATTCTCATTCTCCTTGAAACATTCAGAACGGCCTTGTGCCATCAGATATCAAATATGCCCCGTTCTCATAGAGTATTCATTCTTAGAATAGAGTAATGAAAGTCTGAAGCTCTCTGGATCTAGTCGTTTGGCAAATTCGAAAAAATGCGCACTGATTTCATCGTATGTTCGCCTTTCGATCCATCTCTGTTTGACAGTGAAAGCTTTTAAGGATAAGGAAGTGAATAAATGATGCGACCACTTCCATTATTCTCATTTTTCTCGATTAATGTTGCACGGGATTTCAGTCTTTTCTTTTTATTGAGACTCGAAGTCTTAATCAAAGGTTTTCACGCTTTGTTTAGATTTAAATTACTGCGATTCGAGTTTTTTAACGCTTTTTCCTAAGGATGTGAAACTGATTGTTTGAAGATACGAGGATGATTCCAGAAGTACCCGGGCTGGCATTTATAGAAGAAAAAAATTTGGAAAGTGTTAGATTATTTCTCAACGTGGTCGCCTTGGCGATTGACAGACTTCTATACCCTGTTTACAGTGATAAGCCTCGATTGCTTCAAAATGGACATGAACCTCGGACTCCAGCTCTTCACTATTAGCGAATCTCTTTTCGAGTTTGGAATTAGAAAATAATCCGAAGGGGCTAAATCTTGCGAGTAGGGTGGCCGAAGAAAAAGTTCGAAACGAAGCTGATTGATGTTAACCCCCGCGATGGTGGAAGTGTAGACTATAGTGACGGAACAAAACTTTTTCCTTTAGAAAGATAAGCTAATAAAAATGATCTGACATAGATCCCAAAAAACTGATGCCATCAGTTTTCCTGCAGATGGAGCGGCTTTCGCCTTTTTAGGTGCCGATTCTCTTCTTTGAGTTCATTTTTAGATTGCTCGTTGGTCTCAGGTATGAAATGATGGATCTTTGTTTATGATTCGATGCAGAAACTCGGCTTCATTGCTGCGAAACTTTGCCAAACACTCCCTTGAAACATCCTCACGGCGTTGTTTTTGTTCATCTTCATCGGAGGTATCTCATATCCAATTGTTCAGTCAAAATGCGATGTCCAGTATTTTTTGAAATGCCCGTCTTCCAGTACAGTTTTCTGGATTTTTTCCATAATATCTGCAGTGGTCAAACCTGGAGTGCCATTGAGCCGACCAATGCGAAGTTGTTTCGGGCAGCTGAGACGTCCGCGTTTAAACTCTGCCACCCAATACTTTATAACTCTTCGGGTACTAAATTAGGGTTCTATCTACGGGGTTCAGTTCTGGGTCCGATTTAAGATCTGAAACGGGCTCTCGAATTCGAGTTTCAAATTTGGGGCCCAAGTTCGAAGTTAAAGTTCGGATATCGAATCCGTATTCAGATTCCGGTTTAGAATTCGCGTTCTCATTGGCGCTCCGGATCGGATATCGATTTTAGGGCCATTTTTGGACTTCGAGTTCGGGTTCACGGTTTGAGTTCAGGATTCGGGATTAGATTCGCTGTGTTTTGTCCGGGTTCGGCGTCCGCGTTGGAGGTTCAAGTTGGGAGTTCTGCTAAGGTGCTCAGTTGGGGTTCCGGTTCAAGTTATAAGTTCGGGGTTCGGTTCAGGTTCCTACTTCGGGGTCCTATTCGACGACGGAGTCCGGAGTGAAATCTGATCCCGTTTTGATGTTGGAATGAAAATCTCGAAGCACGTATCGATTATCAATTTTTTCCACGTTGGCTAAATCTCTAATATCGTATCTAAAAGACAAAAGTTTAAAGGTTAGGTCTTTGTAATATACGCAAATTTTTAACAAAAAATCGCCATCTATATATCAGATCGGGTACTTCAGGGACTATCCTCGTATTTGCCTGCTGTTCAAAACGTCGCTTTCAATACAGTGTAAATATAATTGTGTATCGTGCCAGAATAATTACTTTGAAGATGAAAATTGAATGAACTGGTACAGAATTAATCAATGTGAGCTTAAAAGGTTTTGGCCACGCGACACACCGTAAATTTTTAATGTTTCATTTCGATGTTATTCGCAAATTTACTACTTCCGATGCTGGTGGTGAATTCAATATACACTTGGGGATCGAAATGCCTCATTATCGTGGTATTACTGTTGTAATGCCTTTGTGAATTCTGTAAATGTTGAAAATGACTGTCGAATAAGACAAATATATGCACTACTATACAGGACCGAACTACGTTCGGAAGATCAAAGACTTGGACTAATTCCGGACATATTTACACAACTCGATATTTGTTCAAATCATGTTTTATTATTTTTCTAGCTTTATTGCAAGATATTTTCTAAAACAAATTTCACGTTTATCGTAAGCACTTTTTCTTCTCTTCTAGTTGATAGGGTCATCCAATTTTCCAATGCGAGGTTTCTGATTTTCGGAACAACCACGGAATTTAAAATTTTTTTGAATAAAATTAAAATTTTTTTTAACACGTTCCGAGAGCACGATCAAAGGCAAATCCTGCTATGAGTCCCCGATAAACATAAATAACTATATAATATTTATAATAAAGACAAAATCGACGCATTTTACTATCCCGGGTAGCGTTTGTTTCGATGAGATATTGGAATAAATCAGAAAAAATAATATAAGTTACATATATTTTTTTACAAAAATCCCAGCGTAAAGCGGAAAAATCCACCCGCTTGTATGTGATACCCTGCAACTACCCCTGGATCACCGCGAAAATCTTCAACTATTTCGTGTCTCCAGGGTATTAGAAAAATCAATTCGAATTCAATTTCCCATAATGCTTACAATTCTCTAAATGCTGTTGTTTCTCTTTAGTGTCTCGGTCCTTGGTCGCATGGGCTTTATCGCAAATTCTACCGGTAGTTTAAACCACCAAGAATCTTCTATTCGTCTCAAACCGGCGAAAAATGGTTCTCAACGTTAGTTCATTCCAAGAAAATTGTAAAACAACAGAAAATATCCCTTTTCTTAAATTTCTATTAGAATAGAATTCTCAGGCAAAACTCAAAAGAGATCGAATATTAAATCCGGATGCACGTACGGCGTCTTCACGTGAGAATGCACAACCCATTTGACTTTTTTAGTTGAAGACTTTTGTCACATACGAAATGTGTACTGATTTTCGCCTTTTAAACGTACGCGGCGCACTCATGCTCTTTTAAAGGGACATGCTGTATAATCATATAAAAAATCTTTAATGATATGTCTGTTAATTTTCTCAGGTCAGGTCGACAGCCAGGTGGCCTCATTTCAGGAATATCTGGTCAAACTAGGGCGGCAAAAAATAAAAACTGTTTAGGAAATTTGTAGTTTTTCCAGGACCACCAAGGAAAATTCAATTATCAAAAAGGCTTTTGATGACTGATCATTGCGCAAATTTTTCACAATTCAAGCGACTTTCCGACCCTTGCAGTTTTCGAGATATCGACGGCGAGTCTCGCATTTGAACCACATGCAAACGGAGATAATTCTCACAAGTGAAGTGAAATCAATATTGAGTTATCTTTCGCCTTTCCCGATCGCACCATTTGTTGACTATTATATTAATATTAATATAGTATTGATACAGGGAGCTTGGACAGCTGCTATTCGAGTAGATAGTGAGTATGCATGCCCAGAGTGTAAAGATGGCTCTAGATTTAATTGAAATTTGCTTCATTCACAGTGGATTAGGTTATATTTTGAACAGCTGTTCGGTTCGTTAGAGAGCTTATTGCTTAATGCATTTTCCATTAGGGCAATCGCTGTGGTTTATTATCGGTTATCTGAGCGTAGGTAGTTCTGCATGCAGGCAAACGGCAACAATTGTAAACACGTGTCATAGTAAATTGGCTTTAACATAGTAAGCAAAAGGCATCAAGGGGTAATCAATCGCATTACCGTTCGATTGCCGTTAGTCTTGGGCAGGGGTAGCACTCCTTCCTTGTATTTCTGGAGGAACAGTTTATGCGAGTACCGCGTCGTGTGGATCGAAATAGAGGAACTTCACGAATGGGTGAGTATGAAATCGATTTTTTTTCTATAGCGAACATATTTTTGTTTGTCAAAGTGCTCGCGATCACTCAGTAGGAACATGGATTCAGTGTGCTCACTGATTGACAGATACAACAGCGTGGCATGGAATAAAGTGGCGATGTTGAATGGCATTTCGCTTTCATTTGGAGAGAGCCTTCCATGGAAATAATTGTCTGCTAAATTCATTAGTAATCTACAACTTATCACGCGGTCTACGCACTGATTACACCAATTAATTTTATTTTGATCTTTTATGAATCTTTGCCCTATGAACCCGGTCTCCCAAGATAATAACACTAATTTGCTAGTAAATAGTTTTATTCGGTCTCTTTTATTTCATTTCGGTTGTGGTTTTTACGACCACATCTACGTTTACCCAATCTCAGCTTCAGCTTTATGCCCCACATTCCCAAACGTATTTTTGTTTTAATGATGCAGTTAAATCGACGGATCGTTTAAAGGCCACTTTTGATTGATTTATCGTTAGCTAATAAAACGATTATGTATCTTAGATGGAAACAATAATCCCCAATTGGAAACTTTCCCGACGCTCATCCAGGCAAAAATAATAAATTCCACTGGAAGGCCGTAAAACTATCTGATATCATTGCTCAATTTAGTACGTTTCCACTTATTTTTAATGGATACTTACATTATAAAAGACGCGCTTTAACGTGGCCAAATCCACGGTTTATTAGCATTTTATACCAGGGGAAAATTAAATTTAGCCGAGAAGAATTACACTTTAAATTGAATTCGTTAACGTTAGAAATTTATGCAGTTTCGCATAATTTGTCCGGAGCTTAGCGAAAAGTTCCCTTCCTAGAGAAAAAATATATGAGGGTTTATTACAGGTTATATCATGGGGGACCTCGACGGAAGATTTTATTACTCCCCCTCGCACTGACTTCCAAAAATATCATAAAGTCCCATTTCCGATCCTGTAATAAAACCATAAGGTGCCGTAAAAATGTAATGAAATCGAACGGTCTATTATCATAACATGAGAGGTGTGGGGTCATTATGCACTTTTCTAAATTTAATAGTCCGTGGTGAGTAGCAGTAAACTGTTCTACAGTGTGTCTCAGTGAAACCTCGCTTTGAACGATGAATAAAACAGATCTGGAAACTTTAAGTTGAAGTTCCTCTAAAAATTAGTCTTTATTTACTCTACGTTCAATAACGTTTCCTGTAGTTAAGCTAAAAATGTCTTTTTATCAAATTTTGTTTAAAAATGGTTATACTTAATCATTGCGCAGACATCTTACCACAACTAGGAAAGTGTAAGCAAAATTACCAGCGTTAGATATTTTATATCCAAACAGGTGGAGAGGAAAGGGAAGTTTAGCTCCCTGGCCACTACGTTCACCTGACATTACTTCCCTCGATTTTTTCATGGGGGTTTATTACAGAAACAATTTGTTCGAGGAAACCTACAACACAAGACGACATGAAACACAGAATCCGACGAGTTTGTGCTGCCGTTACCGCTCAAATGCTCGCAAATGTGCGATGCTCTTTTCATTATAGAATAAATAAATGTTTAGAAGTTAACGCAAATAATGTTGGAATATTCGTTTTTTAATTTATCTAATGATAATAGTTTATCATTTTAATCAGACATAAACTTGGTCGAGGACTTTCAAATTTGGTGTACAGGCTTAGATCCCTATTTTAAATATCTTTATTCTACAGGAAAATAGGTTTTTTGAAAATTTCCAAAGTGTACTTGTTTTTCTAAAAGTGAAATTATATTGGAAGTTAGCCTTTTACCAAGCAGGACTAGACCCCAAAAAATTAAAATTTAAATCGTAAATTTTTTTTACCTTTTACAAACATCGGTTCGTCCATCCGGGGACGCACGGTATGTGCATTAAACGTTTCTTGAATAATCGTTCATTGTTTAAAACGTCTTCGCTAACGTAACCATTTTGATAATGTGAATCGCACTTCGTTTAAATCAGTTTACATTATCAAACATCTGCTGTAACAATCTGATGGCATGATTCACGTCACAAAATTTACTCATGGTTGGACACAGGAGAGGAAAAATGATCTCTCGCTGATATTTCCTCACTTCGTGAATAATTAAGGAAAATAAATTGAACATTTCTCCTTTCACTTGCACAGTTTTTCCTTTGCAGATTTATGGTTCTTACGACTACCTAATTGAAAAATGGAACAAATGCATTTGATTTAAGATGAAATTGAAAAATGTATAACAACTCTATAATTATTGTACATTCAGTGTCATACCCGCAATGGTTCATTCAAAAATTGCTTTTAATTTTATAAATAAGAATGATTTACCTCTAAATGGAAATATTTGATAGATCGACATTCCTGAGGATTTCGCTTATGGACTCTAAAAATGGAAAAGTCTGAAATCCGTATAAATGTAGCATCGGGTGTTTTTAATGCTACTTAAGATATAGGATGTTGGTTATATCTTTGTAATAAAATCACAGGTCAGAGAGAAGGTATACAAGTTTACGTTTATTAACAAGGAATATACAGACTAATGAATGTAATGAGCGCGGACACGACGACTGCGTTACAATGACCGACCGTATCCCAAAAACAAGGGCAAGAAGAAGAGGGCCCTCCATGCCTTGTCCAATCTTAAGTACCAACGCCCATGGTGATAAACCATGGGCGTACCTTCGCTAGGGTGCCATCTGCACCATTTGCCGCATCAAACCGTGGCATCTTAGCCGGGAATTGGAACTGCAGCTGTGGGACCGACAAGGTCTATTGCGGGCAATCCCAGCACCGACAAAGTCCACTATATGCAGCTCCAATGCCGACCCGGTTTTATTGCGGGGATTTCCAACATCGACAAAGCATGGCATAGGAAATTCTCATGCTCTGGCCAATGCCTACCAGTGCCGTGTCTCAAAGGGTATTGCTATCTTAAAATTAATGAATATTTACAAAATAGGTACTAACTAGAACATAGGGTTAGTTGCGTAACCCTACATTCGGCCATCCTGCGGCGACAATTGTCCCCAATTGTCATCCTCGGATTCTCCATGAACAGCTTCCATTCTTTCTTCGAGGCCCATTCCCCATGGCTGGTTTGCGGTTCTTGTTGAATCTTCGGCGGCTTCTTCTTCCTGGGTCTTCTCTATCTGTCTCCTTGTCTCCTGCCGCAGCTCTTTGCGATCTTCCTCGAACCAAAATTGCCTTTTTACCAGCGCTTCGGTTTTGTTAATCCCGAAATGCCCTCGGTCGTGTGTCTGCCTAAACACTCGCGTTTCCATACTCCTGGGAACTACCACTAAACTTTTCCTATCCACATTTTCATACAATAAGTCATTGCTTAAATAGAAGCCGTCGGCCTCGTTGTGCGCTTTTGCCTGAATAATTTGCCCTAACTCTTCATCTTTGTTGTTCTCATATCTCAAGCGTGCAACCAAACCGCCGTCTTCTTCACTAATATACATAATTACAGGCAAAGAGTTCCTGCTTAGCGCATCTACAGGCGACATGTCTTTACCTAGCCTATGAACTACTTCATACTTAAAGTCATCTAGCAACAATACCCATCTTGCTATTCTTAAGCATAATTTCTCCTTTCTTATTGTCGCAGCGAATGCTTGACAATCAGTTACGATTTTAAATGGTATGTTTAGTGAATACGCTCTAAATTTCTCTAATGCCTTTATAATGGCCAGCACTTCTAATTCATAACTACAGTACCTGGATTCGGCGTCGGTCGTCTTACCATTAGCATAACGTATGGGGTGAACTTTGCCGTCGCTTTCATCTTTCTGCATTGAGATCATCCCGTAACCCAAACATGACGCGTCTGTATGTAGCTCTGTGTCTACCCCCACCCAATATATCTTCAGAACAGGTTCATTAATCAATGAAGCCCTCAATCTTTCGAATGCTTCTATCTCCTTTGCACCAAAATGAAACTTACAATCCTTTAACCTCCGATAGTCCACACATACCCGAATGGAGCCATCTTTTTTCCTGACCACGACAATTGGACTCGCATATTCAGAATTGGACGGCCGAATAACCCCTTCTGCCACCCATGCGTTCATAAGATCATTCATTTCCTTCCGTTCTGATGCAGCCAATCTACGCGGTCGCGAGGTTATGGGCTTGTCGGAATTCAAAATGATTTTAGCCCGTACGCCCACATCTCGCGTTGTTTCCGGTCTGTATTCCTTGATCATTTTTTCTATCCCCTCTTTATAGCGTTCTTCTTTACTGTGCTCTAAGTCAATCTCTTTTGCTTCATTAATAGCGTTGAATATATGGGGCTGCCTGATTTTATTAACATCGGTCTCATCATCGTCGTCCAACTTTAGAAAAGTGGTCTCCCCTCGTCGAATGCGAAGCTCGACGCGATCCAAAAAATCTGTCCCCAAAATAACCGGATGCTTAAGAATAGTGTCGGGTACGACATGAAACTCTACGGCAAAGTCATCACACCCTGCTGTCATGCTAGTGGTAAACGAACCCATTGTTTCGTTTACCTCAGACCCTACGCCCTCAAAACATAATTGCCTAGTTACTAACGGGGGTGATCCCAATCTCTGGTATTCCCCCTCACTCATTAGAGTTAGGTCACTACCCGTATCTACTAACGCTAAAGTCTTACCGTCCTTAATTGTCACCTCCTGTTGGCACCGTTCCTTTCTAAGTTGCGACACTACGTACACCTCTTTGGGCTTTCCCGGACACTCCGCGGCGATATGCCCAAATGTGCTACACTTAAAGCATTTTTTCCCTTTTTCCCTCAAGGGACACACCACACTCACATGGTCCTCGGCTCCGCAGTTGAAACAGCGCCTCTTCGCCACGTTTCCCGGAACTCCAACTTTCCCCTTGTCCTGGCTCTCCACACGTCCTGTTTTGCCAGTTTTCCTCTCTGTTGGTTTTACCTTGGACCTCGTCATCTCCTGCTTCATCATTTCGTAGTGCCCAAACCTTTCTTTTAGCTGTTTGATGTTTTTAGCGCCGTACAACACAGCTTTATTTACTGCATCATCAGGGATGCCCTCTATTATGTACTGAATGACCGCCCGCGCCTCAAGATTTGCTGGCGCCGCAATCTGCAGCATTATATACGCATATTGTTGGAGCGTTTCGTCGTGCTTCTTCTTCCTCTTACTTAGGTTCCTATGTACCTGCAGGCTATCCACGGCCTCTTCAAATTCGTCCTTCAGTGCTCTCTTTAGCTTTGCCCAAGTTTTCCCGCATCGCTCGTATTTGACAAACATGCTAGCTGATCCTTCCAGCAGCCGCTTGCAATAAGCTATCCTCTGGATCTCGTTCCATCCACACAGCTCGGCCATCTCCTCAAAATCTTCTAGCCATCGTTGTATATTTGCGTGACCATCGCCGCTGAACTTCTCCAGGGATCCTTCTACGTCTTTAAACGTCAATAATACACGCCGTGACACGTTCCGTCTTTGTGTCACTGGTGTGTACCGGGCGCGTTCGTCATCGGTGCCCTCGTCATCGTCTTCGTCGTTGTGATGCCCTTGGCCGCTAAACGCAGGATTCAGGACACGTGCGTCTCTGTGCCTATTACCTGTATCTGTACGTCTTACATCATCAGCAGCTTCGGCATCCTCATCGTCTTCTACTTCGTCGTCGTCTTCTTCATCGTTGTATGCTCCTTCTTCCTGGTCGGATACGCGGTCTCGCTCAAGTAGAAGCGCTGCTTTTAGTCTCGTCACCAATTCATGCTTTCGACCCGTCACCCTTAGGTTTCGTCGCCTGAGCTCCTCTCTGAGCTCTGACACCCTCTTTTGCGGAAGCCGGCTGTCTTCCAGTTCTACTACGGCGACACCTCTTGCGACCTGGTTAATTGTATCTTCCATATCTGGCTTTGTTTCTTTAATTAACACTTTCACACGCACTCCCGACTTTATACCTTTTCTATTACTGTGATCCCGGACAGGCCCCCAAATGTAGCATCGGGTGTTTTTAATGCTACTTAAGATATAGGATGTTGGTTATATCTTTGTAATAAAATCACAGGTCAGAGAGAAGGTATACAAGTTTACGTTTATTAACAAGGAATATACAGACTAATGAATGTAATGAGCGCGGACACGACGACTGCGTTACAATGACCGACCGTATCCCAAAAACAAGGGCAAGAAGAAGAGGGCCCTCCATGCCTTGTCCAATCTTAAGTACCAACGCCCATGGTGATAAACCATGGGCGTACCTTCGCTAGGGTGCCATCTGCACCATTTGCCGCATCAAACCGTGGCATCTTAGCCGGGAATTGGAACTGCAGCTGTGGGACCGACAAGGTCTATTGCGGGCAATCCCAGCACCGACAAAGTCCACTATATGCAGCTCCAATGCCGACCCGGTTTTATTGCGGGGATTTCCAACATCGACAAAGCATGGCATAGGAAATTCTCATGCTCTGGCCAATGCCTACCAGTGCCGTGTCTCAAAGGGTATTGCTATCTTAAAATTAATGAATATTTACAAAATAGGTACTAACTAGAACATAGGGTTAGTTGCGTAACCCTACATAAATGTTATTCCTTCGACTTGGCAACCCGATTGCCTTGAAAGGACTCAATAATGAACTACAACACCCGCCCAAAATAATAATTTCTGGACAGTTGAGCCAAAAATCGCCCGCCCATATCAAGAATTTCTAGCATTAAATAATCATTTTATTCATTACTACGATCATTTATTTTCTTACGTAGTGATTCACCCCTAATTCCGGATAAAGCTAGAGGTATCCAGGTAGATTTGTAGGGTAATAAAACTTCCATTCAATTTGGAGATGAAATATTTGCTGTCCGGAAAAAGCGAAAATCCTCCACTATAGCGGCATGCGGATTTGCATGATTTGGCCCTTTATCGTTCCCCTGTTAACTAAAAAATCCTTTCATATGGATTATAATAAAATCAGGTTAAATGTGGTCGTGAAAAAGGGGATAGAAAATTGAGGAAATCTAGTGAAAGTCTGTTTTATGACGAGGCAGTTGCGTTTTATGACGATGGTTTATACGGATTTTTGAAATGTTACTCTGATTTCATAAATATTGAAAAAAAAACTGCAGCTGCCGCGGCACTGATCACTGTTTGTTGCAAGCATTGCCTCAAAACTCCCCTAAAGGGTCTCTAAAAGGGCATTTTACCAATAAGCGATAAAATTGCCGCACTTCCGCATTCGCTATATCCACATTGAAAATGTTACATTTTGACGGCAGTTTGGACGGGGGTTATTATACGGATTATAGTAAGGGCTCGCTGTTCAAGAATCCAGAACTAAAGCTTCTTTGGTCTCTTCCTGGTATCAAAAAAACGCCATCTCCGGCCGCAATTTACCATTATTGGCTCGGCAGTATAGATTTTTCACTGTGGAAAAGCGTCTCTAATGGGGCCTTAACGATACTGCACTTGGTGGCTGCTGCGGTGTGATCGCTTCCACAACTTTTCGATGTTTTTTCCCTAACTTTAATTAAATTTTACAAAATTAATGCAACTCAGTGAAAATACCTATGAAGCCGCAAATTTAACTGAGCACTTAGGTTAATGAGTTTCATAATACCCTTCAGGTGGTACTTATCGCAATGCCTTATTGCGAATCTAGATTCAATATCCACTTCCTCATATGTGAGACTCATAAAGATTCCAAGTTACTATCGAAGAAACTTATAGTGTTCATATAATCGCCATTAAATGCGCTTTTACGACTGAGATAAAAATCGAAAACTGCGGTCTGATTTAGAACATATTGTTCCTCTTGTTATCTCAGCGGTTTCATTAGTGTCTTTGCAGTGGATAGAGGTGCGAGGGGGTGGGCTTGCAGTTTTTGATTGTGTGATGTAATTAGAAAAGTTTGCCACGGACATTGGGATTATTCTTACAAATGAAACGTACAGTAATAATTGGGGAAGGCTTTGCAATACGTCATGCAATCTAACAGCGAATTTAGTTAGTTAATTATTAAGTTTTAATTAATTACCGAGTGTAAAAGTGAAATTCCCTCTGTTATGGGTTCATTTTAAGTTGATTTTGAAAAGGAGAGTCGTTTTAAGGCCTTCCTTGAAACCAGTCTGAAAAACAGATTGAACACATAATTAAGGCAAATTCAGGCTTTCGTAAAACGCACACGGTTTCGGTTCATACGAGAGAGAAAACGAGTCACCCACATAGTCAGGTGTGCCATAGAGGTTGAGCTTTTTTGTAAATAGTTAATATATAGGGTGACCTATATGTATGAAATAACGTTTACATCTTTTGAAATATTGGAGATGGAAAAAAACATTTAAACAAAAGTTTTAGGACTGATTTTTTCGTATCTATTGATGACATTGAAAATTTTCTGTATCTCATAGTCTCACGTCTGGGATGTCTAACTTTACTTTATCAAATGGCAACCTATTATTTTTTGTCTTTTTTGGAATGGGGATCTCTTTCTATATACCCCCACCTAAAAATATTGGGCGGTTGCATTGGGGAAATATTCAAATAAAATGTAATAATGTTTTTACGTGCGCCTATGGCTACCGGTTTCATTGTTTGTTGCTTATTGAAAAATTGTTTATGTTTACTGATAAAGTGCAGTTAAGGTCGTACAAAATGGTGCATTTCATCGAAAAGGAACGTGTCGATATTTTAATAATGGTTGGTTTTGGAAACAGAAAAGAACCCAACAAGAAGAGTGTGTGCTTTTTAATGATGTTTATACTAACCGAGCTCCTATTACCCAATCTTGTGTGTCAAAGTGATAAAAAAATACAGGGAGACAGTCAGAGTTTGGGATACATTTAAGAGAGATCGATCAAAATTAAGGACTGACGGTAACAAACCATAGACGCCGGTACAAAAGAACCGGAAAGGGATTATAACGTCCCTCAGACTTCTGTTTGTAGACTCCTAAAACTGGAGAAATTTCATCCGTACAAAGTACACGTGTTGCAAGAACTTTCCAAGATGATTTTGATGGAAACTTACAGTTTTGCGAAATTATGAGTTATTTGTGTCACCAAAACCCACATTTTTTGCCCAAAATTTCGTTTTCTGATGAAGCGACTTTTATGTTGAACGGATCAGTCGACAGACATAATTGTCGAACTTGGTCGCAAAGGAGCCAACCTTTACTGGGTGATATAAAATCACACCCCACTTCCTCATAAAGTAAACTTTTGAACAGGCATTCTTGGTGATATCATTACTGGATCATTTTTCTTAGAAGAAATTTTGACAGCGAAGCAGTATTTTAATCTATTAGATCCAGAATATTATTCCTACAGTAGAAGACTCTTATGCAAATCAAAATGATATTTGGTTTTATGGGGCTCCGCCTGACGGTGGGTTAGAAGTGAGGAGTTATTTAAATAATATATTTCCTAATAGATGGACTCGAAGGACAAGAGCAGTAGAATGGCCTGCTCGATCACCTGACTTAACCCTCTGCAATTTTTTTTAACGGGCCACATAAAAAAACAAATTATGTAAGGATATACCAAACAATTTAAACAACCCGATGGCTCGAATAAATAATTCATTTCGGGAAATAAGTCATGAAATGTTGTAAATGCAAGGCAAAGTTTTATGCAAAGACTCAATTTATGTATTGCACATAACGGTCAACGTTTTGAGCATTTACAGTAAATTTCAATAATCCGCAAAAAATGAATCCGATAGCCATAGGCGAACGTAAAAACATTATTACATTTTATTTCAAAATTTTCCTCGTGCAACCCTCCAATCTTCCATGTAGTGACATGTAAAAAGAGATGCCCATTCCAAAGAAAAAGCCAAAAAATAATAGGTTGCCATTTGAAAAAACAAAGTTAGACATTCCAGACGTGAGCTTTTGATATATAGAAAAATTTCAAGTTCATCATTAGATGCGAAAGAATTAATCCAAAAACTTTTGTTTAAACGTCTCTTTTTCTATCTCCATTATCTCAAAAAATATAAACATTATTCCATACATATGGATCACCCTGTATATTTTTGGTGGTAAATGGGATTGTTTCAAAACTGAAGCTCTTCTACATATCAGCACATTACATTTCTTAAAAATCGAACCGTTAGCAATTTCTCAGAAGGCGAAAATTCCGAGTTTCCACCCACTACCCATTTTACACCAGATCTATAATTTCACTATGCTTCTTTGTCTGTTGTCCTGCAAATAATTATCAGTTTCTCTATCTATCTATCTCTCTCTCTCTCTCTCTCTCTCTCTCTCTCCTCCCATTTGTCTCGTATTTTTCGTCCAAATGTATGATGATAACCCCTATGGGACAAACTTTATTAGACTGAAATCTGGAGATCGTGCCGGCCATACCAATACATCTCTTCTTCCAATCCATTTTTCCGGAATTTGTTCATTGGGCCATTTTCGAAACAGACTTTATTATTGCCTCCCTATCAACGGCACACATTTTGAGCACTTAATAAAATGAATTATTTGATCTCAATAAGCTATTTGCACTAGTATATATTTTTCGTTCCAGTTCCCGACTCCATTAACCGATTTCAGTTTTCTGGGTACAGTTACATAGCAAATTGAATTCCGCTTACAATGATCTACCACTCGAATGGGGATGCCGTTTGAAATATCAAAGAGGGGATAGTTGGGGGGGGGGGGGCTGATACAATTCTTTCTAATGTCAAATTAAACTTCTTCCTAGATATCTATATAGATTTTTTGAATTATTTTAAATTTTCCTTTCAATCAAGATATATTTCGGGGGGGGGGGGGGGTCGTTTTGAATGATATGTCGATCCTGTATTTTCACGTGCGGTTTGCAACGCCTTCGAAACATAGATAGATTTTCTCAGCACGTCCAGCTTTCTCCTCTTTACTTTGGCAAAAGCAGTATGATGAGATTATTTGCAATTTCCAAACTCATCTTTAACGCAAATTCGCTCAGTTTAATTTCCACTGGTGCTTTCAGTAATCAGTTTCTAATTTTGATCGACAACCCTTCGATTAAAGATGAGCAGAAGTGGTCCACGAAGGTGAGTTATCTATAAAGTTCTTTAAAAACTTTACAAACTTAGATTAAAACCTCTATAAACTTTTAAGAGCTCCAAAAAGGTTTGCGCAGTTGCGTTTTTCTTCGCAGATTGAGGGGTGTGTAAGTTCTGGCCATATGACGCTTCAGAAACTTTTACAGGGATAAATTTAGTGCACTAATATATAAACTTGTTTTAAACTCTCCCTAATTCCCCAACAAAGACCTCACATATACCTGTAATGGATTTGCACATTGGCAACTCATGAAACTGCAGTTTTACTTCAAGTCTTTAATTCGCAAGGACTACTGTTAAAGGGTTCCCGCGACAAATGAAAACACGAAAACGACAATTTGATTTACGAAAATGGATTGTATTTAATTTCACTTATTTCAATAATGACAGAATTTGTTGGTCTAAATATGAAGAGGGAGATTGCTTAATTGGGAGATTTGCGAACTATGATTATGATCACATATCCGACATCGACACCGTTCCAAGACGAAGAGAAGAAAAAAAAAAGAGGAAAATTACTTCGATTATCTCTTAAGTAGTAAGCCCGAGGAAATCCCACCAGGGGCGCACCACCACCAATAGCCCTTACGGACTATGGCTACGCCGGATGCCATAAATCGCGGCCATTTGGCGAATATCCATACGAGTCGCTTTTCTGGGAATATTGCAGACCCATCGAACTGCATATCGTGGCAATAGTCCCTATTGAGAAAGCTTCTTTTGACTAGCAGCATATTTCCCAGCCATAAAGCACCTTTGGTTGTGGCCTGAGAAGCATCGTGATCTGGCACCCAGATGGTATTCTCAGAATAAGTATCGAAGTACATGGGCGTAACTTAAGAGATAAAGGTACAAATAATAAAAACAAAATAAACTATAAGAAAAACTAATAACTTAAAGTCCCTAACAACTACACGTATGGGAGTTAAAAAGCTTTTAGGTCTGTGAACAAAAATTTTCGCTCCTAACTTGAAGATAACTGAAGAAATGAAGTTTAAAAACATGGAAATACCTTTTCAATGTTATCTTCTGTATTTAACCTTATGATTAAGTGTCCCGACAGTAACAAATTTTTCTTTCGTCGATAGCACGAATGGCCTAATTCGGGAGATGTAGGAAAAAAAGGATACACGTCCGACATGGGACTTGTGGATATCCGGACCGCTTAGCAGGATAAATTCTTTGCCCTAACACGAATGGGGAGGTCTGCCAATTCAAGATACAGGAATTTTAAGCTAAAAAAAATTGCTGATATAATACTGACCCAAAATATGTTTCCTCTCGTGTTCGCTCAAAAATTTTAATTTTTTTTTGCATAGACCAATTTTTTTTGCATTTTTCACAACGCAGTGAATAATTATGTTTAGCCCATGGAATATGAAGCAAATTCCGTTCTAAAGATATCTTTGACGATTTTCTAGGGTTATGTGTGATTATGAAACTCAACGGATACTGCATATATTAGCGCAAGAACCTCCCGGCATATCTCACGCTTAACGATACCTAAATCAGCATTTAGAGACGAGCTTGCGTTGCCATAAGTCCCAAGAACAAATGGAAGGCCCAATATGGTGTTCTATATGGAAGTTATTTGATTGGTTGTCTAAAAGGTCCCAGTGTAGCTGAGTAATTGCAGCACTTTATGAAGCTAAGCGTAATTTAGAATCCCTCAGCGACTAAATCATTAATTTCAATTTCGCATTCGCTCTTGGCGTTTTTTATTCTCTTCGTTTCGAGGCTTTTTGGTGCCGTGTGTATTGCCGAAATAGGGTGTGTTGACGATTTTCCATCGAGGTCTATTTTTATCAGTTTTATTGAGAGATGATAGGAAATGCCAATCATCAATGTTGGGAAATTCGAAAACTAGTTATAAAAAGCGATAAACCGGTACACCATGGTAAAGGTAAAATCTAATTCGTAGTGAAAACAGACCCTGATTGGGCAAAGTAGGTATTTTGTCGGAGCACAAATACCTTTTTTGTATTAATTCGACATGCAGCGCGTTGATTTTCCCATGATTGTTTATACCAATTTGTGCTTATTCGGCGAGCAAATTAATTTCCATGCGTGTTCGCATACAAATATAACACGCTCGCGTTTCTTCAAGTGTACTTCTGGCTAAACATCCGAGTGAGAACAAATTTTAAATTAGCTTATTCCTGCTCCTGACAGTTTTATTAGAACGCGAGGTAATATGTTCAGCAAAAAATGGGAGATTTCAACTTTTATTAAACATTTTTTGAAATAATTACATACCCATGACAAGTGCCAGTTTATTGCTGCCGCTGCGGAAAAACGTTGTATACATAATGAAAAAATTGGATTTAACGCGAAATTTTACACGAAAGCGTTGCACGACAGCAACATTACCAAGAGAATTGGCATAAAACTATGAAAAGGCAAACACCGAAACTGTAAGCAGGCATCGACTTGAATAGCTAGAAGAATACAGCTATCGGATTTCCAACTTTCATTTCATTCGTTATACGGGGATGGTTTCAGAAGTACCCGGCCTGACATATAGATGGCGATTTTTTTGTTAAAAATTTGCGTATGTTACAAGGACCTAACCTTAAAAAGCTTTAGTCTAAAGTTTGACGTTGATTTGTGTTTCTTTTTGAGCCGTCACCAAGACAACGCACCACTCCCCACTTCCGTCATGGCGATGACCAAGGTCAATCAACGTGTTTCGAACTTTTTTCTCGGCCACCCTATTCGCCAGATTTAGCCCTCTCGGATTATTTTCTATTCCGTCGATTTTGAAACATTTGAAGTTTCTCGCTATAAACAGGGTATAGAACGTCGCTGGGAAAAGTGTGTCGGTCTCAAAGAAGAATTTGTTGACAAATAATGTAATAGTTTCAAAAACATTTTTCGTCAATTGTTTGGCTGGGTACTTCCAGGGTTATCCTCATATAATGAGATCAGGTCATTCACGTGAGTTAAAGACAAGTCCATTCAGACGCGCCTATTGCGCTCGTGACCAGAGGATGGTGGATGATGAAAATCATCTAGCATTGTCTGGACTATGCCCATCCTATGATTACTGAACTTTATGAACCCACGGATGTATTCGTGTAGCCGACCAATTATGGTGGATATGTAAAGAATATTTTTTATCCTCTGGCACGCAATGTTCATTTGCGCCATTGTTTCGTGGACAGTCAATATAAAATCGCGTTAATTTAACCATTGCTGAATCCCAATACCAATTCCGCAAAGTATTTTAATGATGTGGATATGCCCTTGTTGGCTAATCAGCCTTTTCCAACTCCTCCCCCCCAACGATTCGCTTAATGTCCGTCATTAGCAGTCTCAGTCAGAGCAGAAAAATTTTGTAATTTTAATTCAGTAATAACCTCTGCCCTCCAGGCATCGAAAATAATTAATGCATTATATAGTCACTGATATAAGGTGAATTAGGTCCAATGGTCATATTGTAATATCCTTTATTTGGGCCTTTGCCACGCCCCATTCAGAATGAATCGCCCTGTATAAATTAATGTATACAACGTAGCTAGAGTTTAGAGCTAACGTCTCACAATCCTACAGTAATTTTAAAAAGGTTTTAATAGAAACATGGAGGGTACATATTGAAGTGATACTAAAATGTACCGGGTGGGCATAAAGCTATGATGAAAGATACTTGCAATTTTTTAAATGTTACACTCTGTATATTTTTACATGTTTGCGTTCTTGGTGATATGCTAAACAGGTGTGTATTTTTCCGAGTAATCTGATATAATTTAAAGAGAGCTATGGATGTTGCTAACTGCGATAAATCGCGAAAATGATAATGTCAAGTGCCGATGCTTAATTATACAGGGTGATTCATTAAAAATGAGACAACAGAAAGTTGAGATTTTCGGATGTACAGGACATTGATAGTTAACATTTTGACTAATTTTTTTGTCATTATTTTGAAAATATCTAGACTAGAGACTTGAAATTTTGGAAAGGCAAATTTTTTAAGTGACAAATGAAATACGTTTCGCAATTTCCGCGCTGATAATAGAGGGCGCCACTTATGGTCAATTTATAAAACCTAGAGTGAATAACTTTTTACCCTGTATGTCTAACATGAAATTTCATTCGAAATCTGAAATAGCAGTAATTTTTCCATTAATTATGTATTCTTGCTTAATTTTTTCGAAAAGAAACTAACGACTGCTATGCTTAAATTCGATACTACAAGAAATTAAAAGCGAAGCAAACCAGATGTACTTTCATTTCCTAAAACACATAATTCGTCACCAAAAAAAAACATAAATTCAGATATTTTCAAATTAATGACAAAGAAACGAATTAAAAATTTAACTTTCAACACCCTGTACATATCCGAAACTATCAACTTTCGGATAAGGCATATTTTCTCCATTGGTCAAAATTTGACGTGTACTATCCCCAGCTGTCGGCTGTCCCATTATTAACGAATCACCCTGTAAAAGAGATGCGTAGTTCCATCTTCACGTTCATTCCTTGACGCACCATTTAGGTAATAGAAGCCTGGAGTGAGGTTGGTTCAAAGAACCCCTCAGCTCAATACGGAAACTGGTATTAGCAGATGTAAATTAACCCCTCCATTACCAAAGAGTCGAAATCCGAAAGTTCTTGTTACATTAATCCGTGTATGTACAAAGTTTTCATTAACCCAATTTCATCTTGTTTAACCGAGGAAATAATGGAAGCAACATGTTTATGAGCACTTGCAGGGGTTTAATCGCTATTCAAGCGTTTTGTTCACGTTTAGCATTTAGATAATACCTAGTGTCCCGCTATGAGTTGCATGTTATTGTTATGATGCAGAGAATTTTGCTTGCACAACCACTTTTTATGCACGTGCACAGTAATACCTCCCGAATGCAGATCCTCAATAAGATAAATAGGACAATAGAGCCACGAAAGCTCTCAGAAATGGAACAAGTAATAATATACAATCTACAAATAATGGACCCGCATTGTTGTACAGATAAACATTTCTGGGTTACATTGGCCAGGCCTGATAGAAAACGGTCACTGCGGTCTTTAGATTGATGGCTGTCCACTAATGAAGAGTATTCATACTAATTTTTAATAGCGCCCTAATGAAAAGATCTATGCTTCCGAAGTGAAGAGCAAATTACCCGATGATAAGCCGCTGCATAGCTTTTAAATTATCAAGTGAGTTCTAATTAACTAATTGGTTTTGAATATGCTCAAAGGAGGGTTTAAGGTCTTAGCATTATCAGACGTTAAAGCGGAATAGCAAATTACACTTTCTCCTCTAAATCGGCGCCTGTTGGAACGCTTGCTTATGATACATCATTTAAGCAAGCATTACATGCTGATACGTAACATTATTGATATATTATGGTACGAATTTAGCTTTACTTTGAGGTTATTTCAGTTGTAGCCTCGGGATGTTTATGTGAAATAAAATATCTTGTTTGATAATTTCTTCTAGAGTAATTGTTTTCAGACAGCACGTTCTCCAGTCTTTTCTGCTGAAACATAGGTGTCGATGCAATGGAAATTTCAGGCGCTTCATGCTGTAGTGCTTGACACGAAGGCCTGTGCAGTTCACGTTGCAAGCATCTGGAAAATATGAAATAACACGTCTAGACAAAAAGGAAAATTACAGATGCATTCGAGGAAATAGTTTTACTTGTTTGAGGTTCTATGGCATGGGATTTGGCATATGCTCCTGTTTTAACATACGAGGGTAGTCCCAGAAGTATCCGATCTAACGCTTAAAAAACAAAAATAGTGGAAAATGTTACATTATTTTCCAACATAGTCTCCGGTGAGATTGACACAATTTTCCCAGCGATGTTCGATAACTGGTTTATAGTATGAGGCATTGAACGTTTCAAAATAAGCATCAAACTCGTACTGCAGATCTTCATTATTGGCCAGTCTCTTTTCAAGTTTGGAAGTAGAAAATTATCCGAGGGTGTTAAATCTGGCGAATAGAGCGGGCGAGGAAAAAGTTGATTGATTTTGTCCATCGCGACGGCAGAAGTCTGGACGGGTGCGTTGTCGTGATGAAACAAGACTTTCGTTTTCGCCAAATGCGGTTACTTTTTCCTAGTTTCTTCGCTCAGACGCTGCAATAAATTAGTATAATATTTTCTCCATTTATTGTTTTTCCTTTAAGGAAATTGTCAATAAAAGTTAGCCCACGTGCACCCTGGAAAGTCGAAACCACCACCTCATTGGGTTGCCATTGCGGATGTCGTCTTGGCATCTCGTACGACCGCGTGTAGACTCTGCCATCTAACATTTTAAAGTTGTTAAAGTTAAAGTTGTTAAACAAAAACAACGAAGGAACAGATTCCCCCAGAATAGAATCTAATTCCGCTTTGATGTTGGATGGGTTAAGACCTTTGCACTAAAAGTACTGAATCACGAGTCGATCACAATTGTTTTTCATGGTCATAAAGTCTCTAAACTCGTTGACTTAAAGCGACTCCAAAATAAACACAAATCAACGTTAGACATAAGTTTTTTAAGGTTATGTCTTTGTAATACAAGCAATTTTTAACAAAAACGTCGCCATCTATATGTCAAGATAAGTACTTCTGGTACTATCTTCGCACGTATAATGGCATATAAAGCCTTTTTGCCCAGCCAGTTGTTACCCAACACTAACAAATTTTTGTCAACTATTTAATCCTTCTACACTTCATTTGTTACTAGATATTCTGCTGGGTGAATCTGGCAAAAAAATGAGTTTGATCTTAAATTTTAATTGGAATTTTTCAGGTGATGCGTATAAATTTGGGAAAATGGGAAAGTTAATTCTGTAAAATCCCAAAATGCACCAGCTTATTTGCATACCAGAAAATAAAATTGACAATTTTAAATAATAAATTACTTCAAAATACTCAAGAGCGCCACGAATTTTTGCTGTTTGCACCAATCGCTGCGCGATCATTTTTTTACCAACTGTAAGCGCTTTTTATTCGATATCGACTTTATAATAGAAAATATAATTTCTGTGCATTCAGAAACACACATATTTCGTTTAGAATAACAATGCGGAAGTTTAAAGATGAATTTTCCTCACACCTGTTTCCTTGCAGAGTACAAAAGTTAAATTCGAAAAATGTCTGCGGATCCAGAAACGTGGTCCATACATTTTTAATGCACCTTTTTACGATGGACATGATGCTATTTCCTGTGACTTTTATTATCCAGGAACTAGATTATATTTGAGAACAAAGTATCCCAATACAGCAAAATAAATTGAGGAAAAACATCGATTATAGTAACGTTCAGGCCCAATATTTCCAGGTCAGGGTCATCTCTAAAAATTATACTAAGTAATCTGTCAAATGCGCAAAGGTTTACTCAGCCATTAATCACCTTTCCCTAACCATTCGAATCTCATTTTGAGACAGCCCCAGGCGGGCCTTCATTCCCTGGAATTGTTTGTTAAACACAGAATTATTTGTATTTCCATGCAGTGTATTGTATTTCACAAATTATGAAGAGGTTCATAAAAAAATTATGAAATATCCATAATTTTCAGGTCGTAGGCAAATGGGCTAATATAATATTCATAGGCCCGAGGTTACATAATAACGAAGATTCGTGTGACAGATTAAACTCTGTAGGCATTAGTATGCATATGGGCAGGACAACTTTAATGTTGTTGCATGGCATTAAAGGTTGCACTTCAGGAATCTGTCGCGTTGCTGAATAAATGATTAAGTTTGGAATATGTTTTGCTTATGCTGCTTTTAAAAAAATAGTTTGTTGATATGTTGTCACGAAGCCTGAATTATAAGGCTCCTTAGAAAGCAGTTTTCCTGAACGGAAATTGGTGCTATTGTTGAAAAGTTTTTCAATAAGGTCTGGCGAATGTTTTAATCTCAGCTCTAAAGCCGTAGAAAAATCTTTGATTTATTTCCGACCTCACTGGGTGTACAATGCCATCCTCTCCAACCAGACTATTTAGAGCTCGTACAAGATGAATTTTAAACATACCAGCTTCATTAACTTTGGGCTGAGAATTATAAATGAAAGGCTTTAATTCTTCGCTTTCAATCTGAAAGAAACATTTACCCCTCAGTAGCTTTTGTGGGGTTCTGAAAGCATCTTGGGTACGGTATTAATATAATTAAAGTAAGAAATTCACACTTACCGGGTCTACCGGTACGAAATTAGCGCTATTTTGTGAAAATAAAACACAATTATAACAAGGAAAGAAAAAAAAATGTTTTCGAAATATTGACCATTGCTTTCTACACATTTTGACCCCCTTTCTGGCAATTTATGGATACCACGCCAATACAAATGTCCCTCTTTGGTATCAAACCAATTAGACACCCAATATTCTACTTCTTCGTGGGAATCGAAGTGCTTTTCAGCCAATGCGTGTCCCATCGATGAAAACAAATGTTAGTCCGAAGGAGCCAAGTCTGGTGAATACGGCGGATGGGGTAGCAACTTCCAGCCAAGTGTTTTGATGGTATCCTGAATCGGTGTTGCTTTGTGTACAAGTGCGTTGTCATGGAGCAAAATTACCTTCCCGTGTCTTCTGGCCCATTCTGATCGTTTTTCGATCAATGCATTGTTTAAATTAATCAATTGTTGTCGGTAGCGAACAGTATTAATGGTTTCACCAGGTTTTAAAAGCTCGTGGTGCACCACACCTTTCTGATCCCACCAAACACACAGCATTGCCTTCTTGCCGAATCGATCAGGTTTTGCAGTCGATGTTGATAGTCGTCCCGAATCAACCCATGATTTTTTCCGTTTAGGATTTTGAAAATAAATCCATTTTTCATCTCCAGTAACAATTCGATGCAAAACTGATTTTTTTTCGTGCCTTTGAAGCAAAATTTCACAGGTGTTTTTTCGGTTCTCCATCTGTCTTTCATTCAATTCATGCGGCACTCATTTTCCACACTGTTGGATCTTTCCCATAGCTTTTAAACGATCAGAAATTGTTTGTTGTGCGACATTTAACATTTCTGCAATTTGCTTTTGACTTAAAGTGTCATCTTCATCCAATATTGATTGCAGTTCGGCGTCTTCAAACTTTTTTGGTGGTCTGCCACGTTCTTCATTTTGCAGTTCAAAATTGTTATTTCTGAATCGTTGAAACCATATTTTGCATGCTGCTTCTGATAAAGCATAATCACCATATGCCGCGACAAGCATTCGATGCGACTCTGCAGCACTTTTCTTCAAATGGAAGCTAAAAATTAATGCTTTCCGCAAATCATCATTTTGTGGTACAAAATTCGACATTTTTGGCACAATTAAATAATATATTGTTATTTGTTCAAGGACTTGATTCGTACTAAATATGTTTGTCAGTTTGCATACCAACCAAGCAAACAAAAAAAAGGTTTGTTTACAACAAATGCCCTATATCGAGACGTTTATATCCTGACGCTCACTTCATGCCGGTATACCTGGTAAATGTGTAAAGAATGAGCAGATTGAATATAAATTTGAATCTATAATCTTTCGCCGAAATTCAGGAAGGCTGGATTGGAAATAACCCAAATGTTAGTCAGTGTAGCACGAGTCAACAAAGGCCCGGCAAGATTATTTATACGGTCTGAAAAATCATGAAAAAATACAAAAAAAATAATGCTTGATGTGAAAAAAACCTGCGGGAATATAAACAGAGAGAAAAAAGTTTAAATGTTCGTAAAATTCTCGACCTTCATCGCTCTGATGTTTGGTTAAGGAAAGTCAAATTTTAATGATGCGATTTGCCTAAATGTTGACAAAATTGATGCTGCCTAGCTTTCTTACTAGATTTGGTTCGTTCTGTTCAACTCATTATATATTTGGATTTCCGTACATGAACTTTAAAATGTCCATGCGCTAGCCCAAAAGAGTTTTTAAACCGCTTCCGTCCAATTTCCAGGCAGGTTGGAACAACCGTCTTGAGCATAATTGTGTTACCTTATAGAAATTGTCATGAATCTGAGCAGTAAACCGCAATAACTGGGTAACATCTCATGGAAGAATGATAAAAAAAAAAGCAAAACCCGACTTTAACGAACCTAAAGTCCAATCAATTCTTAGATTCGATTAATTCAGGTAGATCAGTTCTCTAATTCGACTCTGAAGCCAATAAAGCCTTCCAAAATGTTCATCCGGTTCAATCAGTGAGCTGTAACAATGCCGTAACCCTTTGTAAGGTTGCGCGTCAATGTATTTTAGTACATGCAAACCCGCACATGTTAAGTATGCATTAGTTCAATGTTTCAGTGACTAATTAATCAAGTTTTTAGCAATATACCGTCAGGCTCCGGAACTTGAATGCTTTAGATAATTTGAGTTATAATTAATTACGTTGAATATTGTTCCGGAATCGAAGGCCCTATGATCACAAGGGAGGAGTTTGGTCATCTCATGCAACTAATACAAGGATGGTCCCAGAAGTATCTGACCTGACATATAGATGAAGATTTTTTTGTTAAAAATTCAATTATATTACAAAGACCTATCCTTAAAAATTGATTTGTACTTGTCTTGGAGCCGTTTTTAGCGACCGCTTTTAAAGATTTTCTGAACATGGAAAGAATCGGTCATCAATGGGTGGTTCAATACTTTCTTTTGAAAGTACATCCCACATTAAAGCGGAATTAGATTCTATTTTCGAGAAATCTGGTCCTTCATTAACAACTGTAAAATATTGTGTGGTAAATTTTAAACGCGGTTTTACAAGCAGCTAAGTCGAATGCCACAGTGCATATATGTATATATGTAACAACACTCCAGATTTTACCTCTTCAAACATTGTGTAAAAAGTACTGTACATCGCATGTTGACCGAAAAATTAGATATGAGAAAGCCGTGCGCAAAATGCATGTCGCGATTACTCCCAAATGAACAAAAACAGCGCAGTGGGGAAGTTCCACGGAAATGTTTGGCGAAGTTTTGCAGCAAAACTTCCACCCTTCTGTCGTAGCGACGGCCAAAATCAATCAACTTGGTTTCGAACTTTTTCCTCAGCCCACCTATTCGCAAGATTTAGCCCCGTCAGAATATTTATTATTTCCAAACATCAAAAAATAGGTCGGTGAAAGAGAATTTGACAATAATGCAAAAAAATGGGGTACGAGGTTCATGCCTATATTGAAATATTCGAAGCTTCTTACTATAAACGAGGTATACAACATCGCTGGAAAAAGTGTGTCGGTTTCAAAGGAGACTTTGTTGAGAAATAATGTAATATTCTCCTTTTTTTTTCTTTTAGTGTTAAATGAGGTACTTTTGGAACTATCTTCGTAATTAACTAACGTTAGTAACCTTTCCCTCGCCTTAGCTCAACACTAACCCCAAATGGTTTCGGTATTCAACATCCCTTCTGTACTTATTGTAAATAGTCACTTAAAATTACCTCTTTCTCCTGTGATTTTACGCAGAAATAAATACCTGGAAAGAGACTCTCAAGCTTGACAAAACGTCTCCTCATTACCCAAAATGTAATTCCTCCTTCTTTAAATGGATCTCCGCGTTTTTCACTTTCCAGATCCTCAAACGGAAATGCCTGGAGAAATACTGTTATGGAAAACGTTTTCTCTTTTCAGTAGTTTTGAGAGTAAATAACGGGTGATCATTAAAAAAAACGCGGTAAGTGTTGAGGCGTAAACTTAGGGCGTTAGTTACAGCGATACGCGTTTTATTTACACTTTATAATATCATGCTTAGTGGTTAAAAATTACGACGATATACGGGGCAAAAGCGGAACGAGTCCATTATGTCACCAGTTAGGAAATGAAAAATAGTTTGGTGTAGCGAGTGGGAGTCTGCGGAACGAGCGAAGTCGGGTCCCGCAATACGACACGAGTTAAACTAATAAAATAGGCATTTTATCATCGCCCTATTGCCGTGAAAACATACGAAATGGCAAAATATGTTAAACGAATATGTGGTGACCCAAATGAACAAGGTGTTCAGAACAGCAGTTGAACCGCCCTGTATAAAAGTTCTCTCGGAGACATCTTCGTCGTGGTCAATTGGTTTTGAACGACTGTAAATGTCGCAATCATTCAAGACGTCAGGTCTTGTTTTGTTTCCAATGGCGTTTCATAAACCAGAAATTTTACATGTCCCCATAGAAAGAAATCTAAAGGTGTTAAATCGGGTGACCTAAGAGGCCACGAATCTGGACCACCGCTGCTTGACCTAATATTGACCGAACTGAGGATTCACATATTGACTAGCTTGAACAGGAAAATGTGCAGGCGCACCATCAGTCGCAGCCATATTTTCTGCCTTTCAAGAAATTCCGGTTTGAAAATAAATAATATATCGCCGTAAAATACATTTTTGTTCATAACTGTCTTAAAGCATAAGAGGACATTTGGGACACGGGTTCTTATACTCAGATGTCTTCTTGTGTTATATTCACCGATCTCTAAAATTTTTATCCCACAGTTCTAAAACTCCCTATATGGAGAGCTTTTACTGTATAATTGTTCGACATTAGAATTAGTTTATGAGAGAAGAGTCGTTAACACCGCCTCTCACGCTTTTGTACCTAATGCGGTAATTGTAAAGAATAAACGCTTGGTAAATAAACACGCATTTACTTTACTTTCAGAATGGATCTCATACCGAATGTTTGCCAGGAAAATGTAAAGAACAAGGCATATGTCAGACAATTTACAAAAAGGAAACGCTCTGAATACTCGGTGTTACAATTTTCCCCATCTTTTAATGTTACTCCTATATTACGTCCTCGGGATACTTTAGTGCCAGGCCATGTCAAAAGATGTATACGGCAGCTTTGTGCTCTAACAATAGGAGTGTGTGTCTAGTGCAAACGGAAAATCAGCACTTCAGTAGCTACTTTGACCTTTAACTGTAGCTATATGGCGAAAACTCCTATGCATACATACATCTCAATATTTATACCAGAACAAAATTAATCAAACAGCAAAAAAAAAGCGTGGTTTAGGCATTAACATCGACTTACCATTAGGGATATTTTTATCGAACTGTATGATTAATGAATAAGGGCGTTAGTGTTTGTGACACATCATTTCGAAGGGCGGACCTTCGTTTATCCCTGAAGCCATTGCCAAATAAAAGGTTTTAATATATTTCCATTGTTTTGACTAGATGGTTTCGCATGTGCTCTGGGTTGTGAAGAAATTTTTTTCTGAAGAATCAAAAACGGTGATTTAATGGGAGCTCCAGGAGTAAAAATTGAGGTTCCCAGGTTCCTATTCCACGTCGCTTTCACATTTCATATACAGCCTCCCCTGAAATATCCACGAACATAGAGAGATGATTTACCATTTTGAAGGTTCAATTTATCGTCTCAAGAAAGGTAGGAAGAGAGTCCTAGAAGTACTCGACCTGAAAAAGGGAAAGAAATTTGAGAAATATTACACTATTTCTCAACATGTTCTCATTTGAGATTGACACACGTTTCCCAGCGATGTTCTATAGCCTGTTTATAGTAAGAAGCCACGAATGTTTCAAAATAGGCACCATTCTCGGGCTTCACCTCTTCATCATTGACGAATCTCTTTCCAATTAAGAAACAGAAAATAATCTGATGGGACTAAATCAGGTGAATGAGGTGGTTGAGAAAAAAAGTTCAAAACCAAGTTGATTTTTTTTGGCAATCGCAATGACAAAAGTGTGGACTGGTGCGTTGCCTCGATGAAATCAGAATTTTTCCTACAGTTAGAGATAGTCAGTAAAAATGATCCCACTTACACAAAACTTCTAAAAAGGACCTTTTGGCATATCTGTGAGCAGCTGCTCCTGAACTTTCTCTAACCGCGGAACAAATACCAAAGGCCCTATCCACAATACAGACCCGATTTTAAGTCTGCGTATCTACAAATGTCCTCTAAGTCTGGCGCTTCCTTGCGAAACCAATGTCTTGGGCTTAAGCATACATTTCGGCTTACATCTAAATTTATGTTGGACCAAGAGGTCAACCTAGGTCATTTGCGACCGGGAAATAGGGCAAGAATGGTGTTAATCTTCCACTACTTTAAGGAAAAGTTCAATTTTCTTTAAATCGGGTCGCGCTAACGAGCGAGAACGCTCCAAATTTGGTTTAATAAGAGTAAACTTTCATAACCACCGTATGAACATATTGTGAAGCAGGTATTATATAGCCCTAAACTTCGTAGTTTAAGCACTGGAGGAAGCTTTCGAGATTATGCGGAAAGCGATCTTTTATCGCGCATTGATTACGGTTGAATGAACGATGCCAAACGGAATTCGTTAAACGAGTACGGTTAAAGTATCGAGTTTCGCACAGGGTGGTTACAATACTTTTCCTACGAACACGTATTCTAATAAATTTCTTATTTTCTGTGAGTTCGAATAAATATTAACATGCGGTATCTCGCGAAACAAAGTAATGCGGACTTATGCGCATATGAATTTGGCCTTGGTTGACCTTAGAATATATGAATAAAATTTTGCTACATAATTTCGGGACACCCTGTATACCCTCTACAGGGGTGGTCATCTATACACAGAGGAAAAGTCTAAGGATATTTTTACAAATAAATTGAACTTTTCTGAAATTAATGAGAAAATAAAGTTATGTATTTGTGATATCAGAAAGTGTTTAATATTTAGCAAGAGAAATATGTCTAAGTCATATTGATTTATTCATAAATTGTAAATGTATCTAAAAACGCCCTTCTTTTAACTTAACAAAACATTCTCAGCACCAAGAAAAATGAAGTCTAATACAAAGCATGCCCTCCACGGTTATTAATTACAGACCTAATTCTGTCGTCCCTACTCAAAATGATATTGTTGATTTCCGCTTGTGGTATTTTTCCCCATACTTCTAACAATAGCCCCCGGAATTCGAAAACATCGCGAATGTTGCCAAATGTGGCGAAACTATTTTTTCAAGCATGTCCCAAACATGCTCAATTGGATTCAGATCTGGCGATTGTGCTGGCCATGGCAATGCGATGATTCTTTCGTCGGTCAACCAGGCTGATTGACGAGCAGTTTTTTGGCACTTCATCTCATCCAGGGTTAAATATTCTTGTTCCATGGTAAAACACAGTATTTACAAAGTACCTACTAAACTACAGCGAGCATCGAAGGAAAGAAATTGAATCGACCTGATAAGTTAGCAACGCACAATATTCTAACTTTCTCATATCCGCAAGAAAACTGTTTATGTGCTTTTAAATTTTCTTAATCAATTGAAGTATGTATACGGAGTGAGCACTTGCAGTACAATTGAAATATCTTGTTATCGGTTTTATGATTTTAAAAAAACATCCTTAGATTTTTCTAATATATGTATTTCACCTCTAAGAAGATCCCACTAACATTACAATTTAAGCATGCAAAAAAAACATTTTTTCGAAAAACGTACATTTTTAGTCAATATGTGCTGACGTTTATACTACAGTCTCTCCAACATTACAGGGCGATTTCAAAGTTAAAGTTATCCTTTCACCAGGATTTCAAAAAATAAAATTTTTTTCTCGGAAGCTTTTTCCCAATTTCAACATCAACGGAGATACAGGTTGCCAAAGTTTTATTTAAAAACTTAAAATTTATTAGTAATTGCCAAATCACTTGAGATAATTAAACGAAATTTTTTAGGTGTTAGTAATAGTCAAATAACATTGGAACTATCACTTCGGCGATTTTACCAGAAAACAAGTTGAAATAATTTTTGAGTTTTGGCTAAATTTCTGAATAACTAAACTAGCTTTTAAAAAATATCAAAATCAATATCAACATTTTTTAATTCAATAGTAATTTTTATTTTTAGAATAATCAGTGACGTGCCATTAAAAAAAAATATATTAAACAACTTTTTAATACGCGCACCAGTGGTAAACTCAACAATAATTTTATTTCTTGTGGAATTTCCTTCCCACGCAGTTATTGACACCTGCAAAATTTGCTTAATTATCTCAAGTGATTTGGAAATTATTAATAAATTCCAATTTTGTAAATAAAACTTGGATACCCCGTATCTCAGTGAATGGTGATATTTCGAAAAAAGGCCCAAAGGAAAAAATCTAATTTTTTGAAGACCTATTTGTTGGTAAAAGGTCAACTTCAACTTTGGAATCACCCTGTATAATCGGCGTATGAATACTTGTTATCGTAATATAGTGCATACTCCTGTACCTGCGATACTTAAGAATGGCAGAGGCGTAATTTGGTAAATTGATCCTACATTTTATTGCCTCTTTGAAAATAGGAGCTTCTAATAGCATTTCAGGAAAAGATCCTCGAGGCGTGCCTCCCACGCATTTTAATGCATTGGAATTAGCACTGGAGCCCCATATATTATGGGAAAGAATTCTCGTTTTTGCTATCTTACACAAGAACCACGTGAAAGCTAAATTCGTCGTACAAAGTGCACATTTATCTGTTAAGTGCTACTTCTGACTCCAAGTGTTCTGGCCTTTATGGTAATTAATGGTACGCAATCACCGTGTAAAAGTTTGCTTCATGACTGTAAAAGAGGGCTCGGGTTGATTGTTCGAAGCCAGGTAAATGTACATTGTGTTCCCGTCTTGAAGCATTTTTAAAAGAGCGGAAGGTATGAGAAATTTAATTAAAACACTACCATTGAAGCCAAGGAACCTTATTTCAACTGGGCTTAATATTAATTCTTCCTGAGAAAGAACTTACAGAAAGGGAAAATCGTTTTCGATTAAACTCAATTTTTGTGCTTCTTAAACCCCATGGCTGCGTCAGCGAGAAAGCCCAGAAAATTAATTTTTTCGTTTATTTTGTTTTGGAATAATACCCCACACACAAGTGGAAGTTGTTGGAGCGGGGGAATTACACGCTATTCTCAGTTAAAACTAACCAGAAACAACGTTCACCCTTTCATCAATTATTCGAACGATCGCCCTTGTTAAAGTTTCGGCATCTCTCACCGTCTTCAGAGCCTGGGAAGAATTATTGTCAAAAGAAGAATAACGAAAGCTAGCAAATGCTACTTCGAGTAGTCGCCAACATATAATAAAATCTTAGCCACAAAACACTCGTTTCAATAAATAATACGCGCTTCAGCTTAGGCAAATATTTGTTTAAATTTTCCCCTTTTCAAACCGCAATCAAACTTTCCTCATAATCCCTCATCAAATAAAACACCAGAACTCTAACAGAGAGAGAGAGAGAGAGAGAGAAAGAGAGAGAGAGAGAGAGAGAGAGAGAAGAAAGATCAAAAGTTAATAATAACAGTTTTAGTTGCTTATAGGTTTAAGGGGTATTTGCTGAAGTCAGGTCAAATATAGGGAGGGAAGTAAACTTCGAAGTAAGCACAGACTTTCCTATTATTTAGTTTTCTTTGTAGACGATATACATATATCGGAACTTTAGTTTGGAGTTGATTAAGAATCGAATTGCTAATGTTTGTTTTAACAACCATATATCAACCCAGTTTCTATGGAGGGCCCGAATCTGACCGATACTCATTTCAGAGTGTCTATAGAAATTACTCGGCGACTAAAGCTGACAGCATATTAATAATTTGGCCCTAATATTATAATCAACTATTCTCCATGCATCGTGGAAATTGTAATCCATGGTCAAAGTGGATCGTTCACGTGGGCGAAAAATTGGTTATCGGGTAGATCGCACTCTGATATGATTTAGTTTAGTATGCAAATTTATAATCGAAAATAAAACTCTAGCACGTTTAGGTTAAGGTTATAATTTAAGTGGTTAAGTTTGAGCTCGAAAACAAAACCTTTCAGTTTTTCAAAGATCCAAGATAAGTTTTATAGTGGTGCTAAATATGTCGTAGAGTCGTTTTTCTTCCCTTAACTCAACATTTACCACCTTAGCAGAAAGCTGTTGCCCGAATGGTCAGAGGTGAGCAACCCGATAAGAATGTGAAAGGATTTTACGAAGGCAACGGTGCAAACAGCATGTTTCTATACGTTGGAGACAGTCATGAATAAAATTATTTAAAATATTTTATGGACCCTGTACACTGATTTCATTTTCTCTTTTATAATTCTAGTGGAGTCCAAGGAATGATGGGTTTAGTAGAGTTTTCCAGCACTTTGATGTCCCACAAGGCGCCAAACTGTCATCTTAGATCCGCAATAATTAAAAATCATTTAAGGGTTTATTGATATTTACGACTTAGGGCACAAAAAGCGCCGTTTTACGCCCTTAAATTAGGGCATAAAATGAATTTTATTTTCGACTCAAACGTACAATAATCCGATTGAGAAAAAAGTCCCCTTTTACTGATACCAAACCGCCTGGAAAGTGTCAGTTCCCAAGCTGTAAAGTAACGTTTTTACTGTCTGAAATCGCTAAGCTTATATCGTAGGACTGAAGAAGATTAAACAGATAAGAGTAAAGGACCCTAATTTACTTTTCAGTTATTTTGTTACAGAGCCTACATAAGAGCTGGTTTAACATGATGGAACATCGATTTAAGCCACGTCAAAAGATTATAGATCGATATTTCCGATATATTGAAACAATATAGCTCCAGTTATATATCAAACTTTGCTGATGACAGGGCGAATGTTCTGCGTTCCGAACTATCCTAAATCAAAGGAAAACTTTGTGCATCAGGTTCATTACAGGCACTCGCAATGAACATGCAAAATTCCTAGTATATTACATCAACCTACGAGCGCCATTATTCTTATTTGTTATTTTGCTGTCTTATAACGAGGACGATTTGTAACCTCTGGACATTATTTTATCTATCGATGGAAATCCCATACAATCTAGCAGCAAACAGGCCGATGAATTTCATATATCTGCAAAATCAGTAAGCAACCTTTTAAAACCTGAATTATTTTATCCATGCAATATTTCCCTTACCCAATGGTTGGTGCCTGAAGGTTTTGGTCGCAAGTTGGAATTTTGTGAATTGATGCAACAAAGTGGCATTCAGGATAATAGTTTCTTTTATATAATTTTATTTTCGGATGAAGTAACGTTTTGCTTAAATGGGTGCATCCATCGACGTAATTGTCACTACCGCTCTACAGGTAATCCTTATAGAATACAGACTTTGTTCACACAACATCCTCAAAAACTCAATCTATGGATAGAGATGATCAGCCATCAGATCATCGATCTGTTTTTCATAGAGGGGAGCTTAAACAACGTATTATCGTTGCACTCATTGCAAGCGAAACAGTTCCACGAATCGCTACAATTTTTACTAAAGACAATGGGGAACAGGTAGCCGATAAAATTTGGTTCCAACAAGATGGTGCACCACCCTATTATGCCATGGCTGCGAGAGAGTATCTTGATGGGTTTTCACCTAGAAGATGGATGGATTCGGTAGAAGGAGTGCAATAAGATGGCCGCCACGATCTCCAGATCTTATGTCTGTCGATTTTTTCTTATGGGGTCACTTAAAGGGTTCCGTTTAAACAAAATGGGCCAAAACGTTTAGATGGCTTAGATCTACGAATTCAAATGGAGTTAGAATTAATAACAGAAGCAACACTGCAGAATTACATAAGAAAATTCGAAGAACAACTGAGTCATTTCGATATTGTTACTGGAGCCCAGTTTGAGCTCTTTTTATATGATTTTTAATTTTATTTAACGTAATAGTGGGTTACTTTATTTTGCATTCAATAATTTTATTTCTTAAGGAGGGTTTAAATCCAATTTTAGTTCATAGTATAACGTTGTATCAATTATTGAATTACCTTTCATTTGATATACTACAACGGGCATTTTTCCAATTGAAAATAAAAAGTTAGTAAAAGTGAATACGGATGAAAATATTAAAGATCGCAAATGCGACATTAAAAGTATCTTTTTTAAACAAAATTGTACGTGTTTAAGCATTTTTTTTAAATATCAGATTTTAGAAAGTTACAAACGAATCGCAGTACTTTTTGCACTCGCTGTATGCAGCTGAGTCTAGCGCCTATAGCTAATGTGGAAATGCTGTAAGAAGAACGCTGCTGCGACATTATTTTAACACATACTTAAATACAAATTGTTGTGCCTACCACGTGCGAAAGAATCCTTGCCGCACTAGATTGCTCCATCTCGGGTCGTTCGGTCAGCGGCTATCAGCGTGCGGTAAGTGTCACTTTCCGCACAGATCAAGCAAATATCAATTTTGTAGAGCGGAAATCGCGGCAGTTGGTGGATGGAAAAATTGTAAGGTTGTGCTTTTGATAAAACACCCGCTTTATCATACTTTCAGGCGGAGCACGCCCGATGGACGTAGCTTGGGATTCTCTGGTAAGCTGTTGTTGTTCATTTTTTATTTAAATCCCTAGTTTAACCGCTATGGAATATATAATTTTTTGTTTCAAGTCTTCAGTTAGCAAACCTACACAGTAAGGTTTAAAAAACTGAGCAAAAATACTGCAAAACAAATTTGGAATTTAGCACTCTCGTGCGTGCTGTCCACCACAAAGGACAGTGTCCGAGCTAATTTCGTGCAATAAAATGATGACAGCAGGACGCATCTCTAGTTAGTAAAATAAATAATAAGAGTGCCTACCCTTTCATGAGGTCCTTTTGTTTGCTATGCTCCAGTTCCAAGTTTTTTCATAAGGATGATAATTAGTTACACTTAAATGCAGGTCAAATTGAGAAGAGGGCTTCCTAGAAAATAATATGCAAGAAGAAATGAGGGGCAAAAGATAAATAAAGCGATTAAGAATTATGAACTTGCAAAGTTAGGAAAAGTCGTACACTGATCTACAAATCTCCACGACTTTCATTCTAACGTCTTCATAGAGCAATGCGAAAGCTTAAAAGTAATTTATATTCATTACATGTACGGGGATTCTTTTCCTTATCATTTTGCAGTTTGGCACATTGATTTGGATCAGTCTCGTCCTTTACATACTGAAACGGGTGAATTCTCTGTGATATCTACCGTAATGATCATTACCTCAGGGCGTTTTAAATTACTCAAACTTTTTACCACAAACTAAATTAATGTGCCCAGTTTTAATTTTCTCGCTTAGGTAGGTGCCGGGGACGAATTTTAAACACAAATTCTTCCTGCTAACTTCCAAGGGAATTTGTTTGAAATTTGCAGAAACTCCTATTCCACAATTTTTAATTAAAAACAGGAATAGGCCTTATGGCTAATCATCAAATCCACAGGAAAATTGCTGTTTCGCTTATCAAAGGACACTGAACTGGAGCTTTCCAAGCGAAAATCCACTTTATAAATATAAAGTTTGAGGGCAATTTTAAAAAGACCTTAATATCCTCATCATTTTTTACTTAGCTATGGGTTCATGTGAAAGACCCCTTAATATAAAACTCATGATTGATTGCTTTAGGGATTCGATGCAGATTTCAGTTCGAGGAAAAACCGATGTTTACCATCAGACAGTTTCTTATAAATGGTTTTGGGCAATGCGGGCTTCAGAAGACAAAAGCTCACACATTTCATGATACTTCGTCTCGGGTTCAGGAATATTCGATAAATGCAAATTGAAATGTGCATTTCTGGTGGATTTAACACCATACAGGAAAACTTTCAATGAGGTTACCACGATGGCAAGTTCGTAAAAGCCTTTTGTTGTTAATCAATATTAAAATTAATTCAGTTTCAAGTCTAAATATAGTTACATCAATACGGGGTCCTATTCAAACCTAAAAGCTACTTTAAATATTTCATGGCACGTGCATATCGGGGGGAGCAACAGCAGAACGCTCATGAAAAGTTTTAAACGCATGCGAGTATTGAGAGATATCGCGATACGAATAGTTCGTCAATTACGGCGAATCCCGACTAATCGCCATTTGGCGAACTATTCGGGATTCGCCGATGCCGGATTTACACAACTTTATGGCCTCCGCAAATTGATAGCACGCTATGGACCTGGCTAATAGCATAGAGACCGCATACAGTGAATCCCAGAAGGAATGTCTAAGTTCATTTAAAATTCAGCGATGTGGTTTTTGGGAAAACGCTCAAACCGGTCGATTTTTATTATTTAATGCAGTTTTTTATGGTAAATTTATGTGTAAATACAGATTAGCCTATAACAAAAATTACGATCACCAAATTCATTTTTTCAAATGGAAACATCAATTTTTGATTTCATTTTCGGAGTCTGCACGAAAATCTCAGTATGTTTCATATGCCATGTCGTATACTTAAATTCAACGCGTCTAGATAAATTTACTATTGAACATATCAATAGTAATCCACAAAAAGAAATCAAACGGAGTAAGGTCTGGTGACCTAGCAGGCCAATTGATGACGCATCTTCTTCCTATCCATCGATTGGAAAAGGTTTTATCCAAAAATGTACGCACAGTGGCAATATAGTGCAATGTGAGGGTAAAAAACTGCTTCTCATATTTATAAATTTTTTTATAAATGAAAGATTATGCTATTAAAATAGCATATTATTGAACGAGCCCATAATGAAGATTATCATCTCCGCTAGCGATTTCTCTTGAGGGAATGATGTTCATTATGTGCGAGTCCAATACTATTTTCACGGGTAAATATTCACAATGTCCACAAATTAGCTAAAAATACCATTTAAATAACTCTGATTAACGAAGCCATCACTTTGTTTACCTCATAATTCCAAATCCCAATGCATAAACAGGCCGCAAATAAATCGACTTTTCTTGATTTTCCAGGCACTTTGTCGTTTGTCGGTTTACTTCTAGAAGTTCACTGATTTATACATAATTTATTTTGAGTGGAATTTCTAAATGATTTGGCTTTAAATCTCGCAATAATTAACAAGAAAATTTTGTTGATTTTAATGTTTTACGATTGCTTAGGTCTTATGGTGTTACCACGTCGAAATATGCTGAATAAGACCTCGAAGGTGAACGATGAAAATGTCTTTGTCGAACGGGTCAAAAATAGTGTTGAAAAGAAGTGATGAATTGGGTCTAATAGTCGAAAGTGAAACAAATTGGGAAGAATGGGGTCGAATCACTCACAATAACTTCCATAATACCATCGCAGCCGTTAGTGCTTCTAGCTTCGGCTGAACTGAAACTGCTTTTCCCTGTAAATCTCAGTTCTACCTGAATAATTTTGGGCAAATTATTCTCACATAGTTTTGAAAAACTTGTTCAAAGCACTGGGAGTACCGAGTTAAAATCGCCAACATTAATCTTTCAGAATGGGGCCAGCTTTCACATACGGTGGACAATGGTTGGAAGTAGGTTTCTTTTAACAGTTGATCATTTGGAAATGTGCAATGAAAAAGAGTGATAAAGAGAAAGGGTGATTAATAAGAGATACAGAGAAGTAGTTAGAGAAAGACAAATACTGAAGGCTCAACATCTGAGAAACGAAACTTATGTAACCTCTATATTGGTGTTCTTGAGAAATTGAAGCTATCGCTGTACTTGCTGAGCAATAACGGTGCATCTAACTTGTTCGAAAGTTCTTAATTTAACGTTTTCTTACTAAAACGCCCTCTCTCCCATAAATAGCCTGGATAGTAACGCATCCATATATATTGCTGGGTAACAAAAAAGAAGGCATTTTTCCGAAACGAATATAATATGGCAAATTTTACAGGGTGTTTCAGAACCTGCAACAATAGGAGACATCTGAATATAAAAAATCATATCTGCAAATGCCTCCGTCCTAAGGCGCGACGGCCTTACGGTGCTTTAACGCAGCTGTTTGAAAAAATCTGTTTTATCAAGTTTTAGTACGTTGTACGTTAATTTGTTTGTATAAAATTGCACTACAGAAATTACTCAAAATATCGTCCTTGAACATAATTAGTGCGGACTACATTGGATCGGTAGAAATGGTCCAGTTTCGTGGCCCCCTAGGTCACCCGATCTAACACCTTTAAATATCTTTCCGTGGGGACATGTAAAGTCTCGACTTACTAACAAAGTTTCTTATTCTCAGATATCTTCGATTGTTGCACTGAACAATGCCTAGGAGTTTGAGCCCATAGTTCTAAAACACTCTGTATAGTAAAATGCTGCAAACAATTCATGAGGCAATTAGCGTCAGATACAGCGCGCGATGCAAAATTATAAATGTTGTGGCCTTTATAATTGACAGTCTTCTGGGGAATCCTCTAATGAAAAATGGGAAACTCTGCAAAGGTTTAGCAGAGAATTTATAGTATTTAACGTATTACATAATGTACAGCAAAGGCACGGCTGAAACCATTAATCTTGTCCAGTAAATGGGAAGATGTTGATCGACGAACAGTTATTCTCGGCAAATGTATTACAAGAGTGAACACGTGTTTGGATTAAAACTGAAGAGTTTGTGTTCGATTCGTATCCAAAAATACTTCATCAGAGCATAAACTCTGCGATTTGAAAAGGGTAACAATCGCAAATTCAAGTAATTGCGCCCCTATTTCATTTGGTTGGTCAAATATAAAACTCAACAAACCTTGTGCGGGAAGTTGGAACTATTTATTATTTACCTTTCTATATACCTATCGCACCCTTCATTGAGTTAACCCAATGAAATAGGGGTAGAAAGGTACGCCCAACATGAGCCACGATTGCAGGGATAAGGGTAACCGCAGTTTTTATAGCACCCTGGCCGCCAATTCAGAGAGGAAAGTGAGGCAGGAGGTTTTGAAGAAATAGGAACAAAACTATTTTAATAATTGAAAATGTCGTGAAATTTCGAACAGTCAGAACGACAACAAAAAATAATCAACAAAACGCAGTATAATTTATAAATTAGTGCAAATTATTCCAGCATGGCAAGCTGAATTGGGTAAATATTTGTTGATTCAGTTAAGTTGTTATGTAGCTAAACTGCATCATTTTCACGTCAAAAATCCGTCATTGCTTTGTGTCCCATCACTAAAGACTCACCCTGTATAATGTATGTAATACGCATCAATAATGCAATATTTTTCAAGTCGTATATTTATTTCGCCTGCTCTGCTACACTGTCGGATAATTCAATGCAATATGCAGCTAATATGAAACTAATTGCTAACTCTAACTCAAGATTATTAAAGCAGGGCATCTCCAGGCTCGGAACCCCACAATCTCGTTATACCTAATGAAAATAATTAAATTTGTTCTAATTGCCTTCTGGGCTTTAGAGACACAATATTTTAAGGTCACTTTATGAGGTAGTTCGCGACATGCATTGACTGTGGAATTATTGATCTTAAATTGGCTGCTCTTAGCTCTTAAGTCGGGACGTGATGTAATGGATGTTTGGTATTATTTGAGTAAGACAGTGGCGTAAAAAAAAATCGAACCGAAGTTAAGGCCATACTTGCTTCTTATAGAAACCTGGAACTTCTCAGAAAGTTCAAAAGCGTTCTACGTTATGGCCGAAGCAGGGACATAGAACGGCTTTAAATCCCGAAAGGGTGAGTCTTGAAAGTGGAATTCCATTAAACATTGTGTCTTCAAATAAAGTTTCCGCCTGTGCCCTGTATCTAGAGAATCATGATGTGTTAAATAAAATTTCAGATTAAACTGGACTGAATTCATCAGCTGGAAAATGGCAAGCGTGTTTCGCTTCGGTAGAAGTTGCGGAAATTCAACACTATAAAAGTAACGGCAAATGCAAGGTAAACGCGCCCCCTTTGGGCTATATTCTATATATAATTCTAATTACACCCCAGAAAACGAGTTTTCTGCTGCATATAAACTTCTGCAGGCGAGATTCGACAATTTAAATATAATGCTTTGCAAAGTTTTCATTTTAGCTTCGCCAGGGCCGAACTTGGACATTTGTGCACTTCCATGCAGCTGAACGGCAAGCCGACGCCGCACGCGCAGTGCAGTTTTTTCTTAAAGATTCTTGTGACCGGCGACTTGAAATAAATCGAAATAGTGATTCAAAGATCGCGATCGTTCGAACTTTTAAAGATGCTTAAGGGGGGCACCACGTATAGAACGCTTGTCTTTTAAGATTTTTTTCTCGGATATTACCGCCTCGTCTCATCTGCAATTTGATATAGTTGTTGTTCTGTTAAAATAACTACAAAGTATTATACTTTTCATTTTTTTTAATATATTTATTGATTGCGAAAGAATGGCGGATTGCAAATGTCAAACATCTGCGGTACACTGTGCAGGCCCGTAAAATCATCTGTAACAGTCCTGTCGAAAAAAAATTTCGTCAATTTATGGAAACACGCTTTGTTCGAACCTAAAAATTTAGGAACGTTTCGAAAATTTCAAAAAAGACAACGCTTAAAAAATTACATGTTCTCTTTAGATTTTATTGTTGATGAATACCTTCTAGCATTAAACCAGAAATGTTCGCGAGGTTCATGCAAAGGCCAATGAGTTGAGAAATCGCTCGAACAGTTTTCGAGTTATCGTGTACCGCGTGCGAAATTTCGGATTTCGTGAAAACGAGTTTAAAGTTTTGGAGAAAGAAACACCGAATATAAGTGTTGAAGCTTTCATTCGCATTCTGCGAATGGCTTCTTAAAGACCTTTCTAGCAGGTATTTTCTTGACAAGTCGGCAAACTATTAATTTGCAGCTTTTGGTGACGAGGAAGTGGGTCGTTGTGTTTTTCCGGTTCGAGAGTCTCCACTACTTTCACCCTCCGGCCCACCTGACGTCATCGGACCTTTACCAAGACATAATACAGAAGCAAATCAATTTCGCAGGCTTCCTAAACGATTATGGAGAAGTTTTCCTATCACTTTCATGTCACACGTATTTACCCTTCGAAGGGTGACAGAATTGGCAGATTTATGAAAATGCCATATGAATTACATAAAAATCAAACGAAAATTACTTATGTAAAATTCGAATCTTTTTAGTAATTTTTGACACCTGGTCAGGTTTGGTTACCTTGTAGGAATTAGTCTTACTATGGGTCATCACAATGCATTTTCATCCACGGCAGCATGGCATCCCGTCAGGTATGAGTAACACATGAAAAGTATAATTCACAATTACTGCACTGCAAGGCAGAAGGAATTAAGGTGTACTCACCGGGGATTAGGTGGCCCCCTAGTCTAAACGTGACTACCTTGCGTAGATATATTGGATGTCCTTGCCCTAATACCTCACAACAATTCCAAGCGTTTACATATAGAAATAAAAATGTCTTCGACAACTAGCTAGTGCCCCCCTAAAATAAGTATGGGCTCCCCCGGACTTACACCTGTGGCCAACAGGTAGAATCCCAACGGAAACAGTAGGGGATTACCTTTCTGGTCGTCCCCAACCTATCCGTGTCATTCAGGCCGCGTGTAACACCTCTAAGTTACAAGACGCGACAGCCGAAGGAACCACACCCGCACCCTGATCAACAAGCAAGTGCAGAGGGTTTCAATAATATCATATTATGGCCATCAACATACAGTTACACACAAAGTGTATATTATTATTAGTAAACAATGAGCCTAGGCGAATTAAATAACCTGCTCCTGTTTGCCACTGTTCTCACAAACAGGACTTCTTAGTAGAAGTCAATCAAGAATTCTTCAATAATTCAGGGTTTGCACGGTTATCATAGGGTAATACAATACTTTCATGTGCTACCACCCGTCTCGGGAGTGCTTTCTTTAGCTCGTGTCGGGAATCAGTCGCCCTCGCCCCACATAGGGTTCGCCATCGTGGGTACCACAGTAAAAGACCTATTAGGAAAATTTAGCATATGTTTTGACTTCCTAAAAGAAAGTCGGTTAAAGTTTAATCGTTTTACACTTAAATATTTATAATAGTTACGGAAAAATATTGCATTTTTGGGCGAAAATGAGTCTGGAGGCAAAACGGCTCACTTTTGACTAGGGCAAAATGTCTTCGACGGAATGTCTCCTTAAGATTGACACAAATTTTTCGAATACTCTATATAGCATGCGGTTGAATATTGCGCTCATAAATTGATTCCGACTTTCCAGACTGCTGCCTTAGGAGTTTTTCGGTTGCGAATATATGACGCACATTTTGCCACTACAGCCTCCCTCACCTTACAGAATCTTTTTCATTCTCATCACCTTCCTATCCCATATCCCAGTGGGGTTTAACTCAATATTACATAAACCTTAAATTTTCTAAATCCTGGAAGCTCCTCATATACAATCATTGAAATAGTTTGCGGCTTTCCACAACCAGACAGAGTAATAACAGGACTGCACCGTTCCGTATGTTATCACTTAGACGGAATTAATTACTTCGTTGGGAAACTGTTATTTACAAATATGGATTAAGTCGAAAACAATAATTTAACTTACTTAGAAATTAATATTACGCAAGGAAACTGCATAGACCTATTCATAGTTATCTGCTTGCTCGCGTCATGAACTTGAAATCGATTCGCTCTAAAGGGTGTGAAGCTTAATAACTTTTAACAAAATTAGTCAAGTTATAGCATTGTTTCCAGAGGTCTTATAAGGGCCCCGCTCCCTACTTAGTTTGAAAAAACTTTCTCTTGGAGTAATATGTAAACTAGTTCGGACAATGTCAATGATGTGAAATGTACCTGTTTCGCAGCCTGGAAAGTTGGCCGCAATCCCTGTTTACCGAAGTGAACAGTTTACTTTGGTAAACAAGGGCATTGAGCATTTAGTTTTCTTTTTCTAACCCCTTAACTTTCTGTGACATCCTTTTTAATGTAATAAAGGTTCGTGTCTGCGGTTTATCCAGAGAAAGAGCCCGTCAGCGCCATGTAATTTGTCACTTTGAAACACGCAGACTCTCCTGTGTGCCAAGATTTATTATTACAGAAAATAAAACATTGATTCTGTTTTATAGCGAAATTGAACGCTCGTCTAATTTATCAGAGGAGACAGCATCTATAATACATAGGTACTTCAGTATCATTATGTATGGGCCTCACGTTTATATAAAACTGGGTCTGAAATACAGATGAATATTTATTGACATATTAGCGCGTACGCGGGACATTGTCCATTTGGAAGTCATCTGATAATGTACTTTGATTTATATGCTTACCCACAATGCGATTTTTAGCACATATGTATCTATACAGGTTGTTTAGAAAAGACGCGGCAATGTTTAAAGGGACGACTTCTCAGGTTGTTTTATGAAAAACGTTCTTATAAACATAAGTTCAGAAATGTATTGTTTCCAAGATACAGGACGTAATTTTTTTTTATTTTGCACTGTTATTTGTAATAGTAAGAGGCTACTTTGGCGTTAACTAGATTAAAAGTATTAAGTCCAGTAGCGGTAAGGATGGACGCCTTAACCAAATTTATTGACAAAATAAAGTACGTCACTGACTTTAATTAAATTTCGATATTTTTTTGAGATACATCGACTAAAAATACATCTTCTCTTGAATATCTTCGTATTCCACTTCGTTTACGAGATAAAAAAATAACAATCATTTAATCGAATATGTCTTTATCAAACAAAAACATTTTCAAGAAACTCAATTGTGCTTCGACATTTTTTAAAAAATGTTAAAAAATCGATCAAAAGATTTTTGAATTATTTTTCAAAAATCATTATTTGAAAAACAAATTACCACCCTGTATTTTGGAAATAACACATTTCCGGACTTATGTTTATAGAAATGTTTTTTCATAAAATGACCTGAGCAATCACTTCCTTAAATATTGCCGCGTCTTTTTTAAACACCCTGTATATCTTCAGTAGAAGCGCTACTTTCTGCATTTCCGCTTATTCTTTAGCTCTCGGAAAAAATTAAAAGAAAATAGTGATTTTCGGTTTTTTCCGAAAGTAATCGGAATTTTTTGTAAATTTAAAAAGTCGAAGTATTCCTCTCGGAAAATTTCAACTTTGCCTCCATTCAATCGACTCTGTATCTCCTACGGTTTCCGAGATCGCCATGTTGAGAGTCGAAAATGGGACACCCTGTACGACTCATTGGAAAGCAAACAGTGTCTGACGTCTCAATCTCCCTAATGATAATATGTTCGATTCTAAGCCTTTCCAAAAGCAACGAAGAAACATAGAAAAGCTTAATGTACATTATCTATGAAAAGAGGTTATTTGTGCTTGATTTAACTGGCAACTTATACATGTTTAGCGCTCAGCGATATAAACACACGGCTTTATCTAAAGGGAGTTAATTAACACTTCCTTAAATTGTAGCACTTTCGAGGTTCCAAAGTTTTCAGAATTATTATTTTATGGCTTAAGACGTTTTATATCTGGACTCAGCAATTAGTATTGCGAAAATATGCTCCGAAATAAATCTAAAATTGTGAGTCCTTGACACTCGGCACTTCGCCAGCAGGTACTTTTGATATATTGAAGGAGAGAAATATAGCGATTCCCAATTAGTGTGAGTCAAACGTGATAATTAAATTAATTAGAGTTATGAATAATAAGTTTACCAAATGAAAAAGTCAGACAAAAAAGGTTTGATTTAGGAAAAAAAATTGAAGCTCTTTAGGAGTAAATTACCGTAAAGTAAAATTGACCTAAAAGTGCGTCGTTACACGAATTTTTCTCTAACTTGCTCGAATTTTTCTCCAAGACACCTTTCCATTGGCGCGAGACACGACGCAATACATTTCAGGCTACTTGTTAGCACTAACTATACCCTCGTCTTCCTGTGGATATCGCATTTTTTTTTCGGTCAATTAAATATCAAAATAAATTAGGGTGTCTACCCCTCGTTCCTATAGACAGATATACGGTGAATTAACCGCTACCGGTTAGTTTTGCTTTCAATCTGTCTATCGCGCTTCCCTAATTTCATTTTTCTTATTTCTGATGGAACACCCGCCAATCTAAAGGCTCGAAGACGCTGATGGCAGACTTAATTCTGAAAATATATCTGTAATGAAATCTCTGTAATAAAATACCTAAAACTGAATAAATTTGTATTTCGAAACACCGTATTATCCGCTTGCGATACTTTAGCATTGATGAGAAAGTTTATAGTCCCCAAAGAAAAACTCTTGAGCCTTTGTTTTAGAGCTCCGTTGGAGAAATTAAATTTTCCGCTCGTGTTGTATTTTTCTCAAGGGAATTCGCAAAGTTACCCTAATGATTTGATTTCTTTCAAGGTGTGCTGCTAAACATTGTTAATCCTTTAATCTTAGCTGAATCTGCCCCACCCGCTGCTGCTCTCTAGAACTATCGCCTGGAACTATATACAAATGAGCTTTATTTGAATCCAGAAACTAGGAGATTATTGTCCGTCAGTGCGGATGGTAAAATGCGCTCATCCCGGACATTTACATCGCGACGATTATGCCATGTAATTTCTAACAAATAATTAATCCAGTCGCTTTGCACAGCTAATCCATGATTAACGATTCAACGCTCCTCAGGGCTCATTGCAAATAATAAATTTAGTATGGTTTTATTGTTGCCTGTTATGTATAAAGGCTTTTGTATGCGAGATGTTTAGAGCAGTGATGCCATTGGATTATGAATCGGACCAACGTTGAAATAATATGTGTTATTATGATGGGTGGTGTGCAGTGGAATTTTCTCGTCGAAGTAGAAAGTAGATTCATGGTGTCTTTTGTTTGCAAACCATGTGCGAGTGTCCCAAAGGTTATTTTACGCATAGAGAGCGTCCATTTAACAGCCCCTCGAACTCTCATGAATTCATCTGAGATTTCATTAAAAAATCTATGATTGCGATGTGCACGAAGCTAATGAAGCAAAATTTTACAACTAGTGACAACCCTACAGGGTCTCCCAAAAAAGACGGGCACGATAAAGTGTCATTTTTTTAAATGGGACCATCTAAAGGAGGCAACATTGAAACCATGACAACGCATTCTAGATACTTAGCCGTCAATACAAGGTTTCCCGAAATAATTAATAATTCTGTTAACATTTAAGTCGAATATGACATTATTTCACACGAAAGTGAAGAATATTTAATTTTCTTTCGTTTAACGTCACATAAACACTCCATCCTCTATGAAAAAATTAAGAAAATTAAAGTTGAACAAGTGGTGATAATTTAAGTTATTACTTTGAACACCCTGTGCGTATTTTCAGCTAAATGAGCATTCGTGCCTGTTGAAGTGATCGTATATGAGGACCCAATCTAAAACTATCAAAATCTAACTTAAAGTAGCTGCGGTATTAATTTTTTATGAGACACTGTAAATGTCTAAAATTTACGAATGTAAATCATCCATGTAATCATCTGCACGTGATCCGTTCAAAACAGCAGTTTGGAACAGGACCGTATTACATTGAAAAAGTATTTAAACAAATTCTAAGGGTAATGAATACTAGAATTTAACGATGTCCAGCGTATTTTCAAAATGATCCGTCCTGTATATTATGCAGTTAAAACGTTTAGTTTATACCTCATTATGAGAGGGCAACAAACACTCTCCATTCAAAATGAAACAAATCCAACCCTGTTAAGTGCAGTCGTACTTGACGAATATCGATCGCTCAGATCACACAACCGACCAATCAGCGACGACTAAACTAGCGATGACGCCTTTGGTTTGTTTACATGAATATTTTACATTCATAAGACATACCTTAGGAACTAACACAGGATCCAGAGATGCTTCTACCACATGGAAAAAATACCGGTGATGCCATTAAAAAAAATTACACTTTATGACGCCCCGCGTTTTGGGACCCCCTGTAAGGTTACTAATTTCAAAATTTACCTTCATTGGCCACATTTACATCCTCATAATTGATTTCTTTTCGAAATTACACAATAAACTCAGAGGAGCCCGAGAGGTGAGGTATTTCGTAACCGCGTACGTCTTTATTCGCCGTCTAGCGTTAATGCGAAAGCGCGAAAAAAGGAAAGATCTGACTCCTCATACTGATTCGCAGATCCCGACTCTGCATTCTCACCCAGCGGCTGAATATAATTGGTTTAGAATAGCCTAAATTTAAATTAAATGAACGAAATAATTGAGTTACTGTAATTGAAGAAAATACTGGATTAAATTCTTTAGTGCTGTGCTTATATAAGAGTGCTTCTGCAGGATTTCTGTTCGCAAGCAAACAGTGCCAGATTTATTAGTCTTGACAGGAAAAATAAATCTAAGTGGTACAGATTTAGATGCGATTTAGGAACCGATAGAAGACGATTTACATTCCAATTCAAAAATATGCAGCGATGGCGAAAGGGAGTTTCAGAAATATATAGGATGGTCCAGTTTTTACTGTTTTAACTTTTAGTTAAAATTTGCGTTGAAAAAATAATTTGAATATTATTGTATAGATATTTTCACATTATTTTCTAATATATATAGTAATATTAACAACCAAAGTATGGCATGATTCCAGATTTTTTTTGTTTTTAGTGTTTTATATCTGGTGAGGTTTATGGTCTGTATAGTTGGAGTTATTGAATTATTGTTAAAGTTTACAGGGTGTCAGTTTTTTTACCTTTTTTTCCCCATACTTAACCTATTCGAGATACGCCACTGAGTCTTCCTTGCCTAAAATTTGAATTTCCAGACGAATTTAGTTTTCAAGTTATGTTCAAAAGTATGCGACTCCTATTACAAACTTCAGCTTCTGTGAGATCTCTGAAGCCAGTCTTGATGGCAAGGATTTATGGTACTCCCTCAAACATATGTAAAATTCAGTTCAATTTATCTAAAAAATTATGCAACATTTACAGTGATGTGCCAAATAGTATTTCCATAAACAATGGACAGAATTTCCGAAGTTACCTCCTGTACTGCTACTTGGAGCTTCTCCTTCATAAACTACATTACTTAATTGTCTTTCGACAAGAAAGAATTCGGAAAAATAAGAGATAACTAAACAAATTCGAGGTTCTATGGTTTTGATGCTTTTAGGTTCAAATTTGAAATGGAAGAAGATTAAAAAAAAAACATATTTCTAGACTTTGCATAAATTCATAAAGAAGGTAAAGTAATAACGTAAGAAAAACATTAATTTAATTATTAAGCTCCATTGCGAAAATGTACCCAGGGGATGTTTGCGACCCTTTTTCTCAGTTAAGAAAAATATTGGAAAACGTTCTTTTCGGGGAGGGGGCAAGGTTAGCTTCTCTTTCTGAAATAAAAAGCTTTGTGATTTTTATTGTCATGCCTTATAAAAGATTCTATGTAAAAGCTAGCTAACATATATGGGCAGTGATGATTATTTATTTGCAAGACTGTATTTTCCCCATATTTTCGCTTAATTGGTGAACTAAAACTTAATATCTCGATAAAAATGGTTCTGAAACCAAAACGGCTCATTTTTTACTAGAGATTTCTATGCAAAAATACTTCATCATAATGCACCTTATACTCAGTATATAAGCACATTACCATGCGCAGAATTGAAATATAAAATTTATATATATATATTGTGTTAACTTTTAATCCAAAACATCTCCGAGAAAACGTCTCAAAATATTAACCAAAGGCCCTGGGCATTACTTTTTTACTTTTGCAGTTGCACATTAATTATGCAGCACAAAAACAGTCATATTAATTACTTCAGCTACTTAAGATTTCAATTATTTTACGAAAGTTTCAGATGTCATACAACTCGGAGCAAAAAGTTTTAATTAAGTTATTTTAGTCATAACTCGGCCCTTATCAGCCCAACCCTTAAAGGTCACTGATAAAGTGGAACAAATTGATATTCTTTTATAATATTACGACCTACCCTAATACCTCATAAACCAGCCTTAAATCCCACGCTATTCAATCTTGTCATATTAAACACCATCTGAGGAAGTAAGGCTGAAATCGATAGGGGGCTTGGCCGCTTTCGAGTTATTTTTGCGTGGATAAATATAGCCAGGCATTAAAAGAATGGAAGCCCTATATTGCTGTGGTGGAGAACCTCTCTTTAAAAAACGATATTTCATCCAAAAATCCTTTTGAGCGATAAAAAAAAGCAAAAAAAAAAATTATGCCTTCAACGGGAAACTTACCAGCACACTATCGAGGACTCGTAACGCATTTGGGACCTCTATGGAAAAAATGTAACGTTGTGTAACGTCCTCATGGGCTAGTTGAAGTAATCAATGAATTTGAGCCTAGCAAGCTAGGCGTGTAACTTTGTTATATCTCTAATATGTCCCGTCGTCATAAAAAGGCTTAAATAACCCGAGATTAAAATGGAAAAATAAATGGAAATTGGTATGTCATAGAGCAATCAATTGCGCAAAAACTACTGTATGGGAAATTTTGAAACAAAGTCAAAATAAAAACCTGCATGTCGTTTCAAATTGCTTTATGATCTATTTTCCTCCAATGAAAGGGAACACTTAATTACTAGTGGGTTGTAATTCGTAACATTTAAAAAAGCACTTCACCGGTTATTTTTGAGAGTTGGAGTTACGTACTCTTCACATACTCCAATATCTTTTAATTAACGTGCGGCGGTAGGATTAAATGAAAAAAAGGCATACAGTGAATATCCAAGTCGACCATTTTCACTGCAACAAATATCATCGACCACCGTGTTTTTTTTTTAAATAATTTCAAGGTACCTTCGCAAAAACCGGATTTTTTATGTTTGCATCAAACTGCAGGGTTGAGCACGTGATCCATCATTGTAATCATAAAAAACCTGAATCGAAAAATGCGAAAAAGGAACAAAGTTGATGATGGTTGTCGAGAATCGAAACGTCAGATTGCAGATATAGCATTGCCGCGTCGTAGAAAAGGAAAAGTTGTAATGGTGAAGTGTCAGTCATTATGAATTATCTCGCTAAGCAAGCTAAAGAAAGAATGAAAACTCTATTAAAATTTCAGCTTTTTTACATTTTTTAAAATTTCATAACGGTACATTCTTGAACGGCAAATTGTGCTACTCTGCCCTAGTTTAACCGACCTTCTTTGGTGTTTACCAAGATCCGCGTGGTTGAACTCCAGAAACGGATATCCTGTATAAAGAAAAATTGTTGACAATGTATAGGGAAACATGTTAATCTATATTGATTTAGGAAATAAATAAATAAAAGCTCGATTTCACATATAAATTGCCAGTCGCAATGCTACCGCATTGTTTTCCTTCGTGATATATTGAAAAATTTCCATTCCATGTGGCACGTCTGTTTATGTAGAGGTATGAAAACTTCCAGGATGAAAAACGCAATATTTCGTACTTTGCTAAAGGCCAGATTTTACCGTTCGCGAAATTTATTGGTATAAAACTAAAACTGCCGATTGGATCTTCCTTAAGGAAGTTTGGACATCGAAATACATCCACGTTTAAAGTTTGATCTCCACTTTCCACTTCTCCACTGGCGGAGACGGATGATGCCTCAGATCACTTGGATAAAGTTTTTATCCCCTTTTTCTTCGCCTAAACGAAAAAAAAATGTGTGCTCTTGTGGCACCGGCTATTCGTTAAAAAAAAAATTCGATCCTATGGAAACAGGCCTTCCTAAGGCAACTTCCTGGTTCCCATTGAAACGTCTAACTAAAAACCAGTCGCAGTTAAAATGGATTAATAGCTATTCCCTCTTCTAATGCGGAGACATAAATTATCCGATTTCCGGGCGAACTAGATTAGGTAGTCTATTAAACAGACACTGCTAGACTCAAACTATTGCTGCCATAACTAATATGGATAAATATTCTAATTTAGAAACCCCCGATCATAAATTTGGAAAAGTGGAGTCATGCAGCGCTGGGCACAGAGAAAGATGATTGGCCTTGCGCATGTTTTATCGGAATTTCAATCCGAAATAACCAAATCGGGAAAAGTCTAGGGATATTTTTATAAATAGATTAAACCTCTTCTGAGATTAATTAAAAAATAAAGTCTTGTGTTTCTAGTGTTAAAAAGTGTTTAATATACAACATAACTAAGCTTTTGTTGATAGATTCCTAAATCGCATTGATTTATTCATAAGCTGTTAATATACCTAAAAACGTCCTTCTTTTGACTTAAGAAAAAAATATATATATACATATATATATTTTCAGCAACCAAAAAAATGAAGCGTATTACAAAATAGGGCAGCCACGGTTGTAAATTACAGTTCCGATTCTGCGGTCCATAATCAAAATGATGTTGTTCATTTCCGCCGCGGTATTTCATCCGCATTCTTCTAACAATAACTCCCGAAATTGAAAGGCACCGCGAATTTTGGCCAAATGCGACGAAAATATTTTTTGAAGCATGTCCCGAAAATGCTCAATTGGATTCAGATCTGGCGATTTTGCTGGCCACGGCAATGCGAAGATCCCTTCGTTGTTTAACTAGTCTGCCACAATACTGGCGACTCGTGGACGAGCGTGAGGCGTAAGTTTTGGTCAACGGCGCCAGCAAACGGTCAGACTGTAGGATCAAGAATGATATCGATGTACTGATGAGCTGTTAGGAATCGATTTGGAAAAGCGAGATCGGTTCTGCCGTCAATCATTATTCCGACCCATATCATTATTGTTCCATCTCTATATATGAATAGACTTCCTGGATATGTTGTAAATGTCCGACATTTCCAGACCGTCTTCACACTCTTATTCAATGAAAACCTAGGTAAAATTCAACCTTTGATTCGCAAATGAGTAAACTGTTACTCAATCAATTCCGTTCCAATTTCGCTATTCTTGACACCACTTTAATATTGCAGCATGACTAGCTCCAGCAACAAGTGGACGTCTCAGCCATCTTCGACTACGAAGATTGACTTCATGTACATGATTTTCAAGTCGCCGTGCCATAATTGTAGGCTAAATTCGAACTTTTACAACTACAAATCAATCTTTCATGTTATGGTAAAAGACAGTATTTTCAAAGCACCTATTAAACAGTAGCTAGTATCGAGGAAATGAAATTGAATCAGCTCGATAATTTAGCAGACTGCAAAATAAATAATCATAAATAATTAAAATTTTTCATAGGCGCAAGAAAATTATTTATTTACTATAAGAATTTTTCAATTAATTGAAATATGTATACAAAGTGAGGACTTGCCCTAACATACTATAGTATAAACTAATTGAAATTACTGGTTATAGGTTTTTTACATATTTTTTAAATATCTTTAGACTTTTCGGATGTGTGCAGTTATCTACTTAATAAGTGAAGAAACGAGGACTTTCTCTCATGGGAACGGAATCGAGAACCGAAAACACACTAAATGTGTTATTAAAATAGACTTTTCTTGGTGTTATGTTTATCGTCGAAGTGAGTGATAATTGGAAAAAAATATCAGTGACGCCTTTAGGGCTAAATTGTTAATCTGCTGTTAACTTTAACCGCAAGCTAGTTTCCATAAAAACCATAAAATAGAATCAGAGTATTGACTAGTTTCTTGATTTCTACTGGAATAAGCTTGATGGTAAAGTTGACAGTACATTCATATATTGGACCTTATATGATAGATTTGCATAACAATTTAAACGGGATCTCCTATAAACTCTTAAGCGAAACGATTGGACATAATTCTCTTAAGTCGATGTTCCATTAGACCAATGTTTTGGGAGGGCAATCACATCGATCCCTGTTTAGTTATTTAAATGTCTAACCCAAATCATCCCCTGTCGCGCGTTTGGCGAAACAATCTACTGTAATGGCGTCGAGACACTTCATTTCTGCAATTTCGCTTAAACTGATGCGATATTAAATCGATTTTGTCATTCTTTCAGCTACCCCATAGGGGTGACAATAACTTTGGTCCCGGTAGGGTTATTGCCATGTTTACCGCTACTCATGCCCCCCAGATCGGGTAGCGAAACAGTCTAACATGAATAGATCGGAACACCTCACTTAATCTATTTCGCCTAAGTCGTCGTGAGGTTAGGCACATTTTTAAACATGTTTAGACATCCCTGCTAGGTGGCATATGGGGACAACTCCGTGGGGAGTTATCCCCATATGCATCCCCAAGTATACCGTGCAAGTTTTCAATAGATACGCAGTTAATATTTTTGCCTAAGTATCATTTAAACAATTAAAAGTTAGAAGAAATTAGCGGCTTTTACTTACTTTATCAGTTAACTTTGTCGATGTAATAACATGACTAAACAAGAGGACCACTTTGGCAAATAATTAGTAGGAAATGCTAGTATGTACGCTACACATGGAAAAACTTCAGAGTTTCACTGGTCTTCCTGTTGCATGCTGATTGCAATTTAATTAGTGGCCTGCATCAACAGCTCATTATTGTTTTGCGAAACCATAAACATGCATCAAAGGCCAAACCACAATTGTATCTGCAATAGTGAGGAATTTGGAATATAATCCTGAACTTAAAGAGATTTGAGAACCAGTTCCTATACAAATTAATAATAGTTACACTTCAGCCGATTGAAACGGTGCTAACTGCTCCATAATATGATTAACGATAAGTTACTAATACCGGGTGTCCATATAAGATTGTGGACGTATAAGATTAACATGGAAAATCGATTTTTATGTTTTGGCGCCTGCAGCGATTATCTATTTGAAACATTTTTACATGAAGGTCGTACTACTCAAGACCGGCCATCATTCCTCAAATTTTTGTTTTTCTAATTAGAACCGTTGCCACTCAAAACGCCTCCAAATTTCAAAATTTCGAATGTCCCGCGTTACCCTTCGAAGCCACGATTGGTCGGAGTCAAGACTGTGTGTGTACTTAGTTCTGACGTTGACTTTGACCAATCGCAGCCCCGAAGGGTAACGCGGGACATTCAAATTTTTGAAATGTGGAGGCGTTTTGAGCCGCAGCGGTTCTAATTAAAAGATAAAAACAATTACGGAACGAAGCGCAAAACAATAAAAACCGATTTCATATATTAATCTCCCGTGTCCACAATTCGCCTGGACACCCGAAATATTGGGCCCTTTAGGAACACAGACCTTTCCCTATAAAACAGAATATTATTCTGTCATAAGAATCCTCCTGGTTCTGCGCATCAATATTTCGTGATGGGACTACATCACTATTTAATTTGGGTCACGTTATGAAACCTAATGATGACTAATTTACCCTAAAATCGACATTGAGGGATAATTAAGCACAGGTGGCTGGTTTAGGTGTTGCAGTGCAGAATTTCTAAAGATGGTAGTGATTAACTTGTTATTGTTATAGTTATGATGGCTAAAGGGGGCAAATCCGAATCAAATTTGGATTCATTAAGATGTCAAATTGGAGGCTGGACACAATGACAAATTTTGTATTATTTCTAAATAAAATGTGCAATTACCGGTTAATTGGAACTGAATGTATCGGGTATTTTAATACATTTATAGAATGTTTCAGTGTATATAGAATACCCGTAGGAAAAACTAGCGAATGAAATAGCAATTTCAGCTATTTGCAAATTTAATCAACCCAAAAGCGAGTTGTATGAAAGCGTTTTAGAGTGATATTATCAATTTGAGGCCGTAACTGATGAATATGTATTAGAAGTTCGCAAATACATAAGTAATAATCAAGACACAAACGTTTATTTAGAAATTTATAGTTCGCACCTTTTTGTGCCGGAATATGTAAATTGAATGAAACTATCAAACACAAAGATAAGGAAAGACCGAAAGCAGCCAACTCCCTTTCAGTGAATTGGCACTGTCTCTTTTATTCACAAAGGCCTCTTTTCAGGAATTCAGGGGGAAGGGGGGTTGCGACTGAATTTAATTTGTTAGGCAGATATCATTTAAGGTTTAGTAGTATTTTATAGCTCAATTGTTTCGTTTGTCTTAAGCATACATTAATACCTTCTTGAATCCAATGTCTCAGTTCAAAAAATCCCGATTGTGAACTTTGAATATCAATGCTTGGATTACTGTAAGTCCTCTAAGAAGTGTAAGATAACACTGTATTCAGATAGGATAAATATTGCGAAATCATTCAATTAAAAAGAATGTATTTTAATAAAAAGAAAATAACAAAAAACGTGCGATTTTCTGAAAAATTCAAATAATTGACAACGTCGCCGATTTTAGGTGCCATAAAAAATCTGCATGTGCAAAGTGTGCATCTTTTCCGTCAATTTCCCGGATACAAATTTGACGGTGCGGATTTTTTAGAAAAACCTTCACATGATCTTTTATAATACAAGATGTTGCAGAACAATAAGATCAAACTTCTAGAGATTGTTCAGTGCCACCATAGAAGACATCTGCGTATAAGAATCTCGTATCGGAAAATGTCTCCCTAAGGCGTTACGGCCTTATAATGTTTTTAGACACTACAGTAATTATTGAAGATGTCCTCTTTGAATTTCCGTGCACCTCTATAAATGAGGTACATAATTTCTGCGGATTTCGTTAAAAATCGTTTTGAACGACTTCAAATGCCGCAATGATTCATTCAATCAGATCTTGCTCTTCAGAGAATTTACATGTCTCCACAAATAGAAATCTGACGGTGTTAAATCGGGTGACTTAGGGGCCCACGGAAGTGGGTCACCTCCGTCGTTTCAATGTTGTGCGAACTGACGATCCGAATTTGAGAAACGAGAAAAATGTGAAAGCGCACCATTATGTAGCAGCTACATTTACTGCCTTTCAAGAAATTTCGGCTTCAAATTAACTGGACTTGACACATTTTTGCTCATAACTGTCTTAAAGCACCATACCGCCTTCGGGAGACATTTACGAATTCTTATACTCAATTGTTTTTTGTTATTGTATTGGCAAATCCCTAGAAGTTTGATCCGATCGTTTTGAAACACCCTATATAGAGATTTGGAGCATGATATTCAGGAAAACTGTAATTTCGCAGAATTTATTTCTGTACGTCGATTTGATTTGAATATGTTACTATTCGTGAAGCCATCAGTTCCCCGGGTACGCCAAAAGGATTCATGAATACCATCAAATTCGTAAATCATTTTCAGTGCATCGAAAAACCTAATGGAAAATATCTCGAAAAATATTAGAGATACGAATTTTTTACAAATTATCTTTTTGATATCGGAGAGTTCGGAGTATTAGAATTGATAAAAATATTGAATTTATTGGGAGTAATAAATTGAAAAAAAAGTGGATATTTAAATCTATCACGGTGCCGGCGCCTGGAAAAATCTCTTGAATTGGGGATTTTCGCAATTCTAAATCTAATATAGTTCCTTATCAAGAAATGCGGACCGAATGCATGTCTCAAATCTTCATAAATGCACACGAATCCTAGATCAGCGAAAAGACAAACCAAATTTACATTGATCTTATCTCCTCAGAGTACCTGTTTTGGCAGTGGCACAGGTTCAGGTGTGCATATAGGTATTAGATTTGAGGAACGGTGCGACTTCTCGCAAATATTTGTCATCCTACAGAAGAAGCTTACTGCCGAGCCCCAGTAATTGCTTTTGGGACGCTTTTGTTGTTTAGTTTTGCGATTTTATTAACATTTGCGCTGATCACATTGAAGTGTGATTTATGAGTTCTGGAAAGTGCAGTGTGACGTGGCTAATGTATTCTTCTTTTCTATAGAGAAATCAATTTAATGCCTGATGAAATGCATTGGCAGCTTTCCGTCAACAACTAAGTCGCAATCGGTGATTAATAAAAATACCTCAAGTAGGGCTTGAAATATCTGAGGAAGGTCTTTGGGAAATTTATTATTCAACGGTTATTCATTGTTAACGTCGATGACTGAATGCGAAGATGTGCATAAGATAGACTACAATATTGTAACAATTGTCCAGAGTTAATGCGTGAATTGAAGATGATTTTGACCGACTGTTCGTAGACATGTGATACCGCAAATTGGCATGTTGTTTCCTAGTTCCATTCGTGGACCTAAGTACAAATAGAATATACAAATTAAGGGCATCAAATATATATCGCGAGCCGACATGTTAAAAATATACTGATGGTGGAGCCAAAATCGCCTCTGACCCCCAGAGGGACTCATAAAAAATTAGACGCAGCTTTAAGACGTCTTGTTGTTTTTAAAGAATTACTGACCAACCAACCTAAACTGGCCAAATAATATTACACATCATAGAACAATTATCTTTGAAAACACATCACTCCTCTTTCAATACTTTCCATAAAAATTATTCAAAACAGCAAAATTTACATTAATTTTATAGTTTTTTAACTTTAATTCGTTGCCTGAAGTTATTTATAACAAAAACAGAATGTTTAATGTATGATCATAGGAAAAGTCAAGGCAAGTGATGATCACATGATCTTTATGAATTATCGTTATTTGCATTCCTATTGACTAATCGACCATCAACCCACACACAAAGTTGGAGGTCTATCCGCAAGAGTTTATATGTCATCCACCAAACGAAACCATATTTGTTGAGTTATGTGCCTAATATGAGATGAGACGAGATGGATTATGCCCGGAGCAATTACCGAATTCAGTGTAAGCAAAAAACATTTTAATCAACGCCTTGCGTTTACGATTTGCCGCTTACTACGAGGTTTTTTTAACGATCTCTCATTAGTAAATAAGTAGTCTCAAAGCCAGGTGTCAATCCGCATTATTTGAGGTCGAATTAAGCAGTAATTCAAGTTGATCCTCTTAATGTAATATTTTATTTTAGTGTCTCTTGTTATTGCTACTAATTTCTCTGTAATAATATACGAGGAGAGTTTCAGAAGTACCCGACCTGAGAAAAAAGCTTTTAGAGACTTTATGAACATTAAAAAAATTGATCACCGATACGTGATGTAATACTTTGATTCGAAAGGTTTTCATCCAACATCAAAGCAGAGTTCGATTCTACTCAGGAGGAATCTGGTCTTTCGATAACAGCTGTAAAATATTGGCTGGCAGAATTTAAACGCGGTGGTGCAAGCTGCCAAAGCGAACCACGCAGCGGTTGGCCCACCGACACTCCAGATTTGACCACTTCAGAAATTGCGGTGAAAATCCACTAAAATCCACAATTGAACAAAAACAGCGCGGTGAGGACGCTTCAAGGGAGAGTTTGGCAAAGCTTGGCAAAAATAAAGCCGAATTTTTACGCCGATTCATAACCATGGATGAAATATAGATCCATCATTTCAATTTCACCCCTGAGACCAAAGAGCAATCAAAAAATGAAAAGGGAGAGAATCGGCTTGAAAGAAGGCGAAAACTGTTCCATCTGCAAGAACGGTGGTGGCATCGATGTTTTGGAATGCACGTGGGATCATTTTTATTGACCATCTCCCTAAAGAAAAAACCATAAACACAGAATAGTATACAAATTTAATGCAGCGTTTAAACGAATAAATTCGGAAAATGTGACCGCACTTGACGATAAAGAAAATCTTCCTTCATCAAGGCCATACTAGGAAGTATGGACACACCAGTCCATACTTCCGACATCGCGATGGCCAAAATGTCAACTTCGTTTCGAGCTTTTCCTTATCCGCCCTGTTCGCCAGATTTAGCCCCTTCAGAACGTTTTCGATTTCCAAACTTGAAAAAATTGTGGAAAAAGATTTGCCAACAATGAAGAATTGAAGTCTGAGATTGGTGCCTATTTTGAAACATTCGAAGTTTCTTACTATAAACAGGGTATAGAACATCACAGGAAAACGCGTGTAAATCTGAAAGGAGATTATGCTGAGATTTAGTGTAATATTTTTCAATTTTTTTTTATGAGTGTTATCGGGTAGTTTTGGAACTATCCTCGTAGTTACTAACCTACTCCTAAACAGGTACTATTTCTAATAAATAGCCCTCTAATTTATTCTAAGCCGAAACGCCTACACAAATAACAATTATTATGGTACAATATAAGCATTTATGGACACTAAAATGACCTATTCCGGACTTTATATGTGGTTTTATACCCTGTATTAGCCAATAAAGTTCCTAATGAACGCTGGGAAGAAAATATAAACTTTTTCTTCTTCGTTTTTCATTTTACGACACTTAATATAAAACCCAGATGGGATCAACCAAATGAGCGATAGCCCGACTTCGGTTCCTTCCCCTCACGATCATAAATCGCGTATACGTTAATTCAACCTTTAATACACAAATTTTCATTCGTAAATATTGTCCTGTATCACTATGTAAGCACGTACTAAATGAATTATTCATGACGCGACATAAACATTGTTAATCGAGATATTATGCCGAACGAGATTATTATCGCAATACACTGCTTCGAGATAAAGACTTTTATGATCTGCTTGTGCGAATTTTCATTGAGTCTCAACTAGGCAATTAAAACTGGTTTTAAGCAAATTTTTATTCTGCAATATTTGCCTGATTTTTATTTATAATTGAACAAACAAGTACATATTTTTCCGGCATTATGACACACAGCGATTATTCATGCTGGATTTTGCAATTGCCGCCAAGATTTTCCGTTTAAATCGCTGATAAAATTCTCTAGTAAAATGTGTCGTTGCAGTTCGCGAGACCGGAAATTTCGTGGGAAGAGAATAAATTTGCCTCATTCGTTCAAGATCTAAACTTCGTTAACATGCAGTGCACCAATTGTTATTGTTCCTGGATAGGAAATATTTAGGCCTTAAACCATTTCATTTAAAAGTAAGCTCCTTACGACTACGCTTAATCTTTTGTGAGTACTTTGTTTTTTGATTATTTAAGTACCCATTAGTGACACCTTTCAAGAGTTAACGTGTGTAGGATAATCATGTTCGTGGCCCATTTATGGTGGGCTGCAATGAAAATACCTCAAAGACCATGTCCCGAGAAGACGGTGCTGCCATTGCCCTGCTGGAGAAGTCAGAGGAGCGTGAGGGGGCTGTAACACTAACAAACCGGTCTCTGAACTTTTGACTCATTAGCTATGAATAATATGAAAAACTGCGTGAAAAACTGTGGAACACGAAATATACTCCGTTCGGAAACTGTTTGTCACCTCGGCGTCCGAAGGCTGTAATATTATAAACGTTCTAAGCGCCGTGATGCGATTCTCGACTTCATTGCTTCCGGAAGTTGCAAAGCCCGCTTGCAGTGGCAATAATTCTGCAACTATGGATTAAAAATAGCTAAAATGTCATTCAATTTGTATTCAGAAAAGCACATCTCCCTGATAACAGACTGAAACGTTCAAAAGCCTTAAGGATTCTTATTATGTGTGTCATGTCATTGATCCAGAAACAATATTTGAACGTATGGAGTACAATATGTTGTTGCCTGGCTGGTATTAGAACACCAAATATTTGAATAACTTTGGAATAATAAACATCAGATAAACTTGGATTCGCTATGTTTTAACAATGATAGTAGCGTATTCAGTGTAGTAATTAACTTGCCAAGTGAAAGATTCAAAAACGGTTAATACCTATACATGACTGATTCCTTTTCCATTTATTTCAGATTCAACAAACAGAAGAGTCTAACATGGACATGAAAGTAGTGCGGATACGCGAAATCTATTGTGTCTACGAACTCTTTTTACACGAGGTGTATTACAATCTTCGTAATAGTGAACCAATTACGCAGTAAAGGTAACAGAGCTGAAGTGAAACTATTCAGTAAAATGGACAGTAAGAATTACTGGTTTGAGCCCAACATCCAACAAGACCACGGACTTATGGACCATGAGGTGTCTAGTCCTGGATACATTGGATTTATGGGGAACGGCAGCAGCATGCCTGATGTGTACAGGTGAGATCTAATTTCATCAAAATGCGGGCACACATTAAGCGTTGCGAAATGGAAAAAAATTGGATTTATCTATCAGATAAAAATCGTAATTCTCTCGGATTCTTATTTAATTAAAGTCTTATGGTGGTATATAAGACAAAGGAACGCTTTTTGTTCCTGGCATTAAAAAATGATTTATAAGCGTATGAAGCAGGTACATACCTGCTTAATTATGCAATATTTCCAGAAACTTACGTCTCCTAGCAAATGAAGCTTAGTCGATTCTAAAATTAAACTCTTGCGTAGATCTCTCGAATAGAAGTTAGGAGGTTTGTTGTTCTAACTGTAAAAACCTTAATCTCGCTAATAAACACGAAATTACTCGTGTTGAGTTCGCATCCTTTAGATCTAGATTTTCAAAAAATACTGTAGACTACCCAATATTGAAACTTCACTTTAACAGTGAATTACTGATGCGAAAAATGCTCAAATAAAATAAACTAAAAAGCTACGAAAACTTTAGAAAACATGGTGCTAACACGTTTTTCCTAGACTTCTAGGTCTAAATCAAAAGTCCCATGACACCATATTTGCTCAAACGTCGCCCGCTAAGTTGTAAATGAGCCCCCCCCCCCCTCATCAATAAATTGGCTCGAAAACTTTCAAGTTAACTGTGCAATCTTCCACTGATAAACATCAAATTGCTTAAACGTCCGCACTTCTGAAGTTTCCCTTGAAAGTTCTCGCCAGGCAGAATGCCGTCAACCATTAAAACGAGCTCTTCAACTGAACTTTAAGCACATAAGTTTACGATAGCAGCAGGTAATAATATATGTACGAAGGCTCAAACATCATGCAGGATTAAGCGTTTTGAAGGTCTGCTCACTGTCTCTGAGAAATCAAGTTTTCCAAGTGGGCCGCACGAAAAAGCAACTTTTCACCAAGTCTTCACTAGTTATCATACAAAAATCGTTTAATTCCAAGAGCCGTCGGTAGGCGAGTAGTGTGTGTTGGGTGCCCAAACTGGTATGATCCATCATGATTTAACCACATACGGGTAACGAATAAAGAAAATACCAATTTGGGGTACCAGGAACCCATTGGGTATGAGAAAAATAAGTTTCGTTTTCTAAGAGAAGGCGTAATGCATACTGTATGTATTACGTCTGAACCTGCTTAACACTTATTTGAAATCCTAATATCATTGTGAAAATCTGTCATTTAATTGAGATGTCAAAAATATTTGGTTTTTGTTGGATTGAAAATGGATAGTTTTGCACCCTCGCAGTAGTTGAGAGAGTTTTCTGCAGCCTCATGTGGGGAAACCCCACACCATACTTCAAGAGTAAAGTAGGCAGATGACACTGTAAATATTTTCTTTTCATACATATCTTACCTTATTTTCTTATCTATCATATCTAAAATATCTATTTTCAGAGATAAAAATTGTTTTATGTCAAAAATCTGATTTTAAAAAATTTTGTTATAGTAGATCTGTCAAAGGTGGGACAACCAAATTATACCGGAAGAAAGTTAAAACGGTGTACTTCATTCTTTTTAATTTCAATTTTGATAATTATCTACAGGGTGGGCTGCGAAATAAATTGGACTAGGCCAACACAATAATCGTTTTGTTCAAGTGAGACACCCTCTATTTTATTACATGGGTTAAAAGGCCATTTCGTTCTGCATTCAATCATGTAACGTTTCCTGTTTTGACGTAGGGATTGTTGAATTATTTGAAGTTGAAATTTGGAAATAAAAAAACTAAATCTTCAAAACGTAGTTAGTTACTTGGTGTTGTAAATCTTTAACTACATGTCGACAAATTATATTAATAATTGTTCAAAATGTCCACCATTTGTCTTCAATCATTTTCCTGTCCATAGGTGCACCTGGTCAAAGCGCAAATAAATTAAAAAAGTTCTTACGTAAAACTAGGAAAATGTGACCTAATTAAAAACAGAAGAAATTGCCCTTTAACCTATTTGAAGAAAATGACTTTTTGGCATTTTTATATTGGCCTAGTTCAGTTTATTTCGCAGGTCACTCTGTATATAATTATTAAAATTGAAATTGACAAAAAGAAATGACTTAACTGACAAATTTTTTTTATATAAATGAGTTCCGGAAATGTCGCTATTTTAGAAATGTTCTAAATCGATAGATTTTAAGGTTAATAAGGGCCGCATACTACATTGTGATTTTCTAGCTTTCGTGCTTCTCTAAATACTTCTAATGGGTCCTCAGCTAAAGGTATCCCGTATGTGAGGTAATGCATGATCAGTTTCCTGGACATGCAAATAACAAATTTTGAATGATCTTCAAAATTCAAGAAACGTTCTAAAGAGAATCGAAGAAGTCCCAGACGCTGGGTAGAGAATTGCCATCCAAGGCAAATTGTTTTTAAGTTTACTAATTTAATAGATTTGTACCAACAGTAGGGAGTAAATTAGAAACACCCTGTGTAATCCAGTTCTCAAGGTTCAGAAAGCAGCAAGAGAACTCCCACTTAGAAACCTACTGAAATGCATTGTAGGACTACCCAATGGGTATAACTTGTATTTTATTACATAAGAAAAGATTCAATCAATCATCCTTCCAATAGGGGATTGCCATACAATAAAGTAATGTTAATGTTTACCCTAATTTTTCTTCATATTGAATCTATTACCTACTCCCCTGGTTCTAGTTCAAGACGAAATATTGCGTTATAAATACACACAGGGCCGGCAAAAATAAATAAGTAAATAGCTCTGAGCTATTTATATGAATGAATGTATATATCACAATTGTATGAAAACAGAGAACTCAGGAAATATTGTATCACATAAATCCTTCGTGGCAAACTTTGTTCTGCCGATCGAAGGCTTTGCCCAGATTTTCACTGTAGCGTATGGAAAATTTATCCTTTCACAGGTTGTTCCATTTGTAAGGAGTTCTTTCGGTCCGTCATTGTATTCCCGAAATAAAACCTGGGAAGATTTCATCCATAACGATACCTCTTTTAACCCTGAGGCCATATTTCATGTGAAGAACTTTAAGTATTGGCCCACGTTTGCAACAAAATTGATGACTTTCCTGGATTGCGGATTGCTTACCTCCTATCAATCAAATCGAAGCCCAAAAAGTACCATTAACAAGTGCATTTTTTACAGGCCCAATATTACACAGGAAAGCTGCGAAATGTTACACTATAATGAAACTTTGAAGCTTTTGAAGACTCATCCCGATGGTTTTTGCAACGCCTCGTTCGACAACATATTGTGCTGGCCACCCACGCTCTTCGAAGCTGTCGCTAAGATGAAGTGCTTTTCCGAGTTTTTGGGGATTCGCTATGATGACACACGTAAGCAATTTTTTGTGGGCTTTCAAAATTTCAAAAAAAAAGACCTCGATGCTGAAGAAACACGAATATAAAGTGCACTTAAACTCAAGCTAACATGAAACACTGTTTTCCTTTCATGCGAACATTCATCTTCCTGTAAGTCCCATAAGCTTCTCACAAACGAATTCATTTTATTGCCGAATCCTCAGGAGCCTCACTCAGTTCATAATTCGTACTTCAGTTTCTCACCTCTTGTGAACATTAAAATACTATTTCTTTTAGAGCTAGATTCATAGGCCAACCTATCATTAGACCAATGTTTTCAAAGCTATACAGGGCCTTGCTGGAGGGCCTCCGACTTCCTTAGCTTCTACACCAACAAAGTTAACAATTTTTCTCTTCTGCAAAATTACACAGTACGTAAAGGCGCGTTTTCAAAAATTATTTTTTAATGTACAGGATGACCCTAAATATCGTGACGATTCATAACTTCGTTATTTTAAATAAAACCTCCCAATTTGTTTTGTTATTTTCGGATTTATCGTTAAATTTTAAGATTAGTCTATACAAGGTATCTTACCTTTAAAATTTACCGTTTCCGAGTTATTTGGACACATTTAAAAAATTTTACAGAATAAAGGTTCCACGAAAATCGGTACTGTGTTTTAACTGCTGTAAATTTAGGAATCGGTCTTCTGGGGCTCAAAGAGGATCAAATAAGCTACTTTTTGATGTGCTTTAATTTAAAAAAAGTCCTCCATAAACGCTGAAATATGCCTCCAGAGATATCTGACTTCAAACCTTAACAACTTGCATATTCCAAATGGAATACTCCGATTTTCTCGACGATATCGTATTCAGAATTAAAAAATCCACTTTTGATAACATTATCCTATGGCTAAAGTCAGCAACTTCTGAGCTCCCAAAAGTTGCCCTTTTTTGGCTTATAAATATTTTGATAGTCGTTAAAAATGTCAAAATGACATGACTTCTAACATCTTCTCTAACTGTTGCCGACGATAATTGGTTTCTAAATTCAGAAAAAAAACATTGTTAAAACTAGGCAACCCTGATGCGCTATTTCAGGACCCCGTATAATATAGTGAAAAGAAAAATGCAGTGCATCTGATATTTACGGTAAATCTTGAGTCCTCAGAATATTGTAATATAATAGACTTGATCGAGATCTCTCGACATTTTTACCGTTTTTGGCCTAGAAAAAAGGTACAAGATATTTTCAACAGGTTTGCTCTTTCTATTCGTTGCTCTGTAGTTGTAGGGAATGTTTGTTATATTATCATCAATTGGTATCAAAAACCCATTAAATACCAAATCAGCGTAGCTCATGAAATTTTACGACGAACTCTTTTACCGAGACTAAAAACAAATTAATAAAAATGCCGTTAATCATTTAATCTCTGTCAATTAAACATCAGCTTAGAGCGTTAATTCCAGAACTTTGAATGATTATAGTCATATAATCAATAAGTGTCTGTTTATTAATGAACGCGATTAATAGTCAAAATGATTTAAGGCATGAGCGAACCGGGCGCGTTAATAAGGCCGACATTATTAATCAATAATTAATATACATAAATGATTCCTTCAGTGCTTTAACACGCATGTGCTGAATTATATGGATAATTATTTCTTTAAAGAAATATTAAAGTAAACACCCTAAATGCACTTTTCTTCCTTCATTGGCTACTTAATTTCCTTCCCTTCTTTTCAATGTTCTAAAGGGCGCAACCTCAAACGCGGATGTGGGCGTTTATTGGATCTGTACACGAACTTGAAACAAACATTTTATGTTAATATCTATATGAAAAATATTTGTGTAACTGAAAAGACTTAAAATACAGGGAGTTATAAAAAAACGGATGAAGCAATAACTCAATTATTTATTAACGAGTATCAATGAACTAAGTATTTTTAAAAATATATTTTTTCAACTACTAAGTGACGTCAAAGTTTTTTTTCTTAGCTGCATCTACTTCAAGTGTCAACTTCACAATTTCAAATAGAACTCCACATTTTTTAAATATTTTTAGGTTGAAAAAATTTGTCTTCATTAAATGTGTGTCACGTTAATGTTAAAACAATTTTAAACTGAAAAAATGGAAAAAAATTATTTCTTTTCATGCTAATATATTGGCTAGAATATTACAAACAGTATTTCTCTTCTGCATTTAACAATGTATTATACACATACATAACTCATAATGTCCAAATTTAGCATACAGATGGCTACATAACTCATGTTTAATTTTTTTAATTTTTTCAGTTAAAAATTATTCAACATTAACTTGTCACATCATTAAATTCAAAAATTATTTTCTAACAAAAAATATAAACAAAAATATAGAGTTCTATTTGAAATTTTGAAGTTGACACATGAAGCAGAAGTTGAGTTAAAAAAGACAAATTTGACGTTACTTAGTAGTCCGAAAAATAAAATTTGAGTTCATATATATGATCATCTTTTCATAAATAAGAGAATTTTTGCTTCGCTCTTTTTTTTAGACACCCTGTATTATACAGATCACGCACTGTCATAACGTAGAGTTTTATAAATTCATCTCTGCAGCTCTCTAAGTATTTGATTAACTTGAGGACCCTGGAAATTCCCCTTTGAACCGCAAATAAGGTTTGAACTTACCCAAGTGATCCCCAGAAGGTTAAGCTATACTTAATTTTCATATCTGCATGGCTGCAAATTATAAGCCGATTTCGTATTCAACCCATGTCTTCAACCCATTTATCATTGTTGAGTTGAATAAATGAATATTTATGCAAGTGGTTTCGCTATAAATTTCGGTGGAGTCGGTTTTTCACCGATCAGTGTATGTGTATGATAGAGAAGTTTTTCTAATCGGGGTGTAAAAACTTTTACTCGAGCCCACAACAATTTCGAAAGTGAAATTTTCAGGGCCCTAATTCTGATGTTTAAATTCCGTCAAGTAAATATTGCATAACAAAACAAAAACAGTTTTTTTGGAACGAAATGTAATCTTCGTCGCAAATCTATTAACACGGAACGGTGCAGTGCCCGCTTAAGTTTTGTCATGAATGTAAACAACTCTTAAGGAAACACAACCTAAACAAGTTTGTAATTAAAAGTAAATTTTACTTAAGACATGCTGCCATTTACAGGTAGCATTAGGATTGATGAAGCTATTCACAAGTTAAACATTTAGAGTATGTTAGGATTAACTTAAAACACTATTTCTCATTATCTTCATTTCCCATTTAAGGAAAGGCGGAAAATGCAGTGTAAAATATTTTATTTTTCCGAGCTTACGAATACTTCTTGATAAATTTATCACAAAAGCATATTTTCCATTTTCGTAGCTTTTTAAAACTTCTATAAATCGGAGCCTAAACGTGGTTTCTAGGGAGTTTAAGAACGCTTAGAATTTCTTTTAAACGCTCTCTTTTTCTCCCTGAATTTTTCTGTTATTTTTGGCTTAAGAGTACCAGAAAATTTAATTGGAAATAACTTATTCGCCTCTTTCTGAGCTTTCCGCCATGGCAACATCTAAAAATCCATACTTAAACTTGTTATGACACAAGTTCTGGACTTTTGACTTTAATCATTTGTAATAATCTTAATAAAAAACCTCCTTCTTTTTCGGTTTCTTAATCCAGAAATAACGGCAAATTTGGGTGATCACACGTTTCGTCTCCCCTGGAAATCGTAGTTAAAACATGATGTTAATCATCTGCTGAGCTTCCAATATTAAGCATCTCAGAAAATCTTATCGCTTCACATTTTTTGTTGTTTTTTATCTTTAAATAATTTGGAATTCGGAGCCACAACTATTACTATCCGCGTTCTTTTTTCACCTCTGGCAATCCAAACCGAGAAATGACACTCAATTGATCGTCAACAATCAATCATCGTCTGACCTTTGGAGACTAGTGATCTCGAAATGCACACCTTTATGCAGTTTTAATTTGCATAAAATTAGCTTTCAAAAATCAATTTTCGTTAGCCGATTGGTAATTGGCAATACTGCTTCAAGCCCCATTCAATATTGACGAATAATAAGCCTGCAAATTGGTTTAAAATAGACAAGCGAGTGCAGTTCGTTAACAGTAACGCAATAATTCGACATCCACTGCCAGTCGCACTAAATTCATGCAATTTAGATAAACTTATTAACTATCGGTATTAATCAATCGTCAAATACCGGGAAAGTTGTAAGGTCTAAGATTTCCAGGTAATATACCGCCTCGACTTCCCGTCCTTCAGGGTTTTGCTTTTTTTGTATTTTTCGCACAGCTCACATAAGTTCTGAGATATTTACTCATATGTTTAAATGGCACAGTTAACTCAAAATAAAATGATCTCTCGAACGGCCGAGATACGATAAGTTGACTTAATTTGTGTGCAAGATGTCTCAGGTTTTACGATCAGTCGTTCAAGAATAGTGAGAAAAGGGCCCTTATAGGTTCTGGGATCATATAAGCAAAAGTTTTATTTCTTTTACTTTACCATCCATATGATGATAACACGTTCATAAAATTATTATAACAATATAATTTTTTCAGTTCCCGACTAAAACCGTCTGAAACCAAATTTCGATTATATTTAGAAATCTATGTTTTCCATGATACCTGTCGCTGATGTTCAGGACTCAAACTAACCGGTCAATAAATCACAAAAATCAACTTTACGGGCAAACAGCAACAGGTACGAGGAAATTTCAGGGGATGCTTTCGATCTATAGTTGAATGCTCATTATCATGCCCACTTTTCCTTTTCCATATCGGCATTTACTTTTTATTGAACTGTTAGTAATCAATGCTCATATATCTGCCACTAGTGAACCTAGCTAACTTGGAACTACTTAGTCTTGGGTCACTTTGGATTCGTTATTGGTTTAAGACCCTTTGACAGTCTAAAAATAAAAATAACAACAATCTCACTGACCCCGGCATATTGGGTCACCTTAGCTTCAATATACAGGGTGTCCCTGAAGTAACTACGAAAACTTTAGGAGGTGGTTCTTCGCGTCAAATGCTACCAAAAATGTAAAGCGGAAGATTTCGGAAAACTCGGCCCACTTTTAGGAAATCCCAATTTCTCAGTTTTGAGAACTTGTCCTGTTCTGTAATCTAAATGTCCCCACATCTTCCTTTGCATTGCTGCTACCAAAATTTCAATAGTACCTTTGGAAAACCACTTAAATTTTCTATTTTAAGCAACCATTGTGAGTCCATCTTGATTGCCCTTTGCAAACTTTTCGGAAACATGAACGTAAAACGTTTTAATTTTATTTTTTAATTTTATTTTTTATTATTATTTTTTAAATATTTCTATCCTATATTCGTGCCAAATAATTTTAATTCATCATTTCTCAATTGTGGTGGGGAATTTGAGCAAACTGTTGAACGATATTCCACTAGAAAGGAGGCAGATATGTATTGCCAAATGGACAGATACTCGGCGTACAGCGGGAGAAACATAACCCAGTGGATCGCTACGAAGACAGATGAATAAGTTAATTTGATTCATGACATTGGCCTGTCAAAAGACCCGATTTAATACCTTTTGACTTTTACATTTGGGGTACGTTAAAACACTTGTGTGCAAAGATAATGTGGATACACTTCAAAAACTTAAACAATGAATACGTACAGATTGTGTCTAAATGGGCGAGAGGAGAGAAGAGATCGGTCACGCCATTCTTCAAGCGTGTAAGTTGTGTTTGTGCCAGCAAGGAGTTTTTAGACATATGTATAACTCACATTTTTGGTAGCATTTGATGTGTAGGACAAGCTCCTGAAGTTTCCCTAGGTAATCCAAGGACACCCTATATAATGGAAATCTAATCTGAATTTTTTACCATACCGATGATTTGCGTTAAAGCTAAGAAACACTAATGACTTTCCAACAAATCTGCGCGATTGTCTGATGTTTTCGTATTATGCAAATTCGGAGCATCTCCCCTAATTGGCCAACGATCAAAGACGAGCACAACATACCAAACAGTTCACCGCTGTTGAGCAATTACGCTCTCAACAACAGTTTGGCCCCTTAACTTGCATTGAAGTTATATTAACTTGAGATACAGCAGAGGTCGGATTTATTAAGGACTTCTAATGCAATTATTATACTAGATTTTAATCAAGAGACTTTCATCCCCTGCTAGCCACAAAATCACGTTGCATCAGTGATTCAATGAACAGAGTCCATTTAAAAACGGCACACTGAATATGAGTTTTTAATGCCGCCACTGGCAATTACGATTTGCCGCAGATTGCTGATATTTTTTAATTAGTTTTACAGAACAGTAAAGTGTTTGTAGAAATGACGGAAAATCCGGGGATTTAACGTTTTCCCGTGGCAAAAAGAGAAAAACGTGTCAACGTTCTTGCGGAAACACACTATTCAATTAAATGGAAATCAGCAGCCCCTTTGGGACTTAATCAGATTTTAGTTACTGTCACCAAGTTTTATCAAATTCCCATGATGAAGCGCGTTCAGATTTGTAATTTCCACTCCAGTGGAATCAACCAGTCACAGTCCCTCGGGAAGCAATAATTGTTTGCTCTTGAACTTTATGGCTGAGATGATTGAGGGCTTCGCCTTCCCTACAGATCGACTCTACAGGGTGCTAAGCAACGCAACAGACATAGAACAGGTGCGTGAAGAAGATCACCAAGCAAATCGATTTTGCATGTGAAATTTGTTGTGCTTACAGTTGCCGGGGTATTGACCTCGGAAAATGTAGCAAAAATTCGAAATATTCCATATCTCAGCAATGCTTTAACACACCACCACCAAATTTTGAAAACATATTGCTCTTCTTGGCATCAGTGATTGGTAGAAACTTAAGGTGGCTGGCAGCTCAAGAAGGGATGTCTTAAAAGTTGAACACCCTTGAAATTCTATGATTTTTAAAAATTCTAATTTAATGTACAATTAAGGTCTACCAACTTTATAGCAAATTCAATTTTATGTGCGCGTATTTTATTTTTACGGTAATTTCGAGAAACGAGCAAGAAAAAAAAGAAGGAAAAAGTACACATTAATGCACCTTTTGAATTAATGAAATTAAAGTCTACTCTAGTCGATAAGTGAATGTCATTTAATATAATGGTGCATTTGTTATTAATTCAGTTCCATAAATCTTACTCAGTTTCCACGGGCGTCGAATATCCTAATTGTTTTAGAGCACTCACAGAGAAGTGACATTTACTTAAATCTGGTAAGGACGGTGACCAAATCAAAAAAAATAGTCCCCTTTACCCACCCCTTTTTGCGCGGTTAGTCACTTTAATTTTCAGTCTCATAAATACACATTCATACAGGCATTCATAAATGCACCTCATAACGACTGAAGTGATTTAACACACCAATTTTAGAGAACATTTTAGTGGTATGTATGTTTCTGGCATTATTCAAAACTTATCATCTATTTCCTGGGAAACCCTTAACACCTGTTTAGAAATGCAATCTACATTTTGCGTTAATAGTAAATTGCCCGAAAACTAAAAGGCGAAAGCATTATTATAGAGTGTATCACTTGTAATATAACTGACGCGTGACACAATCTAACAAAAGGATAAATCAAATGAAAGTGGGAAAGGACCATGTAGAAAACACCGGACATTTCACGAATGGAATCACGTTCCCCTGGTTTTTATATTACACATAACATATCTGTTCGAACGGGATATTATTACTGCTGGAAAATTTCAGTGTGGAAATGCCAGAAATAATGAAGATCCCACTAAAGAATTTCCGAAGGAGAGCCGTATTTGGTCAAAGTGCAAAAGGGAGAATGTAATTATTATATTTCCTTTTTGGTCTTGGAAGAGTGTGTTACGGTGCAAAATCTCTATTTGAAGGTAAATATCAGTGGAAACTCCGAAGACAGAACATCAGTATTATTACCGGAAAGCTGCAGTCTTGAGGTATGAAATGGAGGAGACCGTACTCAATAACACTTCCTTTGTCCCATAAAATTATAATGAACAAAAACAGATGGAGGAATGGCGTAATACGTCATGCGCCGGGTGTCCAGGCGAAACCTGGAAATTGGAGATTTTTATTTTTTTCTGCCTGCACGGATTATCCAATTCAAAAACTTTTGCATGAAGGTCGCAGCACTCAAGACCGACCATAATTCCGCAATTTTTCCCTTTTTCTAATTAGAGGCGTGTCGGCAAAAAAGGGCTCCAAGTTTCAAAAATTTGAATTCCCTGCGAAACCGTTCGAGAGCATAATTGGTTGGAGTTAAGGTCAGAATTAAACAAACACAAAGTCTTAACTCCGACCAGTCCTGGCCTCAGACAGTTAGACGGTGCATTCAACGTTTTTGAAACTTGAAGGCCTTTTCTGCCAACGCAGCTCTAATTAGAAAAAGGGAAAAATTACGGAATGATGGTCGGTCTTGAGTAGTACGACCTCCATGTAAAAGTTTTTCAGTTGGATAATCCGCGCAGGCGCAAAAAAATTAACACCGATTTCCAATGTTCATCTCGTGTGTCCAGGGTTCGCGTGGACACCCGGTAAATGCAAACCGAAAGCCGTAGTCAGCAACAGAATATTTTTTATGGCGGGTCAGTTATAAAACAAAATATGCTACTTAAACATTTTTACATTTTTTTTTAGATTTTAGATATAATTTGTAGCTTCCGCAAAAAGAGAGATAACTCGAAACAATTTACTTAAGGGCAGCATACAAAATCCTATTTACACCACTCCAGCCAAAGTTCTGAACTATAGTCCCAGCCAATTTAACCACGCTCCTTGATTTGATTGAGGTGAAAGCTCCAACAAATTTGAATAGGTTTCGTGGGAAATTAGTGAAACTTGGATGAGCTAAATATAATTTGGATTTCTGTAATCAAGGGGGACTTGTTGATTGCATTTCCTTGGCTTTCATAAGCCCCCAAAATTCAGTACTTTTGAGAACTATAAGTGCGACTCCCATTGAGCACCAATTAGGTCATGAAGGCTTTGTTGGGGAAACAACCAAATTTAGCGTGAGTTCTTGAAATGTGTGCGAGTTCAGAGCTCAAATAGCTTGTTTATTATATTATTCGACACATACTGTAGACAAATTACATGAGAATTTCAGAGAAATTACCATGGTTTTCATCCCTATATTAGGTTAATATCTATTTCTAAATGGAACTAAATTATTCGCTAAATGCCCTTTAGGCATCACATGTCATTGAACTTCATTCAGCAATACAAAAATAGCTCATCATCCCGTTTTCTGTCGGATATTATTGACTTTATATCGTTAAAGGTTTCGCCGTTCGAACAAATTGGATGGATATAAATGACTAAATCCCTAATACAATGTGACATGGATGTAGGGGTAGGCCCCTTCCCCTATAGGTGTTCATGTAGGACATAATTGTGTATTTTAACATTGAAAGCGTTTTTATTGATTTATTATTGAGGTTTTGAATAGTGGTTTCCACACGACATCTTAGTTCATTCCGATATATATAATGATGTCATATCCAATCGCCGTAATTAGGAACTATCGAGTGATTCATGACTGCCCCAAAAAGGGCGTAAAATAAAATTTGGCGCCATTTGTTCTGTCCCAAGTTTTTAAAAACCGATCGATATTCTATACAAGAACGTATTTAATTATCAAATTTTATTTTAAAAATTACGAAAATTAGACCATCACGATACACAACATGCGTCCAATTTTTGTTGCGGGTTTTCTTTAATTTTTTTTTATATATTGCTGTAGTATCAAAATTCAATAGGACATCAAATTCCAATACTAGGGTAGATATGGGATGGTGGGTATATCTACTAAAGAAATCACAGTTCAAGAATAAAAGCTATAAGTGTGCATTTATTAAATAAAAATAGAAAACATAAAAGGAAAAGAGCAAGCAGACCGAAGCCTGTCTTATCGCAATTCGTCGTATTCAATACTGCCCGGGTCAGCCTCTTCTTTTTTCCCATTCCCTTACATGGTATCTGTGCCTCTGAGTTTCTCACCCCCGCTTGAGTCGCATCTGGGCACCAGACGTCCAGAGGATCATCACTCTAATTGTCATAAATTTAAGAAGATGACGAATATGGCCTGGTTTTGTGATCCTACATTGCGTAGTCATTTCATGGATTTAAAAGGTTTTTTCACGCTTTTCTTGGTTTTTTGAAGATACTTTGAGTATTTTTGTAATTTTTGATATTGTGCTATAAAGCAAAACGATTTACCTTAATAATTTTACTGCTTTGCCTGTAAAAATTTTTTAACTTCGCTATAATATTAAATTTCTAATTTCTCGGGAACACTCTTACCCTTTTCGACCCATTTTTATTACTGATAAAAAATCTGATCAAAGCATAATGTTCGTAAATCCACAATCATATCAACAATTTTTTTCATTTTTTTTTTTTGGAATGAAATCAGACCAGCAGTGGTTGTATAAATATTTTTGAGACTTGCCAGAAATGGCATTTTAGTATTAAATCTGAAATTTGAATTTATATTTAACAATTTAATTTACAACCTAAAATGTTTCTTGCACTAACATTTTAGATGGTGTACGAATATTTTTGTGACTGACTACATACAGGGTGGCGCATTTCACCTTCTTTCATCTATAGCTCAGTTGTCATTAAAACTAGGGTTTTTGTATTGTATATGCTTTACCTGTGTCTTAGTACGTACATATCTACAATTATGGGCAAAAAAATAAGAGTGTCATTTAAAAATTCATTTATAAATAGTAACTATAGTTATATTCATCGAAAAATATATAACTTTTATCAAAATATTTTTTTCAACGTCTATCGTCTTATTTGTAATAACGGACTACAACATATTACAAGATACAAGAAATCCAAGAATTTTATCGCAAATTCCAGTGGTCAAAAAAATAATAGCGTTTAGAAATAGCTCCCAAAATCGTAGAAAAAAAATAAAACAAAAACAAACTAATCAAATATGACGTAATCACAACATGATAATCAATATTTGGTCAGATGTGTGTTTGGGCATGGACTGTATCAAGTTGCGGCAGACTTCTATTGGAATTGAATATCAGATTTCTTACACATTTTTCCATAAAACTTGGACGTTGTTTGTTTTTTTTTTAAGTTTCACAAATTTTAAGAATTTCCCACAAATTTTTTATTGGATTTATGTCCAGGGACTGGGACGACGAAGGTAAAATATCAATATTTTGAGAATTCAACCACACTGTAACAACTTTGGCGGTATGTTTAGGGTCGTTGTCATGTTGGTGGACCCATTTCACTGGCAACTTTTCTTCCGCATAAGGCAACATAACGTTTTGCAAAATGTCCAAATAAATTTCTTTTGTCATGTTTTTTTCAAATTAAATAAATTGGACCAACTTCCTCATACGGGAACAAGCTCCAAACTTTAATGTTGATTCCACCATGTTTAATAGTACATATTGTATTTGTTGGATTTAGTTGCTCATTTATTCGACGTCTCACAGTTACTCTCGCATCATTTCCGAACAAATTGATTTTAGTTTCGTCGGAAAAAAGAATGTTTTTCCAAAGCATGAGATTTAAATTACTTCTTGCAAATTAAATACAACATTTAAGATGTGCTTTATTCAAATAGGACACTTTTCTCGCAATTATACCGTTATAACCGAACTATTGCATTCGTCTTCGAATAGTTCTAGCACCAATTGGTAGGTCGAAATTTTGATTGGCAGCTGTAGACGTTAGAAAAAGATCTTTTGGCACTTCACGTGTTAAACGAGCATCTTCCCTACTTAAAGTTTTACGTTTCCGGCCTCGAGAATGTAGTTTTTGCTGCATAACTTTCTCTTTTAAGACTTTTGCCACAAGGGAAGAAAATCTATTAAGAGTTTCACAAATAAATTTATAAATTTTTTCTTGTTCGCGTAATTACAAAATTATCCAACGCTCTTCATTACTGCAATGTTTATCACGGCCTATTTTATATAACAATTTTATACATAAACATAATTCATACACGAGAACATTAATTGACGAATATACCTGTATTTCTGATGATTTACATCAAATATCCCAATATTCCGAAACGCTATTATTTTTTTGACCACTCGTATTTTCGATAAAATTCTTGAATTTTTTGTGTGTTGCAGTAAAGTATAGCCTAATATTGGAATCAACAATGTAGATGATAACAAAAATTTTTCGAGAGAAGTTGTATATTTTTTTAATAAATATTATAAAAGCTATTACATATTAATGAAATTTTAAATGACCCTCCTAGTTTTTTGATCATAACTGTATGTAGACATACATACGTATATATGCATATACAGAATATCAAAATGATGCTGTCAACGATAATCGTGTTATACAAGATGAGACTTGAATGCGTCATCATGTATATTTCGTTTCTCATTTAAACACCACACAATCACAGTGGAAGGAATGAACAGAGGTACTCGAGTATGGGAAATTGCGCCTTGCAGTATTGTGAACCGCATTTAATTAAATTTTTGTTGAAATATTTGTTTGATTTTAACTTTGGAGCGGGTCAATATTAATACAGTAACGTAATAACACGGTTGATATAATCAATAGCACAACCGCAGCATATCTGTTTATAAATTTTCAGTTTTCAATTTTTACCTCTTTTATAACAATTGAATTTAAAACGTGAAAATTTTTAAATTAAAACTATTTTTCGAAGAAACTAAACCTACACATATATCGATATATACACATCTGACATGAGATAGTGAACATGTCAAAAATGTATTTATCTCTTTATTTTTATTAATTATTTTAATTAATCTGCTTTCTGTATTACATACATCGGAGGAAGAAGCGAGTTATTTATTATAATAATTGATGAAGACAGAGTTAACCCCTGTATCTCTAAGCACGCAATTAAATTAGCGCACGTTTCGGTATAGACATGCGATGCCTCGGTTTGCGTGTCTAACTAGATAGGCTGGAGTAGCTTCTGCACACCTATTTGTTATTTGTCTAATGATAAAACTATTCATACAGACCAACGAAATATATTCGATAATTTTACTAGAAATTTTGAATACCTTTTTTCCATATATCACAAACAAACTGATCGGTATTAGGTTCCAAGAACGGGTAGCTACTTTTTTTGAAGCCCTTTTTCCCATTATTTTTCACTGATGGAAATGACACAGACCCATGTCTCAACCGCTCGGAATTAAAACATATATAAGGTCGTCTAACGAAAACTTGATCCCTCTTGATCTTGAAATTCCCAAAATACCCTTAAAATTTTTGAGGAGCAAATTTTTATATAAGATTGAGCTACTAAACTTTACCCTTATGTTACCACAACCCTTTCAAAAATCTCAATGATACAAGGGTCATGTGACACCTCAAATTAAACATATGGGGAAACTGCATGCAATAGCGTAATGTGATTCAAAATATATTGATTAGTTTTTGGGAAAAACATTTTGCGACAAATGCAACACAAACTCATTTAAATAGTAGATAAGCAATGAAAAAATGTGTTTGTTGTTAGGAAATTCATTTGTTTTAGATTTTGAATTCACAAATAGTCTTTTGTTGTTTCTATTTAATTATTTGTTGTCCAAAGATTGTTTGTGAGCACAAAATCGAAAAGAAACCAATTTTCTATCAACAAACCAATTTTTTCATTGTTCATGTACTAGTTAACTGAGTTTCAATCGCATTTCTTCCTAAATTTATAGCTGTTTCTAACAAAAACTAATCGATGGATTTTGAATCGCACTATTCTATTACCTGCAGTTTTCCAATACCTTTAATTTGAGGATCACATGACCCCTCGTGCCATTTCAAATTTTGAGATGTTTGTTGTAACGCGCGTAATGGTGAAGTTTGGGTGTTACATTTAATATAAAAATTCGTCCCCTTTAAGAACTATTGTTCAAGATTAAGAGGAGATCAAGTTTTTGTTAGATGGTTCATTGTGTATATATATGAACCACGACAATTTACATGTAAACCATAGCATGATATACTACATATGAATCGGCAATTACACTAAACCTTATCACGGTTCGTTTTTAGTAAACAAGGGTTTGTTGTACTGTTTTGAGATTTCGGCACTGTCTACAAAAACCTTTGACTCATGTCTACGTGAGCTAGAAGTACAATACTCAGTATCAGTCGCGTTTTGCAAGTCATTTCCCATTTATATTCATTCATCTTTATTCATGGGTACAGGCTTCACACGTATATCAAAGATGTAACAGGTACCATGTCTTCATTTAAAAAAAAGTTTTGACAATATAGAGGTCGAACAAATATGAGGAACATTTTTTAAATAAGATCTTTAAATGGGATCGAACTCGGTTAAAACAAACACTAGCAGACCAGAGACTTGGTTCGCTATAGTCGGGTATTCGTTATATCGGATTCTAGTTAATATGTCCATTATTATAGTACAGTCTGTGCGCCTTGACTGATGCTAATTACATCCGCTTGAATAATGTCGTAATATGACCTAAAGTGACCGACAATGATAATTTGGATCTGTACAAGTGACATCACCAGGAAATTTAATTAAAGTCTACTCCGATTGCCAAAATAAGCTTTAAATAAACCAAAACTGCAAATCTGCTCGTTAGGTGCTTTTAAACCGTCAGATTTTGCAGATTTGCCTCGAATCAGGAAAATAGTGTGAACTTGAGCTAATTCGATGAATTCCTTCAATAAAAGTTATTGATTAGGGGTGTAGACTAAACCTAGACATATGCACATTACTTTTATACAAAACCAAATAAGCAGTGATAGATTTGTAGCTTGCCCAAATCTTAACATTGAACACTAATAAAATGCAGGTAATGCAGTCTAAAATTGTGCAAAACATGCATCAACTACGATTCAATACATGCGGATTCCCCGGCGTCAAGGTCAACCCGAAAAAAAAGCCTAAATTAGCCTAATAAATTCTTCAGGATGGTCTTTTTAATGGGCAAATTCTTCCTCGAAAAGCATTAGTTGAAATTGATGGTTCGTTATAAATGTGTTCGTTATATCCGAACAAGAATAACACGGTATTAAACAGATACTTAGTACATTCGTGGCATTTAGTTCATTAAAGGCGATCGATTGTTATAATCTAAGTTGATTAGAACAGAATTAGAGTGTATATGGTACTAAGCAGAACCTGTTTGCATAATCTGAATACATTATCTTAAAGCCAGAGAGCGTTCCTCCAAAACTGGAGGTACTTCATTTTGCAAAAGCCTTCTTACTTGTTTTTTTCGGTTCCCCACTCAGTTCTGTCGCAAATTCAACTTACACCAGACTTTTAACTGAAGATTCACGTTGATAGTAATGTTCTCTCATTGAATAAGGATTTTCTGTGCTTCAAGAATAGCATTTTTCACACCTCGCTCGCAACGCTAATCGAAAATGCAATAACAGGTCCAGTTATCACTGCTTCTTAGGTTTTGTAACGTCTTCCACAGCATCGAATGGGGCGATCATCCACTTCCTGAAAGCGGTTTAGTTTGTTTTTAAGATTAACCTGCGTTATTTATTATGAGTTTTAGAAATATTGATTCCAATATAGTACACGGTAAAAAGTAAATACCTGAGTTAGACTTCATACATTTAAGTTGTAAATAACGTAACATTAACAATCTTCTAACTAAATTCAAATCGAACCAACTATTTTGAGGTTATAGCGGGACGGACGAGAGAGACATCTGGCAGAAGAACCCCAATATCATTATTCTGTCTCTCTCTGAGCGTTAGACATTCTCCATCCTTATCTAGCATTCGTCTAGACGTTTTGAAACTTTGTCTTTCTTATGATGACACATTCACCCACTTTCTTCAGAGCTATCTCTTTATTAAATAGGTTATCCCCTTTAGCGGGCGTTAAAGACTTCGCAGTGGAATGTCTGGAATGTTGATGTGACATAATATTTGGAAGCGCCGTATGTTTTCCGTTTATCCGTATTCACCTTGAACTGACCTTCGCGGTAGTTGTGGAAGGAACGTGGATATTTAAATATTAAGAAATCCTTTCAGCTTAATTTGGCTTTCAGTCTAATTTCATTTTACTGTTTAAATTAAAATTAAAATAAATCTAAATAAAATAAAGCATAAAAGCAGTTGAAAGTTTCCTCCTACCGTGATGCAGGTCTCTACTCTTTGCCCCTCAGACTCACAAACTCCCGACTGTTTCGGAAATATTGTGAATTGTGATTTCAAGAAATTTGATCAAATGTTACAATTTCCTTCAGATAGTCGATAACTGAGTCAGTTGATTATTTTTTCCTTACATTCTTATTTTACGTCGATAGATATTTTTGCAAATTCTAAAAAAAGAGTGAAAGATGTGAAAATACATATGAACTCGGTTATAAAGAACACAAAGGTATCAGAGATTTTATTTACTATAGTCGGGAGTTTGTTGTATCCGGTTCTAGTAGATATGTACATACATATACATACTATTATGTCCGCCTTAAAAATTCTTATGCGTTAAAAACTATTTCTCTTTGAAATTTGTATGTATCGTGATACAAAAGGTTTCCGTACGGTTACTTATCATTGGAATACGTATAGATTTAGAGGCAAGAAAAACACTTCATTAGGAAAACGTGAAAGGATTCAACAAAAGAAATATTTCTTGACCCATTGACAATGATAATCCAGAAACTAGCAAAAGAAGTTCCAATTTAGACGGACTTTTCTTTAAAATATTCAAATTGTTGCTCAAAAAATTCTCCGTACGATTTCACACAACTAAATTTAGCTAAGTTATTCGAACAATAAATGTTTAATATTTTCTCGGCTTTCCTTTACACTACATGTAATCCTGGATTCATAGAATTAACTAAATTTATCACTACATTAAGCGGTGTCTTGTTCCATTCTTCCAATAATGCTTTCTTTACGTCTTTTTTATTATTAATTGAACGTGATTTTATTTTCCGCTCTAAGTGCTTCAATGCACAATCGATTAGAAAAAATGCTCAATCGGATTTAGATCCGGCGATTGGGTTGGTAATTTAGAGTACTCTTAACGTTATATAACAGCTATTCTTTTGCTAAACGCGAGAAATGTTTTGGATCATAGTGTTGCATAAAAGTACAAGATCTACCGAAGCCCAACTTTTCCGCACTAACTTTAAGATTAGTTTTTAAAATATTCACATACACTTTGCTGTCCATTATGTCATCTACACAACACAAATTTCCCACCACTGCTGCCGACATGCAATCCCAAACCAGAACTCTTTCGTCTTCATGTTTGATAGTTGCAGAAAATTTTTTAATTTTTAGATCAGTATTGTGTTTTCTTCACACTTCTTCTTGGTCGTCCGACTCATGAATATTATACTAACCTTCATCGCTGAAAATGATGTTGTTCCAGAATCCTGATTTTTATTTAAATGCTTTTTAGCATATTTAAACTGTTTTTATTTATTCGTTTTGGCATTGCAATTTAGGTTGAAGTCTTTTTTTTTATTTTTATTGATTTGCGTTATAGTTACTTTTGGGGCTTTATTAATCTAACGTTCAATATATCGTTCCTCTTGCGCTTTCGCAGTCTTCGGGCGTAGAGTTCTAGGTTTTGTTGTTATGCCATGCTTCCTATAGCGTTCGATTGTGTGTGGCACTGGTGACTTACTTCTCCTCACTATGTTTGCTACTTTAACCATTGAATGGCCTTCACAACAATACAACTGAACGATTAGGTGCCTTACACCGGCACCAATCTCACGATTTTTCAAACTCGTGATGTACTGTTTAAATTTTTTCTATTATTATTACGAAGCTAACATAATAAATATTTCTGTTTTTTTATGGCCATTCCTTCACAGCAAAAAAAGTTTATCGAATGCGTCTCTGAATCGTATGAAATCTTTTTTGAGCAATAATATGTAAAATTTTAGGAAAAATTTACTTAAAATTGGAATTTATTTGACTAATTTCTTGATTATCATGATTAATAGACTAAGAAAAGTTTCTTGTTCTAAATTGTTACGTATTTTGATAATAAATTGTATATGTCACCTCTGAAATTCTATAAATTTCTGTGATAACTAACCGTACGAAGACTTTTTAGTACCACTGTATATAAGTAAGATTACTACATCAGGTAAAAAGAAAAAAAAGCAAAAAGAACACTCTTCTTTTATTTGTGCCTATTTAATACCAATGTAGTATATAATATTAATACTACAAAAAAACACTATTTATTTTGTGCCGTAAAGTAGTCAGTCGTTTTATTTTGAACTCGTCTATCAATATTACGATATAATTGGTCAAAGTTCGGTCGTTAGCAAATCATTATCCATTTTTGTATACTCTTCTAGATCGACGTTTTTATGCTTCTCAATCCACTGTGAAAATGGAACGTCTTTTTCGTCATTTTGATCTACGTGTTTCTGTAGTTGTTCAAAATCCAAGATCGCCCCAAAATCAACTACGACGCAATGCATGAAGATTTACTGGTGTCGAGATCAACCCAACAGAAAAATACCCTAAAACCAGCTCAATTAATTTTTCAGGATGGTCTTTTGAATAGGCATTAGTTCGATATAACTGAGTTTTGGTGTAAGATGTTAGGAAACATTTGGATTTATCGTAAATTCATATATCCCTGTACATATTCTTTCTTGTAAATATAAAAATCCAATTATTGATCACTGGTAACAAAGATACGGCCCTGACTTGATAAAATTTTCATTTCCATGTTCTTCACGTGCCTCAAGTGTGAGTTCCTAGATTAATTAAAACTAACCCTCTGTTTGCCCGTTTCACGATAACAAACAACAAATTATATCCTTATGTTCTTTATTCATATGTTATACTGAATAATAATTCGTTTTGATACATTGATAAATACTATGCAAATATGGGGGTGGCCTGACTGTACGGTGGAAATGAGCGATCCGTCAGGGACGAAAAGGTAAAGAGGATATAAAATTAAAAGAAAACATGACTTCCATTTCTAAATTAACCAGAAAATGAAGGGAGAAACCCGGAGGGGACGAAATGATCTTGATTGTCCAGAATTTGTTCCGTGGTTAAAATCCTATGCTTAATTCAAAATGGATTCAAGATCGGATTTAAAGTGTATTTTTTGTTATTTTGAAATGACCTGCGGTATTAATTAACAAAATAACTACTTATTTTAGCTCTAAGACAATAATTGTAAACAGGATTAGTCAAGCAGGGACACTAAATTCAGTCTAGCAACAGAAGCTTTGAGAACGGAGCTAAATTGGATTAACTTGCAGTTAACTAAATGAATTAGATTCTCTAAAAAGTAAATTTTTCCCTTTTCTTTCTACTTATATATATATATATTCCAATCTCCAAAATTCATTAATGGAAGAAGTCAGTTCTTACTGAAAATAACAAATATTCTACACATCCAATACCCAACTATACCATTTTATTCCTTCTTCGTAATATAATTGGATCATAGCGCTGAAATAAAATGTTCAAATTAAAAAAATACTTTGGCTTCACATACGTTTCACGTTATAAATGAATCACATTACAACATAGCAATTAAAATGTAGCAACATGTCCGCACACACATTACCAATACAATCGCATGGTCGTGTAGGGACTGAAGGGATCGATGTATATTCTATGTCAAATTGTATCATATCAGGATTTAATTTTAAGCGGTACTGGTAATTGAAAAACATTTAAATCTCATTTATTCCATCCATTCCTTAACTGTCCAATTTCATCGCGTGCAAGCTGAGATGTTCCTGCGGGAAGTTGATTGGTTTTTCTCACCTATTAAAATTAAATCGAAAATAACTGCTTTAACGCACAAGGTGTTAGGTAAGACCAACATATGTTCCCGGAGGTTTCATATTTATTTACGAAAGACATCGGTATTTATTTGGCCCCCGTTTTGACCCAACAATGTAGAAAATGCGCACGGACATAAAACCGATAATCCGCTGTCATTTCACGAAATGGAATCGCCTATTTCCCCATTTCGCTATTAGATATCTATATCTGGAATCTGGATACATGGAAGTTTTATGCTGTTATCCGGTCATGCAGACCGAAAACGGTTTTCTCTTTAATAAGAAGATAATTTCATCTCCTGGTAATATTAGAAAAACATACCACAATGAGGGAAAAAATACAGTTTTGTGGTAATAGCTAGTCAAACGGAGGCAGGACCGGCCTTTGCAAGACTGGACGAAATTTTTATGACTCCGAAAAAAACCACTGACCCGAAAAGTCCCCCGCCCTTCTTGTTGTGAGCCTCTAGACATTTACCTCCTCTTGCCTTTCCATGAGGTCCGGACTAGTTGAGGAATTAAATTAAAAAATTAAGCGACGCAATACCGAAAGTATAAACTACTGTCACTGCACCAACATTTTTCCATGTCGTCGCATTATTCATAAATACATGCAACAGAACTTCTGAATCACTTTAATATGCTGAAAATTGAATTTCATTTTTGAGATTATGCCATCCATTATTGAAATTTGGCAATGAATGCCGTTCCAGGTAAATTTAAATACACATGTCATCATGCCTGGGGCTAGAAAGTCGTTTTGCCATCTTATTCGTCGCATCTTTTATTCAATACATATTTTCCCCACAAGTTGCGCATAGTAGATGGAAATATGGACATACAACAGGTGAATACGCAAACCAAGAGCAAAATACTCTTTTAAAAGCTCCAAAATTTTGAACTCACCGAGCTCCAGTCTCACCAGTAATCAACGAGTAATGGAATTTCGATTAAAGTCAATAGTACGAAAACCGGAATCTTTCAAAGGCTCTCGTAATCCTGGATAAGCTCCTATAGATAAAACACATACGAGTATAATTATGTTTTGGAGTGTTAAAGTGCTTCAAAGGCAAATTGCATTTTTGTTCGAGGGTGCATTAATGTGTTTTCTTTCAGAAAACGCCACGAGGAATTGCTCGCTGAATGGTACCTGGTCGAAATCAGTTTATGATGACTGCAAAGAAATCTACCCATTTCCGTCTACTTTCGAGACCCTGACCAACATCTATCTAATAGGATACATAATTAGTTCAGTCACTTTAGCGATCGCTATTTTTATATTCACCTATTTCAAGTAAGTATGAAAGAAATCAAATTTTCATCTACTAATTGCTGCGATGTGATTGTTGTGCTAAACGTCTCTCTACAGACGACAGATTTTTGCTGTTTTTATCTTGAAATCATCTGCATAAAGTTGTTTTTGATATCAGTTTCAGTTCAAAATACGCACACCCGAAAAGTTGCATCTTTCTAAATTATATTGATATATTCATAAGTTGTAGATGTCTGGTTGTAGTATCCTTCCTCGTTTTTCTGTCAATAGCTTCGGGAATCGAAAAGCACCGGGAATGTTGGCCATATGTGGCGAACGACTTCTCTAAAGCATGTCCCAAACATATACAATCAGATTCAGATCTGGCGATTGTGCCGGCCATAGCAACGCGACGATTCATTCGTTGGTCATCCGGTCTGTCACAATACAGAGAATATGTGGACGAGCATTGTCATGTACGAGGCAAAAGTTTTGACCACCCGCGCCAACAAATCGACGGACTGTAGGGGTCAAAAAAGGTATCGATGGACTGTCGAGCTGTTAGGAATCGATTTGGAAAAGCGAGGTCGGTCCTGCCGTCAATCATTATTCCGGCCTGTACCATTATTGTACCATCTCTATGTGAATCGACTTCCTGGACTTGTCGTAAATGTCAACACTTCCGGACCGTCTTCACACTCTTATTCGATGGGAATCTACGTGAAATCCAAATCTAATTTCGATATTCTTGACACCACTTTAATCTTGCAGCGCGATTGCCTTTGAAAAGAGGCGCACATCTCAATGGTCTTTGATTATGAAGATTTGCTTTATGCAGACGAATTCTAACAAGGGCCCAAAATTTCATTGTAAAATACTTAGCTATTGGCAAATTGTTATAAAGTACATTAACACTGCTGCTAAATACCAGAGGGTGCGGTCCTTGGGTGATCGGTCTGGGAGGACGGTACGTAAAACTTCTAAACTCTTGATAACATTTATTGTCTTCATGAACTGACTTGAAACGAGTGTGCTGATGATATGTGGCAATTGGGATATCTTGATGTTCCTCACAAAAAAAAGAAAACTGACAATATGTTTCCTCACAAATTGCCTATCTGCGAATATCATTTTTTCGCTTTTACTGTTTACAAAGTTTTTTTAAGGCCCTGAGTTGCCGTTTCAGCTTAAAGAATAATTGAAACTTTTTCGACCTTTCGTCACTCTTCGGACAGAGAAAAACTCTTGTCACTTCGCACTAATAACTGATGTTTTTTCGGAGGCGCAAGGGGCAGTGATGAGATTGTAATAGAAAAAAGTAAATTGGATATACGAATACTTAAGTAATTGTTGTATTGCATTCATATCTGCCCCACCTGAAACAATTACTCTGAGAAAAATTCCATCTACTCCTCGTATTCCTTGGAAAACTAGGACAAAATTAAAACCGGCGCAGTTTTTCCATTTATTCCAAGTACACCCCGTTACTGTGACCACAAATAGCGAAAGCTCGCCGGCGCCCAGTCGGCTTTTATCATGGAGACCATAAATTATTAGTCGGGAAAATACCAGATAAATATGAAAACAAATGTATTTCAAACCGTGAGTATGGTTGAAATAACTTTTCAGCTTATTTCTGGAATCAATCTACATTTAGAAAGAATCGACAATTTCGCGCTATCTAAATGTAAACGAATTTGGTAATCTGATGGTAAATTTTAAACAATTACCTTCTACATATACACATATGACTAGGCATTTGTGTTCATTGTTGAATGTGCTAATATTGAGCTTTACAATGGCGTTAAAACGCTTTTTCCTGTACAATTGTCCTAACTATTTCCATTTTAATGTGGAAACTTGTTGAGTTTTATTTGCGTATGATAGGTACGTAATGGGTTTGCACTCGTTGTTTCTGTTTACCGGGTAACAGGAATTTTAAGGTTTATTGTGATTAAGGGCAGTTGAGGAGTTTTCCTACCAGCCTGCAAGAAGCCTGGATGGTACTCTAAATACATTAACGTTGTCCAGCTTGCACTCTTTATATGCAATAGTTGATATATTGTCATTTTAGTTAACTTTATACATAATTTTCAGGGAACTGAGATGCTTACGCAACAAAATCCATATGAACTTGCTGTGGTCATATCTGCTGACTTATTGCATGTGGATTGTAGTTCTTATTGAGGTGAGTTTTTTCTGAGATGACTTGTAAATATTTATCTTGATATTGAAAGGCTTGAATTTTCAAAATGAGAGGCAAACTTGAGTAAGTCAACAATTTTTGCACTGAAGTTCTTAGTCTATTGGACATATTGAACTACAACGCCGTTGATCACCACGGCATCTGAGGTAAAACAGAATATTAAATTGTAGGATGATAATTTCAATACTGGCGATTATCGACAAATCGCATGCTAATTGCCCAGATCTGGTCCACTTCAATGCCTCGAAAGCAGCTTGAGAGCAAGACAAAAGACCTGCTAAACTTCAACTAAAAACTATTAAGTATTTGATGGGCGGATTTGCGCTATAGACCAATCCGTCCATCGGACTTGCCACAGATAAATGACTTCCCTAGAAAGTTGAGTCTGTTAGCGAAACTGTAATAGATATGAAGCACTCTCGATAGGCACTGACTCATGATAAATTTAATCTAAGTTGTATTCCGTAACACCCTCGTCATTAAAATACAGTATGTTATAGGTTAAGATTTTATTTTTCAGCTTTATCGATTTTTGAGATACTAAGTTCAAGTTTGAAACGGATAGCACTATTTCGGATCTACATGATCAGGAATTTATTACATATTGTCAAAATGGAACCGTTCCTAGCAGTAGGATTTTGTCCGGAATATTCATAACTATCGATTAAAAAATTTCTATAAATTGAACACGGATTTTAATGTTTGGAAAGGAGACTCTTAGTGCGGCAAAATGGTCGATGTGGAATCTGACCCATGAAAGTACTACCTTGCAGGTGTTGTTAGCAAGGCGCGAGTCATAGTTGCGTCGATTCTAAAGAATAGTTCTTTCACCAAATTTCAGCGAGCAGAAATTGCGAGGAGTTGTGAAGTAAAATTTGAATCTGAAACATTCTGTATTTGGGTAGCCGAGAGTTTCAAAAATCTCATCGCCATAATAAGAAACTTGCTTATTTCCATTTGATGAAAATTTGCAGAATATAACAATAATGATGGAATGATTTCAATTAAAAAGCATTACCAAAGTTAAAACACTCTTCAGAGAATAAACGTTTCACTTGAGATGAGTCTCAACATTACAGACGTGAAATACAAAACTTTTAAACAGAACAATTACACCAATGAAGGGACGGAGTTCTAAACAATATATTTCGGCTTTTTGCGAGTTATACAGGTAAATACCGACAAGGCATTTAATTTAGTCGCGGTTTCTCAGTAATCGACAAAGTTTTAATTGAAAAGATGCTGCATAATATTTGCGATAAACTTCGCAATGTAAAACCAATTCTGGAAGCTTTTAAGCTCTAATAGCCCTTATCTCTTTTCAAAATATTATTCAAACGTTCTGCTTTTCAGGCAAAATATATACTTTTATTTACATTCAAATGTAACGACTCACGCTTTTATTTCCAGCTAAATTTCCGGGAACATATGGCGGTGACGTGCGTTTTCGTTGTGACCCTCCTGCATTACTTCAATATCACCACCTTCTTCTGGATGTTCGTCGAAGGTGAGTATATCAGTTTGAAATTTGAGTTGGCTGTTTTGTGTTTACCACGGAAAATAAGTATTATTTATGAGGCAAAGTTTAAAGGACAGGCAAGAAGGGAGTCGCAATATTTTTCAGCACGAGCCAGCAGCCGAATGCTTGATCTTCTTTCAAAACAGCGTCAGAGCACGAAATAACGACGATGCGTGCATCCGAACTTTTAATAAATAATCAGAAGCTACGATGTCTCCGGGCTTACAACTGCATTAGGTCTTGGAATTTTAAATTAAATCAGTGATCCGAAACGTGATATGGCCTTTAAATGAAGGTTCGGGTGTTTACAGTTTATGTTCGACGCAGTTTCTCCTGCAACAGTCAGAACAATTTGACGCTTCATAAACGTACTGACCGAATTAACACAACAGTGTAAGTAAACGTTCATGGCATAATTACACTCCAAGATTAATTTCATAGTAAAATGAAGTGGCATCCATTTTAAACAGTTTCAAATCATGCATTTGCATGGAGCACAATTTAGCGGCGAACTCAACAACAAGGAAATTTTGAATATTGTATGATGTTGTTTCCGTGGTAATGGCCAGGAAACTAAAATCTGAATTAAGATAGAAATTCACAAATGTGTCTAACTTTGTTCTGAAACTTACAGCTTTGCTTTGTTGCTTAATTAGAATCGAGCATCGAAACCAACAATTCTAATTCCAAACGTACTAAAATTGCATTGTAAATCTTTTTGAAACACTGCAGTTTCAAGCCTGGGCGGCGATTGTATATGTATGTATGTACGGTAACGAGAAAAAAAACAAGCTAAAAAAAAAGTTTCTGGCAGCAGTTTAGAGGGGAACTTTAACGATTCATGGTATTGCTCTAATGGCTGGTTGAACCATATGTGTTTCGAATACGTAGCAGAATATCAAGTGATTATTTGATATTGTGCCACAATCGATTTGCCTGTCTTTCCCGTAGCTCATGCTGGAAAGTGCCTTGGAACGTGCCACCGTCTCACATGATTGCTCTAATCCAGTATAGCTCATAACCATTTCCGGATAAAATGGATATTGGTCCATAGAAATTAAGTTCGAATTTTGCTCACAAATACACTACGTTTTTCGCTCCTTATGCACATAAAAATTTTAGTGAGTGTGAGCGAAAGGTAATTAGGCGATTGATAAGTGCGAGAGAAACAGACTACCTTATCCCCTTCCATTGTCAACGATTGTCAACGATCGGCTAGCGTAGTTGACTCGGAAGCAGTACGCCTTGATCCGAAGAGGGATGTGGTTCTACGCCGTTTTGAGAGGATGCGATTTAAGCGCATGCGTCCCATTTGGTAATAAATTTACATTTCTGAAATTGAAAACCGCGATTACAAGAAATCTCATCCTTTCTAAAAAATAAGTTGACGAAAGGTGCTCAAACCGACCACCCCTTCGCGCTAGATAACATCCCAGACGATAATAAACTTCCTTACAAACATTATTTAGCATATCCGGCGTAATTCATTAACAGGCATCAAGACTCTTTGTCGTCTTGCTCATGTTAAATCAAGTCCTCGATCTTTATCATTTTGAAAGATTTTTTATGTAAGACAACCCCAGAGGAAGAAGTCATTTGGAGTTAAGTCAAGGGAGCTAGCGGCCCACCAAATATACCCAAATCCAGTAATTAGACGATTGTGGAATTTTTAATTTCCTGTACTGTTTGGCTATTGTGGGTGGGACAACCGTCTTGTTAGTACCAAACTTTATTGATTTCAACATTAGGAAGCTCAGTAACAGGTGGAACGGCTTAATGTTCAAGAAATTCTAGACATTTCTGAGCAGTCAAATTTCCAACAGTAAAGAAACGTCTAATAGTCCTAACATTAAGTTTCTGAGGCTTCTGAGCGCCTCTATCATAAGTCTCGTGAGGATTTTTTTGGGCTCAGACTCGAGCAACACATGGATTGTTTTTCATATAAGGGAAAACATGAATCGTCGGTGAAAATGATATTGAAAACAAAATTTTCAACGACGCTCGCCTTTACATAGAACTGCATCGAATTAAAGAGTACTGCTTGTGAGTCAACGACGCCAATAAAGTTATTACCAGGATTGACTGCTATCCACCATATCCCCGGTCCTAGGCTTGAACGGCTATTTCGGATTTTGAGGTCAGCTGTACAGTAGTCCACTCGGTCAAAAATGATTGATTCTCTGCGAACACTTAGTCAGCTACAGCAGATCCCTCTGTTTGTCCCCAATATACAAGGTGTTATTAAGCATCTTAATAATTGCTTGTGGCGCCCTTTAGAAGGCACAACTAAATCGTTAATAAATTTAAATTTACTATCCCGAAAAAAACCTGGATACGAGCTTTCGTAAAATTAGCTGGAAGAAATCGAAATATGTAAAATAATATGCGATTTATTTTTTCAATTTTGATACCTCGTATGTCGAAAATCAAATGAGCTAGGACACATGTGTATAAGGTTTTTCTCCTTCCTTTCCGTCTTAAAACTCCTTACAAAATCACCTTGTGAAATATCGAACAGTTACTAAATAGAACCCTGTACAGGGGGGGCTATTAAAATCAGCTATACCATAGACTTTATTAGTTTCATAACATAATGAAAATTATCTAGGAAAATGAATTGGCTCAATGGCTTCGTAAGGCGGCTCCGCACGACTGGAACCTCGGAGCCTTGGATTTTTACGTTTGGTATTATTCCACACACATTTCCAACCCTGCAAGTATTGGCAAATTACTTTATCATTACGTGATAAGTCAGCTCTAATCTGGTAAACTTTCACCTGGAATGCAGCTGCAATTTTGTCTAAAACAATATAGGAAAGGTGTAGAAACAATAAACCTGACAACAGATCCTTCATCCCTAAACACATGGAGTGTTTCCCACTTGATAAGTGGGTAAACATGAACGCCAGTTTATATCCATGCAGGCTTGTCACACGACAGAAGCCCTTTTATCTACCTAGTAGTAATACATTATTTTATCTCGACGATTTCCATACGAAAAATACATTGAAAAAGTGCATTTAGTGAAGCTTCTTCAAGCGATAAGACTTTAACCTTCTAATTGTGCGACTCAGCAGGAACAACAATAGCAACTAAATCCTTAGCGACAGATGGAAACAGGATAAATCAGTAGTCTGCAAAACATGTTTTGTTAAGGCGCGTTCTTTGCAATAAAACCAACTCGTGTCAGTTCATTTGTGTGCTAATATTCTTTTATGCTGTAGGTCTGTATCTGTACATCCTGGTGGTTCGCACCCTCACTCGAGAGAGCTTTAAGTTGAGGGTCTACGTCCTTATTGGATGGGGTAAGCTGATTAAAACAAACTTTAAATTTTGTCCAATTTAGAGCGTCAACTTTCCTGGTAAATCTCTCCATTTACTGGATATTTGCAGTGGGAATAAACTCAACAAGAACTTTTCAGCTCCAGTTACCTGTTGAATGTCAGAGTGCTATAGTTTTCAGCCCTCAGTTTATAGAAATAATAGCCCCTTTGTGCTGATTTTTTGCGACGTGAAACTGCAAGAAAACCTAATTAGCATGCGAACAAATTAAAAACTTCCTTTATAGGGGTGGTATATTCAGGAGGCCATTGCTGTGGTTTCAATTAAAACAGCTGGAAAAATCACCACGGAGAATATGATCGTGACAGTCTAGTTTTCAAGTTAATTTTACCCAGCTGAAATTAGCCAGATGTCCCAGGAATGGAACCGAGCAAGGCAAAAATCTGAAAATAAGTTTCCAGATTTCCAAGAAGTTGATCAGCCAGAAAATTTAAAAACCTGGCCTAGAGTTGACACGCACTGCAGCTTATTTTCCGCTAGATAATTTAGATAATAACCATATATTTTCATTCCAGGCACGCCCTTATTCTTCATCATCATTTGGGCAGTATGCAAGAGCCTGTTATTGGACGCTTCCTCAAACGAACAGAGTGATGCGGTAAGTTTCAAAACCAATTTAAAGTTCTGTAGATAGTTAAAGCTTAGAAGAATAGAAAAAAGTCAATTGAAGTATAATAAAATCCATTGGACTATGAATTTCATTTAAATGACTTTCCTTTTGATGGAAAGTAAAGTAATTCAATATTATTATCCCAAGATGAACTTTGAAGAATTCGCTAGTTCTTACTTCTCTTATTGAGAGCAATTAGTCAAAAGTTTTTTAGAGTGGGTGCCTATTGTTTGCGGAAACCTCATTTCCTATGCAAATGATCCCATTTGTTAATGGCCTAGGTATTGAAGGAAACTTTACATTCGCAGATTGCGGGCGACACTAAAATGTACGGGGAAAAGTTTCAAAGTGCCAGGGCAGCTGAACATAGGGAAAGTGCCATTTGAACGCGGCTATGTTCTAATTAAGGGACGTTCATAATAAAACAAGTTTCAATGCAACACAATTTGCCGTTCATAGCATTGAAGCGTTTGCCATTTATTTGGTTATAAACTGGCCGGACGTTTAATTTTGGAAACATCCCCATAGGAAGTGCAAGGTGTGATGCACCCAAATGAAAATGGAAGAAATTCAAGGCGCAATATTTATGTGGAAGTTCCGAATCACGCCAATTTTAAATTCCATCCTGAAATAACATCCTAAAATGCAAATATTATATGCCGAGGTGGAAAGTGTTTCAGTACTCGAGAGATTTGATATTGAATATAATCTCGACACAGCAAGGAAATTTTTTTTCTCAACATTTTTTTCCATTTTTCCACTACTGGCTTTACAAAAAAGACTTATTGGGTCTGTTGAATTACTGCAATGTACGTTTGAACAGTTGGCTAAGAGGTGAGTAATGGCACGTAAATGACTCGTGGATTCTTATGGCGGAATTTTCCATTTTCAGGCTTCACTCGTACATTCATATAAAGGGCGTTAACAGTGTTTCATTTGCATCTTGTTTTTTCTCGAGACGAGTATTACGACTCTTATTATTCGATTTTTCAAGAAAAACAAGTAAATCCATTATCTGAGAGCAAGCTCTAAAGACCTTTACAGGAATATCTAGTATTTGTGGAAAATTCGCAAATTAAGGGGCAAAATGTAACTTTGCGAGGTGGAATCGAAAAAATCAGCAAAGTTTCAAAATTTATCTGATCAGCTTACGGAAATAACCTCAACTAACCAGAAATTTTTGTCGATATGTACTAAAACGACCGCAAACCAACATCGAAAGTGAAAAATTCGAAATTGACTAACTCGCCCAGCATAAGAATTCCACGAAATATCGCCACAGTTTTTTTCCCTTCTCCCACCTCCATTCGATCAACGTGAAAAAGATTTTTTTGACCCCTTCGCGACATCGATAAGGACGAAGATGCATTTCAAGGTTCGTCGATTTTTACGTCCACATTTTTAACCCCCATTTGCACCCCTTAGACGTATACCCCCAGGAAACGCTAAAATACGGCGAAGATATATTTTTCAATGACACTTTGAAAACCTCCCTTCATCACTGAGAAAGGGCGCTTTTTCGCCCACGCGCGGACCCTGCACTTGTAAAAATCGAAACATTGGATTTTTTATTTTTCTACTGAACCGCGCCCAACCTTAAACTTTCCAACTCCGAATACTGAGCCAAGTTTATAACTTCGTACAAGCTCAAGGATTTTTCAAACTGAAAATTTTCAAAATGTGACAAATTTTTCATGTTAGTGCGGCCTCAAGTTCAACAAAAACAATAAATTTATTTTTTATTTGCAATTGTAACTTTTTATGGGGGATACGCCTGATTCAATATCATGTACATCATTTCTCTGTTAGCGAAGTACTAATTCAACCAAACTTCCGCTGAAAAAGCGGCTCCTAAAACCAATCTTTCCTGCTAACTTTATGGTTTACAAAGCGCCATGTTTGCTGACTTTATAATAACGTTATTTGCATATCATTTTCTTCAATGGGGATTTTTATATTACGGAAGTTTTATTTTATGAAGGACATAGACTGCTAGAAACAATTTTATACAGTTTGTTCGCGACGAGTCTTTCATGTAGGGAAACTCAGTTTTATTTATCTTCCTATCCGAACTTTAAGTGTCCTAGTTCTTTAAACGTTAACAACAGAGTGCATTAGGCACGACCGACAATTTCGAATTCTGTAATATATCTCAGAGGAACACTCCCAGCTTCGACAAATTCAGAATACTAAATAGAATGAATTTCAACGGAATGTGTTAATACGTGCGACCCTGTCTGAATTTCCCATCGTTTTCATTGAATCGCTCGTAACCTATCGTCCTAGGTCATTGACTGAATTGCTTAACCACAGAATTGACCCTAAACGGGGTAGATTGGAAAGAAATCCCGTATTTCCTATGTAAATTTTTAGAGTGAAATAGCTCCAGTATCCAGCTGGAGCCCGGGAACAAGACCGTTCGGAGATTCTCATTCGATTCTGGTTGATATATTATAATATGTTTTAGATTAGTATGTATCGGCCATAAATCTATTTCCAAAATTGTTTGTGAAATTGTATTTGAATAATTCTATTTCAGTTCTAAAAATTACTAAAATAAATCTCGGTAAAATCTGACACTACCGGGTAGATTACGAGCTTTTGCGGACCATATGATTAATGGCGTTTTTATAGGGGCTTCCCTGTACAAAACAGGGCTCCGTTTAATAGGTGCTCTAAAGCATGATTAAACTTGCTCTTCATTAATCTATGAAATATTAAAAAAAATATGTATTTTCATGCACATACATACATACTATTTTTCAAAGTTCATCAAAATGGCTTCCATTAGATCATTTCAACCTGCCCCCTGTACCTGTAAAATTACATTAGCCTTTGTTGGTTTCCTTCATAACAGATAGTTTTTTATGCAGTTTTTATATTACATATGACGATTGAAATCTGCAAAAATATTCTTACTTAAAGCACCTTTGAATAATGAATCTTCCAATCTTAAATAAATCTTGAATCGGATGTTTTGACTAACATCACTGTTAACTCATTCTTATAGGCGCCACATTGGATTTTATAAGTCTTGATATGTCGGTAAAAATATTTACTTTAAGGCGATCGCTTCCATGTATAACAAATCAAAAGGTTTGTGCGACAAACATAATGAAATCAAGCAAATATTATTTGAATTGAAGCAAAAAAGAGAAATATTTTATCTTTACTCGACAAAAAAATATAAATTTGGATTTGAATGTGGAAATAAAGATAAATTAAGAACTTACCATCACATTAGTTAACCCAAAAACACATCCCGTATTCTCAGAAACCCATTGCGCGGGTCGGTCCCTTCTAATTTTAGTGCATTGGAACTCTCCAATATTTTTTTAATAGAGCATGGTCATGATTTTTTACAAATTAGATATTATTTATATAATATGCAATGCGATGTACAGTATTTTTGAAATGCCTATATTCCCGTAGAGTTTTGCACATTTTCACCGCAATTTCTGATGTGATCAGATCTGGAGTGTCAGCGGGACGACCGCTGCGCAGTTCGTCTTGGCAGTTCGTACGGTCGCGTTTAATCTTTGCTGCCCAACATTTTACAGTTTATAACGAAGTACCAGATTCCCCAAGAGAACAATATAACTCCGCTTTGATGTTGGATGGACCAAAACCTTCCAAATGAAAATATTGAATCACGTATCGATGACCAACTTTTCCATGTTCACAAAATCTCGAAAGGCGCTCACTAAAAACGGTTCCAAAACAAGCACAAATCAATATAGCACCCTCAAACTTTAGATCTAAGCTTTTTAAGGTTCGGTTTTTGTAGTATAGACAAAAAGATCGGCATATATGTATCAGGTCGGGTACTTCTGCGACTATCCACGTACTATGGGGGTTGGGTCCACCACGGGTTATACGTTAGAATATTCATCGTAGCCTTGTAGGGATGTCAGTCTGAAATGGATAAATTGCAATGTCGATATTCGTTCCACAAAAAACGGACATTATTACGTTCGTTACTTACTTACATTCGTAAGTCCAAAAAGTGTAGAATAATTGTGTAATAGACCTTTCTCTCAGCGTTCGCTGGCATTCAAGTCGATATTTGGCCGATTTCTCTGCCTATAAGCGTCAAAGATCCAACGCTTAACTGTCAAATTAATCGATTTTCCAGTAGGACTAACTTAATTAAACATCTAGTTATATCGCTACGTCAAAAAGGGCAGAAGTGCTTGATTACAGCGTAAAAGTGTGACCCTCACAACAAAGGGCCCACCAAATTCCATCATGACTTCTCATATTCAATTATTAGATTCAAATTTCAATTAAAAATCAAAAGGCTTTTCTCGAGAGTTGATTACTCAAGGGCGGAAGTTTTCAGACATCCTCAGTTTAACCCGACTTCATAAAATTTGCGAACCAAATTAATTTGTTGAGATTAACCTTATTAGGCATTGAAATCGATACCAGTGTCGCATTTGGCATTGAAGCTGTGTGATTAAGCTATTAATTTGCGTTTAAGCCAGCTTTCTCCATTAATGTATTGATTTCGATTTTGCTGGCTCGTGGAATCAAAATAATTATTTACTTTCTAAAGCTTAACGAAAGAATAAAAAGAGCTATGGCTGCATCGGGAAGTGTCGCACCCTTTGGCACGTTGCCACCAAAAACCCCTTGAATCTGACCCTTTCATTAACTGGCGGCCACTTATGTTGCCTCAGTTCGGAATGAAAAGAACAAATTGCTTATTTGTAAGATTATAAGTGGAGGGCCGCAGCTGCTTTATTATGATTTATTGCAATACGTCCACCTATAGAATACGCTCAGCAGTACAGACAGTTTTCAAGCTGAAGGAAATTTTTCTTTCCGCAGTGCTCATGGTTCAGCTTCAGTTACATAGACTACATCTTCCAAATACCCACCATAATCGTGCTGATAGTGAACATCATCTTCATGGTTTCCATAATGGTAGTCCTAGTTACCAAGCTGAGGTCAGCTAATACTCTAGAGATCCAGCAGTACCGAAAGGCGGTCAAGGCTTTGGCGGTACTTATCCCATTATTGGGGGTGACTTATGCCATTACCATTTACGCTCCATCGTTCTCTGTATGGGACATGTTTCGGAGTGCTTTACTATCTGTTCAGGTAAGAATTTGGTAATCTGCATGCGAAGTAACTTACAGACAATGATAACCATCAAATTGTTTATGTTAATTGTGGAGCCGTTGTTCTTACTTCAGCTGTTGGTGAAGCTACAACTTCAGTATGAAAAACACTATCTGCCAGTTAGTGGGTGATTGGCACCTGTCGCCGCGTATCGGGGAATTGAAGTTCTTACCTTGGCGACTGCCTCGTAAAAAATTCTTCAAAATAAAGATGCTTTTAATTTACAAAAGCAAATTTAACTTCCAGAATGCAACAAGATGACTGGAAAACATCTTAATAAATTTTTCATTAAACAGGCAGCTGGCTTCGTTTTGCTGGAAATTAAAAAAATGAAAACTACAGGAAGGAAACAAGAAAGAGGAAAGCGATTTTTACTGCGATAACTCAGAGAACGTTTAAAAAATATCGATGTTTGAGTAAAAGCCCTTCAAAGATGAGTATAAAGACAAAATGGGCTTTATTTAGTTGCGCATTGAAAAATTTAGTTTTGCCCTCTTTAATGTTGCTGCATGCTCCAACTATTCAAATACAAAGAAGGAAAATTTAGTCTATTGAGTCATTACACAGTCGTAATACTTTTAGAGAAGCCCCGGAAAGCAACTAGTAAGATAGATATTTGCTTAGGGTATGAACGAAGGGGATAGAAATACATAAGGGTTGTAAAATGTCTCATCATGAGTCGTAGGGCAAGTCTAAGAAGATAAAATGTGGATATTCTTTTGGCTCATGGTGTATACGACTATTATAGCAATAGTTCCGGTTAGGTCAGTTTTTTCAGCCCCATATGGTTTAGCCCGAACTTAAACAAAATTAAATGATTTTTTTAGTGACGCACCCCAAATATTATCTTTGCCATCATTATCTCCTTATCAACCATCTTTTGATAGAAAAAAAATTAAATTTATTTTGCCCAAGTCATGGAGTTTTCGACGTTATTATTATGTCTTTGAGATATATCCTAGAATATGGAAAAGGTAAAATCCTTCAAGATGAAAAATTCTATGCCCTACTTGTAGATCGATGAAAAATAGGCCTGCAAACTCAGCAATCACTGCTCAACGTTGAGCCGCATTGCAGAGTTGTTTTGACGAACCCATGGGAAATCTAGGTACAACAAAAAGAAATAATAGGACTCATTCGCTGTGAGCGGAGAGTTCAAGAACGGATACAACAAGAGATTCACATGAATACTTTCTTAAGAGAAACCTATTACCATCGTACCAATCTCATTTAATAATTATTATTGGTGTCCATGTGTATCGCAGAAGTACAAAATTGACCTTTATTAATTTGAATTTCGAGTGAGTCTCGAAATAGCAAAGTGCCGCACACGGGCTTGAAGTTAAATGGACTTTTCACCGGATCCTTTCAAGTTTACGTAATGGCATTAAGTATTGCAAATTCGAAAAAGCTATTTGCGAATTTGCTGTTTTACCCGAAATTAAATTTTGTTACGTGTCCGATATTGGTTCGGAAATTAATCGAGTTCGCAGAAGTCCCATTAGTAACTTTAAAATACCCATATTGAGTTTCGCCATGGTACATCATACCTGATTAAAGGGTAACCAAGGATATATTACCAGGAGTTGATCTTTCAACCTTAGTTTTCGACCACTGACCAAAAATAGACCCTACATGTCCTGAGGAGAATTTTCCTAAAGAGCATCACGTTAATTTTACCGAACGTGTTGAAGAAATGTAAAGATTTATTGAAACTTGCTTTGTTAAAGGCCTCAAACCTCAATTGTTCAATTCTGAAATAAATTTAGTAGTTCGGAGCTTACCTTGGGGATTGATGGATATTGATGTGATCTAAATAAAAATAATATGGCATACGAGCCGAGCCCCGGGGATCTACCGAGGGGAACATTCGTATGACAGATTTTAAGTAGATGATGAACATGATTGGACGATGGCACAGTACCACCTGATGATGTTCCAGTTTCGAATTATAACTCGTCACATGCATGTCATATCGAATCCGACATCGGGTTTCGATTTGGGTGTCGAAGTTCGAGTAGATAACACGAACAACAAAGAATTCACATTACATACCAAGGATGAAAAATCCGAATATGACATTCGGAAACGTTTTATTTAAGGGCAGCGCCCTTCTATCGAACTATCTCAAACAACTTTTAGTATCTGAGATGAGGATTCACATTTTTAATGTCTTGATCATAAGTTTTTTTGGCTGTTTTGTACCGCAGCATTTTCGGCCATGCACGCTCGATTGACAAACTACGTATTGCATAACAGAATTCCGTTGCATATTCCCTCAAGATACGCCACTGCTCGGCTTGTTGACACGATATGGAATGTGCTGTTCTGTTTCATGTTTTCCTTAACAAATTCCCAGAAAAAAATCTGCCGTGCATCATTTTCGGTCATTTATATGTATGAATTGAAGCCAAGAGAAAGGTTTTAAAATTTGCATAACTTTAAATGACGAATCCGTTCTTGTCGGCGGAATTGTCGGTTTTGGTTGCTCTTCGGAGAAAACCTTTTTATGCAAATTTGCTGATTTTTATCCTTTGTATACCAAAGGCGAATAGAGGCCATTAATGTTCAACTATGTAAGTAAAATGTTTTAACAGGAAATTTAAATATAGACATCTCAGATTCCTGATAACTGACATACGTAATTTGTTCATAAAGTTGTTGAGTTATCAGTGGCCGAGCTCATTTTCGTAGGTCGAACGTTAAAGAACTTCAGCTTCGTTGCATTGCAGCATTCGTTGATTCCGTAGCATCCCCACTATAACCAACACGCAAAACCTCACGCCTGTTCCTTTATCTCTACACATTTATTACATTAAGCCTCGAAACCTTTTTATACGCGACGCTAACTAGAAGCGGTCAAAATGTCCGGCAAAATAAGAAGAAGCGGCTGTCTTTTTGTGGTTTTTCTCATTTGTGTGACGTTCGTCCTGTCCCGAGCGGACTTTCTGCCTTGCGGTATTTGTGGGGCGGATGTTACTTGCAAAAAACAGTACCCTATCTGCTCGAAAAACCAGATCATCGCCCTGGATTACTGTGGATGTTGTTTGGTCTGCAAAAGTATCTTAGGTAAGTCGCTTTCTCGTATAAAAAGCATGTTCGACCTTGAATCATGTTTTTAGAAAAAGGAGAAGAGTGTTCAAAAGACATAGATCTTTTTGCAATTTGCAAGGCTGGGCTGGAATGTATCAACAGCAAATGTACTGAGCCAAATCTAGGGACTGGATAAGGAACCTGGAGGACTTACGTTTAACACACCGTTTAGTATTATGTGTTCACTATAATTTGACGAATTTTATGTGACTAAAAAGGTTTAGGCTAAATTTTAATCTTAATTTATTTAATAAAAAGTTTTCCGAAAAATTTCATTATTAATGGTGCAAGAAGTTATCTAAATTCCAGATTGGACGAAATACTCATAGCACCAGCCGTGCCGTAGTTCAAAGTCTATGTAATCAAAGATATATTATACAAATGCCGCTACTACGCCCAAACTTAGAAAAACACTGCTTAGATAAAAGAACTATGCCCTGAAGCTGTTCAACGATGATTTTTCTATTGATGTAAATATACAGTATCCTGCAATAGCACGTGAGACTCCCTTAGCCTTTATGCCATTATGACATTTTTCATGACGATTAAAACATTTGGAAGCCAAAAAGGGGTAATTTTCAGAAATTCAGAGATGGCCGAATTTACGAATAGGGTAATGTTAACGAAAGTTGGAGATTTTGAAATTCTGAATACGATCGTGTCGGACAAATTAGGGTATTCCACTCGAAATAAACAAGTTATTGAGGTTCGAAATCGTACAACTTTGGAGGTCTATTTTGGCGGTTGTAAAGGACTTTTTTTTAAGTCAAAATGCGTCAAAACGTAGCTTATTAGGTCCTCTTTGAACCCTAAAAGCCTAATTCACACATTTAAGTGATTAGCGCACAACGCTGACTTCCGTGGAGCCTTGCGGCTGTCAAATTTTTCCAAATAACTCGGAAACGGTAAATTCTAAAGATAAGACACCTTATATTAACTTTCCTTAAGATTTAACGAGAAATTCGAAAATAACAAAAAAATTGGAGCTTCCATTCAAAATAATGAAGTTATTACCGTCACGTCGCCCCGTACATACACTCCTTTACGTGGTGTGTGATCCTACAGAAGAAAAAAATTATTAACTTTATCACTATTAAAGCTGAGAAAGTTTTTGTTTCGCGATCATCCCCCAACCCAGGTCCTTCCTCGCATCTTTTGCTCCCTGTCCTTGTTGATTTTTTCTCAATACAAAAACACTTAGCGAAGCACCAATCTCGGTTAATTCGATAATCGTTTCTTTCTGTTTACCTCGCATTTAGCCACTCTTGACCTCTTGAGGCTTGAATGCAGTAAGCAGAGCTGGAACACAGCTGAAGCATTACATGCCTGCAATACAGTTCATTTTATATCTTCTGGTTCGTTGAATTCTCTGTTATCCACATTTTGCGATGATCCGGGCGATACCAGTCACTACTGAAATAATTGAGCTTTTCGTGCGCTCAATAACAAAGACGATCCTAAGTCTTGTACAGATACTCCATTAAGCGTTCATTGAGTGAGTTTTGAAGCTCTTTTTAACTCAATATAGTGGATGGAACTGGAGTAAATCCAGTTTACTGCCAAATTCAGTAAAGTAAATGGTTGTGAACTAACTTGAACTAATCTGCCTGAAAAGTTAATAAATATAATAATTGAAGGGATATCACAAAGTATGATCCTATATATTTAATCAGCTTAAAAGGCGGCCTTAAACGACCATATGGTCAAATGGTTAAACAAATGAATATTTCATTTTACAAAACCACAGGTTCAGCACAAACATTATTAATGCATCGCAATCCCGCTGCGCACACTGTAGAAGAAGGGCCATTCAGGGTACACTTTTCACCAATCCCTAAAATTTAAGTTCCCTCCATTTCGCAGGTTCTGCATTTATGATAGACAATACTCACCTATGATATGTCTACATGTTTTACAACAGCCACAATGATCCAGAGTAACTGTTGAATTTTCGTTCCGACAAATTGGAAAGGGCGTTTTACAAACTACGTCAACACCACAGGTGCCACATGGACCAACTCGAGGAGTTTCACTAGAAAGTTCATTTCTGCAAGAGAATTTTTTTTAAACCGAAAACTTACTTGCAATATTGGCAGCAACCGCATTCGCCGTATAGCAAATAGGGTTTGTCTTTCGGGCACGGGTCTGGTGGAGCCGCACATTTGACTCTTTGACAAAGGGTCCAATCATCGCAGTATTGACTGCTGCCCATATGGACGATGTACACAACCAAGATGAATGAGCAGAGAACAAAACGATTCATATTCGTTTTGTAGATAGTGTTTACCGCACAAAATATTTACAACAATGACCGATGACACTGTTACAGAACAATAAATTACTTCAGTCATTGTTTGGTGTATTTATGCTAAATAACGGTGGCAGGACTATGATTCATCGTAGTTAGATAATCTGCAGCGACATTCCAGGAATAGGTAATGGTTCTTATACAATTTTGTTTTATTACAATAATACACTTTTAGATCTTCTTCGGGGATTTCTTGTGCTTTTGTAACGACTTCAAGGGTTTGTTGAGAATACCTACTTTGCGTATAATATTAGATCATACGTGCACCTTGAACTCAATAAAAATAACAATTTTAAATGGGTTATCTAAATCGGGTATGTGTCACGTATTCAATAGTCTAAAAACTGCACGCTTTTGTCGCCATTAGTTGTTTGCATAAATGGCAGACGCATTTTACCTGAATGTGATATTTTCAAGCCTTGCTAAGACTCGTTAGTAAATAATTGGCATTGTTAATCACCATACTTGTGAGATAATTACTCACAGATAAAACGCAGAAAATATTAATGGCGCTTTCTGAGTTGACTCGAGCAGGAATTGTAACACCGAAATTCGATTACTATGATCACGGGATACCAATAAATTATTTTAGTCCCGTACCCCTAGAATTATGGATCGCATAATCCGATGTTTAGGCCGTCGGCATCAGGTTGAGTACGATTTGATTCATATAATTCATAATATTGAAGATGTTGAGATCTACCTTCTTAATTCACGTAAATTTCTCCCAGATCAAATAATTATTCCCGAAACTAATTAAGGTTCATCAAAGCCTATAGAAGTGACCGAATCTCAGCGTAAAGCCTCCTTCATGCAACATTAATGCGATCTCCATTAGAAATTTTTAAAATCTTTAATTCTGGAGAGAAAAGTTGAGGAAGGAAGGGAACCCATAAGCCTTTGGTCGCTTTCGGCATCAAATGTTGTTTAGATTATTTCAAAGTTTCTAATGGTTTGTACAAGTTCCAGTAACAGAGAACATTGTAGCCTCATCTTTCCTTGTCATTTCTCATACTTTTAATTTTTTTTTAATCATTATTATTTCTCTCTGTTAGTTAAGAAGTTAATTTTTTTCTACAATGTGGAAACACAGAAAATCAGAAAAATATGAATGAATGACCTGAAGAAAAATCAACGTTGCAACGCTTCAACTGAACAGCATTACCGAAGTTTAAACTTATTACAGGATTGACATGGCATTGGGCTTATTAAAACGAGCTAAAACTGCTCCTATGTGAATTTCTTATATTGCATATTAGTAATTAGACGATTCTAGCAAGATAATGAACATGTGTGATATTAACAAAATTTTACTGCTGATCGCCCTACACCCTACATCTTGTACCTTTACTACATTATGACGTTTCAAGGTAAAGTACAAACGCCGTTGATACACAAAGATGCATTGGCGCACACTTGACTTGGTGGAATGCCAATTAGGATGAAACAGGGATCTCCTACCGCTGAAAGAACATCACACAATCATTAAAATCGGATGATAATGGAAATAAGAACACAAATCAATACATGAAAGTGCAGAAAATTTGAAAATTCTTTGAACAAGCATATTTAAAATAAAGCTGTTCATCTAGATACTTACCAATCGCAGTTACACAATGCTGACAGCAACCACAAGCAGTAGGAGCTAAGGCCTGTCCATCTGGACATTCAACAATGTCAAGGCATTGTATGTTTTGGCAATAATTTATTGGACAAACGATCCTAGCAGAACAGACCAATACGAAAGTGGCCAGAAGAAGAATAGAAATGGTTGCGAATTTTAAGGACGCCATTTCTCTGGTCAAAGTAAAGGTACTTTTTTTGTTAGCAATATCAACCGTAACTCGGAGAATTAATTTTTATGGCTACCAAAAACATAAAGTAGTATTTATATATTTTTATGTTGATTGTATTTGAACCTTAACTACATAGTAACATCGTAAGCAATAACTTCACTTCGTCAACAAGTGATAAGCCGAAAGGTAAAAGTGCTTATTAACAACAAAAAATTATGCCTTTGTGTAAAGCAATATGTAATTAAAAGGTCTTTGGAAAGTACTCGTTAAACATGATCACAAAACTTTGATATTGATATACAGAGTGGAACAAATCAATCTCGATCTTTTATAAGATCTTCAAAGTGCATGCCTCAAGTGTCTCTTGGCAGTCTCCTAACTGTAAATAACAATGTTTTCTCGCATTACTCAACATCTTAAGCGTAACCGATCTAATTGCAAGCATTATGCTTCTTCTTAAATCAGTTAGATCGCGTGGTTTATTGTTGTACACCGTACTATCCACATATCCCCCCTAAGAAGAACTGTAATGGAGTAAGATCAGGTGATCGTGCTGGCCATTCTAGCGATCCTCGCTTCCCTATCCGCCGAGTTGGAAAAGTTAAGTCGAAGTACACTAAGATTCATTTATTTTATCATTTTATTACATTATCAATAACGAAGTGGTATTAGTTGATAAGTGTTTTCTGCTTGCGTCGAAATATGCAGGTATTGAATTTATTCCATTTGGTTATTTCACCCTGTATGTAACCACACCTGTTAGAAAGAGCATAATTTCTATTTTTTTCAGACGTAGATGTCTGCTTAAAGAAAATTTTCACAAATTTTGGAAATCAGACATCGAAGGTGCCATAACATCTCTGAAAGACCATTCAGTTTAGCAGTTTACTCTCTGAATAGTTTTGACTTATTTGGAACAGAAAAACTTATATATTCCGACCGAAAGGCCAAATCAGCGCTTGTAGAAAAATGGAGACGTGTTACACGATGTAAATCACTGGTTTTATTCCATTCCTGATGAGAGTAATCACAAGTTGCCCTGAAGATCACCATCACACCTGAAAAGAAATTACGAAAAATTGCCTTATCAAATTAATGACGGAAATCGCTAACTATTTTTGTTAAAAGGGACTAGTTCAACTATACTGCTAATTTATCTAACGATGCATCCCCCAGTTTTTCAACAAAATTTCCTGTATAGTGGATGAGAGCAAGCAAATGCCAACGCATTTATTTCGTCCTTTTCAAGGATATAACTTGTGAATATTTCAGATATTTACGTAATAAAAGCGTAATGTCGCATTTTATGAGAGGAATTACAGCGAGCGAACTTACGAGCGAGTCTACGAATAGATCAGTGGAATAACCTCATTACATACGCGTTATGTATAACGTTTTATGCCAGATTTCATGTTAGTTCGTCGATTATTTCCCCTTTAAATCAAAATTCAAATTCCCCAACCTTTTCAAACGTTCAAAAAATTTACAGACTATGTAGTATTTTATATTAAAGTTGATTTGCTTTAGACGGATAAAATTTTTTTTTATGTTATTTATAAAGTTTAAGTCTAAAAGTGTATTTATTTATACTAACAGTATAAATACTACTAAGTAATAGCAAACTCTCACCTATCAATCTAATATATTTTCGTAATTGAGATGTCACTTATATTAAAAAGTAACAAAAACTTTCTTACTTCGATCGGCACGTCTTGTACAGGTTGTTTCTTTAACATGCGGCACAAATTTTTTTGGAACGAAATTTAAAAAAAAATGTTTATAAATGTAATATATCTTGAAAATTGCTTTGTTTTCAACTCAAATGGCATTAAAGTTTAAACAAAAACCAACTATAATATTTTTTAATGAGTTTCACTGTCGCCCAACAATTGAAATTATTTCGAGTAATTTTTCACAACTAATGCGGACTAAAATGCAATATATTACATACAAATTGCTTTGCACTCGATAACGTCAATGTTATCATTTAAAACTAATTATTGACTTTATGCTCGTGGTTATAAATATTTTGCGAACAGTTGCTCAATTTTTACTGTTTGTTTAACCCATTTACCTGCCCACCGCAAGATTCTCAATATGGTGAATTTAACCCAAGCCTCAGGCTTCCTTATGGCCGTAGCATTGTGTTTCTTAAGTGCTCAGTCTGTATGTTTATACATACTAGACTGTAGCAATCAAAATTGCCAGAACGTAACTAGTTGCCCTGAAGGGCAGGAACTTGTCCCTGCAAGACGCGTATGCGGTCCTTGTTGCAGTTACTGCAAACCCCGCGAAAGTAAGTTCCATTTTTCACTTGACGGATCTTATTATGTTACTACATATTTGCATAATGCTGGTGTTTATCATTCCCTAGGGGACCAAACCCATGATGGGTTAAAATTTTGCAGTTCGCGGCCAAACTATAACAATCTTTCCTGTTCTATTGGCCAGAAATGCTGCCCTTTCTATGGGACATGTATAGATAATGCGAAATTTTGCCCAATTTTGGTTTAAATGCCAGCTTTGGTTTTTTCACAAGTCACCTTGTTCGATTTGTTATTTTCAATAAATCACATGTTACCAAATTTCTAGTTATTTTCAAATGAACTCAGATTGAAAAAAATATTTACGTAATTTTGATATATTTTTTTATTTTGTTGCAAATAAGATACCACTGGTTTCACTTACGAGCAAATGAGGCCAAAGATAAGTACCTAAATATTAACATTTAATCTTTTACTATTTGCTTGTGGAAATTTAGTTGATCGAGTTTAAAGGAACGGAATTTTTAAGTATGTACTGTGAAGAAAAGATAATATTTTGTATATCTACCCTCATATTAATTGAAGTTACCAAAAACACTACAGAAACGTTGGGTCATTTCTTTTTGCATAATAACAAATATCAAGCATCCAAACTCAGATCAATGCTGTATAGAGGAACTTAGTTAATAACATTGCCAAATTCGATTATAACGAATAATGAAAGAGCAAAGTTTTCTTAAAACTACAAAATCGCAGACTTTTGGATTCGAAATGCGTTACATAGTATCGTTATTTTGAAACAGAATTTGCAGTTTCGCAACAGCTGCATTATACATTGAGGACCAAAAGATCCGCATAAATTCGTTGAAAATTGAAGGAAATACTTTTCATGAAAATGCTGGAACACGCTCATTTAAATGCACCGCATGTTTCAGATGACTCCATAAAAAATGTCCATGTAGGTCAGGCCAGGCGATCTAGCGGGCCACATTAATTGCCCCCTTCATTTAATTCATCTATATATTATTATTATTATTATTATTATATGGATATGCCATATGAAATAGGTTCAAAATTTTTCAAAGAAATCAAAAGCGCTCTAATGTACATAAAGTGTCGCAAGAAAAAAATTAAAAAATACATTTATCTACTTCATGGGTGACCCTGTATATAGGTAAGTTACGTCAAAAAAATTAAAAACTAAAAACAATATTTGACGTGTTAAAAAAATATATATCCTTAATTTTTTAACGAATTCTTGCGGTCCTCTATGTATGCATCACTCCCCTCCTAATTTATTAACTCACCTGAATTTGTAGGCTCATCAAACAGCTCCCGACAACACCTGCCTAATATCCCCCAATTTCCTTTCAGGGTTTCATGGTGGCTCTATTTTACTGTTTCCTAAACACCGAAGTACAAAACACGTTAAAACACCACTTTGAAAACTGGAAAACGAAGAAGTCTTTAGGCCCCAGCAGGCTGAGGTCCAGCAGTAGGAGTAAAGACTGGTCACCTCGATCCAGGACGGAGAGTTTAAGGTATGCATCTAACAGGGCCTCTTTGTACATAGGTGTCTCCTGAGTTTTCAGATGCTGCATAGTTAACATTAAGGTTTTCAAATAGTTGTAAGTTCATTGGGAAAGGTTGATTGTGATTAGCTTGTCGATAGTGTTAGGAAGGTAAGTGGATTAACATTGACACTCCTTAACTAAATGCTATAAAACGTAAATTAAGAGCATAATGAGCACTAGCGATGCACCTACCATAATACAAGGTGTTTCAAGGTAAAAATAAAGTCTTCGAAATTCCTGAGATGGTCATAAAAGGATTTAATTCAATTGAGTAGGTAGAGGTAAATTAGCTATATACCGCGTGATCATGCCTGAGTGTACCCAAGGGCTTTCAAAATTAGGTTGCATAATTTTAACAGCGCATTCTGAAACTAAAAGTAAAGGAAAAAGTTCATATACTAAAGCCAGTTTTATAAGCTGGTCTAGAGCTCGGATTTAGATTTGGCATTGATTTTTGGCACTAAAAGATAAATACCAATAAATTCAATTGCCCCATTTCGTTCAATCGGTAGCGAAACCAATTTTATCTTTTTGACGTTGGCGTTCGTAGCAAATCCGTAGCAAGGCGTCGGTTTCCAATGAAATCAGTCTTTAACGGCACGACTATATTTTTGTATTTAGATACGTAACACAACGCCAAATCCAACTTTAAGAAGATAAATTGAGCTATTTAGGTGTGCTGCTACATTCGAAGTTGGCACCTTAGCCAAATCCAGGGTCGAGTTCAAAAATGTGTATCTCGCAAACATTTCTTTTAGATGATACAACGCTAAATATTTTGTAAACTATTTACTGCGAAAAAACCTCAAAACTTATCTCGATAGGTATTTTTTCGTAGATTATGATTCGTTATATTTTCTCAAAGGCTGATAACAAAATCTCTAAGGAACACGCTGATCAACAATTCTTTATATATTTTGTTTGCTTATTATTATATTATGTGTATCCTAAAATGTCGGTTACTAATTCCTGCCAAATTGTGCAAACACAATGTAATTGTTCTTACTTAGCCACCGTATCTTAAAAACGTCAATGTTAGTCCACGTTTTCTTCGGGATTAAAACATCGAAGAGATCGTGATCAACTTGAAGCAGTAGGCTGTAATATATTTATTTCAGTTGATTTGATCTTAGGCCGTAGCTTCACTAGTTCAAAAATCATACTTCGTGCCAAAACGCAAGTTATTGCAGTCACCTCTATAAAAATAAAATAGAAAAAAAAAAGATATTCTTAAAGAGCACCGGAGGAACCACTACGAAAGGTGGCCGACTGTGTGTAAGAATCGTTCATGGCAGAAAATACGTGAAGGAATATTAATGAAATTAATCCTGAGACATCGGTTAAATATATTTTCTGCACTCTTTTTTTTTCAAGTCCTCTTCAATAATTAGATTTTAACATACATCCAGCCATCTTTGTCTAGCAACTCACTTGGTGCATACATAGATATACAGGGTGATTCATAGCTCGAGGCAAAAAATTAAAAAACGTGTACAGTTTAACATTCTGATTAACAAACGTAAAATAACATTTTTACCGACAAATCTTTGTTTCCGAGTTATTACACTTCAATGTTTTTGCATGTTATCATTTTTAATTATTAATACCACTGAAATAATTGTTATCGTTTTTTTATTATTAATAATTGTAAAAAAATACTTATGACAAGTCCTCAAAAATATCACCATTAGCGCGGACACAAGCTTTGCAGTTCGAAATAAGCGACTCATATACCGACTGTATATTTTGTCTATTTTGAATGTATTCCATATTTGTTATTCTTCGCATTAATTATTCATGACTAACAATTTACTACATAAACAAATGATATTAAATGCCCCCATACAAATGAATCCAAAGCATTCAAGTCGGATAATCTCGCAGGCCATAGCACGTGACCATGTCGACCGATCCATCTCCTATTAAAAATTTCGTTAAACTTCCTTTGTTACTTGTGACATTTTTTTATCATTTTTTCCATATTTATTAAAATATTAAAAAATCATAAATTGCACAAACTTTGAAGTGTAATAACTAGGGAACAAAAGCCTGCCAGCAAAAATGTTATTTTACATTTTTAATCCAGAATATCAAACTGTACACGTTTTTTTCATTTTTGACTTGCAGTTTTGAATTGTCCTGTATGACTAAACACTCACATTGTGATTCAAAATAAGTCCCGGTCCCAGATGAGATTAAAAATGGGACAAGATATATATATTTTCTTAAAATCCCCTTAAAATGATATCTTAAAATCGCCTAAAATTACATAAAATATTTCTAATATTCCAAAACAAATCCAATAATGTAAAAATATACAAGGTGTTGCATTTAAAACAATTAAATTGATGCCAACTCCCGGAATATCAATCTGCGTGGCAACCTTGTCGAACTCATCATTCGATTCAGCATCGTTTCATAGCCAGATGCATAAAATCTCGTAGCATTCCGATAAACCGTTAACGACATATTACGAGGGTGCCACACTTTTGTTACACCCCGTATAATAAGGACGTCTGGGACTTTTTGATCACACTGTGTTTGAAAAATCCTTGAGACTTAAAAGGTTCTCAAGATGAGGGAAGACTGAATTAACAAGCATCAGCTTTTGGTTCGCAAACCATATTCTAATCGATGCATGTTTTTGCATGTTTGATGTGCCACGCACGCGCAGGATCACCGAATGGACATTGGTTGGCACAGAAGACATCGAGGACAACGAGAAGCGTATGGCCCACTTAAAGGCGAAAGAGATGTATTTATGTACTCATCGAAAGGAACCCATGTGCAGTCAGCCCTTGCTAACGAACCAATCGCCTCGCAAGCTTAATCCAGACTCAACCAATCTTAAGTTTTCAAATGAAACAATGGTTAGTACCAAAGATGGGTCCTATCTAAATCCTCCGTTGCTTGCTCAAAGAAAGAAGTCCTTGGTGAACCAACCGCTGTTTGAGCAGAGCGAAGATTCGTCCCCTACTGACCAGCACAGTGAATCGACAACGCCTCCCCCTGTCAGTGTTACCAATGCTTTATCGCCTACCCCAAGAGACAGTACAGTGGTTATCAATAACAGGGGGGAACCATCAGTGACTATCCCGAATAATCGGAGTAACGCATTGCTTAGAAAGTAGAGCGTTGTAGATTTAATGGGGAAGTACGCTTTGTAGATGCTGCATGCGGCAATCACATAGGTATTGCTTCTTGCATCTGGAATGAAGCCGGGCTTTAGGACGTGATTTTTACAGCTGTGATCCTATTTTCAGACTTTACAGCCAACCGACTAATTTTTATTATAAACGAGAATCGTGTACCTCGGAAAACACAACCACTACTTTGGTGACCGTGAATGGGGGCCCTCATGGGCGCAGCCCTTATCTTCAGCCGCCCAGACACCACTTCGGAGGACACGTTTAAGATTTAAACTCTAAAGTGTTTACGATAATTAGTGCAATGTACAGAGATATAGTGGTATTAGTCTCTAAATTGTGATGTTTTTTACTGAGTCGAATGATTGTTTATCTCACTCCCCCTCACCCTCTAACATGGCTAGACGAGTCAGAGTTCATGGAGTAATAAACACCGTTACAGAAACGGTGTTTGTTGTGGAAAATGCGAATGTCCCAAAATATGTATTTATACACATACACAGGGTGTCTATTTGTGGAGTTCAACCACGGAGATCTCAGTAAAATGAAAAATGCGAGGTCGGTAAATTTGGAGGAAAGTGGTGCAATTTGGAGTTCACGAATATACCACTTCAAGATTTGAAAAACTTCTACGTTTTTTCTATTTTTTAACATAGAAATGTTTTTATGTAAAGGAGCGGAATGTAGTTCAAATTTATTACTCAGCAAATAGAAATTACTAAATCACACATATTTTGGCGCACTAAATCGTAAGCTCAAAACGTTTCTATGGCGGTCGAATAAATGCTGAAGATGAACGAGCTGTTATGAAAGCATTCAAATGTTGTTATTAATTCATCAATCCGTCAATGTATTCAAAAGGGAAGTTTTGGTTAAAGAAATCCGAATCCCTCTCAGTTCCGAAAATTCAGAAGGTTCTATCAGAAAAATTTAGCATCTCCACTTCCAATTTGCCGACCACACGCGTCCATAGAATTTTAAAACGAACTCATCGCTCCTGTAAACTGCACATCAGTCAAGAACTGAGGCCGGAGGATGATCATGAGTGATTTTATTATTGAATTTTGAAGTCGGTTAGATGACAAGCTCAAACACGACAACTGAGTTTTATATAAAATAATATGTCATAGAAATCACGCAAACAATTGTATGTTTAACTCTGTTAGCGCTAACTTAAACTTAAAAAAATGATTTACTTAAAAAAAAAGCGCATTAATAATATGGCCCTAAAGTCAGTACTGATAATGGTTCTAATTTGACCTAACCCATGTGAACAAGCATGCGAAATTTCTAATTTATAGCTTCCTATTAAACTGTACTCAAACTTAAACTTAATGGAATTAATCAAAATTTTATATCCATTTTCCGCTTCAAGCACCATTCCTGTAAAAAATGGCCCTATGGTTATACATATAATTATAGTGTTTTGCAAAAGTTTATCAAAATTATGTATTCTCGAGCAAAACTAACCGGTGTTTTAAAATGTATCTTTTATATCACAAATTTAAACTCTTCTCGTACCTTACGTATTACCACTAATGGCCTACAATAAATTATTTCTTTGAACGAAGCGGATCTTAATATTGGACCGCATTGCTTTAATACACATAAAAGTTCTAACTTGAAGCTAAACTGTACTTACTCTTAGGTGTTTAATTGTACAAATTATGTAAAATGGCTGTTGACTGTAAATTATTCATAGGTACATACTACATATTTACTAAAAAACTTAAGTAAGTAAGAGGATTTATCGAATATTTTATATTAAAATAACGAAGTATTTTTATTTCTAATGTATCAATTGTTAGGACATTCCTTTCGTGAGGCTAAAATAGGTAACGAATGTTCTCATTTTGTCCATCCGATACAAACACCCTGTATATTGCCTCCTCTTTGTGATTTCAAAATATCAGGTTGGGAGAGTTGGGGTCTGAGATATCAACTTCCTCCTCGTGGTAAAAATTAATAAAAAGTGTTTTGAGTAAGTTGACGTTGAATTTTTTCGCACAAAATGGGAACACGCTAAGTGATCGCTTATAATCTTATTCTTCATTTAGGCCATACTACGTGAGAATTCTTTCCTTAGCTTCATTTCATTCTCCAGAAATCAACTTTCCAACTCCGGTTTTGAGAAACTCACTTTTAATTTGTAGTTGTTTCTATTAATGATTGTTTTAAGATAAGGCTTAAGGGTTAACTTGCGAAATGTTTTATGAAATAATCTTGAAAAAGTATACAGGGTATTATAAATTTTCTTGCCCAGCCAATAGCTTGATTGTTAGCAAATATATGAAACTTCCGAATCAAATGAAAAAAATACTAAGTGCACAAGGATGTAAAGAATGCTGGCCATTTGGATACTCCCAAATAATTTTTAAAACAAAGAAAATACCAGAGAAAAAACATGTCTCAAGTATATGGTGGCACATAAGTTAAACAGTATTACGGCAAAAAGCAAAACTACAACAATTAATAACACATAAGTTATTTTAACAACTACTTAGAACGCTTTAACTTGAGCCTATTAGGTCTTTTCACTACCGCGTCCAATACTTAACAAACGTATGCCACATCACCCTCTTATTATATCTATGTGCTTGAACTGCAACATTATAGAGATACTTACAGATCAGTTGCACTTGTGTTATATGGGTATCTGCGTCGTTCGCAGGCCTAAAAGACTGAGACTTCGTGTTAAAGAGAGTTTGGATAAACCCTCGTCCAGTACGGTGTCACCAAGTTGCAAAACCTTTCCCCATGTTTAGGAAAGTTGTATGTGTTGTTTTCTTCTAGATTTAGAGAAATCTTAAATTAACAATGTGGCTTTCGTAACAATAATAGACATTATTTTCCTTGAGTTGGAAGTCCTTTTTGCTCTAACCACAAACGTCTATTGTTGGCTGGGAAAGAATATTTGGGACCTTCAGTTTGAACAACATAATTTGTGGACAAAATTTTCCCATTTTAGGTTAATAAATTTAAAAGACTTTAAAATCTACAAAGAAAAATATACTTATTATCCAAGTTGTGTTTTTAAAATTTCCGTTTTACCCCTTAGACTAGATTCAGTTACTTTTGAATTTCGATAGGGACAGTTCCACGCTTTAATCTTTCATCTCAGGTATGTATTTCATGTAGAGTTTTAGTAAAGATTACCCCAAACATCTCAAAAACTATGCAAATAAAATGTTCTTCACTAAATAAAATGATCCCATCATGTTCGATTCCCGACCTTCGAAGCCAGGCTCTTTTCGCTCAATATGAATGAAAATAAAATATAACCCACACTTCTAAAAATAACAATCTTATATTTATTAATAATAAACATAACTGCACAAGCCTTGTGAAATAGTTATTACTATACGTCCAAAATACTGTTGGATGTTAGCGGAGACGTTGCTACCACTACATCTTCTAATGAATATAGTCATAGAACCGGAAAATGCTTATCGTCCCATTGTTGTCTGGCGAAGTTTAATAAGCATGAAAAATATTTAATTTCATCTTTCGCTATGGAGTAATTCATCACCACGATTTCATCTTGTTGCGCGCCTTCCAAAGTTGGACTCACCAACGGGCTATTACTTAGTTCGGAATGTACTGAAATCACATCATCTTGGGGACTTAAAAGAGCCACAGTACTCCTCACATAATCAGCCACCCGAGCTCGCATCTCTGGGTCCATATTTATAGCCAACTCATCTTCGACTTTTTCTTTCAGAACTACTTTGACAGGGGAATGTTTCAAGCTTAAAACTGTTGGGTCGTTGTTGCGTTCCAAAGATACTTCATTTACTGGCATGATTTGAAGAACTTCTTCCGTCTGCAAATTAATTACCACTATACTGTCCACTGTCAATATGAGTGCCACAGGAATGAACAGGGAATTCTTGCTGATGCTGGTGACTTCAGTAACGAATAAGATTTGACTGGTGAGAACGTCCATATATTTCCACTGGTACTTTAAAGTAGAGTTGGTAGAATGTTGGTTTTGGATGGGACTTGGCACCGAACGAGGGTTCGGAAGAGAATTCCAGCCTGCTCCTTGTAGTAACCCTATATTATGAATGTCACACGTTCACTAAAACCCCAAGGGTCATTGCTTGGTTAACCCACCTTGCCCAGTCAAAGCCAACAATTCAGCAGCTCCGCTTAATGGTTTGGTGAACACTCCAACAATACCTAAACCGACCCCAGCCGCTATCGATCTAGGAGATGCACCCGACATCATGCATTGCAGTGGATGATGCGCGATCCCTCCGACTGCACCCAAGAGGCTTATGCCTAAACTAGTCATGCCCTATACCAAAAATATCAATACAGGATAATTCCAAATGTATACTCATCAAGTTGAGGATAATAAGTTGAGACAATTTCACGGACAAAAACGAAAATTGATAAGGACAGAGAACCTTTCATCACCTTTGTCTAGTAGGTGTTTTAAAAAAACTTTGCATTTTCGAATCCCTCTGTAGATAACGAGATTTCAAAAACAAAAAAGTAGATTAACCTACGGTTCATTTTACCTGTACGAAGCCTTGGGTTACTCCCTGGGGCCTCTGTCTGCGCTGTTCTTCGGTACGTCTGAGATGCTCTTCATCCAAAGTTAGGCGATCCAGGTTTCTAGCTACACTAGACGCAAGCTTTGTAACGGATTGCAAGGTACCAGCAGTTACGTGTCTCATCAAAGATGCTGAACCAGTAGTAATACCTACAGGAATTCAAATGAATTTACCGTTATTTGAGGTTATTTCTAATGATAAAATTTACCCCTCAAAAACGCCATTGGACCTTGCACGAGCCCCCTACAAGGCAAACTAACAAAATCTCTAAGTCCAGTGCCCATGGCTCTGGCCAATCCGCCGGGACTGCCTAACAGTTCTAGTGAACTTACAACCCAACCAGCACCAAATATTGCGCCCGACAAATAGTGCATCGTTAACGCATGGCCAAACCTTAAAATAACCTCCTAGAAGGTTTAACTTCGCATTATACTATAAAAATCTACCTATATGAGGTGGTAAGAACCCTTCTACGCTCAAATTTGGCGAACTGTAAAGGACTTTGGTCTAAGGCTATGTACATTTTCATTGAGCTGTGAACGGAAAGTAGCAAAGACACAGGATTCACAACGAAGGTGCGGACGGTTAAAGGTTGAGCAAGTATTGAACACTGCCATGAAACAAATTCAGGAACGTTGACGGAAACTGAGTTAAAACCTACAAAAAGTGAGGATGCGGTTAAACAATGTCATTACTGCCCCTGAGCCAGTGCCGCCAAAAACGGATCGTGACTTACCAAATTTAATTATTTCTTTTGGTGAGGGCCAAATCACCAGCTCAACAATATTCAGATTTTTCATATAGCGCATAAGTTTGGTAACATACACATCTTCAATAAAAATGGATATGGGATTTATCGTCATCTTTATCGCCTTCAGACCTGTACAAGTTAAAAAAATATATATATTTAAGAATAGAAAAAGAAACAGCCCTAATCTAACCTGTGTAACTTTTATCACTAGCCTCACTGGACCAACTCTCCAATACGAAATCAGCGACAATTAATGCTGTATCATCACAGTTTTCCAAAAGGGTTTCAACGGATATTTCTAATATATTTTGGTGTTTTCGGGATTTCTTTTCTTGGCCGATCAGCACTACTGGAAAATCAAAAGATTCTCTGCCGTAGAGCTGGTTATCGACTTGGAGGTCCAAGAGTGATACTCGCATTTTTAGACACTGTATAAATAAACAACTAAATTGTAAAAAATTAGCTAATCATTCGCTTACTACCTCAGTCTGGTGTGCAGTTACAACTAAATTATCGCAAACTAAATTTAGTAGCTCGCATCGCTCGTCGCAATTTTCTTCAATATCGGAAATAAGGACAAAGGAAATGCTTTCTAGGAACATATTGATCTAAAATCCCATCATGAGTTTATACCAGTTGAACGGAAGATAATGTTACCTTCACACTATCACACTTTTTGCTCGAAGGTAGCGTATTTACAGTTAAATTCTTTATTGCTGCAGATCTCGCTACGAATCTGCTAGTGTCTTCGCTATAAGAGCTATAAATTTGATTCGATGACGGATGTTGGCAAACCGAAGAAACGGTAGTCATTGGGGACACAGGACGACTGGTGTTCTCATCTAGAGTATCTAATACCACAGGCTAAAATTTATATTAAAGGATAATCGTGTTTTTTTGGAACACAAATGGCATGGTACCTTAATAAAGTTCTCTTTCTCCCTCATTGATAGCCGTACACGAATATCTCTGGCACTAATTTCAACCTAAATAATTAATTCAGAAAGTTTTAATAATTAAAACTGAGGATATGAATTAAAGATACCTGGCTGACGCTCTGAATTGTTATAAAAGTGGTACAGGCCGTGTTCACAATACTCAATTTTACGTCACCATAATAAGGCACCCGAATGAAAAGATCATTGTTGTTCACAATGCTAACTCCAGCAGACCATTCTAAATCATGCTTTTCAGCTAAAGATATAATTCAAAATTATTCTGGTAACAGTAAATATAAGGGGCTTACTAAGAGAATCGTATGATAAAGATATTTTCTCAGGAAAATAAATCTGTGGTAGCTCAGGAAATTTCTCCGATATTGCAGGCATATTATAGTAAGTGCTGGATACTGGAGGGATTTTGCAATTCCACCTAAAATTTACATATTATACTTTCTTAACGGCTACTTTATTGATGCGCTGTTAACTTTAATATCAAGGTAGATCCATTAAAACCCAACTAGCCGCGTACCACGCTGGTCTGCAAGTTCGCGTTCGATCACAAAAGCGAAATGGCGCCGAGCGTGGTTAGCAATTAGGTGGGTGACCAGAGATGATAACTGAGAAGAAACACACGATCTTTTGCATCGCCACAAAAGAACCGGCCCTCGTGCAAAAATACATATCTCAGAGACCGGCAAGCTATAAAATATTAGAACGAAAACAGCAGGGAAAGTCCAGCAAAAAAGAAAAATTTTTCGACACACTGACGGGGATAAAAAATAATCCTTCAGGGCCGCCACAATTCTCCCCAGGTTCGGAGAACGAAGAGGGTTCCCTTCCATTTCCAAGGTTTTTTAGTGGATAAACGCGTCAACCATTTCTACACTAACCTGACCGAACGAACCACCAACTGGTTCGTTAGGGAGGAGGGCGGTCTTTCTCGATTATTTTCTTCATAATAAAAATCATTGAAACGAAGAAATTGACTAATACCTCCTACCACTTATATAGGCTGTCTATTTCAACATTTATACAGAAATGGGCATGTCATTAAAGTTGACAGCACATTTATAATATTTAGCTTTAACGAAATTAATTAATTAATTAAATAATTGATAAGGTACCTAAAGTTTTCACATTCTGAAATTACGGTGCTGTCATCAGGCAAAGACTGGCCGCAGTAAAACGAGGCATTGGTGGTGTTTTCAATGAAAAGTTGTGGTCTTGGATCATGGTGAAGCGCTAAATATATTTGACCTTTGACTTCTTGAGCGGTTAATACCCCTGGAATCTAAACGAAAATTTGAAATTAGATTATCACTACTTCTATCTTTAACATTGCACCACCTCAACAATTCTAGCAGTGACTCTTGAAACTATACTTATACTCCCTAGGCTTAAAAGTAACAGTATATACATACACATGTTATCGAGTAAATTATAACGTTTCACTTCAAATACGTTTGGAAAAAAAAGTATATATATATATATATATATATATATATATATATATATATATATATATATATACATACTCATATATATCTTACTTACGCACAAACCTGCATCCCCAAGTAGACAGATAGGTTTCCGCACCAAGGGTTTGTCCACACGCACTGGACATGACCAACCCTGAGGTGGTTTAACAGAGAAAGCAACATAAAGAATGTACTCCGCGTTCGATGTTTCCACATCTTGCTTCAACGTTCGCCACTGAATTATTGGAATTCCAATATGACTAAAATTCAACCAGCATTACGAAAAAAGTAAATATTTTTTCAATTGCCACTTTATAATATAGCACCTTTTCGTTGAATGCGGAGCAATGGTGAAACAATGCTCTTCCATATCAGTAGGAAAATCGAAAAGTTCCTTTCCGCTGGGCACAGCAAAACAAGCCACATTCACCTGCATCGATAAATGATTGGACACCACATGAGTGGACGTCAATCGTAGAAGGTGCATTTCATTAGATATTGAACTGACTATTGATATCATGCAAATGTGTGAGTCGCATTTTACATAGGTTTTGATAATACCGTCCAACGGAATGCTGCCTGAAAACATTAAAAAATAAGTTTGAAAACTTGCGGGAAAAGGCTGAAAGACCTGTGATTTTAGGCATATAAAAAGATTGGCTCCAATCGCTTTTAGTGAGTTGTAAGGGATTTGAAAATGACCATTTGTTTCCTACAAAAATGCCCAGATGAAAACTTTCCTCTAGCCTAGAAAAAAACATGACACATTTAATAAAAAACGTTAAGGAAACAAGATAAATTATACCTACCTGGGAGGTGCGACAATACCATGATGTTGCACCCTACACAACTCAATTCCATTTAACATTAAAGAAACAGGAGTACCAAGAGTGTTAACCATCAAACACCAAGGTAGAAGTTCAACTAACAGGGCGCAAGAGTGCTGACAGGCGTTTTGATATCTACATAGTTATCATCACATAAGCACTGTCTAAGAAAATTACTATATTATGAGGCGCATACCTCACTTGAATATGACTTAATAGTTTACTATCATCAGTTATCCACTCAACGTTCGAAAATTCTTCTTCAAAATATGGCCATTTAGACTCAAAGCAGTGGTTTAGGGACTCTAGAATAACATCAACATCTTCATTTGAAAATTTTTTGAAAAACTTTCGATGATCTACTAAAGAATAGTTAAGGGGGATGTAGGGGTTGCTCACGTTGACATTTCCTACAATTTTAATTAAAATCAAACAACACAAAATATTACCCACAACTCCAAGCACCTTTCTCCATTTGCAAAGTGATCTGATGTGAATGATCGATGGTACCAAGACAATGCAACTGTTGAAGCTCCCCTTTTCCATTAACAACTGAATCCAAATCAACTCCCAAAGTTGGGGTTTCAATGTGAACCTGTACTAAAAGCCCATTAAGCAATGTATTCTATAAACATAATTCAATTCGACCTTTGCGCTCATAGGAAGATTAGAACGGATCATAAATAAAGGCCACAGCATTGCCAAAATTCTCCGGGATTCCATGAAGTCCTGTATAAAAATTCTGCACCAGATTGAAAGGAATTGACCTCGTTCATGCAACGGTACCTTCACTAGCCACGGTTGAGATCCTGCCAAGACAGTTTAATTTAATCTATATAACACTAAGACAAAATAATACACACAAACCTGTTGCATGTTCTCGCAGGGGTATGTCGCCTGTCCAAGCCGCGTCCAGGCCGAAGAATCGTAATCTCAAAAAATAAGTTTTCCTATTGTTAAGGAAACTGCTGGGTGCGACGCTTCGTCCTGCGACCAAATGACTTCGTGCATTCCGCAATTCTTGTTCTTTGTAATCGGATACCACTTCAACGATTTTCATTTCAAAATGTTCCACCAGCATATTGCACACTATTAACTGCCCAAAAAAGATAATTTGCTTTTGAGTTTTCGATACATCCTTAACAGTCACAAACAATGAGAAGTTTTTTTCTGAGTTAAATTGGATCAATTGGGTCCCTTCTGTGAAAACCAAGAATGGCTTGGACCAAGCCCAATTTGTTTCTTCCAAAGATACCCTACAAGGAAAGAAGAAATCGTTCTAAGACCAGGTTTCAATCTATTGTTAAAAATACAAGGAAAAAACAACAGAAAATATGATTTTTATATGCTACAGCCATTGGTAATGAAAACTAATAATGATAGGTTAAGAAAAGGCTTACCTAATATACTGTTTATCTTTTTGAGACCTCCATGAATATAAGTGAAATTTTCTGGTTTCCAAGAGTATATTCTCATTAGTGCCATTCTGGCCAAATCTTATATTAACATCGGTGTCGTTGCAAATAACGTATCTACTAGTGATTATAAAATCGAGTTCTTGTTCACCGGAAATATAATTTTGGGACCAAATTTGGGAGGTAACAGTTAAAGTGTGAACAATACTTGGGCCAAATTTCACTTGAAATGGCTTCGAAACTAAATTGCACTGAAGACCCTTCGAGAGGCAAACTTCTAGTTTGGACATAAAGGGTTCTAAAAAATAACAAAATATCAGTTAAAGGAAGTTTTCTCTCTTATTTGGCGTTTTCTAGGCAGAGGGGTATTGCAACGCCTTTCATTAAAAAAAAGTATCCTTTTCCGTCGTATTTTCAAAGTTTTTAAACATTTTACAGTTTCTTACAATTTAAAAGTTCAAAACTTACCAATAAAAATTTGCTCGGTTAGATAAGCGTAATCCAATACTGTTGCCTGAACAGAAGAAGTAAATTCTGCAGTCCAAACTGTAAAATTCCAAGTTGAAAAATATGCACTTAAGTTGTCCAAAGATAAAGTCAAAATTTTTTGACACTCAGGAAAACTGAGATCTGACGAGTAGTTCTTTAGACATTCCGGCATCGTAAACTGTACTTTCTTGGACACATAACTGGCCAAAACAAGTTCGATCTTTGTGATGTATACGGCACAATTAAAGGTTGGTATAAGGCATTTATTGAAGTATGAGTCAATGCGCATGCAAGCGGCTAATGCTCTGGGAGAAACTCCCCCTTGGTTTAATAGAGCTTCTTCGGTATTTTCATCTATAGTGGTTATTACTACCTAAAAACAGACAAAATAATAATACCTAAATACATCTACCACCAAAATAACCACAAAAGGTGGCTTTTTAGTACGGTAAAATACGATTTTTTAGTAGATATAGAGACAAATTTTTACACAAGATAGATATATTAAGAAATTAAATGTCCTATATATTTACCCTCCAAGTACTGGCAACTACAGTCTTAGGACAGCTCTCAGGTAGACTTAAGTGGCAAATCTCGCTTTCAGACAAACAAAATTGGGTGTAAGGTAAGTAACTGTTTCTACATTCTGACCAATATTCCAGATTGCACCGTACGGATACCTTGTCCTGTGAGTTAAGAACCGTTTTGTACGGCACAGGAAAAACCCGCACTTTCGTCAACGCTCTCGGTTGTGGATATTTCCATGCCATAGCTGAAATGCTAATAGTCCAAAACATTACTTGATAGGGTAACGGCATTTCATCTGTATTATCCGTGACGGAATCCACGAACTGGAAGGCTCCAGCTCTGAGGTCATCTTTATAATGTTGGTCTTTTTCTATAAGTTTCTGTTCTAGGAATTCGTCAGTGTTAGTATTATTGCCCCACATCACAACCATAAATTCTTGAAGATCACTGATCACCATTTTTATACATCTTATTTGTTCCGCTGTAATGTCAAGTAATATGCGGTCGCTCTCTGCAGTGACTTCAATCTAAAATAATAACAATTTCAGCAATGAATTTCTATACTAATAGTACACTATATTTACCTGAGGATCACTATCAGTATCTTGCCAAGACTCCCAAAAAACACAAACATCAAAAGTGATCGTCCAGGGGTGAAGTAAAAGTTTACGGAAGCTATCGTAAACCACAGTTAGCGTAAGGCAGTCAAAAGTTGTCAATAAACAAATTTTTTCAGGTCTACTAGTTAAAAAAAGTTGGCTTTTCAATTCGCGCATTCCCATATGGAGCTCATGCCCGGTTTCAGATAGTATCGCAAGAATCAGCTGATCTGATTTTATAGTTACTGACTTAATATTCCCTAAAAAAAAATCTTTAATAATTATTTGAAAGTAGTAAGATAAATACATTGGCTTATTATTTTCCAAAGAGGTAGCATCACATTATACCAGGGCGGATGATAAACTCTTCTATTAAGTAGTTCAAGAATTGACGCATATGTTAATAATACAATTATATTATTATTGTTCCACTTTAACCTTAACAATTATTCTTCATAAATATGTTCATCTTACAAAAATATGTATTTACCCAAAATATCTTTGATCCTCTCAAACTGAGTGAATGTATCATTCACCTTCAGTGATTTGAGATAGATGTTTTCTTCTTTGCTTCTTCTGTCATTGACAACTTTAAATATGAACATAAAGCTATCAGAACCACCACCACTTTTGAAAGTATCAACTACTTTATCTTTAATATTCAACAGATGGCTCCATTTAGAAGGTTGACATAAAATTTTCGTCGGTTTCAATATCTCTAATTCAACTTTTGAGTTTTTGCTTAGGCCTGCAAAGAAACTGCATTATTAATTTTATTATACACAAAAATAAAAAATAAGTATAGAAAATTATACTAAATATACATATTCTTCAAATCTAAAGAAACGTCTGAGAGTCAATTAACTTTAGTTGAAGAAGGATTAATTTATTTTTCTTTTATATTATAATCAACCCATTAGTCGCAGCCATTAATAAGAATTTAAGCTCGGATTTTTTTTTCGATAGTACCTTAACTTTACTAATACTAAATTGTAAATACTAAAAATTCAAAGAAAATGAATATTCTCCTTTTACACACCTTTAGTGAAGCGAAAGGTAAAAAAAGCAGGTAGAATGCCACTAGGATTCGGCGTGCCTGCTTTAGTTTCCAACAATTTAATAGGAAAATCTTCTTCACATGGGAATTTGTTCACAGCTGGATATTCTGGACCACTAATTTTTAAATTGAAATCGAAACACGAGATCTGAAAAAGTGTTAACCAAATTATTACAAATGTTTTTGAGAAAAAACAAATATTAACTAGCCTGCAGTTTTTTGCCAATTTGCTGCTTGGCATAGAAGAAATTCGGCTGCGTTAAAGAAACATGCAATAAAGGAATGTATTTTCTATATGAATTGGAACGATCGTCCGTACTTTCTTCGGAGGCTTCATATCCTTGATCATCGTCACACTGTGAAATGTATAAAATGCACAACAAAACTACAAATGAACAACTAAAGCTTACCCTTCTTGAGGCTTTTTTCTTCTTATTTTTGTATTTTAAATTGTTAACGCGTTCGTCATCAACACTGTACAGAGTGAAACATACTTTTCCGGCTGTCACTATTATGTCAACTGGCATGGATGACATTGTGTAAGGAATGACTGGAGGCCGAGGGAATGGCAGCTGTTTACCATTGTCAACGCTTTGTCTAGTTAGAAGACCTAAACCCTATAAGATATAGAAAACTAAGACCTTAAAACTAGGAGAAATTGACGATTAGAATTTGTATTAAAACTGTAACAAACTATTAAAATATGTAGCATACATGGAGATCTGGTGCTAGGTTCAAGAAATTACTAACTTTGAGCATTTAATAACTTAATAGGTAATAAGCAATATATTCCAACAAATTATGTAAATGCTAGTTGACATGTAACACTTAAAAATATTACAAATAAATAACTTGATTCATTTCGCATTAAAAGTTAAGCTTGCGCAAATAAATCGTGTTCAAGTTAAGGAGAACGTCGTGACTTACCGGTGCTCTTGATGATTGAATACTCCTAACCTCTGAGGTGTCTATACCTGAATCCTTATTAGGGCCTTTAACTACATTAATTTCCACATCAACGCTTTGCTGATCCACTCCGGATGCGTCAAGTCGTGAATATGGGAACTTTTCAATAGGTTTTCTAAGGACACTTCCCTGTTAAATATTACAAAAATGTTGTAACACCCTTAGAGAAGTAATATGAACAATTTGTACCTCTACAAAAAACGGTGCAACTGAGGTGACAAACTCTGTAAGAATAGCTGAAGAAAGCTTCAATTGATGCAATGACAAAGTGACAAGAATATCAGAAACTAAGTTGATTTCCATGGAATGGCCGCATATTATGGTACTATCTTTGTATACCATCAAGGGCGCTGCTACCACTGTGATATCATACCTACAGACAAAACCGGGATAGTGAAGACCCATATTAGAATCCCACACTGGCCTTACTTTTCCAGGATATATTTCAAATTCAACGTGGGTGTACTGTTTGGTTGTCCCTGCTCCAAAATATTCCATTCTAATGCAGGATTTTCACTCATTCCTCTTAAATTTGACAACAAATCGGTAGTGGGAATCAGAACTGACTGTATATCTTCCCACGTTGCTGTAGAAATTGAGATCCCGCCAATGTCCAATTGGTACTGTCTATCCTCTACTTCACTTCCTGATTGTGGTTTGGTGTATCATTAATTACTGTTTTAAGAAAAAGCACAACTTGCCTACCTGGAATATTTAGAATTCTGGCATGGGCAGCCTGCTCGTACAGATCTGGACGAATAGGAGTCCTGCATATGGGATTGACAGCTTGCGGATTTAGGCATATTTTTTGCACTTGAAATATGATGGTGTCATGCAAGACTCCTCCGCCTGAAAAAAAGGTGATTGTAATTTATTAAACACAATATTTTTTGTTACATTAACAACTAAAGTGACAGTTTATGTAATCTAAATCAGTACATAATGAAGACAACCAAAAACTCCATCATGCTTATTCCTTTAGATAAAATTTTAAAAAGACTGTATGTAAAGTTCTACCTACCTAAAAGTTCTTTGGATGGCATTATCACTCGAATTTCTTGGTAATCCAAATATGCTAAGGGCAACGATTGATTACTGAGTATGGATAAAATAGTTGTGTTTGAAGAGCTTTCAGATTTCAAATTCTCTGACGTACCGACTGGAGTGGCCATCAACGGAATCTAAGATTAGAAAATCCAGCTATTCATCGGTGTCTTTTTTCAATAAGTCAAATATTTCCCAATATATTAACTTTATATCTGATTCATACCTTCCTCTTAGAGTAACACATTAAAAAAATAAGACAAGAAATTACTAAAATTAAATAAATTCGTATCCTCTATTCTACACCACTATTTCAAGTTAACTAAACATAGTAAATCAATCAATATCTAAATCAGCACTTACCAGCACTAAATAGAAGCTTTTCAAAGTGTTCAAAGAAACCACAAAATCCAACGGTTGTATACTGACGACGACTTCTGTGATATACCTCGCGTTGGATAATAATTGCGTGTTGGTCTGAACTTTGCTACCTTCAACATAGCCACATAACAATCCCTAAAGTAAAGTTATTAATACTGAGGCACTTACTCTTATTCTTCTTCTGTACAGCTCCCCATAAAGTATGAGTATGTTGACAACTGGCCCTCGTCACAGTTAAACTAATCAAACAGCTTTCTTCTTGCCGTAGACTCGAAGGTAAATCATCACGCAAACGCATAACAATTCCTGAAAATACCCCTGGTTGCCATTTTGAGGACGGTGAGAATCTGAATATTATCGATAGTTATATTACAAAAATTTACAAAAAAAATGTAGTACCTCTCATAATGTTGTATTGAGGCGGTGCCAACCTTGCTTTTAATTTTGATATATATATTTTGAAAGTCTAAAGAACTGACGATATCTTCGGCGTCAAGCACTAGCTTCAGTTGATGAAAATCCGCTTCTTTCTGGTCAGCAGATAACAACTCAAAGGAAAACTTGGTGATTGTCCATTGCACCCATGCTGTAAGCTTTACAGGGTCAGCTGTAGTTAAAGTTTCTGGATTGACTATTGTGCCATGAGGAACTGATTTATCGCTGACACTGTCCAATGTTCCCTCCTTGATTTGAGTGGGAGATAAGGTGGAACTACCTGATTTTTTTTTTGCTATGTCAATATTAACATATAAATAAAGTTGTAATTTGACATCTTGGGTCTGATGTCAACGAGCAAGAACACTACGATTATTTTTGAAACTTATAAAATATATATATTAATATATGAAGTTTTACACTACATACTTACCTCTAGTATGGAGTGGAGGGGCTACTTCTGGGCGACTAACGTTGATATTTGCCCTAGGAAATAAGTTGGATGCGATTTCCATAAAGCCGTACAGAATACTGGCAAATAAGTAAACTTGCACCTGTTGCGTTGACATCTCTATTGGAGTAGTATCTATATGAACACATACACCTGCAAAAAGGACATTTACGAAATTCCACTGATAACTTAACTTGCAGATTAAACCCACCCAAATAAGCAATATCAAGTTTCGACCCCGCATCAGGTACAGAACTAGCTATCGAATTCTCCGCCTTCTTTTGAACCTTTTTAGACTGACTGGCAGGACTAGTTGGAGTACTACTAGTATTGCTTTTGCCGTACTGCGCATTGGAACTACTAGCAGCACTTATGTTGGTATTTTTAGAACCTTTTCGTTTTTGGTCCACCGGGATGGCATCTTTTTTAGTTGCCGGCGCTAAACAACTTTTTAATAAACATTTCATTAATAAGTGTCCCGGCGAGATTACCTTGACTAGGCGTATCTTTCTTATTATCATCTTGAACGTTCGCAGGGACAGACGAAGCAAAATTTTTAGAGGGTCTTGTAGAAAGTCCTACGGTGCCACTCAAAGAAACAGGTCTTAAAAATATAAACTTTTTTTTGTTTTGCATTGTGTAACAGCTGAGGTCTGTGATGGATATGTTCCATGGAAAGCTGGACTTATCTAGAAAATATTACTAGATTAAAAACATGTAATATAATGTTGAAGTAAACCTAAAGGTATATTTGGATTAAACCAGTATACACTGACAATTTGTTAACATATGTACTATAATAGCAACGTATTGTAGTGTTATCAGACTACCTATAAAAATTGGAGGAAACTTAATATAATAACAGATAATTAAGAAAAAAACACACAGTAAACGGTAAATCATGTATGCGATTAAAAGAAACACTTACCTGGTGACCATATGTTGTCGGGCAATGATATCGGCAAGTGTTTAAGATATTTACTAATAGTTTGCCTCTGAACACTTTTTATGGTGGCAAAAGGTAAGGTAATTACCAAAATATCTGGTGGGTCACCTTTGGCTGTTGCTTCCTCAATTGCTTCTTGAATACCTGTAAATTATTATAAAATGTTTTCCTTTCAAACGTAAATGTAATGTAAATATTATTTTTTGTACGTCTGAGTATCCTTTGGTGATTTTAGTCTGGATCTTAATTGTGTTACTTTAGGCTGGTTTTAAAGACTTATTCTCACAATTAAACACAATCACTTTTTTCATTAATGTGCAAGAATGATATTTATAATTTAAAGAAAAGATATGCAAATTTTCTTGTTGCTCGTAAGATGCTTCTTACTATTCTCGTAATATAATATACTTTTCCGTATTGGGTAACTTTCACTTTTTCTACTATTTGACGATATTAGAGAAAAACTGTGTAGTTTCAATTGACGTACCTTGAGATCCAACAGCAGATAGTGAAGACATTGGGAAATAAATCGTACACTGAGACACATCACCAGACAAGAATATGCCTTTCCATACATTAAACCATTTCTTTAAAAGATTGTACACCTTTTCTTGTACCTAGAATTATCCAGTAAAATGTATCATATGTCTATAATAATAATTAATCAACATTCTTACGTCAGCTGGTTCTTCTTTCGTTAATTTGTCAGAAATAACCCTTGGAGCTATTTTTGGATCTGAGCTACTGTGTACAGATTCTAAGTGATTGGAATTCGGCCTTCTGGGAGTATCGACAATACCGCTACCACTCGCCTCTGAAAAACTTTTATTTTTTGAGGCAGAAGTCGATGTATCAATAGACTCGCTGAAAAGTAAATGATGAATTTCATTGCAAAGTAGGGTATAGATAAAAAAAACTATTATTAACATAATTTTAATAATACATTCTTTGATTACTCTTGAAAAATTATTCTATGCTAATGACAGAGGCTACAAATTTACTCAGGTTACTCACCCCATTAGAAAGTTTCTTGGAACATATAACAGCCACTTGCAAAGCAAGGGGTCAATACAAATCTTGATTTCCTGCAGATTAAAGATAAAAATCGGAGGATGCCTTTGCAAGTCAGGGATCAATGGAAACTGGACCGTTAATGTAAAAAGAGGCTGGGTGGCATTCAAGGAACTCCTGCGTAAGATTGAAGAAAGTATTTAAAAAAAATTAATAAATGTTCTTTTTTTAACAAGCACATTAATTGTACAATACAAATGTTATTTTTATTTTAAGCAATAACGTGTATATTACAGAGAAAATGTAAATAGATAACCTATTTTCTCAGTTATTAGTCACAACTGGCCATCCGTTAATCATTCAATGTCATTAAAAAATATTTAACGTAAATTTAAAACATATTTAACTCACCTCCTAGTTTCATTTGCGGCACCACTATCCTCGTTACCAACAGTAATTTCTGGACCGCTTATAAACAAGACTTGCTGGAGGTTACGAGGCATCACAGACCTGGATATAATTGGTTCGAAAATAAAACCTTTTATTGCATGAATGCTGGTATCTAATGTTTGTGTAGAATTGGTTACTACTTTTTTGAACCGAATGCCCTCAATGCATATCTCCATGTAAGGAAAACCTACGTATTCGACATTAATAAGAACCAATAAGCTCAATGTTTTTAAAACCTACCGAAGTCCTTACAGGCATCCGAAAGCAAACTAGAACCATACACACTTCTCACATCAAGATCTGATTCTTTAACTAATAGTTTTTCTACAATATTATAGGCAACCATCATTTTGGCCTTAGTACCATTTAAGGTAAAGTTCTCGCTTTCCACTATAATTTCATTGTGAGGAATATCACAATTTACCCAATATTGAGGTTTTAAAATACTCTTAGAGCTGTACGATACGCTGCTCGGAGTTAACATTATACTTTGACAGGCAGGATTGGTAACCAATCGACTCAAGAAACCCACAATTTTAATACTTTTTCTAACATAACACGCGTCAAATAGTTTCTTAGGTGGCTCTGGTAACTGACATGTTGTATACACCAATCTCTCCACATACATGGGATAATGCTGTGTTATATCAATAAACTGACACTCTAATATAATTTTAGGAACCACTGAAGTACTAGTGGGCATATTGGCAGTGGACACTTTTTTGCTTCTTTCAAACAAATGAGTTTTTGTTGGTTCAAAGAATGGATGCTCTAGTAGTTCAAGTTCAATAATAGGAGCAAAAAATGTTATCCGTATAGCTCTGGTAGGTATAAAGTCGTTGAGCGCATCAAAATCATCTTCGGATGGTGGTAACAAGTCATGCAACAGCAAGTCTTCCTTGGGCGTATAGTATGGAGGATAGTCATAGAATGATGAGGCTATTTTTATGGTATTGCACCTATGAATGAGTCCTGAACATATTCGCAGTTTGAAAGGACCAATGCAGAGACGGAGGGTTGATACTTCCAATAAGTTACTGAAAATAATACAATGCAGAACTATAACACCACCCTATTAAAAATGCTTCAGTTTTAGTCTACGTCCGGTTAAAAGATGGTAGAAAATCCACTTTTTGTTCTTTTACCTCTTACCTGCATTCTAAATTGCTCCCCAAGTCTGATAAAATGTCACTGTTCATATCCCCAGGAATTTCTAGCTGATACACATAATCAAAAGCCATCGCTGGAGTCTTTTCCAACAAAACCGATTCCGTAGTAGTAGACATGTGATGGTCCCACGAGGTGTTATACTGCCGTCTTCCTCCTTGGTTTTCAATTGCATCGGCGTCGAACAACGAATCAACTTTGTGGAAATTGGAAGCGGAACCCAGTTTTAAATAAGGAGCCGTACTCTCGTTAACTTCGAGGTTTCCGCAACTGCATGGCCCTGTGGGAATAAAGGTGGCTTCACTAACACCTCCAGTACAATTGAACCATTGCAGGCCATGGATGAAAGTGTCAATGTAGATTCCTTGAAGGTCCAAGGTTATCATAGGATGATAACGCAACTTTTTCTGGGAGTAGTAGCCTCTCTCATGAACCGACTCTGATACCTTTGGAGAATTTTAAGTTTTAATAACATATAAGAAAGAGTAAAGTATTACTTTCACTGTCATATCACACCTTAAAAGTTATAGAAGCTTGGTCTACATAGAGCCCAAAATGCAAAAAATGTCCATGGTGTGCTTTCAGTTCTTCCTGATCAATATCTTCTTCCCAAGGAGCAGGTAAAACTGAGGAAACATATGACCATGCCCAACCAGTCCAAGTGCCAACACTTTCTTTACTTTCTTTAACAAAAATAAAAAATTGATATATATGAAAAATAAGAAATCTAAAAATGTATTGGTCACCTCCTTTGTAATCTGCAGAACTCCCTGCAGCTTCAGTGGATGACTCAACTACGGGTTTAAGTTGTTTTTGATGAAGTGCATACAGTAACATTAACAGACGCATCAGCATTGGTACTTGCTGTTCTGTCACACTGAATTCCATGCTAACCAAAAACAAACTCTGAATGAAGATATCCTGAATAAAATTTCAATTGATTTACATACTTGTTGCAATAAATATCTAATCTAGTGGTAGAAGCTACATTAGCAGTAGAGGAATGGTAGTGTCTCAGTAAATGCATAGTCATGGAACATCTACAACACATTTTATATATTGGGGAAAAACTGATAAGAGAATTTTACCTGTATAACATTGGTTCTTGATATATTTCAATCTTTCCAGATGCATTTCTCTTGTCTAGGCAAAGGGTAAGATCACTGACACTAATAACTTTTCTTAAAATTACTTGTGCTGGAGAAAGATCTAGAAGTTATCAAAAATTTGCAACCTTAATAAATTTCTTTAACCTCTAGAATTAACTTTTAAGATGTTCAAATCATAAAAATATTATATAATAAAAAAAACATTGAATACACATGTTTCAGAGTATTCAAATTAAAAAAAAAACAAAGGGGAGTAGCCAATCACACAAGGAAGTGATACATATTCAAGCCAATTCACTCAGCCACTTATGATGTAATTTTACCTGTGTAAGCAGGTTCCCATTTCTCATTGGCACTTTCAAACTTCAGCAATTTCACATTCATTGATAGCACTATATCCTCTTCAACATACTTTAATATCAAATTATTACAATGTATACTTATGTTGCTGACAATTTTATTAATCAAAGATTGAATATAGCCAGGAGGTGCTTCTATAGTTTTGCTAGAATTACACAGAATGCCTTTAATTCTTCAAAGAAAATGGAATTCCTACCTTTGACCTGTGACTTTTTCTTTTCCTTTCTTTTTTGATGCTTTTCTAGAGCCTTTTCCTTTTAAATTTAAGATGCATTCTAAAATTATGCCACATTTAAAACAAACTTTTTAAATAGGTTGTATTTTTTCAGACCTATAGTATTTATGGTAATTTTGATAGGCTCAGAAGCAATTTTTGTCCATGGCACATGGATTGATAGCTCCCTGATACTGCCAGAAACAAAGCTGAATGGCAATTGTAGTTCTTGCTCCAACACTTCCAAGTTGAGCTCTAAGTTGTGAAATGTAGCATCTCCACCCCATAGTGAAACCTGATTTTTTTAGTTAATGCTAATTGCTATATGGTAAGAATTATAGTATTTTGTCTAACAAATTTTTACATAAAATTGTTTCTTTTCAAATTACTGGGTGTCAATCTACACACAGAACGTTGTTATAGAATACTTGTTATGCTTTTAGCAGATTCTAATGCCAATCGAAAACACTTGAAGAGAGTGAGAGATTGGGAAAGTGATGCAGTCTTTCAAAAACAGAACCTCCCTATCAGGCCTTATATTTTTCAAGCTCGACAACAGTGAGAACATTTGAATATGGGGACTATGTGATGAAATTCATGTTTTTACCTGTGAATCTTCTGGCTTGAAATTATTGATATATCTATTAACATAACTCAATATTATAGGAGTGATGTAGGACTCTAATTTAAACATATTTTCTTTTAAAATGCCGTGTGTTGTATTTATTTCATGTTCTAGGGCTCCAATTACAATGCAACTTGAATTATTTTTTAAAAAGTAATAAAATATTGGAAACGCCACACATTATCGGTTGGGGGAATAAAAACATATAATTTGACAAAAATTATAAAATGTAATTGTTTTGCATTGTTTTTCTCAATTGTTTTTTGATTGATTGATGACAAATGTCAAGGTAAAAGCCGGCCGGGTAAATATTGTCGTCAAAACAACGGCATGTAAAGAACACTGGGATGAGTTTAATTAAAATCTATAAGTTACATAGCTGATCAATAGGTGACGCTACGCATCAAACTGTTCTAAATTAATAATGGTTTAATAGAGGGCAGTGAGAAAATTTACTATATTAAAACATTTTATGCTAGTATGCCTGTGAAAGGAATATCTTTGCATTTCCTATTTTTGTTATTAAAATTGTTCGTGATAGTCTCGCTAAATATTTATCCTTTATTCGACTCAGACCCGGAATTTTGCAAGTTTTATTTTTTGTTAAAAAAAAATGACCTAATTTTATACCGCAAATAGACAAATCAGACACGATTAAGTGGAAAGATGCATAGCATGCAAATCAAACGTATTAAGCGATTCTAGAGCATAAAATAAAAGCTATTTTTCGCATCAATATTCGAGTTCTATATGATCAAAAGCCAGAAGCAGTATGGCTGCAAACCCGGGTCTTTCAACCCGATTCCATTAGGGCTGCAACATGATGCGTTTCCTATATTCTACTGACCCATATTTCAAGATTTCTTGCAAATTTGAATATTAGATTCAACTCCTATATTCTTAGATCATATTATGTTCTGTTACGGGTATATTCTGCTAATAATACCTACACTCGCTATTTTTCGCCCCAATCTCGCTACATCAATAATTTTTTCCGAGGACTTGGCAGGGAATTCCAAAGCTAACAAATTTGAAGGTCTAACGCAACCAAACTGGTCACCAAAGGCCTTTTCATCACACCTTAACACATAAAAGTGTCACTTTACCCGTACACATTAATAAAACAGGGTATGAAATTAGGTATTTCGTACCAATGGCGCAAAACACCATTTTTATGCCCTGATCTTTCAAGTGGGGGCGTAATAATGGTTTACATAACAAGAGAGGAAAGTATTACTCTTGCTCTCGCGAATGATTTAAGCCGGATGGTCCTAAGCATCTCCATTCGGGTGCAATTTGCATATAAACTTTTCTACTGCTAATGTTCTATTTTATGAAATAAAAAGAGTCAAGTGTTGTTTGGGCAAATAGCCTACAGCTGCTGCCCAACTTTAGCTTCGCTCATAACATGCCTGACACTATTCTACTAATGTAATATACCAACGCATCAAACGTAACCAATAAACAAAAATTGACCATAATATTATGATGATATAGCCCATAATCAAACTGTGGGAAGTGCGGTAAAGTGCTACTTACAATTCGCAAATGTTGCGGTTAAGCTGCTTTGCCACGTGCTCGTAAAAAAAATTATTTATTACCATTTTGCGGTTTTTCTTTACAATTTAGCAACATTAATGTGCAACCATTTACACTTAGAAATTGATTTTGAATTCATTCACATCTTATCAAATCCCTTTTTTCTTAACATTTCCCAATATGGGACAAAATGAACTTGATCTTAAAGTTTTTCTCAAGTATCTAAGTATGGACACTCAAGAAGTATTATAAATTCCTCCTTCGAGGAAATAAATTCTACTGAGGTGCTTTAACTGTTTTACACTTTAGGAACTAATTTTCAATTACTGTAAGTAAATGAAACGGTTTTATTGCCACAGTTTACGTTAACTCCTATATTTAAAGGGTGAAAATTAAAGTGTTTTCTGTCTGAAATTGGAACATTCAATAGTAAATTGGACAAGTCTAAGGTTGCTTCCATTAAATTAAAATCACTGCGTTCGGTGGATTACAACCATCGAGAACTCAAATTTTCTTTTCCGATCTGTATCCAAATATTAAAGATTTTTTATATATAATTTTTTTATTTTTTATTATATTTTTTTGTATTTTTTTATTTCTTTTTAAGATTAGCGAAAATCACTTGACAATGAGTGTTGGTACATATATACATCTTATGCACTTCATATGCCTACCCACTTAAATTCTGAATATGTACATTAATTTGCCAACACTAACTCAGACAATCTAACAATCTTCGTTCTTAGGTTGAATGGTTTCTTGCGTTAAAGGCCATGATTTATATTTAACATTAATTAACTTCGCTAATTGGGTTGGTATAAAAAACTATCCAAGGTCCTTTATTCTCCCGGGGATATCATTACAGTTGGTTTCTATATGTAAATTAAAAGCAGGGATTATATCCTCTATTATTTAAAAACTTCGGCAAACAGGAAACTGCAAATTTGAACTATGGTATATGCACAAAAGAATGCTTTATGGGGAAGTTGCACTCGTATTGGCGCATATTATTGCAATTTTCCTATTGCCCTCATTAAATTAGTTTATTCGTTTAAATAAAAATACAATTAGATTCTTTAACCAGATAATTGACGAAATCCTCATTACCCATAGATCAGATTTATTTGTTGGGATTGTCAGTTAAGAACTAATGAATTAAGGAGAGGCTCACAGGGAGGGAAATTGATTGGTATAATCAGGGTCGGCCTTAGCAAATCTAGCGCCGTGGGAGAAATGTTTAATTCCCCCCAGAAAACTGTCGACCAAGGAAGACCGCCACGCTGAGCCGTAACCCAACGTCGTTCCCCTTAATGAGGCCGGTACTGGGTATTATGTGATATCTCAAAAAAACAGAAATATGGAGGGTAGATTTTTGCAAATACTGATGGAAAGATAAAGCCTTTCAAGCAGTTCTGTTTCTACTAAGAACTAAGATATCTCGTGAAGACAACTTAATTGGCATGTCGAAACGAGTCTATCAAGCGGAACATAAACAAATCTTTTGCAAAGAAAAGGAGGTCAGATGACCGAAATCAAGGATGTTGAGCTCACTTACGGGAACATACATAAATATCTTGAAAATTTATAGGACTTGGTGACTGCTATAGTACTACAATAAAATCATGAAACAAAGGAACATTATTAAATAATTAAACTCTAAATTAAATCTTGAAAAATAATCGTGTCCTGAAAAGTAATTATATCGTAGACTACCTACGAAGAAAGTCTATTGCCGGTACATTGCTACAGAAGAACGATACCACTTGAATTCATATGCCAACTACTAAAGCAACGACAAGAGAAGAAATTGGTACGATGGGTATAAATAGAAAAATTTTGCTTTTTGCTAATCAAGTACACCTAATAATCTACACCTAAAGCGAGAGTTGACGAGGAGGTTTATAAATCGAATCGATACAGGACCAACATTCCAATGCAACCTGTTTGAACCTATTGAGAACTTCCTGTTTTGTAGGTAGTAGTGCCTCACAGAGGAACTACAAATTCTAGTATGGGTCCAATATGATTTGTATTTGTTTTCGAACTATTTTGTTAATATACTAACAAGACTTTGAGGTCACTCTTGAAAAAATTTTCTTCTACTAAAGTACGAGAATGTGTTTCTTAGATTTGTGCACCTAATACCTACACACGCAGATCATATTGACATCATTGCCAGGAAGCATTCTACGTCGTGCTTTCAATAATAAATAAAGATGAGTCCAATGTTATTCGAAGCTGAATATACATAAGTAGCTGCCTTTTTTTATTTGTAAATGTTCGACGATATACATTCTTGAAGCAATATTGGCGAAATATTGCGAACTATTGCATAACGAAAGAAAGTACGGTTAAAGTAAAACTGGTTTATTTAAATAATAAGTAATATCTGCTAATGTGGCCCTAGGTAATGCTCAGTTCATTCGATGATGTTTTTTTTGTTCCCAATTATTTTTATTATTTCAGCGACAATAATTAAACAATGTAGTAAAGAGTGCAAAAATAAAAAGCTAAAGGAAGGATGATAATTATTAAAAAAAAAAAATTAATAAATTAAGAATTTGAAATGTGCAAAACATGTCTGGGTTCAACACATCTATTAGCCTGAATATTGAGAGTTAATGCTAAATTGCTTAATCAACATATTAAATTTACAGCTCACCTCCTATTGCTAAGTCTTTTTAATGAGTACCGGTTATATGGTTAATAAAAGAAAATTTCTTTAGCATATTTTATTTAAATTATGCAAGTCTAAATTCTAATAATTGGACTAATCCATAATAATTTAATTCTCAGAGTGAAGTTATGGGATTTCAGAAGACAGAAGTCGTGCCACTTAGCATATGTAATATTCTGCAGGTTATTATGTAAATATTTCTCTTGTTGCAATGATTTGTCGAATAGGCAGACCTATTTTTTTTAATTGTATTAGAAAATTATTGTTCGGAATTCATGCAATCACGTATAAGCATTATAACGCTGAAGGTTTTAGTACCCAAATAAATTGAAAAGAAATATGTCAGGAGGAAAGAGGTACGACATCTTTCTGACATATTCAGGACGATATATTCATGACGATATCCAGGAAACGATATCCTACGGACAGGCTTAAACATGACCAATACCTGCAGTCGGCGGGAAAATATCTCAACTAAGTCGTGTATTAATGGACGATTAATAATCTCAACTCTATTAATAGGTCCGCTCACGCATTACATGGTTTTGACTATTAATCACGTTTGTCAATACACTTAATGGTTAAATAATTATTCATTAAAATTCTTCAGTTAAGGCTATTAAGGTGAGACTCAACTGAGAGGTAGTTAACAGAATTTCCATTATTTTGCTTTCAGTATTGGTAAAATAAGTTCAAATAACAAAGGTTTAGGAATTACAGCTCTACGCCACTGATTTTGTATTAAAGGAAATTTTACTGTTAATTTTGACAATATCAGAAATACTCTTTATACCTACAGACCACAAATAAAAAGGAGCAAACTTTTTGAAAATACCCTGCAATTCTTTTTTCTCGGGCAAACAAACACACAGAACCTTAATTAACCAAAACTAACCTGGAATATCCTGCGTAGTCTCTAACCATTTTTAATCTTTTTTTAGCTTTTTTCTAGGTAAACTGAAAAGAAAATTTTTGACTATCCTTCTGATGATATTTCCAACGCAATCTGATTCAAATTTCTAATAAAAATCGACAGTTTTTCATTTTAAATTAAATTAACATTTTTCCGCCGACTGAATATTAACAAGTTTTTTTAATGTGCAAAATGATTCATATATGATTTTTAATTAATGCACGATTTTGAGGGCGTTCATTGGTTTGATGCGGTTGATTGCAGCATTAAGTCAAACTCAGTTATAACGAACACGAGGAAACTAAAAATTTTTTTAACCATTGCCGCGAATTCGATATATTCGATTTTAGATATGTCCATACATGTACTATGTACGCGTTGGCTGACAATAATTACATACACTTGAAGAATGGTTCATTAGGGGTATCAACTAAACTTAGAGATATGCACATTCATTTTATACAAGACTAAATAGTCAGTGATGGATTTGTGGATTGCTTAAAGCTTAATATCCAATACTAATAAAATATAGCTAATGTAGTCCAAAATCGTGGAAAATCGCCTACGATTCAATAAATGGGGATTCAAACCGAAGCAATAACCCTAAAACTAATGTAATAAATTCTTCAGATTGGTCTTTTTAATAGACAAATTCTTCTTCGCAAAAGCATTCGCTAAACTTGATGGTTCGTTATAAATGTGTTCGTTATATCCTAACAAGAATAACACGTAATTAAACAGATACTTTATACATTCGAGACATTTACTTCGTTAAAGGCGATCGTTTGCTATAATCTAGGTTGGTTATAACAGAGTTTGAGCATATATGGTACTGAGCAGAAACTTTTTGCATAAGCTGAATACATACATCTTAAGGCGAGAGGGCGGTCCTCCAAAATTGGAGGTGCTTTGTTTTGTAAAAGCCTTCTTACCCGGTTTTTTACGGTTCCCCAATTTGTTCTGGTGGAAGTTCAACTTCTCCCAGACATTTAACTGAAGATTCATGTTTATAGCATTATTCTCATATTAAATCAGGGTGTTCTATGCTTCGAGAATAACATTTTTCACACCTCCCTCGCAATACTAATCGAAAATGTAATAACAGGCTCAGTTACCACTATTTATTGGGTTTTGTAATCTCTTCCACAGTATATAATGGGGCGATCATCCACGTCCTTAAAGTAATTAAGTTTGTTTCTTAAGGTTAACCGGCATTGTTTATTACGATATTAAGGAATACTGATTCCAACATTGTATGTAGTAAAAAGTAGTGTGTAGTAAATACCTGATTTAGACTTCACACCTTCAAGTTGTAAATAACGTAGTATTAACGATCTTCTAATTAAATTCAAATCGAGGCAAATATTTTGAGGTTACAGCGGGACGATCGAAAGAGACATCTGGGAGAAGGATCCCAATATTATCATCCTGTCTCTCTCTATGTGGTACACATATTCCATCCTTATTTGACATTCGTCTGGGCGTTTTGAATCTCTGTCTTACCTTCGGTGAAACATTGACCCACTTTCTTCAGAACTATCGCTTTATTAAATCGGGTATTCCCTTTAACGGGCGCTAAACACTTTGCAGTGGAATGTCTGGAATGTTGAGGTGACATAATATTTGGAGGCGCCATATGTTTTCCGTACATCTTTATTCACCTTGAACTGACCTTCGCGATGGTTGTGGAAGAAACGTGAATATTTCAATATTAAAAAATCCTTTCAGCTTAATTCGGCTTTCAGTCTAATTTTGTTTTACTGTTTAACTTAAAATCAAAATAAATCTAAATAAAATAAAGTATAAAAACTGTTGAAAATGTCCTCCTGCCGTAATGCAGGACTTTATTATTTACCTCATGGACCAACAAACTCTCGATTATACCGGGAATATTGCGAATTGGGATTTTAAGAAATTTGATTAAACGTTACAAATTGCTTCGGATAGTTAATAACTGAGTCAGATGATTATTTTTTCCCTACATTCTTATTTTACATCGATAGATATTTTTACAAATTCTAAAAAAAGAATAAAAGATGTGAAAATACAGATGAACACGGTTATAAAGAACACGAAGGGTCCAGAGATTTTATTTACTATAGCCGAGAGTTCGTTGTATCCGGTTCTAGTTAATATGTACATTTATATACATACTATTATGTTTATTTTAAAAATTCTGATGTGGTGAAAATTATTATTATTTTTAATTCGTATGTGCCTAGTTAACATTTATATACTAATTAAAAGGAAAAAAGGGAAAAAGAACATTTCTATTTCATTTGTACCTATGTAATACCGGTGTAATACATCATACCGGGAGATCATTTAAATTTCATATCTAGTCAACTGTGAAGGTTGTAGAAGAAAAAAACGTATGTCGATCATCGTTTCTATATAGTTGATTACTTAAGCAACCTAATATAATAATCTAACCTCGCTTGCGGCATATGATCAAGCTACGACTTACGGTTTACCTTCCATTTCTCTTGTTTAAAATCCCACAGTTGAAGAGATATGAAATTTAAATGATCTCACTGCATTACAACTATACACAAACGTCTTATTTATTTTGTGTCGTAAAGTAATCAGTCATTTTATTTTGCACTCATTTTTCAATATAGCGATATACATTTGGTCGAAAATCGGTCGTTAGCAAATCGTTATCCATTTTGATATATTTTTCTACATCAAGATTATTATGCTTCCTAATCCACTCTGACAATGGAACGTCTTCTTCGTCATCGTGATCTACGAGTTCTTGTTGCTGTTAAAATTCCAAACTCACGCCAAATCGACTACGATTGAACACATGGACATTTCTCGTTGGCGAGTTCATCACAATAAATAAATACCCTAAATCCAACATAATAAAGTCTTCATGACTGTTTATTTTTTAATATACATTAGTTCTTTATAACCGACCTGACCTGAAAATTTTCATGCGAAAATTGTTCGCTAAAACTGATTGTTCATTATAAATGTGTTCCTTATATCTTAACAAGAATAACACGTAATTGAATAGACACTTTGTACATTCGTGACATTTAGTTTGTCAAAAGCGACCGTTCATTATAATCGAGTATCAGTATATTTGCATACGGCAAATTATACTATACCATCTATGACCTTGACCTATATTCAGAATCTGTCATTTTTGTCTCATACTCTAACTTTTAAATTTAACGCAGGAATGTTGTACTTTTTGGTTTATCGCAATCGTGATGCAGTCGATAGGAAAATTTACAAATAACACATATAATATAAATAAACGATTAATAATCTCAACTTTTCCCTAAAAGTAGTAATAATAATACGAATAGTAATATGATGAATTTGATAATATGAATGTACGTACGTTCGAATATATAATATTTCCCTTCTAGTTTAAACAGTCCATTTGAGGAATGCAATTATCGAAAAATTACAATTGCATTTGCCCGCTGGCAGTGGATAATAATTGCACAGCGATAATTGCACTGTAGAGGTATTGAGGGTTTTTTTCTTTATACAGGCTGTCTATTAAACATACGACAAAACGTTCAAGGGGTTATGTCCTGGACTATTTTAAGAATATTTTGTACTTTGTTGAGTTTTTGAAGAGCCTCTTTGTTCCGAGCATACAGGGCGAGAAAAAATTTCGACAATGGCCACATTTTATTAATAAATGTTACCTGTACAGCGTCTTAACCTACAAAAACTGTTGAAAATGAGTCAGTTTCAGGAAGATGTACCATTGACAATAAAAAATGCAATATGGTTTACTCACCAACACATTTCAATGTGATTGCTCGTAAATTTTTAACAATAACATACGGAGGTTCTTGAATTGGTCAAGGTAGACCTCACTTATGGCCTGCTCGATCCCCGGACTTAAACCCCCTGTATCATTTCCTATGGGGGCATCTAAAATTATTGGTGTATAATAATCTTATAGAAAATGTGGAATATTTAAAAAAAAAAAAAAAAAGATTATTGTTGGGCGTAAGTCAATAAAAGATGACCCTGGTGCTTTTGAAAGAGTTCGGCAGTCAATGGGGAGAAGATTAGATTCTTACCTCGTAGCTGGAGTTAAGCATGTTCAACATTGCTTATAGATTAAGAAGCTTTAGATGTAATATTTAGTAATAAAATATTGAAACATTTTCTCGCCTTATATTTTCGGAACAAACAGGCTTTCCAAATGTCATCAAAGACCGTAATATTTTTAGAATAGTTCAGGGAATAACCACCTGTATTTTTGCCGTATGTTTATTAGACATGCTGTATAATTGTATCTTAAAATAGAACATAGGGTAACCTTGATTTACTTGCGTACAGGAAAAGGAAGAGAAAAAATCTTAATAGAACTGTTTTCTACTAATTTGAATAAAAAAGTATAATTATTAGTAAGTATTTTTGATTTTTAGAAAAACTATGAAATTCCTATCTTAAAATATTGCAGTCTTTGGAGGTTTGCCAAGCTATATTGGAATCACCCGGTATAAAACCTATTCCAATAATACTTATTTGTTACGACGTACCGGGTGTTAAGTTTTCACATTTTTTAAAGTTTTACTTCATGGGTTTTTCTGGTGGTTTACTGACCGTCAGAAATTTTTTTGCAAAAAATTGAGGGGCTGAAAAGCAAGTGACATTCCTGAGCTAACATGCGCCCTTTATATTCTCGTTTTGAGTGGCAAATATTTTTTTTCTTCTTTTCATATTTTTCCTATTTTCGGAAGAGATATTGTGAAACTTTTATTGCGTGGATATGGAATCCAGCATTTTGACGCTCCGAGATTGGAGCCTAATAGTCATTTATTTACAACTATGTATGTAATGTTGGCATTGTTAACCTTATTACGGGCTGGGAAATATCATATTGCAGTCCCCATTTCTTACTCTATTTTCATTAATTTCCAGCATTGCTTCCATCACACTTTCAACGGTTAGCTTTTTGGTAGCACACTGACGTTTGATCAGTTTCATTCAATCACTGCTTTCTGGCAGTGTCTACATTTGGAACACCGGTACAACTTTACACAGTAGTACGAATAGGTATTACCTAGACTACACTATATGGGAGTAAACTTTTCCCCATATATAAAATGTAGTTTCGACGAAACAATAAATATTGTCATGCTTGTTTGAGTCACAACACGGATGGTTAAACAATATTTTAAAATAATAACTAAGCAAATGTGTTAATTAACTGGAATAATTAAATTACGCGCACTGATAATACTATCTTTCTGACATTTACTCTTATTGTGCTACTGAAAATTCCCATCCAATTACTTAAAGGAATTTACGTTAAATCATCAAATAAACAGGAATTCCGCACCTGATTAATAGCGTAAATTACAAATAAAAATGTTGATCACGCTTTGGGGAACTCCTAGTGGTGCCTTGCTAAGTGGTACTGTTCTACTACGGTAGTAGCCCCCACTGATTACCCGTAATTTCGAAAATTGGCACTTGACCACACTGCCAATAAAACGTATATCTGTCCTGCTCTGTCGAAGACCGCTAAGTTAAGAGAGACAAGGTCAGAAACTATTTCTCAAAATTAACATAATACACGCTGAAGAGATAAGAGCTGGTTGGTGGGTAATTTGTTCGGTTATTTGGTTTGGTGCATCGCGCGGTAAAGACCTTACTGTGGGTTACATTGTGGTTCGTACAGTAAGTCACTTGGAGGATATACTGAGATTGTTCTTATGTAAGTTTACTGAAAACCAGTTTAATATTTTTAGGTGATTTCCTTCGCAAGATGTCGCAACAAAAGAGGAAGATATTTATTCGCTCATATTAAATATGTTCCAAATTAACTTTATTTAATTCGAAAATTTTATTAATTTGAAGGACCCTCAATTTAGAGGGTTTTAAAAAACGTTATACCAGGAATAGGACCATAATTGAACAATTTTAAACGATGTGCACTCTAAACTTTTCCCAGGATCATTTCAACCTTATCCAAGATCGATTTGGCATTTTAATGGTGCAGGCCCAAATTGCTTCTATTATTCAAGGATCAAGTACATTTGTTATCATTTTGAAATGACGGAATGGTAACTCAAAAAGTTTATTAATCCTCTTATAACCCGCAAGTCGCACACCTTATTGGGCCATATTGCCTTATTTTAAAATTAAACTATTTAAGACAAATACAATACACAAAATGCTAATTAAAAAACAAAATATACATCTAAATTGATCACGATATTGATTAGTAACATTGGAAAGCTTGAGAGCATCCACGGTACGAAATACCTTCCATTCGACTTTCCTCGCTTAAAATCGAATTCCAAAACAATGGATAGAAGTGCCGCCTGTAAGATGGAAAAATAAACTAACGTTAAAATGGTTAAATAAAGGTGTAACCATTCTAGTACATATTTATAATTCAGTTTGAGAACCATGTCGGTTCATTCTAAGTACTACCTGTTGTTATTATAAAGTTTAAAGTATGCAGTAAAAATCGAAATAAGTAAACATCGCCTGCATGAAGTATCTCTTTATTATTTATTCTTTTCCATGCAGAAATTGTTAAGAAAATTCAATTCAGCAGTTGATCTTCCCTAAAATTAATGTTTATTCGAGGCGAGGAGTTGTTTTAAGTGTTCTTATTATGTTTTAAATTTCTTGAGAGAATGTACAAAATATTTTGATTGCAAATAAATATTTATGATAAAGGGCACAGATCTATGCATATTCTAGCAAATGTGGGTTTAAAGCATCTGAAATACCCCGAGGAAACAACATACCTCCTTTAACGCCTAGTTGTACAAGTACCTCAAGTTTAAACTGGACTAGAGGCGAAGGCTCTCTTAATCCTTGTTTGTCTAACTTCGTTTAAGCTAAAGTGGATCATGAAGTTTTCTACTAAAATCATTTGTGTTAGAGAAATCCCGCACATAAAGTTCGGGTGATAGCAGGATATACAGGGTGACCCAGATCGAATCTACATGAGGGTGGCTCGGATGCAACGCGATTTAGGGGCGTCTCAGAATCTGGAAGAGATATAAAAGACTACCATGTCCTGAGCTCGATTTTAAAGGTCACCGTTGTCGATTTTAAATAATCTGCTATGATTATCTTCAGTCTCTATTTCATGCAGGTTAAATGGCAATTTTCAGAAAAAGAAGTGGAAATCGAAAAATGATAAATGCATGTAATTTAGATTTATTTTTCAGCTTTTATTACAATTTTTTTACCTCAATAGCAAAAATAAATTAAAATGCACGCTTCATGGGTAATTCACTGATTCCCTGTCAACTTGTTACGTAACTTCTCGTTTTGCAAAACTATATTTGTGCGCCAATATGCTATCATATGAAACTCGTATCTTAATGTGCTAAAATATGGTGCGTTCATTCAAATATTTTCGGTATAAATCGTATTGAATATATAAAAATAAATCACTTACTAGATTCTCGAAAATATCTTTGCACGTGTTTCACAGCTTGCACACTATGACTATTCAACTTCGATATATGACGGGGATTTCCCCAGGCCAAGTCCAAATCGAAATTTTCAGCCCACGGTAAGTTGACTCATGTTCTGGTAGCTTGATAGCGAACCTATTAATTAATAATCTGAATGATTCTGCGAAGAACTACTTCGCACGACTCTTTGAAAGAATACGAATGATATTGATGCAATCGTTAGAAAACTTGCCAATCATACAAACTGAGAAAACCTACAGAAACATTCTAATTCTTTTAGAAAATATGGAGGCAACTGGGGAGGTTTTATAGAAAACGTATAAAATCACGAAAATTATGAGTCGCTTTAATGCATGCCAAAAGGGCATCGAGAGTTGTAGGCACTCGCATTCCTTCTGGCGCCACGAATCAACATTCAGTTTTATCTTTGATGAGTCTCATTAACATTCCGCAACACATCCCAAAGCGGAATGTTGCCTCTTAAAATAATTCTAAAGCTCTACTAAATTGCTACTTTCGTATAAATATTTCTTGGGATTATGTTCTATATATTGTTTACACTGGAATGGAAATAAATGCTTCGAGGAAACCGTTGTATTTTTTTTTGACTACGGAATCAAAGAGATCGCACAATTGGTCCACAGCAATCCATTACTTGTTTCTCCTCAACGCTGCTTTACTCTAATAAAGTACCGTGCTGCCTTCATATGAATTTATTATTATTAAAAAAAAAGCACAATTTAAAAGCAATTAATCACTTACAATACCCTACCTATTGCCAACATTCCACATAATCTGCCGAATCAGATAATAATCTTGACCCAGATACTAAAACGACACGTAAAACCACATGCCCTTCATAAATATAATAAGTATATTTTATTTTTTACGTTTAATTATTTTATAATACTTTTTTATATATTATTTTCTAATTATTTACTTTTAAAGCGGTACCGAAGGTAACCCTAACTGATTTGCCTGTTTCTGCCTTTAGAAAGAAATATGGGAACCCTTCCCCAACTGTCGATAATTAAAGGACCCTCGCGACAACTTCAGCCCGATGTGCTCCACAACTTGTTCCAGAGGGTGGCCGCAGGGCCTCAAGGAAACAATACTGCGATAATATTTAAGGGTAAAATAATTCAGGTTGTGACAAGCGGAATTAACAGACAAACTTTGTGCAGAAAACGAGACAACAAGACATCACACTTACCAGCAAATCGATAAGTTGACGAATAAAATTGCCAGAACCATTCAGCAAACGATCGTTCAAAATCGGTTGCAAAAGAACCAAGATGGAGACTACATTGTGGCAGTTAACATGCAACCAAGTGATAAGTAATAGTAAATAACGAATACATAAGGGCTTTGCTTAAAGCCTTGGAAATTCCGCAGGCTCGTAGTAATTTTGCTGTCGATCTGGAAGGCTGGATGTGCTTACCTACCATTAGATCATGCATTCCCAGGACCCAGGATCGAACATATTATCCGCGAATCCAGTCCCGTTATGGTGATTTTTGATAAAGGTAAAGCGCTGATGTCCGTATAAGCATTATAGGTCTCAAAAACATATTCTGAGGTAATATTTGTCGAACTTACGTGAAACACTCTGTCGAGCAAAGCCAAAGAAAAGGAAATAATGAATATATTCTTAGTTCGAATATTTGAAGGCCATTTTGCAATAACACAAAATACTTTTAGCTGCCAGTAAATGCGCAAAGTTAAATTAATTGTTGCAGTAAAGAGCCTTGAATTTATTAATAAAATTGCGGTATTTTTTCAGATTCAGAGTTTTACTTGAACACTTTAAAATTATCATTGGAAGATATTTTACATCTTTCCTCAAATCAGCCTGACACGGTTTTAAGTGAAAGTGAAAGACTTCAGCACGACAAGGATGACCTTGCCATTGTTATGTATACCTCAGGAAGCACTGGAGTACCCAAAGGTAACCACAATTATTATAATGATACTTAATTGGTCAGGATTCAGAATCTATTGCTGACAGTAATGCCGATGTATAATCAAAGCAACAAATTAAAGGAATGCCGATAAAAGAGCTCAGATAAAAAATGAAGATACCTATTTTACACAGAAAATATATTAACTTTTCAGCACCTGTTTTCAATAAAGCCCAATTTTCCTTTCAAGGGGTTCGTTTACCACATAGAGTCATCTTAAACCGTCTTCAGTGGCAGTTCAGAAGCTTTCCTTATAGCCCTACGGAGAAAGTGTGCATATTCAAGACAGCTCTAACATTTGTAGACAGCGTGAGCGAAATTTGGGGCCCTTTGATAAACGGTCTATCCGTTTTGGTGGTACCCAGAGCCCTAACGAAAGATCCTCAGAAGCTGGTGAATTTGATTGATGAATATCAAGTAAGTGGTAACGAAGCAAATGCTTTTCCTACGAAAACGGCCGTTACTCGTGTCGAATGAAGCTGGTCCATTGTCCATCTGTGGTGGACAATTCCCAATAAGATTATTATTTTTAAAAGGGTGCAAGAGTGCATTACGACGAAACAGTTTACAAGTATAATTCGTGAATTTATAAAAATTACTAAATTTCAATAACAACGAGTAGTCGCATTTTACATGAAGGGCCTATAAAAATTCCTGTGGATTTCAGATATGAAGTAATTTTTGAGATAAACCCCAAATGCGTAGGAAGAACTTTCACCAAAGTAGTGCATCATTTCCTTTATCACTTCCGCATGGAAAGACGTTTAACTTTTGAATTCATTTTAATAAATTACCTGTTAAAAGTAGTTGAGAAAAAACTTTAGATCCTCTAATACCTCTCGGATAACGACGCAAATGCAAAACTTTTTCAATATTGCAGATTGAACGACTTATCTTGGTACCTTCACTGTTGAGAAGCCTCCTGGTTTATCTTCAGCTGCAAGTAAGCTTTGCTGAAAAATTTGTCTTCTTATAACTAACATTGACTACTAGGAGGACAACAAAAATACCTTAAGTTCTCTGAAAACCTGGATATGCTCCGGAGAGACTTTGGCTATGTCGTTGGCTGAAGAATTTTTCCAGCATTTCGATGGTAACAACCATAAGCTCTGCAATTTTTATGGGAGCACTGAGATCATGGGAGATGTTACTTATCATGTAATGGAAGGATTGCATGACTTGAGACACCACCAAAAAGTACCTATTGGTGGGTATTTCAAGAGTAATTTTCATGAAGAATTTAATCTTAAAATTAATTAGGTCTTCCACTTGACAACACCATGGTGTACTTGCTTGACAAAGACTTTAGGCCGGTGAAAGCAGGAGAAGTGGGGGAACTGTTCGTCGCAGGACTCAACCTGGCTGCTGGGTATGTCAATGGTAAATTTGCACTAATAATAAGAAAGGCAGAATATTTATTGATTCGCAATTTTGCGAAAGGTCGCGACCCAGAGAAGTTCATCGAAAATCCTTTGGCCATCGATCCAACCTTCTCCAAACTGTACCGCACTGGAGATTATGCGAAAATTGAGAAAGGAACTTTATTGTATGAAGGCAGAACTGACTCTCAGGTAAAAATTCGAGGACATCGCGTGGATTTGTCTGAGGTGGAAAAAGCTGTGAGCTCTCTTAAAGGGGTACGTCAAACTGTAAAGCAATATGAATTAAAATCAGTTCGATATTGATTCATTTTTAACTGAGCTCCTTTTTTAAATAAACTAGATTGAAAAGGCTGTGGTTCTATGTTACAATTCTGGCGAAATGAGCCAGATGCTTCTGGCTTTCGTAATCACGAAGGAACTATTTAGCGAGCACCAAATAGAAGTTGCCCTTAGGGACAAACTTACTAATTACATGATCCCACAAGTGATTTTGATCGACAGCATTCCATTGCTGGTTAATGGAAAAATTGACCGACAGACCCTTATGAAAATGTATGAGAATACTAATAATAATGGTAAGTCAAAATATGATTTTGAGGATACTTAGGGCGCGAACTCTTATATTCAAATTCTAGGAAAAATAAGTTCTCATAACAGGCTCCCGTCCACCTCCATTTTACCTTAATTTTAAAAAGTGAATTTATGAGATATACATGGTAGTCCATTATTTTGTGGCAAAACTTTAACGAATAAAAACTTATTTTAAGAAGAAAATTTCATATCAATATCGGCCCATAAACGCTTCGTTTTAAGGGTACTCAGTGTTCAAAACTAAAAAACATTTTCGATTATTTTTTATAATACTCTAGTCTCTAGAGATGGTTGTCCAGCTCATTTACATAGAAATGTAAAGAATTAGTTGGAGCATGATTTTCCAGAAACATGAAGGGGGTTTGTCGCTTGGCCTGCACATTCTCCGACCTAACCGCGTTGGACTTTATTGTTTGGGGATTTAAGAAAATATATTTTTCACTTTTAATTATGCAACACGTATCATTCATTCTTACCGTTCATAGGAGCAATGTTTTCAATTAAAATTATGTTCCATTCAATAAAAAAAACAAACAAATTTATTACGCAATGGAGCTAGATACGAAAAAATGTCAAGAGACATTTTTTGTAAAAAATGAATTCCTCATTTAGGAAAAAAAAATTAAAGTTGATTTTAGACAGAACCGTATTAGCAATTTATTGAATTTTGTGGTAGTAAAACCCCACAACTCCGGTACTGGTTGCTCGTGGACCGTGATATTCTTATTGAATACGGGAATATATAATATAATGCTGAACAACAAATTTAATTCAAATATCGTTATAGGTTGGAGTATTATAAAAAATGATCAAAAAGTTTTCATCCACACACAACATCCAGTATCTTTAAAACGAAGCCTTTATGGGCCTATGTTGATATAAAATTTTCTTCTTAAAATAAGATTTTCTAACGACCGTTAAAGTTCTGCTATAGAAAAATGGACCACCCTGTATACTAGAATTTGAGTCATGTTAGCACTAATAAATAATGCTAAGGAGAAATAACATTATATTTTTTCCATTCCCCTTAGATTACAAAAAAGCGTACTTCTTTGTGTTTATTATCGTTCCAGATGACTCTTTCCCAGCAGTAGAAATTAGCTACGAAGGAGTGCCATCCCATCAATTAAATGCAGCAAAAGACCTATTCGAAACTGTGGCAGCCATTCTAGGGCGATCTACAAGGAACGTTATCTCTGTAAATGCAAACTTTTATGAAATCGGTGGTAACTCGCTCAACTCTATATTCACAATATCCAGACTAACTGAAAAAGGATATCACATAAGTTAGTAAAATAGTCTCAACATCCAAGACTTAGTTTGAATTTAAAAATCATCCACAGATATTGGAGACTTCATATCAGCCATTGATTTCGGAGAAGTCCTGCAGAGAATGACCGAGGACACGAAGATCACTAAACAACCTCCAAGTTTCACATCAGAACTTCTACGACCGGAGCACAAGCTGCCAGTTTTAGAGTAAATTCTACTTCTACTACGTAACAAATAAGACTTAATCGATATTTTCCATGCAGTATGGTGACAACAAGCTTCTACCAAAAGGCCGACTTGGAGCAATGGATTTTGTCAGAGATTTCCGTGACGGACTACCAAGATCTTATGGACGCCCTTTGGGAGCCACTTCTGGAAAAAAACCTCAGTTTCATAGCGAGAAACGAGACTGGGAAAATATGTGGCGTCTCCCTTAACTTTGATGCCCATGATGAACCTGAGGTGAACATTAAATCTAAACTAACTGTGATATTTGAATTTTTGGAGAGCATTGAAGGACCAGTGAGGTAACAGCAAACAATCTCAAGAGGTCTTTCCTTGTAATTGTATAATGTAACTATTTCTAGGGATAATCAGCTACCTCTAGGAAAATGCAAGGTCCAGCACTCATTTATGATGGCTACACATTCTTCCTTGAGCCCACGAGAAAATGTGACAGTGTTCCAGTTCATGGAAGAAGAGAACTTGAAACTGGCGAAAGAAAGAGGATTTGAGGGTATTTTCACTACAAACACCAGTCCCTTGACGCAGGTATTTTGTTTATCTCAAATTCGTCATCAGCAATAGTGGGATGAATGCAATTTTCAGCAACTTGGAAGCGATGTGTTTAAATACAAAACCATGTTGGATTTTCAAGTCAATCAGTATGTGTCAACCAACGGTATGAAGCCATTCGGGCTTGCTCCGGATAATCAAAGGGCTATCGTTCATTGGAAATCGCTGATGGATTGAGCAGAAAAGAGCCGTTTTCGTGGAAAATTTGTAAATTCCTAAAAACGTACGTGTTTTGTCGTAAAGATGGTAACTTTGTAAATATTTATAATTAAATTTATTTATTTATTTAAGTAGTGAGATAGAAATATAATTGGAAATGCTACGTATGTGAATCGCTTTAGTAATAATCATACATACTATACATTACCTAATAAACCTATAAATCGAAAACGATTCACATGTATCTTGTTATCATTCCAATCACAACACGATTCCCTATAACTCCAAAGACAAATTAACTTTATTTATCTTCTAGGATATCGAACGACAGATATCTCTTATAAAAACCGGAAACTTATTTCTTCCTCTTCTCCATTTATTAGTTATTCCTCTAACTGAATATAACCACCGTAAAAATTTGTAAACAACAATTTATAAGGACATTCATCAATGTCCCGGGGTATTTACCCCTCTGAAAAAAGCCACTTTTGACTCCCCGCATCCAATTCAATCTACATAAATTTTGAAATCTCGGAAAGCTAATAAAGAAAAGTGTATCGAATACTAATGTACGACATTACAGTAATGGGGTGTTGTCAGCTATATTTGCTCTTTAAGGATTTATCATTGAGGATGGTATCGGGGGTGCTCTGGACAATGTTGTGATTCGAGGGGAACAAAAACTCCCCTTGATGTATCTAAAAAACTGAAAATACCACAACACTTCCCTTTCTATAATAGAAAAGTTTACGCAGATGTCTATGAAGTTAGTGATAAATTTCAAGTACCCAGAACTGCCCTGATCTCTGCTCCGATAGCAGGACAGCATTATTAACGGGAACTGACTCGAATTGACGCACCTTTTGCTAACTACACGAGTTACCAAAGTGGTGTAATTTTTTCCCATTGAACTTTAAGGACTGAATTTTATTTGTCATAACTTCAAGTAACCTGAAATATATTTACTTCACATTTTCAAGTAATAAAATTAATTTGATTATTTTTCTCCAGATCTTTTAAAAACCTGAAAAAATCTCGTTTTGTTCCGCGAAATTCTCGATCGGCATTTCCAACGATTGGTTTAAACCATGAAAATTTTAAGCCATGACTTTACCCATCTATCAAATGTAAGAACAACATTTATATCACCCCTGAAGATGAAATCCTTCCAAAGTTATTCATCTCCAAGCAACTGGGTCTTAAAGTTTATTTTTGTAAGTGTTATTGCTTCCCATTGATCTCGATATTTACAGCTTTTTGGTACTTGTTACTTATTCAGATCGTAAAAGCTTTAGTGCGAATTTACAATGCGCCCAAGCCTAAGTAAATTCGAAACTGACTAAAATATGATTTTTGTGATTGTTTTAATAGTGTCAATTTTCCCTTTCTGCCAGGTGGTACAGTATTATACACAGTGATGATAAAGTTAGAGCTATCCTTTCACCAGCGAATAGAGCTTTAAAAAATAAGATTTTTTTCCATTGGTGATTTTTCCAAATATCAACATTAATAGAGATACAGGGTGTCAAAGTTTCATTTCAAAAATTCAAATTTATGAATAATTGTCAAACCACTTGAGATAATTACACAACATTTTATAGGTGTCCATAGCTACGTGAGAGGAAAATTGTTCAATAAATAACATTATTTTTAGGTTTACCAGCAGCATTTATTTAAAAAAGTCGTTTACTATTATTGAAAAAAAATGATACGCCATTGATTTTCCTAAAAATAGAAATTATAATTGAATTAAAAAAAATTTATTTTGATTTTCATATTTTTTTAAAATTAACTGATCTTAATTTTATTTAGAAAATTAGCCAAAAGTCAAAAATTGTTTAAACTTGATTTCTGGTAAAAATCATCGAAGTGACAGTTAAAACACAATTCAACTATCACTAAAACTTACGAAATTTTGGTTAATTATCTCAAGTGGTTTGGCAATTATTAATAAATTTTAATTTCTTAAATAAAACTTTAACACCCTGCATCTCCGTTGATGTTGATATTTCAAAAAAGCGTTGAAGGAAAGAAATCTTATTTTTTGAAGTCCTATTCGCTGGTGAAAGGATGACTCCAACTTTGGAATCATCTTGTATATTTAATGTATATATTAAATATACCATACAAGAATATTAATGAAAGAAAGTCCTGAATGTCCAGTTCTGTTATGTTCATTGCAATTTTGAATGTGATCCCCTATCCAGTATCTACTTGAAGACAAAACGTGCCACGCAAAAATAATTTTGGTGCAAATGAGTTAAATGGAAACTCTGAAAAATATATGACCATTCGCGATTCCGAATCGTTTGGCATAAGGCACAAGACGTAAGGCGCCATTGTGACGTCATTTTCTCTAAATCTCGTCCCCATAGATTAGTGTCTTTTTTACCAACAAAAGCCTCAAAACCCTCTATTCCTACAACTCAACGAATACAATTTAAACGGTCGTGCAATGTGTCAATTTGTCATAACCAACTGCACAGTTACATACTATTATATGGTATGAAGAAGAAAGTTTTGAGCTCATCAGGTGACATTTTTCATATCAACTAATTGAAACTGGTCTAAACTGATATCTTTATCCACCCCTCCATTTGGCGCAAATAATCGTAATCTTCTCGAAAGATTTGCTTTAAGTTGTTGTTAGAACTTATTACGCAATTACAGAAATTCCCCGCAACGCAGATACCAAGAAGCATTTAATGTGATTGATTAAAGTACTTGGTGCCGCTTTTCAAACATGACCAAGATCGGCTTGAAAAGACTCTTCAAGTTGCCTTGCAAGGCCTATTCGATATACTGGGCGAATGAAAAAATTAGCTGAAATTTCATTAAAACCGAAATATATTATTTTTATTATATACGTAATTTTGCAATAGAGATGTGTGCATGTACGTTGAGCGGTGTTTTCGACACAGAAAAGGAACACGTAAAAAACGGAATGGAATTCACCAATCATGCTCGCCCTTAGTTACCCAACGCACATAAAACTTTATTAAAGAAAGTGGTGAGTCTAAAACAAAGGGGAATTCAATTATCCCAGCAGGTCGTGTAGCTGCGAAGGTCTGCCAGCAGGACATACCGATTCGACTCTAGAAAGCTGCAGGACATTTCTCCCTTCGACATTACCATCATCGAGCCTCAGGAACCCCATACACTGATGACATTCTTTGGATTGACTTCGTTTACGATTTACGAGAATTAATTATTATTAAATTCTGCGAATGGTTTAATATCTGAAACCCGGTAAATGCAATAATGATTTATTTGTACAGGTTGCGAAAATAAATCATTCCCCGTTTGATGCTTCACTTTACTTGAAATGTGAGTGGCGTGTACGTTTGTTAAACTTTTTGGAAAATACGGTTAAAATCGCAATTGGGGGTATTTACAAACATAATCATAACTCAGCAGAAACATACCGAAAATAGTTTCACCCATCAGATAAAATTTATTGACTCATTAATTTCGCTCTATTTACTACTGACGCAGTAGATATTTAATTGAAGTTCGCCATAAAATTTAATCTTCGCGGTCAGCAGACATTTGAATATTTAACACATTTATAGAGTGGTTTGGCATTAAAACAAATGGAAATACATTATAGCCAATAATCAAAATCCCAGGAATTCATATAAAGGACGAGTCATCTGCAAGAGCACGATAGTCGGGATTTTAGATTGAATTTGGGGTTTAGGACTGCGTCGACAAATTCTTCAGGTTGTCCTAACGGTGTTACTTTCCGTAACTGGAAAAACTATAGGCGAAATTCAAAGAAACAACATTTTTTTCTCTTCGAGAAAATTTAGAGCCAATTTTTTGCCAGTTGATTTAGGTAAGAGGCTGCATCTACTGGCTGGTACGGCCTGAAAGTGTGTTGGTGCAAAGAGGCTGCCCCCTGGAATGCGCATCTTTTCTCCCACTTGATAAAGTTTATATGTATTACGAATACCCAAAACTGACCGTTTCTCTATGGGACACTGTGTATACATAACCGTGCGTTAAGTCAATGAACTAAAAAAAATGTTGTTTCATATCAACTATCCAACAGATCCGGAACTCCTTCCATATCGCGGTTGTTTTGCCAGACCAACAATGAAGAGGAATGTTGTTCGGAGCGCTGTACAGGATGTCCATTTTTCGACAATTTTGCAGATACCTCCATTATTATTACAGTTTGAGGGTTGGGGTTCTTACAACCCTTTGTCACTTTTATGTAAAACAGACAATGCCGCAAACAAATTTATCACTTGGTTTTTGAAATGCAGGGCAAAATTGAATGTTGTCCATTTTCAGACACCTATTGTAATTCAGTGATCTTATAAGTTATCGACTAGGTAAAATGGAATCTTTCGATTTTTTTTTATATTGAATCCAGTGGCGTATTCAGTTTTTTCTCAAGTGTCTCTATTTTTGAGAAAATCCCCAAACTTGAGATTTCTTCTGAAGTACACTCCGTATATTAGTTGCTAGTTACATTCTACTTACTAAAAGTGTTCCAGAAATATACAGGGTGTCCTCGAATTACGTGGCCAAAATAATACCGCAGATTGTTTGAGTGAAAATAAGTCGATTTAACTAAACTTCCCTCAGTCCAAAAGTTGATAATTATGGAGCTACAGGGTGTTAAAGTTGAAAAAAAAAATCACATTTTCTTTAATATCTTTCGATTTCTTTGAGTTAATTTCACGAAATTTCATATTTGAGGGTGTTTTAGGATACGAAATTCAAATTTATTAACGATTTAGTTGTTTCTTCTAGGGGGCGCCACAAGCGACCATTAGGACACATTTAAATCTCTGTAACTTTTTCGTGCCACGGTGTATATTATTTTGGTATGTAAAAACCTTTTTCCCTACCTTTTATACTTAGAAAAGGTATACTTTATTGACGTCGCTAGAAGCAACGGTTTTGGAGAAAAATGCATCTAAGCCTAATGATGCATGCAAATTACCTTAAAATTAGACGCCTTTCAATATTAACAAAAGTTTTCTGATTTGGAATTCTACGGAAAGGATATTTTTCCTTGTAAACTCGTACACTTTTTTTACTATTACAACGGCAAAGTCCATAAACTAACAGCATATCCACCATTTCAGAATAAGTGAATTTATTGGCCATACTTATGGATATTTACAGGAACAAGAAGCGAAACTGACAAGAAAAACTGAGGGCTAAATAAAAAAACTGACATTTGAGAAACAAATTCAAGTGTTAAAATGTCAATTAAAAACATAGCCAACTGAGTTATTTACTTAAAAGCGCCAACGCAAATATGCAGCGCATTAGAATTATGCGTTTTTCTCCAAAACCGTTGCTTCTAGCGACGTCAATAAAGTATACCTTTTCTAAGTATAAAAGGTAGGGAAAAAGGTTTTTACATACCAAAATAATATACACCGTGGCACGAAAAAGTTACAGAGATTTAAATGTGTCCTAATGGTCGCTTGTGGCGCCCCCTAGAAGAAACAACTAAATCGTTAATAAATTTGAATTTCGTATCCTAAAACACCCTCAAATATGAAATTTCGTGAAATTAACTCAAAGAAATCAAAAGATATTAAAGAAAATGTGATTTTTTTTTTCAACTTTAACACCCTGTAGTTCCATAATTATCAACTTTTGGACTGAGGGAAGTTTAGTTAAATCGACTTATTTTCACTCAAACAATCTGCGGTATTATTTTGGCCACGTAATTCGAGGACACCCTGTATAATACTGTAACTAATGTTTCTCTTAAACAATTCCTGAGAGGAACTAAATACCAAAATAAACATTTTGTTTTTTAGCGTGATAAAAGTCACGGTTAATTATTGGGTGTATGTATTATTATTTTTTAGATACGTATATATCAGATATTCAGAATATTTAAATTTCCCCCGATTTCACACATTATTGTGAGTGTAAATATGTCAGTTTCTAACTGCCCTTTTATCCATTACAGAGTTACGTAAGGACTTGTGCTTGAAATTTAGAACCATATATAATCGAAACTATCGCTCATATAAAGGAAATCTATTAGACTTTTTTGTAGGAAATTTCATTGGCTACCATTTTAGTTTTTATCACTCGTTTCATAAATCTAATGGATTTGGAGATATTCACAAAAAACGGAATTTCACGCAAAAAATATATACTAAATCAAATATTGATAATTTATTTAAGTCTCTTAACAAGTAAACTGCCAGTTCATGAAAATGATAAAAAAAAACTTCTCTTTTAGAAGTTTTCACTAAAAAAATCCAAAAATGCGTCACGTGACACTTAACATGATTAATATGTTTCAACAATGTATTTTTCTATCCAATTGTCTTACGAAATCGTGGAGTGAAAACGGGGGTACTGGGTGGGGTAACTAAAATGTTGTTTTAATTTATTTTTAGTTTTCCAAAAGATGACATGTCCTTTGGAAACACAGACACATTTTTCTTGCACAGGGGTCACGCTAATATTCTAGTTTGTTTTTAAGTTCGTTCGAATAAAAAACTCTGTGCAAAAAGAGATTCGGGGCGAAGGTGAATAGAGGAAGACCATAAAAAACACATACCCTAAAACTCGGTTTTTCGTGAATATAGCTCGGAAACCACTACATTTGCGAAAAAAGTCATAAGAATTAAAGTTGTAGCCAACTAAATTTCCTACAAAAAAGTCTAATGAATTTTTTCATGCGAGAGATAATGTCGCTTATATACGCTCCTAAATTTCAAACACAAATCCTTACATAACTCTGTAATGCAAAAAAAGTGGTGTGAAAAATTTACATATTTACAGTCACAATAATGTTTGAAATCAGGGGAAATTTTAATTCTGTTAATGTTGATTTCCTGTAAAGTTGACCTAAAATTTAGAATCAAGCCGGTAGATAATATCCGAGATATATCGTGCGGCTCTAAATTGAACCTGTCAACTTTTTAACAAATTATTATTTGTTTAAAATTGAAAAGCAGTATTGAATAAAATAAAAAAATACTATGTTTTATGTTTGTTTTAAAATATTTGTAAAAATATTTTTTTAATGATTATTACGTCATCGGTAGCGCAAAACGGCCGATTTTTAAAAATTGAAACATGAGTCAAGTGTCACCTTTGAAAATGTACTGTATTTCACAAACTAAAAGAGCAATGATAAACCAGTTTGCGGCATCGTTTTTTTTATAAAAAAATGATACAGGTTTGAGAAAGTTCCAACCCTCGAGCTGTAATTATAACGGAGATGCGCTGCAAAAGTGTCGAAAAATGGACGCCATGTAGGGGTGTCCATTTGAATTGGGTGTACAATTGAAGTAAACTTGAGCACGTCCCTAAGTGACATATCTGTTTCACATTGCTGTAGAGGAAAATCGGGATCGATATGTTGCCCGATTACAAAAACAAAAAAATCGAATCGTGACTATCAGTGGAAGTTCCTCCAAGAATGAGCTCACCGAAAAATCCGAATTAAAATGTAGTTTTTGTTATTCGCCTTCTTAACTCAGCGGTCCTTCGAGTTCTTCCATTATAAGTAATTAAGCTAATTGTAATGTTCAAACTTTCGTGTTTTGTTATTTTCGCCGTCCACCAAACAAACTGTGTTTTGTGTTCGTGTCGAGCCCCGCGCTAATCCCTGGAAACGACTGAAAACCCTAATCCTAAATAGTGGGAAAATTTACAATTCTAAATTGGGAAGAGCAAAATAGTAACTGGAACGACAAATTTCCTCTACGTGAAGAGACATTTTTGCAACGACTTAAAGAGCAATCTATATATTCCAATAAGAACGGCAGTTTGCCTTAACTCTTGTGCTCGGGATGACGTCACTCGGAAAAACAAGAAAAATGGAAAACGTTACCCTTCTTTAGAGGTTTCCGTCCTCGTCCAATGCGTAATCGCGATACGAGAGGTCTTTCTGATGAATGAAAAGTTGAAAACGGAGACTCGGAACAGCGCCAATCAGTTTGTTTTTAAACGGGCTTCGGACGGCGCTTCCTGCTGCTGAAAACGCTCCTCTGTCGTACAAGTTCGCGATATTTTCGCGCGTTTTACGTATCAAAACTGATAAGTTTCGAAGTTTTGCTGTTGTCTTATCGGACCTTTTTCGAGCATGAAAATTCACCATGACTGACTCTCAAAACAGGTTTTCCAACGAAATGATCTGAGGCTTTTTTGAGACGTTGGAAATGTAAGTTTTTGACTAGCACTAGCCCAACTATTGGACAGGTATTCGCTTTGATATTCACAATCTGCTCAAATATGTTTTTATTTATTTTTTCATCTCGTTTTTTTCCCCATTTATTGCTCTGCTATTTTCATTTTTCAATGCCGAAAATTTGGCCGGCACCTCTCAAGAGGATAGGTTTGTTTAGGGTTACCTCCGCGTTTTGTCCACACTTCGCTGCTCGATAGAATAGAAAATTCTGTCATTTCGATCGAAATTCTAGGCTTGTGCAAAATCAATTAATATGTATTCACACTCTGGGAAGCCATCGTTCGGTTTATTCAAAGGAGAAAAGTCATATCACCTAACTTCGCAAAAATGGAAAAAAGGACGCAATCCTAGACTAAACATCATCCTGTAGACTCAAAACAATTCGACATATCTAATTAGTGTGAATCTTTGTGAATCTTAACAACGAGCCGATTTTAGAAATTTCAACTATATATCTCGAAAACTGGGGGAGCTGCATAATAAAAACCGCTCTTCAAAATTTAACTCCCTGTATTTCAATAACAAAGCGGGCACTGAACAATGCCAATATGAACTTTTCCTTTTTTTTTAAATGCCCTGAAGAATCCTTCCTTGGCGTTTATCTGTATAACATTGATGCAGCAATTTTTTCCATTAGAACTCAATAATTTGCGGGACACATTTTTCCCGCGAGATTCTCCCATAATCTGAATTGACCTGAATATCTTACATAGTTTTAGTTTTTCAGCAATCTGTTCCTTATCAATTTTCAAAATATCTGACCTGAATTTCTTTACGATTTCAAAGAAATTTCGCCTAAAATTATCTCCTGTTTTTCAGCATTATTTGAACATCTAACCTGAATTTTTACGACTGACGATACGTCGTCGAAAGGGTTTTTTCAAACTTTCGAAATGCGTAATATACAGGACGTTCTATGAAAAAAAGTTAGCGATTGTTTTTACAATTTCCGAAGCTCAGTTGTTTTATCTCGTTGTAGATTCTTAAAATTCAGAAAGACTGCTTAAGAACATAAAGTTTCGTGCGGATGAACCATAAATGTAAGGAAAAATTCGTAACATGTCCGCAAAAAGAATCGAGTCTCCAAGTAAAGATGGCAAGAGGCAGACAAGCAACCCGGCGACCCGTGTTTCTACCCATTGACTTCATCAGATGACGCTTAATTCCTTTTGCGGAAATGGTACCAACTTTTTGTTTGCTCCTTTCCCTGCGCTATGTCCTTGCTTTTCTAAATTCGAAGATTCTTAGCTGGCTAAAATGCAGCAGATCTCCATAGTCAAACTACCATAAATACCCTAAACACTTTCTTCGCCCCCATTCCTGCTTACGACCTCCCCTTTTTTCCTATCTATTCTTTCAAGGCTATAGCCACATGTGCATATATCTTCGGATACATATACACAAACTGCTAACCAGGGTTGTCACTGTTTCTCTTTTTTCCCTGAAACATGTCAGTTTTTTCCTTAACTTGTCCCCTCGCCCATTTTCTTCTCTTTCAATTTCTGAGGTTTAAAAAACTCATGCCTCATGTTTTCGTTTGAATATGGTCTATTTACAGGTGGCAAATACATTTTTCAGCTGTTTATTAATAAGTCTTTATAGATTTTTATTAAAGTAATCGTTCTATCAAACCACTATCGTTCATTTTCATTTCTATTGTGCCACTGCATGAGGCATCAAACCCGGCATAAGGAAATCCAAATACCCACGCAAAGATCTATTATACATCACCGTCAATGAAACCCGATGTAAAAATATCAAAAACAATTTGGGAAATATTACAGCATCGTAAACGTTAATTAGTAAATTTCAAATTTGAACCGACGTTTCCTAGAAATCTTCAAACGAATGTTATTTTAGTCAGACATTAATCTTAAAAAAACTAGTAATATTCACATAATAGAAGTAGGAAAAGGCATAAAAATACTATTTGCATGTATTGCTAAGACATTTGCAAAAGTTGTTTAAAATGGCGGGAACTGGGATCATATATGTATTAATGTTTAGAGGCGCGTATACAGGTTGTTCCGTAACTCAACGATATCCCTTGAAGGGTGAACAGGTTAACTCAAAATAAAGCGATTTAACTTAACTCGCTTTAGTTCAAAAGTTGATAATAGACGAGATACAGGTTCTTCTGCGGTAAATCTTCAAATAAATTTACTAAAAAGTAAAATAGCAATAGTTATTTAAAAATTAATACTCAATAAATTAGCATGCGTCATCAGCTTTAGATTTTCTCAGAAACCGTTTCTTCTAGGGACTTCAATAGGGCATACTCTTTTTAAGCAGGAAAGGTGAAAGAAAAGATTTATCTGGTCTAAAATCGCATATACCGTGGCACAAAAAAGTTTTGGCAGTTTAAATGAGTCCTAATGGTCGTCTGTGACGCTCTCTAGAAGACACACAGAAGGCGTAGACACATTTGAATTTCTCATCTTAAGAAATTTCCGAATATAAAATTTCATCAAATTAGTTCGAAGTAGTGGAGACATATTAAAGAAAATGTGATTTGTTTGTTCACCTTTGACACCCTGTATGTCGGTTATTATTAACTATCGGACTAAGGCAAGTTTAATAAAATCGGCTTATTTTTAATTGGCTTATCCACCCTTCCAGAGGTATTGTTGACTTACGGAACACCCTATATATATATATAAGCTGTTCCAATTTCTAAAAAATCAGGCGATGCCATGTAAACCTGTTGTTGCGTCTTCGTGTGGATAAAGAACAGCGAGAGCAACGGAGTTAGACATATGTAAGCCATATGCGACTTGTGTCCATATTTGGCACAGCGAGGTTAGAAATCCAGTCAATATTTACTCAAATTTGGCATTTGTTAGATTTCAAGCATTGCTCATGTGTCAAATTCGACTAGTCTCGCTGTTTATAATTTGTGCGGTACAATAATGTTTGCATTTGATGACGAGCATGGATTTTGAATAAGTTAGAATAGCATATACACAACAACACTAAATATTAAATACTTTTTAATCAAATTACGTCACGGTCATCTTTCAACTTTATTTATTTACGCTCAGGTTATAAAACAAATTTAATTATTTCAAGCTTTCCGGTTTCGAATCGTGCATTTATGAAACTTCTTAAGGATGTTATGGATGCGGCATAAAATTTACCAATAGAAAATAAATATATGTGAAAATGTTATCCATCATTCTTGGAAAGCGAAAACGGAAGTTGGGATGATTTCGCATTCGACTTCATTAATTTCGCTGTTATTCATTGGCTATTTTAAAATGCAGAAACTTAGCAGGAAAAATAACAAATCACCGGCCTGTCATGTTTCTTGTGTTTAACGTGTTATTAAATTGAATTTGGCAAATTTGCATTTGTGTCTGGCAGTTTGAGACGCCAAAACAATTTCAGGATTAAAAAATAATATGTCTCATACTATTTATACTTTAGGAGATTGACTTGATTTTTTTCCTTTGAATGTGCTAAGGATTTTAATTTAAACTTTTACTTCGTTGTTTTAATATGGCCGAAAATTAAATGTTATTTGTGCGATTTTTAGCGGTTTCAACCGATTCGACCTCTGTTAAGTAATCCATATAATTCCCACGTAATTGTAATACATACACCTTGGAATGGCTGAAGAAATAATACGTTAAAAGGCAGCCTCATGACCATACTTGGTCGCCTACAATATGGGAACACACAATCGTAATTATAAGTTTATGCGTAATGGATGGATGAAAATTGATATTCGAAGAAAATTTCCTATATAGCTCTCTGTAACAAGGATTTAGTACATTTTTCCTAGCAAATTTTCTTTGCTTCACACAGGAAGGAAATATAAGCTGCACGCCCCTTACTTCGAAGTAAAGCTAAAGATACGAAGCATTAAATAACCTTCTTTTTGGAGTTTCTTTCCAGGATGCCTTACTTATTTTAATTCGAACACAAACCCACACAATGCCTTTGTAAATTAAGATCAGGAAATGATCCCCATTACATGATGTTCCTTTTGTACAGTTAACCTTTTACCAGTTTAACCCTTTAACCCTAACCCTAAAGTTGAACTGTTAACCCTAAAAGCAAACAGTTTTGAGGGCCACAAAAAGGTCGTTATACGAGTAGGGATATTTTTTCCAGGCTTTTCCTCCTTTTCACCAATTTCCCAATAATAGAGATGTTTCATCCTCAGAGCTTCCCTAAAAGGCTTCGGAGCAACCATACACCTTATTTCGTGAAACCTCTTTAGTTAAAAAATTGAGGTTTGCCTTTCGTACTTCAGGGTTCTGCAGTTATGCGTCGATTTTAAAAAGGTTTCAGGAAAATAAGAGGGAAACAACCAATACACTTTTGGTATTTTTAGCCTAAACCCTGAGAGGTCGTAACTTAAGATTGTCTTTTCGCTGTGGATTCTGCGTTAAAGTTGATGAATCATACACATTTTTCCCTTGGAATTTTTTTGTCGTTGCACCCTTAGAATAATTATAATATCTAGCAATGTCGAATTTCGTGTGATGAAACATTTAAATTAATATTTTTTCCGAATTGCTATACAAGAAACTACACCAGCGTTTCTTGGCGATCCAAGATTTTTAATACTTTGGAACAGCATGTGCGTGCATAGCATAACTCACATACACGCACACATAACTCACATGAGCGCTTAACGTACTAACTAAACTGAAATGAATATTTCAATTTTTCGTTTTCGTTTTGTGAAATTAACGAAGTGAAATTTTCATGAACCCATAAGAAATAAATTTTCTCGAATAAAATTAATCGAAATATGGAAATTTCTTCCGCATGGAACATGTAAAGCAGCTTCAGAATAACTGCTCCTCTATCCATATTTTACCTTGAAAGAAAACGAAATGGGCCCTTCAGATTGCATTGAACTACTCACGCCATGGCCATGAGACTCAAAAATTGCATTCGCTGTCTGACTATATACTTTCCGCAGTTAAACGAAACTCCTCTAATAATAATTAAGTAGTCTCCAAGTAGAGAAAATCTTATCTAATTCTCTTACTGAACATCACATTTTATTATTCAAACGAAGTTTCCTGCAATCCTGAAGGACGAATTTTCAACACTTAATGGCCAACCATTAGCGAAAAGTGTATACTTGAGGTAATGTGGTGTCTTAATGTCTTGTACTTCAAAAGAAATTCTAGTTAAATGGGGCACTAAAGTGGAACTGTTGTTGTAAAGTTGTGATATAATGGAGCCGTGATGTAGACTCAACTTAGATATCTTTTTATTAAAGTTTAATTAACTACCAGTTAACTGGAAGAAGGCTTTAGAAACAACGTTGGTGGTGTTCACGTAAAAATTATGTAAATGTAATGCTTCTTCGATATGATGGGTATGTATACTACGTGACAAAGAAAAGAGAACACCCCGTAAAAATAGTTTTATTTAAACATATAAATAGTTTGCATGTTTGTATATGGAAATACAAAAAAGATTAAATTTTCAGCCATATTTATTAACGTAATTACGAATTATCAGCAATTTATTTTTTTTTACTATAAAAATTGCAATAAAACATCAACAATATGACTGCAAAATATCATTTATTGATATATAGCGTGATTAAAAAGTGCTTTTAGATTAATCAAAAATGCCCTGAGGCAAAATGTAGCGAAATTTTCATCAATTGAGCAAGTTTGAGAGAGGTCGAATGGTGGGTCTACGAGAGGCTGATTGGTCATTTAAGGAAATCGCCACTACATTGAATTATAGTGTAAACACTATAGTGAGATGTTGCCAGCCACGATTCTAAGAAGGGCAAACAGACAGAAGAGATACTCGAAGAACTACAGGACGCCAAGATCGCCACCTTTGAATTATGCCCCTAAGAGATAGGTTCGCTTCATCGAAAACGCTGGCGGATCAGTGGCTTGCTAAGTATGAAAGGCCCATTAGAAATCGAACCATTTACTGCCGGATAAGAAAATTTCCTACCGTCCCCGTCTTATGTCACCTCTCACCTTAAATCATCGTGAAAATCGACTGCACTGCTGCAGAGAACGAATATATTGGAATCTGGAATGGGATAATATCGTGTTTTGGGACGAATCCAGATTCTGTTTGGGTATGCATGATAGTCGGGCAAGACTAAGAAGAAGACGGGATCCTCAGTTTAAAATACAGAGGCATGTCTATTGGACTCTTGGGGTACGCAATGGATTGGGGTGCAGTTACATATGGTAGCAGGTTACCTTCACTTTTCATTAGAAGAAGTATGACCTCCCAGTAATACATTCAAGAAGTCCTAGAACCTCATCTCGTGTCTTATCTGGAAACTCTTGTTAATCCAATTTTTCAGCAAGACAATGCATGACCACATGTGATTAGAATGACCATAAACTCTTTTCAAGAAAATGCAATCAATTTGTTACTTTGACCACCTCGACCTCCGGACCTGTCATCAATTGAACATATATGGGATATTGTATATAGAAGGTTGCATAATTTATCTTTTCCTCCACAAACCCTAGCGGCGTCATGTCATGCTCTCCAATTAGCCTGGAAAAATATCTCCTAAGAGGACATCAATCATCTCATTAGATCCATGCCTAAACGTGTAGAGGAAGATACAAGACACAGCGGAGGACCGACAAATGATTTTTTTTTGGTTTTTAGCAATTAAATTTGTTCAATTTTCCACTGAAATATTTGTTTTAGCGTAAGAAACATGCATACCAAAAATTGTTTAAATGAAACCATTTTTACAGGGTGTTCTCATTTCTATGTCACGCAGTACATTTGTTTGAGTAAGGCCGAATTTGGCAATACACCCCCAAATCACTTCGGGTATTTTATTGTCAGCAATTACTGATAATCCGGAATTTCACCGTCTACGTCTTTTTAGGGAGGGCCTCCGCACTTAACCCCCTGTCTAGAAGACACTTATCCCCACCGCACTGAACGATGACATGATCTCGCATATGTCGGCGCTGGCCCCGCCCCAAGGGTTCAATGTCAGCGCCTTCGCAGCTGAAGTGAATACAACCACTGCCAACTACAACTACTTGTATTCCGGTACAAGTCCCGACGGTACGTCCACCGGAAGTTCTGCCACATTTGCCGCCAATGGCAGCCTAAATGGAAGTGTGGAGTATGGTAGTCCAGTGTTTCCCAGCTACATCCGGACCACTTCTATGGTAAGGAAAATCATCGGACGAATTAGGACTTTTTGCACATTTGCCACAATGATTAATTTTGATACTAATTTGCGGCCGCTTCACGTGATCTTCCCATCTAGAGGGTTTCTTTGTGGAGCTCAACCATGAGAATCTCAGTAACGGTAAAAGATGCGAAGTTGGTTAAATTAGGGCTAACTTGGACCATTTTGAGTTCGAGAATCTGCAATTTTCAAAAGCTGAACCTTGACGTGTGATGCTTCGTCGTGATCAGAAAAAAAGCTGAATTCAAACGTGAAAATCCAAGATGTACTTCGCATCTGTTATGGCTACCGAGATGCCTATGGTCGACCTCTAGAAGCGGACTTCACAGAACCGCAGAATTTATTTGCAATCTATGTTGTTGCAGGTGTTTTGCATACTAATTATGTGCCTGGGAGTAATAGGGAACGTGATGGTGCCAATAGTGATCTTCAAAACGAAAGACATGCGCAACAGCACGAATATTTTTTTAGTGAATCTTAGCATAGCGGACTTGATGGTGCTGTTGGTGTGTACACCAACCGTGCTTGTCGAAGTCAACTCTAGACCTGAGACCTGGGTACTTGGAAGGGAAATGTGTAAGACACTTTTATTATATTTTTTTGTTAATTTTTCCACGCGCCTGAAACCTCTGAGAGACTAACTAATGTCAGAGATGATTAAGTTAGACACCCCACAAATAATTATTATAATTGGTTAGCGTTTTCAAGTTACTAGATGGACTCTCAGAGTCTCTACAAAACTAAAAATTTTCTACAATTTACGTAGAAAATGCTACCTGCTGAAATTCTCTTCGCAGTGGCCCATTTAAAACAATCCCCCTGAAATATCTTAAATGGAATTTTTTCTTCGGGAAAACCCGAGACACGTCAATTTTACTTTTAAGGGGGACATTTTTAGATCTTAAATTCGTAGGTGTAGAGTCATCCCCCTATATGAGCTGAGAACCCCCTTAATAATTTTAAATGACACAGGGGGTCAAGTGGCACATCAAATTAAAGGTATTTCAATTCTATTTATAAATATGTTAAAAATTTTTTGCACCACCTTTCAATCTTGGAAAAACATCGTTTTAAAACATCGGTTAATTAAATTGAAAAATATGACCTAAACTTAATAATAAAAAACCCACCAATAGCATAAAACATGATGTTCATCATCGAATTCTTTAGATAAGGTGGGGGGTTTTGTTACCATTGAACAGGTAGTTTTGTTCCGATTTTACACTGATCAGAATTGTATCGCGAAATTTGTCGATTCATACGACGATTCAAAGCATCATGATTTACACCACTGTAGAAAGGATTGAAATTGTCACCATCTATTTCAAAAACAATGAAATAGCTCGAAAAACTGCAAGAATTTTGAATGGAAGGCATCCCGATAAGAATCTGAGCCACATCTGTGTGAGGAATTTAATATCTAAATTTATGGAGGCTGGATCCATTGCTACCGAACTGGATTACGTAAATCAAGAAAAATTTATTTCAATCGTCCGAGATTTAGAAGCAACATCAGGTATTCCACGTAGTCGTATTCAGGGGATCTTGAAAAAGCATTATTTCTATCCCTATAAGGTGCATCTCATTCATCAGCTCAATGAGGATTATCCAGATCGTCGTAAGCAATTTTGTGAGGTGATGAGTGAAAACATTTTGGTCGATCCTAATTCGTTATATTCTACATACTTTTCTGTTGAATGCACAATTTTTCTAAACGGTTTCGTCAACAGAGATAATTGCAGATACTGAAGTAATGTGAATCTTAAAATTATGAGAGAACAGCATTCACAATATTCAGAAAAATTGAATCTATAGGCTAGGATTTTAGGAAATCTTATTGTGGGACTTTTTTTTAATCTGGTAACCTGACGAGTGAATCTTAACTAATTCTGCTTCAAGACTTCAACTACTTTCGCATTGTGGATATCCTTGAAAACGATTATCAGAGGCCATAGAATGACGTATTTTTCCAACAGGATAGCGCTCCGTGTCGCTATGAAGTTCCTATACGTAACTTTTTGGACCAACATTTTCCCGAACACTGGATTGGCAGAGGAGGTTTCATTAAGTTGCCCCCAAGATCGCCTGATTTAACACCATTGGATTTCTTTTTATGGGGTCATTTAAAAACTGTAGTTTATGAAACGAAATCCACCTCTCGCGAAGATCATCGCCACCGAATAGTTATGGCATGTGGAGAAATAACTCCCGAGAGACTATAAAACGTTTGGGAAGAGGTTGAACAAAGACTATTATTGTATGCAAGGAAATGGGTCGTAATTTGAACATTTAATTAAATAAAACATTATTTAATTTTTTTTTTTCAATTTGTTTCACCGATGTTTTAAAACGTTTTTTTTTTTTAATAATAAAAGCGGAGCAAAAAAATTTCAGCTTATTTAAAATTTAAATTGAAATACATTTGATTTGATGTGTCACTCGACCCCCTGTGCCATTTAAGATTCTCGAAGGGGTTAACACTCCGTTTAGGGGGATGACTCTGCACCTACGAATTTGTAATCTGAAAATATCTTCCCTAAAAGAAAAATTAACGTGCCTCGGGATTTTCCGAAGGAAAAAATTCCATTCACGATATTTCAGGTTGACCGTTTTGAATCAGCCACCCTGTATGTTGTTATGTACGAAGGCACAAATCAAGAATGATTGGAGTGGTAACCATAATGCTTTGCTCCCTTAACGTGGTATTAAAATCCATCGAAACCCCAATCGCTAGAAATAATTACTCGACATATTTACACAAGGCTTATCGAAAAGTCGTGTTTTTTCAGCAAAAGTAATATATGCACCCTTTTACCTATTATCGTTAAATATAATGTTTATTAATGCTCTATAACAAGATTATCTGCTGCCCTATTTCAGGCCTGACAATGTTGTAAATACTGCATATAACCGTGTTTTATTGTTATGGCGGCACGGAGGGGTCCTCCACAGGCCCATTATTTAAGGCAAAATGGACAGACACCTAAGATTCTGGTTATTTAATCGAACCAAATTGTTTTCATCAGGGAGATATCGACTCTCCTCTATAAGACATAAATAGTTCGTTCACACATGAGGGTGGTGTGTGTGCATTTTGCGACATGTGTGGTTGATATCCTCGTATATCGCCACCATTTTATTAAGGCCGTAATTTACATGACCGAGCAAGGGGGTGTAAAACGTCAAGTTAAATTTGTTCGTAATAAAATTACCAAGAAAACTGCTCCAAATTGAACTATAACTTAGGTTCGGAATTTATTTCCCAGTTCTTCTCTGCCTTATGGGACTATTTGTAAAATTCCTGAGGTTTAAATGGAATAAAATAGAGAAGAAATATTAAAAGTTTGTTTTATATTCTTACTTAAGCCATTGTGGATTTCTATTAAGTTGGAATGTTAACAATTTGTAGGAGCCCACATTGGGTCCAACAACGCTTTTCAGTTGTTGAATTTACTTAAGTTTTATGATTTTAATTGCTTTTTTCCGGAAGTAGAGCACAGTCGGTTCGACTTTTAGAGAGCTGAAGAAAGTACCATCAGTTCTTGGTCCACAACGCCATTTTTACCACTATTGCGCGTATTCCTCTCAACTACCGCACTTTCAAGCCCCGATTATTGTTTTAAATTTGAAGAGCTCATGATCGCTAATCATAAAATTAGACTCGGGATTTGAAATTTTTGGTACAGCTCTAGAAATCAAGGAAGACAGTTAAGGGAAAACGCGGGAGAGGAAAAGGGTGAAAGAGCGAACAACAAAATGAATTTTTCTACCTCACAGTTTGTGTTTTGAGAAAGTGACAGAGAATCGACTAACAGAACCATTGGGAAGGCAAGGGCACTCAGATCTTCTGAAGTCCTTAGCCAGTTTACTACAGCAACACGCTCAGATTTTAGAAATGATGAGACCGAAACGTGTTACTGCATTTGATGCAATTAGATACGAAAAAGCTGTGCGCAAGATGAACAGAAACGACGGCGTGAGGATATTTTAAGGGAGTGTTTAGCAAAGTTTCACAGCAATATAGCTGAGTTTCTGCACCGATTCATAACCATGGATGAAATATGAGTCGACGTGTCACATCTGAGACGAAAGAGCAGTCAAAACAATTGACTCTAAGGGGAGAATTGGCTGCAAAGAGGATCTGCAGGAGAGGTGATAGCGTCAGCTTCATTTTTATTGACTATTTCCCCAAAGGAAAAACAATAAACAGAGGATATTATACAAACTTATTCCAGCGTTCGAGGGAATAAATTGGGGAAAGTGACCGCATTTGGCGAAAAAGAAAGTATTGTTACATCAAAGAAACGCACCATTTCACACTTCCATCATCGCGATGGCCAAAATCAATCGATTTTGTTTCGAATTTTTTCCTCACCCACCCTATTCGCCAGATTTAGCCCCTTTCGATTATTTTCATTTTTCAAACTTGAAAAAAGCACTCGGTGGTAAGAAATTTGCCAACAATGGAGAAGCGAAGTCAGACGTCGATGGCCATTTTGATATATTCGAAGCTTCTTACTGTAAACAAAGTATAGAGCATCGCTACGAAAAGTGTGTCCATCTCAAAGGACACCATGTTGAGCAATAATGTAATATTTCCAATTTGTTCTCTTTAAGTGTTAGATCGAGTACTTCTGGGACCGTTCCCGTAAATCTAAAAATCAAGCATTACAATGTTACAAAGTTGAATCTTACTCGCGATTTGTCAAAATCAGTTAACGGTTTGAACGGTGAGCAAGCAAAGAAGTGGTAAAGTCTCTTAACAACTAATGTGAAAATTGCAGCAGCCGTCTGAAGTTATTCCTTTCAAAAAGTTCTAGAAAAATCTTTTGCGCTAGAATCCAGTAAAACTGACCTTTGGAAGATGGCATGTGAATAAGTACAGCGTCCATAAAAGTATGTGTCATCTTAGTTCATTGAGAGTTGTCGATCTACCTTGAGCTGAGACTTCTTTCACAGGTTATTCTAGGAGTCTTATAGACACACTGAGTATCTCTATCATATCCCGATTACCAAGATCTTTTATATCGCTACATGAGAGATTATGAAGGAGTCGATGAGTTCGTAAGGGTAGTAACTGTCCAACAGAATTGTTTGATGGTTTCCGGAGACATGTTTGTGATGTTTGTTCCTCATATAAGTCAAAAAACGGCCCAAATAATGGAGTCGCCAATTGGTCGGGTACCGATGAGGTCTCTTCCTATTATAATTCTAACACTTTTTTTGTTGAAAATGATGACCTTAAGCCAGCCTTTTTGCTCCCCTTTCGAACACAGTTGTAGGCAGGTAGTATGGAAAATGTGTTAGTGGTTCTTGATGCATGTTTAGGTACTAAGGGTTCCTAATTTTCCTTGAATTTCCCTGATTAAATTGAATCGTTGCCCTTATTGCTTTGTTCCAAGGGAAGTTGCCAGCGATTCTTCTCATCCTATCAATGGCTCGCGATTTGACGTGCAAAGTTTGCTTGAAACCACCTATTTATGTAGCACCTAACAGTACAATGAACTGTATGGCATCATTTGGCTGGAATTTCACTGAGCCTAGATCTTCAAATTAAGAAAAAGGCTACTGCTATTCTCACTAAACTCCATTAATTACCTCGATTAGGGGACAATTTCACTCGGAACGGTATCACAGCCCCACGTAAGAATTCGAAATTATTTTAGGGTGTCCCACTTTCATAATAATCAAAACATTACGAGTAATTAACACAATGCAAATGTACGTCGGCGTATTTAATCTTACAGCGTGATAATAGAAATTTCGTCACCAGTACTCGACTTTATTTGCATAAAGGTTCCGAACAAGTTTTTTGCATTTAAACTAGCAGCGCTGTTATGATACAGATAATGATGTTATTACTCATAATCCTAACAAGCCAGTTTATAAAGAGGCGTAGTAATTGCTAATTACCTGCTCGGAATTTTCATAATCGGTTTTCCTACCTACTCACAGAAAAGCTTATCTGTATGAATTTTAATTAATTAATTCTTGAAATGGGCACAAGTTCTTCATCTTACATTAGTTTCATATGCAATGATGTTAGATGCGATAAGTGCGGTCACAAAACAAAACTAATGAGCCAAATAAACACAGAAGGTAGTTAGCATGTCAAGCATAATCTATCAATGAATGACTGATGCCGATTACTCTATTAGCTCAATTTTGTTTATTTTGGTAATAGATTTGTTCCAGTTTAATCAGTCATCATCGTTTTAGGGTTTGAGTCAACGGTTGTCGTACTTCATAAGTAAAGTTCATTCACTATTTATTTTCATGCAAAGCAAGCGGAACATGCAGCAATTTGCATAGCAAATTGGGCCATGTAAAATTCCAGTGCCTTGTGTGTTAAGTTGTTCACCACTTTTGCACTGTTCTCGGAAGCTTTCTCAACAAACCTTAACCAGTCATTTATTCAGAAGCGTATGGGCTATCGGATCGGACATGCGGCTTTGATGTGTAGCCAGTAGAAATCTAGAGGCTTTCCTGAATGTGCCCTCTGGATGATTCGAAATTGTCTCAAAAACATAAAAATTAGTAAATTGTAACATACACAGGGTGTCCCTGAAATACTAGACTGCACAGACGCATAGAGACGCGATATACGATATGATTTAACCTAGCTGCACTTAATTTGAAAATTGATGGTTATCGAAATATAGGAAGTCAAGTTAGCACTCTCTAGATTTTTTCACTTTACTTTTTTTGCAATTATAGTGATTGAGTAGAATCTCGCCTTTAGTGGTTTTTGGAGGCTACAAATCGAGCTCTGTCTAAACTTTCGATGAGCAGCAAGAAGTTTTTTGGTCACCCGGTATGAAATTTAGTATTGACTACTATATGAAAAAATCAAGGAAGTCATCTTAAAGTCAAATGATTGCTTGATTTTAACTTATCAGTGATTCAGTTTTCTGAGATACATTAACTCACTATCCATGTTACTTCCACGAGCTCTGTATTTGGAGGAGGTGATCTGCAAACTGCATTTTTTTGAAAACCGTCAATCATACGGTTCTCCATAAAGAAGAGTATTTCGAGCATGATATCCCATGTCTCAGTCAATATAGTCGATTTGGTCATAAATTGTCACTTGTCCATATACACCGTGAACCAAAGGTCCCGCATAAACTCATTTAAGTTTGAAAAAAAAAATTTCATGAAAATGCTGCAACAGGTCAAAAATTGTTATAGTTGTGTTTTTTCTTTAACGTAGGAGACATGTACATGTATAGCGTTATCCTCGTGGAAAATAAAAGTTCGTTACCATTTTTTTCTTATCAAACCCCTGTATTTTATGACGTGTTTGTATTCTTTGAAAAATTCTGAACATATTTCATGTAACGTACCCGTATAATAATAATAGTAACACAATCGATGGATTGGCTGAAGCGGGCAATTAGAATGGCCTGCTAGGTCGCCTGGCCTTACCCATATTGACTTTTTTTTATGGGGTTATTATTAAATTTAGATGTGGGCATGTTACATGAAATATGTTCAGAATTTCTCAAAGAACTCAAATTCGTCATAATATACATGGGCTCTATAAGAAAGGAAAAAAGTGCATTTATCTGCCATATGGGTAACATGTCTATTACGGCAAAAATGAACTAAAGACATTACTCGACGTGCCCCAGTATTTTTATAAAAAATGTTCCCTACAGTTTTTAACGAATTTATTAGAGACTTTTTCTCCTCCATGCGCATTCCTGTTGAGGCCATCAATGTATCCGAAAGCCTTCGGAACAAAATCTAAAATTTATCTCCGGACGGGCAGACAACTTTTACTTCAAACGCACAGAAAGATTGATAGCAAATGATCCGAGTCTCAGCCAGTTAAGGATTCGTGTGTGAACGACTTGTGATCAGCATGGCCGATGATCAAGGGTTTGTGTTGGCCCACGAATTTCAATCCCAATGACGACTACCCCAATAAATACCAATGCCGACCTTGTCTTAAGAATTTCCTCCCTATGCCTCGATTAAAAGCTCCTGTAACAGGCTCGTGTTAAGGTTACAGAATAATGGCTTGAGATGACCTTGATGGTTTTATGTAACTTTCTAACTCCCGCAGGCTTCGGGTGATAAACTGGCGGTTTATGGCCGATTTATGGTCTTGAGACGAGATTATTGATTAGGCTCAAGTATCAATAATAAGTCATCGAACATTTTGGACAATTTTTATAGGCATCGTGGGACGCTTGACGTAAAACCGCAAAACTGTATAAGGTGACGGCTAATTGCGCCATATCCTCCCATTATTATTTTTCATTCCTTTTCGATGCCTTCTTATTAAGAAGCATATGATTTGGGGAGAAGTATAATATAGATCTGCTTCCAAATGATGCGATTTATTATATTTCGTCCTCAAAACACAATAACGGTCTGGAATTCAAACAAATAGGAAGCTCATAAATTATTATGTCCGTGTGCATTCTTTCCGAGTAGAATAGAAAATACAATATATCTTGATGGTAGGGGGAAATTCCAAAACGGTCGAATATCATCATTACATGCTCTTCACAGTTTTAAAGCTCGAAATTAACCGACTTAATCTTGGAAAAAAGTGTTTAACGTGTCGTTAACTAGAATTCAAATACTTTTACGATTGGTACGTAATTAACGTGGAATTGTCGTGGACGAAGGGGCAAAATAAAAGGAGAAGGTGGCTTCATTTTTCCTTAAAAAAAAATTAGTGGATAATCCAAGAGGGGGCGGAACCGTTTAAATAGCCCAGGAGCTGCGCAAGGGGGTATAAAATATGAATCCACCATTGATTCAAACGGTCGAGTATTATTTCGCTATTTCCTGCGTCAACACTTCTCTGCAAATTTTGATGCGATGTTTTTACAGTTAATCACACCTCTGCTCTGACACGTACTGCGATCCGAAACGAGTCCAGCAATGATACAATGGTACCGAATAACACCCATAAAATTGAATTTCTTTATAAAGGCATCATCAATTTGTTTCTTAAACAATGGATCTGCATTGTCCAAAAACCGCAAATATTTTAACGGCCTACCTTTTGTATTAAACCTTTTCGGTCTCTCCAAGACTAAAATTTCTCATTGAGATTCCGATCGAGTCAAAAAAGAAATTCTATGCGCCGTGTCTCGAAGTGTGCACCGGCCTTAATATGGACATACAGATGTTTGTTTTAAATCTCTCCGGTAGCGATGTAATTGTCTTCTGTTTTGTTCATGAATCGTGACTAAAAGAAGATAAACAGTGGGAAGAACGGGACATAATCTTCTGTTGATCCTTCTTGGGAAATCCTCGAAAGTATTTTTCAATGGATAAGTTTTTTTTGTTTCGTCTCATTGAGGATTTAGTTGACAAGTTCATGCAGAGTGATAAAATAGTCTCGGTAACGGTCAAAGAAGGCAACTTTTTGCGAACTAGTTGGCAAAATGAAAATTCGAAATTTCGTGCCAGCACAAAAGTGACGAAGGCTCTAAAATATCTCAGATACCTCCATGTTGGATGTAAAATTTCTAGTCACTAGATATGTGCAATGCCAAACTACTAGAATCTGAGTTTTTTGTCCACCCATGCTGCTCTGCAGCCTTTGCAGCACACATGCCCTGCGTCACACCCAATGTTTAAGCATTTCTTCGTTAATGCAAAAATATGCGTCATAGCAGCGATCTCTCTAAGTCGCCTCTTCAGTGGTGATGTCGACGATTGGGTTTGTTTCAGAAGATTCTTCCCCAATGTCCGTAAACGTTAACTTGCAACAGACATTTAACTTCTCCCATGTTTTTTAAAGAATTTTTCGTGAAATGTGATAAAGATAAAAATATTTTTAAAAATTAAATGGTGAGAGCAGACATCGGATTTGCTCCATAACTAACGTATAATCTCTGCGACTACGACAGCCACTTTATCGCAAAATAGTTGATGGGTATCATAGTTGCAAAAATTATGAAAAACTGATTAAGCATGGGTGCCGCTCATGGGGAGTGTACTTCAATGGGTAAAAATCGCAAGTCCTGCGAGAAAACCGGTGAACCAGTTCACTGTAATTCTTACAATGCAATATCTAAAATCTCGATTTGGCTCGATTTTCTAAAATTCCAAAAACATTGTTTTTTACAGGGCGGCTCAAATACAACGGGCAACTTTTCGCTTGTGAAACTATTTCCAAAAAACAGAATATGATCCACTATGATCCTGCAAGGTTTTCTAACTGACGGGCTGCGCAATCACCCTGTATACATTTCTATATCTTTGGTAATTTATGTCGGAAGATTAAAACTGCCAAAAAACGAGGCTACGGCCATAAGTCTTGCATGTTTATTTAATTTAGACGTAGGAACCGATCTGCATTTTATGCCAATTCTCGCCGAAATGAAGAGAGTTCAGTAGGCGGCATTTAAATTGGGAGATATTTTAAAAATGCGCCGCCATTACGAGATTTCAAGTAGGTAGGTAGCTATTCCAAATACGAAAAGGTCACTCTGATTGCTCCATTCATTGAGGAACACCGTTTTCGCAAAAAAAAACCTGCCGGCCATCTCCTCTGTCCAATCATCTATCCACAATAATCAACTAATGGACCATTGTGTCCAGCTTTTTAATCCAAAAAAGCATCGAGCCAATTGAATTATTTATAGCGTGCTTTCCATAAATCAGATTGTAGTGTCACACGGCATAACAAATGTAAATTATTTCTTACTGGGCCTATTTGCATAAGCCCGGTCATGTATCATATTAATGGGAGCCTCCACAATTTATATGTCATTCGAGGTTTCTGACTTTAGTTATGGATGCCCGATTTAATACGGATATAAACAAGTCGAGGATTGGGCATTTGCATACTACCAGGTATGTTTTGCGGCGTCCGCCTTCGATAAATCAATCTGTCTTCATTTGGTATTATTTGTTTTTATTAAATTGTTGCATTTGTTTAATAAATGGAATCTCTCATTATGTCCCGTTTCCCTCTCGATACTAAATTACGCAGTCTTTCCTAGTAACTGGACGGTTAAAAGGCTGACAGGCGCATTGCTTCATCCTGCAGTCTGCTGGAACTTAGAGCAGATGAGTGATAGGAGATGCCAGTGAACTTAAAATGTGAAAAAATTCCCTTTCAGCCCTTATGTATGAACCCATCTACAAGTTTCGACACATATTTTATAATTTTTTTGTGGCTGACTGCTCTGAAACTCACCCTTTTCTTAAAAGTTCTTGCTTCAATAATTTATGAGAAAAAAGTTAATGAGGACTGTGCGCCAATAATCGCCCCAAACGTTCAATAAGTTCGTGCTGATAACCAACAGGGAAGTTGTTAATAAACGGGGGATTTTCTAATATCTTATAAACCACTTTGGGACATCTGTGTTGAAGGTTTTGTGGCAAGTTATATCGTTTGTAGTCAGAATGCGTCACTGAACATCCCCTCAAATTATTATTTTGGCAGGAACTGTATTTTCCTTTCTTTAATTAATTGATTTTAATGGTTTCGAGCATATATGCGATCATCGCGTGTGAACAAATTTCCCACCTGGACGTTTTCCCATAGCTCCTATTAGCAGACCATATCAGTCGACCGATAATTGATAATTACTCTAGTTTATTAAACATTAAAACCTTTAAAAGCAATCTAAAATTGCCATTTTACGTCTCTATTTCAAGGATTTCTATAAGGGATTTAGCTGCCCGTTTAAATTTGTTCGCCATCAAAATTTCTGCAAGCACCAAAACTTCTTAGGGTAAATATTTGCTTAAATATTCCTCAAAGTACTTAGTATTTGCCATCGATCCCACGTCTCATTTGATAAAGCAGAGTTGAAATATTTATCTTGAAATTCGTTCTTATGCTTCTTCATCGAAATTTCTTAGACGCCTCTAAGTTTAATAAGTCAAAAACGAGCTAAATCGATAAATTCTTGTAGGGATTAAATTATACACGCAATGACAGTAAGAAAAAAGTCAATGGTCGTATTACCATGCTGGGAGCGCACTGATTCGGGTGACCGAATGCGCCATAAGAGAGAGGTATAAGCGGATTTACACACATAAATTAATCTTAATGAGAAATACCTCGGGTAATTTGAATTAATGCACCATGTTTCATTTGAAGAACTGGAGTTTTTGGTCTGGCAAACTAGGGAAAATGATGAAATAAAATTACCATAACGTTATGCAAACTACAGCTATCTTGAAAACTGATAGAGTTAGCTATATGAACGTGTATAGGAGAAATTTGTAATTTTTAGATGCGAAATGCTCAATAATCCTCAAGGTGCTGTGCGAGAAAAATCGGACTTTCTGGGACCAAAACAGTAATACAACTGTCCAGTATTGACCGGTTATTCGCGGGTCCAAAATTCTGTAAGGTCGAATATTTGCTCTCGGGCGTACATTTTACAACTGCACTATATTATTTACGAGTGTTACAAACCTGTAGTGGTTCTTATTGGAATAAATTGCCTTTCTTGAGAACAAGAGACGGTTCATTATCAAGAATGTTAACCGCATATAAGGCATTAAGCAATTCGCTTTATCTTCCTCAAACAATCAGTAATTGCCCTGCTCGCAATGGCGTCTGATTGTGAAGTGAAAACTGCAACAGCTTCAGATATAAATCACACTAAGCAAAGATTTGATTGTAAGTGCGAGCCATTAAATATGGGGGAAACGACAGATCCGAAAAGTTAATCAGCCGGATGAGGGAAATTAGACAAGTTTAGTGATTAACTCTCTTATCAGTCGACGTTTCATCATCATTTTCCCTTATTAGTTTTGTGTTATCTGTTATCAAATATTTGCCCTTAGAACGTTCGCTAAAGAGAAAAAAATTGCTTCGCGAAGGATGTCTAAAGTTTACGTCTAAAGCAACACCATAAGGTCTATTGGTTAATTGTGCTTAGGTCAGGACCAATAAGGATGCCCATCAGCAGGAAAAAAGCTTTGAGCTCCATGCCACCCACCATGCCCCCAATGTGATTGTATACCATTTTGGTCCAACCGAATGGCCAATTAATAGACTTCTAACAGTGATACGTAAAAAAGCCATGATGTTGGTTTTGCAGTAAGATAAGTGTGACAAAGTCAAATCCAGTACAGACCTTATAAAAATTCCACCACTGTTGGTATTAATTTTGTGTCTTCATCGTAGACTGTCAAAGACCGGTCATTTATCTACAGCAGGCATGGACTGACCGTAGCAACTTACGAGTTATGAGAACATGTGGGGAGCCAATCAAAGAGTAGAGACGTACCAGAGTCACAATCATTTATTTGGATATTTTTGAGAGCGCACAAATTTCGAAATCTCGATTCCAACCCTTGAATGGCTTTGTGCTCTCTAGACTCCTCACTTAGCTGCAAAAATTTAAAAAACTTACATATCGCTACAGTCGCATGTCCCATAATCTGCATCCTCTACAGAGCTCAATCACAGTAACAAAAAGTATTCTGTGTCTGAGTGTTTTTCGCGCTGTCCGACTCCCGTTTCCTTATCGATGTCCAGTGAATCGTCACGTCTGGACAATTGTGGCATATACAGCAACTTTCAGAGGGCGAGAGCGAAGAAAATACTCTTTATGTCACTCTAACTTTATTAATAAACATCGACACATAAAGTTATTATGGCTGGTGTTACACATGTTCCCTGTGCAATAATAAATGTTCAATATACTATACTATCGCTCGTATGTAGGGCAACTTTTTAAATTCGTTTTTTTTTTAATATAAAAACATAAATTTGACATAATCTATTGCATTAATTATTAATTAAAATTAAAAATAAACGTATTAATTTTACGGTTTATTTGCTAAATGTATTAAACAGTAAATAAAAAAAATATTCTAAGACATATTGATCAAATATAGAGCAACTAAAACCTTTCCTATTATATACAAGGTGTTACAAAAAAGTAGGCCAACCCATCAACCACAGATTTTCTGAGGAAAAATTATGTGACTTTTATTGTCCCATTTTTCATTTGGACACCCGTGCTCGCTACACAGGGTATCAAAATTGTAATAATTTTTTTTAAATTTAATAAGTCAAGTATTTCTCAAAGAAAATATTTAGCTTAAAAAACTTCATATTATAAAAAAGAGGAAATCTAATATTAATTGACAATTAACAAAACTAAGAGATTGAGGTACATTTTGACCCCCCCCCCCCCCCCCCCCCCGTGAACTTGTCTGGTTATACGTCAATAGCTTCCTATTAATATTTATTTAAAACACTATTCATTTTTCACAATTTGTTGGTTCTTACAAAATTTTGATAATTCTTCATTTGAGAGAAAAATTGAAATTAAGACCAGGCTCCTTGTAAAACAAGCTTGTGAAAATATTCAAGAGGCATTTGACCAGAAATGATAAAATTCATAGAATTAGATTTGCATTTAATCGAAACATTATTATTATAAAAATTAGTTCCACCTCGGGTTAATCCTTCCAAAATGTAACAAAAAATGATGTTTATACACTCTATATAATATATATACACTGTGTTTAAAAAAGACGCTGCAATATTTACAGGGGCGATTTCTCAGGTCAGTTTAGGAAAAAAAACTTCCTATAAGCATAGATCCAGAAATGTAATATTTCCAAAATACAGGATGTACATTTTTTTTTAACTAACAGTTTTTGAAAAATCATTTTAATATTTTTTGACCATTTTTTTTATTTGGTAGCGTGGTTTATAGCAATGAATGGCTAATTTGGCCATAATTAGGTTAAAATTATTAAACCCATTTATGCCAGGGAGGACACTTTAACAAAATTTATTAACAAAAGAATATACGCGACTGACTTTAATGTTTTGAACTTCTCTGAGAAAATGCTCTATGTTTGTTATTCTTTTCTCATGAATTCTTCTGTCGACTTCATCTCTAATGTTCTCTATGGAGTTCAGATGAGGCCTTTGAGTCGACTAGATCATCACATCAACCTTATGCACAGTTAACCACTCTAATTAATTTGAAGTTATATTTCTGGTCGTTGTTGTATTGGAACGTCCACCAGAGGCTCGTACTTTCTTCTGCTCAGGGTAGCATGTGATTGTCTAGAACATTTTCATAAACCTATCGATCCCTAATCCCGTCAATTTGTACTAATGAACCCATGCCAAATTCTCCGAAGCGCCCTCAAACTATAATACCGCCACGTCCATGTTTAACTGTTGATTTAGTATATTTCGGATTAACTACCAATCAGTAATTGGTCTTCTCGTCCAACAAATTCCGTCTGATTTGAACAGTTCAAATCGATGTTTATTTGAGAAAGGAACAATCTTTCATTTTTCATACGACCAGTTCACATGCTCTTACGCAAAGTGCAATCTAGCCTTTCTATTTTTGTTCGATATGAAAGGCTTCTTGGCCGATTTTCTTCTATATAAAACAGCACTTCTTAACCTTCATTTTATGATACTCATACTGAAACACATAGCTCTTGTTGTATGCAACTTGCACTCTTGAACTAATCCTGCACAAAGAACATTTTAATTTTTCTGTCCATCACTTGATCAGGTTTTTGATTTTTGGCCACACTTCGGAAGTTCATCTAAAGTTGCTCCATTTTTAAAGTTAGAAATTCCCCTGATATTATTGATTTATTTAAATTTATATTTTTGCTATTTTGCACTGCTTTTCACTACTTTAAAATGTTCCTAATATTTCTTCTTTTATCTGATGTGTAAGATGAGCCTCTTGGCATATCGAAATATTTTCAGTCAATACTGCGAGTAGTAAACAAATTGGTTGCTATACGTATGAACCCTACGAAAAACATAACAGTCCGAAAAAGGGGAGCAAACAACATACAATATATTGAAAATATACAGTAGGGACCAAAAGTTTGGATACTTCTTCTGAACTCAAATATTTATTCGAAACGACACCATTTTTAAAAAATATTTTATTAATATAACTTTTCAAGTAAGGGTTGAGTATTTATGCAAAAAAAAAACAAAAGTTTTTGCCTAAAAATAATTACAGGGAATAACGTTATCCTCGAATGGCGAAAGTTTGGAAGCTAATTTTCACAAATAAAATAACTAAAAATAAACATTTAATGAAAAACTCAATATTTTGTGGCATATCCCTTAACTTCAATCACAGCAAAACACCGTTTATGCACTTTTTCCACAAGATTTCGACAGATACTCTTCCTTAGTTTATGCCAACGATTTTCTTTGGGTGATTCCCTCTCAGGTGATTCAGAGAGCTTAAACTTCAAAACAGGAACATTATTTTCTTCTATCCAGTTTTTTATTAAACACGAAGCGTGCTTTGGAACGTTATCATGTTGGAAGATCCATTAGAGGGGCATGTTCCACTCTGCAAAGAGAAGCACATGATTCTCCAGTATATGTTTGAAACGATTCATAATATTATAGTATCAATAACCGCTAAGAGACCCGCTCCAGAGGAAGAAAAGCAACTTCAAACCATGATAGTACCGCCACCATGCCACGCGATGGGAATTTGATATTTTTGTTGAAATCTACTTGCTACGGTACTGTATTCCAGCACTTCTAAATCGCTGAAATTTACTTTCATAGCTGAATAAAACGGTACTCCATTTTGTCGCTGTCCAGTTCAGATGATCTTTTGCTAACTGCAAATGGACTTTGCGATTCTTTTTAGAAATTAGAGGTTTCTTAATAGACCTCTGTCCGTAAAGTCCTACATAGCTTGCTTAATGTCCTCTTTGCAGTTCGTATTGACACTTTAATGTCATAGTTTATGGACAATTCTTTCGTAATATCGACAGCCGTCAATTCCGGATTGCCATTTGATAACTTTTTGATGATCCTTTCAGCTTTTGCTGAGAACCTTTCAGGTCTCCCACATGTATTCCTATTATTAGTAGTGTGGTCTTCGCGACACTTCTTCAAAATCTCGGAAACGGTTCTTTTTGGCACTCGCAAGTTTCTTGAAATGTCGATTACACATCGATCGCTTAAATGTAATTCCACCATTTTAGTCTTCAATTCACTCGAAAATCATTTAGATTTGGGCATGTTCCTTTACTGAGAAAGAAATAATTTGCGACGTTTACCCGGTATAAAGGAAATATAATCCGTGTCTGAGATCAGTTTCCAAACTTTCGCCCACCGTCAAAATGAAAATAAACAATAATAACATTCCTTGGAATCATAAGCACCTTTTTTGTTATTGATATTTAAGAACATAGCTCTACGTTTATCGCAATATTGAAGAAAATTGTTTTTCCATTCGGAATACTGAAATAATTCAAAATTAAGTAAGTTCCCAAACTTTTACCCGCCACTGTATTTGTACCCTTACAACATTTGGACAAACAAGAATTATCTTTTATCAATTTTAAAAAATATTTTTTTGGAAACATCCTTATTTTTCATTTTTAATTTGTTGTTCTACACGTGAGCGATAGTGTCGGGTTTCTTCGACTAGCCACGGGTTTGTTTGCCCAACTCGCATGAGGAGCTCGATTGCTCAAGGCCCTAACGTCCCCAATTACGCGGACCTCAAAATACTCTAGACAGCACTCAATATTTAGAGCGAAAACATTCTCTGTGCGATCGTTAGAAATCTTCCTGTCGGTTTATTAACACGAAACGCTAAAACAAGCCATCTGACACATACATCTAAATTATAAATTTATCCGATATTCGAGGAAATTTAATCACCTTTACTCTCGTTTTTTATAACGCTAATAGCAAAATGTCAGAAAATATTCGTACAGTGCCGGAGGTTGATTATGTTGGTCGTGTGCCAATAATTTAGATTGTTTGCTCGCAGCTCTTCCGCGACAAGCGTTAAAGGAGACTTTGATTTAATAGGTGCCTTTTAATTTGCCTCGGTGTTAATAACTATAAATAAACACTTCCATCCTTTTGAAACCACGGAAAGCGGTCACTTTAATGGTTTATTAAATAGCCTACCAATCTTCGACTTTGATAAGCTCAGTTAAGTCAAATGAAGCTTGCGTAATTGACTAAGCGTTTCGTCCTGTCTAAAATTAAGTCGCCAATTGGAAGGATTCTCTTAAGGCGGTATTCCACTAATTTTGCTAAGTAACCGATGGAATGCTATCGACCATCGTAAAAAAACTTTCTTTACCATTTACGTATCGGTTGGTATTAGCTGCGTATATGGTCCCAAGCAATTTAATAGTAAAACTGGTGACATGGCGAAAATTCAAATATTAAGTCTGATAAATAGCTCGTCGCAATTTTTCGTTATTAGAAAATAACTTTTTCCTAAGAAATTTAAACGTCGTTTATCATCAAGGACACTGGGGTGTCGAAACCGGTGTAAAGGGCCCAGGCAATAATTTTGATTTATCAAAATCGTTCGTTCCAATGAAGGACGAAGTTCTTGTTAGCTCTTATAAGAGTCCTTTCCTAATTTCGGGGTCTTTTCACAACAGGACACTTTCAGAAACCACTTTTCTATATTGCCCCTTCTCGTTCTTTCGTCAATTTACCATCAGGTTTGTTATGAATGGCCCGTTTGCCGACGAGTGGAACTAAGTATTTGTCCGAGTAGACCTCGGTTATGTCCTTTTTAACGACGAGCACCTTAATTAGTGAAAAACCTTAATTAAGCTTGTGCAAATACACATCGAGAAATTCTAGTCATTGCAACTCCCAGAGACCAAGTTCCTTACTATTGTCATATGCCTTATACCAATGGTCCATAAAAAGCTTTGAATATGTACCCCTATTAGGGACAACGAGCCAAAATTGTGGTCTGCTATTCCATTTGTGGTCTCGGACTGGTACTATGAAATCCGGGCAGCGAGTAGTTCCGTAATCACGTGAAGCACTCACACCAGATGTAGTTCAGCAAATATCACTTAAACGTAAGAGATCGGTAATCCAGTTTTCGAAGGGTTAGTTACGGTGTTGAAATCGCTTATTATGACTCAGGCTCGACCAACAGCGGCCCTCAAGTCAGAAGAATGCTCTCTTCGCATGAGGGAAGTTTTTCAACGTCTCTTCAGCCTGATTCACCTTCGCCACCAACAAGCACACATTCACTTAATACAACTTTCAGATGGTGCGATGAGTCTTCTCGTGCTTTGTCTTCTTTGTGGATTGAAAGGCTCTACATCGCTGCCGATTTGGAAAAAAGCGTTGGAAAATAAAAATTATACTCTACACAAGAATATCATGGAGGAAAATGATATATTCGCATTGGTACGTTACATAATTTGATGTAATTTTGGAAAAAAGAGTGTTCTTAAATTGGTTGTATTTTTCCTGGACATGTACCTCGAAGAGTCATCTTTCTGACTATTGATGGCTTGTATCGCTGTTGATGCAACCTTCTTCGAATTGATATTCTATAGAAAAAGATTTTATAAAATTGATGTTATAGGTTGGTGGGTGAGTTTGTTACCAGGTTTCTCTTCTTCTGAGAATATTTTTGCGTCTTTCAATTCCTCGCGATCAACATCAGATATGTCGCTGTTAACTCCATCCAAAGTAGAACATCGCATTGTTTTACTAGAGCGTCGCCTTGTTTTACTAGAGCGTCGCCTTGTTTTACTAGAGCGTCGCCTTGTTTTACTAGAGTGTCGCCTTGTTTTACTAGAGCGCCTGCTCCTCCTCTTGTTTCTGCGCCTCTTAATTTTCCTCCTCCCGCTTTTATCCACAGGCTCCGCAGTATCCATCATGTTCATGTTGGACTCAATATCCTGAATTACATCATCTTGAGTAGACATACGTCTTCGAGTAGGATGGCGGGACCTTCGTTTGCTTCTACGCCTTCTACTGCGACTCCTTCTTCTTCCTCCACTTCTTTTTCCGCGTCTTCCTCGTCTACCGCGTCCTCTACAAGCATTGCAGTCTGAAATAAACTTTCAGTAGACGCATTCGATTAGAAATAAATTAGTTTCACCAGAATAGGGATCGGTTATTCTCCTGGATTTCACATTGTCACGCTTATCGAGACCCAAAGAATATTTTCCACGAATTTGTTTGATCAACCCCGACTGCAGAGCATACTTCAAGGCTTTACGCACTTTCATAGCCATATTCTTGGAATCATCTGTGTTTACCAGCCATTGAGATATCTGTTGAATTGTGGTATGTGAGGGTCTGCCGAACTTCTTGAGTTAAAACTTACATGTCCAGTAATCTGCTTTTGCGTAGACCCAGTGGGCCCTTTCATACTTGCAATGGCCTCCATTACATTGGGCAACAATCGGGGTTCGTTGCGAATTCGCTTCATGTTGGAGGATTCCCAGGAACAAATTCAATTCTACAGCCGGAGAATCGAGGAATCTTATGGGCTGGGCAAGGAATTTGCGTGCAGTTATATAGAAAATTTTGACAAAAATCTTCACGATAGTGTTACTGAAACGAAAAATACTTGGCACAATGTAAATACATTTTTGTTTCTGTCCACCAAGCAACCAGGAATCGGCCAACTCGGTGCTGAAAGGCGCTGATTTATTGTTCACATACAGGTATTGCGGGTGGTTCATTCATACCAGCCACGGAGCAAATACTGAATTTTTAACACCTTGTGTTTGGGTAACGACACATTTAACGAAACTTAATTACTAGAGTTTATCCAGCCCCCCAGCCTCTCGGCACAATCTAAAAGTGAGTGGGACCGCTGAAAGACCAAGTAGTCTCTTTAAAAAAGTAATCAATGAGGCTCCTTCTGAGAGAAATTAAAGATTGTTTAAAAAAAAAAAACCTCTCAAAGGTCCTATAAAGTTCTTGATGAAGCAAGACTAGTTTAAAAGAAATATTGGGCAGCTGGAAAGGTCCCTCTTGGAGCAATCCAATTGGTAAAGATTAGATGAAATTAAAGTTTTAAAAAAATTGACGATCTTAATAAAAACAAATTAAACACGATTCGAAAAGTATTAAATTCTTTAGAGAGCCCCCTCTATGACTTGTTTAATGACCCCCCCTCTCGGAAAAGTTACTCCCGCTCTAAGTTCAGGTCCGGAGTAAGTCCTATTGAAGGGCGATTGGCACATGCTAAAAAGCCCACACCAAATAATATTCCAACTTAGCCTGAAAGTAAACACGTTGTAATTATTTTAATAATATACACCGAATTTTTCAACGAGACGTGATATATACACAGAACAGCTAGAAAGTATATTAACATATAAAAGTTTATTTGACGTTCCGATTGATTTGATCAGTTCTCAGGCACTTATCGTAAAAAAAGCGTGGAGTTCAACGGAAAATTGCTATTTTTAAACTTTACAACCTTCTTTCAATTTTCCTCATCTCCTGATTTACATCTTATTTATTCGAAATCGTCCATTAATCAATTCTTTTTTCATCACATAATCTGCTAAATTGAGCTTCGAGTTAGCATAGTGATGACGTTTCAATTGGGGCATTAAAAATCGTTTGAAAAACGATCGGCTCCTCAATTTAGCCTCAGTTATACAGTGCTTTCGTGAAGTATGGAAGAAATGCAAAAACTAACATGTTTTGGAAAAGTCCTCGAACACGTCGGTTTAGTTTTTAAAAAACATTTTTTTTATATTAGTCATATTGATAACATCACTCCTGTTCAAGATATGAAGCCATTAGACATTTTTTTAAACGATAACCTCCGATTCTGTACGAAATTTCAATTATTCCAAAACCCTTAAGGATTAGGCAAACCTTAATCAAACTCACATTTATTTTTCTCTTGGAAAAACACAACATTGACATTTTTCATTTATTCGCAACCCTCCGTATAAAAGGAAAATCATTTTAGAATCTACCTCTATTTCAGTTCTATACAAAGCAAAAAAAATAAAAATATTAAATACTTAAGCCGCAATACTCTTATGTATATTGTATTTGATAATTTGTTTTTTTTTTTTGTAAATTTTGCGAATTAAATCAATGATATTTTTCTTAAAAGATGTCTTATGTAACTGCCCTCATTTTTTACGGTTTCTACTTCAAAAAATATGTTCTTCAATATTTTAAGTGAAAAAACTGGGGTTGTTACTTAAAAAAATGGCCGATGCAGTCATATTTCAGACAGCGATAACGTCCTCAATATGAGCAATATTTTATAATTTTTTTTCCTAGGAACTAATTCTACGTGTCCGAGGATTTTTTCCAAAACATGTTAGTTTCAATTTTTAATGAATTTATTCCCAAATTTACGAAATCACTGCAAGCTTATTTATCACACGTTTGATGAGTCGCGTTTAAAAAAAATGTAGAATTGGTCAAAAATTAACTTTTTTGTAATCAATAAAATTTTTAAAACAATAGATCTGAGTTGAAGTTCTCCGACGCTTTATTGTTCCAAACAAAAAGCATCCTTGGCCCTTTTGTTTGCCTCGGCATCAAAGCTTTTACGCCTTTTTTATTAGGAAAAAAGCTCTGTCAAACTTTTTTTACCATATTGGTAGGCACCACTATTTTTAACAGAAAAGCTCAAGTTCCCTAACATTACCCAGAACATTGTTGCTCCAAAGCTTATTATGAGCATAGAAAAAACCGAGATGAAAGGCCTAGATTAATCGGTTTGACATTGTGCGTACCATTATATAAATGTATGCAAATTGGCCAATGTAATTGATAACTGACAATGGGAGACACGCGAAAAATCAGCAAAGTTGCTCCCATTAATTAATTGATTTGTTCTACATTATAAACAATTATAATAGCTTTAACTATAGACTTTCGCACTCAGTAGTAAATGGACTTAACCTAGATGCCATTCATTAGTTTGCTGCTATTATTACCACTGTTTTTATTAAAAACGACGTCGTTATTTTTTGCTTCTTGAGAACATCCCTAAAATGATCAGCAAGGTACAGAGCAATGTCTGTTTCTTCTTTAACGTCAAAGCTTAGCTTGTTATCAAAGAGGGCCCACCGATGCTTTTAGATACAAACCCCATAGCACAACGTTTCTATAAAAACTTTTTATTCCATTTTGTTCCAGGTAAAGCAGTCCCCTTTGTAGAACTGACCGTAGCCCATGCCTCAGTCCTGACCATATTAGCCATAAGTTTCGAAAGGTACTACGCCATTTGCAAGCCGCTGAAAGCCGGGTACATTTGTACCAAAGCCAGAGCATCCGTCATATGTCTTCTAGCCTGGTTAATTGCTGCAGTTTTTACCAGGTGCGTACCATAGAAATAATGCTGCTTCTGGCTATACGTGGTAGGCGCTTTTTGTCTTATACAGATAGATGCAGTTTGCAGTTGAAGCTTTTGCTAATGCGTTCACTGACTGACAAATCATCCAAAACACAGTTAACATCAATCATTATAGGTAGAACCAGTTTCAGGTATTGTCAAGCAGGTTTAGGGTCAGTTTTTCAACCGCCTGCTAAGCAAACAGACTGTTCCCAGGTGAATAATAACAAAAAGGCATAGTGGGTAAAAATCTGTCCTGAAAAAATACATTACAGTTACAGGCAGAATTTTCTATGAGGATGGACAAAGGGACATTGTACGTTTGTCTTAGAGCACTGGAAGCTATGTAGGTCTTAACAAAAGAATCTAATAATGTCGCATTGTTATAAAAAAATAGAGTGTTGTGACGTTAAAATGGCTGACCTGATATAATATAAATGGAGATAAATTAGACAGCTCCTTCTATATACCACTAAAGTTATGCCTGTGTCACGTAAAAATAACGCCTTGTGGAAGAACATGTGAGGGAGTTGTTAAAATAAATGGCACTGATGCTGAGATGAGATGAAATGAGATGAGATGAATGATAAATATTTCTAAATGTTTAAAAATAAAATGTTTGATGCACATAATGGAATAGTACATATTAAGATCTTAGTTATTCGCCACCTCACTACTTACACCATCTTAATTATCCTTAACTCACCCAAATAACCACATTGGAGAAAACTGAAAGATATTTTTATGAATAGATTGAAGTTCTTCTGAAATTAATTACAAAACAAACTTATGCATTTATAGTTTTAGAAAGTATTGAATATACGACAAAACTAAGGTTTTATGAATAGATTTCCAAATTGTATTGATTCATTCATAAGTTGTAGATTTAACTAAAAACGCTCTTCTTTTATCTTAGCAAAACATTCCCAACAACCAAAAAATATGAAATTTTATACAAAATGTGGCCCCCGATATCATTAATTGCAACCCTAATTCTGTCGTCCATGCTCAAAGTGATATTGTGGATTTCCTTTCGTGGTATTCCCAGTTCTTCTGGCTGTAGCTCCTGGAATCGAAAGGCACCGTGAATTTTGTCCCTATATGACGAAACTCTTCTTTCAAGCGCGTTCCACACATGCTCAATTGGATTCAGATCTGGCGATTGTTCCGGCCATGGCGTGGCGACCGTTCCGGCCATGGCGTGGCGACCGTTCCTTCGCTGGTCGACCGGGCTGATTTACAGACTGATTCCACATTTTAGAAAACACCCATTCACTCAGCTACTTCAATAAAATTGCAGCAACAAACTTGTCCTCACGTACTCCTCACAGTGCGCCTATTTCTTCGGGTTCTCAGGATAAAGAGGCGCTTCGTAAACCACCTTAGGACTTTCGTCAGCCCAGATCCTACTCACGTACAAACTAATTGAGCCAGAAAGAGGCTTCATGGGGGGGACAATATTTTGTCGCAACATGTGAAAAAAGGCCGTCATTATTTAAACGCAAATGAAGGGCATTTGGTTTCGGTTCTCGAATGATTTGAACCTTATAAGCCTTTAGATGAAGGCCTTTACGCGAGATTCCCCTGGTAGTCGTCTGAGAGGGGCCGAGTTCTTGTTGAATCTTGAGTCATCTGCGAGTGAGTTATTCCGTTGTAAGGAAGTGGTGAAGTGATTCTTTCAGATTGCCGATTTTGCTACATTGCACGTAAACTCTTGACAACGCACGAAATGTCCTGCGAACAGAGCATTTTGGTCATAAATGCGATGCCGAATCTTGATTATTGAAACTCATGCCCCCCGTTCTTGCCTCAAAAGGTAAGCAGAGGGAGTCTCGTAACATCTCGAAGGGTTAACGCCTTCCGAGGAAAATTAACAGGTAATTTCTCTTTCAGACAAAAACGTTTAACCCTTTTTACCCTTCCTTTTGACTTAAATAAATCGGCGTTTGATCTCCTCTTCACTAATTTTCGACCCTCCTTAGCGACAATATTCATATTTGTTTACGGCATCTTCAGAGACTCTTTGCCCCGTTACGGACGTGAGGGAATGTTATTTTTTTGTGAAAGGTTAAAGACCTAAATTTTTTAAAATAGAATCATCCTGGTCCATCTTCGCAGTATTATATCGATGTAATCCTTTTGTTTGTCGAAAACCTCTAGACATCCAGACATGAACATCTGCCAGGGTTTACTCAGTAAAAGAATACTTTTGAAGCGCAAACACCTGATGCTGACAGTCTCAACCAGTGTGATTTTTAGGAGAAAGCAAACAGAGTCCCAGAAAGCTAAAAGCTCCGCGTATAATTTCATTGATCATTGTTCGTAGGAACTAATCAACTCATTACTCATGAGAATGGCATCTAATGGGAAAAAATAGCAAACATCGAAATTTTCAAACAACATATCATTTCTCAAGGTGTGGCGTCCTTATAAGGAAAACGTTAGCGGAATTAGGCATCTGAGAGTAAATATGTTGTTAAAGAAGATTAAGCTATCGACATAAATCAACATCTTTTTCATTGTTGTTCTTCTTCATAAGCCTCAGACACCGTTAAGGCTCGACATAATGAACGGAGATGAAATATAAAATATGTGATCGTAATTTTCCAAAGTTTACTAATTCATATCGGGCTTGTTCTTATGCTTGTTTTTCCACATCTTAGCTTTAAGCGAAATAATAATTCATCTCAGCGAAAATTCAGCTTTACTCACCTATATCATTCACAACCATTTCGCGTTCTGCCTGGAGCAGAGCCAAATTGTTACTCTTGTATTTTTCTGTCAGAAAACTTGTTGATAATATCTGGTATCGCCTAATGGTTTTCCAGCGATTTTTATGGGAATTTTAGTGCCATAAATTTCATTAACAACGTCGGTTTTCGCCTGGGGGGAACGGGAGCGCATTTGGGAAACTGTTTGAGAACGCAACGCGACGCTTCAGAGAGAAGAAATGTTTTAATTAACTTTCTTTAAAAGAAATTCAAGATCTTTAAGTTCTTATGTTTCCTAGTCATAAATATAAATGTTTAGTGTCGCTTTAATAAACAGAAAATGCGTTATAGGTATTTCGTCCTTAATGAGTGTAAAAGCTTTGCTTTTAGAGCTTTTTGAGATATTAAAAATAAGTTTGTTAGGAAGACTGCCCTAAGCAAGTAGGTGTTTACAATCGATTTCACGAGACTGACGCATTGATGAAGTAATGCAAAATCCTAGGGCATCCTTCCACAGGCCAGATGTAGTTTTCTAGTGTAGTAATGTGTTTTTTTAAAGCAGCTGCATTAAGGCGTAAGCGTCCTTTTGTTGCATTTGCCATCTTTCTAACTTGCATTACTCATGGATATAATTAAAATTGCTTAATGAATTTTTAGACACCTAGATAATACACAAACCCACTGAAATGCGGCAAAAGTCATTTTTTTATTGATGGGCATAATGCGACTTGGAAAGTTGCTCATCACGTAACGTACATGAATTAAATACATAGAGGACCAAAAAGTCCGCATAAATTCATTAAACATTGAAGGAAATATTTTTTGTAGAAATACTGGAACACGTCAAGTATTGTTTTCATTTGTGTATTTTTTGACGTAACAAACTTGTATGCAGGATTAGCCATGTATTAGATAAACGTACTTTTTCATTTTGCTCTTATGGAACCCCATGTATATATTTTGACGGTCTTAAATTGTTTGAGAAATTCTGAACATATTTCATGTAACAAGCCCATTTCTAAATTCGACAGTGAGATATGTGCGCAATGTGGCTATTAGAGTGGCCCGCTAGATAGCCTGACCTCACTCCTACGGATCTTTTATTATTGGGTTCTTTAAAACATAGGGTGTACTTAAACAAACCAACAATAAAGAAGAGTTAAAAAATAAAATTCATGATTGACAAATGATAAAAAAAGTTATTGGGGAATTCGAATTGCACCTTGCCCACTGTCAGGTCAGTTCAGCTTAGGGTTAGATCAACTGGGCACAGTTCGAACTTTTAATGCATTAAATTATAGTGGTTCGTGTTTTTATTTTTTAAGTATCAGTAGTTCCATAGTTATTTCATAATTTTTAATTTTTTTTCGGAAAACTGTTGAATTGAGTTATGGGCATGTTACAAGAAACATGGTCAGAATTTCTCGAAGAACTCAAAAACGTCAAAATATACATGGGGTTCCATTCCAATGTACAACTAAAAACAATATTTGACGTGTTCTAACATTCCCATGAAAAATGTTCTCTTCAATTCTTAACGAATTTATGTCTGGAGTTTAGTTTTCTATGTATGTATATGACAAAGATTAATTAGCTTTTTTAAATCAATTTTTTACGCCTTCTGGCACCATGGTAGCAAAAAAATCGTAAACTTTAATGGCTTTAATTTAGCCCTAAAAAATCTTAGCAATGTCTTTCGTATCTGAGCTCCTAAGAAGAAAATAAACATTGAATCTAGTTGCATATAGTAATCCCTACATTAGCGCAAAAGCACGAATAAAAAAGTTTCTCAAGTTGTTGATAATCTTAAAGGCTCAAGCTCTTGTTCTGCCGACGATATTTGCAGAGATTAACATTTTCGTGTCATTAATCACATTATGCAAGCCATTAGCGTGTCTAACGAATATATACAGGGTGTTACATCCCATCATGGAGGTATTTAAAGGGAGCGATAGGACCCTGCACAATAATGAAAAGTGCTATTAGATCCGTGGTCAAAAACGCACCATTTTCGATATACGGGGTAGCAAAGTTTCACGTTTTTTCTCAACCATTTTCAACGGTTTTTGAAATTTTGTTTTTTCGATTTATTTTTATTTTAAGAAATTTGATTAAATAGTACGAATTGCTTCTGATAGTCGATAACTGAGCCGGATGAATTTTTCCTTACTTCTTTTACGTTATTCATTTGCATCGACAGGTATTTTTTCAAACTCTGCGAAAATGGTGAGAGACTCCAAAATACTGCAAGAGGCCAAAGAGCTAAAGAATTAAAGAAATAATTTCAATTTTGTATCAAAGTTTGTACGGAGTGTTCCGGAAAAGATGCAAAGTCCAAAATCATATAATACATGAGCATAGGATTGTCCTCAAATGATTTTCAGAAAAGATGAAGACCCATCTCTCTTCTTGTCAGCTTTTTGAAAAATCTTCTTTTGAAAAAGCAATTGCGAAACGCATAATTAAACTGTCTGATCAAAACAGAATTATTGCTGGCTCTCAGCATAATCCGAAAGGAGACAATTAAATTTGTGTTGGCGTGTCCTTCGTCCATTGGTGTTGTAATTATTGAATCAATTAACCTATCTAACGATCTATTGTACCACTTCAAATTCTCCAAGATAAGTAAATAAAACGCCAATAAATTAAAAAGGTAAATGACGTAGGTATGATATTTTTCATAATTTATGTATGAAGTTGTATTTGCCTTATAAAGCCATATTAAACCATTGACTAAACTGCCTGATTTGACACATCCCCACACCTCGGAGCATCTGAAACGTGGCATTAATAATTCTTCGAAAGGTAAAAAATTCCTTACCATCTTAAGACTTGAACGCCTCGAGCGTTTTTCCTCTGTTTGGTATTATAGATTGTTATCATTTCCCGATATTTCTATTTCTCCTTTTAACGCATCTTTTTTCGAATTGAAAACCGCACAAGAACGCAGATCGATTTGAAGCTTCAAGAAAATATTCTCTCGTTTTTAAATTAGTTCATAAATCTAATTCCAAACTACTTTTTATTTCACAGAACGCTCCGGCACGAAACGCAGGATTTCCAATTTCGATCAGTTAAGAGCAAACATGGGGCCAAATTATTAAATTTGCGGTAACTTTCCCGAGAGTAATATGAAATCGTTTCGAAGTAATTTGCATAGAAACGAAAAAATTAAAAATTGCATGTCTCGTTTAACGCCAATTTCCAAACACTCTGTACAACTAGAAGTTTACCTGCACTATAAAGAAACTTTCCTTAGAATGGCAGATCTTAGATCTCAGATTACCACTGATAAGCACTAAATATGTTAAATGTTTTATGACTAGATCTAAGATTGGTGGTATTAGAATCAGTCCAAGACGATTCCTTGTAAACACAATCTAACGACCTTTTAACCCTTCGCTATGTTCCCTTTCTATGTGTTTCTTTCGCTTGCCTTAATCTATCGACCCTAACCGCTTAAGCCAAAGCTGGATTACAACTATATCTTCCGCAATCTCGTATCTAATTGGCCTAAATTGCCTGATGACCATATTCGTCAACTTCAGTCCTCCAGGACGGAGGAAATAGAATTACGAACTGGTTGTGACATCCCTTTCTTGTGTCCGCCTCATTGCTCATGAAACCTATTTTTGTCCCTTTAACCCTTTTAGATCTTTTATGTTGAACAATACAGGGTGTAACATACCATTTTGAAGATATTTCAGGTAGCGATAGTGCTCAGCAAAATAATAAAAAAATGCGAATGGACCCATGATTGAAAACGCACCATCTTCAGTATACAGAGTGACAAAGTTTCAAATTTTTTCCTCAGATATGCGGTTTCCTCTCGAATATCTTGGATTAAATTTTAGAGAATTTCGCAAATTTATTTTCTGTGTCACCCACTACAACAAAATGTCAAAATGGTCGATAGCCATCTACCGGGCGTGACGTTCCTTGGAGTCATGTGCTATTTTATGTTTTGTACCTCCTTCTGGAGCACCCTGTATGAACGCTGATACCAAATTAAAATTCCTTCTTCAATTTTTTAGCTTTTTGGTCTCTTGCAGTAGTAGCAATGCAGGAGAAATTGCAAAAGTATGAGTGCAAATTGAGAAAGCCCAGTCACCAAGTTCAAATCCGTAATCTAAAACGCCATGGCTGAGTTTCAGCCATTGAATTTTTTATTCTTTTTATTTTTGACGTTTCGAATTTTCAAAATTTTAACTCCAGGCATACGTGAGAAAACCACAAATTACGGAAAAATATTTGAAGCTTTGCCACCGTGTATATCAAAGATGGTGGGTTTTTGCCCATTGGTCAGTTAGCATATTTTTTATTATTTTCCCAGATACTGTCGCCCCCTAAAATATCTCCACGATGATGTTACACCCTGTATATAAATGAGTTGCTAAAAAACATTATTCTATGCACCACCTCGAAAAGTCATTTCCCATGTAATGCACTGGTCTTATTATTCGTTACATGGTTGACATTTAGTTGTATTTAGGGCAAGTTAGAGCTTTTCTCATGCTAAAAGGGCGCATCGCCTTGTAATCTGGAACTGTCGGACAAATACGAAAATATGGGAATGGAATTTCCGATTTGCGCTTCGATCAGGCATCAACATCGCTTGCAGGGAAAATTCCAAACTTAATGAAACTTCGTTTTAACTGCGGCTCTTTTGAGCTTCCCTTTTTTCCTTCATAGAAATAAGTCGAATACTTCATTAACAATGTCCATCACTCGTAGTTACGCGTAACGTATTCGTCAATTTGAACTGCTCGCCAGAGTCCATGGCCGTAAACGACCCCTACATTGGTTTCAACGTAAAGGAATTTATCGGAAGTTATAAATCTGAAGAAAAATATTGATGAAAGCCCTGAGCCGATAACAGCCTATTCGTTTTGTATTTGCTTTAATACATTGAAATTCGATTGTATCTGAGAGATGGGGTGTATTCGGGAAGTTGGAGGTTCAGCGTCCTGTGACGTCAATGAAAATGAATGACCCTCGGAAAATTGTAAGGACACTGTGTCTATATGAATTATAAATCGAAAAACCTCTTGAGATTAAACTCGCCGTACGGTTTAATCGGGAATAACAGTGATTACTTCAGAAGCCCAAACCGCATAAATCCAGAAATACGTATATTTCCAGGTTTGCCTGACTCTGGACGATTGCCCTCTGGAGAAAGGGCCTTATCTATGACCCTAGTTCTTTCTTTGTGCAACAACCTAAGATGACCTCAATTGTGGAGAATGTGGGGATTTGTTTCGTACAGTTGGGGCAAATACTCGTGATAGCTACAATAAAAAGCTGCCCTGCGGTTTGGGGGTGAAACCAAACTGTCCGTGAGGGAATTTCTCATTGGGTCATTCCATAGAAATTCAAACTTATTTGCCGTGGTAATTATTTAATGCAGGCGCACTAAAAACTTCCCTGGCAAGATCTCTAAGTGCAATTAAGTGCTGTTTACCGCGGCTATGAAACAACTTGAGTAGGTATCAAATAGAAGCAACATCAAGTATTGCTTTCAGGAAGACGTATTGTGTACATAATAGCGGGGAATTCAATTCTCACCATTATTTCCGATTTTTATTGTTTTGGAGACTGTTCGCTTCGTATGTCACAGAAGAATTAAAAAAAATTCAGCTTGGAGGAAAGAAAATACATCCATTTACTACGTGATGTGAAGTGAAATATATTTCGATTTAGCAAAGTTTAGGGTCAGTATTCTTTTGAGCGTTTTTTTGTATACTTTGTGTTTATTGCAAATTTACTTTCGGATATAAGTTTAACGCGATCCCCAAGTTTTCAGTTTTCAAGAAGCGACATACTGTCGGTATTGCCTGGCTCTAAAGTTTTCCACTCAATAAGCCTGAGTAAACACGATTCCGGAAGAGCACATGAAGAAAATAAAAAATCGCAACTTATGCTAAGAGTGTTAAGGTGCAGCTTTAAGGCATCAATAAGGGAGTTTGCTGAGAAAGCGCACTCGGAACGCTTATGTTCCATGGCACCCACGGCAAAGCAAATTGATACCAGCAACTACATAAAAGTACTTCAACGGTATTTAATTTCTGAAATAAAATGTTCATTGTTATTATACAGGGTCCCCCATATTAGACTATGCACTTTAAAAGTCAAATAAAAACTTCCTAATCAAAGTGAAAATGTGTTTTCTCGAACTGACGTTCAGGGTGTTAGTTAAGTACATGTACTTACTTCAAGGAATGAAACTTTAACTGATTTTATCAGAAAACGTTCCTATCAACGTAGTCCCGCAACGTCTTCGTTTAAGAAGTGAAGCGTGTTGAAATTTCATTTTTTATTATTATTTTTTTTAATATATTCCGACAAAGGTATAATAATCGGAAAAAATTTAGTGTGCAGGTTTTTTATGATGAAAAATCCAAATTTTGTTCTAATTTTTTATTAATGATCTAAGGCGCCACATCCAGGGTTCCATCACATTTTAATGGCCCCTAACTTTTCTGCGCTACATTGTATGCCACTTTTGTATTAATACGCTTATTGTACATTTATTCTATTTAAAAAAAAAAGTACTGTTGCAAAATATCTGTAAAAGTAACCCATTTACACGAGTTTGCAATTAACATGACGTGGGCAAAATTTATTTAATGACAATTATTGAAATTATCAAAATAGATGTTGAAAGTAACCATTTCTGATTTCTATATATTTATTATACATTATTTTCTGTACATTTACAAACTTGTCCGATTATTTCATCTGTGTTCGAAAATATTAAAAAAAATTAATTAAAAATGAAATTTCGACACCCTCGACGTCTTGAACAAAGATGTTGCGTACCTACATTCGGAGAGAGTTTTTTTGAAAAAATCAGTTAAAAATTCATCCCTTGAAATAACCACATGTACTTAATTAATACTCTGTGTAGCTAATTCTATAGGATTTATGATTAATTTAGATAATTATACAATTTTTAAAATCGTATCTTCTAGATACCCTCCATCAACTTCATTGCATTTCTTAATTTTAAGCTCAAAATTTTATGTCGCCTTGTGTAGAAATCTCAATCTATTCTTGCAGTTTCGTTGAGAATCCGCTCTTTTAATTCCGGATTTGTTGCTACACCACACCAAACAACCATTTTAGAACTGTGAAGTTTCTTGGTAAACAATTCGCGAAAATTTTTACGTCAATGACGAACAAGCAGGAAAAAAAATTGATACAGAACCATTCGTTTTGATAATTAATTTAAATCTTAACTAAATTGATGAATTTCTCCTTCGTGGATCAAGTGCTGTATGTTCTGGATTTACATTTTATTTTGAACTTAGAATTCAAAATTGCATGGAAGTTAATGAAGGACATTTAGAAGTCATGATTTTAAAAAATTAATTATTCAACTAAATTATCGATAAATCCGCAGAACTCGCTGTATATTACTCCAATAAAAGATTTTTACTTTGATTAGAAAGTTTTTATTTGCCTTTTAAAGTGCATTAATTTTCATTAAATGAGACTAAAGTAATATTTTCTATGCGAATGAGGAAATTTGACCCACAGAAATTTCAAACAAAATGTAAGTGAATAGATTTTTAATATCTCAATATTTGGTGGAGCCCCCTTTTGCATTAATTGCCGCTTGTAGACCACGTGGAATCGAATTAATTACTTTTTGCGTTACTTGGGCATCACTAGAATTCCAGGACTCCAAGATCTATTTGGATAAACTGTCCATAAAAGTGGGGAACTAAATTCTTAGTGTCTTTTCAATTTCATCCCACAAATGTTCTATGGGGTTCATTTCTGGGCTTTGCGGTAGAGTTGGTAATAAGTAAGAGTTATTGTAAATCAACCTAAGTTTCACTATGTGGACTTTAGATCATTGTCCTGTTGGAACCGATAATCTTCTGGCAATTCCAATATTCTGACTTTTTTAAAAATTATTCTGTTTAATTTGCAAATATTTCATTTTATTCATTATTTCGTGTAAGAAAATAATGTTTCCACCCCCACGTTTAACAGTCGCATGTTAATTTCTCAGACCCAGCTCGGTACTCATTGCCCTTCACACTTTCTGATGTCCATCATGGTCAAAAACATTGTACTTGCTTTCATTAGAGAAAAGTACTTTACATCAATATGTATTATCTTTAGGTATGTACTATTTTGCAAAGTTTAGACGCTTTTTTCGGTTTTTCTAGCTAGTATAACTCGTCCGTGTATGTGGTTACATCTTAACAAACGTCTAGATAATTCAGGATGTACTTCTTTTCCAAATTGAGTTAAGACCTATCCCGCTAATTGTGTTGCAGAAGAAAAGGGAGTTTTTGCATTTTCACGTAAAAAAATCGCCTCGTCACGTTTTGTTGCTTTTTTTTTTGGTCTTCCTGATCGACGTTTATTGACGATTTTTTTCTGTGTTCTATTCTTTTTTGAGATGTACGATATAGTCGATTTCCTTCTGTGTAACAAGCGAGCAACTGCTGCATATTTTTTTCCTTCATTGTGCCACTTTAGTATTAACCTTCGTCCACGTACTGTTAAGTCATTTAATTTCTTCGCCATTTTTATAAGCAATAATCTATGGTGATAAACGATACTTAGCTTTCCACTTTACAACATTAACTGATAAATGCTTCTACATTTTAATGAAAATATTATTCACAGTTCGTACATTTTCTTCCTTTTTAAAGTGTTCGCACACTTACCTGGGTGAAAACAAACAACTCAAGTGCTTTTTAAGCAGAATAGTGTTTTTTCTTTACATTTATTTATCTATATAGATTCTATTTTTGACTAGATAATTTAATTTATTACACGTGAAGTACATAGCAACATTATATTAATTTATTACATAATATTGCGTTCGAATACTTTCGGGCCTCACTGTAAATCGAGACTTCAACCTAATGCTGGCTCGTAGAGACGCAACATCAAGTTCTATTAGTCGCCGAAACCGAGATTTATCTCAACGTTTGTGACTAAACAAATGTCCTTAAAAAACTGTTTATAATATTGCATTAGTCACGGGTAGATATCAGTCAGATTCACTGGTAAATGGCTTGGAAAAAATAGAGCACAAAAATAATATTTGTCACTCGGAGCAAAAATCTTTGTTGCGCTTCGCTCATTTGCTCCCTTCACCTTCACTTCCGCCTTAAATTTATGGGCCCAGGGCAAAAAAATGTCCCAGTTAATTCTAGTAACATAATCTACCCTTCTTATATTTAATCGACATAGAGGAGTAAAATCAATGTGCTGTTAAAATCCCAATCTGAAATTGATCACTGTTCCCTGTAACAATTTTTTTTCGTTAATGCAATTTCATTAATACGGAATTTATGTGATCGATACTTACTAACCCGACAAACCCTTTTTTAGTAACTATGACTAATCGCATTTAGTATATTTTTATTTTTGATATTTCTAACGTTCTAAAATTGTCCCACCTTTCAATAATATGTTACAACTCTTCAGTAATGCAAAGCGTGTTTAAAAAAAACTTGTGTGGCTTATTGTGTCTTGTATTTCCTATCCCAATTCTGCTGTCGCTTTTGTGATGTTTTTGCTATAACCAAATAACACGTCTGAATTCATATAGGATCTGTCTAACAACGAGAAAGGTGAGCTTGTATATTGATTGAATACGCATTTTGCTTCCAGCCTTTTAAACATTCATTTATTTTTTACCAGACTTCGATTTATATAACGTCTCCAGATCATAAAAGCACTATTTTATGCTTCATTGCAGAACCATTATTGTCGCATCTCCGGCGATAATAATTCTTCAATTTTATGAACAATTAATACCAGCACCATTCCTATTCTAATTGTTGGTGAGGAGAATGTAACTGTATTCGCGTTTCAGTGATGAGCCTTCACGATTGAAAGGCTGAATGGGTACATCATTTTAATTTTTAACTGCGAACAAAAGGTTTTCCAATAAAATATTACGGCTTTAATGCTCGATGGAGCGTCCTTACTTGTTCAGGCTATGGTCAAACACTTTTATAATAATATCCATTTGACCCCTTTCTGTGGAAAAAATAAGTTTATACGCAACTTATTTGTGGATATTCTCCCCCAAAGGGGGTTTCATAGGTAACTAATAACTGCAACTCAAATCATTTTGCCCTAAAACAATTAATGAATGTTTTAATTTTCACCCCTTCAGACGTGACACATATTACGTTGTACCTAGATATGATTAATTACTAATAATTCCAAGTATCGTACCTTTGAGAGGGGTTGTTACCCACATACGTTCCATCGAAAACTTTCCCCCAAAGTTATTTGGGATGATTGTAAAAATATGGTAAAACGCACGATAGCGTTGATTTCAAATTTACTGAAACAACCCCCTCCGTATGGGGGACAAATCAGCTTTAGGCTTTCGAATTCCAAGTGACCCCATATTTTAAAAATGATAAAATTCTTTTTACCGTAATAACTAATTTTCTTATTTTTGACCACCATTTTTAATAGAAGTAACGCCCAAAGTACCTATCCAAATCATTAGATAAAATTGAGCAATTAAATATTCAAAATGATTTCCCCTCATCCGCATGCATTAAAATTGACTTTGAGCCATATTTTTCCGGGCATTTCCAAAAATTGCAGAGGTGAAGAGGCGACACTCTTCAACTATCCGGCTCCTTAATTCTTCCAGATGGTCCGGTTGGGTTAGATAAATTTTTGATTTTAAGCGACACCATGAAAAAGATCAAGGGGTGTCAAATGGGTTGAACTGAGTGAGAATGGATCCTCAACCGTCTATGCAGTGATTGAGAGAAATGTTCATCCAGAAGTTGGCCTAATATTGTTGTACGATGCTACCTGATGAAACCACACTTCGTTTTCTAAAACTTTTCATCATTTCCGATGGCTTCCACAATAATCGAGTAGATGTAAAAGTCAAGTACAATTCCCCATTGAAGTTTCCCGGAAGAACAAGTGAGCCGATTAATTGGTCGCCGAGAGTTCCTGCCCAAACATTCGGCTTTTGGGGGTATTGAGTGTGTTCTTCTCTGAAATGCCTCGAATTAGAATCATTCGAGTATCGAGAGTTATGGCGATTAACCACTCCATTTACTAAAGAGATAGATTCGTCCCGAAAGCAAATCAAGTAAAATAAATTTGGATTAGCCACAAGTAGATCAGTCAACACTTCGCAGGACTGAAATCGTCGTTGAGTTCCTATGGATCAATTTAATCTTTTAGGTGTTGTACTTGTAAGCTCTGAAAGTACGTCAACAACTCGTCGCAGACACACCTGAAACTTCTGATAGTTTTCGAAATTAATTTAACCTTTTCTGCCAAAGACTAAACCATTTTCAAAAATACAACAGTAATGCACAATTCCCTTAAGGTTTTTGGGTGCAGCTCAAGGGAAGGAAAAGTACTAAATAAATTTTAAACTACTGAGCGAAATATAAATAACATCTTAAACATTTTTTTTGTGCAACTTCCTTTGTTAAAGTAAAAATTGTCGTCATGTTAATGAAAAAAAAAATTTTTACTCGAGTCCGTTAAAGGGATTTTGTGAATATTTCGTCGCATATTTTACATACTTCGGGCGTTATTTTTCTCTGAACTGGTGGTCAAAAATAAAAAAAATGTGTGTATCATATGAAAGAGAATTTTATCACCTTCGCAATGAGGAGTCGCTCGACCCGTAGCCTCCTTTGAAATTCCAAAGCTGATTGCGCCCCAACACAGGGGGTTGTTTCAATAAATTTGATATCCGTGCCATCATGTGCCTCCCTCGGAAAAAAATCGACGTGCCTTGGCGTTTCGCGATAATATTGCAATTATCCGAAATAACTCTGGTGGAAAGTTTCCGGTGGAACATCCTGTATACGGCTTTCAAATTTAAAGTCAGCAATTCGTACACGAGATTATTCTAATTCCCTGCTCACCATTGAGATCTCGGAAAGTGGAAGAGTCACGAAGTCGGCTAAACACTATAAAGTGAATATTACAACATTTGATCTGATCGGGAGCAGACCATGGCCTGATCGTGAGCGAACCGTGATCTGATGGTGAGCGAACCATGATCTGATCGGAAGCACATCATGACACGATCTATAATGTGAATCGTCCTTAATAATCACAGGTGTGACAAGGAAATATGATGTTGAACCACATTTAGAGCTGCAATGTTAGTCCTTAGTGGAAATGCCGTTAGTAATCTCCCACTGTCGGTTTAGTTACATCCTTCTCCTTTAAGGCCAATAGATCAATGTACTGTTAACTTTGCCTAACCATGGAAATCAAGGACATGGTCAATGCATAGTCCTTATTTCATAGTTTCTGTCTGGAGTTTCATTTTACGGCATTGATGGCCAAACGCTCTGACTGCCGTGAAAATGGGGGATTACCATTGGTTCATTGCCTTATATCCATGCCGCCGATAAAGTTAGCAGCACCTCAATAATTTGGCCCTTAATCGTGTAACTCAGAAATTACCAAGACTTTCTTCTCTTTCAGCCCCATACTTGGCATAGCTGAATTCAAGCTAGTGGACTATTTTGACGGATCCAAAGAGCCGGCCTGTCATACCTTAGCCAACACCCTTTGGTCCGCCCTATATTTCCTTGGCAGTATTTTCCTATTTTTCATAGTTCCTCTCGTTGTGCTTCTTGTGCTGTACTGCATTATAGCTAAGAACCTTATCTACAACGCTACCAGCCTAGTGCTGAACAAGCACATTGATAATTACTCTATAAGAGCCAGAAGGCAAGTTATCTTGATGTTAGGGACAGTAGTGCTCAGCTTCTTCCTGTGCCTGATACCGTTTCGAGTATTCACATTATGGATTATCATAGTACCTGAGGAAAACGTGTTCAATTTGGGCGTGGAACGGTACTACAACATCCTGTACTTCTGCAGGATCATGGTTTATTTAAACTCTGCAATTAACCCGATTCTGTACAACCTCATGAGCTCGAAATTCCGCAAGGGATTTCTGATTTGCTCAGAAACGAGGCGTAGACTGTTTTCGCGCACCACGAACAGTACCTTTACCAGTGGGCAACATTCCAGTACCAGAAGCAGCACCCTGCGCACCAGCCACGAAAGCTACAGGGTGTCCTGCAGACCGAAAGCTTGCTCAGTGCTCATAAAATCATCTGCAGATTCTTTCGAAAGCACGGGAGATGCAAGTAGGAGGAAGCTGCGAAGCGAGGGAGAAAGAGTCAACGTTAATATTTTTACGGAGAAAGTCATAATTTGCCATAACAATAAGAATTTCGCCAAGAACGTTGAGGGGAAATGTGTTGGGGAAAACGTGCATGATCTCGAGTTAGGTGAAAACTTCTTGAAATCGAATGGGAAAGTCGATGAGGAGACTTTTGTGTGAGGGTGTACTTACAGAGCCATGGAACCTCTTGCAGAGCCGTAATGCTATAGCGATTAAACTGTCAGTAGATATATCTATAAATTAGGAGAATATTTTTCTAAGTCATACTATCAGTCTTTCTTGTGTTATTTGCTTAGGTGTATTACAAAACTATATTTAGACGATAGGTAGAACCAAAGATGATGGCAACGCTTTTAAGAAATAAAATTCTCAACTTGCCGCCTTGTTTCTTACTTTATTTTAGTTATTCATAAATCTGCAAATAAATTTTAACGAAACCCCATCGCTGTGTCATCGCTGGTAGTAATGCATTTTGGCAACCCCATGTAGACAGTCACATCATTACAAATCCACTAATAGAACATATGTAGAAACTTGACATCATCTGCGATCGATTTAGTCCTGCTCATTCCATCATAACACAGTTAACACGACAAGAAATAACTCCCAGTTACATGTAAGTATTGTCTTTGCTTTATTTAGTTTAGGCATAAAATGCTTCACTAATTGTAAATTTTAGTACCTCTTAGTTGCGAGTTAAATTGGCCTTTCTGCAAAAATCGAATTTTTGTAGAAAAATTAAATTTTTTTCAGCGAAAATAATTCACCCTTTATGATAATAATTTTTTTATACTTTAATTGAACCCTGCATGACCCCCCTGCAACGTAGGAAACAGTCCCGGGCTGCAACTATTCATCCTCTTAATGTAGAGCAGGCAAGGTGTCGCGGCACATTCCCCTTTTTATCCTTTTAATCTAACACCTCCTCATATTTACATAAATTCATAATTATTTCCCCAAAGGCTTTCATTAGCTACAATCATTCAGCTCAAAGCTCTAACCAGAAAGGCAAATTGGATTCATGGCCTATTAATTCCTAAAGTCAAATATCCGTCCCACACCTTGAGCGACATATTCGTTTTTATGCTCCTCAGGAACTTTCAAAGTCTCCTGATGCCTACTGGGGGGTAATGAACCTAATTAAAAGTTTATGCTTCTAAATTTCTCGTAAAGACCAAGATTTCGTGAACTCTTACGTAATATTTGGTAGGCACTTGCATCGAAGACTGTGCAAGATATGTGCAATTTTAATGCCAGTTATGTCATTCTATCCCCAGTAACTAAAAGAGAATTTTTAAGTCACTCAAATAGTGCTACGTTATCGAAACACGTAAACGTAATTAGCGTTGGCCCATACTGTAAGGTGTTATCTCATAATAAACTTGTCATTTTCACGTTTAAAAATCCGTTCCTAGACAACCAATTAAAAAGAGCATTTCAGAAATATCGGGACAAACTCCTGGGGATTGTTCAGAGCAACAATAGAAGATATCTGAGGATAACAACCATTGTCCGCATCACAAGGCGCTTCGACCTTCTGATGCTTTAAGACAGTAACAGTAGTGGCCAAAAGCAGATAGACAAATAGGATTTTTCATTTAAATCATTCATATGTTAATTGATCTATTTCCTATGCGTGTACGTTATTTGTCGCAAAACACGTTATAAAAAATAATAAACAAATTTTAATAAAGTTACTTTATTGTCAATAAAAAAATTAATTTTTGGAATTCACCTGGTAAAAGTAGATAGACAATTTAAAAACGAAAATAAAAACATAACAATTTCCTTCAAATTATTTCAAAAACCAATTGGGACCTTTACCAAGACACGAAAAGTTGGTAAAACACCTATTATTGTCAATTAGTGCCTGACATTAACCCGGCATTGATTTAATCAGTTTGTTTAATATTGCTGGATTAATATTTTTCCACTTTTCTTATAATTCAATAAACATTTCATCGCAATTTGTATAATTTTTAACTCTCAATCCTTGATCAACAACTTGCCACAAGTTTTCTATGAGATTCAGATCGGGCGACTGGGAAGGCCACTTCAAAATCCGCACTTTTTCGCCTGTAGATTGGCCCCGTTATGGGATTAGGTAGCAGATATGGCCCAACTAAATTGTCATCAACACTACTGGCCCATAGAATATGACATCTCATGTGAAACTTTTTGAAAATTGCAAAATTAATCAGTGAGCGTGACAAACGAACGATCAAGAATATCTGTTATCAGTTTTGTCTAAGATAAACATTAAGCAACAAGTACTTGACAGGTGCATTCAAGTTCAAAAACGATACTATAAACAATTTCTGAAGGGTTATTTTGTACAGATAAATCAAAATAAAACGCACTAAAACTCGATAAAACATATTTTTGAACGTAACTGCCTTAAAGCATCATAAAGGCGTGGCGTTTGAGGGCATTTGCGGATACGTGGTTCTTACACTCAAATGTCTTCAATTGTTGTAGTGTCATAACTTTGAAGCATCCTGTATAAATAGTACATTATACAACGAACACGAAATGCTACGCCTTTTCTACGAACATGACGCTTGCGCATGATCCGTGCACAAATACACTAGTTCACATGAGCAAGAAGTGGTCAGTTTGTGCAAATTGCTTATAATTTTTTTTCTACAACAAATTGGGAAAACAAAAGGGATTTATGGTCTTGACCTTTAAAATTCGATGGAGGTGTCACCAAACTTTGTTTGTTTTGCCTTGTTGCTATGTACACTGGCACGAAGCCGTGGAAAATAAGATTATTTCCTTATCATTCTGCATGTAACCTAAAGTAATGCATAGGAAATTCGAGCTTTTCAAAATCAAGGGTTTTTCGATAGCATTCCTGAGTCGATAATGATACAATACCATAGCAGTGGCAGAAAAATGGATTGTCGTACTAGAACGATTCTACCCATTGCCTTTTTGAAAAAAAAAATTATTAGAAAACAAAATAAGTAACTTTTATTTCTACAGTAAAAATCACAAAATAATCCAAAGTTATAACGTTAGAGGATTCTTTAAATTAACCGGTATGGGTCTGCATATAGTAGAATCCGTGAGCACTAGTTGGGTTAACGTTAACGATAACGTCGGAAATTTTACGTCAAAACAAGGTTATCACGTGAGTAACTTAAAAGCTCTCTAATTAAAAAAAAACTTGTCTCATTTACCTCCAATCTTTTAGTCCAATCCTCGCTATTACTCAGTATGGAGCCGAAGAGTACTTCGATGGATCTCTGGTCTTTGTCTGCTTCAGCCTGGTAGTGGACCTAATGCCCTGTGCATTCTTCATCGGATCTGTGGTACTTTTTTTCATTTTTCCTTTAGGAATTCTAATATGTGTCTACGTCTTGATTGCGCGGACTCTCATGACCCATCCAGCCCAGTTGGTAAGTTTGCGCTCTTAACAATTTCAGGTCGTAACTGCCGCAATTTCAGGCAAATCTCCAAAACAAAAGCGTCACCATACCGAACCAAAGTATGATAAAGTACCGAAAACAAGTGATTTTGATGTTGGGTACGGTGGTGACTGCCTTTTTCGTTTGTCTCCTTCCGTTCAGAGCTTTGACCCTGTGGATCATCATTAGTCCCCCAGGGGCGAATTTTCGGATCGGTTAGTTTGGCCACTGTTTATTTCGTTTAAGTTTACATGCAAAACGCGAATTCTCTCATTTTTCTTATAGGATTCGAAACCTATTACAACATACTTTACTTCTCAAGAATAATGTTCCACATAAATTCAGCAGTCAACCCCATTTTGTATAACATCATGAGTTCGAAGTTTAGAGGGGGATTTTTCAAACTGTGCGGCATGAAGAAGTTGAGAAGGCAGTTTAAGAAAACCGAAATTATTAGGTACCGCATTTTTCTAAGCTCATGGCGAATTCCGGCGTCCGCACTCTGACACGTACGCGATAAAACAATGCCAGACCGATTTCGCCCCTTCCGACTGCCCGAATTCGCCATTAAGATTAGCGCGTTGTCCTGATATGTTGTAATGTATAACAGGAAGAGCACTACAAGTTCTACTACACCCAGTAGTCAGCCAACTTCGGAAAGTATCTTAAGAAGTGGAAGAAATCAGTCAAGGTTCGTTAATAAAATCGAGTGGAAGAGCGCATTAATACGTGGACAATTTCAGATATTCCAGCAGCCTCAAGGAGGTGAAGGAGAGCTGCAAAGAGGAGGAGGAAGCATCGAATGCGACAAAAAACTCGACTTTGGCGCGAAATGCTTATATAAGAGCACCGCTCCAGATTGTGGGAGCTGTTAGTGACCAAAAATTAAATGCAGGGACAGAGATATATCTTTGAAAATACGTTGTATAAGGTAATAACATATTCAAACGTCTAGTTTCACCTCTCATTGAAGACCAAATAATGATCTGATTTTTGGAAAGTGATTTATAGCAATTCATTATTAACCTAGTTGACAATAAACAGTATACAGACGGTTGTTATAGCATAAAAAAGTTACGCTTAATTCCGTTTACCTCTATTGAAACTGAACAATGAAGACTTTGATAGTACCAGAAACTGACAGTATTATAGTATTATAGTATTTCTAGGAAAATAAAGTCATATCTTTGTGTCAAGAGTAATAAAACCAATGAAGACATTTCGAATATAGTGAATTAACGGTCTAGTCAATACTACAAATAATAGACTAAATCTTAATTTTATTATATTTATACATTACACGTACATAAATTTTACGTAAATATACCTTATTAGCTTTGATGTGCAGTGTTTTATTCGGCAATAAATTACAAATCTTCTCGTATATAAATACCCATTATACAGGGGGATTGAAAATTACTCCCTTCTAATTCAGACTTCCGAAAAATCTTCGGACCTATAGATTTTTTTTTACCCTTGCACATTTTATCCCTGTGCAATTGCACTTTCAGGAACTAGGTAAGTCATGGAATTGATTTTTCATATTTACCAAAGAAGATGATGTTCATAGGAGTCTCATATCGGGGTCAAGAATTATACGGAAGAGTCGGTCGTATACAGGGTGTTTGGTAAAAATTCGAGGGGTGAATCTGTGGAGGATTTTATGAAAAAAAGGTCATATGAACATGAGTCCGTTTTCGGTTCCTGTGAGAAAACCCGGATTTTTCTGATAAGCTCGTCCCGGCATTCAATATTTTTATGAAAATCGAGGAGCATAAAATAATCGTAGGGACATATTTTGAAAGGGAAAGCAATATTTATAATTTCACCAGTGGCGTCCCCATTGATATGACCCGGAACATTATAATCAAAAAATATTATACGCCTCTGGCTTTTCAGTAAAGAAAAATAATTTTCTAGATGCTCCATATGTCTCTCAAACAAAAGTCTCTATATTTAAATTAAAAATAATACTAAAGTAACGTAATACGCGCAATTTACTCTTGTGGTTCTCATTTTAATTTTTTTTCCTATAAAAACAGTTAACAGTATGAAAAATATTTAAGAAACCTTTTTTAGTAGAAATATAAAGCATTTAGCAAAACATTGTTATTAAAAAAAAACAGTGACGTATCATATTTTTCGTTTAAAACGTTCAGCGTCGCGTAAATGGGAGCGCCACTAGTCGCATTAAAAATATACTTTTTCCTTTAAAAAGAGTGTTTCTACACCTATTTTACACTTCCGGATTTATATTAAAATATTTAATGCCAAAACGGGCTTATTAGGAAAAAACTAGTAAAAAATGTATCATCCTGTGTGCCAAACTTGAAGCAAAAACAGCTCCATGTTCACATAAACTTTTTTCTAGAAATCATTCGCAAATTTTGAACTTCGATATATTATTATGAATCACCCTATGTACCCCCCTCCCTCGTCCTCAATCTTCTGACTATAAACCATAAGGGAGCAGATATGACCTACATCTAGCGCAATCGAAGGTTTTTTCTTGGTGACAACAATTTGCGTAAATTCATAGAAGATCGGTTTTTGGGATAAGTATTCAATAGCCTATTTAAGTCCCCTGAAAACGGTAAAATGCAACGGGAAAATCAGCGGGTAATTTGTTCATGAATTTCCATACAACACCCCAGCTTACTAATCGCGTTCTATAAGATATCAAAGGACATAAAAGATTTTTTCCACTACATTGAGACCCCATTGTTGGGTGACTGTGAAATACTTTTTTCGCTTTTTTTAATCTTTAGCGCGGACTGCATACAAATGATTGTAAAATTTTTTGTAAAAGATTTTTCTTATTAAATTAAAAGAGCGTTAAAATTTAAATAGTTTATTCGAAGTCCACAAATGACAAGTGATGAGGCCAGTTTCCTATATACTTTTTTTATACGGATTTAAAATTGTAAATTTTGTGCAAAAAAAAAAATGAACATACCATCATTGTCCCTTGTTTAAATAAAAAAAATGTGAGAACTAATAAGTAGGTGCAGGCACCAACAAGTGAGGCAAATGATAAATGGTGAAAACCATAGTGCTTAATATACAAGATATTTCAGAACTATCGCATCAAGCTTCTAAAGGTTAACCAGTGCAAAAATAGAAGGTATTTGAGTATAAGAACCCTTGTCCGCAAACTCTCCCTAAGGCGCTACGGCCTTGAGATACGTTAAGACAGTGATGTGCAAAAATGTTTTTCTCGAATTTTTGTACATTTCATTTTAATTTATTTCTACAAAATAGCATAAAAACGTTATTCAAATTGTCATCCTGTAACTTCATTGCATCTCTTTCAACGACGTACATGGTTTCTGCAAACTTAGTAAAAATTTGAAAATTGCTTTGAACGATTTCAAATGCCGTAGTGGTCATGCTCTGTTTCATAAACTAGAGTCATGTCCGGCACTTGTCCCCTCAAAAAGAAATCTAAAGGTGTTAGATCAGATGACCTAGGGGGCCATATAATTGGACTACCACGACCGATCCAATGTCATTCGACCTAATGAAGCTTAACGACGTCATTTTGAACAATTTCTGTATTATTATTTTGTACAAACAAATTAAAACAAAACGTACTAAAATTCGATAAAACACATTTTTGCACACAATTGTCTTAAAACATCATAAGGCCATAACGTCTTAAAGAGACATGTGCAAACACGGGTTCTTATACTCAGATATCTTCTATTGTTGCACTGAACAAACTCTAGAAGTTTGTTTTTACAGTTCTGAAACTCCCTGTAGAGATGAACCCTCCAAGCAAGATCCTTGAAGATCTCGCAACAACTTTTAACCATAAATAAAGATTTATTTTTTAACCAAAAGTTTATACTGGATATTGTCCATTAGCCATCACATTAAAATGCTCCTTAAGCCGGCATTTCTCAGACAAACCTCTATCGTTCATACATTATCAGGTACATAATTGTCTTTGTTGGGAATCCCAGACCCGGTAGCATCACCCAACCATGGATACTGGTTGGGACAATCAATACACGTCTCCAGATATCTCGTATCAGTGAAGTTCTCTTTTTTAAAACTTAGAGCGCACTTGTTCGATACTTTGCAGGGAGTTGGAGGAAAATTGTCCTTCTTGCTACAGCCCCAAGGTTCGTAGTTGTTCAGCTGTTTCAACCCCTTAGGATCGGTCATCCACGTGAGCGCTTGGGTATTGGTTACAAACCACACATCTGGGCTGTTTTTTTGAGGTTTGTTGTTATAATTTTACTTGAAGAAACTTTGAAAACTTACAGCGTTGTCACCCAATCCAAAAATATTTCCAGCCCTTTTTCAAGTTCCTTGATGGAGAACCAATTGGTATGGAAGGCCATCATATAGGGCGCCCTATTCTGGTCATAATACCTAAGAAGTGCCATTTTCATACCATTATTGGATTCATTGGTACAACAAATACCTTGAAAAATCTTCCTGCAGCCACTCGAAGACGTCTTTAGGGTCGTGATTGTGTAACACGCATTGATCTAAGTAGGGGCAATGGCCGCCCTCAAAGCCTTCTACATAATGAGCATTGAGAGGAACCTCCCACACTCCTAAAATTTGTTTCAAGAACGTAATTATGTGATTTACCTTCATGAAAGTGAATATAACAACCTGGGAAAGATTTTGAAGGGCAAGTGCCAGATTTACATTCATGAGGAATCTTGTAGTCCAAAGTGTAAGGCCACACTGGTATGGGTAAAGCTGGTACCCCAATTGAACTATCGTATATGAAGCCGAACTCCTCGAGCACCTAAATGGAGGAGCTTCAGTGGATATCAATTTAAGAAAGTCCAACGATGCTCCTACCTTATATTGGGTATTGCGCCCAGGTTTGAGGAAAGGCGCCCTCATCCCCACTACCTCACTTTTGGAAATATTCGCAAAATGCCTCAAAATCTCTCTCATGCCGATCATTTCTCCAACCCATTCTTCATAACCTTTGTCCTGTAGTCCTGATTGCAACCTATGGAGAAATGCAACAGAGCGTAATATAATTGCCTTGTGTTAGATCTCGTAGAGAATCACGAAACCCTTTAGGATCGTTCTCCATAAAAACAGCCCCTGTAGAACCCTAATTTTCAACAAATGCAATTGCCGGCATTTCAATAAAATTGTTCCGATTTTTTGAATGAAAAAACCTTAGAGGTTGCGGTGACGTAATTTTTACTTAGAATTTTGAACACTTCTGAATATGCCGTCAATGAACATCATTTTCGCACAGTGTCGTCCCGCAAGAGTTTCCTTATCGCGATAATATATATTTCTCTCCTCGTAAAATTTAGTCCTCCCATCGTAACAACAATTAAACCTCTCGTCGTAACAAAATTTTGATTTAACAAATTAACACTTACGAGATGGTCTCGGTTCCAATTTCATGTCCTTCACTAGCAAGTTGCTGGATCATCTGATAATTGCTATACTCATGAGAAACATAAAAGGTTCCCCTGATCGGGCACCCGTTGGGATTCGTTCTCTTGCCATTGAGAACTTTCTTGTAATGCTCAAAATTCTGTAGGTTTACAGCCCCGTCGAATGTTAGCAATATCATCTGGGGCGTCTAAATGTTAGAAAAGTTAAGAACTACCGGTTAGGTTGTGATAGGGGGGAGAGGGGTCTTACGTTTTCCGGGTCAAGATTGCCCGGTATGGAGGTCCCATCTTTAGAGCAGAAGCAATAAGGCAGTTGACATTCTGAGAGGTCACATTTTTCTGCCAGGTCAGTTGGAGGTTCCGTTATGGGGGCTGGAGCTTCGTTTAATTATGCGGATTATAGGAATGGATTGGGACATATAATGTTATGCAACTTACTGGTAGCGATAGGGCCACATCTTGCCTCGTTCTTGAAAGTGCAAAACTTACTGATGTCATCAAAAAAGAGGCCTGAGGGGCACCTATTCATGTAGGGGTACCCATCTACGCACTGCAAGTATAATGGTGTCTTGGCACTTTTAGATCGCTATATGGTTGTAATATTACCTGATAGAACCTCCTGCAGGTAACAGGGTCCGCGAAATTTCCCGTACCAGTGGCTGTAGGACATTTAAATTCCTCTTCATTCTTTTGCTGGCCGACAACTGTAAAGAACCTATAGATAAAAATCGGGTAGAAAATGGCTTTCCAAACCGGGATTTTTATCATCCGCAGAATTGAGCAACGTTTTCACGGATATACCATTGTCAGGGATATTATTACATAAATTGTTCTTAGTAGGAACGATGCTTGTTAGTACAGCCTTATGAATACATTATGGTAATGGAGACCTTGTGCATTATTTACTTTAAAATTTCTCCAAGTTTCTATACGTATAGTAAAGTGCAAATAATCGCAGTGAAGCAGTTTTCCACCCATAAAAGTGGACCTTGAAATCGAACTATAGCGACAGCCCTAGTACGTGCAGACGTTTTATACAACAAATACGGTAATCCGGTAATAATACAAATGAGGCTAAAATAGAAAGTAAACGTGATGATATGAGAATATGATATGGTGTTGCTTTTCTTACTTTCGTTTATTTTTGTGACCTATGCAATTATTGTGACGTTGCTTGAACGGGTTCGGCAAAAAGACGATAATGGGCACGTTCGCCTTAAACAGATTGAAATTTTGTGGTCAAATTTAATGCGATCAACGATAATTTGCAACATTCAGAAGCCGAAAGGCACCGGGGTCCCCCCTGGGCGCCCTTAATTAGAACAAGAATTTTCAGTCGCGCCTCGCTAGAACGCGCACACTTTCATATTTGTCCCGGCCGCATGGGCCGCGCTAAACGGATACATTTTTTCCGGCCGACAACGTCTCAAAATCTTAGGAATTTGCATTGCTTCCAAAGCGCATGACGCACAACCGTTTCCGACTCCTCGTACCGCTGGCGCAGTGTAAAACAACTGGCCATACGAAACGTCCCTCGGTACTTTTCGAAATATACTGGGTATTTACTGTAACACCGGCTCATCTGCGTAATACTATGTAGTGAATTTACGAAATGCTATAAAATGTCTACCAATCACCCTAAGCCCAAAGTACTGTTTCTCTGAAATACGGAGTGCAGTGTTCCTTTTGCACGTCCCTAAGTTTTTGAGTCAGTTAGGGAACCTTTTTTTCATCTGCTTTGGTTAATGGTACAAGTTTTATGAGCTGATCTTATTTCTGCGCATGTCGTCTCTAGCACCTGAAGAACACGCTCTTAAATCATTTTCAAAAGCCATATCGATCACAACAGCGAACGCAGCTACTAGGACCTTTAGAAACATAAAAGGAGATAATTAACAATGATAAACCGATTCATAAATATACAAGACTGATGAAATATAGCAAACATGTCTTAGCACTGGCTCATTGAAGCATACACAAAGCTGTGATACTTTGTTCCAGAACGCCCATAATTGGACCTACATAACCCTGAGCCGAAGCCGGCCTTAACATGGTTGAACGAAATATTTAATCACTCCCCTTCCCCCCAAGGAAAACCGCCTACCTGAAAAGTTCACCGCCCTTCTTGGTCTACCGCCCAACCGCCCCCCTGTAAGGACGGTACTACGCTGAGTTAAAAATATAAAGTAACAAGAATCTTAAAAGTGTAACACCCTGTGTTAGGACAACGAAGCTTTAAGTTCCATCGTCAATTTAATTTGTTTTCGGTGTTATGGGTGGCTTAACCAGGGACTTTACAACTCGGCCGTCGGATGGCACAAATTGCTGCTTAATAACAAATTTGTCAGAAAATTCCATCTGAAGTAAAATTCCTTGGAGCAGATGACTTATAACTCTGACGCTTTTGAGTCCTCATATCAGACTTTAATTTTAAAAGTAAAAGAAAGAAAGAAAGCATAACCGGTCAAACATGTAAAGTTCTTAGTGACCCACGTAAGATGGTCCACTATATTGTCTCAAAAGTCGTAACCTTTAGAAAAAAAGGCTTAATATAAAAGTTATTCTTTTTTTGAATGATTTTTTTTTGTATTATTGTCGAAGTTACAAAGTGGTCCAGAAAAACATGACCTGACAAAAATACATTGCTTTTAATGGAATGCGCTATATTTTGTTACGAATATCTATCCTCCTTGTAACTATAAGTATTTTTCCTTATTAGAAAATATAAACTTTTTAGTAGTTTTTTAGTTAATTCGTTTGAAAGTAGAGATCGAAGGAAAAATAAACTTTTTTAAATTCTCAATAAATTTATTTAATATTAATTGAATCGTTAAAACACTTATCTGGTTAAAAACAAAGAGAGCTTCCAGTAGAGTATATTTTTAATTTTCGCAAAATTTTATACAGGGTGTGAAAAAAAATCAAAACTTTTCACATTTCAAAGGCATCAAACTTGCTTTTTTTAGTGGAACACCCTGTATTTTTTTGAAAATGAATTCTTTTAATTCACTTCCAAATGATATACTCGTACATACATATATGTTATGGAGGGTATTTCAGGGTTGAAGTGACAAAAGATTCCCCTAAGCAAAATGTGGAAGAAAGTTCATATGAACATAGATTCATAAATGCTTCGTTCTCGAGATATAAGGTGTTAAGTTTTAAAAAAAAATTAAAAACTCTTTAGTCGATTTTAATGAATTTCTTACAGTTTATTAAAACAATTATCAGACATGATGAACCAGAAAATCCAGAGAAAAAATACCACCCTGCATTTTTTTAACGGTTTTGCTGTAATATTCAGCTAAAGCCACTAAAAATGCATTTTTGCCTCTTGCACTTTATAAAAAAAAAAAAATACTATATTATATCTCTCCACTTCTCCAAACTCCATAACGAAAAATGAAATTGTCCAAAATTTACCCAAAAATTAATTGCAGCGTGTTTCATTTTTGAAAACACTATATAACAATAAAAGTTAGTAAATGTCTGATAATTGTTTTAATCAATCATAAAAATTTAACACCTTTATCTCGGAAACGAAGCATTTTCGAATCCGTTTTCATATGAATTTTTTCCATATTTTACTGATGGGAATCTCCACTAGGCTTTTGTCACTTCAACTCTGAAACATCCTGTATATCTAAACTGAAGTCATTCCACATACTGTACAAAAGTACATTCTATACAGGGTTCGCCTTTGGTAGCTAACATAATCTGTGTATTGAAAATTACAGGTTTAATGTATTTTTGAAGTTCATATTTTTGTTTTGTAAAAAAAACTTAATATTGTAAAAAACACAAAACATGCAAAATAATTGTTAAGCAACTCGATCGTGTCAAAGTTCGCTGATGAATCTATTGCCTTCGCAGTATAAAGTAATTTACAGTTTTTTTTCCATTTACCCAAAAAATATTAATTTTTGATAGTTATGTTGTACATCGCATTTATTCATTTTTTCCTACCAATTTAATGATTCACAAATAAATGTAGGGTATTATTTGAACAAAATAATTTTTTTCAATTTAAAAATTCGAAATTTTTGTTAGAAGCTTTTTCAATTTTTTTTTCCGTTTAATTCTTTATAAAAATATGTTAATTTTCCGTTAATTTAAAATTTAGTTTATCAATATATGTCCAATAGTTTTGTAGATAATTGAGTTTTAATAAAACTCCACAAGTATCGAAAAAGTCGTAAAATGAAAAAAAATGAAAAATAGTTAAGAATCGGTATTATGTGGTGTTATGAAACTTATGTTTATTTTCGACGAAGAAACAATTTTCACTAAAAAAAAATTGCCACGTTCCACTAAAAAAAATTAAGCAAAGGTCAGTTTCCGGTATAACCGGAAGTCGCATCAGGTTACAAATACTTTTACAATGTCAGGTCTTTTCTATAAAACAAAAATACGAGCTTCGAATATACTTGTAAATTTCCACATAAGGATTGTATCACCTCCCAAAGGCGAAGTCTGTATGGACACCACTCGTACTATTGCAGCATTTATAGTCGTGGCTCTATGGGCATTGACATGCTCCTGAGTAGAATTTCTTGGGCAAATTAACGCGCCTTTTTCGTCACAAATTAAACTGAAGAATATGCTATTCAAGGCACTGCTACGCATACCGGCACGTCGTGTGAAAAGAAGATTCAGTTGTTATTAGTGAAAAATAATCACTTTTAACACTGCTGATATTCAATAGTCTCTCAGCTGTGGGTAGCTGAGAAGACGATCATTTATCTACCCAAACCTATTTTATACGCAACACTCATAGATTCGGCGTATGGTATCCATGAGGATTTTTCGATCATCATTCAAGTTCTCGCTCAGCTATTTCAATCCGAGACTAAAACGTCGTCACTCATTAAGGGCATAAATTAGGAAATGTTTGACCTTAGAAAAGTGCTTTAGAAAGTTATTTTGTGGACATTTTTTTGAAATTATTTTCTACTCAAAATTCCATATTGTCGGTGCTTAGCAAGCAGTTAACCTTGCTATAATTTAAACATTTCTGATCCCAGTTTTGCTATATTAGAATTTCGAATAATTAGCACCAATTTGATTTGGAAATACATGCAATACATATTTATGTGTTCGCTGTTTATTATTATGTAAAATCGAGAGCATAATGAGTAATGTTACACTTTATTAAATAATCCGAAGTACCGAGACTTTCTGTCCAGGTACTGCACAGCATGCGACAGTGGACAACTTGGTGTTTCCAAAACTAGTGCATTGATTTATAGTACCTAAAACATATATTTAGAAACACAACACTTTTTTCTAATCTTCACGGGAGCATGGGCATGACGTTGCAACAAAGTTGCACAATAGCCCTGGTACCACCTCGACCACAAAGTGATACATAACATCCTCTGAGAAGAAATTCGTGCTTTTTTATTGTTCGTGTTATGAAAGCTTTAAAACTGCCTTTTATTTCCTGCACGTAATTCACAATCCACTTTTCACTGGCAAATTCACGTAATTAACTGTTATCTAATTAAAGCTTACCCCGACTGATTAAGCCCAAAGTCACCCAAATCACCAGCCCGAACTTCGTATGTTCCCACATAATTTTTAAAAATTTTACAACGAACACGACACAATTCTACTGTTTGCTGGTAGTACTGCACAGCAGGAGTTCTTGTTTCTTGTAGCCGAGAAGGTTGGACTTGTCGACGTCTGTTTCGCACTTTCTTTTTATTGCCGGCTAGTCGACTGTTGATGTCTCCGTCCATACCTGGGAGATTGGAAAACTAAATAAACTACAAAAGGGGAACACAAAAAGTAACAAACTACTTCGTGATCTCATGGGAAAAATGTTTGTTCACAGAAACATTAAAAAACATGCCGGATTTTGCTCAGTTCCACAATCAAATTCATTGCAGCGCATTAGTTAGAGGCATTATCGTGATCCAAACTATACACGGTATAACATATCATCATGGAGATACTAAAAGAAAAAAAAGGGTATGGTAAGATTTCATTTTTCACGAGTTTTTCAACGAGCCCACACATGACATATGTTTCCGTTGAAAAAAAATGAATAGGGTTGCAGCTAAGAGGTTCAAAGAAAATATTTCACTTTATTACCAATACAAACTCAAAGTACAAGTACAATTCAAAATCACTTCGCGTGTTTCAAACGGTTTTTTTAAGTCATTCATTGAAAATATATTAATTTTATTTCGCACTTTCGTCCAGCCCCATATACCGGGTGTATTTTTTAAGATCTGCCATCCCCCAAATTTCAAGAAATGAAAACTAATATTTAAAATGCTGAGACACATCGACATTAAAAAGAAGGGGGAAGACGAGAAATGAAAAAAGTTCTCAGCTCCGATCGACAATATCGCAGAGGTTGCAACCCTTTTGTTTTTTTTTTAATAGGGAACATGGGTCAAGTAGTACATTATCTTAAAAGTCTTCCAATTCTCTAAACAACCGTGCCGAAATGTTGGTATTTTTATAATTTTTTTTTCCATAATTTTTAATTGTGCAAAAGATGTTCAAAATGCATTTCCTTATTCTGCATCTAATAATACAAAGGGTCTTCAAACTCTCGTCACACTTCTTCAAACTTCTGTTATGGAATGTTACAACAAACTTCTACAGTTCGAAGTAGTACTTGAAAAACTTATACAGGATCGACTAAACCACACTTTCAAGATATCCTAGAGAAGTAAATATTTTGATTAAATTGGGAGTTTCATTAATACGTTGACTCGTTTCTTCACAAAATTCAATTCTCCTATCAGAATCATCTGTAAGCTGCTGGTGAATTTGAAGCTGGCAAGAATGAAGCTTGTGCATCTTCAACACCTTACGAATTGAGTTTTTAAATAAACCAGTTACTGAGGAAATCTTTAGTAAAGAACTGATAGATTCTGCCCCAAACATCCCTGTAGAATTATTGCGGCATTGTTGAGGTAATATATTTCTCAGAAAATTGGTAGTCAAAAAGTTTAAAAATTGGGCGTTTTATTGAAGAGAATTTTATTATATTTAAAGTGAGGGATCATTCAACCCATAGTCCCATATGAAATTCCCAACTTGACTGCACCCCCAGAGAGGGGGTTGTTTCGATAAGTTAGAAATGCCCTCCATCACGGGTGAACCTCGAAAACAAAACTGGCGTTTAAGATATATTTGCAATTATCTCCAAAATAACTATGGTGGAAAGTTTTGGATAGAGTTCAATGCAGGTATAGGGAGATCATCCCTTGCATTTAAAGATGCCTTATTAGGTCTCGTTGTAAAAATAATTATAATCTTTTCAATTTCCATAAACTAGCTCATGGAACCTAACTCAGCTAAGTCCAAAGCCTCCTTTTTTGGAATAGAGACAAGTAAATTCCCACAACACTAAAGAGAAGAAAAAACACATTTAAATAGATTTGAAGGAAAATTATTATTTTACAAAATATTTAAGTTCAGTCATCGTTATTCTTAGCCAGGATATCATGATGCATGTTTGGTTGCCTAAACAGAGCAGCTTTTCCTTCAATATACCTGCTATTTCAAGGTGGGTAGCCAAGACAACGACCCATATCATACCATGAGAAACGCAAACAAGTCGAGGGCATAATAAGTTATAGGTAATTTTGTTGTCGCTAGGAAAATATTATTTAAATGTAGTATTTTCGCACTTCCAATTATTGAAAAGGGCAGGTAAGCTGTGAGGCTAAAGTGCGTCTTTCCAACAACAAAGGCCCAATTGGGATACCATGAACTGGGACGAAGATATTGACCTGTTGGCTGGTAGAAAGGTAAGCTTTATTTAACTTATAAACGAATTTGCAATATTAAATTAATGTTTTTACATCGGTACTGTCTGTATCCAATGTTAACGATGTTTTAGTCCCAACCCAAACAAGGCCGCAGGTCAAACAGCAACACACCAGGGGACTCGAATTCCAATAACTTTTTTGGCGATACGAACCCCTTTGATACAGACCAGAAAGATGACAAACCCCTTATGAAACCACGTAAAACTAGCGTCTGGGGAGAAGAAGGAAATAAATCAGCAAAGTACGTTCATATCATTGCATACAAAATAGCATAAATCCAAAAAATTTGAATGATTTGATCTTAACAATTTCCTGTCTTAGGGCCAGCAGATCCTCTACAAATATTATTGAGCTGTGAGTATGCTTCCATTACGTCAGGTTAATATTGTACGATCCGTTCTACTAGAGAACGATTCCAATCGGACCATAAAGAGAGCCCGAGAAACACAGAAGACGACATCCCAGTTATACCGGACATTGACGACTTGCAGGATGACCCTTTAAATTTGCCGGACGTCAAGCCTGTGTACGATACAAAATAATTAAAATTATAATGGTATTATTTGGCATTAATGATATAACTTGTAGAGTAACAGTTGACAAGTCCACTTACAAAGAACTGGACAGCAATCAATTGGGATTTGGACCGGGGGATAAAATAAACTTCGGAAATTTGGGAAACATTGATTTGTCCTTTCTCACGAGTAAATTATTCCCCGAAAAGGACGTGCAAGTTAAGCCAGAAGTCTGGACTATGGAAAGTTTGTTTAATGATTTGTCAAGAAGTAACTGAATATATGGTAGTTGATTTAAAATCGTTTTTTACTCAAAATTTTAATGACGATCTAATAATCGCCCTAAACCTGGTGATATGAGATAATTCTTACATACCATCTGGACACACAACAAAAAAATATTTAAACCAAATTTTCTGTACACCATTTTGTCAAGAACTGTTCAAATGCTATTAAGATGTCGTATAATCCAAATTGTAAAATAAATTGGCTTTAAAAATAACATTGAAAATTCTAAAGCTGCTCTAATGTCAAAGAAAACGATCGAAACGGAGGGCCATTGGCGTTAGGAAAACTTACTTTTTTACTGCAAAATACACATGCATCTTCCCGAGTAATCGGCACCCGTAAGGTTAATTTCTAAAATTTACAGGCAGTTTGGAGAAATATATCAGTTTGCATATTTTTAATTAAATTTTAACTCCTTGCAAATTTCTTTAATAAACCGTTTTTGGTCTGCAGTTAATGCAGCAAACAAAAGTGATTTTCGGACATAGAATTAAGTCAAATTAGTGTATTAAAACCCTAAACACCCTGTGCAGTGAATAAAGTACGACGTTTTGAGATGCGTAAATGCGTCTGAAAGAGGGTCATAGACATATTTCAAGTCCAGCTGTCCAATGATCAAAAGCTTGCCAGCTTCATCTTAACATAACAAATTTAGCATGTTAAAGCGGTGTTCATTAATTATTTAGGTGTTCAAGCAGTTGTTTAGATATACAGCGGTTGCAAAAAGTATGGCAACACGTTTATAACTTTCATGAACTTAACATTTTTAAAAAATGTTTGTGCACATATAATTTTATTTTAAAAAAGAGACTTAATGCGTTATTTTAGAAGTTGCCATTAATGCATTATTGTCGAAGAACAAGTAGCATTAACAATTATATTTGGTTCTGACAAGTCGGTGCCCCACCCCATTATGCTATGACTATGAGGGTGTGTCTTGATGAGATTTTCCCTAGGAAATGGATCGGTAGAAAAGGCGCACTGAAATGGCCACCACGATTTCCAGATGTTACGCTGTTTGATTTTTTGCATGTTATAAACGTGTCGCAATGCAGCGCTATATAAATCATTACATTATTAGGGCTGTTACATGTGTGTTGTCACAAGACACCTACATAAGCACCCAAGTTATCTATTAATATCTTTTAACCGACGTACGAGTCTTTTGTCCTCTGCAACATAATACCACTAATTCCTCTCATTTCCTAAAGGTATCCCACATACGCATAAAATCATATTAGAACTAGTAAATATAGTGGTGTGGGTCCTTACGTGCATCTTTACATTACCAGTCTCCGAAGATTCGATTTTCTCACGACTAGAACTGAACTTTTGCCAGTGCGGAATAGACGATGCGGCGATTTATTGGCCAATGCTGCGATTATATGTAGCAAACTTACATTTTTTTACAAGTTACAACATTGCCATTACAGCAAGATTTGTTTCGTAAGGGTGGATGGAAGATAATTGGTCAACCGTAGTGCTCTTCTCGAATCATGAAGGTAAGTTCAGCGAATTTGTAAATAATTTCCCCTTCAATTGACTTCCTGCCTATTGAATTAAGTACCTAGACATGAATCAGGAATAGTTTACTCATGGACTTTTGTAAGTTGTTACAATAAAATATTTATTTCCAATACTTTTTTAACCGAATTGGATTGATCCATTTCTTGAAGCGTTACATTGTTTTGACTATTCGCGGATTTCCGTGTATCATTTTCTAGAAAATTTTTAATACAAGTTACGCCTAATATTTGTTGCAGAAATAAAGGAACGAGAAGTTTTATAAATAACCGAAACGTTAACTTAAATAAACATACACATATACTTACCTGAACTAACCCTAAGTAACCTTTCCTTTGTAGAGGATAAAAACTTTCATAGATACGCCATCCACACATCAGGCGACTAAAAAATAATAATAATAAATCAATCAAAAAAACAAAATTAATTCAAAACCCGAATTAACCTGAACTTATCCGAATTAATCTGAATTAACCTGCGATTTAAGTCTCCAAATTCCTGCTGCTTTTGACCCAAAACCATTTAATCGCAATAATTGCATAATCTAGTCCACACCGATCCGTAAGCCTTTCGAAAGCCTTGAAGTTATTAAATATTGATTTTTTAAAATAATTTAGGGTTTTTCGATAATGTTTCCGAAATATTTTAAATTCTACTTCGGAATTGAACTTTAAAACGTTTTCTAAGTGCATTTTCAGTGATAAACGGATTATTTAGTTTATTGCAACAACTTGTGGCTGCTTAAACTTGGAAGGAAAAACGTCTCTCATACTTAAATTAAATTTAACTGAACTAACCTGTGAACCTCGTACCTTCCGCTCTTAACATTGCTTTTATCCCCTTTTTTATAACATTTTATCAGCTTATCAATATACAGGTCGAAAAATGTAGAATCTTTTATTGTCGAATTTTTCTGCTAATTCAGTTTCCGAGATTATTTAGACTTTTCCAATTTGACTTCTTTGAAAATTAGCTCCTCAGTAATTATCACACATTTTTTTAGGTTTGGGGCTACGTGCCTTGAATCAAATGAAAGTCAGTTACTGGACTATTTCCAGTAATTGAATAGAACATTTATTTGCTGCGAAAAATAATGTATATCTAAAATTTGTAGGGCTTACGAAAACGTAATAAAAATTGCAAAATTCCTTGCAGAAATCCGTCTTGGGTACTTATTGTATCAACTTCTGCGTATTACTAAAAATTCCTAAGAAATTAACAATTTCAAATAGTATTTAATACGCGTACAAATAGAAAATGACCATTTTGTTGGTGAAATTAAGATTCATTAAAACCCCACTTAATGGAAATGTTAAAAATCAAAATAATCTCCATTATCATCTATAGTCTTTTGCCACTTGTCGCGTAAATAATCTATGCCGTTGCAGTAGGACCTTAGGGGTTTCGAAGCAAAATAATTATCTAGCAATTTTCGAACATATTCAACTTTACAGAACTACCGATTTTTTAGATGAAACTGCGGTAATATGAACAACTGGAAGTCAAAGGGGGTCAAATCTGGAGAATACGCCGCACCTATCGAAAAGATATAAACCGTTACTGTTCCCTAAAACCAGCGAAAGTTCCCTGCGACACCGAATTGTGGCATTTTAATTAATAGCTGACATCGTCTTTTTGTTGTCCTAGCCACTTTTACATTTGGCAATAATTTAACCTAAAACTGTGACCCATTTAATCTAACTAGACCCAATTGCAAAAACCAGTTTCATTTGAAGTGGAATGGCATACACTATTGATCTAAGTAAGACTTTTGTTTGCGCCTAACTGAAGACTCTTCACGATCATTATCCCGCAGCAAAGTAGTGAAAGGATTGCTTATGAAGAAAAATATTAAATTGGCAAACTTACGTAATCAGTTATAGTTTACAAGACATGTAAGATGTAACTGCATGCGAATTTGAAATATCATCATACTAGAGAGGATTTTCTATATATACCTACCATTGTTTCAGTTGTTCACATAATTTTACACAACATGATATTACCACGAATTTCGATTTAGATCAAATGCTTAGTAATCTTCTCTTGGTGCTTCTGCTGCGTCCAAAGCTTTCCAGCGCAGTTTTACCAGAGCGTGCAGTTTCTACCACCCGCAAGGTCGTTCATCACAAGAGCAGATGAGTTCCACAGCAACGTAAAGATCTCCAACCATATTAATTTCAATGACGTAACATCGGTATTTCATCACACCTTTGGCAACACCTTTGAGGGTCACATAACACCGGATTTCAGTGATGGTTTATGTACGTCTGTTATATGCATTTTTATTATTGTTTTTAATGTGATATATCGATTTTATTTTAGCTTATCCCGACCCATTTCTGCGAACTGGCGGAGCAGCAAAACGAATAGCCGCATATCTTTATAGGAAAGAACTGTTCTTTGGGGAAATCCCCCATGTAAGAATCCTGTTGTTCAATAAGCAAAAAAGGATCGACAACGGCCTTCCTCCTCATAGATTAGGTTCTTTGAGGGCTCCCTCACCTTGGTATAGATTTTAGCAAACTAATGCTTTTTCTGGATCAGCAATTTCCTCTCAGCAATTTTGAAGCGGAATAGCAACTCCAAATTGCGCTACTTTGCCCCAATTGACCCGATCTCATATTTCTTACAGTTACAGAGATCCTCATCGTTAAGCTTCAGAAACGGACAGATCTAGATACGCAGATTAACAAAGTCAAATAAAAACAAAACATATGTCTTTCTAATTTGTTGTCAATAATAGAATAAGAAGTACATTATAATATATTGTGTAAATAATTTGTTTAATAAATATTTGCAATCATACTTGTCAATAACATTGAGAAAAGTAATACGTAATTCGCATTTAAACTTATAGAACTATTGCACAAATCACCCTTACAGAAGCACATAAGTACTTTTTTGTAGTTCCATTTGGTGTACGCGCAACGGTCCTCGCTGTCTGAAGGGCCCCTTTGGAGGCAAATCCTCTGAGTGGCCACGCCATATTCTACAATAAAAGGCAGATTAAGGTCAGTTGTGAGGTAAAAATCTAACAAATTAACCTTCTTTCAGAGCATTTTCGCTTTCCACAATTTTACCGCACCACCCAGAGGCACAGGGAACAGTTTCCACGCCGATTTCTTGTTTATTCTCCACTAGAGTTAGATTTACCACGAATTGATCCTTGCAGCTTCCTAATTCACCTCTTGATCGGCACATAAAACATCTTTGAAGTCCTGAAAGTTCATTGCGTATATAGAAACAGAGTATCTTAAATGCTAGGTGATTTTATTGCTATTTTAAAAACTGTAAGAATTAAGACTGGCAGAAAATTTTTACTTCTTAGCATGCCGGTTAGAATATATGTAAATAAAAATTGGAGAAAAATCGAGTTACCAAAAATGGCTCAATTTATATATATTGTTTCCCTTAATTTTTTTAAAATAATATTAAGACCATCAAAGACAGTTTAACGAATAAAACTTTGAAATAAAAGTATACAAAAGACTTTCCAGCTTATGGAGCCACCTAGAGAGGGAGCAACTAAAAAAACCTACTGAAGACAAAAACTCTTTGAAAATGCTTTAACTTTGGCTTGAAAATTTATGAATATTTCATGTAGTGTTATTATAATGATTATTATTATTTGCCTATGTAATTTCCACAAAAACTAGATTTAACATGGAAATCAGATGTGTTTGCAATTTCTGTATGGCACAAGCAAAATAGCTACGATCTATAGATTTTTTTCATTCATTATAGCTGCAGTAAAATATCATTCTAAAGACAGTAAATGATAATATTTTCATGGAGACATTTTAGTGGGCTGTAGTAGTCTGCAAAATGATTAAAAAAATGCTAATAGACCCATGGTCAATGACGCACCGTTTTCAACAGACAGGGTAGCAAAGTTTCACATTTTTCTCAACCATTGTCAACAGTTTTTGTAATTTGGTTTTCTTTTCGATTTATTTTTATTCTAAGAAATACATTAAATGTTGCGAATTGTATTAGACAATTCATAACTGAGCCGGATGATTATTTTTGTCCTCACTTCTTTAACATTTTTAATTTGCATTGATAGATATTTTTGCAATTTCTACGAAAACAGTAAAAAATATGAAAATACTGCAAATGACCAAAATACTAAAAAATTGAAGAAGGCATTTAAATTTGTTATTAGAATGAACACAAGGTATTCCATAAAAAGATGTAAAGCATAACGTAGTACATGACCCAAAAAACATAACATCCTACTTAAGGCAAAATGTGAGGAATAATGTAAACATTTTTCACCCTGTATATTTACAATAGTACATTTGTGGCCGTAGGTCTACTAATTTTTTATTATTATTTTGTAGAATACTATTGGCCTGTGAAATCTCTTCATGGTGATATGTTAAACTTTGTATGTAAAAGAAAAATGATGCAGTAAATAATCAAATCCATACCATTTCGATTGGTTCATGTAAAGTAAATCGTGACGATGAATAATTTTAAGCCTAAATTGATGATTTATAGTCTACAAAATGTAAATATCTATTGTAAATAATAAAATCTTCAAAAAGGTTTCCGACATATTATGGAAATGTTATGAAAATTAACAAATTTGCTTTTTCTTGGATATTATTGCTAATTGAAATTTATAAGATATTAAAATTGCATATTGTCCATCGCTAAACCCTGTAAATTTGCCTCCAATTGACCGAACATCTATTTCTCACGGTCCCCGAATCCCCTTGTCCGAAACGCAAAATATAGATACATCTTCTACATGTAAAATGGCGATATATAGAGATGGTATATTGATTATTTCAACGATGGTGATAAGTGAAATTTAATGTTTTATTTAAATAATTTACGTCTTATAATCAATAAATGCAAACTGAAAGAATGCCATAAGCGGTTTCACCAGTCATTTAGGCCAAGACCCTGTAAAACTAACTATCTTGTCCTGTATTCACCAAAAGAGAAACTCACCATTAGAAAAATCTAAGAAAAATGCTAAAAATATACTGAAACTAATGATTAAATTCACTTTAAAGTCCATTTTTTTGTATAGGAACTATACACTTTTAATAACTCTTCAAGGAAACATATTTAACTGTGTCTTGCTTGTATCATAGTTACTTTCACCTTCGGTGATTCGATCAAGCGTTAGGTCGTAGGCACTTAAAGAAGCGGTTTAACCTTGTACAAGATCTTGCAATATCAAGATATTCATTTGATATTTATCTAGACTTATAACTATATCAAATTCTTTTCACTATTTTTACTAAGAATACTTCTGAATAAACTTAAAACACATATCCTATCAACAACTTCGTTGTAGAAGATATTTAAAATTGCCGCCAAACGAGAAGGTGGATGCCGATTTGTGAGATTTTACTGGTTGCCTATAGAAAGTGGAGATTATAGCGTTGACAATATTGGCAAATGACAACGCATATAGAAACAATAATTGCGTTACTTTATTTTCATGATACTGCATGTTAAGGATATAATTTTATCTTGCGATGGATAAATAATCGTTCACAGTATTTTTACTCTTTCTTCTTGATTGGGGTCTCATCTTTGGTTTCCCGATTTCAAATTTAAATCGATTTGACTTGCCGCTGAACATCCGACGTCGCTGCACGAAATCAAAAGAAAATAATGAACAACGTTGTCACATGAATATACTATTCAAAACGTGTGTAATCCATTATAAAGACACGAAAAATGGTTTTAAAAAATATTTGAATTGAAACTACCAAATGACTTTTCCAATAGCACCAAAATAGTTAGCAATAATGTCAAAATACCAAATGCCTTTTTAATTTCTATTTGAAATACAAAATGGAAAGCGGGTGTTTCAGATAATAATTAATTGATGTTTAAAACATATTTCTTGACACAATCGACAGTTAAAATAAAAATTTGGGGACAAAATAACCGGAACGTGATGCAGAAAACAGAAATTTACAACAGCAAACCTCACCTGTTGATACAGCCATTTCGTATTTTACATAACTATTCTAAACACTTTCGATATTCGTTAAATCCATGTATCAACTGTAAATATCGAATTAGGTCACCTAGTTGTTTTATCATCGATATAAAATAAAATTCTGGATTTTGAGTTTTTCCTTCGATTACAAAGTACTGGAGAAAAAATTGACTTGTTGGCAACGCTGCCAGGGGTTTTGAAATGCCGCCTAGTGACGAAACCACGCGGAGCCGCGCAAAAGCAAATAAATGCTATAATATGAGATTTGTTTAAGCCTTTTTGACACCAAAAGTTATTAAATAACGACCAAAATTAATAAAATAGCAATATTATTTATAAAGAGTGCTGTAATTTAGTTTAATTCGGGCTAAAATTTTCGAAAAATATTGCGATTCCCGTACTGAGCATGCGTACCAATTACCCAGAATCCCCTCAATCTACGTTAACATGGCGGACCGAATCAAATAAACTCGAAAGTGAAGTAAATATTTGTAAATTAATTGTTTAAAACTGTTTTGTCCGTTTTAAAATCAGGTAAAAATTTAGAATTTACTTAAGAGAAAATGGCACAAAGTGCTTGCATGGCCACGCCTCGTTTTTCTACCATTTAAATAGCTTTTGTCTTTCTCCATTCTTCTATATTTAAATTTGAAAATGGTGTTGCCAAATTCAAATTTTTGTATTGAGCTTGTTCAGTTTATCCACTTGCTTCTCACAGGAGAACTCAACTCTAGAGTGGATTCAAATAAACATGGTACGCTCACATATGTCACAAGCTGCAACAAAACAATATATGGGAATTCCCTCATCAATTAAGGTTATTTATATTGAATTTCTTGTTGTAGAATCGGTGCAGTTGTAATACAACAGAATGGCACATGAGAACCAAGTAACTGTTAAAGAGGAGGTAATGGATGAGGAAGAAGGAAATCAATCTGAAACTGATGATAAGTCTATGGATGTTGACGACCCAAATAGGCTCGGGCCAGCTGCACTAGGCCTTCAGAGAGTAGGTACTGCTCCACCTCCTAAGCCTACCCCAACTCACCCGCCACAGGTCTTGAATGCTAGAGGCATGCCAGCCAGAATCAGGAAAAAAAATCGTCTGTTTTATGATGATGATATTGTTAATACACCACATCACCGGTAAGTTTTTCAAATTCACTTATGCAACCTAATAACAATGGGGCCTGAATTAACATCCAGGGTTCCAAGTGCTAAAAAAATAAAGCCCACAACTGCCAAAAAAAGTCCAAAGCTCAAGACTGAAAGTCCCATAAAATCACCAAAGAAGGGTGTAACTGGCAGCAGCAACCCACCAACTCCAGTTCGTCTAAATTCCCCAGACAGGAAAATTGGGCAGAAAATTGGTATGCGTTTGAGAAATCTACTAAAACTCCCTAAGGCACACAAATGGGTATGCTATGAGTGGTTTTATAGCAACATTGACAGGTAAAAACCTTGATTTATTAGTAGTACCCTTCTTTATATTAACGCCTCTTATTATTAAGATGTCTGTTCTCTGGCGAAAATGATTTCCAAATTTGCCTCAAAGAATCATTTCCTGAACTCAAAACACAAGAACTAAGTAGAGCTGAATGGACAAAAATTCGTAAAATGATGGGAAAGCCTCGAAGATGTTCTCAGGCCTTCTTCAATGAGGAAAGACTAGAGCTTGAAAAGAAGCGAAAAAAAATAAGAGCATTGCAACAAAGAAAAGCCACTGATATAGCTAGTTTTAAGGATTTACCACCAGAAATTCCAATGCAATTAGTTATTGGAACCAAAGTTACTGCTAGGTATCTTAGTTATATACATATAGTATTGGTATTTGCCACATAATTGGTGATATATAAAATTATAAGACAATATATATGTTTTCAGGTTGAGAAAACCATCAGATGGACTTTATACAGGTAGCATAGATGCAGTGGATCCTTCAAATAATACATATCGAATTACATTTGAAAGACCAGGGTTGGGCACACACTCAGTACCTGATTATGAAGTTCTATCAAATGAAGATCCAGAAACCATAAGTATTGCTAGTTTCCAAAACAAATTCCGACCCAAAAGTAACGGCTTCTCAGTCTCACCTTATAAGCCAGATATTAATACTCAGATTTACAAAGCATTACCATATAGCAAGGATCCATTATTATCTGGTAGTGATTTGTTTAACTTTAATTAAATTGTTTATGTTTCTTTTTATTTGTATTTAGGATCAATGATCAGTAGCCCCATATTGTACCCATCAGTTAGTGGTGGCAAAATTGGCCTCTTTCCAATTAAACTTTTGGAGAAAATGGTGCTGATAGGTAAAATACTTAATGCCAAACAAGCAAGAATAAAATTGCTAAAATCCATGAATTCCAATGCTGAAAAACTAAACTCTTTTGATCAGGATTTACCAGAAGGGTTTGAACAAAAATACGCCGCAGTTTTGATTGATTTGGAGAAGCTCAACACTGATTTACAAATTTACTTGGATGAAATGCAAGTAAGTGAGAGAATTTTTTTAACCTTGATTTTTCATTAAAAAGTATGAATAAGTGTGGTAAAATTATTTATTCGAGTTGGTAGCATATTTGTGAATTGTGTCTTTCTAAAAGAAAAACTTAATTTATAATTTTAGGGATTCTGCCAAGAAATAGCTCCTGATCGCAGCGTAGCAGCAATGCTCACCCCTTCACTGTTGAGGGAAAAATGCAAGGAAGAAGCCAGGGAAATCGTCACCAAACACACATCAGTGAGTTCCGAAGAGAAAGGTACGTTTTTAACCTCAAAAAGTATTTGAATATAACACTCCCTCATTCTATTCTAGGACCCTGTAACAATCCAGGTGTATTGGATTTAATTACCGATTTAACGGCTTTAATGTTACAAATAAAGAAATTAGCCGAAAATGATCATAACGGGTACGAGTTGCAAATCCTAGAAGGTAAAATATAATGTAAAATTGAATTCAAACAATAACTTAATATTTTTTGACAAGGTACCGTTGAAAATATTAAAATGAAATTAACTCCCGCCACCCAGCAAGTGTTTCAGAGCAGCGTAGAAGTACATATGCACCAAATCGAAGTTGGTTTAATGAATATTAATCTTGACAAGTTATTTACAGGGTCTTTAATAAGTAAGACTTGACCTTTTCTTAAAAAAAGTTGCTTAGTTCGTCGCAGAATAAATCTTAATTTATTGTAGTTTGTGTGAAATTTGTATATATTTTGCATCTATTTTATTGAAATTAATTGAAGAACGCAAGGAAGAAGCAATAGTAGTGGTAAAATAAGGAAGAGAAGGCGAAGCCCTTTGATTAGGTTGTGGTACATAATAATTAGGTAATGCTACTTGTTGAACTAACAATTGAAATAGTTTATATTTACGGGGTATTTCAGTTTTTACTAGGATAACATTAACAGTCAATAGAACTTTAAAATTAATATAAAAAGCTCATATAAACATAGATCCGCAAACGCTCGGAAACTTTTAGAGCCTATATCGTAACGTCAGCCAACTGATCGCAACAATCTACAAAATGCTATTTTTTTAAGGTTCCTTAGACCTTCCACCATTTCTTCCTTGTATTTTTCATTTGATTTCGACCATATTTTTGTATGTTAGATATTTTATCGATTACATTGCAAATCAAACCAGAGTCTCATGCATCAGATGTCTAAAAAATCACGTTTCTAGTTATCTTTGATGTCAAACTGTTCGTATAACCAAAAAGTTTTAATTTAGAGTCCAACAGTGCATTCCAATTAGTCATTGTCGTCTATGTTTATGTTGTTACATATGTTATTTCTTTCGTTCAGTCATTTTAATCTCAAACGAATTGCAATTATTTTAATTTTAAAATCGGGTTTCTTAAGGTAATTAGGAATGAGATTCTTCGAATGTCAGCGTCGTTCGGATATTTAAAACTCTGGTTATATTGCTAGGCATGTTGATGCTCTATCTCAAGAAGTTTTGAGGCTTGATGCAAGTCTTGTGCAATATTTCGTGTGCCGGATTATCGGAGATATATTTTTAGATTCTTCCACATCTTCTGTAAACAGTGTATTCTAAACTATACTATCTCTTTTCACTATAAATGCCCGTATTCCCCAATATAGCCAATTTGGCGTTTAATATTTCAGTTGGTTTAAATTTTACTTTTCTGTAAAAACAGCATCGCTATCACAAAATTATTTTGACAGGCATGTTATTCTGATGGAAAAGCAAAATTTATGACTTCCCATAAGAATTAACTTAAATAATGAACTGTCAAAATGTCTATCGGAGAATACGGGCCAAAAAGTACAAAATAGATTACATTATATATATGTTACTTATTTTGCTATTTTATTTCCTACTTGGCATTTATATCGACATGCAACATTTTTTTTTAAATAAATATTTTGTAAAAGGGCACGATCCGAGTAACGAAAAAAAAACAGTTCAATTCCAGCTTTATAAAACCGTTTATTGAGCATAAAAAACAAGCAGCTATTTTTTATATTTTTCTAATGCTCCTAGTAAACTGTCAGCTTCTTCTGGAGATTTTACCCTGAGAAGAAGCGGTGTTGGAGGCGGCTTGGCGTCAGGTGTTGGAATGGCCACCAACATAACGTCTTTTTTACCTAATCGTTTTATTGGTATGCTCTCTGAGAGTATAAAATTTAGAAGGAGGTTCCCCAGATTTGTATTGGCTCTGACTATTAACTGAGAAAAGAAATTATTAATGAACTATAAACTAACTTAACAAAGACTTACTTGAACTTTTTCACTGTTTACGATTGGTTTTAAATAGAGATTTCCTACACCTCTATCTCCATAGCTTTCCCCTTTTTTCACAAAGACTTTACATTTTGCCATATATAAATAGTCACTTTCAACAACTTGTGTGACTTCCACTTTAGGCGGCTCGTCATCGTCCTCTTTACTGCCACTTTCTTCTTTTGGTTTCTCTATTTTATTTAAAAAAATATTCCAGAACTAACCACACACTTAACGTTATTAATTATGTTTCACCATTGGAAAACCTCATAATAGGTGGTAAATGGTAAACAATGCAGTTGATTAACTCATATGCTACATAGATCAGAAATGAATTTATCAAAGACATGCTTGTAGTTTTTTTTTATAATTACTTTTTCATATATTATACGAGCATTTTATGTTATTTTTCCCTTAGAGCCAAATTATTGACATGCTGATAAGATTAAGAGAGCTGTTTATGTCTTTAACCACAGATAGGTTCACTATTATGTGATTGTGAACAATATCATTCAATATTCAGTTTTCTTAATAGCATAAGGAATAAGTTTTAGTTTTATTATTTCGTGTAATGTTTTCGAAACGGCCGTCTTAGTACAAATTGGAAGAGCGTACTACCTTCAGATTTAGGTGCAGAACCAAAACTAATCTCAGGTCCACTGGGAAATGTTAGACTACCAGTAGTAGAGGTTTGGCTGCTAGTGAAAGAAAATGATGGTGTTGATAAACCCTCTGATGATGTACCTGCAAACAGAACTTTGAAGATAATTATGAAAATTTCCAAAAATTTACAGCAACTTTTATTTCATTTTATAAAATTTGTAACTTTTGAAATCAAATGAACAAAATGATAAATATACTAAAAAAGATGCTTTGTATGAACTTGAAGACCTTCACAACAGCAGTGCTGTAAAATGATTTTCATTTATTACACTTAATAATAGAAATGCTACTCTTAAAGGTGGTTCTGATTCTGCTAAGTTTGCTTTTAAACTACAATTTGTACATTACCTAATGAACCAAATGACTTTGTAGTGTTTCCTGCATTTGCTGCAGCTCCAAACTTAAAAGTGGGTGGACTGAATGCAGGGACAGCACCTCCCCACTTAAATGTTGGCACTGGTTCATCTTTCTTTTCTGGACTTTTTTCTAAGGTACTGCTGTCTACAACGTTATGAAGAAATTGTCATTAAATTACCCTAATAACAGATAGTATGTTCAAAACTGTCACATACCTGGAAAAGCTTTTGTATTATATGGAATGAAATTAAAAGTTGGAATCTTGGTTGGAGTTGTTTTTGAAAGTATAGGGACAGGCAATTCTTCTGATCCACTAGCATCCTGCTCCTTATCAATTTCTGCCAAATATTTCTCATAATCTTTAAAAATAGGTTGTAAACTTATTAATGGATTCTCTTCAACTTTCTTTGTGATCCATTTAGAAACAGTTTCATTCAAACCTTTCAGCTTTGAATAATATCTCTCAGATTTAGTAGGGCCAATGGCAGAACTAGGAACTATTGTATTGTTTGTACTAGTTGTAGAGTTTGAAGTGAATATGTTTGTGCTGACGTTAGTACTTGTCACTGCTGTAGCTCCAAATATGTTGGTACTACTTTTTTGAGAGAACAAATTAGGGCTACCACCTGACTTCAGTGGGCTTTGATTATCAATTCCGTTTGTTTTAGGTGCACTATCAGTTTTAGAAATACCTTTGAGAAATGAAAAGTCAGCACTAGCTGGCTTATTTGAAAACCCAGTAAAACCAACAAAAGCACTCTTTGTTTCATTGTCTTCCTGTGGAAATTCAAAATAAGCAATTTTAACAAAATGGCACAAATTGAAACTCACTCTAATGGGGTTCCTTCGTCTTGCAGTTTTTATAATTCTATTTTTTAAGATATCGTCAGAAGCCACTTGGAAGGCTCCTCGTTCTTCAGGTTCTTCTTCTTGGTTCCAATTGTCATGATTTAAATCAGAAGTTGCACTCCTCTTTCCGGCCATTAAATATTAAATGTGAAGCAACCGGCCCCTTTTTGGTGGATAAACGCTGTGAGTTGTGAGGTTAGGTTTCGTGAAGAAGGGCACTTTTAATTTTGCCCTTTTTAGGCAAGATCGTTATTTACACTAATCAGTATTGATCACCTTAAATCGAGGAACTACTCTGAGTCGTCCGCTATGTTTACGCACGGTAAAAACATAGAAATTATGCAATTATTTTAAATAAAACATTTCATGTAAAATATTTGAGGTAACGAACTGTAGACAAGACAATCATAATACGATACCACTGACAGATGACAACACAACCGAAATTAGCAATGGCTGAACTGACAGTAACAAGATGACAGTTGGGGGCACGTACACTATGTATTTAAAATTAACGATGCTAACGTTTCACCTTATGTTTATTCTGATTTTAATATGTCATGTAAACAGACTACGCTGTAGCTCTCCTGTACCAAACAATTAACAGGGCACATTCTATTTCTATTATGTCCCATGCGACATCAAATGTTCTTTATAATTTTTTATATATACAGGGTGTATGCTTCTGGAAGTCCTCATTGCCAGACACATTAAAGGTAATGAGATATGTATTTATTCAATGAGGGTTAACAGGTTGGAGTGAGAAGAAGGTGATGTTCCGTATGCTCGTGATAAACGACTATCGTATCACCCAACATTCTGGGCTCTGTTTTTATTTATTTTATTTTATTTTTTAATGTTAACGTCATTATTGTTTCTTTGGTTTACCTTCCAATTTACTTTAATTCTTTGTTTTATTATCTTATCAAATTATTATTTAACATAGTTGGAACAATGAGCAATATTAAATGGAAAACAAGATAACCATGTTGAAAGTTTCTACAATCTTTTGGCTGTTATCATCGATAAGAGTAGGACAAATAACATATTTAACTATTTAAAATTAGTAGTTACCACAAGATTACCTGTAGATTTCAGTGGGTAACCTTATCTCACTTATCAGCCAATAATTTTTGAGATTTATTTCCACTTACAGAAATTTGGGTCAATAAACCTACCAAAAATGGAAGGTATAAAACAGCCGGTTAGGTTTTGAAATGAACATTATTTCAAACACTCACACAGAATTTTGATAGTGGGGCGGACTTCAATCTTCTGCTTGCTGCATCACAAAAAGTGCAAACCTGTGTGCACAGACAATATGAGGCTGGTAATTTTGAATGATTCCACATGTGTAGCTGAGTGGGCAGCAAAATATGTAATGAAACAAATTATTGAGGCTGAGCTAGGGCCTAATAAATATTTTGTCTTAGGATTACCTACAGGTAAGCAATTGTTTCAAATTATTGGTGGTAGAAATTAACATTTTTAATTAAGAGAAGTATTTTGGGAGCTATTTGAAAGGATATTCCTATTTAATTTGGTAGTCTAAAAAGGGGGTAATGCTATTTTGCATAACTGAACAAATTCTGGCAGAGTAGGATTAGTTATCTGTTAGCTATAGTAAGAACTAAGTAGGTCAAGGGGGAGCGAAAGCTTTATATTAATGAAATGTTAATACATCTGTACAGCTAATTTCTAGGTCATTTATAGACAGATTTGATCCAAAAATAATGTGAACATTTAAATTGAAGTGAATAAATTTTTTGAAAGGAAGCTGCTAATCAGAAATTTTAGGAATTAAAATAAATTATAATTTCTTCTGCTGTAGCGCTTTTTGCTTAAAAATGACATATCCTAAAATTGTACAGTAAAAATGTTTAAATTTGGAACTGGAGAATTCCTGTTACATAAGATTTGCTTCTGTTACTGATTTATTTTTTTAGTCACACGGGGGTAACTGGCAGCAGGCTATGTAATTTTTATTTCTCTCTACCCATCTCTGATGAAATAGTCCTGTAATATATTGTATTCATTTTTTCAAATAAAGTTGTGAGGGAAGACATAATGATCGTGCAACTATTAATTATTAAAACACATATTTCCTTTTTTTTCCAGGAGGTACCCCTTATGGAATGTATCAGAAATTGATAGAGTATCATAAGGCTGGAAAAATTTCATTTAAATATGTTATAACCTTTAATATGGATGAATATGTAAGTAATATTCAATACTAGTTTCATTACGAAATATGAGAACAAATGTGAAATTTTGCCTCCCTGTATATCAAAAATAGTCAATTTTTTGGCGATGGGTGTACTAACATTTTTTTATTATTTTGCACAAGACTGTCGCCCCCTGAAATATCTCTCTGATGACATATTAAACTCTATATAATAGAACTTAATGCCTGTCATCATTTGAGTCACTTGAGTCCCTAGTGTAGCTAACTAAGTAAATATTCTCTTAATTATTTTTTAATTTCTGTGCGTATTCATCTAAATGATTTGCCACGCCGGCGCCGGTTCTGAAATGATAAACTGTATGTACCTGGCAAATAAATGGTACATAAGTATTGCGATATGAATATTATCATCATTAGTTCAATATTTATGGAAGTAGATAAAAATCATTGCACTCAAAACAGGTTTACTGGAATGACTTTTTTCAATTTAACAAGTTTATAATTTTTAACATTTACGCATAAGTACCTACAATGGATTTAAAATAAATAATAAAAATGAAAAAACCTAAATATGCAATTATATACAGAAGTTGTATTTAAATATAAATCCTCCACTTTTATGTAATACCCTATATGGTCAAAAGGAAAGTTAAATTATATGCCTCTGACCCCCTTACAATTTTCAACTATAAACTGTTGTTAAGTAATACCAAATAAGGAAGATACTTTGCCATAATTTTGAATCACCTGTATTTACAGTAAAAGTTTTGTAGGTTAACCTTCCGAGAAACCATGAGGAAAGTTACCACTATTATATGTGGAATAACTTCTTCAAACACATTGACATAGATCCAAAAAATGCTCACATTTTAAATGGAAACGCCCCAGATCTCGTCAAGGAGTGTTTAGAGTATGAGCAAAAAATAGCAGAAGCAGGAGGTATTGATTTATTCATTGGAGGTAGGAACCACTTTACAAACCAATCGACACTTGGGTCTTTAAAAAAACGGAGTTTAGGTATCGGCCCCGATGGCCATATTGCTTTCAACGAGCCAGGCTCATCCCTTGTCTCCAGAACTAGGGTCAAAACTCTGGCGCATGATACATTGGAAGCCAATGCCAGATTCTTTGGAAATGACATTAACAAAGTTCCTAAACAAGCCCTTACTGTAGGTGTGGGCACTGTGATGGATGCCAAAGAGGTACCCTCTATAAAACTCAGATGAGTTCCAAACGTTTCCGATCTTTTCTTTAGGTTATGATTCTAATAACTGGCTCTCATAAGGCATTCGCTCTTTACAAAGCAATCGAAGAAGGCGTTAATCATATGTGGACAGTGTCAGCGTTCCAACAACATGCACATACATTGATTATTTGTGACGAAGACGCCACTTTGGAGCTCAAAGTCAAGACTGTTAAATATTTTAAGGTAGGTACTATTTGGTAGTGTTAAAAAGAAGCTACTTATTATTAGTCTTGAGTTAATTTATTTTTTTATAACATCCTGCAAAAAGAATTGCAGTTCAATTGTCAAGTTCACTGCAACAATTGGACTTGCACAATATGCGAATGCAAGTGTCTTGCATACTTGCATTCATTTTAAACTTATTTAAAGGCACTAAGCGGCGTCCATCAACAACTGATAGAAGAGTCAAAATCACTAGGGAGGCACAGGATTATACATTAGTATATATGCAAGGATGCACTTTGTTCAGTATATGTGTAAATTGACGACAAATATTTTTGGTATTAGCTATGCACGGATTAAATTATATCCTATATATTATTCGAAATCTGCCGTAGATGATGTTACAGTTCCCTTAATCTCCTGTCCATATTATTACAATGACGTTTTTGTTTTATACATTATTCTTGCACTATTTTATTGTATTTACATATACCAAACACAAAATAGATAAAAATAAAAATAATAAACATGTAAAATGAGAAAATTACAATGGAATGGGAATTAAATATCGATTTGGATTTATTTTGAAGTGAATAATCTTATAATCTCTGCAATAAAATATATTTGTCAAATCTACTTGAGTGACAAAGGGAATTAAAGGTTTCTGATAAAGGTGCTACTGTGAATTATTGTACATGTTATTTGCATTTACATTTCAAGAATTCATAATTTTTTTACAGGCTTTGTGTACGGAATATGGGGGGCTGGTGGCTGGACATTAACGTTTGTTGTTTTGTATATTTAATAGTTTTGTAATTATACAGTTTTTGTCCCTAAACACTGTTTTGTTTCATTTTAATCTAGAATTTTATCACGACTCTGGCCGTTATATATATAAGAGAAAGTCAACCATTTTGAAACACCTTGAATACACAGGATGTTCTTGAAGTGACTATAAAACACTCCCAAAAATAAGGTATTATAGGCAAACTTGTACAGTTATTGCGGGGATCACCCGTATACTAATCTATAAACAATAATAGGATCCGTTCAAATGCAATAACAAAAGGTATTTAACTATGCTTAAGATATCCGGATAAAGATACTTCTCCAAACGACATGAAGCGGATGTCTCGGATTGTCCAAAAAACAGTTTTGCAGCATGGGAATCCCGTTAACGATAATAAATACAAGCTTGGTTAAATGGAAAAAAAGTTGCGCATTCAAAAATGGCATTTTGTCATTTCGGATATAATAATCCTTCGATTAAAGGGTGTTTAAATAAACTATTTTGTTTTCTCTTCATTAAACGGCGAAGAAAAAGTGTGTAATAGACATCATTATAAGCGGAGCATATTTCTTGGCAAATTAATGAATGGAAATACTGGTATACAAAGACTAGCTATCGCGTCCTGTTAGTGTTCAAATGTTTCATATGGTATTCAAGATACTATTAGTAATAGGTGTTTTTTTTTACAACTCGTACATGAAAATGATTTGAAGCTCATGTACGAAATGTTGTTGATAGTTTTGGCTGATTTTTTTCGATTCCGAAAAACTTCTTAACCGCCAAAGAAGTAGATATTTCACACACTTGATAAAAAAAAAACTATTTACTGTTGGTTAGGCTGGAAACTATGAATGTGGGCAGTAAAAAAGTAGGTCAAGCTACTAACCACAGATAAAGTTTAGAAGACCAATATAATATTTATTGTGTTTTATTTAGAATATGTCTACTCCTTTAAGATATACAAAGTGGCCCAGATATTCGCCCACGTACGGGCTACGTTCATCATATTTAATAGGTGCCACCTGTTTAACTTAAAATTTTTCATTTTCATACTTGCAGAGTGTTCAATTTAAAACATCAAACCCTAATTTTCTACCATTGCTACCGATTTGCAATAGTTAATTAACACAGTGTGCGAACGATGACCCTGTAAATTTGGTCGGGTGATTTTAAGTTTAATACATCAGCTTTAACCGATATGCACTGTATAAAAATGGCCTAATTAGTTGCCTACATATCTTCTTCAACAAAAACCACAGACAATCATTAAACACTCAAAAATGCCACTGTAAATAAATCAGTGTGAGAAAATGCGGAATTGTCCTAAATCCGACAATTCAAGCAAGCTGTATATAAATACGCTATCTAATTATGAATTTGTATTTAGGAGTACTTACACGTCCTTTTATTGCATTTTCTACTTACTCTTAAACTTCCCCTCACTGCTACAAGCATCGCATTTTCCATTTTGTGATCATAGACAGATAATGTTCCTTCTAATTTGCGTCATATTTCTTATAATTTATATAATACTTGTGCACCCATATACTTACTGGACCATTCGTGGTGTTAAACAAGGGAAACCATGGATCCTTTTCGGGGACAGTTGGGGAACAGTTTTCAGAGTCATGGACATGGCAGAAATGGTAAGCTACAATTACCATCTAATTCCAAACACCAGGTAATAAAACCATGGAAATTAGAATAACGATTTTCGCAATTTGAATTATTACAATCAGGTATTACGGGGTATATCAGTTTTTTAAGCCCAAACTGGTAATTCGCGACCCTGACCTCATAAAACAAATAACGGTGAAGGATTTTGAGCACTTTGAGGACCGCTCTGCCATGGTGGATCCGAAAGCTGATCCACTCTTTGCCAGGAATTTACTAAGCCTAAAAGGTAGAAATTTAGGGGGAAAACGCGACTATTTAGTTTTGATAATGTTTTTTATTAGGTGATGAGTGGAAAAAAATGCGAGAGACGTTAACAAACTCCTTTACTAGCAGCAAAATGAAACTAATGTTTGGTTTAATAACGGACGCTGCTGAAAACTTTATTAAATATTTTGCTGATAAAAAGGGAAGCACCATTGACGTGGAGATGAAAGATGCATTTACCAGGTACCTCTGGAAAAGAAAAAATAAACCAACAGTAAAAAAGGAATTTGTTAGATTTACTATCGACGTCATAGCGTCTACTTCTTTTGGAGTAAAAGTGAACTCCTTATTTAAGCCCGACAACCAATTCTTCAAGATGGGCAAGGAAATGACGGAATTAAACTTCAAGGCCTTTTTGAAAGTTTTACTTTTCCAGTTCTCGCCTTACTTATATAGGGTAAGATAGAACTGGTTTTTAAATATGGCAATGAACTTATAACGCCGTTTATAGCTCCTCAAATTAAGGATGTTTAGAAAAGAAGTTAACGATTTTTTTAGAAATTTGATAAATGATGCTTTAAAATCTAGGAAAAAGGGGGGAATTTATAGACCAGATATGCTGCAAATCTTAATAGAAGCTAGAAAAGGACTTACCTCTGATGACAATGACACTGAAGGCAATTATTTCAAAGCAGGTAAATACAAGTTTTGTCTTAATTTTTATTTATTTTTAACTGATAAAATCGAAGGCATCTCAAACGAAGACATAACAGCTCAAGCGGTAATATTCTTCTTTGCGGGTTTCGATTCGGTATCCTCTTTGATGACATTCACAGTCTACGAACTGGCAATGAATCACGAAATACAAGACAAGTTAAGAGAAGAAATACGACAAACTCTTAAAAATGTCAATGGAAAAGTTACCTATGAGGCTATAATGGATATGAAATATATGCAGTTAATTTTACAAGGTAATGAGATATATGGTTACCCAACGAGGACTGTACAGGGTATCCATTTTTAGTTAGTTCTACGTAGAAATGTGATAATTTTATTTTTGGGAAAAAGGTTTTTTTTAACAAACTGCGTAGGGATTTATAGAATGTATTTAGACCCCACTGAATGACTAAGTGCATTTTTTAAAATAAAGTACTTTGTCAATTTTCAGAGGCTTTGCGCAAGTGGCCTCCCTTCGTGGTACTTGGCCGCGAATGCACCAAATCATACACCATTAAACCTGCTCTCCCTGATGAAGTACCAGTAACAATACCTAAAGGTTTAGCCATCCAAATTCCAGTCTATGCATTGCATCACGACCCGCAGTATTTTCCCGAGCCAGAAAATTTCATTCCTGAAAGATTTAGTCCAGAAAATCGAGGAAGGATCACACCATACACCTGTCTAGAATTCGGACAAGGACCTAGAAGTTGCCTAGCACCGAGATTTGCCCTATTAGAAACCAAAATTGTTCTGTTTTATCTGGTGAATAGATTCAAGTTGGTAACTAGTAATAAAATGGAAGTACCTTTAAAATTGAGTAAAAATTTTTCTATAAATATCAGACCTGCAAAAGGATTATGGATTTGTCTTGAAAAACTTGATGAGCAATTTTAATACAATTGAAGATGATGTGCATCCTACATATACCTATTAGTTATTAAAATAGTAGAAAAATAGTTTGCATATTTTGTCATTTGTTGTCATAGTCAGAAAAATAAACGAAACTCCGTTATAGCGTATTAGATTATTATCTCATTAAAGCTACACCTACACCATATTCACGAGGATTTGAACGCTTTATTTAACAAAACATCATATTACAATACAGAATTTCACTGCTTGTTTGCCTCACCATTATGGTCCGTGAAAGATCAGTAACGATGAACTATAAAACCAGTTAATAATTCACAACAAAATAATCGACATTGGCTTAACATAAATTAAAGAAGAATCATACGCTAAAATAAAATCTATCGGTATTTTGGTTTACTCATAAATGTCCTCCTTGTCAGCCACATATCTGGAAGTGAAAGAATTCAATGGTGAAAAGTCGATCTTATGATGCTCAGGGAGTTATTTTTAAAAGCATTGTTTGCATTTGTTGTATTGATTAACATTGCGAACTCCTAAATAGGAACAGTTAGTGATAGTTAAATAGGTAATAAATCGGCGATTTTATTATCCTCAAGAGCATGCTTTGAACTCCAAAATATTTGCAGAGGCTTTCATGTTATTGAAGAGTTATTGAAAAGCTTCTATTTTTATTACTTTTTCTGTTTTACCGATTAAGCGTGTAGTGGCCTAACACTTCTGCACAACAACACAGCAGCGAAACCGCAAAGCCGTTTTCCTCTGTCCAAAAGGGAAATTTATTTTTTTAATGCAGTTGATTAACTGCAAAACGACTACTTTTCAAGGTTGTGCAATGAAAAAATATTGTATGTCAAATGAGCAAAATGTTTAGCAGAGCTCTCCATGTCTAGAGGTTTTATCTACTTGGCTCGTCCTGCCAGACACTACTTATATATTTTTTTTGAAATTTTCACATGTGGATTTAAAACAGCAAATTATGAAGTTTAAAGACGTTCATAAGAAAATTAACATAAGAGGCGTCTATAAGTCCACAATATTTTAGTCGTTTTCAGCCTAGCCTAAAATGATCATTTTTTTTAAGTATTTAATAAAATAAGCCTGCTACAAATTTTCTAAAATGTAAAAAAAAAGAATTACCTTTGTCTAAAACTGAGTTAACATAAATTTTTTTTACAACTACTTTACATTTACCTTACAATATCACCAGGCTTCAAAAGTCGCTCTGCATCAACATCTGGGATTTCAAAACCAAATTCATCCTCTATGGCCATTATTACCTCGACATGATCTAGTGAATCTAACCCTAAGTCGTTAATAAAATGTGAATCCAATGTCAACTAAAAGATAAAGCAGATGTGAACATTTTGGTCACATGACAAAAAAATTTACAATAAACAATCAAACTTTTGTCTTCTATTTTATCAAAACAAATTGTATACTATTAAGAGTATACTAAAAAACACAAAAGTTTGTGGACAGTCAACTACCACTATTACCATCATAAGCAAAATTACTGTACCTTATCAGGGTTGACTTTATCATACAAATTTAATACTAAAAGCACCCGGTCTGCAATAAGTTTTAAAGTCAGTGGTGGTTTGGCACTGTAACTTCGCTCATGAGGCAATACGAGGTTCTGAAATGAAAAGAAAATAGGATTATACCTTATCTGCTGTTACTTTATCATAAGAGGCAACAACTTTCAGGACTCGTTCTTTAATTTCTGCCTCTGTGGGTTTTGCCTTAACTATTTCTGGCGAATAATATCTGAACTGGAGATAAAAATTGGGACATTAAGTTTACAGTGTAAAAAGGGGCTGTAAAATGGATGCATTTAAAAAGTGAGGTTAAATCGAGTTATGTAATTTCAGTTTAAAAAAGACCAAGGAAAGCTGTTTAGGGTAATAAGAATTTGCCTGCAAGGTTCGTTGTTAAAGGAATGTTAGTTTACATCCAACTATGGGCAAGATAAAGAAAACTCATTTACCTGTGAAGCCGCTAAGAGATTTCGCTTGAGTATAGTTTGTTGGGCTGTTGGAATCAAACAATTTAAGTGTAGAATTCTCGATTTGCTGGAGAAACTCCTTAAATAGGACGTATTTCTTGAGATAGAGCGAATATTTCTTGCCAAAGCAGACATTTCTTTTTCAAAAATTCCTAGAGAGTTTAAAAAATTTTCATGCACTTAAAAAAATTGATAAAGACAGGAAATGAAGCTATTTCGACTACAAAATAAATTTCATTTGTGTGACAGCTGTCACCTGAAGCAGTAGGGACTAGGGATATTGGAACTCTCAAAAGACCAATAAAATGTAACTTCTCTCCCTAGGGTCACGTATGAAATCGAAATAGTAATAATTAAAATTCAGATTACGTTCCTTCCCTTCATTTATGAGGAAAAAGTCACAAATAACGAAATTGAAATTTCTTTTTATGTGTCCTAAAATTGCATAGCAAATGAATTCTGCATGGAGTTGCCACATACACGAAATGATTGGACACGTGATTATTTATAAGCGATGCGGTACACTACTGCTGCTAGGGAAAATTAAGGGAAAATATTCCTTAAGGGACAACATCTTTAGTTAAAGCAAGAAAGAGAAACTTCAAACTTCAACAGAAATAAAACAATGGAGAAGCTCTTATTTGTTTCCCATTTCTTCAGTCTAGAAACGCTGCATTGATGTTTTACTGAATTCATCACTTAATTCCACTTAAATTAGCATAAACTGTCCTGATATTATGTCTGACGAGAACAGCCCTACTTTCGCCTTACGGGGCTTCAGGATACAGAAGAAACCCCAGCTCTCGCATCAGTTAAGCCATACATTGGACACTTGTAAGTAATCACATTTTTTCAAATCATAATTTTAACCACTATTGCATAACTATTTTAGCCGATGAAACGAGCCCTGATATCCCCAAACCTGTTTTAAGGCAAATCAGAAATCCTTTTAGTGATTCAGATTCAGAAATTGAAAATCAAAGTGAGGTGAAACAAACACCTTTAGAGGCTATTCCAACCACTTACATTCCGCAAAAGCAAGATGAACTGGCCATCTCCAATAGCCTGCCAATAACGCCTGTTAATCAGGGAAATGGGTTTCATCGGCAAAAAAATCCTGGAGTACTTGAAAAGGAAAAACAGATGAAGTTCCTATTAGAAATTTTTCCAAACCTTGAAGCAATGGTATTTGTTTTAAAACTAGAGTATATATTTGATGAATACTTGGAAAATTGCTTTTTAGAAAATCCATGATGTTTTGTCAAAATATAGTTTTAACACTGATGCTGCAGCAGCAGAGCTCTCTAGAACTTATACAAGAACTATGATGCAAAGCAGTCAAGGCAATTATAGTCAGTGGAAAGAGGAATATGACAAGAGCACTGCTCAATCTGTTGAGATGTCCAGAAAGAGATATGCAGAAGGCGAACCAAATATTAATAGAAAGAAAAGAAGTAAGAATTTATATAAAATGTTTACTATTTTTGTTTTCATTATCTTGAACTGGCACACACTGATTGCAGAAATAGGCCAACTTTTTCCACCCATTTTTTTTATTATAATGGTTTGAAGTTAAATTGAAACAAATATGTATCTATCAACAACCATATTGTCACACTGATGGCACATTATTTTTATTTTTACCATGAAAATTAAAACTTGATATTCATAATTTCATGAATGTTAATTTTGTTATGTTGCTTTGATTGTAGTAAAAAGAAGGAAAGAGAACTATGATAGTGATGAAAGCACTGGAAGCCATCATGACTACAAGGATAGAAGAGTTTTTGATAGGTAAGAAACATATGTTCTAATATATATTTCATTATGGTAGAATTATGTATTGATTATTACTTTATTCCATTGAAGACATAAAGCGACATTATAATTTTAAGATTTCACTATTATTTATTCATTGCTAATAAAATTAGACATGCTAAATTTCCACCTTCTCTCATTTGTCAAAATTAGCTACTATTACTATTTATTATTTATACCTCTGTCTAGGGTGGTAAATCAGTAATTTAAAAACTTTTTAAGTATCTAACTCTCAAATGCAGATAATTGCCCCAGAAATAATAAAATAAATTCATGTAAATGGTTGCTTAGTTTTTTGGTTTCAATGAAAATGGTTTGCAAGGTATAGTTGCCACAATTTTAACCTAGTGGCTCTAACTTCAGAATTTCTGACTGTTGTATTTTCACATTTTTATCTATCTAACTGGTTTGTTAATGTCTCATTTCATTGCCCTTTGTTCTGTATAGTGATGATGAAGATTCAGACGCCGAAATCAGTGATGAATTGACAAATGATAAGAGAAAAGTATTAGAATTTTTTGAAACTGCCACTGTAAACGAACTACAACTTATGCAATTTTGCTCTAAAAAGAAAGCAGAGACTTTAATTGAATGCCGACCATTTACAGGGTGGATTGACTTGGTAAGGTGTTGATATTAGGTTGCAATATTGTCCACTAAACATGTTGATTAATCTCAATTAAAAGGTCACTAAATTACAAACCAACAAAAACCTGAGCACCGATCTGCTAAATTCTGCACAGCAAGTGCTGATTACTAGAAATAATATTAGACATTTAATGAAAAGATGTACCAATTTGGCCCAGCAAATGGAAAGAGCCGTAGCTGCAGGGGCGGGAGTTAAGGAGCAACCCCGAAATATGTCGCCTTCGTAAACATTACATGATGATTCATTTTTATAACCAGATTAAAATGATTTCGTTTTATAGGTTGCGGTTAACTAGCTATCAAATGGTGGGTTTGAACTGGATGGCTGTCTTGCATTCCCAACGTGTTAATGGTATTTTGGCTGATGAAATGGGTCTAGGCAAAACTGTCCAGATCATTGCTTTCTTGGCTTACTTGAAAATTACAGGTCAATCTCAAAACACGCATTTAGTAGTGGTGCCTTCTTCAACTTTAGGTGGGTAGAAGGGTACAAGTGTTGTGGCATCGGGAACTGCAGGCGTAGATTATGTACAGAAAACATTTCCTAATTAAAAGATGAATAGTTTTCTTTAGCAAAATTTTTTGATATTAAAGGCTATCTTAAATTTCGTTTGTAACGTTTAATTTGTTATAAGCAGTACCCAGTGTGACACTATGTATTATTTTAATGTCCAGTTTCCAGAAACAGCAATTTTTAGACAATTGGAAAAATGAATTTGCAAGATGGTGCCCAGAACTAAGGATTTTTATGTATTACGGAAATACCGAGGAAAGGAGAGGGTTTAGGTTTGACTTAGCAAAAGGAATGTTAGCAGATTTTGATGTAATTCTAACAACGTAAGATAATTCTTAATTAGCTTGATTTCAGAGTATAGGGGATAATTTTAGGTACACGATGGTTGGCAACAGTCCGGAGGAAAGGAAAATGTTTAGGGTGACACCTCTTCAATATGTAATTTTTGATGAGGCTCATATGTTGAAAAATATGAACACTCAAAGATACGAGAATCTGATAAGAATTAATGTAGGTTTATTGCATAAAATTGAGAGGGTAAATAAAATTGAAATATATAAAATTTTTAGGCCAGACATCGCATTTTATTAACCGGAACTCCACTGCAAAATAACTTGTTGGAATTAATGTCTCTACTCATTTTCGTAATGCCAAAAATTTTCGCAGAAAAAACTGATGACTTGAAGAATTTGTTTCAGAAAAATTCAGTAAGTTGAATACAATTTTAAGGTATGTTTAAGAAAGTTACAGCAACTTTTAGAAAGCAAAGGAAGACGAGAATGTTCCAAGTTTCGAACGGGAACAAATCGAACAAGCAAAAAGAATAATGAAACCGTTCGTCTTGAGGAGACTGAAACGTGATGTTCTTCAAGACTTACCTAAAAAGACTGATTTGGTTGTTACCGTATCGATGGCTCCCACTCAAAAGGAGCATTATGAACAGCTAGTCGCTTCATACAAAAATCTTAGCGTAAGACTAAAACTCATAGTTCAACTTCTCAGTACAACTTGTAATAACTTCAGGAAGGAACCAGTCAATATAACGGTATGGGTATAATGACTGATTTGCGGAAGTTAAGCAATCATCCTTTGCTTATGCGGTACCATTACGATTTGGACCAGTTACAAGAAATTGCAAAACTGCTAGCAAAAGATCCAGGGTATAAGGACACTGTAGTCGAGTATATAGAGGAAGACTTGAAGTGGATGTCCGATTTTGAGATACATACAATGGCACAGCAATTTAGGGTAAGTTCATTAATAGGGTAGTTACTATGTTTTGTGTCAAAAATATATTCTGTGCTTTATTATACTTACCACATTTACTTATTTTTTGCCACTTTTTTTCACCTTAGTATTCTATTAGTGTGTAATATATTTACATTTTGACGTTGAACGGCTGATGAAGTATTTGTCCTTACAGTGTCTAAATAGGTATACACTGCCAGATAATTTAATCGTCACTTCAGGAAAATTCATGTACCTAGATAAAGCTTTGCCGGAACTTCAACGCAGTGGGCATAGAGTACTCATTTTTAGCCAGTATGTAATCCTCCTGAACGTGCTGGAAGTATACTTACAAATAAGGAACTATAGATATTTGAGATTAGACGGGAGCACTGCCGTTAATTTAAGGTAAAAATCAAAATCGAATATTTGAAATTATTCTCCTAACTAATTGAATTTTAGACAAGATCTTATCAACGAATACACCGAAGATAAAGACATATTTATTTTTCTCTTGTCCACAAAAGCGGGAGGTTTAGGAATAAACCTTACAAGCGCGGATACCGTCATTATACATGACATTGATTTTAATCCTTATAATGACAAACAGGCGGAAGATAGATGTCACAGGATGGGCCAAACGCGACCTGTAACCGTATATAGGTAATTGAATTGAAATTTCAATGTAATGTCTCGATATTTCATATTGCAAATGGGGTTTTAGATTAATTTCTCAGGGGTCGATTGAAGAGGGGATGCTGGCTATGTGTAAAGAGAAGTTGAAGTTAGAAAAAGAGATTACAACGGAAGGTAGTATTTGGTTTTTGGCTGGCAATATATACAATTAGTTTTCTTTTGCATTTTCTCACAGAAACTGAAAATCCCGACGTCAAAAGTGTGGTAAAGCTATTATCAACGGCGCTGGGAATTGATTCCACAAAGGCCACTAGTCTTGTCTCGCCAAAGAAGGACTCTTAATAGTTTTAATAATCATAATATTAGTTTGTTCATTGTTATATTTAATTTAAAATTACAGCTATTAGCACTTTTTTAATTGTCAGTTTAATTGTAGTTGTATCTACTACTTAATATTGATCTTTAATAAATAAATTATTTTTATGATTGTTATTTTATTTTCACCATTTTTACTACCCAATTTAAGAATGTTACGAAATGTCAACAGGAACTTATATTTAAGAAAAATTTGAATTTATTCCCCATCACATATCTTTTAAAAGTTTTCGGTTTACGTTTTCCGATTTTAAGCCATGGTTTGGTCATTTTTTAAAATTCAAACTGGAACCTCAATGTTATAAAAATCATAATAAAGTCGACAATTATATGCCTATGTAATACTTCTATATTAGTTACAATATATATAGATATATATATATATATATATATATGAACACATAAATTCTAAATAATATTAAACCTGTTTTAAAGATCACATTTTCTTGAATAAAGTAATAAATGTATTTACTGTTTATATAATATATGCACCCATGTAACAACAGTAATTGTAACAACTGAGAGAAATGAGGTATGGGTCGAAGGACATATAGTATGGTCAAAGGGACAGTTTAAATTCTCAGTTTGAAGATTTAAGTATGAGATCTTAACCCTCTATTTCTCTAAATTTAGAAGTAAAAAAAAAGGAAATTGCACTCTAAGCCTCGACCAACATGGCCAAATAAAGTGCTTGTCAGTTACTTGTGCTGGCTCTCTGTGACCTTGACCACGCCACTTCTTTAGCACTGGCAAATGCGACGTAAAACAGATTAGCACCTATGTTAATCCCTGCTGCCAGGTAGAATACCATGCGCCACTGACCAAGAGTTTCCTGAAATAAAATTAATGAATTTTACTGAAGTTTGTAGTTGCGCAATTTGTGTTGTAAAAGTGGTACAAACTTAAAGATTTTACATGAAATAGCAAAGAAGTTATAGGCTGAACCCACTTTTTGTTGTCACCCAGTAGGTGACTTATTATGACATTATTTCAAATTGGCTTCAAAATAACTATATTACATAATACAAATAGGAAAAAATAATCTTACTCTGCCATTTATAAGTAATCCTATCACATAGGGGGCCAAAAATCCACACATGTTGGAAGCAGCATTTGTAATGCCATACATGGTACCAGCGTACTTGGGACTTAAAGCTATATGATTCATCTGGTTACCGGCATATTGAGCACCACCAAAAGCACCTGGGATGGCAAGGAGTAATTGGACGGCAACCTTGTCACACCCGACGTATGCCACCCCAATGAGACCCAATGAGGGGATGATAGAAGCTGTGAGCAAGGTTAAAGACTGTATAATATTGCCCAATTACTTAAGTAAAGTATTTAATTCTAAAGGTCTTTATGTTTATGTCTTAAATAAATGAAAATATTCTTACCTACAGAATTCCACAGTTTATACGACATTGACAGCGAAATGTAACCTTTCAGCAAGAGCCAGTCCGCAAATATACTAAAGAAAATGCCGGCCCACCAACTGGTAAGATACGGTATTGCTGATAAAACTGCGTTCTAAAATATTTCCTTATGGTTACAGAGTGTTTTCTAAGCATATAGCACAAATGTAAGGCAATATTTTCTTAGTTAAAATGGGGGGATTTAAACTTTTATTAATTATTATTTTTTTAATTATTTAAAGGAATGTTATTTTGCCTATAGGAACATGCCTTTAAATTGGGACCGCATGTTTAGGAAACGTTCTACATACCTGTTTTTTTGCAGCATGAAATCAATTAAAAACTTAACTTTGGCTTACCGTTTCAATCTTGAAATGCAAGATCTGTGCCATGTAGGTGGGCAATTCGGTTAAAATTGTGTAAAACGCCCAGGAATTTCCACACTGAGTCACCAATATGGCCCAAAGTGGTAAACAAGTGAACATTTTTAACCATGGCACCGACCCTTTGTCTTCATCCTAAGAGTAAGAAATTTGTTTTAAAAAGTTATATAGAATGGTCACGTTTATAATACACATCATCAGGATTTCCCAAACAAAAAGCAATACAATAATACTCAAATTACAACATTAAAAGAGAGGTTTTTCGCCTAGCTTGAAATACCCTGTAGATAACTGAAATATTTGAAGATTACGCCTTTTTCTGATTGTGGCCCTCGCATAACTCGAGAAGTAACCTTCAGTTACGGGCGGAGAAGTTTAACTTCCTCGGAACAAACGTAACTTATTATTTACCTGCGGTCCTATGCTAGCTAGTATGAATGCCTGCTCCTGTCGGTCTATCCTTGGATGTGCAGATGGAGAATCGTACACAAACATCATCCAAAATACAAACCAAATTATACCCAAAATTCCGAATAAATAAAACGATAAAGGCCAACCACCCCATAACTTAAGTGAGCATAACCAACCCGAGAGTGGAAGTGATAAAATCGTTCCAAAATTTGTACCTTAAAAACCAATTATTTTGAATGCTTAAAAATCATTAATAAAACGACAATTTTTACCTGCGTAAACATAAGCACCAAACTTACTCCTCTCTAGAGGAGGAATCCATTTTGCTAACATTGCGTGCATCGAGGGGAAGGTGACACCCTACAAAAACCAAGTAAAGCTTCGAAAAACCTCAAAAATTTGCTTTTAGACTAACCTCCCCCATCCCCTCCAGAACTCTTACAATAATGAACAACGGAAAATTAATCCGAGCAGCTATCGGACTTAAAAGGGTAAAAACTGCGGTAATTAAAACCCCGAAACCATAAACCATTTTGCCGCCGAACATCTCCGCCAATCTTCCTCCTGGGATTTGAGTAAGGACGTACCCGTAGAAAAATGAGCCAAGAACTATTCCCTGAGTGCGCTCATCCCAGTTAAATTCACCATCCTCAAAACATAGATAATTATTTTTTCGTTGCGACAACAAACTTGAAATAGGATTTGGCACACTTACAGAAGGGGTGGTCGAATTGGTAACATTTAAAACTGGACAGTGGTCAAAATTACTTTGATTACTTGGAACTATTGGGGTTGTTTGGTTGACCATTGCGACGATGGCAACAGAGAGATTAACACGCATGGCATATACATTTGCAAAACCCAGAAATCCCAATATACCTAAAATGTGTCTGGATTTGATGCAGTCCTTGGTGTCTTCAACTGCAAAATAAAATTAAAAGAGATTATTTAATGCCATATTTCATACATATCTATACTGTAACATAAAATAAGTTCTACCTGTGTCAAACTGTTCGTATATATCATGGCGTTCAAACACATTTACTGATGTGCCTAATTTTTTGAATCCTTTTGCAGCATTTTTCATGGATGTTTTTGTGTAAGACACCATGATTTGGGCACTAGTTCTTTATAAATTAGCAACAGGCAGTATCACAATTGATAAAAAGTCACATTCATAATTTATTTTCATATCTTTAGAATTGTAATAGAACATAAATTTAATTTTATATTCATATACAGGGTATAACAAGTCATCATAGAAATACGGTAATACATCAAAAGGCTAAAGAATTGAGGAAGGAATTTTAATTTGATATCAGAATTCATGCAGTGTTCCAAAAAAGGTTCAAAGCATCAAATAGTATATGACTAAAAACATCCCTGCCTTTATATGGCTACCGACAATTTTTATAGTTTGGGCTAGAGGGTTTTAAAGAAAATGAATATACAAAATTTCAAAATTTTAATTGAAAGCAGATTTGAGAAAATGAAAAATATAAGAGAAAATATGTAACCGTGCCGCCCTGTATATTGAAAATTGCGCGTGTTGGATTAAGGGACTATAAGCATTGTTTATTATTTTGCCAAGTATCAAGTTCCCTGAAATATCTCCATGATATGTTACACTCTGTAAATACATCTTATGGGTGTTCCTATATATTTCAGTTTTGAGCCTCATGAATAAACTAAAGGAATTTGATGCCACCCTATAACAGATTTTCTGAATTTTATATCAATATGTTTAGCTCCAAAACGTTATTAAAATAGACCGTTCCACATTGTGGCCTTTTTTTAAAATACTCAACTTGACTAACCCTGTAAAATGACCGCTCTGTATTCAGTATTATAGATTAATTTATAGAGCAATAATGGATAATCCTTTAACCCAATAAAGTAAACACTAGCAAGATAAGAATTACATATTTTCCAAAAAGGATAAACACAATTCATTTTTGGATGGGAAATAATTTGCTTAAAATATATACAGTTTTATTATATATATTGAGATAAACAAAACCATGCAAAACCAAATAAGCAGTTGCAGAAGCTGAATACTTAACTTACATTTAAATTTTTTGCCATAAATATAATACTGACTACATATCCAGAGAGATTTATCAGGAAATTGGCATTGGTAAAATCGCCATCAGATTGATGCTATTTGCAGTGTTACGTGGCCTTCAACAGTCATGTGAGACAGGAGTGTATATGAAGGGAGCTTTCATCAAACTGCTGGAACCAGCCTTGCCATTACAGATGCTTCTCCATTAATTTTCTTACAGAAGGTACATTTACATTTCACGAACTATTAACACACCTAGAGGAAAACCATAAGGCCCTATTTGCTACCATTTTTATGAGTCTCTCTTGTAGGCATTTAATAACAATTAGCTTATGACTTTAATAATTTGGGTTTGCATGGAATTCAAATGAAATTAATTCAAGATCAAAGGTGCTTTGTAAACATTAATGAATGTAATGTCTCAAGCAAAAATCAGTGGCAACATTTACCTGAATATTGCACATAAAATAAGTGGTGAAAATACTGTTTTTTTTTGCAATTGAACAAGTCTAATTTATATTTCATACCTGATGGGGGTATAATTCGAGTGGTTTCGTCTTCATCCTCATAAATGCTGTCATTATCACTTTCACATTCATTAATTGTTTCATCTCTGCTAGGATCATACATATTATCAAAGTTCCTCTATTATAACTCTGCTTGAGGCCTGCCAACACAAAAAGCTTATGAGAATTCCTATTAGAGTTGAAACGCCTCTCCACGCTTTTGTTGTTAATTGTCCATATAGTCGTTTAACTTGACTCATCCACGAATCTTTCTAGTTTGATAAACACTAGGATAAACATTAACATTAGTTGTCATGAGTTAAAACCGTTAGATAAATATAACAAAGAGATATTGATATGTTCGGACAGGGAAATCTAGTAAAAACTGTTAAAAAATACGCGTTTTCTAACAATAATCGGATAACTACTTACAACAAACTTCGACAACAATGAAACAGCTGTGTTTGTTATGTTTTGATACCCAAATGTCAATATCAATGACAGTATTATTGTCAAAATCTCTAGGGAAAATTATATTTTTATGTTGGTTGCCTTGCACTCAAAGGTCAGTGTCCATAGAGGTATATAAGAAACATGAGCTTTATTTGTCTATTGTTTGAGCAAGGTCATGTGACCTAGCAGCTTTCCTCACTTCGTACACGTAATATATTAGTTCCGAGTGACAATTTTTCATGTATAGCACGTCTAACTTTCTCATATGCACATTCTTATAACATGTCAAGAATGTAATTTTTTAAATTTTACTTGGAGATAGTGTTAATTTAAGGAGAGACCGATCAATGTTGCAAAGGGTGATAATATAAAAGATGCAGTAGAAGGAAACGGACGAAGTTGATTAAGTCAGCTGCTATTTACTATCAAACTTCTAAGGTATAAATAACAGCTCTTGATTCTATCCAGAGATGCACCTAATGTTTTAAAGCTTAAGGTTTATTTAAATGATCATCCCTTATTTGGACTTTGTAATGACCTTTTTATGCCTCGAGTCTTATTAGGTTGTAAAATAAAGATGTACTCTAGTATTTTTAATAACATAATAAGTTACATCAATAAATATAGCTTATAAACATAAAAAAAGATTCAACTATCAAATTCTTTGGTTGCATACAGAAATTCACTAGAAACTGGGGAATGATTGAGAAATTACACACAATCTAATATAGCGCCTACTAAACATCAATAATACTTTCATGCTTCCTATCTTGAGCAGTTTCCTTTAGCTTTTCCTGCATTTGATTCAACATCTCTTGCATACGACGAATCTAGAAAGAAATTCAAATTTATCATCTTCCAAATATTAACCATTTGCAAAAATCATACTTCTTCATCTTTTTGAAACAATAAACGATCAGTCTCAGTAATGTCCGACTCGTACGGAGCAGAATCTCTCTTTAATTTCCTAGAAAATGAGAAACTATCGGTTAACATTATATAGATCTGGACTTTTAAAATTTGTGTGTTTTTACCCCCTTTCCCGTGCGTGTTGCGAAATCTGGGAGATGCACTGAGCTCTGAAATTCTCGTAATGGACGTCTTCGGTGACGTCCTTTAGATCTTGCATGTGCGTGGATATCAGCATGGTACGAAGCTTGATAAAGTCACTGTGCTTGGGATTCTCAACTATGAATTAGAAGTTTTACATGGAGGCATTCTAATTGTGACAGATAAAGTACCATCCACAACTCCCCACGGATATTGCCTTCCCCTGATTTTTCTTCCTGCAACTTCTAAAATAGTGTTGCTGCCCACTACAGCGAACGGAACGCTGGCCTTCAGTTCCCTGTCCTGCTGCTTGAATTCCTCGTCTTCATCACTATCACACTCAGGAAATTCATACATCTAAAATCCTCTAACTACGGAATTTCCACTTAATTTACAGAATTTTTCATTTTATACCTGAATTTCATGCTCCTTAATATCATTCAGTATATTTTTCTTCAGTTTGTCTACTTCAGCGGATGTCAGAGTATCCGCTTTGGCAATGACCAGGACAATATTGACTTTTCGATGCAATCTTTTTAACATTTCAAGATCCATTTGGCGTAGACTAAATATTTAAGAATTATAATATAGATTCAATAAATTTTATTGAGGTATGTTACCTATGACCCCATGGAGGCACGAAATATAGGCAACAGTGGACCCTATTGTCTTGAATATTTCTTCGGTTCAGACCACTTTCGTCGGTAAAGTATTGTCGGAATTGTTCATCGATGTAGTTGGTGCACACTTTCCAGCTGTCTTCACAGTTGACAGAGTCTCCAAAGCCGGGAGTGTCGATCACCGTAAGTCTACCACAAAGAATTAATTAAATAAGGCGTTGAAAACCCCAAAATAATCGTTAAATGAGAAACTTTTAAGTGAAATGTTTTCCGGTTTAGGAATGAAAAATGGCTCTGACAGGATATTTCCCTGGAAGCGCAATATATTTGCCGTTGGCATTACCGAATTCCATCTATGCTTAATTAACTCCAGATGAACCAAACTGACGAGATCTAATAGGATGAAACTGGTCTTCGGAATGCCTAACGTACTTAAACGCAGACATGCCATTTTTATGTAAATTTAAAGCATTATTTTTGGAGTCAATTTTACGTAAATTTACCTTACTCTAACCCCACGTTCCTCAATTTCCATCGTTTTCTTCTCAACGCTGGTGGTTCGATGAATTCTGTCACTGACGTCGGGGACTTTTCGATTTTTATACAGGTCCTCGAGGAACAGGCTGTTGATCATGGTGGATTTACCCAGGCCCGAGTCTCCCACCACCATCAGGGTGAATTCGAAGCCCCGTTTTACTGATTTTCGATGGACTTGGTCCGGCAGGGTGGCAAAACCGATATAATCACGACCGGGCTCTGAAAAAGATGGTTTAAGATTAGACAACGGTAACGACGAATGAACATCCATAATTAAGTCTCACTTTTTCCCTGCAAATGGATAAGCGACATTTTCACGTGCCGAATCGAAGCTGATTAATCTAACGCGAACTTAACGTTTCAAGAATGATCTCTGTTCCCCCGCTACAGAAACTAAACTTTAAATGGTATTGACGGTTTGCATAAATAAATTCAATATTAATTTTATTCAAAAATCTTGTTATTTGGTTAACAACACGCAGTATGCTTAGCGGAATAACGATTTTTTTGTGTTTAGGTTTTAATCGTTATGTTTAAAGTGGAAAGCAAATAAACGCGTAATCGGATATACACCTCTTAAATTGCCTGTTTATGTATAATGGTAATGTTCGTTGAAAGCACGTGGTGGTGTTTAATATAAATAATTCGCAGTAAATGAATGTTTAAGATTTACGCATTTGAAATTAATTTTCAGTTGCAGAAAAAACAATATGTGCGCAAAAAGTGGTATTTTCTAAGAAAATCTTATTCTTGGGCTCTGGTTCTTGCCACCCTGAGCGATCAAGTTACATCGTCTGCCGAAGATTATAAATGTTATTATTCCTGCTATATGCATACACAATACATTTAATGTTTGTATGAAAATTCTCTTAATCTAATCTACCACAAGACGACGTTTTATATCGATTCAAAACCCATAAATATAAAATTAGCTCCCATTATAAATTTTATGGAGAGAGAACAAGAACTGTTGCAGCAGCTCTATTGAGTCGTTTGTAATGCGACCTATATTCCACTTTTAGTATGTATGCCCTGAAATGATGAAATCGTATTTACTTAATATTTTAATTAATTCAAATATAAAATATTTAATCATTTTATTAATCCAAGTAGAGGAAAATAAACAGGCATAGATAGGTAATGCCCTAAATGCTGATCAGGAAGGAAAGGTGTATTGGTCGTCTTGTAGATTGAGTCTAAGCAGAAACATAATCAAGAATATAATATTTACTTTTTGATTTCCGTGTAAAGATAGTGGGTCTGGCCGGTTCATACGACAAATTATTATACACATCAATATACAAGGGGTTCCTTAATGGAAGTTCTAATATTTAAGGTTGATCGTTCAAGTTATTTCAAAGAGAAAACTTCTACTACTAACTAGTCAGATCGTATAAACGTAGCCTACAGTCCACCTTTCACATTTTTTGATGACCTTTCTTCATTGCTCTTTCAGCCCTTTGATTAAACGTAGAGATTTTGTACTCGCACTTACACATCGCAACCTATATACGAGGCGAAGATTTTAGAAATCAACCGCATGGTGATTTTCCGGGACACATATTTTCTTCTTATGACCCACTGGTCGTTCACATTGTGAGATTGAACTTTCCTACACGTTATAGAAACTTTATCCTCTAGATTTTATTACGATTCCTGCGTAATAAAAAGTGTATACGTAGTTGTTTCTTGACCGTAATATTCTGGAACACTATGTAAGACGTTGGTTGTAGAATGGATTTATCCTTTCACTCGTTGCAGAATGTTATTCCGTAATGGGTGTCAGCTAAGCGCAGTCGTACGCTCTTGAAAATAATGTTTGATTGAATACTTCTGTTGTTTTTTTATTTTCTAACACTAACAGGCTGCGATATTAGATTTTAAAGTAAATATTTCTATTCCGACGTTAACGAGCACCACATAGTCACACGTACCGGTTTAATATTCCAGCACGGTCCTTTAAACTCTTATCGCATTGAAAAATCTTTCCTCTAGAGGAAATGGTAGACTATTTCATTGTTTCTTAGTAGACCTCGCAACTTTTTCTCTTCAGGGTCATTTCTAAATTATAACATCTTTTAAATGGCCAACAACCTCTGAGTTTTCAGCCAAGTAGAACTAATTACCTCGGTATTCTACCGTTTTGGTCCTTTATTGTTTCAAATTTGCTTTATATTTTTGTTATTACCGTGGGAAGGGAAATGTGTTACTGATGTGGGTGGATAATTGGGAAAAAGGGGTAAAAAGTGGAAATAAGAGTACACGTATGTAGGACGAGAAAAAGCAACTCGGATACGTCAAACTTTTTGTTAACAGACATTTTTAACGGGTAATTTTTGACAAGCAAAAGTATTCTGTGACGTCATTAGTGCGACAGATATGACGTCCCCTTGCCTTGTTTTAAATGTCAATTCTGATTTTTGAACGCGCGAATTGACAGACTTAAGGAGTGACGATTTTTTAGAAAAATAATAAGTTTTTGAATTTGTACATATCTTATTGAATCGCTCGTTCTACCTTAACGGCCACCCTGTATTTCACAGGGTAATTTTCGGTGCGGAAACGGAAGAAAACGGAACCACACCGAGTCCGATAAAATGCTCTCATAGTCAAATGGGTGCAATACAAACACTTGAATAATTCAGTAGAAAAATTTTTCAGACAATTTTACCCCACTTATTTGTGAAATGTGACACTTTACATGAGCTGTAATCATTTTTACCTCACGCAAAACAAAAAGTCTTTACCGCACGTTGCTGAGCGAGCTCGAGTCCTTGCATCAACTATAACCAGAATGTGACAAAAGGCCACTTTCCGCTCTCATTAGGTAAATAAATATTCCCTACAACGGTTTTTCTCCTAATTGTATGTCTTTTCATGCCTGTCCGAGTTGTACATACAGTGTTGGCCATAATTATTGCAACTTTTAAAATTGACTTATATTTTTGTTTAAACCGAAGCGACAAATGCGCCACTCTGTACATACATCCTTTATTGAACTACCTTTACTTATCAGAGAAAAGGAATGTATTATCTCTTCTTATATTCAGTGGTATAAACAAATTGTGTTTCTGTGTCGGCCAAAATCATTGCAGCTATTTATTTTTTCGTGTTTTTTTTGAGAAAATTTTTCTCATCGGTTATATTCAATTCGACTGTTATTTAGCGAATTTTCACTCATGGCTTGAAGTGAAACGTTTAATGGTGACATTAGAACCAGAGAGATTAATTTTCATAAAAATAGTCTAAGACAAGTCGAAACAGTTTTGAAAGCAAATAGAACTTAATTTTTTTCCTACCTTTGTAAGAATTATTTTTTTTTGTTTTTAATTGTGAATATTATAGAACAGATGTAGCATAATATTTTAAAAATGTTGTTCCCTAGTTTAGTTTATTGTTAAGTGAATGGAAATTTATTAATAAATAGTTATTTCAATACAGGTGTGTCATTATCACTTCAAACCACTGTATGTATATTAGCGAACGGAAACATATTCTGATTGCAAATGCCTGGAAAAAGCAAAAAGTAACTTTACCTCACGCTTATAAAAATATATACATGCATACTTATTATAATAGGTCTTGCTACAACACAGCTCTTAGAAATTAATGAAAGGTTAATCTAATTCATACTGTATCCGGGAAATACTCTTTTAACTCTCGTTAAATAAAAATGGTGATGCCGGTATAGAATTAGCTTACGCTTATTTATATCTATACTGAATAGATTTTATTTTTAGTTTTATAAATACATTTCCTTCTTGAAATGAGCGCTCTGTTTCCTATCTCATTAGCGTGAGGGAAAGTAGGTAAATTGCATTTCGATATTTATTGATTGATGTCTACTGTTCGAATATATGTATATGTGGAAGATCGTGATCCGAAACTGCTATAAATCTTCCAGTTAAAATAAACTGTGTTAGATTGTCTGGAGAGAAATTAGACTGCACGAAGGTGAGGGGTGATTGAAGAGAACAAAAAATGAAAAATTCTGAGACCTGAAAAGTAATTCATAAAATATGTAAACTAGGGCGGCCTGGACGCTTCTAGTCGGGTAGGGACTTCCCGGATCTCCCAGTCGGACTTAGACGACCGAGGTTCCCTTTGTAGACTTGGAAAAATAGCTTGACGTATACATATTGCGAAGAATAATTATGCAACGGAGATTTAATTAATTTTGATACTTAAAACCTGTGGTTTACGTAATCTTCTCCTGTCTACTCGAGACTCTGCTTTAGTAATTTAATTCCCTTGGATTAAGTTATTTGCAGTTAGTCGCATTTAGCAAAAAAAAAATTAAAATTTTCTCACGCAATATGTTACAATAGGAAAACCGTCACACCTCTTTACACCAACGTTTCCCATCTAATTAAATTCGAATCATGCATTCCGCATACTCACGATATACCTACTTGTAGGCAAACTTTCGTGCCATACTTAGCCTTTGCTATGTGCATAAAAACTCATTCACAACACGTACCCTACATACGATAACAGAAGTACGTACTTGAATTTACTATAGCCCAATAAGGATTTAGGCTGAGACCAAAAGTAATTTTCATTTCAACTTACTATACAGGGTGATTCAATGACAAGCCAACAAAAAAATATGGTTGGGAGGCCATAGGAAAACATTTTCAATTTAGTAAGTCTCGTTACGTAAATTCAAAATTTTGGTGTATAGGGTGTTTCAAGCTCGCGTCGCGCTTCGCTTAATTTAAAAAAAGATGGTACATAAAAATTATTTGACAGCTTTTTGTTGTCTGGAAATGAACTTAAAAGGTTTTGTAGTTCACAAAAGTTATTTTCTGAGAGAACTAGTTTAGGATTGGAACTTTTCCTATTTATACAGGGGTAGACACTTTGAATGCAAATTGAGTAATAAAAGTACAAAATGGAAATTTACAAACGAATATGTTTCGTGGTTATTCCACTTGTTACTCAATATCACAAGGAGAACGAGAGGGAGAGTAAAATGGAACTTAAGTAATAAATATTATTAAATTAAATTAACTTCTAACTTAAACCTCTAACATCATATTTGTTATAGAATATTTTTTCTCTTTTTTTCTATACTTTTTCTTGCACTATTTTTTTATAGACTTTTACCCTATGTACTATAGGAAAAACTGGACCGATGCCGGCCGTTTATTCTTCCACAACAAAATAAAGTGTAATGGCTAAAACAGTACAACTTGACACTTATACTAAATTGGCAACTATACTTAAGTATCTCTATTACGTTCTCAATCTAGAGCATTGTTATCTAAATCAATTTAAATAAGCACTAAGCAGTGCTTTGGTGATTACGTTAAAGGAAGCCAAGCGATGCTATTTGCATATAGCGGACTATCCTAATCCTATTTATGGGCAAAATTAAATTTATCTGCAGTAAATCTTTCGAATGTTAACTTTGTTTAATTGACTGATTTAATAATCGTAATTACTATATCTGCGTAATTTGTAAAACATGCTAAGGAAATTAGATTAATATAATCCAGTAACAATTTCATAAACGAGTCTACATAGGTGCCCATGGTAAGTAACTTTTCATTTATTTTCCAAAATGGGACAAATTTCCATTCAGCCAACACGAAACGAGACAACAGCATAAGAATAGTTTATTCTTCTGACAACAACCAAAGTTCTTTGTTCAAATTGAGGGCCGTCTAGTAGCACCCCAGAACTGGCAGCTGCAGATGTATTCCGCACCGTTTGTTATATTTTACATGCACCTAGGCATACGGTACCTACACCCATATCGAAAATCAGTAAATGGGTTTGTGCTTGATAGTTATTTACACAGGTTAATAATAAATACCAGCCAACGATAAATAAGAAAATAATCGGATATAAAATGTTTGTTGTTGTCTGATAAATTTCTTAAAGCTTTATTAAAGGTTTAAAGAGGATGATTTAAAGTAGGTAAACCGAGGTACTCGAACAGAAGACTCGCACGTGTAAGTTCTAAAAACATTTAGGTAGTCCAAACGTAATTAATATCTAATACACAGGGGATGTCGTTAGGGTCTACCTTACCTTATGCAACTTAACTTTATAGTAAAATATTATCTACTTAATAGGCAATGCAACGTACAACCATTGGGCAGGTGAGGTAGTCATTTAAAAAGTGATTAATCTGCTTATGTGACAATTAAAACATGCTCAGATTCAATGGACAAAAGTTTGAAAGTCTCCACAGGGTGTCCCAAGCAATTTGCTGCGCGCTGTATTTTTTTGCATACACTTTGCTCGCTATTCTCAGTACGTACTTTAAAGATCTCTTAAAGAATCCGAAAAGCCTTGTGTAGGTAAATCATTTTGCGCCACCTGGTATATCCGAATCGTTGTTAGTACATTGTCAATTAAAACCATAGTGGTACCTATTCCATATATCATACAGTAGATTTATGAAATAAGTGTCATTATCATTTTAATCACTCACCTGACATTATACTGCCTGATTTTACTATACTATTCACGTTTGTTTATATCGAGGTTTATATGGATTGAACAAGATCAGTCCATACATACAGCCACCTAATCCCTACATCTGTATCCAGGAAATTTGGTTCGAAAAAAATCACCATTCACAACATTTTAGTCCTCGTAAAAGCTGGAATTAGCGCCAAACTCTTTATCCACGAAAAACTATATACACAGTTGTTTAATGGCTGTACTGTAGTATACTTTAATAGTCCATCAAATAATGGTCTGTTCACATTTAAGCACTGAGCCCACGAAAGGAATGGGATGGAACAAAAGGCGTCTCGGTAGGGACATGGGTTGCGCGAATAATGGAGTGCGATCAATACGCTGCGAGTCTGTTGTGTTTGCAGGGGCGCGTGAAATTTTGAATTTTGGCAGAGAGCATGCGCGCGTTATCATTGGCTTAGTATTATTGGTGGGATCACCTCTACTGAGCTACCACTACTTACTACTAAGCTATATAGACTAAAGATTTGTTTACACCTTTACTCAATACAATAGACCACAGGAAGAAACCAGCATTCTCAATTTGTACAGGAAAATACGCCACGTGATTAAAAAAATACCATCTCAACGCAATTAATTCTTCACTATATATCTATCCGAAATTCCGCCCATTGTTTGGATTTTCCACGAATTTACAGTTTTTAAAGCGAATACAGGTCTCAAAATTATACTAAGATACTATTAAACACTTGCAGGAAAAGAATGTCCAGCATGGGGATCTCGTAAACGGTAGTAGATACAGAATAGATTAAATGGTAAAAAAGTTGCACGTTGAAAAGCTTACAAAACTATTTTTGGTTTTGCAGATGTTTCAGAAAAAAACGAATTTTTTTTCCTAATTATAGTGATATAAATGAAAATTGAAACTACTGGTACAGTGCAGTTGTTCTATAAGGTTCAACAGGATAATCTGGATTTAATTCTATAACATCCCCTTTCTCATGAACAATCTTCAACATTTTTCCTAAATACTTTTTATTGCAAATTCGTGGATGTACTACAATTTATAATTCTCTCAACTTAATATAAAAATTATGTATATAAGAATGAATAATAAGAGATTTTGGACGAATTACAACGGTCGAGTCAATCATGATACTTCATTGTTTTTTTCTGTTTTTTCTTCTTATTTTTTTTAATGTTGAATGATTATTTAGTTTTCAATTACTCAATTAACATCTTCTGATATCGTAAATCGGAACAAAGCATTGTTCATTTTAAGAAAAAATTGATATATTATACAGTGTTACATTTGATGCCATAGTAATGCAATTGAAGCAGAACGCATGTATGAAGATGTTTACCTCGAAAGAGTACAGCTCAACAAGCTGCAATAAATGTTATAACGAAGAATAAGAAGAGCATGTAATTCTATCGCTTACTAAAAAACTTGACATATTACTTCGCAAAATTTCAGAATTATAAACTGCACATTTTTAAGTGCTTATCATTAGACATGAACATACGGAATATTTCCAGGTTATGATTCTGATCTAACAATATTCCGAAAGTATTGAAAATATGAACGGAACATAACTGGAATGAGAAATCCAAAGTCACATAATAAAAAGTTTGCGTGGATCACGTGGTATGTGAGTAATAGAGCATTATATTCAAATGAATTCTCTCATTCTCTCAATTTCACAAATCATACCTACTCCAAAAATTGAATTCGCCAACCTGACCAGAAACAGCCGGCTTGATGATAATACGTATTATTCTTATATAGTACATTAATATTAATTTTAATAACTTAATATAATAAAAAATGATATTTCTACAACGTTACAGTTTGGATAATGATTTTTTTCTAATAATTTGGAACGGGTAATTGATAATTGACATAACTCTAGGCTTCTGAGTAAACAACTAGCTGATGGTAGAGCTCAATGAAAACAAGTATCTTAGCAAAAGCGTCTTCGACATTACGAAACATTAATTCATCTACAATCATCGTGCGGTATTTGCGCCCTCGTTAGGTAAATAAGTAATTTTTATACGCATGCAAAAAACTGCACTTCACCCTACTCATTTGGGTATAGTAGAAGAATATTTTAATTATTGTCCTGATTTGAACGAGGTAGAGAAAGCTTATGTGGCAAAGCTTCATTGCAGCACTGGATGTAATAACGTAACTAGTAATAAAAAAAATAGAACGCACAAAGGTATCAAGATGCGCGTACACGCTCAGAAAACAGTTATAAACCAGACCAAAGAAACCAGAAGAGTGGTAAACTGATCATCAACGTGAAGCAGGGAAAAACCACATTGCAAACTCGACTTTGTTACCGTGCCGATGCAATACCCACGTTCCTCTCCATTGTATGACTCCGCTGAACTACCACGTAAACCCATCAGCAATTAAACCACAACGGTACAAGTTCACCTCAGGTGAAAATAAGACCATTCAGTATCGACTACTCCGAGCAGAATCATGAGAAAGCTGTGACGAATTCAGAGAAACAGAGAAAACAGTGTCAGATCGATTTTCTTACGTTCCGTTGGTCGGTGTAAAAGTGAAAGAGTGTAAAAATTTAACTTCTTTCTCTTCATTGAGAATTTTCTTTGAATAGACATAATTATTATTGTTGGTCTCGCACTTCTAGTCGAAATTATTCATCAAATGATATCCTCGATGAAATAAACAATTGCAGTAAAGTGTTGCTAATATCATTAAAATTGGTGAGTAGATAATTCCCGTGAAATTCCATGAAAGCTGTGTGAAAATTTATTCTTAAAAAAATACAAACTGAGAAAGTGACCGTATGTAATATGCAAATTAGCTCTCTCAGCTGGGGCGATCAATACTCTCTGATATCTTAAGTTAACCAAGGGCAGGAAATTGGGATGACACAAAGATAAATTTCATTTTCTCTTCTATAAAATTCCAAAATGTACAAGGTACTTTGAAAATCCTGATGAGTCGCATCCATTCATAAAGCTGAATTTTTATTTCATTTGTTACCGAATTTCCCGTTATTATACCCGTATGAAATAAGTAGGTACTTACTTACCTACCTAGGACGGGCATAAAATTGCTGTCGTGATTATTATTGATATTCCATGTTAAGAAGTATTGAAATAATTTAATGTCGTATTTTTGTTTGCAACACAAGAAGCTTCAGCAAATTGTACAGTTAACTTAAGAAGGTTGTACACCTCATCAATCACAAACTGAAATTGGATTATTCATGGTTTACATGGTTTTTAAGGTTTCCTGTTAATAATGCAGAATAGGGAGTCACATAGAATATGCCTGAGATCAATATATCCAGAGATAGTTAATAAATCATTTAATAATAAAAAGGGAATTCATATTATATAACACCAAAATTGTACGAAATATTTATCGAGAAAATTTTGATAAAGATTAATTTTTTGTTTTTTGCCTAATTGACTTTGATACCAGATAAATTCTAGATTCCCTTGATTTCTAGAATAATTTGCATTTTAAGGCATTCGGGTTACTTCATTTATTGTAAAAAAAAATAATATTTTTTCCATTTAAAAAGAAAAATAGTTCACATTAAAACAACATAACATTTCATTGCCAACCGCAATATTCACAAGGTTAAGCGATTTCATCAAACGAGAAACGCTTATTTAATTGACATAGACATTTAGCTATATAGATATAAACAATTCACTTACGAAATTTCATCCGCCTAAAGGAACCTTATAAAAACTTAGAATTGTTTTTTTTTGTTGCAAAATTTTAAAGCAATTTTATGTTTCACCTCGGGTTCGTTTAAATTGGGATTTTAGAACGTGTTGCTACTATATCTCCGCATTTTGAAAGTGTTAAATGTTGGAAAGTAGGTATGGCCATAGCTACCCTGAACGCAAATTGATTGAGTATCACATCGAGCTCACGTAAGCTAGAACTTATGGGAATCTAACGAACTTAGAAAACTATCAAATGCCCATGCGTGATACTACATTGCCAACATTGAACTAACCTGTGAAACTATTACGAAATGAAAGTTTGTATAACTCGTGTCATATTGCGGGCGCCAGCCGCGCTCATCGCACAAAATAATATTTTATCAAATCAGAAGAACAACGCAAAGTTGGTAACAATAAAACATTGATAAATTTTTAATGAAATACATTATATATTTTTCCACAATTTGATAGATCTTTTTTTGTAATTGAAAAAATATATAATTTGTTCATAGTTAGATCTATGTTGAGATTATGTATGAATCCCGTCAGAAAATGTCATTTTGTGTAACCGATGTCACATTGCGAATGCTAGCTTCGCTTCTCTTTCAAAATTTCAGAAAACAGCAGCGCCGCAGCGCTTTATTGCAGCTTCTGCATTTCCAAGGTGAAGCGCTTTATTGCCGCTTTGCTTTTCTCTGTAGAACTGTCTTAACGTGGTCAGTCAGATCATGCAGGAAAGCTAAAACTATGACCGTTCAATTTTCATAAGACCAAATTAACAGCTATCTGTTAAATACGCTGATTATTCGCTGTCTATAGTATAAAGGAAATCTTGAATGGCAAAGTACACTATAAATAAAAAAATATATTATTGTTACGTATAATGCCAACGTCAAACGCCCAACTGGGCTACGACTGTTCTGTTATTCGATGTTTTGCATATGATATAACTTCTCCGAAATGGTTTTTTCTGATTACAGTTCCGAACTCATCATCAATTATGCAAAGAGAACAATAATATATCAATGTAGCTTCGTATTCATTTCAGTTTGGTCAAAGTTTGCATAAATATACGAATCTATCTCTCTCATTTGTCCTAATATATCTCGCAGACTATCTGTACCAATTTGGAGCTATTTAAATTTTTTTCAGTACTAAATCGCGAAATAACTTTGTTTCGGAATCACGAAAGTGGAAAATTACTGTGCCGTTTGGTTAATGTGCGTGCTTTGGTTATTCACAACAATTAGACCTTTTTGACAACTTTGAACTAGATAGTTACTATTGTTATCGATTTGCGTTAGGATATGTGCCCTGATAAGTCGTTAAACTGCAGGTTCGTTTGCATTTGCACGCACTTTCGTCGACATTATGTTTATTTTCAAAGAAATAGTGAAAAAAACACAGTTGTCACCTTGATGTGGTGCCGATTTATGTGACGGTGAATCAGGTCATTAAATCGCACTTGCCATTTACTTCAGGTTCATCTTTCCAGGTCCCGCATACCAAGAAATCACTTTAATATTTTTCTAGTTATTCTTTGAATCTCAGTCAAAGTCATCGTAGGAAACGATAAAACTACCCGATGTATTCATGGTCATGGAAAATTGTCCTAGTAAAGGCTGGGACAAAAATCTTGACCAATAATATGCAATTTGGAACAAACAAATACAGAGAGACAAATGCAACTAGACAGAGTCTTATAAAGAATACCTTGCGGCGTTGATATTTCCTCAAAATTTTCAGATTACTGGTCCCTTAGCAAGGTGTCTTCTTTCACTAGCTCAAAAAAAAATTTAGACCTATCAGAGCCAACATACAATGGAATAAAACACGTCAAACTTCCTGGCGCTTCTAATTTTGCACAACGATTGCATGCCCAAGTGTGTTGGGACGCAACACTCACTATCGAATCACTCTGTATGCGAATTAATTATTTTGTCTATTGAAAAAAAAAACGATATCTTATTTAAAAAAATTGAAAAGAATTTGAAAGAATTCGGAGATTAGTCGAACAATGATGTAACTCGTGTTATATTGCGAAGCCACGCTTTGCTCGTCCCGCAAAATCTCACTTCTACTATAAAACTATGCATTTTTTAACACGTTTCTGCTGCATACTGTTGCGGATAATAAAATACTCAAAGATTGTGCCCGATATTGTTAGTTCTAAATATAACTCTAAATCAATTCATTAGCGTATTTAAAACCAGTCAAAGTTCATTTAAACTTAAAAACAACCATTAATTTAGTTAATGCGAATTATAATGTTGTCGTGTATTTCTCCGTACTTGGGAATTACCAGTGCAAAGAAAAATGAATCCACATGCAGAAAAACAGGATCGAGAGATAAAATCCTGACAAACACTGCTACACATCGCACATGTAGACACATTAGATCTAATGCCTACCCATCAACGTGCCAATTGCTTTAGTTTTTTTTTTAATCAAATGGACATTATGTGAATATTAAAATGCCGAATATAATTTTAATAGATAAATAAGGACAATTTTTATTTATAATCGCACATATCAAAACTATTAACCAGCTTAATTTGCCAGTTCTTAAAAAAACGTCAATTAGAATAACCAGCTGATGGTAAAAGGAAGTAAAACCAAGATGGCCTGATCTAAGGTAAAACCAGCACTAAGTTAGGAGGTCAAGGACGGAAACGTTTACTACCTACCTGCTGATACCATTTAACATGCATACCATCAATCCAGCTCTCTAGCACATTTTAAGTGTGTTATTCCAATTTAAAAAAAAAATGTGTGTTCGTTATGGAAAATCCATGTTTCTTATCGATACAAATAATGGAAAATTAGCGAAACATCTGCTTTTCATGGTTAAGTGAGATTTTTAATAAGTTGAAATAACATTGTTAGTAGGTATTATTGGATAAAGTCCATGGAAATGTTGGCATAAGACCGGGTATCGCGTCAGTTTGGAGCTTTCCATGGAAATTATCTTCAGATAAAGCTCTTAGTACGTCGATCTAGTTTATACATACAGGGTGTTAATGAATTCCACGTCGACACGTCGTCCAAAGATCCTTCGGTAGCGAGATATGGGGGGGCCGAAACTAGAAAATATCTCTTAATCTCGCATTTGCTGTTAGCAAATTAAGAGCAAAGAACTAAGGAAAAATAATAATAGAAACACGACAATTTCAGATTCGTGAAAAAGCAATAGATCATGAAGACTGTGACGAAAACTTTTCTCTTCCTGACGATTGACGCCACTCTTTTACTGTTAATTGGGGCACAAAGCAACGGACCTGAGGACATAAATCAAGCTCACCTTACCTCGAAAATACATGTGGGCGATGGTTCTGTGCTCTTTCCCGGAGAATTTGATGCTCTTCAGTCGTTCAATGCATCACAAATTAAAAGAATCTCTGTATGAAGACATATTTTCCTCAATTAGCAGTTCATTTTTTACATAATTTCGTCTTGCAGGTCTCAGACCCAAGCGAGGTTCCAAATCAGTTCCCCGATAGTCAACAACGCTATTATTCTTCTTCGGACTACATTAACGCTGGGAATTTGAACTCTGAACAGCAATATGCAACTCCATATAAGTTGGAGTACAAGTACCATCACTTTGATAAGATGACCGAGTTTCTTAGACAAACCACTGCCAGATATCCAGCACTTACAGCTTTGTATTCTATTGGAAAATCTGTTAAAGGTGAGATAATTGAAACGGGTGATGGTTGGACTATCTTGAATGTTGTTGTAATCTACAGGTAGGGATTTATGGGTGATGGTGGTTTCGGCCTCCCCCTACGAGCATATGTTGGGAAAACCTGACGTTAAGTATATAGGAAACATTCATGGTAATGAGGCTGTGAGTCGGGAGCTTCTGTTGCAACTCATTTATGTAATAATTATGAATTTATGTCCCATTCTTCATTCTAAACGACATTTTTTTCAGTATCTGGTGACAAGTTATAATACCGATACTTACATAAAATGGTTACTCGACAACACCAGAATCCATATTATGCCCTCCATGAATCCTGATGGGTTCGAGGTGTCTAAAGAGGGAGGCTGTGAAGGTGCTCAAGGAAGGTGTGTAACAAATAAACGTAGGGTCTGCGTTTGTAAAACTCAACCACGGCGATCTGGATAACCATAAAAGATAAGAAGGCAGCGGCCATGACGAAGTGTTAACAATTTTGAATTATCTCGGCGAATAAACGAGTAGAAAAATAAAAACTTTAAAGAAAAATCGGATTTTTTCAAATCTTAAAACAACATATTTTTTAACCGCAAATTGTGTAACTTTTGTCATTTTAACAGACTTTATACCTCATACGGTTATCGAAATTTTCGTGGTTGCGTTCCAGAAAAGCAGACCCTGTGTATGGAAGTTTCTACTATGGTCGTGTTTCAGATATAACTCACAGGGTTTCGACCTAAACAGAAACTTCCCAGACTACTTTAAACAAAACAACAAGCGGCCTCAACCGGAGACTGAAGCAGTAAAAGAGTGGATCAAGAAGATTCAATTTGTGATTTCTGGAAGTCTACATGGTGGGGCTCTGGTGGCTAGTTATCCATTTGATAATACTCCCAATTCACGTAAGCATAAATAAAGTCGATTAGATATGGTCATTTTTTGTTTTTAAGTATTGAATGTATGGTAATCGAAATTTTTAATGTTTTTGTAATAATAAATGATTTGAAAGTTTTTTATGCTGCAAAAAGGAGTTTGCGCTTCATCAGCTTTATGCGCGAGTGAGTATGTTTTTGAGACCTTATCCGACAGTAAAGGTTTTTTTTTGAAAGTCTAAAGTAATTTCGTTCTTATTACAGTGTTTACAACTTATACTCGTACACCCTCTTTGACCCCCGACGATGATGTTTTTAAACATCTTTCCTTGACTTACTCAACCAATCATGCGAAAATGAGCAAAGGGGTGTCGTGTCAAAAGTCGCAGTCCTTCCCAAGGGTAAGTGTTTAGCTGTAATTCCATTAATTGACTAAAATTGGTCACTTCTATCGTTTGACAAAGCGATTAATCATATTCAATGCAATCATCAAATGCTCAGTGCAGTCCATCTCCTGCTTATCCATATGATCTCTTTTTTGGCACAATGCTCTCGATTATTAATTTATGTTTCATTTTCCAGGGTATCACCAATGGGGCTGAATGGTACCCGCTTACCGGAGGTATGCAGGACTATAACTACGTTTGGTACGGTTGTATGGAAGTCACTTTGGAGGTGTCCTGTTGCAAATACCCTCCAGCATTTGAACTACCAAAGTATTGGGAAGACAATAAAGTGGTAAGGCTTCTTTCATTACTATTATATGCAGAGTTACGACTTTAAAAACAACAGATTAATGTCTTTAACTAGTTTTAATTATGAGACTAGCAGGTTAACGTCTAATTAAACATCTATTTTTTTTTCTAGGAAGTGGCCAAACGAAGTGGCCACTTCTGAGAATACGAACGAAGTATTGCACTTGTCCTCAAACCACTAATTCTATATCGAATCTCGAACAATTATAACTTTTTTGGTTAAAACAGGCTTTGATCAAGTATATCTCCGAAGCCCACAGAGGAGTTCACGGTTTTGTTTTCGACGAAACTGGTAACCCTGTGGAGAAAGCTTCATTAAAAATCAAAACGAGAGACGTCGGTTTCCAGACCACGAAGTATGGAGAATTTTGGAGGATACTCTTGCCTGGAGTATATAAACTTGAGGTACTTCGGGAAGAACCCATTGTCTATCACGTGACTGAATATCGTTCGTTCTTTTCTAGGTCTATGCAGACGGTTTTGTTCCTAAAGATGTAGAGTTCATGGTTGTTAACGAGCATCCTACGTTACTTAACGTCACTCTACAAACTGCCAAGGTATGGTTTTTAGGATACGAATTTAATTTGTTTAAAACACATGTATGTATATATTCCCTTAAACTAAGACTCGCTATAACATAAGACAAAATCTGGTGGAGGTTTTAGACTGTAAATAGAACACACATTTTCTTTTCAGCGAGGGCAACATTTTGAGCGGCCAGTGACTGACCCGCCTAAGGCTGTTTTACAGCTTGATGGAATGCCGCCCAGTAAAGATGCGTTAAATTTTCCTCAAGATAGATAAAGTTGTTTGTAAATATAAAGCGTTCGATGCATGATGGGTGTGGCTATTTTTCTTGATGTTATTCCCCACAATGTAGTAGTCGATTTTGCTATACAGGGTGATAATTTTAAAAACAATGAAGCTATCTTTGGAAAACAAAAAATAGTAGGTATCTGTGTTAAGACACAAATTACAGTGTTGGTAAACTGACAAGTGCCGGCAGGCACCATTTAATTTAAACGTCAAATGTGACAACAGCATATGTATATGCGTATTGACATTTGTGTATATGTGTAATGACAGTACCGTCTATACATAATAGCACAATATGTGACAAAGATACCAGTATGGATAAGATGGTAATTTCTCTACAACGCAGTTTCCAGCACTCCATCGCCCAAGAGTGATGTGAACAATCCAAGATGGTTGGCAAAACTGTGCTGAGTAGGAAAAAATTAAAATTTACAAGATACATTTTAATTTGTAGACAATGTATGCACATTTTTCAAAGCATGCCTCTATAGAATCAGTTGGGTTATCTGTTTTTAAACACTTAATTTTATGGACGATACAAGCTGATAAAAACAGAACTGCATTTTCATTAGGGCCAGGAGACGGTAGGTATACTAAAAGATTAGAGAAGACATGTAAAACCACTGCCGTAAGAGTAAAGCTAAATGGTGTGTTGTGAAAGGAGAAGTTTGAAATAGTTATTTACGTTACAAAGCCGAAAATAGTGTTTTGCAGAGCGTGCCAAGATGGCCTCGACTTCAGGAGCTCGGACAGCTCGTAAAAATATAATTTCGGTCGCGTGAATTTAACTGATAGTTTATTCGTGTTATTCGAAAATTTGGTTTTTCAAAATAACAACAAATATATTTTCAAGACTTTGATCAAAGTTTCACACTATTAATCCGCAGACGCGATTCGGGGAAAAATATTACAGAGGGTTCGGAAGATAGTTTTGCTAATCCGTTAGATTAACTTTCCCGTCTTGAGCGGCAAAACAATATTTTCATGTAGAAAGAGTTAAATTGCTCTACGCGTGCACGAAATTTGACGTTGTCCCTAATTCTGTCAATTTCATATTGTGAGGTTAACTCAGTTATAATAACAAACTAAAAAATCAAATAATTAAAACTGAAATAAATATTATATGTACATATGTGTCTTTAGCTTATATGTCAACTAAGCAGTAGTTAACATAGACAGGACCTGATATTAATCTAATTCGAAATTATTTAATGGGTGGAAAATTACATTACATGCAGTTAGCAAACCTTTTATAAAAATTAAATAATTGGAAATAATCGAAAAATTCCATCGTAATAGAAAAATATCGTCTAAATTTGCATTTTTATATTTATTACGACGTTTATGTTTTAAGTAAATTATCAACATCCTATGTCTTCTTAACATGCGTTAACGTAATCTCCTCCTGAAGTTTACCAAAGTGCTTTTGAATTACCCTGTATTTGTCAAAATTATAAAAAAAAAACTATATATAGCTTTTGCTACTTTTATTTTTCATGTGATATGCCGTATTCGAAAAACCTTAACAAAAAAATATTGTTTTTTAGAGGAAGAATGGATTTCACTACAGGCCCCCTCCTAACTTTAACCGAGGACCCTATATAGCTCCTCATCAACCTCAACCTCAAGAGAGTGGGATTTTCTCATCATTCACCAATGGATTATCAAACGTGTTCAATAATTACTTTGGTTAATTATTAATTATGAACTAGGTGTTCTTAATTTTATGGAATTAATTTATTTCGTTAGCTAAGTCTTAGGAATAGGAATAAGTAGGTGCCCATTTTAATGCTGTTTCCATTTATGTTCGTGTAGTGAATGAAATAATTCTCTGTTGAATTTTTATCATATATTTACATCATAATTACATAAATTTCTTTTGAAGTTCTTGCAAGATAGAAACACCAATATTTTTTATCTATGTGACGTTGTTCCGGTTTTAACGTTTATGATGATCTACTCTTAAGGTTAGTTCGTTTTTTTTTAATTCGTGTATTTATTTATTTTTTTTATAAAAGGGAAATAGCTGTCAAGTAAATCAATTTAATGTATTATTTTTGCTTTTGTTTCTATTTAATTTTTAACCGATTAATATTATGAATTATCTCAACCGGGCTAAAAAGATATTGTGTCTCTTATAAAAACATTTTTTTTTTGTTTGTTCTCAATAGTAAAATAGTAAATATAGCAAAATACATAATAAATTAGCAATCCACAAATATACACTTGGTTCTTAGCCTTGCGCTGTACCTATAGATATAATTACGGATTTTTTTAATGTCATGTTAGCTAACTTAATCAAATTTTGGACCTAAACAAGGGATGAAACCTATGCAAACCCTCTGAATTTTCAAAGAAAAATGCGTTTGTCTGTTTGTTAGGTACTTTTGAAGGCATATTAATTTATATTATAGAGACAGCAAAACGAGCGTTAGAAGAAACACACGACGTAAATAATATGGACATGTGGAAAACAGACTACGACACGCAGTAAGTATCCGTGAAATGATATAGTAGACACGAAATTACGAAGTAAAGTAACTACTACGAACTCGTAGAAAATAACCTACAGGCATGCTATACAAAGTAATGAATTATGTGAAGGGATAAATACAAATTTATATGGGTATGCAAAGAAATTGCCAATCCATGTTGCAAGCCCAGTAGGAACTGGTTGCAGATCAGAATTAATAAAAATATAATATTAAAAATAAAATAAAATAGAACATTAAACACAAAATTACATTTCATATTTCTGGTTATTTTTTTCAGTAATCGTACCTGTATCAGACCTCCCGACATTTTCAACGCGTCCATAATAACCCTCATTATAGTGGATACAGTGTATACCATACGTGCGCAATACAAAATTTGTACGACAATAAGTATACAGACGCAACTTAAGTCGCGCTAGTAACACTTCAATGTTATATATACGTAATAACGGGGTTTACGAATACTGAATACATAGGTACTACACGAAAGTCAAAAAATTCTAATAGAAAACGCTACAACTTCTCTATGACAGTAAGACATAATGACAGTCATCAGTAATCAGTGTATCAAAGTGCTTCGTTTATATTTGTTTATATTACTTAATACATGAAAATGTTCATAAATTTTTATATTTGAAACAAAAATTTCTACGTGACTAAAAATTGAGAAACAACAAAATGCCGACGCCGCTAATTGACAGAATATCTATTGCACAAGAGGGTACCAAAGAAATGCATTCCTAATTGAATTCCTAATAACACTCCTTCAGTATCTATCGCGCACAGTACTCACCAAATGTAAACTATAACTAAATGTCTCTTCCTGTTCATACAATCAAAACTGTTGATATTGCAACAAAGCAGTATTTTCATCATCAACTACATATTTTTTATTTAATTCTCATTAATTTTTAGTTCACTTTTCACATGCAATTTGAAAACAACTTGTGGATATTAAACTTGAAGACTATTTTCACATTTTTGAGACTATATCACAGTTAAACGTTTATGGAGTATCAATACTTTTATATATTAATGATATATACTATTACATTCCCAAAGAAATGGTACTACAGCTGCTTTTCTTTTTAGCACAAGAACCATGGCCAAAAGATGTGAAATTGTTCCAACCCTATGAGGTAGAACAAATTCTACTTCCGGATAATGCAAACTGTCTAGCAGTTCAGGCATTTCTGAAAATGTGCAATCTACATTTTCAAGTCGAGCCAAGAGCAAATGCCGAAGCCATGTCACCTACCGGAAAAGTGCCTTTTATAAAAGCTGGTCGATTTGTTACTGCAGAATTAGAAGCCATAGTACAATTTGTCAATGGAAAGGGAAAATCTTTAACTGATAAACTCGATAGTGAGCAAAAATCTAACTTGAGGGCTTACATGATTTTAGTTAGAAATGTCATTGAAATTGCAGAGGTAGCCATGTTTCATATAATATTTATGAAATTATTCCTACTGTTTTTTACGCATCTTAAAGAAGTTATTAATGAATTGGTCATCTTTTAGTTATACATGTGCTGGGTGGATAAAGAAATTTATAATGAAGTCACCAGCATTAGGCATGGCTCAGTGTATCCGTGGCCCCTTAATCACTTTCAAAACAGGGAAAAAAAGAAACAAATAGTAAAAAAGTTAAAATTATTAGGTTGGTATAACAAAAGCCTACAGGAGGTCCGTCAAGAGGTACAATTATGCTGTGAAGCGTTAAGTGTCAGGCTAGATAATAAATCATACTTCTTTATGGATTCGTAAGTAACTTTATTTATGGTCTATTTTATATCGAGCATAAAGCCAGTCCATAACCGGTTATGCCAAATGCATTTTATCACACTTTTTGGCACTCTATTCAGTATTTTGAGAACCGTGCTTATTTCAGGCCTACTGAATTGGATGCTTTAGTATTTGGACACCTTTTCACTATCCTGACCACCCCATTACCAAGGAATGATTTAGCTGAAATTGTTCGAAGATATCCATCACTTATCAATTTAGTTAAAAAAATTGAAAGTCAGTATTTCAAGAAAGACACTAAATTGCAATATTGAGCAGTTGCTATAAATATTCAATAATATTGGCATTTGAGTGTATTGTTAGTAGTGTTTTTTGTTGAAAAATAGCTGTGATATAAAAATAACTATTGTGTTTTTGTACTTATACCATACCTACATATAAATAATACTTTTATGGGGATTTTAGAAGAATTTTTTTATTTTTTATTTTAATTCATTCTTCAGCGAAAAGTTAACAGTGTTAAATTGATATTTGGTTTGGAAGAAATAATTTAGAATTTCATGGACCAATGATATACATAATCTAATAAATTAAGTCTCTTATGAACAATAGCCATAACTGTTATGTTGTGCCTTTGCCAGTTGACAACCTTCGTCAAATTGTTCAGAAATAATCGAAGAGTAAATCTTATCCGATTTTTTCAATAAATAATTTGTCATACCTTAAAGACCTGCATTATTATTAAGAACATTTATTTTTTATGAAGCGGATCAATTTTTCAAACTGACAATTTTGATTGGAGAAGCTATAAATGCTATTAGATATCAAATTTTAGTTATGGTTTTATATTGGTGGACGTGCTCATATACACCGGATCCCAAATTCTATATAAAGTTTTGAGACAAAATATATGTAGTAGAATATGCGTGTAGTAAAACGTAATTAAAACTATGTCAAACAGAGCAAGAGTTTCAAAATTTAAACGAATAAAGAATGAGAGGCGAATATTCAAGTTATTACCAAAAATGTATACATTTGGTTAGCTACGTTTGAAAAAGGACGTATAAAAAGAAATCAAACACTGACAAAAATTAATTAGAGTAATCATCAATATAGAAAAGCAAATTAAAAAGGGAGAACTTAAATAGGGTATAATGATGAAATACTAGTTGCTTACTTTTAATCAATGTTTTGGAGCGGTGATTCATCAGCCATTAAGAAGAGAAACTTCAGTTACTTATTGCTACACAGCACACACTGCACTATCCATACAGTACGTAACATAAACAACACCATATTTCCGGTATATTGGAATAACATCGAATTTTAAAAGTACGATTTTTGTCTGTTTTCAATCGGGCAAAATCTCATAAAAACACTCGTTGCCTTTCTATTTAATTAACCTTCCAGTCCGCATACACTTTTCCAAAATTTTCCCGCATGTTCAGTAGAAACATCATAATTTTCGCAAGCGAAACGGGAGTAAGCGCGGGAGCGCGAATAAACACTGACAACTGAATCGTTATTGTAATGGTTCCTTCGCTCCCGTGTGACGTATTATTGCAAAACCACATGTCGTCTTATCTGTACCGAATTTAATCAATTTATGTTTCGAGAATAAAAAATACCAAGTAAAGTAAAAAAAAACCAGCGGTTATAAACTGTTTTTTGTCGCAAATGAGTTAATGTGTTTTTGAGTCACTTTGCAAGTATCGTCATTTTAAAACATATGAACGGACCTAACAACGCCCTAAGTATTGTGAATTCCACTTAGTTAAATATTTGGCTTTAACATTAGGATGAGAAAGAAAAACTTGCAAAAAAAATCGTTTAAAATTGTTCCTAGTGAATTTAGTAATTGGGAACAAAACCTGAAATGTCAATAGGATACCTATTGTATCCAATAAAAATTGGTCCTGGTAATGTTTTAGAACGGCATAATAAATCAAAATAGATTTATTAAACATCTTTTTATATCACCATATCAATACATATGTGTATACGTGAAAAAATAGTAATATAATAATTAAATTGAACGTTCCTTGTGAATCATTGTAGGTCTTAAACGTGTGAAAATAAAGTTATTTTTATTTTATTAAGTAATTTATTGCTTAGCTGTATGAAAATTGTGATAACTATGAGTTCATGCGCTTTGGCTTTTCAGCCTGTTATTTTACCACATTTATAAATTACACATTCTTGACTAACGGCAAAAGACAAGAAACACCTTAACTTTTAGTTTATACAGGCTGTTCTGTGAAGAAAGGAAGATACTTTAAGAAATGATTATATAGTTATTTTCTAATAGTCATATAATTAACGATCCGATTTTCAACAGTTTAAAAATTATTTAATTTATTTTAATAGCATTCTTGCATCTTCACTAAAAGTGAAACTCTCCAATTGCACTTAGCAAAAATTCAGATACACCAGGGGAAAGGAACTTGAAATTTAGTGTCAGACTGCGTTTAAGGTGTGCGTTCATATGGCTTGACAAATTAGAAAAGTTTCCTGAAAGAGTTATTCATGATTTTGAAGACCTGCGTCAGACAGTAAGTTTTATGCCTTTTCGCTCGGTGTGTGTGAATTTTTGCTCTGTGGTATTGGAATGTAGCAAATGAATAAATTAAAAACGAAATATTGATTAAATCGTTGAATGTGGAACTCTTACATATATGACTCTCGTGACAGAACACTATATACCGGAAAAGGGAAAAATACAAATACGTACATATAAAAATATTGCTACGAAGAAATATTTTGATCTTTGTTTTAAAGCGTACAGTTAAAAGATAAATAAATAAGTGAAAGCTCACAGTATAAAATATTAAGCTGCCTTGCTAAGATATGTTAAGTACCAATTGTAAAACTCATACTAGGTAATTGCCATAAAAATATCACATTGATGATCAAAAACTTGTCGATCTTAAATTCGATATGGTTTAAAAAATAATACTGTGGCGTAAAACTAATTATGAACTAATCAGATAAAAACTTATATAAAACGTTCACTTAAAACATAAAAAATTTGGCAAGGAAACATCAAATATATTGAAAGCATAAAGTTTGAACACCTACTCGACATTCGCCTTTGCCACAAACGAAGTGAGAGACGATATCTCATTGGGGCTGGTAGTAGTGTCACTCGAGAGTCTACTAAACTCAACTTCTTCTCCTTCAGGGCAAGTAGGTTCCGACGGCCATTTCTTGTGACTTGGGGCATATAACACGAGTAAAGCCAAGATGTAGATATTCCACATTCCGTACACTCCCGTATGAATGACCGAAGTCCAATCAGTGTCCATTGAATCGTCCCAATTGTGCTCGCCCTGGGTATGTTGGTTTAGAAGGAAAGTAACTACAGTTATGGCAGCACAAACTAGAGTAGCAAACATGAGGAAGGTGAACCGATACATTATGCCTTCATAGTGCAAGCGCCTTGCCTGCGTCATGCTTGGTAGGACAGAACGTTTAACGCTGATATTTTTGAACACTTTATGAATCATATAGCACAAAAAGAGAAAGTAGATGCCAGCGCAAAGGCCTGCACAAATAACGAAAGTTAGTGCCAGGTTGGTTCCCAAGGGAGTTATCCAAATAGAGGAAAATGGGTTTACTAAATGCATACCTCTTTCACATAAGTCGAAAATTAATAGAGAAACACAACCTATTGCTATAGAGCTCAAATGTTTCCAGTATTTCTTTAAACTGTTTCTGTCAACTGAATCTTGAATCAGCATATGTTCTCCAGTGAAGACTAGCCAGAAAGACAGAAGCATGGCATAAAATATTCCTTGTCTAATGTCACTAAGCAGCAGCATGTACGGCATATTGAAATGTAGAGTGAAGTACTCTAAAGGAAAATTTAAAAATACCAAAGCTCCTCCTACGTACATTAACATGTACTCCAGTAAAACGGGAGCGCGCGACAGTAAATGAACCCTATTCCAGAACCAAATCATTGTGGCCACAATTATAGGAAAAAATACGGTTTTCAAACTAACCCACACTTTTGTAAAGCCACCATTCATGTGGATTATGTGTAGGTAAATGTCCTCAACTTTGCCTAATGCAGTGTTAAGTTTCAATTTAAAATCATAAGGAAGTCTAAAGTTTAGTAAATAGTAATCATAATAAAGGGCGCCAAGCTCAAACAATGGCACCATTGAGCAATAGTAAGGGTAGCCATCCCTGTTTTCTACCTTGAGTTCATCAAAAATGCAATCCATATATCTGAAATAAAAGAGTTAAATGGAGCAAAAAATCACTACACAATAACACTGATTGATACACCAGACTGAGTTATTATTCAATGGGGAAAAATAATTTAGCTAATAATATCTGATACTTTACCTTTTTGTTGTAGCATTTGCATAAAATTTCCATGGGGTGTGCTTACGGTGCATGCCATCACTCTTAATTTTCTCTGAATAAGCTAAACGAGTTTCAAATGTAAGCTCCATCATCTTGTTAATAAGGTTTTGCCCCTCTTTGTACACCATGTCAATTTGTAAAACGCCTACTAAGCTTTGCTGCCACCTTGAAAAGTCCTCATAAAGTGGCATTTCCACTGTAAAAACCTAGAATATTACTCTAATCAATTATTGAACAAGTAAATTTATTATAGGTTCCTAAAAAAAGTAGAAAAGAGGTAGATAGTACTACCCTGAATATCATATACTTATCAGGTTTTCTGTGCCTATTATATACATAAACTCAGACAAACAAATAAATTGAGAGAAGTCTAGCTACATGCTCTAACAACTGTTTACAGTATTACCCTAGCTAGGCGTCTTTCCATGCTGTTTACTTGTCTAAGTAGATCAAACCAGCCAAAAGATATCTTAAGGTTACCCAAACAAATATGGACCATTATTATGGTATGTTCAAAGTAGTAACCTTAGCACAATGAATCTAATGAGAACTGTATTTAACTTGTTATAAGAGCAAACCCAAATCAACCACGCCATAAATCATCTGGAGACATTTCTTACCAAGTTTTTGGCATCAACTTCTAAAGGATAATGATTTTTTGAAAGATCTATTTTATGTGGGCACGACCTGTTAAACCATTTGTTGGTCGAATCTTCATCGGGGTTATCATCCAAACAAATAGTGCATAAAAGGGGTTGAGAACTAGCTGGACTCGGCGAAATCAGACCCACCAAAAAGCATGCCAGTTGACTAAGGAGTAGAATCGTTACTAAAACACCTAATTTTCTACCACTGAGGTTCTCTAGAATTGTCCCGGACATCTTGTAAGCACTGATTTCCTTCTAGAACGATAAAAGCAAAGTTTTTTTAAGAATAACTCTTCAAAACATTCCAATGTCCGCCATTGGTAAATAAAACAAAGAGGAAAGAGATTGTTGGCGTTTTCCACTTACTGCTCTTAGCTCGACATGCGATCGTTCAATAAATAATCTGTGACGTCAGAGATCTTGACTTGAATGGAGGGCACTCGGATCACAAGCGATCAACTTCGAACTAATGAGTTTCCTGAAAAACATGAAACATTGAGTATGAGTTTAATTAAGTAGCTTGAGGTAATTTATTAATTAAGCTCCTTGAGTCGCTTACTTTCCAACGATATAAAAAATAAATGGTGTGTTCGGCCATTGGCGACTTTAGATATGTCTTTTCGACTGTTCAATTGTCGACATCAGTTAAAACAGCCTAGTGATAGGGAGAGAAGGGTAATGGAAAAAAATACCAAAAAAGGATAATATCAATTTGGAAAGTTTTTACATGCATATTTTTACGAAAGAGCAATTTGGTATTACGTAAAATAATCGTTATTTTCAAAAAGTTTTTTCAGTTTTTATTTAAGCTGAAGCATTTCGATAGTACTTGCTAACTCAAAACAAATGAATCTCACCATGGCAAACCAAAATTCAGTATTAAAACAAAAAGAAACTGGTCCGCCATTTTGTAAAATTTCTATGGAGCTGTTTTATCTCATTTTTAAGCTTAAAAAACCTCTTTACACTAAAGTTATAATCTATTTTTATTTCCATTAAAAACGGTAAGTTTCGTAAATAAGTAAGATACGGACATTGAACATGCCTTACTTATACATGACACTTGTCAACTTTAGTTCAATATCAAGGTTTTTCAAGGTTATTAAAAACCAAAAAAGTAAATAAACATACTATAGGAAAACAGTCCAATTTGTCCCTATATAAATCACTAATTATCGCAACGTTGAAATGATTAAGTTCAAAATTACATAACTTTAAATTTGCAAATTTTGCGTGTTAAAAAAATCTTAACTGGTACCTAGTACCTAAACCTACAATGGCAATTTCTTTTGCATATCCCTTCCTCATATTTCTATGTTTCTTAATTGCTAGTGAACAGTGCTCTAAAGGGTACCCTTTTGAACACCACTTGGGTACAAGGACCCCATATCGAACTGTTTCCAATAATAGCTTGGATAAAGTTCACTATGAAGGTAGATACTAAAACCAGTGCCTTTCCTCCTTCCAAAATCTGTTAACCAAATCTTTTCTACTTCAAACTCGTCTCAGTTTCCACACCTTGATATGCCCAGTACCCTGATATGTCTGATACTCCAATATGCATATAAAGCAGATTTTCATATACCTACAATTTCTTTTTATAACTGTAAAACAAAAAAACGAAAAATAAATTGGGAAACCCACCCTTCATGTAATAATAAACTAACTGAAAATGTGCACTTGGCAGGTTGTACACCAAAAAAAGTTTGGATGATTGTTAGACATGGCACTCGAAATCCAAGTATATCACACATAAAGTCCATTAATAAACAGTTGTCAAATGTGAGGGATCTGATTTTAAATAGTGAAAGTCTGCCAAATGGTGAGTAATTAACTGCTTAGAGTGAAATGGCCCAAATAACTTAGAAATTCATTTTATAATTTAAACATAACTTAGATTTCGTTAGAAACCGAGATCTAGATTTGTTCAAAAAATGGAAAGGCAATTTAGATCTGGAAGATGAAACTAAATTGACACATGAGGGTGAAGAAGAAATGTTGCTTTTGGCTGAAAGAATGCAGAGTAGATTTCCTGAAGTTTTTGATAACATTTATAGTAATACAACTTATAAGGTAAATTCAAACTTTTTTCAATGCCAAAGCACTTAAGGGCTGGTTTTCAAAACTTTCAGCTAAAATATACATTTTCTCAAAGAACCAAAAATAGCGCATTTTATTTTGCTGCGGGGCTCTTTGGGAGGGACATTGCAAGAGACGTCTGGTTTCCAGAACCAAGTAAGAAGGATCCAATTTTGAGAGTAGGACTTGTATTGTAAGAATTATCTTCAACAGTTTAACATTTAGTTACCTTCAGTTTTATAAATTATGTGACAAATGGAAGAAAGAAATCAAAGCTCCTGTGAAGGTGAGTGGTGAGCATAAGAAGTTTCAGGAATCTCCGCACATGTTAAAGGTTATCAAAGAGGTCAATGAAAGATTAGGACTTAACCAATTGACCGTTGGTAAGAAATCCACCCATTATTAATTATTAGATACTTTAATAAATACCTTCGCGAGCAGATGATATAATACTAATTTACGTCGCATGTGGATTTGAAACTGCTTGGAATAAAAGAAGCAAATCACCTTGGTGTTCACTGTTTTCTGAAAATCATTTTAAGGTAAACCTTAATAAGTTCCGCTTTATTGAAAACTGATTACCTTTGAATTATTAAAACCACTTTAGAAGAACTTTTGAATGACAATTTCAGTGAACTTTACGTGCGAATTTATTAGTCATTTTATTCAGGTTCTCGAATATATGGAAGATCTGAAATATTACTGGCAAGATGGTTATGGCTATGATTTATCATACAAACAAGCTTGTCCAGCATTTGGTGACATGATAAATCATTTTGATTTGTAAGTCAGTTGAGAAAAAATATTTGGTCTTATTGAAACTACCAAAATTAATCCTAGAAGTGGAGCATATCCAAAAGCCACAATCTATTTCACTCATTCAGGAACTTTACTAAAAATGTTGGCCCACTTAGGTCTTTACAAAGACCAAATACCACTGACTGCAGATAAGTTCGAAACCATGGCAAATCGAAAATGGAAAACTAGTTTAATTGACTCATTTGCTACAAACTTGGCATTTTTACTTTATGAGTAAGTTTTGCTGGATTCAATATTAATTAAGAGAAATTCATTGTTAATGCGCCTTAGCTGCAATGGAACCAAGAAAATGTTAACGCTACATCAAGAGAATATTGTTACATTGCCAGCTTGTCCAGGAGAGGAATTATGCGAGTTTACAAAAATAAATGATTACTACAGTCGGAGCATTGATAGTTGTGATTTTGAGGTAATGTGTAATGTGTCTAGTATTGACTAGTTGTGTACTTTGTTAATTAATGTATAGAAATGTAGAAGAGTTTTATTTGACAGATATTTATTAAAATCGATTATAATTTATTATAAAACGTTGATTTGGCTTTATTAATGAGATGTTAAGTAGTCCCTCGCTGTAAGTAAGCATAATTTTACGTTCAAAGCCGTGGATCGTCATCAAACGCAGTACTAAACTTGATAACGAAGGTTAAAAATTCAGCATTTGGAGCGATAAACTTTTTTCTGTTAAATATGAAATGTCATCTTTATAAACCGTAAAGGAAATTACTGTCATTGGTAAGAAAACATTTTTCACAAATTAATGATCACTTTTGCACATCTGGATTCCGCCGCAAAACACATATTCCATCCAACGTAGGAACGAACTGCTGAAATTGGTCTGTGGCAAGCTCTGCCCGCTCAGCTGCGGCTAACAGTACCGGGGTTGTATGAGTATGAATACCTGCTATGGTTTTAGGAGTTCCTATAAAACCAAAATTGTAAATCTTGTCCCGCCAAGAAATAAGTATTTTTGGTATCAACAATAGTTCTTCAGCGTGATAGATCTAACAATTACCTGCTTTCCCTACCACATCAACGGCCTGTCCCACTCTTACTGGAGTAGATACTACTTCTAATTTGTCATCCAATGTCAATAACCATCTGGGTTGAATGGACATTGCTAAACTATAAAGCAAGTAATGTGTCTTGCTCAATATTAACGCATGGGGATCTAGCAGAGCTACAGAAGTTATTAACAGACCTAAACATCCTTAAAGTACAGAATATCTGTCTGAACGCTGTTGAAAGAACTTACCAGCCATGCCGACTGGATCGAGTAACATTCGATCGGTATGCAAAGGGTTCAAAGTCATGGTACCTTTGCCCATATGCACCAATCCTTGGGCAATTCTTACCATGAATAATTGCGAGGGATTCTTAGTGTGAAATACAGCGAGTTGTCGTAAACCGGCAGCCAGGCGGGCATTGTTTGTGCCTGATCCAATTAATCCTAAAAAAAATAATTTGTTGTTTGTCGCGTATTGTCTATAAATATTTTAGAATTTTTTCGTACAGTTGTTTTGAAATCTTTAAACTAACAATCAAAAGAAATTTGTTGGATTTACAATGAGTTATTGACTTTTTTGATCTTGCAGCTTTTATAGAGATTTAAATAGTAATTAATTTTTTTGGGAATATGTCTATTGCTCTTACATTCCGAAATGAGATACCCTGTATGTACTTACCCAAACCAAAAATGGCATTACAAGCCACATCGTCGTCTGCATCATGAGAGTATTTGGTAAGAACGTCCAACATAGGAAGTTGCGGATTGGAAACAGACGACAGTGCGATTGCTAGGGGAACTGCCTTCCGTACAGAAGGTTCTCCGTATCGACCCATGTGACCGAAAATTCTTTGCATCATTTCCATACCTAATATAACTCTATATAATAATAATTACTCGTTTTCTAAAGTTTACTAAGCTTCAACAATTACGGCAATCCAATCCAAAATTTTAATTATATTCAATGCGAATTCTTATTAAGGTGACTTTAGAGAATTGAAACTAGCTGGGAATTAAAGAAACAATAAAAGAGCGAGAAATAGGAATTTACTAAAAAAAGCTATGTATTTTATACGATCCGATGAAGGTATTTCATTATATGATTTTCTAGCTAGACTAATAGGGAGCGATTTAGGGAATCACATTTATACTTGCCTATATCCTCTCCAAAGGACACAGCTGCTACCCCTAACGCTGCGACAGCTTGACCCATATGCCAGTCCCAATTCAAAGTTGTCTTCTTATCAGTTTTGACCTCTTTGCCTTTATTAGTACTAGTCTGTGCCTGTTTTTGTCCCTTGTTCATTGGCACTTCAATCTTGTCACTCAATATCGTTAAAAGCTCCTGAATAATAAGCACATCTCCAGTGCCAGCATAAGAACACATCAGCAATGTCGCCTGGGCGGCATTCTTAAAAGGTTCTGGAAATACTTCCATGGCGCTAGATGGCACTTCGATATCGCTTCTGGCACCAAAGTAGCACAAAGACACGCCCAAACCTACAAGTCTCATGTAAATCGACTTCAAGCTATCAGGGTCATTGATGCTGAATTCGATCATTGCGCTCAAGAGCGCGGCGGGAACTTCGGTGTCGCTTTTGCTTAGCGAGATTAAGCCGCACGAAAGACTAGTTACGGCCAAGATTTCTAGTGATTTCGTTGAGTTTAAGATAGGGAGAATTAAGCTAATGACGTCTTTTCTATGACTTCCTAAAATTTTACACTTTTTCTAGTGAAATAGAAAAGGTTAGTAGGTATTATAACCAGCGTAAGCAAGTCCTATGCCCATAATGGCTCCAACTTGCAATGTTTGGTTGGAATCACCAATGTAGTCTCCCAAGAGAGCTAAGGCGGGATCGCACCCATTTCTAACACGGCAGTTCACAATACCCAAAGCCAAGAGAGCCCCAGATTTAATATAATTTTCTGAGGTGTAGAGGTACTTGTCGATTGGAGTTAACCCTCCATCTATGTCCCATAGGTGGATAAGTCCAAGGGAAGCTGTAGCGCTTAACATTCCGTACTCTATGTAAAAAAATGTTACGTAGAATAGTGCGCACTAGAGGAAATAATTATTCTTTGTTTCGAACAGGTTGATTTAAGTTGATTTTTTGTCTGAGGTTGACGTCCGTTATATATAATATTAACCTTTGTTTCTATAAATCCATTGAATGCCATCATTAGACAAGAGCTTGTCGCAACCAAAACCAGCGTTCACGAAACCATTTACAAAAGAAGCAGCTAAATTTTGTTTAGCGCTATCCATATTTTCCCCCCGAACGTGAAACCTCGGCAATACAGGTTCCAACCAAGTTTTATAGACATCTTCCGGCAATTTTGGTTCCATTACGTCCAACTTTTTTTAAAAACAGTTTGTATATATTATAACAAATTGTATAGTTTTATTAGTACCTCTTTGGCTAAGGCTAGAAAATGCGAATTCAACATACTGTTGCTCAAGATATTGTTGAGTTCCTCCGAATCTTGCACATCTGAGTCCACCTCTGCTGTAATCAGGTGCCTGGCACAAATAAATGCCAGTTGATACAGTATAATGCTGCCACAACACACAGACTTAACAAAACTGTTTTAAGATGGAAAAGTGAAACTTACTGGTCCTTGCATTCAGAAAATATCTTGCTCACGAGGTGCTCGTCATTTATCTGAAGCGCTATGATCAGCGCTCTAGAGTATTCCCAAAATTTAAGGTACTGATAATAAATCATCCTCATAAGTTTTTCTCTTTCCGTTTCGTCCACGTACTTCGAGCAAGACATTAAGTAATAACACATTCTATACAGAAAATTCAATTTTTTCTAAATAATCTTAACGGCACCGCATAAGCGCTACCTTTGATAGGTGTTATGTGCGATGTATTTGGGAAGCAGCTCAAGCTGATCAATTTCCATCAGCAAATCGCATGCTTGAATTTCAGCATGGTGACTGCAATTAAAGTGGATGATGTCGTTTATTAGAGGGATTAACATTTTATCGCCGATATTGCAAAGAGTGATTCCCCATTGCTGAACAATTTCGGATTCTAGTTGCCGTACGTATTCGTGACCCCAATCGCCAATGTTTTTCATTGTCCCTTTGAAAATAAATGTGTTTATATGATTACCTTCTTGGTAGCAAGAAGCAACGTTACCTAATAAACAATATTTCAAACACTCCAGTTGCTGCTTAGCTTCCTCTCCTCCTGCAGTTCCCATGGCGAGTACTGATAAGACATCGGCAAGTATAAGTTTAGCATCGCCCTTGGACATGAGCTTATGGGTACATTTTAGTTGGTCATAGTAACGAGCCAGGTACTTCAAAGGTTTGGGTACCGATGTCATGGATGCTGTCGACGTGCGAATCAAGTATTTCATCATGTCAAGAGCAGGAGGTATGAGTTTTGGATCTGATCCCTGGCAAGTATTTCCTCAAAATAGAACATTCAAAAGGAAATAATGCAGAAAAATAATTAGTCTCACTTGAGTACTACTTTACTACTACAGTAGATAAAAATAAATTAGGATAAATTGGCGTTTCAGTAAACGATAATTTAATAGAAATATATCGATACATGTACTCACCGTAACTTTATCCACTAAAAGTTTAAGCTCGCTTTGAAGTTCTTTGTCTTCTTCTGGCTAAAGAAGCGGTAATATTTTGCGTAAATAATTATAATAATGGTTCAATACAACATGCTATAAATGCGAACGTAAATAACTAGAGATTCTTACTTCTTGAACTGGCAACTTAATTGTAATACTGCTGTCTGCCATGTAAGCGACTTTTGATTTATTGCTGTAGTGTAAAGTTTAGCTGTAACGATAGCTTTAGACCGTTACAGTTGCTGAATTCACCAGTTACTAGGAGCGCTTTTAAGTTGATTTGCATTAAAAACTTCTTCGAATCTGTTTCGAATGACGTGCGCTTTTCATTTTCAAATAATTTTGCTTGTACTTGACACAGGCATGCGCAGTATGTTGACATTGGTAAAGATCAGGAGCATTGCCCCTGCCTTAAGGCTGGAAGGCAACAATGCGCCAATCACAACGGCCCTTTTTTATAATTAAATGACGCAAACTATGGAAAATTTATGTTTTTAATATGAATATGAATTTTCGGCTTTACGTAGTTCCAAAGCAATATATCTCGCGAACTGAATGCTATAAATGTAATCTCAATTTTTTGGCACAGAAATTTGACTGACGGTATTATAATTGAAGGCACGTTGTTGCTGAAGTGGAAAGTTCAAAAATTGATTCAATGGAAAAATTACTATTCTTAAGGACTTTGAATAGAAAGGCATTAGTAAATTGTCTTTGGTTTTCGACATTGTAGGAAAAACGTAAAATTCAAGGCTTCTTTGTAGAGTCGCTATAATTGTAGAGGAAGGTATTGGTAGAATAAAAATATCAATCACAGACAGAAAGATTTTTAATTTTTCTTATTAATATATACAGACAAAATATTCACAATTCTCTACTTATAATGAAGCGACACTTCTATGCATTTCAAGTACATAAGGATTATATGAACAATGGTGCACATGCAACGAAGCAAGCGAAAGATTACATTATAAATTTTTAATTTTTTCATCCACTACAACAACAAAAGGTTTGAAAGAAGCGATCAAGCAAATGAAGATGTTATGACCAGATACAATTGCATATTCTTAGAAGTTTGCGACTTCAATAATCTGTGAAATATTTTCTTCTACTGGGCCGCTTCTCAAAGTTTTGTTTTTTGGTTAAAATGAAATAAAAAAGGTAACTTTCAAATCTGGGCTTAATCCTCTTTATTTTAAAATGCTACTACAAAGGCGAAACTTTATGTAAAAAAGCAGATTTTATAGAGGAAACAAGAAATGTTTATTTTAAACGAGTCAAAGAGGTAACACACTTTCATTTACGAGATATAGGAGTATTACGCTTAAGTAAAAATATAACAAATCTTTATATACATAAATTATATTGAAATACCTTTTAACATAACAGAACCTCTCTAAAGGCGAAAGGCGTTCACTGGACGCAGTTGGCTACTGCGGTTATAGCTGTGCTATGTGAATATGTAATTTATATTAAATTTATGTCTACGTATTGGTTTTATAATAACTGTTTATTTTACAGAATAAAAAAAAAACACCATTTTGTTTTAACAGAATGGTTAAATTTAAACTGATTATGGTTAGATAAAAAAATTATCAGGTGAAATGCCATTTACATTTTAACTCGTGATTGCAGGCGATATTAAATTCATTTCTTAATAAATGACGTGAAATATATATTTCTTTGCCCTTCCAAAATGTAGAATAAACCATATCACATGGCAGCTTTCTATCGAATAGTATAAGTTCTTTCTCGATGTTTGCCTCAAGTACTTACGTAATTAGTAGCTCTAGATTATTTTGGGATGCAAATGGACAAAAAACTTCGCATTTTAAGTGGTTGTTGCACCAATGATATGCAGCGCGAGTTTTCCTCAAACTCGCGCTGTCAAAAATTGTATCACAAATGTTAACAATGAACTGAGTTTGAAGGTAAACTCTTAGTCAAATTCGTTGGTGCAAGTGCCTATAAGTAATTGTATTGACCATCAATCTTAATATCGAGATTCCAAAAATTTTAGGAACGTTGATTTGGCTCCGTACAAGTTTAGGGGGACCGATTATCGCACGGAACGGTTGTTAAATAGCGAGGTAAACCGATTCTGGTAAAATCTTCAGGACTACATATTTTGACTCCTGATTTCTAAGAGAGGACGTATTGTAAGGAATTCTCTTTAATATGATCAGTGTCGCCTTAGAACCTCTGATAGCCTTCAAAACTTTGAAATGCTAAAATCACTTTAGTTCCCCTTCTTCCGATTTCTTCAACCTGGCGAAGTTTTTTGACAACTCAACCTGATTGATTACGAAAGTTCCAAACAAACAAATAATAACTTGCGGTTTTACACACAAGGTAAAAAGACTACGCGCTAAAAGAAATGCCTTGTTCCACCAACTGGAAAGAAAACTAACTCTAGATTCTCAGAAACAGAAATACGTACAAATTATCCGTACAGATATATTGCACATTTTTCTGACCATTCCGAATCGGGTTTCCTCTCTGTTGGAACAAACCCCATGAAAGATTCAAATTGGATGTCAAACTACAAGGAGCTATTTAAGTTGATGGCCATTTTGGAGGTTCCAAATACATTAAAGAGGGATTTAGATCCTCCCATAAGATTGGATTCTACGCAAAGCAGATCTCCTGGTATATTAAAAAATACACCTACTAGTAGAGTAACCGTAATCGCTATATTAATATCTTCTGAGTCGAAACTGAACAATTATTACTTTCGATGCAAATAGATTGCGTATTGACAACCAAAACAAAAATTTGGGCCAGCCACCTTATTCACCTAAAGATCTGCCTTAAATAAAAAGTGGGCCGGCCTCTCAATATCACATAGAAAACATAAATATTAATGTAGATCCAATTTACTGAAATAAATTAATTATTTAATAAAACATTTAAGTAAAAAAAAAAGCGACCGGTACACTGGACAAGTGAGCGTCAACTTCTATCGATCTTATCGAGTGAGAAAACCCTTATTTCCCTGTATAAAAGTTCTGGAACATTGTAGAATATTTTTAGGCTCAATAAATAATAAATAAAATACACATTATTAACGCAGATGATCGAGTGAATTGTCCAGTATAGATCAACTTTTGCGGAGCGGAAATTGGCCGTTCCGGAACTGCAACATGTTCAATCTGGCTGTGGATTGTAGCAGCCATTCGATTTAGCGGCATTCCCACACTTTTACTGTCTGGTCTACGCTACCAGAAATCACGTACGGGTAGGACTTGTGGAAATCTGAAATTTAAATGTTTATATATAAGAATGGGATCCTCAAGCCTCACTACCACACGAGGAGGAACAATTTTTTGCAATACTTGTCAAAACGTTAAATTACCAAACATAAATTTTAATTGGTAAAATAAATCTACCTGTAATTAAACTATAGAATGAAGAAATATTATACAAGTTGAAGGCAACGTATTTAAAGTGGCACACAAAAAGGGGGTCGTCTTACAATCATCATTTTCTCCACTGTTTTAATATCAAAAATCTAGAATTGTGTCATTCATTTGCGTTTTTCCCACAGTTGAACAATACCACATAGAGAAAAAATAAGCGATTGATTAGCAAAAAGCTTATATTTGTCGACGTGGTTTTAAAACATTGAGCTGTGCATCTACTATCTTTCCTTATTTCATGATTAAACTCATAGGCTTTGAAAACGACCGGGAGGAGAGTATTTTGCATAAAACAGTGTAACTTACCAACTGACGTACAGAAGTGTTTGTGAGCATCCAGAGTCTTAGCGCAACGCTTATTTCGCAAGTCCCATACCCGCAACGTCTTGTCGTCACTCGCAGATACCAAAAACTTGCCGCCTGGGTGAAACACTACACCTCGCACCCAATTGTCGTGAGCCACCAACACGAACAGAGCTATACCGGCACCAACATCCCATATTCTAAACGGCAAGTAAACACAAAACTTTAACATGGCAGCAATTTATCCACCTTGTAATTTATAATAAACAATTTAAACAGTTTTTATTATATGTGCATAAGATATACTTACATAAGTATATCTGGTTAAAAACCTATAACGAATAACTCTCAATTGGGTCCCGTGATGCAAAAACTTTTGCATTACAGGGCCCATTTGTGGTCGACTGTATTACCTAATGGTTTTATCCCTGGATCCGGATGCCAAGAAAGGTCCCATATGCGCCCCCTTTTTGTTATCTGCTCCTGCTGCTTCGTTAATTGCGTTGGCGGCCAAATCAGGCGCCCATGCAATACACTCGACCACGTGATCGTGGGCTCGAAGCTCGTTCCGGCACTCCTTCGATGCAACAGACCAAATCCTGACAGATTGATCGTTAGAACAAGTGGCCAGCAGTGTGCCGTCTGGTGAGGGTCTGACCATTCTCACCTAAGCATATCAAACAAAGTGTTTCTCTAAATGTTAAGATGTAAATCATCGGCGATAATTATTTATCTGAAGGATAAATAGAAAGAATGAATAAGAGGAAAAAATAATATATACAGGGGGTTTGGTTACAGTAGGTTGGTACTTGGACACGTAATGGCACAGACAAATAGGAATATCTATGTATGAGCATATTTATAGTCAATGAGAGAAGAAATATACGTACCCATTCCCTGTGTCCCGTATATGTCCTGACGCAGTAACCAGTGGACACTTCCCACATTTTAATCGTTTTATCCCGACTGCACGATACGACGAAATCTCCCGCCGGCATGAAGGCGACACTAGACACGTTGTGGTCGTGGCCGAGCATTGTTCGAATGCACTCAAAGGTCTGTTGAAAGTCCCAGAGCTTGATACTCATGTCCGAGCTACAGGATACCTACAAATAATTATATGATTAAAAAAGCGACTCGCCTTTGACTTGCTCAAGAAATCATAGAACTTTGACTCAAGTTACTATACAATATCCTAATACTAACCAATAGTTTCCCAGAAGCGTCGAAGGCTATGTCTTGTACGGGATCAGTGTGCCCTTTGAGTGTCCTTTCATACTCTCCTGTTTCGAAGTCCCAGACTTTCATAGTTGCATCTTCACTAGCCGAGACCATGAGACTGAAGACTGGATGGAATATGACACGGGTGACTGGGTCTCGGTGACCTATGAATCGAAACTATGCTCGACATCGAAAATTAAACATTTTTGTTTTTGTTATATTTACAGAGTCTCTGTCGAAAGTTCTGGGAAAGGGAACTGTTTCAGATATTACTACAAATGAACAATTTTTTCATAAAGAACTTATAAAATACAGATACGCACAATTCACATGCGACAACGACAACTTTACAAAATACATGTATCTCTAGAAAGGTTTGAGATACTTAGGCCCAGTTATGCAAAACTTGACAATATACCCTTGTAAATCATTGATTAATAATAGACCCCTTGCAGACAATTAGGTAAATGTTTACTGAGGTCGTTTTTATTACTTTTTATTACCAATCAAGTTTCGATAATCTAGATTTAAGCGAGTAACGAAGAGATTTAATCAGTCTTGAATAATAATGTAATAAAATAATGACGCTAAAAATGACCCGTTCAATGTAAAAATGTTAAAGCAAGGCTATTACCTACAATGTAAAACATATATATGTTGATTCGTTATTCCAGGGGAACGAATTAATCCCTAGATTCGAGAAATTGGCCCCCGTTGGTTTGATGACTACACTTTTTACGAATTAGATCGAGATTTGATTCCAATGCGTGCCATAAACGCAGGTACAGTCATGAATATAAATGAGCATTACTATAAATTTTTTTCACTCTCTTTACCAAATTAATCGGTTAACATACTTATAATTAAATATTCACCAACGAACTAAATTAATTATTGCTTATTAGATAAATGTAATTATCTTTACTTATATGTTGTATCGGAATACGAGGGCGGCCAGTTAATTAACCAACAAATGCAGTTATTATTAATATTATTCTTGTCGTTAATGTCTCTTTAATCTACGATGACTGCAGCAAGAACCACCAATCATCTTGTTAGGGGAGAAGTGATATAGTAATACTCTGACTTAACCCAAGAGCAATCGGGCCTGTGTAAATATTTACTCAAACATAATCGCGGCCTTCTACCTACGGTAAAAGTTTATTTGCTTAACGTATCCGTTAAATTCGTTATGAAGAAGTGTTCTTGACGCTTTATAAGAAAACCCTTAGGAGTGTGTAGGACAAAATAATCGACGTCAAATGAGCAATAAGGCAATCAGCATCTCGCGGCAGTCTGTCCCATGTACACTTTTGCACGGACCCCTACAATACCGTTAATGCCTTTAATACGGCAGACAGTTCAAGCCCATGCTAATGGTTGGTGTCCGCGTTTAAAATATCGGTAATACTTATTAAAAGTATGATCGTTCTTTGTTAAGATTTAATATGGTATTCACAACAACCGCCTGCCCCAGTTTAAATTCATACCACCTATTACCACAAAAAATAAATAAATTCTGGTGGAGCGGAAGCTGAATTAAAATCCATTCTAATTTCGTCGCGAAATCTGTTAATTAGGCTGGCACCTGTCACGGAAATATATATCTGGGCGTCAGTGTGGTAATCTCCACCTGATTTCGAAAATAATATGTACATCAAACACACCAAAAGCTTCCTGGCGATTTTACATAATAACCACTGCAATTTACTAATATGTAACTCTCGAAAATAATTATTTAGTGTAGCAATAGATGACTGCTTATCTAGGGCCTTCCATTAACAAAAACAACAATTATTGCCGTACCACTTGGATCAGTAAATGCGCGGGTTATGCATTCTCTATAAGACGTTAATTCGCAAAAACTCACCAGTCAAACAGAACTTTTCCGGTGGTCTGGGGATCCACTCGGTGGGACTTCGCTTGTTCCTCGTCGGGGCTCCTTCGATGTACTCTTTCTCGGCATCGTTTAACTTTGACTCGAGTTCCATCACCTTCTTCTGCAAACGTATTACGGAGGTCCATTTTTTCTCCAGGAGACCTCCGAATTTTCTTTCCACCTCTCCGGGCATGTCCGCTTCCTTTTTGAAAGCATCCAACGCCCCTTCGTATCCATTACTGCTCAAGTAATCAGCGATGGCTTTGTTACTAAAAGCAAAGAAAATAAATTAATTAAAATTCAATTGAAACGGGTGATTCATAGTTTTGAAGTGCTTGACTCTGACGCGTTATTGCTAATATTAGAAAACGCATGAACAAAAAAATAATCTGATAAACGTTTCATAACGTCCTAATATAGAATCAATAATTCTGTTCGATAGACTAGTTACAAGGCTTAATAGGGTATTATGTGAACGTGGTTCTTTCTCCTCGAAATCGCTAGACATTTCACGTAATCAAAATATTTGGGCCCCACATAACGTTCCCATGATAGGAGAGAAAGTATGCAATGAAAACTGGCGATTTGCCACTTATACGCGATTTTTTTCGATCCTCTTCTATTAACTGATTTATCGGCGACCGGTACTATATCGAACTCTCCGTGAATTGTATCTTCAAATCTGCCCATAAAAAGGCTATTAAACCCCAAGATACATACAGTGGATCACAAAAATATTTGGACAGCAAATCTAATTAATTATAATTACCGTTTTCAATCAATATTTGAAACAATTGGACAAAAAGTATTTAATAACGAATTTTTAAGATATTTTTCCTACTATAAAATGACATTATTTCCAAGTAAAACCATCGAAATCGAAAGAAATTTGTGAAATTAGAAAATTCTCGCATATTTTTAATCTCACAAAAATATTCAGACGGTTTTTAGCTACTTGTAAGATAACAGTTTTTTTTTTACTATTTTGCAACTCATTTTTATGGTATGAATCACTTTCATAGACATCCATATAGTACGTTATCGAATTGCAAACAAGAACATTAGTTTCGAAATTAGACAGTTAGTGATTTTCAATTATGAAAAAGATTCTTCATACTGAAAAATAGGTGCTATGGCAAATCTAAGTAAAAGCTCGGTAGGAGACATAATATCGAAGTATAAAAATTAAGATAGAATTATGCCATTGAAGCAATCAGGCCGTCCACCAATTCTCAACCGAACAAAATTACCGAGTTATTATGCGAAAAGTGAGAGAAAGTCTTAAAATAAGTGCCCCTAAGTTGCAAATGGAAATGGAGAAATTTCATGGAAGGAAAGTGTCAACAGAGACCATTCGAAGATGTATTCGTGATCATGGTTTTCGCAGTCGTGCAGCCAGGAAAAAGCCCTGGTTAAGTAAGAAAAACCAAAAATTTCCATTTGAATTAGCCACTGAACACATTCCTAAGGATAAGGACTTCTGAGATGACGTTATTTTTTGTGATGGATCTAAATTTAACATTTTTGGATCGCATAGTATGCAAATAGCTTGGAGAAAGCAAATACTGAGCTACATAATAACAATTTATGTGCCACGATTAAACACGGAGGAGGTTCAGTAATGGTTTGGGAATGTATATAGTCGCAAGGTGTGAGCGAATTGATTTTTATTGAGGGAAATATGGATAAGATATATTATTTCAATTTGCTAGAGAAACAAAAAAAAGTGCTGAGAAAATGGAATTATTGGAACCGTTTAAATATTATCAAGACAACGATTCTAAGCACGGTGCTCGAATCGTGAAAGAACGGTTGTTGTATAATTGTCCAAATGTGATAAAAACACCACCGCAATCCCCGGAACTCGATACTATTGAGACCTTGTGGCATCAACTAAACGTTCCAATTCGACATCAGATTACAAATAAAGAAACGTTAAAAAGAGTATTAACTGAAGAATGGCTTAAAATTGATACACGATTTATATTAAAAAAAAAAAAAAAAATTCTTCCATGTCACGCCGATTGTAAAGTGTTCGGAACCAATAAGGAGGTCATACGAAATATGAATTTTTAGAAGAATTGCAACTATTACCGTTTTTCGTTATGTTTAAACCGGCGTTCGAACATTTTTGTGATTTGATAAACATGTTGGTTATTATTTCTCTAGTTGTATACGCTTGTTGTTTAAGTATTTATTAAATATTAATATGTAAGATTTAATCTGTTTATTGGCAGTTAAATTTTTCTTCCCCGTTCAGCACACAGTCTATTGAACCCAATAACAAATTAATTCTAGTAGGTGTTCGAATATTTTTGTGACCCATTGTATATTTAATACGCTTGCTTGAGTACAGGCAATGCAATCAAGTTCGTTTCGGGAATATCGTGGTACTCTTTGCATCTCTTTTGTGCTTCCAGTGCCGGGCGCGGGTGTGAGTTTAGACAATTCCATTATTTGTAAAAACCGTCTATGGTTCCATAAACAGAGAGGTCAACAAATTGCGAGCAGCGATATAATCATTCGCGGAATGAACTAAACGCAATTAGAAACGAATCAGTCTCGTGCCATGGCAAAATAAAATAAACGTGAGTTATTATTGGGGGATACGGCCGTGCAACGTGAATGGCATAAAAACGTCATAAATAGTGATTTTCCTGAATAGACTTAATTAAAATTCTGCGCTAGAGGCGGGATTACTACTTATTGGAAACTGTCATACCAGATAATCTAATGTAAAAAATAAGTTGTCTGGTTTCGTAAGCCCCTTTCACTTCTTTGCAAATAGACTGACTATTAGACTCGTTGGCGGTATTGTGAAGATTTCTAGAACCGAGAAATTAGGATCGCATATTCAGGCGATTAACGCGATCGCCGGTTTTTTCGTTTACCGAAGTACACATCAATCTCCATAATTAATTTGAACCAAAGTTATTGTGGTGAACTAAATGTCGTGTAGTATGCATGCTGACCCTAAGGTGGTGACGCAAAACGGCGAGCGAGATCGCCGGATCCGATGCCCCTCGATTTTCTCCTTGGTCGCAGTTCGAAATCTACGATTTGTAACAGACCTCCCGAAAAAAAAAAAAAATCCTCGCTTCAGAATCACGCGTTCTCGTTAGTTATTAATGTGAGAATCATAACGATGACAGCACGGTTCAATTCATGAAAGTTCATGACATGGAAAATAAAAAAGGCCCCAACTAATGAGCACCCAACTTAGCTATGCTACATTAAACCCGCAAATAGCCTACGTCATTTTTAGATCAAAGCCAGATAAACCCCAGAAGATCCAACCGTGGAAAGTCTGATAAATCAATAGTGACGCTCACAATTGGATCATCCTGTAAAATAGCAGAAGCAAACAACCTGTGCCATCTATCATCCCCTCGTAGAAAAAAAGATGAAAGTACCCGCGAAGAAGCTATTTAATCAAGCTGAGCGCAATTTAAATGCCCCGTGGTGCAGGTCCTTAATGGGACCATTTATTCGACTTGTACGGCTCCGATTATGTAACTAGTAGGAAAAAGAAATCGAGTTTCTCCCGTATTTGATGATATACAGCGGGTAACACGTACTTAATGAAGTATTTTCCAAATTGTTACGGAAGAGCGCCGCGGGAACCGATCAAAATCAATACCTCAGTTGAGGGTCTAAAAGCGACGGCAGAGAGAGCCCTAAAATGAAATCGTGGGCCATTATTGCAAACCACTTATGGTCGTTGGTAAGCTAAGCGTGAAATTGCTAATCTCCCGGGATTAATCGAATTTTAACCTATCGGCAAACAATAAGAAAAGGATTTATGTGTGTTCTTAATTGACCGGATGCTTATCTTCGGTTTGAAGCAATTTCTATGCAGAAAATGCACTCCGAGTCGAAATCTTGTCAAATTCTGACAACGTTGAGTATGACGCTCTGACACATTGGATTTTTCACTATTTCACTAGAAGTGTTTCTTGCATTTGACGTGGGAACTCCTAATAAAAAGCATCAACACAAGTGCCTACGCAATGGTGAGGACGTTTTACATTGTTAAGGCAACAGGAAACGGTTGGAAAGTGTACGTTTCATAAATAAATGTCTTATTTCAGCTACGTTGTGAGACGTGTTATAATACGATTTATCGCTGGCCATAAGACATCGAAACAATTCCTCATCTTTTGGTACCCGGGGCCGAAAGATCATTAACCGGTGGTTTCTATAAGGCTTCGCATCATTTAAAGTTTAAAGGGCTTCGGCTTTGATGCGACTTCGGACTTCTTAAATGTGCATACATATCATGTTTCAAGCAGTGAAAAATGGGAAAACGACTAGGCTAGACGTTCAACACATTATCAACCACTTCAATGCATGCAATGTAAAATGAGAACCTAGTCCTATTGAATCTTAGTTAATATAAATTTATAAATCAAAGTAAAGAGCATTCGCATCTTTACAAAATAATCGTCTTGATAACACTAATAATAATCAAAAACCCTTTTCAAAGGTCGATTCTGATTCGCATCGATTACTGAGCTCTTGGCGAGAAAGATAAGAAATAGTAAAATAGACGGTTCCGTAACCTGCAGTTACGTGATTCTTATGCGTAGGTGTTTAATGGGATCGGTACAAGTAATGGTTATTTTCGTAGTTTCATCGATACAAAAATTGAAGAGAGCAATAACGAACCTTTGGAACCGTCACGTTAATAAAAAATGAAGATGCTGTGTGCGGCATAAAAATCGATTGCCACCCCAAAGGACTTTCTAAAAATAGATTTAAATACATTTTGAAGCATCGGCTTCCAATTCGAACGTGAGCTTAACCAACAAGAATACGCTACTTAAGCTTTCCACATTAAAAGCTACTTTTCAAACAAATTAATACACGAATCTCCCATTTAGTATGACATTGGTGATCTTGAACAACATTTCTTTCACGGACTTCACATTTCTCAACAGCCATCTCTTAAAATTAAAAAATCGCGGCATAACTTTTAGCTTTGTCACATTCACACATGACATCCTTAGTGCCGAAACAATTATTTTCCTTATGCCTATTTGTGTCTGGCTGTTTGGAATGTCACGGCACGAAATCGGCTTTGCTTTGTGGGACTTATTTTGTCTAGATGTTTGTTATGCCGTATGTCTCGTTTCGGGTCTTCTTTGTGCGAAAACAATAGAAAATTAAGCATCCGCTATTATCGATTTCGTTAATCGCACTCTTTAGCAGCGCTGCTCTCCAGAAAGAACTGGAACACGTAAATAACGTACAAGTTTATTTAGGGGTTCTAGAACAAAGTAAGCCAGGCCATTGATTAATTGAAGCGCTAATAATATCCGCAGACGCGTGGCAGAAAGGTTCAGTGCGTGACAACGCAAATGTGCTACTAAGGAATACTCCGACAACCTTGAATGACAACAATAATTGCATCATTTTTATTTGTATTTATTGGCGGTAGTAGCTGGACAAGTTAAGGAAACAAGCACTTGTAATTGTTTTCGAAGGATTCATTAGTACAAGAACCTGGGAGCGGCCTAGAACGAGAACCCAAACTAAGTAAAGGCCCGTTAGGACTCGACCAATTTTCCTAGATCTCTATCATGAAGGTGTGTTCCTACGTTCCAACTGTTCTTACTATCTTTTTTTTCTTTCTTTTTTTTTCGTTAATTAATATCGCGTATCTCGCAGGCCCGGCATAAACAGACTAAGACGTAACTATTCAATAACGATACACCGTGGGAAAGGCCATGAAGGCATTCGTATTTTACCAACGCTAATGTTGCCGTTACTCTGCCTTTGATGCCAAAAAACCGTTTCATGTCATTATATCATTACATAACAATGAATATTCAATTGTTCCACTTTATTTATGTTTAATATGGGAGACTGACGACGCTGCAGCATATAGGCGTCTCGACGCCTTGGCATTGGCAGCCAGTGGGGACGCGACCTGGCTTTGACGTAGGGAAGTTCAGCTGTATTGATTTTCGCGAGGGCGCTAGCGGGGGTTTCCTGATTTGCATGGAAATTCCCTCGAATGTTATATAAATCCCGAATAAGACTTTAGCAGCAATAAGCCTCAATAGTCTTTTGATGATAGCGCGCTAAGGTAATTAGGTGCGTCAGTGCCGGCCAAAATAGTACGTGATTACTGTTATTTCTCTCCATTATCTTCTGAAGCTATCAACCCCGCGTCACATTATATCTGCCTATAGGTGCTTATTTGTGAGATAATCCACCTCGTTCCACTCTCGCAATACACAAGAAAAATTATCTGGTGTTACTACACTTCATGGACAAACGTCCCGGTAAAACGACGATCTACATGAGGCGTCCGACCATGACAAGTGTAACTAATACTGAGAAAAAAAAACAAGATGGATATTGAAAATCTCATTAAAAATCCGTTCACCGTGTGTCAGTCGTGAAGTATGGCACGCCTGAGGCCACCACGAAGCGTAGTTACGCCTGTAACAATCGCATTTTCGTAGAGAGGTGTCTTGTTTTACTTTGTTGGTCTATATTTTATAAAAAATCTTATACAGTGTTAAACGGCTGTAGCCATTGTTCGGTTCTACCGAATATTCTTCCAGATTTCAACAAGAGCATGCCAAATTTTGAACTCGTTTGGATGAAAGTACACGATGATTTCCTTCGGACATCTGTGTGGAGTCCATTTTCAATGCTGCCTAAACCCGCTCTTCATGTCGTGCATTTACTGGGTAAACGCATCAAGAAAATCCGTTTTTCGAGCTTCCGGTTCAACACTCCCGGATGATTTAGAACGAAACGATTGGGAAACGTTCGAACTCCACTGCTAACAGTATATAAACTTTAAGGCCTTTAAATCTGCTCTTTAAAGGAAAATTTTCCAGCTATTTGTACCCCAATAGGTACCACCATAGGCAGGAACAAGACATACAGGAAATTTCCTTATACGGACGATTTGACAACAATGACATTCTAGCAACGGAACAATTGAAGAACAGTTGTGGCATAGCCCACTCGCCATTATGAAATCAAATATTTTCGTCCGATTTAATTGATTTCTATCGCAAAATCGTAGTTTTCTCAGAAATAGGGCCGATTTCTCGAAGAATAAAAAAGTATATAATTGAATTTTCTACAAAACTAGCAGATCTTAATTGTAAATTCAATTACGGTAAAAAAAATTATAAAATTTTAATGGCAGCCCATTCCTAGTTCCCTGAGTTCTGAAGCATAGTTAAAATACAGAGTTACTTCGAATTATTTAAAACGTTCAATTGCTGACGCCAACATCTCAGCAAATAGCTCAATTATTTATCTAAAGTATCACAAATGGCCAATTCATAAGAAACCAACAGACCCACCCTTGCACTTAACAACTTTCCAGCTAGCAAGTAGAATTCCATTCCCACACTCCTTCTTCTTGAGGAAGGTTCATATAATCCACCTTCAATAGAACTGCGACCGCGCCCATTACGTGATCTTATTGCCCGTGCTGAAGACCACGAAAAAATCGTGAAATGCGAATCTATTCAAATACGAGACTAATTTCGAGTCAGACTTGCGCATAACGGTCGTGGGACGGTACCTACCGGAAATATTCGCGTTTCTCAAAGGTCAATCCTCACAAGCAGAAGTGAAACTGGAACTTTAATATGCGGCGCTGCCAGGTTTGCATTATTGTTTTTGAGCAATCATATTGAGCTTCTGGTAGTGGACGCTGGTGGCCAGGGGCGGCAACGCTGGCACATGCCGGCCGGTCTAGCGACTTCTTCTCCGGCAAGATGAGGAAAGAAGTCAAGCCAGTTGGGTAATCTTCGTGCCATTCTCTTTTATTATTTTGAATTTTTGTTGCTTATAGGAATCTACGGCCCATACCTTCGTGGCCAGGTTGGAATTGGCGCTAGCAGGTCGGTAGGGGAGCTAGACATGCCTTCAGGCTCTTAGTTACACTACACTTGATAGTCCCGCATGACTAGGCAGTTATAACTGGGTATTTAACGCAGAGGTTAATTTGCCATGACCCCATGTTCAGCTAGCCCATTGTGACTAGATCTAGTCATATTATAAAATGGCATGGCATGTCTTATTCTTCGTCGTTGCCATTAAAGTGCCATGTAATGGGATGTTAAAATTCAAATATTTTTAACCCAGTTCTTGGAGTTTTGTGTCGAGGACAGAGGTCGTTTGTCAAGGGAGCGCGGAAGCACGCTAATAATACCTCGCTGAATATTTAGTCGATGCACCGCATTTGTCATTGTATGGAGGAATGGGATTTTACTCTTAAACATTTTTCAATTGTGACAGATCGGGTGGTCACAAGCCTACACTGCTACGCCCTAACAATAAATACAACTCATATTTGAAAAAAAACCTTTCGTCTAGGAATATATCGTGCAACCGTGTGGGAAGCCCCATATTAATACGTACACACTTGTATCAAGTCATGGCACGAAAGCTGCTTTTTTCTTCTCACCGCATAAAAAAGTACAAAATGTAAATTGAATAATGAATAAAGGAACTCTTCGGCATGTACCTGTACGGTACTATAACGGTACTCTCCTAGAGTACACTACCTGCCGATGAAGTGATAAAAAAACATTATTGGGTCGCGCTGATCGATGATATTTTTTTGGATCCTTATGAGCTTTCTTGTTCGCGAATGTGGGTTATCAAGACAGATTTATTGAATGCTTGTTTTTCTTTCTATAATATGGATATGTAGAAACTTTGGCCTTAATGGAGGACTAATTGGTAGCATCAGACGATCATGACAAACGAAGTGACGGTATTGATTTTCCTGAATTATATTAATTTATGCGAGGATGACCTTGATTTGTTTTAATCTTTTTAGGTCAGATTTGCGTATAGCGGCTAGATTTAATCTAGCCCTAAGGCCAAAATTTTAATTAAATGTGATCTTGTGTCAGTTTAACATTTTTTTGTTCGATTTTCAAACTTCCAGACGAGACAAAAATCAGTCTAGATTGATAAAATTCATTAAAATGTTCCAGTCAAATTGAAACAATCTCGTAATCGTATTTATGTTACCTCTGTCCCCTCACTGTTTGCAATTACCTGAGTAAATGTCGACAAACCCTCTTCTGTTACACCAATTACTACTGTTTTAAATCCCCCGAAAGGACGTTCAACCAATAGTGCTGAAAAATTGAACACCCGCCCCCCATAATATAAACACCATAGACCAAATTAGTCATTACTTAACCCATGATATGCACCCTAATTATGAGTTTGTTTTACACCCCAGTCATTAACACACCTTACAACCCATTGTATCACACATCGGTCTGTACACCCTCTATTTGGCTTAGCAACACCCCTCAAAATGAATTCCCTTCCTGCTTTAGTTAATTAAAAATTCAACATTTTAACTATCTGTCAAGTGGCCTTAGGCCTTAATCTTATATAAACCATGCAAAAAACCTTTAATAATCTGTAGCCGCAGTTTCAAAAAAGACAAGTTCAACGGCCTGCCTTAAAATAACTGTTACCCAATCGAAAGCCACCAAATTATTGTGGATCCTGCTTTGGTTTGATCGGATGGCTTAGGAAGTTAATAGCCATCGTGGTTAAGAGGTAGTTACTTATAACTAGCAGGAGATAATTACGGTAATTACTTATTTATAGATGGACTATAAGAGGAAATTCAGACATGGATATAAAATTAAATTCTAGCGTAATAATAGGACTAATTGCCTAAGACTAATGCAGCACTTCAGGTTTGAGTGAAAAACCATACATAATAGTGATTCATGGTCAGAATGTGAAAAAGGCAGTTTAAAAACCACTTGAAGACCACCTGCTTAGTAGTTGCTTATGTATTGGTACCGATATTGCATAACACAACTAATGGTATGTGTAGATACCAAATACACTAACTGGGAGATAAATATAAAATGTCGTGATGGCTTATTCAAAATGAAATAAAAATAATGTAAGTATTTTGTATAAAATATTTTATGGAAATCAGCTGATCGAACGGAAACTGCACATATATGAATAATTATTGACAGTTGCTAATGAGAAAAAATCGCAGTTGGACTTTAATGAATTTGATATTGACGCAGGAAATGAGAATACCTATATGAAAAAGCATTTATTTTTAAGTTCTTACAGCTCTTCTCGCTGGCGTTGAGATAGAACCATTTTCATGTTAATGTTCCGAAGCTCACTTTGGGTAACCGTTTAGTTCATTCCAACCTAGAACAAGAAAAATACATCAATATTCCATCTACAAAAGACCATTTGAAATTGAAGCGCTTTTTTTCGTCTTTTATCAACCGGATGGAGAAATTTCCAGATTTGTGTTCTTAAAATTGATTGCGACACTTAAAGGGGCTATTTATACCCTGCCGAAATAAAAAACAAACAAAAAGGCACTGGAGAGAGCATCTCTTGGCAGTAGTCCAGGCTGGTTCTATCTTGGAGTCCTGATTTTGGTGCAGGAATGAGCTGTTATTCAGTTTAACGACGGAAAAACGAATACAAAAATTAAGCAGGCTCTTCCAGGGTGCATTAAAGTAGGCTTGTAAAGAAGCCTAAATTTAATTTGTTGCTTTTTTTGGGGCATTTAAACTAATTTTTCTTATACAAACTAAGTTTATCCTTAAGAGTTTTATGACTCTGTATCGAATTCAGAGACAGAAAAAGAAAATATCGTTTAAAGTAGCTTTGTAATATGTGTTCAACAAGAGCTGATAATAAATGACCTTTGTGTTAGTTCACTTATCAATTCAAATTGTTAAAATATTTAAGTGAAATAGCTCCATAAAATAAACCATTTCTACCAAAACAAGACATAGTACCTACAACAGTTTCTTCGCTATCAATTGACAGAAGCTACAGTCTGTCAACTTATCAACTGAAATATGGCATAACGCTGAATTACAGGCAAAAAGGTGCGTTAGAGTTTATTAGTTAAAAATGAATGAACTTCAATTGCTTTGAGCTCGAAACTTTTTTCTTCAATTTGTTAATATCTTTGTTTAATACGTAATTAATATCAAATGTCTTGGTTATATTGATCATAACAGTTGGGCATACGCCACCATCATCTTGAGGTCAAGCTGTCACAGGTATACAGCAGCTGTATGTTGGTCAAAAGTCCAATTGGTTATTAGGCATTAATATATGTATAAGTATACTTATGAATGTAATGAATTTGTTTGTTTGATCAATTGTTTTCAAACTACCTCCTCTAACGGTTTAATAATGTTGAGCTATTGACTTTGTCAAAGGGTCCACTAGTGCCATTTTTCATTGGACAGGTACTAATCTATTTTCCATTGAGTAGTATATAATGTAAACAAAAACCTTAACACAGTGAGGCAGCACAATTCAAACATTTTTCTAGATACTTCACCTGCGCCTCTTAATCTGCTTTGAATTGACTGCATACTTTTCTAAATGTTTATCTAAAATACCATAAAAAATACAAATGCCTCCCTACCAGCATTAAGTGTTTTAAGTGCCAGAAATGCATTAGTTTTCCCAGTGATAATAACTAACCTAGATTTACTATTCAAGAAAATATTATTTAAGGTATGTGGAGTCTTCAGGTCGTCAGGAAGATTTACCTTTTAAATACTTTTGGCACATTTCATTGTTGTCACTCACCCTGGCATTATGGAGAAGTCCAGTTCCAAAATAAGCTCCTTTTTTTTAGGCCCTATAGTTTCACACATAATTTTTCAGCTGCATATGACTGATTTTGTTATTGAGAGATTTAGTTGTTTTGAATTTGTTAAAAGCTTAATGTTTCAAATTTATCATTGTTTTTTTTATGTTAAGAGATGCCAGGGAGGCATGAGCTCTTTAGATAAAACGCACCAAAAAATTTCATTTAAACATTGTAAAAATATCCTACTTTCACATCTATTTTACATTTATATTTATGTAACTAATATAATAATTAAATGATGAGGGTTTATTGAAAATGGCCATAATTCACCTTTAATCATTGCCTAAAAATGAAAGATATTTTTAATATCTTCACGTGGTTCGTCCTCAACCAAGACATCAAGAGTATTCTACTGGTGCTCTTTATATGTCCAGTAGTTACTAAATTTTCTTATATAAACATTAAAATGTGCCTCTATTGTATAATAAAATTAAATTCGCAAAATATTTTATGCTAGCATTAGAGAATATTTCCTTGGAAAGTTAAAAAATGCAAAATTGTTTTAAGGTAACACCTTGGGCCGTTAGATTACTTTCCTCAAGGTTTAACTTAGCACTGTATTCCCGACTAGGTGAGTTCATGTGTAAGGCAACTAATTGGATATCAACTAATTATTTAGCTTAAAAGTAAACCTATTTACTTGAACATGTAATATGTTTGTCTGTGGTGTCTCATCAAAATTACTCAACATGTTTTGTGTCTACTTATTAACTACAAAGAGATTTTTCAGACTTTTGAACTGAAATAACTATTACGAAGATATTCAAATTCCTATGAGAAGTTCTCCTTCACCTCAGTTTAAATGGAATATACAGAAAACAACCTACTGATCACCGTGTAGGGGTCTCTTTTATGGGCCATACCGCAAGATAAATTTACGTTTAAGGCAAATCTCTTAAGAAATAAGAAAATGTGTGTGCAAAACTCCGTTGCAGTTTTTTAGCCACTTTTATGATAAAAATCAATATCGGCCATTTTGCTGGAGATGGCCAAACCAATAAGGCAGCTCTGCCAACGAAAAAAACCCGCAACGTGCCATGCAAATGTTGAATTTTAGTTCATTTGCGGTACTTACTCTTGTGAAGAATGGATAAATCGCAGCGATATCACTAAAAACAGATTTTAACGCGTAATTTTTTTAACGAAATCGTCCGAAACACTTTGCCCAACGGACCAAACCACAATGCGCAGCGCAACGACAAACGCAACGTAATGCAAATTCTTCAATTTTTTTCTTAACGACAGCCACAGTTGGCTGTCTCAATTGACAGTTGACGGGCAATGCAGCCAACGAGTGAAAACAAAGTTCAATTGTTCGGTTTAGTGCTTTCGATTTTTTATTTCGAATTGAAGTTTTTATTTTTAACCGATATTGCAAACTTCATGATATCGAATATGAAAAATTTGATGTAAATCAACCACCTATTTTGTATAAATATATATTTAACTTTAAGTTTTTGTGAACCTTCGATTTATCTGCACGCAGCTGCCATTAACTGTAATGTTTTCCAGAGTTTGCAAGACCAGGTTCCAGGACACCATCATCCTAAACCACATCTCCTATTTAACCTATTTTCACGTCTAAATCACACGAAGAATGAGATTTACGAGTCTCTGTCATTTGGTACACAAAATGATCTTATGAAGGAATCACTTATCAGAGAAACCGTTGGAATCAGTAATAGCGTCAACGTCACAGAATCAGACTAGCGTCTTTTTTCAAGGAAATTAGAATTGGTTTTTCAACAGAAATTCATTGGAATTTGACAAATTTTATAGGAAGAGGTGATCTTTTAATTATTGAATTTAACATTTTCAATGTGGTTTATAATGGTATGAAATGGACAATCGAACGTTAAACTGCAGATTGTCAACATGAGTTAAATAAAAATCAACACTGGAATTTTAAATTTACAGTTATCAAGTTTAACTGCAATAAAAACTACATAATTAAATTGTTTATTAAATATTCACAAAAAACGTCACTAATAAATTTTAATCACTTTTCAAACTTCTGTTCTGCAGTATTTTCATTTCCTGCATTATTAATATTAGAGTCAATTTCATTTAGTGGTGAGTCCTTATCCACAGTATTTTCCTTTCTAATTTCTTTTGCAGGAGAGTCATTCACAATATCCTCCGTGATAATTTCTTCTATGGGTATTTGAGTGGGTATATCACTGCTAGCTGTATTACACTGATTGTCACTTTCTGCAGTTATGTGTTGAATTTGACTCTTACACATTTGATCTTCAGAATCCGATTTTTGCTTATTTCTTTCTGATTCCTCATCCTCAGAACTTTCTGCACTTTCATCAGAGGAACTAGGCTTATTGGTTTTAAGTTTCTTTGCTCTTTTCTTCTGATTTTTCTTTTTCTTTAATCTTTTTTCTCTTTTCTTAGCTGTCCGCTCATCACATAGCCTTTTATTGTCTTCCAATTTTTGTTTGTAGTCATTGTCCAACTTTTCCTAATAAAAAAAACAATCATATTATTTGAATTACTTAAGTATCTAGCAATGCTCACTCGTCTAGCTTTTTCTTCCATGTACTTTTGTCTAGCGTACTCCTTTCGCCTCAAGTGTCTGTAAACATGGAATTCACCTGAACCAGCCCCTGCACTTGAACCCATAACATTTCTTACAAAATCAGGTATATGAGGGGCTCCTCGTTCTTTCGGTCGTTCAGGAATGATAACTGGTTTCTCCTACAATATAAATTAATAAATAATTTTAAGTCTTTATGTAGAATGTGCAGTATATTTTCTTACTGGATTTTTCATTAATTTTTCCAGTTTCATTCGTTGATAATCCGCTGTGTTTTTAACAATAATGTGAGGGGGTCTTTCTTTTTTCGGTTTTTCTTTGTCTTCATTTTGAATCTCTACTTCGTTGATCATTATGAGAAATATTAATTATTTATTACTGATTTATAATTAAAAATTAAAACTTTTATACAGTGTAAACAAAACAGGGTGACGTTTTTAAAGACGGATCAGATATTATATAAACTTACTAAATTATTTTATATCTAAGAGATCCCACAGATTATAGTTTTTCACATTTAGTGTAGGACAAATAAGGATAAAATTTAATGGAGAGCAATAGTCAATTGCCCGATTGACATTTGCAACATTGTCTGTTGTCTGAATTGTCAGAAATGTCAGTTCTAGAGTTAAGTGACAGATAAAATGTTTTTTTTAATTGTGTTTGTTAGGCTGTTCCTGTTCCTGTCAAGGGCTGAAGTAGTTTCCTCATAAATAATTCTCAATTTTAATTTTCTTCTAATCTGTTTTAGTGCTTTATTAATATGCCAATTAGTAATCATTTAAAAATCGTATCATTTACAAAATTTCGGTAACCACACTGAAGATGTAGACTAAGCACGATTTACTAGTTCAAAAGTGGCACACAATACTAATTTGACCGTCGTCCACAAGGAAGAGGATTCACCTTTGGTAGATCTACCTCTTTTTTACCAGTAAAATCACGCCCACGATTTTGGCATTTAACATCTTTTGATTTAATTTTGTATGCCATATTTCATAAATGCTTAGTTTTGTAATTTGTTCCCCCTCCTTGTCCAGTGTCTCTAGGTAAGATCATGTTGATTTTTCCCATCACTTTTATCTGGCATTGTGCATGCTATCTTTCACCATATACACAAACATTACAGTAATAAAAAGGTCAAGTGATTTAATGTTGTGCCTGAACCTGACCAGTTTTTAAATTGCCCAGTAATTTAAACATCAACACTGTGGAGTGTTAATGTATAAACACTTTATAGGCGATGGTTGTAGTCCATGTATACCCATACCTCACTCAAATCAGAGAAGAGCTAGTGCTGGCAGACAATGATACTATGGCTGCTAAAGCAATCTTGATATGCCGCCCCAACTCACATCAGTTTCAAGATCGAACCTTAACTCTAGACCAGCCTGTGAAAGTTGGAAGATCTGTAGCTCGTGCCAAGCCTACTCCTACTAATGCAATTTTTGATTGTAAAGTGCTTTCGAGGCATCATGCTCTGCTATGGTATCAAAATGGCAAGTTTTATCTACAAGATACTAAAAGTAGCAATGGAACCTTTGTAAATAACAATAGATTGTCTGTTGATAATGATAATCATGAAGTTAGTTCTGGAGATATAGTTCAATTTGGAGTGGATGTTGTTGAAAATAACAGGAAAGTAACTCATGGATGTATTATTGCTACTTTGAAGTTGTATTTACCTGATGGGAAGGAAGCAAAAGCTAGCCCAAGTATTACTGAAGGAGACTCACATGGTAAACAAATTTCTATTGCTTTTTTGAAATATGTTTTTATACATTCTAACTGTTCATTGTTTGTTAAAAAAGGTGTATTTTAAACCAGTATTAAGCATATTTGATTTGCATTCATTTGATTCTGTAGTATTTTTTTGTAATTATTTAAAATTAGGGAAGTGACTAAAGAAGTTTCATCAGAATCTTTTTATTTACAATGAGGAGAAAATACCTTAAAAGTTACTACCTTCAATAAGCGAAGTATATATAAACAAAGGCATAGTTTGTACCCACATTCATCAATTAATGCATTTTATATATGGCTTATAGACTCAAAAGATTTTTATTTTTTTCTTTTTTTTAAATTAGGGGTAGTGCCCTTAGACGACCTCTACAAATTAAACCAAATTTTACAAGATGCTAACCAACGTGAGCAGTGTTTAGAATCTAAGCTTGTTGCCCTTCAAAATGTGGTGGAAGAGACCAAAAGATCGGCTGAAGAGAGCTGGCAAGCTTATGTGGGAGAAGAGAGGCTTTTAAGTCGCCTTTCAGCTCTTGAAACCCAATTACAGCAAGCACGAAACAATTGGGCAGAGGATAAACTGAAAGAAGAAATTGCAAAGCTGCAAGTAAGCCTGTTTTACAAATCCCCAAAGAAAGTGTGGTGATATTAGGGTTGAATTATAGGAAGATAATGAGAGATATCAAGAGGCAGCCAAAGAGGCATTAGAGAAAGTGCATGCAGAGAAACAACAAGCTGTTGTAACAGCACTGGAAGAAGGGCGGGCTAAAATTTCAGCACAACAAGATGCTCTTTTGGCGAGGGAACAATTAGAGCAGACACAGTTAGAGTTGCAGGTTTGTGTAAACTAATAATCTAACATTGTTAAAGTATTATGTATTACAAAATTTCAATAGGAACTTGCTCAAAAACTGTCAGAGATTCAAACTAAAGCTGATGAGGAGAAACATGAACATGAGAAACAGGTTAGAGAGTTGGAACAACACATGGAGGAAGAAGGGGCGAAAATAATTGAACTGGAGGCAAAGATTTATGAGTTATCATTGGAGGTGGCGAAAAAGCATAATTATGGTGATCACATAGAGGTATTTTAGGGTGTTTTAGTACTATTTTTTTTAGTATTAATTTTTTTATGTTTTCAGCGCCCAGAGCTGATATTGGAAAATGACATTAAACTGAAAGAGGAATTACTTGAAAACGAGATTTTATCTGAATTGAATAAATCAATTTCCAATGGGTTTGTGGAAAAACACATTAATTTAACGGTAAGCTAGTACTGTATCTGTATTAAAGGTTGGTATAGGAACAATCTAACCAAAAAACCAAAGTCGCATATTCCTACTTATTGTGTAGTTTAATTATTGCAACCGTTCCTTTGCCGATAGGATCTTGCTCAGTAAACTCAAAAGTTGTCATGAGATAGAGTTTTTTAATTATTATCCACAGGTTGCTCCTGTTGATGATAAATGTGAGACGGAAAAGTCTGAAGATCTCGAATGCGAATCGACCACGAAAAACGACTTGGAAAAATGTGATCCAAATACCAAGGAAGATGGAAGAAGGGTGTCATTCAACTTGCCAGAAGACTCAGAAACAACTCAACGGGTACGTTTCAGTGCTTGCTCTAATATATTTTACACTTTATATATTTCTTTTTAATCAAGGAATCTCAAAATAGTCCTAACAATTCACCAGATGTTCACGCCCAATCAGAAATCACTGCTGATGATCGTTTTTCCAGCGATCATGTGGACTCTAAAACCCTAAAGTATCAATATCAATCTGCCCAGAGGGAAAAGACAGAACTGAGGCGTAAAATCGAAATTCTCGAGAAAAACTCTGAAACAAACAAAGTGAAAATTTCTGAACTAAGTAAGGCACTTCACGATGAGAAAGAATTAAATGGGCAGAGGTTAGTTATTTGCGACGGATTGAAAGAGGAGCTGCTAGTTTCACATAAGAAGTGGGAACAAATCGGTGAGGAAAACAGAAAACTGATCGCGAAAAAAGATGAATTACTTCAGGAGATTGAACGAATGAAAAATGATATGAAGACGCAGCAGGAAAAAAGACCGACCAAAGATTCTAAAGTTAGTGATTTAAACTCTTCAGAAACGGCTCAGAATTCAAACTTTCTGAGCACAGAACAGCTGACCATCATTGAAGAAGAATTGGTACTGTTTAAGGAGAAATACGCTCAAATTTGCGAAGAAAAAGTAAAATTATCCCGGGACTTATTAAAGCTGCAAGTCCAGTATGATATGCTGTCTGACAGTATGTATAACAAGTATTTCTGGTACGTTGGGCCTTTGGTGATCGTCATCCTCTACCTATTAATCAGAGAATGGATTTCCTGATTGACTGTAATCTTGATAATCTCATTTTATTGTTTTTTCGAGTATTTGGTCAAGATTATAAACGAGACGTAGTGCACGGATGGTTAACGCAATTCATAAAACTCTAGTCTGAAATTTGTTAGGTTTTTGAGGACTCTCATGTTTGGTAAATTACGTCAAGCAGGTTAGTTGGTCCATACTATGATTTTAAGAAGTGGCTATTGCGATGGTTACAAAGGAAAAGTAAACAGATCCCTACTGATTTTTGAAATAATACTTCTCAGTTAATTTTCAAGTATAGTGTGGATTTATTTACCAAATAGATACATCAATATGTTATTTATGGTAAGTAATCAAATGTAAAACTGGTAAAGATACAGGGTGTTTCCTTTAAGCGATACCGTTGTAATAATAGGAAATTTAAGGTTGGTTTCAGACAAAAGTTGTATTTTTTGGTGACTAGCAAAGATAATGATAGTTGCCAAATTATTACCTTTTTCCGGATTTTATTTTATTTTTATCAATCTGGAATCCTCATTTCAACTTTTTATTTAGAAATAATTTTATTTAATCCTGTATTATTTGCTCATAACTCTATCTTTTAAAGTGATCTATGGCAAGCATTGTCCTCACACGTCTAGCCAATACACCATATCATCAATACTAACACCTAGTATCGAAAAGTCAATACAACGGAGGAGAGCCATTTCCTTTACTTTTTTGTTTCAAATTTCAAGCCAAACTAGAACCAATTTTTGCAATGATATGCCTGCTTAAAAATATAATTCATATATTTTTAGCAATGACCGGTGTTTCGTCAGAAAGATCATTAATGGCAAATTATTGATGTGTAGCCAAATTTAACTATTAACCATCTCTAATGAAACGTTGCAATAGAACCTGGACATTGACCAGATATATTAGATTAGTTTTTGTAGAAACCTAGAACCTGACCAATTTTTAACAGCACATTAATAATTTGGCGCTAAAGAAAGTAAACTAAACTCCCTGATTAGGTCTGAAATTAAACTGCCTTCTAACTTAAATCTATAATCAATTTGTCATATCACGGAATGTTTGTGCACAAATTTTGTAGTGGTCTCGCAGCTTTAAGAATTCGAAAGGTTCGTAAATTCTTTCCCATCTGCAATATGCAAGATACTGAGAAGTGTGTAGTATATTTTCACTTCTTTTCTATTAAACCACATTTAAATCGAATATAAAGCGTATTAAACGTCCGACTGAGCAACCTCGATGCCACACATCAAAGAAAGGTGCATTTTTTGAAATTATTATTTATTGTTTAGTTCTAGATTATTGTAAATTCATTATGTTTTATAAATGTTTATTATTTGTCCTAACTATATGTTAGTAATATGCAATTCTGAATTTCGTGCTGATTATAGTATAGGCCATTCGTTATTGAGTTATGTTTAATCGCTTTTAAAAATTTCGTAAAATTATTTTCTTGTTTTATTTATGGTTGTTTTATTAGTTTACAAGGGAAAGAAAATTGCAGAAGTAAAATAATATATTATACCCCAAGGTCGTGAATTACATTATTATGACTTGAACGTCAAGTGGAAATTCCTAAGCACAGAGCTTTGAAGGGTTTTAGACGTGAAGTTAATAAGTATTGCACAACCGCAGTGTATATATGATTTTTTCCACCACTAAATTTAATTAGATTTTTTAAATTCGGCATAAATTAAATCTGAAACACAAAAAGATAACGTCTCTAAAATTATAATATTAACGATGGCGTTTCATTTAATATTAATTTTCATAACAGACATAACAGAAGAGTAATGGTGTGAAAGACATCATGAGTCACATGTGTCGTTGTTAGCTTGTTATTTAATTGTTTTAGAAGGTGAGAAAATAACTTTTATAGTTATTCAATATACCCAATGGTGATGTCTTTTATAACTAGTAGTGGAAAAAATATATTTCTTGCCTGGGATGAAAAAATTAGCAAAACGTTAACTTCAATGAAAGGGATGCTTAAAAAAGCCCACTATAACAAATTTTGTTAATTTATAAGTTAGCGGCTGTTGATATTTAAGATTAAGGTTATCAGCAGTTAATCTTAATTCAGTATTGCATATAAATCGATGTAAACAACTAAATCGGACTTTCAGTAGTGGGTATGCATTACTGAAAATCCTCATGTTATAATAATAATCTACAAAGTATTTTATTTTATTAATTCTTATATGTTTTTTGCCATACCTGTGTTTATAAAACGAATTATTTGTAGTACGATATATTTGTATACATGTATAACTTTAGAAACGCGTATTTAAACCGGAATACTAACGTAAGTGTTATTAGGAAATGAAGTTTTGTGATTAGAGACTTGTACCTAAAAAATAATATATTTCAGAGTTTCCTGGTTAGTTGTTGTATCTGTATTATTGAAGTAATTAGTTTATTTTATTCAGAACTGTTTATTCATTTCTTCAATTGCATGTTTAAATCACATACACACTTTTTTCTGTAACTTATTTTTAAAGCGATTTCAATGGTTTTTAACTTTAATCGACAGCTACCACGTATTATTAAAAACAAAAATATATATATATATATATATAAATATACATTTTTCCATATCGATTCGAGATTAGAATAGAGAGTTGTAAAGTCGATGAGGATAGCTATTTGCTATATTAAGTCCACCAAGTGACTTGTTATAGTACAAGTTTTTTACAGGCAAGGTCACTTCAAGAGCTGAGCTGGAAAATACCAGCGAATACTGTAGCAGTATCCAATGGGCGTGTATCATATATTATTTTATTTCATACTGTGGCCTATTTTGTAAAGTACCTATAGTTTAGATCTATACAAATCATGTCTCTTGAAAATATGGCGAACACTTTTTTTTTTTTCTATATTTGGCACTCCGATGCAGTCTAATGTAAATAAATAAGTATTTATCTGGTAAAAATTCTACATTGCAATGTTTAAATTATATTTAAGTTAAATTAATGCCTATTATGGTAACTAGAAGAAAAGTGTTTAAGTAAGAGAATAGTCGTGGAAAGGGTACATTATCAGGTATTGGAATGTTTGGTTTACCGGTCGCAAGTCATTACAATACAGCATCGGGTACACAATTCGGACAGTATGAAATAGAATATCTTGTTATACATAACATTATAGAGCATGTAAATAATCGTCCTATTGTACCCAAAACGAGCAAAAAGATTAAAAGACTTGCAGTTTATAAATAGCTTCTTATTTTCGTAACCATATTTTTAATTATGTTAGCCTTTCTTATATTATCATTTTATACACGTTTACCTATTTTCATTAACTTATTAATTATATGTATTCCCCAGAATCAGATCCCTCTGAGCAGCTTGCAAAGGAGCATCTGGAGTTCGTTCTTGATACATTTACCTAGAAATTAAAAGGCCGGTAAGTTATCAATTTTGCCAAAAATTCAAATATATTTAATAAAAACCACAAAATATGCTTACTGAGTAGAATGTTCGAAGAGATCCAGTGCTGACTCTGGGATTAACATCTTCATATTCAGAATTCAGTCTTAACACTGACTTGGTGAATCTGTTATAATAAAACTGAACTTATTTGAAGGACCAAAAATTTGGTTTTTTTATACTTATCAGTTAAATCTGTTGAATCTACTAAATGATCGCTCTTATTCGACTCATTATCACAGTTGAGCAATTGATCGTTTTTTTCAATTTTGTTGAAATTCCGATATATTTCTAATATTTCGATCAGGGAATTTCTACTAGGGCGAGAAATTTCTTCAATTGTGTAAAGCTGAATCTGTTTCTTTTTAGCTATTTTCCTGTAAATAGTTAAATGTTATCGTCAAACAATGTAACCAAATGGTATTTTTCAAAGGAACAACATAGAAACCGTTATCGCTTATAGATAATCGTTTACACTTACCGAAAACAAATAACTCCTGCAGTTAAAAATCCAAGTAATAGTAGTACTGCGATTCCCACTATCAGCCCTGAAATTAATATTTTGTAGGCAAAAAGCACAAGTTGAGAATATAGTCATAGTTCGGTAACTCACATAATTCCAATTGAGATAAAAACATCACCATTTTCTGTTAATGAAATGAGTGCACCTGACAGGAATTAAAGTAGGCACATATTTACTATGGTTTTTAAGAGATATTAAATGTGCGAAAAAGAAAACTGGAGTTTTTTTCTTCAAGATAAACGATTTTTTTTTATGTTGAACACATTCTTTGCATTTTTCATCAGGTAAACAAATGTGAAACATTTGAAACGAGCGGAAGATACCTATTTGTATTAAGGGGCGCTCCGAATAGTAGTGTTAATCTCAAAGACCCTATTCACCTCGTTCGCAGTTAGATAAACCCGACTGGAATTTCAAGAGCCCATTATTTCCATTTTTGAAAGCAACTTTTTTCTTTTTTGGGATATTAGTCGGTTTTAATTGAATCACAATTCTACAACGGGTCTTTAGGAGGGGGAATGGTTTTGATTGTCCTGATGGACACCATTAGCATTCCAAGCTCAAGGTTCGTACCTATACAAGAATGTTAAATAAGCACTCACATGTTGGTTTGCAAATGTGACTTGTTTGATGTATAGTGGGTGGAAAATGGAAGGGTTGGTGATTGCATCATTGTAATTAGATGAGAGGTACCATACTGATTACTTGATGCTGATCCTTTTTCCTAATAAATTTCATTTTTCATATGCACATATCTATTTAATTATAATTTTTAAAGAAATTGAATAAGCCCACGAATCAGTACGTCTGAAAATTAAAAAAAATGTCTCATCTAAAGAAACATTCAACATTTATTTATTAAATATATAATAATTAAATCAGGTTATACCTTACTTCTTAGTACAAAGTATTCATATAATATGTATATATCTAATCTTGCACTTTTTAAAGTGTATTTTATATGATAATTTTCCAATATTTACTCATAAAATACCGTTTAGATTGTAATATGTATTAATCAATAATAAAAATAGAAAAACCGTGGCTTCATATATTTTTATACAAGTTTACAGAATGAGCTTAAACATTCAGCGATATTTTAGTACATAATATGTCTGGATATAATTCGTTACGTTTTCAACAATTTGCAAAGTCGACGGTTTGGGGCTAGTTAACTCCAAGAAAATGTTGTATAAAATCAACACAAATATAAATGTTATACCTTTTTAATATTATTATAACATCTGAGGCTACTTACTTATTTACCTAAATGCGGACCATGAATTCAGCCTTTCCGGTGTTGGGATTTCTTCTTTTAAAATATCAGAATATTAGTATAGATAGGAAGAAGTAGAATGTACCATATAAATGGTTAATTTAAGAATATAAATCTTTGATTATTTATTAGATATCATTAGTAGTTTTCAAATTTTGAATCTGCATATACAGGGTTGTCTAAATTCACTGCTCACCCTCAAAAACTATACGGAGTGGACTAAAATTAGGTAAACTTGCGCGTTGTTATGCACAATAGAAAAACGTAATTAAATGAAATTTTTTTAGAATAATGAAGGATGTGTTTAGTACACAGTGGGATACAGCTTTTTATTTACAACATCAACAGGCTTTAAAATATTTGATACAAATGTTAGTTTTAAAAAAAGTTGATGATGGTACTGTAAAACCGAAATGCTGTATTAAAAAGCCAATGGCTCTGTATTATACGAAAAAGAGAAAAGACATATATTTTTAATTATCCCTTTAATGATTTCAAAATGAAATATAAACGATTTAAGTAACTATTGTTTTTTCTCGATTATTTCCTTAATTGTTGCACTTCGTAAATTTTACAATATTGTTTTGTTCAGCATAAAAATGCTCCAATTTCCAAAATCTAAATGATAAGCAGCGAATTCCATTAACCTTGTATAGGTGCTATAGGCTACAATAGTCTTATTGGTTAAAGAATGGTAAATGCAGCAGTTCACATATTTATTAACCAAGATAAACCTGCATTAAAGCATCTAAACGGGGTCAAATAATTGTGTAAACATTTAGTATGACTCAATGTAGCTATACATTTCTACTTTATAGTTGAAAGACTTAATTCGTTTGACATATAATTCGATAATAAACTCGATTTTGCACAGGAAACATTAGATGAGAAGGGTATTAGATCGACAAGGTAAATAATGAATGTTCTCAAAACTGTGTTGCTAGTGTAAAGTTGTTGAAGTGTACAAAAATATTTCGCTAAAATCCCTACTACCTAACAATTTGGACAATTTTCCAGAAGTATTTGGCCACATTGTATAATCTAATAAATATTCTAAAATATCAAAATACTTATGCCTACATATTTTCCTTATAAGAAACTATATAGAATGTAAGTAAATATAAATAGATTTAATGTATAAAAAGACATAATAAACTTTCAAACCTATCATTAGATTCTGGGGAGATAGAAAAATATAGGACAGGTACTCCCTTTTTCTGAAAATTTGGCATCAAAATGGAAGTTTATCGAACAAATTAAATAAGGAATGATATAGTTTTGGTCGAGTTTTTCAAGCTTAAAATGCATATGGCAAATCATCTAACATACAAATTATTAGAGAATACAATAACTATTACAAACATTTGCTTTAACGCAAATGTGATCCACCTTAGTCATTGCACGTAGGCACGAAATGAAAGGTTCTTTATGGGTTGGACTACTATTGGGCATACAGCTTAAGTCCTCTAAATAGTGCTATTTAGAATCATACAGATGGATGCAAAATATTTTTCAAAAAGCTTTTAATAAAACGTTTTCATAAAATGCAATTGTCGAAATTTTGAACTTGGCTTGTTATGAAAGTCGATGAGGGACATACTTCTAAAACCATTTCAATAAGGTTGCTCATAAAGTTACACAGGATATAAATATCAACTTTATTAACGTGAAGTTTTTCCACCCAGTATATTGAAAATGGCGCGTTTTTGTCTGAGGGTCTAGTAATTTTTAAAAATGATTTTGTAAAGTACTATGGCCCTTTAAAATATCTCCATAATGATATGTTACACCTTGTATATAGGAAGGTGGACCATACATACATACATAGGCGGACTTAAATTTAATGTTAAAACCATTTTTAAACCAGTTCGTATAGGCTTGTACACACACTGTAAATACTCCAATAAATACTGTGCTGTGATTATAAATACTGACGCTCACCTTAGTCATCGCTGAGTAGCATGCGACATCACCTTTGATATTGTCCGTCGCAAATATGGTCTGAAATTAATTTCCTTGAATTACGAGTTTAAAACTCGCAATAACTGTCAGACATTCTGTTTAACTTAAGAAAGTTGATAATCGTTACTTCCTCAAAACGGGGAAATACCACTGCATGTATTGGAATTTAGGCTCCCACCACAAGTAACTGCAACATTAAGTTCATTACCGTGTTTTTTTTTGGTTCCTTCGGGGGGAATTTTAACGAGGATTGAAGTTATACATACTGGGTAGGGATCTAAAGCAACTTCGGGATAACAGAATCTTGAATTTTGAGCTTAACACTGTCATTATTGTGCGCATTCCGGAAATAACAGTTCTGACTGAAGGAGAAAATGTGTTTTCCTGGAAGTAGGCGATTTGCTTATGTTGCGATGACCAGAGGTGAAAAGTCAAAAGGGGTGAAAAGTTAAAGAGAACAGAACAAGAAGGGATTGACTTTAATTCCAAGAAAAGGAAAAATTTGGAGAATTCGAATTCTGAACGTCTGATTTTCACAATGTCAAATTAAGAGTTGCTGTCGAATCTAATTTTCAGATAAAAAGTAGTCAGCGAATTGAAGTTCCGAGAGATATTTACGCACTCGAGTGTTTTAAATCACTTGAATGCGCCCAATGTCATAGTGTTATACCGGGTATATATGAAGCATAGAATACGTTCATTATTTATAAATCCATACGTATTTTGCAAGCACCTCCATCTTGAATTTGTATTTTAGTTGCAAGTCCCTTATAGACTACTGAACCAAATTATCATATTTTTTTAATTGAAGAAGTCCACAACTGAGCAAGAAATAAATTGATACTCGTTCAAAGCGCAGTAAGTATGGACATGTTGTTGTAATCGATAGTTCTATTCTTACAAGATCGAATATGCCAAATGCAGAGCGCGAGGTCCAAATCTAAAGAGCATAAAAATGTTTTACGCAATTGAAACACTAAATTGATAAAAAATTCCCCTTTGTTCTCAGTTATTCTGTTTCGTTTCCTTATACAGCGCCGGACGGAGTCATTGACCTTAAAAAAGTTCAGGCCAATAGGTTCAGAACTCATCATATTACGTTGTGTGCTATATGATGACCGAGGATGCAGGAAAATGATAAACGTAATGTCACTCTGGTATTCAGTGAGGTAACAGGTTGTCTTAATGAAAATGGAAATTGATTTGGTTGTATACAAAAATGATAAATATCGATTACATCAACAAATTGTACGAAAAGAGTTAAAGATAGACTTATGGTTTGAAAACGTGAACTTACGATATGAGGAACTTATGTGACGAGGGATGTTTTATTGGCTAGAAATAGCAAAAATAATCTTGTATCAATGTATATTTCTAGTCGTGAGTAATGTAGCTAGTTGTGCCCCAATAAAAATTCAATCAAATTGTAATCAACAGCGAAAACGCCTCATTCGGAATGGCACAAAAATTGTTATCCCATCGCCTATTTTTGGTCTAATTCAGTATCAATTTATCAGCGTTTTAAATGGGCCAAAAGGGCCATCAAATGTTGGTACTAACGGATTTTTTTGCCTTTCAGTATAGCTCAGTCTCTAATATTGTCATCCAATAACAGCTCATGCGTGACGTTACTACGTATAGTGCCCTTTTTTGAGTGGGTACCTATGTAGAACATTAATGAATATTAATATATATCTTTTTCAATACCAATCCAGCCAATTCAGTTAAAATAAACAACAACACGCTTTCATTAATGATATTTCATTAACATTAATGGTATCAAATATTTCATTATGGTACACTTTGTACAGACATTACAGCATTTGCATGTATGTACTATGCATCTGTTATCATCGTCTTATCTGTCATGTAATCCATAAATGCAGGGTGTCCCATTGACAATTCACCCCCTTCTAATTTCTTTATTTTCGACATTAGAAAAGGATTCAAACGGAGACCCCCCTTCATTTTAGGAGTAAAACTTAAAAATTGCGTCGTTGTCCCCTTCTCTAGCAGGATCCGTAACACTGCACGGTGGCACAAACTTCCTTACTTTAAATGGAACCTTGAATTTTTTTGAAATTTTTGAAATTCTCGTTAAATTTTATGATCAGTTTATATAACGGTCTTATTTTTAAATTTTACAATTTCCGAGTCATTCCGAACAATTTGAAAGTTTTAACAGCTGCAAGGCCTGTTAAGGCTGAAAGAGGAGCTAACAAGCTACGTTTTGACATATTTTAACTTGGGAAAAAGTCTTTTGTAACTCTCGAAATACGACCCTGAATTTGCATGATATCAAACGTCGCGTGTTCAACGTTAATGGGACACTCTGTATATGAGTATCGTCAATTTTTTTAAATACTCTTTTAAGAAAGAAACATTTTCACATTAATATGTTTTCTATAATATAAAGTGTCTGTACCCATCATTTATCCCCGGATATCAGCACGGAGCAAACGATTACTTTGACGAAGTTTTTCAGGCTCCGTCAGCAATTAAAGCAAATTAGAACTTGTTGCGAACATGGAAAAGACCTCGTTAGCTATATGTGTAAATTGATATTTTCGAGCAGTGACAAAATTATGATTTGATTAATAAAATTATGGCGTTCGCGACTATAAATGCAGCTATATTTTGTGCGTTTATATGTCATGACTTTGTCCCTAATTATATACTTATGTCTATGATCCGTTGCTGCAGGTAATTTCTTTAGAGTCAGACTCTTCGTCCTTCGATTGGGTTATTAGTGCATCTAATTCCGACGGATTTGTTATCTGAAACATGTGTTTGTTGCGAAGAATTGTACCAGGAAAAACTAAGTAAAAATGCATTAACTACCATTAAAGACACTATTTCATGCAGGAAAGACACTATTTTATGTTACAAATATTTCATATTTTACCCATATTCGATACCAAACTCAATTCTATTGCCACTTAAGCTCCTCAAAGACACGATTATCGTGTTATTTAAGACTAATTCTCAGTTGCACGACTGAAATTCCAATGATACTACAACGTACAGTTTTTTTTTTAATTTTTCGGGTAAAACCGATATTCTCTTCCACGAATATGGGTAAGTCTTTCACTATCAATCCTGCAGTGCACATCTAAATGCCTATCAGCTAACTCTACCCTAGAACTAACCTGCGTGTCCCGCCTCTGAACTATCACATCTATACTGTTAACGGCGGTACCACTGTCTAAAGTAGGCTGAGGCGCGTCCTCCATTACTATTCTGGAATTTCTATTGCAATGCATGACAAAACACCTGACAGCGGTCATAATAAAGCCAAAAGTGAGCAGGGCCGCGCCCAGGCCGATAAAAAAATACCTGTGGTCCACGTCGGCAGCGTTCGGCACTAGCTGGACTAGGCCGACTATGAGGAAGATGGCTCCCAGGAGGAGGGAGCCGACTACTACTTGAAGAGTGGATACCTAAGAATACAAGAATAATGTGTATTGCGTGGTGAAATGCTCAACATCCGAATATATCATGATTTGACTAATAATTAGACCGTTAGCGGGTTTTCCAAGTATATAACTATATTTATTACTTTATTGCTAATTATAATTATTTAAAAATTAATAGACAGTAAGTTTTAGATGTTTTCTCTTGGAAATCGTTTCTTCTAGCGCCTTTAATAGCGTATATCTTTTTTAAGCATGAAAGGTGAGAGAAAAGATTTATCTAGTCGAAAATGACATACACTGTGGCACAAAAAAGGTTCGGAAGTTTAAATGAGTTCCAATACCCGCCTGTGGCGCCCTCTAAAAGATACACCGAATTCGTCGATAAATTTGAATTTATCATCTCAAGAAATTCTCGAATACAAAATTTCGTGAAATTAGTTTGACGCAGTGGAGACGTATTAAAGGAAATAATATTTACTTGTTCACCTTTGACACCCTGTATCTCGGTTATCAACAAGTTTTGGACTAAAGCAAGTTTAGTTAAATCGACTTATTTTTGAGTTGCCCCATCCACTCTTCAATGGATATCGTCGACTTACGGGACACCAGGTATGTATAATGGATTTATTTTGGGTAAAATTTGAGTTGGAGGATAACCAACATCGCAGAATTCATACTGTTACGAGGAGCACTCATGGGACGATGTTACGAGGAGCACTCATGGGACGATGCTGCGAGAACTGCTGGACACGACAGGACCGGCCGGCTGGTGGTAGGTCAATTGTGATTAAACAAAGCGATCGAGAAGTTTTTGGATTATACGGGAATCGAGTATTTTTGCGTGTACAAGAGAAGCGTGTGTGGACGTCAAGATAACGAGATAGTCACGCGATCAGAGGAGAAAACATTGATGGTAAAGGTAAAGGAGATACGATTATTGATGAGGTGGGATTTCGTAGAGACACTCGATCGATAAGGAAAATTCAACGCAGAACGCAAGATTTTTTTCTGTGCTATTTCAGAAGTATCTATGTATTTTCCTTTTTCCATATGTTTCCCAGATAACAGGAGCGGAGTTTGATACGCGTATTTTCGTTATATTCCCCTACTTTATGTTACCCCATTGTTTTACCTAAAATAGCACACACACGTATAAGAAAACGACTTCAATTTTTCTTTATCCCGTAATATGCGCAATTTTAGATGTATTTCTCAAGTGCGGCGAATTGGAAAATTGTAATATTCAAATCTATAGCAGGTGGGTGTTACGCCGACATCTAAGTGAATGTATTTCCTAATAGAGATTTGCATCGGTACACCCATCTTAAACCAAAGGACTTGAAGTGGGTGGAAGGATTTAGAATCTCGTTCTGCTCTGCAACTAGCAATTCGTCAGGTCCGCCAAACAGTTTTCAGCATTAAGTAAAGAGATTTGAAAATCAGTTAGGAACCGAACAAAATTATTTTCCTTATGGTCTGGAAAGACCTTTCAATCCCTTTGCTCTAATATTAAATTTAGTGTTGGAACTATTTTGAGCTTTGAGAGAACAAAACAGCCACAGCAACCTGTCTTCGAGGAGCAGAAAATTACTGTTTGAATTAAACCATTTATCATTCCACTCGGAACAAAGAGCCCCGGACCTATCATCACTAAATTTAGCTGTATAAAAGCTGCAGTTACTCCATCATATTTACACAATAGCGACCCAACCATGCGTTGGTTGTGGATATGAAACGAAAGCTCGGGAAATAACGCATTACTTGTTTGTAGAAAGTAGATAGGTAACTGGGGCAGATGGAAATAAAAGACGCTTTATATGACTCTAAATGAGATCGCTGTAATGCTGAGAATAATATCAAAACATGTATGAGTAGAGAAAGCTATCGTATTGAATCTAACAATTTCAGGTCGCGCGACACCAAAATGAAATCAAATAATCAGAAAGGAAAATACAGCATTACGAAAAATTTAAACCTCTGACTAGTCACACGATTATACCATGGGTAAGTTTCATTTTAATTTTTTTCTTCTTAAACGACTGTAAATGTGGAGCCCAGTTAGCTTCGTTACCAAATTTAAAACTAACAGCAAAAACACTTACTTTTCCGAATAAATACACTTCTGGCAGCCTTTCCGTTCCATCCTCGTTTGTTCCAGGGCTGGGTGTGGGACTGGGACTAGTGGGGGGCAGCCAATGTCCAGCTATATATAGCTGACTGGGTCTCTTAGATCTTTTCTCTTGTCCTTTTCTCCTCTCGTGCCTCACAGCCACTGCTGGCATTGCACCAATCATTTCCTAACAGATGAAAAACATAATTTAAATATTTTATATAAAAGACCTTTTTCAACTTAGTAAGTTTTTGTAAAGAGAAATAAAATGTTCCTAATTGGGTTTTGACCTCGCATAATGGTAATTCTTTTCGATTTCGTATTGGTGGATTGGAAACAATATCTGTCCGAACTGGCTTTGATATTTTCGGTGCGCAAGAATAAGTTTACGAAGTTCACCACTTTCTTTTTATATATTTCTTCCATTTATATGTGTATAAATGGAAAACGCTTGGGATGTGGAAATATAATTTATCATGATCATTTATTATTTTATATTGGAGATTTATATCCGAAATAACGTCGCATAAAATTTGGACCACACAATAAACGTATCCCCTTGTTACTCGTCATATCGGATTCACACTAACTTGCCACTTGGGGGTTGGTTATTGCATTACTTAAGGCTTTTTTTTAACTTACGCTCATCATTTACCCTACTAACTGTTGGTAGCCTCAGGTTACTTAAACATTTTAAAATCTGAAGTAAACGAACACCCTGGAATTCGCTCAAGATCGGATTAACGCGAAAGACCTTATAGAGATATGGATTTAAATTCAGCATTTTTTCTAGATCTCTTACTCGTATGCATACAGGATGTCAATTTCTTACTCCCATTATCTCGAAATGGGATAGATTTTTTTTAATCGCCAAGACACGTCGATTTTGTTATCGAGGGGGGACAATTTTTGTGTAAAATTCACTGCGCCTCTTTTCACCCTCTACATCGCAGAGCCACACTCTCAGATATTTTAAATGGAAAAGGGGGTTAAAAGATACATAATTTTAAAAGACTTTTCATGTTGTATATATGGTACTTCATTCTTTACATTGGATTATTATGTTAAAACATTAGGCAATTTTGATTATTCTAAAATCATTTATTCTATTAGGTTTTGATTGCGTTGGAACTCAGATTTTTTGGTTTAAACATACCTTGTGATTAGGAAATTCTAAGAAATTGATTTATTAAGCTATTTTTGGTTGAGACGATCATCAAAAGAAAAGATGCATTAATCACTGTAGCAAATGCTTATCAATCTAATAAGTTTCCTCAGTCTTCGAAAAGAGATATCTACATATGTTGAATCTAATTTTGTTTTATTGTTAGTTCCTGTTCACAATGAATTGTCCTTTCGTTGAATTTTGATATTATCTACCTTGGATCGAAAAAACGAACAAAAATCGCATAGTCGCTCAAAAGCATATTCGGAAGGTGCTAAATTGAATGAAATTCAAATTTTGGCAATTAAAAAGGAGAAAGCCAGAGGCGCACTTAAAATTGGGCAGTGTAGCGCGTGCTGTGTCGAAAATAAATATTGTAATAACGGAAATCTCGTTTCGTAATGGGTGCGAATTGACAGTTTTTGTTGACAAGATTACAAACGAAGCATAAATCTAGAAGGTTTATTTCGCGGTAAATAATCCGTGTTTAATCAATGTACTTAATTTAACTTCGCTTAATTTTATTTTCTATGTAGGTGAATAATCTAAGTGGTTGTTGTCACTGTTTATGTATATGTCTTTCCTAAAGTATATACACACTGTATATTTATTTTTTATTGCCAATGGTAAGATCCACGAGCTTGGATACTCGCAAAAAAGAGTGTAAAGCTATTTGAATGTTTGGAGGCCATCGTATCCTTGTTGCCATTCGTCCTATGGCTCGTACCTTTGCAAATGGCACATTATAAAGTTTTGCATGTTTTCGCACCGATATCGATTTTTAAATTATTCATCCAAGCGGTAGAACGACAAATAAGAGATTTAAAAAGTACAGAATAAGCTAATAATCGAGTTAACTGGAAACGAAAATTTTTTCGCAAATAGTTTTTTAGTTTCCGAGACCCAACATTATTTTGGTCCCTAATTTTTGCGATTTTTGCGGTGTCGAAAATAAAGGATCTACAACTTCACTGGAGGTATCCACGATCGACGAAGGTTCAAGATTTTTAATTGTAATTTAGAAAATTAAATTCAATGCCCTTGCGTTTCAGGTGTCAACTGTGCGCGCCTCTGTTTTGAGCCGAAATTAATTATCAACTTTCGCTCTTCCAGAGGAGAGTCTAAAGGTTTCCAATATTTTTTTTTAATGTCGAGAGTATATCAGTCACAAACGTGTTATTAATAAAAATTACGAATTCAGGACAATTTCGTAGAGACGACGTTGTCCCTGCAAGATTGCGACACGGGGCTTACGGCCATTGTTCATAAAGAAATTAAATTTATTGTATCACATATGTACATATGTATATATTTTCAGCCTTCCAAGCTGTTAAATTTTAACAGACAGATAAATTTTTAAGGTCGGGAATGGTTTCATCTTTATTGTATATAGGCAATTAGTTAGATATGTAGTCCATCATGAACACGAAGTATGAATTTGTAAATTAGTAATGTTCCCGAAAAACCTCTGACTTCTTTTTCGATCAAGTTATTTTTGTAATGGGAAATTGAGTTTTTATTCCATTGGGATATGTTTGCATAATGAAATGACTGCATTGAGTTCGCAATTTTTCTCCCATTTTACTAAATCTGGAAACATCGCATATTCCTTCCTATCGCGTATCGATTTTAAAACCGATGAGCTGTACCTTTACAAAAGGCAGGTAGTACATTTTTTACATATTTTCATACCAAAATCACTTCAAAGTTGATTCATTTGAATGTTAGCGCGAGTTAAGTTTGAGGTTCAGCCAAACTATTTTTTTTAATTTATTTTACAGGAAACAACACAAAATGTAACTAACAATACTGTTACAAATATTATGATCCCTAAATCTACGTTTTTCCCTATTTATATTAAAATATATGCTGACCATGCATAAGGCTTCCAGAACATTATGAACTTAATATTAAATCGCAATTAGGGGCAATACGTTTTCTAATCGCAAGTTCTAGATGGTAGTAAACACTACGCAGTTTCTTATTATTTAATTATTAAGCAAATTGTTGTGATATAACTCGCGACGACGAAGTAGACGTTCTTAATGCGCACTGCACTAATAATCGGGAAAATCAGATTTCCTTTTGTTCTAAAAAGTCATGGGGTAAGCCATTAGTGTATCTATGAACCAGTGAGTGAAAAAAGGGACGTTTAATTGTAATATTTTGATTGAAAGGGGATGTTGCTAACGTGATTTTGGGCAAAGCTTTTATCCTTCGGGTGTGTCATGATTATTGTTTGTGCGGGTTACATTTAAGTTTCATCAGGAGAATGAAAACGAAATAATTAAAATTTTAGTTGAAAGTTGAAATTATTTGCACTTCTGGAACAAAGTTAGGACTGCCTATTGACGTTGCCGAAAAATGATATCGAAACCTGACCGGTTTCGAAGATTAAAGAAAAAGTTAGGAATTAACATTTATTTTTTTTATGTTCCGGATTTGACTTACGTACGGATCTTATTTAAACTGAAACTAATGCGAAGCTCTAATTGCTTTGAAGATTTTTCTTCAGGAATTAATATTGATTTTTTTTTGTTTCAGGCCTCCACTGGGTCCGCCTATGTTTCCGATTGAAACTAATGCGAAGCTCTAATTGCTTTGAAGATTTTTCCTCAGGAATTAATATTGATTTTTTTTTGTTTTAGGTTTCAACTATGTGTGCCTCTAGTTGAAATAAAAACTAGTTCGAAACTCTTACAGTTTTAATGATTTTTTTTGAGATATTGAATAAAGAATATTGAATGTTTTTGTGCTTGAGATCTGAACTGAGGGATAAGTCCAAAGCATAACTATGATTTAGAGTAGAGGTAGGATTTCTAGCATTAAAAATGTTGGTCAATTTTCTTGCTCATTCTTGTTGCTCTCCGTAAACCAGAGTAGTTTTTTTATTTGCTTGTTGACGTATACCGTTTTTGAAATTATTCACAATGGCACTAGAATTATTGCATTTGTATATTTAACATCGATCAGGACCACAGATGAGTAAATATTATTTTCCATTCAACATAGTATGAATGTTTGTCAAAACAACATTCTGTAGGAAACAAAAATAAAAGGTAACAAAATTCATTTTTGAAAGAGATGTTTCTTTTCAAGGATCGAGGAAATTTATTAAATTGATAAATATTTCCTTCAATAATTAATATATCTGTTCTTTTAATGGTCGTATCGACAAAAAATAGGTCAATGGGTTATTAAATTGATTTATTACGACAATTTCCTCTTGATAGATATGTTTGAGTAAAAAAAATCTTAGTTTCAACGCTATTTAATTAATAATGGGATAATTCATTTTAGAATGCTCAAAGATGCCTAATTTGATAACTCAACAGTTGAATATAAAAAATGAGGTACCATAATGTAGAGAATAAAAAGCCCCTTAAAAATTATGTATCAGTTTTGAGAGGGTGGCTCTGTGGGGTAGTGGGTTGAATGAGACGCCGTGAATTCTACATAAAATTGTTCCCCTTCGATATTCATAATCAAGATAATAGGGGTGGAAATTTTTCAAATTAACATCCTATATGCGTTACACACTTTTTAGCTACAGTGATATTAATTTATCAAGTAGAAACGTCGGTGTTGTACTGCAATATTTTTAGAAACAATTTTTCTCTATGCGCTATTATATTACGGTCTTAAATGAGAATTCCTGGTTTGAAGACTACATGATCCATTATTATTCCCCTACTTTGCTAAATACATGCATCAAGACCGATCCCACAAGGATGTCTGGACCTAAAAGGAAAGACGCTGACGTGTCGTCAAGCGACGTGCAGTAATCCTTTAGTAACCCGGATTAATAGGGTGTTGGGTTATTTAAAGCTCTTTTCATTTAATAAAATGTTCATCCCTTCAGCGAGCTTCCCTTCGGGTCTAACCGTCATTAATTAATTTGTCGCCACACAATGACTTCTGCCTCAATTATAACCAAAATTAAAGTATCACAGCATTCGTATCAGTATATGTATAGATGGGAATCGGAAACTATCAATGTAGGTTTGAAACGTTTATTAAGTAGTTCAAAGATTATATTGTATGTACAAAAGTAAGAAAAATTGCGCCAGCGATTATAATTCGAAGAGTATTTAGATTAATTTTTCAACTATGGTAAAAATTAGAAATGTACATATATGTTGTGCACCGATAAAAAAATGTTTTTGCATTTCTTCTGACATGAAATGGCTGAAGAATGCTCGAAATCCTATAGAGCGATGTCTATAACACAGTTTGAACGGGTCGTTTGGCAACTAGTCCGGTTATGTCCAATTCAATGGAAAAGAGCAATATAAGTAATGCAAATCTTTAACATAAATTCCTACTTAGTTAAAAAAAAAGTGGAATATTACATACACATAAGTTAATTTCAATAGGCCCGTTCAATCCTCTACGACTGCATAGGCACAAATAGATTTCATTAAGCGCTGCAGGGGTGTTTCTTCTTACAATAGTGATATTGACACCTAAACCGATGGAAAACCATTTAGCTACGATATTGACGTATTAAAAATGTGACACCAACACAGGAAATCACGAATAAAAAATATTTCAATATTTAACATACATTACATGAAACGATAATTGTAATAATATCATGTAATCAACTACAATATGGTAATATGTTTAGAATGACGGAAATAGCTGTTCAAAGACTTCAGGTTGCATCAAATGTTGTTTATCGCTGTTTAAAAAAAATCACTTATTTGCAGTAGACAATGGTTTCTGAGAGGGTTTTTGCCATACAAATGATGAGAATGCGACCGAAAAATACTTATCAACTCAATGAGAATTGTATTACTTCTGGCAACATTCTCAATCTTTCTTCCATTTTTGCGTCAGGAAAGAGATTATGAATATCTGTAATTTTTCTGTCGTCTTGTGACTCACCACTTCCTCTTAGATTATGACTAAGAAGTTGGCAATATGAATGAAAAACAGTTGCGGAAAATATCGAAGAACTTGAATAGTTGACGGTGGGAAATTTATACCTGCTATTAGAGAATTTGTCGAAGTGGCTAGAGAAATTGAGTCTTCGCTGGCTTTAGAATCTACGAGAGTATAACCTGAAAGTGATGATCGTGGAGGGATTTATTGCGGAAAAAGGCAACCAAGTTCCGAAACCGTCACAAAGAAAAATCTGTTTTTAACGCCTCATATTTTCTTTGCACCTTATTTCTTCCTTATTGGAACTAAACTCCATTTCCAATAATGGCTTTTGCTATTCGCGTTGGTTTTCCTATGGCAGTTCACGCTCACTGCATCTAACAGCGTTAAACAACATTAAGCCATCATATCATCACGCCTTACGGTACGTTATTAACCCTAAGAGAAAAAATTTCCTAGATACATCTATATTATTTAACTTACAACACTCAACAACAATGTAAATCGAAACGAAAACAAAGTATTCTCAGCCTTCTTAAAAATATCACGAAAGTTCATTAAGTAAGGGTATTTTGTAGCATCTATAGTTTACTTAACCTAACCTAGGACAGTGTAAGAACATTCCTGAAGATGCGAAGGAATTTGTCAATCAAATGTTCTTTGATTGTCTTTGTAATGTGCATTTTTTCTTTGCTTCTCGTCGGAATTATCCATTTACATCGATAATATTACAAAACTCATACCCTTAATCAGTCCATGGGTGAAGTACATATGAAGCAATTTATGAAAGTTTCGGAAACACTTTGTTCTTTTTTTTTATAGAGTTTTAAGAGCAATTCAAAAGAGAGCTTGCGATATAGTTTAGTTCGTACGCTAAAATAAATAGCTTTGATATAGAATAACCTTATTCAATTATACATTTTATTACACTTATCATGTACGAAAGCATACCAAAATACAATAACACTCTATAAATTTCGGTTGACAAGTCGTTGAATCAACATTTTATATTGGCTTGCTGCTAATATTCAACTTTTATGAGCGTATCAACGGGCCTAAAAAGCCTAATACTAATCTTAATTTTAGCAATATTAAAGGGACTTGGAAATTACGCTTTTTAGTATTAATTTAGCTTAAAAATTTCATTTGTTTGCTCATATGGTACAAAAAGTATTATAGTAGTTTTTGAAATCACAGTGCTTTTTTGACAAACGAGAAGTGCTTATCGTAATATTCCCTATAAAAAATAACGGGTGAGCATTAAGAAAACCTCTCGGTAGGTCTTTGCTATTTACCGTGAAACCTCTGATACTTCGACAGTTACTTGAAGTTTTTTTTAATGATCATCCTTCATTTTGTCATGACTAACAATAGATATACATTTATTATCATATTATGCATCTGTGTAGAAATATATGTAGATGTAGTTTGAGATATGCTTTACACGATGATTAGTTGAAGAGTTCGTTATATAGTATATTTGGAATAAGTATTGGTCGTCTAAAATCATTAAACAATATAGTTAGTTGTCAGTTAAAACATCGAAAAATGAAACGGGTATTTTCTATAATTAAAGTTGCATGAGGGCATTTTTCATTAGTGCAAAATATAGCAGTCCGTCTGCATGTAGTATTCGTAATTGGTAGATTGTTGCAACAAAAAAATTACCTATACATTGCACTTGTATATTCATCTACAGTTGTTTAAACTCGCAGGTTAATCATGCTAAAGATAGATAACGCTTATAAGGCATTAATATTGTTTTATGAACTGCGATCGTTTGGCCCAAACCTCCCCTCCCATTAATCTATGTCAATCCAGCATCAATTAAGTCAAATTCACGGTGAAAGTGATAAATTAATTGAATTGTAATCTTGCCCCAAATAATACACTTGTGACGTACGAAATGATGAAAAAAAGTCTTTTTTTCTTACACCCAAATCGAGCATTTGATAATTATCTTACATGCAGAAAAAGCTTTTTTACGTTAAATGAAAGATCAGTAAAGAGTTTGTGAACAGTCGAATTTTTCAGAAATTGTCCAAGGCGGATTCATTTGAAAGACTTCTTATTCCAACTATAATTTCGAATAAATTGTTAAATTTTATTATTTTTGATGAAGCACATCGATTTTCGAGATAAAGGTGCCAAGAATTTTAACACTTATGATCTGTAACTCGTCAACAGTTTGACTTTATTCAAGACCTAATAGTTATTTTTCTTTAACATAGTTAATCGGAGTAGTGAAAATCTCGTACAAATGGGTTTGTGCAATTTCCACATGCTGTAAATGGCGGATCCCAACATTCCGATGTAATAAAGCGAACTTTACTAACAATAAAGATACTATAAAATATCATTTTTATACAGAGTGTCCTGAGAATTAAAATTAAAAATGGCATCATGGGATTATTTTTGGTCAAAACATTAAGATTTGGTTCAAAAATTATTTGAAGAATGTGTCTTGTTTATATGCTATTGACGATCAAAGTTCTTGAAAAAAACGCATTTTTTGCTATACCTCGAGAATGTTTCAAAGGATTCCAATGAAACTCATTATGTATTTATTCCTTAGTACTGAGATTATTTTCATATAACAGCCATGCCTATTCGCAATGTGTAAGTGGTAAGTTCTTGGCCATCTTTGTAGAAAAATGACCGGAATGTTTCACTAGGTAGCTGCATCATATTGATTTATTTTTCCGTTAATACGTTAGTACTTTTTCCACTTTTCAATCTTTTGGAAATTTCTCGTACGGATAACATTTCACGCCGAGAAAAATTATTTTCCTCTCTCATACCCAACACTAATTTGCCATCCGTTCTTTAATTATCGACACTTGTCGAAGTTTCAATTAAATAGCCAGCTAGGTCTCGTGATCTGTAATGAAGATCGAACTCGTAAAAAAAAGGAAAAAAACGATTTAAATTAATTATGAAAACGTTCACATTAACAAGTGTCGAAGAATAATTATCGAAGGGATGGCAAGGCGGTGTTGTGTATGAGAAAAGAAAATAATTTTTTTCGGCGTGAAGTATTAACCGTACGAGAAATTTCCAATAGATAGAAAAATTGGAGAAAGGGCTCATCAGAAAAAAAAATCAATGTGAAACAGCTATTGAGTCAAAAGTTCTGGTCGTTTTTGTACGAAGATGGCTACGAACTTAACTCTTGCACGTTGCGAACAGACGTGAATAATACTTGACATTGATTTTCGGGACACCCTGTATGTTTCTAAAACCTAATTTAAAATGTTCTCATTTCAAGGCTTTTCAGGAGAATCCAAATGGTAAAGACCATATAGGTATCATAAAATTTACGATAAGCGTTTTGACTATATATAATGTGGAATGGATTTTTTAACTGATTGCAGTTATTTTAAAATAATACTAATTGATAATTAAAAAAATATATCTTTTTTTTGGCTTAGTTCGTCATTCACGTTGCCCTCAACAGCGTGAATGACATTAAGGGCACCGTGAATGAAGGTAGTTTTGACGTTGATCGACATTAATTGTCTGGTTAAATATATCTTAACAATTTTATTTTTCTCCAATTTCAAAGGTTACGGCCGGACTGTTAGTTGTATGTATCACTAATTACTTTCTGTGGCATTTAAGCGTCTCTTATTTTTTTCACCGTGCTATAAAACCGGTTGACCGTTGTGATGTCATAGACATAACATGGGGATATCCGACGACTTAAATTACACCGCCCTAGTTAACATGTAGGCCACTCTAGCACGTAATGGGGTTGTTGATGGTTTTGTTTACTTCTCCGTCTCACATTGCGATTTTGCAGTAAACAGACATTGTTTATCTCCCTTCAATATCGAAAAACTAGGAAAGGGGTCAATATTTTCTGAGTTCATTAGAAGAATACGAAATTTCTTTAGGAAGCGTGTAAGAAAAATGCACAAAAAGTGATTTAAAGGTAAATAAAAAAAATGTAATGAAGATTATTCGCAAAAGACATTTGGATTTAATTACGTTTAAATCATAATTTAAACTTTAACCGAAACCGCGCGACAAAAAGTCAAATATACAGGGTGTCCTCGAATTACGTGGCCAAAATAATACCGCAGATTGTTTGAGTAAAAATAAGTCGATTTAACTAAACTTCCCTCAGTCCAAAAGTTGATAATTATGGAGCTACAGGGTGTTAAAGTTGAAAAAAAAATCACATTTTCTTTAATATCTTTCGATTTCTTTGAGTTAATTTCACGAAATTTCATATTTGAGGGTGTTTTAGGATACGAAATTCAAATTTATTAACGATTTAGTTGTTTCTTCTAGGGGGCGCCACAAGCGACCATTAGGACACATTTAAATCTCTGTAACTTTTTCGTGTCACGGTGTATATTATTTTGGTATTTAAAAACCTTTTTCCCTACCTTTTATACTTAGAAAAGGTATACTTTATTGACGTCGCTAGAAGCAACGGTTTTGGAGAAAAACGCATAATTCTAATGCGCTGCATATTTGCGTTGGCGCTTTTAAGTAAATAACTCAGTTGGCTATGTTTTTAATTGACATTTTAACACTTGAATTTGTTTCTCAAATGTCAGTTTTTTTATTTAGCCCTCAGTTTTTCTTGTCAGTTTCGCTTCTTGTTCCTGTAAATATCCATAAGTATGGCCAATAAATTCACTTATTCTGAAATGGTGGATATGCTGTTAGTTTATGAACTTTGCCGTTGTAATAGTCAAAAAAGTGTACGAGTTTACAAGGAAAAATATCCTTTCCGTAGAATTCCAAATCGGAAAACTTTTGTTAATATTGAAAGGCGTCTAATTTTAAGGTAATTTGCATGCATCATCAGGCTTAGATGCATTTTTCTCCAAAACCGTTGCTTTTAGCGACGTCAATAAAGTACACCTTTTCTAAGTATAAAAGGTAGGGAAAAAGGTTTTTACATACCAAAATAATATACACCGTGGCACGAAAAAGTTACAGAGATTTAAATGTGTTCTAATGGTCGCTTGTGGCGCCCCCTAGAAGAAACAACTAAATCGTTAATAAATTTGAATTCCGTATCCTAAAACACCCTCAAATATGAAATTTCGTGAAATTAACTCAAAGAAATCGAAAGATATTAAAGAAAATGTGATTTTTTTTTCAACTTTAACACCCTGTAGCTCCATAATTATCAACTTTTGGACTGAGGGAAGTTTAGTTAAATCGACTTATTTTTACTCAAACAATCTGCGGAATTATTTTGGCCACGTAATTCGAGGACACCCTGTATATCGCAGAACTGTGAGCATCCCCCATTCTGTTTCTCCTGAATCGCTCGTACTTTAATTATTCATAAAGCTGAATATAAAAAACCTGTACTGATTTTTTTCGTGCTGGAAATGAATTTAGAATTGTAATTTCACTACCATTTGCACAGACATAGTAATCTTCTTACAGTAATTAAAACTTTAATATCGAAGTAATACCTACGTAGGGTGGCACGAATGTTGGCCGTTACTCATTATCAAATAGCTAGTAATAACCTGATATTATCCCGGATGGACCAGCTAAAGAGGGAATTCCTTGTCAGTTACGTAATAATCTTATCATATTATCACTTTCGCGATTTGAGCCTTTGACGAGTTTGATCTGGTCGAAGCGTTATCAAGCTTAGTACTGTCTAGAATTGAAGCTGTATTGCCTTCCATTAGCTATAAGTTCCCTGGATTCCGATGGAGTACCTGGGCTGACACTGGCAGTTGTAGTTGTGGACATGGTTTCTCTTAATTCCAAAGCCTTAATCTCCAATTCGCACCGTTCCATATCCTCTTCCATGATTTTTTCCAAATAAGCCTCCCCGTTGAGGACTGTTAGCGGGGCCGTTTTGGAATGGGGCGAGTGCACCGAGGCCAACTCGGTCGATTCAACTTTATTAATTCTGTCTTCCCGTTGCTTCTCTAGCAAACGTCTGTGATGTTTGGTAGTTAAACATCCAGTTTCAACGTCCCGCTCCAGTCTGTGACCGCTTCTAGATCTTGTGAGCTGACTTTGAACGTACTCTTGCAGTTCTTGTTCTTCTTTTCTCGAAACGATTTTATTTAATCCTATGAGCAGCACTCCTATGACGGTCACGAAGATTCCGGTCATCGTCAGTTCGTTCCACCAGCCGCCACTTTTCCAGGTCAGAAGGTCGTCAGGTAATAGTCCCGAACCTATCAGAAACAATCCCAAAACGAAGAAGCACACTCCGATGTGCAGGAGACCAATAGAAGAAACTTGGTAGCTCTCAGCCTGGTGGAAACTGTGCCGCCTTTGGGGCAGATGTTCCATGCTGTCCATGCTCATGGTCTTGGAGGACAACCTCCGTTCCAACGCTCTCTTTTTGGCTTCTTGTTCTCTTCGACGCCGCTGGCGCTTGATGGCCATGGCCGAGTGGAGCCCAGCTGACCCGTGCATCTGGAATCCAAGGGAACATAGTCAGTGACGGTTCGTCTGGTGTTCAACTTGTGTTCAAAACAGCATGCTCTGAACACGGTTGGTATACGACTTGCAAAAATAACGTCCCTCGTGCCTGGCTTTCGATCTAGAACAGTCTCTTGTTAAGTCAGTCTTGATACTATTCCCTTTTGTAAAACGGTAATTGCTTTAATAATCCAATTTATCGATCAAACTCGAACTGGCCACATTAATGCCTATTGTAACTACAGTAATTCTGTGTCTGTGCCCAATATTAATCGACGGTTGTTGATATAGTAATTTGAACACCGGTCACGAATGTTAACAACACATTTGATCTAAGTAGCCTCTCAAGGGCTCTTTATATTTACCCACACTGGATCATTTTTACCACATTCCGTATGTATCTATTACAAAGGTCTTGAATCCTCAGATACGGTGAATGTAAGTTCGCCTATTGGAGAATGGTCTAGACATTATACGCACTGCAAAAGGGACATTACTTTTGAGAACTACGCTAAACATAAATGGAAGGCAACATTTACTACAGAATTGCAAACAGCACTTGCCCATCTACTATCTAATTAGAGATTATAAGTAACGTAAATCTGTGGTAAATGATGAAATCCTCAAAGGTTCAATATGCGAATGAACATAAAACTGCAAATGGTTGTTGGGTTTTCCAGAGGCATAGTCAGACCTCACAGGGGGGGGGGGGGGGGGTATGAAAAAATTTAGATTTCTACTGAATAACGTAAAAAATGAGCTGCAAGATTTTTGATCAATTTTATGAGTGTCTCTGAAAGGATTTATCCAAATTTAAAAGTCTAAAAAAAAATTTGCAAAGCTCGTTTCCTTGAAAATTGAGATTTGCAGTTACTCTTTTTTAGCAGCCCTGTTGCTTATAGTATACAGGGCCAAATATGAAGTATTGAATTTTAGAATTTTCGCTCGTCTTTTCCGAAATACAATCTCTTGTAGTTGTTCAAAAATTTTGCAGTGCTGTTTTTTCCCAGGATTATCTATGTTTGTGTGCATCTAGATGCTAACGCAAAGCGAGGACATAATTAAACTCTAAATGAAAATAATATAGAATTGTCATCAAACTTTTAGCTTTAATTACATAAAATGGGTCGCATTTCTCTTATTATTCTCTGCACTTGAGTTCAGCAACAAGGTAGTTTCTGATTACTTTCACCTTAGATCTATATATTTAACCATTCCTCACATTTACAACGTAGGATATTAACATAGATAACTCTGCAATGCGGCTCATTAAGCAGATGGTTCTCACAATGTCGCATCCGACAAGTTCAACGAATTTTGGAGATTATAACTTGTCAAACAGAGAAAATAGGTTGGGGAGCAATGAAGAGTTTATGCAATTACAGTAAATCTTTCTTATTCATACATGACGCCTTTGCCGCATCGTTCGTTTGATGTCCAAATCTTACCCTCATAGACTATTATTAATAATTTTTTTTCTAGGTAATTTCCTGAAATTTATTTAAATTTAAATTTAAATAAAATTGGTAGACGCAATAGGAAGTGATAAAAATGTTTTCTTTTTTTTTTTTAATGTATAACCGTGTGGAAAGTACACGCAGGGAGGGTGTGTGGTAATCTTTTTTTTAGCGCACGATATGGCAACCGCATCAATTGCAATGACTTTACAAATTCACCCCGATCTCAGATGTAATGTTCTGGAATTAAGTGATTGTATACTGAGTCGGTTGGCAAATATCACATCTGTGCGGTAATAACTGTGACACTTCTTTTACACAGTTATGAATTTGATAATTAACTGAAGCCGTCAGAAATAAGGTAATACCCTATGATGGTCTACATTAAGTCTTTATTTTATTAAATAGTATTATTTCGCCAACTTCAACTAAATTCATCAGACTCCAAAGACATCCGGTTAAGTCATGGACAGAGCAAAATTGGTCACTGTGCACTTTTTGATCAAACTTTTTGGTAAAAAGTCTGAAATCCTATTATGGACAACGCGTACGGTGTAAAAACCTTTAGGGTCATCTATATGGCCGAAACATCGGTAATAGTGTGCAGCCGTTAAATAAACTTGGCAGACTTATGAGATGTTTGGACTTTTTGTTGTCTAAAAGTTTTGCCGCTGTAGTTGTTCTGAAACAAACAAAAACTTTTTTTACTTTAGTCCCAGAGACGTACCCATGCTATGAACGAAATTTGAGAGTAATTTAGATTTAAGAGAGGAAAACGAGAAATCGTTTTTTTGGAGGTCGAGTCTTCACGTCCTTGAGTAAAACAGACCAGAAATAATTAGTAAACGGGCAAAAACCAAAATAAGAACAGCGCTATTTCTTTTCAATCGTTGAATTGGTGTAACACGGTAATTTGAGCAGGTACCATAATGTATACATGAAATAGTGCAATAAAAGCCGCAGTTGCAACCGCAACGTCGACGTAAAATTGAGTTTTCCCGAGTGCAATTGCAATTGAGGTTTAGACAAAATTAGTCGAAAATTAATGCGCATAACAATTAAAATAAATTAGTGATATCATATCCCTGTAAACGCGGTGATGGTGCTGCATATACAGGGTCCGGCAACAGGATTTGATGAACGGTCCTGAAAAGCTTGTGATCAAAAAACAAATGAAGTTATATCTGTCAAAGTGCGATTTCTTGACTCGTTAGATTTTTAGTCAAGTGTGTTATAGCTCGATGAGAAATAAACGTAAAGTGTTTGTAATGTAATGCAGACATACAATTGTTTCCACAATGAATTTCATGTGCCACGCCGCGCACGCAGTCCAACAAGAAACGCAATTTTCATACAGGGTGTCCTGAGAAAAAATATCCACTGTGAATATTTTTTCCGTTGTTTGTTAAAAACAAAGAGCTAAAACACGTCAGCTTTAATAGAGACGGGGCAATCATTTTGTGAAAGAGTTCTTTTCGAAATGTCATCTCTTTAGCCCTGGAAACCGCCCCTTTGAAATTTTCACTTTGAAAGAGAAATTGTATTACACCTGGTTTGAAAGGTAATTTTATTCTCTACATGATCAAGCTTTTATTATTGTACAGCGTATTCGGATTTGGAGTGTTTTGACAGGAAAATCCAATTACTCGGCTAGATAGGGAAAAACTAGCATACATATCAAGAGCTCGATTTATGAGAAAATATTAATGGCGAAAACCATATTTCGATATTTGTACAGTCCACGATACTAGAGGGCATTTTTCAAATTTCAACAATTTTCAAAATTCCTCATAACTTTTTTATTTAGAACAATATTGGAGTGAAACAAAAACATTCTCAAGGCACTTTTTCGATTTGATTGCAGTGGTGTGTTTAGGTTTTTGCTACAGCGAACAGTTTAGTCAAGAATCGACGTAACTTTGAAAATAATTTAAAGTATCCATTTTAAATAGTTTTCAACCATGTAAGTATGTCTATAATTATTGTTGACAATAACTGAAATATTAGACTTTTTGAATTTATATTCAAGTTAGTTCTGGCATCAGCTCTCCAAGTAACATTATTTATTTTGTGTTGTTTAATATTTGCATCAAAGTTTTTAATGTTGATTTGGTACCGATTTTTCAAATAAAAAATAGATAACTATGGAAAATATGACATGATAAAGTGTATTTTCAAACGAAAACACACAAGCAATCTGTTTAAGCAATTAAAAAATAATTTACACAATTGGGGAAGCTTCAAAAAGTGTAGACCACAACGCTACAATTTAAATGAAGATAACGAAATTGAAGAATTTTTAGAAAGTCAAAACGTATCGGTTATTTTTAAAGTTATCGCCGACTGTCATTTTCATTTAAAATAAAATGTTACGTTGGTTTTTAACAAAACAGTACGCTGCAGCAAAAACATAACCACGCCACTGCATTCAAATCGAAAAAGTGCCTTAAGAATGTTTTTGTTTTACTTCAATATTGTCCTAAATAAAAAAGTTAAGGGGAATTTTGAAAATTACCGAAATTTTAAAAACGTCCCTAAATGTCGTGGATTGTAAAAATATTGAAATATCGTTTTCGCCATTAATCGCTCATAAATCGAGCGCGTAACACGTATGCTAGTTTTTTCCTATTTCGTCGGGAAATGGGATTTTCGTGTCAAAACACTGTACATATGGTATTTTTTGACATATATATGGATATATGCGAATTTAGAACTTTAAAAAAAGGGCGCGAATATTATATGGTTTGGATAAGATGGTGCCACAGCTCATAACAATGGGCGAAGTTTAACTGTTCTACGCGAAATGTTCTCACGTCGCCTCATGTCACGTTTCGGTAACATTCCACGCCCTTCAAGACCTTCGGATCTAACAACATCAGACTGTTTTCTTTAATTATTATTTAATCTCAAAAGCATAGACCATTTTTAAAATAGTTCAATCCTGTTGGCCGTACGATGTGAAAACATTTTCATTTTCATAATCTTAAGAAATCGGCTATTGTTCACTTCAAGGTAAAAAATTATATACATTTGTTTGTTTATTTGAAGCAAAGGAGGGTGGAAAATTGAAAATATTTGCACAACCATTAAGAATTTAGGTCAATCTCAAAGAAATAGCACAATGTTGATGGAATTTCTGATGGAAATTAAATATTTAGAGAAACATGATAGTTGAGGGTAACCTTAAATAAGATTTTATGCAATATTGAACCCACGACTGGTAATTAGATTAGGCAAACCAACGTGGTACTTTTCTCCCTAGTTAAACCTTTAATTAACTTCCCAAACATTTTATTATACGCCACTTAATGTTCATATTCGCATCATAATCAAATACCAAGGTGCAGTTTGTCGTTCGATTTCGAATCTTTTGGCCACGGTTTTTTAGAGAGATCAACGTGAGATACGGCTAAAAAAATTATTGCATAATTTTTTGTAATGTAATTAGTTCAGTTAAAAGACTATTCCAGGTCTCGACTACTGGATTCCAAAGCGAGCTTTCTGATAACGATCTCCTAACATCTGAGCTTTAAAGATCAAAGGTCGTGACGGACTAACTTATCAAGTACATATTTATCATCGTAATCTTAACGTTTTATCATAATTTATTCCCGAATTTTATTTACAATTTTTTTGACTTTATGTCTTAACGTTACTATGCGTTGTTATAACACCGGAACATATTTCCAACTTCCGAAAATTGCCTGTATCGTCAACTACTTAAAAGTTTCCGGTTAAAGTGCAAACTTGACAGAGTTCAAGATCTTTATTTATATCGCCACTTCTTGTGAGTGAAATAACTTATACTAAGCGCATTTATCTGACGTTACCTACACGGCGACATATAGGAATTGAGCATTCACCACGTTCTTTCGGTCGCAGTTCAGATGACTCGAAAGGTGAGTACTCATACAACATGTGTGGTCGTTTAACCGAATTTAAATTCTCTACAAGGCCGTGTTTATCTACACGTGTGAGAATGATGTGCCATTATTCAGTTAGCCGTATAAATTGCTAAAACAGTTGATAAATTTACAGGGCTATATTGCTCCATGACCACATTTTCCGGTAGATTGGACAAAAAGTTTCATTTCGGCGACGTCCCGGGCGCCAACAAACTGCCTGTTATTGAGCATAGGGACAAGGGAATTTAATGAACTGATTGAAAAAGTTGAGCTTGCGTTAGCATAAACGTTAACTTTTTTTATTTAGCAATTAGGAGGTTCTCCGTCGACTTGACACCGCTTCGAGTATGTTGAATGGATGTCACATTGTCCTTTTCTTCGGTAATGGAGAAACCGGGGTCGCGAGTTGAAATCGGCATAGGAATATACAGGTGTCACCAGTTCAAGTCTGAACGTGGGAACTGTGCAAGTGAGAGAAGGACCGCAGAAGGTCTAATATACGCCCGAGAAAGACGAACAACGAACTGGGTGGAGTTAGTTCGCGCGGCGTCTCCACTTCGATTTTTAGATTAGTATCGATTTCGCGGCCTTCGTGGCAATGGCAGTTTTTAAAAATATCAAAGCAAAAGGCAGTAATGTAAATAAATGCGCGTTAAAATCGAAGTTCTTTACGTGCTTTATCTGCATTGGCCAATTTACTCAGCTTCCGATATCATTCAATTTTGCCTCAAGGCTATAGCCAGTGTCGACAGCTCAGTCTTCGATGCACTAAAAGATCATAAACAAACATCAATGAATTCAGAGTTTCCGATTTATTAATGACGTATCTAAGCCTTGCTATAAAGGGGAAATATACAACAATTTAAAAATAAGTAAACATTCTGAAACGGTGACAGGTCTGGTAACTGCATCTGGACCGACTCCGCCCACTTCAGCTACTCGTTTTCCAACCCACTTCGTTGATCTTGCTTAGAGTACTATTAAGTCTTATGCGCTCTTTCTCTCACTTGCATAATTTCTATCTTCCGACTTAAACTAGTGATACCTGTATGTGATCAAATGTACTAGGGGGGCAAGAATAAGAGATGTTGCCGATAGTTTCTTGGAAATCCTTACACGTCGTGGTAAATGTGTTGTTAATTACCTACGGAGTGCGAAAATTGATACTAAACACTCTCAATGCAGTTCGCACAATCGAGCCTGAGGGGAATTTATAACAAAAGACGCACCTACTACATCTTAAGGTAATTATGTGATGGCAAAACCGATTAGAATATTTCGCTCGATCATCACTGTAAAGAGGCTGGATTAATTCTTAATACTAATCATTGCTTTATGGCAGCCTAACTTCCTAATCGGACCTGTCAAGATAAACAGGAATTAATACAAAGGAGGCAGATGTGGACAAATCTCTAGAGTCTCTACCTCAACCCTAGTTTGAATTGAATATCAAATGAAAGCGTCAAAGATACGTGTCTCTGACGGATCGTAATGGGTAAGTAGGTTGTATATGAAAACGACCACTATGAACATTTGCGTTTAGGAAAATGAATTTATTTTTAATTGTATCACGTTGAAATCGAATATTTTCCAATTAGTTATATATAAAATACCTCTTTCCAATAAGGGAAGAGGAAAATACATTTTCCTCATAAGCGCGCGGTAAAATGCCCCTCTTTGGACGCTTTCTACAATTCAAAGCCTTTGTAATAATACAAAGTATCGTTCATTACACGTCCGGAAATACAGCTACCGGAGTTTATTTCAACTTAGTGTCGTCGCTATTTTTGTAATATTAGAATTTCCCTATCTGCTCCTCATCATTTAAAAATTCAAGCAGATACCTGAAGAGAAAAAGAAAAGGAGGTAAAATATTACTGACGAATTATATTACTGTTTACTCTTTTGGGAAGTTAGATAATGGAACTTTTTGCTTTATAGAGTGGATTTGTGCTATGCATATAAAGAACAGGAGGAACAAAAATGGCAGGATTTTTGGGGTATATCGTTTTACGGTTTTACGTGCCGTTAAAGCATTATCAGCAATCTTTGTTAAAACATTGAAACAGTCTAACAAAGGAAATATGTTGCCCTATATGGGCTTTGAACACGCACATATTTAAAAATAAATGAATCGATAGAAGAGAATCTAATGTTACAGTGATGCGAGCAATTTTTTCCCCAGAGGTTTGTTTCCATGCTTCCTTGGAAATAATCGCCCAATTTCCTTCTTATGTAATGCGAAATATTTTGCACTATCCAAGATATTGAAACTCGAGACTGTATCCAAGATGCAAGAACCTTGGAGATTTATTTTGTGTCCATATCGAGTCTCAATTGTATTTCTGTGTGCTTTATGTGATCGCGATTCATTAAGATCTACACAGATCAAAAGTCTTTGAAGTTACTAAAAGTCGTCAGTTTAATTTTAGTTTTGTGAATATTGGAAATCTGTTTCTCATCATACATGTAAGAAAGCAGTAACTCCGAAATATTAAATAGAACACCCTATCAATTTTAATTTCGCTATTTCCTCTCGACCATTTCTGCTCAATAATTTCTATACCTACCTTTAAACGCTTTTTGAAATATTAATTAACGTTCTTATTCTTTTGATCAATATAAAACCCAGAAAGGACTTCCGTTACAATACCAGCTGAGTTCACGAAAAGCAGGAACTTTAGAGATTATTTCGGAAACGTCTAGAAAAAGTGGATTTACCTTGTACAGAGTGACTCAAAGCTAATGCTTTTGCGGTTAGCCCCAAAACCTGCCTAAAGTGCGTTTATAAATAGAATAACCGGATATCAGCAAAAGCGCTGGGAGACAATTAAATTACCTTTACAACGGTGCATTATGACCCTCTACCTAAAGTGTAGGTAGTTGTGTTTAATTAATGAATGCTGCTTTGAACGTATTTCCACATTCAAATCTGTAATCCTTCAAAGAGCAACAAGACGGGTTGTCTTCATTTTAAATGCGACACACTGTATATATCGGAATTTTTGTCGAAGATGATTCTGCAAAGCGCTGACCAATGCTAACAATCGGTTCTGAATCATTAGCGCATGATATCGAAGGTTGCTTGGCCATCCTAAGAGCGATGACCAAGCTGAAATTCTCGTATTAAAGGTGAGAAGTACAATAGCTTAAACTCTGACCAACGGTGCAGAAATTTTACGACGATTCGTAAACAAATGTGTTATTCGACAATGTTGTGCAATAATCTGTTTTTGTCTTTTGCTTAATTTTGGGATAGAGCATAACGCACAAGCAGAGCTGAAATTGGACATTATTCTGAGTCAGACTGACTGAGAATAAAATTCATCCTTTGCAGACGGCTGGAATACAAAAATAATGTCGCTGTAAAAACAGTAATAAATCAGTCTCAAAAGAACCATTCTGAGTCTGAAATTCTTATTCTTTCTAAGGGCTTAAATTACTCTTTCACTCCCAAATATGTTACTTATTTTTTTACTTAATTTTTGCTACAGAAAAAATAGTCCAAACCTGAGTAGAGGAAAATCGACAAGAGTTTGCAATGATATCGAAACTAATTTTAGATAATCCTTTTAAAATCTAGCAAAGCAAAAGCCGCTTGACCATTCAGGTAAAGGTAATTAATTTGCGTAAACAAAACATAATCACCTAATTATTATGCTGTTTTTAAAATACCCAAAAACAGGGTACCCTTAAGATCTGTTGACCTACATAGCACAGTCAGCAAAGCCATAAATCAAGACCCCATTTGCATATTCGTTGGTAAACATCGTTTTTCTAAGAAGGCTCTATTGAAGGCCATTAGAAAATAATTGAGCACTACGTGCCGACTATACCTTTAGCTTTTTTTTTTCATAAAACAAACAAGACAATCCACTTAGTGGTATCGCTAGGAAAATTTTTCATGCATTTTTTTTCCGTTAATTGGTTTCATTTTGAAGATGTTTTTCAGCAAAAGAGCTCTTTATGAGCCTAATTTAGTCATAGGGAAAAAATAAACACAATGCGACGCACCTGCTCTGTGCTTTTGTATTGTGAAATCGGAGAGTCGCAAGGTCATTATAAATCAATGAAATAATATTGCATTAATTTTTTTTGTTGGAAATTGACTATGTAGTCATCTTCTAACGGGTCTTCTTCTCGTCACAGAACACCTGATGATATATCATTTAAATTAAGTCCTATTTAATTTAAACGATAAAAAAATTAAGTTATATTTTAAAAGAATTATAGATTTTTTCGGCGTTGATGAATTAACCTTTCGTGTGTTCAAAACTACTACACAAATCTACAGGGTGTTCCAAAAAAGTTGCGTCAAGCTTAAGAAGGTTATAGGGTACATTGCAACAGTTTTTGCATAGAAACCCGTAGTCAAAAATGAGCCGTTTCGACTCCAGAGTCATTTTTGTTCAGAAGACTTTGGTATTCAACTTAAGTGAATAGAATAAAAACAAACGAATAAGCAAGGCTCTTGCAAGGCGTATTTTTTAAGATAATAGAAAATCTAAACGTTCTCATACAGATGGGAGTTAGAGTGTGGTTGCAACACGATGGTATACGTGCACATTTTGGCCGCCATCTGCAGGATAATTTAATGGGAGATGATCGGAAGACGTAGGCCCTGCAGGAGGCCAGCGCGACGCCCCGATTTAAGCCCGTCGAATTTCTTTCGCTGGGGTTTCACGAAAAACCCCTCTAGCCGCCCAAAAGTAACTGTTGGGACGACTGATGGCAGCCTCTATTTTCGTGCAACAAGGTCCGCACATCGAACAACAGGTGCGCGATCCAATCATTCGAAGAACAGATTTATGTAATCAAGTGGGAGAAAGCGATTTTGTTGAACCGTTATTACAAATTTTTTGCATTATCTTTAATAAAAATTAATTAAATGTTAAAAAAAGTATTTTGTTGTCATTACGTTTTTCAAACAGAAACAACTCTGGAGCCAAAAGGGCTCATTTTTGACTTAGGGTTTTCATGCAAAAATTGTTCATCACAATATTCCCTATAACCTCCTTAAGTTTAGCACAAATTTATTGGAACGCCCGGCATAATAAGAACACCACAATTCAAAGTATAATATTTTTGATATAACAATTAATTAGAATACTCCTGACCCTCATCGGTGTAAACTTTCCTAATAACCTTCTAATAACATTTTCTTTATGCAAGTCTCTGAGTTATTTGGCATATGAGATCTGTCAGGATACACCAGAATTGAAATGAAAAGGAATGCAGACAGACCTGTACGAGTCACGACCCTAATTTAAATTGAATTGAAAATGAAATGACTGTTATAACCCAAAGACTGATACGTAGCCGACCTTTGCCATTTTATAATGAACGGTAATGGCCAAATGGACTACATGTGGAAAGTATTGTTATAAAACTCTTCAGTGTAAGGCTAATAAAAGCTATTTTATGTTCTCCAAGACCAACCAATATTACAGGTAAAGTTACGATCCGCCTTCGGAGTGTTAAGGGAAAGCTTATAAAAATACTCAAAAAAAATAAAATTTAGAAACCACTAAAGGCAATCTCGGTTTTGTCATTCATGTTAAGTTAATCTTTCAGACGCAACTGAGTTTTTAAATTCCTTTTTGGAATATTAGTGGAGATTGCAGCGGAACTCCGACCTCAGGCCTTTCGCAAAAGCATGAAAAGCATTGTTGCTGCTGGTAATTTACAATCAACTCTAACTACCGTTCTTCTAAAGCGAAGTAATTCAAAGGGACTTTCGAGTAACCGCTAAAATCTGTATTGATCCGGCAAAACAAAACTCAAAGGCCTATTCAAATACACAGTTAAGGTCGAGATTTCTTGCCCTTGACCTTATATACTACGCCAAATCAACTCCTACCAATAATCAGGTTTCATAGGGCTGGAGCGCTTCTAGTTGTTTAATTAACTAATAAACTTTCAACTAACTACTTGCAAATTATCATCAGAAGTTTCAATGGGAGCTAGGGGCAAAATTGTTTCGGGGACAGCTAATTAATAACTAATCAGGCCAAGCGTGAAACTCTCATCCCGATTTTCCCTGGCTAGTCCTTTAACAAAGGGCTCCGTTAATCGACCAAGGAATTTCGCGGGCATCGTTCCAAATCCTCCTTATCAAAATTTAAATGGTTATTTATTAACCGGTAATGTGCGCCCCCAATTTGGTGGAACGTAACTTGACACTAAGGCTTCCGTTCGAAGACTATTCATACAAGAGACATGACTAAAATCTTCTATCAAATGGGTCTTAGGGCCGTTTACACCACGCAATGTTTTCTTTTCATGTGTATTTTTTAATTTATGTGTACCTTAACTTTCAACTTAATTAAAATCTGCTCGGCGCAAAGGGTCCTTACAGCCTTAACAAAGTCTCTCAACGAGTCTTTCAGCAGTAACTCCATGCACAACCTCCATTAACAAAAAAAAACAAATCTATGACTCACCTTGCCTGAACGATATTCCCCCTTTTTCGGTTAAACAAAATGGCTACCTCGAGGCTGCCGTAGTTACATGTCTCCGGGGCTTGGAGGGACCGTTGTAGGGGCCAGGTCCTGTTTTCAGGCAACTTATTTCAAATTGATTCACATCAACTAATTCGAGTGCTTTACATAAATTGGTCCCTGTAGTGGGCGTTTGTTAACTCGGGGCCGGATTACTCCATAACGGAACGAGGCAAAGTGTAATAGATGCCGATGATGCAACAGGTGCGGTTTTATGAAGTTACTCGATCCTGAGCATTAGTGTTGCCATCTGAAACGAGAAATTATGTGTTAACTGATGTTTGTCAACTGTGAGGATGGCTTTTAGTGGCGATTATAGGAAATTGCCCATTTCCAATAATCGCCAATAATCCCATTAACAACCATAAGTTAGAATTACAAGCAGCTTTAAAATGCTTCATACTACAAAGGTTTTAATAAAGAAATCGCTATTGTCGGAAGCTGTAAATTAGAATGGGTGTCAATAACTAAAAAAGGAATTTCATTCTTGCGTCATCTCAACAATGCGATTCTTGTTATGCCGAACCAATCACCAGCTAACTACAATAAGTGAATGACAATTGCACGGATTTGAGTCATCTATAAAAATGCAAATTCTGCTTTGATGCTAATGATCATTAAATCCTCTATAAATATAAAATGGTTGTTATAAAATGATTAGTTCTCCATTATCAGCATTAGATATTTAACGCTAGTAATAAATTGTTCTAACGTCGTGTTAAAAAAGAACAAGTGATTCACACGATGCATTATTCAAAGCTAATGTATGTCTATGTATTTCAGATTTTCATCATATGAAAATTCAATCGATCACACATGACTATTACACCACAAAATTTCGGGAAGCGCAGATTATGCTCTTCTTAAACTCAGGTAGGTGCTCTTTTTGTCAAATGTATTTGTAATGTCTGTAAAATGGTGCCTGTAAGTTAGGAATATTGAAATGTAGTCAATTCAGAAGGAATGGTAGAACTCTCAAGAACTCGAGCCAAATGGCACTGCAGATAATGCGTTTTGCAGTCCGAAGGGTCTTACTGAGTTAGTCTCAGAAGTATCCGGCCTGTCATATAGATGGAGATTTTTTGTGAAAAATTTGCATATAGTACAAAAACTTAACCTTAAAAACCTTAGGTGTAAAATTTAAGGACGTTGTATTTATTTATATTTGTTTTGAAGCCGTTTTTACTGCAAGCTTTTAGAGATTTTGTGAAAATGGAAAAAATTGGTCATCGATACGTAATTCAATACTTTTATTTGAAAGGTCTTAGTCCCTCCAACATCAAAGCGAAGATAGGTTCTACTCTGAGAGAATCTGGTCCTTCGTTAAAAACTGTAAAATATTAAGTGACAGTTCGAACGCGCTCGTACAAGTTGCCAAGACGAAGTCCGTAGTGATTGACCCAATGAGATGAGGGCCTCAGCGTTTTGGGACGCATGTGGGATAATTTTTATTGATTATCTCCCTAAAAGAAAAACAATAAAATGAAAACATTATACAAATTTATTGTATCGTTTGAGCGAAGAAATTAGGAGAAAGTGACCGCATTTGTTAGCACAACGCACAAGTCCGCATTTCCACCATCGCGATGACCAAAATCAGTCAACTTGGTTTCGAACTTTATCTCGGCCACCTTTTTCGCCAGATTTAGCCCTCTCAGATTATTTCTTATTTCAAAACTTGAGATATAGGGGATAGAGTCCGAGATTAAACATCGCTGGAAAAAGTGTTACAATCTCAAAGTAGACTATATCGAAAACTAATGTAATATTTTCCGAAAAAAAATTCCTTAAGTATTAGATTCTATACTGCTGGAGCTGTTTTCAAAAGTCGGTAAAAAATGGGAATCAAACCACGTCCTTCATTCGTTTTCCTTTCAAGCTCTGCGCATAACACTTATCATGTTATCTAATTATGGACTATCTAGCTTTATTATGGGATTTGCTTTAGTAGCACTTTAAGAGCTATTGCAATCTCGGCGTAGAAACATTTCACGTGCTATATTATTTAAAACTTTCTCCGTATCTCTCTTCTTCTCTCAAAGTGAGAATCAGCACAAAGTAGCTTGAGAAAATGAAGGTCCTTAATTAGATTTCGCTAAAACTTCCTATATTAGGCGACCTTTGACTTTTCAAAACATTAACTCACGTTAAATTTAGTGAGTTACCAACTGAAAATTGCCTGTTCTATTCCCCACTAAATATTAAAAATGGGTTGATTAAACTGCAATTTAATGGAGGTCTAATTAAAATTCTGGCGCTGCTGCAATATTTACCCCCAATCCTGAAATGTTAGAGGTCAAATCGAAGTTGATGAAGTGCTCTTGTATGTATAACACGATTTTTTCAATTACGCCAATTTTTCAACGAAAATCACAACTAATGGAAAATCAAATTGTTAAAGCCATCGGGAATTTAGAAATTTCTGGACTCCCATTCTTTAACTGTGAACTACAAAGAGAGAATTAAGTATTCTTTAATCGAACGTTGAAGCCTGGCCGCCAAATCATGTCTAAAACTGTAATTTAATAAGTTTGCGGAACAGAAAAGCGGTCTACGTGCTACAAAGCTGAAATCCTCTTTGTGCACTGCCCTGCCTTCACGAATCTCATTTAGCCAGTAAAGCTTCAGTTTCTGCTTTTGATGTTGATTAAACGGCTGAAGCTAAAAACACCCTTCAAAACTGTAATGCAAAGCTTCGTATCGACACCATATCGTACATGCAAAAAGACCTTAATTATTTTTTCAGTTATCTCCGTTAAACTATGTCTGAATCAAGCATAATCTGTAAAAGACAAATTGGATGAGAGAGCTTAAACGTGAATTAGTTTTTTACTTTATATCAGTTTCGGGTCTTACATCATCTAAATCCGGTCTGACCCCCGCGGATAAAAGACAAACTCGAACGGTATTTTGAAATAATGAAAGACCATGTTACCCAGTGCCTGTGGGGAAGTCTCTCAAGATTGAAGGCTACATGAGGACGCTTTAGTGGAGCGTTGATAAGTAGTTTCTGTAAAGGGCCCATAACTTTTTGTATTAAGGATTAAGAATTTTATTTTTAGGAATTGTCGATTGAAGTGCTCTTAAAAGATTTTAGATTACTTGTAAGAAAATTTTATTATTGACGACTCGTTTAGTAAACCGAATGTGATATTTTAACATATGAACTGTTCATTTCGTATCCGCCATATTACAATACTCAACTAAATATGCTTTTGTTCACGGCTGTAAAAAGATACAGCAATTTTGCACCGGTCTTTAACAAACCATTATAAACGTATTACTCTCCTACACAGCAACAAATGCAGTCGAGGACTAATGATGAGTCCATTATTCACGCTCGATAGCATTTGTTTCTTTGACTATATATACTCCATTGGTGGTAAATACGAAAAGTTCCCGCCAATATATCTCCGTCGGGCATAGGCCTAATAAAATTTCTATGTTCATAAAGACCGCCAGAAAATTCAGTACGTTGAAAACTTCAAGTTCAGCAGCCATTGGTTTAGATTTTTTGAGTGGTAACGCGGTCCGTGACAGCAATTTTGGAACGTTAAAGTCTTATACAGGGTGTTATTTAAATGTGTAGCCAAAGTTCAAGGGGTGATTCTTTGAGTGACTTTAAAACGAAAAGTTTGTATCCACCTAGGTCCGGTAAAGCTTCGTTTTCAAAACACAGCATCAAAATTTTTTCAAAAATCGTTTTTTCGAGAAAAAATTCCTGATAACCCTTTATCCGATTTGGTTGAAATTTGGAAAAATTATTTATAGATATTATTATTATTTGTGCGTGCCTGAATGTTTTTTGATTTTTATATGTTTTTTTTTAGCTAACACTGGTAAATTTTAACAAAGTCGACTAAAAGATTTTTGCAAAAAACGAGTTTTTCAAAACAGTTTGTCACAATATGTCTTGAAAACTCAACATTACCGGACCTATACTTATATAAACTGTTCCTCCTAAAATCGCTCAAAGGATCACCCCTTGCAGTTGGACCAAGTACTTAAATAACATCCTGTAGATTTTCTTGGTTATTATTTACTGTTGAAAGCTTGATCTAAGTGCAACGCCAAATCTCAGTGAATTCAATTTTCTTCGTAAGTCTTCACAATATTGTCTTAACCTTCGGTATAGAATTTAGCGGATACGGGCCACCAAACTACAAAAAAGCCAGATTCCTTTTGGTCTGATATGTACTTTCGACAACATTTCTATTCACTGTCTCATAAAGAGTAGATCGGTGACAACATCTCTATGGATAAGCAGCGAATATGCGTAGATTATTTAAAATTTTGGTAAGGTTGGTAAGGTAGGTAAGGTTCTAAGTTGTGTCCAAGTTAGGTCGGCTTCTGAATATATTAATTCATACATCACCCTAAACGAGTTCATAATATGTTATGTTCTAATTTCGTTTTTACATGACAAAGATAACTGGATAATCCTGAGGTGCAATGGCTTATGTCCCGGGCATCGGGGACAGTCCCAATTATTTCTATTTAATGTGGACCGGATTAATTTAAAAGCAAATTAAACAAGCAAATGAAAATTGCTCGTTACGGCTGCTTTGTCGCGTTTATGCGATTTAAATCCGAATTCAATCGATTTCAAGCCTTGTCTTTTGATTAAAACAATAAAAGTTCCATTAGAGTTTAGGCCATTAATGGATAATCCATGATAAACTTTAGATAAAATGTTACAGTTCAATTTTGCTCTCGAACTGAGCCGAGGAGCAATTGAAACGTTATGAATGAAATTTATGGTGAGCTGAAAAACTGGAAATAATTTTTGTAAATGAAACATACTCAGATCATATATTTCTAACCGCATTTGGCCAAATCGTCTCTTGTATTATGGATCAAAATATCATCAATTTCATTTTTAGTTCTCGGTACTGAAAAAGCTGAAAATGATTAACAAGTTTGCATTTTTTTTCTGAAGAATTAACCTGACTCATCAAGTCATGATCTAAATTCGAAGTTTTTCAAGTTTCCCTTAATCTTCAACTTTCAGTACGAGAACGGCTCCAGAAATACTATAATTAACAATAAAAAAAAAAGAAATTGGAAAATATTATATTATATTTCAGTATAGTGTTGTTTGAAATTCATACACTTTTACCAGAGATGTTCTATGGCTTCTAAATTTAGTTTGTAGTAAAAAACTTAAAATGTTTCAAAATAAGCACAATAGAAAATAATCTGAGGGGGTTAAATCTGGCGAATAAGGTGGCTAAGGAAAAATTTCGAAACTAATTTGATTAATTTTGACTAATGCAATGACAGAAGTGTAAACTAATGCACTGCCTCGATGGAAGAAAACTTTCTTTTTTACCAGATACGTTCGGTTTTTTCTAGTTTCTTTGCTAAAAAGCTTTAATAAATTTGTATAATATTTTCCATTTATAGTTTTTCTTTATGGAGATAGTAAATAAAAATGATCCCACATGCATCCCAAAAAAAATGATGCTATCTGACCCATATTTTATCCATGGTTATGAATCAACGCTAAAACTCGACTTTATTGTTGCGAAACTTTGCCAGACGCTGTCTTGGAACTTCCTCACGGCGCTGTCTTTATTCATCTTGCTCACAGCTTTCTCATATCCAATTGTTCGGTCAAAATACGATATACAGTACTTTTTGAAATGTCTGTCTTCCATTACAGCTTTGTGGATTTTCATAATAATATCTAGAGTAGTCAGATCTGGAATGTCATTGAGTCAACCACTGTGGAGTTCGTGTTTGTAGCTCGTACGACCGCGTTTAAACTCTGCCACCCAGTGTTTTACAGTTGTCAACGAACGATCACATTCCTCCAGAGTAAAATCTACAATATTGCCCATAATTATTGCAACTTTTAAAATGTATTTATATTTTTGTTTAAATCGAAGAGAAAAATACGTCACTCTGTATATATACATCCTCAATTAAGCTGCCTTTACTTATCAAAGAAAAGGAATGTATTATCTCTTCGTATATTCACTGATATAAACAAATTTTGTTTTTATGCTGGTCAAAATTACTGCAACTATTTATTATTTTATTGTGTTTTTTTTTAAGAACATTTTGCTTCTCAGTAGTTATATTCAATTCGATCATTATTTAATTAATTTTCCGTCACGGCTCGATGAAAAACGTATAGTAGTAACATTAGAACCAGAGAAATAAATTTTTATAAGAATGGTCTAAGGCAAGTCGAAATAGCCAGAAATCTACAATTTCATAAATCGACAGTGTTGAGAATCATCAAACAATTTGTTCGTACTGCCAGTATAACACGATTAAAAACTACTGGTAGACCAAGAAAATTTTGTAAGCAATTGGACCGAAAGATGTTAAATATTGTGAAAAGAAGTCCTTTCCTATCTTCAACGAAAGTCCTGGATGAAATCGATCAGCCAGGACCATCTGGCCTTTCAAATCGAAAAATAAGGGGAAAACTTTGTAAACATGGTTTTAATAGTTAGAGACCTGCCAAAAAGCCTTTGCTCAAACCACATTCACTGGACACCAAATAGTTGGAAAAGGGTCATATTTAATGACGAGTTTAAGTTTAATCTATTTAGAAGTGATGGTGTGATAGACGTAAGGCGACCTAAAGTCCAGAGACTGGACGTAAAACACACTTGCCCCATTGTGAAACACGGCGGAGGATCTGTGATAGTGTGGGGTGCTTTTCACCATTTGGTATGGGTCTTCTACACAAAAATGTGGTCACGCCGCTTAAATTCAACCTTTTAACACGATACCGATCCAAAGCATTCTTCCAAATTGGTCAGAGAGAGGTTAGAACAGTAAAAAATACCTGTTATGAAGTGACCAACCCAAAGTCCTGATCTCAATCCAATTGTGAAATTATGGGAAATATTGAACCAGAAAATTCCGAACCGAAAAGTTAAAAATGCCACAGAACTATTCGAATTACTTATCAAAAGCTGCGTCGGAAATGGATCGAGCTATAATTGAGAAATTAATTGATTCTGTGCCAAATAGAATGGCAAATGTAGTGAGGACTAAAGGAAATTACACTAAATATTAAAAATGTGTTTTATTTTTCATTGTTACAGTTAATTATTCAAGCAAAACAATTTAGTTGCAATAATTTTGGTCGACATAGAAACATAATTTGTTTATAACAGTGAATATAAAAAGAGATAATACATTCCTTTTCTCTGATAAGTAAAGGTAGTTCAATAAAGGATGTTTGTACAGGGTGGCGCATTTGTCCCTTCGATTTAAACAAAAACGTAAATCAATTTTAAAAGTTGCAATAATTATGGCCAACACTGTAACGCTGTTTTTATGCAAGACCTTTTAAATGAAACTATTGAATCATGTATCGATTACTAATTTTTTCCATGTTCACAAAATCTCTAAAAGCGCTTACTAAAAACGACTCTAAAACAAACACAAATTGACGTAGCACCCCCACCCTTCAAACCTAACCATTTTAAGGTGGTAATGCAAATTTAAGAAAATGTTTAAGAAAAAAATCTCCATATATATATGTATATATACATATATGGAGATTTTTTACAATATATATGTATATATACATATACATATATATTGTATATCAGGTAAGGTAGTTCTGGAACTATCTTCGCACGTAAAACAATCTCGTGATGTACATCAGTTAACTACCTACAACAAAAACCTCAAATATCACTTCTGCTGTATTGACGTTACTTGTGGCATGTCTAGAGCCTCTTAAGAGCTCATTAAAATCAAACATTTACTAGTACAACACATATTCCATAATTTGCAGTTCAAAAGCTGTATTTACCTCGTTATCAAATTTCCGTTTGCCTTGTTATAAAGTTATAGTTTCTCGCGCAATAGAGCACGCATTCTATTACTGAACTGAATGCCAAATTAAGTGCTCTTCTATCAAATTTGCAAAACTTTCTTGTATACTACAGGGCTTATATGAAAGATAAAATTTCCCAAAGAGTCACCCTTGAACGATCAGAATTCGGATGATATATCCGCATATAAAATGGATAAAATGGATGTGATTTTTCTCGGATACTCTGAATTATATGACAACAATTTTCGCTCTTTAAGCCTGATTCCGAAATCCATCCATTAGGAAATCATCATGAGATCGAAAAAAGAAAACTCTACTACGCTACATAGTAAGGCATTAGGGAAGCTTCCATGGTTTTAATACGTATATCTACTTATTTCAGTAAGCAGTAATCTTCCACCCAATGGCTACGTTCAAAAATTTCTTTAATTTAAAGGAAATTAACTGAGTAATGGTTAAGCCACCCTTTGATGTGGGCATTTTATTGATTTTATCGATTTGCAATTCAAGCCCCTTCAAACGCCGCATTGTTATTTCGGTCTTTCTTTCTTCCCTATTCTTAACAGTCCTGAATAAATATGCTTATCACGAATATATTTGTTATTTTCACTGTGGTTCCTCCGACAATAGCAGTAAACAAATTCAATAAAACCTGTATAGAATTCTGATATAACTTTATCAAACTAAATAACCTATCAACTAGTTCAGGTTATTTCCGGTTAAATAGCTGCATCGCCTTCAGTGCTTATTAGTAGTATAATTAGGCACTCACATCCATTTAACTACAAACAAACATAATATATTTCATACAGGAGTGGTTGTAGCTTCAAAACGAAAATATGCGTCCATTATTAAAATGCGCATCATACCGCACAAGGTTGTGAAATACAATTTTTACTCACTTACACTTACCAATGAACAAATATACATTCACAAAATCAACCACTTTTTTTTTCGAGTCCTTAATATACGGGAATCTAAATCGCGCTCTCAAAGGGCTTCAAAACTAAAATAATAAAACGTCCGCCGCGATACGAATACTACAGCTCGTCTGAGTACTACGCATTGGCACAGAGGCAGCAGCTCTAAAACGACTGATAGAGAAACGAAGAGGACTCGAAATGGGCGGCTCCGTTCTTATTGATCCTCGGCGTTGGCTCTATGTCGTTGCCGCGCCATAATTTTGCTCTGGATTTGGGATACGTTCCAGAATTCCTCTTTTTAAATTGTTAATTTTGGGGACAAGGAAGCTACTGAGACCACCGAGTGGTTCCAATCACTCTCTCTGTTTCACGTACGATATAAAGTTATCTTAGATTTTTCGAGTTTTAATAAATCAAGTATTTGCAAACCAAACGCTGAATGAAAATAGTCGTTTTCTTTTTTCGCCGGAGAATGTTAGAGAACATGCTTTTAGGTGTTTATTGAGACCGGAACAACTCACGGCAATGCATTCGATATTAAATTTATTAAACCCAACTGTTTAAACGTAGGTTGAAATGCCAAACACGCAAAAATTAAAACTCTCACCACCACTTGTAGAAGTAACACTTTCCATCACTAGTTGCGAAAAATAAATTATTCCGAAACTTCAAAGGGTTTTGAAACCTGTGTGTGGCAGTACTCGTGGACGTTGGCCGTTATGGCTGCTTCCTGGTTTTTTGATTGAAATATCGAACAACCAGCACTAGAGGGGCAGACTCAGTTCAACAATGCCTGCAAACCCAGCGATGGCCACCAATGGCATTTACAATATTGGTAGCATTTTCGTGGCAGAAAAAACTGTGATTTTTCCTGCATTGCTTGATCATATTCTCTGTCCTCCTCGTATTCGACAATTCCTTTTTTAACTATTGACAGACTTTGAGAGGAAACCTAGTGTTGAACACTTAGACGAACGTCTCAGGATTAAGGTTTGATGAACGAAAGGAAATCGTGAACGTATCCCGGGGCAATGCACTTGGCACAGGGTTCTTGTGGACACGGTCGAGGCCTCGAATGCATCTTATAAGCACTCAGTTTTTCCCATTTTTGCGCCCTTTGTGTAAATATGTGTGTCAGCTGCATTAGAGCTGACCGCCATGTGCTTATGCCGTTTTCAGGTCATTACTTTTTATTTGCAGTATTGCATATTCAAATTAGTTCCATGCAATTTCAACTTCCCTTTGTCTTTTAATATCCTGGCAAGGGCAATACGTGTAGTGAAACTTTAATAGTCCGGTTCTTGTAACGGATTAACTTCGAATGTGCTTCAGGCTGCACAATGTAGACAAATGCAAAACTCTGCTTAAGTGCAAAACTTGATACATTATGTATTGTCTGATATATCTCGTGAATATAATCAGAGAGCTATTGATCTCGAGTCATATCATCCCACAACGAAAATTGGGTCTCTTTACAGCTAGAATAACGAGTTCCGGATTACTCTAAGAAATGCGCCTCTAGCAGTTGCTTTACAACCCTGAAAAACCCAATCTTTGCGTTTCGACATAAACTAATGCGGTATGTAGCAGTTTGCGTAATTTTCCAAAATATGATATTTCCATAAAAGGATTCGATAATTTCATTTAAAGGGTCATAAAAGTCCCTAGCGGTAAAACTCTCCAGCCACAAATAAGGGCATGATCGATCTTGCCCGATAATAATCGACCCTCGAGATATCGCCCAATATCACAACAAAAAACAGGTTTACTTGACGTTTTTTTTTTACCAATTTCATTTCTTGCATGGGATCACTTAAAATGAGCTTTAATCTCGTGTTTTAAGCGGCCTTTACACATGGGAGCCCAAACGCAACCAATGGAATTTCTACGTGCTAAAAGTGCAAATGAGATGCGTTTGATATTTCCTAATACGGCGGTTGTTTTTCAAACCAATATTGCATTTTTTGTAATTCGCATGCGCGCACTTTCCCGCATGAGTTCTATTTAAGAAAATGTCATGTGATGCTACTGCCTGAAAATGGATAGCGACAGAGGACAAAAAATTACTGATTTTTTTGCGTTGTATGCAATGCCAAGAGCAGAAGATATCTAACTTTTAATGAGATACATATGCCTGGTAAATCTGTGTATTGAGGGATTTATTAGTATATTAACTTCAATCGATTTATCATAGTTTTGCCAGATTCGCTTGTAACTTTTTGCGTGCTACAGAATTTAAAATATATCCTAAAAGGGGTAAAATTAATTTGGATGAAGATCTTTGCATTCACGGTTGTTCACAACGTACTTTACCCAACAGAAAGGAAAGGAATATTTTAACGATGTGTTGTTATGCAGGGTGCGTCAACTAAAATAAAACAGAACTGTTTTCTCGGTGGATGAAGAAGTTATATAGAAATACTCGGATACGTCAAGTTAAAAATAGAAGGGGAAGGTTTTTTTAAATTAAAAATTTATGGTGATTTTCTTCACCCTCTAGACAGGAGAAGAACCACTCCCAACATTTTAAATGCTACATTTGATTTCCGGAAATCTGACTAGCGAAAAAAACGTTGCTTATTCCCAATCAGTAGATCTTGTAGAAAATATTCGATATTAGTCATAAAATCTTTTAGCATTCCAACAAAATGGTGCACTACCGCACTGTTCATTAGCGGCTCGGAAATTTTTGGGCGAAAATTTTCCTGGCCATTAGACTGGTAGAAAAAGTGCAATTGAAAGGCCCCCACAGTCCCCAGATTTGACTCCATTAGATTTCTTTTTATGAGGTCATCTCAAACCCAAAGTTTATGCCACTTATTCAGGTACCTTGAAAGCATGCAAGGACGCATTGTCGATAAACGCCGCCGAATAAGCCTCGAAATACTCCAGATTCTGGGGCAGCGTTTCGAAGTAAATGTGTTTCATTGCCAGGAAGTTAATGGATATCGTTTTCCAAAACTGATTTAGATGTTTTTGCGCTTTAAGTTTCATAATAGCGTTTATACAGAAATAAACGATTTGCTTATTAACAGTTGTTCCAAAATAAGAAATTTAGGTTTAACCATAAAACCCTTCAAAACACCTTTAATTTATTTATATCTCTTGAATCCCCTTGTCATTTAAAATTTAGGCAGTGGTTTTTTCCCTGCCTAAGGGATAAACGAAATGGCCATAAACTTCTAATAAATAAATTTTCCCATTCATACTAAAATTGGTGTGCCCGAGCATTTCTGCATAACTTCAATGACCCAGAAAACCGCTTTGTTTCGTATTAGTTGGCGCTCCCCGTATGTCAACAAACGGGAGGGCGACAGCCCTAAAAAGGAGCTCAAAAAGTTTGACAATCACTTCATTAATTACACTCAAACAAATTTGAGGACAAACTGGTCGGAATTGATAACAAAGCTTTTCAGGGAAACGTCGTTCCGGTGGTTAAAAAGTTAAAGAGGATCCATACACAGTATCAAAATTTCCTGGAAATTGTCGAGACATACTTTCCTGAAATTGATTTCTCGCTCGGGCTTTTGCCTTACGACTTTTACATGTACGATCGGCCGCAATTCAAATTTTTCTATAACGACGGGAAAAAGTTTTAGTTTTGCATAAGAAAGTCCCATGTAATGTAAACATAAAATTTGTTTCCTTGAAGGTGATTAATTTCTGCAATATCTGAGTTACTTCAGCTAATGCCAATATTGTTATAAAACTGTGGGGTATCTACCCTCCTATTTATATACATAACGTATATATATAAACATATATATACAGATATTTCGATAATATACAAGTTTAGCTTTTACAGTGCCATCTCTCAGATTTCTCGGTAGCTACGATCGGATTTTGTCGTGCTTTTCGCCAATCAATGCACAGTGATCTATAAGAGAAGCAACAAAATCAAAAACGCGTGAAATTTAATTATTTTTGCAGAAGACTGATGGAGCCACTGCGTATTCTATAATATTATTTATATTTAAAAAAATATGCAAAAATGAGAGTGTTTCAGGTTTTAAGAGGAATGCTCTATTTATCATTAAATTTTTGAGTTCATCTTTCACTTCTATGAATATTAGTAATAACAGCATTTTTTTGAAAAAGAACCGCCATCATCGAAAACTTTAAAGTGATACTATATTACGACTATTGCAGGTAAGAGAAATAACCGTTTCTTCCCAGTGGTACTGCGAAACGAATCTTTAGTGGCTGCGTAGGTACCGCTGCGTTGCTGGGTTTTATACAGTCGCAATTCTGCAACGGTTTTTTTTTCGATTTATTTACAAGACTTTTACCTGTACCTCAAAAATAAGATTTTTCTTCAAACATATTTTTGAAACAATCAGTTAAAATGTTGAAGTTTTTCTCACTTATTCCTGAACAAATTTAACTGTAAGATGCTACTTGCTAACGGTTTTTAACGGATTATTCCATTTTAACGAGATTTACAGCGAAAAGCACAAATTAAAAAAACTGTTTTCAATTAAATATTTTTGGAAAATTAACGAAAAGATACACAGCAGACATATGCTGCTATGTATGTGCTGGACTTCAGTAAGTACGCTAGCAAATGCCTGAAATACCACAAATTCTGCTACAGTATCTTAGTTTAGTCATACAGGGTGTTTCAAATCTATGGTATCTAGCTTTTAGAGATTCTCCAGTGCAACAATAGAAGACATCTGACTATGAGAACCCATGTTTGCAAATGTCTTCTTAAAGTGCTACGGCCTCACGATGCATTAAAACAATGTATATAAAACTGTTTCCGTCGAGTTTTAGTATGTTTTATTTAAGTTTATTGGTATAAAATAGCACTACAGTGATTGTTCAAAATGTTGTAGTTAAATTTCATTAGTTCGGACGACATTGGGTTGACAAAGGTGGTTCAAATCCATGGCCCCCTAGGCCACCCGATCTATCACCTTTAGATTTCTTATAGTTTGATCCCACAGCTCTGAAATTTAGTAGCTCTGTATATTAGTTTTTAGTAGTCTATTATATTTTACAGTATAAGTGCAGGGGTTTGACACTAGATGCAATCAGCATAGATAAGTTATCGCCATCGCCATCGCTATCACCATTTTTTATATTTACCCGTTAACACCGACCACGCCAGGTATCGATAAAACCCTCTAAGGCCAGCAATATGAAACCCCCCTTTAAATAAATTAACTTCTACCTTCTGCATAACATACGCAACACATTGCATAACCCACGCCATATCCAATCCACGAATGTGCCATAAATAAAAAACATCGTTCATAATGAGGTATTAATTATAGCGTGCCTCCACATGTGAGACACGCTAAAGGCGCTTTTAAATATCATTCAAATTGATAACTATAAATCACCCAACTCCGCTGGAGATCTTGGGCGGAGCGTACCGAAAAGCTGGGCGGACCTCTCGAGAACGTCCGCCCACCGATAATAATTTCATGAGGAGGGCCATATTTGGTACATTTGATGGAGGCTGTTTCGGATAGAGGGCGATATTAGAGTATACCAACGACTCTAACTAATGGTTTTTCGCATATTGATTCAAAATTAGTAAATTGTAGGCTGCTAATGAAGTCCTATTGACTGTCGTTTCTTTCGAATGAAATGTAGTTTTAAAGCCAAGAAGTGCAGAGCAGACTAACAGAGTTTTATTGATTTACAGTTGGCGTCGTTCTTTATATATTAGCCGCTAGGGTGTGCTGGGATCATTCGAGAGTCACCTAGGAGGTCGCGCCCCCTAGAATGTGCCACGGAATGTAAAAGACAAGTTTTCATATGCTATGGGTTTGTGAATAACAAAAGCAAGTTGGTACTAAGTAAATTGTTTTCATAGCTCGGCGAACTTTTGCAACATATGAAGATTTTTTAATTGTCAAGTTATTGAAGAATTTACACTATTTCGATAGCGTTGTCGCATAACTCACATAGCCATGACAGATATAATTTATTCAGATGTAGACGTATTTTTAATTGATTGATTTTCAATGGCTGGGGCCTAAGTAGTTCTGCACCCGTCGCGATTTTTGCTCTATAACTTTCTCACTGAAAAAATGCTATAAGTAACGTAAGCTTATATGGAAATACACTTCATTTTTGTTGCTAATATTAAACAGTTGAACAGCGATTACTGCTGCTGAATGCGGGGTATCAACAGATTTTATTAAAATTTTGTTGCGTGTGAGATTATTATTTTTTAATTTCGATTAGTTCGAGTTAGAGTTGTATGATAAATAATATTTATTGCAGTTTTTTATTTAATTTTATTACTTTGATGTAGTTACATGGGTTTCCTAGGTTTCTTTATGCTGAGTGGTCAGGATTTATAAAAACCTAAATAGATATTTCAGATTTTATGTGAAATTCGGGGACCCTCATATTTGGAATATTGTAGACGTGTTTTTTGGGCATAAATTTAAAATATATTAAATTTGCGGGGTGGCTCATTACTTTTAACATACGCCATCATAAGAAGAATAATTCCGAATATCCGACGATGTTTTTTACTAGAAGTTGTGGCAATTAGTTACGCTTAGAGGTCTGAAAGGAGATGATGTCCGCGCATCATTCGTGCGTGATGCGTAAAACATTTTACGCAGAAATCATATTTTTTATATTCTCTACATGTAAGTAGGATAATATTATTTTTAGCTATTTGACTACCGGCGATTAAAAATGATAACTTTACGCCCCATCGTTAACGGCAACGGGCCGTAAAGAAAGAAGGATGACGCTCTTGACTGAATAAAGGCCCCCTGCTGCATATCGAGCCTCAAATTTCGGCCGCGGGCGTAATCTTCTGATTTCAGCTTGGTTCAGCCCTTTGCACGTAAATAACTATTGGCGTCCCTTTAATCGGTTTCAGCAATCGAGTTTATGGCCTACAGGTTTGTCATCAAAGCGAAACACTTAAGGAACCTGCATTCCTATTGATAGTGTATAGAAGTGTGGTCGGCAATTTGAGGCCCATTTTGATCTAGGAATACGGGTACTTTTCGATTGTAAGGGAAAATGGTCATTAATCAAATTTTACGATGCCGCGCGTCGTTAAAGCTTGCAATTATAATCTTTCTATGACAAGACCCGACGATGCCATGCAGGCAAAAACAATTTTTATGCAAACTTAAACTAAATGGCACGGCTGCCCCTTATTTTGATTATGATTTTACATATTTTTTAATGTGGCACATCTTCCCAAAAGGTTGCATGCAATTACAAGTGATCAGAAAAAAACAGTATAGACGAATGGTCAGTTCACGCGTCCGAGCGCTTCGAAAAATCTATGCAGGAATTTTAAAATAAATTAATTTTCATTTTATTGAATTTACAGCATAAAGGAAAAACTGGCAAGAGCCTTGAAGTATCATTGTCACAACAGACGAGACCTCATAGTCCTCAATCCCATATTTGATGTTATAGGAGAGAGGCAAATCTGGTCTTGGTATAGTTTTGCTCAGGACTACCTCTAATACACGACTACGAGTACCTACCACTGCGACCAAAAAATAAGGTGAGTTTATTTATAAAATAAAAAACTTCTAGTTATTCTTTCAAATAAACTTCAACATCCTCGAAGTACTCCCCATCCAGCAGTTGTGCTATCAATTTTCCCAATCTTCGAAACAGTCAGACAAGTCTTTTTCCGGGATGGTATTCGATACCTTCTTCGATTCGGCTTTTATCTCCTCAATTGAATCGAAACGGTACCCCCGGAGCGGTCTTGAGTTTGTTGAACAGCCGAAGTGCAACGGTGCTAAATCAGGTGAATACGGTGGTTGTGGAATGATATGGGTCGAATTTTTGGCAATACGTTCTCGGAGAAGCAAGACAGTATGCACTATCGTGGTGGAAAACCAAGAATTGTCTGCCCATAATTTTGGCCTCTTCAGGCGAATAGACAATGCTACCAACTTATAAGAAAAATCTTAATTTTATAGTACCCGTGAGACTAAATGAAAATTTACCTTATTTTTTTGATTATATTAGTGTTTTAATATATTTAATGTAAAAGAACCTAGCAGGTTAGAAACTTCCAGTAATGATTTGTTTAGAGCACACAAACATTCTTGTTTGATTACTTATCGATCCTCTGCTAGACAGATGTGATAAATTTCATCAAAAACTCTTACTCGTTTCCTCAAGTGTGAACGTATTAATTAACCACAAATTATTTGAGTCATTCTAGAAAAAAATATCACTCTTTGAATAATTTACATAGATTACTCGAAGAGTTTATCCAGTATATCCAGATTTATCGTGCTCACATGCGAGACAGTCCAATGAGGCAAGTTCAACAAGTTCTTTGGTATTTCCTAATGAGAGAGGGAGATTTTGTTGAATAATATGCATAGTTCAATCAAAACTTACTTAATTCTCTTTTTTCACGACAATAAATAACAATTTTTCGAAAATTTGAAGAATTATCTGGCGAAGAAGACGTTGAGGACATGCATGGAGCAAATATTAGAATACTGTCCCATCTTACGAATACGTCCGAAATAGGTCCTCTTGTCTTCGTAGTGATCTTCAGCCATTTTGTTGAAAATGTTTCTACTGTTTCATCCTTGCAAACAACAACACTTTGCTGGAAACTTACCTGAAATAGCGTTTCACCGAATTACTTTGCTACGCAGTCACGGATAGTGCAGTACCTTGCTTTAAATAATGCATTGCCACAGGTTGCAAGAACATGCAGTCGATTAGTCATACTCAAAGATGTGTGACTCAGGAAAAATTCTCAAGAATTTTGCTTGATTCACCCTCAAGCGAGACATAAATCAATTTTTACATGATATCACACTTATACATGACCACTGTTGCAGCAACCATAGAGCGCAAAATGATGGGCGTTTCTATCATTTTACAATAATAACATGTTAGAATAATAACAAATACTTTGAAACACCTACACTTCTCGGAGCCCTGTTACGTTTGAACATTGAAAAAGGCTAGTTGCTACTTTACTCTTTTATTCACCTAAAGTCCTCCCTGCTGATTCCAATTTGAGCGTATTGTTGCACATCCTTACTGCGTAGGCTCTATGTGTAGATGACTTGAAGTAAAAAGATTTTAAGAAGAACGACGAACTAGCGCTTAGACAACCACAAAGCAAATACCTGCTTTTTGCAAACATGCACAACTGCTTAAAAGCTATTGGTGAGAGAGTGAATTTGAAGACTAACGAGAGGAAGGGGTTAATTGGAGTGTTAGGTATATTTGTGTGATTTTTTGTGCATGTGCCTTTTGGAGTAAACGTTAAATTCGTTAACAAAGTCTTGGACCATTGCACAACACACACATCGGTGTTAGTAAAAAATTGTTCGCACAGATGATTCTAAGTGATTAAAAAGTGTTTACGGCGTTTTGGTAAGATTTGATGAAAGTTCGATCAGAAAGGAAAGAGGATGTTAGACAATCAGGCAATTGATGTTTCTACTTATTGGCTTCGTCAGGGATATGTTTAGAAAGAGTAGTATATGTTGCGCATGGCTGAAAACACATAGGCATGCAGGGGTAGTCTGGAAAGGGTGGAAAAAAGGATATTGGAAACCGCAGGCCATTTCGTATTATCTTTTTTTGCATCATTTCCAGGGGACACCTGCATGTGTATGGTTATGCGCAGCATAATGTGTGCGTGTGCCTATTTTGTTCACACACATGTCTGACGAAACCAATGAGAAGAAACACGTGTCGCCGGGTTACACATAATATTGTTGAGGGAGTGTTGCCGGGTGTTAATAATTGAATTTGCATAATTTATTTTTATTACTATAAGTGCTTTTTATTACGTATTTTCACTATTTCTATATACAAAATACAATTTAATTTTGTGAGGTCGTTAATACCGCCATTGAGTTTTTTATCGATTCGAAATCGATTCTGTGTTAACAATCAGAAAAAGACATAGTTTAACACAAAAACAAAAAATTAATACAATTCCGTCAGTTTCCAGAAAAGGAAGGTATTTTTGTATATCTTTTTTAAGTCACTTCTAGATCGTATCGAACTTAATCAACTTTTTACGATTACCTGTGGAAGGTCATAAGATGACTCTTCAGACCATAAAAGACGCATAGAAATTATATCCCTCGCAAAAAGTTTATGACTGTTTAAATTTGTGTTTCATTAATAATTTAAGTTAATAATGTGGATGCTGATTTTCAATTTTCTAAACTTTTTGCCTTGCGTGTTTTTAATAGTATATTATTGGATGAGCTTATAATGGAGGCTATCGTCCTCGATGAAGAAGTTTGCGCGACGAGTGAAGCGGTCATTTTTCTGAGGGGATTATACTGATTATGCGCCAATATAATACAATACAATACTTTGTCTTAAAATTCCATTTAAATAATTCTCTTAAAAGTCGCCATTGCTGCTCAGTGTTTAACCCCAAATACCAATGCATGGAAAAGTCACAAATAAATAAACTTTTACCAATTTTCTAAGAATTTTCTGGTTTCCTGGTTTACTTCCAGAGATTACGTACGATTCATTTTTAGTAGAATGTCTAACCAACGTAACAATACATTATTAAATAATTTACAATAAATTCTATAACAGTTTGCCGATTCAACCTAAAGCCTAGTGAAACTCCAAGTTTAAGGCCTACTAAACACTCTTTTAGTTGCTACGTCTACTGAGATTTTAGTAGGCCTATTTTAGAAGGAGACGTATATACAAGGTATCCCATCGGTAACTGCCTTTAGGTGTTTTGAAAAAATTATGAATAGCAAAGTTACAAAAATTTTGTGGTTTGGTAAAAGCTTTGGTGGGAGCTTTCGGGATATTTTCAATCACGTTAAACCTCCGAATGTTCCGGAAGTGAATACTTGCTTTCCTTTTTTGAAATTAACTACTCAATATATCATTGCATTTTTGAATTTTACTTTCGATTTTGATGCAAGTTTATTAATACATTGGTTTTCTTAGAAGTAATAGTTTACGAGATATATGCAATTGAATGTTGGAGCTGATCGACGCAAATGTCTGCAGAATTGCACATTTTTAACATGAGGAAAGGTATTTGAGAATTCTTTTTTGTTACAAAACTGCAGATGGTCTATATTTTAGTATGCTTCTAAGCTTTACCTAAAATTTTGTATAAAGTGTCCACAAAAATGGAGCCAACTTGTATACCAAAATATGGTCAAAACGTTAAAATTTTAAATGAAATCTTACTATTATATGTATATTGAAGCGGTCGCGATGATTCTGTTTATTGGCCTCTAAGATCTCCAGGCCTAACATCATTAGACTATTGTTTGTGGGGCTGACTTAAAAATGAGGTGTATGGAGTAAAAGTGGACACTCGAGACGCACTAATTCACCGTTGTAGAAATGTTGCAGCTATATTAAAGAAAGACACGAAACAATTTATTTTTCATGTGCAATACGCTCTTGTTGCTCTTTGAGTTTGTGTAAGTTTGGCACGATCTTCCCAACTCACCTTGTGTATGTATATTATATATATCTATGTGCAGGGGTTGGGGGAATTTCGTGTGTATTATTCGTGAGATATTGTAGAAAATATATTTTATCAACTTAGACAGTCTCTACACTTTACGGATCAATATTCTTTATCATATCTTTACAAACCGACGTATTTTGCTATACTGAAGAAATATTTTATCTATTTCTAAGAAAGTTTATTGGTGACGAAACCTGTTTCGCTGACTTCTAAGGAAGATGCAAAATTTCACATTCGAAGATTGGCTTCATGTTTCCAGAAGCAGCAAGGAAAGCCTGAAAATCGTGTCTTCAGGCATGTTTTGCGACTTTAGGAAGAACCTGCGCTTCTAATGTCGTTTATTTTATGTTCGAATTGCAAATTTGGTGTCCTACTGTGGGCACGTTGTATTATTAATGAAATGTGAATTAATCTAAAATTATACTGCGTAACATAGAAAAGACCAAAAATTATTTAAATTAAACCATTTTTACGGAGGGTTCTCTTTTTTATGTCACTCAGTATATATCCATTCAATAGGTTTCCACACTGACCCTTCGTTGACCATCATAACATGGATACCAACGAAGGAAACCCACAATATTCTCACGTAAGTCAAAATTCTTCATTTTTGCTGGTATCTCTACCATAAGATTGTTAAAACCATCTATTTTGAGAAAAGGTTTTATTAGAGTTAGCCGAATGCGGGGCGCGAAAGTGAGACTTTTTAAGAGAACGGATGTTTACTTCATTTGACCATCGACGCTAGACAAAACCGGGCGGAGGGTGGTTTCATACTCAGTGGCGTTCCAAAAATATTGTTTGGTTTAAACGAATGTGTGCCTATTGTGTGAGTTGGGCCTGAATAAACATTAACGGTCGCACAGAAGTGTACTTTAATGTCATCTATTTGGGGGGTAAGATAATGGTACACCCTGGCCTGGAAATTGGATACGCCAATGCCGCTACATCTACAACACACTTAGCGCCGTACAATAATAGACCGAAATGTGTGGGGCCCGTACAAAGAATTAGTCGAAATTGGTATGAGGGAAGCCTTTCGAGAATTATTAGTACGGTGCGTTGAAGGACCAGTAACAGATGTTTGTTCTCAGTTTTCGACTTTAGTTTCGCGTATCATCATTTTTAAATGATCCAGGCGTACGCACTTCGGCCATCTGGACGTCCATTAACCGCCCGCGAAGGAAATCTAGAATCGAATGTTCAGCAACGAAATTACGTCTGCAGTGTCTCTTCTCGACGCGGAGCATGGAAAAACTTTTCTATTCAACAAATTTCATGAAATCGGAAACCTCTTTGCTAACCGAAACCGCACATTATGCTATAGGAGACGGGATGCAAAAAGTCCTACACTGCGGGAAATACAAAGCAAAGAGTCATTGGAGCCTGTCTGTTTCTTTATTGACAATTTGCTCCGATGGCTAGCAAAAACTGTTCATTTGTTTATATTACATTAGCGGAAGCAATTTATTTTCTAAATTACAGACTTTGAACGCGTGTATTCGTATAAAACAAGAATTTACTTGCGGCTCCGCACGAGCAGATGGTCGAGAAATCGCGTTATTGACCAGTTTGGTCAAAATAGATTCAAGCTTTATCAAATGATATGACGTCTGAGGTCGATTAAAAGACCAAACAACATTAAGATGTTGCAATAAATGTTTCCACATCAAAGGGGCTTGCTGGAATAAAGTTAACCTTATCAGTATCGATTGTTTAGTTTTAGTGAGCTAAAAATATCATCGAATAGAATTTATTTTTTATGTCCCGTCTGTCTGCCAGTCTGGAAACATGTGAAATTGTATCGGTATTTTACGCTTGGGAACATGAGGGATATCCGCTGTTCCACCTTGTTAACAATCTTGGCTCGCCATTGAAATCAGACGTTTTGGTTCTGAATACAAAGGTCGAATTTGACAAACGAACGAGAAACGGAATTCAAAAAGTCAAATCGGGCCCCCATCTGACTGACTACTGTCTTGCTGTTGTGTCATTGCAAGTGTCAAAAATTGAAGCTTCTGGTGTCAGTTGTGGAGCCACAAAATCAATCGCCAAGTCAAAATCATGCATTAATCGAACATCTTACATTAATCCGGATCATTAATGGACGAGTTTGTTTGTAAAAGATTATTTAAATTATCCGAAGAAAATATGGATCGTTTCCGCAACGTTTGAAATGAGACGTGATGCTTTTCTGCCAGCGGCGCATGGTGTTTCGGTCATCACCATGCGTCGCTGGAATTTCCCGGAATCTGTCGCTATCAATTAGGACATCCTCACTGGACGTCGCCTGTCGGTCTTCCTCCCCTCCATGGATACATCCTCGGGAATTATTCCAGACGAGCGAGCCGATGACGTCACCGAAGCCCCGCATGTGGCATACATTTGATTGACAGCGGCGGCAACTGGAGACAATTGAGAGAGTTTTGGGAACTGCGCACGCAATCCCTGTTCCTTCACAAAACATATACTCTCTTTTTGCACACATCGGCCCCCAATGAAAATCGTATAAATCGAAATTGGGAGATTTAGAACGCAGCTAAACCAGTGGTGTGCACCCACCTACTGCAAGGGCACAATTATTATTAAGGCGGTCGGAGTGGAAAATCGGACTCTTGGTCTCAGTGCAATTAGCCCTTTTGGCAAGATTACCAACACGTTAATAACGTGACCTTAAACACTTTAAATGCAATTTAATTGGATGTCGTTACGGTAATGTGCAAAAACGCTCTGCAATGCAGATCCCAAAAACCCTCTTCGTCGAGGAAACACAAAACCAGACGACTGGTCTCGTGCTGCTACTAAGTGCTTCATCGCCCTACAGGGTGTGCGCACCCTCCAAATGGCATTTATTGATAAGACATCGATACGTGACATGTTTGTATGATGGGGAATATTACAAGGTCCTGGTTTAAAAATTAATTAAACAGGTATAGTAAATTGAGTTGGGGTCACAATACCTAATGGACTTCAAGCACGAAAAATTCTGGGTTCATTCAAAATAATGTAGGCATTTTAGTTGATTTAATTACACCGGTCTACAAACTGTGACTTTAAAAAAGTTTTCTTCACGTAAACTGGCTTTCTTTATTAATTCACACACTCTAAATGTAAAAATAATATTAATATTTCAAAATTAGTTTCAGAATACGATTTCACTGTAGACTAGTGCTATAGTGCCAGTAATACATACTGTCCATTTTCGTATATGGTAAACAATCCTCAATGGCGTCCTGGCGTATGATCAGTCATACAGTTGTTCCTTTGTTAAGACTTTGATCATAGTTCTGTATGAGTACTGTTTTTAAAATTACAACTGCAAATCCAGCAGTATCGAATTTTTAGTATTACCTACAAGTAAGCTTCGTTGTTTAATTGAAGGTTTATCTTGAACGCCACTGAGGTTTTTTTAAACTCATATTCTGAACAAAGAAGCAGGACCACTAATTTATATTTAAGGGAATTTAAAGTGAAAGCAAATAGCGAACCTAAAAATGAGGTAATATCCAGGGTGTCCCATTTAATATGACCAAATTTTTACTACTTTTTTATACATTGTCTGCGAAACAATGGTGAAGAATCATTAATTTGCAGTGAATAAGTGGGGGCTCTTTTTTTAAATTCTGATATACATTGATATGTATAATTTGTTATTTTTATAAGTAGTTGTTTTTTTTTAATATCTATGGCATCCTGGGTTACTGTTATTTAATTAAAATAAGCGAAAACATTACATTTTCATCATAAAATTCAATATTATAGAAAAATGCAAAAAAGTCAACTGTTCTGTACTTGCTCCGAAAATGGAGCACGTGTATACACGCCTCTTTAAAATGGTTTGACGCTGTATATCATAAGTCGAAGACCAACAGAAAAATTAGTAATAATTCAATTGCACAGTGCTTTTTACGGCATTAAAAAATCCGGTTTAGTTTACAAGTTACACACTTTTTTAAAAACAAAAAGTTAAAAAATTTAAAAGTACAAGAAATAAGTTTAAAAATTGTTTAATATATACTCAATAATTTTATAGCGTAAAAAGCCATAGAGTAAAAAGTAAATTGTTAATTATAGTTTTGCAGATTACTAAGCATTATTAATCTTCGTCAATGTATCTCCCATATTCATCTTGTTTCTTTTTTAGAACCTCTATTGGAAATGCCGCACACTGACTGCATACAACTAACGCATTGAATCCATTATCGATGATCAATATAAAATCAAAAGTCGCAATTGCAGATGGTACACAAGTTATTGTCGTTATCGACACTATCAGAATTATGCTTGATGGATTTCTTTATTCTGTTTTTTTTTCTATTTTGTGCTTGTCTCTAATTAACCTTTCTTTTATCTCTTCGACAGATTTTACTTTGACTCTCTTTGTTATATTTTTCATTTCCTTTCCTGCATTTAACTAAATATTTGACGTGATTGAGGTCTAATATGCGTTTGCGCCAATGGCTAGTTTGCAATTGCCCCATGTATACAAGTTTCCAACGTACGAGCAGACCAGCGCTTTTCTCAAAAAATGTTAAAAAACAATTCACGATTCTTCTTTAAATGTAAACTTTTATCATAAATCTTTATTCTTACCAAAAATTACAATTCAGAACTGGGCATTTCACTAAAAAATTAGGTACTTTAATTGGGACATCGAACTTGTGTTGAAACCTTGATTGAAGCGTAGCCTAATCAATTTACCTACACAGGGGAACCACACAAATAACGCTCTGCATCTACGTCGTTGGATTGAAATCACTGTTAAAAGGATTTATTAATTATTAACTAATACATTTTTTACTTTTATTACTACAGGGGTAACGCGGTAACGCACTCACCCCACTGCACCTTATTAGGAGGTGGAGGGTAAAAAGTTCAGCGATTACGCCAAACTTCTGAGACACCCTGTATAAGCGCTTATAAGATTGAACTTTGCTTCCTTCCACTGACCAGATTGCTTCTTCTTAATTGCTCGATTCCCAAGTTAAGAAACCGCGATTACACTGAGCAATATAATAAATCGAAGAATCGTCAAAAGAAATGAATGCTGGTGAACTTTGATGCCACAAGCGATGTCCGATTTAGTATAATACGTGAAATAATGAGCTCAAAGAACGCCCATGCCGGGAACAGGTTGTAGTTGGATTACCGCTCAGGCCTGGGGCTTAATTCAGGCGGAGATAAAAAAATCGAAATCTATACAGACTGCATAACGATGACTTTCCAAAGAATGAAGAACTGGATTATTTAAGTAATTTAAGAGGGGTTTAGGCAAAATTAAGAGGCTAAGTGTTCATGTACGGTACGTTTCAACCCCAATAACAAGTTTGTTAGCCACCTTTAGCGGAGGCTATTCCTAGTCAGGTAAACAAAACCGAGAAGGTCCTCAAACCTTCGTTCAACTTAATAGCCGAAACCTAATCTCCATAAGTATTGAAATTACGCCTACCTGCTTTTTAGCTCCGAGTTATTATCACCTTGAGGCTGAGTTAAACAATAAGTTACTCATTCTCAAGTTGCCGTCTAACGAAGTGGCCCTCAAATAAATTTCTGTATACTTTTCTTGAATTAAAAAAAAAAAAAAAAAAAACTCCACGCAATTCAACGACATTCGGTACGCGGGCAGTGGTTCACTTCAAAGATTATCAAGTGGGTAATCTTAGCCATGACCTTAATGATTGGGTTTTTAGTCGTTAAAACGCTGAATTTGTCATACAACTAAAAACCTCAATCTTCGGCCGGCTCGTCATGCTCGAACGGTCGGCAAACCCCCAGGAATGCTAAATGTGCTTGTTCGTTTTATCGTTTTAAATGCTTCAAATGCAGTTAGTAATCGCATTTGCATACGTGCTTTTTCAGGGAATATATTACGTTACCCACTGATTATGATAAATAATCCGCTGATGAATACCTTACGCAAAAGCGAAAGAGATCGAGTGTCTCTTAAAACAGTAATTTAAGTGTTAGTCCAGGTTAGTTCTGTTTCAGGTGAGGTATGTTAACACAGGTCAGAGTATGAAAGTAGGGTGAGAAATCTAACAACTGTTTAAACAGAAGAGATATTGACCAGAGATAGGTACACGAGCATTTATTGGCTAATGAACGTGAGATTGTATCCAGACGCCTGGAAGACAAGTCGAAAGTAGATAGGCACATGCTAGAAATTTTCTTTTCCAGCAAATCAATAGTTTTTTTGTAGCACAGAAAGTGCCGCAGAATTTGAGAGACAAGTCCGAACGTGACAAATTCGACTACATAAAGTCCCACATTTTACCTCATAACCCTGGGACTGGGTTTTGAGCAACTGTGTCTGAACCCGAGGGAAGTATACTCACTAGAGAACTCCGTGATAGTCGTAAGTGGTAATTTCCTGGAACTTAAGACGTCAAGTGCTCCAATGAGCATTACTTCTCACATTTTGGCTGGGCCTTCATACTTCTTACGGTATCCAATCTCTCTTGGGCACATAACGGATATATGCTATTCCCCCTTGTTAACAATCTTAGCTCGCCATGGAAATCAGATGCTTTTATGTGAATGTGGCTACCGAATTCGACAAATGAATGAGATTCGAAATTCTGAAAATCAATTCGGACCACCTACTCACTGGCTACAGTCTTGCTATTGTGTCATTTCGCGTTTCAAAAACTGAAACTTCAGACGACAATTGTGGAGCTACGAAATCACTCACGAAGTCAAAACTGTCTTAATCGAACATCATACTTTAATCCGGATCATTAATGGACGAGTTTTTTTTATAAAAATTTGCCTGAGGAAATATGACTTGTTTTCTCAATGTTTGACATACAGGGTGTTCCTTAATGATGTAAGGATATTTTAAGATGAGATTCTATATGAAAAATTAGTGATAGTTTGTTATATAAACTATGTTCCAAAAACTCAGTTTCGCAAATACAGGACTACAAAGTTTTAGAAAATAAATGGAACTTAATGAATATTTTTCAATCCGTTTGAGATATTTCAATTAAATTTGGTATGTAAAGACAGTTTATAAAGGGGCCTAAATGGTAATAAAAATATACATTTCAATGCAAACTTACTCAACACAATTTTAATATGACAAATAAAAAAATAGAAAATTAACACATTATAGGTTGACATTGTAATGAAATATAAATTATAACAAACAAGAAACAAAAAAAAACCGGTTTTTACGACAAGTGTTGAAAATGATCCTCTTCAGTTAGTATGCAAGCTTTTCGCCCCTATTTTCATCAAATTGTGCACTCTTTCCAATATTTTCACAGTATTTCGTATTCTGTCATTTTCAACACTTGTTGTAAAAATAGTTTTTTTTTGTTCGTTATAATTCATATTTCATTACGACGCTAATTCATGTGTTAAATTTTCTATTTTTTTATTTGTCGTACTAAAATAGTTTTAAATAAGTTTGAATTCAACTACATTTTTATTGCAATTAATGCCCTTTTTTAAACTGTTTTTAAATACCAAATATCATTGAAATACCTCAAGCGGCCTCAAAAATATTAATTAGGTTCCATTTTTTTTTCTAAAACTTTATAGCCTTATATTTTCGTAACGACATTTTTGAACGTGGTTTATGTAACAAACTATCATTATTTTTTCATATAGAATCCATCTTAAAATATCCGTACATCATTAAGAAACACTCCATATAAATGACTGATATACTAGCATTTTGTGCTTTCTTGTGATTGCGGTGGTGTTTCGGTTATCAGCACACATCGCTCGAATTCCAAAAACCTGGAGAAGTTTACTTTCTTGAGTATTCCGCAACGATCGTAAGTTGTAAGGTGGTCCTGAGTGCTCGAGTGAGTATTACTTCTCATATTTTAGCTGGACCTTCACGCATCTTACGGTATCTAACTACGTGTGATGAGGTATCTTGTTTGAATTAATATGAATGGATAAAGGGCCTCTGGGAAGTCAGCTGACTGAATGGTGAACCGTACCATATTAAGACTCGCCGCCAAATTGCCGATATTACGTTTCGTCTAAGACTAGTTATAAAATCCCGAAAATCGCTGATATCTAGAGTTCTAACGTCCGATATTCCGAGGGCAGATTTGATGAGGTTTATGGGGGCGCGGATGCAGATGCCGGGAGAAAATTCACGCGAGAAGAGATTTCTTCGAGATTTGGGTAGTAAGAATCAGATGGACTTGTATAAGACTGAATGAGTCTGTACTTTGTAGTGTTTAACCACCCTTGTTGCATATCGAAGTATTCTGGACAAGTCGACGAGCTTGCTAAAATTAATGGGAATTTACACCCCGTTTTGATTTAAGACTCAAATATTTCATGAATCTGTTATCACTTGTAGAAGAAATAAGATTAGCTCCTTCGGTCTCCGTCTTACATAAATACTTCCATGATAACTGTCGTGTTTTTCCATAAAAGCAGCATAAATCGCTTTAATTTAAATTTGAATTATGAGCAATGAAATTGGTCATGGCATGCACCTTTGAGTTCCACGTAAAAACACCATGTTTTTTTGCATTTAACCATCAATTTCACAATCTCCAACCAACCAACGGCCGCCGTTGCACCAATCACCAAAAAATACCCATCGCACCAGCTTTTATGGCGTATACCACCTTCCCCTTCTAACCCGCGAACCTCTCCGAGCAACGTTCAGCTGTTTTGTTTTTGCTGCCTGCACGTTGGATGTAAAACGGAACGAAGAATGTACAGGCGGAGTTACACGAAAACTCCCGATCGATTCCGGTTCTAGAGAAATTCCCTCCTCTCGGATCAGTGATCGAGCGTCATGCTTTCGGATTGAAACAAACGGACGCGATTTAGTCGGCGAAATTCGTGTGTTTTTACTCCATTTTCAAAATATTCATCGGTTAAAGGTTCGGTCATAGAAAGTATTTCGAAAAAACTGTAACGTACATTTGTGATATCGCATAGCGACATCCGCGCTTGTGAATCGACGCTTTGACGAAAGATGTGACGCTTTGTGATGTTAAGTTGATGTTCATTTTATGTTTTTGGTTGGTTTGTGTAGTCAGCGATGATTGGAAGTGGATTACTCACAACGACTTAGACCAGGAGTGACCAGACAGTTTTACCATGTAAGTCTAGATTTCTTTAACAGTTCCCGGAGGATTTAACTACGTGCAGTCGTTTCCATTCGCTTGATTTTGCTTTGCTTCAAATTTGAGGTGACCCAGCGAGACTTCTCCTCTGCACTACCATAAAGCTTTCCCGATTCAATGCGAAATTGTGAAAGCGGAAAGCAATGGGGCCTCCTCCTTTCCAATTTTAAATATATGTGAAAGTCATAGAATCTCAATTCTTGCTGGATGCATCTCAGGATGATAACCTCAATAATACAACCATTCTGAACTACGCTTATATGACAGAACTGAATTGATTACTAAAAGTAGCGTTTAATGAGGTCAGGTTGTTGAATAGTCTTTCAAAAGGCTATTCAAAAAGCGTAAACGTCCACTATCTCTCATGGAAACCAGCCAGGAGTAATACATTTTTAGTGTATGTAATATAAAAGAAAAAGCCAGGGCAGAGAGAAGATTGATGCTGCAAATAAGGCTAGTCCAACAGAATCCCTTCTTTGCTTTAGCATAACAGAAAATGAATTTTCTAAGAAGCATTAATTCGGATGCTAGTTACTTCAATAAACGACATAAGAAGGAAATCACAACAGCTAGGAAACAATCACACTTTGATGGAAGAGCAAAAGTATCCCAAACAAATATTCACGTGTTAATTTATTACCTTTTGTGGTTGCAATAGCTGGAACAAGGAAAACCGCTTAATGGGATGTGTCTGGGATCATTGGAACGGCAAAAAATCCATGTTCCAAAGTTCTTTAGCTCCTTTAGTTTCATTAAAACTTCCTGCCATTAAGTTAATTCTGTTGCCTTGTACTGTAAGTTTCCACGATTCCTCTATTAAGGTTAATGCAGACTCTTCATCAGGCAATAAAGCCAAATAACTAAAAAAATATTCAGACATAGCCAACCCATTTAAAATCAGATTATGACAACCAAGCGTCTATTCAAGCATAAATAGCGCAATTGAGCTTTCCTTAAAACGTCATTCAGAGACTGTCAATACTTTTGTCACTTCTGAAACTCATTTTAGTGAAAAATGTATTGATATCTCTATTGAGTAATAAAAATAGAAAATTGCATGATAATCTACTTTGCTGCCATTCATACCGACTTTAGAGATGGTCTCATAAATGAAATTTTCAATATAAAACTTCTGACGTTCCGTCATGACTGGAAGAGAATTCTATAAAATAGCGGCATTAGGGGAAAATGTGTAAAGTAAGCCACACAACGAATCTCCATAGAACTAAAAAAACATGTGTTTATGATACTTGTTTTACTATACAATACACAAATACCACTTCAGGATAGTGAAACCAGAATCATTTTAATAGTTCTCTAATAATAATTGTATTTGTATTTATATAAAGAAAAAAACAATCAAAAACAGGCTCAGAGTCACATGTCGAACCGTTAATTCCTTTGGATGAAATTTTCAACAAATTGAGAGTATCCATAGAACAACATATACGAGGCTGTATTTGTGAAAGAATTGGTTAAAGGTACTCGAATCTTAACCTAATAATTTTTCCATCTAGTATATTAATCATATAATTAAAAATATTCAAAAAAGGAAAGGGTGCGATGCCTTGCCGCACACTCTCGCGTAGCCTTCCTACTATTGATTCAAATAAATTAAGTGTCAAAAGCATCTTTCAATATATTTCTATGGAACTCTGCTGGCTTTTTGAGTAATAGATGTCCAAATGAGAGGCACAAACGTTGGATTCAGTTGTAATCAGATTTAGCCTGGGACGACATTTGGAGGGTAGCTAAACCCTTAGGCGGATTAAACTATCCCATAATTATACTAATCCTCTTAAATTCACCATTTTGAATCATATTTCACACTTTTGAAAAAAAAACTAGCTCTTTGAAGTTAAATGGGAAAAAATTGTTGCGATACCTGGCGACACGTCTTAGTACGTATATCGTATTTAGTTGCCTGCTTTAGCGTGCATGTACATGTTTATTTTGTCCATGCGGGTGTACACTATTGGGAAGGACGAAAGGGCAGGAGATTTGAACTATAATCAGGGGTCAATCCTAGTTGATCCAAACGGTCATAGCGAGGCACAAGACTTACCCAAACTTGAGAGACGTCTCGCCATTGTGGTTCACAGAATTGAGTGACAACCTTCAAATGGTCTCAATGGCCCAAAATCAATTATTTTACGGTTAGACATTAAACCTGCCTTAAGTGCGCTTGTTCGAATGGTACACCCTGTGGATTTGCAAGGACAATTAAATTTCTTTTAAAATGATGTATTATGTCCCAATACCTAAACCGCTATATTTCATGAATAAATTCTGGTTTGTGTATTGTCTCTAAACATTGAATTATTCCGGCATTTTTGCTGAAGGTGGCTTTAAAACGCTATGGCGGTTGAAAACAATTGTGAATATTCGGTTGGCGCATTTAACTCTCGGCCAAGCTAAAAATGATGGTCGAGCTAGTATTTCAGAACTGAACGTGAAAAGCACAGTGGCTCAAATCCAGGTCAGTGGCGGAGATAAAAAATGAAGTTTTATGACGATGTTGTAAAACAAATACGTTGTCCAACATTCTTATGTAACAATGTGCTTGTTTTTAGATTCTATTTGGGAATAAGGACTCGCATATACGATGGGGTGGAATTGCATATTATTCTGAATTAAACCTAACTGAGAATGACATTCCTTTGCTAAGGGCACGGACGAACGTTAAATACTAAAAATAACAATGTAGCTGCAAAAACAGTAATAAATCTGTCCAAAAAGAACCTCTCTGAGCCGGAAATTCTTGTTCTCTCTGTAGGCTTAAATTACTCTGTCACTCCCAAATATTTTCCTAACTTTTTGACTTCAACTGTGCTTTATAAGATACCATTCAAACATTTAGGGTGACTCTAATTTGTGTATTGGCAAATGGGTTGAAAAACAATTAAACTGTCTCTTAACCTTGGAGATTATTTTGGAATTTTTACCCAACGTGGCAATAGGGCGTCATGATGAAGGAAAATAATCGTATATTCATTTGCGCGTTGATGTCGTATCGAAGATCTCCGGGCCACGCTAAAAACGATGTCGAGTTGCAATTTCCGAATTGAACATGAAGAGTGTAGTGGCTCGAATTCAGGTCAGTGACGCAGATAACAAATTCAGTTTTACGACGATTTATGAAACAAGTTGTTATCCTCCGCTGCTACGTAACTTACCTCTTTTTCCTTATATTCTATTTAGGAATAAGGCCTCGGACAAAAGGAGGTGTGGAATATCAAACATGTGGGGAAGTGATTTCTTCTCTAATCTCATGAACCGATATCGTTATATTCAGATATAATTTCCAATCAGAATTCGTGGATTGAATTGCAACCTCCTCGTGGACGTTTCGTTTAATATGGAGATATCGATGGAGCTTAATACTCATATAGTGGGAAGGCTCCGTGAAATGTCCTCGTGTTATGCAACTTCACCCACGAACCCTCGCCCACGTGTGTGGGATATATCTCCGGAATAAACGTCGTTAGGGCGTATGTTAGCCCTGATGAAGTTTACGTTGTATGAGATTTTACTCGATTAAATAACTCAAGTTTGCTGTGAATTTTAAATATGCTACGTCGTATACAATTAATCCTTTAGTAAAAACCGCTATGAAATCTCGCTTCGGAGAGGGAGCACTTCATTCTTTAAATGCTGCAAAATATTTAGCGTTTAAAAAACTTGCAAAACTTAACTAAACCTATATTAAAACGGCTCAGTTACGTTAGAAAACGATGGAAGTACTTGAATTAAATTGGTGAAACCTCGGTATTACTCCCATACAAAAATCCATAAACTAAAGTTAGCAATTTCCTCGTATTTCTTTCGTGTACATTCGAGACCTAAATTCCCATTAGTTCGAAGCACTAAACGCGAGGCTACACTTTTAACAACCATGTGAGTTTATCATCACCGATGCCGTCATAAACGTTTAAAAAGCGGCCGAGTTTGCTGACCTCGTCCGTTGAATATTCATTAAGCCTCTCTTTCGTTTCGTGTCATACAGTACATGACACAACACAGACTAATGTCTTATGTTTTACTGTTTCTAACATTTTTAAATAGTTTAAGTTTATCAGATTATGCAAAATGATATAACGCCACTTCCAGTGAATATTTGCAAATTAAAATGTACCTGGTTATGAGGCAACTTAAGTTAATTTAAATACATACAGCATTTCAAAACATAGATTTTCAGGAAACGCCTGCATAACGAAACTTCTGGCTGCTAATTTAACGACGTTATTTAATTACCCTGTTATGAATTTCAAACATATTGGGCAATGAATACACCCACGCCTACACCCTCTGATTTACAACGAAACGAGGACCAAACATAAGAATAATTAACCCTCCGAATAAGAAAAATGCCTTATCCATTTCGTTCCTCGACTTCGAAATAAAAATCAATCTTAATTACCTTCCTCAGCGAACCTTCTCGGAATCCCTTCTGATGGTATCCGATAATACTGAAAAGGTTCGTTGTTGGTACCGGAGAGTGGTGCCACGGTACTTAGGTATGGTTTGTTTCGGGATGCACGTCTGCCACTCATTCAGTACCTGCACGCTTAAAAAATTGTGAGGATTTCATGTAAAAAGTAATGATGGAATAAACTGAATTCTTCTTGCTAGCGACCGGAACACCCTTCGGGTTTAATAGGGTTAGGCGTAGGGATTATTTTCGTTCCGAATTTAATATTATAGAAATATTTTGGGGTGGATAGGGAAGGGAGAGAAGTAAAGAATCACCCTAAGCTATTTCCTGGCCAATTTCGTGCAGACTCGGGGTGTAAATTGCCGATATATTTGCTGTAGAGGATTGTAAATCCATGAGGCAATTAAAAACGTAAAAAATATTAGCGCGGTGCAATAAATATCTAATACTTTGATGAGAGTTCTTAGAAACGTTTATGACCCAAGGCCTGGCCTATCATTAATGTTATTACAGGCCAATTTAAAACAACTTTAGGGCATAATTGTTTCTCGAAACTTCGACAGTCAAGTGGAAAATAAAATAATTGATAACTAGGCGTTGCCTAGAAAATATTTTTAGTGAATAGTGATCTACGTAACTAGTTAAGAAACGCGCGGTTTTGTGTATCGAGTAGGGTTTTCTGTGCCGAGCGCAGCGGTGCCATGTAATACGACACGAGTTACACAAAACAACATTTTCTAATGAGTTTTGTAATTTTCTTTTTTTGTTAGATTACTGCACGAATTTCAGAATCATAAGTAATTTTAAATTAATTGCACTGAATGTTTTTCCTAAAAGTAAGTAATACATAGGTCTATATAGGGGGGTCTATATAGCTTAGGGATGAGGGATTACGTCTTCCGCAGTAGATTCGAATATAGATAGTGCATCGATGCAATATGTGTGTTGGGGTGTAGATAGTCGAAGGTTAGGTTGGTGTGTCAAAAAGATCGCGTTAGTGTGTCCATTTTTTTCTTTGGCTGACGTGACCGTTCGAAGATATTTCTTGGCCAAACTTAACAATCACGTTATTCACTTACTAGTGTTACAATAACTTTGTGTATATCTGAGAATGCAAATTACGACACCTGAGGCATATTATTACACTTCTTGTGGGTTCGACGATAAATGAGGCTTCCAAATTTTGCGAGACGAAACAAATTTTATTTAATCGCACATTCAGTAATGAATAACACGAGAATTGTTAAACAGTGGCTTGCAACTTTAGCACACTTTCGCATGTATTAGGACTTTTCACTGCAGCTTCTAATACCCAATTAACTCAGTTTTTTTTTTGAAGGTGTGGCCCTCAACAGAACAATTTACCTCGGTTTGGCGGCAACCGGGATTCTTTCCAAAACCAACTTAGACTATGAGTTATATAGCTTTACATTAAGTCATTTACACTGTTTACATTACCTTGACGTACTCTAATTAATGGATTAAGTAGACCACGACTTAAACTGTATCCTTGTTGGAAGCATTATTTTTGTATTGGCGCGTTCGTGTAATGAGTCACTTAATGAGCCTGAAAATTCGATTTAGAAACAAGTTTAAAAGACAGGTATTTTTCCGTACAATGCTATACTCTTCTCCAAAAACATTCTTGTCATAATTATCCATCCAGAGGATGAGAAAAAAATGTTTCAACACTAAAACACACTCCATCTCCTCTAAATCGTTCGCGTCTCCCCTCAAATTATAGACTAATTGGATCATATTTATTCGGTTCGACGGCGATGTCTGCTCTGGGGAAACAAGATTGGTTTTCTTGCTTTAAATTTCAGGTAGCAATTTATGGACAGCCAAATAGGTAGATCGATGCTGAAGGTGTTTTATATCATGTAGACTTTTAATTAACGAGTAACGTAAAAATGCGTACAGCTGCATGATTAAACGTGTGCAAGTGTCATAAACGACTACGAATTAAGTATCGTACTTTCCTAAAGCGGAACTCCATGCCGTTTTTTAATATCTATAAAAGCCCAAGGCATATTTACCTTCTCGGTGGTCTATCATTCTATCGATCTCCTGATGGCCGACACAACATAATGAAGAGTGGGGAAAAACTGTCATTATTACCTACTTTGTTTTATATTCACGAGTCGTACTTTTATATCTTGGGAGTACTCTTTGATATCTCGTTTTGGATCCGTCAAGCATTTTAAGAATGCCATGTTGAAAGTCTCTGTTTCGTTTTTGAGTGAGGTTTTCAATATAAACTGTCAGACATTTCAAACCGATTTCTCACTCAATGGCTATTAACTTGAGAAAGCGCACTGTTGAGTACGAATACACACGTTGCGATACAAATGTGGGGTGTCGCCCAAAAGGAAACTATTGACAAAGTTGTGAAGTGTTCCAAATTCCAATTCCGAGTGTGCGAAGGAATGTAATTCTCAAGTCATAACGCGTTTCGGCGCGAGATCACAAGTGGAAGGAAGGAAAGCGACTCAAAATCATTCTTTTCCGCCCAATGATGCACCCACAGGCGAAATTTTTAAAAACGTCAAAATTCCAGTCAATCTCGAAATTTCACGTCTTTTTTAAATGGGTGGGACCGTTTGGCCGCTTGCTCTGACCGGAGGAGCTTCCAAGTATTTCTCACCAACTTCTTGTTAGAAAGTGGGCTATTTTAAACCAAATTTATCACGAAGAAAATCCCATTTCATTATCGCCTCGCAAGTGCCGTCAAAAATCTCAAAAAGAATACTTGACGTTACGAGATTATCGCATTGAAGCAGGAACTGTACCTCAGATCCTGCTGGTAGGTTATACTGAATTGCCAAGTTTACTTTAAGAAAATATAACGGCAGTTTGTTTCTATTAAGGAATCAATTGTTTGAGGATAGACGATTAGATAGATCGAGATAGATGAATTTTCGTTAATACGCTGTCAAAGTTAACTGCTTCGAAGGACTTTTTGTCGGGACATGACCAACCATTTTCGCATTTTTTCCCAGAGCTCGTTGTATCCACGACTCCTCTGCCATTCTCCATGGTTTTTACAGACCTTGAGTCTGCTTCTGTTATCTATCGATCATCGCTAGTATTTCAGCCAGAACCACTGCGCCTAATTGAAATTCTTTTAGAGAAGGTTAGATCTCAATCAGAATGAAAAGGTGTAAGGTAAAATTCCATCTCAACAATTTCCCATCCAAAACCCTCTACGTAGGGTCTATTTGCTGTACGGTTTTCTTTTTTCATCCCATTTCACGCGAAAACACGTGAAATCCAAATTAAAATTTACCTGTAGTTTCTTTTTTGGGTCTCCCAACAGTTGAATGCAAATTGAATTTTCACGGGGTCTCTCACTTACTCGAAGCCATCTCGTAAAATTTGACATTGATAACTTTAATCCAGCATAACGAATTTGCTTTATTAAACCTATATACCGGGTTATTTATTTTTCGGATGAGTAATGATTAATAAATGCTGAAAAATTGCATTTTTGCCCAGGTGTGCGGGACAAAGTTTTGCGTGTGTGCATGAAGTTTTAAGTCTCATTCCAGAGCAAATCGATACGGTCCAGATTACTGTAGTCAAACCCGCAGTTGTCAAAATCGTAGACGAAGAATCTGAAAGCCTGGAAGAACCGTCTTTGCTTCCGAACGCTGAAGAGAAGACCTTTGAATTAATTGATATTACAGATGGGTTGACCAATGACGGATGGGATTTCAAGGAGAGTTGTTATGTAATCGAAGAAGTTCAAGTGGACCTTGAGCCTGATGTCAATGAAGGAGACGATTCTATCGGCAAAATTCGGGACGTGTTAGGCGCAATAGGACTGACGATTAACTACGCAATAAGAGAAATTTTGAAAACAAATCGTCGCAATGGTCCTGAAGGGAGCGGCATTAATACGTCTTCAGGGTCCCTAACAGGCGTTTTAGACCGCGATCTCCAAGGGGGATTTGACGAACGGCAACAGCTTTTCAGCAGAATCGAATTAATCGATAGAAATATGTGGTTGTTGTTTACGATTGTGGTTTTTCTTGGTTTCGTTAACGCCTTACCGGTCTTCAAAACGATGACTTTCGACGGCGTGTCCGAACTGGGACGTGTTGGGTTTAATTTAGGAAATGTCTCGTATTAGTTATAACGCCCTGCTTGCCTGTAAACTTGATGTGAAATATAATATTCGGTGTTCAAGCTAGGAACAAGAAAAAACTGCTTTATTTTTAGAAAAGTCACGTCGTGGGAGATTGGAGACATACTTCCACGCCGCGGCGTAACTCGGTTTTATGTCGTCAGCGAGACCCTCGACTGATAACTTTTAATTGGTATTATAAAACTGGCTGTAATAATATATCCTCGCATATGGTCGACAGGAAATAAAATATACTTCGTAGGGAGCACCGCCGCAAATAAAAATGATAAATTTATTTATCAAGGATGAGGATAATAAACTTGTTGACTCACGGCAAACACCAGTCGATACTATATTTTCCCCAAGATGTTCCTTGGCATGGTTCTAGAACAAAACTCCCCAATTTCGGTTCGCAGAGAATCTGAAACTGATTCCGTGCTAGTGCAATACTCCACGTGTGGATGTGATATGCCCAATTACTGCTGCCTATAATGTTTTCCCTTCTCTTACTAGTTATCCTACACGTTCTAACCAAAATAGGCGTCAATTCGGAAAATTGCATTTCTTAATTCCGATATTCTAGCTTCATAATTTACAGGATAATTATTGATCGTTGTTCGTTCACTTGCGACAATAATGGAAAGCTAAGTTCCTTACAACCTGTAAACCTAAGAGCAACAACAATTGGAGTCGTGCATGAGTCGCCTTAATTATCACAGGCCCGGGCCGAATCGCGAACTGAATCGGGACACTGTGTTGGACAAAACTTTCGGACTCGGGTCGGAACGGGCTACAAACGGGTCTAGGGTCAGCCCGGGTCGAGCGAATGTTAGGAACTTATCGTTCTCGGGCCACGTCTTTAATTTTCCCGTTTAGAACTGCAATCAGAAAATATTTGTAATAATTGAATGCAGATTATAAAGATAACTTGAGTCTATTCTGTCGTTTGAACTTATTAACAAATCCCGGCTCAGCTTGGAAAGTAGATGTTTCTTCCCTGTATAAATAATAGAAATCGTGAGTGGTTAAATTTGATAGATGGATGAGGTTAGAGTTAGCAATTGCTCAATTGTCAGATTTCATTAGGAATGTGCTAAGCTTCTAACACCACTCGTTCAGTTAAACAGTGTGAAATGTAGCATATGCTTAATACAGTTTTACATTTGCCGATTTTCTGTCACTCTCCACTATCTATTCAGGGAAATAATGTTTGCCACGAGTGCCGAGATTTTTGATAAGTTGTAATAACTTATGTTTCCACGTGTACGCGTCAAAATGTTGATATCTTATTTTATAACGGAAATATTCTGGAGGTCGTGGTGGAGGGTCTTGCATCAAAATCATCATTACTGTTCGCTACTTTCTGAAAGAAACTATATTAGGCGTTACGAATGCTTTGCCAGAAATTGCAATTTCGCGTAAAAATTGTAAAACAAATTAATCATTTATTGAAAACGTTCTTCAACGGTCTGGTGCTTGAATAATTCCTTTTTTGATTTATTTGGATCGTTAAACTCGCCAAGCGATAAAGAGAAAAAAAACAGGGCTAAGTAATTTAAATAAAGGGCTCTTTATGATACTGCTTTGCTACTCGTAACTGATTCATTACGATCCTAGTGCAATAAAGCAGGCGAAATTATGGTAAAGCGCAGAGTGGAACTGTCAATGACGACTGAACATGGACCGACGGACCATTTATGGACTCGCCGGCAAGCTTGCTCCGCACATTATATTACGTATTTATTACATAGATTAACTATTATCTTCAACCGTACGGTGGGGTAGCATTTACCAGTTTTATGGTACCGAACCGCGTTGATTCAAGGTTGTAAGCAGCGCATTTCCGCACGTCGTGAGGTAATATCGCATTGCCACACGTGCACTCGATAATACTACTTTTTCCCACGTCAACATTGATATTGATTTCCTGGTGGTCCCATTCGTTATTAATCCAATTACGACATAAAGATTCACTCTCATTCCATGACAAGTTAGAAATGAAATCCGTCCCAGTTTCGATTACGCAAACTGCCACTTTCTTGTATATTATCATTAAATTAGAAGCAAATGCGTTTCCTAATGTACCAGGATGAAGAGATTCGAAGGAGAATGCAGAAGATTTAATTTATTCAAATTGTGCCTCAGACCTATCGAACTAGCTACAGCCACCATTGTTGCTACTGGTTTCATTTAGTAACTGGGTTGCAAGAGTAGCCGGTTTCATTTCGTAATTATCAATTGGGAATTGTTTAATGATATTATAATTGATAAATAATTTTATTTTGATGTTTGCAAAATTCTAAAATCGAAATGTGGATTGTCGTGGATACCGTTATTTTAGCCTCCGTCTGCTCTTATCTGCGAGCAGGCACCATCTTATTCTAGCGTATATTTGAGGGTTTTACGGCTACTCACGATACTTTTCCCATATAGGAAGCTTCTCACAAATAGAGCTGGCAAATTGCCCGACAGCAGCACACTCACCCATAAATCCAACTGAACTGAGTTGTTTGTGGAGTAAAGCTCATCTTGAAATAATACTGAATTTGTCAATAACCGCCACAGTTCGGCGCTAATTAACATTTTATATTAACCATTGGGTCGGTAAAATTAAAACCTAATTAATTTCATTTACTGTTGTAATAACCCGACCACGAAAACTTCGGACTGCAGCAAAAGGACGAAATAAACCATCTTAGCTCCAACTGAGAACAAAAACCGAATAGATAATCAAATTTATTCGCAGCCAACTCACGAATATACCTCAACCCGCTAAATTCATTACACTTTTTACCGTTAGAGCAGCGCAAGCTTGAAATTTCTTCGGCAACATTTGCTTTGTTTTTACCTCCAAGCTCATTTATACACTTAAGAACATTTTATTGCATATTTCCACGACACGTTTTCAGTTTCCTCAAGATTTATGGTTTGGGTCAATTTTTTGTTTCTCAGATTTATGATAAGAATATAAAATATGCATATATTTGTGTTTGTGCATGAGGGTGCATTTAGATTATAACGCTTAAGGTGATCATTGAGCCCTCACCATCCCGTACCCTTGTAAATTCTTTGTTGCGGAAAGGTAACGTCTCCTCCCCTTTTTTCGTTTTGAAAATGATGATATAGGCAGTGGGCAAATGTGTGGATTATTTTCATTTGAGGTACCGCTGACGGAACTGTACTGTAACCCCAACTCTATTTTCACTTGTTTCTTTTCAAATCTTATTTTACGTATAATTATGCGTTTATCGCTCTAACTCTGATTCGAAAGTCTGAATATAAGCTGCGAGTTTTTCAACAAAAGCTTATTGCGTCTCCCAAATAAATCCTGAATTGGTGGAGACAGGTGGCTAATAAACGGCGTTGTGAGGTTGCCTGTCCACTTCCCTTCATCTGTGAGGCCGCCTGTCCATTTCCCTCTACTCTCGTCCCTCCAGTCTCACGAAAAAAGTTTACGCTCCTGTTAAGAGCATTTTTAAACTCTTCGTAATTGACTGCTACATCGGGAAAAGCTTCTTGGAACTTCTCCGAACAGTTTTCTTAATGATCGTCCATTGCGTTGAAAATACTTGACTTAATATCAAAAAAAGTCAAATTAAAGAGTTCGACGGCATGTGTACCTAACGGAGTATGGAAAATGTTCTTATAAAATTGATTAATTTTTCATTACAATACCCTGCATGGTGACGTGAAACGATCTACAGTGATCGGTAGAAAGCACGCACCATATGGGATTTTTTCAATTAGGATCTATCAGAATATTTTATTCTTGGTAAAAGTGTACGTCTTCCCGTGAACTGAAAAAACAGCTTGCAATTTTTTAAATTATTATTAACATCTATTTTATATGAAAATGGCTCATGAGTAAAGTACCTTTATTTTTAATTTCGGAAAAAACACGTATTATGAAATTAGGCAAAGTGGTTTATAATTAAAAAATATTCCCATTAGCGTTTCATAACAAATATTTATAACAACAAATGATTATTGGTATTTTTAATCCTCTCTGAAATGAAGCTGGCACATTAAATATATTTGTTTTATTATCCATACGGGGTGAATAAAAATATTCCGAAAAAGCGTTTTGTGGAACAGAAATTTGACACTTCGTTGTCGGGCTTAGATTTTATTTCTAGACAATTTTTCATAATACATGTTTCCTCCAAAATTAAAAATAAAAGTAGTTAAGGCATGAGCGTCTTTTATAATTTTTAAGTCTCCCCCACATGAAATGAGACATACGAATTTTGAAAACGGTGTTTCAAATTTGCGCAAATGCACAAACATTTATCAAGAATACAATTTTGTGATAGATTAAAATTAAAATAAATCCCACATAGTGCATACTTTTTGCCGGTCACTGCATGTTATAAAAATTGGAAGACTTTGAAATGTGCATAAAAAACCGTTAATAATAATAATAATTATAACAAATGACAGTTTCAACCTTGAGAGTGCTTGGGAAAAATTGTTGAAAACTGGATGACATTATGCTTGAACATGTATAAAAAAAAACACCATTTCGACAACTATTTTCGTTACATTTGACGAATAAAACCTTGGCAGACCGTTTCGGAAAACATGGCCCGCCTGCGTCACACAACGATCTAGCTTGCCCTAGACCCTCTCGAAGGGTGAATTCCTTCAGCAAACCCTTATTCTTTCCCCCTGTTCCGACCATAGACGACTAAAACAAATATATAATAAAATCTTCCTTTCTATTTCGTCACGAAGAGTTCTTTATTGTCTTTCTTTGTTCTAAGTAAGTCGCTGAAATTCACTTCAATGAAGTCAAAATAGTTGAGGTTTTACGATGAATCGGTAAGCACCAGCAGCACGGAAACTTGCAAATATTAAAAGGAGGGTAATTAGAACTAAATGGAACAAAAGTCATGATGATCGGAACTCTAGCTTTACAAGTAATTTTTATAAATCTCCCTTTTAGTTTCCAACTGATCGGTTTTTCGATGTTGCGATTAAGTACCTAAAATTTGTTTCGGCCAAATCATTAATTTTCTTCTAATTCTTAACTGCAAGCTGCTTTTTCCAGAACCGATTAAATGAACGCCTGGATATTCTACAGTTCACATGGAGGCCACCCTATTGATGTGAAAGCTAGCATCTCATTAATAATGCGCCCTCGAAGACGATTCTCTAACGCAATGTTCTTGTGAAAAAATTGCGTTATCAACATTTTGTTAAACAAATTTATATGTCGATGGTTTAGGGCTCTCCCCCAGATTTCTCATAATAACTTTGAAGAGAGATAGAAATATTGCGCCCCTCTGTCATGCAGGGGTGGATCGTAAAGATAACTAGACGCTTGATCAAGTCGGTTATTTATTTAATGATGTGGCGAACAGGTGCTTACCCTGTCGTTCATGTTATTCATAATTTTGCTGCCCATTTCATATATTGAGGTCTTAGAAATAGACTTAAGCCGATTTTCAAGTTGCATTGCAGCAGTGTTATCAAAAAATTTTGCTTAAAGTTGCAAAAAAAATAATAATTTCGCAAATTATTCGAAAAATTCATTAAAGTGATTCAAAGATTGCAACAAATCTGTGTGAAGAGGTGAACGTCGAATTCTGACTAGAAGCTCCGCAAATAAACAGTCTAATGAATGAATAAAGTTGAAAAAGTGCGAATGAATATAACGATTTTTACTAAAATAGAATTTCGCTAATACCGCGTCCATACCAAAAAGTTATAACCAATAATGCCTGTCCTATTAATTACTAAAGTGATTTCAATTACATTAATATTTTTCTGGCGTTTTCGCAATTATACAGGAAAATGCATAACTTATTTTCGTAAAGGGTGGTGTACTTATGTCATATTTAATTATATTTCGTTTCAGTAAATAAATTATTTACTTTTATTTATTTATTTAATTACGATGCCAAATTGGGTAGAAAATACACCTTAGTTGGTTTCTTAGTAAGAATACTAACATATGTATATGCTAAATTTTATGAAAAATTCAAAGTTTTACCCGGTGAATCCAGCCATGAAAATTTCTAATTAAAATTTAAAATGTTCAAGTCAAAGCGTTGGCTTACCGTGAATCAAAAATTAAAAATAATCTTCTATTCAACTAAACTTTAGGTTTAGCGTGTGTTGAGGTTGACGGGGTGTTTTTTGTAAATGTTTTCTCATATAGGCAAATAATATACCTTAATGCCGTTTAGCCTTCGAGTTAGTCGTTTCTACCTGTCTCCTTTTCAATTTCTTTTCTGCCTTGTGCACGATTAAAATTAGTTTAATGGCCGCAAACCAGATTTGCTGCGTTGCTCTTAATTCAACTAAGGATAATATTGATTTCGTTAAGTAACGTAACCGTTAACCGTAACACGTCACAGCCTTCAATGACGACAGCGTTGCTACATTGTGAAAGAACCAATAATGAGCACGATAAATGGAACTGGGAATTGAAAATTACATTTTTAGAACAAGAACCCATCATAGGTATCGACAAAACTTAAACATTTTCGGCTGTCTGATCATCAAAATCACTATAATTCAAAATGAGCAAATTTGCAATCCCTCGTGGATGCAGACGTTGGGTTTTGGGGGACCGTAGTGCCTAATTATTTTTATAAAATTTTGAAACCGCACTAACCGTAAAAATACTTAAATTTAGGTCAGCAGGCACACCCTTAGACATAGACATATCAAGTTACTTCTCTAACTGCATTCAACAGTAAGAATGGTTCATTTTTTTTTATTCATCCTCAAACTACTTTATCAAAGAAGCTACTAACTCCTTATTATGGCTGTTCAAACGCTTCGGCTTTTTTACACGTCTAAAAATACGAAACATATGTGTATTGCCCTTTTTGTTATTAAAAGAACGGTTTTTATAGTAATACTGAGAAAAAGGTCGGGAGTTGTAAGTCAAAATTGTGGAAGAAATATAATCGCTCAAAAAGGCCGCAATAAGTCATAAAATCTTAAAGGCAACGTCGTAAATTAAGATGCGGTGTCGCCAACCTCACGATAATAAAAATCGAAATTCTTCAATATTTACAAGTTTATTTGAAATCATTATTTGTTATATTTATGTTAACTATAGAGTACGATGGAAAACTTCACAGCATTTTCATTAGGAGATCAGACTTTTTTAGCCCAAACTTTATGCCGTCATGTCGGCAGCCTTAAGCATTGCTTTATGAATAATTTGTGACGTGCATCAGAAATTTTATTACGAATATTATACATACACATATCTGTAAAATATAATTGTTAATTCGGCTAAACAAAAATTTGAGTGTTTCTAAATTTTACCTGGCGAACGAGGTGCATTCGCACCAATAGTGATATCATCACAAGACTTGTAAATTTACTGTGACAATAAAAGTCGATAGTAGTCAACAGTTAGGTAATAAACATGATTCTTTCAAAGACTGGTACGATATTCTATAGCAGAAACGACGCAGTTTGGATCGTTGTGTATATTAGATCCGATATTCAAAGACATGGAAAGAGAATGTTCAGAAAATGTGTACTAATATTTGATACTTCTTCCAATATTTGCGTTAAAATATAGTACTTGCCAAGTTGCTGACAGAAGTACGAACATTCTACTGCAACCATAATAAGGCTTTAAATTAATGGTGACTTTACGTGGGCGGATGTTGACCTTAATGCTTTTTAGCCTAAGTCCCAACCAGGAATTGTAGCGTTAAAATGACTCATGAAGGAATGTATTTTTTTTTAATGTGAACATTGATCAAATTCATCACCTCCAAATGCTTTTGTTTTCTAAGCAGACATAGCCACATAAAAAAAATGCTTAGTATCAACCTTTTTAATGTCGAGGGGAATTATTGGAAAAATCCGAGGGTAAAATTCACCCCTACATTCATTTTGGGGAAAACGCAAACGATGTCTGTAACTGTGCAAGACAAGCCTCTTTTTATGGCCTCTAAATAAAAAAAGAAGTGGAGAATAGGAGGAACTAAGCTATTAAATGTATGATGACATGATGGCCAGATTTACCATGTTGACAGATATAATTATTGGTAGGTACATATAGAAAATTGATATTTTATTTTACAAAATTTAATTAATTTGATGAAATTAAATTTTCGATTGAAGTATTCAATTAACAAAAAAAATTAAGACATAATCATATTCATATATTGCTATAAAAAGCAGCTTTCTTCAACTTTTGTATTGCCTTCTTCGGTGCTGCGCACGGGTGCACTTACGCTTCTCAAATCTCATTGTTTGCTTAATTTCTTTAGTTATCTGCTTTGTTGTTGTGGCTATTTATGCTCAATTTCATTTTCTATCTATCTGTAATAATTCAATTCAACCAGCAAAATGGCCGCAAAGCGAATTTGCTTGTAAATTTCCATTTTGTAATTTTATTACTTACTTCGTATCCATTGTGTCTATATTTGCGTAAATGCTAAAAATTTTCAACTAAAACTTTCAGTGAATTCAATTAAACTTGTAACGAAAAGAGATTCGTAGCGTTTTTACAAAAAAAAAACATCTAATTGTGTTTAGGAGAAAAGAAAAGAAATGTCGATGTAGACCATATGCAAAGAAGTTGTAGTTCGCCGATTTATAGGTATCTTAGGAAGGTAGGACTTTCCTCATTTCAAAGCAACATTGTGTTAAACCTCAAACTGGGCGAGTTTTCAATGGTCTAATTAATGGTGCATTTTGCGTCATTACCCGTACCCACACATTTGCCTCCATTATGCTGGACACGTCCCGCTTAGCTAACTCTAAAAATAAATGTATTTTTCTGCTGCTTATCAACGTTATCAATATTTCAAACTCGGTTCTGAATCCAAAATAAAAATTCTTGTCACATGCTAAATCCAACACCACCGCCCTATTTTTCACGCTTTTCCTCTGCCTCCAACGCATTGTAGGCGCCATTCTAGCGGTGCCAAATGCTTTCGCTAATTTATCATTCATTCAGACACAATGCGCCGTTCTATTTTGGAACCTCCAAGAGATTATCAGCAATTAGCTGAACTTGAAAAATAGGTATTTTTAGGCACCTGTTACCAACTGTTCACTAGAAATCAGCCTTGAAGATCGCTAAATTAATTCCAAATTTTGTATTTACGTAAAAATATATCAAAACAATAAAATTATTCAAGGCTGGAAAGCTCGACACATAGTGCATGACGACTGCGTAGTGTTATCTGGCAAACTTGGAGGCCAAGTTGGCTTGATACGAAACGATTTTTTTAAACTTATATTTCTATTATTTTGCGATAAACGACTGGAGCTTGTTTCTTGTTTTCTGTCAAATCTTGTAAAAGCAATTTTGGGAAAAAATACAAGGGTCGGAGTGCGATTTCTTCTTCTCGCGTGTTAATTGAAGCAATCTAATTACGTCAGAAAATGACGTCGGTCGGGACCACGCTTTCATGTTTAGTTGTGTACAAAGTCACGTACCCGTTGTTTACACACTGTTCGGAAAGTAATTCGAAAGGGAAAAAACAGGGTAATGAATCTAAAATTACGCACCCTACGTGCCCGACCAAGTCAGTCGCACAACAAGGAATTCAAAATTAGCTTTGCGGCAAATAAAAATAAAGTTCATAAATTTAAAGTATTTTGAGTATTGGGGCTTGTTTGTTATTTTGAAGGCGAGTGTTTGGGGAAATAAATTTTTTATAGCCTCGTAATAAATCATTCAGTGTTCAATATACAGAACGTTTCAAATTCGACCCCCACAATTGTGGAATCTCGGAAACTAGAGGAGATACGAAGAAATTTAAATGGGGACGAAATTGCCTAATTGGCGCTTGCCCGAGTGCCGTTTTTGAAATCTGAATTTTCCGCGTGCTTATTTGACAAGGAAGTTCAAAATCACAAGCGCATTTTCATTGCCACTTTTCTTCAGATACAGATTTGCTTTCAGACTTGCCATCCTGTTGAAAAATTTGATGGGGCGCCCATAACAAAAAATGGAGTTGATGATGGTAGTTGAAAGACAAAACGTCTTATGGCACAACTGATGAAAGCGTTAGCGCGTAGCGGAAAAAAAGTGGCAATGAAAATGTGCTCGTAGTTTTGGCCTTTCTTGTGAAATAACGCTAAAAAAAATAACGAAATTTCCAATTTTTAGTTTTCTTCAGCTACCTTCGAAACCACCCGGAAAGATCAAATTTTGAAAATGGCTTTCGGTCAGGCACCAAACCATGCAATTTTGTCCCCATTTTAAACTTGTCGGTATGTTCTCTAGTTTCCGAAATCCCATTGGTGAGGGTGGCATTTAAAATGCCCTGTAGATATCCAAAACACCGCAAACTTCCTAACAACTGAACCGTAGAGGGCGCTGTGGTCACCTGCAGGTAAATATGGTAGAAACACGTACCGAAATCTGTTCTTAACATTATTTTTATAATTTCAACAATTCACCCACTTCTTGGCAATTGATATTGCCAACGCATTTTTTGATGGGATCGATGTTTCATTGACTTTGAAAAACAATTCGAACATAAACCGCACCTTGAAAGCTTTTTAATGACGAAATAGTGAAGCCGGACCATTAATAAAACAGTTTGGTGCCGTGGCTAAAGGTACACAATGAAAAATTGCGACTCATGCTCCTTAGATCTCAGCAAGTGCCTCCTCTCAGCCCTTTGTTATTAACAGAACATAATAAGGAGAATCTTGGAGTTGAGGCTGATTGAAGTGCTGGGAGAAAAATTGTAGTTTTGGGTTCTCCGAATTCAGGTAGTGGTAGAACCGTTTAGCATACTTGGAATTTAGAGAGTCGTAACTAAGAGTACCGAAAAATCATGCTCAATTACTTAATTGTTGTTTCTAATCAAGTCTCGCGCGTTGAGGTGTATCCTGAAAGGTCAATTTTATAATTAAATCGGCCATAAAACACAGAAAAACGAAACGACATTAACATTCTATTTTTAACTTATTTTTTGTACTAGAATTTTATTAAGGGTGTGTCAGTGAATAAAAAAATTATGTACCGTCACAAGTCGGCAGTGTTTCAGTTGGAACTATATTTAAGGCAATCGCTTTACGTCTTAATAAAGTTAAATGAGGCTTGAATCGATCACGGGTACCTCAATTGAAGTTCTGGAACCTTGGCAAAGCATTTTTGGAAACCGTAATTTTTCACCAACTTCAAATTCGTAAAAAATTTCTACTAATATGACCTTATATCTAAGAAGCCAATAGAAGTTTTGCAAATCCGTTTATGTAGGGTCATAGAGCGCATCTAGGAGATTAATTTGAGCTATTCTTTAGGGAAATTTAACGCCGTTTAAAGTCTGTAAATTGGCAAGCGAGATATGTGCACCATATCGCTCTCGTTGTTTCGTAACACATCAATTGTATCACTTCAATTCCTACGTTGTGCTAAAACCGTCTGACTGTTTCGCTCGATGAATATGGATTTGTGATCGTGACTTTATGATTACAAGTCCTTCCAACATCGTGAGTCGGCCCCTTCTGTGACAGCCCCTATGGAACATGTTTTGACACGTGCAGCGACCCCCTCCTTCTGACGCTCCCACAATCGTCAGTGACCCAAGGGGGGCAGGGGGGAGGGAGGCATGTCTTTGCCTATGTACATACAGTGGCCGAAAGAAGTATGGAATATTTTATCTCTTACAAATAATTAAGGTTAAATACGTGCTTAATTTAAATAAAATATGACAGACATTTATTTTATGATTAGGTAATCCATTAACAACAAATACTTTTCTAAATGGATAATTATTATAAATTTTTTAATGACGAAAACAAATTTTCCTAGAAAAAAGTACGGAATATTATTTCATCTTCATAAAAAAATATTAAGGACTTATGGTAATTCAATATTTTATGGCAAAGCTTTTGGCCTCTATAACGGCTTGTCATCTCCTAGGCGTAGAATCGACAAGGGCTTGTGAAGTATCCATGGGATTTTTTTGCCACTCTTCCTGGATAGTTTGAAGAAATTTTGTTTTATTTTTATTTGTTTTAAGTCTAATTAGTGGATCTAATATTTCCCACAAAAGCTCAATAGGATTGAGATCAGGAGGTTGGGAGGACCACTCAAGTACTGTCATATTTTTCGTCAAAAACCAGTCCTTTACAATTTTTGATGTGTGCTTCGGATCGGTATCCTGTTGAAAGATCCAAGAATGCGACATCTCTTCTTCAACAAATGTTAACACATTATTCTGCAAGATTTTCCGACATCGGTAACGATTCATTTTTCCATTTATTGGAACCACCGGTCCAGTCTTGCATCGAGAAAAACATCTCCAGACCATTCTACTTCCTCCACCGTGTTTCACATGAGGAATTTGGTATTTAATATTGAACCTTCCTCCGACTGGTAGTCTCACATAAACTGTACAATGAAAACCAAACAAGTTAAATTTATTCTCGTCACTCCAAACGAGGTTATTCCAATTTCCGCAGTCCATTACAATTGAGACTTTGCAAATTTTAGATGGGCCATCCTATTCTTCTTCAAGAACAGATGTTTTTAACAGCGACTGTACCATAAAGTTATTAAAGTCATTAAACGATTTCTTACAGTTCTACTAGTAAGTTCAAGATTAAATTCCATAGTGATTTCATTTCAGATTTGTCTTAATGTCTTTCGGGAATGTTTGAGAGAGATTCGTCTAATGGCTTTGTCTATTTGGAGTGCAGTTTTTTTTAGAACGTCCTGACTTACTACAGTTTTGAACACCATCCTGTTTGCGAAATTTATTTAAAATCTTACGCACGGAATTCTGGGTAATAATTAAATTTTTTGCCACCTCACATTGAGTTCAACCGCTTTGATAAAGATCAACTACTTTTTGTCTAAAGTTAATTGAAAAATAAACGTGTTTAGCCATAATCGTATTCTAATACACTTAAATTATAGCGACCTGTTGAGACCAGAATTGAATTGAAGGCAACTAAATCACGAACAACAAAATGTCCCATACTTTTTTCCAAGCGAAAAACTATAATAGATTAAGAAAATGAAACATTGATAACAGCTATATCAGGAACGGCATATACTTGACCCACATAAGCTAAGATATATTTTGTGTAATTTAGATATTTTAACTATTTCCAAAAACAGTGAATGAGAATTTGAAAAATATTCCATACTTTTTTCCACCACTGTATAATATGTGATGTTGATTTTGGCATCCATCGTCGCGGTCTGAATTTGAGCCGTTAGCTGGAGTGACACTTGTATTGAACGGAAGCTTCGATCCTCCGTGTAATAGCGAGAAAAGGGCAATCGACTTTAGCTCCCTCGGGGGTCGCGTAAATGTTCGAAAATACCACTTCTACAAAATGACCAACAAAATCACAGTAATAATTGGAATTATGAAAATACTTTATGCATGTTCAGACTGGTCGAGGCTAAATATTTCCGAATTTACGAACGCGTGGCAATACCTACTCGTCGGGTCCGACAGCTTATCCACCTCCGGCTTTAAAGTGCGATGTAACGTTCCCACAGAGCACGATCGATCGGTCTGCTTTAAGCCGTTCTGTACAGACTGTCCTTAGTTTTATTTCGAATCTCGATATAGCCCGTCAGATGTGTTCATCTTTCTGGGCGGAATCGGCAGATGGTTGCCTTGAGCCATGATAGATTGATCATGTAATCGGCGACATACACGCTGATTGCTCCTATTGATTGTAATTTCGTGATCGGAATCCTAGCAAAGTAGCCTATACTAGATTAAGTTTTGCTTCGAGGGACCTTGCAAGCAAAATTATTCTTAACACGCATTTTTCTAAAAATACTTGGGACATGCTGTATAGTCAAGAGAGAGAGACAGAGAGAAGGAGCGAGGGAGAGAGAGGGGGGAGAGGGAGAGAGACAGAGAGAGCTGAGGAACTGATGGTCCAGTTTCATTTTTGTTGACGTAGGAGCTGTACGATTCCAGCAAGTTTATTGCTAAACAAAGGGAGATGTGTCATTTTAAAGGCAAATGTTCGTCCACTTCATGTACATCCCTTTGGCTGTGAGCCATTGTTGGCAGTTTGAAGTCATTAATTACATTAAACTCATTTTTATCTCACGTCTTCTCCGACTTCCTCAGGTCCGCCAAGAGTTGTACCTGGTGCGCAATCATCGAAATTCAGTATTTGAAGTATTTTCTTTGATTTTTGTTTCGTTCGCAGCCCTTGCGAAAATCTGCTGCATAAAGTCAAATTCAATATGAGTTGGATTCCCCCAATTTGCATAACTTTATTTTAGAAAACGAAAGCAAACATGGCTGGAGAAACTAAAATAAAGATTCTGCTGTAACCGATATGACTTTATCCAGCCTTCTACTTACTGCGTAATAAAAATTCCTTGTAATCCTGGATTCCCCATTCGCATTCATAAAACGAACAAGATTAACTTTTCTACGGTAACCTGATAAATTCCTTGGAGATAAAGGAAATATGATTTCTGTTCTTTTTTGGAGAGTCGGATTTCCAGTTTTATTTATTTTTTATCGGTAGCTTAAATTTAAAACCAGCAGTGTCTTAACATCGTGCCAAATTTACTGCTGCACGTCGAAAACTGCTCTGTGAAATGTGCCAGAGTATCTCTGCATTACAAACGTCCTCTAATATACGATTATAATATGGTAATATGAGGGCCCAACTGAAGGGCCAAGGGCTTGGTGGACTTTGCCTTAGAGGTAGCTCCGTTCCGTGCTTGATAAAGGGAGTTGAATTAGAACTTATTTTAGCGTGTTTAATGCATAAGAGAGTAGCAAGTTCGAAATTGCCAGTAGCGATTTGTATAGGGCGTATAGAAGATCCCGTTTGATTACTCGGCGATGCTCTGTTAAATAGGCGAGAAGAATTCTATTAGGAACTTGAACTTGTTGCATTAGGTGTGAATGCGTTGATCAACCATAAAAAGAATTTTGCGTTTCAATTTTTGTATACGATCTACAGTGGATCACAGCTTAAACGATGCAGTCCGCATTGGAAAAACCAACTGGCCTTAGTGGCGCAATATTCATTTTGAAAAAAAAAAACAGTATTGCCCTGCAATTAAATTAATATGAGAGTTCCGAAAGCGTATAAGTTAATATTTTACTCAGGCGTGCCGCTCTTAAGTGACAGTAAATGTTTATTGAATATAACGTGCGATTCAGATGATGCAGTTAAGAAAAAACCAAAAAAAGCTTAACGCAATTTTGCTCTTAAACGAACGGGAAAGACAACATTAGATGTTATTGATATTAACATGGGATTTTTCTATGGCCGGTCTGGCGATACAACACCCTGTATAAGAATGGGTCGTTGCGAAACAACGCTAAGTGAAAGAATCTTAATTCTGATCCACTGCAGAGATGGATACGGCCAAAAAGGACATAGTTAAAATGGTAAATAGATGTCCATCAACTGTTCAGCGCACCATTGAGCGTAGCCGCAATGAAAATAGAATCGCGAATAAGTCTCGGGGGCAAATAAAATATTTACGGAACGCGAACGCCGGTGGATTGTAGGAGAAATAACCAATAATTCTAAAAAAAGTCTCAAATTTTGTGTAGAGATGGAGAGACAATTAAGAAAAAGATGGAACCCGGAAACAATTCGACGCATTTCAAGAAGAAACGAGATACACGGTTGAACTGCCAGAAAATAAATCGTTTATTAGCCATGGAACTAGAAGGGCACGATTCGCGTACGCCGGAGAGCACATTAGTAAAGATTTAAACATTTGAATATGGAATGTTTACTGATGAAATAAAAATCAATTTACGTAAGTCGGATGGAAAAATGCCAGTAGGAAGAAATCCTAACAAAGAGCTAAACTTGAAAATTTTGAAGGATATTTTGAAGCCCAGTGGAGGCGACCTGATGTGGGAGGTGTATGTGGTGTCAGGAATAGCAAATTTGAATTTTATCAAGGTATTCTTGATCCAAGTGCATGGATATATCAAGATATGTTGTACCAAATGCGCAAAAATTAAGACTTACCAATAACTATCGTTTTTGCCACGATACGACCCCAAACATACGTCATACCGAGTTCATTGTTGGTTGCTTTGTAACCGTTCAAATGTGATTTGAATGTCAGAACAGTTACCAAATTGAAACGTAATTGAAACATTGTGGTTGATATTAAAAAATTAAGTGCACAATAATCCAATATCTAAGGAAAAATGAACTAAAAGCTAAAATTTCCCAGGCTTAAAGAGCACCATTGTCCCCGAAAGATACGAGAAAGGTGGTAGAATCAATGCCTAGACACATACAGAGAATCATCGATAACGAAGGAGGATTAACCAAGTATTAGCAGTAGTATATTAATTTATAGAAGTTCGTTACCTCTGTTAATTTTTAATTTTACGTTTAGCAACATTTACGCTGGGACATTAAAACTGGACATATCTTCACAAAAAATTTTTCATTTCTCAAGTGTGGTACATCTAAGAAAATATGAATGCTTATACTTTCTTAATAGTCATATTAAATCAATTTTATTATGTCGTTTTTCAAAGAAATATTGTACCCCTGAGACAAGTTAGTGTTTCGTAATATTGACTTCATAGTTTAAACTCCGAGTAATTGCATGTAGGAGAGCATAGGCCGCACAACAGAGGTAGTCAAAGTAGGTCCAGTACATCCAGATTATCATGTTTTTCCACAGCGCAAGTGCAAAAAACAATCATTTTTGACAAATCTGAACTGGAACAGATCATGAAGTTTTTGACCTGAGAAGGAAGTCCATGGGATTTTTGGCAATGTTAGAAAACGTTCTAAACATGGACGTTTTCTTGTTTCCGACCTGACCTGTCTATTGCATCTCCGGGATTACTCACAAACGCCACATGTTTCTGAGACATGTAAAAGGAGTTCGATACAGATTTTAGTCACTCGCAAAATGTGCTCAATGGAGATTTTTTCGTAAAATCTACACGAAGCATTCCTGACGTTTTTTTACGAACCTGCACTGGGCTGAGAAGGGCTATAGATTTTCGATAAATCCTGGATTATGTCAGATGGGGTATTATAATGGATGTCTGATATTCTTAATCTCCTATGCAGGCATGGGGAAGACGTTCATGAGTTCGGCAAACTCTGAGTGAGCTAAAGAAGAATTAAAGCAGTTTCCGACCTTTTAAATCGATCCATAAAATATCCAAATGGGTAGTGCAGTTCCACCTTTTCGAAATTCGCGAACCCGTTTTAAAAAGACGAAAACTTGAGAATACTTTAGGCTTCTTCGGCGAGCTTTTTGTGACAAAAATATCTTCTTCAAAATTTAAAAAAAAAAAAAAACTATGATTTGCTAACTTTCGATTATTCCTGGTTTGTTCGATTGGATCGAGAATTTAGATCGACAAGGATTTTTGTTGGCTTAACGGACGATTCGGTCAAGTGTTGTTACGTTCATTTAGCATTGTTGACGCCGTAACATTTTCCGTGAGCGCCAACGTGAGCAAATAGCAAAAAATCAATGCTACAATAGTTGACCGGCTGATAATATCAACGGTCCTTCAAAGGTTGACTATTAAGGACGATTAATAAGGTTGAATATTGCAGTAATATTGATTTAAACAATACAACATTAATATTGTATTGTTGGACCTCGCGATTACTACTGCCCTAACAACCCCTAATTTCGATTCTGCTACTTTCCTAAAAGAATATTAAGGGTAGCCCATCCTTTCAGAATAGTTGCTCGAGAACTACTTGTCCAATCCACTTGGATTTTTTTTTAACGTTACACGTGGGTATATTCCATAAAGGCATGTGATAACAAAGATTGATAGATCCGATTCCAATATTTGTAACACTCTATCATTTTCTTATCGTTGACGTTGAACAGCTCCGAACAAGGTAAACATTACCGGAGTTAAGGCATAATCTATCATTGAATTGCTTGCCATAATATCGCGTTATAGAGCTGTGTATATTTGATTGAAATTGTGTGTATGATGGATTTGTGTATTTTGAAAATACCAACGAATGTCATGACCATTACGAAATACCTTAAAATTATTCGCCAGGTCTTTTTACCGATTTTGCCTGTGCCGAAAAATATCTATGACCCTCAGTAGATAAGCCCAAAGCTAGTCCTCTGTATGTGTAATTCATTGGCGGTGTAGTAGGATGGCCTTATAATTTATGACAAAACCGTTATAATGAGGCCTATTTCGAAAATTATATAGTCGTCCGGGTAATTTCTATGTTAATTCGATGATAAGTGGCTTAAAGCAGACCTTATATTCAGAAGTGTGTTAACAAATTTATCGACCGGTCGACCGTTCTGAATAATCTTGAGCTTCCGCTGCTTGTTCATCGACATAGTAACGTCGCACTTTCTTCTGAGAGAGAAATGAGGGACAGTGGGTGAGGGGTATGAAGGGAGGACTAATCCTATTGTTATTAATGGTCTCTGCGAAAACGATGTGAAACAACTCTTCAGAATGGTGAAAACGCGACTGTCCTGATGGACAATAGGTCTTTAAAAATTTAATTAAGAGTAACATAGTTATTTATCCTCTTTGATAACAAAGCGCGATGGCTGCTGAAATGAATACCTCACATGGAGCGAACTGATGTTCTGCGGACACCAAAAACCCTCTCGAACTTTTAAATTTTGAGTGCCACAGGCAAATCTTTATTTTATTCAAGAGTTGTTCCAGCTCTTTTGCAGATTTCTTAAACTGATGTTTCAGAACGCTAAAGTTTCCTCGCTCTAAAAGTTAAAAATCCGGCTGATAATTCTACCAACAGCAACTGGAACTTTCGTATAAAATTATTAAGGTGATATCAATTTTAAAGTTGAACTAGTGCCCATATAAGGTCATCGTGTGACCAGCAGGTCGGCCTTATTTGCAATTGAAGTTGAGTGCACATTAAGAATTTAGCCCTTATGCACTTCCGAGCATAACTTTGGAGGAGCGATTTCAGATAGCTGTCGCGACTTCAGCCGTTGTCGGTTCGGCTTTAACTTCGTTTGAAAAACACTTCATCTGCCGATTAGTTGGTAACTGACAGGTGTCGCTGCTAACTGGACATTGAAGAACTGGTCTTTACGGCATAATTAAAATATGAATTACTACAGTTTTTACTTTTAGTTGCATTACGCGTCAAGAAATCCTCAAAGAAAAATATGTTTTGTCAACTGTGGTTATTTCTTTATAGGGAAATTATCGCAGTCGATTGGGTCCGTTAAATGAATATGGCACTGCACAGCCCGTTCCACGTCTATAAAAGGGTTTTAATTGACGTTTTAATTATATATTGTACAATGAAAATTAAAAGCTCCACTGGTGGTGGTTGTTGTGCCATTGGTTGTTAAAATTCAATTTAGCGATTCCTTTAGGTTATTATAAAGGGAACGAACTGCTCTGTAGTATCATTCAGTACGTGTCCAACCAAAAACTAATAATAATAAATTTGCATGTGAGCAAAAACCAATGATAAATTAGAAGGCTTAGATGTCTCGGACATGATCCGACGGTTGGTGTGCTTGACTTTATATTCATTCTCTGTGTACTCTGGGGTGGTAAATTATTTGCCATTTAATTGTGGTAGACACAGAAGAATATTTTATCATCTACAGGGTGCTTCCTAAATATTCTTCGTTTATATTTAATGCAGAGGCTTTACGGTGATTTTGGAAATACGTTCCTACCAACGTTCCTACAGGTTGGAAAAACGATGATCCTTAATAGTCCCTTGCCGAAGGTCAATCACATTTTCTGATTTTTCTTTAAAATACAGGAAACTCCTGTGAATCACCTATCCACGACATTTTATTCATACATTTCTGCACTCAGCAGTGACTGCCAGTAGGCGGGACTTCTTCAAGGTGCCCCAGTATGGGGCTGTATGTGGTAAACGTGCGAAACACATTTTCTTTTAAAGACTCGAACGTGATGTTATTTCTTTTTCAATAGTCGGTTGTTTCCTTTTGGTTTGGCTTGGTGATTGTTCGGTGCAGGGAGAACGCACTAAAAGTATATTTAACTTATTACGTAATAAGGTATCTTTGCTTTTTTTTAATAATACTAAGCGTTGTAAGCCGACCTTATTTTATTCAGTTAAATCCTCAGAAATTTAGCATGTTTCCATCGCAATTTGACTTTCGTCAAATTTTCAATCATCGTTAAAGATAGGTGTGGGAGTTGCTTCATAAGAATTGCACTGAATCGAGGATAAACTACAAATGGCTAATAATGTTGGGGTTGCCCCATTATTTCGAAGAAAACACATAGTTTAGGAGTGCCACACTTTATTGAAACACCCTGCATGTTCTAGTTTAATTTTAAGTTGTGGGCAGCGCTGCCTTCTACAACTTTCATATTTATCTTTGTGCTCTGTTGGAGCACCCTGTTTCGCACGCCTGCCATGGTTATACCAATCTTATTACGCAACACTGTTACGTAATGGTGTTACGCGCGACTTGGATCATATTTATACACACTATACGTTATGGGTTATCGTTCGTTACGTCATTTGCCATTAATTGGCCTAAAAGTGGGAAATATTGATATATAGATGGTTAATTTTTTCCAGATTGCAACCTTCATCTTCGTTCTGGCCCTCCGCAATGCTCGGCAGCCCCGCTGGGCCGGGGGGGGCTCCTCAGAGGGGACTCTGGCCCCTGGCCCCGGCACCAGCACCAACTGCAGCAAGTTTTTCAACTGACGGTAAGCTTAGAATTAGTAAAACTATGTAAATCATAACTATAAACTTTTAATTTTTACTTTATTTCGCAGTGAACATAGCGAATAGCTCTGGCTTCATTTAAATACCTCCTGTATACTCTAATCCGAATTAATAACATTCAATAAATAATTAAAGGATTTAATTTTAGCCCCGGGTGTTCCCAACCCCACTTCCAATCGTTTTGGCATGCACCCAATGTTTATTATTTAATTATTATTACTTTTGAAAAAACTCATTAAGTTTTAAAAGGTTTATAATAAATGCCAGAAAGTTAGCTGTGGGTTAGTGGAATGAGAGATGATTTTATTCAACGAAGAATGTACCGGATCTACCGAACGCAATCATTTGATAGATCCTGTATATTCGAGCTTAATTTCAGTGTGAAAAATTTTCAAAAAACAACACAAATGGCAATAAAATTTCCTACCCGGACGTAAAAAGATCATCAAAGTTTTTGCACCTTGTTACAGCATCGCATAATAACTTAATTAATCATTTCTATATTTCCTAAACGCTCTTCTTAATTAATCTCATTATCTGTAACAGTACGCTCTTTGAATGAAATGCCTGTCTACGGAGCAGGGACTGTTTTTATGCATATAAAATGTTTAATTTGTAAACTCAATATTTGAAAGAGCAGCCCCATTCATAATGTTCAAATGGTGTCTAGTCAATCTAGGGCATGCCTCTTTACCAACTAAAGTACACTGCCATGGATACACCATATGGTTAATAGGAAAGTAAATATTTGTTAGAGGAACTTCTAGCAAGCAGTCAAGTTTCAAGTACGTTATTATTATCATAGAGTAACGAAGATCGCAGTTCTTTTCATATCAGATCGCAGTTCAAAGCTTAAAATATTTAAGAGTTGTCTGCCAAACTTAACTTGAAATCAAGTTATGAGTGCTTTTCCCGTAACAGCACTTCAGGGAAAAGCGCTGCGGTAAAACAATTACGAACTGAAGGTACCCGCATTGAAATTTAATGAAGACTTACAATGGACACCAATGGTCTTTGTATTCGTTATTGGCTAATTAAAGACTTGTTTGCTTTCAGTAAATATTCAGTATAATATAACGTAAGAGCACGACATCAACTTGTTATTAGTGAACTACGTAGATGTGAAAAACGGCCTAATGTGTCTCGTTTTCATTCCGCTCATCATTGTGTGGTGACGAGTGAGCAATTCAAATCAACCAGAATGATGGAAATGTAGAGACAGGTTAATTGATAATCTTCCGTTCTACACAAAAGCGGGTAAATAAGGTATATGTTCACTAGCGACAGATGTGTCGATCTGACTGAAAGGCCATTTGAGACTACGCTTACAAGGGCCTCGTTCAAAATTGGAAGAGTCAGTCATCTATGGATTTAAGGAAGTATGTCGGCACAAGAAAAGTACCAGTTCAAGCGCATGTGCAGACTCGTAGAAAATATTGATCAGCGCTTTTATTCGATGGGCTCACTGATTGGTTCAGTTCGAGCTTTGTTTACTACTACAATTTCCTGTAGAAATTCACTAGTGTTTCTGCGAAAATTGATTTTAATTTGAAAAAGCCACTCAAGGGGCGGCGAACCGTAAGCTTATCATCAAATATACTGCGTGATATAAAAAAGAGAACTCCCCGTAAAAATGGTTTTATTTAAATAATTATTGGTGTCCATGTTTGATACGCTAAAACAAACACTTCATAAAAAAATCGAACAAATTAAATTGTTAAAAACCAAAAGAGAAATGAATAATTTGTCGGTGCTCCGCGGTGTCTTATACATTCCTGTACATGTCTAGGCGTGGATCTATTAAAATGATTGAGATGTCCTTAAGAAATATCATTCCAGGCTAACTGAACAGCATGACATAGCGCCGCTAAGGCTTGTGGATTATGGGGAAAATTATGCGACCTTCTAACTGCAATATCCCATACATGTTCAACCGGTGACAGGTCTGGAGATCGAGCTGGCCAAGGTAGCAAATTACTGCATTTTGTTAAAAGAAGTACATAGTCTCTTTGGTCACATGTGGTCGTGCAACAAGAGTTTCCACATAAGACACGATATGAAATTCCAGGACTTCTTGGATGTGCCGTTGGGCTGTCATACTACCTCTAACGAAAAGTAAAGGTTACCCGCTACCACATGCAATAGCATCCCGAATCATTCCCCAACAGTCTCTTGGACATGCCTCGATATTGGAAACTGAACATTCCTTCTTCTTACTCTTACCCAATCATCATGCATATCCAAACAGAATCTGGATCCGTCTTAAAATACGATATTATCCCATTCCAGATTCCAATGTATCCGTTCTCTGCCCAATTGCAATCGATTTTGACGATGACTTAAAGATGGGGTAACACAAGATGGGAACGGTAGCAAATCGGCCCAATACTTCTCATCCGGCGATAAATGATTCGATTTTCAATGGGCCTTCCATATTCAGCAAGCCACTGATCCGCCAACGTCTTCGACGAGACGCACCTATCTCTTAGGGTCATAATTCCAAGGCGGCCATCTTGGCGTTATGTAGTTCTGCGGGATTGTCCAGTACCTCTCCTGCCTGTTTGATCTTCTTGGAATCATTCATAACATCTTACTATAGTGTTTACACTACGATTCAATCTAGTGGCAATTTCCCTAAATGACCGACCAGCCTCTCGCAGACCGACTATTTGATCTCTCTCAAACTCGCTCAATTGATGAAAGTTTCGCTGCATTCTGCGTTTAAGCATATTTGATTAATCTAAAAACACTTTCTAAGCACACTATACATCAATAAATAATATTTTCGAGTCATTGTTGATATTTTATCGCAATTTTTATAGTTAAAGAAAATTAAATAATTCCTGACAACTCGTAAATACATTGATAAATACGATTGAAAATGTAATCGTTTTTTGTGTTATTATATACACGCCTGCATACAAAATATTATTTAAATAAAACTATTTTACGGGGTGTTCTCTCTTCTATGTCACGCAGTATATTTCGCAACGAAATTAAATTGATTTGTCCAAGGCACACCTTTGATAGTATGGCGTCTACTCGAGGTGCTTTTTTAATAATTATCCTTTACGTTTTTCACGGCAAAAGTTTCCTTAAAACAAAACGCTAATTAAAAACCTAGCTTTATGCTACTTTAAGGTTATTTTTACCAAAACAGCATTTTCTTTTACATATTATATCATTATCTGAATTCTATCTATACGCTCGTGTTTGTACCTCATCAATGACCCACCTGATATCTAAATCATTATGTCGAATCATTGCAGGAAACTTTACCGTGCAATATCCCATTAAGGTATGACGAAATATTTATTAAAAATTGAATTTGACCCGCCATGGTACCTTGTTCCATTTTCCCTGCCTCAAGAAATTCACTTTTTGCCCCAACCGATACGATAGAACAGACAAATAAGTTAATTACACGGTTGACCTATCACTAGCAACACTCTCACCATCTCATTTGAAAACAATTATATATCCGTCTATAAACAAGACCTGTTATAGTACCAAAGTTGTGTTTGTTAATGTAAATTAACAGGCGTTGTATTTTGTACGTTTGCATTTTTTTTTATTTTTGCGAACATTTTTCACCGGAAATTTGATTTAGTAAAATACACTCTCATTATTTCCTCTGCCATATATGTTTCATATCCATAAAAATTTTCATGTACGGTCACATTCGTACATATCGTCGCATCCTCATTCTTTTACATTCCACATTCTTTAACGTTCAACGTGGCAATCCTCTGCACTCGTTCGATAATCCATATAAGGTGAGTAAGGCAAAATGGTGGCCACAAGACTTTGGTGCAGAAAAACTCAAAATTGCGCCGAAAATTGCAATTTTGTTTATAAATTGCAAATTGAAATAATCGAAACGTGCTAGGAAAGCCGAGATTTTACGTCATCAATTTCGTACAGTAGTGCGGAACTAAATTCATATTTGCAGCCCGTGAAAAAGCACTAGTGACCCCAGTTTGGATTTCGGAGTCTATTGTCGCACCAAATCAATCAATTCTCGACTGTTGACTGATATTTTCGAAGCTTCCGATATTTCTCTTCAGAAAAATAGAAGAGGGGGTCTATCGTATATCTCGTTTCAACTTATTAGGAATCTCGGCCCGCCACGGAGTGCAGATGTTTTCCTTGTACAAGTAAAGTACAGCGACAATGGTCAAACGCGAGATAGGAATACGCTTAGAAATTCGGCAAGGGCCAAATTTTTTTAGGAATATGCCGAGTTTCTGGGGCAATTTTTGAAAAAAAAAAAGAAAATTTCCAGTGATAAGTTCTCGGGGATCGACGTAACGCCAGTTTTACAAATCGAGTAAAGAGTTGTGCAAAGCTATTTGGGTATGGTTTTTATGGGACACCAAATTTGCCCATCTAATAGGAAAGTCTAATAAAAACATTCAGTTCGACTAAAATGGAGAAAAATGTTATGAAACTATTTCTCCCAATTTTAGGCCCCGCATTGTCTGTTGTTATTCTGAAGGCATTTCTGTTTCAGGTCTAAGCAAATATGGAGTTTACTCACTCTTCCCCGGAGGACCGACCTTTGGAAGTGCGCTTTACTCGCACGCGAGCACAATCGGACGTTTCGCTTCCGGCCACATACAGCAATCATCAGGGAACACCTTTCATGCCGCTCACAAAGGTAAGAATTTTCTTCGAGTTTGATTTAATCCGATCAGCCGGGAGGTTGAGCGTGAAATCGCGATGTGCTTACGTAACCGTGACTTTAGGTTTGGGCCTCTTCGGATAGATCAAAGTTCGAGATGAGCGGTATTTCATAATGTTTATTATTTTTTCGGAAAGTTGGACGTGTGGGAGTTGCGTGCGTCCTTCAAAATTGATTGTCATAGTTGTAATGAATACGTCATAAATACGGCCTTTGCGTTACGGTTCTATTATAGAAATTCCGAGCCGCTGCGGCAAATAACAGGTTGACGCACAACGTCGCATGTGAGGGTGTAATCAAAATAGAAATTGGAAAAAAATGAAATAAATTGTCGTAAATTATAGTTTCTGGAACTGCGTTCTGTTATTAATTAAAATATTTGGGGCCACATTTCGCGGTTATTTTGGTTAGATCACAAGAAAATTGTTCCATTGTATTAGATTGAGCAATTCAGCATTTTATGTTCATTCTGATTCCAAAGTTCATATTTTACTCATTTTCGTCTCCTTTTCATTCAGGTCTAATTCTCATGAATCTAATTAGTGCATAAGTCTTTGTTCCAACTATTTTTTTGTGTATGCGCAGGTTTGTTCATTATAAATGACCACTCACCTTAATTCCTTCATTTCGCAGGATAAACGAAATTAATGCAGAAATTGCAGGTAGAGCACTAACTTTCCAGTGTCGTTAAATAACCAGAAAGAGAATGAAATTCTTTATCCAACGAGACCACGTTGAAGAAAATTGTCAACTGGTTAATTATCTTTTCCGATGGGGGAACATTTCCTGCAAATATTTGCAAAATTCCAGGCTTTTCCGGTGCCTTACTACGTTAGATTTTTTATAAATCAGAAAGCTACTTGTCATTTCTTTGTTCTTTGTTTTACCTTATAAATAATCTAATTCCAGCTCAGTTCTGAAATTAGGAAAATTGGGTCCCCCGAGGCCCGAGAAATGAGAGCGCAGTATTGAAATGCATCGAAATTATTTAGGAGCCTCCATAGTTTAGCCAAGTGATAATTTATTGGACGACTCCAGAAACTGATGTTGCATTTTATCGTTCGAAATTATGCATAGTTTTAGTATTTGCAAGTATTTACATGCAGACTAATCAAAACGGAAGTCAATCGCTGTTGGGGGCGGTTTTAAGCCTTCACGGGAAGTTTGTTAACTTTAAGATTATTGTGAACGTTGTCCTTAAATATTCGAACTGTCCGCCTACGGGGCCGCGTGAAAAAGTTGAGTGACTGCATCCAGAGCTGGTACAAGTATCACTTTCAAATGCGGTTACCCTTTGTGGCTCAAAGTACGGCCAGAAACTATTCTTTGCATTCAACGCCGTTTCTTAACTGTTCCTTCGAGTTCTTTACCGTAGCTTAATAGTTTGATGCGATCTTCGTAGTCCTCTTAAGCCGGCCCTGCGGTCGAAACGGGCAATGCTGAACCTCAGATTTTGTTGTCGATAGAGGAAACACAGGCCCGGTTTACATTATCGCATTTGCCTCGTGAATATTTTAATGATTTTTGCTATAGGGGAAAGCCCAGCTAATGCTCGAATCGGGAAATTATTGATATTCAATAGAATTTCATTTGAAATCGTTGAGACCGCCCGCATATCCGCCCGCATCTGCTCACATCATGTGCTAATTCGCCTCAATACTAATTTTGTTCAGCTGCGGATTCAAGAGAAGTTTTAGGTGGGGTGTGGAGAAGAGGGCACTTATACCAAGGTAACCCTCGATGCCCCTCGTTGGTAGTCGAACATAAGAGAGTACAGATTAATACAAATACGATGTGGCCCATAAAGTCCTCATCATACAGGAGTTTTTTTTACCTATGGATTTCGATAAATTTTGGCTTTGCCTTCGGGTTGGGCTTTAGAAAAGATGGCGAGGAATGACGTATAAATCGAAAAATAAATTACTATCTTTAATTGTCAAATTGCATTTTTTTAAAATCAAAACATACCATTAATTCTCAAAATTTTGAAAAATCTCAAAGGAAAGAGTTTCTCAGTTTATTTTTTTTGTGTCTGTGTGCGAATTTTCAGCTTTCTCGCATAACTTTCCTTTGAAGTTCGGTTTGGCCCATAAATGATATCTATTTGGAAAAGTTTACACAATAGCCATGTAATACAAAATGTAGCCATTTTATACTTGTATTTGTTTATATCTAATTTGGTATTAATAAACTCTATAAAAATGCCGGTATAAGGCAACCCGGACATTTTCTTCATAAACCATGTAGATCAACTTTGCATCAAGGCATACGTAGCGTTTTACATTTTCTTTCGAAAGGTGAATTACACCTCTAGCTAATGAATACTCATTCAAGTATCTTGATATACTAGAATTTTTCTTAAAAGGTTGACAACCGATTTGAACACTTCGAAAGTGCAGGAATACCAAAAAATTTAAATAAATCAAAGTCGTCCGAAAAAACTTGCAAATTGACACATGGGAAGAAAATAAGAAACTGCGAAACTGTTTCATTTGTGATTATTCAAAATTTTGAAAAAGAACGTACATTTTGAATATTTTTCAAAAAAAACAAACGCAATTTGGCGGTTATAGAGAGTGATTTGTTTTTCGATTTATATGTAATTTCTCGTCATTTCTGGAGCGCAACTCAGAGGCAAAGTCGAAATCTACCCACATTGATAGGTGAAAGAATTTCCCATATGATGCGGACTTTATGAGTCACACCGCATATAAAGTTCGGTCAAATTTCACACTTGTAAAATTCATGAAATAGAATAACTTCCGATGAGGAGGTGTGGGGAGGGGAGGGGTTATAATTCAGATCCTAGAGCCTTTGTCTGAGTCCGCCGCTGAGTCTGTTCCTAAAACCCAGTCTTTTTACATTTTGTAAAGCTGCCTCTGCCAATTCTCCAGTTGATCGCAGAGCTCATACAACCGAAAAATCACGCCAACAGCAATAACGGTTTGAGGAAACGCGAAAGATGTGGATGATAATGATAATAATTTTCGCGATGGTAACCTTGACAAAGCATTAAACCCATCGGGCTGATGTAATAAGCGGAATTAGCGTGCTAGTGGGTCGTTAAATAACTCTTCTTCTGGCGTTTGCCGGCTCCCCGTCGTCACAATAAAGCATTTCGGCTGTATCGCATGTTGTTGCTCGAAAAATTATTATTTATGAAAACGGAATTTGCAGTTCAATTAAGCGCGGGCACAACGCGGAACGGACAGGAAACATCGGCTACTGTGCAAAGTACGCGGTTTTGCCATTAAAACTGTACAGCTGTTTACACTGAAAAAGTTTCACTTGGTTCAAAGGTTTGAAGGTTTTTAGATAGCGTTTTCTCTATTGTGTTAAAAGCGAGGAAGCTGAAGAATTTTTTCTTTTTTGTTAGCACTTTTAGAAGGTGCAGATTTGTCATTATGGAAATGGCCCCTCGGGGAGCCGCCACCATATATTAATCAATAGGGGCTTACTTTGAAGATGGACCACACTCCGCATTAATTTACTACGGGTTTGTAGTAAAACCGTCCGGTTATATGGAGAGGAAGTGAAATGACATTAAGTTTTAATGGGTTTTAGTTAATGGGAAATTACGTTCTGCGATGTGAATAACTGGAGACTTTCACCTCCATCTGCATCTTCTTCTTCGCGTCGGGGATGATTGTCTTAACCGCCAAAACCGCAAATGAAATACTCCGGCGTAAACGGTGAAAATTCCAAATTCAAATTACAAGATCTGTTGTCTCAAGACACATTGGTGCAACACATATCTGTACCGCATAAGTACGTTGTACAGGCCCGTACAAAAAAATACCCATTTCGATGTCGCATCTGGCTCAATGGAATATAGCAAAGCGGGTGCCGGTTCCGCTCGACCGAATATGTATCGAATAATGTGTAGAAGAGTAAGAGGGAACCCTCAGCGATGGTATCGCCCCTCGGCCATCCTGCGGCGACGTGCAAGAGAAGAGTTTCTGTTCGAGTTGAAGAAGGGTTGAAAGTAAAGTGATAGGGTTAACATTCGCCACTGTCCCAAAGAACTCTGCCCTGACTCTAGGTCTGGTCCCCATTTCGTGTAACTTTCAGACTTTAATAAGGTCGATTTTCAATCTACCAAAAATTATTCTATTGTCGTCCCATTAGTCGTTCCTTACATCAAAGTACAAAAGGTAAAAGATCTTCTTAAAAACGCCCCCAGCAAACGTAATCTACCCACGCCGCGCTGCCTCTGCTCCATTCTGTAATATATTCACCTTTTCCTAAAGGTAAATAAATTAAACGCCGAGTTTACCTTCAATACAGATTTAAGGCATCAACTGAGCAAACAAACAGAACATAAAAGCTGCGGGAAAATCACAGAGAGAGCTCGATGACGAGTGCAAATTTACTTTGTTGATTTTTTCGGCACCGGGAACCATTAAAGTACCAGAATATCCCCCCGCTAAATAGGCCTCGGATTATGCTTGCCGTAGATAGATACGCAGGCATTTATGATATTTTCAGGGGTATAAATTAGGAGATTTAAGTGAATGTAACTTGGCTCAATCGAAGCTTATAAAACTAAATAAGTTTAGAGCGGCAGTCCCAAAAATACTTTTTAACAGGGCAGTATATTCATAAGATAATCACTAGTAAGAACGAAGTCGCGGGTCGTCCTCGTAAAACTGTTTAAACTGCCACAAATAAGGATCGGATATAATTTAGAGCAGTGTTTATATCAAAGACACTACATCTATCAAGTTTAAAAATAAAACGAAAAAGAGCGGGAGAAAGAGAGACGAGATGTTTTCTTGGAATCCTGACCTCTGTTAGATAATATTTTATTCATGGTCACGTTTGCCAAAGGAAATATAAAAATGTGTTGACTCTTGTTGCACAGACTTATGCCTATCTTTTATTTATATTTAGCGGAGAAAACTGTGTCTACATTTTTTTAGCCTGAAATAATAAAGCTAAAAACAATACTGCAACGACCTACAGACCCCAAATTTCGCCCGAGACTTATTGCCATCCATTTAGTAGCCGCAACTCGACTGGACAGTGGGCAGCACCGCCCATCGATCTAGAAAAAATGGGATGCGTTATAGTTTGGCAAATTAGGCGCTATAACTTACGGCTCCCATACACCCCGGTCGTCCAGAAAAACCTAATTTTTTCTTAACAATTCTTTGCAATAAGTCAACACTTTCTCTAAGCGACATTAGATCGATCACATGTTAATTTCCAGTTTCAGATTCGTTGTTTTCGGCCACGGGTTACACCTTTGGAGCGTCTACGCCGCCTCCCGGGTCGCCGTACTCGCCGATTCCAGTGGCCCAGTTGGAATTGTTGACAAAAGGTTATTCGAATAACATAATAATTCAGCAGTCTGCTCCCGATTTCCCTTCCAGTCCTAAGAAGGTGCAGATAACCGAGAAAAAATGCGACGAAAAATGTTGCTCCGTCCAGAGGTCGCAGAAGTCACAGTGCCATTGCTCGGATTCGACGTTGAGAAAAATTCAAGAGGTGAGCGATCGTGCCACAAAATCAAAATTTTGATTCTAGAAAATGTCTGTCCCAAATCGCTCGATTAATAACTTGATTTATTTTTCGTCCAATTGGAACATCAATTAACCTTCTTCGTTTCCCAATTATCAACGTTATTGATATTAATAATTACGCGATTACTAAACAGGTTTTCCATGCGGGTTGTCATTGACTAACGCGAACTTCTCTTATCGGTTTCGCAAATACAGATATCAGCAACAGGCTGCTCCAGAACCAACCCTATAGAATGGACAGGAGTGAATGTGAAGAAGGAGCCGGGTACACCGTGCCAAGTGGCGGAAATTACCACCAGCGGTTCACCCATGATCAAGCTGGAGGTCACCTCTCCAACGCAGAAACACGGCGGCGAGGCTGGCGCAAACATTGGAGGCACCATCATCCATGGCACTGGTAAGTCACACATTCCTATCTTATTATGTGTATTTCTACTTGTGTCTTTCGAGAATAAGTCCAATTAGTTAAATTATTTCCCGGAAAGGAAAAATACAAGTAACTAATAGACCATTTGCCAGATAAATCTGTGTTTAACTTCCAGTGACAGTTTGCTATAAATTAAAGCTCAACCTAAGGCGTTTTGTCTTCTGCAATCAACAGGAAACCTCTCTCATTATCGATAAAGCCCGAGCGGTTTCTGATGTAGGTACATGTATCCGGCTTCGTGCGTTTTAGAATATTTTATCTGGAATAATATTTGTTGTATAAATAAGCTCGTCTGGCATAGCTAAGGGAGTTTGCTTAGGACCGGCGCAGCGACCGTCTATAAAAGAAACACAATGATGGGAAGTCAAGAAGGCAAAAACGCAGGTCAAGATTCGCGACGTGTCGAATGTTTTTCCGTTTCCGAGATAGTTTCAAAAGTTTTTCTGAGTACGACTGTGACTAACGACAATTTCCGGTCACCTCGTTGAAAAATCACATCTTCGCACTCAAACTTTCCTTATTCCTGACGAGGAGGTCCCCCAACCACTAGTTCACCCCTTAAATTTCTTGCAGGAGCCCAAATCCCCGTCGGCATCGCCGTAGCCAGACAAAGGGTGCAGCACGAAGTGGTGGCGTCCCCCTCCTTGCCCCCTGCGGGCCTCCTGGCTACTGTCAATACAGGAGGCGGCGCTCAAATCAAGGAAATTGGTAAGTTTCTTCTTGTGGGTTTCTCTCTCGTCATTTCATGGCAAAATTGTAAATTTAGGAAGGTACTAAGTATTTCTGGTCGGAATCGTTATCACGAGTTTACGGCTTCAATCGATTTGTCACAGTTTACCAACATGATCACATAGAAACTAACCGATCGCCTGCAATCAATCTCCGAGCCAAATTCCGCCTTGACAATCTTAACCGTTCGGAATAACTAATGGCAGGAACGTTTAAGTTCTGTACAAACACGGGTCCTTATCTTCAGCGGCGCAGCAAATACCTATTCCTCGAAGGAAATTGTTATTGGAGATGAATCATAATATTTTACATGTTGGTCCCGCTTCCGGCAGGCGTGCAGCCCCTCCGTTCGTGGAGTAAATTAAACAAGTGTCTTTGTACACTGGTCAAAACAATTACGGGATATTTCAAAATATTGTCTTAAAAGCGTTTTGTGCCGCATGAAATGTATCAAAACAAATTATATTTGTAGTTTGAAGTTTTTTTTTATTGATTAAATAAAGCACTTCTTGTCGTTTAAAGTTAATTTGATCAATTGTGACAGTCCTGTTTAAAATTGTGCAAATTTTTAAATTAAAAGACGATGGTTATCTAATGTAATTTGAATTCGTGGTTTATTAATTTGGTACAAAAATGAATTATTAATAATCTGTATGACTCCTTGGTGCTAAAAAGGCTTCGCATCGTGACGGCATTGATTCGATCAAGTCATCAAAGACGTCTTGAGGGAATTCCATTCCATTCTTCAATTAGGGCATTTCGAAGATCTGGAATAGTTCGAGGTGATAAATTTCTGCTTGCGACACGTCTTCCCAAAGTATTCCAAGCACGCTCAAGTGGATTTCCATCCGGAGAATTGGCAGGCCATATCGTTCTCTCAATGTTCGTTTCATCCAAAACCAGTTGTTTACGATTTTAGCGCGATGTGGACGAGCATTATCGTCCATAAATATGAATTGATTACCTATTGCTCTAGTATGTGGCATTATAATAGGTTGATGAATTTCATTAAGGTCCCTGTTGGCGTTTAAGGGACCGTTATCGATCAAATAAAGATCTGTATGCCCGCTAAAACTAAGACCAGCCCATACCATGATACCGCCACCTTCAAAGTGAGATCGTTCTCTGATAAACTGATGATTGTTTCGTGTTCCGCATTTACGCCAAATCAGAACACGTCGACTATCAGGTTCTAAAGTGAACCTAGGCTCGTCACTGAAGAGTACCCGACCCCAGTTATTACAGGTCCAATTTCGATGAAGCTCAACTCATGCTCTTCTTGCTCTTTTGTGTACCACAGTCAGTGGAACATACAATTGGTTTTCGGACATACAATCGGACATTGTGGAGTATATTTCTTATGGTTTGAGTGGAGTACTATAGGCTCGCTCGCTTTGTAGAAAAGTTGCATTGACGTTGCGGTTTCTTTTCGCGAACAATTTAAGAAATAGGTCTTCCCTGGGCGTTGTTGTTGATGGCCGACCTTCTCCTGGTCTTCTTCTAATACTTCCTGTTTCAAGAAATCGGCTTCACAATTTGAAAACTACACTTTGGCTAACATTAAACACTTGGACAACATGCGTCTGCGTTCGTCCAGCTACGAGCTGCCCTGTGGCTCGTCATGCCTCGCATTCCATCAAATCATGTTGCTCGTTCATTGTAGCAATAATAAAATAAAAAAATTGCACACCACTTATTCCTGAGTACAAACATTCCTCTGACACCTAAGTAGCGCTTCAATGCGCTTTTGTAGTTTTTATGAGAATTCGAGTTAAAACCTACAGAGACCTACCGCATGCATTATTTTCCTGTTCGGTCCTGTAAAATTATTATTATCCTAAAGGAAATAGGCGAATGGAATTGAATAAAAGTTATATTCATAAATAAGATAATATCCCCTAATTGTTTTGATTAGTGTATTATGCAGACTCGATGATCGCCGGGAAAGTCACGTCGGACAATGACTGCAAGGTCTTTGGCTGAATCTTACCTTAGTACCCTTTCGACTACGCATTTAGTGATAAGGAAGCGGCTAGTCCTTCGGTACTCTGTGATGAGGTGGATCGATTGTATTCCCACCTATCCAACGCACCTTAAGTTTAATCTCCGAATCTACTCGTTTCAGTCAAAGTCCAAACAAAACACGGGCCCCTTGGGAAGGAACTGGGACGCACTCCCGACCGTTTATTTTTATGTCCCTCCTTCACACTACGTAACGTCAATTGGTCCGATTTCTCGAAGACCAAACTAACCTTTCAAATCACTAGATACTTATGGGTCATTGAAACCAAGGCCCAAATTCATTACGGTAACACAGACCCGTGAGAATAATAAAATACGCAGAACTCACGAAAAAGAAACAAAGATATCAAAACAGAAAAAGAGAAGCGAAAAAAAGGCACAATCGAAAGTCTCGAAATGTGCAATGAGCCGCATTCATCTGTCTTAGCCTAAAACTAATGGCTTTCTAATAAATTCGTTTTAGTTTATAAATAAATGGGAGCGTGTAAATTCAACTTCTTGGCACCAGTGATGTTTAAGTTTGGAAAATTTAAGAATTCGGCGTTGTAGTCACAAGGAAGCACTCAATAACTGAAACTTCAATGTAAGAAACGAGACTGAGCTAAATTTCCACCGTGGAATGGGTTGTTGTACGCAAATAGTGGCGGCGTGATCGGCCGTCGTGCACGCTCTACTTTCGAACTTGATCTAATCTAACAATATTTTTAATTTATCGTTACACTGCTATAAACTCAATCATTAATGGACGACACATCGTCATAGCACAGTTCCGGAATTTGGAATAAGCCCAAACTTAATTCGGCTGAATGTAAATATGATATGTATGAGTCACATACCAGAATTACCCATATCAGGTTGTCGATCGATGTTGTCCCTTATCTCGCTGGGTTGATGTTTTTGTGTGCTCTATACAACTAAAATCCGAAGATTTGATTTCCATAGTTGGCTGATTAAAACCGAACCGAATCGCGTATCTTTTTTGATCAACATTTCGACGTTGTTTAATTTTGTATTTCGTCGCTTGTTGCGTGCGACATCTTATCAGGATATGAGCGTCTATTATATAAATAATAGTCGTTTGGAACAATTTGTTTTATATTTTTAGTACTAAATTCCCCGTTGAAAAAAGGTCCGAGCAACGTTCGGATAAAATTCAGGGCTTTCCGAAGGCCAATATAAAAAAAGAGATTAAATTTAGATGACTAATAAATCGAAAGACTCAAGTTTGTTCTCAAATATGATTCTTTCGATTTACCCTTTTTTTCCCTTCTCGTCTATGTTCGCTTCCTGTTTTTATTTATTATTTTCTGTACAAGCAGTATAGTTGCACTAGTTTTACAGAGTGTTTTGATAGGAAAATTACATTTCCTCGCTAGATGAAGAAAAACTAGTATACATGTGAATAGCTCGATTTTTGAGGAACTATTAATGGCGGAAACTGTATTTCAACAGTTTTACAGTCCGCGGCGCTAGAGGGCGCTTTTCAAATTTCGGTCATTTCCAAAATTTCTCATAATTTTTTGGTTGAAGACAATATTGAAGTCAAACAAAAACATTTTTAGGCACTTTTTTGTGTGATCCCAATGGCGTGCGTAGTTTTTTATTACAGCGTACCGTTTTGTGAAAAATCGAGATAATTTTTTTATTTTAAATGAAAATCACGGACAGCTATGCCTTCAAAAAATTTTCATTTTAAACCATTTTCAACTATGTAAGTATGTCTATAGTTATTCTGAAAATTAACCGATATATTTGAACCTCCTAAAACTCCTCCAGTGACATTTAACTACTTAATTTCGTTATCTTCATTTAAATTGTAGCATTGTGGTCTACATTTTTTGAAGCTTCCACAATTCTGTAAATTATTTTTCAATTAAGCAGGCTGCTTATTTGTTTTCCTTTGACAATATAAAACCTTTTATTATGACATATATTTCATAGTTATCTCTCTTTTTTACTTGAAAAATAGGCACCGAATCAACACTAAACAATAAAAACTTTGACGCAAAAATTAAAATATAAAATAAATAATGTTACTTGGAGAGCTGATGCCAAAACCAACTGTAATATAAACACAAAAAGTCTAGTATTTCAGTTATATTTTTAAAAATAACTATATACATACATATATATTTGGAAATGATGTAAAATGGGCATATATCTGACTGATTTTTATTTAAAATAAAAAAGTTATGTCGGTTCTGAATAAAATGGTTCGCTGTAGCAAAAAACTAAGCACGCCATTGGAATTACATCGACAAAATGCTTTAAGAATGTTTTTATTTTACTTCAATATGGTCCTAAACAAAAAAGTCATGAGGAATTTTATAATTGGCCGAAATCTGAAAACGCTCTATAGCATCGTGGACGGTAAAAATATTCAAATACGGTTTTCGCCATTAATATTTTCACAAAAATCGAGCTCTTGACATGTATGCTAGTTTTTCCCTATCTAGCCAGGAAATGGGATTTTCCCGTCGAAACACTCCAAAACCCTGTACTCTATACTCAATATGTATTCTCTAACGTAAATTCAAGAATTCCTTGCGATTTCAATTTACCCACATGTGGATAAATCTTTGAGTAAGTTTCACTTTTAAATGCAATTTTTCTGTTCTCCTGAAATTAAAAACTACTTTTCAACGTCTCTCTCCCGATTCCATTTTATGCAATGCAAATTGACATGCCAGACCGGGTTATTTATGGTAACCTTTATGTTTATAAAGTGCAGACCTGCATTATTATACAAATTCGTGTTACCGACGTTTTACTTTAATTCAAGGTTAAGACTTGCCTTAATATACACCGCTGTAGCGTTATTATTATTTATCGTTTGGGAATGGTTCTTGCGTGTTCCATACTAACGATACTAATTATGACGCGTAGCTAGAAACACGCTCTATAATTCCGATTCATTAGTTCGTAGGTAACGTATGCTGTACGCTTTAATGTTCCTTATGCAAATAAGTCTTAATAAAACGTAGAGGCGCCCAAATCCCTCTACTTTTACTTGTCACTTCTAGTTTTATAGCCCTCCGCTAAGCCCACCTACGTAGTCTCATCGGGTAGCCGATGTTAAGTAGATATTTCGGCTTATTTGAACATTTGTAATGCAGATGAATGTTATTTGAATAAAGATCACTGAATTTTACAACCCTCCGCTGTTCTAGATACTTTCAAATGACCGTCTGTGATGTGACGGGTCTGAAGTGAATCTGTCGTAAAAACATTTCGCCTCTTTTCTCTCTCTTTGAATGTTACTAGAACGTCCATTGTTAATGCTTATTAATTTATTGACTTCGATACAATCACAAGCGTCTCTTAAAGAAAAACGATATTAAAATATTCACATTCGCCGTAAATTTCAGTTAGGTCTAGTGGTAGTGCTGTGGTTCAAATTTACGTTTTTACAGACCATAAATTACATATATCCAAATAAACTACCGATTGGTGTGTTTTCTTCTTAAAGGGCAGGTGGTTTTATTTTATAATAAGATTAAGCAAGCCCATTAAAACTAGGTATCAAGCGAATTTATCATCTGAATTATTAACGGCTTGATAGCCGATAATAATCTATATTAATTTCGAAGACAGAAATTTCCTTAAAACGTCCCATTGGAGCAATTCAGGTGGTTAATTTCGCAAGTTGGAGCGAAACGTGTATATGGGGCAATGCGGACTGAAGAACCGATTCGGTTCGGACTGATGGGCGCTTTTTTTATTTAAATTGCCAATATCCTGTATATGTTGTATTTTATCGGTGAATATTCAATGTCCGTATTAGGGATAAATTGTTTTGGGCACTTTTATAAACTGTTTCGTTTATTACGGCCATCGAGGGTTACTACCTTTGATGTGAGTGGAGCTTAGTCGTTCTCGTTACCTTAATGAAACGAAGAGTGCTCGGGTCCGGTTAATAGAGGGTCCCTTATTTAGATATCCTAATTCTAGAAATCCCCTATTATCCAGTTCAGCAATCTAAAAATCGTCCGTTATTTAGGGTAATTGTGTATTTAAGTTAGGGTTATGTCGGTTTTGTACAGGCGAAACAAAACTTCATTAAAAATTAAGAAGTTCATAGGTCAAATGAGTGCCAGCACGCCTTTTGGTAATGGCCAGATAGTTAATTGGAATGACGCATCATCGGAGAAGTGTGAAACCAACGAGAATGCACATATTTTACTTAAATTGTAGTTTCTTTTTCAGCAAGCATAGATAACCTTAATTACCTACGCCTAAGTAAAAGGTCAAGCTTGAAAACACGTCCGCCACTGACTTTTCACTGCAACGTGTGCAGCTTTTAGTCCCGGTATTTTGATAAAAAGCGACACTCCCATGCGACGAATTTTTGCAAAACCACGTGTTGTTGCATTGCGAATTGTGTCCAACACTATCTGCTTTAAGTTTCCTCGTTATTGGACACACGAAGGGCGTTTAAAAAGAATCTGACAAGATTGGCAAACCATGCGAAGATGCCGCTGCGCTTTAATTATATCCAAATATTCCAGAAACTTACTTGCCAGCTGACCACATTCTGACCGCAAAAACTCCGTGTAATTCCGGGTGTGTTCATGTCTTTCTTGGCCTCAGATTCTAGAGATGTGATTCGAACGATGCCACATACGAATGACGCAAAAACTTAATGCTTTTTATCCTGTTTTTATTAAAGGTTCGTCAAAATGCGTAAAGATATAGAGATTGTCCGGAAACAGTTCAAAAATGCGGGATGTCTGAATATAACGGTTATTCTCATAATAACACTGTTCAAAGGCTCGTAAGGTGAAAGAGACCATCTTAGATGTCCATATCCAACTTCGCGTTTCCCACACGCATCTGTGCAGGTAAAAATTTGTGAATAACATTATTTAAACAATATACAATGTAGGACATTTAATTATAGATTTTGATATATTCCGAACCCGCCAAGTTCTCGATGTGACCGTAAATAGCATCACTCGTACCTCGTTGCATTGAATTTACACCTCTTCACCTCTACATTTCAAGATCATTTCAATTCCCCATCATTTCGCGAAATAGTTTGATCGTTTTGAGCGCTGGACAGGTGCCGTAATGGATATTTTCTTGGTCTCCTGTTGTGTCCGCCAAAAAGATAAAAAACATAAATTTACACAAAGAACACGCCACTTTAATCTTCATTTTCCTGTGTTAGTCCCGTGCACTGGGCACTTCTTCGAATTGATCTAAAGATAAATGTGCCGGCGAGTCCTAAAGAGGTTGACTTTCAAGTACTCGTATGCTGGAACTTTGTGTGGAACCTCACACTTACAGTGGTAACCCAAGGACCAGAACATGTTAGAGGGCAGATAGCAACATTGCGCATCCATTTGCTCTCAAAAATCGGCCCTTGGACTTGAAAGGAATCACGGGACCTTGTGTCCATAATCAAAAGCCTGCAGCGTTTTTGACTTAGTGCCCTCGCGTGTTTGATTGTAAAATGTTCATCACTTTCAATTTGAGTATTTTCCACTTTCGGAAAAATCGTTACAAGGCGGTGCGGCGGGGGTTGGCTTTAAACCATCACACTTCTATAATACGTATGTGGCCCATCCTTTGTTGACTTTCTTTAAAAAAGCAAGGATAAGTGACTTTACTTATTCTCGTTTCGGCGTGCGCATGTGCATGCGCTGTTGCCAAATGTCGTATGCTTTAAGCGGTTGGTCGGGCGTAGCGAATATCTTTACACCAGCCCTAAATTTAAGTCGAAGTGACTCGTGAAAGTGTTGGTAACATTGGTTGATACGTTCAAGCAGCTTTCAGCGCATTGGTGTGCAGGTGCAAGCTGCGTGCTGCTTTCCTGTCTTAAGTAGCCTGAACCCGAGCCCGAATGTACCTAACTGCACAGCTACACCTGGATTTCAGTACTCGTAGAATTTGCAGTGTACAAGGAATATTTATATCGATATTCTCCATCTCTCCAATTTTGGCATTAAAATTGATTTTAAGTCGAGATTAGATTGCGGCCAACACGACGTCTAATTTCTGACATTGCAGATCATTTATGGAGCGATTGGAGATCGCATTAAGCCGAAAACGCTACAAGAACCATTTACATCGAAGACCGCTAACCTGAACTAACCCAAATGGTTCCGGCCGAAGAGACGCCCCGTTGAGTGAGCAATGGGAGAACGACTTTAAAGTTCCGACAGAATTTACGTGATCTGTAGTTGGAATGAGTTAAATTTTCGCTGTGCTGCAGTTCTTTATAACCAGAAGGTGGCGTGAGCGACCATCTTGGATGCTGCTCACCACTCAAATGCTGCTGGTCTCACAATAAAGCACCTGCAGCTATCTTTGTGGTTTGTCTTTCAAAGTTTTTAAACTGGAAGAGTCGTTATGAAGCGGAATTCTACTTAGCTGGAAGTACTTTCTTAGAAATATGCACTTAGAGGAGTGCTGAACAGCATGCGCAGTGCGTAGCACTTCAGTCCTTGAAACTCAGTACACCTCCTTAAACTTGGAAAAGACCTAGCTGAAACGGTGGCAACGGTGCCACAACAATACTCTTGGTTGTGAGGCTATTTTAGACAAGCCAAAGGCCTGGTGAAATTGGCTCTAACTCAAACCTTTCATTGTTCACTGTCAGTTAATGGTTGGCGATTGTCCACTGAGCGTTTTCAGTCTGTCTACAACTTTACTCCAACTGAATAACATCGGCCGTAAGTTGAACCATTGCAAGGACATTCAGGGTTTCGTGGCACAGTTACCAGTAATTGTGTCTTAAGGACGTGTCTAACAGCCTTAACATCCCCAGCTGGTTTCAGTATTATTGATGTGTGGCATGAGACACCCTTATTCATTGTCTTTAACACACCAATTACGGTTCCTTACGTTAATTGACGTTTCGATTGACCTTCCAATACGGTAATCTCGAAGATTAGTTTAAACTAGCTCTTCTGGTTGACTATGATATGATCTCAGTTGGTTGTTTGTGTAAGATTCTACTCATTTCAGGTATTGGCATCATAATGTGTACAACGAGTACGTACGGCAATCGTTCTGTCTTCTTCGAAATTGTACATGCAATCAATATTAATAACTACCCAAGGCTTAATATTTCTGTGTATTTGCCAGCGCCAACGTGCTCGTAAATTCCTTAATTATGATTAATTTAATGTTTATAGCTTTTAACTAATGTTTACACGGATTACTGATAAGTCGCAATCAGGCACTTAAGTGAGACCAGGCGCCACCAGCCTAAGTAATATCGTTTAAAAGTACTAGGTGGTTACTCAGTTAACTATACTTAGTGCCAAAGTGCTGGCCGCTAGGCGGCGTCACCATTACGTAACCAATCTGCTAATACACAAATTTCTTTTCAGACAATGCGAGCATGGCTGCAGGCACGTCAGGGGTGGCGCCCGGAGGCGGGACTCTCCTACAATGCGGCGACGACAGGACGGCAGGATTGGCTGCGTGGTCGATGGGCGGCAACCACAACCAAACCTTGACCACCCCCACGTTGTGGCAATATCCTGGTGAGTCGGCCACTTTTTCCTAATCAGTTTTTAACCGGTTTTTGTTGGGTAATGTTTTTCCCGTGCGCTCTAGCACGGCAGTACTTTTAAGTGTTCGAAACCACGTAACGTGGTAGTTCCTAGTGTGTTTTCTTTCGCAACCATGTTCTGGAGCATTGGGGATTCGTTTGTCATCAGCCATGGTAAGATAATCTCAAGGATTGGGCGGATTAGCGGGGGCCCTGGGGTCGTCGAGATCACGTAACAGGTTTCTGATCACGCGACGTTTGATGGGCGACACTGTGGTTAACCTGAACGTGCGTTTTTTTCATTGCGGCACCGCGGATGTGTAAAAAAAAGCTGTTATTACAAACACAATGGTGAATAGAGAGTGGCGCATTTATGAGCGGAGATTAATCGTTGTTGATCATAAAAGCGTATGGGGAAGAATTGCAAATCAACAAGATATTATTAGTTTGTAATTACTGTTTGTTAGTATCGCAGGGAAACGCAATTTCATTACCAGTTGCCTCATGAAACATGTAGCTGAGAAAGAACACAGCTACGTTAGCACTGGAATGGCTCGGTAAATTAGGTAGGTTTAATGTTCTCGGTCAGTCTTAACATTGAGGATCAGCAGAGCTCTTCGTACCTAGTGGTATGATTCCCGAGACGACACTTGTTTAAAAAGCTTTGAATTATCTCTAATGTTAAAAACGCAGTGAAACGGCAGCCTGATTAATAGGCGCATTCGGGGAACAGCAAAGCGTCTGTTGCGCTAGAAAAAAAGCAGTCAGCGAATTAGAAACACAATGGTCAACAACAAGGTCCAAGTGCTGCAGCGCGCGACCGCTCCGCATTTCCTGAATGCAGCCAATATAGCTACCACCAAAGATTTATGTGTGATGAAATAAGTTCTAGCGCTGAGAGTGATTAGACTCTTTTCGCAGATGCTAGTCCCAAGCTGTATGTCCTGCGTCGTCTATCTCTCCTTTCTGCTTGCAACTTGTAATTCATCGAATACCACTGGTGTTACAACATAAATAACAACCGTTTTTCTAATAAGATATGCGATCGGATGTGCTCTACTCTATTCCAGTTCACATGTCCGCCGAAATAAGCCACGCAATGCACGCAGAACTGTAAAATCCGTACATAAGAAACAGAAAGAAAAAATTATTAGTTCGTACGATAAACTCCAACCGTACATTACATCTTTACATGTCATTTCAAGTCTTGATTTACCTAATAATTAGCGCGAAACGTAACATGTGACACAAATTAAGTAAGAACGCAACAACCATGAAAGCATGCTAAAATTTAACTAGAAAAGCAACGAAATATACATAGTTTAATAACATAATTCAAATATACATATTTCTTCACATTGACTCCCATATTTATGTAGTCACGATGACAACGAATCGACAAATCCGGAACGTAATGGGAATGGAAACGGTAGCGCCGCCATATTGGCAACTACAGGCGTTTGAAAGTACTCATTAGTTCGCTCGTTATTCAACTGTTGCTTTATTTGTCAAAATTAGACAGTTTTTTTTCGACAGGTTGTTGCACAAAGATGGTATGACTTACCAAATTTCTAGATTTGGCATCTTCAGACTTCTTTTGCTCAGAAGTTCTGTCCACACGAGTGTATGAAATGTGTCCATATACCTCCCGGGTTTTTCTTACTTTATTTGTGTTTTTTTATGTTGTAGACCTATGAGGGTGACGAGACCAATAAGAAATTTTCTTGTTTTTTCGATAAAAAATTTCAAGGGCCTACTGAAAGAACATAGACAGTTTTTGAGTGGGAAAATGACGTTTTCAGTAGCTCACATTTTTCAACTCTTTATACGTGTTTTCCAGTACATTTATCGAACTTACATACAATTTTTACAGTGTACTCATTTAATACTAAAAAAGAGACATTTTGTGGGTTTTCAAGGTGTAGATGATTTGTGACCTTGATACAAGTCATTGATTCATCGGTCAAAATAGAAACATTTCCAATGCCAGTCGAGTAAATTTTTGTAACTATTAGAAACGCAACAATTCATCAGTTTTTAATGAAACCGCTTTATTGGCATATTAGCCATTTATGTTTGGAAAATTTTATGTTATCACTGCTAAGTGGCTGATAATAAACTATCACTTATCAATTATGTGCTCCAAAATATGTTAAAGCTCGATAATATTTATCTATTATCAGGATTTTAGTAGAAATCGTCCCGATTGGCATCACCTATATTTATAAAAAAAAATTGACCTTGGGCGTGCCATTCAATTGACCGCTGCCTCACAAAAATGGCACATTTTTCGTTCACTACCGAGTGCACGAATTTCACAAAGGCCAAACCATCGCGGAACACTCGTGTTTTCCAACGCCTTGCAGTGTCTACAGTGCAATTTGGTAGCTACGGTCACTTTGGGGCTTTTGTCGATATCTCGGGATTCGTTTGGCGATTTTTGTTTTTGCGATAATTAACAAAATTACGGTTTTTTTTTCAAGATGTTGTCATTTTTAATTTCAATCATGAGTGTTAGAACCACACATCTCCGAATGCATTTGCCTTATTCAAACATCTTTTTAAGTTTTATCGGTTTTTATCTCTTTCACTGTGGCTGATGAATAAATCCACCGATAACGCATTGGGAAAGCAAATTATTGGCTAACTTAAAGATGGGTTTTCTGTCACCATCTCTAATGCGTCTCTATTCTCAACTTTATTGCCACAATTAAATGCTTTGAGCCGCACATAATACTTATCAGTTAGACACATCAAATAATAACAAAGACATAAAATTCCTACGACGCATATCATCAAGCCTTATAAATTCATCGATATATCTTTAATAAAAGCTCCTTGATTTCGATCTATTAAAGATTATTATCGCTCATAATAAAACGATCCGACTATGGTCAAAGTCTATGGCCAGCTTAGACGCCTAACTCGACAAACTTTAATACTCTTTTGCACTTTCGTACCCAGAACAAGGCTGTTTTCGTAATACCAAATAAAAAAAATCCCTGGCTTTGAAATAAGCCGAGAGCCAGGTTGACTGGAGAATTATGTTCCATTGAAAATTATTATAAAGTTAATAATAAAAATGATAATAGTAATAATGTGCGGCGTTGATTATTTCGATTAACTGAGTATAACGAATTGTTTCTCACGGTAATAACTGATGTATAATTTTTCTCTAATGCTCTTTGATGGATTAAACAATTTCTGGTTTGGTACATAATTCTTCACAATATAGACCTTAAGCGTTCCCAATTCCCTTAACGGAATTTCGCAAATTGAATAAAGTAGTAAGTTGTAAGAACCTAATGAAAAGTGACATCTAGAGAATTGATTTTTTTTTTTAATTTTAGCGGCCGTCCCGGTGGAGCCGATGGTCCCCATGCCGGTACCAACAATGCCCCCCGTTGGTTTTCAATTAGTGCGCGATCCTACCACGGGAGGGCTCCTTCTTTTGCCCACGACCTCTGGCATAGGTCAGTTCCCACGATTGGCCTTCCCTTATGCAACTAAACAGCAAAATTTTGCAGAACCCGTACAACAAACTGTGGTATGGCCTAGCTACCCGCAACCGTCCCCGGTTCTGCTACCGTCTCTATCTTCCATGCCTCCGCCCCCTCTCCAATTGCTAAGCTCAGCTTCCTCGGATTATTTGTCTAGTAGCACTACACTTCATCAGCATACCCAAACACATAGCACGAGGTTGGTGGCGGTCACGACGGATACGAGCAAAAGGAAGATTCCCATACCTTTGCCGGCCACTACGTTGATTAAAATTGAAACCGATGGGACATTAGATCAGACAAAAGCGCTGCAAGCCGTTACCACTTTAGCTAATAATAACGGGACTGTATTCACAGAGCAAGCAGTGCCCCCTTTGGTGACCACACATCTGATTTATCAGCACCCTACGGCGAATCTCATTGTGTCCCAGACACCTGTTCTCACTACAGAGACGATAAACACTACGTCCTGTAGATCTCAAGCTACGTCACCTGTAATTGCCGGTCTGACTCCTCTTCCAGAGTCCATGCAAATCCACGAAGAGGAGCCGATTACTACGGTCTCCTCAGTACAGGATGCAAGTAACCAGACAGACACTCCTATTTGTAGCGAAGATGATAACACAACTCACACAATTTCCGACGTAATTGGCGAAGAAAAGGGAATGGAAAATTGTAAGAGCGTTGAAGTTCCTCAATCGGAGGTTCACCATATGCCGGTAATAGAAGAAACTCAATATACGTCGGAGGAAGAAGTGAAGCAAGTGGGAGAAGCAACGTCATCATCATCATCTTTGTCTGAGAGCAGTGACGATGTGCCATCCGCAAAGAAGTCCGAAGAGCATGAAGTTGCAAATTCGCAGAAGCCCGATTTAAGTGGCCTGGAGCTGCTTTCCAACAGCATCGTGCAGTTTGAACTGATTACTAAACCCGTTGTAGCATCGCCGGCGGCTGCCACTGCCCCATCATCGCAAGAGAAAGTTTCCCCGTCATCTTCGCCACAGGCAGCGCCTATGAGCGTGGATGATAGCCTTGGAGGTCTTGATCTCTTGTGTGCTCTAGCCGAACAAAGAATCATGGAAGAGAACATTGAGAAACCCGAAAAAAAACAGAAACGCGATAAATCGAAGGAACGGCACCACAAAGACAAGGAACGACGAAAGGAGAAGAGGAAGTCGAAAAAACATTCTTCAGGCGAGCCGAAGCGCAAGAAAATGAAACACCACTCTAACGACAAAGAGCATAGGAAAAAGGACAAGCAATACTCCTCCAGAGAGAAGAGCGACTCGGACAAGGAGAGGAAGTGTTCGTGCCAGTATAAACAATATAAAACACCAGAGTCTGAGCAAGAGGTCAAGCGTTTCTTGGAAAGCAAGGTCCGACAAAATCATTGTTGCCAAGGCGACTGGCCTTGCATGAACGCCATGGAGCTCGATATGAGGATGAAACTCGCAGAGCTCCAGAGAGAGTATCGAGAAAAGCAGAAAGAGTTGAGCAAATTGAAGCCCAAGAAACATTCCCACGACTCTGAGTGCTCGAAAAAGAAATCTCGCAAGAAGTCCACAAACTCTGAGCGCAGCAACACTCCTCTTCCATTGGACAATGCTCAAGATGCGAGTCCTAAGACAGAGACCATTGTCAATTTAAAAGATGATGCCATTCAATCTCTTAAAAGACGTCGTTCTCGCAGTAGCGATTCCTCTCTAGAAAAGCACTCATCTTCCTCGAAGAAAAGGAAAGTTGGGAGGCCTAAGCGATTGTCTTCGGGAAGAGATTTAGCAGGCACTGAGACTATTGTAGCCAAAAAACCGAAGAATAGTTTCGTCGGTTGTCTGTTGGCAGCAAAGGAGAAGCTGAAGCAACAGCCAAGCAGCCCTATTGACTCCAGCCCTCCTAGGTACGTTGAAGAACCGTATACTCACAAGTTGAAGAAAGTGAAGAACAATAACAACACCATTATTGTCGATGAGATTAAGTCCTCAAATGTACGACCTACGCTGAAGGCAGAGGCCACAATTAAAACACAGGACGACGATGAGGCTAATGAATGGCTGCAACAGACAATTGAACATGAGGAGGAGGAGGAGGAGGTTATAGATCATATAGAAGAAGATATTGACGAAGATGTGGAAGATGAGGAAAATACATCTAATGAGAACTTCAGTGATGGGCTGCTGGAAAAAGAAGAGTTACTCTTGAAGGAAAATGAGAAAATGGAAATTGAGGAAACGATTTCAGAAAAACCGAAGGAGAGCGTGCCGAATCCTTGCGCGTTGACTGAAACTCTTTTAGAAGTAGATAAGTTGCGGGTACTGACAGCCATGGGGGGTTTGTTTTACGCAGGGAAGTTGAACGCTATTGAACCCCCAGATGTGTATTCGATTACGCTTGATGGGGAAAGGGGCAATAGGCCGCATATTATGTCGAGGGAGGAGATTCTGAGAGATGCGGTAAGTGTTTTTTTTTTTAGTTTTGGGCTTTTTTTTTAATTCATTTTGTTAACGTTCTGCTGGTAAAACTAATGCCGCTACATGTAAATATGTTTAAAATAAATCATGAGCAAAGAGAGCAGCCAAACAGAGTTACATAAGTAAATTAAATTTTATTTAAAAAAATTGCTATTCATTGTTCCTTTAACCGTTCGCTTCATATTCTAAGATTTTCTTCAACAACGCTAATCAATGGTACAACCGCAAACCAATTTGCGTGCAAATTTCAACGTTGTAAATAATAAACATTGATTCCTTTTCGTTATATTCTGCGAAAGAGAAGAAAAAGTTCTCGCTCGTAACTATTTCTTGTCAGAAAATAGCAAACTCTTAATTGAATAAAAAGTAACGGTTAAATTCAGATACTGCGTCCATCAAGGCCAAAAACCTGTACCTGCTGAGCAGCCGTTTATGAACATACCTGCAAAGAATATTTGTTAGAGCTAACAATCAAAAAAACTACAAATTTACACCACATGTTATACAGAAAAGTTGATTGGATTTGGTTTAAAATGAGAAATTGAAAATCCGGGATAAATCCAGTTTTTTTGCACTTCTACAGGGTAAGGGAAACACTAGAAAAAAATTGTGGGAAAGGCTATAATCAAAAGTCGAAGATTGCCAATGTGACTTTGAGAAGTTTTAAGTGCTACAATCTAATATTGGGGAAGTCCGACAAACCATCTAAGCGCACATAAATGCTGTGTGGATTTTACATCCGCCCCAAACATTATTAAATTCGCTCTAACTTACGTTGTGAGAAAAAGTCAATGAACAACTGATTTATATGGGGATTGAATTTCAATTTTTAGGAAAACTGTTCGATACCTCCATCATATTGCGGAACCAAATTTAAATATTATGCAGATGAGTCGTCTTAAACACGAGAATACGATCTTATCATCTAAAAACATAATACTTTACCTCGAAGGTTCTCTATAATTTCGCGCGAGCCTAAAGATCGTTCTCTTTACAGTGAATTACAGTAATTAGGATCATTGTTCCCAGACCAGAACTATTAGAAGATTATAATAATTGCTATAAACTCCCTCGTAGGTGGGGCTACTTTGGTATGCGACTATGTGAATGTGTTTAAGGCTCTAGTTTCCTCCAACTCACAAAGCATTTCATATGAGATTAAGCCACCTTCCTCCTTATCTATAATATCCTATTAAAGCCACAATAGTAAACAATAAAAGAGGAAAGCAATTTTTGACCCTTTATATGCCTCTCTTTCGTTCCAAAAACGGTCGTCGGTAAAACGCGTACTAAAGCGGGCCATCGTGACTGGCAGCTTGAGTGCAACGGAAAGAGAGCGACGACATCCAGCGTGTGTTGAAAAAAGAAGGAAAAGTCGGAGCCCAAGATCAGTGCCGCGATAAGAGAGCCTGCCTGCTGTACCACATCGAGTGCGTCCGACAAGGTTATAGAAATGAAAGATGGGCTGGTAAATAATGTTTTACCAGTGGTGGCGTAACAGAATTTTTGCTTGTTGAAAAAAAAAAGCAATTTTTCAGCTTGCAGTTTCTTTTCGTTAACCTGAATTTGATTTAGATTGTGGAAGTGGCTCCCAAAACCACAGAAGAACTGACAGTGGGGACCCGATTGTGTGCCTATTGGAGCCAGCAATACCGGTGTCTCTACCCAGGCAGTGCTGCCGAACCTGGGAGTCCAGACCCTCAGCTGGACGGCAAATTTGTCTGCGTGGAATTCGACGACGGGGACAGCGGACGCATAGCCCTGCAGGACATCCGGCTGTTGCCTCCGGACTACCCGATCATCGGTAATTCCACGTCAATTCAACTAGTACTATATCTAAAACAAAATTTTCAGAATACGACCCCAATCCCTTGCTTAGTCTATCTAAGCGAAAACGCCGAGCGTCCACAAGTATCTCCACAGAAGAAAAACATGGTCCAGAAGTCATAAAGCCTGTATCTCAGACTTTCGGCCAATGCCCGAGCTGGGAAAAACTGGCCACAGAACAAACTACCTCAGAGATGGAACGGTACAAAGAAAAAAGGCGGTTGAAGAAAAAGAAGAAAGAAAAGATGAAGGAGAAGAGCGATGACAAGAAGAAGAGGAAGAAGCATAAGTGCACCGAGGAGCCTTGCCCGCATAAAAGACATCACAAAAAACATAAGAAACACAGAAAACATCACGACAAAAGTCGAACAGATTCTGAAGGATCGTCCAAAGGAGAGTTCGTGTGTCAAATAATTGACGAGACTGCTTCAGAGTTGGCAAAACAAATAAAACCAGAGGAAAAAGTCATTGTAGAAGCTACAGTTGAAAAAATTGTAGAAGACGAGACATCAACGCGGAGCAGTACTGATGATTTTCCAAATTACGATGCCCCCGCGAATCCCGATGATGAGGTTACCATGGACGATATTTTGGAAAGTGAAGAAAGTAAGGTGAGTGTGTCGAAATGGACTGGATCTGGACATCGTCTAAGAAATATTTTTCAGAAGGGGAAGAAATTTCGGGATCGACAAGAATCTTGCGAAAGCCGAAGTAAAATGAGCGCATTTCTACCGGCTAGGCAGCTGTGGCATTGGTCTGGAAAGGGATACAAGAGGCCACGGGCGAAAGGAAAATCGAAGAAATGCTTTTATAAATCTATACAAAGGGGGAAAGAATCTATTACGGTGAGTCAGTTGGTTTATTAAATTTAAAATAAGAGCATTAGACTTGGCGATTAGATGATTGATATAAGAACGTTTACTTCTCAGGAACCCTGTAAATGAGTAAATACTCTCTTCACACATTCAATTCGATAGGTTTAACGCGAAATACGGGGTGTCGACTAAACGGTGAATTAATTTCAAAGGGTGATTCCTCGTCACATTTTATAAAAAAATTCTAATAAACGTATGTCCTATTTTGTTTCATTTTGGCGATACCGGGTGTCAAAGATTTTTTTTTTGGTTTTTCAAAAATATTTTCGGACGTAAGGGCAATGTCTCGATTAAATTCAATATTGAGAGGTTTTCCCGAGACGAGAAATTCAAATATGATATCGGTTTTACTGCAATATGTAGAAAGCTATTATTATATGTTTATTAATATAATAATGTTTTGATGGAATGATATGCAAAGAAAGTTTTAATCGTCAGTATTTCGAAAACCATTGCTTTGAGAGTTTTTGGCCCAATATACCTTTTTTGTTGTAAAAGGTTTTGTATTAGAAATAAAATTACAGGGTCCTAAAAACTTTAAGGCAAATTTAATACAAGAACGTTACTGCAGGTGGCGCACCATACATATTGCGCTAAAACCGATATCATGTTTGTATTTCTCGTCTCAGGAAAATCCCTGAATACTGAATTTAATCAGGATATGTATTGCCCTTACGTCTGAAAATATTTATGACAAACCGAAAAAAAAATAAAACATCGACACCCTGTATCCCGAAAACGAAGCAAGATGGGATTTACATATATTAGAACTTTTTTCATTAAATGTGACAAAGAATCACCCTTAGAAATTAATGCCATTATTTGGGAGACACTCCGAATTTCTGCATGGCAAGGTCGCTTTTCCAATGGCCCTTTCGAAGTTTTACGCATTTCACTTATCGGTATTAAATTCCATTGGTTCCGTTATTCCCTAAGGAAAATATTCAATAATTAAAGAATAATAACAATAAAAACTGAGATTCAAGCATAAATTGTCACTGAGCGCGGTGATGGCATCCCGATGAGTCCGGACTTCGGTCCATCTTGCTACACCATGTCACCTATAATAGCCAAAAGAGAGACACACATAGATAGGGTGACTAGCTTGCTTAGCTGCGGCTGCGCAGTCAAGCGGTACAATAACCAACGCCGACTAAGTTGGCAATATTGTGCGCTTTAATGAGCGAGTGGATTGCCATGGCAACGTGCGTAACTTAAATAACCAGCGGAAACAAATACTTTATATCTCGCAAATACCACATTATCCCCTCTGATGCTATTATGAATCCTATTTAACTTCAATCCATAAGTTTATGTGTTTGTTCATTATTAAATAGTCGTGGAAAAAGTGTATATTACAATCGTATGCTCTTTCTTCAATTCAGTTGAATCATTTTTTATTTAGATTCGTAATACTAGTCCAACCGTGCTTTTGTCAGATTCTCATACATGTGGCTACCATAGATGCGAAAGAAATTACAAAATGGAACGAATTTACGGTCGAATGTTAACTGGGAAAAGGATAATAGTTGCAATAAACATAGTTTCACACGGGCACGGCGTAGTTCTTTTAAAATAAAAAAACTACCTAATTCAATGAGACATGACTAGGTAAATAAAAGGGTTCTTTTCTATTATAGAACTTTACCTGCACCTGAAACACTATTTTTAGTTCAAATTATTATTGATTTTTATCGAAGAGCAAGGGAAGGTATCATAATGCTTCTGAGTAAACTTTAAAATATTTCCTTGTTAGGAGCCATCGTACTGTATTTATACAGAACGTTCAAGATAACAGACATCACATAGATAAGCAGCACTGAAAGTATTTTCAGGCATTTATCTTGTGCGATTTCCTATTATTAAACTGGCTTATAGATATGTCCCTACTGGTTTTTCCAAATTAAGAGGTTTTTAAAAAGCCGATTCTAACACATTTATCCCATCGTCTCATAGGTAGGAGACGCTGCAGTATTCTTATCTACGGGCAGACCGGACAGGCCTTATATCGGCAGGATAGAGGCGATGTGGGAACTTTGCGGTACCATGGTTGTCAAGGTCAAATGGTTCTATCATCCTGAAGAAACAATCGGTTGCCCGCTTAATCTGCAATACCCGGTGAGTAAGGGTGGGTTTTAGCATTACGCAAAAGTTTTGCGGCAAAAGCTATTGAACACGAACTAATTTTACCCAATAAAAGTTGCCCGTACATCGTTTTTTAATATAATATAATATTCTGTGGTTCACAGGGCATTCACATTATGTCTCATTGAGATTTTTTTCCTTAAGTGTAAAAAAACCATCTAACCACCAGCTTGTAAGTGTTGATAACTTCACCATGCAAGTATAATTACCATAACATGTATATTTTTCTGATATGTTATCAATTTGTTATAAACCTTGTTATTAACTTTGATAGTGCCTAAATATTGAACCGCAGGTAATCTTTGATGATGGATCACGACCATACAGATCATTTCCTATAAAAAAAAGTCATGCCATGGTGATCGATTTATCATTATAAGTAATTTCCATAGAAAACCTTGTTGGTCACACTCCAACGTGTCTTATTGTGTATTTAATCAGGGAGCCCTCTTTGAATCACCTCACGTGGACGAGAACGACGTCCAAACGATTTCCCATAAATGCGAGGTGTTGCCCTTAAAGGAGTATACGAAACGGTTGGGAAATGACCCCGCTCGTTACGCCACTATTTACGACAACAACGACATTTACTATTTGGCCGGCTTCTACGACCCCACCAACCAAACCTTGAGAATGGAGCCGGGAATTCCGTTTACCAAAACCGATTGACCTTAAGAAATTTTAAACTTATGGCTATGTTTGTGGGAGAAGGATGTGTGTTGCAAAGTACTCACAAAGATGTTTGTTGAGATTTGGAGGTTTATTTAACCATCAGTCGCCTTTGTACGAGCAATACTACCGGCTATTTGGGTGAAAGTCGATTTGGTGTCGAAATGCTAGTGATTTTTGGTGCTATGTTAATAAGTGTTTTTGAGGTTTGTTTTCGAGCTGGTTTTGTTGTAAAAAGTTAGTTAGGTTTCCACGAGGTCGCGTTTTTTTCTTTAATTGTTTAATGTCTAGGTAGGATTCAAGATTTGTGAGCAATCCGTGAAAGAGTTCGATTTATTTGGTTCAGTCTATGGAGTTGCTGCACTTTTACTAAAGAAATTCGTCATATTCAGTGAGAGGCTGAAAAAAATATTTATAGAGTATGTAGAAGAAAACCGTAGAATGATGGAAAATGAAGTTATAAGTAAGTTTTGGTCAAATTTATACTGTTGACGCACTGTAAAAGACGCAAAAGACAGCCACTCCACCGACTTTTCTTTTACCTAACCGAAATAATTGAGCAGAAAATGCTTGGGGGCAATTTCAACCGCAACTTAAGAATTGTGCAGTAAATACTGTTCAATCCTGTCGCCCTTCTAGAAACTATCAATTTATTTTACTGATAGTTTGTATATTCCAAAAATAAATGGAATTTCTGAGGATCATTTGCCAATGGCAAAATATGGGCCATACTTCGGAACAAAGCGAATTTATTTTACTCAAAACTAAATGCTCCATTCAATCCACGTAAATGAGGCAAATTAAGTCTTAGATGTAGAGTTTAGAAACCCGTGTACAATAGTTACTGATTTAATATTAATATTTTGTAAATAGGTCTATTAATGTTGTTAGTTTTATCGATGTTTTACGCAGAGAAATCGCAATTAATGCGGCAAAAAAAGAACGATTATATATTTTGATATTAGGACCAATAGGGAAGTCATTTCGGTCTGCTTTACTCTTAATAAGGTACCTCGAAAAGTGAATTTCTAAAATTTTTCACAATCACCCAATTATGAAACGTTTGGACTGTATCAATGGTGCCTAATTTTTACGTATTTACGACCTAATGACTGAAATCTATTGGACTAGAATTTAATGATTATAGTGATACAAAACAAATGTATAGTCTAGTTTAAATATTACACAGGTGCGTGTATTAACCTAAAACAATAAAAATCCTGTGACAAAATTATAAGGAAGGTGTGATAAACATATCTATTATAAGGGTAACGATGGACTGCTTTTAAGCTAGAGGTAAGATTAATTTTGTCTTTCGGATTTTTTGCTTAGAGGTAAGTGTTGTTGTATTGTGCAATGTACTCAATAATAGCCCGTAGAGAATCAAAACTAACTTATAGGAAGTCGAAACTTCTGAAAGTATTACTTTGTTTTTTTTAACTACTGTAGTATAGACATGCGTAGTTTTACTTACATTAGAAAAAAGCAAACAATAACACACTTTAAGTATCTACCGATTAGTGGTTTGACAACCTCAAAACGTATACGATATTTTTTTAAAGCGTCTTTTATCCTTTTGTTGAAATAAATACACATACGCTTATTTTATAATAAAGTTATATGTTATTAGTTAGGTGCTTTCTGAGTATACTTAACAGTACGCCGGCTCTATTTTCAGAGCTTCTGTCTTTAAAGAAGATTTTTTTAATTATATAGTATTTATGCGTGAATTTCCTGTCATGTTATACACGTTACATAGTCTTTTGATATTTTTATTTTAAATTTATTAGTTTGCGTAGTATCTACGTTATTTTTAGCCTTGTATAATGAAACGAACGGAGCTAAGGACAGTTCCTCTATGTTTGATACACATTTAAAATTACAATGATATATTATTAATTACCGCTTTTGTAAAGTATTTTAGTGTAACAATATTTTATCTTGGCGATTTGAGCTTTGTGTATAACTCTGTATAAAGTAAGAATCTTATTTTTGCATTCGCTTCTTTTCAATAAATATTTTCTTCGGAGTACTAAACCAGGGTCAAATGATGTTTCAAAATGTATGTTATTACTACTCTGTGTACATACTTTTTCAGCTTGTACATAGTTACATGCTTTAGCTCTCTCTTTCTCTCATTAAATAAAATATTCAGTCACAAAACGGAAATTGTGTTTTATTTTTTAACCAGATTAAGCCACAATACATTTTTGGTCCTTAATCTTGAAATAAACGACAAAAAAAGTACGACAAAGTAACAGTAAATTTTAGATATTCATAATGTAAAATTGATGGCGGAAATCCTGATAAATATATGAATTTACTGATTTATGTAACTGCAAGATGGACAAAACACACTTTGATTAAAAACACGACTTTTAAAAGGAAATCTGTTTACCCTATCGTAATTATATACATGAGTATAAATCTGATCGTACCTTGAAACCGAAACGAAACAGTATAAATTCTTTATTTGGACTAGGTGCGACACATACGAAGCATTTACTGTACTAACCGTTACGTGCACGAAGATTTCTTTTATAGCAAAATATTAGTAACGCTGGCGTTCCAAGACAAATTACAGATATCTTCTTGCGAAAAAGCTTTACCTACGTCATTGGTGTATAGATGGCACTACGCCGAGACATCTTTGATAAATGTTGAAAACGCAATTACTTTTCTTCATTCCCAAACTTCGAATCGTCCGACCGTGACTATTTAAACGAAAGAAATAGTTCACGCGACCGACCCTGAAACCTTACCGTGATAAAGAATATATATTTCTGGTAGTAAAGAAGGTTTCAACTATTTTTTTTATTTACCGAAGGGTAAAAACGGCACCCGGTGATAATAGAGCATTCATTCACCATGAGAACTCTACGCTGCAAGTAATAGTCGTGATGCAACGACATACACAATTAAGCAATGATTTTTTAATGCTTGTAGATTAAACCTTGTTAGTATTGTTGGACGCACAAGTTGAATTGAAATTTTATCGATGCCAAAACCATGAACTTGTGAAGAGTTTGGTTACTTATGCATCGATGGCACTTCACGGAATATTACAGAAACCTTGCCGCAGAACAGGCTTACCTGTTTTCATGATGTATAGATGACCCCACGTTAAGGAATTTCTGGTGAAATAGTGGCAATGCAATGGTCTTCGTCCGTATAAATTTAAATTCGTATCACCCTTACCGCATAAGTGAAGAAAATAGTTCGAGTGACTCACCCTGATGTTATCGAGGAATTATGTGCAAATATTTCTGATTGCGAAAAAGGTGGTTTTCAACTATTCTTTACACTGCATTTCTTCATTCGCCCGGTGATAGTAGAATCTGTGCTCATCATCAAAACCCCACCCTGCAAGAAATACCAGTAGTGTAACAAAACACATAAGTACTGAATTCGACAATGGGTCACGGTCATCGTTAATATTCAAGACACAAGTTACTAAATACTCATAGGAATGACTTAGGCATGTTTGTATATTTATTATACATCATTTTTAAAACAAGAGACCTTATGGTCCTGCTGCATTATCTCGCTAATATTACATCCCTAAGTGAATAACAAACATTTTATTATCTTTACAGCAACCACTTGAGACCTATATGCCCTCGTGCACGGTCATAATAAAGCACCGAAAAATATAAGTAAAACTCTATACGTGCGCCATAAAGCTAATGTATCATAGCCGGCAACAGCTGTGACATATTCTACAAGGAAGACATTCAAACATACATCAGCTTTTACTATGAAATATTGGGATGTCTATTCGAGAGTCGAGTAGTGGAATATATGGATAAATGGAAGGAAATGGTTCTTGTTGTGGTTTTCCTCCGTCTCTTTCTCTCTTTTGAACGTTCGGGGACTAGTTGTAAGTGAAGGTGATTGATGGGCCAAACTGACTAGAAAAATAGGTATAGTTGCGAGATGACTGGTGGTCATAGCAGGTTTTTATCACCCTTATGTCTTTTTTTTTAATGGAAGTTTATTGTCAATGTTAAGTAGAAATGAGTGTTATGGATGCTGACGTTTGTCATAATAATCTGCCACAAAAGCCGTAATTGAATAATCATTTATAATTTCCATTTTTGTCTGGTAGACTGCCGTTTATTCCATTCAGGATAATTTGGATTTATCAGCGAAATATATAAAAACCTGTTGGTACGTTAGTTTGCGAAAAATTAAAATGCAGCGCAGACGCAAAATTTTGACGTAATTTTACGTATGCATGTATGTTGATTAGATTCATTGACATTACCCGCGAACAAGCATTAATTTTGCCTGTAATTATATAAGGTGAAAGACAACAAAGAAAAAAGTGTTTATTTTAATATAGTGAAAGGGCTACCTTTGTCTCTGACAATTATGTCATAAATATTCAGCTTGTAGACTGAAGTTCAATAGGGGAAAATTAAGGATTTACGGGATAGAACGGTTTAGTCACGATTACCATTTAAGTTACACATGTTGTCATGGCAACTCACACGTACCTTATAGCGCGCAATTACCAGATCAGTCGGCGTTGACATGTCTGCGCAGCTTAGTTCGCTAACTCACTGGCAAACTTCAATTTGACATTTCAATAACTTTTTAATCCCAATGTTACTTTGCTTTTGATCGGTAACGGACAAAGGATATCGCTTTTATAATAACGATTTCCCCCATAGTTTGCTTCAGCGGTGTGACAGTGGTCTAAAAAAAAAAGAAAATCTTTAATTAAGAGGTAAAGTTCTTCCAAGTCATCAGCTCGGCGTAAACTCTCCCGAAAATTGCTATGACTTCTCCATTATTTCTTCCGTTTCGAGGCAACAAAACAAAAATATCCAATTTGTGACATGGTCGAGAGCTATTACTCTATTTCTCGTGTCATTTCAAGTTGGCAAACTTTCCCGGAAGTTTGTCGGAGGGGGTAGGTTTAAAAGCTAATACCCGACAAACTTGAACCGATATTTCTCGCCATGTTAGAAAAGTTTGCAACCTATTTCACGCCCAAACGAAACTGGACCCAAAAGTGAACTCCGCCTAGCACTTCATCCTCTGTCGAGAATTTTTTGCTCAAATTAATTGCGAATAACGAAATAATGGTTCAAACTTAATACCTTAACAGAATTGTTATTTTAACATTCATTTACTCGCTGTGTCATTGCCTCAGTGTTCGGTGTAAAAATCTTCATCAAGTTTTTTATTTGTTTGTGCTTCAAACCTACGTGATATTCACGATGTTAGTGCGTCACAATTAATCTGCTATAAAATCAGTTATGGTCGCCCTAATGGTATTATCCATTCGCAAGGCTAATGGATGTACTCAATACGCTGAATGCAACAAATAAAACAAAGGAAATTGGCTACAAGTAAGAATTTTAGGAAAGACCTACTATGGGGCTTTTCAGAACTATGAGATCATACTTCTAGAGATTATTCAGTGCAATAATAGAAGAAATCTGAGTATAAGAACTTGTGTCCGCAAATGTCTTCCTAAGGCGCTACGGCTGTATGATGTTTTAAGACAAATATGGACGAAAATTTATGTTTTGAGTTCTGGTACGTTACATTTTAATTAATTTGTGCAAAATAACAGTGCAGTAATTGTTAAAAATGTCGTCCTTGAATTTCGTTGTATCTGTTTAAAAGACGCACATAGTTTCTGCGAATTTGGCTCAAAAATTGATAATTGTTTTGGATGACTTAAAATGCCATAGTAATTCGTGCAACCAGGTCTTGTTCTGTTGCCATTGGCGTTTTATAAACCAGAGACTTTACAGGTCCCCACAGAAAGAAATCTAGAAGTGACACATCGGGTAATCTAGGAGGTCACGGAGTGGACCATCTTTGCCGATCCATTGTCGTCCGAACTAATAAGGGTCAAGAACGACTATTTGAACAAGTTCAGTAGTATTATTTTAAACAAACAAATTAAAATAAAACGCACTAAACTCGATAAAAAAACATTTTTGCACGTAACTGTCCTGAAGCATCATAAGGCAGTAGCGCCTTATGATGCGGACACGGATTGTTAAACTCAGATGTGTCCTATCGTTGCATTGAAGAATCCCTAGAAGTTTTTATCCCCTCGTTTCGGAACATCCTTATAATAGTGGTCTGCTTAGAATATGACTGGACGTGGCTACGTCAACAATTTAATGGCCGAGCAACGCTGAAAAGCATGAGGCGGAAAGACAGGAATCAAGCTCATGAAGTCTGTACATAGAACGAATCATAAATACTTTTGAAAATTTCAGATGAATATTGTAGCTTCATAATGGTCATAATATCCTTTCAAGCACCAATCTTAGTTAGAACGTTCAGTATTAAAAAACGACTTTGAAGACTAAAATTACAGAAGGCACACAGAAATGCTGACTGTAAAGTTTAGATCTCTCTACAGAGTGTTTAGGTTTATATACCCGTTGAAACGTAATTTACTGTCAGCTAAATAATTTTAAAAAAGAGAATGTAAAGAACGCAATTGTAATTTTAAATTTTAGTAGCTTTGGAAACCAGTTTTGAAAATGTCAATTGAAATATAAGTAAAGTAAAGAAAGTACCGAAACTTTGTAGACGAACTTTAAACGAACTTTCTAATAAACTTTCGGACAACTTTTCGTGTCGAAATGAGGAGCACGTGATATCGGTCTTCATTTTTCAAGATCTAAACTTTGATTTTAATCGTTAAGGAATCAGTGCAATTGTTTTAATTTGCTTATTTCGTAAATTTGATTAATTTATTGGCCTCTGCCCGTTCCAGGGATCTAGGTCAATCATATACATGTATGTGTCTACAGTTTGTCCCTCTTACTCGTTTGGTGAAGTCGAACGAGGCTACGATCGTCGTTAATAATAAAAAATAAAAAATAAAAAATAATCGACGAATCTAATTCAGAATATTAATAACTGAAAAAATTTGGGAATGCATGTAGATTAAAATTAGTAAATCACAAGGCCCAAAAAAGTGCAATTGTAGTCTGATCGCAATTGTCTGAAATGAAATCGAGCAAATTTTTCCATGTCGTCGTTTTGTGTGCAAATAGAAATTTTATCGAAAAGCACAATAAAATATGATTGTTCATAAATATGTATTTTTGGCGGTAATGGAAATAAACGTCAATAACTAATTGCTTAACAATTAATAACGAGGACGTGACGAAAAATCATACGATACTAAATTTTGAGCGATCGTTTTTGCGCGGCATCGCCTACACAGTGACATGAGGGTCATAATATTGCCAGTCATATGGAATAAACTGTTTGATGGATGAAAATTAATTCGTTTTAATAAATTCCCAACCGTCTATTATCAGAACACGGACGGATATGAAAATTTCCTCTTTATGAAAATTCGACCCACCTCGAGTGACGAAAGACGGAGAGACAAAACTTCCAATTGCAAATGTTCTTATTTACTTCCGAAGCCAATAAAAGTTAGTCAGGTTTGTTGAGAACTCGACTCCGGCTGATAAATTTGCCTTTTCCGCTCCCTGTGTGGCAAACTTTCCTTTTCGTAATTTTCCGCATAAATAAGAAACGTCGATTGTTGCGTCCGTCGAAAAGAAGCAATTTGCAGGATGGTCGCCGTTAATGCAAATCTCTTCTGAAATCCGAAGTGACGGAGAGGATGACGGGAGTGGAAAGGATACTTTAGATTCATAAATAATTTTTAAATGTTCTGTAAGAATGATCAGTAAATTTACGTTGCAGATGTACCTGGAAATCGACTCTCAGTTAAGCTGACACTCGGCATAGAGAGTCCTATTTTTGATGTAATTGGGAAGTTTTAGGTATTTCTTAAGTAGATGGAAAAAGCCCATGGTTGGGACCTTTGCCCCGATTTTTGAGCCAATTTCAATTATCTAAACAACATTTTGATATCTCAATTTGTTTGGCAAATATAAGGCGTTTTTCATTTTTGTCGTGTTTTTAAAAACCCCATAACTTTTTCGTTTATGATTTTTTTTAGTTTTTAGCAAAAACACCTCACATCTCATCCACATATTCTTATATACAATCCAGTAACGTACTCGATTTTTTTTATTTACTTTGTTTACAAGTTACAGATAGATCTTTTAACAGAAACTCATAGTTGGTCATTACTCTATTAACTAGAGATTTTTTTTAGCTTTCTGAAAATATACAGTGTGTCTCATATTAGTACGCTAACCAGGGATTTCTTATACGAAAATAATTAAATTCTCCTTATGGTACTTTTTTTGTGCTTTACGCTTACCGCAAAGGGTATTGAATTAGTATAAAAAACTTTTGATAATAACTTGGATGTTTCTTAGCATAGCCATGTATTGGGTTATTAACAAGAGTTTTTTATACTAACATCAACTCCCTGTGTAAGGAGCATAAAGTGCCATAAAGAGAATGTAATTATTTTCACATAAGGAATCTTCTATTAACGGATTGGTCTACTAATACGAGATTCCCTGTATAGTTCCATATATTTATAACAGTAAATAAGAAAATTATAAATGATTTTTTGTAAAACACAAGATTTAAGGTATAAAGGGCAAAAAATTGGGCTAAGGCTCCCGACCACGGTTTTTCCCTATCTACTCGGAAAATACCAGAAACCTCCTAATTGCAATAAAAATAGGACACCCTGTATATAGAGTGTTCTAAATAACCGGATGACCATTGGGATCTCGAAAACTATAAGAGACATCAAAATGCCGATTAAAATTTGTGGGAACACGCACTACACGGGACATGGTATGTCAGCGGACATACAGCGTGATCTCGAAAAGATGAAAAAAATTAAAACTACAGGCAGTCAACTGTGTCTTTTGTTAAATTTGCCAAAAATCCAGTCCGTGATGTGTGAAATCAACAAGACGGGTTGCCGACCCCCTCCCTGCTTGCCACTTGGAATGCTTAGGAAATTTTGCGGAAATGCCGTCAGTATTTTCCTGACATTCCATATCCATTTGGGCTAAAGTGCTAATGCAATGGAAAACTACGAGTTAATTATTCAAGAAAATTTAGGTAAATTATTTAAACCGGACTTAATTTTTTAGCAACTGCCCTACGGTCCTGCGGATATGGCCATAACTTAGCCCCATAGTTACTATAGCCCAAGGAAATAAACTTTCGAAATAAAGTTGAAGTTGGGAATTATGGCTTAAACTGTAGTTAAGATTTTAGGGGCGATAGCACACTCCTGTTCCATATCTAAAATTGCCCCATAATAGCATTCTAAAAGAGCGATGGTAGAATTGAGTTGTTTCTCGTAAAAAACGTATCGAAGTTACAAACTTATACACTTTTTGGACAATATAATTACCTGTCTATCAAGATTCGTTAACTCTCCCGCCTTGCTTATTACAAACGTGTCACAAGAATTTACTCCCTCCTATGACGCCCTGATCCGGGTCCACCAGAGATATGAAAGTAATCCCGAAGGAGAAAAGATATTGGCAGGGAGGGTTCTTGTTTAATTTTAATTTCGCTGCTAAACGACAAACAGATGGAAAGTCACTGACACTGTAGGAATATTCTCATGTCACTCATTCGTTTGTGATTAAATTTAGCCCGTTCGAATCAGGATTTCGTCGCGAATCTATTAATTTGAACAGTTCCTCCCTATAAATTTGACCTGGCCCTAATTTGAGACATAAAGCACAAACATCTATCTTAACATTTCATCCGAAGACGCGCTAGCGCATTTCAAAGGCACAATGTTAAATAGGCAATATTTTCCATGCAAATATTTGAATCCCGCATTAGTCGAGTGGTTTGCTCAGTTTTCGAGTTACAATATTCCCATTTCGACGTTCCTCCAAGAAAGGCAATTAATTAGCTCAAGCCACTTCAGGTCGACATTACAGCTACGTCGAAGTCTGCCTTCGTATTGCCTAACGAGCTAATTTCAAATTTACACTTACATTGAAGATTACAATAACACTGCCAAATATGAGAACTGCAGTCGGAGAGTGCGAACACACGTCAGGTGTGGTTCAATAATTTGTATATTCCACAGATATTGTATTTAAGTATACAACATGCCAAACTGCCTCGGAATTCACAGTTTGTTATTGCCGTATACAAGGTGTCGACTTGAGAACTTCCCACCCCTATTATGTCGATTTTGAACATTGATTAGGAACAATTTTTATGCAGAACTCACTGCGCCTCGTCGACCGTCTACCCCCCAGAGCCACCCTCACAAACATCTTAAATGGTGAAGGGGATTAAGTGTTACATCACTTTAAAGGGTTTTTCATTATCTATAGTGGAGGACAAAAGTTCAGAAACTTTTTTTTTAGAAAAAAAATAATCCTTCAAGAAAAATATACTTAATACTTGGTACCATATCTTCTAGGCATTGAATCAACTAGATTTACACACATTTCTTTGAGATTTTTTTCCGCGTTCCAAATATTATTTCTAAAAGCGAATATTTTCCAAACGGATGCGGCTATCTACGATTTCCCATAAATGTTCAATTGGGTTTGAATCGGGATATTGCGACTGCCCTTCAATTAGATCTGCTCTTTTAGAATGAAACCAATGTTTTAATAACTTTTAAGTAAGTTTTGGATCATTATCTTGTTGGAATCTCCAAGGAAAAGGCATTTCATAATCCGCATATAGCAACATATTATTCTCTAATATACTACGTGATTTAGGAAAGAGAACACCATGTAAAAATGGTTATATTTAAATAATTTTTGGTATGTATATTTCTTACGCTAAAACAAATATTTCCTTGAAAAATAGAACACATTTAATTGTTAAAAACCAAAAAAAATAAAATAAAATTTGTGGGTTTTCCCCACGGTGTTTTGTACATTCCTGTACATGTTTAAGCATAGATATAATGAAGTGATTGACGTCCTGTTAGGGAATGTTATTCCAGGCTAACTGAATAGCACGACTGCGAGGGTTTGTGGGGGAAGAGTTAAATTATGCAACCTTCTACCTATAATATCCTATATATGTCCAATTGGTATGAGGTTTGGAAATAGCGGTGGCCAAGGTAGCAAATTGATTGCATTTTGTTGAAAGAATTCCACAGTCACTTTAGCCACATGTGGTCGTGCATGGTCTTGCTAGAAAACTGCATTAACAAGAAGTTCTAAATAAGGCACGAGATGAGATTCCAGGACTTCTTGGATATGTCGTTGGACTGTTATACTGCTTCTAATAAAAAATAAAACCGACCTGCTACTATATGCAGTTGCACCCCAAACCATTACTCCAACAGTCTGTTGGACAGGCCTCTGTATTGTAAACTGAGGGTTTTGTCTTTCAACCCGTTTTCTTCTTATTCCTGCCCGACCATCATGCATACCCAAACAGAATTTGGATTCGTAACTAAACACGATATTATCCCATTTAACATTCCAATGTATGCTATCTATGTTTTAGTGTAGGAAACATGCATACCAAAAATTATTTAAATAAAACCATTTTTACGGGGTGTTCTTTTTTCTATGTCACGCAGTGTATATCTAGGTATTAAAATTTGTTCGTTCTTCCTTGTACTTCCACAATAAGTCCAGTGTTTGACCAACTAAAAGCAGCTCCAGATCATAACCCTACCATCTCCATGCTGAACCGTTGGTACTTGGTACTTGACGTTGTATCTTTCACCTGCTGCCCGTCTTACATAGTGTCTACTATGCGATTTGAATATTTTCAATTGAGTTTCGTCGCTTCAAAACACGGTACGCTATTTTTCAGAGGTGCAGTCCAACTGATACCGAGCAAATTGTAAACGGGCCTCGACGTTCTTTTTTGTTATTAGAGGTTTCTTCACATCAACCCATCCAAAATAGCCCATAATCGACTTTTCACAGTCCTTTCGGTCAATTGGAGATAAAATCCTTGTGAAATTTTTTGACTAATGCCCCGAGGTGTTTTATGAGAATCTTTTTGTGCAATTCTTTTCATCACTTTACCAATTGCAGAGGTAGTTTTCCGTGGACCTCCTGTACCTTTGGGCTTTAAAAAACTTCTGTCATCACTACGAGATACAGCTACTATTTTTGATATTCCACTTTCACTAATTTTGAGATTTTTAGTAATAAACGCTTGATTTTCACCACTTTCATGCAATTCTATAATTTTTTTTTATCATATGAAATACACTTATTTTAACTCATGACTTATAGTATTAATACTGGTAGTTTACCCAAATATTTTTATACGTAGCAAGCAGTAACAGCTTCTAAACTTTTGTCAGTGGGAAACATTTATCTTGCCTCAATGATAAACATATACAAATTCCATATAATAAACACAGATATTCAAGAATGGTTCGATTAGTGAATAAGAACTTTATGCACACGAGGTATCTGTCAAACGGCATATTCCAACAAAAAATAAAAAATTAACAAGTTTCTAAAGTTTAATCCGCCACTGTACATTTTGGTACCTCATCTGTTACATTGCACTGTTGCGTTATAAGTTAGGCATCTTCGATCATCCTAAAGTCATTTTTTCCATTAGCGCTTTGATCGCGTTGAAGCTAAGACTTTTTTATTCAAACACGTCTTGTCATTAGAAAGTCGTTTTAATGAAATTAAAAATCACAATTTCTATGAAAAGCTAACAGGGCAGGAATTTTGAGCCGCACGGTATATCTCTATAACCGTTCTTGGTTTTTTTAGAAGCGATTACTTTCTGACGAATTTTGACGTTGAAAAAGTTGCTTTAGTCAGGTCCAAGTTTTCCTCATATGCCGCAGGGAATTTCAGTTATAAATATTAAATGCGAGGATTAGTACTAAGTAGAAATTTTACATTTTTTTGCACGCATCTCTTTCCTATTCTGTATACCGCAAGGGAAAACACTAAAGTTAAAGCGCAATATGTCAGCCAACCCATATGAGGTGAATAATAGATAAAAAAAACTGTCGCTAAAATATTCCCCATTTACCTAAACTCTTGTCTAGAAGGCAACAGCCACCATTAACTTTAACGACAGTAGAATAAGGAGGGTCTAATTAGCGATACGTACTAGAAAGGAGTTCGTTTCAGGAACTACGCTACCGAACAAACGCTAAAGCAGGTTTAAGACGATATAGCAGGGTAAAAACATAATAGGCTATTTCGACTTACTAGTTTAAACGCTATGTCTTCAATACATCAGATAAAAACGACTGAAATTGAAATGTACATGGAGTCTTTGTAGGAAGAATGCAAACAATAATTAAATAAAATTCGTAGGAAATGGCCTTTTGCTTTCCCCAATATTTACGAAAAATTTAGGAAAAGCAAATGAATTATTTATTTTTTTGTTATTTTTTACTTATTGTAGCACAAACCCTAGAAATTTCGTTTCAGATGTGTAAATTTATGTCAGGGCTGGGTCAGAATCGTGTTTCAGATAAAGATATCGACACTTCCGGTATCGTGCAATCAACACTGTGTGTACCTGAACGTGTGTGGCTTAGTTAGAAGGCTTATTAGAAGTGAACCCAATAACGTATCAATTAAAATTTAAAATATTAAAAAATGCAATAAAAATCATTAAAATTATGACGTGTACTGTTTCTAGTCAGCGCTCCACAAATTGAGTCTGCTTACATGTATGGGCATCTCGAGATATATAAGAGATGGAAAATTGGATAAATCTAAAATATTTAAGGGAGTTTAATGGCCAGTTCTATGCCGCCTTAAAAAAATTAAGTTCTTGAATTTTTTTACAATTTATGGTTATAATACTTTCCCGCTTTTTCTTTTATTTCCGCGTAAATTACAATATGTATGAGAGGCCCATCAGATTTCTTGTCTCTGTTGAATTGAAAATATTCCGGAATTAATATTGGAGTGGGAATTTAGAATTTTTGCCACCTTCATTATTGGTTCCTCCCAAAATTTCGTGGAAATTATGGAGTTTAAGAGCGGGAAGTCCTGGGTCGGAGTCCTTATTTCCATCAATTTCCAGAATAGAATAAGCCGTGATTTCTCCTTCATTTTTACCGCAATTTCTATGGATATTTTAAGGAAATAACTGAACATTTTGCGATCAGTCCCTAATGCTGCTTCCTAAAAAAATCCTTATTCGTAAATATACAATTCCGACCTGCCGCTCTGCTTTCACCTTCAATGCTTACTAAAACTCAAGAAAAAAAGGTTCTTGCTAAAATTTCGTTTGTCATTTTGGCTTAAGTTTAAGTCGTTGTAAATTCCCAAGAAGGGCCATATTGTTCATTTCTTATTCACTTTCCCTTTAATTTCCATTAGAATTTCCAGACGAAACCCAACTGTACGCCGCTTGATTTGTATCCCATATTAAGCTTCCATGCTTTATTCATAGTCTCATCATAATTTCAGGCTCATATGTTTCTCATGAATGACTGAACTGAATAGAGGTGTTTCCTCATCAAAATTCTATGGAGTGAATATTGCTGTAAGGTGCAAAGTAGAAATTCTGTATCTAAAAATAGCTATTTATGCAACCAATTGGAGCAAGTATTATTTATACAGGGTGTCTCGTATTAGCAGGCCAATCTGCTACCCGGAGGTTCCTTATGCGAAAATAGTTAGATCCTCCTTATGGCGCTTTATATTCTTTGCACAGGTTGTTGAAGTCAGTAAAACAGAATTACTGTTGTTAATGAACCTGACTTTTTCTTAACATATTTGAATGAAATTTTGCAGTAATGTATTGTTCTATTTCGCGCACATTTCCTATTATTTGGATAAAAAAAATTGCAGATACAATGGGCAAAATGGGAGGTCGAGTACGAGTTTTTATTTATTTATATACTTAGTTAACTAAATAAATAAATAATGGAAGCCACGTATTGGGGGAGGCAATATGGTGAAATATTTTCTAAAATAAGCTGTGAATAAAAATTTTCCAAGAATGAAGAAATCTGGATAAAGAAACAACTAACTTGAGTAATTAAACAAATGTAGCACTGGCGTGTTAAAAAACAAAGTTGGGGGGAAAATATGTACACGACCCCTCATTTGCCCTATTGTTTCTCGAATTGTTTTAAATACATATCATAGAAAATGTGCGCCTAATTGAACCATACATCACTGCAAATTTTCATTAAAAAATGTTAACAGACACCCAAGCCATTAACAAGAGTTTTTTGTACTAACATCAACACCCTGTGTAATGGGCATGAAGCGCCAAAGAAAAAAGTGCCATAAGGAGAATCAAATAATTTTCACATAAGGAATCCTAGGCTAGCGGATTGACCTACTAATATGAGACATCCTGTGAAGGGGGCGTGTTGCACAAAACAGTGATTGCCCAACGTGTTTGCCTTCATTATGTAACTAGTTCTGAAATGTAATCTGTTTAGTCACCCGTTTGAAGTAAAAAAACGGCCATTTTATGTGTCGAAATTAGAAAATTATAATATAGGATCCCTGTTGTAAGAGTCAAATCACCTATTCAGAAAAAGATTTTATATCCATATCCATGAATCACGGTATTTTTGCAGACTTTCCCGCCAACGAATGTTTCCATATTACTCCGAGTACATCGTGATCTGAGGTCTCTATTACCTATTCTTTGCTAATCCAACCGTTTTTCATTCTGCAACAACCTCTAAGAAAAAATGGCCCCATTATAAACATTTGAACACAGACCGAGTAATCACGAACAATAGCCCTTATAATCAACTATTTAACTTGCTATTTGGCTAGAAATTATCGACAATTTAACACAATCGTTACTCTAATTATTTACGAACTACTTGAGCTGCACAAAAGGCAAATGAAATCGTGACAGTATTATGTTTTAATGCACCTTATCGGGTTACACAATTTTATCTCAACTCAACAGCTTCCGGAATTAGGTAATCGAATTTCAAGACGTGGATATTGTGTTCGCGCCAGACGATAATTCCGAGCGATTTTTCTAAATTTGACGTGCACGAAGGAAAATGGACATTTATAAAATATAGAAGAGACGCTTGAAGTCTTATGTGGATTCGGGTTTTTAGCTTTTTTTTTTATATAATCTGAGGGCGAACGTGGTTATTGCAGCAACTGTGGATTGAACTAACCGATTTCCTTCTTCATTACATGTCAACTCATCACATCTTTCGTTTGAGCGATTGTCCATTTCCGCAGACAGATCTGATGTTAAGTTGATTTGTTATTTTTTAAATCTCCTGTAAATGTTGCCGGTGTGCGAGCCATAGAATTCCTCGGTTTGAAAACGTCATTTACATACTACATAATTATATCCCAATCTGTTTGTTCTGCACTACAAAACTTATTGCCGGCCCCTGGTATTGACCCCCTAGCTTATCAGTATTGTTAATTGTGTTCCATTAACTTCCATCGGTCGTTTTTCTACTGCCTCTGAAATTTTACCTATCTTATCGATTTTAATCCCTCAGGTAAACATCTTTCTTATGTACAGGGTGTTCGGATTTGGAGTGTTTTTATAGGAAAACCCCATTTCCCGGTTAGATAGGGAAAAACTAGCATTCATGTCAAGAGCTCGATTTTTGAGGAAATATTAATGGCGAAAACCGTATTTCAACATTTTTACAGTCCACGGCATTAGAGGGTGTTTTTCAAATTTTAGCCATTTGCAAAATTCCTCATAACTTTTTTGTTTAGGACAATATTGAAGTGAAACGAAAACGTTCTTAAGGCACTTTTTCGATGCGCTTCCAGTGGCGTGCTTAATTTTTTATTACAGCGCACTGTTTTGTTAAACACGACGACATAACTATCTTATTTTAAATAAAAATCATAGTCAAATATGCCTCCAAAAAATTTCACTTTTAAACCATTTTCAAATATGTATGTATGTTTGTCTATAGTTATTTTCAAATATAACTGAAATACTAGGCTTTTTATGTTTATATTCCAGTTGGTTTTGACATCAGCTGTACAAGTAACATTATTTATTTTATGTTTTAATTTTTGCATCAAAGTTCTTAATGTTCAGTGTTGATTCGGTGCCAGTTTTTCAAGCAAAAACATAAATAACTATAAAAAATGTGACATGATAAAGTGTTTCATATTGTCAAACGAAAGCTCATAAGCAGCCTGTTTAAGCAATTAAAAAATAATTTACAGAATTTTGAAAGCCTCAAAAAGTGTAGAATACAATACTACAATTTAAACAAAGATAACGAAATTGAAAAACTAAATGTAATTGGAGAAGTTTTAGAAGATCCAAACATATCGCCTATTTTTGAAAACAATTATAGGCATACTTACATAGGTGAAAATGGTTTAAAATGCACATTTTTTTGAAGTAATAGCCGACTGATTTTCATTTAAAATAAGAAAGTTATGTCGGTTTTTAACAAAATGGTTCGCTGCAGCAAAAAACTAGGTACGCCACAGGAATCAAATCAAAAAAGTGTCTTGAGAAGGTTTTTGTTTTACTTCAGTATTGTTCTCAACCAAAAAGTTATGAGAAAATTTGAAAATGGCCAATATTTGAAAAACGCCCTCTAGTGCTGTGGACTCTAAAGATATCGAAATACGATTTTCACCATTAATATTCTCTCAAAAATCGAGCTCTTGACACGTATGCTAGTGCTTCCCCATCTAACTGGAAAATGGGATTTTCCTGTCAAAACACTTCAAATCCGAACACCCTGTACATACTATGTTGAATATGTTGTTTATGAAAAAAAAATGACTCCAGCTCTACCTTCACTCACACTCGCAGATTATTATCAACTAATCGTGTGTAAAACTACTAAGATCCATCAAAAACGCGGAAAAATACATTCCTGGCTGCATCGGTCAGAATCTCATCATCGATATCCGAAAATTTAATTAAATTTTGTCCGTTAATTCTCTTATTTTGAAGCAAAGAACCTGTCTCTGACTTATTTCGCTATGTTTAGTAAACAGTTTAGAGTGAGGGAAGCCCCTGGTTATGACTTTATACAGTGGGATAGCTCAAAAGATCCAGCAAGACGACATCAGTCAGAACGAAGTTAGCGCAGGCAGGTGAACTGATCGTTTTATAAATATACTATTTATTTTTCGACACCATATGATGACGTGCGTTCTACTCATTAGTCAACGAAAGTGATATCACTTGACTAGTCAAAGACGGGCCCACGAAATAACTCCATTGTTGAGCGATTTGAATGTTTTTCTGGATGCCGTACATGTGTGCATACCACCTGTGACATCTCAACAACAATATCTATAAATAAACTCAATAACTCCGGGTGCAGGCTCTTACCTACACCTGCATCATAGCGAACATAATCAGTTGGTAGTGATCCTATAACTATTTGAATCATCTTATCATTCGCGCAATCAATATGATATTATATAACATTCACTGGGCTATATTCTAGAATCCACGCGGAACGAATGGTGATTTCACCATAACATCGTACGATATTGGGCTCCGCCCCTCCATTCTATTGAACTTCGCCACCTGACTGCTGACGAGCAATTTTCAGGTGGCGTGATCCACTATCATTTTATCTACTACATGTTGACCTCATAATAAAAGAAGAGAGTAGTTGAAGATATGAAAGAGAGAGACAAGGACGGACACATGGTTGACGTGGTTATGTGCTCATTCATTACGTACCAGTGTATTATACCCTCAAGAGTTAGGTAGGACAGTGTTGCCGGATGTTCTTAAAAATTGTCCTTCCATAGTTGCGAATGAAAATGGGTCCTTATAGTGACAGAATTATGGATTTCAGAGAGGATTCGTTCGAATCCTACAGCTATTCGTCTTATATTGCTCTTTCTATCATACATCTTATAGTGATGACGATTGACAAATGAAAATATTGGTGATCAAACATCGGTCATTACTTCATGTATCGTTACTCTTTTTAGGTATTGACATGCGACAGTACGAAAGTTCTACGTAACAAAGGAACTTTCGAGGAATTTCAGTCATTTCTTTGAAAAAATCATTTCCTTCTTCTCTAGTGATGATCTTTTTTATCCACCACTGGCAAAACCTCATCAAAACCTGAGATTAACACATTAATTGGAAAGCGTACAGCCGCGAAGGCACTAAATATTTCCTTGTGAAGATCTCTAAAGTGCGGTAATTATAATCGAATTTAAGTAACTAAAAAATCAGCTATTAATAATAATTAAGCGAAATTCACGATGACGCAGTTAATGGCTATTTATATTAGGAACGAGAAAAATCCGGACCTTCTTTTCAGTGAATCTGAATAATTAGATGCCCGAGGCAAGGCGGGGGAGTATTAAAATTTATGAAGGGAAAAGGGAACGTTACTTCATCAGACATATGAGTTTTCCTACATCAGCTTGAAAGATCAAAGTTATAACTTTGCGAACTGATATGAAGTATGTATACTTAGAATATGCGTCGAATCAGGGATCTTTTCGAGGAAATTTTGCACTTAAGTGATTAGCAATCCTGCCAACGAAAATATTTTCATGAAAGATGTTAAAACGGAAAGGCAGTAATGAAGGATAAAATCGATATCGTAATCTATTATTAATCAGATTCTAAGTGACACAGGAATTGGGACAGCCAGGATGCTCGGACCTCTAGAGAAAATTACAAACTTTACACAAGCGGGAAAAACATGTTCTGACACTACTGTTAGTTTTGTCGCAATTTGCGTCATACGGGTGTACTCGGCATTCGTATTTTCAGCCACGATTATGATCACCACAACAATTAAACAGATAGGCGAAAACTAAATGTGACAAATTAGTAGTGTCGTTTTTCAGCACTTTAATGGAATTTTAGAGTTGCCATTTCCGGACATGGGTTTTCTTTTAACGTCCCCGTAGTTCGCACTTTAATATTACCCATAATTTTTTCATATTATGTGATTGATTCGCTCTACGCTTCACGTCCCCAACGAAAGTTACGATTTTTCCCCTACTAGACCGTTAAAACGCAATGCCGACCTGAACTCCTTTTTATTAAAATTTCGTTTTTTTTTACTTTGGTTCGGTCCCTTTTCGTCCGTTTCAGGCTAAAAAAAGTTTTCACTTCTCAATCCCTCTTAATACCCATTGCCACTGATTACTCATTATTGATTTATCACTGACACCGCCGTTGGTAGCAACATCGACATATGCGCCTATCTTTACAATATCGTGATTGTCACCAAAAATAATCACTAATATTAACATGTTTGACAAAAATTCGAAGATAAATGAAGACAAATGTTTTAATTGCCGATACATAATTCCCTGTAGACATCGATGTGAGCGAGTCAAATTGTTTCCCTCAAACTTATTTGGAGTTATCGTTTATATATATATATATATATATATATATATATATATATATACACATATACATATATTGACTAAATCCATCTGAGCATATACAGCATTCAGACAAAGTTGGCAACAGGCGGCCCCCACGTATACGGCTCCAAACTCAAATCCGACTTCGGCGTTCGAGACTCGAACCGAAAACAATTTTCAATTCAATTCAGTCTCTCCTCCGGCGTCAAAAAGGGAGTATAGTCAGTGTTAGGAATATCCATTCAGACACGTGACTGTCGTGTTATTTTTACCGACACTTTTTCAACTTACTTGAAAGGAACCGGGAGTGATTCAATAAGAAAAAAACAAAATTATCCATTATTTTCCGTTAAACACTTTCGTCGAGACGGTCGAAAGCCTTTGGAGAGTGCACTAGTATGTATACTGTTGTTAACCACATCAAACGCAGTCTTGCTGTTTTTTCAGCCCTACTTTTAACCGGTAAGTGGTTTTCTTCTTTATTGTTTTTACTGTTAACGTTTCGCTGACAAATCTATCATCAGAACTTCGAAAAAATAAGTAGAGAAACGAAAACTAAAAGCTAACTAAAATTAACGGAAGGTAAGAAGATTCCTCTTTTCAGTTGTTGAGGAATGACAGTTTGGTTCATCTGAAGTGATTGATGTCAGATCAATTTATCGAATTTGAACTGTTTTGCTTTTTAATTTCATTTTCCCTGTCTACAACACTCTAAGTAGTATTTTTCTCAGCGTTCAACTTCTTTTTATGTGCCGAAGTTCATCGCTTGCGCATGCATAGGCAGCGGGGAGTAAAATTGGGGAAGTAATAATTCTCAGGTAAAATATGTGTGGGTATGAATGGTCACAGAATTACATCGATCGATAGTAGTATTATTACTAAAGAGCCATTATTAAAGAAGAGTAACTTCTAATAAATAGTCATAGAATTAAATGTAGACCAATCCTTGCATCTTTACCGACGTTCTATTACCCGGCTCAAGCAAAGTCTACTTTTGCTTGCGTAAGAGGTCAACCTCAGGCATATAAAAAGAAACAAATACCACTTAGGCTATCTCTTCACAAAAAATTTTAAAATCAAAAAGATAGACCAAACACAGCGACCAATCGTGTCCAATCAACGTTTTAAAATTAATAATTAATTTAGTCCTTCCAACTATTGTGAATTAAATAGTGGCCCTAAATGCCCAATCAATTGTTTTCCCAACGACTGCATTATAGACATAAAATAAAACTTCATTATGCAGGTAATTCAATATATTTATGGTACTAACCAATTTACAATTAAAGACTATTAGGGCTAACAACGTCCTAAAATGCAGGGTACGAATTATATTGTGAACGAAACAAATTGGATCCTTAATTACGTTTGGTTTTTTATAATAAAATATATTGTTATAAAACAGTATGCTATTAAAAAATTCACTGCCTTTATATTCTGGCATTAAAAGCGTTTTATGGAAACGTGCTAATGCCTATTTGGCTTTAAACTAAAGAAGGAAATCTTGGACAAGTATCACCGGTTTGTCAGTTCGTTTGCTCTAGTATTTCCATTATTGGCGAATTTTTTGCAAATTACCTACAAATACCTACCAAATAATAATAATAAGAAAACGGGAAGACAAAATCTTATAAATTCGGGTTAGTTCAACAGACACAGTAGCAGTGACATAAAAGTGCGGTTAGGTAAATGCGGTTTGGGGTAAAGCCAATAAGAATTGCGCAAGAAACCACTGCAAACTGTATTTGCCAATTTTTAGATCTTCGAAAGTAGCAATACTACATCAATACCGGTATTTAACATTCTTGTCACGAATTCGGGGTCGTTGGACCTGAGATGTGTTACTATCAGTTACCACTAAAGGCAAAAATTTTAAGTGCGTTATGGATGACACACGCATTTAGGGCTACGAATGCGTGCAATTAGTGCCTAACAAATCATCTGCCTGTTAAAAGTAAACTGTGACCGCCAGGCAAAAAGTCGATAGGCTAAAATATCTAACATTTACCACTATCTATTTTTTTTTTTAATTGGCAGGATACTGTCTATATATTTACTACCGCACAATCGGATCTACCATCCGAGTATTGCGGAACGTATTGAATTTTTTTCATTTTTCATCTGAGAACTCGCAAGGAGATGTAAGTAATACTCGAAAACTCCTATATTTAAAAAGAAAAGTTCTGAAATTTTCAGAACAAATGTTATCAAAGATTTCTGGGAAAAACAAAACTATATGAAAAGTTAAAAAAAAAATGTAATTTAATTTAATTATGAAAAAAAAAATTGGTGTTTTTAAATTAATTTTTCATGCGAGCGCACGGCTCAGTTCTTTTGACGTTCGCGTTAGAGAATTGAAATTAGGGTATTATTTCACATGTGTGAAAAACATATTTAGCGAGAAAAATGTTTATTGTACGCCGCACCCCAAAACCAATTGGTGGTAGGACAAGAGTGCAGCAGGTGTTTTTTTTACGGCGACATCCTAAGAATATAAACATAACAAATTATTGGTATTCGACAATAAATAGTAAATGACTTCATCAATGGGCTATCTTGACAGTTCACCGCCACCGGCGAGGATTTTTTTCAAAGATCACCCGTAAAAATAAATCAAATTGTTACACAAAATTGTTCAAGCAAATAGTGAATCATGAATCATTATTAAACATTTTTCTGTCAATAATAGAAATAAATTACTTTCAAATTCCAATAGAGATTGGGCTATAGAGCCAGTGTTCTAGAAATATTCCAAGCATTCGGTAGGGGAAAATTCTAAAAATTCCAACTTTTTCGTTTTAGGCATGGAAATGAGAATACTTTATATGATGTACGTACTTTTTAGTGACGTAGAATGACCACTTTCAAGTGACTTATTTTTTGCATTGCAATAAACAATTTTATTTCAATTCGTTCATTATTAGAATACGGCACAATTTTTAAAAAAATATCTGTTCTATGGGCAAACTAATCAATCAAACAAATATGACTCCCGCATGCTTTTGCATTTGTATTGTCGTATAGATTCTAGTAATTTTTACTAAAAATATTTTTAATTCTTTTAATAAATTTAGATTACTTCTATGGGTTCAGAACTCGGAATTTTTCAAATGCCACAAATTCTAAGTTTTCTATGAAATCCGGTAATATGCTACCTATAGTAATTTAGCCTTATTTAACTCTAAGTGCCAGTCTTTCAATGTCCTGCTATGAACCACAACGCGCGGTATGCTTTGATGCTTCTAGATTGCTTTAAAGATTTAAATGGTACTTCTCGGTGTTTAACTTCAAGTGATATCCAGTAATCTTAATAAGTTTGCTGTGCATATTTTCATACCGGCGCAACATACATAACTCCAAGTATTTTCCAGTAATGTTAACAGGTTAAACGTTCCAATGACTTCAGTGACAACGTTATTCTGGTTCCAAAGATATTTTCATTTAGTCAGTAAAAGTGCATTTATAGAATATTTTTTAATATATTAAGTCGTTTCTAACCTGTTATTTGAAATTTCTTCGCTATTCGCCTGTTTAAATTAAAGGTTTACGTACAAAAAAAAATCAGGTTACGTGAATCTATCGGAAAATGTTTATTTACTGCCAAGATAGCAATCTGTCAACGACAATTTACAGATACAATAGAGGACGTTTAAGGTGCTAAAATTTTTAAATAAGCTCCTCTAAACACGCAAATCGAAAAGTGGAACTTGGACTACACTGTTTTTGTTTTTCTCTCAAAAAGTTCAGTTAACCAAATATTTTTAGCCATCTATTTATCGCTTTAGGATTGATTTATTATTTAAATTTCGTCTCTCGTGATGTTCGTCACACCTCCAAACTCTCTTGCGTCAATATCACAGCTGGTTTGTTATAATGCCCGATTTAACTAGAATTTAATTTTAATTTTTTGAGTCATTTAAAATCAGCAAACAAATATTGTCCGCTTTGACGATCTCGATAAACGTTCCAGAACCGTCGATTTGCACCGGTCCATTTTCAGAATTATGATTGTTTTATTTAATCCCCAGGCAGGTAGTTTCATGTTCGAAGGAAATAATCAACATTCAAGCAACCATCACCAGCAGGTATTTTCCTTTTCGTTAAATTCGAGCTTGTTTTCGTTTTGCCGGTATCTTTTTCCACATTGAAAATAAGACAGAAAAACGAAATTCCCTTATTGTACAACGTATTTCGTCGAGCGAAATTGATACTTCGTGTCTGGGATTGATGCAATGAAAACACAAATCGTTCCTGAGGTTTTTTTTTCAAGGAAAAAATATTGGAAACCGCCGTCAGTGGTGGTGATAAATTTCATGGGTGTTTTTCCGCGATTTATTGAATGAGCTTAAAATTTATTACGCTGTGAATGAAGGTATAGGGCAAAATGATACAGATTTCAGCATAAATATCAATCTTTCGTTATCTCTTAAACGTGACTAATAAAATTTTCATAATCCCCTCTGAAAACACATTAATCAATTTAAGTAAGAAGTAATCTCAATTTCAGTTAAGGGCATTATTCCCCGAAAGTACCTACCACCTTAATAAATCAGGCTAAAACTTCTATATTAAACTTCGAAAACGGAGCTGTCAACTTTACATTAAATAAACTTTTACCAAATTTTCCACTCTATTTGAATTCGTAATTACCGAAGTTTTAATTAATGAGCTTATGCAATTGTTTAGGTATAACAATGCCGGTGTGTATCAATTTTGTGCGTAAACAATACACTGATTTTTTACCCGATGAAATAGACAATTTTCCCAATAGTTTTCATCTGCTCTGGGTAACAGAGGTCTAAGTTTATAGGGTTATTTTTGACCGGTAAATCCATTAAAAGTCGGTTCTTTCATTGAACAAGCAAAAACTGTAAGACTGAAGGGCTTGGCCTTTCGTACGACGAAAATCAGTAATTTGAGTCAGTGGGGGTCACGTTCAATATACAAAGCGTTCCACTCTGTGTTCGACCAAAATAGGAAACGTAATAACGCCGGCTGGCAGCGGAAAAATAGGGTTCCATATACAAAACTTAAGTTAATTCCCGCTACTTACTTGCACTAGGGGTGAAATTATTTCCCACTTAATTAACGTCGAACCCAGTAAGCCAAACACAAAGTATTTTAATCGTGGTAATAAATTACGAAAGTTAAGTAAATACCACGTTATAGTCGCAAAGTTGCTCAATGTCCCACGCTAAAGAGCTAAATCGCCCTTCTTTTATTTTCAAAGTTAACCGTTAACTTCAAAGTTTCGCGCGTTGCATTAAAAATATACAGCTGGAGTTTTACATGAGTTGTATAAGAGTAAGGACGGCTTTTATAGTGCGGCGTCTAGTGACTACTAACGCTTTTATGGCAGTTTTACTACGTTAAGTTTGACGTTAATGGAAGAATTTCGGACTTTGAGTAAATTTTGTCGGAATTTTTTAGCGACCACAACGTCGATGAGGCGATGAACTTCTTGTAGCTCCTTAAGTTGGCAACGAAAATGTCCTAAAGACGTTCCCTACCGTATGAAATTTTATAAATAATCGAATTAATGGCAAATCGTCAAATGGTGGGATATGTTATTTACGAGTATGCAGTCCTAAATAGTACAGTAATTAGGATTGTGGGCTTGCCATGTATGACTCACCTTCTGATGTTAGTACTCATAAGAGGCAAATATTGTGCATGATATCACAGGAAAAATACCTAAACATTCGTGGGAATTCATTCATTAATACTTACACCTATACCTCATAATCATTGCTCCTAACAGTAAATATTGATTTGTTTGTAAATTTGCGAATATGTGTATATTGAAGTATAACGCCCATTCTGGCAAATTTAATTATGCTTGAAGAGAGAATAGACCTATATTTTAATAAAACTCGTTCATTCTTCCGTGCCCTCAAATAGACATAATCGACTTGAAATATGTACGTGTCCCGTACGTTGCACAAATGTTGTCAGTGTAACACGATGGACAGTTTACATTATTCATGAAAAAGTTTACCTAACGTAACGTGTAAACATGGTAACAGCCACCTGCTGCCCAATTAGGTCGTAATTGTCCTACAATTTATGACTAAACTATAGTATTTAGGTTAATCTATTTTTTATACAAAATTATACAAAGTTACTTTCAGTTGTGCCCGTGAAGGAATAATACATCATCAATTTATTTAATTCCTACCCTCTATACGATCAAAACGCTGAAATAGTCTCAATTCATGAAGCACAGAATTAAAAAAGATGTTATGAATATGTTAAATTCCGAACGAAAACTGTTGTAAGGAGGAATTGCAAGATATGCTTCATAGGACTATGTGGCCACCTGTGGGCACATACTAAGCATGCACGATAGGCTCATTTTAGAACCTCTGCACTATGCACAGAACTCGTTGCCCGTGCGATATTGTTCACATTGAAATAATATCAGTCGCATAGTTACTTTTTCGAACAATGAAATGACAGAGTAACTGTGGTATTTAGTCTGATTGAAAAAGCACAACTTTCGATACCACCAAAGTACATATATTCCACTGTCAAAGGGCTTTCAAAATCTATTTACTGTTTGATATCTACTATAAAGTTGTGAACAACAGCATGGAATATTTTTTGATAAGTTAAAGGTATGTTCCTAAATTCACCGAGCCATATTTGGCTTAGGAATGTTATTTTTTTAAAAAGTTGTCGTTAAAAACAATTTTTTTGTTGGATAAAAGTATAAGAGACTGTAGTGTTGTTTTTTACGTGGACATTATCAGGTGTTCAGTTCGATGGTGTGGTGCATTTTATACGGAATATACCATGGAAAATGTATTTTTAGAAAATTTTTCGAAATTCAATAATCCATATGTCAAGTGATGACAACAACTAAAAAGACATTGCAAAGATGTTAAAAATCAGCTAAGAGGCCCGTCTCCAAAATTTTAAGAAAATTAGATACTTACGGTGATGAAGAAAGATGGTCTAAAACTTGGACGTTCAAGAAAAACGAATGCCACCTCCGATCGACGGATTAAAAAAATGTCATGTGCAGATCCTGGCAAGTCTTCCAAGATTATAAAGTGAGAAATCACTAATAATAGTGACATCAATATAAGCGATCGCTCTGTACGTCGTTTGTTGTGCGAAATAGGATTAGTAGGAAAAATTGATTTTTAAGAAGAACAGAAAAACCAGAACTAAATTTGCTTAGCAAAATTTTTCGTGTTGTTTATGACGGATTTTACAAAGTATTCAATTCTTTTGTCCACCATAATTTATTGTACTTATTTTTTTTTAATTTGTAGAAATGAACTTATTTCTTTTTATTTATAATATTGTTAAATATATACTTGGGTTTTTGCATAATATGTTTATTTTTTAATAATCATTTTGATATAAAACTATGAAGGACTGAAAATATTCCATACTTTTATACACAACTGTCCATAGACTTTTTTTTCAATTCGCAATGAATTTTCAAGGACAGTTAAGGCTACTAATGATGTTGTAACATTGTTATGTTTTGGTCGTTACAATGAGGAATTACATGAAAATGGATATTAATTAGTACTTTCTAAAAAAAGGCGAAACAAGCTCAACAATGCGTAATCCTGTAAACTGTCTAGAAATTTCCAGAGACAGATTATTTTCATCTTAGGCAGTAACCAATAGATGCTAATTAGTATCAAACGGTAATTTTAGAGCTTGAAACATTTACGATTTGATGTCAGTTAATGTCAGAACTGTAGCCTATTGTGTGCAAACCTAATGGCTATGTCATTGTTCAGCTTACATCGTTATAACGTTACCTTTGACGAGATTGACGATTCGATGGCTGATTCGAAGATTATGTCTTGTCATCGACCATGTAATGGAAATGACAAAGCCACTAGTTTCCTGGTCCCTAAATTACTACGAAATGTTATATTAGGCTTTTTTTAAAAGTCACATTTATAATTTATATATATTACAAACACTATATTTTATGTGATTTTTTTGGCGTTTTTAAGGTTTGAAAAGTATCTCATTATAAATTGTTACCCATCCTCTCAGCCGACATAAAAAAATCATGAATTAATTGGTGAATTAGTAAACATTTAAAATTAAATGTCGATTAGGTAAGCTAATATTGATTATTTTTAATTAATTTAAATTAACTATTAACTATAGAACGCATCAAATATTGCAAATAATGACAGTTGTTTGGTTTGCTTTTTATTTTTCAATTCTTTATTAGTTATGCTGCAAACGAATGCATGATCTTGAGTGCTACGATTGAAATAAAATAATTCCGATGTTAGTTTTTATTAGAATGATCGAATTCATGAGATCATCATGAAAGATGTAGGTATCGTGCGATGGCATGATCAAATTGGAGAACACACAACTAAAGATCGACTTGCGAAGTGCATTCAATTTACTTCTTTTACGTCGATGTAAAAAAGACAACTTTCATCATACTTTACCCTAACCGGAAACATCGTTTTCTTTCGTTTCAACTTTGGCCTCTAGAGAGGAAAGTTTGACAGTGACGCATGACCCCAGCCCGCCATTTACAGGAGTATTGTTGGAAGTTGATTATTGGCTGTTTTGTTGATTTCCTTTATAGTTGGCTGCTTATAATAAAATAATGCACAGTGGAAGCACAGACTATTCCAACGCGGTCGACGATGTTAATAATAATAATTTAATTGTTCAATGATTTAATTACCGTTTGTATCATGCATGCAGTGTGGCAATATGGCCAACTTCCCCTGTCCTTATTTTGTTATGGCATATGACAAGGGTGGACAGCTTTCTCCATATTGTCGCACTGACTGCGCGCTGGTGCGAATGCCCGAATTCGACATAACATGAATAACAATAAAGTATTTCAATAATATTTTCTATGTGCTTGAGCTGTAATATTGTGCCAAAAATGTAGATTTTTTTTTGGCTGAGTGTAGTTATTTAAGAGGTGTGCTATTCTAATTTAAACTTACTCGTATGCCTAAAATAGTATTTGAGTTTTGACAATGTTGACTTTCTTTTTGAAACGGACTCTAACTCTTTTAAATGGCAGAAAGTCAAAGGAGGAAGTGGGAATCATGAAAACAAATACACTTAATAGAACACAGATATGCCACTATAAATAACAATATACTACACCAACTTATTTACCATATTTTAATAATAATTGTCCGGGCGTATGTGGTTCGCTATGCCATTGAATGAACGGGTGTCCAGACGTACAAAATACATAAAGTAATTGGACATGTTGTTAACCTCGGTGTCAGTGCCTGCTTTCCATAGAAAAAACAAATTATTTTGTTCAACGTACGTACGGGATTAATTCATACCTACGTCAACTTTCAAGGAAAGCTAGTTTATTATTACGGTTTTTCCATATCAGCCTTTGAGAAATTATGCAGAAAAACACAAATAAAACCAGCATTACACCAACCAGTCAAATAATATGGCTTAAAAAAATTGATTATGTAGGATATTTTATGTCTGGTTTAAAGCGCTATCGCTTGGCTTAACATGTTACATTCGGAAGTGTCGCTAATTAATTTCGGTATTATGTTCACGTAAAAAATGATTCAGCTTCCCAATATTCATAGTGGAATTGAAGGACTAATTTCAACGTAGGAACGTTAGCAAAGGCCCATTTGCAGCTTTAAAATAGCGTAGAAAGGCCTTGACAAGGAGGATGAGGAACACTGGACAAAATCAGACTAAAGTTACGAAACAGGTGAATGTACTTTCGTCTTAAAGTGGAACCGGCATCGGTATTGCAAAAACATACTGTGAGGTGCCGCCAGTTCGTTATAGGGCAGCGCAACACCCAATATTCAGACTAATGTAGTAAATATCATAATTTATATTAATTTAGAGGTTAACATGAGGTCAAAGCAGCTATAATTCCAGCCAAAGTAACAAATATAACGCCGTTGAGTGATGTAGACTCAATGATGCGATGGAAAAGGAAAAATCCCACTTTGCGTATATGGAACAAATTTAATGGTTTTACTTTTCATCGATCGCAACGGAACAACGTATATTTACTTTGAGTTTAATTGAAAAACTAACCCCGAAAAGCGTTAACTGCCAATATGTCAAAATATATAAATTTTAGGAGAATTAGGGAGTTCGTAAAAGTTTTTGCTGCATTTGATGTAACTGGGAAAATTCGAAAGTCGATTTCTATACTTTGCCCTAAAATGTAATAACTTTTTTTTCTTGCAGGTAAGTGTGAGCATTACAGAGTGTTTTATGATGGAGGGAGAAAGAGCACGTAAGCATGAATTAATTTCAAATTTTGAGAAAACACAATATTATCGTAAATGTTATTACTACTTCAATTATCTTAGATTTTGAAAGGGAAAGAATTTTAAAATATCTAATTAGCGCAAATGTGGTTTAATATTATTTAAGTAGTTTAATTCCGCTGTGCGTACACTTTAATTTTAAACAATCCCCTAATGAGTGATACGTAATTTTCCACTAAACCGGGCAAATGATATACAGGGCTATTCATACCGTATGTCCTATTAAAAGTTTACAGGGTTCTAATATAACTAGAGATCTATAATTTCGGATGCCAATGTAATGGAGTTCGGTCTGTCCAATTAAAATATTGGTATAATTCCGAGGTTGTCAGATCTGTGTGTAACTGACAACTTTTTTTTTTAATTTTAAGTGACACACTGTCGATTTTAGCCTCCTCCTAATAAAATCAACTAAAGAATGGTATATTTTACTCTCAAAGATTTTAATGTTTGCAAATATCTAAAAAACGACTAAAAATTATTACATATATCAATGTACAATAATTTTCGATAGAGAATATATTGATCTTTGAGGTGCCATCCAAAAATATAGTGTTCTATCTAAGATTATGATTAACACTCATATTTATTTCCTTCTGATGTCGCATTTATTTTCCCTCGGCCTGTATGTAAATCCAAAACATTTATAATACTATAAAATACAGATAACTATTAAGAGTCAGTAGCGTGAATTTCACCTTTCTAATTTTGATAATTGAAAAGATGTGCGCTTGTCAATTTAAAGCTGTTTGTTGTCAAATCAGCCAAAAAAAATCATTTCGAAAACAGATCATCACAGCTATGGCATATGATACGTAATCTGGGGTTTAAATTTTCCGAGAAACTCGAAAATATAATAAAATACAGAGTGTACCATTTAAAATAACGAAATTTGTGATCAGTTACACGTAGATCTGGCAACCTCGCAATGATACCAATATTTTAATTGAACAGATCAAATTCCATTACATCGGCATCCAAAATTTCAGATCTCTAGTTATATTAGAACTTCGTAAACTTTTAATAGGACAATTTTCGTGAATGACCCTGTATATTTGCTGCCAATAATCGCCAATACAAAATGGGATAAATAGCGTTGATTAAAAAAGTTTATTTTTATGGTTTTTATTCAGATGTATTTTTTTTTTCGTACTTACAGAGGGGATAAAGTTATTACCAAATACTTGCGGAAAGCTTTATGCGCGCACTAAACTGGTTTGGTGAATCCTGCTTCTGGTTGCCGAATCAACAATTATTGATTCATTATTTTTTTACGACTCATTATTCAATTAAATATAAAAGTTGCAAATAAATAACTAATGCTCAATGCATTATGCAACGCAAGTATTTATTTTTTGAACGTTTTAGTTGGTGTTGTCACTATTATCATTAACGGCCAATTCTACTGGACGAATCATTCTTATCTTCACGTCTGTTTGAAACTTGACACACCTAATAAGTGATTCCTAAAAAGCTCAAGTATCAATAACTGTTAAAAACATTTATCAGCATATGCCGCAACTACTACTTACGATTAGACCGGTTATTGAACAACTATTACCTAATCTTCGAGGCCATTTTTAATTTCGTATCAAGGATTTTCCGTACTGCCAATAGTGTCAAGAGTAGTCTCATTCGCTAAATGCCAACTTGCAGCACTATTTTTAGATTAGTAAGCAATAATTGTAAGTAAATCCATCCCTAATCTGCGTCAGAGTCAGCATATTTTTACAAATTTTCCATGTAGTTTCAAAACGAGCCCTGGCAGGCAGGTAAGTATTTATTTATACCTTTAGCAGATGTGAGTTGAGTAGAAGAGATTAAAGATAACCACGTTTCTGTCTGTTGCACGTTTTACAAGTTCTACGGTTCTTTCTAGAATCGTATGATGCGATTTGGACCAATGGGAGGCCTGCATTTGTGGGCTCGACCGTGCGGTACGACCGACGCGTCATTCATTAGGAAACCTTCACCTTTTTATAGCATGGGAAATCAGCGGTTCTCAAACAAACTGGTAGTACAACACCTGTCTGTATGGTGCTAAATTTGAATCATTCAAATGAGGTCTTATAGTGGATATTCTTTATTTATTAATTCACTAAAGACGTTTAATAGAAAGTGACACATCGTCAAGACTCAGATGACGTTAATAGCTTTGGATGCATAAAAGTCCGTTTAATCAAAAACGAATGTCAGTAAGAGGCGTAATTTGTTTTTTACTTTTATTTACGTTGGTTATTAATCATAATACCCTAATTCATGGTTTCCTTGTGGGTCGAATGTGAAGTATTGAATAAAGTCGAATTTTTTGTAATGTGGGTGGTTTTTCCGGTAATTATTAATACTTTAGTGACTTATAAGTACCCATATGCTTGCAAATGGAGAAATATTGTCTTAAAATAGAAAATACAATTTTTAATTTATGAAGACATGTTATATATGACATAGATGTTATTAATAGAAGTTAAAGTGTCACGTTACTTAACTCTCCGTCTAATCTGTGAATTCATACAAATTAAGACCTATAAAGACAATCAGGCAGAAATATTCTGTAATGGGAACGTGTTCCTTGCACTTGAAAAATTTGGCTAAATTATCAGCAATGGTGGCTAGAGAAATTTTCTTTGAAAGAGTTGAGGTGCACAGAGCAAGCTTACTTTATACATCTGTATCAGTTGTATGGAGAACTTGCAACTTTAGTTGCCATGCAAATTTGTATATGTGACCTATTTTAGTGCGCATTTTGCACAAAATGTTATTCAAAATGAAATTGCGCTCTAATTAGAACTAAGTACATTTTTTTAACACTGTATACCTAACGACTCTACGCAGTTGCCATTAATTTAACTCTAATTTGACTTTTCGTTGTTTCATTTTTACGCTGGCATGTTCAATAAAAATGTTCCCTTTATTGACCAATGAGAAAATGCATTATATCAATTATACTATTATTAAACACAATAATTCTCCATAACAGCAAATTGGTAACAATTTATCCAAAACTAATGCTTTTCGAGGTCCAAAATTTTAGCAGTTTCATTTTCAAGCCCGAATCCCACGGAAAAATAGAAAGATAATGATTGTCGTAAATACTGCGAAATTTAATGTTTGTTACGATTCGCGGAAAAACTGAAGGTTAGGAAAGATTATGTTTCTCTTCAAGGAACATTCTCAGGTGATTTCTCATCTAGAATGACTTTAAAAAATTGCTCTGGCGACTAGAATCCCAGACAATTCTCTTTGTGCCTGTAATCACGAGTAATGACCCATTATTTCCTTAAATAAGACTCGATTTTGTATTAGTTAAATGTCACAGCCCAAAATAAAGCAGTAGTTGCCTTAGAAGCTACACGATCATCAGGGTTTTCACTCGATATTCATATAGTTTTCCACTTTATTTGAAGCCTGCTTACAACTTTTGATAGGTCACCACTTATTGGAAACTATCCAACATAGCCACAATAATAGCATAAAAACATTAGCTTTTTTATTCTTTTCAGCGGTCAGTTTTGAGGGCTTTTAGCACAACCAAACTGAAACGTTTAATTGAACTTGAATATTTTTTTTGCAAAAGCAACTTTAGTAAAAAAGAAATTTTGAAAGGGTTTTTTTTGTGGATTATCGATGAAGAGTTAGACCATATTTATTACGAGGCTCCATATTTTAAGTAAAGCTCTGCTGTCTTACAAGCTTTCCAGCAGGAAAAATGCGAGACTTGCAACCCTTATTAAACTAGTCTAATAAAGACGTAAATAGGCCGTAATATCAGCAACTTTACGAGAATTAAAATAATGTTTCTTTGTTCCTAGTGACTGGTATGCAAACCTAATCTGCAATTTCTCCATATAATGATCCTTCCAGACGTCAAAGCTTTTAAAGTTACCTAAATTTTAGTACATGCATACAACAGCCATCAGGATTCATTATAATAAACCCTTCCAATTTCTAGTTTCCACAATGTGCACAGAATTTGATAAATATTAGAGTAATTTCAGGAGAGCTTAAAAGCTCCTACATTATTGAGGTCTGGAGCTTTGTCTATTGTAAAACATTGTTGGTTAGTTAAACAAGAGGCCACATCAAGTGTTATTGGGGGAGTTTTGGGGCGAAACATATCTCGGCAGATATTATTCTCTATAGTTAAAATTGAAAACTGCCCGAGCTTGACGGACTTGGCAAAAATAGTGCGACACACATCACCTTGAGCGTTTATTGTACAATACGTGGGTTAATGGTCATAATGTCAAGGGTTTTTGTTTTTGCTATCCTTAATTTGGGCGTTCAATAGCAATTTCCATTATTGGTAACCTCGACAATTTCAAATCTTTATTTCGTCTCATTTTGAAAATAAAATAGTTAATGCGAATAAAACACACGGCTTATATGAGTTTAACACGCTTGAAAGAGCCGGGTGTAGCTTTATTAAACAATTGACATGGACGTAATAATATTTATTGCCGTTTGACCTAAAAAATAAAATCACCATAAACAATACAATTAAAAATTTAAGAGAAAACAAATAAATAGACGAGGGTTCTGTTTATTTTAATATAATTGCCCGGTTTGCTTGTTTCAATTGCAACAACTTGTCGAGTCAAACATTAGACACGTACTGAGACAGATCAATAATAATTTATTGCGAACAATTCCTCAGGATTAATCTGGGAATTACGCAAAATGTCAATTTTCCAGTAAGTTAACTACTTTAATTTGTTATATTAACATATTATTGACAAAAATCATCATCAATATTTTCCGTAAGTGGTATTAATATAAAGAAAAAATCGTTGGCGTGGCAAAAACAACTATTTTCGTTCTAGATGGATCTAAAAATATGGCAACAAATACTCAACATATAATGGAAAATTATACCATACAATTGTGTGTTGTTATATCTAGGGTTTTGCCTCGATTTTTTCTTTTTTTCCCTTATCTGTCAAATATTAACGATTTTCCTTTCACTCATCACCACTTGGAAGTAAAAAGTGGCAGTGTTTGTTAGGTTACGTAAAACATTATTAAGAACTTTTATTTTATTTTGGTAAATTAACTCTTGATAGTGCTGTGCCCCTTGTAAGTGGTAGTACTACTACATCATAATAATTAGAAAATCCCCAGGTACTTTGAGTACCATGAAGTTCCTGAAATTACATTGTTGCCAAATTCACGAACATTTTCACACTATTTTGCAATAGTTACATATGAAGAACATTTCAGTTTTTATTATTGTACATTGCTATTTCCTAACCATGACTTTTGACACCTAGGGACGGTGCCAATAATACCCTTGAAACGTGAATCGATAATTCACGATCAAGAAGCCGACAGAAGAAGGAAGCCGTGAAAAGAATTTTATAACAATGACTTCCACTTAACCTTAATAGATCACCTTTTCAACTGGCAATTGCTTAAATTGACCAGCCTTAATAGTTTCAAATCGCCTGATAATAAGCGCAGTCTGTATCAAAGTCATTCTAAGTATAGAAACCTGACTGTCCTATGTGGTACGCTCTGTGTGTGTGTGTCAGTGGTAGCCGACGGTTAAAGAATGTTGAACGGCAGTCCTAAAAATGTTTGTTTATAATTGTTACCACGATTTTGTTGCCATTCAACTGGTTAAAAATGCGTATGCAAGATTTTTTTTTCTCTTGCCTTAATATAATGGATTTTGTTCCTGTTTCGTGGTACAATAGTCGCTACTCAAATAATGCATGTGGTGGTTGCAAATATCGCAATATCCGGGGAAATGTGGAGCTGAAGCATTTTTAAAAGCTGCTTGACAGTTTAAAAGCATTTGACTGAAAATTTCACACTTTTACGAATCCTGTTTAATTTATTATTTATTATGCCGCTGCTGCTGATGTGTTTTAGTACTTAGGTAGCCGAATTGTCGAGTCAGTTATAAAATGTTCTTTTTAATAATAATGGGCTGTATTTTTTTCATTTTATTTTTACGCACTGTCGCAATTTGAGACCTGTAAACTCTCTTCCCGGACTAATAGAATATAAAAATAAAAACATTCGCGATTCTTGCCACTATTCTCGTCACTACATTATTTATCGATAGGGAGAACTAGTGAAACAACAGAAAAAATTGGATTGAGGCATTATTAGGTACTTCGGGGCTTGAACTCATTATTTTCGTTCTTCTCTATACTGTTCTCAGCCTTCTCCTTCCCCGTCTTCTCTTTCACGATTTCACGAGGCAAGTCAATTGTGAAAAATCATTTTTCCCTCATGTTATATGTTAAAGTTCTGAAAATTAGTTAATCCATACTGGTTCCACAATTCAGGATTTTCTCAGAGTGGACAGTCTGGTTAAGTTATCTCTCTGAATATTACATCTGTGAGTCTATCTGAAAATTCCCCGAGCAGCCAAGCAGTAATTGTACCCATCTGTCGGTTTATCTCTTTCATATCTGCAAATCCTTTCTGCACATTATTATGAATACTTTCGATATGTTAATGCACCTCGGGTATACGCGAGGAAAACCGCGAACAAAATCACATTTAAAACATCCAGGAAAGCTCCTAACGCGAATACACGGATTTGCGCTTATTGCTTCCATCTAAAGTTGCTGTTGCGGGTACAGCTCGGAGAACAAACAGAAACTCTATTACTCTGCCATGTTTGTGATTTCATCAAACTTTCGTTTTGGTTTCATACATACTCGTACATAATATAGAAATTTCTTTCATACATTTTGTCGCGATCTCATCGGACGTTTTGATTGCCTTTCCCATTGCGTTCGAAAGTTTCTACTTCATTATTGTTTTAACCAAGCAGACGTGAGTGTATAGATTATTTAAGGGCGCACGTTGTGGCGTAAATGTATCAGTTCGTATATGTAATCTCGGTGGATTTTACATAATTAAACGATGCTTTTACGTTAGTGTAATCTGTGGTTATGTACCAGTAAATGTCGATGAGTTAGTGATTTTCGCGTTAAGGATTTTTAAGCCTGAAGTAGAAGAAAAGTTTTCCCTTAAGTAGCCTAAAGACAAATGCGACACATGTGGCATATCTCTATCAGGAGAATTCGTGGTGGTGTATCAAACCGAGGCTACTGACAACGACATAGAGAGTCCCAGGCAAGGTCCATTACTCACACGGCCGCTTATTACTCACTAGAGGCCGATACCGACCTGGGAGCCTTGCAATTTAAAGGATTAATCTTTCGGAGCAACAAGGGGGGAGAAACAATGGGTCCCCCTTTTCTTTTTTCCATTAGGAGATTTTTTTAGGAAATTGCTTTTGCTACCTTTTCAGCGATTGCCATCTGTAGGTGAACTGATGTATGTTTTTTTTTATTTCGCCTAAAAACTCGCCGATGAAGGTGACGGTTGTTAATAAGCATTACGTGATGGAGAAGAAGAATATTAACGAACGCAAATTTTAGTTAAAGATAAATCGATGTTAGAACATCGAACGTGATTATCACACACACGTGTACAGGTGATTTATAACTTCAAGAATAAATAAGTAACCTCCCTGCGACCGATGAAAAAAAAATTGCAGTCGAAATTCATTCTTAGAGCAAATAATCTTGGGTACATATTTAATAAAACTAAATGCATTTGCTAACATTTTCGAATGGCAAAAGTAAATTTTGCCGTGCAAATATTGAGTTTGTTCTAAAACGAATAAACTACGGGCATACCTTATGAGTTTAAAAGGGGAATTAGGTACCGACATAGTAAAATGGTCATTGTGTGGCTTAACTCGAAATAATTTAAGGCATGGAATTAGAGAAAAAATCCATCAAATTAATTCAAACCTCGATATCTTGAGTAATATTATAGGAACTATTGAAAGTAGAGCACTGTATTGAAACCTACATTACTGCTTCGAAAAAAATCAAAAGACTTTGGGTGCCAGTGATAACTAACAGTTAATTTTGGATAAACTTACCAATCCCGTGAGCAGTTTTGTGCACATCACTATAAAAAACAAAATATTGAAAATGGATTTATTGGAATAATTGGAGAAGAGTGGATAATCCACGTAATTTCTTCGAAGAAAATTCAAGGCTGTTCATGAGAAATTGGCGATATTAGTTGATTGTACGAATTGTTCTAATTATAAGTAAAAATCATACAGCTCATGCAACCAAGAGGGACGTCACCAGTCTTCAACGAATCTTTAATAAATAAACTCGTTAAAAAAAATAATGAAACACAAAATTTCATTTTTGACTCACCGGGAACTCATTTGTCCATTAAATTCTCGTCAATTTGTTTTTTAACACGATTATTGTATGCGATGTATCGTGCATAAAAAATGAGGCCTTTGTATGGAACCAGATGGATTTACACCAGATCAACGCCGTAAACAATTTGCATGGAAACAATATGTAACTCAAATTTCAAATTTTATTTTTTAACTCTCTATGGAACATAATTTTTACTTGGTTGGCTACTGCCAGTGAACAATTTTATTATAAATAAAAATAAATTCGAAATAATGAGGCCATTAATGTAGGTAGGTTTATTAGATTTAAATTTCTATGTTTAACATTAGGAGATCGTCGCTAAGGAGATGTACCTGAGAGCATTAGCTTGATTAGAATGTAATTTTGATGTTTCAAGTAATATAGAATTTTCATGGATTAAAACTATTCTTAACTATTTTTTTTTAAATGACAATTGTCGGCAGTTTGAAGAACGACGCCGGACATTTTTCCAAACCTTACACTCTCAAGGACTAAAGCAGAACTTTTCAATACTCCATCCCAAAGCGAGTCGATCTATTAGATTTAAAATTTGATAGCCTTTCTGGCTGGATGAAATAGAATGTCTTCTACAGAGACCTGAGAGTTCTATTTTTGATTAGATAAATGTGGCGTCCTCAACAGGGAAAATTGCGTATTAGATCTCTTCAAAGGGGAGCTTGGATTTATTTAATGTCGTCCCCGTTGGGTGAATTTTTTGAACAAGAAAGAGAATAGAGCAAATAGTGCGGTCGAACATAATAAGATAGGGGTATTTTTTAATTCTATTTGGGAGGAACGCCTCACACACACATAGGGACGAAATTGCACGTTATTCCCCCAGTTAAAACTAAATGAAAATAACATTTCACCTTTTATTAGGTGTTCGACCGAAGAGCCTGGTTAACGTTATATAAATTTAAACCTTTAATGAAGATCGAACCATCAGTAAACCAGTAAAAAACGAGTTTGCAGAAACTTCCACAGTGAATCTCAGAAATATTCAGACACACCCTTTCGGAAAATTTTATGAGTCTTCATTAAATGTATTATTTATTGTTTTATTTTTTTTTAATCAAAAATGTCTTCATCAATCATTCATTTAAGGGTTTGCATAAAAAAATAATTTTAATAGCTTATTTTTAAATTTGAAGAGAAAGTCCAGAGAACAACTAGACGCGTTACAAAAATACTTAGACGCTATACACAATATAATAATTCACAGTACAAAGATTTAGTTCTTAAGTATTTATTATAATTTTTTTGCTTGTTGAATGTAGATACCATGGAGTAAAGTTAGAAATAATATTCGTAATGTGTCAGGTGCCAAACAAAAATAATATTAATTTCGATAAAAGACAATTAGTAATATTTCATTGTGAAAAGGGTGAATTCTATAAAAAGATTGGAGAAATATTTTAATTAAATACGAGCACAGTTGGAGACGTAGTCCAACGTTACAAAAATGAAGATGGAATACTTCTAAAAAAAACAAACAGGTCGTCCAAAGTTGTTAAATAAGAGGGACAATTGCTTCATAATAAGAACCATTAAGGAAAACTCCAAAGTTAGTGCTCTAAAGATGAAAATCCTATTAGAAAATTATGCTAATAAAACAGTACTGAAACCATTCGTCGATGTAGACACTATGGATATTCAGCAGAATATCCAGGAAAAGTCATGGCTAAAAATGTAAAAATGCGATTAAATTTTGCTAAAGAAGTCATTTCGAAGCTAGGTAATTACTGGAATGATGTAGTTTTCTGTGATTAGTCAAAGTTTAATATGTTTAGCTCAGGCGGACATCAAATGATGTGGATGAAAGCAAATAAAAAATAGAAAAAATAACATCCTTGCGCAACGGTCAAACATGGAGGAGGTTCGGTTTTGGTTTGGTTTTTGTCGAGTGTGTGTCAGCAGTAGGAGTCGATTAATTAATTTTTATTGAAGGAATTATGGCCCAAAATGTGTATTTAAATATTCTAAAACAAAATCTAAAGAAAAGAGCGGAAAACATGGGCATATTGAATTCGTTTAAACTATACCAACACAATGATACAAGACATAATGGCCGTATTGTTCGCAAATGGCTGTTGTACAATCGGTCGAAAGTGCTTAAAACTCTTCCTCAATCTCCGGATCTCAATCCAATAGAAAATGTATTGCATTATTGGAAAAAACAACATGGAAAACATGAAATAACATCGAAAACAGTATTAAAAACCAGGTTTCAAGAATAATCGAATAAAATTGTTTTAAATTATTGAAGAAAAATTATATCTTCCATGCTTAAACGCTTGAGAAGTGTAGTTGAAGCAAAATGGGGCATACAAAATATTATTTTAATAGATCGTCTTGTTTATTTTTAAGTTAATCATACACGTATTGCAGTTATGTCTTAGTTCGTCTTGAAATCGTTCGAGTATTTTTATGACGTATTCAGTTGTTCTCTGGATTGTTTTTTTAAATTGAAAAATAAGCTATTAAGGTTTTTTTATGCAGGCCTCGAAATAAATGACTGCTCAAGACATTTTTCATGTGAAAAAAATAAAATAATAATAACTAATATATTTAATTAGGAGTTGTAAAGTCTTTAACAAGGATGCATGTGAATATTTTTTGAATTTACCATATATGGTTGGAGAAAATTAATATGGAGTGAGCAAAATTAAACTATCAAAAAAACATTGATTAAAAATGTTATACGTGAAAGCAATTATATTTTTAGAGAGTGAGAGAAAGAGAAAGATTTAAACAAGTAAGTTTAATTCGGTATAACGATCAAACACTTACTTCAAATATGCCCTTTAGGAATGATGATTCACCAGCCATTGTCGAACGGAATTTCAGCCACTTTTTATTTTCCATACGCCACTCCACTGTCCGGTTCCACGTGCGTCCCTAAGTTTTTTCTTCTCATTAAATATGCTACTCGCCGATCGTGCGTCTTCGGAGGCCCGAACACAACCGACACGATATTTCCGGTATTGCCAAATAAAATCGAATTTTAAAAACGCGATTTTTACCAATTTTCAGCCGTGCTCAATCTGGTACAAACACTCATTACGTTTCTGTGGGCTCAATCCTCACCTCCGCACAAAGTCTTTCAAATTTTTCCCACATTTTCCGTCGAAATGTGATATTTTTCACGAGCGAAACGGGAGGTAATTCGGAGACGCCATTAGCACTGACAACCGAAGCGTTTTTGTTGTTTCCAAGACCTTCTTAACAAAAACTTCACTCCCACGTGACGAATGTTTATAAAACCGCGTGCCGGTTTGACGGTGCTAAAGTGATAATCGAGTCCAATTTCGTTCGAATTTTGCCCTATTTGAGTTATCTTCAAGTAAAATTAACGGAAATATGAATAATCCCCTCAAACGCCGGGAATATATTTACAACATACCAGTAATTAAAGTCAGGTTAATAAAGCACCACTATGGGGCAAATGTCGAATTTACACCGATTTTAAGAGCCCCTAAAAGTTACACATTGTTCCAGTCTGCCTGTTGGTATTAATTATTATGCATCTGCTTAATTTACTTGTTCACAAGTGCAATTAATAATAATGAATGTTAAATACCTGTTTGTGCACAGAATAATTTCAGTTTTTCGCCAATAATGGTTATTATAATTATGCAATGTTTGATATTTACTCATTTCAGTGAGATTAGCTGAGGTATTTATTTGCAGGCAAAATATTCGCCATCCAAATTACTTGACACGTACATGCCCGCAAGCACGGGGGTATATTTCAAAAGCTCATAATCAAGGCACAAGATAATATCACTATCATAGGAAATTAAGCGCGACGTTTACAAATGACCGTACGAATATTATCAAATAGACATTAGACCGATATGAGCTTTTCATATTTCAAAACTGGAATTAAAGCTTAAAAATGGACGTCGAGGATAAGGTAAACGGGGGGATTTTAATTGATAAAATTTAACCATAAGTATCCATTTTTATATCAGTAAACCTCGACGAAGAGTTTAGTGTCAAATATAATTACCCGAATGCACCACCACAACAAAAAGGATTTTGCATTCGAAGCGCGACCTTTACGTTCCAAAGGGCACCCTAATATAGTTTGTGTAACAAAACTCGTCCTCATCCGCTTTGAGTTTAAATTGAAACCTTTTGATAAACGTACGTATCTTGATGTAAAAAGGATTAGTGTGTTTACTTTTTGAATAACTGACCCGAAACGGTTTTAGACCTCTGAGTTTGTCTTCTTTACAATCGAATTAGGTCGTATTCTTTCTATAAAGGTGCATTTGGCTTGTAGGCAAAAGAAGTCCTTGTTGCTGACTTCTGTGAGTAGTCGAATAAATGATAAAGCCACTTTAGCGAAGGATTTAAAATGGATATTCGAGTTAGTTCAGATTGATTGACCAGTTGGTTTAGGTGAGCCACCACCGGAAACGAGAGGGAACATCCTCCCCGCATCCTTTCAAAACTTCTGAGTCCAGATCCCTGTGCATCTACAAGTGTGATTTTCAATTTTCTATTCTACGTTGATCCGTTCTTATTAAGACCTATATCTTCAAATCAACAAAGAAATTTTCTTTATATATATATTTCTAGTATAGCCTCAACTCATCCCCTTGAACTTATTAAATTGGGGCTCTTTTTTATTTGTTGGGAAGCGGGAGTATAATTGCGAGTAATTCCAACTGTCCTTTTCAGATTTCAAATTCAAATCCGCTCTTTAGGCGGATTTAATTTTAATTTGAATCACGGATTTTTCTTATTACAATACTAACTTGGACAACTAAGAGCGCAATTTACGTACAATTCTTTTGATCTTATGATGATTCTTTGAGTGAACAATTGCCGGAATATTTAGTTTGCGCATAAAAGTGAACACAGGTGTGTCCAGGCCTGGTTCGCATAATAGTGCAGTGTCCACCTTCCAGCCCGGTATCTAATTTCGATTCGACCACCGCAGCATAATAATGAAAACCGCCTGTGGATAATCTGCACTGGTGGAACAATGCATTAGGACACGAAAATTCTCGTTGAGCAGTTGGAATTAATGGCAGTGTAGTGAAATTTAACCATTCCCTAAAACCGAAAAAGTTGTCCAGGAATGTTTTTCTTCTCTCACTTCGTAACAAGCGTTCGAAAGTAGGAGGAAAATTGTCCTAGCTTCACGTTTTGATTGTGGAATTGGCGGTAAACCCGAGACGTGACTTACGAAGCCTAATTTTCATCTTAAATTACCTACTTCTTCCATGTAATAAAATTTTCTTTCTGGTGGGCAGAACGCCATGCAATCAGCCCTAATGGTAATGTATGTTCAGGGATAAAAATTTGCTTCGGTGGCATTTATTACCCGGGCCATTAAGAAAATTGAACAGCGGAATATTTAGCCTTAAATTAAGGCGTTTTTTAAACTTTGGCGCAGGTACATACGTATGTTCAGGATAATGGATTGGATATTGATGGTTTTTTAAACTTCAGCTCTTCAGTCGAATAGATTTGTTAATAATTGAACTGGAAAGGCAGAAGGGGGGGGGGGGATAAAAAGGTTCATAAAAGTATTTTCTAGCCGGAAAGCCGGAAACGTCATGGAACCGGAGAGTCGGAAACGATTTTAATTTTTCAACATTTGCACCGCAGCAAATTACACTTTCCAAGGATTAGCATTTGAATTTGAATGCGGACGGGCTCCGTGATTTACTTATGAAAGAAAAGATCTTAAATCCTTTTTGATGCTATTATGGCGGCATGTTGAATAGATTAAAAGCGGACGCTATAACGCTTTTTTAAAGAGCAGAAAGATAAGCGAGGTCTAATGTTCCACATTAGAACAGTTCGCATCTCTGAAGAAATCTCACAGGGAGCATTTTCAGGCGGAGCGGGCACAGCGCCAAAAAAAAATATTTCAACAGCCGAAGCCAAAAACATGAAAAATTAACGAAGGTCGTATAGAAGCATCCAGAAATCTTCGCAGAAGTCGAAAATGGGTCCCGGAACTAGAGGAACGTTCAGTTTAGTTTTATCTTGAGAATCTCTGAAGATGAGAAATTGGGCGCGGGAAAGCATCGTGGGGTGGGGATAAAAATTATAAAAATTACTGAAAGCATGTGGACGGCAAGTTGAGAAACTGTAAGGTGGACAATAGTGCTGGACATGAACTCTAATAATTTTTATATTTACTTTTAACGCCGAAACTCCTGCGAAAATTCGGAAGACCCCCGATACCTAAATATCATGTGGCGGTTTCGGCATTAATCTAATATATAAATAAAGAGTCATCTCGATATGGAGAGGGCGTTTATAGTGACCGATGCCCGAGGGCAGCTTGCCGGTCTTGACCGGCACCCTTCTAGAGAAAGTAGAAAAAAACACCCAAGTGCGGCAATCCCGGCATTGCAGTGTAGTTATACGTTGGCAGTTTGTTTTCTAGTCACCTACGAGAGTTTCATAAATGATTATTATTATTACACGAACATAAATCACATTCGCCGCCATTTAAGCAATCAAAATCGCTGAGCGATTTTCCAAATAACTTGCTACTTCTTACCCAAAAGTGCGGTGCAGTCATGCCATGTTCCTTCTCACATTTAATGCACGACATCGGTAATTGTTAAAACGATGTAGGGGCGCACGGTGTGCGGTAATTAGGGTGTAAAACTATAATTTGACACGCGAGCGGCTTATATCGATCCGATAATTGTCTCTTGTTTGAGGGGTTGCTTGTTAACGCGTAGCTGCCTCCCTATTTGTTTTACGGGTATTAAACGTTAATGGCACCTACTTACTATTAATTGATACCTTTAATGTAGATAGGATCTAAATTGCTTTTAATTTCGCTTGATTGCCGCGAAGGCTTTGGTTCCGGCTTATGGACCAATTAAATTCAACGAGGACTTCTTACTAGTCGCTACTCGCTATGGAACTTCCTAGTTGTTTACGTTTGTGCCTTGTTTTGTACATACCTAGTTTAAGCCTGAAAGGGAAGTTGTCCAAAGTTGGGACTTGGAGTTTACTTTATACCTCGTCGCTGGAAGCGTGAGAAATTATTAATAGGAAGGATTTAGCATAATAGATGGCAAATAATTGCCACCGCCAGTGTCAGTTTGTATTGTTCGAAGGTGAAACTTTCCAGTAAAGCAATCTAATTGGCTTCCAAGGGAATTGCAGCCAAACACAATGTAACAATCAATTTTTAAGTATTGACCTAAGAGAAATGTTTACCGAAACCAGTTAATAAAACTCCATATCGGGCACCCACCTAAAGGGAGAGAGTTCGTTTAATTTCATCTAATATTGAGCATCCTCGAAATCGCTGCTGCGGGTAGTGGAATAGGAAAATCAAACGTTAAGAGTTCTGTAGATTCGAGCAACATGCGGTTTTAAATGGATCGCATGGATTAATTAATTGCTAAGTGATACTCTTGGTTTATTGGAGTGTTTCCTGGGTGTTGCATTGGAGTTCTAAGGTGAAAGAAGGAGTTGGGATTTATTTTAAAGCGTCGAGGTATCAGCTGATTTCATTAATTTGTCTTTCCCAAACTAATTTCGTGCCATAAGGCTTCTGCAACTCTAACTGCTTCCTGGTTCGCTAAAAGTACAACTTCTGACCACTTGCACCATTCATCTACGTTCCGTCTGCAGTTTACCCAATAAAACTAGTCTCTCACTTTGACCAAAGCTCTGTTAACTGGAAAATGACTACCACTACAGCTATTGTGCAATTCTCACATCACATTTTCCTTGCAGGAATTACGATCTATTGTCTGGTAGGTAAAGGTTTTCTCATCTGGTCCTTTCCATTTACAAGTGATGAATGGGCTGACTGACTATTTTGACATGTTATATCGAGGTATCGAGTAATTACCTTACCTTTGCCCTACCTAGTTGCCGTAGTATTTTCGTAAGCTGAACGTGTAAACGTGACGAAAAAATCACGTTTAGTGATCTTGGGCAGGTGTTGGAGGTTCGAGTTAATTCTAGATTTGTAGATATAGGGCCAGTGGTTGTGAAAAACTACAGGGTGATGCGTGGTGAGGGCTCTTTGTGATGCGTTGTTCAACTACGAGGATAGTCCCAGAACTGCCCTACATAACATATACGGTAGTGGCCAAAAGTAGATAGACAAACAGAATTTTTCAATTTAATCTTATGTTAATTGACCTGTTTCCTATGCATATATGTTATTTGGCGTAAAACACGTTATAAAAAACAATAAGCAAATGTTGAGGAAATTACTTTATTATCAATAAAAAAATTAATCTTTAGAATTCACCTGGTCAAAAGCAGATAGACAATTTAAAAATGAAAATAAAAACATAACAATTTCCTTCCAATTATTTCAAAAATCAATTGGGACCTTTCCCAAGCCACTAACATTTGGTAAAATACCCATCGTCAATGATTGCCTGACATCGACCCGACATTGATTCAATCAATTTGTTTAATATTACTGGATCAATATTTTGCCACTTTTCTTGTATTTCAGTAAACAGTTCATCGCAATTTGAATAATTTGTATCTCTCAATCCTTGATCAACGATTTGCCTCAGGTTTTCTATAGTATTCACATCGAGCGACTAGAAAACAACTTCAACATCAACATCTTTTTTTCTTCAAGAAATCGTTTAACTAACTTTGAGGAATCTTTGGCACCGTTGTCGTGTTGAAAATGGAATTTTAAGGGTAAATTGTCTTCAACATAAAGTAACATAATATCCTGAAGTATATCACTAAACACAAAACTGTACAAGATTTTATTTATTCGATATAATGGCTCAATACAAAAACCGCTGAAACATCCCCATATCATTACCGATCCTCCTCCATGCTTAACTGTGAGTCAGGTGTGTTTAGGGTTTAATCGCAGACCAGTGGGACATTTAACGTATTGAATACCATCGGAATTAAACAAACTGAATTTGGATTTATCGCTCTAGCAAAATCGTTTCCAATCCTGTTTGAGCCAATGAATATGTTGTCTGGGAAATTCCATTCTTGCCTTGTGATTTTTCTTACTGAAAAGTGATTTTTTTTGCTGGCCTACGCGCCAATAATTTCTCTTCGACTAATCTTCATCTTACGGTCGTTGAAAACGCAGAAATTTCGAAATCTTCTAGCTCAGATCGAATTTTCTCAAAAGACCCGAATGGACTTTTTGAACTAATGGTCTTTATCTTCCTCACATCTCTTTTATTTAGCTTTCTTGGTCGTCCAGTTTTTACTTTCGGGATAATTGATTCCGTTCTTTGATATCTGTTTATTACAGCTCAAAGAATGCCTTTTTTAACATCGGATCTGAGGACAATTTCCACTTGTTCACTCCCATTAAAAACTTTAGCCATTCGCTCTTTTAAATCAGTGGACAATTTTACACCACGAGGTATGTTATAGACCATAAATCAAATGCAAATTGTACTAATATTTTTCTAATATCTTAAGAATTTAAAGTAAATATAACTGTTTTTATCACGTCTATTTATTTTTCACCAGGTGAATTCCAAAGATTTATTTTTTTATCCACAATAAAGTTATGTTATCAACATTTCTTTATTATTTCTTATAACGTGTGTTGCAATAAATAACGCACATGCATAGGAAGCAAATCAATTAACATATGCATGTGGTAATTGAGAAATTCTGTGTGTCTATCTACTTTTAACCACTACTGTAAATGGCGATTTTTTTTTGTTAAAAATCTGTCTGTATTACACAAATCTAACTTTAAAAGGCTTTGTTCACGCTGACTAGTGTTTGTTTTGAAGCTGCTTTTAGCAAACGCTTTTAGAGATTTTGTAAATATGGGAAAATTGGTCACCGATATGGTATTCAATACTTTCATTTGAAAGACCGTACTTCAAAGAGGAGTTAGATTCAACATTAATGAAATTTGGTCCTTCGTTAACAACTGTAAAATATTGGGTGACAAAGTTTGAACGCGGTCGTACAAGCTGCCAAGACGAACTTTGTACTGGCGACCTCATGACAATACAAATCTGACCCCTCCAGAAATTGTGATATAAATCCATAAAATTGTACTGGAAGATGAGCATTTCGAAGGGTACTGTATATCGCATTTTCACCGAACAATTCCGTATGACAAAGCTGTGTGCAAGATGGGTGCCGCGATTACTTACAATTAAACAAAGACAGAGACTGAGTCAGAAGTGTAGTCAAAACAATGGACTCAAATAGAATAATCGGCTCCAAAGGAGGCGAAAACCGTTCCATCTGCAGGTAAGATGGTGGAATCAGTTTTTGGAGATGCACGTGAGATAATTTTTATTGACTATTTCCCTAAAGGAAAAACAATAAACGAAGAATATTATACAAATTGATTGCAGCGCTTGAGCGAAGAAATTATTTCGACAAAAAGAAAGTTTTGTTTCATCAAGATAAAGCACCAGTCCACACTCCCTCATCGCGATGGCCAAAATCAATCAACTTGGTTCGGACATCCTCCTCAACCGCCCTATTCGCCAGATTTAGCCCCCTCAGATTATTTTCTGTTTCCAAATTTGAAAAGAGATTTGCCAATATTGAAAAGGTGGAGTCCGACATTGATACCTATTTTGAAACATTCCAGGCCTCCAAGAACATTGATGGAAAAAGTGCCAATCTTAAAGGAGATCATGTTGAGAAATAATGTAATATTTTCCAAAATTGTTTTTTCTTTAAGGTGGTCTGGTACTTCTGGGACTATCCTCGTATCTGCCATACAAAGTTGAATTCTCTGTTCAATTTAAAAACTGCCCAGCATCTTTTCTCCTCTTTCACCTCTTGCCTTTACAACAGAGTTGATTAATATATATCCTGTTTAAATCACAAAATTTTCTTGTATGCTTTCAGCCCAGCCTGTCCTGTCTTTATTCTTGCAATGCTAGTGCTTCAATCTCGTTTCAATTAACAATACGACCACTGCAGTTTAAACATCGTAAACACTTCAGTCGGGACTGTCAGCGGCCATTAAAGCGATTGAATTTGAATAGCCCGAATAACGAAGGTTTCAATCTGCCCCATAGTGGTAGTAGTGCTATGGCATTATACACATATTATCTCCGGGTCCTGAATCGATTTTGATGAATTCCGCTTTGCCAAGTACCTTGCTGGAACATATTTCTGATGTTTGTCAATTCGGGTCAGTCAAACCAAACGTTAAATAGAGGTAACTATCGAAGAGATTTCGTTCAGGAATTGCAATATATTTTCCGTATCCGGCAATCGGGGAAACAATGTTTATTCAGAGCACAATCTAGCCTGATATTTACAACCTGTATTTGCCCTTTAAATATATTCCAATCTGAGAGAGCCCTTCCTCGGCAATCTTGGGCGGCCGTCTATTGAAACCAGGGCAGCCCTTGGGGCGGTATAATCTTATCGCTTGATCTTTTTCGGCCTTCCATCCTGAACGTTCGTGTGACAAATATGCCCTGTTCGTAATCCAATTATTACATAATAATAATCCGCTTAAGTATAATCTAATATTCGTTTGAAACGCGCTATAGGTACACCCCAATTCTCTAAAGCCAGTTAACTCTAACAATAGAGCAGGCGAGCCGCATTTGATGATAACATTAGTTGCGTATAAACGAGTAAGCCATCCGACCTCCATACAATGGAGGCGTTCAATTCACATATAAATTGATTGTGTAAAGTCGTAAATGGGGAGATATATCCTGAATTCGTATAAGAATGGGTAAAGACATTTTGTTTCGCTGCGGCTTGTAAAGGATAACGCGTAAACTTGTCTTCACAATTTATTCTAGATGCGTGACGTCATCGTCGTTCAGTTGCTCACGGAAACCCATCAACCATTTCTTTGTACCGCCCACAATGTAATCCTACAAAACCTTAAGGGCACTACTGAGGCCTGATTAGTTTTTGCGGCTGCCAGATTAAATTGCTCCTTACAACAACCCAGATAAATTAATTAATTAATTAACTTAGTGTTAAGCTTTTGCTCATCCATTTATTCGAACAATAGTTTTTGGCTCGGCTCTTACGCCGGATTATAACATACACCGGCTTGTCGTGTCAAGGAAATGTTCAGCTCTAATTCTGGTTAACATAGTCGGCGGAAACCGTAACAGACACACTACACTCGTTTAATTTATGCCAGATTATTTTGGAAGACAATTAAGATTTTCGGCTGGTAGGGGTTAGTCACTGCGGGATCAAGTGGGAATATTGTCTGGGTGGGTTATTTCGTTTAACTGGAGCAGTGATATGTCGTGAGAAGTGGGCCAAATGAATGTACATATTATGGTAACAGCTGGATTTTGTTTCTGTAATTTGGAAGTTGAGCAGAGCGACCCACAAGAAACTTGGAGATAAATATACGACATGCATTCAGAACTTAGATAATTTAATCCCTCTCTCTGCTTCTGCTTATTACTGGTCCCTGGCATCGTTCATCGAAAGCTGTGCACAATTTATATTAATGTACAATTATAACGTAAAATATGAGTTCGTGGTTTCGTTTATTAAAAAAGTGTGAATCATACTGTTCCAAGTTATGGCACATGATCGTAGATGGGCCGGTGCAACCCATTAATGCGAGCTCATTAAAATCTTTTTTTTTCTTCAGTTCCACTTCCTCTACTACTCGTATACAGGATGTGTACTGCGACACTGGCCAAATTTTGTAAGGTACGAATCAAAATGATCAAAAAAGTGAACATTAATCTCCATAGAAGTGCTTTCCTTGTTGGGTAATGTAATTGTTTTAGATTTTCTGCTCTGTGGCTTTATCAGCATCCGAAAATATTTGTAATAGTGCAGCCATCAACTCATAAAGTTTTTTCCATGCTCGAAGTGTCCTATCTCCACTTAGACGTTGAATATTATCACTTTTGTACATACTAGAAAAAAGTCTAAGGCAAGAAAATGCTGGTTAAGACAGTTTCCTTCAGTAAATATTTACTTATGTATACAAGGTGTGTAAAAAGTGCTCTTTTTGTCGAATCCAAATATTTTGAAGATGAAAATAAAAAAAATTACCTAATAGACTGCACTTATCATACGTATACTATTGCTTATATATAGAGTAACTTTTTAAATTCCATTTCTTTTCCTAAAACATGAATTTTATATAAGCTATTACATTAATGATTAATTAAAATAAAAAATAAATATATTAATGGTATATTAATATATTAAGGTTTATTTGTTAAAACTTTTTCAATTGTAAATGATAGAAAAATTCTAACACACATAGGTCAAAATAGAGCAACCAATTAAAACATTTCTCAAATTTTCCTTTACAATTAAATCTTTTAGTTAATTTCTAGCAGCATATCCTTTATTTTTAATTACTTCCCAGTATATTTTGTTCATATACTTTAATATTTGTTTAATATATTCTTTAGATAGTGAGTTCCAAGTATTTTGAGCTTCTTTGAATAAGATTGCTATAATTCTTATTCCTTTCTCATGAATTCTTCTGAAAATTTGATCCCAATGGTTCTGCGTGGGGTTCAGATTGGGGCTTTGAACTGGCCAGATCATCACACCAATATTGTGTGCAGTTAATAACTATTTAATTAATTTGGAGCTATGCTTAGGGGCGTCGTCGTGTTTGAACGTACTCCGAAGGCTCATATTTTCTTCTGCCCAAGGCAGCGTGTGATTTTCTAGAATATTTTTATTAACATATCGACCCATAATAACATTAATTTTTACTAAAAAAAATATGGCAAATTCTTCGAAATAATCTGAAACTATAATACCGCCACTTCCATGTCTAACCGTCGATTTAGTATACTTCGGATTAAACCGTTCCTTAATTGGTTTTCTGAGCCAACAAGTTCCGTCTGAATTGAACAATTTAAATCGACTTTCATCTGAGAAAAGAACAGTTTTTAATTATTCATATGACCAGTTCACGTGCTTTTTCGCAAAACGCAATTTAGCCTTTCCATTTTCCTTCGAGATGAAAGGTTTCTTTGCTCATATAAATCAGCGCTTCTTAATCTTCATTTTGTGGTGTTCACTGTAATGATACACTTAGCTCTTGTTATATGCAACTTGCACTATTGAACGGATTCTGAATGGATAACGTTTTAATTCTTCTGTCCATCATTTTACGAGTTTTTCGTTTTTGGCGACACTTCCGAAGTTTATCTAAGTTTCTTCTATTTTTTAATTTAGAAATTATCTTCGATATTATTATTGATATTTTAAATTTAATTTTTGTAATATATTACACTTCTTTTCAGAACTTTAAAATTTTTCAAAGATTTTTCCTTTTGACTGATGTGATAAATGAACACCCTTCGGCATCTGGAAATGTTTTCAATTGATACTGTGAATAACAAAGTCGATATCACCCAATAATATAAATAAACAAATTCGTTGCTCCCCATATGAACGCTACGAAAAACAAAATACTAGTCTGGAAAAAGGACATAAACAAAACGTATTGAAAATATATTCGTACCTTTACAATATTTGGACAAACAATAAATATATTTTATTAATTTAAAAAAAATATTTTTTTGGAAACGTGCTTATTTTTAATTTTTAATCAGTTGCTGTATACATGAGCGATGGTCTACGTGATATTTAATGGTGGTTTTCTTCCTAAGTGATCAAACTGTTAGCTGCGGCCCTCCTTAAGACAAAGACGTCGTCCCTCAGGAGCAATGCATTACTTAACACAACCCCCATCCCAAGCTGTTAAAAGCCGCGAGAATATTTGCTAATTAGTTCGTGTCTGGACCCTCTCGATTAAACGGAATTAATGGACATAGTTTACGAGATTTTGAGAAATTGGATTTTGTACTTCACGAGCCGCACAGGGACAGGATCCCCTTTTAATACCAACTATTGACGTAACTTAGATACTTCGAAACAAGATTACTGCTGTTGGGCATAAACAACTTTAAAACTAGCGCTACAGCTCCGGTAGTTTACAGGATTCCTTTTGGATGAGAACTTTTTTATCCGAAGCTTCTTGACATATTGCTCTGCTGCCATACATAAAGCCGCACCTAACACCTTAAGAAATACTAAAAGCAAAGTTAATGTCGACCATTTGCTGTTCAAAATGGGCTTTTTGGGGCAACCTAAAGACTACTGGCCGGTATTAATAATCCGCAAAATGGCAACGCACATTCCAGCAACAATAATTTGAAACCTGTCCCACTATTATGATTAATAGGTCTTCCTAATTTAGTAGAATAACCAAGTCATTATCAAAGGCATTGTATATTCCAGGCCGCAATTCAGTAGACACTCTTGGTAATATTAGGAAATCTATTAGGGTTGTGTTTTAGCTGAATAAAACCCAAGAATTCGCGAACCATTATACGCGATTTTAGTTTGAATAATTTAATAAAAACGCCCTAATTTCGACGATTTGCGTGATATTCATGGGTAGTATAAGTAGATATTTATAACGTAATGTGATCTGAGGAATTTCTCGTTCGAAAGTTTGATCGGGTAATTCGGAGGTATTTTTCAAGCCAACTCACCCCTAATTGGGCTTTTCCTTTTAAGCGGGACGATAAGCAAATCTCTTCTAAAGAAAGCAGAGGAACGAGCTGACAATGAAAAATTTGCACAGACATTAGTTCTAGTCGCATATTACGTGACATATAAATCGTTTTCCCACTTCTGAACTTGCATTTACCCTCTAGAGACCCAGTGTGAGAGATTTATCCGTAGACTAATTACGAAATATCTCGGCACTGCCCTTTGCCAAGTTTACGAAACGAGTTGTTAAACAATAAATCCGATTCTGTAGGCCCTCGGACGATGTGCATAGGGCAAGTTGGCTTTTATATTGTCACGGTTTTGCACAACATAGAAACGAAAAATTTCTACCCGGAGATTTTATAAGTAATTCATCTCGACTTTGCCACGGCAGTCTTTATTTTCGGTTAAAAAAAAAAAGAGAAAAAGGGGTAATTTTAGGTTAATTTACACCATTACTGCAGGACGAGCTTCTTGCCCTCATTTGACGGGTCAAGGACTTGGTTTGGTGTTTTAATGAAACATCACGTACGACTATTTAAAATTTTAGTGTGAAAACGCACTATTTACAAAATACTCCAAATTAAATTTAAAGTAGGCAAATCAGGGGTCTCGGGCTAGTGTTTCTACACTGGGTATCCCACGACAGAATTCACAGAAAATATCTCACAACCCTGTAGGAATGTTTAAAAAAGTTTTACTAGAAACATGTAGGGTTGTGTTGGGGCTACAAACTAAATTGATAATAAAATATACAGGTTGGGGCGCAAAGGCTGAACTAAAGAAACTTGAAATGTTTTAAATGCCACACCCCGTATATTTTTGCATATTTGAGTTCCTAGTCGAAATGTAAGGACATTTGATATACCATCTGTTACACTTGAAATTAAGAGATTGTGAAGTGCATTTCAGTTGAGTATTTAAAAAATCAATTTTTACACTTATAAAAAATAAGACCCATTTAATAAATAAATATTTATTATCTCATTAGGAAAGCGGAATTTAAAGATGTTCAAAGTGTCTTCATTGAGATTCTAAACATGTTTCAAATCGTCGAAGTAATTCTCTAGCAAAAGCTTTTCGCATATCAGGCGTGACTGTACGGCAGGCCTTTCGAATATGATCTTTCATGTCTTCTAAATTCATTCGGCGGACTTGATAAGCAATTCGTTTCAAATAACCCCACAGGAAGAAATCCAGTGGGGTTAAATCGGAATTTCCTTGCCAACAAAGTATCTAACCCCATCGAATCGGTGATGAAAAGGACTACTTCAAAAGTATTCATTTTTTTTAATTATTAATAATTTCACAATCTATTAATTTTAAGTATAGCATATGCTACATGAAAAGTACCCATATTTTGACTAGGAATTCAAACATGCAAAAATGTACATTTTGTACCAATTAAAAAATTGCATGTTGTTTTCGTCATAACTTTACGCGCCATCCTGTGTATTTTATTATCACTTTAATTTATAGTTTCAACACAACCCTAAATGTTTCTAGTAAAAGCTTTTTTCAACTTCCTACAGGAATGTGAGGTATTTGCTGTAAACTCCATTATGGAACACCATGTATAGTTGAAGTCCCCTCGGGAAGAGTTCGATAAAATTTGTCCTTTACACATCGAAGTGTGCAGCTATGAACGGCTTGAACGGCGGTGTCCCGTCATGAAGATGTTAGATATTTTGAGATACAACACTATCCTTTCTACTAAGTATGCTCGGACAGTCTCCTCCTTTTCTTTAATCATATTTAGATGATTTTTTATTTATTAATTTTTTAAAAATCTGACAAAATTCCATTAGCTGCTGCAATTCTAGACCTCTAGGTCTCAAACTACAGAATAAAACAAACCTCAAAAGCTTTCTGCGGAGGCAAATATTTGTTTTAATTAACTCCGCTCCTTTAAAAGATATATCACTCTCGAAATCTCATTATTTAGTTTGGAAAAGATAAATTTTCAGGAGATTTCCGCAAACGGCTTTATCGCTCTCATGCGAAATTTGTATTAATGAAATCGGTCTTATCTTTTTGTCAGATCGAGTCTTTTCGGTGGATCTAGAGTAATCAATGATCGATTCTTCAGGGACCTATTTTTCTTGTACTTGGCGAAATTGAAATTTTCAATGTAGTAATGAATAGGCACTCGGAACCGATGTCTTCGCTCCACAATACACGAAAACAGCACTATGTAGAATGTTATATTTACACCTTCAAACTGATGTTTGCAGCAGCTTTTATCATCCATCTTCGAACCTGAAACTCAGAGAATCCCTTAGGTGACATGTTTGGCCTGCTTACTCCTGAACATTTGTTATTATCGTGCCGACCTCCTCAAGGGCGTATCTCGGCATTCCGTATCCCCTCACTCTTCAACTGACAAACCCAAAATATAGCCCCCTTCTTATTTATGCCTCCACTAGCAAACACTCACTGCTTTTAATCAAGAAGGTCCAGATAATCTAATTACCAAATATTCCCAGGGCTTTAACCAAGTTACGGAGTTGGTTACACACAATTCCTAAGAGAGATTATCTTCACTTAAAAGGTCTAACTTCAAGTCTTGTTGAGAGCAAACTTTCACTCGCTGTTTGGTTTTCACGTGACTAGCTCTTGGATCAGTTTTTCATAAAACAGACTCAAGACAACAACCTGTTTAAAAATCAATGAAAATACACTTAGGCAGGTCTCCGCTCTTGTTGAAATTCCGCTAATGTTGCCAGGGCACACATCAATTTCAATTTCCATAATTTGGGTCTCAAAAATAGTCTCCCGGGTAATTCGGTTATCTCCCCTTTCACATTCTATTAGCAAGAAAAAACGATGTTGGTCGTTAAAGGCATAACCGAATTTCATTCCTTAAAGAAAACCTCTACGGGGTTTAAGCGAAATACATTTCGCAGGGATGAGCATAACTTCAGCTTGTACGACACACATATGCATATTAGTGCATATTGTTAGAAGTGGTCTTGTTTTGGACGTTGACTGGAATAGACCTGTACACTTTTTCAATATTCCCTGTATTCTCTGGGCTCTCCCTTTTAATTAGGCCATAAAGAAAACTGGGGAAGCAATAAGAATAGTCCCTTTGTCCCTAAATGTGAACCTGTTAAACGTTATGTTCGAAAACCAAATTCGGCGGAATGAAAATGGTTTCATTTTTGTCGAAATTATTAGACAATGGAAACCCAGCTGGAATTTTACCGATTATTATTATTGTCATGATTATATTCCAGCACTAAATATTACGAATAATTGTTTTCTGCGGTGCTGGCGAGGTATTTTGAATAAAGGTAGACCCATTGTTTCGTTTATGTTCCAGCCTTTTTGGCTTCGCCCTTGAATGGGCTCTAAATTACGAATAATACGCCACGTTTTGTGGATTACGAGGACTTTGGAAATTTGATTAATATTCCCGATAGTGGCCTATTTACTTGGCAGTTAAATCTAAGTGGAAAGTCACCTGAGCCAAAGACTTAATAAACCTCTATCGGAGCAAAAAAACTTTGCAAGCTCCATTCTCCTCAAATAGATTTATCGAACGAGTTCCTGGAATCAAATTTTTTTCCTGGGACCCATCAAAGCCGAGAAATGAAATATGTGGATCGTTCCACGCAAAAATAAATAATGCGCCATTATTTTATGTTTGGAAAGGGACTTCAAAGGGCTTCCAGCAAGAAAAATGCCGAGGTATTATTATAGGTTCTTATTTTTTTCCTTTCCAGGTAGATGGGTAAAAAATCTTATTTTATCATAAAAATGCTCAGGGGATAAAAAAATGAGCAGTAGATTTACTTTGCCGAGGAAGTTAGCTGGGCTTATGCAAATTCCTAATGTGCACACCACAGTACTTGCTTCCCGAAAGATTATACGACGAAGCGCATCATCCATATAAAACTAGAAATATATTGCAGTTCAAGCCGAGAAAGTTTAAAAGTCAATTTTTGCTCTCGGATTGCTTAGACTATGAGAAAGCTTTCATGCAATTCTCGTCCATATTCGAGCTTCTGAGGCCGTCAGCAGCCACTTTTCTCTTTCCTCCCCTTGCATATTATCGTTAAGTTGATTGAGCTTATCACCATTTGCAATCCCTCAAACGATAAATATTTTTTTATCGCAGACCAGTAAACACCAACCAAAGATAATTGATTCAATGCACCTAAATAGAGCTGGAAACATTCATTATAGATGCTTTGAAACGTTAAATAGACTTGCGAAATAATGAATTATTTCAAAACTGCGCGCAACAAAATACCTACGCAAAGTCGAACTATTCAATTATTTGCAACTTGATTTCGGAACCTGACCGGATTTTATCGAACAAACGAAATCAATTAGAATAAAATTCGACCCGAACTAGAACCTGATAGGAATTCCGGCTCTGATTAAAGGGACCTTTTTTTCGTCCCGAACGGTTTAAATTGGTAATTTGCGATTTTCTACGGATAGGTAAGCCGTTACAAAATGTCTTCTAAATTAGCATGTTTTGTTTCAGTGATTACCACTAAAGTACGAGCGTTAAATCCTCAATGCACCCCTGACGAACTGATGCGGTGTTCGAAGCCACTTTCAGTGCTGGACTCTGGACTCACTCTAGTCTCATCTAAAGCCGATTTAGACAAGATTTGCCCGTAAGTACACGATAGAACCATTAAATGATTAGGTATTCGATCTATAAATTTTTGTGAAGAAGTTAATGTGGATCCCTCCCATAATAATTTCTCGATATCGTCATAAATCAGACCATATGAATTAACTCAACGTTAAAGCATTAGTCCATATTTGACTCAGCACCCTAATTCATTTAAACGTCGATATAAGGTTAAATGAAGCGGATTTCGCAGGTGGTGCAAATCTTTTAATCACTTCAGCAGACTCTTCAGTACCAGATGCTTTATTGGCAGCTTCTCTGAAGTTTCCCTCATCATCATCAAAATATTCTTTGACAAGTTCCACTTAAACGTCGCTCACATTTTCTATGTCACGTTAATTCTTTTTGACACCCCTTTATCGTTTATCTTTAACGTCTCCGTTTCATTCGCCTCTTCAACCTCTTCTAGCACACTTCTATCGTTGTCAAATTACCTACACTTTATCATCTTTCTGATGCTGAGTTCGAATACACATCTCACAACAATTTATCGTTATGTTGCGTGCTAATTGAACGTGCAGTTGTCTTCTGGAACCCCACTGTAGGGCAATACTGTGCCATTTTCATTCGATTAGTTCCTTCTTGCCGTTCACCTTTTTGATTTATTATTTAATTTTCATCTTATGGGTATTATTAATTTAACTGGGTTTATTTATTTTGCAGCAATTTGGGTCATAATTAATCACGTCAATTTATCCGTTAGTATCCGCTGTAGGAATGGAGGACGAGATTTCCGCCTCATTTTCCTCTGTGATTCACTCGTGCTAGTGCCGGGTTTTTTACTCATTTCTTCGAGCAGATTTTTGTTTAAGGTGACGGAAGCAGCAGTACTATTCACACATGGGAATGAGAAGATTGAATCTTCCCTGAATCGTTTCAGGGCATGGGGGCTGCAAACCCTCCAGGTTTAGGAACACTGGGCCCTGTCATTCACATTCCAATAAGAGACTGCTTCGCTTCTCAACATTCCTTTTGGCTTTGTTCTTTCGATCTCCTGGGATATTTTAGGGTCCCAATTTAATACGAATTAGCTATTTCACAAACCTGCCTTCTAGCTTTGGTTTACCAGCAAATTCTAAACAGATTCCCTGACACTCACATATTTCACATTGAGAAAAGCGCTGCTTATCGTTCGAAAACGAGAAAGCCAAACTGAAAATTCAGGGCCTACAATACAGTTTCGAGTTCTGATTTATGTCCTGCAATTATAACCGGCTCTTTCTCTGCATTTGGCCCAACGGTGTGCAGTAATAATTAAACTTTTCGTAATCGAATTCGGCTTGAATTTTTAAAATACATTTCGGATTTCGACTAATGGAAGTGATTTAAAAGCGGGTAGGCGAGACTACATTTAATATTAATAACCTGAAAACGTTCTGTTTACATAGGAGTGTTTCATCTGGAAAATAATCGACGCACAGCACCTCCAAAAACTGATATTAGAATAATCCCGTTTATGTAAATTTCAACGTTCTGTATCGATTTTTTTTTTTACAGCGATCTAAGGGACGCTATAAATTGTATTCATCAGTATACGAGATTTTGCATGAACTTGCAAGACAGAAAACACTTCAAGAAGCTTTTCCACGGTACAGGCGAAATGGTTAACAATTTGTGCAAAAACGGAACCTACCAAGAAGGTAAAAATTTTCAACAGCATAATAACGTTGATCATACGGACAAATGGAGTGGTTTTAGCAAAATTACTCCCAAATAGGCCAATTTCATCTAAATTATAAAAAGCATAATCCAATTCTATATCGGACAACTAATGGGAATGGGGAAATTCATGTCGGGAGAATCAGCTATTAAATTGAGCATAAAATATTCGGCAACAGCTTAAATATTTAATGCTCAAACGCCGCCGCTCCACAGGGAATTTCGATACAAATTTACACAAAACGGTGTGTTTAATATTTCAGTTTCTGATTTTATTATTGTTAATGGACCTAAAAAGATTTGTTTGTTTATTATTGCTGTTAAAGTAAGGTTTTGTGTTCGACTCGACTGCAGCTCAACTTACATTCACCGAATTTTTCCATTTAGAATTTCTGAGGCATGCACCCTGTATGCAAAAGATCGAGGAACAGAACGAAGTCTGTTTCAAACAGTACACTAAGCAAATGAACGATATCGAGGCCAAGACACCCATGGATGTGATTTCGGAGGAAGATTTGCTAACTTTTAAAAACACCATGAAACGAAAAAGAGATGCTGCAGACGAGGGCATTAAGAATGTTTGTTGGTAAGTGTCTAGACGCTGCGTGTAAGAAGCATAAACAATGCAAAAGTGCATCAATAAAAGTTCCAGCTATTTTTCTCTGTCTGTAGGAAGAACTATAAATTATAGACAATCAATCATTCCCTAAAGCAATTTTCATCGAAAAGCAAATATACGGTTCTCCGTTGCTACATTAAATCATAAATTTACCTTTCTCTAACTAAAGGTAAGATGTCTTTAGCTTTTAAGACACGTCTGGCAATAATTCATATTTCCCATTTGTGACGGGTTTTACATTATTTGGCGGACGTGATCGTTTTAAAAAGAAAAAATAAAATATTAATGGAAATTTTATTATTGTAAATATTTTATGTCGAGATGTGGTTTCGACGGTGGACGACGTTCGATCGTTGAATTTTATTGTCTGGCAGTTTCATCTGACGAATATTTTCGCGTTTCGGGAAAAGGCATTTTTATTAACGTTACGAGCTGACCAGGAAATTTATAATTTAGAGAAACACGAGAAAGCCATCTCTTCTAAAGGGGAACAGTTTTGTGGGTATATCACTTAAATGTTGGTTTATTACATGCCAGCGACCCGCCAACAATATAGTAGCGAATATTCATGCGAAATAATAAAAAAAAAAACAAGTTCCTTTCAAGTGCGGAATTCAAATACTTTCTCAAGATCGACACGAATTAAATGTGCTGACCCCAAAACTAGCAAATAAGTAGTTTTCTCTCCGAGAAAACTCAGCACTATGCAAAGTTTGAGTCTCAGTTACTCTGCTCCACAAAATTTCTGGAAGAATTTCTTTGACGGGCTTTGTCGCATTGGTGCCACAAAGTGCATAATATTTAGTAAACTTAAGTAAAACAAACAAGTAAGCACTGATGATTCAACTTACCACACCGCACATTTGTTTCGAGAAAACCTTCATCTACAGCTTTGTGAGCTCACCGCTGCATTAGATGTGAAGGACGCTTCGCCTGTCCATAATATTTGATAAGAAGACTCGAGATTTTCACTTCGTTTATCCTGAAATCACAAAGAAAATTCCAGGCTCGCATCGAAATCACGCTCTTTGAAGATGTTTGGCTTGTATAAATGGAGTTTGTTTCCGTGTAAAATGCGCCTTACACTTTCGCATCAACACCTGGGTTAACAGCTGTTCTCTACAGGGTGCCCGGAAATTAGTCAACCAAAACGAAATAGTTATATGGTCGAAAATAAGAAAAAAAAATGCATATAAACAACATATGCCCAAAAATACTTTCCAGAGCATAGGTTTTTATGCAATCATAGCAAAATGGTAGCAATAAAAAATCACAAAATTTGAAGTATTAAGGTAACTTGACTCGCTGAAGAAGCAGATATGTCCCGTTCTGTAAATTGCCAATCAAGGGCGTGCAATTAGGGGTGGCAGAATGGTACTGTAACCTAAAACCTTAATAATTTGTTTTCAATAATTCAATTTATTAAAAGCCAATTCTCAGTGTCTTTTTTATCTCAAAAACTTCTCATTTATTGATATTTTAACCATAATGATTAAGTATCAAATTAGAGAGAAAAATTTCAAATCGCCGTAGCTCAAAAACGGTGCACCCTACAGACATCAATCAAGAGTATATTTGTCATAAAAAGCAGTGTGATATTTCGTGATTTGCCTTCATGCTACGAAAAAAAAAATGGTGTCAAGAAAATTACAACGAAATCTTCCTCAGGCACCCCCCCGACCCTAACACCCAACCATGTAAGGATATTTCGATTATCCCACATCTAACCTGCAAATTTATTACCTAATTACTTAGCATTTTTGCCAATTTATTAGTTCGTCCAATTAAAATAATAACGGGGAATGTTATTAACGCGCACCTAAGATCTCGCAATTTTATAGCTCTCCTGAAACGCTTTTGTGAAAAACCCTCTTCTTCTATAAGTATGAAAAACGACCCTTAAATCTAAAACATAAAAATCAATTGAAAGTAATTTACCTCCCAAAATCAAATAAAATTTGCCAGAAGTAGACTCTTGGCTCGGCAAATTTTGCATTAATGAACCGTAAAGGACCAAAAGAGTTCAATTTTATGGAAAACTTTCTGCAAACTTTAATGAGGTGTTCTTTTATTGCTGTTCCTTTTCAATAAACGACTCTTGTCCAAGAATTTCAATGAAAACTTATCGACAACTTTCTCCTTTGTTTCTTTATTATACCTTACTACTTATGGTACGACTTGCTTACTTCAAGCTCTTTAGTTATTGCGTCATCAGTAGAAACAAATCCTTTTTGCTCATCGTTATCCCAATAAAGCCCAAATGCGGATAACACAGAACTTGCTAATAACAAAAAGTCGTGCCCATTCTGCATTGGGCAAAAAGTCGCTCGCATTATCTCACAGACCCGTTTAAGAGCCCTTTCAACAGCGCCCATTAAAATATTCATTAATATGGAAATTTTACTTTTTTACCGGACCCTTTAAATATTAACTAACCCTTTATCATTGTGTACACGCCCCATTTAAAAATAATCTAATATCGTCATCGTGCCAGCCAGAGAGAATTTTCTGTTCAAAAAGCCGAACGAGCCGAGAGTTTTAAACTATCTGGCAGTTTTTTTGTTGACTTAGACCTAGTTGCACGATTTTGTGTGTATATGGTTTTAGTAAAATCGCTTTAGGATTTGGTTTTAAAGGGAATTAGTCCATGGGTTTTAACTGTCCCGGGGAATTTTTTTCACGCTTATAATTCACTTATGCCTCTCTTTTTTTTCAGCGCCTTTCAAGAATACGTGGAATGTTCGACCTCAACTACCAGGAAAGTGTGTGGAGACGAGGCAGCTAATTTTAACAAAAACTTCTTAGATAAAATGTCATCGTCAATGATACAGGTAAGCGCTTCATTACTAGAAACTGCATTTATGTACAATCCTGTGTAGTTTTTATATCCTGGGGGAGATGTTAGCACACTTAACGATGACCCATATGATTGTCTACATCACAATAAACTATGTAAAATAGTTGTTCTGACCGTGACTTGACCCGGAAAATATGTAAAAGGAGGTAAACGTAGCACCAGAAATGTTTTATTCTCAACACAAGTCCCTACACAATACAGCCGTCTTTGCATGTGATATAGAGCTCAAAGAGGCCTATACATATATCACAATTTGCTTCAGTATGTATAAAATAAACACATTAAGCCATAAATATTTACTAACAAAAGTATTAGAATATCTGTCGAAGTAAACTGATAATGCATCGATGCAACAATAATGGCGTCCATAACTGGAGCCTGATTACGGGCAATTTTGTACTTATTTTCTCTCTGGTGATAAATTGGGTGATAATAAATAAAGCTATATAGTGGGGTGTATAGTCTGCCTGCACCTATAGATATAGTTACGGACATTTTACTGTTCATTTTTTATTAAAATTTAACGAACAGGATTATCGACAGTTACACAAGGCCATTAGAAGTTTTATAGAACGGGCGTAATCATGAAGTATAAATAATAATGCGATGTATTCATTCAATAGAGGCTATTGCTTTATAGGAAGCAGATGTTTAACGTGAGACACAAAGTAGCCCAACCTTCAGAGGACATTTTCGTGTTTCACCCCAATTTTCTTGATATTGACTAACAATATTTTAAAAAGCAAACATTTTCCACAAACCTCGGCGTTCTAAATTCGCCATCCTATTATTTACCTTTCAGCTTTTTAAGCGTTTTGCTCGGAAAGATAATTTTTAAAATGTCTGTTTATAACAAGATTCGTGACCGGCAGCAAGCGAGCAAATCTAAAAACCCGATTCCATAAATCATAATTTGAATGCAATACCGATATTTAAAAAAACGTGAAAATCTACGGGTTGGAGGTAATTTATAGCAGCCACGTAATTCTGTTTAATATCCTTTTCCCCCGCATTTTGAGCCCCCAGGAGAATTTTGCTTTGATGTTTAAAGTGCTTTAATGTGTAATCAATTTATTTTTATTTTCAGCTACATTGCCAGAATTACGGCCCTAGAGAGTGCGGACTCATTACGTCCTCGTCTAACATCGTAGGAAACAGCTTTCTATCTTTAATAGTTTGCACGTTACTCTCTTTTATATTGCGATAAAACTAAACACTCAACTTAGCGGTATGCAAATGTCGTAAAACAATTTGAGAGAACATTTATAATGTGAGAAATTTAGACGAGTTCAAGAAAGTAATGTTATATAGTTTTCCAAAGAATTTTATCTATCTATTTATAGTAAGTATAAATCATTTATTTATTTACTAAACAAATATACATTCCGATATTATTAGAAAATTATAAAATGTCCTCTCAATCTTTGTACCTAAAAACTCCGTCACCGAGTGGGGCATATTTGTTAGAACATACACCTAAGACACAATGGTAAATAAACACAATTCTCCTGGTTATAAATCTTTTATTTTGTGTCTCATGCCTCACAACACAGTTTCAACCAGAACTGCTGAAAACATGTCATATAAGAGAATCCTTAATTACCTTAGAACCATTTTTAAGACAGTAGTAGATTTAGTTAATCGTATTTTTAATATCCTTCCAAAGACTGATAATGTTAGAGCTGTAATGTATGTCAGGCCTTCTTATGTGACATTTTTTTTAATTTTCAGCTTAATTTATTTCAGTGGATTGTTGCATCGCCTCCTCTCCTCTCTTTCAATTGTATGCGCTTATTAGGAACTGTCATTATTTAAGACTATCACTATCTGTGTATAAAACCATTATGTCCCATCGTCACCAAATATTATTACTTAAACTTAGGGAGTAGTTTATTTAATTAAGAAAACCTGGATGTGGAATCTCTTCGGAATTGTTGTTTAGTAAATGGAAGGAGTGAGCGTGAATGTAGTGAATATTGTCCTAATAGTTTTAAAACAAACATTGGTCCTATTTACAGTAATTTTTCTTGTATGGATATTCTAAATATTCATTTTATTGACTGTTGTTGTGCAATAAATAAAGTTATTTTAATTGTTCTTCGTTTTTTCATCACCTTCATTTCCTCCAAATTTGTATACACACAATTCAATTCAATTACCCTCGACCAATAATTTGAGGCTGTATATTGAGTTTTAATTTCTTTTCATTACGTTTTTCTCCAACTTCTCTGGGGAAAAAAATTTGCATGCTCTCGCCACGTGAAAAAATGGTTTTCCTACTAATTCAGAAGTTCCAAATCAAATGAATTTTTTGAAACATTCATAACGTTTATAAACGTAAACTGAATGATCTGAATACCTAAAAATTGTTCGTTATCGAGGAATCATATATCCAATGCCCAAAAACAGCTGTGGATGACGATGGTTGTTGAAAAGACGTGTCTTTTTGCAAAGCGCTCGTTTTAGTTAGTATATATCCAAAACCTCCTAAGGTCTGATGAAAGTGGCAAAATGTGTGAAGTAATGGTTCGTAATTTAGTAATATCGTTATCTTACTGTTTTTTAGGAACTCAGAAAACAAAACAGAGCAATAGGAACGATATCTAATACAATAATTATTCTCATAAGTGTGCAATGTTACTTTGTGGCACGCAATTTACTCAATAATACAATAATAAATTAAGATATGAGTTTCTTAATGAATTTGCAATAATAATGGTGTCAAAGTAGTAATTCTGTTTAAATTCTGTACACTCGGAACGTTTTTAAACAGTATCAGTTTAATCATTGTCAACCACATATTTTAAACTTGTGATATTTCTCAGTCTTAGTAATAACATTATAATAAAACCTGTCAGTAGGATTTAGTAACCTCCGATAACTATCGTCACCGGATCTGAAAGGGTATCAAACGGCTCAGATAAGCCAGCAAAACGTTTGAAAACTCGTTACTTACTGCCTCTCCGTGATTTTCTTGGGTCCTCGTATCTGATTCCACTTGCTCACTTTATTCTCATTGGATACCATTACCCCCAAGATTGCGACCCACAGTGCGAGAACCAGAACGTCATGGCTGTCCCAACTCTCCATTAGAACAGTTGAGAAACTCAAGACTTCAACTGCTTTCCTAGCATCTTCCAGATTACCGAAGTATTTTAAGTAATTCTCAAATAAAAACGATGAAAATGTGGATGGCTGCGTGCAGAATTCATCTACGAGTTTCGGAATATCGCAGTTTAGTCTCCAGGTATTGTCTAAAAATATAATACAGGGTTATTCACGCTATACGGCTCGGAATATTGTGGCCAAAATACGAGGTTTTCTAAAAATTTTTCTTTTGGGTTATATGGGGATCTATTATGGCTACTTTTTAAAATTATTTTCATATTATACAGGGTGTCCCAAAAGTGCTAAAAGTATCAAAGTTGTGTTTTTTTAAATGGAACCCCTTGTATATTGTTGCATTTTTGGATTCTCAGATCAAAATAAATGTGTGTTTTAATAAGGTTTACAATACCTAACACTTACGGTTTTTGAAATAATTTAAATTTTGTAAAAATTTGGCCTAATTTTCATGTTTTAACCACTTAAGCAATATTTAAGTTATGTAAGCGTAATTTACAGTGTAGTGTAATAATGGATCATACTTTATATCCCAATCATGAAAAACTTGCCAGCTTATACAGGGTGTGCAAAAATTAAAACTATTCAAATGAGGACTTTAAGTGGCTATAACTGGATTAATTTAAATGCAATGCCATATTTTTTAACTTACCAGGATATGTAGTTTTTAAATACCCATCGAATGGTACTAGGATGTTCATAGCTAAGTCTTCGCGTTTTTGCAGAATGCACTAAATAATGGCTCCTTGCGCCATTTGGCGTCTTTTAGTTCAAAGTTCTAAATCACATATCAAGTATAACATAAAACGGAAACAAAATATTTATTACAGATGTTCGAAATGTCGACGAAGAAGCCAATAAACAATTCTTATGACATTCTCCAAGAATAAAAATCATGTCAATACGCTCTTCTTTTGGATAAATCTTCATTTTGACTATTTGCACTCGTTATAACACAGACGCCTTAATCGGTAAAAACTAAAATGATCTTGACATTAGAGAGGATTTTTAGAGTAATAGAGAGTTTATGGGATTCGGGGTAACTTAAATACCCAATCAGGGGATCGGTACCCATTAACAGGGTCAATCCACAGTTGGTAACTTTTTAAATCCTTAAACCGTATCTTGAGACAAAGGCAAAAATTGAGAATTTACGGGGAATTGCAGCTGTAAAGATTTTGACCAAATATGGATGAATTTAGACCTTTGTCTTGATAAGGATAAAAGAGTGAAAGTTCCTTTATGCAGGGCAACCCTTACAGGAAGAAAATGGGTTCCCAACATATGGTCATCACGGACATGATCGGACGGATTGCATAGGCATAGGCGTAGCCTGAGGGTACATTACACACTCTAGAAAAAAAGTACCTTTGCAGACTAAACAAAAAAATAAACTAAATTAACTATCTGATATTTTGAAATATCATAGGCAACTAGATACATTGGAACTTTGAACTAAAAGACGCCAAATGGCGCAAGGAGCCATTATTTAGTGCATTCTGCAAAAACGCGAAGACTTAGCTATGAACATCCTAGTACCATTCGATGGGTATTTAAAAACTACATATCCTGGTAAGTTAAAAAATATGGCATTGCATTTAAATTAATCCAGTTATAGCCACTTAAAGTCCTCATTTGAATAGTTTTAATTTTTGCACACCCTGTATAAGCTGGCAAGTTTTTCATGATTGGGATATAAAGTATGATCCATTATTACACTACACTGTAAATTACGCTTACATAACTTAAATATTGCTTAAGTGGTTAAAACATGAAAATTAGGCCAAATTTTTACAAAATTTAAATTATTTCAAAAACCGTAAGTGCTAGGTATTGTAAACCTTATTAAAACACACATTTATTTTGATCTGAGAATCCAAAAATGCAACAATATACAAGGGGTTCCATTTAAAAAAACACAACTTTGATACTTTTAGCACTTTTGGGACACCCTGTATAATATGAAAATAATTTTAAAAAGTAGCCATAATAGATCCCCATATAACCCAAAAGAAAAATTTTTAGAAAACCTCGTATTTTGGCCACAATATTCCGAGCCGTATAGCGTGAATAACCCTGTATATAAGGTAGTAAAGATTGAATTATTTATAACTTAAATTATGCACTTTTTACTCATACAATGGAAAATGCATTGGCCACAAATTGATAAGAACGTCCTGCCTTTTGAATGATATTTAGCAAGTGATTTATTTATTCAATAACATATATTTTTATATCTACCTCTCTCAACTCTTTTGGGATTTAAAACTCTTCCAAGTCCATGGAAAAAACCTAAAACCTCATCTTTAACCGTTTGTTTAATAGTTCCTGTCTTTTCAGTCCGTTTTCTTTTCGATCCAACTTTAGGCTCACTCTTATTTTTTTCAAAAATTAGAAGGCTCCTGTTGCCTGAAATAAAATTAGGATTAAAGATGAATTGTGTATTTCTACGTCCAGGTATTAATTTACCAGTGACACATGCTAAATGAAGTTGATTCATGGCACATCTTATATCCCCAACAGAAGAACTAAGAATGGCATCAACAGTACTTGATGAAGGGATTTGAAAAAAATCAGGATGAGACTGCAGAATATCAACAACTCTTTTCAAAGCTTTCTTCAGTAATGTAGGGGCGCAAGCATTAAAACTAGAATATTTGTTAGAAGTATGTTGGAAGCGTATCAGCGACCTAAAGTGTTAATCTGCTAAGACCATCTTCATTAATTTCTTTTTGCTATCTTTATAAATTTTTTTATTAGTTGGATAATAATCAACATTGTTAATCATACTTTTTTTTTGTTTAAAATTAATCAAAACGAACTTGGCAAATTGACATTGCATGTACATAATTTATTCCTCTATTTCTTTAGAAATCAAAACATAAATACCTTAAATGTGTAATACCAAATTTGAGAAGAATTTCTTCAGTAAACAGTAATCTTTGCAAGTCAGTTTCTTTACTACAAGAATCTGTGCAAATAAAAATCACTGGGTGAGTAGCCATGAAGTAAATATCTCTAAAACACAACATTAAATTGTTATTTTCTGTAATGAATGGAAGCACAAAAAAGTAGCCTAACTTGCAATAAATTTAACCCCTGTAACTTTTTGTATTATTTGTTAGTGTTGATCTTATTGTGTTGAGTGTATTTGTTGTTCAATTGTCTAATTTTTCTGATTAGTAAAAAAGATCTGGTCTGGCCAAACCACTTTCAGATGATTTTATAGATTTAAATATATTCAGATTTTATATGTATATATATGTAATTATATAGGTAGGTACTTGAAGTAGTACCATTATGCAATGATCTAAAATAAAACTTACTGCAGCACCTCAAAAAATTCTGTAGATTTCCTTAGAAAGACATTGGGAAAGTCTTTCACTAGCAGAACCTTTTTACTGTTCCTGCTGCTAAATAATGAGCAATATTGTGATTCACTGAAAAACTCTGAAAACTTTGCCACTTGACCTGGCCCTTTGAATACTTCATAGTCAATATCTACCGGGTTTGTCCACTCAGTAACATCCAAATTAAGGGAACTGCATAATATCTTTACTGAAGTACTTTTGCCACTGCCAGTGGGGCCAGTTAAAAGGAGAAATTCAGTTTTATCCTAAAAATAATTCAAGCAATACTTATACACAGCTGTTTAAACTGTGCTTCTACAGGTATGTTACAATGCAGAACTTCCTCATAAAAAAATGCAGCTACTAATTTAAATAGAATATCTTGTTATATTATCACAATTACAATTCTGGACACCATATATATCCAAATACTGTCAATTATCTAATTTCCTTATTACCTTTTTTAAGCTATTTCCACATACAATTTTCAACCATCCTTCGAGTTCCTGTAATTTCTTTGCATGTATTGCAAGTTCCTTTATGTCTTTAGGAGCAATTAACTCATAGAAATCCAAGGTTTTCTGTTGGGATAAGGATTTTTCACGGGACATTATAGATTTAGGAGCAACTAAAGCAATGTCACAGCTGTAACTCTTTGAAGATGGGTCTGGAGTTTTTTTCTCTTCACTTACTTCTGATTCAGGACCAAAATCAAAAGATTTCCACTAAAGGATTAAGATAAATGGTTATTGATAACGGGGGTGTCTTTGGGGGATCAAAAGTTCTATACCTACCGTTCTAAAAGTGGTCATGTCGGGTGGCGTTATTCCTTTAAAAAATTAAAAGAGAAAAGAAACATCTATACTCGTTTTTATGGTACTTTTCTTTGAGGTATTTAATTTAATAAACTAAAAAGTGAAAAAACACTAACAAATAATAGATAACAAAATAATAACCAATCACTCAAAAATTAAAACATTACAACATAATTTTAAGGTTAAACAACAAATAGTGGTGGAAGCATTTCTATCACGTACCACTGTCCAATCCAAGACATCACTGCGTCCTTGTCAAGGCCCTTATTATGCAGAATGTCCGACAAGGACAACCTATTAGTAAGAGAGATGCTGACACAGTAGATGTAATAATCATGTGACTCTATCTAATGGCAGGGGGCAATGAAAGACTATATTTTTTCATATTTTGTGCTATACTGGACTTGCGGATACCAGCCGGGAATAAACTGAAAGAAGTCTTTATTTAAACTTATATTGAAAAATTGCTAAAATATAGTAAAAATTAATTTATTAAAATCACAGTATTGTCGCATGACAGTAAGAGTGTACATTCAGGTAATACATTTTTCAACTTTTAATAGTAATTTGATGACTTATTTGATATAATCCCACGAACTTCACTTAAGTTGTTAAAGTATTTCTTTCATAGCATCACAATCCAATTCAGTTACAAATGGCTACAGTTTCAATACATCATGATTTAAACTATCAGTTCGCACTTGCAAATCTCTTATTTCAACAATATCAGTCTTCAATCGCAGCTTTAAAATTTGCTTCCAAATCGCTTCTCTATCAGTGGAATCACTTATCCCTAATCTGAAGAAAACATGATAAAAATAAATAAGTTTGATACTGAAATTAGGGCTTTCTTACCTAACTAGAGAATTATCATTCATCCGTATTAATGCTCGGCCAGTAATGTCATGTTGAACAAAATTATCAGCATAAAGAGGGTGGTAGTCACTACAATGTCGACGCAGCCAGTTTTGAACATCTCGAACATTCCACTCATATACAGATTTTGGTTTATTAGTTTTCTACAAAAAAAAAGAAATATTATAATTATGTTACAGAAGGCAGAGATTTTGATTTATCTAATTCTGAATGTCATTGTAACTATTGAATATAATATGTTATTCAACATCAGCACTTGTTGATGACCACATATCCCCATGTTTCATGGGTTAAAAGGATTTTTAACAATATACAAAATATGTGTCCCCTTGGTTGCCAAATATTTTATAGCTCAAAGACTTTAAAACATACAGAAGGATTAGAGGATCAAGAAGATATCTAGATTAAATGAGGTGCATATTTAAAAATGTTCAGTTTTATTATTGATAAGTAAAGCTACTTATAATCATCCCATAATTGACACAGTTTTATTCGCATGTTTCTTTTCTCCCATTGCTTACAGGTAGGACTGTATGTTCAGCTATCACAAAAATATGAATTGAGCTTTATATCTAATAGTTACCTAATTTTGATGAATACTGCAACTTTGGGGGCTGATGTGAGTCTCGTTAATTTTTTTCATTTTTTAAGATTTTTGCTTCAGACATTCCAAATAAGATAAGACGAGAGATTATTTGAATGTCACATTCCTCATGTTGATATTGGAAAATTTAATTGAGTTTAATTAAAAATATTTATGTATAACTTAACCTTTGATTTAGTGTTGTTGGAGTTTGATTCCTCTACCATTATTCACGATTTGTCAAGCCCAATTAATAACATTTAAATAAAACTTTAATTTAAACATAAATACTCGCAACAGCAAACATCACTACACACAATAAATAAATATTTGTTAACATTGACTTAACGAGAGACGTCTCATGTCACCTTGGGCAGATTGAGAAACATAAAAGGGAATAACAAGCTTGATGGAAGCTCTCAGTTAAGTTGCAAATCGCCATAATTGTCCATCACATACGGCAATAAGGCGTATAGGGCGTTTTCAAGATTTATTTCGAATATATAATTCTTTAGTATATAATTTATCAATCCAGGAGCACAGAATTACTTCTGTATGAATTAGTATTTTTTCAATTCAAAACAAAATGGGTTGTAATAAATGAACTACTCGACATTCCCAGTGTCTTCCAGTGGCGGAGTTGAATCTTGTTCTCGGTTCTAGTTTATGCCCACAAGCATAGATATAGTTCTCTCAATAATCACTATTTCTTTGATTCAAAAAAGAGCTTCATTACATTGTTTTTAGAAAAAACCCTAAAAAATTGCTAATAATTTTAGTGGTCAGTGGCATATCCAAATCTTGTCTTCCTAAAGTGCGGCCCTGCCTTGCTTTTGAACAGTTTTTTGTTCAACAGCTAGTAATTTGATGAAGGATGTGGGCACAACTTTGATAATAAAAAAATAAATTTCAATTTAGAGAAATTTGGATTGGAAAATGGTCGGGCATAAAGAAATTTGCAGGGTTAAAGTGACACACTTTTTATGCGAAATTTGAAAAAAATTGAAGCAGTTTGCACTAAACATTTTTGCCGTTAAAGTGCGTAGTTCATTTTGCTACCAATTTCTGAAAAAGCTTCAAAATCCATCCAACTTGAACCATATAGTACATTTACAACAGTTTCGTTTTAAAACGAATATGTATTGCGGTTTCCTAACTTGTCCAATTCTCCTTGAATGTATTGATTATTCCTGGAACTTATCATCGTGCCCTACTCGGGGTCCTTGTTATTTTCCATCGGTTGACGTTGGGGTTTAGATCCCTAATACAGCAATAAGAACTTCAAGTTATATTAGACGTTATTGAAAGTTGGCACAAATAAAACCAATCAAGATGAGATCATAAGCGCACCAGCGGTTGTTAGCCAGTTTGTGGGCCATTTTTACAATACCCAAACTACATAGAGAGTAGAGAGCAGTAAAATTACCTATTCTGGAAGAAAACGGAATTTTCAAAGTCCATGAAAAGAAGACAATTTTTCCATTAAATGTTTCATAAGAAGATGGGGGGGATTCATGGAGAGTATTTATCATGGAGGAAAATTTTACTAGACATACAAATGTAGAAGAATGACATTCTTCAGCGTATTTCACGTCATTAAAAGGTCATATTCTTTTTTGTCACACCCCAGTCCTACCCCGGCGCGCAACCACTGATCAAAACACGTGTGGTCAGTGGAAGCGTTGCCATAGCTATCGATCCAAGCTGGAAGTCTCTATAAAGGTCTCGTAACGAATACTGCCTCGTAGTACGTTAGAGTCGATCTGGAATATCCAAATCAGTAAAATTTTCTGGCATATTTATTAACTGCCTGGAAAAACGGGATAAAGTCTAGGAAATTGTTATAAAGTGAATCGTTAAAAAATGCTCTGTGCTGCTTACGCCCTTTGATTCAATTCGAGCAGGTAAATAATTAATGGAAAATCTTCAATAGTGACTACGAAAAATTATTGTAATATTGCACCATATATTAACAAGTATTAACATGCACGATTGACGTCTTAATTAAGTGTGTAACTGCAGGTACTTTCCTCGGGGTGCCCATTCCTAATGCAAGTCCTGAGGCTTGAAAAATATAAGTGTAAAATTAACTGTCTGAATTGCAGAGATAGGGATGATTATTTCAAAACCAGTAGCACCGCAAATTGCACCTAACATGCACATAATTGCACATAAGATGTGGAATTATGTGCAATTTATAAGTCTTGCAAATGAAGCTGCATGCCTGAGATCAAGATGAATTTTGATTAATGTTTTTTTAATTGTCATCCTTTATAAACTCCATTTATATTCTCTACCTCTTAGGGTGCTTAGTATATAAATCACCAGACACACAAATGTAGAATATCTGCCCACGAACTATACACAATCTCGAATGCATTACTGGCTGCCTACCATCTTTTCACATATGCATCCAAGATTTCACGCTTTTATATAGTTGTAAACTGCCGATCTACAGCTGAAACACGAACCTCGAACATAAGATGACGCCACGTGTTAGGTAACACCGACGAACGAACCAGTAGCGAATAGAATTGGTTGCCAGAGACACCTAAAAACTGATCCTTCTGATTGTTCAGATGAGAAGTGATGATCGGGTGTTGTCAGGACCTTTCCTGAAGTCTGCAGCCCAACTGTTACGACATTGGCAGACATTCTTGTTCTGATCCCATCTGAAACTTGTCGGTAGGGTCCAAACAATAAGAGGAAGTAAAAAAAAAATCCGTGTTGATCTGAATATTGGGTTGTTTTTGAGGAGGGTTCGAAGTTTTAGCCGATTGCTAAATTTGAACTGGAGTCGGGAGTCATTGATGTAATATCAAAAAATAAGATAGTATAAAAATAGTAGCCCTATTTGAATGGGGAAGCAGGGGGGGGGGATACAGTTTTATTCTAGTATAGGCATTTCCTTACTCCTGATTTGTTTGAAGATTTAATTTGACCTATGAAGAGTTTTATTTAAATTTGATAAATATATTGTGTTGTTCGTGGATTTTTCCTTTTTTTAATATTTACATTTTTGTAACTTATTTTTAGATGTAAATGCCTGCATATCCTTTCAATGTTCTTTTAACGAAACTAAAGCTGTTGCTATAGATACACCTAACGACGTAGATTCAAGCAGTTAAAATTAAGAGTGACTGTATGTAAATATTTGATACAAACAGAAACAGTATATTTTTTTAAAGAAATGTGCAACTATGATAATTACTCAAACCGTTAGCAAAATTTTCCGTAGCTTATGTAGTAATTCTCAGCTATTTCGCACCGCAAACAAGTAATTTTTTTATCTAAGATAATGATTTTATTACTTAACGCTTATTGTGAACTTTATCAGCCGTTGCAACGTGTTCGTATTTGCGCATTTACAATTAATCTTAAAGAACAGTAAAAATTAAAGTATCTAGTGTCACCAAAAATTTTTGATGTCATGCCTGATAATACGTAAAATATTGATTTAAACGGTAAACATGTAGCTATAAATTGTATAATTTTAAGGTCTTAAGACTGAATTATTAACCAGTAGCTAAGTTTAATGTCAAGCTAATTTTTATAGAAACCAAGGATCTGACCAATTCTTATACATAGAGGATTAAAAGTCGCGTACAAATTTGTTAAAAACTGAAAGAAACATTTTTCATGTAAATGCTGGAATACCTCAAATATAGATCTTAGTAGTTCATTTTTTAGTGTAACAGACATATATACATGGTTACCCATATGGTAGATAAGTCTACTTTTTGAATTTTTTCTTGTGAAACTCGATGTATTTTATGACGTTTTTGAGATATTCTGAACACATTTCATGTAACATTACCCATATCTAAATTAAACAGAAAAAAATTGCAAAAATGGAAATAATGATAGAACTAGTAATAGTTAAAAAATCATTTAAAGTACTATAATCTATTGTATTAAACCTCCGAACAATGCCCCTTTGACCTCCTGGCAGTAGACAAGCCGCAATTCAAATTTCTCAAAAATTTCTCTTTTCATTTGAGGAGGTAATTATCGAGCTTCGTGAATAATGTTAGTTCTTAACTTTTCTGTATTGTTGAGCTTATTTAAATATGCTCTATGTTTGATATAACCCCAAAAAAAAAAATCTATAGGGACGAGGTCAGGCAATCTAGTATGATACTTTAAATGCCATATTGTGTAAGTATTTCGATAAGTACTGAATGAGCATAGAACATGAAATATGTTCAAAATTTCTCAAAGAACTCAAACACGCCATAGTATACATGGGGATCCATAGGAAAAAAATTTTAAAGTACACTTATGTACTATATGTCTAAGCCTGTGCGCATGTGTGCTATGTCAAAAAATGCACAACCAAAAACAATATTTGAGGCAGCATTTCCATGAAAAACATTTCCTTTAAATTTTAGCGATTTTTGGTGTTGCCAAGGCGGACCCTACATGTATTCAATGTTTTTATGAAAATTAGCCGGCAGTTAATAAAGTTGATATTATATTAACAATTTGGCCCTTAGTGACATGCATTTAGATTTCCATAAACAGTTCCATTTTGCGCTTTTTCCAGATGCTGTTCATCATGCGCCTCCTGTCCATCAACTGGTGCTCTTATAAACATTTATCAATCTCAAGTTACCATTATCAGACTGAGTGTAATAAAAATAATTACAAAAGTGCCGTTAGTTTGTCCTAACTCAGTGCCTACAATACCCTCGACTCTTTGTCTGCATTCCTTCGACACCTGGCATTATACTGCAGGTACTGTAGCGCTTTGTTCGCTAGGGAAATAGGGAGTGTATTATCCCAAAATTATCTTCGGTCACGTCACTATAATATAGTACTGGTAGTGGGGCGAGCGTACCTCCTCCTAGAAGTGAACTGGTATTTATAGACAGTCGGTGTAGTACGAATTCGATCCATTTGAAGTGAGGAAACGTGGCAAAGAGCGGATTAGTTTTCATTGTTTAGCTGAGATCTTCGTTGTATGGGTAAGTTTTTATGTAAGATATATAGGTCTAAGTAGTAAGAACACCATAAAAGACATGTTTCGCATATAAGCATCAACCACGAGACAAATTCGCAAAAATCAGGTTGAGCGCATGTTGCTTCTAAAATTTATTAGTGCAAAGTTTCATTATTTTAATGCGCAATTTAACTTAAATATGGAGCGTATATAGGACACCCCAACTGCTAGAAATTGCCTTAGTTGCGGTTAGTTAAGACATTTACGTGATCGTTAGAACAAAGCGAGACGTGATGACGTTAAAAAGGGGGCTACTAAGCCATGATTAAATTCCAGTTAATTCGGTCATCGGTTTTCTAGATTATCTGATAACCTTTTCTCTCCGTATTTGTCTGTTTAAAATTTATTTATGATTATTACGCATTGTGCACACTTAGAATTTATATATCTTTTTGCCCCCATAAAACCCCTACCAAGTCTTAAAGCACCACACATGTGTGATATCAATATTTTTCACGTGAACGTCCGTTTGACCGCCCAACGAACATGACAAGAAACCGAACTCCGAATCAAACATTAATTTGGGTCCAGCAAAAGGGTCGTGAGTGAACGCATTTTCATATCTTGCAAATTTGTTGCTCAGTCCAAATGAATGATTTATTTGGAGTTCGGTTCGTTGTTCGATGAAATGTTCATGCAGCTTTACGATTCGGAAAAACCTGTCCTTCACAAGCTTTACCGAGTCTTGAACACTGAAAACCCTATCATAAATAGACAGTGGTGTATTATGTGTAGAAACGAGATTTTCCTTTAGTTGATTACAGGGCTTTTAAAACGCAACACTTGCAAGATCAGTCTTTAATTGCGATTTTGGTGGATGCTTAGTGTGACATATCTTAACCCTTAAGCCACAGGGGGAACAAGTAATAGTATCCACCCACTTCATCGTTATCTCATTTTTGCTGTATTATTGGTATGTCGGGTTGAAGAGCATCATAATATAATGAAACAATCAGCATGTCGGCTTTAGATAAAAATCGTTAAATAAGTATGTTTTTTCAGCTGTAAACGAGGTTGCAACAGCGCGATATTAAATCTAATTGCGTATATGAGAATCTTATGCGAGGACTAATTAAACACAAAACGAAGCCAAAATTATGGGGAAGTAGAGCAAAAAAAATTGGCAATGGCTATAATTATGTTCTATTTATTTTATTCTTCATTAATAAATAAATACGTTTATTTGCAGTTGGCATTAGTCACACAAAACACTTCTGTTTACGTTGTCGTTTAGCCAAAAACAGTTAACGCTGATTCATTTAATCTATTTCTGGTAGATTCGTTTAACTATAAATTAGTCATCTAATTTAGTCTAAATTACAGTATTCTTGATCTTAATCTGGTTTCAAAGAAGTCGAAAGGTTGGTGCGCTATCACGCACCACGGTTCCTAAGAAACGTGCCTAATAACGTAAACGCTCGTTATTGAATTGCGTTTATTTTTCCATTCTCCGTTGTTATCTAAAATGAACACAAAGAAGCACTTCCTTTTCCTTTGTTGCTAGTTACCTGCAACATTCCCCCACAATTTGCACAATAGATAACTGTCGCAACTACGTGTTTAATTAAATACCAGGTGAACCTTTCTAATGGTTGTTACGCAAACTACATGCATGATTGATGTGAACTAGGAAAATCTTATTGGCAAAAAAACAAATAATGTGCGACGAAAAAATCTCGTCCTAGCTCGAACTTAAAATTGTAAAAAGAAAATGAGATCAAATATTAGATTTTTACAGGGTGTAACATATCATTATACAGATAGTTCAAAGAACGGTAGTGTTAGAAAACTACAAAAGGCTGCTAAATTCATGGTGAAAAACGCACCATTTTCGATATACAGGGTGGCGTATATGTAACAGTTTTCATAATTTTGTTTTCACATAGATTATTTTTATTTTAAGGTATTTTGACATTTTGTTATCGAGGGTCTTAAAGGAAACAGGTGTACGAAATTTCGAAAATTTAACTTTAGGCATACATGAGAAAAACGTAAAATATGAAAACGAATGTGAAACTTTGCCACCCTGTGAATGAAAAAAATTGCGTCGTGCACCATAAGACCATTAGCATATTTTTATTATTTGGCAGAGTACTGCTGCCTCCTCAATTATCTCCGTGTTGATATGTTACACTCTATATATTTAGAAAGTTCTCCAGTGCGGAAATAAAACTGAAAATTGTCAAAAAACCTTGTTTAATGATAAAATTTATTTACCAAATATTCATTGCCGCTTAAAAATATACTACTTTTCCGTGCCATTTGCAGAGCGTGAGAAACCATTACATAATCCACTGCAACCAAATTGCAGTATCGGATCAGGATTAACCTCCCTGGAGCAACATGACCTCAGCGTCTCAGCAACACTCGGTTGCCTCATCATGGCGAGTCAGGGCCGTTCTGTTGATGGTCCTCTCATCGAGGGGGCCGTCGAGCAGGCCTCCACGACCACCCCTACGGTGGGCCGTTGGGGCTGTGAATGGCCGAGTTGACTCGCAACTGTCGACAGTCGCGGTTCCAGTCGAACCCTCCTAGGGTTCACCGGGGGTGCCCCTGATGGGGTAGGCCTTCCGGATTTTCGAAATGGCTCTGCCGGTTTCGAACACCGTTCCAATCTCATCGAGTACGACCAAGTTTATGGGTTTTGGCCTCCGGCTCATCCATTGCCGTTGCCCAAATGGGCGGCTGCGCCACTTAAACCTTTGAAGTAAGTATTGTGAAATGCTTCACGTCCGCTGCAAAACAGGCTGTCCCAATGATATGGGCATTCTTTTCTGTTTTGACAAATCGTCTAACTCTCGCGGTATCGGAGATAACAATATTTTAAAATAAAACTTGGTCTAATTTAGGCTTAAGACCATCAGGGAGTATGAAATATTAGCCGGCAAGATCGAAATGGAACTTCAAAAGCTGTTGGAGGAGCACAATTACGATACCGTGGGCAACTTCTTGGATTTCTATGACAACTTTAAGGAGAGCCACATGAGGAGTGTAATTGAATTCTTCCATTCGTAAGTAATTTCATACTCAATAATATACAGGGTGTCCAGAAAAAGTATGATGAATATACGTTGTTTAAAATGTTAAAATTTTGTCTGGTTAAAGCCATATGACATGACTGTACGCTGCGAAGCAAAGATCTTGATTCCCGCGCCTCTTTTGGTTCATGAGACCTCCAAGTTAGATATCACTATTTTGTTCACCTTGTATATAAAACTATACGTACCTATATTCTTTGGCAACTTCACATGGGACCTCTGTTATCCATAGAATGGGTTAAAAATGATTATTAACCCACAGGTACTCACCGAAGTTAACACCAGACCACTACACTTGCGTGGGATTGGCCTTAGAGCTTCGCCACCGCCTGATGAAGCTCGAAAAATCATACTCCAACATCAAAAATCATTTATGCATCGTCTCCTGCGAAGAAAACATCGAATCCGTAGATGGGTACACAGCTTTGAGAGACACTTTCGACACTATGCCTTCCACCTTAGAAAAAGAGCACTGCTTGATGTGTTTAAAATTCGACATCAATGGTAGAAGCGGAGTGCTGTTGTGCGACCCTGGTTATCATGTAGCCAGAGTTGTGACTGTGATGTCCGATAGGGCTTATCCCCATACAGGTAGGTCGAATGCTCTTGTAGTTAGAGCGGTCTGTATAAGCTTTTCTTGTCTAGGCTGGTTTGTACAATCCGAAGAAAGCGGCGTTCGTAAGGAGTACAACTACACCCTGTGTTCCTCTAAAGGCGCCTTCGTGCAGTGGGACGAGAAGACCACGAAAAATGGTTCAAAAGAAGAATTTACGGGGATCGTGTATGTGGAAAGGCCCTATCTTACTGCTGTCGATGTAACTGAGCGCAGGAACATAATCTATCCCTTCAGGTACTGAACACTGAAAATTATTTATTTGTGGTAAATGTGAATATTTTTACAGGAGCTTGCTTTCAAGAGACCAAAAGGGTCATCTAATAGCAGGTGTGTACTTCAAAATCAAACCCAAAAATGATGAATTTACGGTGTTCTACCAAGACATGGGCAAACAGAGAGTCAAAATGAACTTTTCAGCGCTATTGCGGCCCGAGGTCAGTATTTACACGCTTCAAATGGTCATTGTAACTAATAATAAATCTTTTCGTTCCTAGATCGACGAAGATAGTATGAGGAAACTTGACATCGCAAATGAGCAACTGCGAATGCCTAAAGGAAAACTTTTAGGAATTTTACAGCGTTGCGCCATCATTCTTAGCGACGATCATTATTTACGAGAGACATTGGCCGTGGAAAATCTTATCAATGTCATGTCGGAAAATAATTAAGTTTTTGTATTCGGTTTGTCCTTTTCTGGTTAAAATATATTAATAAGCACCTACCCATGTAGAGTAGATTTAAGTATAGTTGGTTGCCTATAGGGCACTTAGCGAAGTGTGCAATGTTTTCTCCTTGTGCGCATGTATTATTTATGTAAGTATTCTGATATTATTAATATTAATTTAATTTTTAGATACACATTAGTTTCTCATCTACTTTGGCCACCGGTCAGTTTTGTCACGTTAGTGCTATTAGTAGCTGCAATTATTTATATAGACGCTCGTCACAATTACACAATTAAATTTCACGTAACCCTTTAATTCTTAATTAAATCGTTATTAATTTCCGAATGATCAACTAGTTTGTCATGTGTTATCGGGTTAATTAAAAGCAGTTTAGTAGACTAGAAGGAAAATAGAGATTCTTAGTAAGGGCTCTTATGTTAGTATTTGTTGCTTGGGGATTTAAATAAATTTTGATTCGGAATTTGAAAGTGTTTTATTTATATTAAGACAAAGGATAAAATGAGGATTGAATAAAGCTACAATACATCGCAGCGGTTAAACTCAATTTAACCAGTGAATTCGGCTTAAACGGCGCGGCATACAGACTAAGCGCCTTGGGAATTCATGGTTGGCCCTAGGGCGGTTAACTTTAACTATTTCCCATAGATATAGGACCTGTGAAATGATTAGATACTTAATTTTTATGAAAACTGCCTTGACGTCGAAGATAAGAATAGATTAATAACTTGGCCGGTTTTTTTTCGATTTTCCAATCTTCTGGTAGCTTTGCCAGGAAGTTAATTGCCATGGAAATTGGGAAACTGATCATCACTGTTCCTTGGTTATGCATTTCCATGGAAATTATTTTCGGGCCATGTACCACTTGTACACAAAATTAGATGCTGGATTAGTACCAAGTATCCCCAATTTTTCTGTATATTTACCAATATTTACAGCCAAAATTGCCCAGTGGCAAAAGACAATAACGAACAAATTTATATATTGTGATTAGTAAAACAATTCCACCATCATATGCATTAACGAAAATTATGTTAATAAACTTATTCACAAAGCGGGTCAAAACGGGAGGCGTAAACCATTAAATGTATTGAATTACAATCTGAGAGAATACCTTGCAGCCAACGCTGCTGAATAATGTTTAGTATTGTGCAAATTTGTGGTGTTGTGTTAAGCGTTAATTTAACTATTATGTTCGGTTCTAAAATAAATCCCGGAAAAATACGGAAAAGGAAAAATCATCAGTTGCCTCGTGAAAATACAAAATCGAAGCCCAGACGAAGAAAAGTGAAGCGGTTTGATCCTGTGAACTTCGTTATTAAAAGGGTGAGTAGATAGGCCATAAAAATACTGTTTATAAATTAATTAAAATTTTATTTTTGTCACTACTCAACTATATAATTCATTGTATTCTAATAAGAAATAAGTGAAAGAGAAGAAAAATAACAAAAAAGAGGAAATAAACCGACATGAGAAAAACAAATAAATAATTATAAATACAAAATCGCGACATTTATGCATAATAGGCAGATACGTTTTCGATTTGCAATAATCTCGTCTCAAGTTGTAATGAAGACTACGATGATTTTGTTTCTACGCATTAGATAGAGAAACAGTGCACTTAACTGATAAGCTCCAAAACTAAATCTGCCCAAAAACTCCCCATAATAATAATATTATTAACTTCATTTACTCGGGTTTAACAGACATTATTTGCTGCCATAAGTTTTGCCATAAATTCTGAACGGTAATATCAGCGGTGTTCCCTGAATTTTCGGTAAATTGTTCAATGACACATTCGGTATACAGGGTGTAACAAATTCGAGACGAAAATGGTGTGAGATACCAAGTCAGCTAAATCTAGGCAAGTTAGGTATTTTGGCGTTAAATGATAATCATAGGCAAATTTTACAAAATCCGAATACTGTCGAAAATATTCGATAAAAGCCGAAAATTTTTAAGTTCGTTTTCCTCAAAAAATTCGAAAACCGTTATTAAGAGAACGCTCAGAAAGTCAAAATTTTCGGTTTTGATGTATATTTCCGGATGTACATATTCGAATCTTAAAAAAAATCACAGATGACTTTTATTGAACGCCAAGGTACGCAACTTTGTTTCCATTTAACCGACTTTGTATCTCATACCGTTTGCACTATTCCCATACAAAGACTCGAACTTGTTACGCCCTGTATAATCGATTAAACTTCCGGCAACAATCGAAACACTGGTGCGGGTCGCGAAAACACCGATTCTCATTTTCAAACTGGCCACCATTCATCAAACAATTTTCAGTCAGAGCTAAGTGAAGGAAATTTAAGTGATCAGTGCTTAGTTTTCTTCAAAAACGGGTGAATTTGTGCCTTAAAGGGTAAGTTGCTGTTGAGTATATAAATAGTGTTAACAAGCTTGATTGTCTATCCCTTTTTCTGCAAAAATTAATGTTTTAGCTAAATTATTAGCAGCTATCAAGATGTCACGAGGTCCTTCCATTGGTATTGATTTGGGTACCACATATTCCTGCGTGGGGGTTTGGCAGCACGGAAAAGTGGAGATTATCGCCAATGATCAAGGTGAGTGTCCTTGTTATGTGCGCCGGCAATATACAGGGTATCCTCGACAAGTTGGTCGATCCGCTACAGACTCTTTGAACATAAAGAAACCTTAGGGTGGCTTATTCTTAAAGCTTTCTTTTCAAGTGCTGTCGTTACTTTCAATAGAAATAGGAGTTTCTGTGTGAAACTTCTTTGGTTAACAAGTTAAAATATGGGAAACCTTGCATGCTTGTCAGGGGGGTTAACCTTAACAAGTGCGGCACCCTGGGCCATCGTTCAACATTGCCCCCCCCCCCCCAGGCCGGTATTGCCTGCAAGATCATTTAGCATGGCATCGAACCACATTTTCCTTTCCAGAGTTGGGGAATTTTTTAGATTGATTAGAAGTCAAATTTCCAGGCAATCGGACAACTCCTAGTTGTGTGGCTTTCACAGACACCGAAAGACTAATAGGAGACGCCGCCAAAAACCAGATCGCAATGAACCCCAAAAACACTATTTTCGATGCCAAGAGACTCATCGGAAGAAAATTTAACGATCCCAAGATACAGCAAGACATGAAACATTGGCCCTTCAAACTGGTAAATGAAGGCGGCAAACCCAAGGTTCAGGTAGAATACAAAGGTACTGCTACCAGACCATTCGGGTACTCTCAATTTCGTTCTATCTTTGCCTTTTCTAGGTAAAAAGAAAATCTTCGCTCCAGAAGAAATAAGCTCCATGATATTGACAAAGATGAAGGACACTGCTGAGGCCTACTTGGGCGGAAACGTCACCGATGCCGTCATCACAGTTCCGGCGTATTTTAATGACAGTCAGAGACAGGCTACGAAAGATGCCGGAGCCATTGCAGGTGAGAACGGCTCTGGAATAAAATTAAAGAAACACAAAGCACCTTATTATAACATGAAAATTTTATGGGCCTTGGTATAAAACGTATCGATTATTAGTTTGTTGGTTGGTTTGCATGCAGCCATTAATCACGCTTGGAACATTAGGTTGGTTCGAATGGGCTTTTTAGAGAACGGGTACATGGAAATATTTGAATATTTTATGTTTCCTTCGTTTATTAACATGACGGGAAGGTCACAATATTAAATACAGGAACGGGAAGTTTCCATGATAAGATTTCAAAAACTAAAAACAGGTCAGTTGGCTATTTCATGCTTCGCTAAAGTAACTCTTATATCGTAAATCATTAGGGGAACAAGTGAATTAATCATTCTCAGCGTTCAGTTTTTCGTTTGCATAAAACCCAAATTAACTCCGGATCCAGATTAAAAATGTCTTCTATTCTTACTTTAATCAAACAAGACTGTTTCGTTTCTAGGAATCAACGTTCTAAGAATTATCAATGAACCAACAGCTGCAGCCCTGGCCTATGGCTTGGACAAAAACCTGAAGGGCGAGAAAAATGTCCTCATTTTCGACCTCGGAGGAGGAACTTTCGATGTATCAATCCTGACCATAGATGAAGGTAACAATCTGTCTTTGTTAAGAACCACCGAGGTTCTACTATTTGTTTTCCCATTAGGCTCACTTTTCGAAGTTAAAGCCACCGCCGGGGACACTCATCTGGGCGGGGAAGATTTCGACAATCGATTAGTGAATTACTTTGCTGACGAATTTATGAAAAAATACAAGAAAGATTTGACAAAAAACCCTCGAGCTTTGAGACGCTTACGGACAGCAGCTGAACGGTAAAGACTTCCAAAACACATGCAAATTGCTAGATTTGATCTTAAATGGTTATGGAGATACTTATCATTGGGCACTTAAATATACAGGGTGTCACATATCATTATGGAGATATTTCAGGGGCCGATAGCACCCTGAAAAATAATTTTAAAATGTTAATATAATAATAAAATGTTAATGAGTAATGATGAAAAACACACCATTTACAATTTATAGGGTGGAAAAGTTTCAGATTTTTCTCCTATTTCGCGTATTTGAAATTTATTTTGAAAAATTAAGGCAATTTTGTAAAAATAGCTGAAAATGAGTCATGGCATGCCATATTGCAGATCGGAATGTGTAGACTGGATTTTCTAAATTTGTTTCGATAGATGTTTTTATAAATTCTACGAAAATGGTAAAAGCTACGGATACACTGCACGAAATTAAAAAGTTAAAGAAGTGAAGAAGCAATTTAAATTTGGTATCACAAATCGTCCAAAAAATGTGCAAAGCATAAAATAGTACATGACCTAAAAAAAACATAAATCTTGTATATGGCCTCCGATGATTTAGATTTTTTGTTCTAGAGAGTATTAAAGAAAATAGGTGTACGAAATTTCCAAAATTTAATTCAAAGCTTACGTAAGCAGAACATGAGAAAATTGTGAAACTTTGCCACTTCGTGTATCAAAAAACGTGTGTTTTTCACCATTGTTTTAATATATTTTCATTATTTTATAAAGTACTATTGCTGAAAATCTCCATACTAATGTGTTACACTCTATATACTGATTTTTCTTATTTGAACGTTTCAGGGCAAAACGGACTTTAAGCTCAAGCTCCGAAACCAGTCTGGAAATCGACGCTCTTTTTGAGGGCATAAATTTCTATACAAAAATCTCAAGGGCCAAATTTGAGGAACTCAATTCGGATTTGTTCAAAGGCACTTTGGCTCCCGTTGAAAAGTCCCTGAAAGATGCTGGCATGCAGAAGAGCAGTATACATGACATAGTCTTAGTAGGTGGGTGTTTTAAACTAGTTTGAAAAGTCAAATAAAATGATCGACATCACAGGAGGGTCCACGAGAATCCCAAAAATCCAGTCACTTCTTCAAAACTACTTCAATGGCAAATCATTGAATTTAAGCATCAACCCTGATGAGGCGGTGGCTTATGGAGCCGCGGTTCAGGCGGCTATTTTAAGTGGAGATCAAAGCTCGAAAATTCAGGTACAGCATGACCCACAAAGTTCCTAGAGGCACATAAAATCGAGGTTGGTTTTGCAGGACGTCCTCTTAGTTGACGTGGCTCCTTTGTCCTTAGGTATTGAAACTGCGGGTGGTGTAATGTCCAAAATCATCGACCGAAATACCAGAATTCCCTGTAAACAAACTCAAAATTTTACCACTTACTCAGACCAGCAGCCCGCAGTTTCGATCCAAGTGTTCGAGGGAGAGAGGGCGATGACCAAGGATAACAACCTTTTGGGTAACTTCGACCTTACGGGAATTCCCCCAGCTCCGAGAGGGGTGCCCCAAATTGACGTCACTTTCGACTTGGACGCTAATGGCATTCTTAACGTAACTGCCGTGGAACACGGGACTGGACAGTCCAGGCATATTACCATTAAAAACGACAAGGGACGCTTGTCGCAAAGGGAGATTGAGAGAATGCTTGACGAAGCTGAGAAATATAAAGAGGAGGACATTAAGCAACGCGATAAAGTTGCCAGCAGGAACAAGCTTGAGAGTTATGTCTTTGGCGTTCGCCAAGCTGTTGAGGACACAGGATCTAAATTAAGCGACTCAGACAAGCGTAAAGTCCAAAAAGAGTGCGAAAGTTGTATCAATTGGTTGGACACGAATCAAATGGCTGAAAGGGATGAATACGAGTATAGGCTGAAGGAGCTGCAAAAGATATGTAGCCCCATTATGACGGAATTACATAAGGGAGGCAGAGGAGCTGGAAACGATCAGGATGGGCCCACTATTGAAGAAGTTGACTAAATTGCTAATGTTTTGCTTGAAGCTGTGTTTGTCAAGGTGCAGCAAACTTGCTGAAAGTACACCCTCCAAACAAAATTAAAGGGTCATTTCAATGATTTCGACTACTTTTGCTTCGTTATATTATAAAGCAACACTCATGATATCATAATTTATAGATTATTAGATTAATTTGAAAATGTACATTAAACACCAAATTTTGTTAATTTAAAACCAAAGAATTCTACATAAAGCGAAGAAGCCAAAAACCACAAAATCACATCTTCGCAACAAAAACGAATTATGTATTTAAAAATTAGTAAAGGGTCGTTCCATTCCCAACGTTGAATAAAATTATCCAATTAAAAAACTTTTACATGAAAGTCATAGTACTCAATATCGGCCATTATTCCGCATTTTTTTCTCTCTTTTAATTAGAGCCGTTCTGGCTCAAAACGTCCTCTAAATTTTAAAAATTTGAAGGTCACGCGTAATCGCTTGAGGTCACGATGGATCAGATTGGTCAATGATAACTTCAAGCAATTGTTGTAAATGTTTTTGTAAACTATGTTAAAGTTTTTTATTTTTGTAAACCTACTTCTTTGGTTGGACATTGATATGTTGGCACTTGTTTAATTTAATTGTTTTCACTCGTCCTTTGTTGCATTTAAATAAAAAGTTAACTAAAAAGAAGAGAACATTTATTTGACATGGGGTTTTACACGTATCTTGTTGGCGACTTTATGTTTGTTTAATTCTGGCCTTGACCCTGACCAATCGTGGCCTCGAACGGTTACGCGGGACAACCACATTTTTTAAGTTTGGAGGCGTTTTGAGCCAAGAGGGCTCAAATTAGAAGATTCAAAAATTTACTGAATGATGGTCGCTATTGAGTACTATAACTCTCAATTAACGTTTTTCAATTTGGATAATCTGTGCAGGTACAAAAAATAATTTAAAATGATTTCCCATATTAATCTCCTATGTCCGGTATTCGTCTCGACAACCGGCATAAAAAACAAATACTATACAAGGTGTTTTCTAACTACTTGAATGAAAAGATACGTGGTTTGAGAAATACATTTCTATAATTCAATTTCTTATGAAATCACTAGAAAACTGATACCAGTTCTAGGGGCTGTTAAGTGGACACCTTGTAAATTATATCAAACTGAAATTCGTACACCTTAAAATTTGTTAATATGTCCTTTTTTGTTAATTGAATGTTTATTAAAACTTTCTTTTGTATGTTTCAGGAAGAATGGCCAAGATTGAAGAATTTTTGTCACATATTTTTGGTATGAAATATTTGTTTATAAAATAATAGTTTCTATAAAATTTTGATAGTCAAACTGAAACTCGTACACTCAGAATTCTCTGAATAGCTGATAAATATTTCTTGGTTCGATCGTGTAGTGGTAAATTTACTTTGTTACTATCCAATAATTTTGACGAAGTTACAAATGAAATAATTATCATATTTATAACAATGGGACGTTAGAGGAACCAAACGAGTTTAGCAGAAAGAGAGAGAGAGAGAGAGAGAGAGTTGGCGATTCACAATCACACACTTGGAAAATCCTATCGAGAAATCGAAAAAATTATTAATAGACCTTATAATACAGTGCAAACCATTATAATACTTTATGCTCAGACTCATCGGATGAAAAATATGGTGAAAAAATCCTCAAAAAAAATTGAATGCATATGATGAACGTTGGATTCTATGTAAAGCGGCAGAAAATCCAAACTTATCTGCTCTTGAATTAACGAAATTGATAGAAATTTCATTAAAGAAGAAAGCTAGTCCCCAAACAGTAAGAAATTTATTGCATGGGTAAGAAGCGTTTTCATGGCAGAGTCGCACTGAAGAAGCCATACATAAACAAGGGGAACAAAATCAAACGTTTTTGAATTTGAGACCAAAAAGACAAAGATCTTTCATTTTGGAATAAGATCATATTTACCAAAGCGAGAAAATTTAATATTTTTGGTTCCGATGAAGTAACTAGAGTGTAGAGAAAACTCAACAAAGCATTAAAATTTAAGAATGTGCGAGTAACTGCAAAACATGGCGGCGCCTTGATGGTGTGGGGTTGCATGTTTGCCAACGCTTCTGATAATTTGTATTTCATTCATGATATTATGAACTAAGATGTTTATCTTGGCATCTGAACAGAAAATCTTAAGCAAAGTGCCGGGAAATTAGGTCTAAAGGATAGTTCTATTTCTCACCGAGATAATGATCCTAAGCGTAAGACGACTAAAATTAAAACCTGGTTGTTGTTGTATAATTGCCCCAAAGTTATGAAAATACCTTCACAAAGTCCCGACCTCAATGTGATTAAACATTTATGGTTGCAATTAGGAATCATTAAATTTCTAACATTGACCAATTAAAATAAGCTCTTCGGGGAGAGTAGACAAAAATTGTGCCTGGATATTACCAAAAATTAGTTAAATATATGCCCCGCCGTTTACATAATGTAATTAGTAGTAATGGATTGTTTACCAAATATCCTGCGTGACATAGAAAAGAGAACGCACCGTGTAAAAATGGTTTTATTTAAATAATTTTTGGTGTGTATGTTTGCATATGGGAACACAAAAAACTATTAAATTTTTAACCATATTTATGAACATATTTACGAATTATCAGGAATTTCAGTTTTTTTTAACTATAAAAATTGCAATGAAATATCAACAGTACGACTGCAAAATATCATTTATTGATGTACAGTGTACTTAGAAAGTGCTTTTAGATTAATTAAATATGCCTAGACACAGAATGCAGCGAAATTTTCATCAAATGAGTAAGTTTGAGAGAGATCGAATAGTCAGTCTACGAGAGGCTGATTGGTCATTTAGGGAAATCATCACTAGATTCAACTGTAGGGTAAACATTATAGTGAGTTATTGTCAGACATGGTTCCAATAAGAGCAAACAGGTAGAAGGACAGGTATTGGACGATCCCGAAGAACTACAGAATGCCAAGATCGCCGCCTTCGAATTATGGCCTTAAGAAATAGGTGCGCCTCGTCGAGGACGTTAATGGATCAGTGGTTTGCTGAATATGAAAGCCCCATTGGGATTCGAACGATTTATTGCCGGATAAGACAATTTCCTACCGTTCCCATTTTGAGTTACCCCTCACCTTAAATCATCGTCAAAATCGACTGCGGTGGTGCAGAGAACGGATACAATGGGATCTGGAATGGGATAATATCGTATTTTGGGATGAATCCAGATTCTGTTTGAGTATGCATGATGTTCGGGCAAGAGTAAGAAGAAGACGGGGTGAAAGACGATATTCAGTTTACAATACAAAGATATGTCCATCAGACTGTTGGGGTAATGGTATGGAGTGGCATTGCATTTGATAGTATGTCACTTTTACTTTTCATTAGAGGCAATATGACAGCACAACGATACATCCAAAAATCCTAGAGCCGTGTCGTGCCTTATGTTGAAATTCTTGTTAATCGAGTTTTCCAGGAAGACAATGCAATACCACATGTGGCTAGAGTGAATAGGGAGTTCTTTGAGCAAAACGCTATCAATTTGCTACCTTGGCCACCTCAATCTCCAGATCTATCACCAATTGAACGTATATGAGATATTATAGGTAGAAAGTTGTATAATTTACACCTTCCTCCACAAACCCTCGCGGCGCCATGTTATGCTGTCCAGTTGGCTTGGAATGAGATCCACTAAAGAGGACATCAGTCGCTTCATTAGAACCATGCCTAGACGTGGACAGGAATGTATAAGACACCGCGGAGGACCGACAAATTATTGATTTTTTTTTTAGTTTTTAACAATTAATCAATTTTTTAATTAAGTATTCGTTTTAGCATAAGAAACATGCACGCGAAAAATGATTTAAATGAAGCCATTTTTACGGGGTGTTCTCTTTTCTATGCTACGTAGTGTACTAATTCCATTTGTTGTAATTTTTTTATTTATCTTATATTCGTGTACGAGTTCGAGTTTGACTGCCAAAAATAGAGATATTTAAGTTTTTTTCATAAAATGCATCTCACGCATCTCTTTTTTTCTTTCTTGGCCTTTCGTCCTGGAACATGCAAAGGAAACTTTAAATAACCATTCAATGAGCAAAAAAGAAGGGCATATTAGAACATTTTTGGGTGTCCGCGTTCCGGTTTGATGTACTGCATATTGACGTGAAACTTTGCATACATGCCGCAGAGAGTACCTCAGATCCAGAAAAAAAAAATTATTTCATCATTTTACCGTGGCCGTGAAGTTTAAATGAAAAGTTCTCCTTATTTTTTGACCACGGTAGTACCATAACAAACGTTGTTAGTACCAGTGCAAAAGCCGAAACGTGAGTAAACATCTTCAAGCGCAAAACGAGAGAAGGGATCACCAGTTCGGGCAGTTCGTTGTTGTTCGCTCTCAAGTTCTTGAGTTGGCCCGATTCGGTCCCCGGTCGAAGGACCGCATGAGGCATCGGGCATCGTGCGGGCATAAGCAGGCAGGCGGGCAAACGAAACGAGAAGAGAAAATAGAATGACGCCGACCGACACGGGTGACGCATGTCGACGCGAACCTCAAGAAAAACTGCCACGCTTTCCCGAGTTTTTCGAACTTTCCGCTAGTTTTTTCTAACTGAAAAGCGTTTTCGCGCCCTTTGTTTCGCGTTGCAACGCGAACGTGCCTCTTGGAAAGTGCTTGAAAACCGGAAAAAACACGTTTTTATTGACGACCGTCGACCACGTTAAGAATGTGCTGGGTTTTAAAAATCCAATGACCAGTGACCAAAGATAAGCTGAGTTTTAAGCAGTGGTGTGTGCGGCTCAACTCGACAAATGGCGTTGTTTGTGCTAAGTTCTTTTGGTTTTTGAAATGGCGCGTTGACGATTCGTCGCTTAGAACTGAAGAGGAAAGCGCGTTGAGCGAACTTTTGCTAAAATTCCTGTTTGGGCTGGCTGTTAAAAATGGATAATCTGGCGATAAATAATTTGAGCATTAACCTACCTGAGGTGAGTTTCACAAGTTGAAAAGACGTAAAATTTCCGCCACGGTACCGAACAGGTAAGTATAGGCAGATCAAGACGCAGATCTATAAAGGAAGGTGGTTTATGGGAAGGTGTCCGAGGTATTCACTCGCCGATCCCGCAATTTGCTTTGCTGTGTGCAAATGCAGAAAAAATACAGAATGGATGAGAATCTTTCTTAGTTTCGCCTCTCGGGTGGCTTTAATGATTGTAATGCTATTTTCCCCTAATGGCTCTTGTTTTCAGCTTTTGGATCACGCTCAGCGTTGCGAACGCATTAATACTAATAACCTTAAGTCGGTGTGTTATATTTTAAAATTTCGTACGAGTTTATAAATAAACATGAATATGGGACATGGGACATATATATGTAAATTATTTCACCGTAAATCCTGTTCTAACTTGTTAAGTGCAACTTTACCCGCGTCCCTATTCCCCGACATTCACGGGAAATGAGTGCTCATTAGCTCAGCAGCAAATTCTAATAAAAAATTATTCCCATTGATTATGGAATGTTGATTGATTGTTCACAAAAGGAATTTTTCCTTTCGACCTTTTTGGCTTGGGAATGTCTGAGAGAATGTCGCTCTATAAATGGCTACTTCCATCGATCAACAACATTACCATTAAACTAACAAAACAAAATAACCATGTTTTTCTCCAGTTTTTGTTTTCTGGAAAAACATGTTCAAATGCTTTCAAGATAAAAGCCGGCGTTCTTACCTCGCCTCATATGCGCACGCAGTCAGGCTAAGAAGGTATTCACCGTTAGGGTAGCCACCCTAGGTTCCGCCCCAAGGAATGCTAATAGTATATTAACCTAGAAAAGGAGTTTTGCCCAACTCATGAGGCCCTCAAGCGTCTCAACACACCTTATTTTGATTGAACACCTTATTGAATATTAAAAATACTGTCGTGAAATTCGGGGTCAGAAAACCATTTCATAAAATTTAGGGGAGATACGAAAACACGAACGAGAATGTGTATGTTTCGGTCCTTATCTCGGTATATACCATTATATAACATATCATTAAGGAGATACTTCGGGGGACAATAGTACTTAGAAAAATGACAAAAAATTCTAAAATACTCATGGTCAAAACGCGCCATTTTCGATACGGGTTGACAAAGTTTTACATTTTTTAACGGATATTTGCTACAGTTTCTCTAATTTTGTTCTTGTTTATTTTCATTTTAAGGAATTTGATTAAAGGTTACCATACAGAGTGGACAACTGAGTCAGATTATTTTACTTTTCTCGCTTTCTTAATTCGCACTCAAAAATAATTTCGTTTATTCTAACAAAATCATGAAAAATACGAAATAACCATAAGAGACCAAAAAGTTGAACAATTGAATAAGGCATTTAAATTTTGTATCATAATTTTTACAGGGTGTTCCAAAAGTAAGGTATAGAGCAAAAAATAGTACATGGACCAAAAAAATAAACATCCTGTATATGGGTATGGAGGATTTTAATATTTTGTTGTTGAGAATCTCAAAGAAAAGAAATGTACGAAATTTCGACGATTTAACTCGTGACATATATATAAAAACGTAAAATATGACAAAAAAGTGAAATTTCGCCACCCTGCGTATCGAAAATCGTGCGTTTCTAGTTATGAGTCATTTAGCATTTTTTATTTTACAGAGTATTATCGCTCCCTAAAATATCTCCATGATAATACGTTCTACCCTGTATGTAGGGTGTTGTGGAGTGAGCGAAGAATTATAGGAGAAATTTTTCTTATTAACCAACGGCTCAGTTCTCGACATACCAAATATTCAAATTAAAATTTTTACTTGATTTCTCGTTTATATTTTTGGATACAAATGTGGCATTTTAACGAAAATTTGCGTCCCGGTAAAACTGGTGAGAAACTCAAATATTCACTCAGTTTTCGTTTACCGATTGAAAGTTTACCGTTATTTATTTTGCGTTATGTTATGCTTGCGGTAGCTGCCTGGAAAAGAGAAGCTGCAAGAGACTTCAAAGTTAAAGATAATAAAAGCTTGGTGAGGAGATAGTACCTTTCTAACCATCCCCGCGCAGCCTCCCCTTTCTCTATATTATTTAGATGTTGGGAAGGCCACGCAATAAAAATGAAGCAACTGTACAAAGAACTAAAAAAACGAATTCCCAAGAAAAACGGTATAAAGAACCTCGATTACTAATTTCCCCGATACTGAACGAACATTGCAACTGCTAATGAAAAATTATTAATGATTATGTGTTTGTTACCTGCAATAAGTCATTTTACTAATTTGCTCTGGCTGTTGTATATTGGTGTTTCCCAATACGTGGAACAACGAGATTTAACTTCAAGCGGTCCATGCTCAAGTAAGCCAAATGAGGAAATTTATGATCATTTTCAATTTGCACACAACGAAGTAGAGAATCGGGTGCAAAAATGCGGAATTATTCGGTTCAGTGATTGTGTAAGTGTTTGATCATAAGATAATGGTACTCCTCAATTTCACGATATTTTGCGCCACATTTTGTAATCTAAAACAGGTGTTTTTGAAGCGAGGCTTATTTGCTTAAGCCTGTAAAATTTGTTTTTCCAAGCTGAGAGTATTGCGGCTTGATCGTTAATCGATGTCCGAGTTTTTATTTAGATGAAAATTGCGAAATTCCCAGATACTCGACATCAAAGTGAAAGTATCAGATGTCGAACAGCTTATATTGGCAAAATTGGGCTTTAACCGAGGTTTGAATTTGGGCTTTGAGTTAAGTATAACGCGTACTTGCGATTTTCTATCACGCGATTGTTTAGTCGCACAAAACGAAACACATTTTTAAATACACAGGGTGATTAATTAACAACGCGACAACCGAAAGCTGCTTATACCACGCGTGAAATGGCAACGATTAGAGAAAATATGCATTATCCGAAAGTTGATAGTTTCGGATATACCGGGCGTATCAAATTAGGTGCGCACTATTGTTAACTTCGTTATTAGTGGAGATAGAACCATAGTTTAAACTGTAAAGAATTGTATTTTCTTGAGCTGGTTACGTTGGTGACACGATGGTATTCATTTAAATAGTTCCAATTTTTGTGCAACGCGTATGTAACTTTTGAGTACAAAGATCTTTTTCTCTACCTTGTGTATTTAGAAAAAGTGCACCTCGTTGCCGTTGCTAGAAGGAACGGTTTCCGAGAAAAACGCTTCTAAAGTTGATCACGCATGGTAATCATCCAAAAGTGCTAATACAACTAGTCTTAATCGTCGCTTGTGGCGCACCCTAGAAGATGCAACTAAATCGTTGATAAACTTGAATTTATTATCTCAGAAAAACCCCGGATACGGAATTTCGTACAATTACCTCGAAAAGAGCAAGAGATATCGCATAATATGTGGTTTATCTTTGCAAGTTCGATAGCCCCAATCTTGAAAACTAACATTGAACTGATATTCACAACTAAACGAGCTAGAACACACGTTTGCAAAATTGTTTCGTCCTGAAACTACATGAAGAATCACCCTGTGAAATATCGGGCACTTATTGATTAACAACCTGTATATCCAACACTATCAACTTTTGGAAGATGCATATTGTCTCCAATACTCACCATTCGACGTGTGCTGTGTCCAGCTTTCGGTAGTCCCATTGTCGCTCAATCACCCTGTATACGCGCACTTACGCTTGCGATTTTTAAAGAAAATTGCGATCGCGCGCTAAGCGTCTGAGAGCCGCTCACGAGGGGTCCCGAACCTCAATTTCTATCAGGTTTTTTTTTTTTATTAGCAAATCGTCACTGATTTATTATTAACGTTAAAGGGACCTTTTGGATTTATTTGAAAGTGCAAAACTCCACGGTTTCTTATCTTTGATTGAGCCTTCAGTGAACCCCAAATTAATCACTGTCTGCTAATTAAAAAACTGGCAAACCCGACTATTCGGCAGGTGATTAATTTCAGATTTCCTCAATGTTCGGACCGAAATTTAAACTATTCCCCAAATTCGTCTTAGTCAGGTACCCAGAAAGTGTATTCTTCCGTCAGCTTATCGTAATAAATAACGACCATCTAAAAGCGGGATCGATCTATTCAAGCCCTGCCGTTCTCCACTGTCAAATCTTGGTATGTTTTCTTTGAAGAGCTGCCAAGACTGGTCCGATTTACTTTCATTTGGCTGCTTAATTCCAGCTAATGCTATTGACAAAATATACGTAGGTACGATGATTTGTAGCGATTTAAATGGGAGATTTTCATCAAACGATATCAATCACCCTCACGATTGCACAGTCGGGCAAATTATCGTGTCAAAACTCCATTAGTCGTTTTGCAAAAGTTAAATATTCTAATCCGATAAATCCCCCTTTGTTTTCTATAGCCGGTTTCGTTGTCGCCCGCCAGTGGATTTGATTCGAGTTAAATTGGCACGTAATTTTTGCATAAACATGTTCAGAATGCAACATGAACGTCGGTTTTATTCGATTTTCGACGAGACCCGACAAACAAAGAGTTTTTACGGCCGCCCAGTATTCTGTATAATTTCGCGACTTGCCAATACAAGAATTCGTCCAATTTGGCGCAAAATCGAGACTCATCCGAGGGCCCTCAAACTAATAGGGCCCTCCCCCAGTTTCCGCCCTTACGTTGAAAATAAAAAAGGATTACGAGATCCCCTAAATCCCAGATGGATAATCCGGCGAAGCGATTTGGCCTTTCGCCGATTTGTGATGTCGTACATAAAGCGGATATCGAGTGTGCGATTTTTAAACAGGTTTAGGTAAGGCAGAGTACGAGGGATTTCATCGGGAACCGGCATAATTGAGTTGTTTTTCGAAAGTCTGAAAGGGCGTTTACCCGTGGGTTCGTCTCAACAAGAAGAAAACAAAGGATAACTGAACCCAAGGCCAAACCACGAGATTCTTCACGCCCCTGTGGAAGGCGAGTCATCGCCCCGATGTCCTCCAGGCATCGAGGAACGCAGTGTCCCAATTTAAAGTCTTCATGGTCAATACGAATAACCTTATTGGTACCAGCAACCTTGAGATGTACCTTCGATTTGTTGGGTGCAACGCTTCTGTTATTTGGTTGTAGCTGACTTACGGGTCTGCCTTCACTGGTGCTCTGAATTCGCTCCAGATCAGATGTAGGAATGTTATGCTGAAAAGAAACACAAATTAGACGCCTTTCTCAATCAACAAAAATTCAGGAAAATTAGATTGCCAGGCCGCGGAATTATAATCCAATTTAGCTTTGAGAGTATTTGAATACTTATTGCATCAAACTTCAGCGTGCATCATGCATATTCAGTTCATTAGTGTAAAAAGGGACATTTACGGGTATTTTGCAACTGAACTGAAGAGTCCTATATTTGCGAAATTAATCCGCATGTAAATGTCGGGGTATTGAAAATTCAGAGCTGGACTAAAAAAATTCAATGTGTTAGTCGGAGGGAGGCTTGTAGTGTCAATTCATTTCGAGATGGAAGTTACTCTCTCCTAACCTCTACCTGAGGGGAATGAAGTAGCTGGACATGAAAATTGATGGAAATACGCTTAGACATGAAACTTTTGCCACCTGGGCAAATAAGGGATCGTCAAAGTGGAGATTTATACTCGATTTTTGAGCTTGGAATATCTGGCCTTTGCGGGGAAGTACACTATCGCAAATATGTAGAGCAACTGATTCATAATTCAAGGATGATTTCTAACTTTAAAAATAGAGGAACTGTGGGCAAACTTCGGCAGTGCAGCCGAAAGCGAAAAATTGATAAAGTGACGACCAGAAGAATCCAAATGTTATCCATCCTGGATTCGTTCAAGAGTGCAAGTCGTATACAACGAGAGTTATGTGTTTTAGTATCAGTGAGTACTATAAAACGAAGATTAGGAAGCGCTGTTTTATGTGGAAGAAAATCGGCAAAAAGCTTTTCAAGTCGAACAAAAAATAGAAAGGGTAGATTGCCTTTTGCGAAAGAGCATGTGAACTGGTAATGTAAAAAATAGAAAAATGTCCTTTTCTCAGATCAAAATCGATTTAAACTGTTCAAATCAGACGGAATTTATTGGGTGAAAAGACCAATTGATGAACGGTTTAATCCGAAATATACTAAATCGAGAGTTAAATATGGAGGTGGCGGTATTATAGTTTGAGAGTGCTTGGAAAGGTTTGGCATGGGTTCATGGTGAAAAATTGATGGAATTGTGGATCAATATGTTTATAAAAGCGTTTTAGAAAATTACATAATATCCTGGGTAGAAGGAAATATAAGCCTTCTGTGGACGTGTCAACGCAACGACCCGAAGCATAGACCCAAATTAGTGAAAGAGTGATCAACCGTACATAACATCGATGTAATGATCTGGCCGGTTGAAAGCCCTGATATGAACCCCACAGAGGAGGTTTGGAATGAAATTGACAGAGGAATTCATGAGAAAAGAATAATGAATAGCGGATTTGTTGCAAGAAATTAAAAATACTTGGAACACAGCATGTGAAAATAATATTGAAAAGTTATTGCCCATAAACAACAGATTTTGAGAAGTAATTAAAAATAAGGGATGTGCTGCTCTAAAAAAAGATACTAAATAAAAGATTTAATTGTGGGGAAACTACAAAAAATGTTTTACTGCGTCTACTTTTGATCCATATGTTTTAAACAATTTTTTTGTTGACAGGTAAAAAACATTTAAGAAATAAACCGTATCGTTAATGTACTTATTTTTAATTTTAATTATTAATCAATGTATTAAATTATATCAAATTCGTGTTGTTTTTAAAAAAGATCGAATTTAAAGTATTGCCCTGCATATGAGCGGTAGTGTAGGTGCAACATAAATGAAGTGAGTAAAAGACACGGAAACGCCAGAACATGAAGAGCCAAATAGAAACAGCTCCCTCGGGGGTTAATTACCCCTACCGCCGTTGAGAAAAGAATTTACAAAAATGATCATAAGGCGCTACACCCAGAGTTTAGTTGAGTATTTCTGCGAGAAATAGCTTTAACGTTTACTAGTACGTAGGTTCAATTAAGCGCGTGACCTTATCACTTTGCACCTTCATTAACTTAATGCAAGTCAGATATTAACCGAGTAACACGTTGATATCTTGCAGCCATCAGACAAAGTTAATCAAACAAGTGGTAAAATCCAATTAACGATACTGAAAAACGTCCTTTGCATGGTAACCAAGCCTTCCTAACGCATGCACGGGGTAATACCCTAAGTATCCGCTACTTTTTCTGGGTGGATGGGCATTTTTACCATTATTTAGCTTAGACGCTACAGTATGAGCGTTAATCAACCCGTAATTAAATTACGCTCTCACTCGCTCATTCAGACTGGCGTAATTAACGTCATGCAGACATGCAACCGTACTACCTGCTCGCATAGTTTCAGAGAAGTAACTATAGGAATAACAGGCCATATTTGACTAATTAGAATGTTGTTCCGTGGTGATTTGTAGCACTACTTTTGATAGAAAATTGTTCAACTTAGGTATTCAATAACACCCTCCAAGTTGGCCAACTCTTTCCTTATTCTTCGTCACAATGAATGGTCACGCTTCGCTTTTTGTTAATAACTGTGCCCAACCTTGATCGCAATCTTTCAATAATGCGCATAAATTCCCTCGTTCGATCTATTGCTACCTAGGTATTTGCTTGGCGGTTTTATCCATTAATTATTTTCCTATTGAGACCAGGTCTGCGAATTACTAACGTCCAATGCATGCGCGGATTTACAAATCAAGCTAACGTACAAGGTGGTGCACTACCTCATCTCAACAACCGCAAGTTTTAGAAAAAAAATTCGAAATTAGAGTAATCACTTTTTCAGGTTTTTTTATTTTTTTAAATATTTTCGATGTTACGGGGTGGCCTCGCAAACCGTGGCGTGACGGAGAGTTCTTTTTTCAAAGGATTGCCCTATTTTTTGTTATTACAAAATATGACATTTTTTTAGCAGTTTGCGTTAATTCAGTTTAAAGTAAATACTGAAGGAAAAATTAGCTTAAAGAAAAAAATCTTACATTTACAAGAAGAGTTAGTATCTGTAATAAAATATAGGGTATTCTATTTTGTGTCCCGGCACGGCTTTCCGGACCGCCCTGTAACTTCGAAAGTACCAAAAAATATTATAAAAATTCATGGAAAACTTTTATACAAAACTTTTTCTAGAAACCTTACGGTTTTTGAAAAAATGTAGAGTGAACCATCCGGTACATCGCGCGGCAACTATGTTAGATTGAAAGTACTACCACACTCTAAACACAGTAAAAACTTTTCGTTTAGCACCAGACCCCTCGGTTCTGATGGAAATAGTCAGGCGACCGTACCAACGACACCCATGTGGTAAATGTCAAAGTTTATCCTTGTTTCACTAACTGCATGACTGTCCCGTTACTTTTACTTTTTCATTATTTAGCCCGAAGGCTGATTTATTATATCTTATCCAATCAGGCATTAGCATAATATGCAATGTTCTATCGAAAACTTATTCACATTGTGGTACAAGAAGAATGTATGATAAATCGCGCGATAGTAGAAAGGAAAGAAAGTTCTGCATCTGCTTGGAGGAAGCCGATTGACAAAAATTCTCTCACTAATAATATCGGAAATTACATACGATTATTTTGTTTATTTATTTGATAAATTATATTGTGAAATTGACAAGGCTGAGTAATTTTCTAGCTCTTCGATTGCACGACAACGATTATATCTCTCAATTGCGTTCCTATTGTGTGAACGTTTCAACTAACTGTGGCATTAAGAAAATATCAAATTGCGAACGTTTCAATTAAGAAACGGATTTCCTCATCATTAGTTCAGGTTGTCTATAGGGTGCTTCAGAATTGCACAGTACTCTTCAAGATACACTGCACCAAAAAAGTCCGTGAACACTTGGGGTGGAATACTTTAATTGTAATAATATCAGTGAAATAATTTTATTTTGAAGAAACAAGATATATTTTGGAAACCATAAAGAATACTTTACATTTCAGTATTTATACATATATATTTTTTTAAGATTAAACTGAAAAAATAGACATATTAATACGCAATCAGCGTCGCCAAAAAAGTTTTTGAATACTTCCTATTTAAGAAAAATAAATAAAATCAGAGCCCGAAAAAATTGTTTTCCTATCGTTGAGTGTTTTGCGATTTTTAATATAAGTTATAACGTGATAAAATTCATATTAGTTTGAAGCGTTTATCAAAAAATATGGATGTTCCAAAAGCAGTTCGTAAACTAATTATAAGACGTTCTTCGGAAGGAAATCGTATCGAGCAATTAGTAAAATCATGGCTAAAAATTCTACGACAATTTTTTACATTGTCCAGAGGTATAAAGAGCTCGGTCATGTATCAAATAGAACTCGTTCCGGAAGACCAAGTAAGCTCAACAATATTCACAAGCGTGAAATTCTAAAAACTGTTCGTGAAAAACCCAATTCAAGCGCCAGAAAAATTGCCGATGACTCGTTAATTAATTATAATGTGAGTGTTACTCCCCAAAATTTTCGAAATAAATTACATTTAAGTGAATATTATGGCCGTGTTGCTCGCAAGAACTCATACACAAGCAAAAGTAACCGACGGCCTCGAATGGACTTTGCGAAAGAACACGTATCTTATCTTCAAATATTTTGGAACACCGCAATTTTTTCTGATGAGTATAAATTTAATGTGCAGAAAATCGGACGAACGAGAAATTTTGAGATAAAAGAAAGAGGCATTAAAAACAATAAATTTGGTGAGAACCGTTAAACATGGCGGAGATAGAATTATGGTATGGGGTTGCATAAGTGCTGCTGGAATTGGACATTTGCATATCATTAATGGTATGATGGATCAATACATGTACATTTACATTCCGAGACATAATTTAAGAAAAAAGTGTTAGAAAATTAGATCTGACTAGGTCGTTTCTATTTCAATAAGGTAACGACCCAAAACACTGTGCACTGAAAGTTCGAGAATGGCTTCTACATCATGCATCGCGACAACCCAAAATCTCTCCACAATCCTCAGACTTGAACCCAATTGAACGTCTGTGGGATGAGCTCAGTCGCAAAGCAACAAAAAGAGAAGAAGAAAATAAAAAATAATTAAAAACAGCTTTTCTCGATGAATGGAAACACATTTCGGCAGAAATGGCGGAAAAATCGGTAAAAACCACGCACTTGTGCTCTTAGAAATCATTAAAAATAACCTGAACTAACCTGAACTAACTATTAAAACAATAATTTTTGTTGAAAAATGTTATATTAAATAATATTTTCAACGTGTTCTAAAACTTTTTTGGGGGTGCTGATCGTGTTTGCGTATTAGTATGTCTATTTTTCAGTTTCGTCTTAAAGGAAAAATACGTACAAATGTTAAAATGTAGTGTGTTCTTTGTGGTTTCCAAAATATATCTTATTTTTCCAAAATAAAATAATTTCACTAATATTATTAGAGTTAAAGACTTGCCATCCCAAGTGTTCGCAGACTTTTTTAGTGCAATGTATGTATTCTTTAGCACATAATAAAGGAAAAACTTCATATAAGTATGTGTCCGATCTTGATCGGTAGCGGAGGTACCGGGTCGTAAAATTTAACAAAAAATTTTGTTTTTGTTTATACTGCAGGCAGACACATGCTTATGAACTTGTTTCTTAATTTTGAACTAGAAAACATATACATACAAGGTGACTTTTTACCGCACCGACAAAGTGAGGTAATTTTAAGAAAAAACCTTATATAGACACATGTCCGATTTCCATTATTTAACAATTTAGAGGACTTCAAACTTTTCTGCATATTACTCATTTACTACTAAAAATTGCACAAATGAGAGAGTTGAAAGTAAAAATATCATACCAATTACCCAAAATGACCTTCTGCAAGAATACATGCTGTACAACGCTGAAGTAGTGAACTTTTCACGCGAATTAACATATCTGGACGATTTCTTATATCGGCAGCCGTCTGTATTCGATCTAGCAACTACCCTCTAGTGTCAATTTTATTTTGGTGCCCAATTTCTGTCATATGACCACATAAACACAAATCCAAAGTATTTAAATCGGGAGATTGCGGTGGGCATGACACTGGAACGGCACTACATTATTATAATTTAAATCGGACACATGTCTATGTAAAGTTTGTTTCCTTACAATGACCTCACCTTTCATCGTCCTCACTCTGTCCGTGAGCTGAAAAATTACCTTGCATGTGCATAGAAATAGCACCGCTGATGCAGCTGAGGCACACGTGGTATCCAAATCGCACGAAGCCGACAAATTTCAATTGAGATTAGTAAAATGATAGAAGATGCACTGACGTTGTTTGAATGTTTGATAAAGATCGAAGGATGGAGCATAGGGCCAAATATCTCCAAGTTGATTAATGAGAACATGGCCCCAGAATAAATAGTACGAGCACGAAGCGAGATCGTCAGATCCAATGGCACGAAGTGTTCTGCTTCGAAGGTCTGCCTTGGGCCCTCTGAGGAGGGCCCTCGCTTTTCCATCTCAATAACCCACTACCGATTATTAGTTTTGAGATTTTCTGGTTCGAAATCTGCACTGCTGCGACCCGTATAAAGCTGCAGCAAAATTAGTCGCCAACAAAATTAGATCGTTCCAAGACATTTGGCGATCAATGTGGGTTAAACATCTTCGTTTGCCGTGCCGGACAGTTTAGAAAAGTAACGATTGCTGGTCAACGGTCGGTCGAATTTCCGGGTTTAGCACACCCATCTCATCGGTTACACACGAGCAGCATCTGTAATAACCCCAGTCCTGGTCACCTAATAACCTGAAAACAAATTCAGTTAATATTCGCAAGGAGTCTCTGACCGCCTGGTCAAAGACTTTGAAGTTAGGAATTTAATCCACGTTCATCTTAATCCTCCGTACCCAGCATAATCAACACTCAAGTTTTCTTGTTTTCGTCGTTTTCTTTTTCGTGTTTGCCTCATGCCAATGCCAATAAATTATTTCGCCAACTCGTTTCGCAACGCGTTATCAGCTCATTACATCTAGCTCGAGAGCCTTTAAAGATTCGTGCCTTGGACTAAAAGGAAAACGAACGAGAAACGAAGGACAAAAAGTGGCTTTTTTTCACCCGGGGCACTTAAGCTTTTGCAGTAGATCAAATTTTATTACTTTCGATCTCGATTTCGTTTCTTTGTGATGCAAGGCAAATGTTTTGAGGCCTTGGGGAAGAGGAGGAGACCGTTACGCATCATCTAGTCCGGTAGCACGTCGCGTAGATATTTGTTACAATGCAGGTTTATCATTTGAAAGTGGGGAAGTACCCAGTTTTACTCTTGGTAGAACAATCTGCCAAGAACGACTGTTGCACGTCCGCTATCGCTCATATGTAGAAGTACTTTTCAAGTTCGATTTTTCTTCTATAACAACGTAATTTTGATAGAATTTATTACCTTATTATAAATTAAAATTTAAAAGAAACATATTAATGTTACTGTTTATTTATGAAATGTCTTTAAACTTAACATTTATTGGCTATATTTGTTTTGCTTTTCTCATTAATTCTTCTGTCAAGTTCCTCCCACAGGTTCTCTATGAGGTTCAAATCGAGACTTTGAGCCGGCCAGCCATCGCATCAGCGTTGGATACGGTTAACCACTTTTTAATTGATTTCGAGGTATATGTTGTGTGCGACTTGCACTTTGGAATGAATCCTGGGTGCATAATATTTTATTATAATTCTTCTATCCATTACTTTATCAGTTTTTCGTTTTCGGTCACACCTCATAGGTTCATCTAAGGTTCTTCTATTCTTAAATTTAGAAGTAGACTTTCGTGTTATTGATCTATTTAAATTTAAATATTTTAAAATTTTACACTGCTTTGCACTATTTTTTCTTTTAGCTGATATATGTGAATACCTATTGGCATCTTAAAATATTTTCAGTCAATACTGTAAGTAGGACGGTCGATATCACGCAATAATATAAATAAACAAATGGTTGCTCTACATATGAGCAATAGTGTAAGGGCACAGGCTTTATTTCTAAAAATATCAAAAGGGAACAAATCGACATTCCGATTAGCTGAATTAGACCCCAACGAAGAAGTGAGTATTTGGCCCGCACTTGCGGGGATGAGGGAGTCTAAATAAAAGATTTACGATGATACGTTCCTTTGAACGTCAAATCTTATCAAAGCCACTTGGGCTTGATTTACAAAAAATCATCTTAATGTCGCCTCAGTCGAGCTTAAACGAAACTCTCTACATGCCCGCTCAGATATTTAAACCATGCCGCTATAGGTTTGAGTTTCACCCGCATCAAAATCAGCGGTTTCCTTGATCTGTAGCGTCTTAATTCCATCGATCCACCCTGTAGGAATATCCAGGACAAAGAGCCAATTAACCAGCCACCCAAAATCCCCAAATTCAAACGTTTCCAACTATTGACATCCAATTGCAAACAAACTTATCTTAATTACAACCTTTTCAAAGGATATCGCTCGAGGGATCGAATCCCAAATCTTATTAAGGCAATTTTCAGCAGGGACCCATAGTTGGAGACCGACACGTGAAAAGCACTTATAAACTTATGAATTAGGCCCTCCCTGCGGTTGTCCCTTTTTGCCCTAATATTTATTAATTTTAGGGATAATTTCGCACTCTGAGTGCGCAATCGAGGCGATGTCGAAGTTGGTGTTTGACGAAGAGAACTTCTCTGAGACAATGTAGATTAGGATTATTAGTAGGCAGGAAGGGACTAATGAACAAGGAGAATGGGGACAAAACGTGGAATAAACATGCATATTATGAGATGATTTTTAGTTATAGAGGAGCTCAGTTATCAGTCCCCAGTGCGGAATATTCCGAAGTGAGAAATCTGAAGAAAGATTTAATCACCATGGATGTTATAAATTAAAAAGGAAACGCAATATTCGAAGAAGCAACAAACTGAGCCGATATGAGCAGGAAGAACGGAAGTAAAAGAGGGATGACTGCGAAAAGAATAAAAATGCGCCATTTGAGAATAACGCCCCGAACACTAGAAGGATTGGCTGGAGCGGTCGAAGAGCATACTATTCTCGGTTAAAACTAGCTGAGAATAACATTTACTCTTTACTGAGGTTTCGGGCAAAATCCTTTGTTATCCTTTTGATTGATTTGATAAAAACTTGCAACATAAACGGTACCATGGTATTATCAACAGTTTGTGGGAGAACGACTTATATTCAATACCGAAACGAGTATTCTTTGGCAAAAGCGTGGAATGGTAACAAGGTCCCCATTGTCTTCCACACTACGTAATATTTTCATGGGAAATTCGGAATCTAACTAAGTTTGGTGGAGATAAATTGAAAATGTTTTTTCAATATACCAGCATGGTATCAACTCAGACAGACAACTGCGTAAATTATGACGCGAATGGCCCAGTCATAGAAACAAAGGGGCCGTAAAATGTCCATATGATTGGGTAAAGTTAGTACGAAATGAATAACATTTTGTTGTCTAAAAGACGTACATTTATCCAAAAATTTAATCGTCATAAAGAAACCGTTATCAAAGAAAGTGCATGGTGGGTCATGGTGGAACCTGCACAGAGCATGCGCGTGTAGGGGACCGCAAAATATGACGATTTGTCGAATTTTGTTTTTCTACGGTAAATTATTGAGGGGATGTTGACCTCCGAAATTGACTTGTAAATTTCTACAAAACGGCACATTTCGGTAATGCGCCATCACAACGCAACCAAATTTGGAACATGTTTTATTTTCAACAATATCTTCAATTGCTAGAAATGTGAAATCGATAGATGTTCAATGAGGATTGGATTAGGGGTGAGGTAAGGTTTAACTGAATTGGTATTTTTTAATCTGTAAAGTAACTAACAAACCGACAATACCATTTAATAAAAAAATTTACTCTAAAACTTTTATTATCTTCGAAAACCTTATCATTTTTAGTATGGTAATACCATAGTTTACTTCTATTTCATAAAACAGCGATTTTATCAAAAATAAAAGGTTTTCGACAAATTTTAATAGAAATGAACGTTTTAGACTTAAATTTGGTATTAAATGGTATAATCTGTTTGTTAGTTACTTTAACGATAAAAAAATCCCAACATTTTTAGACTTTTCTTTACCAATAATCCCCCTTACTGAGCATCTATCGATTTACCATTTCTCTCAATTAAAAGTATTAATCAGAATAAAACATGTTCCAAATTTGGTTGCGTTGTGATGGCGCATTACCGAAATATGCCATCTTTTAGATATTTATAACCCAACTTCGGAGGTTAATATTTGCGCTATTATTAACCGTAAAAAAATGAAATAAATCGTCATATTTTGAGGTCTCCTACAGGAATCTGCTCTGTGTCGGTTCCGTTACTATTCTCCCTATATTTACCTTGTCGCAAGCATGAACACTGCTTGGTTAGTCCGGATTAGGCAAAAGACGAAATTCGGACACGTAAAATGAAATTAAAAACATTTCGATTGAAGAAAATTTTATCAAATTGATGAAACCTTCAAAAATATTAAATACCACGCAAACTTTTCCAATTTTTTTCCGCGTTTTCACTGAAAATTTGATAATCACGAGCGAACCGGGGGAAACGCGGAGACGCCATTAACACCCCGAGCGTTGTTGTTTTGTTTCCGCAGCCTACTTAACCAAACGCGTCGCTTCCGCATCACGAATTTTGGTAAGATCACGTGTTAATTCGTTTTCTTCTGATTGGGTATTGATCCCAATTCTGCTTATATTTTCATACTCCAATATAAAGTCGTCCGTGATAATGGCGGAATTGACAAAAAAAACTATCTGCGAGAACCCGTTCAGAGCTTCACTTATTCCAAGCTTGTTTCAGACTCTATATCTCACATTCCACGGCAGGAAATCGAAAAGAAAAACTGAATTTATAAGGCTGTGATGAAGTAGTGCAGTCTACATTCCGACCGGCCATAAAGTCGGCCACATACGTGCATCAGTAATGTTTAGGTCATAAAAACGGTACTGCCACCAAGCGGCACCCAAAGTATTTCCATTTCACTGAAAGCAAAACGATCAGTCGATGCAGAAGTAGAAAATGCACTTGAGGCTATTGCACACTTTCTTGCTTTGTTTGAATTGCAAGTTTAGGACCGATGTCAGGTTCCTTATTATAGCGGATTGTTAGTATTTTATATCAAAGCAAATTCTCAGATTCTCCCAAGATTGTGAAATGTATCATTTAAGACGCGTCTTAATAAATGTGCGCAATTAATGAAACACCTCCTTACTGTGGGAGTAAATTATTTATATACTTTTGTCTGAGCCTGGGACGTTGCGTCATTTTAACACCTGCTGATGTTATGATAAAATATCTTACCGTCTAACCTTACACATTTTCTTTCTTCTCAACAACATTTAGCTTAGAGTTAAAAACACATGAAAAGAGGCATATACAGGGTATGGCCATTTAAAGCTGTACATGAAGATTACCCAAAAACGATACGTTGTATGAAAGTTTCAATTAAATTTTGTCCGGTAAAGAGCGGGACATGTTATAAAGATAGTGACTTTTAGCCAAAACGTCATGTTAAGATAGTTTCAATGGCAACTTTTTTTTCAAATGGTAACCCTGTATTTTTTTACAGATTCTTGTACCTTCAAAAAATTAATATCTTTTTACTGAATAAATTTTTATTAAACGTTTTGCTGTAGAGTTATCTTTGATTTTTGCTAAATTTTTGATATAGTCGAAATTATTGATTTTTTTTTTTAAGTTTTGCAATGCATATTCTGTTTAAAATTGATAACAAACCTTCTATCTAATAAAGAAAAATTATTTCTATTAATTTTTTTTTTAATTTGGCAAATTAATTTAAAATCCTGATTTGAGAAGTTTATGGAAGCAAATGTTCAAAAGAATCTCCTTCCTACTCCAAACCCGTCTCAACTCTTATTGGAAAAGCATTGTTTATTCTGCGCAATATCTTCCCGTTTATCAATTGGAATTTTCAATTCTCCTTTTTGTGTCGTCTGCAGCTGTTGGTACTTCTACATAAACTTTGTCCTTTAGAAAACCGCAGACAAAAAATCTGGTGAGGTTAGATCCGGCGACCTAGGAGGCCAGTTCACTAGGCCGCCCCGTTCAATCCATCGATCTGGATACATTTCATCCAGCATCTCACGGGACATTCTAGAAAAATAGGCTGGACAGCCATCACGCTGATACCACATCACCCATCTAATCGCAAGTGAAACGTTTTCTAACAGTTCCGGAATATCATTACGCAAGAGATTGCGGTACATTTCTCCATTCAAGTTTCTTTCAATGAAGAAAGGTCCAATTAAGTATTCCCCAATAATACCGCACCATACATTCACTGTCATGGTCTTTGATGTTCAACTTCTCTAAGCCAGTGTGGGTTTACAGCACTCCAAAAATGCAGTTTATCACGATTTACTGTACCTTGGTAGTGAATGTGGATGCATCTGAAAACAAAACGTTGGAGAAGCAATTTGAATTTCGATTTAATTGCTGCTTTGCCCAATTACAAAAACGGACTCGGTTTTCAAAATCAGTTCCACGGACTTTCTGATGTAAAGAGATATGGTAAGGATGGTATTTATTCACCATCAAAATTCTTTGAACACTTGTCTTTGATATTCCTGAGTCAGCAGCAATTTGACGAACACTTACATGGAGATCGAAGGCAACAGCTGCAAGAACTGCTATTTGATTGCCTTCATGTGTTGCATTTCGGGAGCAATTGCGTTTTTTTGTTGCCAACGTTTTCGTTTCTTGGAAATTTTTAATGACACTGTTGAAAGTCGTTCAACAGGAAATTCCTACGGCATAAATCTTTTTCCACCCTCTCCATAAATAAAAAAAAATCAACTTTTCGTTCAAAGTGTAGCGATCCATTTTGATTATTGAATTTTGAAATGAAAAGAATAATTTTTGAATAATTTGAGACACAAGTTGCCCTTGAAAATACCCTAACGTGACGTTTTGGTTAAAAGTCACTATATTCATGACATCTCCCTCTCTTTACCAGACAACTTTTATTTGATACTTTTGTTCTTACCACGTATCGTTATTGAATAATCTTCAATCACAGTTTTAAATGGAACATTTAAATAAATACAAAGCATACATATGTATCTAACCATTGGTGTTTGGTATTGGAGTAATTATTCGCTTAGCAAAGGACATGTTCTAAAAAAGAGCCCTATTGGTAACTACCTCATTGCATTGAAGCGGGTTTTCATCATGTGTAGTATGATTTCAATTCATCAGGTTTCGCCATTTTGTTGGGGGTTGATTGGGAAAAGGATGCAAAAGAAAAGCGAAAAAAAAGTGTGTGGAAAAAGTGAAAGAGAAACGTGAAAGAGTGGACGAAAGGAAGTGCGAGAAAAAAAGTATAAGAAAAGTGCAAAAAAATACAAGTCACATTTACAATTTAACAAAGAAAATATTTGTTTTTTTTTAGTGAATAACAAACCGAATGGCATGTTTATGAACTCGAGAATCAGAGCGGTGTGAACCCATGAAGAAGATGGAAAAGAAATCAGGGTCTTTCACAACTCAAGCCTGTTCAAATGTATAATAATTGTCTCTATTTACATACAGGTAAAACATCTGGCGAAGAACCATAACAGAAACGCACTCATCTATGCGAGTACAATACGTATAGGCGAAGGCAAATATCTCAAATCTTGTTTAAACAACGTCATTATCATCGATCTTAGGCAACATTGTAAACAATTTGCTACAACAATAAAACGTTTTGTTAACATCGCATTAAAATAATAATGAAACGTAATTAGAACTGCTGTACACGAATTCTTAGGGGAACATAGATGCATAAAAATGCCTGATTAAAAGGTTTGTCTACCTCTGATGAGTTCTGCAAGCACCTGTTGTGAATGTTGATTTTGAACCGCTATAAGAAATTGTGTAGCTGCTATCAACAACGGTGTGGTACTAGAGGTCTGGTCGTCTGATAAAATCAGTACTTCTGCAGTGAAAGATACAGTGACCGATTTTCTTGAATAATTGTGTTTCAAGGTTTCAATTAACACTGAAGAAGTGGAATTCTGGCAAATATCGCTGTCACGGTTTCTAATGGAGATGGGATCTTTAAAATAGCACACATGTCGCGCTTCTCGGTTCGGATGAAACCAGAGTACCTACACAAAGTGTTTATAAAATAAATTATGAACTCTTTACGATCGTAAGATAAACAGGAATTCACTCAGCTTATTGACAGTATTAGTAACAGCACGGAAACGCCTCGGCATACTCAAAATCACCCTGTATATAGCCCCTTGTGATAAAAGTTGAGTTGCCTTAGCGGCATGTACGTGTTCTATAGGGTTCAAAACGGGTGATTGTGGTGTCCAATTCATAAGAGTTGCCTGAACCAAGCCTGACAAACATGTGGACAAGCATTGTCTTGCATATAGAGGAGTTGTGAGGCAGTAGCATATGCAAGGGGAAGGACCGCAGGTTTGAGCACATGGTCCGCACTTGGTTCAGCATTTGTGCCAGAGAAACGAGCTCGCTTCGATGATGCAATATGATACCACCCCATGCCATCATGGAACTCCTCCATAATTATAGTTTTCATGCAAATGTCTCTCTCGTTCTAGCCATCCAGTTTTTTTACGCCAAATGGGCTGTTTTCGGGTATCAGGTCGAAGTCCAAACAGAGACTCATCTGTGACTAACACGTTGGCCCATTTTTCAACATAAGGATTTGCCAGCAATTATCCTTATTCCCTAGATTATTTCGAGCAGTGTATTTGGGCCATTAAATACTGCTAAATGCCGTTTTAACGCCTAGATGAATGTCATATCGCTGGTACATGGAAGAAAATGAAAAAGTTATATGTTTATTTAAAATGGATAAGACAAATTTGATTGGAAAGGTCAAAGTAGTCCGGTTAGCCAGCCGTTCAATGTGGACACTGCCAATTAGCGATCAGGAAACCAAGACAAAAACCAACAAGTTGTTTCTTGGTAACGTGAGGTACCTGCATTTGCACTTCTGGCCTTCTCGTGATTGCTCTATTGTCTCCAGAGTAATTTCGAGTGAATTCTTAAGCAGATTCTAATAAGGAAATAATCTCGCTTAAAATTTCCTCCAAACCCTCTTTTGTACCACCACTGAGAAACAATGTTTCTCGGGGTCGGAAATTTTGTCTTTTTGCATTAGTGCAGTACCGTGTTAAATTCCGCAAGAAGGAAATTGAGCATTATGCCATTGCCTTCTCAACGCAAGCAAACGCCAATTTTAAGCGAATGACCGAAGTGTATTCTTGACCGAAATATGTATAATTGGCGATAGAACGGTTTGCTTTTATCACGTATCCAAACGAACCAAAACCAAACCAGAACCAACCGACTTCCATCGAAACAGATGAGATGGGAGACGGAATATGGCGTGAATTTATCATCACCGGCTCAAGCGGTTCGGGTTAGTTCAGGTTACCTAGTTTAGTTAAACCATTCGGTGTCAAGAAGTACAGGGAGTATTATTATTTAGGTTATTGTTATCTCCGAAAAAGTAAGCATTATGTAACCCCTGAAATGGAAAATAAGATGTGAGTTCTAGGGACTGTAATGCCTCGCTTAGGGATTTACCTTTCATGTCGGGCCATAATGAGGCGCTTCATGCCCATGATGCATAATACACCATTAACGGACAAATGAGGTAAACTAAATTTAGCTATCATGTGAGTTCGATTGCGAACGAGTACACATGTACTGCAATAATTTTCACTTTTACTGCCCGATCCGTTACGACGTTTCTAAATGGGAGTGACAAGAAATAATTGATGAAGGGAATGTGTGAAATTAACCGTTCAGTGTTTTTTACTCCTTTATCGCTATTAGTTTTAATGATAATTCAATTTCTTTTGCGCTTGCAATCCGCTTTTGTTTCACTATCCATACGGAGAGAAAACTAGCTTATCAGCCACTGGTCAAAGTCATAACATTGACTTACTTATTGGTTCACTTCATTCTTAGAATTGTTGTTCGAGAGTAATATGTCTTAAAAACATTCCTTTAAGACGACCTCGCACGGGGTCGTATTAAAAGGAATGTTCTGCTGAAGATTGAAATCTCGAACTCCGAACTTTTAATACTAACTTGGCCGGGCGAAAGGGAAAAGTTTGAAAGAAGCGCTGCGGAGCAGCGCAGCGGAGCGAGGATACAAATGGTCCAAAAATCATAAGTATTGAATATGGGACACACTTTCTATGTAAAACTACCACGTTTGTTGTAGTATCGTCGTGAATTTTTTGCTTTTTCATTTTAAAACTATTGGCCCTAACCTCCCATGTTGCGATACAGCGTTCTTCTCAAATGAGTTTTTTTTATCTAGGAAGCTTCCTGGTAGGAAATTGGTAACACAAGTATCTGTTATTTTATTCCGTGCATTCTTGACCCAAGCCACGACTTATTGTAGCTTAGGTTCTTCGCGTTGATTTCTCCTTATTCTATTATCAATGTAGTCATTGAGTTCTGTACGCAAATGATCTTTAAACGACTTGTTTGTGGCAATATCACGAGATTGGAGATATGCAGTCATTCCTCTGGGAATCATTATTTAATCAACGTTTTTTTGTGCAGTGAAGTTCCCCATGGTTGCAGCATGATCAGTGCTAGCAGAATCCCACTTTTTCAGTTTAAGAAACGTAAATACTTGATATTCGTTCGATTTCCTTTTTCTTGCCCTTAGGGTTAAGGACTTTTTTTTCATCGAGGTTAATTTCTAAAATATACAGAGTGGCCAAATGAAATCTTTTCTGTAAGTAATTAAAATGAAAATGTGCAAAAACGCTCGGGTTCGTCGATTTGTTAATTCGAGGGCGACAATTTTTCACTGTATGTTCAACCCCTAAACAGGGGTGACATTGACGCCCAAAACTTGTAATGAGACAGGATGTGGAGTGACGCCTCATTTTAAAGATAATTGTATCCTGATAATAGTCTCCGAATTTGGAGTCACTGTCATAAACCTCGTTTATATGACAGTTCGTCAAACTCTGTGGAGAAAAAAGCTTTTATATGTACGTAGTGAATCTTAAATGACAGATCAGCTCTACGGCGCATTCCAGGGCGATCCTCAGAAAGGATTGGGAAAAATAATAGAAAAATTCTGTTTTAAAAATAGACGGAGTTATTAAGGAAAGTCAAAATATGTAGTAGATTTGGCAACATTTTATTGAAATTTGTAGGTTCGCAAAATGTTGTTTACGAACTAAAATATTTGAAAGATACCGCTATAATTATTGTTTAATTGTAAAAACATTGTTCTAAAGTGCAATTTCAGAACACTTGCATCGAAAAATTTTGTATTGCAAATTTCAAATTTGTAGCTTTTATCGAAGATTTCCAATTGCTTCCAGTTCCTCTTATTCAGAGGTACCGAGTGCTACATTGTAACGATTGATAGTATAAAGAAAATTAAAAAATAAAGAGATTAATTCTTGACTTTAACACCGTAACAGTCCCATAAATTTTTCAAATATATTTTTATTTTTATTTTTCCAATACTCCTTGAGGGTTGTTTTGCTATACACTGGGATTTACCCTGTATAGTTCATAATTAATTTATCACAATAATAGTTGCAGACTTCAAATGATGGTAGAAAGGCCTTTAAAAGTAAGATATCATTTTGACGGAAGTGGGTTTTAGCTCTCAAATTTAAAAGGGTACGTATCTTTATTTGTAATTTTTTTTATTAAAAAAAAGTGGGTAAATGAAGAAAAAGTACTCGCCTTACTTTTATGATCAATTTATTAAATGGTGGAAATGGCCGTCTTTTTCTTCCATACAATAAAATAAATTTTATTCAAAGCGTTGTCTTACGTTACGTAACGTTTCGGATGTAATTTGGTAGTGTTCATGAATTATACGATTACAGGGGTAAAACTCATCTTCACCGTTCGCAGAAAAAGGTTATAAATAACTAAACGTGCGTTGCTAAAAAAAAAGTATGGTGCCAGCGATACTGTATCTAAATAATGAACAAATATGTCATCGCGATAGATCGCATAAAAAATGTTTATAGGTAAACAAATTTGCCCGTAACAGTGGGTCAAACCTGTTGTTAAATGGTAAAAGGTCAAATAAATTCAATTCAATGAAACTTTCTTAGTACCTTTTGTCGGCGGCAAAATTCTACTTTTCCTGCTAATTTCACCAGATACAATTTCTTAATCTTCAGGGATATCCTGAATTTCTATTTTAGCAGAAACTTGCAAGCGTTCAAAAATAACAGCAACTATTTTCCTCGCCTGTACGATCTGCATGAAATTGTAAACTCTAACAGAAAACGTATTTAATAAGGTATTTAATAAAATAATTCTATAGGAAAAGCATTCTATTAAAATTTTAGTTCCATATGAGGTTAAAAATTTTTATTACTGTCGACGCTCGATAATATAAATTAATTCAATCTAACATAATTGAAATATTCACATTAGCGAAAGTGATGTAAATAATAGAGGATTTATTCGAGAAACATTTAATACGCAACATAATAAACAAATATTCTAATATTAATTAATATTCTTTAATAAGAAGAACAATAATCTTGCGTAAACTGGCGCTTAGCATTGTCCTCTTATGCTCGTGCCCGTAATTTATGAAGAACCAAATTGTCCGTGTCTGATACTCCCTTTCTTTCAACCCAATCTAAAGCTTCGTTAAAAATTTGTATACCTTGCGCCTCAATCACTATACTTACCTTAAGTGGGAACCTCCTCATTGTCTAAATCTTTCTCCTTATTAACATCATTCGTTTCCTTATCTTTGTTTCATAAATTAATATCAGCTGAGATGCAAACAATGCTGGGATTCACTACGTTCAACAAATCAGGAACATACAATGATGCAGTGCGAAGAACATCAACATTGGATCGCAATTATTCCCTAATCACGCTCAAAGGAACATCATCTTCATCTTGACCGTTGGCATTAAAGATATTGTGCCAACATTTTTGAATATCGTGATTAACCGCATTACAGGCTATATGCAAATTTAAAACAGCTCTCCGTAATATTGACCTTCGCCAGGAATTGTTTACGTCATCGAGCGTACACATTGATTACGTCATCGAGCGTGCACATTGTTTACTTTACCGCGTGTTCCGCTAGTTCTCATAGTACGAATTTCGTGTTTACATTAACGCAATATTTCCATTATTGCATGTTTATATTATTGAGAGTCTGCTGGAATTTCAACCACCTTACGCTTAGTCATGGACACCTTTTGCTGCTAGCAATTCATAGATTTTGGTGCGACCTATCGCCATTATTCATGTATTATTATTTAGAAATAGTATAATTAAATTTGCATTATTAATTGTGCATAGCAAGCTTATAGCAGGCAGAGGATGCACATCACCATTCGCCCCTGGCTGACACGCAGGCCACGCAGGGGATTCCCCGAATCGTCCTGTTAGCGAATTTCACTAGTGTTTGTTTTAGGAATGAGGCTTATATTACAAATCCCTTGAACAAAATCTTGTTAAGGCCTATTTTTTAGTTAACGCGGTTAGTATCGCTAGAATGGTGCAATGAGCTTAACGACAATACTATTATTAAGCTTAATGTGGATGCTAAATGTGACAAGTATGTTGGTTACACTATTACCCATGTATATGGCGTTGTAACTAATATTAAGTTGTTAGGATGACAATGTAATAAATTGAATTTTGGGGAGACCCCTATTACACTCAAACACCCCCATTACTAACAATTAACCTAATTTCCTTCCTTTGCTCTGGCTGGCAAACCAATAAAACCATTAGTATGGAGTTTAGCAACGCGTAACGTAAATTTTGTAATTTTCCCTCTTGTAATCATGGCTTGGCCATAAATTACCGAAAATTTCACACCCAAAATGCTAAGATAACAAAAGCTAACTTTAATAACGTTTCAGGGATAGGTAACAGAGCAGGCGGAAGTTTGTCTTTCGGCTTTTTGGAATAGAGTTACCAAAATAACTTGTCATGTTTTGGTGCCTAGATTTACATCCCGAGCTTATTTTCCTTTCAGATTCCTTGGAAGCTTGAGTTATGCCATTCTTTCAGCGCCATCGCGTCATTATTTTTTCCCCGACTGGACGATTAACTCAACAATTCTTTCCATCCGTCTTGGCAATGCAAAACGATCGGAGATCAGGAAATACCGAGAAAATGCTTCAATAATCCCATTTGAACACGCTGAGAATGAATTAGTTCAGGCTGGCTTGTGATGTTGCATTCATTCATTAAAATTGCTGGCAAGCATCTCACAATTAAAATTCTTCCTAAATTAAGCTCGTTAAAATCGTGCCGTGCATTTTGCGATCTTTTAAACAATAAAATTCTTCGCGATGAGCGCAATAAGAAAAAATCGAAAGTGACTGTTGAAAACGGTCCGTAAGCTCGCACCTGCCCTCGAAAAATACCCCAACCCATTCAATTACTGTCTAAACCAGTTTATTAAATTATTGATAAAAAAAAAGTTTTATGTGCTTAACTGCATATTGAATCTGGTTTTTATGAGTTGTTTTTTGTCGTAGTTTTATTCTGCACTTTCGCCGCTAATGCGTTGTAAATACGAATTGCAATTCGAACGGAAATGCTTCATGAATGCCATTATGATTGCAGAAATTACTATAAACCTTTTTAGCAGCGAAGGAGATAAAAAAATATATTTATTGGAGAAATAGGTCAAAAAGCGCGTTCGGTCAGAAAGCGCAACGGACGATAAACTTTATTGCTATGTCGCCCGCCATGAGTGGTGCAAATAGCATCAGAAGAGAAGAGGTTGTACTTGATAGGTAAAAGGATTGTTACTTCCATTTGAATTGCAATCAAAAGGGTAAGGGCGTAAAGGGTGAGTCGCGAAGTGCATGTTTATTACGCATGCGTCATGTGCATATGGCAAGAACGCAAGGGAAGCTGAGAGAGAATAGAGGTGTAGTAAATAGAATATAGAAAAAAAAAATGGTGAAAATAGATAGTTGTGTTTTTTGCAAAACTTTGGGGGATTAAATTTAAGTATTGTTTGCATAAAAAAAACAATATGCGTGCACAAATTAATATCAACGTAAAAACGACCATTTCAATTCTATGAGGAGCTCAAATTTTTCCCAGAATACCATTTTCTCATTCTACAGGATACGGAAGAGCTACTTGTTCATGTAAAAATTCAAATTAAAAAAATTATACAGATATACATACGAAGTGTCTATTAATATAGTGCCATATATTCAACCACATATTCTAGTTCCGAAAATATGGCGAAAACTTCATGTAAATATAAATTGAAAGGCGCTTTGTTTTTTGTATATAATATTTTTCTTACGAAATTCTCAATAAAATTGCGTACAAAAAGTTTAGGTACTTTTTAAGTGGTCTCCTCTTCTGTATTTTTTACCATTGGAAAAATGTGACAATTTCTTTATAAAAACTTAGAAACAACACAAAAAATTATAGTAAAGCACAGAATATCATTAATTTATCGCGAAACGATTCCAAAATATTAATAAAAACTCATTTTTAGAAGCCAACATCTCACCACGTGTATATCGAAAACGAAGCGCTTTCGCTATATGTATATACATATGAAGTCTTCGTCATATTTTAGGGTGAAGAATACTTGGTTGAATTTATGGTATTATGTTTAACGACATCTTGTATATTTCATTTTTTTAAACAAGTAAACATATTAATTTTGTGTTCACAGTTTATTATTTTTGTTAATTATCATTATTAGAAAGGTCACTGGCGTTGACGTTCCGCACAGGCCGAGAAACGAGCAAATATCCAACCATCTCCCAAGCCTCCTTTCAGATTTCTTTTCAATAGACGTTTAGGCCGAAAGTGCATTAATTTGTGTTTTTAAAATTGATCAATTCATTAACGTAAATATACAATTTACACAGCATTATTAAATTTAGAGTTTATGCCGGCGACCAAATAAAATAAATCGCTACTCGCTTGTCCGCAATAAAACTACAGCAAAAGTGCCCGGACGCGGTGTTATTAAAACTTTCAACAGATTCCCGCAGCTTTACCTCACCATATTCAACTAAACCCCGAGAATCTTATCAAACATCTGAACTCCCATCAAATATCCTGTTTTATCCCCTCTGGCTCCTTGAAAATTGGAAAACTAAACCCCTTTGAAACAATATTATTGGAGGGTAGCTTGGCGGCTAATGGAAAAGTCAAGAAGGGCCCAAAAAAACGATTTTGTCTGAAAATTATTAGTTTTTATAGAGCATTGCCTGGCATTAAAGGCTCCGAATCCAAAAATAGCCCCCTCACACTAGATCGTACCGGTACGCACATCGAGCCACAGTAATCCACATGGAGTAACTGTTCACTCTGGTAATAAAAACAGAAGTTAGTTTTCGGGATAAACAGATTTCCTGCTTTTTACGACCACACTTTGGAGGTATTACATGGATTAATGATTGTGTTGAGTGCCGATTACGAAATAATAAAGTTTGCTTTAGATCAGAGCTCAACAGACCATGATTACATACCGTGCGGCTCTAAATAGATTGTCTCCTGCAAGTGTGCAAAGTATCTCTTGAAAAGTGACCTCTCAAATTAAAGGTCTTTTAAAACTACATATAATGATGTTTTTCGATTACAAATCTATGAGTTCGTTTTTGAGAAAAACAGGTATAAATTTCACGAAAAAATGCAATACAAACTCAATTAAATAGTACGCAAATAATGAAAAAACTTGTTTATAATAGAAAATTTGTTTGTTTTCGATTTTGTACCCATAGTCTTTTGTTAAAAGCAAAAAAAAAGAATTAAAAACCAAAAAAATTAACCAGCAATTAAAAAAAAATAAACAGACATCAAAAGAGTATTTTTGCCCATTTAACACAGTTTTTGATTTTTTTTTAATTGTAATTTTGTAAAGAGTCAACGGGGAGCTCAATTTAGAGCCGCACCTTATACATTTCAAGTGGTGCTCGAACAACATACAAGAATCTTTTATTTTTTCGCCTAGATAAATTCGCCCTCCCTGATTTTGACAATATCAAGGGTATGGTGTGTAGTTATGCTAACTTCATGCCCTCAAGATCCCTGTTTTCCATGCAAACTTTCGGAAGCAAAGGAATTCGGAGATTCAAAAGCCACATCAGCCATTCAAGCGTGCGTATGGAAAAAATGCAAACGCGAATTTAATGCATGATGTGAATCCCCGAAGCAAACTTTGGTTGAGATATTTGACTGTAGCAAAAATTCATTTAAAGAAATAACGGAAATCTATACCGGTTCGCTTTCTCCCACATACATCCACCACAAAGCCCTAGGCCTCGGCTTTATGCAATAAACATTGGAAATTTAAATATTTTACACCTTGCGAACTATTCTGCATACCAGTTCCCCCTCTGTTACGTCTAATCTCATTTGAATATGTAACATAGCTTAGCAAGTTGCTTTATATGTCGGAGTCGAGGAATATAATTTTAGTTCTTGTAGGCACCAAGCTATGTAGATGTTCCCAATGCAGGGCATCGAGATAGGGCGGGAATTATTCATTGGGGGACAATAGAAGTTTTTATTCCAAGAAGAGTTTGGCACCTATTCGCTTAAAGCTCATTAAAACGATAAGGAAGCATTTGTTAACCATCAAGCCGTACCTGTCTATAGGAACAACGTGAATATTTAGTTTAATAGCTGTCTTAATGGACAGGTTCGGCTGAGATTAATAAGTTCAATAACACTGGAAAGTATGGGCATAAAAAGTGGTTATTAGTAGATTTTTAAGTCTAAAGCAATTAACCGATAGCAAGTCTGTTGGGTACGTTCTTGATTTACATTCTATTTTACTTTAGATTTGGCTTCGATGCCAGCACCGAATGCCGATTGATAGCGCCCCTGAGAGCCCAATTTATAATCTTGAAGTTGAATTTGGCGTTAAGTTATAGACTAAGTTTGGTTATTCACATGGGTGATCATGAAGCCCCCTAGATTAGCTCGAGGAGTATATCTCTCTCTTTTTGTTTGCTGAGAAATTTCTACACCTTTTCTTCCCCCATCGCCCTCAGGAGAATGATCGACCTTAACCACAAAAATTTAACCGGTGATTTCTTGTTTGACATTGACAAACGCGATCTCCCGCCCCCACTGATTGACTTCGCTGAACGACGAGGCAAAGCTGCGGGCGCCAACGTCGAAAATTAAGAATGGTTGGGTAGTCCAACGACGGATCAGCGCCAACTCCACACCCGACGGCACACATAAACGGCGCTCACAAATTCTACTTATTAGCTTGATCTAATCGAAAGCTCATTTTTACGTAATTTTTGTTACATGCGACAAAAAGCATGAATCGATCATCACCTCAAGTTTATTATAGTTATTTGTGCGATAAGTACGTCACGTGAGGTTTTATGAAGTGAAACAATTTATGGCCGGGCGAGCTTGCGAGCAAGGTCATAAATGGATGAGTTGAATAAAGGAGCGCATACACTAAATCAGCTCAAAATCACAATATTTTCAATGTTAATTATTATTTTGCGTGTGAATTTGCTAATAATATTGTGAATTTTTTCAATGTCTGACTAGTTGGTATTTCAAAATATGTAAGAAAGCGGCCTTTTCGGGTGAATTTTTCTCTATTTATACTAGGGAGAACTTGATATCTTCACGAGAATCTGACGAACTAAAAATAATTATGAAATGAAACGATACAATGTTGTGACTAAGACAAATAAAAATTGTTTGCTGGGTAGGTACTATATGGCTGCTAAGGAATGTGGCTAAAAACACATGCCAAAGACGGCAATGCCAATTCAATGTGCGGTACCACACCGATCCGAACGTACCAGTGCGTGTGCTCATTAAAACCTCACGACATACGCGTTACCTACAACGTTTTATGTCTAATTTTATGTTAATGTGCTAATAAGTTAACGTCGAGAACTCCACTCCAGTAGATACTATATAAGAACGTCAATAAAGTTGTTTGGGAATATACTAAATTTGCGAATAGATCGCGTCATAACACAGAAAAAAAAATTATTGTACTGCACCTTTACATTTTATACCCATTTATCTCTTCTTTCCTCCCTTCTCTAGTTACCGAGTTCTGATTAAATTAGTGAACTCATAGTATATTGAACATTTTCCTAATGTTTCCCCCGAATTCAACTTGAAGTGTCAGAAACCGTGCCGTGTTAAAAAAAAATCTTTATATAGAAAAATACGAATTCGATCAATCCTGCATATGTAAGGTCTAACATATCATCATGGAAATGTTTAAAAAAAATGTTAAAAAACCTATAATCTAAAACGCACCACTTTTGATATATAGGCCGACAGTGTTTAAGATTCTGTCTCATATTTTATGCTTTCTTCGACGTAGGCTTTCAACTGAGTTTTTAAAATTTCATACATCTAAATATTTTCTTAAAAACTCTCTACAATAAAATGTCTAAATTGTCAGTAGTCGTATGCAGAGTGATATGCTTTTTGGAACATGTACGATTTTAAGCCTTTTATTTTTTTGGAACACCCCCTATGACTCAATTATCAACCATCTGATACAATCCGTAAAATTTAATCAAATTTCTTGAAAATTAATTCAAAATAAACGAACACAAAATTATAAAAAGTGTTGAAAATGTTTTTTAAAAAATGTGAAACTTTGCCACCTTGTATGTCGAAAAAGGTGCATTTTTGACCATGGGTCTATTAGCACTTTTGTATTGCTTTGCAGAGTACTACATCTCTTTGAAATATCGTCATGATGTTATACTCTGCGTACTGGGTAATCCAAGCTCGAGGTGAAAAATTAAGGAACGTGTACAATTTAATATTCTATTTAAAAAACATAAAATAAAATGTTTTCGAGTTATTACGCATCAAAGTTTCTGCGTGTTATAATTTGTTTTTATTAATACAGTTGAACTCGGTTATAACGAACATGAGAACACCAGACTTTGTTCGCTGTAGCCGGGCGTTCGTTATATTCGATTGTAGATAATATGTCCATCCATATATTAGGTACGCATTGGCTGACGCTAACTGCGTCCACTTGTAGGATGGTTGATTAGAAATGTTAACTAAAGCTAGATACATGTACACTAATTTTATACAACGCTAAATGGGCATGCATGGATTTGTCGATTACTTAAATCTTAACATCCAATATTAATGAAATGCGAATAATGCAGTCCAAAATCATGAAAAATCGACTAGGAATCAATACGTGGGGATTTTCCGGTATCGAGATGATGCCGAAAAAAAACTTTAAAACCAGCCTAATAAATTCTTTAGAATGGCCTTTTTAATAGATATTAATTCGTTATAACCGATCGGGCCTGCAAATGTTTCTTTGAAAAGCGTTCGATAAAGCAGAAGGTCCGTTATAAATGTGTTTGTTACATCCGAACAAGAATAACACGCAATTTAATAGACAATTTGTACATTCCTGACATTTAGTTCGTTACAAACGACCGTTCGTTATAACCCAACCTGGCTATATGAGTTTGAGTGGATAGGATACTGAACAGAACCTTCTTGTATAAGCTGAAAGCATTGTCTTAAAGCGAGAGGACAATCCTCCAAAACTGAGGGTACCTTATTTTGCAAAAGGCTTCTTACCCGCTTTTTTACGATTCCCCAATCAGTTTTGCCGGAAACTAAACTTGTACCACATATTTACCTGAAGATTCATGTTGAACGTAATGTTTTCTCATTAAATAAGGATTTTCTGTACTTCAAGAACAGTATTTTTCACACCTCCTTCGAGACACTAATCGAAACTGCAATAACAAACTCAGTTACCACTATTTCTTGGGTTTTGTAACGTCTTCCACAGCATCGAATGAGACGATCATCCACTTCCTGAAAGTAATTTAATTTGTTTCTTAAGGTTAACCTGTACTGTCTATTATGGTATTAAGGAAGATTGTTTTCCATTTAATACATAGTAAAGAATAAATACCTGAGTTAGACTTCATATGTTAAATTGTAAATAACGTAATATTAACAATCTTCAACTAAATTCAAATCACAACAAATATTTTGAGGTTATAATGAGACGAACGAAAGTGACATCTGGGAGAAGAACCCCAATATTACCATTCTGTCTCTCTCTGTGTGTTACGTATATTCCATCTTTATCTGACATTCGTCTGGAAGTTTTGAAATTCTCTCTTACAGTGACACATTGACCGACTTTCTTCGGAGCTATCTCTTTATTAAATAGGTTATCCCCTTTAGCGGGCGTTAAAGACTTCGCAGTGGAATGTCTGGAATGTTGAGGTGACATAATATTTGGAGGCGCCATGTGTTTTCCTTTTATCCGTATTCACCTTGAACCGATCTTTGCGGTGAATTGTGGAAGAAACGCGGGTTTTTCGCTATTAAGAAACCCTCTCAGCGTAAGTTGGCTTTCAGTCTAATTTTTTTTAACTGTTTAATTTAAAATAAAAATAAATCTAAACTAAAAATTACAAAAAACTATTAAAAATATTTCCTACCAAGATTCAGGACGCTACTCTTTGCCTCATCGCCTGACAAATTCTCGATTATTTTAGGAATATTGCAAAGGGTGATTTTAAAAAATTTAATTAAATGGTAGAAATTGCTTCAGATAGTTGATAACTGAGCCACATGATTATTTTTTCTGTACTTTCTTTACATTTTTAATTTGGATCGATAGATATTTTTGCAACTTCTACAAAAAAAGTAAAAGATACAAAAATACAGTCGAAGTCATTTGTAAAGGACACGAGGAGACCTGAGATTTTGTTCGCTATAGCCGGGCATTCGTTATATCTGATTCTAGTTAATATGTAAATACATGTACATATTATTATGTTCGCCTTGAAAAATTTTATGTGAAAAAGATTATAGCAAAAATTGTATGTACGTAATTAAGATTTATACACCAGTTAAAAGAAAAAAAGACAAAAAGAACGCTTCTGTTTTATTTGTACCTATGTAATATCGATGTAGTACATCATATTACTATTACATACAAACGTATTACTGCAAATTATTTCTCAAAAAGGGTACGCTAAAACCGATCGTTCGTTATAAATGTGTTGGTGATATCCGAACAAGCATAACACGGAATTAAACAGATACTTTGTACATTCGTGACATTTAGTTCATTAAAGGCAACCGTTCACTATAAGCCAGGTTCGCTATAACCGAGTTGGAGTGTATATAGTACTGAGCAGATCCTTCTTTTATCAACTCAAAACATTATCTTAAGGCGAAAAGACGTTCCTCCAAAACTGGAGGTACTTCTTCATTATGCAAAAACCTTCTTACTCGGATTTTTACGGTTCCCCAATAAGTTTTACCGGAAGTTGAAATTGTACAAGACATTCAACTGAAAATTCACATTGAAAGTAAGATTCTCCCATTAAATAAGAATTTTCGGTCCTTCAAGAATAGCATTTATCACACCTCCCTCGCAACACTAATCGAAAATGCAACAAGAAACTCAGCTACCACCATTTATTGGGTGTTGCAACCTCTCACCGTTCATTACAATCCAAGTATAATCGAATCTGAGTGTAATTAAACAATAAAAATATAATAAAGTAATTATAAAAAGTGCTCCAAAATTCACCAGTAACGCGGATACAAGCTTGGCAACGCGAAATAATCGAATCGTATTCTGATTGCATATTTTGTCAATTTTGAATGTATTCGACTGTATTTATTATTCTGTGCATTAATTACTCATGGCTATCAATTTCTACTGTATAAACCATTTGTTTTAAATGTCCCCATGCAAAATATCCAAAGGATTCGAGTCAAGTGACCCTGATACAAGTACATTTTTTTGGCAAATAGCTTTCTTAAATTGTTTTTTAGTTTATCATTTTTTTAAGGCTTCGAGGCATTTTATTTATTTAAAATTATAAGAAAAAGGCAAGTGAAGTTTCCGTCTAGACCATTTTTTAAATCTAACATTAAATTCTCTATGGCTTGACAGGAATCAAAATATCGCTAGTACTCCTAGGACTTCAGTATCTTTAATCTCTGAATATTGCCGCCCACTCTAATGGCTTTTTTATGTAGCCAAATAGCCCATGAATAAGAGAACACACATTTTTTGCAACATACAAAAATTAACGTAAATAAACACACTCGAAGAATCCAGGTGCATACAAAGAAGCGATAAATCACTCAGTCGAGCGGCACCGTAAGAGTCTTTACTGTTCATTCAACGTTCTTTTGGAGATGTTTTTTTAAATTCACGATATTTTCTTTTCAGTATATTTCGACTTTTATTGCCATGATTATTTTACATGATTCCTAGAAGCGGGATGGTTGAAAGATTGCCGGAAGGAGATTTAAAACACTTCATAAAAGGGAAAAATCTCTTATTATCCAAATCCTTTATCACCATAAACTGATCTTTTTGTTACAACTTTCTGTACTTTAAAGCCAGAAAAGTGAAGTACCCATAAAATTTCGCATATTTTTCTAACATATATTCACCACCAACCCGACCTACAACCGGCCAAGCCGCCTGACTGGACAGGAAGCTAATTTCAATTTTTATGTATTATCCGCGAACTACCTCGCAACTACGTAATAACAGTAATACCTCTGATATTCTTTTAGCAGGTAACTTTTTCCAATTTTCAGCAAGCCAGACAGAATAAACCGAGTATTTCATGAGGCTTGCAATATTGAATAAGGCTATCAGGATTTAGCTCAGTTATGTGTAAAAACGTATATCGAAACTCTTGAAACTCTCAAAGGGTATTTCTGATGACGCAGAATGACTTCCAAAAAAAGATATTTGCTGTAGCAGCATATCTGAAGAATTCGGGAGCGCTTAAAATGTTCAGCTTGAGAGAACTGAATTTTATACAGTAAAAGCTCGAGTTCCTTAACAGATATTTGAGAGTGAGGTCTAAGGGCGGCACATTCCAATATTATTATGCGGCACTCATTCACGTTAATCTAAAGGACGTTTTAAATAGTTTGTCGATGAGCGATATCGTCCGCTTGTATGCTATGCCTTTTTTTTAAATTACTTTTATTTTTATTTGTAAAGAAGTTATTTGACCGCTGTAACCGGCTTTTTGCCGGGCTTTAATATCCTGGATAGCATCTGCTTAAGCCTTTACGAGCTATTATCAAGTAAATAGAAGAATGAGAGTTTCCTATCGGCTTCGGTTGGCGGCAATAACCCGCACTTAATGAAATCAACGGCACAAAGGTGCGTTCCCACAGAACCACTAGACCATCTAATTAAAGAAACCGGAGGGAAGAAAATTATAACATTGGATATGTGAAGGCTAAAGGTCACGGTTGTTTGAGCCTTTAGGTTCTTGAATAGAAAAGAATTGAAAAAAAATATATGAAGAATATAACGATTTATTAGAGCTCCGTGGGTGGTTTCCCTACCGCACCCCGCATCAATCACGCAGGTAATTAAAATGACGTCATCAGGAGGTCCTCGCATCAAAAAGCGTGTCACTCCTCTGTGTTTCCGAGGAAGATTTGCGCCTTTGTGGCGTGGGTCTTAAACTTACGACCCTCGTCCTTGCCAACGCGCTTCAATTACAGGCAATTAAAGCGACTTCATAAATTTAAAGTGACGTTGTTTGTCGAGACTCTCCATCAGGCCATATTTATCAACAATTCCTTTTTATACACTGGCTGCCACACCGGAAAACAGGGCCAAAATAAACGCTAAAGAGTTCAGTGGGAACGACAGCCAAAGATTAATTTTAGCGCTAAACTGGGCTCGAAAATAGCGCACGTGATTTGTCGTAAAAGCGGCCTTGTTTTTCTTGGAAGTAGATGGGATGGGTTGATATTGTTCGCAGGGTTTGCCATGAAGGTGTACTACCACCCCCTTCATATAACGGCATAGATTTCTACAACAGCAATGAAGCTCTCTGAAAATATATCATGTCCCAATAGGACCGGTTATTTCATATTTACCGCCATTTTTTTTGCGTCAAGTGTAAACATAGAAATTTAGTTACGGGGAATTACACGGACGCACAAGGTATAGAAATAGTGGAAATCCATAACTCGCATGGTGAGAATTTTGCAAAGGCAGTTCGAAAATATCGTCGATATAAGTAGCCTTAAACACCTTCATTCGGGAAATTTGAAGCGATTAAGTCACTTCAAGTCTCAAAGTGACTTGTGCATAATCGTCTAGCTGAGTCTAATGAAAACTTTGCCACAGTTAGGGAGAGTGTTAACCAGAACCCTTTCACCTCGATTCGCCATGGTTCTCAGCAAATGGAAGCTTCACAAAGCAGTTTATAGTGAATTTTGACTAAAGATCTGCACGATTGAGTTGATACTGCATTTGAGGTCGGCAGACCATGCACAGCGCCGATCGCTCACAGAATGGACGTTAGAGTAAAAACAAGTGAATTTGGCAATTTTTCGAAAAAATAATCTTCTCTTAAGGAGACGATTACTTACTTTATGACTGTGCTAACAAACAAAATTACCGCAGTTGAGGATCTGAGAATCTAAGAGTAATTCTTTAACGTCTTATACATCTATCACGAGTCACTGTTTGATGTGCATTTTGGACAATGGCGATCATTACGGCGAGATGATAAACACCTGCTTCTGGACTCAAATTGCTGATCTTATAGACATGTGGTTTCAACAAGACGTCCCAACCTGCCACGCAGCCAACGAAACAATGCAATTGTTGAAGGCGCAATGTGATGTAGCCACCGCGATCACCCGATTTGACTCCGTTGAATTTTTTTCTTTGAGTTTTTTTTCCAAAGGGGAAGTGCATGCCAATAACTCAAAAAGAATCACTGAACTGAAAGATGAGATTCACCGCATCGTTAATGAAATTGAACCGTGACTACGCCAAAATTTCGTCAAAAGAATCAACGAGTGCCATCAGGGGCCCGTTGATCGAGGGATCTATTTACCGGACATTCTATTCCATCAATATCCTCCATGTCTATTCTTTTTTGTACAACAAAAATATTTGAATTTCTTAAATAACCGATCTTAATGCGACGCTCTATAGAGGCTCGAAAATTGCTTCAGAACTCGCTAAAGCTATTTACATACATTGCCCTAATCGTTATTGAGCTACTCCACTTTGCTGCACTTTCGATAAGCCTCAGTCTTGAATTTGACCATCATTACCATTTTAATACGAAACTGAGGCAGTTTTTAGTTTAGTCGTCTCGTGGGATCGAAATTATTATTCTGATAAATTTCAAAATTGGCTGCTGGAAAAGTGGTTACAATGGAAATTAATATTTAATAATGCTGTTAACTAGATTGCAAATTAGATTTTAATGTTTTATTAACCGCCGATTAGTACCACGAAGCGGTAAGTTTAAATTTAACTATAAGTCGTAGGAAATGAAAACTACACCCTTAAACTGCTAACTAACCGAGCCTTAAGCACTGCAGATATACGTTCTTAAATAAATTTTGTCTGTTTATGACCGCTCAAGCATATCGCGTGTAAAAACTAGAGAAATCTATAAACATAATTGATTAAGCACTGACTAAAATTACATGGAACACACTCCAAAAATCAATTCATTATTTCTTGATAGTAAAAAGTAAATAATAAAATATTGCTCAATTTCTTTTGAAAGGAATAATTATCATTCAGTCGTATAAAAATCATTTTATTGGACATTGGCATAAAACGCATAATGTGAAAACGAAATCTGTTCCTTACCACACGGTTGTTAAGAATGGATTATGTCATTGGATGACTGCGTTCGTGAATTCTTTTTTTTGCCAGTAAAAATGTTTCTTTGTTCATGAGAGATGTAAAAACTTTCACTCCTATAAGAAGCAGCAACAATATCGAATGTGTGTTCCAGGATCACTGTGGCATATCAGCTTTTCTATTTTTGGCTATAACCCTTTGTTTCTGAGAACTAACTTGATAGGGATTTAGGAAATCTTCCCTTACCCACTAAAATCCTCTTTTCTCTCTTTGCCCAGATCCACTAGAAGTCACTATCAAGCATCATTTTGTGCGGAGGCGGTTACAAGGTTTCTTTCTATCCTGGTCCTTCCTTCTCAGCATACGGTCTCCCAGTCCTCCTTAGATCTCAGCAGTAGGTCAGACAGGATATGAGTCCGGCTGTCGCTTCGACTATCTGAACTAACCTTTTTTTCTTTATAAAGAGGAAAATCTTCATGGGTACCCCACCTAGTGCTTATTATTATATGAAATTCAGCCCTGAGAGGGACACCACCTTCCAAAAACTTCCCTTTTCAAAATTTGATCACTTGGAACTGTTATTCAGCATTACTTCCAAATAAGGCGAGTGTTACCTTATCGTCTCGATCTTTTCTCTCTTATTTTTCCTTAGTTCGCATTTCTTCTTCTCCTTCTCATACAACACCTTCTTCACACAATTTGTAATATTTTTCCATCCATTCTCACTTTTTAGCATCTCGCTAACCGCATTTGCCATCTCTTATCTCTATTCGCAGACTCCCTTTCAGCTCGCTTCTACACCCCTGCGATTTTGGACACTGAAACATGGTATGCTCTGCATTGTCCTCTGCATTTACACAATACCAAAATTCCAGTGATGGCCTGAACTAACCTGAATTAACATGTTTTTACTTAATTCTTTAGAGGTCTGGGGAAATACGTTTATACACATCAGGCTTTGATGTTACGATATTGGTCGGCGTGATAATGTACAAATCACCGTTTCAGGTGGAAATACGAACGCAAACCCCATCTCTTCTCTTCGCTCAGATATCTCCCCGGGACTGCCGGGAGCATTACTTGGGAAGGGGTCCTTGCCGGTCTCCCCTCTCCTCTGTCTTCCTCTTGGTTTGCCCCTTTGTTCACTGCGCTTGTTATTATCATCGGTTCGTTTCTTTCTTTTTCTTCTCGTCACTCTCTTTCGGCTTCATGGTCTCACCTATACAGTTCTCTGTTGTTTTCCAGTTTTGGCCGCTTTCTACCATCATCTCCACGAAACCTGATTTTACCTAAAGTAACCGGAACTAATCTGAAAAAAAAATACTGAACAGTCGTTACACAATCGTTTTGGATTCGCATAGTTAAAACGCAATACATCACATAGTAATGTAAGTTTTCTTGTAGTCACGTTAGAAGTTTAGTGCTATGAATTTATTAAATCCGAGGTTAAAACGTAATAAAATTATCTATCACTGCAATCACCAGGCCACTAGGCATCAATGCCTCTTAAATCACCATAGTTGAACTAATCAGTCATTAAAATCGTGTTAAACGTAATAAATTTGAATTTAAATAACTTCGCAGATTTTTGAGTACACCGGACGGTTCTAAAATGCATACCCCCTTTACCCCCCCTTCTTTTCAGTTAACTTTTTAACAGATTTTTATATTTTAGAAATTCAAAAGCAGCATTAAATAGGCCAAAATGTACTATCTTTTGACGATTCTTTGTTTTTTTTTAATGTCATCTACGTTACCGGTAACGCAAAAAGAGCTGGTTTTTTTTTTAAATTGAAAAATGGGTCAAATGGTACCTCAAATTAAAGATCTGTCAAAACTAGATTCAATGGTGTATTGCGATGTGGAGGAATGTATCAATTAGATTGTGAAAAAAAACAGGTATAAATTTGTTAAAAAATGCGTTACAAAAAACTCAATAGTGCGCAAGCAATAAAAAAAACCTGTTGGTTCATAGATAATTCGTTTGTTTTCGATTTTGCGCTAACGAAAATGCTTTGGTTAAAAAAAAGAAAAAAAAAGACTAAAAAACAGTAATATTAAAAAAAGCAAAACCCAACAGATAGTATTTTTGTCTTAATATTATTTTTTTAAAATAATTATATGTAAAAAGCTGGGGGGTACAGTTTAGAGCCACATGGTATTTTAGGCATCTACATGAATTATCTTTAAAACTGCACTCAGAGACATATTGGCTCAAGCCCTCCCCTCCTCCTGCTTCAAACTGCGTAGCATTGAAATCGCCGCTGTTCACTGATTTTTCTCATCGCATTTGATCGCTTAAAACTGGATTTAAATTTTCCTTCGATTGTGTTTTTTGTCCCTTCGTTTCGTAGGGTATTTGAAGCGTTCACAGGGCCTAACCCCCTAGCTCGGGCTGATGAAAGACAGCCGCGCAGTGGCTAATGTTGCCCAAGAATGTCTGCAAAGTATCACATAATTATCTCGTATCTTCACAATTTGTCGTCAAAACAATCCGGTAACGAAATGAGTAACATTTTTCCTTCTGAAAAAACCTTTTAGCAGATTAAAGTCGAAATGAAATAATACAGAGTCCGGTTTAATGGGCGGCACTTAAATACCTGTGACTAAATTGTTCGGCATGTTCGCCTTGTTTCTTTTGTTGCAGTTGCCAACAGAGCTGAAAAACTGCTTTAGTGTGTTACAGTGCGTTGTGCAAATCAGGGCTGCGCATAATAACTAATGGCCCTGCTCTTATTTTAATAATAAATGTCCCGCTGTTTTAACTGATCTTAAACTATGCGATCTAATGTTGGATACGCCTTTTGTTCTATGGCAGATTGAATTTAGAATGGCAATAATGGTGTTAGCAGCGATGAAGTGACGAAAGACGGGTCACCGATCTAAAGCAGTGAGGTAGTTCTGATTAAAAAAAAAAAAGATCACAAATCACTACCCCCCTCAAGCAAGGGATCTCCCAGAATGATGCATCTGGTAACGGAAGCCTTCATTAGGCCATCTCCGACCTCCAAGGCGTGAAGACCGCGCACAATTCCCCTTAAAACGAAAATACCTCACCTTCACAATGACCATTCGTTAACCCCACAAGACGTAACGTGAACCTTTCGTCAGCCTTGACATTGACCCTAAAAAAAAAACAATAACTTCGTTACAATTAATGAGAACAATGCTGTGTGAGATCATTATCGTGCAAGCAAACAAGACGTTGAAAATATGAGCATTATTTGTGGTTGTTCCTACCTGCTTATTGTTCATTATTTAATCTGAAGGGTCATTCGCCGGACGATTTGGCAGCGACACATCAGCGGGTCTCTTCTGCAAAGATGCAGAAGTAGAAGTTCGAATAGAGAATCGAAGAACGGAATCAAGGTCGAAAGTGGAAGCGGCAGGGTGACCATTTACTGCGGAGATCATCGGTCTTCGTCGAGCACGTGGTTCTTCCTTTTAAACGTTGCCGTTTGCAGGCCTGAATGGCCACCACAGGTTTTAATTGGCCACTGATGCAGGACAGTTTTTATGGATGCATGCGCGGTTTAACGAAGTATGTTCATGAGTAGATGTAGCCAGGGGTAACATGTCATTCAGGAGAAATCCCTAGACGGCATTTGATAGCTTTGCTTAATTCTAGCATTGTGTGGCGTTTACCTTTACCTAAATCAAATGGTAATGTTGTGTCTCAGCAGCAACGATTTAGAAGGACTGGCTGGAGCGAAACAGCCGGAAGGCTGCTATATATGAGTGTCCTTATGGCCTCGCTTTGTCGCCAGAGGCGTCCCGGTCCATTTTTGCTCAGGGGGCAACTGTGCGTTTCAGCCCTACTGTTGTTAAAACACATTGAGCATCTTATGTCTTCTAATTATTTGATAAGGGGCAACTACAATTGATGATATAGTTGCTTAGCCGCCATGGTGACCAGACTTGAATCCCCTTGAGGTTTTTTTCAGGGTCACCTAGAAATTCCGGTTTGTCTGGAAATTCCTGAAATTGAAGACCAGCTTGTTGCTAACAGTATGAATGAAGCAGAATATTTCGTGCCGATTCCGCGACTGTTAGCGGAGCGACAGTTTCAATTTTGAGGAGAGCTCAAACTTGCATTCAGGAATTTAGAGATAATTTTCAACAATTAACGTGTTAAAATGCTTATTTAGTAACTATTTTATTGTTATTTGAGTAATAAATGACATTTATTTATTGATAAATAGAGATTTATTAATAAATCATGATTATTGACAAGCTATACTTTTTGATAAATAATAATTCCAATCCCCACCCTAGCTTTTCAGTTACTCGGAAATGATCATTCGTTGTTATATGGACGTGCATCAAAATTTCAGAGGAATAATTCTGATCTAAACCAATATCCTCTTTTCAGGAACGAGGATGGGAATACAAGCAAATCTGCGTCACCAGAGTGTCGGGCTTTGGTTTTGGCATTGCCGTTTCGGGAGGAAGAGACAATCCCCACTTTGCTTCAGGAGATCCCAGCATCGCTGTAAGCGATGTTCTAGCTGCTGGACCTGCTGAACGGTTGCTGCAGTAAGTCAAACTTATTGATTTTTCAAAAAACCTTAAAAACGAGATTATTTTTATATAACGTGAAAATTTAAACTTTTCCAACGGCATAAGCTATTTTTTTTTGTTTTTCGTTCCAACGTTAATGAAATCCTTCTTCTAGGGTTAACGATCGTATTATATCGGTAAACGGAATATCCCTTCAAAATGTGGACTACGCCACTGCAGTCCAGGTGCTCAGGGACAGTGGCGACACCGTCGCCTTGGTCATCAAAAGAAGGACGCTACAGCTGTCCCATGGTCATAGTGCCTCATACAGTGGACCACCCCCTTTGGCCGCCTTGGGGGTGAATCCGCCCCTCCCCACGAAGGTTACTTTAACGAAAAATTCTAAAAAAGAAGGTGAGTGATTAACCAAAATCCGTACTGATTTCCGGTAATATTCCGACGAACAAACATGTCCAAACCCTGCTTAATTCATGATATTTGTATACAGATTTTGGGATCGTGCTAGGCTGTAAACTATTCATTAAGGAAATCTCTTCCAAGGCTCGAGAACAACTGCTCAACACCAACCAATCATTAGACCTAGGAAGCTTCGTAACCAAGATCAATAACACAAGTTGCAACGATTTGATGTCTTTGAAAGAAGCCAAGAAAATCATTGATAGCTGTAAAGATAAGTTGCATATTACCGTTGCCAGGGACTTCGTAGGACCATCCAACGTATCCCATCAAACTCAGAGTTCTATTAGCACTACTGGGGCTGTGAATAACTTCTATAAAGGTGAATTGCATTTGATTAACCGTTACTTGGATGTATCCATGAATTCAAATCTGAGGCACACGTACAATGTAAATTTTGAAAAAATGCAAGAATCAAAACTTAAAAATATTCTTTAATAAAAAAATTAACAAACTTCTCGAATATAAAATTAAGAATAATATATATAAACAAATTACGTTAATAAGAAAAACGAACGAAAATTTAAATAATAGGTAAAGAGTTGGGTACCCTTTATTTTTCTCTACTTCTAAACAACGATTTGAAAGACTTAATTAGTATCTAATAACGTATCTTATAATAATAGAGGAAGAGAGAAACAGACCCGCTTAACATCGTCGAATAAATCTGGAACGTATTTTATGATTTATTATCTCACAGCCTTTTTTACATTGTTGCGCAAATATTCAATTGGACTAAGATCTGGATTACAGGGAGGCCATTTTAGAAGAGATACAACATTTTGGTCGAAAATAAGTTGCCGTGTACTTCGGATCGTTGTCTTGATAAAATTTGCAAACTCCAGGCAAGTCCTCTTCCGCACACGGTAACATTGCAGTCTCCATCATATCCCTATGTTCAACCAGATCCACCTTCATGTTTCACTGTGATTGTGTTGTAGTTAGGACTGTATTCCTGGTTTGTAGGACGCCGTACACACTGCCACGGTTGATTTTTGTTTCATCGAACCAAAGAACGTATTTCCACTGGGACAAGACTTATGCCTTATGATCATTAGCAAACTGTATTCTATACCCCCCCCCCCCCTTTTAAAATTATTGTTTTTTTGCGCCCAACTCATCCACATAATAAATGTACCTCATTTAGACGACGTTTAATTTTTCGTACTGTTAACACTGAGTTTTTTTTCGACAATTTTTTGAAAAAAAACTTTCTGGATATCACCGGCCATCATCGTGGGATTTCGACGAGAACGTCTCACAATTTTTCTATCTGTTTCAGAATTCGATTTTCGAGATTTCTTTTTGCGTGATATGTGATGTGTAGTTCCTTAAAATGCTTAATCACATGAAAAACCATAGTTTTAGAGCGTTTTAACCGTGTTGCAAAATTCTTATAGGACATCCCAATTAATAATTAATTCTCTTAAGTTGTAATGTGCAACTTTTTGATATTCCCCTGTTGTCTACATTTAATTAGTTTTTAAAATCTATATTTCAAATTTTTTTCACAAATTATCTCCAAAAGATATTCTAAACTGACCAATCAACAGCGTTCTTAATTTAGTGTGCGCTCGTCATCAGTACTTGAAATGCATTGATTGATTTAATATTTTCATAAAGCATGGGAAATTTCCAACCTCTTGTAAGATACAAAGTGCGGGATTCCCACAGACACTCTAAGAATTCCTGCAATGTTGTCAGATTTTATGGATATAGTCCAATTTAAGTGAAATAAGTACGTGTTCTTAGTAATTGTATGACTGCCAGGGTATATCTTTTGTTAAAAATCGAATTAAAACAGGACATTCATATTTTGGTGTTTAAAAATTCTCTAGCTGGTTCTAGTTTTAATTTCTAGCGTTTTCATCTTCATTTTTCGATAAATTATTCCTCGACCTGATAGCATAACGATGGGTTAAGTAAAAAAGAACACAAATAAACATGTTTCTTCATGAAATATTGGACGTCTGTGTAAGAATTCTACATTACTTGTACTAAAAATTTCATTCTTATGAGCTTTTCTTACTTTTATAGTCTTCTGTCCTGATGATGAGGTTAGACCTCGAAACCAGGCCCCCACTGGTAGGAATTTTTATGAAATATATAGGGTCTTATGTTAAAACTATTCGTTTTGTGTCCCAGGCGATGATTTCCTGACATCCTCCCATCAAAGCTACTCCAACCAGAACCTCTATGTGCAACCGCCTACCAGAAGCTCGAACTTGCACCAAAATGGATCTTTCGATGAAAAGGCTGAGCCTATGTCTAGTAAGAGTTCGAAGATGATTTAAAGATCATTATGATGATTTTTTATTATTTTTTTCAGTAAGTGGCCCAAATTCGTTGAACGATGAAAAATCAAACTTGGCCCCCAGGGGAAGGTCACGAGGTCCCCTCACTGAAGCCAACTTGAATCAATTGGACAGCAGGAATGGTATGGCGATTTACGGGCGGTCAAAGGGGGGGCGTGATGAGCCTCCTCGGCCTCCTCCTCCTAGAGCTGAGGGTTGGTAGAGACTTAGTCTCCTCTGTTCTTGTTCCATTGATTTTTTTTTTAGATTATTATAGTTCAAGACGACAATTATATGACGATGATCCAATCATTCAAAAAACCAAGCAACCGATGTAAGTATCGGAGTAATAAATTTATTTTGTTTTCTTAAGAATTATACCGCTTTTAGTCCTGACGCAAGATTCGTAACATTCCAAAAAGAGGGTTCTGTGGGCATTAGGTTAACAGGAGGAAACCTCGTTGGGATATTCGTAACTGCGGTACAGCCGGGGAGTCCTGCTTCGCTGCAGGGTTTGCAGCCTGGTGACAAGATTCTCAAGGTAAATAATCACTAGAAATTACTTCAGGTTAGCACCGGGCCTGGTCGAGTTTGTATCTTCTGCTCGAATTGCTGCCCAGAGTTGAATTACATAAGGAAGTTTTTTGACAAAGGCACCAAAGACATTCCACGGAAAGCTAAAAAAACTGTTCTTGGTAGTTATAAAATATCCGTAAAAAAGGAATTTTCATGTACGCAAAACAGCAGAGCGTCCAGTGTTTAGCTAAAATTATGGTTCTTTCACTGTTGGCCATTTACATAAAAATTGTTCAATTTTAGGTAAACGACATGGACATGACAGGGGTGACCAGAGAAGAAGCTGTGTTATTTTTACTCAGTCTGCAGGACAGGATAGAACTTATAGTTCAGTATTGCAAGGAAGAATACGACAGCATTGTTGGTAAGTAGAAATTTTTCCATTTAAAAAAGTGAATAATCACATTTTCATTTTTAGCATCACAAAAAGGAGACAGTTTCCACATCAAAACCCATTTCCACTACGACAATCCAGCGAAAGGAGAAATGTCTTTTAGATCAGGAGATGTGTTCCACGTTATTGACACTCTGTACAATGGCGTGGTTGGTTGTTGGCAGGTCTTTAGAATAGGTAGAGCATCTTTCACTTCTCGCGACATCCGTGATTCGACCCCTATTGGATTTCAGGAAGGAACAACCAAGAAGTCCAAAAAGGAATCATACCAAATAAATCGAGGGCGGAGGAGTTAGCCACTGCTCAGTTCAATGCGACGAAAAAGGAAATGTCTGCAAACGAGTCTAGAGGAAGCTTCTTCAAACGACGAAGAAGTTCCAATAGAAGATCAAAGAGGTGAATTATTCATTTTCCGTTTTGATTTTTTGTAAATTGAAATGTGCTATTCAGCTTGGGCAAAGAGCATTGGGACGACATCCTCTTCTCCGACACTATATCCAAATTCCCAGCATACGAAAAGGTCTTACTAAAACACCCGGGATTCACCAGACCAGTCATCCTTTTTGGACCCATCGCAGACCTTTCCAGGGAAAAACTTCTTAAAGATTACCCTGACAAATTCATATCACCTCGTAAGATCGTCCTTAAGCAACCAGAATTTCATTTTTAATGTTCACTTTGCTTTATTAGAAATCGACGTGACAGCCTCAGAAGATAACTCGAAAACCCAGAAATCCACGGCGAACATTATAAGATTGTCCGCTATTCGGGACGTAATTTCAACGGGGAAACACGCCTTGCTTGATATAACTCCCAACGCTGTGGAACGTTTGAATTACGCTCAAATGTATCCCATTGTGGTGTTTTTCAAGGCAGAAACTAAGATGGTGATTAAGCAATTGCGACACGGACTACCAAAGTATGAATTCTATCTTCCAGAAGTCATTTATTGGCTAAATTTATATCGGATCAAAAATAGTTATCCCTGCTTATGTTTCAGGACAGCGCATAAAAGTTCCAAAAAATTGCTAGAACAGTGTCAAAAACTCGATAAAGTATGGGGACACATATTTAATTCCACGATAACTCTGACGGACAATACGGACACTTGGTACAGAAAGGTGCGCGAGGTCATTGATAAACAGCAAAGTGGGGCTTTGTGGATGTCCGAGAGCAAGGTGAGCGAGACTATTTTAGCCTTTCCTCTTTAGCATTTTCAGCGATTAATGGAAGCAGTGAGATCCCTTAATTTGGCTCTCTTTCAAATTTTTGGCTACTAAAAGTTCGGATATTTAACCACGGATATAATATAGGTAGTATTGTACTTGCGTATAATGAGCATTATCCCCGCAAGGAAATTTCTCCATCCGCTACATCAAACGTCAGCAACACGACTCGCACTAACACAAGCACGGTGGTGGGTACAACTAATACGACCAATCTTATTTTCAGGCTTTCGACTTCTATTCCGACATATACTTTCCCTCCATTCACCTCGAACCTAAATCCACCAATTCCCTACCAGGCCACCACAGGCAGTCCCGCTCTCGCACTCGTAAAACTGCCTTGTCCATGTACAGTTCACCCCAATTCATCCATCGAACATCCCCATTTATTGCGAGAAACGATCACTCACCAAGTATGTGCCGCGAATGTTCTGTGTACCCAGAGTCTTGGAACGTTCCCAGTGATTACACCCCGAGCGTTTCAAGGGAATGTTCTCTGTACGTTCCAATGGAGGAGTCGAAGGGTTTTCGACCTGCTCAGCCGCAGGCTCCTGAGAATGATGAGCAAAATAATAATAATTATGCAAGTAGTCTGGTTGGTGTTTCATTTTGTGAGAGTAACAGTGTGTTGCCTTGTGCAAATATGGCTAACGTATCAAATACAGCTAACAGGAGTATAAAACTTTTAAAGGGTAATGGACAAGAGCCCATTTATTACGAGTGCTCATATGATCAGAAAAGCGTGCCAACTAGAGGGGGGATTGGCGACAAGTTTCCCCCCATTTGGGAGGAAAATTTCGGAGAAATTTGAGATTTCTAAAGTTTCCATGGAACTCTTAAATGTGTTTTTTATGCTCTTATATTTTCTTTACTGTTTGCCCCTCCCCTAATGTATTTAGTTTCGCCTTGTGCTCACATAATTCGCTTTTATCCTCATTTAGTACTAATCTCTAATCTAAACCATCATATAGCTACCCCTCCAAAGCGCACCCCTACTGAATATAATAACACGAAACATTTGCATGTACTTGTGCTCACTCACCACATCTCATTTCTTACAGCCTGAAGAATCGCTTTCTGACGACTTTCTCTTCCCCATGTCATCACTTCGCCTCTCATATGCCAGTTCCCCTGAAAGCGACCTCGAGCACAGCCCAGGACCCCCTTCATCCCCTACAGGGTCCGGTCCTGGGCCCGCTCCAGGGCGTCTCACTAAAGCTAGCTCCGATCCTAGCGTCGTTATGCCTTTGGAGAACGGCCCTAACGATGCTTTACCTCCTTACCAAGTAAGTATTGCGTCGAGGTTCGCAGCAGTGGAAGCAAAAAATTTGTTTATATATCAATATGGTTTTTTCCAGCCTAGCTACGATACGCGGTACGGATTTAGCAATGGCACTCAAGGAGGTCAGCAGCAGTCTTCGTCGGATATACCCCCGGATTCACCCCTTACCAAAGACCCCGGTTTTACCTTATCAGACCCGGACATTCCTTCTTCCTTGAGCACTGCAGAGTTCAACGGCAAAGACATTTATTCGGCCAACGTGTTTAAGTCTAGCGAGTATGGTGGCCCAGATAGAAGAGGTGATTATGGCAGCGGGGAGAGGAGAGAATATAACAGCGACAGGGTATTGCAGCATAAAAGGTAAGGACAGGAAGGTTCTTGAGGTTCCTTTTGAGAAAGGTTGGTGATTTTAGGCAGACGAGCAGCTTGCACAGTCCCTACAGCCACGGGAAGTCGCACAGCTTGGGTGCGGAGCATCAGTCCATGCCCAATACTCCTGGTGCGAAGGAAGGCATTTACGGCACGGCTCCAGATTTACCACCCAGGGTGGATAGGGCTGCTAAACCAATGGGTATTCTAGCCACTCCGAGTAAAGTTTCAAACGGTCGGAGCGCTCACGAGAGATTATTCGGATCCAAACCCGTCTCAACTGAAAATACCAACGGAGCGGAAAATGGTGGATTTCTCGATAATAAAGCTGGATCTTTAGATCGCAGTCAGAACTCTAAATCGGTATGGAATTAAATTTTTATCTAATTAAAAAAAGACACATTTGCTTGAACAGGATTCCTTATCGAGCTACGATTCGTACAACAAGCAAACATCAGCACCTCCACGAATCGGTCCCAATCTGCACGATGACCTAAAAACAACTCTTTCTAAGATCGATCCTGCACATCAGGGCAGTCCTTCCAGAGGATCCAGATGGAATGACCAGCAAAACCATCACAGGTAAGTTCATTGTGAAATGAAAAGGGAGCGATGGGATGTCTGTTAAAACGTTTGATTCTTGTACATTCATTTTTTTAAGGCTCGGGGGTTCGAAATTAGACATAAAATATGGCCTTCCTCCTGGAGACCCGATTAGTGATTCGAGTCCTAGGCATTCCAGAGAGGTTCTTGGGGCTCCTAGGGAAGAAAACAGCTTGCCTGGCGATGGTGTAAGTCCGCGTGGTTCCGTGGAAAGAGATATGTATAGATACTCCAGATCACCTGCAAAGCAGATGAGCAACATTCCAGGGAAATCTCATATAGAGACAAAGACTGATTATGGGAAATACAGGTAAGTTTCACAAGAAATTTGTGGTTGTTTTTCAAGTGGAGTTAATTAAGCCGGAACAACAACAACATGAATATGACTCCGACACACCATCCCCCGCCGCCAGATTATACGAGAACTTCTCACCAGGATTTGCGGGATTCCCAGCTGAGCATTCATCAGCATTCGCCCTTGAGGAGCCCTCCGACAAACATGAATGGGTAAATGCAAACTTTATATTTGAAAAACCTTATTCAACTTTTTTTCTTTAGATACGATATGGGTTCACCCAATCATAACATGAGCTCATTAAATGGTAACCAGTACAAGCCGATACCGCCTCCTAAACCAAAAAATTATAAGCCACCCCACAACCAAAATTACGGTGGTCGTGGAGATGGCAGCATGATACAACCACCATCCATCTACCAACATGGAAAAAGTCATAGTAACCCCGTGGTAAGTACAAGTATACGACATTACTTAACATCCATTCGGCAGTCAGGTCAACCTATTGAAAGTTTGAACTGTATCCTCTATAACTAAACTCCAGATCTTTAAGCTTAAACATTTTTAGGACCCCCGTACAAATCCCAACCCTCACAACTACTACTACAACTCGCCTCCTCCCCACGCACAATCAGGCACTCACCACGCGTCACCTTACTACCCCGATCGTCAAGTGTATGATATGGCGCCGCCCTATCACGAGTCTCCCCGGAGACACCCGAGCATCTCCTATGCCAGCCGAAGCGAGATCCAGCCAATCGCCAACAGCCACGACTTCGGGCCAGGCATGGGTGACCGCTACATGGATGGCAACCCGGGAATGATGGGTGATCATCGGCCGCATCCGGTAGTAGATTTGCAAGGATCAAGGGAACAGAGGGGATCGGCTTTTGAGTTGTATAGAAAACCAGTTGGACATAATTTAAGGTGAGTTTTGGTTTAGTCGACTAAAAAGTGTAGCTTTTCGAAGCAGCCCTCCTCTCTTTAGTTTCGACTGGTTAAAAACGTTTAAAGGGATTTAAAGTAAAGGCCCCAGTCAGCAGAGGTAGTAGTTTTACAAATGAAAGTTTTGTACAGCTATTCTGCAGTTGGGAATTTGAAGCAAAAGAGATTATCATTTAAATGTATTTGCGGACACTGACGCATCATTCAGTTGAAATCCTTTTAGTTGGACAACTATTGACTCTGCTGAACGGGGTTAGCTCCGACGATTTGGCTATATGCTCAAGGTACATCCAACGGTATTCGTTTGCGAACATGAGGCGTACGTTACGCACAGTAATTTAAGCCTTTTCTCCCCACTCCAACGTAACGAGAATTAGGCTGACGGAGTCCAATTTCTGTCTTTGGTACTAAAAGAAGTTAACCACACCGGCACGATGTTGACCACCCCCTATTTAACAATACACCAAGTTTTATTTATTTTTTATTTAAGGGTTGTGGCACTGATGAACTTCACACGGGTTTAAAATCTACATTCTCATTTTTGTCAAGAATTACATGAGTAATTTCACCATTAAGCTGAGTTAGAAGGTAAACTCGTGCGAGGTTCTTTGGAGCAAGTGCATGTTCCTCTGGCATTTTGTGTGTGTACGCTGGCTATATTTTGGAAATTTTTTTAAATAGAATTTACCCATATGTTATTTCCATGTTTCCTCCCTTAGGGTTGTCTATATGTTGGACTTTTAGATTAGGTACGTTAGTGTGGTTTGTTATATCGTTTTTTTGCCCGATACTTAATTTTTTTGGCATTTTTTGGCTGGTATTAATATACCCACAACGCCTCGATTTTTTACTTTATTCTTAGGTAATTTTACTGGTAAGTAAGCATGAGGGTTGAGGTGTTGGGTTGGAAAGCTTTAGGGCGATGGGCGGCACTAACTGAAAGAGTCGGGCTAAAGACGTGTCTAGGAGACAAAGTGAACCTCAATTATTTCAATAATAAAACTAAGCTACTAAAGAAAAAGTCTTTAAAGTTCGTACAAAAAAGCTTTAAGGCCATAAAGCCTCATTTTCCAGACATCATTTTACTGTTTTCACAGTTCTATCCGGTGCGGTTTTCACATCCGGAGTAGGTATTGACTGATGATGAATTGAACAGTGATGAAATTGTGATGGTTCATGTCCCACTGATCTATTTAAGACACCCGTTTGATAAAAAGAGAATCGGTGAGTTACACTCTCGCCCCCTCACCCTCACGCTCTCCCCGCTCTTACTAATCGCATTCTCTTTTTATCATACAGGGGCTTGCAGGAGCAGCACCAACCGGCTTTTTACGGATCGCAGCCTAACATAGCACAAAAACTTAACTCATCATCGGCTACTAACTCCCCCAAAGTTAAGCCTAAACTAACCAAAGCGCAGTCATTTAAACACACGAAATCGGAAGGGGGCTTTAGCACCCCCCGCTTGTTCCGGAAATGGTCCTTTGGCAGAAAACATAACAAAGAGGACACACCAAAATTGTCCAAGAAGTTAGCGGTGCACTCGGAGAGCATTACCGAGAACCAGGTAACTGATTATGGTAAAATCTACTATGGGTCTAAGTACGGACCTTTGGCAGGTGGTGAAGGACTTTAACAAGAATGCTCAGGATTTTTCGAGGCCTACCAAAAGGGACATCACCTCGGCCATGGTCGACCACAGAGGGGCTCATTTAATGAATCACTATTGGGGGGTTTCGTTGGAGGTGCCTGAGGGCGCTGTGGCGAAAGGGGAACAAAAGCAGATTTATTTCGTGATCTCAGATCCGAGATTGTGCGACAATATTCCGCCTCTGGACTTGGAGAACGGTAAATTTTGTGTGTATTTGTAGTGGTTTGTTTAACGATGTACAGTACTTCTAATTCCTTTGGAGATTTCTTTCAGGAGTGATCTAGAGAAAGGGCAGTTTTCGTTCATTTATGATCTGCTTTGTGAATATACTTCATTTCCGCATAACATAAATTTAAGGTGTTTTATAGAATATGTCGGACATTTCTTCAACTTTTAAATCTATACTACCACCCTCTTTAACCAAATTTTCTCTTCTTGGAATAGCCCAAATGCCCACTGTAATATAGCCAGTGTACATACATGTTTGAGTAGCTTTGTGTGAATACTGTAAATTTCTAACGAACGAGTTTTTACAATGTTTTCACATTTTTTCATTTCATTTTGCAGGTGAGACTATGTTGTCGCCGCTAGTTATGTGTGGACCTCAAGGTAAGATAAACGAATCATGTTGTCAGCACCTAGTTAAGCATTACCTGGGGCCATTATGTCTCTCGTAGTACGGCTTATTTAAACAACTTTAGTTTTGATTAACCATACAAGAAATAAATAACAACTAAAAACATCTCAAAGGTGTAGAGAGTCAGAGTGACTATCGACTGCCATGGTAGTTGAAAACAATTCAACATTCGTTTGCGCGTTTACGCCACACCGAGTTTTTTTAACTTTCCAAATTTGGATCTTCGATGCCTCGCAAATTTATTCAGCAAAGCAAATAGGGCTAAGCCTGCTTAAAGGGTCTTTTTCAATTGAACTTCGTGTATATTCGCAAATGCGCAGAAAGACAATTATACATCAGATTGCTTCGGCCGAAGTGAGCCCTGGAACGCCATGGTGGTTGAAAACAATTGATGAACATTCGCATGCGCGTTTATGCCACACCGAATTTTCAAATTTTTCAAACTTCGATCATTGACATCTGACTAATTTGTGGAACAAAGCCAATAGACATTAAATCTATCTAAAGGGCATTGTTTAATTGCTAATAGAGAGAGTGTATATTTGCAAATGTGCGGACGAACAATTCAACTTCGAATTGTTTCGGCCAAAGTGGGCCCTGGGTCGCCATGATGGTTGAAAACCATTCGATTGTTCAAACAAGTGAATATTTGTTCGCGGATCGCATCGAAGGTCGCTGGGCCAAGCTAGAGATGACGGCCGAGCCGAAATTTTCGATTTTAGCGAGAAAAGCACAGTGGCTCGAAACCAGGTCAGTGGCGCACACAACAAATTGAGTTTTATGACTATTTGCTAGCAAATGTGTTATGTGGCATTGTTACACAACAATCGACACTTTTTCCTTTATTCATGAAAGGTTTCTTCTCTCACCCAGCCACGATCGACGAACCGTTACATAATTAACTTCGGTGCTAAAATTATCTTTAAGCTAGAAACCTCCAGGCTAGAATTTACTCTTCGATCGAATTCGATACCACCTTCAGTAAAAAAACGAGCGAAAAAACGGGGCATCGATAGCAAAAACAGAAACCCTGTAAAAACTATCTTAAATAATAAAAAAACCACTCTAGGGCAACCTCGGAGAACTTAGAGGGAAATAAATATATTGGCCTTATCTGAATATTTGTTTTTCGAGTCAACAAGCTGAGTCATGTCCTCAGTCCCATAGAAATCCAATGTAGACATGATTCATTAGGTCAAATAATGTTGAAAAATCCAAATCGGAGTTGGTTGTGGAGAATCTTTCTAGATACTTGCGGGCAGGATCTCATTATTTTCCGCTTCATTAACGTTTTTAGTACCGAGACTTTTGGACTGTCCACGGGAAAGACTTCGTTAAGGCTCCCCCTTTCCATCTTCTCAGTTGGTAGCTGCTTTAAGCAAGAGTTTTACTGTTTTATTCCTTGGGTGAAAACTCTAATTTTATTTTCAGGTACCGAGTTTCTAAAACCTGTGATTCTAAACATCCCCCATTACGCCAACACCCTCCCTAGCCTGGGGATATCCTTAAAAGCCACAGACTCCGAACAAGACATTCACACGGATTGGGACAACATACTACTGCCCAGCAATCATGCTGCTAATAGCGTTGCCGTTAAAGTCGACCATTTTTAATACCATATGCCTAGAAACCATTTGGGTCTACAGTTTTTACCTATTGTCACAATATACCTAGGGTGAGCTTTTTGTGAAAATGATACTTCGTTCATTTACAGGACTACGTCTGGGCCTTAGATTAATTATAAGGGAATTTAAAGCGTTAGATAAGGGGTTGATGGAACTAAGATGTTATACGTAACGCATTCTAATACATTGTAACTAACCATGATATTGCGCCATATCATATTTTGAAAAAAGGGATTCATTAGTTGTGGTTATTTAAAATTTACCCTTATTTCACAAGCTTACCCTAATTTCACAATTTTACCAAAATCACTAAATTTTACATCAAAATTCGCACAATCACTTTTCTAGCAATTAACCAGTCCGTGTCCTGTAGTAAGCCCTCTTTTACCACATAAGACATTTTTTTATCATTTAACAATTATATTTTACTTATTATAACTTCCTGTACATATTGGTCGTAGGTACATTTAGATTTAGCACATAAACGTATACCTACATTTAAGCAATATTTTTAATGTCGTATGTGATCTAGAAAATCAAATAACTTTTAGCAACGTTAAACGAAATTTATATTGTTGAATCTCGTTTTAGTGCCGTTGTTTACTATGTTAATTCCGTATATATATTATACAATACTTAGGTTTACTCAAGACATTTTTAAGCAATTTATCGATAGGAACTTATATGGATATATAAATGTTGTTAATTATTAATTAGTATACACTAGTATAAATAATAATGTATGCTCACTTTTGTAGACGTGTATAATTATAATATAAATATAAAAATACTATTTTCCAGTCGAGAAAGGCAGTTTCAATTTAGGTTTTATTACCGTAGAACGAAAACTGGGGAAGTGAGTTATGAACGCTTTAAAAATCGTTCAGCTTATTTCACGAGGCGGATAGCGTGACTATTTACGCAACGAGTTAAGAAATACCTAGTTTTACGTTACTAGCAGGAAGGCTATTGCGCTTATAAAATATAGGTATTATTTAAGAACATGATCCAACTTTAAAGGATAATTCTGAGTAATTCTAACACGAAAAGCTTATATACAAATAGGTCTGAGCACGCTTTGTGAAAACTTTTTTAAAATTGTTTTTTCGTAAAAGTCTTAATAATCATTTAGCATCTTTTTGTTGAAATTTGGCATTTACTAATTATTATATGTTTTTTACTAAAAAAAATTGCGTATCATTTGCTTAAGTGTAGTTTCATTAAAGGAATTATATTGTTTGATTAGTTTTAAATTTCCGGCGTTGGCAAAAGGATACAAGCAATTTCGAGCTAAAAAAACTCCTTCGTACTTCATTAAAAATTGTTTTAAAGTTTCAGCGCCATATTAGTTTGCATCTTCTTATTTAGAAGTTTTTTTTTAACATATAACAATTTTCAAAAAAAGTTTGACACCCTGTGTCTTGAAAACGAAGCAATATCGTATCTATGTTTATATAAACTTTTCATTAATCAATTAATTCGAATCACCCCTTAAAGCTTGGACTCGTACTTAAACAACTCCTTGTATATATTGTAGTGTTCGATCCACACTTATTTAACTAGGGTAGTAGAAGCGCATCTCTTAAGCGAGATTTTCATTGAATTGGAGGTTTTCATGGGCGAAATGGGAACACTGAAACACGATAATTTTATAAATTAATGCGTTTTATTGATTTGACACATAAAATTCAGAAATATATATTTACGTAATAATTTGTGTATATTATTATGTAATAATATAGCTATGTATAACACACACAAACTTATTATTTATAATGCATATAACTACAAGTAACAGCATTCTTACATATTTTGAGATCACAAAATATATAATTTAATAACAAATTTAACAATAATCATTATTTCCGAAACTCTAAAAATCCTTACAAAAAAGTCTGGACTTCTGCAAAATGGCCGGACATTTACACCATTTCACGGAAGACAGAATTGAAATTAAGCCCTTTCCTGAACCGGCCCGCCCGCCCTCAAGCCTGTATTGCTATACAGATTCAAAAAATGGCAGTCGAATTTTTATTACGTTATTATTAGTGCATAATAATATTAGGAACAATTTTGAATTTCTTCGTCTTGAGACCGGCGCGCCACGGCGTCTCAGAAATCAAAGGAAAGTGGCATTTTCAGCTGCCCGATATTTAAAGAAACTGACTAAAATACTGTATGAAAATCGAAGTCAGGCCTGTATCACAAATTTCTAGCCTAACGAACAAAGAAGAGGTTGGTAAAAAATATAAAATACAACATAATTAGAGCGTTAACAAAAAATATATAGAAACATGCACAAGAGGGAGATGATGGGTTTTTCGTCAGCAAATGTGCAACAAACAGGGCTTTTCCGCATGTCCTTTTAAAGCATAAGTAAGGCCTAACACAAAAAATTACTTTATATAAATTTGTGAACAGATTTGCAAACTTTCAAAGTAATTTTTACCTATTCAGTACGTACGTTATAAAATTTAACCCCACTCACTCGCGGGAATGACTAAAAGAGAGGTGACTTCCTTTAGGTATAGAAAATACTAAGAATTTTAGTCATTCCACTCCACATCCGCACCACAAACATCAGATACAACTAAATTTATGGTTTTTAGCCTGTTCGCAGCAAAAAAATATCAAAATACTGATTCAAAGGACGTGATCGTCACTCGTTTGAGTTCTAAAATTGCCGTTGTATTTTCCGTATTTTTACAAAAATTTGATATGTGCTTTCGCACGTTCACTACGCCCTTAAATACGAATTGATTGTTACGTCTTACCTAGTAAAAATAATTGCCTTTAAATATTCCTGAGAATGCGCTCTAGTCCCCGAAAAGTTGGTCGAAATTCATGGTGAAAACACAATGGCAAGTTACCTGATAGCCAAAGCCGCAAAAAGCGGCTTTGGCGAGCTTTTCGTTAAATTTAAACTAAAAATGTCCCTTTACCTACGATAATGTCCCATTCACCCGAAACCCCACTCAAATCGAAGTAAAATTGTTTGTTATACTGGGAAATGCTTTGCACCACATTTTGTACTTTACTCGTAATATAGATAAAACCTTAACAATTTTCCATGTCCGTGAAGTCTCTCTGAACGCATAATTCCGCGTAACAAAATAATTTTTAAATTCGAATTGGTAAATAAGTTGCTCCATCGGGACAGTTAATTAACGAAGTTTGTTGAGGCTAAGCAATCCTCCATGCAATTATCTGGATTCCAGGGCTTATTTTCCACTTTAGGAAAGACGGATTATAAATAAAACGAGTTCAAATACAGTCGGTCTCGGATAAACATCTGTGTAAACACATGCGACTATGACCGTCTAACCGAACGAACGGTGCTCTTTTCTACAATATCGCTCCGTTTGATCTTACGCTGATGAGTTGAATTGGCCAGCTCTAGCATGCCCAAATCGAGCCCCATCTCTTAGATTCGGTGCGTGTCAAGACTATACAGAGAGGGAAATATTGCACAAATCTCGAATCTTTGTCGAGTGATAAATCTGAATGCACTCCGTAGTGCGGGAGAGTGTAGTAGGTGATTTATATTCCATGATCGGAAAAACGAGGTTCTGATGACCTCCTGGAGGTTCACTGGCGTATAGTAAGTTGTACGCTTTTGAGTGGACTGCTCGACGTATTTATACGTCACAAAACCAAACCCAATACATGAAACACCCCTGGGAATGAGGTGAAGATAATTTAAATAACCAGGTGGTACTCCCAAAAAACCACCCTGAAATTGCATATTAATTGCCCATAAAATTTTCCCTTGAAAAGCGTGAAAGAATGAGCGTTGGGTGGTGCTTGCCTGCGTACTACGCGGCCGACCTTAGTTGATTCGAGGCAATTTAACCTATCCAATTACCCTTCTGTATAAATGTTGCTTTGTGAATAGAGATAACTAACCTCTGTAATTCAGTGCATTCCAGCTAAACTTGTTACCGATTCACCATAAAAGCAGTTTAAAAATCGGCAACAGAACACGTGCACACAAGAATTTTCTTTCGGTCTCTACGTTTACAAGCTCAATTTGAAGTTAATTTAAAGTAGTGAAACTACATTTTCAGTTTAATTAGCCCAACTGAATCAATCAATATAAATCTCGTGCTTATTCAACGCGCATGTCCGCATTGAAATCAATTTGACAATCGCCATACGAATCGTCGGGATTTCCTGAACGCCGCAAAGCGGTATTTAACAAAATGTCGCTTTTGCAACACTTCCACGACAATTTAATAAAACTTTTATGTTAATTAAGCTCCATAGTACCATGAAAACTCTTAAACCAGGGCCAAAGCGCAATTTTAAAAGCTTGCAATGCTAAATCTTTTGGCAGTTCTGTTTGTTTGTCCCGGAAGTCTGGCGCACAAAATTAGAGATAATGACGTGTTTAGCAAATGAGTGTTTTGTGCTTTAATAGAACATAAAACTGGACATTTAAGGTCACAGTTAACAACAATATTTCGGTTGAAAATCGGTGGAAATTGATCAGCATCCTACGATTCATGCCAAACAATGCTCCAGGGAAAATGCTGGAATTGCGTCAGCCGCAGTTCATTACGGTTAGTGGTTCCAGTTGCGAACGAATTAATTTAATTTCTATAGTGATTTGTTAAAGTGATTTTCTTTCTGATTTTAGGGAAATTGCATGGAGCCACACACGTAAAAAATATGATATATGTTCAGAGAGACTGAAAAATCTGATCGAAATCAAATCATTCCTTCAACAAGAACAACTCCATTCCGCAAAAATGGTTAAAAACTAACAACTCTACGTTTCGCTCTTAAAACGATACTCCATCGTCTCTACGGGCGGCATTTGTACAAAAAGCGAGAAAATGTTAAAAACAGATTCCGAGAAAATTCTTTCTTACAGACTGACAATGCTGGCGTGATCTTAGGGCAGATTTAATCTATTTTAGTTTTACCTGGGAATAAAATTCAACAAATTTCCAAAGGGATTCAAATCGGGTAAAATCGTTGGCAGTTCTGAAACGATACTTCATGATTTGAAAAATTGCTTAATTTTCAAGCGTTGAATTGACCAAGTTCGCAAGCTTTCCTATTTGACCAAAGATCACGTCAACTTCGGCTTTCCACTGTGTCCCTTCAACGGGCACTTTTATTAATTGGCTGTTCCGAAACGAACTTTCGTTCTACTTAAATATACTATGTACAAGGCTACTTTTAAAGCATATTATACCAGGCGTTTGTACAAAGTCTATCAATATACAGGCTGTCTTTTATCGACCAGTACCACGCGGTACGTCTAATTGACTTTTCCGGTAAAACGTGCGTTGTGGTCTAAAGTAAAATTACAAAAAAATACAGTCAAATTGAACGAGAGATGGGGCCTCGTTCCGAAAACTATGAAAAACTGTCCCTGCGCAAGCGCATCACAATGACGGATCATTCGGGCTCAGTACTTTTTACTACTTCCGGCTCTCCGCTGTTGGGCGCACTGTTTGTAACACTGGCAACACTGGCAATCACGCTCTTCTGCACTAGAGGAGGACTAGGCGACTCCTTCTCCTGAGCATGAATTATAATGGAAGAACTTGTAACTTCGGTACTAGAGTCCTTAATAATATTGTTCCTAATTATGGGCTGGTTGTTGTTTTCCGCCCGCACTTTGAGGTCGTCCAGCTCCTTCTGGAGTTCGGCATTTTGGCGTTTGAGTTCAGCGTTTCGAATTTCCAGCTCGCTGATTCGTGCCTGCTCTTTCGCTCGGCACTCCAGAACCGCTCGTTCCCTTTCTTTGGAGAGATTCCTAAAGAGTTCTAATACTTTCTCCCGGACATCGTCGTTAGCTGACTTTAACACTTCTTCCAGTTTCAGATAGTCGGAGTTATTCTTCTCTGAAGACTCTGATGCGCTGTCTTCAGTGTCAGTCGACAACTCGATTTCCGAATTGTATTTCGGAGACACGGTGCCAGTCGAGTTATTTTTCTGGAGGACGGATACCTTTCCCAGCGGCGGCGAAGACGGGGTTTTGATGCAGTCGATTTCCTCCTAAAATAAAATTGAATTTTATTGATTAAAATAAGGGAAGCTAGAAGGAAAATAAGCACTCTATGTTAGTGTTAGAGGCGTACAAAATTTATACCTACATATATGGTACTGAACAAATTAGTTACTTACCTTAACTCCGTGGCCATTAGTCAATGGACTATGCTGATCGAGGGGTTCAGTTTTCACTGGTGAAAGAATTTCCTCCTTTTCAACAGATGTAGACGAGCATTGCGGAGGAGTCGTTGCATGGTTACTCCCTGGCTCGTAATCTTTGCCATATCTATGCTTCGTTGGGCTCGGAGGAACCAATGCTACATTCGGTTGGTAACTTCTTTCAAACCTAAAATTGAACATCGTACTTCATATGCAGGTGTATCTACGGCATGTTCAAAATCGCAGTAATACCTTTCCGACTCGGACATCAACACCACTTTCTCGGGGTTCTGTAAGAGAGGAGGATCTGCTGCGCACCTCGCTGCCAACCCCAATGCATTTGCACTCCGCAACTTCTGTTCTTTAATACTTTGAGTTACTGGTTTGAAGGCGCTTGAGTGGCGTCCGTTATTAAATTCCTGTATCAGTGAAGAAATTTTGCTTAAACAAAAGAAGAACTACCGAATGCACCTTAGTACCTGTAAATATCGATGAATATATACTGGCTCCAAAGCGTAGATCTGCTGCTGCATAAGGGCGGCAGCTGCCGCTGGCAGGGGGAATGGGTGCACTCTCCCCAATGTCCCCAAATAATCCATATCTATCTTTTGTTTCTTGGGGGGCAAATCTGATATTTTTGACACAACAGCTTGGTGGTCTTTGACGATATCCGAGGTAGAAATCTGAAATAGTGAAATTTCCTCTTTTAGCCATAAAATGCAGTACACCTTAAAATGTAGTAATTATTGTGCTGGAGGCATGTAATTATGGTGAAGGCTTCTAATATATCGCGCCCCAAAAGTAATATAACTTGCACGTCAACCAATTAACCCCAGCCCGCAACAATAATCCCTGCTAATAATTACTTCTCCAATATCGAAGCAGTAAATCACCAATAACGCTTTATTACTCCGCGGTGACGTAAGGAGCGTAATTAGCTCGGAAACCCCCAACGTGGGATCGATCCAGGGGAGAGCTGCCACCCCCGCCTACCGCAATGCACAGGGCGTTGTTGCACTTCGGGGTTCGCGCTCGACAGCTCGGGTCCCTCTTGATGGATGAAGCGTAGAGGCGCGATCCCTTATTATTCCGATGGGAGTTGAAAAGTGCACTGTCATCCCTGATGTTCATTCATGGTGGAGTTCGTTTGCAGGTTTTTAATATTCTGTTTATCTAGTTTGACATCGACAGCGAAGACAACCAAGAGGTTTTTATTGATTTTATAGGATACATGGTTAGTGTTGTGCATTTGGGAGTTAACAACTAGTGTTGAGTTTCAATTAATTCTTTGAAAAAGATAGTGAACGTGCTGTTCCAACTCATTAAGAATCAGGCGATGTCAAGGAAATGAATTGTTTTGGTAACAGATAATTTTTATTTTTACTAGTAGACGATAATATAATTCCAACGGATCTAGATCGGGTGATCGAGCCGGCCATTCCGTAATAGAATATCGACGACCTTATTAGATTGGAGTTTTTTATACGTACAATTTGTGCTGATTATTGTTTCGATGGTGAAGCGGTTAATATCCTATATCGAAAAATTTAAGAAAATTCTTTTTATGCGTATATGTATCTCCCCCTACAATCCATCACTCGGCTCTACTTATTGACGTAAGATCAAAGCAACCCCTCCTTCATGCTATTTAACAAGACAATTGGGAAGGATAAAGAAAGGGAGAAAGTTGCAAATTAAGATTAATCGCCAGAAAACTCAGAGATAACTGGCGACACTGTTTTTCTTTAGGGAGATTTACGATTTGTCGAAGCTATCTCTGCATCAGCGACAAATTAATTTTCCCATTTCGCCCCTCGACGAAATTGCCGGTACACTGCCCTCATGCAGCCTGCAAATTCACCGGATCGAACTTTCTCATGCAAATTCCTGAATCTTAGCGTGACATTAAGTGGACTTAACAACCTAAAAAAACAACGCAGATGTGCGGTCCGAGCTAAACAAAACAACCCCTCAGCCACGGGATTCATCCCTTTGAGCCACCGAAAAACGACAATCGAACCAGTTCTGCATGCAAACCAGACACGAAGGTTTCGGCCCTATTTGTCTGTCACTTTTTTCCCAACACGCAGCTTTTTTCAACGTGTTAATATCGATAATGGTACTTAAATCTGTCGGGTAGGCAGGGGTTTTTTTGACGTTTCTTGTCCTGGTTTTTTTAGTGGGGCACACGCACTTGCTTTGTGCGTGCACGAGCCTCATCAGGGATAGTTTTTCGATGATAAATGTGGGCCGCGCCCCGATGTTTTGTTTCGCATGAACTTTGCCGTTTGGAGTGTGTCAGGCTGCGATATATGAATTGCTTTTCCGATGGCGTGTCTCTTTTGTGGTTCAAATTTATTTCCTTTGTGAATTCGTGTGTGATTTTTTAGCATTTAAGTATCTATCAGTCACCACGAAACGGGAACACGCGACGGTACCATTGGGAACAGCACCACTGCCACGTCCAAATTCAAACCAGAAAGTCTTATCTGGAAACCAAGGGACATGCGGTGATATCATTAGAGATATCGTAACTTAGACCGTTGATTAGATTGGAGACTTGAATACGCTTTGAGCACTTGCGAGTCGAAGGAAGCATCCATTGGTCTTCGATATCTCGAGAATGAGTAGAGCAACTGGCTTCCTTGATACTTATTATATACTTATCGCGAGGATAGTCCTAGAAGTACCCGATCTAACACTAAAAAAAAGTTTGAAAAATATATTATTTCTCCACACCGTCTCCAGATTCAGATCGATACACTTTTCCCAGCAATGGTCTTTGCCCTGTTTATAGTAACACGCTTCGAATTTTTCAAAATAGACATCAACCTCAAACTGCACCATTTCATTATTGGAAAATCCCTTTCCAATGGGCGAATTTTTCAAGTTTGGAAATAGAAAATAATCTGAGAAGGCTAAATCTGGCGAATAGGATAGCTGAGGAAAAAGTTCGAAACCAAGTCGATTGGTCGATTGGTCGATTTTGGTCATCGCGATGACGAAAAGGTGGAAACTTTGCTACGAAACTTCGTCAAACACTCCCTTAAAACATTCTCACTGCGCTTATTTTGTCAATCTTGCTCACATCTTTCCCATGTCAAATTTTCCGGTCAAAATGCAAAGTACGATACTTTTCGAAATGTTGCAGTACGGTTTTGCGGATTTTCACCACAAATTCTGAAGAGGTCGGGTCTGGAGTGTCATCGGATCCAGCACTGCGGAGTTCACCTTGGCAGCTGGTACTCGTACGGGACTCGTGATCGTAATTAAAAACAAGGGAATGATCTAAGTTTTGTTAAAAATTTTAATTTATAGTCTTCGCTCTGACGTTAATGATCACGGCTCTCAACTAGATTTAAAGGTTTACTGACTGATGGTTTTAATATTAATTTTATAGACTTGTCGTGTCTCTTTACTTATGGTTTATCCGCTCATCATTATCGCAGATACGACTGTAAATGCACCAACCTTGGCGGTTCCGGAGCAGAAGGCACCATCACGTCCCATTTTCAGCGCGGAGAGGTTCTTTTCAATAAGAAATTTTAATAAAGTCTGAGGCATCGATGGGAAAAAATATGTAGGCATTAGGACTCGGATCACGTAATAAGCAATCACGATCATGCCTCCACGTTTTTTCGAATAAATCAATTTTACGCACAACTGGACCGAAAGTGTTTGTTTACATCTTAGCTTTCATGTCGGAAACGATGCGATTACGACTAGCGGGCGTTGTTTTATTTTTACGGCCCGTCGCTCGTGGCAACGGGCCGTTAAGTTTGCAATAACGCCTTAGCAACGGGCCGTAAAGTGAAAATGGCGCCTGCTAAGATTTTAATCGCCCTTAATCAAATAGCTCTGTATAGTATTCTTCCACTTGCATGTGAAAGATTGAAAATATTTCATCTATACGTAAAACGTTGTACGTACAACGAACCGAAAGGAGGATTACGCCCTGCGGCCGCGGGCGTAATTATCTTCCTTCAGCCCTCCTCGCGTAAATAATTATTCTGCTTAGATATTCATCTCTCTTCCTCTCCGAATAAAATGATGCATTTATCCACCACTGAAAAGGCATTGACGTGTTAATTTACAATCGTTGCCTGCCATTTGCAAGTATCATGAAGATCATACCGCATTGCTCTACGTCTTGTACGATTGCCTCGATAAAAATTCAAGGAGAGTTGCGTGTATGTTTCGCTCTACGCTTTGAATTCATAACACTCTTGAATAACTGAATAATAAAAAATGAAAAGTGAGCGTATGGTGTGCATGTGGGTGCATAGACTGTCCAAAAATACGTACGTTGGTCAAACTGTTACAGATAGGGCTGGTGAATGATCGTTTCGTCAAATGCAGCAATAAAATCGTAATGGCAATATTGTGCTTGGCAAACAGGGGCGCATTCCTACGCGTATTTCGAACGATACACGTTTACTGAATCAAGCTGGGAATGTTTCAATTTACGGAGGCTGAACTATTTTTTGACCAGAGTGTGGTGTTGAAAGTCCCACTGAATGTAACTAAACATTCCAGGTTAATGAATGAAACCACATGTTCAACTGAGAATATTATTCTGAATAGCTGGGAGAACAGAACAGTCCCGACGAGGGAGTGAGGTCTTCTTTACTACCATTCTGTGACTCTGATATGAACAGAAACTCATTAATAATATAGCTTGAAAATCGCAAATTGCGTTCGAGCAGCAACAACAGAGCACGGATGCAGGCGCAGGCTTTGCATACTCATATGAGTATGAAATTTACACTTTTCACACGCTCATCTAGAAATGATATCGCTTTTTCTTAACAGATTAAAACACTCAATGCCGGAGGTTATAATGTTCTTGCAGTCATTGTTGAAACCTTTAGGCCCCTAAAAAGCTAAAATTATATTCCTGTTTAGATTTGCAACATCATTGACGGTTTCCACCCATCTGATCGATTGTCCAAATCTGTATGAGTTTGGGGTCGTTGCCGATGGCACCACGAGATTTTTAATAACTCGGAACCGCATGTACACCATCTCTCAAATGTACAGGAACTAATTAAAGGTTTAAAACAAGCATGTTGCCAAAAAATATATTTTTTTAGAAATAATAAAATATATTCCTTCTTTAGTCCAAATATTGTCAAAGTGCCAATATATTTTCGTTTTGAACGTTTTTCGTAGGATTCACATGCAGAGCCACCAATTTGTTTAATTATATTATTGTGTTATATCGACATTGCTACTCACAGTATTGGCTGAAAATATTTCAAGATGCCAACAGGTTTTTTTCACAACAATTTATAAAATAATGAAAAGCAGTGTAAAATTACAAAATATTTAAATTAAAATAAATCAATAATTATTTCTAACTTTAAAAATAGAGGAGCCTTAGATGAGCTTCTGAAGTGTCGCTGAAAACGAAAAACTGATAAAGCGATGGGCAGAAGAATTAAAATGTCATCCATTTAAGATTCGTTCAAGAGTGCAAGTTGCACATAACGAGAGTTATGTGTTTCAGTGTCAGTGAGTACCATAAAACGAAGATTAAGACGCGCCGGTTCACATGGGAGAAAATCGGCAAAGAAACTTTTTATCTCAAAGAAAAATGGGAAGCTGTCCTCTTCTCGGATGAAAGTCGATTTAAACTGTTCAAATTAGACGGAATTTGTTGGGTCAGAACACTAATTAATCAACAGTTTCATCCAAGATATACTAAATCAATGGTTAAACATCGAGGTGTGGTATTATGATTTGGGGGTGTTTCGGAGGGTTTAGCATGGGTTTTTTAAGCAAAAATTGATAGTATTACGGATCGATATGTTAATAAAAATATTCTAGAAAATCGCATGTTGCCCTGGGCGGAAGAAAGGACGTTTCAACACGACAACGAACCCAAAGTGTACGTCCAAATTAATTAGAGAAGTGGTATACGCTGACGCGATGGTCTGACTGATTTAAAGCCCCAATCTGAACCTCGTAGAGAACCTTTGGGGTAAAATTTACAAAAGAATCCCTAAGAAAAGAATAACAAATATAACGGATTTGTTCAAAATACTTGGATCTCAATATCTGAAGATTATATTGAAGAATTATTGTCTCTTATCAAACGATGTTGGGAAGTGATTAAAGATGAGGGATGTGCTACTAAATACTAAATAAACCATTTAATTGTAAGATAGAATATAAAGAAACGGTGTAGTTGTTATACGTTTGACCCCTATGTTTTAGATTTTCTTTTAATTTAAATTTTAAAAACGTTTAGCAAATAAACTATAACGTTAATATTTCTATTTTTAACTGTAATTGATAATTCATAATCATATGAATAGATTATATCAAATATATGTTATAGGGAAAAAGATCGAATTTAAAAGGTTGCTTCACATATGAGCAATAGTGTATATTTACACAGGAAGAAAAGTTTAGACACATTTTCGTACACGGAAAAAAAATTTTTTCACGCAATAAATGAAATATTTTATCAGGTTATTCTCATCATGTAGTTATTAATGGAAGCGTTACTTGGCACCGGACTTAAACCAGTTTATTAAAAAAAGCTTGTTTACGTGTGCCACGGAAAAACATTACTTATGTAAGAAATAAATAAATAATTAATTAGAATACTAACAGGTATTCGCCGCTGCGCTGCATAGAAATAAACTTTAATGCATATTTAATAGTGTGAAATTTAAATAATAACGATCCAACTTGATTAGCGACACAATACCTTAATAGCGCTCGGCTAATTTAATCGAACATCAGAGTAATGTGCCGTAATTGATGAATAATACTTATACTTATTTCTTTAATTGAGCCGACCCGAAATTCCGTGTGATATAATTAATTTTATAGATGCCCCGATTTTAGTCTTGTCCCGGTTTAGGGGGGGGGGGGCTAGTATTATAAATAACCCCGTAATTTTCGGCAATTTGTCATTCAAATCAGTAAAATTAGTGAACAGGAAAGTTTCGCATCAGGCCGCAAAATAGCTACAACGTCGTTTGCCAAGCCCATCTTAATTGGGGTGATTTTTCAGCATTTATCGGGAAGCAGTGGTGTAGGTTTTTAGAGGACAATTCCGAAGAAAACGCTTCATATGCTGGAAAATCGGAGAAAATTTAAGAGGCTATTTTCAGAAGAGTTCTCGGATGTATGTAGGAGACGCGAACTTTGAAAAGAGCAAAGCTAGATCTAGATTAAAAGGAAGATCTCGGAGATTGGCCCTGCGTAATTTTCGAATATTAGAAATTAGTGTTTAGCAGGTTCATCTAAAGAGAAAAAAAATCATCTGATTTTATTTTATTTTTTATGAATAGGCAGATATATAATATATCAAACGAATAGGAGAGGAATTCAAAGCGGTCTTGAATGGCGCATTCCTTAAAATTATTTTTCTTTTTCACTATATTTCATTTTTAAATTTTAATTTACTTTCTGCACCAACTTGAAAATGCTGATCGAAAATCTCTGTGTACTGAAGACATCAACATAACAATTCCAGTTGATCGCGAACCAAAGATGTTGAAGGAAATAAAAAAATGTCAAGGCAATAAATTTTTCAAATTCAAAGGCGAGTGTCACGAATAAGAGGAGTTGTGCCGTCCAATCATCAATAAGACCGGAATTCATCTCTATATAGAACCCTAATGGGGTAATCTTCGTCAGTTTATTTAAGGCACAAAATCATGTGGCAGATCTATAACAAATTACTAAATAAATTTAAAAAAATATATAGAAAAGAGACCAAAAATATCATAATTATTCCAACACAACGACATTCCCGTCAAAACCATTTTGCAACATAGGGGCGTATTTCCCACAATAATAACGGTAATTTAAATAGGGCGGAATTTAAATAGAGCTTGAAGATAAATGCAAGGAAATGGGGCTTCTTTTTTCATTAAAATAGTGATATGCAACAAGAGTAATTGAGGCCTTGTTCCTGCATTCGCGGCTTTGCTCACGAGAAAAAACAAAACGAAACGTGACCAATATAGTCACTTCGGGCTGCGCTGGCCCTCTTCTTGATCCGCTCATGTATGTTTCCATATACTTAATCATATCCTCCAAGTGCGCCTACAGCCGCTTAGGGGAGACAGCTTTATGTCCCAGAAAAGACGGTTTCGTTCGTAAAAACTTTTTTACGGTCTCGTAAAATGGGATTTCTGATTTTTTATTATGGCAACATTGCAATATTCAGATAAAAGGAGGATTATTATTTATCCCAGGCACCGCTAAAAACGCGCCTTACGGCCGTATTTAAATTGCCTGTAAAATGTTTTAAGTGTAAACACCCAGGGAGTTTAATAACATTATTTTCGAAAGACGCTTTTGGGAGGTTTAAATGGTCTTTTTTGAGTTCGTTGTTGTTTAGTTAAAACGTCTGTCCGTGACACTATGGGGTTCAAATCGGAGGTTTAGACCCGTTTTTAACGGTTATAAGCATCTCGAAGAAAAAAATTCTCATACAGCCCCCAAGGCATCAGCTTCATATTTCAGACACTAATACCTGGTTAATCCTCTAACTTATCCGCTCCGCATCGAGGATAAAAATCAGACAAGTTGGGAACTCAAAACAGACGCCGTTCCTGTATTCGCTTCAGAGGCGTACTCCTTCGAACTGCATCATTATCATTATCTAAATAGGTGTGGCGACCTAGCAAACCTACGCCACTGGGGGGCAATATATTAGGAGTATAAAGGCAATTGGGCATTGAGGTTCAAGTCCCCGTGTGATATAATATTTAATATTAGAATAATAAAGGCGAAAACCAGTTCGATCGGGTCTTAAAATTTCATGTCCCGGCTTAGGATGCTCCGTTAGTTTCTAGGTACTCGACTAAAAGTAAATAAACATGATGTAGTAAATGTTGCGGATTATTTAGGGTTAGACATACAATGTAAGTAGAGAGAAATATTATTAATATTTATGTTCCGAATCGAGGAAGAATAATATTCTATGCCTTAGAAGTGTGAACAACAATGTAAGGTTACTGCCATTTGGGTTCTAACAGAAATTAAATTACGGCTTGTTCAGCTTGAGAGGGCATGGTAAATTGTTTACGGATTCCGGGAAAGTCATTCAGATTATTCAGTTCACCTACATCGTGGTGATAAATATCTTTTTCAGGCACTAGTCAGGTAAACATGTTTTCAATTTGGTGATTGCTGCTTGCAACTCCCTATCTTAAATTTGTTATCCTTTCACAATTTTCAGCGTCAGTTTCGGGAAAAAATGCGATTGACTTAAAAAAAAAAACATCAAATGGGTTTAAGTCGGGACTACGTGGTGGCCACTACACGCACGGTCACTATTTCGACTATTCCGTCGATGCGAAAATTTCTGAAATCTCTTGAATTAATTCTGTTCCCACATCCAAAGATGTAAAACTGAGTATGATGCATTTGATGGGTAGTGTCTTTGCTGAACTCCAGATTAGTTCGATTTAGCATAGGTTTAAAAAGTAGCTTACGTCTCACACTCCCTACACCCTAATCATCGCCCTTTTTAAATGCGGCCATTTTTGAAGTCTTTCGAAAACCTCATCAATGTAGATGTGAATGCTCACTACATCTGAAGCACCCACATACTTCAGCCTTCATAATTACACTAGTCCTAAGCCCCTGCGGTACATTCCTTTCGGAACTGATTCCCTCTTGACGTTTATTTTCATCCCTTTTTGGATCGGCAGTCGTTTTAGTATACTTTCTCAACCCTTATTGAGGGCCCATTTACGACGCTGCTGAATGGGAAGGAGACGGTATTAGAAAACGGCCATCTCAGCTGAGCCAAGTAAGCTCCAGATTATTTACTTCTGCTCATCCTAATTCGACAGAAAATCTTATACGTTTAAGATCAATTTGGCAACGCTGTGATTTGGAAGCAAGCACCCTTCGGTTGTGACCCCCTTTTTAATAGCACAAGTGTTGTATTCTTCGCGAATAAAGGGCCTTGAATTTTACGAAGGGTGGTCAAGACGTACCTAAGTGTCCGCAGGATGTCCCGTGCACGTGGGAACAGCGCCTAAAAGAATGGTCCGATGGAGTTTTTTTTAATGACGTTCAATCACAAGGGAGCCGTTTAAAGAACTTGCTCCTCGCTGAGTGATGCGAAGGCTGATGGTTTTTCGCTCGCTCATACCGGCACAAGGGCTTAGATCCGGAGGTCTCCCCGACCATCGAAGAAAATAAAAAATGTTTTATCTGACTGTTTTTGCTCGCCCGTCCGGCCACAATCGAGTAGATCCGGAAAAATGGCATGTTTCCTGGGGGCAGCATCAGCCCTCCCTGCAATAGAACTAAACACTTTCTGCTGGAAATGGGACTTTCCCTTTCGCAAGCTCCGTCTCGAGCAATAAAGCGCACATAAATTGGGCCGAACTCCGGCGGCAAATCCGGGGAGCAGCGTCTCCTACAGAAGATCTCAATGAAAGGAGCGGGCGGCGCCGCCCCCAACCCCCGACAGCGTCCCCGGGGACTCGTGTCTCGGGGACACAACAGAGACGTACTTGGTCCCCACGTCATTTGTGTATGCCAGGAAGCGAAGATTTTTCTTTGTTTTTATCATCAAAGGGACCCAACTCGATGGCGGATTTAGGGAGGGGCCGTTCTACTGCTCCGACCGCTCCTTTGTCCGGGACAAAAGATCTAAAAACACGTCCTAATTTTTAATTATCCCTTTTCCTCGATCGCCATTCAGGGCGTCCGATAAATCCAGATATCTCCCGAATTCTTTCGATCTCGCCCCGAAGCCGGAATTTTTTATGTAGGCCCTTTGTGCGTTCTTTTTTGTCGCTGACTTCCTCAGGGACGTTCGTTCCCATTCTCTTCTTTTTTTATCTGTGTGACGATAATCGTAAATTAAAAAATATTTCCCCAGGGGAATGTAAAAAATAGTCGAATGGAAAACGCGAGTGTAAAAATAAATTTTGACTCTTAAATTCTCAAACAGCACGGCCGTACGTTAATGATTACCTGCACCTTCAAAATAGATTTTTTAATGTGAGAAACCTCCTACAGGGTTAGTCGATACATTAAGCAATTTACCTAGTAATTGATAAGGACTGTTTTCTTAATAAACCCGACTTGTAGTACTCGAGTACCATTATCGACTCGTAAAAACATGCGATAAAGCCCATTCTAATTGAACGCTTATAGAATAGCGCAATATTGATAATCGATTCGAGATCCACGGGGAGAAACTTTAACTCGTATCGTTTAATGAGTTCCGGGGCAGGCAGTTCAGAGGTGGAGACCATACAAGGGGGTTCAAGCTAAAGTTGATTCCACAGTGATTTTGCTTAGGGTACTCGCTTGCCGTACTTACTCACCAATACCTTTAAAGGAATTTTCGCCGATTTCGATGAACTTCGACAAAAAGAACTGGCAACAGTGTCATTCCTCCACATCACCCATGCCCAAAATTCTATCCTTCTTTCCATTGTCGTCGTTAAGTGTGTTTGTCCGTTAATAATTAAGGTTTTGTAAACACTTTAAACGCTTTGTGCGGCGCGCTAGGGAAGAGAAAAGGGAGACAAAGGGAACCTCAATAAGAAATGCAGAAGGGAACAAATCACGGGCATAATAATATGCCGCGAGGGGCGCTAGCGCGGCATAATAATTACCATCGACAAATGAGACCTCAAGGCGGATAACTCTATTTTCGTTTGGTCGAATTATTTATTATTTGTCTGCCCTGGAAGTTGGACCGCATTTAAGAGGGAAAGAAGTCGATAATTTAAACGCGTGAAGGGAACAAAACGAAAATTACACCTCGAGGCGAACAAACACGGCGAGAAATAATAATTACAAACACCGTTTTTATTAGCGCATCTACGGCCCACTGTTTTGTCTACGTTAATTTTAACTACACTTAGAGGCGTATCTTAACAAGTGCAGAGTAACAGCACACCATCTCTCGTCTGCTCCTGTTCTTGAAATGTTATTGTTAACTCGTTATGAAACACATCGTTAAATTTTCTGTATACACTTACAGCCTCTATGAGATGTTCAACCGGAGGAGCTATTATTCTCCCATTTGCTGTTGTGAAACTGCTACATACCTGAAACAAAAAATGACGATGTTAATACAGTTAATATACAATTAGTTTCTAATCGAAAAAGGAAATCTCTATTTAATAATTATAAGTAAACCACCTGTCAAATCGTCCGACGTCATCATCATCATCAACAACACTAATAATGAGCGTAGTATTAATTGCATGCGGTGCAATCAGGGCGCCATACTAGGCGCTGCTGATTCATGTGATGCAATAGCAGCGTCGTGTATGGTGTGGAAATTGGATTATTAAAGGTAATTTTCGGACTTGATTCGAAATTCCTCAGTTGATTGAAGTGATGACTATGAAAGAAGAGGACTATTTGTGGTTGAGTGAAAACGAACATAGCGGCGAGTTGTAATGCGTTTTCACTCACTAAGCAACTACCAACAACTGCAATGAAATATGCCTTAAGGAAGTGTTCATCGTTCCCATAATCATGGAAATTACAACTGGCAACATTCTTGAAATTGTTCTTGATTAGAATTAATTTAATTGTCGAAATCGACCAACACTGAAAAACGCAATTTTTATTTAACCGACTCATCGAGATTTTCCACATTGCAAGAAAAATCTGAGACACCTGGCATATTTTTATATCTATTTTTTAAAAAAAAAGAGGATAAATGCCCCCTCAACTTTATAAAAAATGAATGGGATTTTCATAGGGGCAAAAATGTCTTCGGTTAATACGGTGGTAGATTTTTTTAGCGTAAACTAAAAGAAAATCGAAATGTCCCTATAGTTTAGACTATTCCTCCCACTATGTCCCTTGTCATTCCTCTCTGACGGCAGTCAATGCATAGTGATGAACGTTACGAGTGATTTTCGTAAACGCCCCCAAGTATCAGGTAAAAATGATAGATAAATCGTTTAAAAGCCAGAAGAAACTGAGTGAACTTCGGAATTCTCTTTTGTATGTTTTGTGAAACTTGCGCTAACAAGAAACGTTAGAAAATGCGGTTTTTTGTCAATAGATATAAAATTGAGGCAAACTATTACTCGGTGAGAAGAGGGCTTCATTAGAAATTTTCCAAACTAAACTTTAAGGCAAGTTTCCAATTCCTTTCGCTCTGCGAAGTCTGTGACTGTGGGCCCCAATTTTTTTGACATTTCACCCGCTCTGCCAGCATAGGGATTACCGAAGAAGTAAGAGGAGGCTCGTCTAGATATAGAATTTCCCATATTTTCCAGTACACTATACCTTTGTCAAACGCCTTCTCCTCCAATAAGTGGCCATATCGGTAACGGGCCATTATTAACACCAAAAGAACAGGTCAATTTCCTTTCTTTCTCCCTTTCTTACCTTCTAAAGATTTATAGTTACATTTCCTTTTGGTCCATAAATCGACCCCGTTTTGTCCATTCGAACATGCAATTTCGGTCTGTTTTTGTCGTCGGTGCAAAATATGGCAATCCACACCACCATTAATCAGTCTCGTACACCATTTTTCCCTAACTTTTGTAAAGGAAATTTCAAAAACCATTAGCTGCAAAGAGCGGCGCTTCTGGTAATAACGATCAATGCGAAGCAAAACGATTTCATCAAATCGCTCGGTACAATGGCGACTGTAGTTTTATGGCTTACTGAATCTCAATGAGTACGTTTATATAAATTACAATTGACATTTCAATGGGAACCCGACTGCCATTATTAATGCCACTTATCGTAAACAAAACTCAATCATTGATAAGCGATTCACGCGATCATAACTCATAAATATTCATAGCAGCTTTCCTGGTTTATTTACTGGTAGCACTCTCAGGTTAAAATGATATGCAATGGGGAAATATGCATTTGAATTCATTGATCTCAATGACAGCGGAAAAAATATAATGGGAAATGTACAGTCGCTGGGTATGGAGAAAGGCTATTTTGGGCAATTACTATTGGCAGTGACCTAATATGATTGAAATCACTCGAGATAACTTTCATAAGTTAACTCGGAAAAAAACGTCGCTATTTACCCTCAACTAGAGATAGAGTTGAGAAGGTTCAAGAAAAAATTCGGGTTTTTTCTTTTCTACATAAACTACGAAACCATTTTCAGATAACTCGGAATCCTTCGAGTATACAATAACCTGAACCGACGTAACTTCGCGAGTTTCTGAGATCCCTTCGCCAATCATCGAAAAACGCGCACCCTGTATAAAATTCACCTTCGATGAACATAACCTTGCAGCTATTATCGACATGAAAAATCGCGAAACCCTCTCCAAAAGGGGTTGGGGCGACAGTTAAACCCAAGGTTGCAATGCGTTGTTCGTCTTAATAAGGCGTTGACATTGATAGTGACTCGCCCCCATCATGCCCCACTTCTCGGTCTGATTCTTTTATCGATTCTCGCCATGCCAAACCATATAAATCCCAGATATAATTTAAGCTACCTGTTCGGTTTGCCATTATGCTAACACCATTAAAATGTCCCTAAGGGAGACACCCTGGCCTCGGTAGCAGTCTACTAGCAATCAACAACGGCAATAATCGATAATCATTCAAGCAAACATAAGCAAGAGGGTGCTAAATAGTTGGAGTTTGTGTTTTATATTATCGAAGGATCAGAGGAATGTCTTAATGGTGGCGAGGGTGCAAGTTATTATCAGCACTTATGTGACGCTTTATCAATGGAATATTTCGCAGGAGTAAGGGAGTGAATTATTGCACGGATCTGGGTCTGTCATATTGGGGGTTTGTCATATTGGGGGTTTGTCACAGTTAACGGGGTTCTGTTATTGTTTGGTTTATTCACAATTTCTTTTGTTCCCATAGGGAAATTTTGGGGGCAGACAAACATATGTACAAACAGTACGAAAAAGAAAATAACTCATACTTTGATGGAATCTTGTTAAAAGCAAGCATCGAGGAACTGGTTTTTAAGAAACCAGTAACACATTTGAAGGGGGATATCGACATTAAATAGATTCTTGTCGAAGCTTCCGTGAAGAGAGGGGCCAATCCATTACACACATACTTATCACCCTCAACCATCCCACCCCCCTATCGCTATCTATCTAAAGCTTTATCTGTCAATTTGAAGGTGCGAGCAATTTTTAAGGTGAAGAATTACACTCGAAGTGATAAATTCACACTCGCCAATAGCTTGAGCATCTTCTTGGCAAGAGACTGTTGCATTTCTAATTTCATAATTGCTCTGTGGAAATTTATTTTCGTGACATTTGTTTTTCGCAGCGGGAGCCTTAAAGTTGATCAAAATAAGCATCACAAGCGTAGGACAAAGAGGCCTTCTGTTCGTACCGGCGCCGTGGCTGGATGGCATAAAACTTAATTATAAAGTTTAAAGTAGCGAGGGCCATTTCGCGTCTAAGTCGTAAATTACCACAAATCCGAACTGGAAATATTCTTGCACGTTACTACCGTTACATTGTGGCAAGATAAAACCGAAACGGTTTTCTTTTTCCTTTTCCTGTTGTAGCTAAAATTGCGAAATTCTGATGTTTGAGACATGATTGAGGGGAGCTTTGAAGGGTGGTGGAAATCGCCCTGTGGAGTATAAAGGGCATTTTCGCCCAGGAAAATATTTTTTACGAAAAAATGTAATTTTTTTCTCTATTTCACATTTTGTTAATTCATTTATTTTTATTTTTATGTATATTTATATGTCGGTTTATGTATTATTTCATGAAATTGACTCCACAAAAAAATATTGTTGGGTAAGTAGATGGACAGTGATTTAGTCTAAAATACAAAAAAAGAGAAAAAGTCGTTATGATCGGTGTTGTACGTGGCGTTAGCCAGAGTGCGTACGTACATAAATCGACATGTAAACGCAAAGTCTAGTTTAGGTCATTTTGGCCAGATACGGATACGTTCGTGGTCCTGCTTAACAATTTTTCTGGCGAAAGAGCTCAAAAAATTCAGATTGGCACATATTAAGCAAGAGATAATTGTGCAGATTCATTTTCATTGAAATAAACGTGCTTGGAGTACCCTGCTCACATATGCGCTATTTTACAACGTTGCGCATCATATTTTTTGCGACGATTACGTGATTTGAAGTTTTTTTCTGGTTGGTGGTCGCAAACCACGTTATAAATCGAACTCACACTAGATCTTCTTAAATAACTAGAAATGTTTTACACCACTGGGCGGGTCAGAAACGCTGTTTTTCCAAAACGCACAGGCCCAATTTGACGGAAAAAAATCGAAGTAGCTAGTCTTAATGTCATCCTATCGATGAAAAATCGACTCAAAAAGTGCTGTGTTGTGTACGCAATCTTCGAGATATTTACAAATCACCTCCCCTGTCACGCATGAATAACTTAGACATTGGATGCGATTATATATGGAGAATTTCCCAACTTGAAAATTAAAAAACGAAGGTTCTCAAAAAACTCAATAAATGCTCGAGTTGAAAATCGAACAAAGCACTGTCCCTGGTGGCTCTTGGGGTTGCCCTGCGATAGAATCAGAACGCTCGTGTTTGCCCTCGATTCAATCAGAAAGCTAGATGCGGACGTCGCTGTTTCATTTGTTTTCTATTTAATACAGATTTCTCTTTTTTTTCTTTTCCCCAGAAAAAAAAATTCCTTCTAAACTATTCTAATTAAAAAAAAAAAAATTATTTACGTACTGATTGTTCAAAAATGGTCAAATAACCGTATAACCGATACAAAGCGTCTGTTTCTGGTGCTTGCCCATGGAGATTCCGGCAATTATAACAGTTTTTTTTATTCTTGTCCTAGGTTTTATTCTTTTTATTTCGGCGCTTAAAGTAATTATGATCCTTCGTCGCAGCTCATTAATATCGCTGGGTATAATTGTAAAAATGAGGCCTTTAATAATTCCCCATAAGCAATGATCTAATTGGGACAGATCCAGTGAACGTGCCGGCCAGCATGTGCCTCCATTGTTTGAAATGACTCTACCGGGAAATAGAGGCTTAGAAAATGTATCAAAGTCGGATAATTTTCTATGAAGGCATACAAAATCGTTCCGAGTTCGTTGTTATCTTTTTGTGCATCTACCCTGAACTAGAGCGTGAAAATGTAAATTACTACAGTGTAAATGAACCCTGTTATCAAAAAAAAAGTTAGTAAAATCTAATAAGCATGTGCAAAATCTTCCCTAGATTATCCACGTGCCGAGATAGAGCTGCCGCAGCGTGTTAACCTGGAACGAAGTTTTTAAGGCCTTGCTCAGAAGCAATCGGAAAGTTTGTGCTAATAGATTGCTTGGAAAATTCAATTTCAACGCCGGGATCTAGCGCTCTAATAGAAGATTTACTTGCTCTGGCTTATATTAATTAATATATTTTAATGGCCTCTAAATTTCCGTGCAATGAAAGTTTCCTTGGCAGTTCAAAAGCTCATTCATGCTTCGCAAATAAAAGAAGCTGGCGCCAAAATTGCTGAAATCGCGGTCAGTGTTATAAAAATGAAATTAGAGGTCATAATATAAACAGCACTTGGCGCCACTCCATTATTTATTAGATTACTTATAGGTAGTTCATGATTCAGATACAATTAAAAACACCTCTTGGAATTTTGAGCTCGGTCTTGTACTGGGAACACACTGAGAATTCGAGACATTGCATGTAAGGTAAAAGTTGGTTAACCTTCTTGTTTGTTACTAAATCAGTTAGTAGGCAGAAAGTGCGTTCGCACTCGTAACGTTTAAGGCAACAACTTGATATCTGTGACGTTGGTATCGAGACAAAAATAAAAATTATTGATAAGTGTAGGAGCTAAAAAGCTATAAATGCTGTTTTGCAACTAGTCGCAAATTAGATGGTTTTTAATTGAGATTCCCGAGAGAAAAAATATCCACGCTGACGTCAACCAGCCTTTTGGATCCTGCCAAATACCTTATAATAGTCATAACTCATAGAAAGTGTCACCAATAATTTAACACGCATCGAAATAAATAAATAGAAATCCCAAATTCCTTACACTTTTAAAATAGACATTACAAAGTAATTTTTCTCAGTATTGTTTTTATTGTGTTTGATTTTTTGTTCCGCCGTTATTTATCCTCGCGCCATGTGGAGCAATGTCAATTACTCAAAAAGAAAACACGGAGAGAAAACTTCTTACGTCATAAAATATTCTAAAATTAATTTGTGAAGAGATAAACTTATAACCACAACCGTTCGTCAGATGGTTAATTTCTAACAGCTGAGCGACGCGGAAATGACAACCGCAATTCTTTGAACTGTTAACACATAAGCAACGATCCTTTGACGCCTATTTTTGTTGGTTTGGTGAACTATTTGTTAGTTTTTTCGAAACCAGCGCCGAAACGAGACTTCTTTGGACAACGGTGTATGTATGTGGCGAATTTATAATTATTTTGGCCCACACGAGCCGTCCCGACAGCGGTTATTTGAACCATCTGGAAGAGTCTTACGCCTGGGTGCGTGTTGAATCATATTTATAAATTGCACCGTGCAACATTGTCAGGTAACACAGGAACGTTGTAATATGTAGGAAATTAGTCAGCGACTTACAGCACTGGAAAGGTTCAAAGAGGGAAACTCCAGCTGAGGAGATTTGTATTTAATTTTTCATTAAATTACGGAAGCTCAGGGTTCAAACCATTATTAGATGGTGTCACCGGGTATAAAGCATAAAACGAAGCAATTAGAAGAGCAAGCTCTACTAGGCCTGACTCATGTTACATGCTTAAGGGCTACCAGTTAATGCGTCCGCCCTGATCAGTTTAACTGGAAAATAATTTCCATGGATACCATCCTCTTAAGCAAAGTTGCCTGAACTAGCTATCCAATACGGGATTTAGTTATAGTATCAAATTTGGGAAATTAGAGGCCCACAGTCCTAAAGCGGACAATAAGATAAAGCTTTAGGGCTTAATGGAACATTGATATTTAATAAAAACAATTATTGCAGTGTCGGGAATTCTATCTGCGGTTAAAGTGCAAAACCTCGCCACCGAATATTTCTTATTTAATTTTGCATTTTATCTCTACTTTAATTCCTCATTGCCAGGTTTCAAGGATACTCAGCCCTAACGGGAAATTACGTATTTGATTTCACGTTTATGTGTTCGATCCCATTATTTCTAATTATTATTTCTGCTCGTTACTCCCAATTTCAATCACTTGCTAATTACTAATTACTGTCGTAGCGATTTATTCAAAATAAAATAAAAAAATATTGGCTTACAAGGTTTTGCACTTTAACCGGCGCTGTGCCACTTTGAAGAGCTTTGCATACAACTCAAAGAAAACAAAACAGTGTAATTAGATTCACTAAAAGCTTCAAAGGGAAGGCTGAATAATATCAGAATTAAGATAATCGCATAAATTGCTAAAGAAGAAAGTAATGTAACCATAAAGCGGAGAAGAAAATCACGTGTGGATTCAAACAACAATAAAGTCATTGTAACACTTCAGGGCTTCGAAACCGAACGGAAAATGTGTAAATGTCTAATTGAAAATGTATACACTGAAATTAACTTCTTAATAAAATTAAAATTCTGGGAGGAAATTCTGATGAAGTTTGGCTGGAAATTGATGCTTAACGATACCGAGCCAAAGCCTCGACTTTCCTTTTTCTTGTATGAATAGATATAAATCCAAGGCCGAGTTGTTGGACCATGGCTGAAGCTTGGTTCTGCTAAAGCCGACCCTCGCATATTATGAATGCGCATGAGGAATTTATGTATATCAGATTGCTGTTAATGTGACAGCAGCACATTTCTTACTATTTACTGGTGTTTGAGGAGACCGAGCTTAAGCCATGATCAGTGTTCCTCAGAATCCAAATATCCAAATAAGTAAATTTCTTTGCTTGAAATTGCTTCATTCATTTTAATGAATTGAATTCACGTTCATTTAATTCTAAATTATCTTCGACTATGTCATCTGTTTATGCCTTAAAGCACCGTCAAGACGATTTCTACCACTCACATTATGCCAATTTGGGTCGTTTCCGTAAGTGAATTCAAATTTTTATATAGCAAGTTCAGTTGTTTAAGATTCTTTATCAAAACCATTAACACAAGCATACACATTGGCTGGATAGGGTACCAAGAAGTCTTCCTAGGCGTCCACAACTTGCGACTAATGTCCAGAGTGTCCCAAGATGAACTGCTAAGAAATCTCGAAAATTGGAAGAGGTGCGAAATTTCGACACTGAAAAACCTCCGAACTGCATGCGCCCCACAGAAAGTTTTCTTCTTCTTTCCAGAACGATGATTTTAACGTGCAACATCAAGTTAGAATACATTGAAGCGGACCTGATAGGTTATGAGACGCAAAATAAGATTGATTGTAGTGTATTATTCACAGTTTTCTGCGTTTTCTGTCTTTGATAAGACGATGATGCGGAAAGAAAAAAATCTCTCTCTGTTGTAATCGGCAAGTGTATCGCAAATGCAAGACAGGAGACTTCTCTCGATATGATTTACATGCGCATGTTTCGAAGGGACCTTTAAGCACAAAATGATTTAGGACTTTGGCATCAAATAGTTCCGTCATGATGCTCTCGCACTAAAGCCAAGAAATCCGAAAACACCGAGCGTAGTGTCACCGCGGGTGCATTTTTCGCATTACGCTCGCCGAGAAACGTCGTGCGATATCGTTGCCAACGTTTGTTTTTTCCAAAAACGTTTTGGCTCGGGCTCAGTTCAACCACACCTGCTTTCAGTTTCCAGCTAGATAAATAATTTTAAAACATATTAGCCATCGTTTTATTTTTGAAACAAAACTGGATCTCAGTTGAGCGGCAGCGTCTCCAACGTGTGGAAATATGCCCGTTTAATTAGGTAGATACTTTGTTTTGGTACATTTGCCAGATTGTTTGTCGCATTGTTTCTAGCCTTATAGATTTAAGGTTCTGGTAAATGCAAATGGACGTTTTGGCCCGCACGGAGAATGAAAATGTCCAATATCTCGAGGTACAAACGAAAAAGCGACTGGATGACACGCGCTAAAAGTAACTAAGTAGTAATTTGCTGCTGAAGAAAAACGGGCCGATAAACCAGTTGCTGTCAGCTTTTTCAGATGACCACAGCACGTTGTCGAGAAATCTAGTCTTGGACTCGGGTATTAAGTAAGCCAAAGGACGCGAACCATTATTTAAGGCCGTTCACATTGGAGAGACTACCAACAACCTTTAGCGACGTTGCCGACAAACCTCCTTAAAACATGCTCCTACTTATGACTAAAGACACAATCACAGTACCACAATTCTATACGACCCAACGCTAAACCTTAAAATAAATCCCTTCCTTATAGTCCGATTATCAAACCAAAGAAATGAAAAGATGGGGCTATCTTCCAACGATCAAGGAAACGTTTTGGTGACAAATTGCACAGATGACAACAGTGCAAGCCTATCCAGAACCTCCCACAGGTCGGTTGCAACGTCTGCAAGAAGTCTATCGGAGGCTGGTGGTACCCAAATGACGACGCCGCGGCCTGAGGTCGACGAACCCGGTCGGACGGGTACTATCGCCGGGTAGAGATGGTGAATGTGTATCGATATGAGCCGCGCTGTAGCATTTCTCATCAATCTTCTCTGAGGTTGAAAAGTTCCTTATGCCATTAAAGAAAGTTTGGTGGCTGATGTTAAGATCTGCAAGCTATCATGTTTCGAGGCTCTCATCATCTATAAGAACATGTCAGTTTTCTAGGTGAATATCGACAATTTTTCTCCTTTCTACTAGCAAAATTAGTCAAAGTCAGAGTAGTTCCGTGTTGATCATCGTTCGGTCGATGGCAGCTGCCGCTTGCCCTGACGATGCATCACGGAAACCGACGGTGAAGGTCATCCGCGAAGGAAACTCGTAGACCGTAATAATGACTCGTGACGGTATATACGTTCATAAGAACCTAATGACAAACAGTTTAGCAAAAACACGACGTTTGATGAAAACAGTTGCCAAGTCACAGTTTCGACGTGTAAATCTTGCTACAACATGAATTTTGCACTTTATGACTAGATTAAACGACACACCGAAAAAACTATTGTCGGAATCAAAGAAAACTATAGGAAGCGAAGAAGACGACCTTGGTAATCAACTGTTTTAGATATATCAAACTAATTTACTTAATGAATTCCTATTCAAAATCGCATAGAGCATAATCAAGACGAGACAAGTATGGTGACTTAGGAGGTCTCATATTTTACTCCTACGCTTATTTATATTCTGTGGATTGGAAAAGTCGCATCTTTTCCCTGCAATAAGCTAGCATATGTACCTGCTATTCCAATGGGCGCACGTCCCACCGTGCTGATATCAACAACGCTGGAAAATGGTTTTAACGTGGTATTAGTTGCTGGCGCAATTTGATTTTGCAACAAGCGAACATGCTTCTCTGATATAAAATTAACACTACTAAAAATGCTGTACTTTGCATCAATTTGTCTTCAAATAAATCCTGCCTATGAAGATTAAACCGACTCGATGAGGGGTTTTTAATTCAGAGAAATCTGTATGTGATAGAGACAGTCGTCTGGCAAGTCTGGAAATAACATGCCATCAACATGCGTGATAATGACTTGTTTTGATGGTTGTGTGAATCTTAAAAAAAAAACACGTAATAAAAAATCCAACGTATGAACGACACTGTTTAATTTCCCAACGCTTTAGCTGATTTGATAATAAAACGCCAATTTTAATAACTTCTCATCAAAGATACTTATAGCCATTTTAAAGGCTCACACTTCCCTGCCTCGCAAGTACCCACACATAAAGGGATATGGACATCTGCGGCTATAAAACGCCTTAATAAACAATTTAACAGCTGCCACTTCAGCATTGTTTTTTCGTCTTTCTCCAGTACGATTTAGAGTGATTTAAAACAAAAGACCCTTTTGTTTAAGACGAAGGCTCTCGTAATGGTTTCGCCGTTCGATAATGGCCTCTCGCTCTTATTTAAGCTCTTCCGCATCCATTCAGAACTCTTTTAGACCGAGGAAAAATAATGTTTGAGTGATGATGTTACCTGCTCGAGTACCTATTTAAAAAAATATTTCTCTACGCATATACCGAACACTATGGCGTTCTCGTCGGGTAAAGACCTTTGGGTCTAATAAAACTTTTCACCCGAAATCGTCACCCATTATTCCACTTGACATTAAACGGCCGCTGGCCACAAAACCGCTCCTATTTACATAATTATATGTTTGATGTAACCGAAGACAAAGTTTACCCCAGGGAGATGTCATTGTGCCATCAAAGTCTATTCTGAAGAAACTAATTTGTCACCCGGTTTTCGTACATTACCCCATAGGGTAATGTACGGAGTTTATCAGGTTTTGTCGTGATCAAACCGAGCAGAAAAAAATTTGTTACGCTAATAAACATACGCATTGTGACAGTACGGGGAACATTAATTACCAGTAATTTATAAAGACTGGTTCACGTCAAAGGGTGTCAGGGGTGGAAGGTGAAGGGTGTTGCCTAGCATGGACGATGCGAAATTGTACACTTTATGGGAACAAACTTAATGTGTGAATTTCGTACGAGATTCTGCGCTCTCGAGTTGCACTCTAGTCATCGGCCGCATTCAGCAGAGGTAGCAGTTACGCAACTGTTTAAAATTTGCAACGTAATGTCATCTCCGGTTTAAATACATTTCAAAGATAATGTGTCCCTCAACACAAACATTTTTCATAGTAGTGAACCACCCCGCACTTCAAAGCTAGTGGATACAGCGTACTTTGTAATCACGCTTTTACTATAAAAAAAAAACTGGTACGAGTATTATTAACAACTACAATGATTTTCTGCAGAATTATTTTCGAAGATAACTACTTGTATTTGTTCCGGAGGCTGAAGTTCTTTACCAGTTGGAATCAGCGCTTGCGCGAGATCTGTGCTCCCATCGCAGTAGCTATAAGAGGCTGGGGCATGGCTTAAAGCTGATATGGCAGCGTGACAAAGACGCAGCGAGAGTGTGGGGTGCCACTGACTGACTGACACACTATGTCTGGACCGCGCATGTTTGTTGGGTATCATTACTATAAATTGACGTCCTTGACAGTGGGCTGGGTGCACCCACATGGAACAATAACGGCCCATTATGGCAACACTTGCCGCCGTACAATATCTTGTAAGATATAGAAATAATGCGTTTCATTAAGTTTAGGTCCGATAGCGAGGAGGACATGATAGTCGTATGAAGATTAACTGTGTTACAATTTCACATGTTGTGTGTAAGCCGCGAGGGCGCAGCTTTGAAAATGGGCTGGGTGCTTGCAAGCGAAAAGTGTAAATCATTGGTCGTAAGCTATATGGAGGGCGTGGCTTGAGAGTTATGAGCAAGTTAGGCAGCATATTATCTACATATGACGTAATTCGTATTTCGCGCTAATATAAATAATTACCCCTCTTCGGTGATGGTTCCGAGTATGATACACCAATAACTGTCGAAAGACGTATGTATATCTGAAAAATAATTTCTATCTAGACGTGGCCTTATAGGCGTCTGCTTCGCGCTCTCTAATGACTATTCCCCATCGCCGTCATCATGAAAATTTGATCCGGCGGCCCCGAATCCATTACCGGGGGCAAATTGAGCTGCTTTGCGAAACTGTCACCCCACAGTTGATTGAATGCGGGCCCCATTTTTCGCGGAATGGAGGCCCATTGAATCCTCGCCAACGTTGATAGATGGAATAAAAGATCGCGGACTCCACGACATTCGATCTTGGGATGTGGTATTTATTTTCTATTATTATTTAGAAAAATTTTTTTTTTTCGTTGATTACAAAGAATGAACGACTATGAATTCGCTTGATTAAGCAACCTAAAGTTGCATCCCAGGCGAGTACGTTGCGTATGTAGTAATGCTTGGGACCGACATGGAGTAATTAAATGTAGGTATCAGAACTTCAAAAGCGATAGGAAGCAATAAAAGTTTTATTGCATAACTTCGCACTATTGCTGAAATTAGCGCAGCGAAACCCCTTGGGAAAGCTCAATGCCCCCGTCCCTGCCACTACTCCAAAGAGTAGCGCGGTCTGAGTAGTTTGTTTTGTAAGCAGCAGCCTGTCGGCCGTTAACAACACGTGTTCCTTGTCTTTTGAATATAAATAATTCTCTTTGTTCGTGACAGAACTGCTAAAAATGCTTTTAAATTTAGATGAACTTACGAGAAAAACAACATCTATGCACTTCTGTTTAGGTCTCGGACAGTCTGGCTCTCGCCTAAGAGGTCGAGCCGCAGGTAAAACACCTGGCGGTTTGAGCAGCAAGCGATTTTTCACAGTCTAACACGCTCGAGTCCAAGAACAGATAACTAATTAACTTAACCAATTTTAGATCCGAATCCTTGCGTGGCACAAAGGAGGAAGACAATGGGGTCAAAGTATTTTATCTGAGAGTATGGCGACGCATAAATAAATTTGATAAACGCGACCGCTCGCAGTAGAATGCATTAGGAGGCTCCGCGTGTTATACCGCGAACGTTTCCGAAGAATAACAATGAGCCCATTAGGGAGATACATGAGCTCGACGGGAATTTCATCTAAGAACCCAAAGAAAGGAAGGGAATATCTGTCCAATTCGCCCAGAAATAATGGTTTAAAAACCGAAGGGAATCGATAAAAACAGTACATACATAGTCTTTGTTTAACACTCTCTTGGACTCCCACGAGTTTACTTGTGACTACAGAAAAAAATCAATTGTGGGGATGGGCAGGGTTATTTACGGTATATGGCACGGAATATTGTGATAAAAAAAGGCTTCAAATGTTTTATTTTTGGGCTATATTGAGGTTTATTAAGGTAACTTTTTAAAATTAATTTAATGTTGTACAGGGTGTCCCAAAAACCCTAAAAGTATGAAAGTTATGTTTGTCACGTTGAACTCCTGTATGTTATTGCATTTTTGCATTCTCCGATTGAAATAAGTGTCTGTTTTAATGAGGTTTAAAATACCTAAAACTTGAGGTTTTTTAAATAATTTCAATGTTATCAAAATTTGACGGTATGTTCATGTTTTAAATACTTAACAAATATTTTAGTTATGTAAGCGTAATTTACAGCGAAGCAGAATGATTACAATGTATAGTAATAGATAATATTTTCTACCTCAATCATAATAAACTTGTCATTGTGTACAGGGTACGCAAACATTAATACTAATCAAATAAGATTTTTTTAGTGGCTATAACTTGATTAATTTATATACACTATATTGTTTAATTTACCAGGAAATGTAATTTTTAGTTGCCTGCCGAAGGATGCTAGGGCGCTCGTCGCCGTGAACCTCGTCTCATTTTTCACGGAACATCCTAAATAATTTCTCTTTCGCTATAATAATGACAAATTTTAATAATAATAAATAATAATAAAACAAACAATGTATGAGACTAATGAAGGTAAATTTTGCAATTAATCACAAACCTAGAGGTTGTTCCATAAAACGCGGGGATATAAATAGACGTTATTTTAAACCAAATTAAAGAAAATTGAATTTTATTTCGTCCTACTTCATAAAAAAATACACCAACCTATCTAAAAAATTGACAAAATTGGAGTTGAAAGGATAAAAATGAAAGTTGTTATTGTGGACACCCTGTATGTATTTTTGGCTAAAGGAGTATTCGTGCCTGTTAAGGTGATCTTACATGAGAATTCATGCTATAATTAGGAAAACCTAAATTAAATTTTATTATCAGCCACTGCAAATGACCAAAATTTCGTTTAAAAGGTTCTTGCTGCGAGTACCTGCATTCCAGGGTTAAATTGAGGAAATAACACAAAATCAAGAGAGGATTCTATCACGTGGAAAAGGTGGTGAGGGTCCCATTTAAAAAAATTACACTTAAGGACGGTCCACCTTTTGTGGCCACCCTGTATTGATGAGGGTACTCACCTTTGGATTTATTTAAAGCTGTACAGTCACTGAAAACCATTGAAAAAACCTCAAATAGGCGTTGTGGGATCAGAGGCACGTCTTGGATAAATTTATTATCATTTGTTAGTCAGATGTTTGATGGTAAGTTGCAAATGGCTTGATCAAGGGGCTACGTTTGCGGTTCACTCGATGTATTCACCCTTTCCTCTCTCTATGCAAGTTTGTTTGGAGAAAAAAATTTTCTTCCATAGATACAACTTTTAGCACCAAATCGGTATAATTTCGAAACCACACGCCATTTCGTCACTTATCTGGGTAAAGTAAATAGGAGCAAAATAAAATTCCCGCCAGGCGTCTAGAATTTTTCCAGACATCAATGATAAATGGTGCTGAACAAATTAGAGGTGGCCGATTTAGATTCATTAAATTTGAAAGCAAATAAACAATGGGCGGCGTTTGTTTATGGAACGTTAAGTTTAATTTAACTCGAGACTGGCTAATTGTTTGCATAACTGGAAATCGGTGGGCCTGAGGATCTCTAAAACTGTTAGTGGAGTTCTCGCGCAAGGTCAACACCTGCTTCAGTCTTAGAGCCATTATTTTGGCTTCCTTTATTATCTATCAGATAATTATACGTTTAATCAAGTGCCTGCTGAGTTTATATCCATTTTATTATCTGGTTACAAATAATAAAATTAAAGGCCATTAAAACAGGCTAAGGCCTGCATGTTTACACCGCTACAAAGTGTTAGGCTGCAGTGCTATAACCGCTGTCTGCGAGTGATATTTCCGTCATGACAAAAAAGACTCCCCAGATGATCAATTTATAGATAATAAATTAATTTCCTGTCGTAATAAAAAGGACTAAGCTTTTGCTTCACGCCTTGTGTCTATGACCTATTCGACGGCTGTTGGTTTCCCGTGAAATCTGCCACCCACAATTTGCACAAAACGGATTGCACAGTAGTCCTAAGGCAAAACACGGTCTTCAGTGACCCATTTGCCCCATTTAAGGACAACATTCCCATTCTGACCTCGGGCACTATTATTTCTAATTCCACGCCGAACACGGCTAATCCATAAATAGAATATTTAACTGGCTTTATGCTAGTCGCCGTCGTAATTCCTTTTCATTCATTCTATACCTATACTGTCGGCCCATGCTTTGTCTATGTCCGAATCAGGCTTAACGATTTCGATTGAAATGGCCGACCTTCGGGAATCAATAACTTTTCTTCTATTCGCCGTACAGTAGAGTTCTTTGAGCTTACGAATTTTTATCGAAAAAGATGAGAATAAGATGGACATGCAATGTAATAGATCATACATCCTAATGGAAAGTACTTCTTTTCTGTCTGAGGCAAAAGAGACCGATCTCGAGGCGCACAGCATCGAGGTCATCTATTCCTCAGAACAGTCTTTGTTTTAAAGTTTTCTTAAATAATTTTATTTACATCCACATTTAATTGTTAATAGAAAGGAAGAAAAGAAGACAGGAAGAGTACCTACTTATTTGAGATGTCGAGGGTCTAAGTTTTTGTTTCATCTCTAACAGTTTTTGATATATTTGCTCCCAGTTTTGGCTGCAGCTCCATTTTGCCTTAAACCGACCGATAGATTTAGTGATGAGACGAAAATGCGCTGGAACGTATATTTCCCATGAAATAATATCCATTTTCACAGAACCAACTTTCTCGTACTGCGTTTGTTGCAAAAAAAATAAGTTTACTAAATATTTAGAGACTTCGTTTTTGATAAACCGGATAACCAGAGGATTTTCAAAAACTCCAAAATCAGCCGAAATCTCAGTATATGAGTATACAGGGTGTTGCATTTGAAGCTGTAGTTGAAGATTATCCAAAAACGGTAAGTTGTATCAAAGAAAAGTGTCGAATAAAAGTTGCCCGATAAAAAGAGGAACATGTCATGAAGATAGTGATTTTTAGCCAAAACACCATGTTAAGGTATTTTCAAGGGCAACTTGTGCCTCAAATTATTTAAAAATGATCCTTTTCGTTGCAAAATTCAATCATTGAAATGGATCGCTACACTTTAAATGAAAAATTAGAAATTGTTTTTACTTTTGAAGAGGCTGGGAGAAATGTTAGTGAGGCAGTAGAACTTCATGCTGAAAGAATTCCCTGTTGGACGATTTTCAATAGTGTCATTAAAAATTTTAAAGAAACAAAAACGTTGGCAACAAATAAACGCAATTGCTCCTGAAGTACAATACATAAAAGCAATTAAATAGCAGTTCTTGCAGCTGTTGCCTTCGATCCCCATGTAAATGGTCGTCAAATTGCTGCTGACTCAGGAATATCAAAGACCAGTGTCCAAAGAATTTTGAAGGTGAATAAATACCATCCTTACCACATTTCATTACATCACGAAATCCACGGAAGTGATTTTGAAAACCGAGTCCGTTTTTGTAATTGGGCAAGGCGGCAATTAAATCGAAATGAAAATTTCTTCTCCGACTTTTTGTTTTCGGACGAATCCACATTCACTGCACCATGGTGCAATAAATCGCCATAATCTGCATTTTTCAAGTGCTGTAAACCCACACTGGCTTAGAAAAGTTGAACATCAAAGACCATGGCAGTGAATGTATAGTGCGGTATTATTGGGGAATACTTAATTGGACCTTTCTTCATTAAAGGAAACTTGAATGGAGAAATATACCGCAATTTCTTGTGTAATGATATTCCGGAACTGTTAGAAAACGTTCCACTTGCGATTCGACGGGTGATGCGGTATCAGCGTGACGACTGTCCAGCCCATTTTTCTAGAATGTCTCGTGAGGTTATGGATGAAATGTATTCAGGTCGATTGATTGTAAGGGGCGGTCCAGTGAACTGGTCTCCTGTGTCACCTGAGCTCAGCTCACCACATTTTTTTCTCTGGTATTTTTTAAAGGACAACGTTTACGCAGAAGTATCAACAATTGCGGACGACATGAAAAGGAAAATTAAAAATGTGTATCAATTGATAAACGGGGAGATATTGCGCAGAGTAAACAATTCTTTTCGAATAAGAGTTGAGACATGTTTAGAGCAGGAAGGAGATACTTTTGAACATTTCCTTTCATAAATCTCTCAAATCAAGATTTTCAATTAATTTGCCAAATTAAAAATAATTTTTTTTAATAGAAATAATTTTTTTCTATTAGATAGAATAATTGTTATGAGTTTTAAACATAATATGCATTACAAAACTTTTTTAGAAAAAAAATTGCAATAATTTCGACTATATCAAAAACTGGATAAAAATCAAGGATAACTTTGCAGTAAAACTTCTAATAAAAAAATTGTTCAAATAAAATATATTCATTTTTTGAAGGTCTGCAAACATCTAAAAAAAAAAGTGTCCTTGAAATTACCTTAAAATGACGTTTTGGCTAAAAGTCATCATCTTCATGGCATGTCTCCCTTTTTTTCAGGACAACTTTTATTCGAAACCTTTTTTCATACAACGTACCGTTTTTGGGTTATTTTCAATCATAGTTTTAAATAGAACACACTGTGTATAACGTGTCTTGAAGTCGGCTAAAATCTTGAAACTTCAATTCAATTAGATATACAATGTATACCGGGTGTCGAGACAAACCCTGGACATTGGAGATGAACATGAGAAATCGGTTTTTATGTTTTTGCACCTTCACCGATTATTCAATTAAAAATCTTTTCCAGAGCCGTTTTAGCTCAAAACGCCTTAAAAGAAAAAATTGAATGTCTCTCGTAACCGTTTGATACTACGATTGCTCAGGTTGGTCAGTCGTCTCTTCGAGCAATTGGTGTAAATGTTTTTATTCACATACATGTTTGGTTGAACTTTAACACGTAAATAATTGTTTAATTCATTTGCGTTAACTTTTTCTTTGTTGCATTTAAATAAAAGGTCGAAGAAGAGAAAACATTCATTTGACATGGGGCTTTTACACTTATGTTTTTCGTGACTTTGTGTTTGTTTAATTCTGACCTTGACTCTGATTAATCGTGGTCTCGAACGGTTACACAGGATGTTGAAATTTTTTAAATTTGGAGTCGTTTTGAGGGACAACAACTCCAATTCGAAAATTGCAAAAATTGCGGAATGACGGCCAGTCTTGAGCACTATGACGTTCATGTAAATGTTTTTCAATTGGATAATCTGTGCAGACCCAAAAAAATAAAAATCGATTTCTCATGTCAATTTCATATATCTGTGGTTCGCCTGGACCCCCGGTATATGTATACACATATAAAAATACTAATGTAAATATAAAAGTTATACAAAAATAATGACCATAAAAAAAATTTCAGTAAATATTTTCAATTCCCTCTACGAATGCCTTCCAGTTAGTTATCGAATGCACTGATTTTTTTATTTATTTGCTTATTGCTTTATGATTTGATATTGAGCCTGAACTAACCTGAACACTATACTTCAATTAATTACCCATTCGAAGCCAATCTAATAATAAATTCTTGTATATTGCATGTGATATTGATAATCACTATTTATATAAACATAACAGGGAACATACGTGTGCCAATGATAAGTGTGAATGCAGCATTGATATTTTTCACAGGGTAATTGCTGCTTGCTAAATAGGATGTATAATATAATAGATAAAAGAATAGACAAAGCTGTGATGTCAATCATTTCCTTTAAAAATTTTTTCCATGTCTGTATTAAGCAACAGATGGACCGAGAAATCTGTTCCACCATGCTAATTTTCCACAAGTCTTTTGGAACGGTATTCTTAATTGTATGTATTGTTTTAATTTGTGTTTAAATTAGTTTTAATTAGCTTCTAATCTTTTTAGGAATTTGGATTTTGGCTGGTTTTAGTTGATATCTAATCAGCTTTACGGCTTTAAGAGCGTTGCGCGGAGCTTCAAATTGGTCAATACTAAAACATGTTCAATATTAATTTAAGTAGGGAGTTGCACATTAAAAACGATAAATAATTTTGTCTGTGTAGGCATATTAAGATATTATTATCAGTTGTAAACTATAATTCGTCACGAGCAAAAAATTTAAGGCATCTTTTCGTCGTAAATTTTATGCAATGTCCACTTGAAATGGTCGAATCATACGTGATCAATAAGGTATCAAAGTCCAAATATCGACAGAAAAAGATTTGTTGCACGAGCTGCCGACCCGAGGTCAATGGATGTGCTTATTGGGTCTCAAAAATATTCTTACGTCGAGTTTATAAATTATCTTAGTTCTTTCTATGTTAAATCCTCGAGCTTTGGGTGTTTATTTTTTATTAAAGTAGTTTGAGTGTACTGCGGCTCGAAACAAAACGCATTATGCAAATTTTGCGAGAGTACTGATATAAAGATATGCCTACAATTCCACTTTCCGCGTGTCTTCGTACTTTGATTATTCCCAGCGATGCTCTTAGGGAGATGAACACTGAAAATTTTATGAACCAAAGGAGACAAGCAGCTACGCATAGAGGTGGAGACAAAAAGGAATTGGAGACCCTGCTTAGGCCCGATAAAGGAGCATTTTTCCATCACTCTTGAGAACCCTAATTGGTTTTCGCTCTGATGAATTGGCCGAAATTTAAATAACGTGATTTCTCCAAGTTGACGAGCTCGTCGGCCTAACAGAAATTCCCTTATCCATTATGCAAACGTTGCGAAATTGCGAAAAATGCGAACATTTCCCCCATTCACGACCCTTCAAATTTCGAAAAGTAACACCGTGTCAGGTCTCGATCGACAGGTTAAAAATAGATCTACGCAAATCTCGTAAACTTTGCCCCGGTTTTGAGAGGTATCAAAAATCGCTGACTTATGAGGCTTGCCAAGTAACGTTCCAAGAAACCTTTTGAATTTTTTTGGAACTAAAATTGCGGTAAAATATAAACCTAGCGGGCTTTTAAAGTGACTCACGGCGTTTTGTGAGAAAATTATAATATTAATAGAAACGGAAAATACCTAAACACTAATTCATCCTGTCCAAAAACCGACAAACGTACATAAAACTAGTAACGAAGTCGACTAAATTTAGGAAAAAAGTTCTAGTAAATCTATTAATATATCCAATTTGATGACAATGGGAATACCTTAAAGCTTAACTAATTTTTAAAGATTTCTTATTATTAATTGGCAATTAGAGATAAGAATTCGCTCAGTTTTATGGACCATATATCGTCGTTATGTATGGCCGCTATAAAAATAACTAAGTTAATGACCTTTTAATTTAATAGTCGTAATTTAACACTTTATGGTGTTTCACCTGTTAAGAGTAATTTGGTTGGAATGGCCGTTGAATAGTAATGGAAGCTTGAAGAAATGTTGGTTGCCTATTACCTACGTAAATGCAAATTATGGAAACGTATTTATGTGTTCCGCACAACACCATGGTTCTGGTTTATATGCAAATGTGCTATACAATTATTTAAGTTTTTCCCATACATGACCCCGGTCAAGGTAAGGATACTGATGTATTCTTTATGCATCTATTCGGTCATCGGAGGCCATTTTTCTAAAATAAATAACAGAGATCATTTATGGGAATTTCCTCCGGTTTTTCCGAGAGAGATAATTCTCATTCTGGCAATCAACTGATGAAAACATTCTGTTAAAAACTAAAAAATCTGTTCCTTCACTTCGACCTCCCAAAAATATCGATTTATTAGATGCATTTTAATAGCCGATTGGCATAAAACGATGATTTCTATATTTTTTATATTCTATATTCACCATGTAGTAGCACAATAAATCGTCATTTTAGCTAAAAAGGAGCTATTCCATTGGTTAAAAAAAAACCTCTGTGGAATTACTTCTGAGATTTTCACACTCGAAAAAATGCGCCATTGAATAATAAAACCAGATTTGATAAGCACCCAGACCCGCATATGATAAAAAAAGAGATCTGAAAAGGGGTGGGTACCATATTGGGAAGATCGCGCGATATTTGACTTAGGTGAGGCATTTATGAAAAAAAACAGTACTATTAAAAATATCTTTTTTATATAATTGAGAAAGGATCGCTGCCGAAAGCTTCGCTCGATGCTAAAAACACTTTTGAGCCACTGGTGTTTAGATTAAGGCTATGCACCCCCACTCTCGATCAGGCCGTGTTCCCCCGTCGGGTCTGGACACCTGAAGCCCCGATGATGAAGTTACGAATTTAATCAAAATGTTGATCAAAGTCCAGGGTGTGTCGTAATTAGGTAGCAGGAAATAAAAACAAGCAGGATCATGCAACAAAATGAATAACAAAACTCGAAGGGTTATAATTAATTAATTAATACATGCAGCTGACTTACTAATTTGAATTGCTATAAGATTTTTAACTGGAATTTAAAGCTACAACTTTCAATACTTTACGCATTTCAGATACCATGCCACTGACTAACAACAACTTATGTTTCGGACCGATTGCCCCCTTCCCTCCTCTTTTACCCCTCTTTAAACATTTTTGTCGCTTTTCAAGAGATCTGCTATGAGACAAATTCATTTTATAATAATTAAACCTACAAAAACCCATCATTAAACATACCTTTGCGGACCCGTCAATGTCGAGGCCCTTTAATATGCACCATTCGGTTGTCACTCAAAACGGTGGACACAGGACTGACCCCTGGGCAAACAGGACGGCGACAACAGACAGGGATCCCGTAATTGCTATAATTAATGGTCAAACCCTTCGCAAACCAGGTGACAAAAGCCTACTTTTGTATGCATTTTCCACGGCTGCATTCATCGATATTCCATTGATACGTAACGTACCCTCTTTCGGGTTATATCAGAGTCTGCTTTCGCGGGGATGAAATATGTACTTGCCACCTCACGTTCACCTCCCCATGGGGGGACGGTCCCTCTTTAAGCTTCTTACAATTTTTTCCAGTTTATTTAATGCGCTTTCGCAAAAAGCCATAATATTTCCAAACCACCTGGTACACGACGTTACGTCTGGAAAACCAGTGCCGCATCGGCCCCTGACGGAGAAATTAAGATTTACAGATTGAGTACAAATCCTCATTGCTTTAACCAAGAATTTTGTGTTTTTTCCTTGTCAGAATCAGGAGATGTCCGTAGGTGAGTCGGAATCTGATGCCAGGCAGTTTGTAATTCTTATCTGGCACAAACCAGGAAAGGAAAATTGCCCAAAACGGGTGCTCAGGGAGGTGTAAATCAAATTATTTCCAAGGGGTTAATGGTGCGTAGAGAAATTGCAATTTGCAATAACAATAAATTTCTGGTAGAAGTTCTATAGGGGGTCTTTTACCTGTTAAAAAGAAATCGTATCTTGGATTACACTTTGTTGTATTTCACGCGTAGTTTCACATTGATTTTACACCGCTCTTGCACCTGACAATCTACGGATAAGTCCATTTAAGAGAGGTTAAATCTAGCTGTATGTTTAAAGCTCAAATTGCGAAATCCTTAAATTTCAACAAAGAAGTTGTTACTAAGTTTCAAGCAAACACTAAAGAGTGAAATATCCGGATATGTGTCGCTTTTTACGAGGACTCAAATTAATAAATATGCAAATTAGTAGAATAATGAAATCCGTGTCTCCCTTTGTCGGCCAAGTAATAGTTTGTCTTCGTTGCGGTACTGCGTTCGCCTGTCTCAGGCTTAATTAACGAGGGAGTTGGAACATGGCAGTTTTATGGAATTCTTGACATTTTTATGTTTGATTTGATGACCCACATCATTTTGTAGGATTAATAATGAGCAGGACGATGACCAAACTTCTTGGCGGGCCGAATTTCGAATAAAAACACTGAATGACAAGATTCTTATCATTTTCTTCGAAATGAAGATGACCGAAAGAAGTGTCACTGCAGAGCATTATCAGAAGATGGATAAACCATATCCCCATGGCAAATATTCATAACGTGCAAAAGATGTCCATTCATAAAAATACATTGGAAACCTGAATGCATCTTGAAGCAGAACCGCATTTTAGATGATTATTCAGTAACCTGAAGCCTGAAGATAACATTAATGAAGTGACCATTATAGGAAACGAGCCTGTACCAGTCTACCATGAAGCATAACAACTTTAAGAAATAAACGACTAACTTGAAGAAAATAATTATGAAGGAAAAATAATGAAAACCTGTGATTAACCTGAAGAACAACTTAATTCAAACATAAAGATAAGACATTACCGTATGATACTCATGTGAGACAATGCACAATTCGGAATATCAAACAAACATGTATTTTTTTCAGAGTTCGATTACATTTGCAGGATGCACAAAGAATCAATCTGTGCATATATGAATTATATTCTACTCTAGAATATTATAGAACAACGAGTTTTTTGAGTAATTTGATGTTTATGCGTTCTAACGATTTGTGTAGGAAAAACTGGTCCTAACCGGTGGGTCCGGAGGTCACTGATCTTGCGAATGAAAGCTGAATGAACATGAACAATCAAAATATCGGATAATTTATGGGACACATTAAAATGAGAGCAAAACTGAGAGTATGTCGTGAAAAAATCAGGCGACACGCCAGGTAAGAATCCATTTGCCTGTTGATTCGAAGTTCGCAATCGTCACTATATTGTACTATAATATGTATTATAGTATTATAGCAAGTAGATACAAATTTAACTCAAGAAACCGTGAAAGTTGATTTCGAAGCGTGAAGTTGATTTATCTGAACTAACGCATAATTTGAACTCATAGATCACACACGATGATAATGTTCGTGAATAGCAAAAATCTAAACTTTATATAATTAAAAGGTCAAAAATTTCGTAATTGGTTTTCCCAAACTTTGAAAAACAATAGAAAACTTTAATTTTTTTTGTGCAAAAATACAATTTGACAGTCATTGTTTCCATTATAGACAGTTATATGTTTTCTCAATTTAAATATCATTTCTTACTACGTTTGAATTAGAATTGAAGTCCTCCTCGGGCCTTTTAATGTCAGTCAAAATTCCTGATCATGGAGATTACATTTTTATTATAAATACGTCATGAGAATAATGACTGCTATAATACGATCTTTATCACACACAATTTCATAGTGATCTAGGTCTATGTTTATTTGTTTCACAATACTTTTATAAATTAAGTGAGTACGAGAGGTGAGGGTTTACCAATCGATCTGTCATTCCTTGGAGAGCAGCTCCATTTCGTCAAACCGACTGAATAATGGCCAATATCTTGTTACAAAAATTTTCAACCGGAGAATTCGCAATTTATACTATAAAACCGTTGCTTCAACGAAACATACTTAAACTGCCTACACTTAAATTTAGCAAGAAGGCTCGCGAATTTTTCGCGACACCGTAATAAAATTCCAAAACGGTTGTTTTGGCCACGTTTTGCATTATTCATGACCCAAAATTATAAATAAACTGGCGCCTGCGGATGGCTATAACTTATGATCGATGACAATCATCGAGAATTCGCGATTACAAAAAAAAAAATTATATTTATGTGCCATTTTATGGGAAGGCAGGCACAAACTTTTTAAGCGCCTAATAAGAGCACGTCATTATAGAAGGTCCCCTGTCTAAAGTCTAAATAAAGCGCTTCATATTTAATATGACGGAGAAGGCCTGAGTCATACTTACATACACGTCTGCCATTCAATAAAATAAATATTAATAACGCTTTTAGCAGAGGTCGTTAGGGGGCGCGTCACCGAAGCAACTTGGTCGTTAAAGCATCATTAGCACCCGGACTATCACGGCATTGTGCCTACCTTGATGGGTTTTTCGCATTAGCGAAGTCCTTTTGATGTTTCTCATTTTTGGTCGTTCTTACCTTTTCGGCTTTGAAACGGCCGTGTTTGGGAAACGAGCAGTTAGCAACGCTCAGTAATGAGTCGGAGACTCCAAACTATAAATCTTTCCAGAGATCTGCTGAAGGGGAATGTATATTTCCTAAAGTGGTGTGAGAATAAAGCACTTCGAGTTGTATGTGCAATATACTAGGTGTGATAAAAAATATTAAATGAATTTTTCACTTAAACTTCGCGGGTGCTGTAAAATCGTGAAATAACTTTTCTTTTGCAGGTTGGTACCACTGTCTGTGATATTTGTGCAAAGTTTCATGTCAATATATTTCACTATTGCCGAACTATACGTATTTTTGTAAATATAGAAAAGTTAATTTTTCGATTTCTCCTATGACTGATTTTGTTGCGAAAAAAATGTGCATTAAATTTTGCTTGCGGAATGAATATTCTGCTACGGAAACGTTAAATTAACAATGATTATTATTTGGGCGTTATGCGTTTTTTGCGTGAAGGTATTCGCCTCAAGAGCCCAGAATTATGGTAAAGACAATTTTTGGTTTTTACGCAATGATAGTGTACATTGTCTTGTTTCTCCGAGAAAATATTACCAAAAATTCGACCCACATCGTTCCACGACCACCGTATCCGCCTGATTTAGCACTGTCGGACTTCTAGCTGTTCAACCGGCTGAAAGGACCGCTCCGGGAACACCGCTTCGACTTGATTGAAGTGATAAGAGCCGAATCGAAGAAAATATTGAAAGTCATGCCGGAGAATGACTTCTCTTGACTGTTTCGCTGATTGGAAAAAACGATGGCATAAGTGCACTGTATCGGATGGAGAGAACTTTGGAAGAGATGAAATTTATTTGAAAGAATAAATTAAGATTTTTCATCTACCGTATTTTTTTTTTTTTAAACACAAGACACTGTATTCTTCGGAAACGAAGGTAAAGCACGTTCTAATGAAATCTTTCGGAGTGCGGTTAGATAGAATTCAATGACTAACCCGCAGGGGCTCTTCGGGAGGCTTGCCAGACCAGAAGAAGCAGACGAGGAAGAGGCAGGTGCACTTGCAAGAACTTTCTGGTTATAGCAGATGTTGCCAGTGGAATCTTCACAAGTTAGGACAATATTAACGCGAAACCAGATGTAGCTATTAGATCAAGTCACAGCCGGACGAGGAATACAAGCATCTCATAGCTGCCATAAAATGCTGAATGATAGGGATCGGTGAGGAGAAACCTGCGAAACTACCGCAATCACTAGAACCGCTAACGAACTTAATAAATTGACCACTGAAAAATTTTGAAACATCTTCCTATATCATACCTTGATTCTTATGAACGTGTGTCCAATTTTTCTTTAGTGGCAAGCTGACCCGTCGGCGTTCGCCTTCTTGCAAGAATAGGAAATGGGCTTCCTGTCATAAATGTATGTACGAAGAAATATGTGCAAATATTAATGGTGATACCGACGCGAAGGCATAGGGAAGAACCGTGCAAAAAGAGACGAGAGAAAATTGCTAACGTAATTTTAAATATAAAATATAGTACCCATAAATCTATGGCATTTATTATGGCGAAGGCCCACTTTCAGCCGACGTTACGTTTCCGATAAAATGATACCGAGATTTACTGTCTTAAAAAGCAATTAAAATGTTATTAGAACTATCAGTTAAATTGCATCGGCATCTTTGAACCATCTCACAAGTTTCACCAACTGGTCAAATGGCTCGTCACAGATTCGACATAATACACTTCCAGGATAACACGAGAAAAAAATTAAAAAGTTCCATTCCATCTGTGCATTTCCTTCGTCCTAACCCTACATTGATAAAAGAACCCTCAACAAAAACGCGGAAGCAACGTCGTCTGCAAGAATTATCGTGGCGAAAGGATATGAATATTTAAATGGCAGGGCAGGCCCTAAGGGACTGTTTTGGAGTGCTCAGATTTATGCCGCACTGCCTGGTGAGGGGTCGGTTTCAATTATGAACTAACGCTGGTTTTCGGGTAAATAAGGTCACCACTGCAGGATCGAAACAGCTGCAGTGGGATCGGTTCCCCGGAACGGAGGGATCAATTCGCATGTAGTGCGACTCCATCATCAGGGAGACGACCTGTTGGGCTTGGTAAATGCGTTATGGGAGGCTTAAGCGAGCCGCATCTGGCGGCAGTAAACCCGTCAACGATGGCTTTTGATCGTCTCTGTGACCCTCCAAGCTCGAAACAAGAAACTTGAACTAATTCGAACCATATTCCTCTCATCGCCACTTTGTCAATCAAAATTATAGAATTGGATACGCGTGTGATAATCCCACACACGCGAACATGTGCGTCCCAGCCTCTTTCTATTCGTACTGTACGTTGTTGGAATGCCGCTTTTGTGCGGCTCCCAAGGAATCACGTATGATTAGCAATCATAATGAAGAGGGGCGCCAATGAACGTGTTAAACGTTGTTAATTCCTTGTTTACTTCGTACGCAAGTAGCGCAAACTGAAAGTTTCTTCATTTCGTTAGTAATTAGATTTTTTTTATGGGAAACGCTAAACACGGCGATTACGGAAAAGTTAATGGGAGGTTGTGATAGGAATTGTTATGTCATCAACAGGTAAAAACCAAAAGAAAAGCACAGATTCCATGTGTTACGAGACACTAAACTGACAGCACTTTTATAAATATTATAAATTGAGTTTGAACAATTAAAACCAGATTATTCTCCATATGTCCTCTAGACGAATTGAGCAAGGTTTGCCTGAAAAGAGACCTAATCGTGATGTCAACTGTGCTGCAGATTGCAGGAATAGTGTGGATCTTTGCTTCTGTATCGAACTAGGTAGCACGTACGTGTTTAGGGTGTGTGGAGGGAACGTAATATTCAAATAACAAAGACAGAGATATAACGTGCTTGTCGTCTACGAACTAGACCAACGGGTCACAATCGATAAAGGGAGTGTATACGGGTTAAATAAAAACGGTGGTATGAACGTATGTCTTTGAGTCGATAATAATTTCACCGTATATATGTGAACAGTTTTGGTGATTTTGATTTTATGTTTTTGGCATTCAGTTCATAAATTAATAGTTCTTCCTCACTCTTTACCTGCCTTAGCTACACCAGCTTTTTTCTATTGCAATCTAAAAACATAAAATTTTTGAGACATTATCGGTCATATTTTATGTCGTCCTTGAATTGATTTGATGCATATGATTCGCATGTGCGACTATTACTATAAACTACAAACTGTAGGAACCACTTTCCCTTAACGCAAGTGGCCAAAGTGATTACCACGAAAATTATGATCGACTTAATGAACATCCTCATCTTTCCTTTGACAGACCTGGAATTAAAAACCTGAAAATCAGTGTCAATAATTCCACTTTTTTCCTTTGAAGAACCAAGTGAAGTGAAGCTCATCGACCAGGTACATCTGCTGAGATATGAAAGGCATTTCATGAGCTTTTCTCGACGTCTATAAGATAACCAAAAAATGAAAGAGAAGAAAAAATAGACAGTAATTATTTTTATTTGTTTTTTTTACAAGACATCCCCTCTTTTTTCACTCACGGTGGTTAAATAATATTTAATCTTGCCTAATTCTGTCGGGTTTCACTTCGCAACTCCTAATGGTTTTTATACAACGCAAAAAAAAATCACTTTTATGATCATCACTAGAAGACACGCTAGCCTGTTACCGGCACATTCTATTACCTTATGTTAGCGTATAGGCATTTTTTGCTCGCATTCAACCTTTCCATAAATCTATATTCTGTAGTAACAACAATGCAATAGTACATAATCTAGCCGCTATTTCTGATTTATATGTATATTCCACTAGCTCTAACAATAAAAGAAAGACTTAACTAAGCGTGTAATGAATGTGCACCTCTGACACGTTGCACGTAAGCTCTGTGCAAATGGATGTCATTTATCCATTTATTCCGTACATGTCTAGAATGTACTTCCGTGTATTCTCTCATTCCTTGGCTGACAATTATTAGCAAGTTAAAAAATAATTAGACAAAGAGCAGGCGTTTTTCCGAGAGCATTTCAAGCTCGACGGAACCCGCGGTTTTTTGTCAATGAGCTTCAGGTTCTTAGAAGAACGAACATAAAACCCGGCCCGTGAAAGAGATATTTATTGAGCGATTGTGCCGTTTCACTTGTTACGAACCCATAAAATTCAATAATAAGGAAGAATTTAAAGTATTTTCCGAACGGCCTATTAAAAGTTACTGCGGCGGCATAAAGTATCTGAAACTGCGCCTGCCTGAGAGTTATCTTATCCTCGGTATCCAACAACCGCGGGTTATTGGTTAAAGAACCAAAAATCCGGCGCAGCTTATCTCGACCTGAACTAGAAAATAAATATCTCATAAATAACTCGAGTCGGTGCGATATGTTGCCTCGGTTGCGGTGTAATTATAGCTTTTTGGTCGCTGCAAACGGCCATTTCGGAATTTTAATTATGCTTTTCGGCCCTTGCTGTGTGGGCGCAGGGAATAGTTACACCCACCGAGAATAAAAACTCGATAACAATACATTTCCCCCTTTTCGAAAATATACCATAAATAACCTAAAAAAAAACCTAAATCGCAGAGGTGCGTTTTTGACGGAAAAAGCAGAGTGATCTTTTTATATTTATATCCCGAAAAGGTCATAGATATGTAAATTTATACAGAAACAAAATAATGGTGGACGTCGCAACCAAAGCCATTTACGAGATTTAGGGTTTAAATTATAATGGATGGTGGCATTGTCGTTTTGTTGAGCAGCGAACTGTTGGAGATGGTATATAACGTGGGCGAACCGCAAAAACTGATTTGCAAATGGTTTTCTAGAATTAATTTTTGCTTTTAATAAAACGAACTTGGCCCGAATTTACTGCCTGATTGGTATTTTCATAAGTATCCAATTACGGAATCATAATATCTAATTAGGGATAAAGTAACTTATTTCAGGTCACTGCTGCGAGCTTCGAGGCTTGGAGTTGAAATTAACTGCCAAGTGTTAATATATCGGCTACAAGTATCTACATGAGTACACATGTACATATCTCCACAATAGAACGGAAAACAGACAGCAACATTTATCAGCAAAAATGTGATATTAAAATTAATATTCTCGCGATTACTGCAACAAATATTCTCATCAAATCGCATATTTACATACATGTGTGGTACCCACGTAGTATTTTACTCAAATACACATATATATTTATATTAATTTAATTCTATATGAACAGGTGCTAAAATTATACATAAAAATAAATATTGAAAATGTAATATTTCAAAATTTCTATAAATAAAATAACTCTCTCCCCACGGACGTGCGGTAAAACAGCTTTAGGGCGCTCATTTCCATGTTGAAAGTGGCACTTTACCTCTCGTGTGCTATAATAGTTACTTATATAACAGGCGAAAAAAGTGCCTCTTAAAGCATGAGCGAGTTAAAACACGGTTTTGTCAATTATATAGACGATTTTCCCACGATCACGGTTCATAGGCAAAAAATACACAAATAAATAAAAAAGTTGTCTGCCGAGAATCAAACCCACGTCAACAGAGCTGAAATTCAACACCGATCCATTGTGGCAGATCTGCTGATGATCACATGTCACGTTTCTCCAAATATTTACTTTTTAAATGAACGTCTTTTTGCTATTTCGGAAACACATGGAACAAATTTTCATTAATTGACTGATACAAATATATATTTTTTTAAGTAGTGTCAAGTGAAATATTCTATAGCTCGTGTTGGAAAAAACGCCTGGTAGGTGTAAATCAATAAAAAATTATCAAAAATAGGTGCAAAGGCGTAAAGCTTCGGACAAAAAACACACAAAGGCAAAATTGTTAAAGGACATACCAAACAATTTTGTAGAATTTATTTGACTTTAACCCTATGAGAAATACAAAGCAATTTTCAGTAAGTTTATTATTGAAATACTTTTAGATAGTGAGGAAACTGAAGGCAATAGAATTCCGCTCTCGCCTGTGATATTTTGAAAACCATATATTCAGGGTTATTCAATATTCCATACACTATGATATACAGAGAGACGCAAAACCCACCAAGAAAAAAATACATAAACGTATTACTTACGTCATAATTTTTATTTTGCCTGCTTGAGCCACCCATAATTAATAGATGGTAATACCTAGTGATGTGGTGTTGCTTACCTGTAACAAAAAAGAGAAATAATCAACGAAACGTTTATTAATACCCACAATTTTATGCATGTAGTAAAATAAACGACCAAAAATAAAAAGGTGAATGAAACGGCTTGAATTAAGGTTCTTCTCAGGGACAGCTCCTCGACAAAAATACTCTCTATAGCTCAATGGAACAAAACCACTTTTATAAATAAATTGGTCCAAGTCGGTGGTTTTAAAAACAACCAGGTCACACTTAATGATGATAATTTTAATAAATCCGATTCCAGAGCCCGACGCCGCTTCTCAACCCTTCTGCATCTCTCATTCTCTTTTTATCCTTTTTCCAACGTTCAGCCAACTTATGCGTATCCTTCTCCATCGTACGCACTACTCCCCCTTACCCCGCCTGCACGACAGTCGCCGCCGCCGCCCCCGGCGACCCGATGCGTCGCGACGTCGACAACGGAGACGTCGACGGCGGTCGGCGGCTGGCGATGGGTCGGGATTCCGATCAATAAGGCTCGACGGCGGGACGGTGTTGCCATAGTTCCAACCACTACGGAATGTCAACTCGGAAAAATCCACAACAAAAGAATAATGAATTCGAGAGCGTTAGAAAACGAACGATTTCTCAAAATACCAGGTTATTAATAATACAGTGTCCACTGTACGGTGCTCAGCCATGGGATTAGTTTTAAACTGTCTTCTGGCTATGCTTTAGCTCCAAATACTGAAGGTGTTGGTTACGTCAGAATTGAAAAGCATAATGTATAGGGAGGATATACACACAATGTCCTGAGTATCACCAACTAGCTGACAATGTAATTAGGCTCAGATTCAATACAGTTTTTACACAGGTTTTAGGGTTCTTTTAAATCTTAAACTCATGAATTCTCATTAAGAACTTCTCTGAAAATCACTGTTTCGTTAATTTTCCTACGAGGTTCCGATTAATTCATGATAAAAATCTGTGCATTTTTGTGCTGATACGGGCGAAATCGGATTTTGTCCAACTTGATTGAATTAAAAAAAAAAAATAAATCTGGCAACACCCATGTTTTGAGGTTGGCAAGGGATGCAAGGTGGCCATGAAAGAGGGGGGGTGGGTGAAAGACTGGAGGGGAACATCAGGGCCATGAGGGGGGTGCGCCAGACGTCGGGGGTTGGAGGGGAGTTGCGGGGGCGTCGGCGACCGGGGATATTTGATTTTATGAGCGGAGCGCGTGTTATTCGAATAATAGAGATTGCCAAGCCGTCGGGGCTGACAGGAACGAATTAATGGCAGAAAAAATGCTGGAAAAATTGATTACAAGAGGGGATTCGGTGGATTGGCTTTGTGCCTGACTGATGGGTTGTTGCTACGTGAAAAGAAAGGCTTTGTTCGGGAATGGACTCTTGTTTCCAGATTAAGGTCCTGGATTGGGTATGTGAGTGTTTTCCTCCACACGCGTCAGACAATCCACGCATGTGCATCACAAATATTTGTTGACTAAATGTCGATCGGCAATAATTATTGTTTTCGAAACATAAGATTAAGTTGAAGAAAATGAGCCATTTATCCATATTACGTAGTAGCTTTATCACAACAAACAGTAATGCAAAACACATAAAATAAGTGTAATTATCGCGCATACAAGAACACGTGTCGTTCAAGCTGCTTATTAGGCGTTCAATTAAAGGGTATAATCTAAAAAAAAAAAAACTGCTAAAAACCAGCACCTGAATCATTGACCGACTTCACCTTTAAACTTAAACCTGACAAAACAAACAACTTCATGACAAGATAAATGGGCAACAAATAAGAGCATAAAGCAAATAACTTTTTTCAACTTGTGTTCCACTTGTTTTTGCATATTTTTTTCCGAAAAGAAAAAAATATAAAAGAAACGCGAGCTTCTCTCTTGTTAGTCGTTAATGCAAAACGTTCTTCGAGAAGATTTATTAACGGAGGCGGATTTTGAAAGGTCATAAATAACGAAATCCTGCAGAGAACCGGCCACATCATTTATACAGTCCATTTAAGTTCAAGTGGGAGACTGACTGCCTATTTTTCATAGGGTCTTGAAGTGTCGGTTAAGCGTGAATTTCAAGCTTAAATTCCGCTACCGTATTAACATCAGGGCTACCTGGTTCTGCAAAATAAATGAGATGTGTACTTTTGAGAGGTCATAAACTGTTTTTTTTTTATTTTAGGGCTTTTAGGGCTCCTGCTGCTGTTTTGTTGCCCCCGTTTCGAGTCATTCTCGTATTGCGACGACAACGACCCGACGCACACCTCTAAATTAATTAAAGGATGATTAAAGTTGATATAATCATCTCGCCGATTCAAAGTCCCGATCTGAACCTCATAAAGAACCTTTGGGATGAAATTAGTTAAATAATTCATGAGAAAAGAATAACAAATATAGGGGATTTGTCCAAAGAAGTTCAAAATACGTGGGACTCAATATCTCAAGAGTATATTGAGAAATTATTAACGTCTATGAATAGATGTTGGGAAGTAGTTAAAAGTAAGAGATATCCTACTAGACACTAAATAAAAACTTTTGTCGTAAAAGAAATGATTAGAAATCTTTTAGTTGATCTACTTTTGGCCCATATGTGTTAGAACATTCATTTAGAGTTTGAGAAGATTTAACAAATAAACCTTAACATTAATATATTTATTTTTATTTTCAATTACTAATTAATGTAATTGATTATATCAAATTCATGTCGTTAAGATAAAAAAAATCAATTTAAGAGGTTGTTCTACATTGTATGAGAGATGGTGTGAGGACTATTCATATTAATGGTCACATGACCCCGCACTGTCAAGTCAAGGTCAAACAATATCCAGTAAATATTTGGTCTCATCAACAATTTGAATAAATCCGATTTCGACTACAACCAAAAATTGAGGTTTCCCAACGCGGAGACGTGCATTGCAGGAGAACATCAATAATAACTGTACCGCGTAGATCAAAGATATGGCCATAACATTTATTATTATTATTATTGTTATTATTATTATTAATATTATGGCGGCAGCGAGCTACCGTCAATTTTGAATTAACGAGATTGTCATCATTTCTTATCTGGAGGCGAACCAGAACCTGAAACACGGTGGCAATTCGATCCGCAAGCCGCAAATAATAATATATATAGTAATACTTTACATCGAAATATGGATATTGTGAAACGGAAATATGACTATGGAAATACAGGTTTACGAAGCAAGAAAATTCCGATTGGTGTTTTCCCAAATACCCATGATAAAAACGCATCAAAGATGTATTTTGCATATCGACAAAAAGAGCCCTCAGAACTTCGAAGGAAAATAAACATGCCGGAATCCGTATTTCTCCTTTATGCAGGAAAGTAAAAGGTTATTGATGGATATAATGAAGCGCTGTTGGTTGTTACTTGGTAAAAACACATTTCAATCAGAATGAAAACTGTAGGAAAACAACTTTGCTTCGCGTGACTTCTTTGAAATACTCTTAAACAGGTTTTAAATTAGCAGGTGTGCTGTCGTGACTGCTATTAACCCTTAGAAGGATAAAACCATACGTATATTATAACGTTTGAAATTAGGTCGAAAGGTGACATATTCCGAAGTTCCGCAAAATCCACCAATTCGAGAAAACACTTTTAAAAATGATGGAGAAAACCACAAATAAGGAAAATACTAATAAAATATCAGTGTGCCGTAGATTATTATTGTCAATTTAGTAGCCGTCTAAGCAAAACTTCCATAATAACAAACCGTATTTAATAGACTTGACCTAGATGCAGGTGAAAATCATTATTCGTCAAGTTCATTGCGGCAATGCATCATGAAATTTGAGTCCAGCAGTAGCTAATCGCAACTTGTTAGGGGATTATTTATGGTTCCTTTGGATAATTTGGAGTAAAATTACGCGAGGAGAACTGTTTCGCACTAGTAATTTTAAATTTTTTTCGAATTTCATCACTTAAATTTTTTTTTCACTTATTCGTTAAATTATTTTTATTCTGACTTATTTTTTATATCCCACCATTTAATTTTTCTCACGTCACTTAACAATGAAACAAAATCATTTATCAAAAGCCAAGTTAATTCGGGTTAGATGTTTAGCACTCTCTTAAAACATCCTGTATTATTCCAAATTATCCAAGGAGCAAAAAAAATCAAAATTATACTTTCAAACAACCCTCTACACAACCTTTGAAACCAAACACTTTACGACCACACAAACATGAAAAAAACAACAGAAATACTGACACAAATACAGAAAAAATGGAGAAATAACTCTCTCAGCTGGATCGTACTGGATCCTCCTGCGTAATGAGGCTCAACAAACATTTCCGCTTCCGATTCCGTAACACAGCCCTATTCGAACGCTTCATTAATAAGCTAAATAATCCAATTTATTGTATATAAACGTACTTATAAATACCTTGAGGGGCAAAAAAGCCTAAAGGTCGATAGCCCGCTTCTATTTCTAGAAACAAAGATTTAAATAAATAAATAATGATGAAAAACAAGCAAAATTTTAATTTATTTCGATTTTCAAATGAAGTTTGTTTGTGCCAGTGGTCATCATTTGACGTGTAATACATCCAACTCTTGAAGTTACCATTGTTTATTTACAAGTCCGACATAGGAAAATGATTACAGCTACATATATACCCAGTTTCAACTCTACGGCATACATAAATGAATGGAGCGAAATGGCCCATTTCGTGGTGGTAATAAATCCGGCACCATCGCGTAATCGAGTGGGTTGTTCGCCATTATGTTAATGAGAACCCGATTGCGGAAGAGCGCCATTACACCAGATTATCAGTGTATTTATGTCACTCGGAGCGGGATTTAAAGGTTCTATGCAATTTATTGTACGGAGCATGCGAGGCTGTACTTCATTCGGCACTCTTGAAATACTGGCGCAATTTACGTTTAGATGCCTAGCTTCGGGCAAAACTACAGAACCAAGCTGCTGCAGCGAAAACAAGAGGAGGACAACCATTTTTCTTTTTTTAGTATTTATGGGAAAGATATGAAAATGATGAGAGAAAACTTGCAAAACACTAGGCGTCAAGGGAAAGAGCCAAGGAGATCTCGTCCAAGGAGATGAACGATACTGAAAAAAAAACGGTTTTGTAATAGAGGCAGGGACCTCAAAACGCCCCTATTAGTGCAAAAGAAAATAGAGAAGTAGACCTAAAAATCTAATAACCTCAAGTTTAATGAACTATAATTCGGATTGCTACAAGTTCGCCATCAATATAGGCACATTAACCTTTTTTTTAATTTTTGACCTATAGTAACAAATGAACACTGATAATCCTTTAGTTTCCTACAGAGAAATGACCTAGTTTCACCATAAGGTGTGCGTTATATAGAAATCATGAATGTTGCAATTACGTACATAAAGAAGAGGTCATTATCCAAAATTATCGACAAAAATGTGTATTTGGCAACGCAGGAAATGTCTATCTGGGCAATATAGAAGTTTCGACTAGACATCAGCAAATATTTATCACACTTAACGCTCAAGTCCGCCTTCAGACATAATAATCCACATGGGTGGGTAATGATAAAAATAAACAAATGGATGATTTTTCTGTCCATCGTAGGCAGTGGTTATGGTGTAATTTTTCACAAAAATAGGTCAGCCTCAATCCATCTTCAGTCGATGTAGACAGTGACCGAAAATGTCGCCGGAATTGCCCCACAAACCTTCCGTGCTTGTGACCAATAAATCGAGCACAATCCGTCATTTATCCCCATTGTCGCCGACAACTTTTCCTTGGAAAGCTACGATATTTCTTCCCTTTTAAAGCTCCTGTGGCTTGGCCTCGCTACTACCAACCCATAAATTGCCCGGATTCCAGTTATCCAGAAAATACTGTGGCAATTGCTGCTGCGGTTGTGGTCGTTCAGACTTTAACATCATTCTGGAGAACCATAAGGGCAACATAAACAAGGCTAATCTTAACGCCGTAGAAAAGATTAGCCAGTAAATGCTTTCTAGAGAATGAGTTAACGAATTCGTAGGGGTAAAATAAGAAGAAGAAGATGTAAAACGAGATTTACCGAACTAGGACAGTAATAAGTTTATGGAGGCCGATGTTCAAGTCGGTGTTTAGATCTGTTAGGCAGATTAAGGCCGCTCGTCGATCCGGCGAGGTCCATTAGGTCGTGTTTTCTATCTATGTGCTCACGTGAAAATTAAAACGAAACGGATTTTATCGCGAAATCGTGAATGCAGTTTGTGGCCTCGGGTGCAACATTAGTAACAGACCGCTGCTGCTGTTGCAGTTAACGGGATGTTGAGTAGCTACATCAAGGACAAGCCATTGTTGTCATCTTAAATTTATGGTTACCGAGTAGCTGCGTAATTACGCATAAATTATCAATAATTACGTAACATATCAAAAAATGAAGACGGAGATCCGCCATATGTGTATGTGGTAACCCCGATCTGTCTCTCAATTTATTCTTCGTGGGATGATCGTAACAAACTTCAACAGGTTGATTAGCCGAGCTGACTCCTTGAGTCAACTTCAACACATGCTAAGTTTCCTTTTCAAGATTTCTCAGATTTACAGATATAGAGGGTTATTCACCCAACCCATTTATTAAAAGTTTCCTAGATTCTAAAAGAGATTCGAATTTGAAAATATGGAGTTGTTCGATGCGTACTATTTTTTTTATATTTACAGCTTCTTGTCACTTTCAGTTTAACCGGAAATAGCTGTCAACTTTCTTATTTTAAATGGGACCTTCAACGTATTAATTTATTTTTAGATTCTGAGTAATATTTCAGATACATTTTCTGTACAATCTCCTATACCTAGCCTTTACCATTTTTGAGATATTTGACCTTCAATTAAAAACATGCCCCCGTAACGACCAATTTTAAAATTACATATCTTCGCAGTTATTAACGACATAATCTTCATATTTTGCAGAATGTCAATACAGAGTGTTAAGTTTACACTTTTGCTATTTGTATGGCTTGGCATTGTACAGGACGTGCAAAATTCAGCTTCTACCATTCGCATATTTGAAGTCGTCAAAATTTATTTTTTCAAATGGGAGACCCTATAACTTTAATCAGCATCAAATAGAGAACGTAGTTCTCTATCGGACTGTATTAGGGTTACCTATACTTAATCCAGACCATTTTCAAAATTATCAAATTTTATGTGAAACTAGTAGTACATATTCATTCTGGCAACATTTAAAATAAATAATGCGGTGTCCTATTATAGATGAAAGTTTTTAAAAGAATGAAAAAGTTATTAAAACATTTTGCAGAATGAACGTGTACTACCTACACTACTACTAGTTTCACATAAGAAAACATAATTATTTTGAAATTGGTTTCGTATAGGCATGGGTAAATCTGATACACTTTGATAGAGGATTACATTCTTCACTGGATACTGCTTAAAGTTATAGTTCTATTTTAAAAAAATAGCCTTTGCAACTTCAAAAAAATGAATGTTAGTTTAATTTTAGACACCCTGTATAATACTGAGACATAAATAGCAAGATTGTTACCTTACGGCTATGTATTGACATTCTGCTAAATATGAAGATTATGTCTTTAATAGCTGCGGAGATATGCAATTTTTAAATTGATTTTTATGGAGGCGCGTTTTTAATTCAAGATAAAAATATCTCAAAAACGATAAGGACTAAGTATATGAGATTATACATGAAAATGTGTCTGAAATATTACGTAGAATCTAAAAATAAAATAATATACTAGAGAACCCATTTGAAATAAGCAAGTTGACAACTATTTCCGATTAAACCGGAAGTGACAGGAAGTTGAAAATATTTTTAAAAAATACATACTGAAATTAACTTAACTTAAAATTTTCAAATTTGTATCACTTTTAGATGCTATTGAATTTTTAATGAACGAGTTGGGTAAACAACCTTGTATAAATACTCCAGCATTCCGCTTATGAGGATTTCCTGGTAGTACCCTGAAGTGTCCGTCAGATTCAAGCAATCTTCCTAAGAGCGTGAAATTTTGATGACGTATTCGTGCGTACTCGGAGTAACAGAAATCAATGAATTTCAACCAATCATCAATCAACATTCATCAGGTTAGACAATATTCCGTTACACCCTTTTCTTTTGCATTCAAACGATACGTCGCAATCTGCGTAAGATACGCCCACAATACGCTTCGCTCTATTTACGCCCATGGAGACTTACACTTTAATACGCTTCAGCCATTTACGGTCTTCCTGCCACTGGAGAGAAACAAAATGGTGTGTGATCCCATCGGGCAACATTATATCCCAATTCCATATGTTTATTCCACAAACGTAGCTGAAGGTACGATTTGCGAGTTCCTTGAACTCTATCCAGGTCATGGTCTTTGCAATAGGGGAATCCTTTCATGGTCTATGGAGTGGAACTATGGGTTTGAGGAACTTAACCTTCAGGTGATCACTCTTTCTAGTGTTTCTGCTACCTTCCTGTGAGGACTCCAAACCATGACTTACATATTCACCTTTTCAACCTCTCATCTTCGTTTTCCGCCTCAGTTCCTTTCCTTGTCGCTTCTATACTCTAAATACTCATTGTTGGTGCGGATAAGCCAACACCTCACAACCGACTAATTATTAGAACTTTACGGATGAATAACGATTCAGGACGTCGACGGCGGGACAGTGCAAATTCGGAATGTCCCAGGAATTTCCTGAATTTTCCTAAGCCCCCCCTAGATTCCGCACTAATAGCCAATTAAGAAATATCTCAGTAGAATAATTTTGTTTTTAACCGGGCCGAGCCCGTTTACGATTAAATCTTCATACCTAAAATTTCACTATCAGATGATTAAGATGAAACATCGATCTGTGTTTTTCATACAATTTCTACGTGTAATGATAATACTATAAATGCAATAAAAAATGAAATATTATAAATATAGTTTTCTGAGTCACTGCTTGACGATCCCAACAGCCTGATGATGATGATAATCTTCTCAACGTTCGCCGTTAAGGCCCCTAAGCTGCCTGATTTAAGGTCTCTGTTTGATATAATGCGATTTTCTTTAATAAATATAAAATTCTTTTCAGCCTGTAATTAAGACCCATTATTTTTCAGTCATATAGAGGCCCATTGGATTTCCTAAGATCACTGGTAATACTAGGAATTAATAATGGCCGTTTGTTTTAAACAGGTTACTGTATTATTTTCATTAATTATTCCCCTTAATTTATTTTTAATTACCAATAATCGATGCGATTTCGTTGACGACCTGGCAAAGTGACAACGGAAACTACCATTTGGCCAAACTAACAAATTTTATTTTAAAATGCACATTTCCAGTTTCGAATTTCTAAACTGACGGGGGCCTTTATGTTTAACGACAACTTTGACTTTCTTCTGTTTCGATAATTTTCAAGTTTGAATGGTTCCAGTTTGCATTATCCCCAGTTGGTCCTTAAAATGTAGGACTGCTTAGTGGTGAATACGAGGAGGGCCCCAAAAGTACCCCACGTAACATTTAAAGAATAATTTTTTAATTACATTATTTCTCAACATAGTCTCCTTCGGGATTGACACACTGTTCCCAGCGATGTCCCATAGCCTGTTTATAGTAAGAAGCTTCGAATGTTTCGAAATAGGCATCAACATCGGATTCCACCTCTTCGTGATTGGCAAATCTCTTTTCAACTTTGGAAATAGAAAACAATCTGAAGAGGTTAAATCAGGCAAATAGGCTGGACGAGGAAAAAGTTCGAAACCAAGTTGATTGATTTTGACTATCGCGATGATGGAAATTTGAATTGGTGCATTGTCTCAATGAAACAAACTTTTCTTTTTTGCCAATAGCGTTCACTAAAAATGGCTCCAAAATAACCACAAATTAACGTAGCACTTTCAAACTTTAGACCTACTCTTTTTAGGGTTAGGTCATTGTAATATAGTCAAATTTTTAACCAAAAAATCCCCATTTATATATCAGGTTGGGTCCTTCTGAGACTATCCTCACATTTTAGACTAGAGATATATGTGTAATTTTTTTTTGTATTATTGTCATTAATGATTCCCATTAATTTATCTTTAATTCCCTACAATCAATGCAATTTCGATGAAGACCTGGCAAGGTGACAACTAAAATTATAATTATTCCAAGCTAAATTATTTTATGTAGATTTACCTAAAACGTGCTTTTCCAGTTTGAGCTGGAACTAGTCTATTTAACTATGTGCTTGCATTGATAAATTTAATCACATGTAGTTGGTGAAAAACGATACCAATTTACATTATGCGCTGTAATTGCACGCTAGATAATTGAACCAATTGGTTCAGTTTTTTTTATCTTTCATATTTTATCTTTTTTGTCGTTGTCGCCAAGCTCGCAAAGGACACATCAATGACGGGAATTCAATATTTGGCTTCCGCCTAATCTAAAGTTAGCTCGTCTAACATGCCAGAAATGTGAAATATGATAACATGCAAACTACTTAACACTCGCCACAACACCATAAAACGTGCGTGATAAATGGTGTTCGACACTCTATGCCGTACTTGGTTCTCTCCATTATTCCATAAAAAAACTCTACGGAATTCGTAATGTTACACATCATTACCCTCGATGCAAGTATAGCATTATCTCACACTGACACATTAATCATAAATTATACTAATTTCGCAAAACTGCGACGTTTACCGAGGCCCCGGGCTAATCTGGGCTTAAGTCCACATACCATGCCCATTGACCTCAAAAGTAAGTTATCCCCAAAGTGTGCTTTGCGAATGACCTTTCAGGTCTCGATTACATGGGATAAAGGGTCGGGGCTGCTGTTCGTTCTCTGAAATTATTCATTCGAACTTGCTGGGACTGGGAAATTATTAACTGTAATAACCACCGTAGCCTAAAGTTTGTGGAATGGCTCTCATGAGCGTAGTTCTCAAAAATTAATAGCTTTTCGGATATTCGCGGATAAGGCCAGTTCACCTGCATTAAACCCTCAGCTTTCCCCCGGCATTAGGACAGAAAACCTTATTGTTGGAACTTTTGAGGAAATTTGTACTTAAATTGGAGGAAACTTTAATGATAACATGTTCATGATATTAATGTTAAAATGCGTTTTCGATTTAGATTTTTGCAAAATTTAATTTGATTTTTTAAATAATTTTATTTTAATAAGGATAACACATATTTTAATAATAAATTTAATAAATGCTTTGTAAATTGTTGATCTCTGCACTCAGATAACGTTTTGTTTCAGAGGTCCCCCCCATCTTTAAAACATGAATTAACGGCGCAGAGTGACAACTTTTGGTATTTAGGGCTAAAAATTTAGCAACTGACTTGGCGAGGGGAAATGGAAAGTCCAGACTCACCACTGTGCCTGCCTATACGAGACCATTTTACCTGTCGTTCGACAGAGAAAAATACCCAGGTCTAATATGAGACTCAATTGAGAGATTTTTGTTATGACTGTTATTAAGATATCCTGTAGGACCCTATATGAACAGGTGCTTAATGAACATCTTGCTGTAACAACTATTTGCACTACGTAACAGATTTTTTTTGTTTTCTCATACTTTTAACAATAGCCAGCCACTCTGTTAACTGACCACACGAAAAGGAAGTAAATTTTCACCATAAGCATATTAAACATAATGCTAAAAATAACTAACCCAGTCGCTTGCAATAACCGTTTTACAATTATAAATAACTTAAAATAATATTAATATGGGCATAAACTGAATTCATTCATTGGTGTTGGCAATCAATATTCAATAGATCCAGCCACGACCACTCACCAACAGTGTCTCGTCCGGTCTCGACACAGTGGCGGCGCGAAATTTAGCAAGTTTTGCGGTCAGCGGCAATGTCATACGGCGGTTGCAACACCCTGTAAAATTTATGTTCGCATGGTGGCTATGTAAATTGTTGTTTTTCGTCTGGCTAATGCAAACAGCGTCACGGGGCAATCTGCAATGATAATGTGGTTATGTACTTTGGTTGCATCGCAGTAATTCCTTAATTATCTCTAAAAATAAATGGCAAATAATGCTGTCTTTTATTAGCCTCTTGGACTATAAATTTCAATTGCAATATGCCGCAGTTCATCACCATTAACTGCTTAACCTGAATGTCAATGCGGAAAAAAACAATGTTTCCACTTCGCAATATACCGTGGGCTAATTAATATTGAAAGAGCCGACATTCCGCCATTTTGCATTATTACTACAGGTGCATACATGAATCCAGCTAGCAGAATGTGGCTAATTGTAAATCCGACTACAAATGAAACGTTCTTATCTTTTTATATCGTATGGTGCGTATGCAGTTAGACCGTGAGAGGGGATTTTATGTCTATTCTTTTCCCGTCTGATTTATTATAATTTGGCTATACAAGAGACTATTAGCTTTTAGCATCTATTGTCTATGCAGCTAAGTATAATTCCAACAGCTAGATCAGAGGCATTGTTGGGGAATTCTTAATCCGATTATTTTCTGCCCCAAAGATCACTGAAGAAGGTTATCCGCATATCCCAGCGATACTACGCAAACCTCTGCTTTTAAAAACCATCATAATAGATCTCGGTAAAAATCTAGTTCTCTTAGTTTCAATGTCTTGAAAATTTCAAGACTCTCCAGAAGCGAAGAACGAACCCTTAACTTTCCACTTTCAAGCACAGTTCCATGCGCCTTCATGAGTTCTGCATTGATCTTAAAACGTCTCTTCTTATTTTGATCTTTAAAATTGTAACAGTCTACCTTTGCAGTTCATAAACATCGGTGGTTCCAGACTGCTGTAAACGAACTCTTCCAAAATTTCCATAAACAATAATCTAATAGGTGTAAATCTGGCCAGCGTGCCGGTCGACGTATGTACTGTGGTGGCCCAAAGGATATAGACAAACAGAATTTTTCAATTAAATCATGCATATGTTAATTGATCAGTTACCAAGACATGTATGTTATTTGTCGCAAAACAACTTATAAGAAATAATAAACAAATGTTGAAAAAGTTACTTTATTGTCAAATAAAAAAATAAATCTTTGGAATTTATCTGGTCAGAAATAGACAGGTGTGATAAAAACAGTCAAATTTACTTAAAATTCTTAAGATATCAAGAAAATATTGGTACAACTTGCATTTGGTTTATGGTCTACAATATACCTCGTGCTGTAAAAGTGTTCACTGATTTAAAAGAGCGAATTGCTAAAGTTTTTAATGTGGGTGAACGGCAAGTGCAAACTGCCCGCAAGTTCGACGTAAAAAAGGGGACCATTTGGGCTGTAACGAAAAAATATCAAAAATCTGGATCAACTTACCCGAAAATAAAAACTGGACGACCAAGGAAGCTAAACAAAAGAGATGTGCAGAAGATAAAGACTATTAATTCGAAAAATCCATTCAGATCTCCTGGGAAAATTCAATCTGAGCTGGAAGTTTTCGAATATTCTGTGTCTTCAGGCACTATAAAAATAAGATTAGTGGAAGAGAAATAATTTGCATATAAGCCAGCAGAAAAAACATTTTTCAGTAAGAAAAAATGGAAAGCAAGAATGGAATTTGCTAAATAACATATTCATTAGCTCAAACAGGATTGGGGACGAGTTCGCTGGAGCGATGAATCCAAGTTCAATTTCTTTAATCCTGGTGGCATTCAATATGTTAGATGTCTCACTGGATCGCGATTAAACCTTAAATACACCAGACCCATTTGGGTTAAGCATGAAGGAGGATCACTAATGATATAGGTATGTTTCACCGATTTTGGTATTGACCTACTACATAGAATAAATATAATCTTGCACAGTTTTATGTACAGGTATATAGTTCAGAATGTTTTATTAACTTATGTTGAAGACAATTTACCCTTAATATTCCATATTCAACACGACAATTGCCCCAAACATTCCTCAAAGTTAGTTAAACGATTACTTGAAGAAAAAAAAGTGCTGATTTTGAAGTGACCTCCCCAGTCGCCTGATCTGAATCCCATAGAAAACCTGTGACAAATTGTTGATCAATGATTGAAAGATCAAAATTATTCAAATTGCAATGAACTGTTTACTGAATTACAAGAAAAGTTGCAAAATATTGATCCAGCATTATTAAACAAATTGATTGAATCAATGCCGCGTCGATGTCGGGCAGTCATTGACAATAATAGGTATTTCAGCAAACATTAGCGCCGTGCGAAAGGTCCCAATTGATTTTTGAAATAATTTTAAGGAAATTGTTATGTTTTTATTTTCACTTTTAAATTGTCTATTTACCTTTGACCAGGTGAATTCCAAAGATTTATTTTGCTATCGACAATAAAGTAACGTTATCAGCATTTGTTTATGATTTCTTATAACATGTTTTGTGATATATAACATGCATGCATAGGATACAGATCAATTAGCATATGCATGATTGATTTGAAAAATTCTGTTTGTCTATCTACTTTTGGCTACTTCTTTATGCCTCATCGTTTGAATCTACTGGGTTTGCCTCAATTTAAGCGACTTTATATTTTTCACGATTACGGAGATCCTAATGGTTGAGTTTCGCAAATCGACCACTTTTGTGCCGATTATACGCAAGAAAAAAACGTGGTAGTATAGTTGATGCACATACGAACGAATAAGAAAATTGGCGCATTTGAGCAAGTTCAGTGAATGTGAGTCCATTTTAAATTTACATGGCCAGATATCAAATATAACCATCATCGAAACCGACGGAATTAACACTGACAGCGGCGTTTCAAACAAAGGTGACCATCCAATTATACCAGGAGTTAAATATAGGTTATTAGCAATGATCGTAACAAGCCAGGCTGGCTGGTATTGTACTATCATTGCAATTATTATTCAGACGTGTACGAATCACTAGAGAGCAGGACCGTATTAGAACCCGAACATTTGTCATTGTGCCTCGGGAGAATTTTCGTTGTTCAAAAATTTTATCGAGTTATGCAGTCCTAGCGATAACAATCAATTTTCGAATATGCCAAATGGATATGTGACGATTCGGTCCTGAAACCAGTAATTCCGACCTTGGTCCCTCGTGATTGCGAAAAAACGCCAACGATCTCAGGCGCGCAATCACCGACCGTTAAATACAACACCGTCCTGGCAACTATAGTAAAATAAACAGATGCAATCATAATAACAGTCATTACGAAAGCATAGACGGTGTGGTGCCCAGAAAATTGCACGCTATTGAATTTGATGTATCTAGGGAGCACCCAGATGCGCTATTTTCGTTCGTTTGATTAGTCAGGAAGGTTGAAACTATACTGCGAACTTCTTCGTTCGGCATCTGGGTTGCAGCCACTGCCTCTGTGTTGTGCAACCCGATTTTTATCGATAGCTCTAGACCTTGAGTATCCGACCAGCGAGGTTCACAAACATCGGGTTTCAGGTTTGACCTCGGTTTTGGCAGAGTTTTGTGTTTCTCCAGTTGAACAATTCGAAAAAAGTTCTTTGCACCGCGGCTAATTTGCTGAGCTGGCAAAGGTCACAGATGTAGACACAACCCAATCAAACGTTGCATAACTTGGTTGTGGGATCGAGTGTCGCATGGTGTGGTTGGCAAACAAAGGAAAACGATACATGGTTCACTTCTCTCCCGAGGAAAGCGACCAAAAATTATGGGAAAAGAACGAAATGAATATACGTATAGGTCGTTCCGTGGGACGCGGCCGAACTTCGCGGGTACGAGGACCTACGGTCATTAACCATAAGAAATTTCATTGCCTCTGAGGGTCTGTTTACAAAAAGCATTTTTGGACAGGTTTGAACAGTAAAATAATTCATTGTGAGGCTTCCTGGACTAGGTATCCGAGGAGCTTCGAACATCCGAAATGCCCGAGAAATTGTGTCGCAGGTGTCCAGAACTGTTTCTGTAATCTTCTTGCGCTCACGCTCATTGCCGAGCACTTGATGATTGAAATTACGTAGGTACGCTGGAGATAGGAACTCGGTTAGTTAAAAATCAAGGTCCTCCATCCACGGACGCCACTTAAACCCGTCCATAAATATCGCCTCACATCCATTAATTAAGCGTAATGCGAGTCCAGTAATAATTCCGAACGGGATGTTGCAATTTGAGCCGAGTTGCACACAACCGATTAATGTTGACTAGGTCTAATAACTCCTCGTTATAATGAATTGAATCTGTGACACTCCTGTTATTATGCTTAAGATGTTAATCGTTAATCCTCGGGGCGACTGTGTTTTTATTGTTCCTTTCGCGGTTTGCCATTAACATACTTATCCAACTTGAATGAACGTAGTTAAAACCGCCAATAAGCAAAAAATGCATTCAAGTTGAAACAAATCTGAGCATGAGGTTCTATCGAGTGGGTACTCGAAGACAACAAATAAGTGGCCCGTATCGAGTCCCAGACATCTAAAAGGAGTACCGTTGGCGGTTATCTGGCTCATTTGTCACACCCAGTAGCTGAAACAGTAGTTGGCCGATTAATTCGGTGAAGGTAGAAAAGTTCTAATTAATCGCCTCGTATCTCTCTGCAGGCTCTTATCATACACCGTTCATTGAGTTAACGTGGAATTATGATTGAACGGCTTTGATAACAACTTGCAACCTTTTATGGTGCTCGCTTTAATTGGTTATTTACTGCTGAAATTTAATCTATAATAGCAAATATCAATAAAGATATTTCTGATCTTATAAGAACATTAACAGACAGTTGATCGTAGAGTTTCGACTATATGGAAATATGTTCGTTTAACAGCGCAGACCTGTCCATTTTTGATGTGGGGAAACCCTACATGTACGAATCAGTCCGATAGTCATTGAGACTCAATTCAGAAAAATAAAATCTGAAAGAAATTTCTTTTCTATTTGGGAGTATTTGAGAAAATTAAGATTTCGCGTCACGCCCAAGGCCGATTTCGATCCTGTTAGATCTTGCCAGTTCGGGCTATCTCGAGTCAATTTAGCGCATGTACAAATCACTAATGCATGTTGGGTCTGCAGGAAAATGTCACACCGGCGCCATCTGACGTGTCCTATTTTGCTCCATCTCGATTAAATCGTCAAATATATGCAGCAGTACTTAGCATAACATCGAAGATTAGAACCTGTCAAAATTTGTTGTCGCATTTTGTGTTAACAAAAAGGACACGGCAGATGGCGCAAGTAGGATATCTTCTTGTAGGCCAAATATATTTGCTGATGACATTGCCGATTTCTGGCTGACTTGACTCGAGATGACCCGGACTGACGAGAGGCAAAAAAAAGATTCAAACCGGTTTGCGGGGTACTCAAGTGCCTAAGTACAGTTACCTCTTCAATAGACAAAACTCTCGTCAGCATTTGCAAAACCGGTTTATGAGCCTTAACTCTCGACATAATACTATTTACATGCCCATCCATTTACAATTCTGCTGTCCTTATTTCGAGATGTCAGGTTGAAGTCTCGAGTATCTGAATAATACTTCTTGCACTCCCTCCATTCCACTCTCATTCACATCAATATGAGAGGGAACTTCACTGCTCGTCGCGGCTTTGTTAGGCTGGACGTTTCGAAGATTCCCAGAAAAAAATTTCCTTTGTATTTTTGGCCTAACGAACTGTCGCCAATTTTCCATGTTTATTTGGGCCATTGCGAACCCACTTTGACAAGCGTATTTGTGTCTGCTCCAGCATGTGGCGCCTATAAGACGAAAGTTTATTTTGAACAGACTCTCGGGTGCGCCTCTGACTTCGTTTAGAGAATGGACTTTTCGTATTCGATACAACATTGCCTAAATTGGTATATTGCTTTAATTACTTAATTAAAGCTCACCTCTTCGGGACAGGCATATATATATATTTAAATACATACATACAGATATATATATATATATATATAAGGATCTTTGTATCCATTTCCATCAATCATAAACAATGGTGCATACATACGTATATAATTCAGTCTTCCCGCCATTGTTACCATCAGCAACCACGCGGAGATAGTTATTACGATTGTAATTAAGGCACGCATTAACTTATTATTAGATTTCCATTCGACAATCAACTGTAATCAAAGCGTTTATTTGAGGAGCGAATTATATCTGTTGGTAGCTTCATCCTACACGCACCAATAATAATGCGGGTATAAAGTGATCCGAGTTGATGCCATGAGAAAGTATTGAGCAGGCGGTACACAGAAAAATTTCATTGCCAGTTCGTTAATGCCTTGATAAATCATTTGTGCTTCAATTTGCCGTGGAATCACCAGTCTAGCGTTTGAGCTCCTGTATTAATTAAAAGTGCTAATACTGCAATTATTGTATTCAGATATCCCGGAAACGATCTGAAAATATTTGAATTGAACAAATGAGCTAAGAAATAGAAGTATGTTCATGGTCCCGCCCCGGTATTGCACGTGACACACCCTCCGGACGCGCTCAAACCGGTATAGTGCCGCAAGGGGTGTGGTCTAATGGCGTAGTAATTTTTGTTTGTTCGTGCACGATCAATTTTTAAGTTCACGCCCTCGAGTCGAGTACATCCTTTATGCGATTCTGCTCTCACGCGACACACATTGTCCGCATATATGCCGAATTTGATGATTTTAGAATAATTGGAGTTGAACATTAACTTTACTCTCATCTAGAAATTTAACTAATTATTATGAATACGCCTTCGTCTTCCGTTCAGCAATTGCCCTTGACACGCCCTTTGACCACGGATGAACCAATACAGCGCCACTGTGGCTTGATCTAACGTAGCTGCATGCGTCATAAATTATCAAGATCACGCCTTCAACTAGGCCTCCTCCTACTCGCCCATGAATGCGCCCAGATAAAACTGCAGCGCCAAGTTTGGCGAGAAACGAGGTAAACGCGCCCAAATGCGTAACTTTAATTCGGGATCTCCCCGAGATAAGCATTTTTTAACGAAATGTGGGTCTTAAAATCGCTGCGTATGCCGGTTTTAATGCAGATGGGGAAGATTCCTTTGCCTGAAAAGTGAAATGGTGGGCGCTGATTATCAGAGCACGTCCGACTGAATGAGGTTGCGATCTCTTGTTTGTTGTTTGCTAATGTAGGTACGCACTTTGCATAATGCGGACCTAATTTTATGTAGCACTGACCTAAGACGAACATTAGTAGACGTCTCCTCATTTTCAACTCGATAATAGCCGCTGTCTCGGAATGGTCGCTAAATTGCTTCTGAGCATTAACGCACCCCGTCTTCGTTGTTAAAACAATTTAAAACCTTGTTGTGCGACGCCATGTAGACGTAATGGCGCGATAATTACGCTTAAGTGGGATGTTGCAATTTCGCCGAGACGACACTGCCATACTCATAAACTATTGTGTTTAAAAACAATGAGTCTTATTAGCGGCAATTTAGGATGCTGCGGACACCATCACAATGCGGTGTCAATTTCTCATTATTTACTTTAAAAAATATCCAGAAAGCAATTCACTTCGAGAAATTTTTCTATCAGATGAGTCCAATTTTCATGCATAAGTGTAACTAATAGATATTAGCAGAGGTGCTCAGGATGACCTGTGGCGTCTCACAGGGGTAGATCGTGAGTTCAACACTATGCAGCATCTTGCCCACCGGGGTGCTGGAGATAAAGCTCCCTAATGAAGCGGAGCTGCACGCCTATGCAGAGAATTATCATTAGCAGTGTCGGCGACAGATGAGTACGAGCTTGACGTTGAGACAAACTTCTGCAGCCAAAAGATTTCTGAGGTGCATTTGAGAATGCCCGCGATAAAACCCGCACTATCCGGTCGTCAGGAAACCAGATTGGGTGTTTTGCGAGATTTCTATAACTAAACGAACGAATCCTACATAATCGTGCAGTCAAACTTTTCAGATCGATGAAGGGTTACTCTTCTACCACCGTGAATAATCCATGAATCAAAGACATCAAGTTGACGACATAGTTCAAACTCAATTCTAGGTGCACAAAAGAAGCAACATTGCTATGATCGATATGCGAATGCGCATCCACACGTCTCATTCGATAACTTAGAAAGCTATCACAATCTGTGATACATTTGAATGATTCTTATTAGCAGTCATTAAGGTTAGTTCCGGTTAGTGTACTTAAACCATAGAAAATCTATTTACACGACTAACCTAACTAAAGCTCTATAGAATTTCTTCCTGGTTCAATAGATCATCAGCCTTTACTGCAACAGATTCCTTCTACCTTTGATAATGGTCGTTACTCTCTATCCTGAAACCATCAATTGAGGCGGTTGAGTTGATGTCACAATTCTAACTCAACTCTACACAGCCAAAGCTGTGACGGACATTCACACCTGAAGAACACTAACCCACACATTTCATTCAATAATTTAGAAAATTACAACAATCCGTTACACTTTCGACTCATTCTTATTAATAAGTCATACAAACGCAGTTGCGTTGTTGTTTCTAATAATAAAATATATTGTAATAACCCCAACGATAACCTATTTGTTTATCGCATGATGCGACTGCTGGGCTTGTTATGTGGGATAGTTCTATCTGTCCAGAGATACCAGAATGTGCTAAGTCACTTGTGTATGTATACGTTTCTTTACTCTTTATCAAATATAACATAATATTTACAATTATTATTTTACAATCTTTTGTATATAAAGCTAGTGCGTACTCACCGCCAGGAGCGGGAATAATGGCTTCTGTTATCACACTGTTTATTGTCTTGGCAGATATATAATAACACACAAGTGTTATTCGAATAGGTTCACTTGGGTCAATTTAACCTGACTATTTGAATACATTGAGTTTTTTCATAGAATTCTCTGAATAAATGTACCATTTTGGCACGAACGGGTCAATGAACGGTTAATCGCATATTTTAGGTCGCAGTTTTTCCAGTAGTTTATACATTGTTTACTGCAATCTAGACCAAATCAGCTATGAATTCCAGAGAAAAAAAATCAGTCTACGCAAATTACTTAAATATTTGATGAAGTAAAGAAGACTACAAAAAATGTAAAGTTGATACTTTTGTGCAACATAGGCAGCATCGTCGCTTAAGTAGAAGCAGACAATAAATTGCAATCTTTGAATTGACCGTGAAGTGATGAATGATCCTGATGCTCTCTTGCAAGAAACACAAGAATGTTTGAGGCTGGAGGCACACGAAGCCGTTTCCTACCAGTACCTCCAAAAGGAAGTTAAATCTTATAACAACCAAACATAGCATTTTCTACTCGCTTTCCACGCATACGCTCTGCGAAGGTTCATATTCACTTGGTCTCTGTCTTTGCTCTGTAAAATTCCACTAATCCTCAAATAGGACTATATGCAAAACCAGAACGACGATTCAATGCCGGTATTCTGTGATTTGACAAGGACGTTTGATTATGTTGATTGTAGAGCCCATCTGAGAAAATTGGCTATTTACTACTTTAGGTACTTCCAGTTTTACTTGCATGATCGCATGCAGTCCATCTCAATAAAGGGAATTATGTTCCAACTAGCCAAATAATAGAGTGCCGCAAGGATCAATTGTATATGATTGATTTGCTGTAACTTTCAATCAAGGAATAGTCGCTAAAGAGGGGCATCATTCATTGGCATCCTATTTTCTTAGCAGGGCAATTCTAACCCTCCTAATGTCTCGGAAACGCCCTTGCTAGTTATTAAAAATGTACTTTTCATCGATTTCACCAAGCCGTATTTGAGATTCGACCGTCAAGTTTGTTCATTTGTTTGCCTCAATATTCTTTTAGTGCTTCTCCTTAATCCAATTTAGTCTGTCACGTATTTCATATTAATTCCACTAATACCTTAATCTCGTTTAGGAGTTTTGGTTGCTTTTTGGATACCTCACAAATCGTTGGTAAATGACCTTTTGTGTATCCGTACGTATGAAATCATAGAAATACAATATCTGCCCTGATGTGATTTATAAGGAGATTTAGAGACAAAGGCGCTCTGCAATAATTTGGGGTGACGGTCCTGTTTCACTGCAACATGACTTACAATAGATGAATAGATGGATCCACTTTTCTGCGTAGGACCAATTCCTGGACATTCCCGAGATAATCTTAAAAATATTTGCATGTTGCGAATTCGAATTGCGTTATTAAAGAGATTCTGGGACACCCTGTGTACGCACCGAAAACAGGCCGCGAACAATAGAAAGAAAACGGAGACGGCACGTCGTGGAAATTTGACTTTCTAACGATGTCGTCGGCAAAAATGTAAACAATTCAGAAATTTATTCAAATCTTAAGTATGGTTTACAAATCGAGTGGTCTCGCTTGCGCTGTCGCAACATGAGCGGTGGCCCGTCGATGACCTTCGCCGAAGGAGAGCGAAAGCCTCCCATGGCGCAGTTGCCGCTTTGCAAGACCGATTGAATCCAATCTAATTATTTTGTTGTGGTTAAGCTTTTGTACCTCATCTCTTCAGAAAAAAGTACCAACTATTTTTTTTTTCCAATTTAATTCCTCTATTTAAGGTGGACCACAAGACAAACTCGCCGTTTCGCTGCAGGAGGCGAAACCTGCGTACAAATACCCGAATTAAGCTTGCGGGTTTTTGGAGCGCTCTAATGCTCTATTACCCTATTTACCTACGACCTTTTCACTTTGAATAATGAGGCCGGAAAGACCATCGTACGATAGGTGGATTTATTGCGCCTTTAAAAGTTAATGGCCAGGTCAAATTATAAAATTGATAAACAATAACAAGGGAGCTCCCCTCTGCGGTGTTAGACATAAAAAAACGTGTGGGTGCAACGCAACCAGTGGTCATACGTAATCAGCATATTCTATACGGAAAACCTGTTCGTCCGTTACCGATTAACCTTGCGGATTACAATATCGGAACGGTTTTTAATGATATGCAACGTTGCTTGCCTGCAAGTAAATCTAGACGTTCACCCGAGATCGACGTTCACCGGAGATCATACTTTAAAAGCTATTAATAATTACAGCGACCACAGATTTCATGTTGTCGATTTACTAATGAGTATTACGGATATTATGTCATAATTTTCAAACCAGCATGTCTTGGAGCCATGATCTGGAAAGGTGTGCAATCTCTCCAGAACCTCTTCGGATCTCTTTCAAATTGGGATTTTTTATGGGGTTTCCAAAAACCACCTGTAAATGAAAAGTAACCAAAATACGAAGTTTTTTTACAAAAGAAAAAAATTGGGTATCTGGTCTCCGGTTCCCAAAACATGCGGATTCGCGCTAACCTGCACACGTTGATAAACATGGAACCACCATTCAGAGAAAGCTAACGAACCGTTGGTCTCATCTTTAGCTACCCCCATTGTAGTTCAAAAAAGATCATCATCTATGTAGCTAAATATCAGAAGGTTGCTCAACACCTGAATGATCGAGGTCTTTCTGCTTCAAAGGGTCCAAAAAAAGATTTTTTGTCCCAAAAACGTTGAAATCAAATAGAACTAACGTTTCTCCGGTCATGCGTTAACAAATGTCCCGTTTCAGACAAAATTTCAATCTTTTCTACAAAAGCGATGCGTTGTCCAGAGGCAGGTCAATACACTTTAGGCAAAACAACGATAAAAACCTGATTAATTAGTTGTTTTTGACTTTGAAGCCAATACACAGTTGCCGGCCACGTAAGCACAAACAAAATACCTAACGAATATCAAAACTCTGAGCGAGCATGGATGAAAATTGCAACGGTAAGATTCAAGGCATCTTAAGTCCGTGAAAACTCTTTTCAACCGCATGCAGTACCCATCGCATCTGGGTTCTAAAGAGGTTAAATGCACAATATATCCCAATAATTGCATCGAAACTTCTCAATCTCGATGCCTTCGAGTTTGATCGTTCAATTTTACTACCAGTTTAAATGGAGAAATGCACAAGGCTTCTAATGAAATTTGCATTGCGATTTTGCAAAATAAGAAAAAGAGAAAATAGCTTGTTTAAATTCCAAAAAGCATTAGTTATGACGGTGAGCTGTAAATATCAGATGAGCCATGGCGCCATCTGTCAGCTTGCATCCGGCATCATTATCACCTTCCAGGACATATTTATTTCCAGGAAAGTCAGTATTTATTTATGCATTTGACATTCGGTGGATAGAAAATGAATAACCCTCGCAGCACTGGAGTGCAGCCTCACAAGAAGACCATTGGGGTAATATTTTTCGATGGGTAAATAAACGACGTGTCGTGCACGCCCCCTCCCAGACTTAGCTGTCAGTAATGGCTTAGAAAAAGTGCACTTTTAACCAAAGAGACGGTAATTTCCTACATCGAGACTCGTTCTGTCATGTGCGGTTACTATGAAGTATCTGACGTGACTGGCGTAATTGTTTTATAATTACGGCTTTGCCGCAACGATGATGAGTTCAGACAGGCCCTACCCATATGGTTGAATGAATGCCTTGTTGCGTTGGTCGACTGCATACCTAACATGAACTAATAATCGATGCAGAAGATTAACGAATATCGATAGAAAGAGTCAAAATATACATACAGTGGGTAAGAAAAATATTCGGACACCTACTGAAATTAATTTATTATTAACTTTATATACTAATTGAGGAGAAACAAAAATATATAGAAAAATAAATTTATTATCAATGATGAGATTAAAGCTTACAAACTAATATTTCATAAATTCATAAACAACATTCATTGTAAAATTGCCAAAATAATAACAAACACGTCCAAATAATATTTTAAATAAACTCACAAAAATATTCGGACGCTGGCTTCAGCAAAACAAAACATTGTATTAATAATAATTTTTATAATTATTAATATTTGGTATGGCCTCATTTTGCTTGCGAACACTTTGTAATCTATGTTGGATCAAAGAAACTAATTTTTTTGAAGACTTCTGTATCAATTTTTTCCCATTCTCCAACCACTACTCTTTTTAAGGTGTGTTTGTTAGTTATTTGATGTTCTCCGATTTTAACGTCTAATTAATGCAACACGTTCTCAATCTAATTGAGATCCAGAGATTGGGGTTGTGTTTTATCACCTTCGGGCAAATAACCATTCTTTCACTATATGTGCACTATGCTTAGGATTGTTGTCTTGGTAAAATTTATATCGATTCAACAATCCCATTTTCTCCGCACTTTTGTTCAGATTTCGTTTTAATAAGTTCAAGTAATATATTTTATCCATAATTCTATCTATAAATACTAATTCGCCTACGTCTTCGGAAGATATACGTCCACAAACCATTACCGAACCTCTACCATGTTTTACTGCGGGATATAAATTGTTGTTATTAAGCTCGGTATTTCGTTTTATATAAACTATTTGTCTCCCATCCGATCCAAAAATATTAAATTTAGACTCGTCAGAAAAAATCACGTCGTCCCAAAAGTCTTCATCCTTAGAAATTTTCAATTGCAAATTCCAAGCTAACTTTCTGGTTATTTTTACTTAACCATGGTTTTTTTCTGACTAAACGACCATAGAACCCATGATCACGAATGCATTTTCGCATGGGCTCCGTTGATACTTTTTTGGCGTGAAATTTTTCCATTTCAACCTGCAATTCAGGAGCACTTATTTTTGTATTTTCTCCATTCGCATGATTAGTCTGTAATCTTGATCGTTGATAACTCGTGGGCGACGTGATTGCTTCAATGGCATAATTCTATCTTCGTTTTTAAACTTTGAGACTATGTCTCTTACAGAACTTTTACTTAAATTTACCATAGCAGCTGTTTTTCGATATGAATATCCATTTTCATAATTGAAAATTGCTAATTGTCTAACTTAAAAACTAATATTTTTCTTATTTGCGATGTGACCCATAATACAAACGATAATCAATTGCATGTCGATAATAAACCTACATACTAGTAGGTACATACTATGATGAATCATGACAAAAATTTCATGTAAAAAATGAGAAAAAACGGTAGATATGGAGAATGTAAATAGCGGCCGAATATGTTTGTGAGTTGATTTAAAATGTTAATTGAACGGGTTTGTTATTATTTTGGCAATTCTACAATGAATGTTGTTTATGAGTTTACAAAATATTGGTTTGTAAGGTTTAATCTCATCATTGATAATAAATTTATTTTTCTATATACTTTTGTTCTTCCAAAATTAGTATATAAAGTCAATAATAAATGAATTTCAGTAGGTGTCCAAATATGTTTGTGACCCACTGTATATGGTGACTCATCCATAGAGAAATTGGCCTTGATGTGTACATGTTTGTCATAAAGTTTGCTAGTGAGATTAATGGCTCGGTATGTCATCAATTTCCTTTCGTCTAAGAATAAAACATAATGCAGCAGAATTAATTCTAATAAATTATGTAAATTGCGACAAGATGTATGGGGTCAGCGCTTAACGGAAAAATCCCATAGATCAATCAATGCGGGCAGACGTTATTCCGTAATGATGAAGTCCATTTTCCTGACGCTAAAATTGTTCACAAGATTATACTGAAGATGCATAAATCAAGAGGGGAAAATAAGACCGAAGTAGAACAAACGCAAGTAGAAAAACTGGACTTTAAAGGAGTTGGCCGCAAGTTTAGTGTCATTATAGCATAAAAAAATATGGAGAAAAAAGCGTGATCACGCCATGTTCTAAATGTACTAAATACTTGTTTACGACGGATGTATATTAAAACCTAACTGTACGTTGAATGATGTCAGTTGCAAGATAAGTGTTTCATGATATAAGGATGTGCTGGAAGCTAGAGAGAACTTGGCATATACAGTTCAATATGACCCTGCAGCTCTCTCGTGGCTAAACCACTACGAAACATGAAGAAATATACACATAAAGCGGTCGGAAATCCCGAATTCTAGGCGAAACCAGGTAGCTTCGAGCTTAATTTATTCAAACTTGGTTAACCAATTTACTTTTCACATTTCTCGAATTCTACCTGAACAGAGGCACCAATGAAGGTTCATAAAATGGTTCAAGAAGGACGGCTTTCGGTACTTCTAGTAGCTATATCGAGGATTTTCAAAAGATGCCTAGCAATCCTGTTTTTGGAGAAAAAGAACTATGAAAACACCCTCTATAAATGCCGCTAATGTTTTCCCTTCCAAACAAAAAACGAATAAAAAATATTTTCCATTAAGGAGATGCGAATCTTAAAGTAAAATGATCGGCATATTCGATACCCATCTAGATCCTCTCAATTGCTGCTGAAAATGCCGATCTCAAGTTGCTAAAAGATTATCATAAAATAATCGTATAGAATAATGACGTGAAACTGAATAATGCCAACTTTATGGATCAGGTGGAACAACTGCACTAATACACACTGGAGAGTAGCTATGGAACAGTCTCTCGAAGTAAGCAAAACTTTATTAATAAATTGGATGTAATGCATAACCTGAGAAAAAATGTGTGGGTGAAAAAAAATAAAAAGAGTAAATAAGAATTAACTAAATGAAGAAATAACAATAAAAAATAAATTCAAAAACGATTTAACTGCAATCAGGTAACTAGAACCAAACACAATGCAGACACATACTTAGGAGGATGCTCCTAACATTAAATTCAAGGCAGGCAAAAGTTGATTGAAAAATCTAAATGTTGCGACGAAGGATGCAAAACGTGTAGTGTGTCAGAATGATTTGTACCAAACGAACCGCTCAAGAAGCGAGTGAATAATTCAGGAATCGTCTTGCGTCACCCCTTTTAGTAAAGTCAACAGGTATAGATCACAATCAAAAATACCACTGACAATAAATCGAAATGAGGTAAATAAAAATGCCATAAAGTTTTCTCGGAATAAAACGAAATAGGGTATTTCTTTCAAGCGCTTTGTATGAGTCCCATAGGTACCCAACCTAACACATAGCGACTTTTTTGTTAAAAATTTGCCCATATTGCAAAGACCTAATCTTAAAAAGCTTTTATCTTAAGTTTGAGAATGCTACATTGATTTGGGTTTGTTTTGGATCCATTTTTAGTTGACGCCTTCAGAGTTTTTGAACATGGGGAAAATTGATTATCAATACGTGATTCAATACTCTCATTTGAAAGGTCTTGGTTCTTCCAACATCATAACGAAATTAGATTCCACTCTGGCGGAATCTGGTCGTTCGTTGACAACTGTAAAATATTGAGTGGTAAATGTGGTCATCCCAGCTGAAAAAAGGAACTTCGGAGTGGTCGACTCGATGACACTGCAGATTTGACCACTTCAGAAATTGTGATGAAAATTCACAAAACTGTACTGGAAGATGGGCATTTCAAAGAGTAGTGTACATCGGTTTTTGACTGAACAATTGGATATGAGAAAACTCGGGGCAAGATGGGTGCATGGATTACTCACAATTGAACAAAAACAGACGGGAGAATGTTTCAAGGGAGTGCTTGAGAACGTTTCGCAGCAATAAAGTCGGGTTTTTGCGCCGATCCATAACCATGGATGAAACGCGGGTTCATCATTTCACACCTGAGACGAAAGGGCAGTTAAAACAATGGGCTCAAAAGGGAGAATCGGGTTGAAAGAAGACGAAAATCGTTCCGTATCCAGGAAAGGTGAGGGCGTCAGTCTTTTAAGATACACGTGAGATAATTTTTATTGACTATTTCCCTAAAGGAAAAACAATAAACGGAGAATATTCTGTGAATTTATTGCAGCGTTTGAGAGAAGGCATTAGAGAAAAGCGACTGCATTCGGCGAAAAATAAAGTCTTGTTTCAACCAATCAACTGGGTTTTAAAGTTTTTCCTCACCCACCCCATTCGCCAGATTCAACCCTTTCAGATTATTTTCTATTTCCAAACTTGAAAAAATAGTTGTACGGAAAGAGATTTGTCAATAATGAAAAGTTGAAGTCCGAGGTAGATGCCTATTTTAAAACATTCGAAGCTTCTTACTATAAATAGCGCATAGAACCCATAGAACATAGTTGGGAAAAGTGTGTTAATCTCAAAGGAGACTATGTTGAGAAACAATATAATATTTTTCAAAACTGATTTTTCTTTAAGTGTAAGGTCGGGTAATTCTGGGACTATTTTCGTATACAAGACACCAGCAGCATTACTATGTTACTATAAGTGTAGTGATATAGGGTGTTTATTTAACAAGAGCCATAGGGATTTAAATGCAGTAAATTTCGCTGATTTTCTTATTTTACAGTATTTGCAGCTGATATTTCCTGGGACTTCAATAAAAATGTAGAGCATAACAGAAAAATAATGCTTGTTTTCTTTTGCGTTTCTCAGGGGCATCGCCCCATCAACCATCCCCTTATTACTACTAGTATGAGCGAATTATAAACACAATTCAGCTAAACATATAATTATGTATTCTATATTGAAACCTCGATAACAATTTCACATTGATCTCTTTAAAATTAGCCGTGACGTTATCGTGATCCTTATCTAACTATTCGTAAGATATGAATTGCAGAATATGGCCGAGAAAGGGAAAACGGTTCTTTCTCTTTTTTTTTCTCTTTTTTCTCTGCACATGTTTTCTTGTTGTTAAGTTTAGGGCTGTAAGTCACTCTTTCAAATTTTGACAGAAAGTTTTTTTAATCAAAACCGGTGATTGAATGAACTTCATTTCGCAACCTGTGGTTACACAATAGAAGCAGGCGGCACTTTCATTTCTTAACACAGTGAATTAATGCAAAACGTAACAAGCTGCAGTTTTATAGACATTGGGCGCAACTTGAATATACTCGAGTACACGTAAGCCTTTTTCCGACGGTTTCTTAACCCTATAGCCAAATGAGAAGGGATTGCAACTCTTTAAAAAATACTATTTTATGAAACTCATATTACATTCGCAACTTCGCTTGTTCCGCACAAACCCAGCTGGTGATATAAACAACTAATATTACTCCCGTTCATAAGTAAATAATAAGTACCTTTAGGACCAGCCCGAGCTGTACCGAAGGCAATGCGTACCGATCCTCCTTTTAACATTAAAAAATTATTGTTCGCAGCGTTACGGCTTCTTATCCAAGACGGGGTACGACCTATACACACGTTCATAAAAACACAAACAGTTTACAGATAATTCTCGATAGATACTTTGTAAGTTTTCCTATCGCCGTTCCAGCAATAATTAAACCATAATTACTTAAACCAGTTACTCGGCTTCGACTCGATCCTTCGGTATCTCCTCCAAAGATAAACTGCGAAAAAAAATGGAATGGGCGATAAGACTCTTACAGACCCAAGACAGGCCGAGCGGCAATGGTTGAGATGCCGACACTCAAGGTCTGTTTTATAGTCTAATGGTATGTAAACACATTCTGAATTTTTTCTCGCCACTGTTCTGTGCTCTGGTTTAAAAATAAAACGGCAAATTTAATTGTAGCGCTCCTACATTTCTAATCGAGATTCGAGAGCTCAAAGCGCAAATCGAAACAATACCTACCGTCCAAAACGCTCTTATCTCTGAGACGTCTCTAGCAGAGTGGCCATTATATACCGCCTTTCACTCGCTATAGATTTCTAGTAGACACGTTTGCACAATGAACAATAATGATCAAACGAAAACTTACCTGTTTTCGTTTGACGCTGCTCTCGCCCTCTGGAGATGGTGGAAACGGTACTTTCCCCTCGTACCGATCTCGAAGCTCATCCAAAATCTTCTTCAAGCCTTCCTGATCGGCTTGGTCATCTGGTAGATGGAGATACGACCTCCAGTGGCTGTTGGAGTCGAATCCCCAGTGTATAGTTCGGCTTTCCATTCTGCAAAGGGAAAGACTTATTAACCAAGATAGACATACTTCGATGGTAGCTGACTACCTATGAACATGGCAGACGAATTGTTGGGGCGAGAACCCACATTGACAGTCTACGCACTCTATACATTTAGCCTGTTTGCTGGTGTAGAGATCAGGGTAACACCGGCCATGGGTTTCACCGAAGCACTCATGGTATACGGGGAACGAAGTCATTCCTTTCCTGGGTCGAAAGGGAACATTCTGGAAAGAAAACAGTGTGGTTTTTATATTTATCCTCGTAGTTAGGTATGATTCCTAAAACACATAAATATAGAACAACCTAAAATACCCTGGAAACTACCCAAGAAAATTAGGGTATTTTTTCGGCTGGTACACTCAAAAAAATACCAGTAGTTTCTGAGGGAAAATTCATGTCGTGCCTGGTCTGGCATAACTCCACTCTATCTTCGTAAGATGAAGAAACAATGAAGCACGACTTATGATAATACCAGACCAAGATACAATCTTTTCACCAAGACGGTAATCGAAATCGAGAATCTGAGTCGGTACGAGGACCCCTAGGGAGATTGCGAGGAAAATCTGAACCTATTGGCAGTGTTGAACAAAGCAATAGTGACATACATTAGGCGTGACAAAATCTTGAACGTTTATGAATAAATTCAAAACTAATGGGCAGCAATGATGATCAGATCCGGAACGATCCGGGAGATTTTCAAAAATGTGAGAAGTTTGAACCAATCGATAATCTGGTTCATTGACAATTTACTGTTCAGTATTTCTTGCAGATTCAGTCTATCAAAATATCTACCAATGATCTCCATTTCCAGGCAGTTTCCGCGATATTTTCAGCTCCTAAAGGAAGATGAATTTCTCAGCTGAATAGCAATGCGAGACATGAAAAGATTAACCTACAAAACACGGCAGATACTCCTTTTGCCAAACTTTTTCTAACATGCAAGTTACGTATATTACAGAATAAAATGTTTTTTTGCCTTATATCAAGTAAATTTGAAATTAACATTAAAGCGATTGTCTCTACCTTAATTTAACCGATGTTATATTTCTTCTGGTTTAGGAGATGCACTAAGAATTTGCAGCCCTCTGTATACGATCAGACATACTATATTAACAAATATCGGCTTACTACGTGTTTTGTAAAACATAACTAAAATTGAAACGAGAAACACATGTTTACTTCATCTATTAGGTAATTCCATGTTGTATGTTGATATTCAGCTTACCTCTAATCTTCAGAAAATCTTTTATGGTTTTTAACAATAAAAAGTGTGTATGCCAATATCACTAAGCGAACAAATGGTTTTTGGATCATATGGAACTTAAATATGCTTATAACGTGTTGACTGACATGACTTTTCTTTAGAGATGGCTAACAAATCTGAATTGGATGAATTCGATGTTTATGAAAGATAAGATAGGGATAAGATAAAGGCCGTGCACAACATCAAGGTAATTTGTAATGGGCCATATCAAATTTTCAACCAGAAATTTGTTTACGGTGGGTGGAAGAAATTATTTATTCTCACAAGAGTTCTTTGAACTGAAAAATTCTATCGACATGTATTGAATTTTTTTAAGGCTTCATGGTGGTTTTGACACTTTAAAATTCTTTCAATAATTTGAAAAAAAATGCAGATCGCTTCTTGGACACGTCTCTAAAATCTGCGTATTTTTAAAGACTTCTTGTATATGGTTAATTCTATACATGAGGTCCATCAACCAGATCTCAAAAATGTATGATTTTATGACAATAACCTCTTTAATAGTTTTCACGTAAATGGCGAATTTCTAGTTCATAAGAATAACCTGCCAGGCGAAGAATACCATTGAATCTATGCAAATGTTATAGAGCAGAGATGCTGATGAACTTGCTTTACCAAAATATGGGCAATAAAAAAAATGCGAATAAACATAATTGCACTTACCTTCGTTGAAGAATACAACAGCGCACTGCACAGTCTTTCAGCATCAGATTTCGTGATAAGTCCACAGTTAATCACATTACAGGGTAAAATCCCTAATGTTTTTAGAATGTTTAATTGTTCAAAAGTGCACCGAGAACAGTAAATTTGTAACTCATCACATTCACGATTGATTTCCGGTAAATTAAAGTCTCTTAGCACCGATGTTAGCACCTGGAACAAAACAAAAACGAATTTACATATACGTAATACTCTAAATTAATACGCAACATTCCGAATATTCTGAGAGTTATTGAGATTGCAATAAAAAAATAAAAAGCTCCAAAAATTTGTTTTTTTTTAAACAAAACTATGTTTTAAGTGAAAAATTGACAAGAAATTTCCTAATGTGTGTCAATTAGTCAAATAAATTTTCTTAAATCAGATGCATTTCAAATAGCTACAAAAAACTGTCCGATGTACGCATTTATTGACGGACTCTACACTGAACTAGCTAGGCTGAAATTACTGTGCCAAAATTCCTTTAATAAAACTATCAAGAACGCTCAAATTCGGGGTCCGAAACGTTCAAAAAAATTCTTCAATTCGCTATATATTTATAGATAATTATAAATACGGACCTCATGAAGACCCAAGTTTGAAGGTAAAATGTGTCTTTAATCGAAAGGAATGTCGTCAACGATCCTACAAATTTATATAATCAATCCAGGGTACAGATATCAACAATTGTTTGGCAAACATGCAAAGAGCCGTTCGGGAAGCTTTTCAAAAAGTTTTCTCAAAACATAAACGGCACTGAAAATTTTCAAAAATTGCCCTGGAGCCTCCTCAAGAATTTTGCAAAAATTCGACTATGAAACAGTTGCAAGAATCTTGCTTAATCACTCTTGGTAACATTTAATGATTTAAAGAAAAATTAAATTTAGTCTCAAGAAACTTCTTAATTAACCCCCAAGCAAACACGAAAATACTTTCCAAGTTCCCAACAATCGTCCTCAAAGTGGCAAAACTCCTTGCAATAATTTTAATATATCCCATATTACTTAATGTCATATATATTCACGACCTGTGGCAAAAAGCAGGCAGTAGAGTTTTTTGTAGATTGTAAAACTTATATCATTTCTGAGATGATTCAGTGGTGAGTCGGCGAGGGGACAAACTAGTTATTCGTAATACGGAATAGACTAATAATATAAAATAAAAAAAGACTCATTGGATGAATATTAGTGTGTTGTGACCGAACTTAAAGAGTAGTGTAGTGAGTGACAATGAATGCTACTTTTTTCGATGAAAGGTGATCAATAGCCAGGTTAGTAGTTATTTAGTAGCTGAAAGCAATGGATTTCGCTCTCGAAAACGATAAGAGCGAAGGGATTGGCAAAAAAAAACACTGCGTCTTTATTAGTTTATGCAAAGCGCGTTAATTCTTAAATAGGAGATTTTACTTCATTTTTGTAATTTCCTCCGGCCGAACAGTGATTACGAATACCGAAAATGATTAATATTTACCTCGACCCTCGCCACCTTGTCAAGAAAGAGCGTCCCCCTTTTCTCAACGAAGTGGAAAATAATGATTTATTCAATATTTGCTAATCAAGTTAATCTTCAAAATAACAATTAATTGTCCTTATGATGAGGCGTTGTGAGGAGATCATGGTAAAATGGGTGTGTGGTTTAAATTGAAAGGGGAGCGCCAGACTATTATTTTTAATGGTTGACAGGTTAACTTTGGCAGATTAACGAAAATGACGTAATTGGAAACACGTAAGTAAAAGAAAAGTAGGTGCAAGTTGAATAACTTCATACGCAACCTGAAAATTTTGATATTTACTAAGCACTTTTGTAAAATTGCACAACTAGCAGTAAATTGCCATAGGGGTGATATAAATGAAAATTATTGGTAAATTTCAATCACTACTTAAGCGGTCATTAGCAAATGGAAAGGTGTAAATTTGTTTCCACTAAAATTCGCATTGAAACGTAAGATTTTATGGTGGTTAACAAAAAATCTTGGTTTAGAACGCTGCTCCATGTTTAGTTACCCGATAAATTTCGAAACACTTGGAACAGTATTTTCAAAGAGAATTTTAAGCGTACCCAACATCAGCGGCACGTGGAAACTTCCCTGATAAAAAGAAACAACAAAAAATAATAAGCTCGTGGCTTCAATAACCATTTTCTGTAAACAGACAGTAATTTTCTTAAGACTCACCTGAGGCAAACAGAGCCTCTTCTCTCCCCCAATATCAAAACACGAAATCGCCTGCCCCTCTAAAATAGTCTCAATCCGATCACTAGACGAGGTATCAGGGGCCGCTAAAATTGGCACCTGATGCACTGGAAATGGTACTGAAACTGGTTGAAACTCCTCATCGTAACTGGTTTCTGGACTCGAAGCTTCGTTCTTAATTACTGTATGATTTAAGGAATGCCCTGGTCCTTGTAACGATTTTGTGGCACTATATTGATAGGTCCTCAGTACGGTCTTCAGGTGAGAGTTGACCTCTATCCGAGCATTAATCATTTTGGAGGGCCTCTAGATCGGATTTCGTTTCGTTAGTGTGCTTGAAAGGGCATGGTGGTGCTGATTTCTTTAAAGACGTCCTCCAGCTTGTACTTTTGGGTTCTCGAAACGGCACCAGTGCTGTCATTGGACATTGCTGATGGTCGGCACTGGAAAAGAAAGGGCGGTGGAGCTTTGATGGAACTAAACATTTCTCATTGTTAACAAAAATAAAACGTCAAAGATGCAATTTGATTTAATACACACTTTTGAGACCTTCACTATGTGGCTGCGCTAAATGAATTATTTTAAATATTGAGCTGTTGAAGTGGAAATTGACACATAAAAAATCGCCAGGAAATGGAATACCGTGCAATATCATAATAAATTATTGCTGACACATGTTCGGCACGGTTTCTGTGCAATTTAATTGGATAAAAATTAGTACTACGGAGTAATTATGCCAGCGCGTGTCGATGCTGTTTATTGAACACAATTGATGTTTTATTTATTATATCACTTGAAGATGTAAGAGTAAACTTATTGAATTGATGTTATCTTAAAGATTGAAATCTTGCTAATTAGGCGGATTGACTGTCAATCAAGTAGATTATACCGATATAATTGCGTTTTGGGTGTAAACAAAAATGTAAATTATAGTGAAGGTTTTTCCCACTTCACACACAGACCAAACGAATAACGTAAGCAAAGTAATGAAAGGCGAAATTGAAAAATATTGCTGAGTATTCTGAAAGATTTGGTGCTGACGAAACCTTTTTGCTGATTGAAGTCCCGAATTTTTAGCGTTAAAGTCAAACATAATTTAACATTTTATTATTGAAATTTAGGACTGGCCAGTAATTAAAGGCACTGACAAGCAGGCGAATTTTCGCACCTGCAGGCTATTATCTTATAATCATTCTGTGTCCAAAAATGGGTTTCCAAAAAATGTTCGAATTCTCTACAGTACAGAATGAGTACAGTATCTGAAGCATAATTTTTATAAGTCTAACCGTAAAAGTTGTGATATCTACGTGTTCCCTTTTTAGGCCAGACCGAGGTAGTATTTTTTGAAAACTTCAAAAAATGTATTTAAATTTTTATAATATAATAGGAAACCGTTATGATTTTTTTCTAATCAATTGAGGTTTTCATAATTTTTCTCGTTTGTTTTTTCATTAATTTCCTTGTTCAACATGGAAACTTTGCTGCAGCAATCCAAGCCAAGTAAGCACTTACCTTTCTTCTGTCAAATCTTTTACATACTCGCTTTAATATTTTTTCTACAAAAAGTTCCTGCGTAAAATCTATACCAAATATTCTGAAATTTAAAGATAATTAGAAAAGGAACAGTAATTTAAAAATAATATTAAAAACGACCACTTAACAAAGAACTAATATTCAGCTTCGCTGCAGAAGTTAAATAGAGGTCATACAAATACATATATAACGTTGGAGGGAATAATGAGAGACCTACGAGATATAAAGTCTTTATTCCCGCTGGCCATTTAAATTTAAATGCATAGGGTCGTGACGCTCACTTTAGTGTGAATAACTCGTCTGATATTTCAATAAAAGTCCAATATTATTTGCGTTTTAATTGACCTTTTTCTTGAAAATGAACAATAGCCGTGGACAAAGTAAAATGTTATGCTTGCTTTTTGATGGCCATTATTCCTTAGGGAGACTTGCGCCTCTCACCTAACATAAAACTTCCCGTAGTGAATAATAACTATCATAAAAAGCACGTATAAGATTATACTGATTATGGCTATATATTTCTATTTCGATATTTCTTTTGAAGACATAATAATGGTGTTGGGTTAGTCAGCGAAATGATTCTTGTCGCCCATGGCTCTCTTACCAAATACCAGATGTCACTGCCAGGGATATTTTTGATCAGATTTAGCTATATCTATGGCAAATAATAGGGGGGCATTAAAAAACCTAATTACTGAAAAATATAGAGTAGTAGTAGAAAGGAAGCTTATAAGCTAGAAATTATTGGTCTCCTTTTGCCAGTGGCGTGCATGGGGGTAACGTTGGAAATTTAAGAAAAACGTTTTGTTAAAACGTCACTTAAATAAATGGTGGGAAATTTTTTATAAAAACAAACATTTAACAGTAAGTAAATGTCAAATTTCAACAAAATCGGCTGAAGGATCGTTAATGTTTTTACAAAAACGGTTTTTAAAAAAATTTAATATCCTGTATCTTAAAAACGAAGCATTACCAGACCTATATTTATATACATTTTTCGTCTTCGAATGGCTCAAATAATTACCCCGTGAATCTTGGCCATGTACTTAAATAACAATCTGAATAAACCGGACTGAACAGTTAAAATCTAGACATAAAATTTACTTTGTCAAGAATTTCATAGTGTTACTTTGAAATCTCGCGTAATTCCTTTTATTGACTTAGTAGGAAAGATCTAGGTGTGAATCCATAAATACTGCCGTAAAAGAAATTACAAGTTTATGATGCATTTTTGCTGCGAATCTTGTTTTCCTCTCAAAATTTTTATGGCCTTCCCTTGACTTGCCCTCGGATTTGCCTTCACATTTACACCATATTTAGATGTTTGCAAATAAGCATTAGTTTTGTTAAATGGTGTTGAAAACGCAATTAATGTTGATTAGCATTTCATTACTTTTTTAGGTCCCATTATTAATAGGTCTCTTTCTCACCAACACAAATTCAAAGTTTACATTCCGAGACAGTATTATTAATGTCAAGGCTGATGCACACATAGCTCTATAATTGTCTTTGTAAAACTTAGCTGCACTGAAATATCCGAGGAGAAATTCGCAAATTTATGAAATATATTTAAGTTTTTGTTGTTAGGTTAGAGCAAACAGGTGTTCCTTCGGGAAGCATTTTTTGTGAAGGGGCACTCGAGGAGAAGTCCTCACTCTAACCGAAAACACCGTTTTCACCTCCAAGAGGTCGGCTATGCGACAACGGTAGCTTTCATCTATAGAGATCAAAATTTGACCCGAACGCATGGTTTTAATTATTTACAAACGGTGTAACTTTACCATGTGACAAACGCCATCTTACCCTAAAAGTATATGGAAAATTTATTTTCCATAAGCACCCAAAAGAATAGTTCAAGGAAAGGATGGCCAAGAGCTCACCAAAAACCTTCTTGGTTGCGCCAATGAAGCCAACGTAGCTATGAAGCGCTACATTGACTTTTAATTAAAGTTGAAAAACGTACGGTTAAGAAAACATGTTTTACTCGTCCAAATATTTATCCGATAAATTTCACTTTGTATTTTAGTTAATCGCCTCTCTCATTTGCGTCACATATGTCATTATTTTTACCATTATTGAAGCTGGCGGTCAAAATCAAAAATATCCAGACCAATTCAATATGACCCGTTTCTCTTGATCAACTATATATATAGTATAGGTAACTTTTCTATTGGGACATCGTCAGGCTACTGATCAGGATATAAAATTTACTTTGTCAGGAATTTTCTAGTGTTACATCGAGATCCCCCATGATTCGTTTTATTGACTTAATAGGAATGATAGAGGTGTGAACTCATAAACACTACCATAAAAGAAATGGCATGTGAATGATGTAGCTTTGCTCTAACTTCCGCTTTATGTCTTAAAACTTTTTTAGATATATGCAAATAATTAATTTAATTAAAGAAGATTTTGCATTTAATTGCTCTTTTAAGTCTTCTTATTATTAATAGGTTGTCCAAAGCTAAACTGATAAACAATTGCATTCAGAGACAAAATTATTTATGTCAAGGACGATTTATGCATAGTTTGATGATTGCCTTTTTGTTTGGATATAAATTAACGTTAAAACGATATCTGATTTGTAGAATATTTTTATGGTTAGCATTGCTGATGTAGATGTTACATTATGCTTCTCCCTAACGGAAAACATAGTTTTGTCTCTGAGATAGGGTAGTAATAGCCTACATAAGCGCTTCCTTGTAATAACAAGAAAGTTTACTATATCAAATATGAAAAAATTTCAACAGATTTTGTCTCACTATTGTATGGGAATTATTCTTACTTCATTATGGTAATTTTTTCCTAAATTGGCAAATATTTTGAATACTTTTAAGTCGAGTATCGGCCCACACCATAAACACAACAGAAAAGGATTCACACAACGAAATCTGTTTATGGTTATGCAATTTTATTCCGAGTTGAAGGTGAAAGGACGGAAGTTGACAAAAATGCGAACTTACCAGATAGCTAATAGGGGGTTCAGTTCAGTAATTACTGTTTCTTTATATAAAGTGAAATTTACAGTACTACTATTTGTCACTAGCAGTAGCATTATAAGCGTTTTGAAGAAATTTTGAAATCAGGTCTAATATATTGATATCATTTATAAATCAAATAAGGCTTTGCTGACATCCTTAAATGAATTTGTAATATTATTGATAATATCTGTTATATTTTCTTTTTTATATACAAGTAATGCATTCCTATATGAATCCTAGAACTCGGCAGTAACAACTTTTACATCATGGACATTTATTGATATTTTTAATTTTTTTTTTCCGGAAGACCTTTAAGTTATTATATTTAGATATGTATACGAGAATTTGTTCCGTTGGCTAAGACTATATATTACTGGATGAATATGCTGGACTCTGAAATTGTGGGTACTGAAATGAATATTTGTTTAAGTGTGTATTTTATCTGATCCTCAACAAAACCTTCCAGTAAACATAAACCATGACCATGAATCAGTTCTATGTGACACTAGCGCTCTTGAAAGTGTCGCTCTTTAAACCATGCAAAAATTAAATTCTCGATTTTGAAAACACTTTCTGCATCTACTGTGGCAAATTTACTGACCTAGGCAGGTAAGATCAATTTCCAAAAATTTACTTTGCTTCCAAGGTAAAAGAGTTTTATGGGTTTAAATAAATGTAATTGCAGCCGCAGCAGAATGTAGCGTGTGCATTTAGAAAAGCGATCTTTAGGTCAAATTTGTTTTGTGATAGTACAGTTAGTCCAGCATGAAATCCATTACTGTATTAGGAAACAGGTCTGCATGTTCCCTATTGAAATAGATTTTTCTACTAAATTAATTATATTTCTTTTTATGGGGACGAAGCAGGCTTAGCAGTGTGGAACAGAGACAATAATTTTAAGAAAATTAAATCCTCAAAATCGCAATTTCACTTATACAAAAATATGTACATTTTAAAGACTATCTGTTATTGAGTTATTTTTAGTATCGTCTTGTTATGTTCCTTTTATCACAAGTGAGCATTTAAGTACAATGGCAAAATTATTTTGCATCTTGTCTCATGTCTTGTTTACAGATGTATTATTTTTAAATCCACGTGCGGTATGAGAATCTGTCTAATCCAATAATTGGTCCATGGCAGTGGGTATCCTGATAAACAGTGTAGTAACATGGTTTCTCAATTAGACCACATGGGGTGTCACACCCAGTGGAACTGGTCAGGGTCATGTTTCAGATTTTGGTTACTGGAAGGAGATTTACATTTTTTGCATATGCAAAATGGATATTTAACTAGTCAAAATGCATTTTCGCTTGTGGTGCATCGTCGGGGCTAAGAATATGTTGGGAATCTTAAAACTCATAGCACCTCAACCTAATATACTTACTATTAGAAACGTTTATCCCAAATAAAGAAAGATGTATTACTCCTTCATTGCCACTGCAAAGTTGCACATAATTCCTATTCACTAATCAAATTATCCGACACTACACTTGAAACGGCATTTTTCAAAAGTACCCTCAGCGGGCCAGTTCCGCCTACGCACCACTAATCGGAACCTTTTCAGCGTTATCCCGAGCGACAATTTCTCACCGTACGATTTTTGCCGTTTCTCACTGAAATCACGAACACTTCACTCACTTCATCATATTTGCCATCATTTCTCCACGCGATGCTCGTCTGTTGTTTTTCACGATCATTCCTAATGGTTTTCGCGACATCGACGACAACTTTAACGAAACCAAACGACAGGTAAGCCAGTCAGAATCCTACTGAATCTTACATAACAAAGGTCCGCTCTCGACGTGCTCGCAATGGTTTTGTCTTTGTTTTGATTGGGCGGTGCAGCGTGTTCCGTCCTTGTTCAGCTTGTGTATTGCGAAGAAGAGATGAAATGGGCCGCATTTCACGAGTCTGGCGACCGCGACTCGTTGACGTTCGAATCGTCTAGGTTGGCGGCGTGCGACGGCCGGCATTGTCGCTCGGGGGCTGCTTTGCCAAGTTTCAGAAAACACACAAAAAATTATGTGGTAGTCGCATAAACTAGCGTTGAGCTTCCCGTATGAGTTACCAAAACCATAATACTCACAAGAAATATTACTATCCACTTTCATTTCTATAAATTAAATTTTTTCTTTATTGAAGGCTTAATATGAGAGTAGAAGAGAGATTTTTATCGATATTGATAAGTGAAAAAATATTTTCATTAGACGCCTGTTCCTATAGAATCGAACTCCTTATAAAATCAAATCGTAGCGAAAGGGAGTAACGGACCAACTTACCAAAAGAAATTCCTTTCGCACTCATTGGCAACATTGCGTCGCGACCCCAGACTGGTTTTAAACGCAAGCGCGCCACCATATTCTCCCAAATCTTCACTTGCTTTCAAGTCTCAGTCTCAGACTACGGCATAAGAGAAGAGAGCATTAAAAATGTATTATTAGTTACGTTCGTTTTTCTATAAAGATTTGACGCAAAGAAATTTAGCTTACATTATTTAAGAAAATCAGTATTTTGCCAAGACAAATCAGTCACCGATTTGAGATTCTGCCATCATGACGTCGGTAGACGCCGATGGGTTAATTGTTAGTTTGGAAAGTCAGGTTGACAGTGTTGCCAAGTTATTTTACGCCTTGAATGCGCTATTATTAAATTGTGTATACCTTCGCAATAATTTGTTACTATATCCTACTTTTCGAAAAATTTTATTATGGTTCATTTCTCAGCACCTGTTCATTTAAAATAAAATGTAAATAGTATGTGATTAATTGACGAATTCTCAGATATGGCAACGGGGGGCTTTGTTTGTCGGATCGTCACGGCAGACACCAGCCGGGTCACGTGACCCACCTTCCCGTCAAAATAAGCGTCCCGACCGTTTAAGGGACTAGGGGAGCGTAGGCAGAAGTGAGACGTTAGAATAAATAAAGGGTTCCATTTATAGGCCTGGCAAGGGCTGAATTTCTATATTCTTAATTATCGGAACAAACTTATTCGTACTTGCTTATTATCAAGTAAAATGAATTTACATCACACGGTATAGCATTTAACAGACCAAGAGTATTTACCACATATACAGTGACATTAGAGTTTTTAAACCGAAATGGATTGTTAACAATTAAAAGAGTCAAGTCTAAAGACGAGAAGAAATAATCTTAGGCATTGTTGAAATAATACAAATACCAATTAGACATAGAATTATTTACAGTGTTATAATCAAGAACATACAGTTAAATAGAACATTTCATATCAATATCAGTACATTAAAAAGACATTTAATAACTAAATAAATGTTTTATTAAAGATTTTATACATCTTTGATCTACCAACTTTCACTGCCGAAATAGCTCAGTTGGGAGAGCGTTAGACTGAAGATCTAAAGGTCCCTGGTTCGATCCCGGGTTTCGGCAAAACTCTTTTGTTTAATTTTGCTGTATTAAGTTCATTATTCAATATCTAGGCAGAACAAAAATTCTATTTTTAGTTGCTCTATTTAAAATAATTATAAATATTGTAAAAATCTATCACTCTACTATTTTTACATGATATTCCAGGAGACCTCTCCTATGAGTACGTCACTGAAATTTGTGGAGTAAGTGTAATATATCTATAAGACACCCCACATTGTTGTTATTAAATGACGGAAAATTTAATACAATTGGCTTAAATATTTTTTTATATGATAAAGGAACGATGTTTCTTCAACATGTTAGAAAATATACAGATCCTATGTATATATATACATATACATTTATAAGGACTTTTAAGATATTTTGTTCCAAAGAATATATAATTAAAATTGCGCTCTGTATTTAGGAAGCGCTGTATGTGGCATTAACGTACTGGTAAAAATCCGAAAAACTATGAAAGTATAAAACATATTAATGCATACAAAGAAAACGAAACAAATAGAGTATTTTCTTTTCGCATATAGTTCTAGTTACACTTGACAGATGACGAATTCAGAGGTCTACACCATTATAACAGTATAGTTCAGTACCCTTGTTTATTATTCTATTTGATAGCATCTTGGGTATACACAGGGTGCTATGCAGACCACGTTGGTGCGGGTTCCGAAATTCGCCATCTGTAACCAGAACTACGTACTAACGGAAAACGCTTATATTACCGAAGGTAATTAATGTCAGAACCGTCAAAATCATGGACAGTAAGAGTTGCCTGCCGACAATCATCTGATTTTTTGGTATAATATTTTTAATTAAAGCTAAATATACAATTTTTCCAATACATCTTATTTATTTTATACTTTAGAATTGTTTATGAATGGATATAGCTCTCAGCTGGACGCTTCCCAATGTTGATCATCATTATATCAGTTTAAATTATTCTAGAACACTTGTTTATATTTGGAATAGTGCCACCGCAAACGTCAAACGGTCATCTGAGCCACGTTGGAAGTCCTGAAATCCGATAAGTTTATGATTTTCTCACAACATCTTATAGATTGTGTTAAATGACCTCTTAGATATTACTAGGAAGGTAAGAATAACCACACAATCATCCTAGAAATCAGGCTTCATCTTAGGAGTGAGCTCACATATCTTATAGCAAAACTTTCTCAAAATATATTTTAATTTTCTGTTTAATTATAATTAATAATTATTACTAAATTTCTATATAGTCAAATCTACAGAAACCAATTCGAAGGCGGCAGTAAGATGAAAGTGAAAGATATAGAGCGTACAGCGAATGTTGCTTGGTCTCCCAAGAACCACCATCCTGTTTATTTAGCAGCTGGAACTGCAGCTTCTCAATTAGATGCCTCTTTTAGCACAAATGCTGGTGAGAATAATATTTAATTGCATTATTCTTTAATTAATAAAAGTTTTAAATTCATAATCTATGTCATTTACCCTTTCAATATATGTTATCTTCTTGCATAATTCAGAGATATTTAATTTGCTATTATTAATAACATTGACATTAAATGACACTGATTAAATGAGCATATTGACATAACATTATGCCACTTTTTTATTTCAGCTTTAGAAATTTATGACCTTAATGTCTCTGAACCTGGACCAGACACCCAATTAATATCTTCTGTTTCAAGTGAACACAGGTTTCATAAAATTATTTGGGGACCTGCTGGTACTGAGTCAGTTGGTACCATTATTGGTGGTTGTGATGATGGTTTATTACAAATATACAGGTACTTTTTCAAACTCCTGCACTTAAGTCAAGTAGAATGTGCATTATTTCCTTCAATCCATAGTGTATCAAAACTTCTTAAAAGTGAAAATGGACTGGTTAGAAGGCAACAAAAGCATTCTGGGCCTGTACATGCTCTAGACTTCAACAGATTTCAGCAAAATTTGTTTGCATCAGGTGCAGGCGAATCTGAAATATTCATTTGGGATTTGAATAATACTAGCACTCCCATGTCACCAGGTGAGGAAGCTTTGAATGCACTTATATATTTTTAAGTCAAAGGGCTGTAAGTTGAGTCTCTCAAAATATCTTTCAATTTAATTTAAAGAAAATTGAGACTGAAACCTATAGTCCTCAATTAAGATGACTATTTAATAAACCGTCAACAATTTATCATTTCTTCTATTTTTGGATCATGATTAGGAACCTTAAGTGAGTAAAATGTTTCAAAATGTAAAAAAGTACCATTCTTAAGATGTGACATTTTCAGGTGCAAAATCACAACCATTGGAAGATGTTTTGTCTGTTGCTTGGAACCAACAAGTTCAACACATTCTTGCATCCTCATTTGTTTCAAAATGTGTTATTTGGGACTTGCGGAAAAATGAACCAATTATCAAACTTACTGACACAATGTCTCGAATTAGGTGGAAAACAGTTGCGTGGCATCCTGAAGTTGCTACTCAACTTTGTTTAGCTTCAGGTTTGATTTTCCTTTGAGTTAGTGATATGCAATGGACAGCAGGAAAGCTTTTTATCATAGAGGAAGATCATTCTCCAGTTATCCAAATGTGGGATTTGCGATTTGCCACTTCGCCTCTGAAAACTCTAGAAAACCACCAAAGGGGTGTTTTAGCAATATCTTGGTGTGAGAATGACGCCGATTTACTTGTCAGCTGTGGAAAAGATGATAGGATTTTATGTTGGAATCCGAATTCGACTCAGACAAATGGAGAGGTGTGGTTCTTTCATCTTTTTATAGATAAAGAGATTTATTTCCGATATTTAGGTGATTTCAGAAATCGCCAAAACCAACCAATGGAGCTTTGACGTAGTTTGGTGTCCGAGGAATCCATTTTTAATTGCCTGTCCTAACTATGATGGTCATGTTACGATTTATTCGCTGATGGGAGGTATAATAGCATTCTCAGTTATCGCCGATTTATACATTTCTGCTGTAATGGTTAGGTAAAACTCAACAAATACAGACAACCAATAAAATAGCAGATAGTTTTCCTGGAATGGATGGATTTGTTCAGGCTCCTGTCCAACAGCAATCACATGTTACAGTGAGTGTAGACCCTAGCAAGCCTCCGAAATGGTTGAGGAAACCTGCAGGTGCTAGTTTTGGGGTCAGTACTTACCAACAAATTAATGATTACATTAGGAATACCTTGGTTGGTGAAGTCGACATTAGATTTATACTGTCATTTATCTTTGAATTATTACTCATGTTTTACGAGAGTTCTTTTGTTAAACTATAATTTATGTATAGTTTGGTGGAAAATTAATCTCCTTTGGTCATGACAAACAAGCTGAAGCTCAAGTTCAGCAAAACGCTCAACCGGGTCAAATGCCTGTTCATGTGAAAAGGACTGTGGAAATCAGCCAAGTTATTACTGAACCTGAGTTTGTACAGAAGTCTACTGAATTGGAAATTGCATTGGAGACCGGTGATTTTCTGGGTAAATAATAATTTTTTTCATAATTACCATTTCACTTTATGTAATTATTTAATTTACTTATTTACTGGAAATTTGATCTACTGAAGTAAATTCTTCTTCACACATTTATAGAGTATTGCTTGAAAAAATCAAATGAAACAGATGACCAACACAAGAAATACATATGGCACTTTCTCAAAGCCAATTTTGAGCAAAACCCTAGAGCAGAACTATTAAATTTGTTAGGTAAATTGTTTCACCATTGTTTAAGTGTACTCAGAGTAATTTAGAAAAAATGTTTAGGCTACAGAATAGAAGATATAAACAGCAAACTCAACCAGCACATTGGAAGTCGCGTTTTGCAGAACAAAATCGATCGTTTAGCTGATGAATTCATGGGAAATAGAGTAAATTATTTGCCCTAACGTTAATGTTATCATTATACGGCAATTATTTTAGATCGAAGATTATGACAGTCACGACCCGTTCAGTAATTTATCTCAACAAAATGGGGTTTCCCAACCCACCATCCCCTTTATGATTAAAACAAATGATGGTAGGTATCTGCAGAATCTTCACCATGATTTTCCTAAATTTTTAACTTTTCCCAGACAATGAAGGTCTTATCACGCAAGCATTATTGCTTAATAATGTAGAAGCAGCAGTTGAGCTCTGCGTTAAGGCCAAAAAGTTTGCTGATGCTCTCATTATAGCAACCACAGGTAAGAAATTAGGTTTTTCAGTAGATTCTTTTTACCTTGTGTATGCCAATGATGAGAAATTTAGTATGAGTCCGGAAAAAAAATTTGCAGTCCGCCTCTGTAATCTTGGTAATTAAGTGCCTAAAATCCTTTTACTGTAACCCCAGAGGTACATTAAAGCTACGTGCGAATCGGCCCTAAATTGTAAAAGGATTTGCGAAGGTTAAAGAATTCTTTTGTTGATCTGTCGTACAATTTTGTTTAAGGCTCTAACATTTATTTTGGTTAGTGAACTTTCGCAGAAATAAATTGTGTTAGTTAACGAAACCGAATTTAAATGTTGTTTTGAATTCGAATTTTAGGACGAAGCAAGTTTTTCTGTGATATTTCTTTAGTAATCTGAGGCTTCTTGTCATTAATTTCAATAATTTCTCAACGTAATTTTTTCACGTTTTGATGAAATTTTTGCATGTGTTCAGGGGGACCGGATCTTCTGGCAAAAACTCAGCATCATTACTTGGAACAATCTGAAAGTTATGTTGCAAATTTAATTTCTGCGATGGTTTCCGAAGATTGGGGTTCAGTGATAAATAATTGTGATATTATCAGTTGGAAAGAGGCCTTAGCCGCGGCCTTGACGCACGCTTCAGAGGAAGATTTGCCATTGTTATGTGGTAAGCTCAACAATATAAAAAAGTTCTCAACTACTTTGGCAAATATGAGAATTATCCGAAAAAGCCCTTAAGAATGCGAACCAGCAATTATTAGCAACCATTATAACGTTCTTTCAGAACAGTTGGGAAACAGATTGGAGACCGAAAGCGCCGTAAATCCAAAATTTTCCGAAGACGCCCAACTCTGCTACATTTGTGCGGGTAATTTCGATAGGTTGGTCACGAGCTGGAATGGAAATGCAGTCACTACAACCAAAGAGTTGCAGGAATTAGTAGAACTGGTTTCATTTTTGCAGAAAGCCATCGAGAGGCAAGGAAAGCAAGTTCAGGTTGTTATCACGCACCTTTGAATCGCAAATATCTGAATCGTGCCATTTGTCTAGATTTCTGGAGCATTGGCACACGTTCTATCGCGTTACGCCAATCTTCTAGCAGCTCAAGGAAACCTGCAAACCGCGCTCTCGTATTTGGGATCCGCGCAAAATGACAAAGTGGCCTCATTAAGGGATAGGCTATTGACTGCTCTTGGGCAAAAACCGCTGAATGTTCAAGAAATGCGACAACAGCAAACGCTAAGTAGGAGGGGCAGCGCTCGAACTTCATTGTCAGGTTATGGTGGAGGAAATTTTAATAGTGGAAATGCTTTCCACGTGAGTACAAACTACTTTTTTGCTTATCTGTAATGAATCCAATATCCAATAGTTTTCAAATTTATTCTTAAGTACTAGATTTAATAGTAATACTTATTATAGTAATACTAGATTTAAATTTTTAAAGGTATAAAAATGGACATTTTCTTTGGAATGGGTTTTGTTTGTGCTATTTTCTGTCATATTTTGATCCAATTCATTTCTTAAATTTTCCAGCAAACACAGCCCTTCAATCCTCAACCGCCTCCTGTAACTGCACAACCTCCTCTATTCGGCAATAATTTTAATACTGGTTTGCCCAATGCGCTCGCTGCAACTCAACCTTGGCAAAGCCAAACAGTACCCGGCGGTGGCAACGTTCAAAATCATCCGCAACCGTGGCAAGCTGCACCTCCAACAGCAGTACCTCCCCCGAAGCCGTTTTCCCCTGGGCCACCACCTTCGCAACCACCACGACCTGATAGTGTTGGTTCTGGACGAGGTAAAAGCCGTAGTAGAAATTTTCCTTAGTACCTTATTTGTTGTCCACTTACCGAAACTTGTGATAAGATAAACTTAGACCGGAAGAAAATTTCTTTTCAGGAGGATCAAACCAACTTTCTCGAAAACATGTCCGAGATCCGTCGATTATAAATTCTCACTACCCTGCTCTTAATAATCCGTATGCTCCCTTGCCAAGTCAACCTGTGCCTGCATTTGATCCAAACTACAATCCACCTGGGTTTAATGCGCCTTACGGACAGCTGGCTCCTCAAATATATCAACCAACTCAACCAATAGGATCTATTATGCCGGCACCAGTACGTAATTAACAAGTATACCAAATTAACGATAATATATTAACGTAAGACTGATAAGTTGGTCTCCAAGTATTGAAATTAGATTTGTCCTTCCATATCATATGTAAAATCTAGTGTTTGGTAGGTTTACAAACTGAAATGTTTTTTTTTTTTTTATATATATTAGATTTCTCAAGTACCAAATCCTGCTTTGAACCCGGCGCCACTGATTCCTGCGTCTGTACCGCAACCTGCAGGGGAGTTAGCCCAATCGGCTTTGAACTACACAGAAACTCCTCCAGGGTGGAATGATCCCCCTATTCTCAATAGGCGCATATCAAGACAACAGGTGATTTAAAAATGTCTATTAGTAACAGTAAAATATATCAGAAAATCGTAATTTTTGGTGTTTGGAACAATTTATTCGCAATTTAAGATTGAAAAACGTTTAGTTTTAATTTTTACAGCCAAAACCTGATCTAATGGCTTCAGACCCGATTACACACCCAATATACGGCTCATCACCTACCGTTCAATCAGCTTCCAACGGCTTTAACTGTGGAGATATTTCTTCCAACTTTCAACCACCACCAACACAGCCTTACGGCGGTCAAATTCCCACCACTTTCAACCCACCGCCTTTAGGAGGTTCGATGGTTCCACCACCAACATCATTCACCTCTTCTAATAATGCTTTTACCCCGCAACCCGTAGGGGGAGCTTTTAATCCGAATAATTTCAATCAGAATGCCATTGGTAAGATGTTTGTGAGCTTTTAATGGAATTGAAGATCAAGTAGATTTTAACAGCTAGTGTTGGTGCTAATATTCAATCTCCTTCGCCTGTGCCGAAGACCGTAACTCCTCAACCCGTGCAAAAACCACCTGTGCCAAGCGAGCACGAAATTTTGCAGCAGGTGTTGGAAGATTTGAAAGAGAGGTGTAATTGTGCAACGAATAATCCTGTAAGTTTGCTGGCAATTTTCGTTAAATAGGATTACTGGAATTTGGAATATATTGTTACAGCAAACAAAACGGAAGCTTGAAGATGTTGGAAGACGGTTAGAGACTTTATATGATAGCTTAAGACATAATAAGGTAAGTGCCTTAAAATGAAGGTGAGGAGTAGTTTGAGACCATATGTGACAATAACAAAACATGAAGAGAGTTGCAGATATTAAAATTCTTGTTGCGGGTGCATCACGATCGTGTTTATGCAAGCAACGTTCGAAGAAAGATAATTTTAGGAATTAAATGACAGCATAAACAAGACTACACATTATGTACATTTATTTTATTATTATTCCAGCTTTCCTCTAATGCCCTAGCGGCCCTTCACCAAATAGTGCAATTCATACAAACTGGTGATTACACAAGTGGCCTTCAGTTGCACACGCAGTTAGTGCAAGGTCCGGACTTCGCCCAAATCGCCAGCTTTATGCCAGGAATTAAAGTATTGATACAGTTGGCTCTACAATTACATGTTTACTTAAGCTAATGAGGACCTATTTTGTAGATTTAATAATGAGTTGTCAAGGTTTAATGCTATCCATTATTGTGATAGCTAAATTAAGTTATTGCTTTAACAGGTTAACTGTGGTGTTCATCCAAAGTGCAGGGTTTCGTGTACGTATTATATGATATGATTACTATATCGTAAAATGGCAAATTAGAAAGCATTCACTACCAGTAATTTTAGCAAACAAAGTAACCTAAAGCGATGGGTTTGGTGAGTTAATTAACGGGCTGGAGACCTGGTTTGATTGAACTATAAGCTTGCAATCCTTTTAACGGTTTTCTTATAGTTTATATCTGCTCATAATTAACAATTATTGTAAGAATAATTACTCTATAAAACATTATACAGGACTTTATTATTTCGTTTGGCTTGATAATATTATATATTTTATTGATTCATATATTTTAAATGTAACAAAGAGTTTTTGAATGATTATATTTGTATTCAAGGAATATATGAGTAGATGCGTTTTTTGTTGACGCCCTGTGATATCTAAAACCAAATCAGTTAATACACACAAGGAAAGAAGGTAAAGTAAAACGAAAAACCCTTTACGCAGGGTGGATGGATTATAAATTTCGATGACTTGGTATTATTATCTCTGCAACTATAAGATATAAAAAATTCGTTTTCAAGGTAGTCATATCAATTTTTCTTTTAATCGAGACTGGAATTGTTGGCAAATAAGTAAGACGATCCGCGTCAGAACTGAAACATAGTTGCTCTCTCTTTGTTTTGTTACGAAGGTTGAGAACGTTTTTGATATACGAAAATAGCTTTCGTTGGCCATGTTGCCAGTTTAATTTAATGGCTCGTGTTAATTTGATTGTTAATTGTTCCCTCCAAAAACCAACGGTTGTTACCTGCAGTTGTCAACAACTTTTGTCAAAGTCAAAGAAATCAAACAAAAGAAATATTGAAAATAGGCGAAGCGAAATTTCGGGAAAAGGTTTTCCATTCAATATTTAATTTTCTTAAATTGGTCGTATTTTAATCAGGTAATAAGAATTCTTCGTATCACATCTAAAAATAGATCCCTATTCTACAGTTTAAATCACCTTTAGATATTCGGAAAAAATGAGTGAAGAACAGGCTGAACATCCTCAGGAAACTCCCTCTCCTCCAGAACCTTCCCCTCAGGAATTAGAAAAAATTGAAGAGGCCAAGCTTAAAGCGAAATATCCTTCAATACCAGGTGGTCCTGGCCGAGTGGGAGGACATTCTTCATTTTTGCAAAAAAGATTAGCAAAAGGTAAATGCAGCTTCAATTTAGTCTTCAGATGTTAGAAGATCTTTTAAGAGCAACATAAGTCTATACTATATAAAAAGTGCAAGTGGTAAAGCAGGGCCTATAAGCATTTTTTGAGTATCTAAATAAAATCATATTTAAAGTCCCATTTCGCCTTCATTTAAGTCAGGTTTATAGCTTGGGATAGCATAACATAGAAAACACGCAGAATATATGGGCCAGTGTATATGTGCATGGCATGGCATAAAATGATGCATGGCTAAGTCTCATCTTTTGTGTTATGCTATGCTGCACACCTTGTGTTAGGCAAATCAAATGTTCTTTTTGATGGTCAACTAAAAGTTTACCACAAAAACTCTACTTGATGATGTATTAATTATTTTGCTCAATGTATTTAAAGATGAATAAGAAAATCAGCCACATTTTACTGTAATTAAATGTTAATTCTTATGATGAATCCCAACTTCTTTCATTCAAGGACAAAAGTTCTTTGATTCTGGAGACTACCAAATGGCAAAACAAAAAATGGGCGGCATCAATAAACCACCTCTCAAAGTGCCTGGCCCTATATTTCCAACAGGAGATGCCATACCAACACCTGAAACTGTACCTGCAAGAAAAACCTCTCTTGTCCAACCTTCAAAATTAGCAACAATGCCATCTGCCACAACCCCCACCAGTCTTGGCCCCAATGTAGTGTAGGAAATATCTCGTCAAAGTATTTGTGATAAGGAAGGTTTTTTCAGTTTGATTTGAGGCAAGTACTTGTCTTAAAAATATATTATGTGTAATATATTAAACTTGACTGCAAAGCATCCTCCAAAGTGTGTGTTAAAAATATTATGCATAATATATTTTACAGACTAGTTTTCAGATAAAAAATTATTATTGTGCTGTCAACTTTAACAAGTTAATTTAAATGGGAGCACTTTAGCATTGGTCTTGAAGTCAGATTTTTGTTTTCTGTGGAAACTAATGTAACATTTAAGTTTACAATACAAAAATAATTTGGCCCTTATTATTTGATTGTTAGCCTCAGATCAGAGTCTTTTTCAAACGCTTCAACTTTTAAGGGTAGCTTTTTTCAGTTTATTTATGACGGAAACATTTTGCCATAGTAATAATGAACTTAATTGTAGTTCAAAGATCATGGTTCTTGACGGAATTTTCTTTATTTGGAAATGGATTTGTGAGTAATAAATTATCAGAAGTTTCATTTAGTTTTTCTTTTTGGTTCTGCAATTTTTTTTGTGAAAACTTACCATTTCCATGACGAAAATTTAAGAACATTCATTTAAAAAAATCGTGAAAGTGAGTCTGACTTAATGTAGTTTTAGGTATATGAAACAATAAATTTCTGGTTAATTAGGTATTTTTTTTCCTATTGTGATAATTTTTTCCACCAAATAATCGTATTGGCATGTGAATATACCCTGAATCGATTTATTTACAGGATGTTTGTGAATATGGCATCAAAGAAGCATCATTTTATCAGAAATTTGTTTACCAATTAGTCATAGAAATAGACTTGTATTCGATCGTGGTTGCAGCTAGCAACAAAGAAGGTTGAAATTGCCTCTGCTCAATAGAGAAAAAGTGTAACTTTTAAACTCGGTTGAAAAATCTCAAACACTCAAATTCGGGGTCTAAAAGGTTTAAAGAAATTTCTTTAAAATCGCTATACATTTTGTAAAATTCTTCTTTCTAAGATCTTTTAAAGACTGGTGACAATATAAATACTCTTCAATCCAAAGGATTATCGTCAACAATTCTTCGATTTTAAATAATAAACTGGAGTATAAATATCAATTATAATTTGGCAAAGATGCATAAAAGCCCTTCCAGCAGCTTTAAAATTTGAGGAGAAACATTTTTAAAATTATAATCTAAAATTTTCAGAAAGTTCCCTCAAAACATAAATGGCACTGAAAATTTTTCAGAAATAGCCTTAGAATCCTCTCAAGAGTTTAGCAAAAATTCGACTATGTAAACAGTTCCAGGAATCTTGCTTAATTATTCTTAGTAATATTTATAAACAAATTTTTAGAAAAATCAAATTTGACCTCGAGAAGTTTTTAAATCCACTCTCGAGCAAGCATAAAAATATTTTCTAAATACCCAACACTCACCTACAAATTAGCAAAACCTGCAATAATCGTAATGCACAATATTATTTAGTGCCATATATTTCCTCCGATCTATAGCAAAACTTCTGCAAAAAGCGGGCTGCATTTTTTTGTATATTCCGAACCGATGTCGCTCCTTAGATGATTCAGTTGTGTGTCAGCAGGCCGGCAAACAAGATGCTCGCAATACAAAATAAACTAATAATCCGGGGTTCTTTTATTTGAAACACTCTTTAGATGAACACTAGTGTGTTGTGACCGAACTTAGAGTAGTGCAGTCAATGCGAGTAGGTGGTGCCAAGTTCTTTTCTCGAAGAAAGGCGACAAATAATCAGGTTAGTGGCCATGTAATAGTTAAAAGCGATATATTTAGCTTTCGAAAACAATAAGAACAAAAGGATTAATCAAAAGAAAAAAAGTAGCGCTTCTGTCAATTTATGCAAAATGCCTAGATCTGTAAGTAGATTTTACTTAATTTTTGGTAACTTCTTCCGGCTGAAAAACGATTACGAATGCCGTAAATAAATTTATGTTTGCTTAGACCATTGCCTATGTTAGATTGTTAAAAGAAGCACCATTTTCCCAAGAAAGTGGGACATAACTATTTATTTAATATTTGCAATCGAGTTGATCGCCCTTAATTCTCAAGAATAATTATTAACTGTCTTTAGAATTGGATGTTGGGAGGAAAAAATTAAAGTAAATAAATTTCGATCACTACTTAAGTGGTCGTTGGTAAATGGAAAATCGCAATTTCACTTCCAATAAAATTCGCTCTGAAAAGTAAGATTTTATGACGGTTACCCTGACACATTTCAAATGATTTGAAACAGTGTTTTAGTTCAGTAGAAATATTCGTAAATTTGAACGTGCTTTCAGCTAACCAAAAAGGGTATTGAAATTGCTTTTTCACCTCACAGGGAAAAACCGTAACTTTTAAGCTCAGTTTTGTTTTTGGAAAGTGCACTTTTCTGCACAAGACAAAAAATTGTACATTTTATTTATTTCAGCTGATCTCTGGAATATTTTAAGAAAACGAAGGTTTTTCTCATCTTTATAAATACTTTAAAAGTTTTGGCTTATATTACAATGCTTTTATATACATTTTCTATGAACAATACGTGTTGTCGACTTAATAAGCCTATTATTACTTGATAAAGAATTAGAGCTCGTACAACAAAATTATAAAAGAAAACTCAATGTACGGTGTTGACGTCTTGAGTTTCCGTTCCTCACACTTGATCCCCATCAGCCCAAACATATTTTCACTGCTCCATATAAAATCCACATTGAGAACAGCAGAAGAAATAATTACTATAATAATAGTCAGGTACTGACGGAACTGCTCAAGAACGAGTTTCAAATTCAACCTGGATTACACATCAGGTTAGTTTGAGCCGTTAACTTTCAAAATCGGATTCATGGCCAAATATCTAAAAAACAAACATATGAAAAAATATTGAAAAAGTAATGGATTATCTCTTTACTTCTTCTTCAATTTCTTGCTCGGGGTCGAGAGAAAAATCTATTGTGGCAGGTTGACGCACTCGAATTTTTCTTACAGCACCGCTATCTTCCTCTATATAATATTCTTCGATGATTTCTGTTTGTTCTTCATCAGCGGTTTCCATGTTCTGTAGAAACGTATAATACAAACTATTTCAGGTTACCATATTTTCTACAAAAGTTACCTCCTCGAGAGGCGCATCCAATGTTTCTTCGGAACTTACTTCGTCCGCAATGCTCTCTTCTTCTCCTATTGTTTCCTCTGTGTTTTCATTGTTTATTAGGGCCAAACTGTTCCCGTCAATCAAATGCTCCTCGAATTTCCCAGTAAAACGATGAAAACCCCAAATCCACAACTAAAATAAACCTAAACCTTATCCACTTCTTCTGGTTCTATGAAACAACGTACCTGATTTTCCATACAGTGAATATATCCCAAAACTTTGACGAAAAATTGGTATATATTGATAGTCGGCAAACTTTGTATAAAATTCCACGCTTTAACTATGCTCTTTTTTTGACATACACTCATATCTTTGTTAAATGCTCTCTTAGCTACGGGGTCGCTGTATGTTGCCAGTAAAAATTTGTCCAAATCGATAAGTTTTTCAACAGTCGAGACAATGGTCAAAGGGGCTTTCGTTTTTTTATTTTTGGACATCATAATATAATCCTTGAGCTTTTTGAACGGCCCGCTTAAACTTTCAGTTATACGGTTGTCGGATCTAAAAAAGGTCGAGTATGTAGTAATAAAGAATATTTTCTAATGTAAGAAATAGCTTTTATCATTAGACATACTTGTAAACGCTGAACATTTCAGGTGTTACTTTCTCTATCCATTCACTGTGGATATGCCGAAATAAGTCTTCGGTTAAATTTTTCAATCGTAGGGTATTTGCCTGCGATTCAATGCTCTGCAATGCTTCTTGAATTGTATTTGCGGGTAGCAATGGAAGCATTAACACCATATGATACACGTTACGGAAATTCGCATTGCGTTCTAGTTCTTTGGATAAATTCAAGGAACATAGTTTCTTGTAGATATTTTGGGTGAAGTAGTAAGTTGCACCACCTGCAAGTATATGGTAAATCACGCTTAAGAACATCTTTATGCAAATATTATAAACCACTTGGTCTATTTTTGTGCCCAAGAGTGTATTTAAATGAAGATATTTTGCAACCTATCTTACCTATATTAGCATCCGTATAAACTTCACCAAGAGCATAGTATAAGTTTGCCTCATAATCGCTAACAATTTCCCGTGGTCTCAACTCTGAAACGTGACTACGAAGAAAACTGAATATTTTTCGATATAATTCTTGCGATTTCAAGTTTATCAAAGCGTAGAAGATTGGGATGTACTGAAAGATATAATGAGACATATAAAATATCGATATACGTTTGATTGTTAATTAGATTAGGGTTTAAAAAATTATACAATTTTATTGGTTGCCCATCCTTAAGCTTCTCCTCAAAATGCTTAATTAGTCAAATATACAAGGTGATTGCGTTATATATTTTGCTCATTAAACAGAAAAACCTATACTTACACCGCCGTCTGCCCACACCATCACAGTAACCAATTGATAAGGAAACAATTCTGACTCAATATAAAAAGACGCGTCCACAAACATCAGTTCACTATGACAATACTTTTGCAATATTTCTTCATTGCCGAAGACCACGGCCTTCCCCCCATCCTCCGTTTCAAATCTATCCTGAAATAAATCCAGACATCTTAGCAAGTAATTTACTGATTTTAAGCTTCAAGGAAAGTGGCAATTCCTTTTTTCAAACTAACCAGATAGAATTGAATATCCTTATCGGTAAACTGTATCTTACAAAATTCGTCATTTTCTATGCGGTTGTAAAAATCATCAAATGAATTCACAGTTGTAGGCAGTTGGGCTGGGCCCCAGTTACAGATTTCCCTAATCACAACTTTTAATGGCAGAATGCTTGCAATTGAATGATCCCTGAAATATAAACATTGAAATGTTCATACCCAGCTTACACTTCACATAAACATGGAATTTGGTTGGTAAATTGTCTGTGTTTTAATTAAGCAGTGTCCTTATTACTATTACTTTTATTTCTGGGACACTTTTATGGCGATTAAGAAATTGTCCATTTTTTAAATTTCTTTCTTACACTTACAATCTACAGAACTGTTCGTAAAGGAGTTTGAAGCTAAATAGTTTATCCCTGCGCATTTTTCTAAACATAATACTGTAAAACATCTGCCTTTTAACCTCGGTCTCATCTAGTACAACATGGTTATGGGACGTGACTACTTCAATGTCGGTTGCATATTCCATTGGGGACGACTTTTTTTGGTAGGCCTGACTAGGACAATTTGGCGCTGGGCAGCGCAAGAGCCTAAAAAACATGAATATTACAATATATTAAAATAAAAATTATACAAAAGAAAGAATTCGTTAAGAGGATTCTTCCATTAGGATTTTCGACGTTAAAGACCTCTTAAATAGGAGTCAAACATTGATATTAAATTCAAATGAGTTAAGAGTATCAAAATCAAATACACACAACTAACAACATATGCAAAACCATAATGAAGTGAAAACATGTAGGAAATAACGTACATTTTAATATACAAATAGTAATATTTTATAACAAATAAAATTTTACCTAGAATCGCCTTTCGTAAATCTGGATTCATATAGGTAACCAGCAGCAAATACAAACTGAGAATCAAAGAAATAGTTTATGGTTTGTGATGGGAAGATCCCTAGCGGTGACTGGATATTTGCCTGAAAAAAATTAATAAGTTTTATACATGGTCATTAAAATCGATGCAAACATGTGTATTTAGACTTAGTTAGAAAAATTGAATAGCTATGAGTTTCACTTTTCTTAAATAAATCAAAAATAAAATTTTTTATAGGGATGAAGGAAATACATTAATAAGGCATTTTTAAAAAATAAATACCATTGAAACATTGCTAGAAATTAATATCACTCTGTAAGTTTATTTAATAGATCTTACCTCTGAAGCAATACCTCCTTCAAAATTATTTGATAATCTATGCTTCTTTGGACTATGGCCATTTAAATCGTACTTTCGCTTCATTCCAAATGTAGTATTAGGCGATACACATTCTGATTCTATATCAGTTTTTGCAAAATCATGGAAACACTCTTCTGGAATATCAATTGAGAGTGATGGTTCCTCATTGTTCTCATCATTTACCATCTCTATCAAAATTCAATCAAATGATGAAATGAGCCTAAAAACTGAAATAGGTGTATGTAGATTACCTATGACAATGCTCTCAGTAAAGTTGCTGTCATCTTTGAGTTGGTCTTGATCATCTAGAGAATCCTCATTGGTTTCTAAATAACTGGAACTATTTGGGACAATTGGTAAAATTGATTCATCATCTCCTTCTAACACCTTTTCTCAGAAAAATACCAATTTAATTCCCAAATAAACATTTTTGTCACTCATACCTGTAGTAAATCCTCCTTGTCTTTATCCACACTTCTAAAAGTCTTATCTATCAATTCTGATAACTTATCATGTGATTTATTCTTTGCAACATCCTTCTTTGACTCGCCCTAAACAAATTGTCACACTTAGCTAAAGATAATTCACAAACAACATTAAAACACCTTTTTATTCTCTTTATTTTCTCCATCATAATCTGTTAACCACTCCTCATGCAAAAAATAGTCATCATCATAATCTGCATTATTATTAACATTTCGACCATCTGAGTCTTTCTGGGAAGAAGGTTTACTTATTTCTTTTGATATGTCTTCTTTTTGTAAAAGGCGGCCATTATTGGACCGAGTTTCAAGTGACTGACGCCGTCGCTGCTTGGAATCCATTGCAAGGCAATATTGATGAAATGCAAAATAACCTTTTAGTTGTTTCAGGCAGTTCACACAAATGTGTTTTGATAAATGATCATCTCTAGAAATCTGACAAGAGATAAATCAACAGTGAACTAACTAAATAAAGAACTTTGATTATACCTTTAATGGATGTAAACAAATACCAATAGCTTCTGCAATGGTATTAGTGTCATTTAGCCTGTTGAATATGTGCTGTGTAACTGTTTGTCCTTGTATCAAGCATAACCGGCATTCAAGCTGAGCAAATGAATGGCCTAAAATATGGATATGTAATTGTCCACTTGTCCAAGATAAATTGAACTCAAAATATTGGTTTCCAATAGAATTTGCGACAATACTGTTTTTGCTTAGACTACATAAAAAAAGTTCTGCATGGTAAATTACCTGAAGACTGAGATAAGTTTTCTCTCCTGTACTCATTTTGGGTGGCAGGGGTGACCAATTTTTGCCTGATAAGCGGCATCCCTATACAAAAAATAATATCGTAATAATCAAAGTATATATTAGTAACTCTTCTTAATCAGATATGTTGTTAATTTAGGCAGATTTTGGATAATTTCTTGATAATGGGGCATATTTCAATAATGTATTTATTAAAATTAAGATTGAATCAATAATTCTGTTAAGTATCAAGTATATCATGCAAAAGTTCATATCAGGAAGAAAATATCTTGATTTTGATTTTGATCAAACAGTGGTACCTTGTAAAATAAAGACATATTTAAAAATGTAGTTTTTTTTTTTCAAAAATTGCTCAATAATAAAGAAGTTATTTTTAAAAAATGGCATCTAAATAAGAGATAATTATATATTGCTATACTGCTGTAGTAACTACTGCAATTAATGTACCTCTTGGTGTAATACCTGGCAATATGCAGTTAGGACAGAGGTTATAAGAATGGTCTTATTCAGATACTTTGAAATAAAGTACTGTAAATGACTAAAATGTCATCATAAAACACAAGGAATTTAATATATATATTTGACCAGTTTGTGTGAGATTTTTGGCAGAAGTGAGATAATTTAATTAAGATAGCCTTTAGAACCCCTATGCAACCAAGCACTTGGTTTGGCTAGTTTGAAGCAGAAAACACCAATACCATTTTTTCCAAAGTGATCCAGACAAACGAAACTCTTCGAAGTTGGCTCCAGATGTTCCAACATTAACGCTTTCAGCCACTTCTTCTTAGCCTCTTCATTTTTTGGAAACAAAACACCAACAGTCTTCATGCACTTGGGCACAAAACATTTCGGCTGTTTACCGGCCATTGTCCATATAAATTCAAATCCAGTTTGTGGTTCACTCGAATAACATTTGCGAAAAATATCTTTCTTCAAACGTTGAAAGTTAACTTAACAACGAATTAAAGGTTTATTTCAATTAAGTAAACAATTTCAAAGAAAAGCAAAATTGAAATTTATAACAGCGAAACGCATTTGTCTAAAAACCCCGACGTTTCGACGCCATTTCAATGTCAGTTTGACAATTTTAGTTATATTACTTGCCACTTGACAAGGTGTCGCGCTGTGCTTTTGATGTCAATAAGAAGACCGATTCATATTTTGAAAATTAAATTTTTGTCCGCCCCTTTTGGCAATAGGCTTAATCTATGACGTCACCATGATGATGCAAAGTGGTGTCTTATCAAAGCATGAAACACCCTGCCACTGAGAAGGCTATTAAGTGTATTCTGTAGTCTGATTCGATTGTTACGTTACTAGGTTGAAAAAAAAAAATTGTCTTATTAAGTAATTTTCAAGAAAAATTAGTTGAAATATTTCGAAACCAACAGAAATCTTCCGGAGTCAGGGCTTTAGCACTACTGCGCCATATTTGAAGTAATTATTTGGTGAAACATTGCTTGCTTGACGATTGGCTGAAACAGTCCAAAAAAAAAGACGGTTGACAGTTGAAGTGTTTCTTGTGATTTGCTGTTTGCAATTTGTTAATTCACAATTTTTGCCAGCTTTCTCGTGGTTTTTGCGTGATATCCCTCAGCTCCAAAGATTTTCCTGTTCTAGATTTTGAGAGAAAAGTGTGAGAGCGAAAATGAGTATGTCGCTTTTTGGCTCTTTTATGGGCGGACTAGACGACGATCCATTCTTTGGGTAAGTTACAGCAGCCATCTCGGTCCTCTATCCACACACGACGGCAGAATAAATAAGCAGGAAAAGTTTTCTCCGCTTTGGATTTAGTACCTACTTTATACAATTGCACCATGGCCATGTTTTTAGATTGCAATACCTGTGGTCATATTCATTCTTATGATCTCATTTTCTGTCTTTATTACTATAATACCATTACTGGGGAACTATGACCCTTCATGTCCAGTCAGAAGACCCTGTCTTTCTAGGTCTGATCTGTAAATCTTAGCGTTCCAGGTTCAATTAAGCGACTGTGTTCCTGCAGGTTTGATTATTTGATCCCAGTGGTCTAGGTTTCAGAGACTGTATAAGTATTTAATAAAAAGAGTTTCCTAGTAGTGGGACAGCTTATGATAGAATGCACAGCAATTGCAGTCATTGTACAACTATATTCCTCTTTTATTAAATATTGAATCAATCTAATTCTATGTTAAGTTGCATAAGTTGATCCTCTTTAGATCGGCAATGCGTCAAATGCGTTCAATGGACAATATGATGAGCAGTATATTCCAAGATTCCTTTAGCATGGGTAATATGTTCCGAGACTTTGAGAACACTCGGGCCAGTATGCACTCACTTATGTCCCCATTTGCAATGCCCCCCATGAGGGCCATGCCCAACTTTGGAAGATTGTTGGGTGGTTCATTGGATGCCCTTAATGGGCCTATGGGCAGTTGTAATTATAGCAGTTCCAGCACAGTTATTAGTATGACTTCTGGACCTGATGGCAGACCACAGGTAAATAGCACATAAGTACACTGATGGACAATTAAAGTCTTATAGTTAATGCAAATTGTGGAATTTCATACCTCTCAATGCAGGCTTAACAGAAACTTAAATAGGTTTTGCTAGCTATTATGTAGCATAGTTATTTGTTCTTTACTTCCAACTTTTCTTAAATCTATTTTGCCAAAAGAGGAAAACTTCTCTGTAAATGGCAAAGTTTAGTGTAGATGAAATAAATGTAGGAAAAGTTCACAAAATGAATGAAGCTGGCGACACGTTTTTCTACTTACTGGTGTAAAGATGGGAAGAAAAAAATATAAAGCCACAAGCAGGCCTTAGCTCAGCTTAGTGTAGAAATACCAAAAGTTTTCCCAATATTGGGGATGAGGTCAGGATATCTTCTACAGATTTACTGCTATGATTTATCTAGTAATGCATGGTCAGAGATGAGAAAGTTTAAAAGTTGTCAGCATTGGAAGATTGAAGAAACTTTGGACGTGTCTACAGTAGGCTGAGTGGATACCTGTTTGGAATATCTTTTTTTTCCTTCTATCCTTTCCAGGTGATATCCATATGTATATACATATGTGTTTGTATTTACGTATTATGATATATGTGTACATAGGTACTGATTCCCTTTGTAGATATGCTGCTAACTTTTTTTTATATTGTAAGCAGTATGTCTCAAAAGATAGATTATGTAGATTGCATGAAATTATTTAGGTTTATAAAGCGACATCAAGCACAAAAGTGGCGCCAGGAGGTATTAAGGAAACTCAAAGCACAGTGACTGATTCAGTAACTGGCACCAAAAAGATGGCTATTGGCCACCATATTGGGGATAGAGCGCATATTATTGAGAAAGAGCAAAATATGCACACCGGTGATCAGGAAGAGAGACAAGATTTCATAAACTTGAATGAGGTGAGTTCTTATAGAGCTTGGTGAGTTTGTTTCTGAAGCATGGGACAATTTTAAAGGATGATGCTGATGAGTTCAACAAAGAGTGGGAATCAAAGACCCGCTGTGTATCCGAGATTCCCAGAATAACATCACATTCAGCAAGAAACCGTCATGCTTATGGGGGATACCCAGCTGTTCCGGCCATTACAGCGGGTTCTAGGTAAGTGGCATTGTTTTTAAATCTCTCTTTCCAATTATATGCCAGAAATGTGTCTTTATTGTTGTGTTCTAGTATTTATGCACACAAAATATGGCTTTGCCCCTTAAGCACTTTGTTATAAGATTTAGATTTTGTTGATTAAATATTTGCAACTTTTAGTTAAAGCAAATTTTCCAAAAACTATTTGCTCATTATTGCCTTTTATACAATTGATAATTTTGCACTGTGCTTGATGTAAGGTCAAATTATTAAAGAGGGGTAACTTTAGCTGCAGGCCAGTTTTCATAGAGACATTGTAGTAGAACCTTAGTATTGGTTATATTCTTTTTTCTGTGGAAACTAGCTTGATGTTTACACTTAAGAGCACATTAATAATTTGGCCCGAAATAGTACAAAGCATGATTCTTGTTCTGTAAAAAATCGTTTTAATATACATATATGTATATTAATTTAATATGTATATGCTTTTCTTGTATAATCCTGATATTGTTGTGCATGGTGTATAGTAGTATCCAGAGACATAGAGGTAGGACCACAGCGCCAATGGTGTCGGCGAGGAGAAGCATACGGTCACCTAAATTAGCCTTGCCTTCAGCTTCAGTTTCCTCTTCTTGGTATGATTTTAAAAAATTTCTTATGTTTGAAAGGATCTTTCATTCATCATTTTAATTGTGTATGTGAGGTTTAGTCGCGATAATTTAACTTTCAAAGACCAGATACGCAATTGCATTTCCAATGCCATCCTGGAGAATTTAAAAATTTAATTTTAATGCCTGTATGTTACTAATCCTGGTCTGTTCGTGACTTTGAAGCCAAAATTAGTACATGGTTTGCACCTACTAACAATAACAGGAAATGGATCATCACTCTAAAAATTGTGGGATAAATCGTTCTTATGTAATTGTGGGCTTCTAGGTCAGTTAAGAGGTATTAATTGCACACAGCTAAGATTATGGCAAAGTAAGTAAACTGCATGTTTTGGAACACAACCAGTGATTTTTGTCACTAATTAATCGTTGTTTAACAAACATTTGAAATGTGCAGAGTTGAAAACAATTTTAGAATTGAATAGTTTTTGCTCCAAACTAGCGAGAGACTGACACCAAGTATTAAGTGGGAATAACTAGTGAGGTCTTATCAAATGCGCATTTAAAATGTTAATACTCTTAAACTGCTTATTATTTGATAAAGATTTAATTGCATTGATTTGATTGCAAGAATAATTGGATTTTTCCCGTTAAATAAATTAGATTTTATGACTTTTTCAGCTCCCAAAGAACTCCATACAGTGTTCCAGGTCAAGACAAGCCCAGGAAATCTAAAAACGTCAAAGTTGTGTCTGGATCTACTTCTGACAAATTGGCTTAAACCCCGTCTGGTCTCTCTTGTTTCTTTGTTTTTATTTTCAACAAAAAGGATCTGCAAGTATTAGTTCATATGTTTTGTGTAAGGGCACCATGGGTTTTTTCTCCTTATTATTCTATTGGGTTCCTGCTATTATTATTACCTATTGTTATCAAATTAAGTCTCATCTACAGGAGACCAATATCCCACGGTGACCGCCAAGTTTTTTCGATCGATTAATGTGCTTTTAGAGGCAATTGAAGCCAATAAATAAGGTAAATAAATCAAATAATTATTATCGCCTTTGGTGTTGTCTTCAGTTTTAGGACATTCGTATACCTTTCACACTTAGTTCCAATAAAGTATTAATATTGAACTATTTTCATTCCCACTCTAGTAGTTTAATGGTGGTGCAAAGTGTAGATGTAAATGACCTGCGTGAGGTTTTACGGTTTGATAAGAAGCTTTTTGGTTTCGTATGTATTAATAGCGAAGCAGGGCGTTTTTTAATATATAAATGTGTTTTATTGTGGTTAAATTAATACACAATTCGGCTTTTAAGTTTTAGTGTTTAAAATATTTTGTTTTGTAACTGAACTATGGATTCATAGAACGCTGATTATCCCGTGGCTTGGGCATTTCAAGGGCATCTCCAGTGGATTTTTTCAATGAATTAATTTCAGTTGATTATTGTCAGTACCTGTCATAGACTTCCGGAATATTTACTTTCAGTGTAAAATTATGGATACGTTTTTTTTTTATTGTGAACACTACTTAATCGGCTTATTTAGTGTGTTGTGATTTTTCAGAACATTATAATATTTATTGTCCAATATAATGGGATACATAAAAATATGATTTGTTTTATTCCAGTATTATTACCTCCCTTCGCTAGGTTTTTTTTAGCTGTAGTCAAAATACGTCTTTGGTCACGAAGAAGGTGGGTATTCACCCTAGAACGAGCTCTAGAGTTTAAAAGAAATTCGAGGGGAAAAATAAAACAGGGGAAGATGCTGGTAATTGAAGGAGAAAATAGTCTCTGTACGGTCAGGACGAAGTCATGTAATCGGTCATTTTAGTGAATACGGTGCAGATGGCAAGTTTGGCGCTCTAATTCTACCCGCCTAAGACTTGCTGCGTGTGATATCTACTCACGGAAAAAATCTCGCGTTTTTTGGCTCCTACTCCGATTTATTGGGCAATACTCAATATTGGTTTCAATAAGCTCTGAATGAAATTATTTGTTGATGATAATAAGAATGTTGTTCCACATGATGATGGGCTCACCGATGACCCTGTATTGAAACGATAAATCGCAGGAAAAGTGAAAATGCTACTGCGCAAAACAATACAAATTGCTGCATGTTAATGAGATATGTGGTTAAATAAAGTTACTAATTAAATCATAGCGTTGACTAAGAAAAATAATCAATGTGGTGCCGGTGATTTCATACCATTGGCGGAGAACAAGACAAACCTATAGTTGATTTTCTTGAACTCATTATAAATTAAAAGAGCTGCGTTATTATACAAGGACATGGTCAAGTGTGCGCGATGAAACCGATTTTCTTTATAAAGAGTGGAATGAACACAAGCAATCACCACATTTTGCTGGTCAGTGATGTAGATTCTTGCAGAACTGGTGTGGAAGAAAACAAATCCGCTTCTGTATTAGGAAAAACTCTTCAACTCCTACTTTATTGGTGCTTTTAAGGCTCGTAAGCAGGCAAAAATTTATCAAGCGCCACTTTGAAGTTAAAATAAATCCGTTCGCTTATTAAACTCGGTTTCATTTCCATTCCGAATGGAACTTTTAAAAAAGCCGCGGGAGACTTAACGAAATAGAATCACTCCAGAATCCTTGCAAATAAATCAAGATTTAATGTGACAAAGTCAGGTTTTAGCGTTTAGCCCCTTTTTATTACTCTTTGTGAGACTATTACGGTACACTTTTCTTTTATTCCAGTTCCCGCGCTTACTTTAAATTATTAGGATTTAATAAAACGTCCGAATTAAACGAAAATTCAGTTTCCTGCTTTCTTTAATATTCCTATTCATTCGGTCGGAGATGGATCTTTATAGAACTCAATTCACTTGGAATATTTTCCTATTCAGTGTTCAGGAGATTTTCTGTTTCCGTAATTGAGTTTCGAAAATTCTAATATTTTCAGATGTCCGTTATTTTAATTTCTCTAGGAAGACATCGTTATTTTCTCTTCAAGACAAACATTTGTTTTCCATCGGCCGCACAGTGACGTGAAATCCTGTTGCAATTATATTATAATTTATCACTTAGCGTTTGATATCAGTGGTTTATTCTTGTGTCCGCAATTTACGTGTCGGTACGACCTATGGAACTTCCAAATAGACCTGATTGAACCAGCTTCTATAATGAAGAAACAAACCAGACATGGGTACAGTTTCAGAGGCGAGTGTTTGCTTTCCTTCACGAAGTCCGAACCAGTGAATCAATTCGTTTACGTCTTCAAGTTCTTATTATATTGCGTGTTAGTGCCTCCACACGTAAGCAACGAATTTCTCTAGAAGCACTGCTGAAAGCCTCCATTTCCTTTCAGAAAATTTACAACTGCGGCTTTAAGATCCACAAAATAAATCTTTAAACTGCTGACATTCAAATTCAGGGTTCTAGAAGGCAGTTACTTTCAGTTCCTGTCATTTTCTCCAAAATATTTGCGCCCTCGATAAGCTGTCAACTGTTGCAAGGGACCTGATTATTACGGAAGCTGTTCACAAGTGAAACTAAATTGGATACATTGCATAACGTCCTTATACCATTGACCTTAACTCCACCCCAAATCTAGTAGGTTTAAATCGGGACTTCGCGGTGGCCATATAAACGTTCACTACTCTGGCTAATCCATCGACGGGGAAAATTCATGACCCTTAATGTATAGGGCAATGAGCACGAGCGTCATCTTGCATAAACCAATAACGGGCTTATGGCTGATGACTTTAATGTTGATTTTCGTTCCAACAACGGCAAAGCTGTAGAATTGCTCAATATGTTATTCTCATATAACTCCATAAACACACCCACTAAAATAACCCGCCATAGTTCTGCACGCATTGATAATACATTCTCCAGCATTAAATATCCACTTGAGGGCATTGCCCTGGATTACCATATATTTGATCATAGAGCTCATAGTGTGCATTGAGGATAAACATAATGTCTGCCACACAGAAAGAGGTTTCTGTGACACGAATAAAATTAAATTTGTTGCGGAATTACAAGATCTTGTTCCAAAAATGTTTCAGGATCTCTTCCAAGTGGATCTTGAGATATTGAAATGTAGGAGGGAATTTTGTGTTCTATTAGTACACATTTTTGTAAAATATTTTTATTGCAGAAACGAGCTATTACTCACAATTATTTTCAGACGTTAATGATCATCATCATCATCATCATCATCTTCTAACGGCTCGAATTTAGACAGAATTTTTGGGCGAAATAATCCGCGCCGTGATTTGGGCAGTTTTAGAAGAAACTGAAGGTTTAGCTTCGTGATGATTTATTTCTTCGTTATGACATTAAGCTACATATGTCCAAGATTTTTGACCAAGTATCCCACTGTGTGATGGTTGCACTTATCGAAGGAACGTCAATGAGAAAGTAACGTTCTTTTATTGGAACAACAAGGTAATAAACGAAATCAAAGGTCCTTCCTATCAATTTACCGAGACAGAGCCCATTCATATTAATACGTTATGGATTGCTTTTGATTCTACGTTGATAACCCCTATTCAGATAAGATTGGAAATTATGGGTTTGTTATGTCGGCTGGGGTGTATCCACAGCGAAGACAACAAGAGTTTGCCTATAGTTGAAAACAACAGATAAGAGGCAAATGGAGAGTTTAGCATTTTTGCTTAAAAGAAGAATGAAAGGATTTTTTGCTATAAATAAGAAAATTAGAAAGTAAAATTTACTATTTAAGGATTTTTCGGAGTCCTATTTCGCTGCTTTGCGAGGGAATCCCGCTTCCTTTTCCTTTCCACCACTCTATTGCAAACTAATATACAATTTTTTCTTTGAATTCTCTGGATGATAATCTATGCCTAGACGATAGCGATTATTCAAAAAGCTTGGACTTACTGCAAAAAATGATTTTTTGCTGCCACAAAACAGGTTAAAAAATTTCCAGCTTTGCTGTGGTTCCAGAGCACTTTGTGATTTCCCAAAAAAAGACGTTTGACCCATTCAACGCACTTGTCCATCCCCTTGCAAACTTAATCTAGCTCTATATCTCGCATATTATAAATTAGTAATCCGATCCGCAAGTTCCAATTTTCCGAGGCTCGTCCAAATTTAATATCGGGATAGCGAGGGTCATTAAATTTCCAGCCGAACATCTTTGGAGAGCAATCCATTGAAAAGGGGTCCGCTTTTAGCTTGTTAAAAATCATGCGGCAACCTTATCCCGGATTTTCCTTAATTTTCCTTTTGCGTTTGGCAGATGACCCAGTTGGACAGGAGTTTTAGCATTAATAATTGTTGCTGGTTACATGTAACCAGCCATTAAATCTCAGTCGCTGTAATCGTTACTAATAACCATTAGCCGTGCCGGGCAAGGTAACCAAGTTCAGTTCAGCGTCAGATGCTTGCATGAAATCTAAGGCTTCTTTTTGATGAAGTTCATCTAAAAGTGTTGCCGAGACAGTGCTTAGGTAATGGTCTAAAGCAGGGGGTAAGTGGTAAGTAAAAAATTCAAGGGATGAGTGTGTGTCCGATCCACGGGGAGCTTTGCACGTTTCCTTTTTTCCTTTTTAGGCTGTGCCTTAATTTAATCAGTTTTCTGTTTTATTTTTTGGACTTTGCGATCATTTTCGCTCAGTTTCATTCTCTATATACCTGTAATGATCGATCGCATAAACGGCCGTAAAGCAGAGTTGCTTACAAATTTCCTTTCCGTAATTTCCGCATACACCTTAACATACCACAGAAAGCGATTTTATAGTCACCCCATCAAAAATAAGCAACTTTTTTGTCCGCTTATTCTGTATGTTGCCTTAAACTCACATTTCATTTTCATTGTGCCTTTTAGGAAACGTGACGTGATTTGATTGCCAGGAAAAGTCGTCTCGGGAAGTGATTTTCGGCGAGTATCTTTCTATTTAGTAAACGAGTTTTCCTTCGAAGGATGCTCCTGGAGCAGACCGTCGATGGCTCTCCTGGGTCAACTAGGAAAGAAAGAAAATTAGAGCTACGAGGGTAGTCTCAGAAGTACCCCAACTGATATACAGAATGTTTCTGATGGGTAATGGTATCGTAATTTGTATCGGTAATGATGGTAGATGGTAAAAAATTTAATATATATAATAACTTTTTTTTTGTTTTTTTTTTAATTACTTATTTTATTTTTTATCGAAACTTGCTGAAAATTTGTACATATAATACGACGAGTGTTTCCTATCAACGGAAATTGACTTTGATTTCACATACGGAGTGATGCGAGTTGATGGATCTGAAGCTTTCATTTATCAAATTTGTTTTCTGCTAATATTTGGAATCTTTTAGACACATATCTGAAATCCGCTTCGAGTTTTCTCACTTTTCAGTCTCATTATTATCTATTACTTTATTTAATATGATAGTGTGTTAATTTTACCACAGTTGCTGAAAATTACCCTCACCTACTAATGTACATGAACCTTCTCGTAGACTGCCGTACTTTATGAAAACTTCCTGGTGTGTTACGTATCACTTCATAAGACTCAACAATCCGATTTTTGAGATGTTCTTCATCTTATATTGGTGTGCGACAAACCAGAGATTTTAAAAATGTTTTTTAGCACCCTGCAGATCGAAGCCGAAGCATTTATGGGCATGTCTTTATATGAACTTTTCGTCTTAAATTCGGATCAAGATTCATCCATTAATTTTTTTACCGCCTATTCAGAAATACTTTGTATATAGATGGCGATTTTTTTCTTGAAAATTTGCCTGCATTTGGACCCGTTTTTAGTGAACGCGTTTAGAGGTCTTGTGAACATGGTAAAAATTGGCCACCGATACGGGATTCAATACTTTCATTGGAAAGGTTTTACATCACAGCTGAGTTATATTCGATGCTGGAGAAATTTTGCCCTTCGTTAACAACTGTAGAATATTGGGTGGCACAGTTTTAGCGCGCTTCTACGAGCTGCCAAGATGAACACGCAGCGGTCAATCGGATGAAACTCCAGAAATTGTGAAAATCCACAAAACTGTATTGGAAGAGAAGTACCCACCTCATCTGCCAGATTTAGCCCCTCGGGTTATTTTCTATTTCCAACAGTGAATGAAAAGTTCGGTGAAAAAAAATTGGCCAATAATGAAGAGGTGGAGTCCGAAGTTGATGCCCATTTTGAAACATTCGAAGCTCTTATCATAAACAAGGCATAGACGCCACAGAACATAGCTGGGAAATATGTATCAATCTCAAAGGAGACTATATGGAGAAACAATGTAATATTTTCCAAAGTTTTTTTTCTTTAAGTGTTACAAAGGATACTTCTGGGACTATCCTTGTAAGAGAGAGCGGTTTGGTAGGTCCCACCTACAATTTAGGTCACCTATACACCGAAACTGTCCAGATTCCAGAAACTTCCAGAACTTCCCTTTAGGGTTCCTATTGGTGGTTTAATAGCAACAATTTACTAAATACGAAATTTTATTGATTCTCTTGCTAATTCCTAATATTTCTTTACAATCGGTTCAATTGCAATAGCCTTTTGAACCCCGTGAATGTGCCATTATTAATATCCACGCAAAACAAGCAATGTTGTGAACCACTTTAACTAAATATGTGTGAATAGGTCCGTATTAGATGGTCGACTAATAGGTTGCTTGAAATTTACAATGTATATGGTTATTAATGTTCGTTAGTTCAACAAAACATTTTGGAAAGCTCCCTCAGGGAACCCATGCGCGAAGGGCATAATTGAAAAACGTATTTGGTCAGCTCTCAGCTGGGAGCATTTTAACTCCCTTAGCCCTTTCACATCGAATATCTAAACAATGTAAACTGGAATACGTTTCAGGAAAGCCCTTTGGTAATGGGGCGAACAGTGTTTCTGGGCATTGGATTAGGATGCATTACTCACTATTCTGCTTGGGGTGTTAATTTTTAGTGGAAAGCCCTGCTTGGGTGCGCTTGCTTTGGGTATTGCATAAAGACAATTTACATTACAAATTTTCCCACCTTCGATGAAATTCATATTGAACACAGATCGATAGTCCTGTTAGTTGCTCGTAGTCCTCTTGCAAGATAACCCTGTTATATATTAAGCTGCCACCGGGGCTATAAGCCACACGTTGCTAAGTCTAATTAAAAGGGTATTAAAGGGCAATTTGCCTCAAAATTAAGGGATCGTTAATCAATAATTACTACACGGTTAGTTAAGGGTTGGATCAAGGCCAACTACACCCTTTAATTGAATAATAATAGTTTGGCTTCTAGTTCGGCCAGTTTATAAGCGTGGACACGACCGCATAGCTGGGTAGTTCAGGGGTTGGTTAAAGGAGGGTTATGAAGTTAAGGTAAATAAATTGGTGTAGCTTTCTTGGAGAAAAAGGGGTTCTCCCATTTCCTCGACTAGTAAGAGCGTTTATTTTTTGCCCATCTTCCGTCCCATCCTATTTCCAAGGAAGAAACAACGCAGTTCACATCATATCTTCCCTCCCTTTATTTTCCGTTTAAACTGAGCTCGGAGGTGAAAAGCTGCAGTTATGTTTACGAGACTTAGTTTCCGGAAATTGCCCCAAAAAGCACGAAGTTTATTAGCCTCGAAAATATCTTATTAAAGGAAATTGTCTTGGCCTTATATCCCTAAATTAAATTAACAGAAGGTAATCAAATCTCTCTTCAATTACGACAGCAACGTTAAATACAGGTATAGTTAACTAGGGCACTAACTTTAGGAAGTTCATTCCAGTGGAGTATTTCATCTAATCCATTGATTAGCTTTCAGGAATTCCTTGCTGCTATTCGATGACTAGTGGGGGGGGGCAAAGGAGGGCAGCTGCAGAACTCGATAGCAAGGTTGCAAAACACATAAAAACCGCATTTTCCAGTTTTCTCTATCAAACATCAACATTTTCTTAAAGTTATCTAAAGAGGTTACTTAACCCCACGGTAATGTCACGATCCTAGTAAACTCCGTCTATGTCCCGAAACCTTCCTTAAATCCTCATGTTTATCACGACCACCAACGTTCGTCGAAATTAACTTCTATCTTTAATTAAGGTGATAAACAACACTGTGGAGGACGTATTAAGGCCTTTTGGCATCTGGCTACGACGAAACGAGTGAGGCGTCAATGTTTATGGGTTCAGCGAAATTGAAACGTAGGTACTTTCTCCTTTATGTGCTCCAATGAGGTTTGAGATTCTAACGAACTGCAAATTGTGTTAGTAATGGCAAAGCTACAACTTTGAAGCAAACTGTAACTATAGTTTGATTAATTTCATTGTGCAATACAGAGAGGACAAATTATCACAGCAACCACCACATTCCTGCAAATACTTGAAAGAGATCCGGAATGTCCTTCTCAGGTTAAATATCGGGGTATCGCGCATCCTGATGATTAATTCTGTGAACCTAGGAGTGCATTACGTTAATTTCGAAAAACCATAGGAATCATAAGTACAAAATAGCAGGAATGAGAGGAAAGGGTTTTTTTTTGCAGTCCACTGGTAATGATGATGCCGAGGAGTCCAGTTTCGCGCATTAGGGATTGATCGACCTAGAGCAAGATAATAATACAAAAACTAATAAAATTGTATTGATTACATCAACGTTAGCATAGACTGTGTCTATTTCCGTAAAACTAGGTCAATCTGAGACGAGCCAGCTAATTCGGCCAGTAGCCATTGCTGAAGGATACTTCCTATTAATCTGTAGAAAATTTTACAGACTTAAAAAAATCCTCTCGAGAGGACAAGAATCTCACTGGACCTAGAATATCTAAAGTATCGTTAAGGAGAAGAGACATTCACCAATAACACATAAGCGCTTCATCATTGGAAAGCTGCACACATTTCCCATACGAGTTAGCTGGAATTGTGGTTACTTTGGATACCCTGTAGTGGTTTCTATTCATTCACGTCTCCAAAGACCAAGAGAAATATCCTGCGGAGCTTATTTTTCTTATGCGTCCATCGTTGGTATTTGGTTCTTCTCACTGCTTTATTAATTGAGTAATTCTCTCAAACGAAACCCCATCGAAGGTGACGATTAGAAGGCTGCAATTAAAATAAATTGGGGATCCAGTCGAATTTTTGGGCCACGATTGAGAAATCGAGGAAGAACGTTAATATCTAATTAATCGTTTGATCATCACTTCAATTTAGAGGCTATAAACTGGCATAGCGAATTTGCTACTAGTGTGCGGAAAGTAATTTTATCGCACGCATTTGCGAGAGGAAAGTGGCACTGTATGTGCGAGTGCCGCAAAAAGCAAAGGTACATCAGTGGGCCCAATCTGAAGTAACCGGACCTAACTTAAAACAATCCCAACTAGCCGAAAATAACCTGGATCAACCTGAACCAACTTACTGGGCCCCCAGGACAAGATTCGCTTCCAAAGGTGCCGAAGACCAGCAGCACATGTCCAACGGATCCTGCGAACACCTACATCGAGGTCCCCCGAGTGTCGGCGCGCTTTTATTTGTTGTCCTGCTGGTGGCTAACCAGCGCTTTTCAGTCTTCACGGCGTCTCTCAGCAGTAGGACGCAGGAAGACGCTCCTCCGACTGTTTTCGCTGTGCCAAAATCGGACGTCGCGACGCTTTTGAGCGCGTTTCTCTGCATTTTTCAATTTTCGATATCTCGGAACTGAAAAGTGTTTGGACGGTTGTTGGGTTGTATGAGTGGCTTGTTGGCTGATTTTGTTGGGCGATTGGGAATTTTGAGTTTTTGCAAGGTAGGACATTTTTTTATGTATTTTGGGCGCAGGTTCACTTGGGAATTCGACGGGGAAAAAATGTCGTATTTTCGAATTGTTGGGTAAACGGGATTTTCTGTTTATGTTTAGAACGCAATGCTCATTGTCGAATTAGACCTGCCAATTGGTTGGAACTATATTTAAATTTAATTATTATTAGATGTAATTTAGGTGTTGTTCAAGGTCTTCTCGCTCTGCTGTTATGAAACTTTACAGAAAACTACCTGCTTTGCTTGAGAAACACCTAAAGATTGCGTCTTTTTTTATCGCCTGCCATACATTCGGAAATGCAAAAAACCAACGGGAAATTGTTACGCATTTTACTTGAGCGGGAAGAAAAATTAAATTCTTTGAACTTTTCTTAAGAAATTCCCTAAGTGCTGCTATAGCTTTTTCGCCTCAAGGCCGGCGCAAAATGACTAAGGTGTAGTAGTACCTTACATACATAGACATAGCTAGGCGAAGTCGTTCTGTACAAAGGCGCACTAATTGAAACTATCCGCTTTGCAACCTTTAAAAAGCGTTGTCACATCAGCGAATAATCATATGATTGTTGTGCGTATACGTTCCATATATCATAAATAAAATATTACTCATATGCTTTGTAAGCACACAAATAATTGCACCGGGTAGACGCATTAAAAATTTTTTCCGAGCAGCCTTTTTCAATGGCGTGAGAATCGTCTCAGGCATACGAAACTTTCATCGTTCAAAGAAAATGGAATGTACTTGCAGTAGTGATCAGGTCAGGTTTTCATCACGAAGTTAAAAAGAAGAAATTGAGGGTAATGCCCGCAGAATTTTCAACTTAAAAAAATCAGTAGATTATTTTATTTTATTTTTTTTATTTTTATTTTTTTTTTTGAGAGCTGGAGAGGTGCTTTGGTGTCCGTCCTGTTACATTGTGTGTGAAATAACTTGCAGTTAAGGCTAATTATCAATCAAAGTGTCTCTAGCAATTACCGAGGTGTCTCTTATAGCTGTCCTTAGTTCAACTGTTAGCTAAGCTTAACCGCACTTTGAAAGACACTTATCGGCCCGTTGGCCATTAACTGGGAGCTGTTGCTCTCTAACTGAACATTGAGGAAACGGTCGTTGAAGATATTAGATGCGAGGTTACCTTTGAACATTGTAGGTACATTCACTACAGAAAGAGCTTTTAATTTTTTAAGGGGCTTCCACTACACAAAGTTCCATTAAAATTTGGAATATTTGTGCCCACAATATTGCGCGGATTTGAAGCATACAGTTGAAACAAGAGAAATAACACAAAGATGGCACAAAATAAAACTAAGTTAAAACACGGATGAAACTCTTATTCAGCCTATTAGTCCTCTACGTTACTTGCCAAATTACCCCTTTTTGGTTCTTTGTAGCGTCTTCTAAGTGCCTATTGATGGTTCAATTTTATCATGCATTTTTATTAGATATTTACCTGGAAAATCTATTAATCTTCCATTTTTGGTCTATTAATCAAGATAATTTTATTTTAATTAACGTAATGTTTCAACCAAATTAAACAGGCAATTCATCATTTTGAAGAGGCGGCAATAAGAAATGAAAATGCTGCATTTTCGGAATTAATTTTCCGTGCTTTGAGTTGCCTTCAAACCTAAATATTATCCCGAGTTTGATGTTAATTTCTGTGATAACAGAATTTCCAGTTTTCGGACAGGTATCTAATTCAATTGAAGCACATCTAAAGTGTAAATCCTTGTCTAGTGATTAGGACCCAGAAGCAACAATGGAGAAAGTAATTGAAACAGTGGCGTAATGAGACCGTGCCCTTAGATGAATATCAATTAAGTTACGTAAAATTGGACTGGAAGTAGCGTTAATGTTTGCTTTCCGCCACGAATCGCTTTCTTATCGGCCAGACCAGGGCGCTTACTAAAAGACGGAAAATACATGGTATGTCCCGAATTTTGGCGAAAAACCACAGACTTTCTTATACGCCCCCTCACCTCATACCATGAAAATTTTAAACTGGAATAAACAGCCGTTAATTTACGTTATAAACAATGTTCCAAGGGAGCTTTAGACAGTGAATGTAGCAAAAACTGGCTCATCACATGTAATAAACGACACCCCCCATTTAAGCGCGGTGTATATTTTTTACAAGCGCGAAAAGGGGTAAAGAGGCGAAAGATTAATATTACACTCCATTAATTATGAAACCCGGGCATAATCCGAAATTAAACCACATCTCCATCAAGATAACAAATTAGCCTATCTTAAACGCGCGAATGATGGGGGCGGGGGGAGGCGAAAGCGGGCCGAATTTGTCAGCTAATGGACAAACAAACAAGGGTGTAATCGTCGAACATGATAAAGCACTTCCTAACATACGTCATCCCCTTGGGCTGATTTCAACCCTGGTTCGCTATAAAATATTACGCCCTTATTTTGGATAAGTGCCAGGTTTGGATGGGGACTGTTTCGTTTTTTTCTTGGTTAAAGGTTTTGTCGCTAATTCTGCGGGGAATAGGCCATTTTTTTCCAGGCAACTTAAGTCCGCGATTCATGATATTTTGCTTTCGCTTTACGGCTTCGCGAAGTCTTATCGTTACAGATCCCTAAGGATGAGGGTTTTTCAGGTCCGATTCTCCAGACAACTGCAGGATTTCGCAATGAAAACCGTGTCTAGGGATTTGCTAGAAATATTATTTGATAAAAATTTTTCTTTACGCTGGTGGAGTGGTAAGTGACTATCAAAGAGGAGGGTTGCATGCATGTATGTACGGGATGTTCCGGAGGCCGCTAATTTAGAAAACAATTGGAATTACCGGAAAATGTTTGGCTGACTAATCTAACTAACCGTCAATTTGTTGTCGAAAAAAGTAAAGAAATTGAGCAGTGAAAATGTCCCAATCGCTTATTGGAAAAATCAAAGCAAGTAGAAAGAATCTTAAACTGTATACATAGTTCACTCGCAATGATGCTAAAAATCAACTAAAATAGATTAATTAAGGTAGAAGTATGCAATATGACATTTCTCAACCGACAATGAGGTCAATAATGACAACGTTATATATGTACATTGTAGTAAATAAAGTATCAATTTGATCATACCTGTTGTAATCAGACTATATTCACACATAAGTGAGAAAAGTTTATAGTTGTGTATAATTACCTTCGTGTCCTTACCTTACTAATAAAATTCGAGACCTCAGGTTGAGAATAGTAAAAATCCCACATTTCTTTCGAGATTATCATTACTCCTTTTGTTTAATTTTGTTTTATTTATTAATTGATTATCTCGATTAATTGTTTGTTCAAGTCATTGTATTACATAAAAAAAACGGGAAATGGTTTGTGCTGAAGGCACCTAGATAAACGAATGTAATGTCCCAATTATGCATTTACATCTGCGACAAGGCACGTTTCTGGTCTTGGTAAATCAATACCCGAAACGTGGCGTCGCTCTTTCTATTCCTAAAAAAATGAGGTGTTTTTGTTGTCCCTTACCTGCGATCCTGATTTCCATATTAAAATTTTTTTCCCCAAGTCAAGCGCTGACGACAACTGGACTTGATTTCAACTTACATACCATGCGACTCTAAATTTACATCCCCCCCAAACCCCTTAACTTTCTAATTTTTTTTCCGATTCAATAGCAGCATTACATTGGAAAAAAATACCACCTTTTGACGTTTGTTTTATTTCTTTAAATGTTATAAAAAATAATCGATAGATTTTGAAATGGAATACGCCAATGAATGTAGTTTTGAAATACCTTCAATTTGAGGGGTCATTTGACCCATGTTTTAACTTCAAAAAATCGGTCATATTGCGCTACTAGTGACGTAAGCAACATTTAAAAAAATGAAAAAACGTCAAATTATAGCATTTTTTGTCCCATTTAATGCCGATTTTGAATCTTTAAAAAATCCTGATTTGTTAAAAAGTTAACACGGGGGGATAATCTAGAGCCTCATGGTATACAGAGTGTACGTAATTTCGTCTGCTTATCGCTCTTTCTCGCAGCAACTAAATCTTCCACTCAATTACTGGAGAACTTTTTTTGTTACACGATGTGAGCACATAAATCTAAAAAGCATTTAAAACTTAAGTGATTTTACTCTGTTTAATGTTTGCACTTTCCGCCTTGACTCCCGTTTTTTGGGAAATTTTCCACTCTTAGGATTAACGAATTGTTATTCGCCTTTCCAAAGACTAAAAAGCCTCTGGTTGTCCTCATGTATGTTCGAAAAGCAACTGGTTCCGCCCATCGATAAAACTGAATCAAAATGTCAAATTTTCAATTATGGTTTACTAGGCCAAAGACAGGGTGAGGCATCGGTTACGTAGGTTAAATTTAAATCAATGGGTCTTTGTAAAGTTTACTTTGTAGTAACTGATATCGTAACAAACTGTTCGGTGCTGTTCAGTACATCGGTTTTCGGTATCTGCAGGAAAGATGGTTAAATACTATACCTGATGTCTTAACCTTGTGCATTCTTAGCGACCCATCCTTGTGCTAGATATGCTATTGGGAATTAATGTAATACAAACATAAGAAATATTGCGCCATTAATAAAACGATATGAATATGTAAGGGATGGTACTAATTGCCTGACTCTGTAGATATACATGAAAAAAAATTCTGAAATGTGAAATTTAGGTTGAAATTCATGAATTTGTCATCAGAAATTTGTACGAGGCGGAATTTGAAGTGCATTTTTGAAAAAAGGAAGTCATATGTTCAGGCTAGTTTAGGTTAGTTCAGGTTAGTTTAAGATTCACGCTTTTGGAGCGTTTTTACAGCTCAAGCAAAAGGTTAAATATTACGAAAATCTCTTCAGGTTACATAGGTTACTTGTACTCATGCCGAACGTGCAAAAACGCGTCGTGGGATTATAAAGGCGTTCAACTCCTTGAACAGTTGATTAGGGTGTGTACTGCCGTCAACTGGATAAATCGAGTAACGAAATCAACAAAAAGCGCCAAGCATTGCTGCAACTTGTATGGGATGTTTTGCCATATCCACCCAATTTCCCAGACCTAACGTCGTCGGAACATCACCTGTTTGGATCGCTACGATATGCCCTTAATGGAAAAACCTTGGCATTTATGAAGGTGTATAAAAATGGGCTTGGGCCGGTGTTTGTCGAAAAAGAATCCGATTTTTATGAGCGCGGAATCATCAAATTGACCCAAAGGAGTTACCGAACAACATAGATAATCCTTCATGTAACAAAGTGATAATTTTTGAGAGGAGAGAATTGTCTTGCATTTACATTGTAAAATATTCAATGGCTTTGTGGACAATAATATTTCTGCTCAGCCACGACTACTTATTTCTAGTAACTCATCTGCGAAGCATGCGAGGCCCAGTAAGGGCACGGAGAGCTGTAGCAATACCACCACCAGCATTAAGAATACTAAGGAGAAAGAATACCTGCTGTGTATAGACTTTGTTAAGGATGCCATGGCTCGTCAATGCAGGAGGCAAATAAGTTCTGAGCCGCAATGAACCGGGATGGAAGAACTTAGCCAAATGGACTACAAATTCCATATCTAAGAAACGAATCTGAATTTGGTAAAATCTGCAACTAGGAAGTCAGTTCGCACTATTATTAACGAATGATGATGCCCATCTGAATATCGACCTTTGGGAATTTTTCAGCTCGTTTATTTGCCAACGACCTAACATCCGAGCCTTTACTTCCTGGTTATAAATGTCGTAATAGTTACCCAATCCAATCAAGGTGATTCAAATTCATTGATAGATGAATAATATTACCCACAGGACTTCGACATTGAGAGCGGTTTTTTGTGCGTATCTGCGTGTAACTACTTTGAATTTTAAAATACATCAGCTGATTAGCAAAACAAAGCAATGAATTAACGCTTGAGAACCAGTTCTCAGTAGACAACTGGGACATGAAGCAGAGACAGCTACATAGGGGACACTTAACCCGATGGTTAGCCTTGACTACAAGTTGCGCGTTATGCAGTTTAGCGGGAGATTCGCGCTTTTGAATAACCTTTTTGCTCAGAGGACGGAAAATCCTTTAAGCCGTTAAACCCTTCGAGTTAGATCGAACGAAGAGGGTCAAACGCAGAGTGGTTACGTCGACAAATCCATCAATTGGCGTACAAAAAAAATTTATTGAATTATGTATGTCTGCATAGGAAAAAAACTCTAAGATATACATACATAAACACTTGCACCTGATGTATATTAAACCCACCAAGAAAGAGTTAAGGTAGTGGTTGACTTCGCGTGAAGGTTAGCAACACTTACTTCTTTATTGGGCGTGTAGAGCCGTTTGAATGCTTCATGTCGAACCGGAATACCTATTAGTCGAGAATCTAGGCGGTTTGTTCGATATTTAGGGTCAAACCTCATCAATCCCTGCCAACAAATCTGGCCTTAACATCCTCAAAATTTCCCCTAAATGCCTTTCGAAAGCTCTTAATGCCTTCTCAATTATCTTGATTTACCTCTTCGCAGGCTTTAGAAATCAGTATTAAAAATGAGCTTTCAAGTGAACGAAGTCTAAACTATCGTGACTACAGCAAGTTTCGTGCGATATTTTACTATTGAAATTGCGATAATAATAACATTACAGACCTTGACTTTACCTGCAATAGAAACGTTTTTCTTGCCAAAGAAATTGAATTTTTAAGATCACTTTCACTGCGTGATTTATGTGGCTTTATACACTGTTATTACTGTTGCGCAAATAGAGCTTTTCCGCCAAAACCTTATTGGTAAATTTCTGCATAAAATTAGTCGTAATGTAAGCCGCACATGATCATTCTAACAGTCTCAATAATTATTGCAAAAGCACATTTGTGTTTGATAGTTTCAGAAACAACGTTCCCTTGACATACTGGGTGATTTTACAAAAATGCGTCCCATTTAGCCAACTAGCGGTTTTGTAAGTATGTCGCGATTTGGTTCACAGCACGTATTATTTGTTTTAGCTTTATTGCCAAAATTGTTATGCATTGTGCGTTCAATGCGTGGGTTTAAGATTTGATTTTTTGCCATTAAGTCGGGGAAGTTTAGTACTAATTTATGGACAACGATGCGTGTTTTACGACTGTCCCATTTTCGCCGTTTCAATCATTTCCTTTCAGAGTCAGCTGTTAGCAATTTCACTTCAGACCTGTTCTTCTCGGCTTTTTTTTTCCATTTTGTTCCAGACCTAATGCATTTGCCTCTGCACGAACCCTGATTGCATTATTAACTGGCAGGTCCGCTCACAAAGCCTGTCCAGTCCGAGAACGGTTTCACCTTTTAATTAACCTCTATTATTAATTAAAAGCCATTTTCTGCGAAAATTTTGAGTGTAAGCTGTGTAACATACCGTCCGGAGATCGGATTACACAAGTTTGTTTCATCACATTATCTTTCATCATATCACATTACCTTCTACTTGGGCTCGTACCAACCTCAATTTAACAGATACTCGATGTGCTTGTAAAAATGCGAAGAACTCTCGCAGGACTTCCTGGAAAAATTACGAATAAACATTCTTAAAAATCATCCTTGTTCTTGATTAGTTCGATCCCATGCAGCGACGATCCTGAACAGCAGCTCGCTTAAGTCCCTGGGGTAACCGGTAACGCACCAACTCGTCGACTCATGTGTCCCATAAATGTTCCATGCGGTTCAGATCAGTGCTGCGTGTTGGCCAAGGCAACGTTTGAATTTCCACATCTTGGAGGTAATTTTGTGCTACTCGTGTCACATGTGGAGGTGCCTTATTGTGCACCAATAAAAATCCCTCACCGCTAAATGGAGCATTCCGCGTTAAATTGGATTCTAAAATGTGTGTTATGTATCAGTCAGCTGTCCAACAACCGCTCTGAAGCACAATTAACTTAGTGCGATCTTCCAAATCACCCCATATCATAGCAGATTCATCTTCATGGCCCATAGTGTCAACATTTTTGTACTGGACGTTTCGCTTGACGGCACGTCAATAAACTTTTCTATGGTAATTATAACTAAAAAGCCAAAATCGAGACTCATCTGCAAAGTGTACGCTGTCTCAATGAAGATGTCCCTAATTTTGGTGCTCTTTGATTAATTGAAGACGTTGTCTTTGATGTTTTACGGTCAATAGAGGATTGCTCGCAGCTCTATAGGGAGTAACTTTCCTTTCTGTCAACCTTCTTCTCACTGCATCTTGGCTGATGCCAAATATCATATCGACAGCTGCAGTGCAGTGTTTGTAATGAATCGAATTTATAAAGCTTTCAGACGTAAACATCGATTTTAGATATTCGTTGGGAACCTTTGTTGTCCTTGTCCAGGTCCTCTTTGATTACTACTAGTCTTTCGAAACTATGCGATTGCTTTGAAAAATCATAGATTGTGCCATTTCTGCAAGTACCACCGCAGCGGCACGTCACTGCAGCGAAAAGTTTCTCCTCTCGGTGACGTTTTAGGACATTTTCTTTGGGGAAAAAAATGTTTAATTCACTAAACGCACTAAAAACTATCTAAACGGAGTCAAATGAGCCATTATACAACCTTCAAGTCGAGTTTGTTGAAATAGCAACTTTCAGTATTTTATAGACAAATGGTATCTTGTAAATAAATAGGTAAAAAATTATGAAAAAGTTTTGTGCAGATATGAGTTCAGGTAGATGGTTTCCGAAAAAGTGCTGAAATGAATCGGCTCATGTGAGACAACGAACCTCCTGAAAATTTTCCCCATAACTGTGTCAGCTTTTTCCCTTCGCGAGTCCCAGTCATACTCAAAAAAGACACAAAAAAGTATGTTTTTATTTTAAAAAAGAAATTTTATGACGGTGGTTCAAAGACGAAATGTTACGTGTCAAATTAAATAGTGCAGGCTCGTCGCTAAAGGAAAGTTGCTGTGGAAAGCCTGCAAATATTTCAAATCGTTTCGCAACGGAAAGCATTCGGAATTTTCCGATTTTAAAGGAGCATTTTCATTAGAGAAACACATCAAATTGTTACATATCAAATTGCTTTGTGTTGTATATCTCGCGATTGCCGAGATCGCGAGTTTGGGGCTCCATTCAATGCAATGCCGAAATGCACCATCTCGGCGCATTTGCTGGTGGTACCACTCGAGTATTTGTCGTCTCAGCCGCATCAATGAAAAGATCGCCTCGGTACCCATACGAAAAGAGACATTTTCTCTTTTTCCATCATGAGATTTACTGCTCTTGGGAAAGCGATAGCGTCGATACTTTCACGAGCACATTCTAGAAACCGCACGAAAATAACTCACCCCCTTGAAAGTAACATTTTCGCCCTTATAAGGCAAAAAAAACTGTTTTAGGCAATTTCCTGCTGTGTATATTTAAAATGAACGGTCGGCCCTTTATTAGGGTCAGCCAAATAAAAAAGTCCCTGCCTGTTTTATAAATGATAATATTAGGCCCGGTCCGGAATGTAGAACGGGTTACAAGTGGATTTGAGGTTAAATAAAAGATGAAAACGCATCTCGATTATGGCGGGCAATTGGGCGAATATGAAAAGGGTCGTTTAGGGTCAGCTCTCGTTATTCTGCAGGTTTTGATAAAAGCGCTAAACCTCGAAGGCGCGATCGGCAGGATTTGCTAAGCAACACTTCCTAAAGGTTATCATGTTTGTGTTGTAAATCTGATCGAACAATAGTACTGCCTCGGGTACCACGATGGTGTTTAAAGAGCGCAAATCGAAATGCTATCGAACCAAACCATGAGTTTGGTTCGGACGAAAAAAATAACGAACAACAAAAATATTATCAGTTTCAATCTTACGGTTTTTTTTTAATTTACTTCGATTTTGATCATTTTTTTTTTATTGTAGGCGTGTTCATTTTAATTATTACTGGATATTAATTTCGCCAAAAGTTGTAATTGGTTTGTCATTACCCGGGGTGAAACCAAGAGGTGCTTTTTGACCTGGATGTCTGGACATCCTGGGGAACAATCCGAAGATACTATGAGATCTCTTTGTATGTAATTGTAAAATTTTATGTCTTCTTAACACTTTTTTTTTGGTTTATACCAATACATCGATTCTGAAAGGAATTGCAATTTTTTTAATCAAAAATATGCAATTTACAAGAAAATCTAAACATGTCAAACCAGTAAATTATAATAAACAACATAATTTAATATCTAAGTTAAAGATAAATAAATACTAATGACGTGTATGTATATCTTCCTCGTAGTGTAATGACAGCTGCAATGCGGCGAGGTAATCTTAGGACCTAATTAGCAATTAGTCTTTACGGAATATTTTGCCATTCTTCAAGAAGAACTACTCGAAGGTCTGCGATGGTTTCCGACTATCTGTTGTGCATACAGTGACACCATAAAATATTCGGACACTTACACTTACAATCTTCCTTTGTGTCTAGTAATAATAATAATAATAATAAACAATCAGGAAGCGGAACTTTGGTATATGTTTGGTATTAGTTTTTGCTTACTAACAATGTAAAAATATATTTAATATTTACTAACAATATAAAAAAATAAAAAAATGTATAAATAACAATGCATTTTTGATATCACACAAATTTTCGGACACGTAAATAAACATTATATAAGTGAGGAATAAATATTAATATTTTATATGTCCTCCTTGATTGTCTTTAACGGCTCGAAGCCGTTTAGGCATGGACAAAACGATTTTTTAATTAAATTAAAGTCAATTTTGCTCCACTACTCCATTAAAACTTTTTTTAGTTCATTTGTATTTGTTATTGAATGTTGTTTTACTTACAAATCCAACTGTTCAATACATGCTTAATCGGATTAAGATCCGGAGATTAAGTTGGGGTTTTTAGTACTTTTGGACAGTTGTAGAACATCCATTCTTAAACAATTATCGCATTGTGTTTGGGATCATTATCTTGATAATACTTAAAATTCCCTTGAATTCCCTTATCCGTGGTACTTTTGAACAAATGATTTTTTCAAACGTTTAAATAAATCATTTTGTCCATTGTTCCATCAATGAACAATAATTCCCCAACTCCTTTGGCCGAAATGCAGCTCCAGACCATTACTGATCCGCTATCGTGTTTCACAGTAGGACGTAAATTGCTTCTTTTCATTTCTTCGTTGGGTTTCGTCCATATTGTTTGTCGGCCATCGGTACTAAATATATTGAATTTTGACTCATAGTCAAAAATTACATTCTTCGAATAGTTTTCCGGTTTTAAAATCATCTCCGACGCAAATTCTTTCTAAAGTTCTTACCTATGGTATTCCGTTTTTTTCTGGATACCCGACCACTGAAACCATTTGCTCTTACGCATCTTCGTATAGTTTTTGGAGATACTCTTTTACCAGTTTGATTTTTCAGAGCTACTTTCAGTTTAAGGGCACTAATTCTGCAATTTCCCTTAATCGTCTTCATGATGTATCGCTCTTCTTAAACGTTTATTAGTTTTGAACGGCCAGTTTGTTTAATGGAAAGAATTCTGTATTCAACTTTGCACAGGTGAATAACGTCTGCAACCGTGCTCTTCCTCAAATTGAGATTTTTGCCAAATGTTCTGCAGGTTAACTTATTCTCAAAGTTGAAAATGACCAATTGCCGTAAAATGATATTTGTCTTATTTTTATCTCTACCCATTTTTGCCTCTCAAAAATGCATACTAGTATTAGGGGCAACTTTAACAAGTACCATGGAACAGTGTTAAAATATTAGATCCAACACAAGACACACTCTAATAGGCAAGATTACGATCTATTAAAAACATCCGAATATTTTTGAGACCTGAAAAACGACTTGCTTGTTAAGATATTTCAATTTTTCAATATTTTGATACTGGATTATAAATATATTTTTGCACTATTAGTAAGCAAAAACTAATACCAAACATATACCAAAGTCGCGTTTCCTAATTGATTATTTTTAGTATTAGTATACACAAAAGAAGATTGTAAATGTAAGAGTTCAAATATTTTGGGGGGTCACTGTACGTCTCTCTAGCATATCCCGCACATGTCCAATGGGGTTAAGGTCAGGTTTGCGAGGAGGCTAATTTAACCTTTCCACCTCAATTTCATCTAGTTCATTATTGACAACTAATGTTTCTTGATCAAAATGTAATTTTCGCTATTGTTTGTTTGACATGTTTTGACTTTTCGGCAAATCGCATAATTTTGTTAAAAAATTTTATTCTATCCCGAATGGACGTATTGCTATCAACCAAAAAAAGGAGTATTAAGAAAACATAAAGCTTTACACCTGCATGCAAAGACATCTCATAGTGCCTTCAAATTCTTCCGCAGGGTGATCACAAATATGGGTCAAAAAGCACCCCTCGGCGTCGCTTTGTATAATGACAAATTTGTTACAAATTTTGGCGAAATTAATATCCAGTAATGATTAAAATAAGACAATTTATTAAAATTAAAAAAAAAAATCTAAATCAATACAAAACTCAGAAAGCTATGCAAGATTGAAATTGAATATTTATGTTTTTTATGTCCAAGAGTGTATTTAAGTAATTGAGCGCAACCTGATCTTGGTGGTCGGACATCGACGAAATTCGTAAAGGATTTAAAGGCAAACACGAGGAAACAATGGAGGTCGGGCGGAAAACAAAGAACTTGAAGAAAAGCAAAAGCTATTTCGCATGAACACACACGAGCGGAATTGAGAGCGAAAGTGGTTCACGTAAAAATGTTGCACCGGCTTTTGCAAGTCAAGGTTAAGTCAACTAACGGCACATTATACTACTGAATCATTGTTAGTAAACTGACAATAAAAAAGCAATTTGGAGTTTAGAAATATTTCCTGCTTACGCCATTGAATCCCCACGGGAACGAAACCATTCCCCCAGACATTCCAGTAGATTTTGCAATTTTATAGTTCTCTAGTTGTCGTCACGTGGCAGTTAGTTTATCAACGTTTCAACTCTCGTCAGTTCGCGTAGCATAAAGTTGACAGTTAAACCGGTACTTAACATGGTACAAAAATTGCAAATATACGGTATAAAGGCACTTGCATATGCCGGGAATGCATCCAGGATAAATTCAAAAGTACGCTTCGCATGAAATGCAAATCGGCCCGTTTAAAATCCATTTGGCGAGGGCACGCACCAGTTTGAATGTAAATTTTTCGCGTAATAGGTATAACAGTTTCGGGAAACGATAATAAAAAGCCATATTGGCAACGTGAACATGTTTACCTAGGTTTTGAATTTTTTTGTCTCTAGAATATAGAGTAGCTGGAGCTTGCTGCGATATTTCGCAATGCTGAGTTGCATAAACAATATGCAATGATGCGTTAAATTGAGCGTTTGCACATGCTCATTGAACCAGCTGAATGTTTCGTTTTGATAGTGGACGACAGATCCCTGATATATCCACGGTTTAGTAAAACAACTAAAAAATTACCTGCCTTTACCAAAAGGGCATCGAAATGCCCAATAAATTCTCTTCAATTTGTTCCGTTCAACCATTTTCCTATCGCTAATGGTTCTCGAAATACCTATACAGCGCGACCACGAGAAGTATACATATTTAAAAAATAGCAGAATATTGTTAATTAAAAAAAAAAACAAAAAAATCCCAAACTTATACGCTATTCACTTTACGTAGAAATAGTGAGGTCAGGAAGGTGACGTCCGTCTTCCCTGATGCAATTTTCGATCCTGTCTAGGAAGCTTCTCCGTACTCGTTCCAGTGGCCCTTCGGTGATGAATGCCGCCTCTGTACGAATCGCCGTTTTCGAGTCATCCAAAGTACGGGGTTTACGTTGATAATCTTTCTCATTCAAATGCCCCCATAAAAAATCATACATGTTAAGGTCAGGCGACCGCGGAGGCCAAGACATAGGTATCTCCAAATTTGGACATCACGTGACTTGGAAGCAAGTAACGCAGCAGATTTATCGAAATCCTTGCTGTGTGAGCAGTAGCCCCGTTTTGCCGAAACTATATGTCCTCTTGCAAATTTAGCTTCACCAGTTACCGGAGGATGGAAGCGTTGATCATCTTCACATACCGATTCAAGGTTACTGTTACTGCCACTTCACCCTCTTCGAAAAAAAGAGACCAATGCTCCCTGGGTATCGTATACTACACAGTTACATGAGGTGAATGAAGAGGTCTTTCATAGGGTTGTCTTGGATTTTTCCATGTCACAATATCGGCAATTTTGTTGATTAACAGTTTTTTTTCAAGCAAAAATCTGCACCCTTTTTCTACGTGAGCTCAATGGCGTATCCCTACAAACAATTACAATTTTTCTTTTCAAAAATTTACATTGTTCTGCTTTGTTAACAATGTAAATGTGTGTCGTGGTTTCCCCGTATAAGCAAAATAGCGGCCGTAGTATAGCCTTTTTTCGCTTTTTCAAATTTTTTAAAATTATCTCGATTTCGCGGCGGTAAATGGACCACTCAGTGTACACTTTTAACACTATCGGTCTTGGAAAGTTCTATTTCTTTCAATGTTAGTTCAGGTTAGTAGGATTGTGGTTTGTGTCCAGACCCTGAGGAGTTGGCGTAAAGTGGTTTTATACGTCCTCTTTGTGTCAAGTTGGTATTCCCGTCCGGGAATGCCCATTCGATTAAACCCCCGTTTCTCGTGACTAACACCACTATGAGGCATTGATTCGGACCAGTGCGTTCTCCATCATGGGCTCGTTCCGACTTGTTGCTTTGTTTCCACTATTGTCCTTAGCATTGTTTTGATAACAATCTGCTGGTCCTCAGAATGTTGGGTTGTAATGTTCAGTTTTGCTGCAGTTTTTACATGACGTTCCCTTATTACTTCTTCTTCTCAAACATCTTTCTCTGCTCGTTCCTCTATTCCCGCATTTCCGGTTTGAAAGCGGGGCAGTTCATACTTTGTGCTCCTTTCCTTCGATTAACGTGCAACATTTTGGGTGACCTTTACATTATTTGGCATTGTGTCCGTTTCACAGCAATTTAGACGTTTATCTTCCATCCTGTGGGTGGTTTTGCAGTTATTTACCGAACGTCCATAGTTGCTGCATTTCAAGTATCCAAGCGGGGAGTGTGTTTCTTTCATCCTACGCTTCCTCCAGCCTACCGCAATGGAACCCTGTGTGGCTATCTTGTTTGGTATCTCAATGGGCAGTCACGCAAAACCCCGTCTTATGTTAGACTTGTGCGCCTTTTCGGCAATTGCGATGTTTAATTTCCTGTTCTGCTATCTTTCTTCTGTGAAAACTTCCTCTATTGCGCGTCCTCTTCTGCTCCGTCGTCTAGGTCTTCCACAAATAACGTCTTAGTTGGCGGAACTACTTCTATTAACCCAACCGGAACTAACCTAAGAGCCACCTGGTTTGGGTTTACGGTGGTTTGCTGTCCTAGTTGGGGGGGGGGGGGGGGGGTTGGTAAGCGTTTTTAAACCGTAGCGAAAGTGGGACCCCAGTTTCGGTGTCGTTTCCTCTATTTTCGTCTTGAATTTCCGTTGCTTCATGACATGTCCCTTAATTTAAATAACATAGAAGGAGCGATGTGTCTACGAACGGTCCCGGCAAAAATCAACTAATGAGGGAAGCGTGGAGATGGATAACCCGAGGAGTTTTCGCATAGCTCCCTGGCTTGGACTTTTATGCTAAGGCCCAGTCAGTTAAAGTGTATCAAATTACAATTTGGAAGCCCACAAATGTCCCTCTGGTTCTTATTTCAAATTCCCTCGAAAATACAACAGAAATAATAAACCGACTGAATACAACAATCCGAGCTTCCGCTACATACTTTTTCGATTGGAAACCGTGTCCATAAATTACACGAAATTTCCATTTAATCCTATTAAGCTAATGACAGGGCTTTCTGGCTTGTAAATACACTTTTCCGATAAGTCCTGTTTATTTCGAATATTTATCGTCCGAATCTGCGAAACGTGCCGACAATTTTTACTGCCGAATTCCTGCCTGGCCGATTGGCATTCGATTTGATTCCGCTATGAGTGGAATTATTGCACCGGCATGTCTATGGAACGCTATCTGATGATAATTAAAAGGTACTTTAACGACAAAAAAATATGTATTTTTTCTACATTCCAGGTGCGTGATGGAGTTTAGTAAATAAAAGAAACCAAGGCCGAGCAGCTCCTCATTTCCATTGTTCATGTCAATAACAATAATCTGGGTGATTATTCATCGAGGTGTGTAAAATTATTGTTATGAGCCATTTTGTTGTAATTTTCAGACGGTGAAATTACGCAAGAAAAATGTTGCTCTTATGAAATTGATTTCAGTTCGCCTCACTGGCAACAAAAGGGCTCTCGTTTAACTGTTTGCTCTGGGTCGACGCTTGCCACGTACAGGGTGTCAATTTGGAAACTTCCAACTCCTTTCATCTCGAAACGGGATAGATTTTAAAAAAGCCCCCGGAACACGTCGATTTTGTTATCGAACGAGAACAACTTTCGTGTCGAACTTACTGAGCCTCTTTCAACCCCCCTACTCCCCGAAGGCACCCTCTTAAATATTTTAAACGGTGAAGCAGGTTGAGTGATACATTACTTTAAATGACTTTACATTCTCTACATTTTGGTACCTGATTTATTACATTTGAATCTGGCGTTACCAAGTTAAGTGTCTTTGATCATTCTAAATTCATTTTTTTGATTAGTGTTTTGATCGCGGTGAAATTAAGACTTTTTTAATTCGAACATGTATTGCGATTAGGAATTTTTTTGAATAAACCCATTTATTGACCTATCGACTTAGTGTTTGTCGAGATGACCATCAAAAGAATAGATGCATTAATCACTGAAGAAAATGTTTATCAATTAAATAAATCCCCTCGCTCCTCGAAAAGACACATCTACCTAGTGGAGGCTTTTTCTTCTCTATTTGTCTAGGGTTTTATTTCTGAGTTGTTACAATTAGGGGCTTACTTAATAACTTAACTAAGAGGATACTTGCGTTTCTTGACGATACTTCCGACACCTCGCCGTCTCGTCACCTCGGATCAAAAAAGAGAGTGATCTCAATTTCTCCAGTACCTTAAATGCCACTTTCTGAGACAATAAACCAGCGGCGTACCCTGACCAGAGACCTATTTCCAATCCGCCATGAGGCAAGCCACATCTGGACATCATAAACCATCCTTTGTCAGAACCGTTGTCGTCTGTCCTTCGATCCTCTTTCTTGGTTCTGTCAAAGAGAGGCTCGCCTTTCTTTTACTTCATGCGGCTCTCAACCAAGGATAATTACTGGGAAAATTCCAGTAATGCTGCGAACCACATGAACTCAGTGACCATACACATGGGCGTATCATCAGGGTACCTCACTCTTTATTCCCCTAACTTAGCCTAAATTATAGTTACTTTACAATGTACATCTTCCTATTTGCATCTCGATTTGGTCAGACGGCAACAATTATACTTATTAATTTATATATACAAAATATTGCAGTGATCTGACAAACGGATCCTACACTAGTATATGATTTTTTTTTATTATTTATCTTTTTTTTTGTTGCAATGCAATGCCGCTTCGATAGATTTTGATATTATCTTGCATTGGAAATACGATTTACTTACCTGTGGTACTGGTATGTATGTTCCTAGGTATTCAAATCGGTTAAAATTTATTGCGACAATTCATGTTTTATTGTGAGTAATTTCAAGAATGGTACATACAATCCAGCAAAGGACTGAAATTATATTTATTTATGGAGAGCAGGGGAGGTGAGCAAGACCAATGGCGGAAGTTTTTAATGCCAGAAATCCTGGTTCGTATGTAAGTCCGCGGTACGTTTTAAACTTAATAAAAAAAATCACTGAAACGGGTTCCATTGCAAACGAAAACGGTTCCGCCGTTGTTTTAAATGGAGCTGCTCAAATAGAGATTCTGGGAACCTTCGATGCAGAACCCAACAATTAACTGCGCACAGATGCAATAAACTAAAATGTCACGTGAAACTGTACGAAAAGCACTGAAATTAAATAACTTTCATCCCTTCTAAGTGCAAATTCTACAGGAACTCTATGACGACGATCTCGATAGAAGAATTGAGTTTGACCAAACCATCATCGACTTAATCAATAATAACCAAATTTTTTTAATGCACATTTCCTTCATTGTCGAGTACACGTTTTTTTAACGATCGAGTCACCAAACAGAACTATTGATATTGGAGTGACGAAAATTCCCACGTTTTTAGAAAGGGTGCTACACAGTGGCCAGAAAAAAATGAACGTTTGGGCTATGCATTCTCGGAAACGCCATTAGAGGCCCTTTGTTTATTGCGGAAAACTTAACTGACGAGCTGCAACTAAACTTACTTGAAATCGTAATTGATGCTTTAATAACAACTCATTTGGAAGATCAAGTTGCTGGAAACAGCTTGCAAAAAGACCAAGTACATTTTCAGCGAAACGGAGCTCCACCGCAAGAATTTCGCCTACTGCGAGAATGGTTGATGGTCGATTTCCTGACAAATCGATTGGTAGAAAGGGACCGATAGAAGGGCTTGCCAGATCGCCAGACTTAACGCCCTTAGATTATTTTGTGTGGGGGCATATAAAATCGCTTGTTTACAAAACCTGGCGCCATAGTATTGACAATTTGAAAAGAAGAGTCATAGTGGTAAGCAGTGCTATTGTAGAAGCGGTATTTGAAAGTATTGGAGAACTTTTCGAACATCTAATAAACTAAAAGTTGTAAAAATGGAGATTGCAATTCTGAAGGTGTTTTTGTTTAAGATCAGCAATAAGATAAATTGTTTATTTTATAATTTAAATCGGCTATGCAGAAGTTCACTACAACAATTTTCCAATCGTGCGATATGTTTGAATAAAAAAGTCTTAGTTTCGACGCTCTCAAAATACTAAATAGGAAAAATTCATTTAGAATGATCAAACGTCTAACTCGGTAACGCAACAGTCAAACGTAATAAATGAGGTACCAAAATGCAGAGAATGAAAAGCCCTTTAAAATGATGTATCACTTAACCCCTTTTACAATTTAAAAGGGAAGCTCCGGGGGTAGACGGTCGAAAGGGGCGCAGTGAATTCTACATTAAAGTTGTTTCCTCTCACTAGCGAAGCCAACATTTTCCGGCTTTTTTTAATCTATCTCGTTTCGAGATAACGGGGGTGGAAAATTTTCAAATTGACACCCTGTATTATAGTCTCCTAATAGCAGTAATATACATGGAGAAGGCTCCATTACCCAGCAGAGGACGAGCACACCCTGGAGAACCATGGAGCATTAAGCGTTGTGTCTAAATATCTTACTGCTTCGCAACATATAAGCGGAAAGTTTACCCTGCTTAAACTAATTTCAACTGCAATGCCGCCCATGTTTCCAATGTTAAAGCCCTTTAGTTGGACAAACTTCAGCCAACACACACCATAATAAACTTGGATGTTATACAGTAAAAATAATGTGATATAACAATTTTCTACGAGGTTTAAGTGTTGGTTGCGTAATTTATATTTCGGCAAATAACGTAATTTATTATTCAAGCTGTAGAGTGCTCATTATTCGATTTGTATTTATGTGGATTAATTAGAACCGTTTTAAATTGGAATTTGTCAGCGGCCGTTTGTTCAATTTGTCAATGTTGGTACAAAATTGATTTATTAGACAATCACCACAAATTTTACAGTGAAACGTTTAGTTTTCCCAAATAAACAGCGAGCGGTGTTCGGTGTTTTTCCTTTATAATGAAGTGATTTTGCTCAAATGGCGACTGTGATACGTATGCGCGCAGGAAAATAGAAAAATATTAAAACCAAACAAAATGGTATGAAGAAGCAATTTATCCTGTAAAATCGTAAAGTTTTAATGATGTTGTTTAAACTCGTGTCAAACACGGCATTCGAGAAGAAGTTTGTTACCAATTTCAAACTTTATATTGTGTGTTACCGCCGCCTGTCCAAAATTTTTTACGATGTTACATAAACTCATTTTCGGTCTTTCCAGATGATTTAGCCTTTTAGTCCGACCGTAAAGTTGCAAAAATACTGCTCGCGCGAGTGTTATTTGTTATTTTTTAAATCACACGGGGACAATGCCCTAGAGTGAGAAAAATTTATGAATAATGCCCACCCTATTTTCCTGTTTAATAAAAGGACAATTTTAAAATCAATTAATTTTACAATTAAAAGTGACGCAATTTGGCTCTTTTAGAGATTTTGAGGGAGAGATATTTATCGTGCAGACTCGGAGGGTCGCGGCGAACGGAGTTGCTCGTGGGTGGTTAGGGCGGGCGACTCGTTTGAAGTGGAATCTTCGCCCTTTCCAACGTGGCCCATCATAGTTTGTTCGGGTAAGAAAGGCCGAAATTTGTCGTTTTTTGACAAAGCCTTCCTTCCTAGCAACGACCAAGTCGCCACTTGGTGTTAAACGTACCGAAGCTCGGGTCAGGGCCGGACGTGCGAGGACCGGATTCCTCAGTCTTTGAGCGAAATCAAAAAGTAATCCCAAAAGTTCGATTTTTACAAATGGCGAAATGGCTCCCTTAAGGCGCGTTTTTACGAATAGTGAGCCACGATCGTGTACCACGCTTTTGTGGGGAACCCCTCATGTGAACAGTACATATTTGCGAAAGAAGAACCTAAATGAAAGACGTCACGATCGTGAATTCGCGTGTCAAACCTGTTAGATATTCTTTGCCCGATCCAGTCGTGGTAATTCGGTACTTTCGCACCCTACAAAAGCGTGGTTTACGATCGTGGTTCACTACCCGTGTGTTCGCACCTTTACTCGGGCAAACAAGTAGATTCGCCCGGTAGATGGAAAAGGGCATTATCGGAGTTACCTTAGCTGTATTTAACAGCCGCTCGAGGGTGCTCTTTTAAGAGTTGCAAATGGGGGTGAAAATTTCGACGTGAAAATCGATCGAATTTTAAGCTCGTTTTCATCGTGGCCACGAGGGTCCGCAGCAGGGTCGCTTGTTTTTTGGTCGCACGTAGCACGGAGAAACGCGTAAAAAATCTAGTGAGAAGTTTTGTGTGAGGTGTATTGCTTTTTTTTAAAAGGGTTTGTCATCAATAACTTCAAATATACGTGAAAAACTGTCAATATGGAACAAAAAAAACTAAATAAAGTGGTTGAGAATGCTTCGTGACGTGCCGTTAAACAATAGTTTTGGATTAATAACTTGACAAAAAAACGAAGGGCCTTTTTTTTTCAATTGGGAAATATGATTTTTAATTTTTTTATAATTTCTTGTGTATTTCTGAACAAATTGATGCACCGGGTGCTTCAAATTCGAGGGTTTTACGGGGCATTAAACGAAGGTTGACGGTGACAAAAAAATGGTCATCATACTGGGATCCCGTTTGCAGTTTTCATCCGGCAAGATATGGAAAAAGTAAAAACAGGTTCTCATGCAGTTGCTGTCGCATTGTTTTAAAGAACGATTTTCTCAATTTCAAACTTTTCAACGATTAATGAATGTTGTTTTTCCTAGAAGTAATTTAATTAAAAGGAAGAGACTTTTTTCTCCCAACTGGAGAGGCGTTCCTTGTTGTAACTTGCGAGAACGAAGAATACTGTCAAAAATGAATGAAAAATTAGAAAATAAGCGCCCGCAATAAAAATGCCATCTTTTAATATTCCTGGTTATCGCAAAATAACAAACAATATCTGACAAAGATTAACGAATGCCATTTTGATACGAACTCGTACGTAATAAATATGAAACATAAATTTCCGTATAACTTGCTCTCAGTTACAGGAAGCTCGGCTTTAGGGGCCTGAAAAACGGCCATCATTTTTCAGCAAAGCCGACTTCCTTGTAATTCTTTCTTTTATGTTATTTCCTGATGATGCCAGGAGACGTATCTCCGCAACACCTTACTATTTTTACGCCGAGGAGACATTTTATTAAATTGGGTTTTTCGCACAGGGGTCCTGGACGAGCCACGTACGGGGCCTTATTATGTCTTTGTAGATTTATTGTGACGTGGTTTCGATGATTTATGAATTCAGATAAATCCCTTTTCCAATTACAATGGTTAATGAAAGACGAGAAAGTGCCAGCATCGTCCTTATGGTGATGACGAATTTTTGAAGATGGGACTGTAGGGGGGGTTGTCTCGACATTGGCGGGACCAGAAAGAAGAAAACAGGAAACTTGTGGCGAACAAGATCTGTTTGCGATATGGCCGAAACTTAAAGGACACTTAAGGCCTTTCGAAGTTTGGAACTGAGCAAACCATCAAGCAGTTAGTTGGACTAACACAATTTAATACCTTAGATACTTTGGTAACAATAGCGCCATCCTCCATTGGTATTCTTAACTCGTGTCCTCACGGGGCTCGCGATCAATCACTGCAAAACTCCACTAGCCGCTCCTCATTTTCAAGGTTTGGTGCCATTGACGACTGAGCTATCCATATGGAAAAACGCACACGATCGTCGAAGTGGTTGCTACGAGTGAATTAAAAATAATTATGCATTTTTTAAATTAATAATTCTCCACGATATTTGCATGCATTCGATCTCTCCCAGAGTCTTTACAGTCTGGATATACCTAGAGCCTGCTCTATAGATTAATTCACTTAAATTCATTGGCTTTAACTACACTTGAAAGCAAATTGTCCTTCGACTTACCGCTCGAGGTTAATAGGCACAGGATGGAATTAGGGTGCCATTAGATCACAAGACCGTTTGTTTATGTTGACTACGTAGATTGGTTTCCCATGTTAACAGTGGTATCTTACTATCGAGAAAAAAAAGTATATTTATGCTAACTTTGCTACGAGTATGTAACATTACGTGTGCACAATAATACTTGAACGAAATTGTTTCAAGGCAGCAACGTTTTGCAACAGATGTTATTATTTTTAATATTCATGCCGTCTTCTCTGATACACACTTACTTTTTCTCATTGTATTTTATCCCAGGCTTGCCGTCATGAATATTCACCAGCAGTCACTGCCGTGTTTTGCCCAGCTTAATAGGAAACACCACACCAACCATAGATACCTACGTGTGCGATTTGCAATATAAAGCTTTGCGTTCTCAAAGAAAAAAAGATCAGCTTTGAACACATGATTTCGAGGACTCCCCCCACCGTAAACAAAGCTGACAATTTCTTTGAAAAAAAAAGGGATGAAAGTATTATAAAACCCGTATCAGCAGGCTTCGTGGAATATCGGCATAGTTACCCCATTTCTTTGGTCGGTCCATTCACGGATAATCGAATCTTCCTATTGGCGACCATGGTAATGACCCAAACTAAAAAAAAATCTCTAGCTGATAATCGCACTAGATCTAATTGGTGAATGATTGGTCAGACAATGGAACAATTAACGATGTAATATATTTTGCAAGGGTTACGTAAATTGCACATGACTGTAACAAGTCGATTAAATATTGACGTTCACTGGCATTAATGAAACATCACTAGCTCCAAGTGGCCTTGCCTTGGCCATGAATTTGACCTTCCTTAAGATCACACTTTGTTTAACACAATTTACTCATTTACGATGAAGTGTAATGATATGAAGAAAGGACAAACGGGTAAAGCGTGGGCGTAGAGATGCTCCTGGGAACATCTACTGGCCGCTCGAAACTTTTCTCGTAAACAACGGTTACGTAAGTTAGGGAATTAGATGGAAGAGCAAAGAGAAACAGAGAAGCATAAAATAAAATTATTTGCTCACGTCTAGCCTATCTGCCCTCCTAACTCAAAAATTTGTAGGATTAAAAGGGGTATGCTCGTTACTGCTTTCTGAAAGGAAGTTACGAAAAGTTCCAGGAGATTTGAAATAATTTTTCATTAAAGTTTGCTACTGCGGTTTGAGGGAGTATGCTCTCCTTTAAAGTTCTGATTTGATACAGTTTGGGTATGAAAATGTAGAATTTACTTGAAAAATATGCGCGGGGAAAAATAAAAAAGCTTCAGGCAACGGTGTACTTCGACAAAATTGCATGCTACGGTCTATTTTCTCACTCTCTTGTAGAAACTTATATGGCAGACTTCTGGTGAGTAGCTTTAATATTCAGACACCACGTCATTTCATTTTACAACTATCGCAATGTTATTAAAATCACAATTAAAATTATGTGAAATAATGTATTTTATTAAAATATGTATTCGATTACCACGTAACTTAATTTTTATTAAAATAAATACAACTTCGAGGACCTAACAAAATTGAAATTAAATTAGGTGAAAATTTTCTGTTACTTCAATATTCGGACGCTACTGATTTTATTAATTACCACATACTAATAAATAATTTATTTTCTTAGGTGATACTTTCTGGGATAACGATTGTTATCTAAAACGGCCCGTAAACCGTTAGGCCTGTTGCAGATAATTTTTTCCAAATAATCTGTTTGAAAATGGCCCCATTCGGTTTTAATCGTTGTTTTCACATTTCCTTTGAAGATATTTCAGTTTTTTTTATTTCCCGGTTTAATTCGTCCCATAGGTGTTCGATGGAATTGAGCTCTGGTGATTGGGATGGCGATTTTAATACTTTTGGGGCAATTGTAAAGTATGTACTCCTGCACTAAATGTGATTTGTGTTTGGGATCATTATCTTGGTAGATTTTAAAAGTATCCGAAATTCCCATTTTCTCGGCATTTAAATTTAAATTATTTTTTTAAGTATTCAAATAAAAATATTTATCCATTAGAGAATCTATAAAAACAGGTTCGCCTACTCTAAATATGGAAATACATCCCCATTTAAGAACATTTCCATATCCATGTTTAACAGTGGGTTTAATATTATTTATTTTTAATTTTTCACCCTTCTTCGACCATCTGACCCAAAAATGTTGTATTTACTTTCATCATTGAAAATAACATCATTCTACCAAGGATCGTGCTTCAAAATGAACTATTTCGCATAATTCAATCTTCTTCTTCGGTCGACTTCAATACATATGATTTTTTCCTAGCAACGCTTCCATTATACATCAATTTTTGTTAATGCTCGGCGTGTTATTTAAGAATAGACTTGTTTCCCAGTGTCTATGAAGAGTTCATCAACTAATTTTCGATTTTTCGAAGGATGGTTCTCTTATCACGTTCATGCAATTTCTTCAGTTGTCCCTTTTGGGGTATAAACTCGATACGATCCTCTTGTTTAAATAGTCTAATACTATACGCCACTGTACTCTTGCTTACATTACATAACTCAGCAATTTTTCTGTAAGATGTTCCAGCGGAATTATGGGAAATTACAACTTGTCGTATATCAAAACTGATTTTCTTTTTGCGTGCCATTATACCTATTAATAGTACGATTACTTAAATGTAACTGAAATGATTTTTTTATCATCACCCGAGTTTATGTGCATGTAAGATTCGCTGTTCAAGGATGGAGAGAAACGACACAATTCTCAGATCACTTCTTTATTCTCCATGAACCAAAAATGTAATCTCGATACAACCCAGTATCCATGCACAGAACACATCCCCTCTTCGTGAGAGAACCGATAAGATGGAAGGGCTGTCCACCCCTTTTCCCACGGGTACCAAACCCCTAAACATCGTTCTCACCTACGCTAAAGGAATTTATAAACAACCCTCTCTTCCCACGCTAATCTGGGGAAGAGCTTGGTGCCAAAAGCCTATACCACTTTCAGATAATGCCAATTAATGATTTTAAAATAAACAAGAAGTGCGAGGGGATTCATGACAGCCCCGTTTCCATTTTCTCGCACTTATTTTGGGAGAAATTTAGTGTAAAAACCTCTTGATATTTTCAGATAATTGATTAATAGTTTTAACATGGACAAAGATCACATGCATGTACAAAAACAACATTCCAATGAAATTACAGAGCACAGAAAAATATTTTATGTAGTGTCCGAATATTAACATAACCCAGAGTTTACACCTGCTTTCATTTTAATTTTACAATTTGTTGGAAATTTTCACTTTTTTACAATTTTACAATGAAAATTACGTCAACTGGCAACGGAACGTATATTTTGTAAATTACATTATTTTGTGTGGTTTTAATTGCGATTTAAATAAAATTACTGACAATAAAATAAAAAGGTTTTCGTGTCCAAATATTAAAGTTACTGATTGTAGAACGTCGATTTTGTGTTCGTTCTCTCGATATTCCCCTGTACCCTGAAGCCATAAGTCAGGGGCCTAAAATATTTTTCTTTTAGTTTAGAGAAATCGCTTGAAATCAAATAAACAAACACACGCAATAAATAAACGCTACACGCTTTGTGGTTTGGTTGGTGCTCTTCCCCGAAGGTTCGTCGGTTTAGCGTTAGATCATCATATGCGTCGCTAACTTCATAAACTTTGGCAAAAATACGATACTTGGGGTTGGAAGAGGGGTGAAATGAGGCAAAGTCGCGCCATAACGTCTTGCTTGGAACCGATTGAGGCGAATTATTTTCCTCGTTTTCTTGTAGATTTATTACGTGCGAATGTGTCGGAGTTAAAATATCACGGGGAACACTCCATGTTTTAGTATCGGAAAATTCCTGCGACATATTTGCGCAAATTCACAACTACCTCAGGGAAAACCCGCAAAACCTCTTGATTCCACCTTGACGCTTGAAAACTACGTCTCTGCTTAGAAAACCGACGGAAATTTTAATTCTCCTGTCTAAACCAGGCAGTTTCCTGCGATCCTGCTGCTAAACAGTGAAAAAGGAATTTTCCTTCGCGTTTGATAAATTGCATTCCTGTCGCGAGTTTCACAGCGTTTAACGGATAGAAAGAATCGCACGCGACTGCAAATAAATAAGACAACCAACAGCTTTTAAGGCAGGTTGTTGCTCACCATTTAGTTATGAGTTTAGACTACAAGCACCAGCCTCAAGATAGGAAACTCGAACCTTAATGGTTATTATTCCAGCTCGGTAACCATCTAATTACTCACACCCCAACGGCTAGATAACCCTTGAGTAATATTAGTTCAAACTTTTAGTTTCATTATTTTCAGGCGAGAGGAGATACCTCCAAGTTTTCATCGCGAATTTATCACCCCCTTTCAAGGAGTTAAGCTTTATGAGGGCTGGCAAGCCATTCCAGAATGTTTTAGCAAGTTCGCATAAATAGGGAGAGTGATTTTCTAGATTTTATTAAAGTTGCGGCTCTTTATTATCTGCTAGAGGAATTTGGGTACTGCAATCTAGGGCTTTGAAAAGTTGGTTGATTACAGGATTGTAAGTTCGAATACGAGGAGATGTTTCCTAGCTGAAAACTTTAACAAAACTCTTGCGAAGGGTGTTTGTCGATATACAGAGTGATTCAATGGATATGGGACGTGGCAAAATCCGAGGTGGGGGACACCGAAATATAACAATTGGACCCAACATGCCTTATACCAATGTTGCGTGTGTCCCAGTCACAGGGTGTTACACATTGAAATTTTATTTTTAAATTCCCGATTAACTCTTTGGGTTTTCATAGCATCAACACCAAAATTGGTATATTCATGTTTCTTAAGACAACAAGAATTTTGATCTAATTCTTACGTAGCTCCTACAGGGCGCTAGCTACAACCCATCACTTCGGTATATTTACGGTATAGGATCATGTTTTTTGAGTGCAGCTAAGAGCAAATTCTATTCAATACAATGAAAACGTGTCTATTTTTATTGAAAAAAAGTATTCCCATTTAATCCCGATATCTCTTTTCGGTTACGAGATTTTTGCCCACAAGCTAATTCGTGTAGTATCACTTCAAATCTTTGACTCGTTAAAAAATATAACTGCTGCAAAGATTCGATCTTTCAATCATCAAAAAAATGAACGGCCATTAAGAAATGAAAAATAAGTCTTATTATAAAATCTATTTGAGCAAAAACACAAATCATGGCGCGCATCTCACTAAAGGATAAGCTATTCTGCCTTGGCTTTCATACTTTTACATTACAACTTTTTGCTTAAAAAAAGCAATTGACAAGAAAATAGTCTAATTACTTTGAGAAGTTAAAGTAACAATAGCTAAGTAATCTGTTGCTATTTTCGTGAACCACAACCACTACAGTTTTTGCAGATTTAAAATGGTACGACTTCTTAGCTTATGGATAAAATCTCATAAACGAAGGGAGATATGGGAATTAAACGAAAATATCTTTTTTGACTGAAAATGGCCGCTATTTCATTATACTGAATGGAATTTGATCTTAGTTGCACTGATAAGGAAATGTGACCAAATATACCGAAGCGGTTTGCTGTAACTAGAGCTCTCTAAGAACTAAGTAAAAATTAGATCAAAATTCTTACGTGGCATCTTACAAAAACCAAGTATACCAGTTTTGGTGTTGATGCTATGAAAACACAAAAAGTTAATAAGGAATTTTGAAATAAAATTTCAACCTTCAACATTCTGTAATTCTGAAACACGCAACATTGGTATAAAGTATATTAGGCCCAATCGTCATATGTTGGTGTCCTCCACCTCAGGTTTCGCTATGTTCCATTCCCAATGAATCATCCTGTACATAGTATTTGGAAATTCTACCGTTCATTTGGTGTACCCTGGAAGAAATATATTACCGAAGATTGTGCTTAAATTTTGAAAACTCAAATTAGCTCGCAGAAACGGAGCAGCTCTATATTTAGAATATTGTCAGCATTTATCGCCATATTTAGTTGGTAGGAATGGGAATGCCTTCAATAGTGAGTTCTTTCTCAAGAGATTTCTGCCAGGTTTCAGCCGGGCAGAATGTTGTACGAAGGCTCATTACGTTCCTATGAAATTTCCCTTCAATTCCCTGCAAACTTTTCTCACATTTTCATTCGAAATTTGATATTTTTCGCATGCGAAACGGGAAGAAACTTGGAGGCGTTATTAACACCGACAACCGGAGCGATATTGTTTTGTTGCTAAAACCTTTTTAACCAAAAGCGTCGCTCTCGTGTGACGTATTAATGCAAAACCACGTGCCAAATTGTTTCCGTTGAATTGAGAATTATTATTATATTTTCCGCAATTGCAAACGGCTTATAATGAGGAAAACGCAAAATATACCTATTGGCCTGGAAACGAGAATAAACACACAAAAAACATCACGTGTAAAATTCTTTGCCGATGTGAGAGATTTCATGCTGACAAAACCACGGATCCTCGAAAAAGAGAATTAAAGAAAAAGGGAATCCACAGGTACTCAAAAAAAGTGTAATGCATGTGTGTTAAAGGTCGGGACCGTCTTAAGCTGATCTTTCTAATGCTTCGAGCGAGCAATGCATTACAACGCTCGTATTCTCTTAATGCTTCGCTGTTTTACGGCCACTCGGTTCTGAAATGGCACATTTACGACGTGTACAAACATCTAATGCAACAATAAAAAATATTATTTTTTAAACCGATAGTCAAGTGAAGCATGGATCCGTTCGTTTTCGCTCGCTGTGCATAAATTGCGCTGCAAAACTCCCCCTGCGAGATTTTCGTAACAAACTGAGGTGCCCCAGTTACCATCTGTTGCGAAGAACTAACATTATCTATATATAATACACATATCCGGCCCTGATCCCTGGGGTTGTTTTCTCAGATCTTTTCCGATCAAAGAGGGTACCCCCTTTTTTGGAATTTGAGGCACAAGCAGTCCTCAGCAATGCCAATGCATGTTGATGTCGTCTCGGACGACAGTGGACACTCAGTAGGCAGGCTACTATCTTCATGTTCTTGCTTTTTTCCTTTGGTCCGGACGAATGTTCCTCAAACTGCGTTATATCGTGCGTGGTTGCCCAGCGACGCAAGAATATTCGCTCGAGACCATCTTCGCTTCTGGAGATAACCACAATCGGTTGAGGGTCGTACAGCTCTGTTTCAGACCTCGGTCAGGACAGACGATCTGTTTTGTCTCGGAACTTAAAGGAATGGATGTTGTTGTTTTCCTTGGAGATAGATCCAGGATCAGTTAGGACTGTGCCACGACAGCCCTACTGTTAGGGACATTTTAGGGACCGGGGGTGCCCAACGAGAGGCCTTCTCAAACATTTTTATTTATTTATTTATTTTTTGTTGATAACTACATTAACAAGAACTAAAAACACCACTTGTCTTCTGTTCTTTGTTTTACGTCATATAGGATTAAGCACATTAATTAGAGTTAGTGATACATCAGTACCACAAACATTGTAGAGTACGATTTTTCCGCGACTCAACTCCACCGGCGAAACACAACAATAAACGTATATAACATTATAGTCCCCCTGGTAGTCTTTTTATGATAAATTCAATGCTTCTCTCCTAATGGACGGATGAAATACTTGAGCGCGGATAGCTGCTTCGTGGAAAGCTCCAACAAAGTTTTTGTTCTCAGTCGTTCACTTCGAAATAGGTTTTCTAACGGAAAGTTTATCCAGGCTGAACATCAGCGTATTATACGGATAACGAATTGCGGCCTAAACTCACAATGCAATATTTAAACGCAATATGGAGGCATTATACCACAATCATTGTAATGTGGTAATATGTGCCTGCCACCTTCCGGTGGCAGACATATACCGGCGTAATTTTTATGGAGTGCGGGTTTCCTTCAAGTTTGAAATTGCATTAGGAAAATTGAAATTTTCTCGGGACTGAACGGCTTGCGAGTTACTTAATTTAACTCCCATATGCTTCGTGGAATTGCATGCTAAACAACTCTCGGATTTCTCCAATAATATGTCGCACGTCTGTGAAGCTTCCCAAACGGCTCATTAGAAGGAGAAGCTTTTCGGGGAAACCTTCAAAGATTTTACAGGTCTTTGTACAATACATCAAAAGGAGCAAAAACACCTTATAAGAAGAACCAGAGGAACTATAATTGCTAAGGCTCGTTTTCACGTAAACGATTCCCCTGTTTATGAACTGTGTTTTGATTCGGGACTTTTTCGTTTATAATGACTCAAAGACCAAATTTAAAGAGTTCTAATAAAGTAGACTTCCAATAAGGTGACCTTTAAATTTTAACCAAAAGGTAAAACGGCGTAAAATTGCCAATATGGCTCTCCACTATATTATCCATTCGAGTCCGGGAGGCTCGCTCGCCGAAACTCGCAGAAGATAGAGATTTAGGGTATATATCGTATTTATGGAGTTTAAGAATTTTTCAATTTTGTGGCCTGCTCGCCGGCAACAGATTTCCGGGTGAATGGCAGGTTGATATAGGACTCGGAATAATTCGTAAACTTGTTAGTTTTTCAATGGAAAGTTTTGAAAATGGAAATACAATATGCTCAGAATATAGGACGTGAAGTTCGAATATATGAACCAATTTTGTCTTGGTCTGTGCTTTTCAGAACATGATTGGTTGGGTGCGGTTTCGCTTTTTTTTTACCGCTTTTAAAGTCGTATTTATTATAATCCAGATGTCTGCAAACTCTCGAATAAATCCCGAATTTCATTACGGAAGAATCTTTGAACCATAAAACCTTGTAATCTTGTTAACAAGCAACGTCAGTAAAGTGTTACTTCCGCATGCGAATTGCCCGAAATTTCAAATATAAATTCTGTAGATATCGTGAAATGTTGTTTTAGTAATTTTCCTACAATTTTTAGCCCTTCTTAAACAGCTCGTTACGTTCACCTCAGATGTCTTGCGAATCCCAGATCTCGAAACAAGAACTTGAGAATTGACAGACACTCTGGAAAGTTGGATGTTTGAGTGATTTTCTATTAGTTTTATCCCTTTTTTGTTTCATCCAGTACGATCCTGAAAGCCCTCTTTCTAGCCTGGAAATTTTCTTATATCGATTTCCATGTTTTAACATTAAATCTTCCAAAGTCAATAATCCAACATCCTTTAGCAAGATGTAGCAAGTTCTCTAAGGTAGGGGACAGTTTAGGGTACAGGCTGATCATTCGTTAAAATGCGGTTTTGTCGTAATTATTTAACACAATTAAAATTTTTTTCTTTATTTAACATAATTAATTCTAGATGTGGATTTTTATATTAGAAAACTTTTAGTTCCAGCCAACCCCTGTCGCAAGTGTGGAATCGAACGTAAAGGGCAACAACCTGTAACTTCATAGAGAATTCTGTCATAGGAGGAAGTGTAGTAGATTTTATCAGAAAATCCATTAATTAGAAATTTCATGTTGATTTTACGCCACGACGATGTATTTTCCCAGGGGAAGTTTGTTTTCTTAGGACTGTTGTTCCTTAAGGCACGGAATGTAAAGGGTTTGATAATACTTAAAGACTTTAGTATAAGCAAATATTTAAGGGAAATCCAGCTTATAATTAACAGCTTTAGCTGCGCAAGATTTCTGAAACTCCGAAAAGTTTGTCTGATTTTATATAGTTTTATTTATTGGGATAATAGTTCCACAATAGTTTCACTTCTATTTTTATTTCTCACTATGATTTATTCCTCCCTAGAAAATCCTAAAGCGTGGATTGCTTCAGTTCGATCACGAACCATTTTAACGGTCTGCCATGAAGTTTCGTCAATTTTGTTTAAAATTTTCCCGTACTTAGTTTTTTTGTAAAATGTTATATATTTCCTTTTATAGTCACTATTGAAGTTTTGTTAGAAAGCTAATTTAACAATATTAAGTTCTGCCAGTAAGCTTGTTAATAATTTAATCATTATTACCAAACTCCAAGGAACAAATCAATTAGTGTTTTAAGCGATAAGACACTAAGGTTCTTAGGCATTCTACTATTTATTTTCACAATACGACACTGACATCATAATCCACATAGGTTTTTGCTCTTTAGCTCCATTTCTCAACCGCCTATGTATGCTTATATTACTTGTAAGATTCATTGTCTGTAATTACCTTCCCTTGGAAAGAAAAACCTTAATAATGTTTTTCCCATTTGGTTCGCTATTAATACACTTTTGCGGTCAAACACCTTGCCAAAGCACTTATGAATAAATAATAAGTAAATTAGTATTGGAAACCACGAGTCTGTCCTTGTTAACCTTGTTGTCGAAATAAATTGCACGATCAAGTGTCATGTGTCTTTTCTTTACTGTTGAGGAAGTTTTCTGCTTTTATGATTTATTTTATCATTTCTGGTATAATTTATCGACTAAAGGCTGCTTCGTCTATTTTTGATCCTGTTCAGCATCGTCGTTCGTTATACATTTTTTTGGTTCAATGGAGATAACCTATAGACAATTTGAGACCTTTTTATTTGACTTAACAAGGTGTCAACGTCCTTATCGCATTCTTTTTTCTGGCTTCATTTCTTTCTAAACAAAACTCAAAAAAACATGTTCTCTGACTATGAACTTACGACCATTTATAGATACTATTCCTATAATCTGTTGCTTTTTTCCCTATCATTCTGTAATCAACCTTTACTTTGATGAATTCCTTCTCTCGTCCCTTAATGAGGAATAATTGCCATTAATTCGTTCACTTACAAATCTTTTTATCATTCTTTTTCCATGTTAGTCGCCCTTTCGCTCATATTGTCAATTAATCTCCCTCCAATTGAAATGTTTCAATCACTCCACCGACAAATTTATTGCCAACAATTTGTACTGAAGTAACCTAAGTAGCCCGCCTCAAAGCTAAAACTGAATGAAATTAAAATTTAAGCGAATACAGTAATAGAACTTAATACTTAAACGGTTTAGGGGCTCAACTGGGCAAACAATAGTCCCCAAAGCAATACAAAAGACGTGGATATGATTAATTTTAATGGAGCCCTCGGTCACTGACTGTCACATTTATCATTTAGCCTGAAGATTTACTGGCTCACGATTTCATTAAGTTATTAGAGACGTGCTAAAACTTTGTTTTGTTAGGAGTCCGTTTCGCTCATTGGGGATCGAACGTCATGAAATTATCGTTTAAGTGAAATTACGCGATCAATTTGCGATTTAATATACGGGTACACGAAGTAGGATTGACCTGTACCAAGGATGACTGCTTCTTTTGGTTTTAAATACCTACCTCGTTAGACTTGCTGTCTATATCGTCTCAAACTAACTAAATGCTTCCTTAACTGGTTACTTCAGAGTTGTTTTTAAATATTATTTAATGTTTTGATTCGTTAAATGATTGAAACGTGTTAATGATGCAGTACTAGAAGGCTCGAAGTATGCCTTAAAAAACGTACTTAAAAAACTAACTTTCCTTATGTTGCTTTGTGATATTGATTTCTTTGTATGGCTTCGTAGCAGACTCGCGAATTCAACAGCTCATGATGTATAATCCGGTTCCTCACCTTTTTGATACGCATAAGTTACGTTTGCTTGTAATTCCTCCCCTCTCGATTTCAGGTTCCAAAAACTTTGATATCCACGGCAAATTCACTCTCTTTATTAATTACCATATCCGGAACTTCCTCTCGTGGCAATTCCTGTTTGTCGGGCTTCCACGTATTTCCTCACCGTTCACTGTGAGACTTGCACTTCTACTCGTACACGATTTTTCTCTACTTCGCCTCAACGATGTTACTGCGAGTTCCGATTTGGATATTCTTATATCTTACCGACACTCAATATTGTTCAATTCAAAATGTTCTACTTGTCATACGGGTAAGTCGGGCTCTCAGGTATCTCCAGACCATTCACCTCGAGGTTCTGAGTAATACAGCCCAAGTATACTGCGTGACATAGAAAAAAGAACACCCCGCATAAACGGTTTTATTTAAATAATAATTAGTATGCATATAGAATAAAAAACTATTACATTTTCAGCCATATTTATCAATGGGTTTACTAGTTATGAGGAATTTTAGTTTTTTTTTTATTATAAAAATTGCAGTATAATATGAACAATATGACTGTAAAATACCATTTATTTGTGTATAGCGTGTTTAGAAAGTGCTTTCAGATTAATTAAATATGCTTAGATGCAGAATGCAGTGAAATTTTAATCCATTGAGCGAGTTTGAGAGAGATCGAATAGTCTGACTACGAGAAGCTAATCGATCATTTAGGTAAATCGTCACTAGATTGAACCGTACTGTAAAGACCATAGTAAGTTGTTGTCAGCCATGGTTCCAAGAAGAACAAATTGGCAAAAAAGAGGTACTGGACGATTCCTAAAAAATACAGAACGCCAAGATTACCGTCTTCGAATTATAGCCCTAAGAGATAGGTGAGTCTCGTCGAGGGCGATGGCGGATCAGTAATTTGCTGAGTATAGAAGGCTCCTTGGGATTCGAACCATTTATTGCCACATAAGAAGTTTTGGACTGATATCCTACCGTCCCCATCCTATGTTACCCATCACTTTAAATCGTCGTTAAAATCGACTACAGTGGTGCAGAGAACAGGTACATTTGAATCTGGAATGGGATAATCCAGATTCAGATTCTATTTGTGTATGCATGATGGTCGGACAGGAGTAAGAAGAAGACGAGGTGAAAGACGGGATCCTTAGTTTACAATACAGAGGCATGTCCATCAGACTGTTGGGCTAATGATTTGGGGTGCTATTGCATATAATAGCAGTTCATCTTTACTTTCAATTAGAGGCAGTATGATAGTTCGACGATACATCCAAGAAGTTTTGGCACCTCATCTCGTGTCTTACCTGGAAACTCTTGTTAAATAAGTTTTCCAGCAAGACAATGCACCACCACATGTGGCTAGAGTGACTATGGACTTCCTTCAATAAAATACAATCGATTTGCTACCCTGGTCCCCTCGATCTCTAGACCTCTTACTGATTAACCATGTATGAGATATTGCATGTAGAAGGTTGCATAATTTACCCCTTTCCACACAAACTCTAGCGGCGCTATGTCGTGCCCTTCAGTTAGCCTGGAATGAGGTCTCCCAATAGGACATCGATCACCTCATTAGATCCATGCCAAGACGTGTACAGGAACGTATAAGACACCGGGGAGGATCGAAAAATTATATTTTCTTTGGTTTTTATCAATTCAAAATTACATTTTTATGAAGTATTTGTTTTAGTGTAAGCACGTAGCATGTGTAAGCATTTTAGTGTATGCATACCAAAAATTATTTAAATAAAACCATTTTTACGAGATGTCCTCTTTTCTATATCACGCAGTATATATATTTTCCTCCGGTTTCTACATATCTAATAAATTGCGTACATCACTAGTCCCTTAGGCATCCTTGCCTCATTTTTGGAGTAATTTCTGGAAACTTGAACATTCCCTTGGCATTCCATTCATTGCACACTCAATTACTAAGAATGCAAAACTTCTTCAGATTGTATCAGATTATCCTGGTGCCTCTGCCGCCTTATGACTGTTTTACTAAACAAACTACAAAGTTAGCATTACGCAATTTCCAGAAGCGAATCCTGAAGGAAGTTGGTTTCACTGAAATGATAAAGGGAATCCCTAATGATTCGAAACTTGTTACACTCGAGAAATAATTCAATTTTCTAAATCTCGCGTAACCCTAAACCTTGTATGAATTGCAAAATTCAACACATCCTGTCTATGAATCAAAGTGCAATTTAAAAGGATAATTAACAAGCGAAGCGCTTATAACCACTATGTATATTAATTTCTAATCGAAGGCCAATTAGATTATTGTTTACAAACTCGGTTATGAATGTTTAAATCTCCTCGCTTTTATTGGCGATGGTCTTGGAATGTCAAATTAAGGTTAAAACATGTGTAATTTATGATTCATAATTAGGAAAGTTTATATTCTCTCTGTTATGGATTCTAACGTTCTTTCCCGTTTTCCAGGTAAGCCCCCCAGGCAGATTCCATGCTGCGACGCAGTGGGGAGATAGCGGTGCGTATTAATAGTCCCTGATTGACGTAATTACGCAAATTAACTTCAAATCCAATTAGCTTGCCTAATTAAGTATATGGGACGTCCATCTTAATAAAGGTCACGAGCCTTGACTTTAAACAACCAAGAAGTACGACAAATGCAAATAGCTCAAGCAATGCAGTTACTTAAAAGGACGATTTGTATTCAATGCACGCGGTTGTTCCACATATTGTTAAATGATGTGATTGTGAGCATCAACCTTGGATCCCTCTCGAGAGTATTGTACTAAAAACGCATCCAACTATTTTGCAATTTCTTCACAGTTATGCAAATTCTCACAAGAAGTTGTCACGGTAAAACCTCGCCTTCAAGCTTCAATTTGCCGAAAATAATTGCCCAGTCTGTAGAAAAAAGAGCAGTTCTTAATTCTTCAGGAACAATGGCACCTAATTCTCAATAACCTCTGGTCACAAACTTAAGAGATAAAAGACGGAGCGCAGTTAAAATTGTTTCAAGAAAATTAAAACTGCGCCTGCAAACTTATTACAAAGAATGTCAAAGAAAAACGCGGGATATAAAGGGAAGTCTTGTTTTTGTTTCTTTTGTTGCTAGAATCACACTGGAGAGGCCAGGAGTAGATTAATGTCGCTTTATCTGGAGGCGAGCTTATCGGAATGGGACCCAATGGGTTTTAAAGGGCATTTGTCTAAATGAACCGCTATTTTATTACCATTCGAGATGATGAAGTTCTTTGGAAGTCCTCTTCATATTAATCATTATCAAGAATAGGTGACTTATTTACTACTGTTTTTTCCACTGTAACCGTTTTCTCACGTTTGCCCACGGCACCGTACGCGAAGTGACTATTTCGCTCTTTTATTTTAAAGACAAGGAGATGCCCTTGGATTATTATTTTTTTAATATTTTCTACCGCAAATTGTAACAATAATATTGTTTGCAGCTCTTGTTGCGAAATCTCTTTGGTGCTTCAGAGGAAAAAACTCTCGATCTCGTACATAAAAGTTCACATAAATATGAATCATACACATCATTCGCTTTTATTGGATTCATGGTGACGAAAATCCCTTTTTGATTCTTGATTGTTACTGCAAACATCAGGTTATTATAAAAACATTTTTGTGGCTCTCTATGCCATATATTTTGCAAACGAACTAATACTACCAAATGGGAGCACGTAGAACAACAGGGGTATTGCTGGCAATAAATGTATTGTTAACAATCAGTAATTAATTTTCCTCAACTGAAATGTTGGTTCGTTGCCTTGATTAGTGGCAATGAACTTTTTCCGAACCATTTGCTTCAGTTATTATAGATCCAGAAAATAAAACAATATTGTAAATCTATTGTTGCGATAGCCAATTGGTGTGAAGATGTCCAAAAATTTGTTTTTGAATGAAAATGATTAGGAATAACACCAAAACTTTTCAAATCGGTAAGGAGAAACCCATGTATGGCAGTCATACTATACAGGACGCATGAGCTTTTTTACTCGACATTATTCTTAGAAATCTCTACTTTACAAATTGATATCTTTTTGTGTTAAAACCAAATTATGAGTATGGTCTAGTGTTTGCGAAGCTGACCCTACAGAAGAACGATACTATTATTAGGTGTATTATTGGGCATAATTTTTTTCAATAAATACAGTCAAGAAACCAGTTTAAAGAGATTAAACCCGAGTTTAATCCGTTTAACTTCCTCGATATCCTGATTTTAATAGTAAAAAATCGGGTTGCTATATATTGGACTTTAATCATTGTAAACTCCGTAAAAGTGTATATTGATGTATATGTATATGATATTGACAGGAATACAGTGAAAGAGTTACAAAACTGGCATTTTTTGTCTGTGACTGCCACATACCTGAAGCGTTGAGTGTCCTATTTTCGAAGAGATTTGCAATGAGATATATCGATGATTGAAGTGCAAAACCTCGTAACCCAACATTTTTTCCATGTTTGCGTTTAAATTTTTTTTTTTAGTATTGGGGGATTTCCATTGTTTTCATCCCAAAATAGAGGCTTTGTATTGAAGTTTGAACGCTCAATCAGATTATTTGGAATGAGAGGACATTACCCGTTTCCACATTAACCTATCGCACCTTTAACCAAATAAAAGCAATGTTGGTATGCGAAGTTTTTCACTTTAACAGTCGATATACAAGTTTTATTGCGGATAAAGTGTAAGCTGATTCGAAATCTGGCGCATCAATAGAATTTGGGAAGAAATCAATTTACAACCGAATTAAACGGAATTTTGTTAGCGAAAATAGTGCGAATAATGTTTTTTCCTGTCCTGTCTCTTTTGACGAAATTATCAAATTTTACAATATTCCTAAACAGATCAGCCGGACAATATTCAGAGATATTAAGGTTGTAGGGGTGCCATGTGCAGAAAGAGACTTAATTTGGAATTTTACAATGCTTCCCAATCACCCTCACAGTCTTTAATGTTAAAATTCATATTTCCCTCGTTTAGGAATTTTGGAACCAGATAATCTTCTAGAATCTCAAAATTTGTTTTTTAAATGCAATTAAGAATGCGGTTTATTACAAAAGTCGACCGTGTGAAAATTCATTTTTATTGTCGTTTCTGAGTATCAAATGGCATAAGCGCGAGTCTAAAGGTTCTTTAACTGACTCAGCGCTTTAATTTTCTTATAAATTTTCAAAAATTAACAGATACGGGTGTACTGAGGCCCCCATAATTTGAAAAATTCAATATCGAGATTTAACTATATCTAAAAGGCTTTAACTTCTGCAAGTGAAGCTGAACGTCAACGAATCTGTTTTGGCAGCGTAAACTGGTATTGTCCATGGAACCTGGATGTCCCAGGAGTCATGGCATAGGTCGACATTAAATGCTGTAGGATGAAACCATTGACCGAACCGTGCGTTACATGAAAGTGGTTAGGTGACATTCACCAGGGTGTCAAAATGTTTTTTTATTTTATAAATTGGGAATAAATCTTCCAATTTTTGATTTACAGACTTAAAATAACGTCTTAGGGGATTTTTGGTAATGATTTATTCGATTTTTTTTTTTTCGAGCTATGATAGCTGAAATGACACCAACTGTGTCTTATCGAGAAACAAAAGTCAACCTAATTCTTTCATCAATATCAATAATTTCATTAGTTTTAAAACTTGTGATACTCTCAACTATATTACATCAATAATAAAAAATTATAGCTTAATGTTACTTCAAGCAATCAAGTTTTGAACCTGATCGGAGGATTCATAGTCCTCAAAGTCATTGTGCCCAGGAAGATAAAATTTGTTAGGTACGTTCATGCTATAAATACCTGAAGGAACTTGATTGCTTTCGAATGCACAACGTCAGCCCTCTTCAGAAGTCAGGAGGTCACTTTCTTAGACACCACATGAGGAAATATTAAGTGTAATATGGTATCAATCTGACGTCCACTATTTCGGTTCTCTGGTTCCCTTCCGGGATTGCTCGAAGAGACATAAGGACACCTTAGATGTATAGTTATTACCTCAAAACATAATTTTGTACTAACTTAATTGCGTTCCAGAAACAAATGACTTTAAAAAAAGACATCTTAACTAAAACCAAAACACATATTTTTGAGGTTATGTTGAAACAAATAAAAGAAACCACCAAGGAGAAGGAAATCTTCAATATATAGTTCTATCTCTCTCTGAGTCCTACGATTCGGGAACTCTGAACAAGAATAAATATATGAAGTTAGTCGAGTATTGGTCGTGCTTTGTACATATTGACGTCTTTATCTTGATTTCACGTTGACATTTTCACACTCTATCTTACTTGTGGTGACCCAGTTATCTATATTCGTTGAGGATTATATATTTATTATGTAATATATCCCCAATAATTCGCGCTAAAACACTGCACAGAGGAATGTGAGGAATGTACATCAGTATTGGCAAACTGGAAATAACCGGATCTGGGAAGCGGATGGTGTTTTATTGTTTACATAATTTTTAGCACGGATTAATTGAAGGAGTTTTAGGATAGTTGAATATATTTTTTTTAATAAAAAGATAAATAGGTAAAAAGGAGGGCTACCTGATAAGTATATATAGGGTGTATTTTAAAAAACTTGGCACCCTTCAGTTCTCTAGAAGTGCAAATTGAGGTACAAAGTTATGTAATATGTCTACCTTGAAATGGAGCGGCAAGACGAAGAATTCCTTATCCTCGTTCGGCATGGCTACCCCTCCGATATTTTAAATGGGTCCAGCCACACATTATTTTAAAGTTCTTCAAGTTCTCTGAATCATTGTGCTAAAATATTTTTTTATATCAAATTTAGATGAAATAACGTGTAATTTCGCGAAATTATCAAATGAAGAACGAAGAAGACCTTGTAGGCAAAAAAAAATTTTTTTTGACACAAGGATTTAGAGAATTCTAAGACCTTTGAAATGACGTGCCACTTGACCTATTTTGAAAAATCGAAGGGGTCGCTATCCCTGCAATTTCGTCTAAGGAGGGTGAGAATTTTTTTATTCTTCGTCTTGCCCGTCCTTTTTAACGGATCGACGTGTCGCAGCATTTTGAACGTTAGTTGGCACTTCTAGAAAATTGGAGGATGGCAAGTTTTTAAAAATACCCCTGGTATACAAAGTAAATGTATCCCATTACTAGGATTTCCACTCGGATTTCTATATCAAAAGTCGGAGAGTTGTAGGACTATTGCATATCATACATACATAAAAATGTAGGACAACACGTCCTTTCACTACATTGTCATAAAAATTAATTTGCTATCTATATCACTGTCCTGGCTTCGAGCCACTATACTTTTTAGGTATATCTCAGCTCTGTCATCATTTTTAGTTTGGCCCAAGGATCTTCGATACAACGCTCGAAAGATTCAAAATTGTATGCATTCATCATGGCATTTCAAAGCCACGTTAGGTAAAAATGCCATTTTATATACGTTCAAAGCAGGATGTATTAATTAAATATATGGCTATAGATGTAGGTACTCGATACATTGTTATCATCACTTGCTAATATGCAGAGTGGCGTGTTAAAAAAAATGTATTTTCCGCGGGTTTAATCTCCAACCGTAGAAACATTAATTTTGCAGCCTTCACATGAACTTATTTTGAACAAAAAAATAGAACATTAGTAGATATTTCGGAAACCGCTATAGGCAGACATAGGAATTATTCATGAGAAATGTTTAAAAGAAAATAGCGAACCTAAAATTTATGTATTCGACTGGGTGTCCAATTTAATATGTCGGGACTGTTACTATTATTTTATGTAAGGTGTCCACAAAACATAGGCTTAAATGAGTATCTCTGCTGAGAGAGAGAGCGACTAGAGGACAACAGAGAAAAATGCCATCTGCACTACTGCTAATTAATTAGTTCAGGTTATCCTCAAGTGCCGTGCGAGTAAATTCCAAGGAAGGAAAATGCGTTTTCTGGATACATCCAGTTTCGCCTCGACTAAACAACATAATAATTTTTTATTAACCTCAACTTACAATTACTGGGAACAATTCTCTTTTATTTTAATATCTTATGTTTTCACACCAATTTAGATTTTCTACATGATTGAGGGTCACAGAGACAACCTCCTTACCTTCTAATTTATGCTTCGGAAGTGAACTAAACAAATACCTGTTTAATTGCATTTGTCCCCAATTAACATTAGCCAATCAGGGTTTGCCACTCTAACTGAATACGCTCTACTCGCAAACGAAACATTCCGCTACAAAGGCCTCTAAGTTAAACGCTTAACGCCGATTAGTTCAGGTCAGTTCCAAATTCCCAATCACCAATAGGCCGTCTGTATCGCTTCGATTTTGCAATTCAGCTTATTCCGATTAGGCGTTTATGGCACAATTTGCCCTGTGACATTAAAATCTGATAGTCACGCCGGATTCCAGATGACAATGACGAAGTAAAACCTTGATGCGTTTTAGGTGCCATCAAATTTCCAAATGGACAGCGATTTAAAAGTTTTAATAGTGAATTGTGCAGATAATGTCAAAAATTGTACATTGCACACTAGAAAGACAATTTTTTATCACCAGTTCAGGGCGAGTGGAGGAATCTATGGAAAATTTCTTTTTAGTTCCAATGAATTTTGCTCCCACTTGTGTATTCATGTTGAGCCTAACACATGTCAAAATTCGCAAGAAGTGACACTCGATATTATTAATAAAAATACGATAATATTTAAATATATAGCGACAAACCTGAGCACACACCGTAAAAATATTGCAGGTATCTTCTTCACTGGATACTTTAATCTGGAAAGAGAGAATACTTTTATTCTCTAGGAGCGTTTGAAAAGTGTACTTTCCACACTCATATGAGTGTGCAAAGCACGCGCATGCGTATTTACGTAATTCATTGTTGCTGAGATTTAGCAATCTGCTAGGTTTAGGTCATGTTATTATGTAGTCAATACCTATATACCCGCATTTACTTTCGACTTATCACAGTTTGAAGGAATTAAAGATTGCCTTTTTTCATATCTCTATAAAATATGTGTCAAGTTAAAGACCACCACTAGTATATAAAATATATATATTTAATAGAAACAATATAACATAACTATCCATTGATATAAATGGGTGGCTGGTAATGTGTCACGTGATGATCATTAACTTACACTAATTTTCTAGGATATATCAATATGTATGGATTAATGCAGTGTATGAACCTTATGTATTATGGGGCTTCTGTTCAAACATGTTAAATTGGAAATTTAACTAATAGCCTTAACGCTAAAGCTCTGCAGTCCTTTGATTGTCTTTTAATTACATCATACCTACCATAAAATGAGAAAATATGTCCGCTGTTCTGATCTTTTTAAATTAAATATCCCTGTAAAATGCACGCCTCTAATGGGTCTAAACATAAATACGTGCAACAAAAATGTATATGTATGTTACATAAGAATCATAATAGCATACATTTCAATTATGAGACATTTAATATTGTAGCTATGGGTAATAAAAGCCTCAGTGTTTAAATATTTTTTGTACAATTAAGCGTTCAAACACGCTTTCGCGCTTTCAAAAGAGAAATTTTGTAATTTGACCAGGAATTTCCCCGTTAGCTTAGTGCGCTGACATGAATTTTGACGGTTGCTTAGTGCTACTGACGAATGTATATTAGCTTGTTTTCGGTGTATCGGGACACTCGTTGGACTTTTGATGTTTTAATTTATTTAGGTACTCAAGTACCTTCTTCAGTTAGTTGTTTATGTTGTAAGGAAAAAACCAATATGGATATTCCTCGTGAAAGACAAACTAGGAAATAATGCTGTCTTTAATGACCTCATTATTTTACACCCTTGTTAGGAGAAACATTGACATTTGTTTGGATATTGGGGTTCTTCATCCATAAAAGAATAATTGCACCTCCGGACCTGGACATAATTTGTATCAGGAGTCCTGTTTTATTAACTGTCGCCTTCAAACTAATTTTTTTCAACTTCTGCACGATCCTTGAAGCTGCGTACAATGCCTTAGTCTTCAGTGCTCCCCACTTCTGTCTTGGACCAAAATACTCCTGATCTGGTAAACCACTGACCGGGTAATGTTCATCGACATTCCGATTTATTTACATCCCCTTATCCATACATCGCACAGGTCCGAAGGAGATAAGGAGGGCAATGGGGAGGAGGAGCACACGTTCTCCTATCTGTCTTTTCCTTTTCTGGAATAGTCCCTAGGGATAATGCATCATGGAGAACATATCAGAACTCGCCGGTCCTAACCTTTTTTTTTTAGAGGTGAAATCTTTCAAGACACCCAGTCGTTCTTCTGAGGACTGGGTAATGTGGGATTTACCTCAGGCTCTCTCCCCCACACCGCTATTTAAGAACTCCTTCGTACTAACTGGACTTAACCCGAATCATGTCATACAGCGCTTGTAAAAAGTATTGCAACACGTTTATATTTTTTTTAATTTGATTTTTTTTTAATGCTTAAACACGTATGATTTTATTAAAAAAATATATATTTAATGTAATATTTGTGATGTTCAATTTTTTCACTCCTATCCGGCTACCCTTACTAACTTATTATTTTCAAATGGAAATGACCTATTATAGTATATTAAATGAAAGATAATTCAATAAGAGATACAACGGTACACTCAGAACCAAAATTGGATTGAAAATTTGCTTTAGAAAAAAACAACAAAGTCTATATTTTAAAAAGGTAAATGTTCTAATTTTGACTTTCTATATAAATAATCCATTCTTATTTCACTTTGAAAGGGAGTGAAAAAATGACAATAAGACGTAGATTTTCTAAATCGTCTTCGACGTATACAATTTTATAGATATAAAATATTTTCCTTTTCATAGAATTGACTAGTAATTGAATTCAGTTGTTAGGCAGCCGCCACTGTTAGAATATAAAAAAAATGTATCGTTTATCTGAGCAGCAAAAAATTGAAACTTTACTCTTTGTGGGGTATGAAGATTGTAAAAAAACTTACGAAGAAATATGTTTCATGTTTAATGAGAAATATCCAGAGCAACCTATTGATAGAAGTGTAGTTTGTCGTATTAATAAAAAAGATCGACAAACTGGAAGCGTGAAAGCTGCTCCAAAATGTGAAAGACCTCGAACAGCAAATGGTGGCGATAAAGCACTAGACATTCTTTTATATATCGATGAAAACCCCATACATTCTATCAGCAAAGTTGCCGACGAATTTGATGTATCTGCAAAATCAGTAAGCAATCTTTTAAAACGAGAAAAATTTCATCAATAGAAAATTTTTCTTACCTAAGAGTTGACGCCTGAAGATTGTGATCGCAGGATGGAATTTTGTGAATTGGTGCAAGAAAAAGGCATTTAGGATAATAGGTTTTTTTCTAGAATATTGTTTTGGAAAAAAGTAACGTTTTGCTTAAACGGATCTATTCATCAACATAATTATACAGATCATTATAATAGGATGCAAAGTCTGTATACACACCATCGGGAAAAAAGCAATGTGTGGATGTGTATAATCGGTTACTGGTTCATTGGGTAATTTTTGATAGAGTTGAACTTAAACAACCTATTATTGTTGTATTCATTGCAAAACGAAACAGTTCCAGTTCCTCGTAATTGTTCCTGAAGAAAATGAGGAAGAAATAGCCAACAATATTTGGTTTCGACAAGATGTTGGGACCATCATATTATGCTATGGCTGTGAGAGAGTATTTTGATGAGATTTTTCCTAGGAGATGAACCGGTAGGAAATGCGCAACAAAATTGCCGCCACGATCGCCAGATCTTATGCTCCTTAATTTTTTTTGTGGGGTCATTTAAAAGGTTGTGCTTAAAAAAAAATTAAATTATTTATGTGTTATAATTCAAACAGAATTAGAATTAATAACAGAAGCGACACTGGATAATTGCATAAAAGAGTTCGAAGGACGACTAAGACATTGTCAAATTGTTGCTTGGGTCCAATTTGAGTAATTGTTTTAGGAACTTCAATAAATAATGCGTCAATTACCTTTCTTAAAATAATATTATACGTGTTTACGTATTTTTTTAAATTATGGGGTTTATGAAAATTATAAATGTTATTGAACACTTTTTACAGGCGCTGTATGTTTAAGATAATGTTCAGAATTAAGTTGTTTAACACTCAGCCTCACGAGAATGATATCATAAGGCAGGGTCTGTCTTGTTACATTTAGCGCGAAAGCTGCCACTTCCAACTAAGCATATCTCTGGGTAGTTTTAGCTCACTTACCCCTGCAAACGAGTACATACAGAAAACGATACCTACTTTAGCCGAAAAGTTATTTCCTAAAACAAAGAGGGTGTCCCGAAACTTGACAACTCCTTCAAATGTAATTAAAACTCAGTCGAATATCCGGCACCTCGTTTGCTTTCCAGGAGTTTTACCTCGCGAATGTTAACTCTTAACTTCCCGAAACGAAACTGCAAATTAAACTGAACTATTTCGTTTCAGGTTAAGTTGAGCAAAATTGCTTTCGGGGTGTTTAGAGGGAAGTGAACATTCATTAACTTATTTTTGCGCTGGTGTACCGGAAGGAAGTAAAACAACTACTTTCTTGTACTTTTTAAACGTTTTTTGTGCATGTCGAGGAAGATGTAAAATTAAATTTGGTCGAAACTTCTTGATGAAACTTGACATCGTTACAAATTTCGACGAAAGTTTCGTGTTGTGTTTGCTCAGTAACACAGTGAAGCCTTTATTAAAAATTAATCCTCAGCTTTTAAAGGAGAATGCCTCCAGGTTTGCTTCATGCAAACTTGAAGGAAGTTTCCCTTATTTGCGTTATCACTCCTTGCGTGCAACTTATTAAATTACGCGCGGAAATTTTCGACGTTTTTGCTTAAATTAAACAATAGGAAGTTTCCGGAAGTCTAATAACAGATGAATGTTAATTATATGAAGCTAACAAATTGCTGCTTCGTTTGGCTCTATAGACATTTTCGCTTAACTCGAAAAATTCCATGAATATCCGATTTCGACGTCATCATCGACACCCATAACAACAATAAATACATCTCTTGACCCTCACCTTGGGAGCGTTTTAACCATTACGCCATCCGCGGGTACTTAATACCATTAGATAGTCGGATAGTGCTATATGATTTTTACTTTCAATGTAAACCTCATCAAGATGCGGCCTTAACATCTTTGCGATGAGTTATTCAGGTCTAGTCCGTCGTTTAAATACTCGTTATGGTGCCTTACGATGATGATTCCTTAAAGATTAAAATCGCGTCATCAAAGGTTAGATAGGTGCTAATAATAATAGTTGTCATGATCATTACGGTTTGTTATCGCTGATCTCACAGGGTTTAAGGTAGATCAGGCGTCGAAGGGTGGATTTCATGCGACTGAGTGCGCCATAAGCACTCCCTCTTTTTGAGATATTGGCCGGTTTTGGTCTTGCCGGCAAATCGGCGTTTCAGGAGTTTAGCAATTTTATTGTAATATTATGTGACCACACAAATTATTCCAAGGACATGTAAATTAATGCTAAATATTATATAAATTATTTAAATATTTATTTTTTAATATTAACTAAATTAAAGTAAATCGTTAAAATTTTATTAAAATTTAAATCATCATCATCGTCTCGTTTAAATTTCAAAACCACTTTGCTTAATATTCATGCAAATTTCATTCATTTTATGCAGAAATCTTAATCAAAGGCTCTCATTGTTTTTAATTAAAGTTGATGGTGCTGTGAAATACTGAGCTCTAAAGATGCTTTCTGAAGCCTCCAAGATCTCACTTGAGTCCATGAGTGGTCCACGACCCATAGAGGACCCGGATCACTCCGTTAAACCAAAAAACGGCACATCATACTTTTGGCCCGCTCTCAAACTTCAAACGCTGATATCTCGGGAACGCGTAGAGCAACTGCCCGTGTTGCTCCTGTTATTGCTCCTCTATTTATTGGAAATTCAGGTCACGTCTTGATGCACAATAAGAACAGTATTTTTTATTATGTAACTTTTAGTATTAATGTACTTAACTCGTCAAGTGTTGCTCAACGATTTTGTGCACTGATACGCAATAAATTGCAGTGTTAAATGTATTTCGATGGCACTTCGATTTTTTGCTTTTATTCTCTTCTCTTTTTGAGAAACACTCAAGCTCTATTTTAATCCCAGCGATGAAAGTTTCACGGTGTAAACTGAATGAGTATTTGAAATATTTATTGGCTTGCAGATGTCAGTCAGTTGTTTTGCGCTGAAAAGCTCGATCTGGGCTGTTTTGAATTTTACATGTTAGGTAACAGGATTTTCGAGCTCGTTTACTAAACAACACTGACAGACCAATGCGAAAATGTCCTCATATTTCTTTAAAATACCTTGTTAAATGATGGGATTTTTTATTATTTATTAGACGACAGTTTCTCTACAAACAGTAAATACTTGCCATTTCCATGGGTCATCTCAACTATCTCCTTCACCAAAAAGGACCAAAAGCTTTATCTGGCCAGGATTAAGCATGATTTATAAGTTTAATTAAAACCTGAGTTAAATGGTAATAAAGGTTTCCATATCGTCCGGTACGTGTAAGTATTCAGGGATAGTAGGATTTTTATTGCACTGAGATAAGGACGAATGTGTCGCATATACATTTTATGGCAGTTCATTTTATGGCATTCAGAATGGTTTACGGAGATTTGCTTGGAATGCTATAGCCCACTAGGTCAATGCTGCAAACGATATAGGTAATATCTTTCCCTCAAGAGCTTTTGTCAATAAGCGTTTGAAAACGCCAAAGTATCAGTCGAAATGTTATCAGATCTCCGGGTTTTAAACATTGAAATCATGAACTGAAAGGTGTTTGAAGGATACTTTATTTGGATATAGGTCCGGTTTCGCGTCACCATGTTAGCGACTAAAGCTCTACATCTGATATGACTCTTATTGTATCAGCCCATGCAGGGCCACACTTGGTATGTTCGGTGCTCCGGACGAAATTTTTAACCACCGCCCCTTCCCCCAAGAAAAACTGCTTACCAGAAAAGTTTGCTGCTCTTCCTGGGCTGCCGCCCTGGACCATTGCCTCCTCCATAAGACCAGTACTGAGCAACATTGAAGGTCTTCAAAAAAAGTTCGTAGTCTTCACCAAAAATCGATTTTGACGCCGACTCTTTAGCTCCTTCTAACTCTTTTAATTCGAGTCTTTGAGAAGTTTTTTTCTCTTTTTATTTCTCTCCCTAATGGGGCCCTCTATACTCATATTTTGGGAGTAGATTCACTAAAGACCAAAACAGAAAATTCCGCCTGCATGGCCTCTCCCTCTGTTAGTCCCAATATTTTCATTTGAGTCCTTAAACCACTTATATTCCCCTTGTGGCAAGTTATTAGACACCTGTTTAGTGAATTGGTGAGATAGCATGCTAATTGATATTAATGGGCAAATCATCGTCAACACCCTGTACACAAGTTTAAAGCCCATATATCTCCATTCACTTCTGAGAACTCATTTTAATAAGGAACCGAGAGCATATCAATTTTCTAGTAAGCAACAGGCTGAAGTACAAGAATGGTTAGCGATTTTGAGGCTAAGCGCAACTTTCCGAAAAAAGGGGGAAAATTAAGCGACAAACTCTTACAAATTTGTCAATGGAAATCCTCAAGTGATGAATGTACAAAATTGACTCATAGATTCTTGGAAAAAATTCAATTATTTCATCAATCGAGTGATTGATCTGTTATTATTGAACTAATTCAGTCATTCAGTTCAATTCAATCATTTCAAGACATTTAGGAATGCATTCCAAATATTCTTTGTAGAGGATGCTCCAAATGTGGCATTTTTGTCGCGTCTTAGAGAATTTCTTCGCCCGTTTATTTCATCCAATAGTTTATTGCTACAGAGTTTCTGTACATTTACTATGCTTTTCGTTCATAAGATAAGCCGTGCAAGTGACAGTCATTTGTCTGCTCATTATGAACATTATTCTAGGAAAATAAATCTCAAATCTATTTTTCGGATATTTCTGATGTCTGTTTATAAAGCTAGTTTGAATTGGCTGCTAGAAAATAGGGGAGCGCAGAAAAGTTGCCTACTTGTAGTCCACCCATTCATCCATTAAAAAAAAATAGCCATAAAGTGGTGTTAATCCTGACTTACCAAATTTTTTCTTAATTACCTTTCTGATGCGCTCATATTTTCTCTTGTGCAATACGCAAGGACTCGGCAATGAATTTCCCATTTCCCGAGCAACGAGCAAAAAAGAAGATTTACTTACAATCGTCTTACCGTAACATGACCTGACGCATTTCTAACTTTTTCCATAATCTTAACAATTAATGTGATTTATAGCACTCCTGAGACTCTAACTTTTGCAATTAAAAAGTTTTTATTATGCCATATCCTTGATTTACCAGGAAAATAAAATGGATTTTAGGCCCGATTTTTCAAGCTTCTGATGGCGACTTCGCTGGCAAAATAATTTCCATGAAATGATTAAACCAAGCTAGAGCATTAGTTTATTTTTCTACTTCCACCTGAAACATCTTGCTGGCAAAGTAATCAGGAGCTTCAATGGCAGGGCCTAAAGTTGGTCGTCTGCGATGGATACACAGGATATTATTAATAAAAGCTATATGATGTGACTCTGTATACACTTAGAGATGGAAGGGACAGTTCTCTTTGCATCCACTCGAATTAACGATTTATTAGCAATTAGGAGACTTCCTACGGAAAACGGAACCAGTTTCTAATTAACTCAGGCATATTTTTCCATCTCCCTGGAATAAATCTGGGAACTTTGAAATTTCCCAGACGTCTTAATTAAAAAAATGAAAAACTCGTGGAAAAGAGGCCTCTCGAGGACCAGTATTTTCAGGCAAACATCGGTGTAAATCAATGATAAAACTTACCAAACGGACACATAAAGTAGGCTCGGGTTCAACACGGATTTTATCGAAAGCCGTATTTTTTGGTTGGTAAAAGGGCGAAAATTGTTCTTTATTGAATCGAATTTCTTTTCAACAATGGGAGAGATTTAGGTGGGAATTTTCTCCGAGTTTTGAAACTCGAAAAAATGGTAATTTTGGGTTGGGGGTATAGTGATGTTGAACACTGCCCATGGAGCCAAAGTGGAAGATTTATTAGGCGATGCGAGAATTGCCTGGAATCTCTTGTGATGAATTTCTTATTACATTTGCTTGACTACTTACAAAGATAGTATTTAGCTATGAGGCCTTTAGGCTAGCGCCTAAGGGAATTTCTAAGCAGTGAAATCTCTTTGTAGCGATAGCCTTTGTGCTTTCAACAGCACAAATAAGAATTGCACTAAAACTACATAACAAACATCCTCCTTAAAACGCAGGTTAGTTAAACTTTCCCACAGCAAGCTGTAAAACTTCATAATGGGTTTTCGTCGCCCATAAAGGGAATTTTTATCAAATCTCCCCTGACCAAACTAACCCCATCCAAAGTAGACAATTTCCCCTTATTTAAAATTCTACCGCAATAAAAGAGATTGGTCGGTGAATTTTTAAAAGTTCGTTACGTCCTTATACGTGCCAAGTGGGATTTCCACTAAAAGTCACGTCTGGAGAGGAATTTCCCAAAAACTTATATCAGATCCTTTCTTAAGATGCCGGTGCTTATGTGTTGCGACTTTTCGCCATCTCAAATCCTTAAGAGCACTTGAAAAACCGGAATTTCTTTTCAGATTCTCTTCGAAGTTAGAAAAATACTCTCTACCTAGAACTTCCTGCTTTATTTTCAACAAGCGTTGTGTTTCTCACTCGTTTTTTCCCAGGAATCAAAAGTGATGTAAATCAGTTTTCCAATATTTCAATTTTCAACTTCTCGCAAGCAAATTCAGTCTACCGAATATAATCCAGTTCAATCCCGGAGGAGAATAATCCTCGAGATGCAGGATTGACGATTTCCGTATGTTTGTCCCGGAAAATGTTCATTCGTGTCTAGGATTATATAGAACAATGGATCAGACAATGGGGCAGTTGTTTCGCTATCTGTGATTATCTATTCTGAGCTTTATGGAGATTAGTTTTGCTTATTGGCGCAAGAACTGTGATTCCACGAAATTAAAATAGATAAAATTGTGTTTTTGTCCATTCTTTAATCGAAAGAGCGTTTATTACTGAATCATACGCGTTAATCAAATATCTGAAAGACACGTGGACGATTGCAGCAGAACTCAGAAGAATGTGTACCACCTGAAATCAACAAATTTACCGTGGTAAATAAACGTTCTTGTAATGATCCCGAAGGCTACTAGGACCTCAGAAAATTCTCTCTCTGCTCAGACGTTCCCAATTTAAATTTCTAATGTTTTTGCCCTAACAGACGTATACGCATCGTAAATAGCGTTTTATGCACGCTGAGCATGTTATAATCGTTGATTATGATGCACTCATAATAAAAATGCTATTACTGTTAAATGCAACATAAATGCGTCGTAATTTGATTACTGTTTGCGTCATAAATCTGTGGTATTTGACTTTATCATATTGAATTTCTCCAAGACCTCAATGGAAACATGCATAATACTACTAATGTAATCGACTTTTGTAATTCGTGCGGTTTTCAAGATTCCAATAGCATGTTCCAATTCCAATAAAAAAAAAAGGAAATATCGATCCAAAACAATATAAAACAATAAAAATGGTCATATCCAAGGTTGTCGTAATGTTACCACGTTTTCTCTATTTCAAATTACCATAAAGGAATGGCATTAGATTGCTTCAAGGAAAGTGTCCCAACATATTAGATCTGGAGGTCATGCCGGCCAAAGATCTCGGTGTTCATTCATAATTTACATTTTTTTTAAAAAACGGCCCATGTTATTTTCGAAACCTCTTTGAGCTTTCTTTAATCGTAGCGCAGGATTTATAACATTACTTGGAAAACGGTAAGAAATCAATTAATTTGCAAACTCTTATGATTTCTCATAATAGTACATTTATATGTCAAACTGTGAAGTGCTTTATTACCACTTGAAAGTGCAGTTTCAATAATGAGCCGTTCAGCGACGAGGGGTTAAGACCTGAGTGTCACTACTTTTATCTGCGAAACGGTGAAAGTTTTAAAATCGGATTAATGAAAATGGCAGTTTTTACAAGTGATCTATATAATTTAATTGATGAAAACATAAATTAAAATACTATAAATTGTTATAAAAATATCACCAGTGTGCTATCTTATGAAACTTGCATCCTAATGTTCACGGCCAATCAATAAGATTTGAAAATTACTTTTCTCTGAGAATGATTTCATAATGTTTAGAACGCTGCCTAATTTTTCTTTCGGGTTAACGAGTTTTCCACTCTATCAATAAATCGTTAATTGACCAGGAAAGAGTGGAAATTTTTATCTCTGTGGAGCGTTTCCAGACATATATACGAATAAATCAATGATAAATCCGCCAACAGGATAAAGCGAAGAATCTCCACATGCGATATGGAATTTTTATTAAAAGTCAGAGGAACATCGTTTTCATTTTATTATTTTATTATGTTTTATTATACCTGAATGTAGTTCATCTCACAATCCTCTTTGTACTAGAACGTGGTGCCACCGCACCACTACAAGAAAGAATCTCTATTAACATCGTAAATCAAAAATATTAATCTTTTAGTTATAAAGTTGCAATGGTCTGAGATCCTTAAATCTTATTAATGGCCCCCGCCGAAGGCAAAAAGGTTATAACTTCCTATAACTATTTGGAGGATTTCAGGGAAAAATATGATAGTTCCTTTCCAATTTAACCGAAGAATATATAATTTCATTACTTGTGCCTGAGGTGTGCGGATGAAGTTTAGCTTCAAAATGAGGCGTGAAAATCGAGATATCGTGAATGATTACAGTTTAGATCGGAGATAGAATGATATATAGAACAGATTAGAATGAGACATAGAAAGAGATATCGAATGGGACATAGAATTTGACATAGAATGAGACATAGAATGAGACATAGAATAAGATATAGAATAATATATTGAATGAGAACAAAAGTGATAGACATATTCTGAAAAAAGGTCAAGATCAAAATTAAATCATCTTCGTTTTAAAAGATCATCCATTAAATTTAATAAAATTGTTCAGAAAACAGCGGAGGAAATTTTTGATTTGAATTTTGAATTTTGATTTTTGACATTGCACGTTCTGTGCTCCATAAAGAAGTATTAAACAATAATTATTCTATATTGTGCCATGATATCTCCAAATGATCGCACTCCGAACATCCGATTCAATTTCCAGCTGGCACAATAATTCTGTATCGTTATCACGTACCTGTAGCCAATATTCATTTTGCAGGATTTTATTGCTTTAATCACGCCATTCCGGTTAAAATATTATCCAACTGACATATTCTCTGCACAACACATTACTGAATCTATTTCCCCATTACCCACTATTTTATTTGTCACATGGATAAATGGGCACATTTATTGTTCATTGTAAAAAAGATCGATCCATAAAAATGCGTTACCGACCAGAACGTGGCGCATATGTTATGCCCAGGAAATTTAGCAATAGTTGCACATTAATATCGGTTTCAATTGTTGCATTTTATGGTCAATAAATCTTAAGAATGTTAAATTTTGCCCAGTCGTTTAAGAGACGGAATACCAACTAAATCCAGGCTCTGGAGCAGATTAGCGTTCATCTGCCTGGGCAAACAAATAAACAACAACATTATAGATTAGTGCCGGTCCTCTTGCGTCGTTATTCCCGATTAAGGCAATCCTGCCAGCCTTTGTTTTCCTGCCTGAAATTCAGGCGGATATTCCAAGATTTAAAAGGGATTTCTAGATATGAGGGAAATCACATGTCCAAACAAAGATTACAAAGTCTCAGCTTCCACTAAAAGACAATGGACGTCATTCCAAAAGATAAATTTCTGCTTTATAAATAATGTAAGGAATGGGAAGCATGAAAGTGTGCAATTTGCATGGGAGGGTGCAATTTGCATGGAAGTCGAATAACGCCACCACTCTGCCGAGTTAACTGAAAGTATGAAATGAGACTAAATTAGATTTGGTTTAACTTGGTAAGACAAAAAAAGCACTCGCAGGGCTTCATAATTCCCCTGTTTATACAGGAGGGAAAACAATAACGCTACCGAGTTGCCGGCATTTCCCCTTTAAATTTTCGTTTTGTCCTTAAACCACAGATGTTGTTGGATCCGAATATAGGATACGTGCATAGGAGGAGTTTTTGCAAGACATGTGTCATATAGTCCCATTTTCCATGCTGAGCTCATCCAGCCTCCATTGGGGGATTTTTTTCTCCATATTGCTAATGATCAATTCGTTTCTTTTGTGAGCGAAAAATTCGGATCTGAGTTGTATGCAAAAATATTTTTTGATTGTAGAATACCTGATTGGAAAACTCCCACAAAGTAGAGTATGTATAGAAACCCGAAAATTCGCTACCCTGAGCATTGTTGTTTGCAAAGCCACAGCAGTCAGTTTTATTCGCGGAAATATCTGGGGATTCACTGGTTTCGCAGCGGAGAACCGCATCATAATTTCATAGTGGTCGTAGGAGAAAAAAAAGCTGAATGGCTTTCCGAGCTTTTAATTTATGTCCAAATAAATCTGAAACTTATTGGGCATTTATGGTATAAAAACGAGGTACAAGGCGTAAAGTAATAACCCTACACATCTTCCTTAAAAGTGCTCATCGACATTGTTTTAAAGAGAATATAAGCGTCGATACGTGAAAAGACGAAAAATGAAATTGACTATTGTTTTTTATTGGGGTGGATTTTGATGCTGAAAATGGACATTACTATTAGAGATATATTTAAAAATAATTTTAACGCAGGGTGTAGTATTCAGTCTCATTATCGTGTTTTGTGTATTATGTATGTGTCAATGTCATGTATATATCAACGGTGGGTATACGTCAATGTCGCATATGCGTCAATGTCATATAATAAAAAATCAAGAGAGGTAACCTTCAATCACTTGTCAAATATGCTGTCATTCAAAACTTTTCAAAATAAAGTTTTTTTTCGGTCCGTTGAAAATTTCATGGTCGTAAAGGGTTCTAAACTTTTAACTGTGATGCACGTGACTGATACAACAAGTGCCACTTTGCTATTAATGTTCTAAGCAGATGCTCGATACAAGAACTCTAATTAGTGTTATGAATTATATCTATCCGAAAGCGTCAGAAATAGCGAGGAGTATCCAAAACGAAGATTATTTGCTAACATTTTTGCCAGCATTCCTTGATCCCACTTAGCGAGTTTTTCCGCCCCCCTGACAGTTTAAAAATTTGTAAAGCTTCCTAGATGAAAAGTTTCGCTTTGCCCATCTCGCCTCCATTAAGTTTCCAATTTGGAAGTCAGAAATAAAGTTTTTAATTTTCGCCAAGATTATCTTTTATGAAAAAGGGGTATTTTACTTTAAGAAAATACCTTAGAGTTGGAGAAAGAGCACAATGCACTTTTCCGGTGTCATCACCTGGCATAGGAAAAATAACACTGGAAGTCACTAATTTCTGTGGATAATGTTTATGTGCATTCGAAGCATCAAACTGATTCAGGACGTGAGTTTGCAAACTTGCGACTTATATCTCGCTCTCAGAAGCTCTATTGCATATGGCCTTCAATGCAGCTGGAATTCGAAGGACCCCGACTGTCGACGTAGAATTAATGAGAACTAGCGTTTCAACAAATTTACTAAGGTCCATTTAACGGGCTGAAAACAAAGGACGTTGTCCATTTTTCCACAGAATGAACACCAAACCTAATTTGATCACAGAACTCCTGACTGAAAATTGTCGAAGTTTCGCAATTTGGTAAAACTGCACAGGCATTTTTTAAAAGGGGCAAAAATTCGGATCCAATTTTCCTCCGAGGTATAACATGGCAAAGCCGCAAAATTGTTTTGTGGAATTTGCTTATTTGGAAATTTCATTTTTCTGTTCCGTGGGTGCCACAGGAATTGCCTGGAGATAATTAGATTCTATTGCGAGGTTTCTACAAGTTCATGCTTGTTGTTCCCGGTTTCAAAGTGATTACCACCTGCTACTGGGGTTTCCGTTATGTTTTGTTATAAATGTGGTCATTTCAGGGGAAAAGACCATTAAAATTTATTTGAAACAACACTCACACCGAACGTGCAATAAACACAATTTATTACCCTTCAGAAGGAGAACGTATAGCGGAAATAAGCGCTAAAGCTTCTGCAGGAATTTTATAAAATTGCTGACGCTTAGGTCGTAGCTACGTCCTTATGTTTGCTTACACACAGTTCGCGAAGAAATTTCCAATATTCGTCCTCCGATGTAAACAAGAAAATTCTCTGGAAACCCGGAAAAGGCACGAGAAGAACGTGTTTAGATTCACATATATGCAAAGTGCTAGTCGGCATAATCTGGAGATATCATCCAGTTTTTAGCGATTTCCAGCTTTATGCAAAACATGCAGGTTTTTGGTTTTATTGCCGCGTGAGGTGGAAGCGGCGGGTAAAAAATAGGAGAGGATCGGGCTATCCAGAACTCCAGGGATGAATTCAATAGTTAGATGGCTGAAAATGATGTTGTATATTCATCTTCTGTGTCGCCTCAAAGATGCGTTTGGAAAGTGGCGCAAATGTGGCAAAATATACGAGAAATATCATTTCGCATTGTAAAACTTTTATTAATGTATAAAGAGAAAAATTAGAGCGGATAGACATATGGAAAATTCTTAGTGGCAAGTCTGCAAAAACGGAGCATAAAAGCAGATGTGGAAAAAGGTAGTCGGGCAACCCGGCGACATGTGTTTCTACTTATTGGCCTCACCAATCATGTGCATGTTTAAAAGACGGATCGAATCATAAGCGAGTGTAGCTTGGAATTGAAAAATGGAAGAAACCATCTCCTCAACTTATCTTCAAAATTAGAGAAACGTTCGGAGATTTTATGCTAGGATAATATTATATAATAGCACTTGAGGATTGTGTGATATTGGTCATTCAATATACATATATAAAATGAAAAGTTTCCAATGGTAGTTAGATTTGCGATTCTACTTTGGATTATACGCAACTACACTTGTTTGTTAGTGTGAATTAAGCAGTCGTGGTAGCACTCTCGGATAGTGAACACCTCGTTCATAGTAATGCCATACATACATATAGTAGAATCAATGCATCTTTGTGTGCCCGTCATCAACACGCCGCCATTAATATTCATTCGGCACAACTAATTGCCATTTCAGTGTTGCCGACAAAGTATCTATTATTGACGATTATTTTCCTGGCAAAGACAATTATTTTTGTTACTGTAATGCACACCTGATCACGTTTTCCTCTCGAATCTATTAAATTATTATTGTTTTTCCATTTCACGCTATAAATCAGAATATTGATTTTTCAAGGGCTAATTTTCCCCTTGTAGTACATGTCATCTCATGAAAACTATTTCATGAGTAATGAACATGCATATGACACCTTGTCTTGTCTTTGCTCGAATGGGGTACCCAACACATAAGGGTCTAATTATAGAACCAAGGGCCCATAATCAAGTTTATCTCTATGCAAACTACTCTAGTTGACATGCAAATGAAACTTTGCTTAACTTCGGCATTGTAGATTGCGAGACGCAGATCATTATTATTAAGTACGTATGGTTTATTACGTTGCCGGTAGCTTATTAACCCTATGCCCGTGGGCTATTTTTTCCGTACTCCCAGATTATGTTTCATGTATGCGCAGTTTATTAGGGGTACAAATAAGTTTCCGCCGTTTAACAAAGCATGGTCCCACCAGAAGGTTATGCTGAAATTGCTAGATGTAAATCTTACTATCGCAAGTTTGATCAACTAGTAACAACATAACCTAGAAGTATTAGTGGTTTCGTATCAGCATCACATTTTTTTTTCTTGCAAAAATGTCAAGTTTTGTGCCGAATAAGCGTCATTTGCGGGAACTTTTGATTTACTTCTTTAATTTGAAGAAATCTGCAGCTGAGGCGCATCGATTGCTTGTAGAAGCATATGGTGAGGCTGCTTTGAGTGAGAGAAGTTGTCGTGAGTGGTTTCACAAGTTTAAAAATGGTGAGTTTAACGTGGAAGACAAAGGACGCAGTGGAAGGCCGAAAACGTACGAAGATACGGAATTGGAAGTGTTATTGGAGGAAGATTCGTCTCAAACACAAAAAGAACTTGCACTTACATTAGAAGTGACGCAACAAGCAATTTCACATCGTTTAAAAATGTTGGGAATGATTCAAAAACAAGGAAATTGGGTTCCTTATGAACTGAAACCCAGAGACGTCGAACGCCGATTTTGCATGAGTGAAATGCTGCTTGCCAGGCATAAAACAAAGGGTTTTTTGCATCGTGTAGTCACTGGGGATGAAAAATGGATCCATTATGATAACCCAAAGAAGAAGAAATCATGGGGTCCACCTGGCCATGTTTCAACATCAGTAGCCAAATCAAATATTCATGGAAAAAAACTCATGTTGTGTATTTGGTGGGATCAACTTGGTGTTGTATATTATGAGTTGCTCAAATCGAACGAAACTATTACTGGAACTCTCTACCGAACACAATTAATGAGATTGAGCCGAGCACTCAAGGAAAAACGCGCTCATTACTACTCTAGACATGACAAGATTATTCTCCTACATAATAATGCTCGTCCGCATGTTGCGGCACCGGTTAAAACCTATTTGGAAACACTTAATTGGGAAGTCCTATCCCACCCGCCATATTCACCAGACCTTGCCCCATCCGACTACCACTTGTTTCGATCAATGGCACACGGTCTGTCTGAGCAGCGCTTTACATCATATGAAGATACCAAAAATTGGGTCGATTCATGGATAGCTTCAAAAGATGAAGAGTTTTTTCGCCGTGGTATCCGAATGCTGCCAGAAAGATGGGAAAAAGTAGTGGCCGTTGATGGGCAATACTTTGAATAAAACGTAATATCCCGTTCTTTCACAATTAATTCCAATTTTTTTATAGAAAACGGCGGAAACTTATTTGTACCCCTAATATTTCTTTTCGTCCGCAGTTTTTTTACGCGCATTCAGATTAATTTTCACGTGTCCGTAGTTTATTTTTATGTGCATTCAGATTATACAGGGTGTTTATTATGTACTTCTACAAACTTGTAAGAATGATTCTTTGGCTAATTTTAAGACGAAAAATTCATATGGACATGGGCTCGAATGGACTTGGTTCTTGAGACGTTGGGCTGGGAATTTTTTTTTTTTTTTTATTGGTACATTGTTGTACCTGAGTTTAAACAATCATAAATTTTATTTGCCCCTTAAAACAGCCGTTTGAAAAAAAAACGGGTTTAAAATTGAACTTGTGTTGGAAGTGTCTAAGTTGAATCACTGAAGGTTTTCGAAAAATAAGCGGGAAAATGTTTTTTTTTTATTGTATTATAATATGCCAATCTTGGATCATCTAATAGACTAAAACTACACTACTTTTGCGAATAAATTAACAAAATTTGTAATAATTATTGAAAATGACTGCCGCCCGCTGCAATGCATGCATGAAGGCGCGTTAACAATAATTGACGAACTTTTTCGAATATACTTGATGCCTGATTAATAAAGATACACGGTTCAACTAGCCTGTTTCTTAAACCTTGTTCATTTTTGACTGGAGTTTTGCGACTTCAACTGACCCCACAGAAAATAATCCAAATGATTCAAATCTGGTGATCTGGGAGGCTTCTTTTTTGAAGCCCTCAATCTCAAGAACCAATCCGATATGGATCCATGTTCACATGAACTTTTTGTCTTAAAATTAGTCAAAGATTAACTCTTTAAAGCTTGTACAGGTACTTAATAAACATCCTGTATTTTAAAAAATAATATTTTGAAACCTATGGAGGATTCTCTGGGTAGCTACGTGATGGTCTAAAATCAATTCCGATGTAGACCGTTTTTCACTCTTCCATATCAGAGAATGGATAACCAATCAAGTTATTGCTACCTTTTGCAGCGAATGGAGTAAAAAATGTCTCCCTCCCCAGTTCAGCTAATGGACGAAGTAAATGTTACGCTAAGGGAGCATTCTTCTGAAACTATTTATTTGACAAATTAGTTAATGTATCTTATGAATATTTCAGCAAGTTTAATATTATTAGACTTTGATCATGATCCTTTCCATGACGGTTCACTGTAGCCTGCATATTCGTGGAAAAGGGCTCCATATATTTCACGGTCTTGTATTCAGTCGAACGTGTGTATCTTTCTAACGCGGGGAACGTTTTTAACAGTTTTTAGTTGTAGTTGTTTTGTCTCCCTTTATACCAAATTGTATGGCCCTGCGAGTCCATTATTCCCTTCAGAATTTATGACTCCTTACACCGAGCACAACCTCATTTATCTCGAAAATTCTGACAAAAATTATTTGGCTCGTGTGATATATTCCGCCCCTAAAAGAACCCATTTAAAATAGGGCTGCGAGAATTGATAAGTGGGTAAGATTCCCTAATAAATAGGTAATTAATAGCGGCAATTTGTAACATTTATTTAGCATGTCCCGGCAGATGAAGCTAATCTGCCTCGTGGCCGGGATTTTGATGACGTTTTCCCCGTTAAGCGACTAGGTAACAATTAATGTTCTGGACAAACTAAACTGGAAATTTATTGCCAATAAAAATGTTACAATTAAGCCCTAGCTGGACCTAGGAGCAACTGAAATAAATTTGAATGTGACATAACATATTATGGCTTCGGGCTTTGGCAGGTTGACGGTATTTATTTTTCAGGCAAAATTACGGATTGAGACCCTCTTTTGATTCGTACTTGTGCCTGGAACGGTTTACTAAACGGTTTAATAAAAAATGAGTTCAGGCCCCATAAAGCTTCTATAAGCCACAAGCGCACCCCATAAGATTAATGCTCGAAAGAAAATTAGTCCACCGATGTGTTCTTTGGATTTATAGCCTCACAATTTACAAGTATCTGACAACTAAATAGAGTGAGCCGTGAGCATTTGTTAGGGCATAATGTCTGGATCCCGTAGCTATTATTTAAATCCCCTGAAACATATACCGTGTGTATGCCAGGGGAGGCCCCTCAGTGGCTGGTTTAATGTTGACGTATTTATCGTTCCCATCGAGGTTAAGTGATAATACTATATATATACATATATATATAGGTATATACATAACACTGTATATAGGTATATAGCTGGATGGAAAGTGATGTTGCGGGGAGAGAACTTTCGCATCCCCTTTACGGGAGCCCTACGGCTCCATAACTACATCCATGCAGTTCTACTTACTTTTACAAAACAACTGCTGAGTCATATTATGTTGTTCCCTTGTTATATGTTATTGATTGACTGAATAGATTATGTTTGGTGGGTGCCACATCGATAGAAAAGCAGAGCTGTCCACGCCCGCATAGTTGTCGCTTCATAAATAAATGTATTAGGAAGCAAGGGCTCTATGACAATGGCTTAGGAGGATAAATGCTTTAGAGTCGTGCCAGGATAAGGACGTTCCATACAAAAGCCTTCTCTGGATTACCGTGGAAAATTTCCCTGGAACAATTTTAATTCGGCCAACAATATTCCCGGGTCGATTCAAGAAGTTCGGAATTTCTTCTCTCGCCCTCGACACGGGCTTGATTATGCAATACATAACTTTTTCCATTTAATATAGTAAGGAAGATGAATGCAAATAGCCCTAGGAAAAATCTGAGAGGATTAAGGGCTGTTACGGCGCAATCCCTCATTTCAGCTCTGCGTTTAATTAATCAAAATAGTATTAAATCTCTAGGCCATGTTGAGCCTGCAGGAAAATATTCTGCTAGCGCCATCTTCCGTGTCGTTTTTGGACGAATCTCGACGAAGTCTTCGAATGTAAGCACAAGGCTGACTGCAAAGTGCTCAGCTGAAGTCCAGAGCGATAAGAAAGGTGAATGGAAGTAATCGCTGGAGAAATCCAAAAAGAATGTCACACTGTTCAGGTGGAGCAAAACAAACGCGGCAGAGGGCGCTGCTAAAATATTTTTCTACAAGCCCAGTGGATTTGCTGTTGACACTGCCGATTGCTGGCTATGTTTAATTGACCCGAAATGACCCGAACGAACGAAACCAAATAGAGTCGAAACCGCTCTTTGGGGTGCTCAAGTTAATTAAACTTAGCTGGAATGAGACATAAAATCGTAATATTTCTTTATGTCTCAGATTGAGATAGTAATGTTTTCAATCATAGTAATGTGAAGTGGTTCATTTGAACGTGATGTACTTTTCCATCTTTCTAAATAATTTTTTTTAGGCTTTCGAGCCATTCAGATCAGTTTTATGGCAAATCGTGGCAGTTGTAAAACAGATTGTGTGTTGATTTTAATACAGTTTTCTATGTCCTAAAGACCCGCACTACAACTTGTAAAATTCGTCAAGAACGAATAAGGGAAGGGATGTAATGTGAATATCATAGAAGAATATTCTTAGTTCAGTTTCCTTGCTTCCATATAAGTTATATCCCAGATTTCTAAGTAAGTTATTCGCGTATTAAAAATTCACTACGCCATCGACTAATTTATTCATTACTGCCTATCTCCTGTTTTGGTTTACTTCATGAAATATTAAATTTTGGCCGAAAAATCCGAAAAAGTTGGGGAAACGACCGCTGATTACCCACTCATAAATTCGCTCAAAGTTTGTTTTAATGAAAATTAATTTCAAGTTGCCTTCGTTGAACATCCTAATTACATCTTTATGAGCTAAAACAGAAAAACTGAGACTAACAGCAACCACTTAACTTTTCATAATGATTATATTATATTTTTTGAGGTTGAGTAGACACCTTGAATTGAATGAGCGTGAGAGTGACTTCTGTAATAATTCTTTAAGATTGGTGATGCATTTCGCTGAGGAAGGCATGATTTGATTTCAATCTGAAGTCGACCACTCATTTAGACAGTTAAACAAGATTAATCAAATAAAAGAAACAAAAGATTTTAAACGTTTTGATACCTTATCCGTCTAGATAATTCTCTGATTCGTGGAAAAAAGAAAATTTATGGATTTGAGAGCACGGATACCGCATTACTAATGATGAGCACGTACACAAGTTGACTGAACAAACGAGATTATCCGGCACATTCAACAGCTTATCGGGATTTTACGACAGCAAAGGCAAAAAAGGGGTGTAAGACAAGAGCGCCAAATTGGACCCTAAATTAGAGTCTACATTCCATTTGCCATGTCCCATTTCTATCCTAATATTTACCCTTGGAAACCTGAATATTAAAATCTTTAACGAGCTTTTAGAGATGGAGTAAATATGCATCTTAGAAGTAGGGCAGGTTTGTTTGAGGACATTATTCCGGCAGTTAATAGTTGTTTACCTAACGAGTGAGGAAAGCGATATGTTATCGCACACTGATTGCAGGTTGGCGCTCTGGATAAGGATGAATGCGGAGTGCTGCCCGAACGAAAAATATCAAAATTGGAGTTCCAGAGGGCGGTGTCGTGGGTCTAGTGATATTTAGTTTTAACATTAATAATTTAATTGAACTTAACAGTAATGTGTAAATATGCCAAATGACGAGTTACCGTGGATGGACATTGCACTGATATTGTACCAGGTCGACCGGTATGAAATGAGCGCTTTTTTTGTGAAAATAAAACATCAATTTTAACAAGGAAAATTAAAAAAAAAATATTCAAAATATTGACTATTGCTTTTTACACATTTTGACCGCCTTTCTGGCAATTTATGGATACCACGCCAATAGAAATGTGCCTCTTTGGCATCAAACCAATTAGACACCCAATTTTCTACTTCTTCGTAGGAATAGAAGTGCTGTTAAGCCCATGCGTGTCCCATCGATGAAAACAAATAGTAGTCCGAAGGAGCCAAGTCTGGTGAATACGGCGGATGGGGTAGCAACTCCCAGCCAAGTGTTTTGATGGTATCCTGAACCGGTGTTGCTTTGTGTGCAGGTGCGTTGTCATGGAGCAAAATTACCTTCCCGTGTCTTCTGGCCCATTCTGATCGTTTTTCGAACAATGCATTGTTTAAATTAATCAATTGTTGTCGGTAGCAAACAGTATTAACGGTTTCACCAGGCTTTAAAAGCTCGTGGTGCACCACACCTTTCTGATCCCACCAAACACACAGCATTACCTTCTTGCCGAATCGATCAGGTTTTGCAGTCGATGTTGATGGTCTTCCCGAATCAACCCATGACTTTTTCCGTTTAGGATTTTGAAAATAAATCCATTTTTCATCTCCAGTAACAATTCGATGCAAAACTGATTTTCTTTCGTGCCTTTGAAGCAAAATTTCACAGGTGTTTTTTCGGTTCTTCATCTGTCTTTCATTCAATTCATGCGGCACTCATTTTCCACACTGTTGGATCTTTCCCATAGCTTTTAAACGATCAGAAATTGTTTGTTGTGCAACATTTAACATTTCTGCCATTTGCTCTTGACTTAGTCATCTGCATCCAATAGTGATTGCACTTCGGCGTCTTCAAACTTTTTTGGTGGTCTGCTACGTTCTTCATTTTGCACATCAAAATTGTTATTTCTGAATCGTTGAAACCATCTTATGCACGTTGCTTCTGATAAAGCATAATCACCATATGCCTCGACAAGCATTCGATGCGACTCTGCAGCACTTTTCTTCAAATGAAAGCAAGAAATTAGTGCTTTCCGCAAATCATCATTTTGTGGCACAAAATTCGACATTTTTGGCACAATTAAATAATATATTGTTATTTGTTCCAGGGCTAGATTTGTACTAAATATGTTTTTCAGTTTGCATACCAACCAAGCAAACAAAAAAAAGGTTTGTTTACAACAAATGCCCTATATCGAGACATTTATATCCTGACGCTCCCTTCATACCGGTATACCTGGTAATATCAAGCAAAAATTAATATAACTCTCATAAGAAATATATTCCACGTCATACGTACAAAAGAGTCTTTGGCACAATGGACTGCTGACCCGGAACAGGGTTCGGTCACGGAGCCCCTTTCCTGTCTGTGCAGGTTGAAGTTTGATTTCACGTTACTTCAGCTTTGCGCCTCTGCGAAACTGAGATCGGTTACAGAGTCCCTTTCGCGCCGCCGCACGACAAAGAGGGATTACACGTGACTTCAGTTCAGCACCTGCGCGAAACAAAGATCGGTTACGGACTCCCTTTTCGGTTGTCACAAGACGAAGTGTGGTTCCACTTTCAGCACTGGATTTACAGACGCCTTAACGGTATAAATAGTAATAACATCCTAAAGTTAACCCTGATGAATGCTTGAACTCTGAAGCGACTATACCTCCCGGTCAATTTTAAACTTTTATGTAAAACCCAACATTACAATGAGCTTCAAGAATGAGGCGTCTTTGTAGTCAAAGATCTTTCCACATATTAGCTCAAGAGCTCTGGTAAACAACCCATTATTTTCTCAGACAATTCGCACACAGGGAGAGTATTTGCAGCTGACAATAAGACCATTCATCCAACATTATTGTCCCCGAAATGTGCTTTAGCCTTATCTATATTCTGCAAGAGCTGCATTCCAGATGAGGTTATCACTAAAAGATTTGTCGGTTTTGGACAGGTCTCTCTCTAATAGCATATTGGGAAAGTTTAAAGCGCCTTAACTTAATGATATATGATATGCCTAATCTTATTAAGGTGATTGAATATCGGACCCATAAACTTTTCGATTTCCATTACTTGCGGGTGTACCCAGCTAGAATTTCAAAGCATTCGCAGGGATGAGATTTATGCCGAGACAAAAACAGAATTCATGCAACATGGTGAGAAGTTGTAAACTTATTTGGAGAGAGATAGAGTTAGAATCTTATTTAGCCCAAACTTATTTAGAGGGTTTGCGAAAATTTCAACTCAAAGTTCTCTGTGTCGAGTGCTGAAATAAATTGCGCTATAAATATGTAAATGCATCTAGTGTAAGCCACGTTTAAGTCTATTGTTCAACCACTAAATATTTAATTGAGTTATGTCGTTGCTGGGCTCAAATAATATTTGTTCTTTTAGGGGCTGCAATGGAATTGCCAATTTGCCTTGCAATTTAACCACCTTAACTCGATATGTGACACAAATCTGTACTTGCATTTATCTCTCACTAATCACCAGGATTTTTTTCCTACAGATAGTTTGGCTGAATCCTTGGACGATCAGCTCTGGTAAATCGTTTAGGCCCCGAGTCCCCCAAAAATTCATCACAATATCAAATAGCAACCGAGTTCCCTCTTATTTGAAACAACAGGCCATTTTTACGGTAATTGTTTTAAATTAATTATGCAAGAGTTTCTGCGTTATCAACAAAATAAATTCAAATTTGAAGACGAATATTCATTCCAATTTTCGTTTTATTGTATCTACCTGAGAGGAGAAACTCAACTTCCATGATTGAACAATACTGGAAATAAACAGTTCCTGTTTATTTAGGACCTTAGCATTAGAATAAGTTGGCAGTTTTAAGAAAATAATCAAGAAAGTTGGAAATAGAGAAAGTTTAAAACTCTTGTTTTATTACAGGACGTGGCCATCATTGACTTCAAACTGCTCTTCGCCTTGTTTATTCGGCAGCCATGCTCGCGCTTTGGTTTTGGGGTGCGGCAATAAGTTTCGTATCAGGTGAGTCGAACTGAAGCGAACAGCAGGAGAAAACAGTGCAAAAATCTGCAACTTTCCTGGAATTAAATAACGTAAGAAAAACGTAATAAAAACGTAATAAAATCGTAACAAAACGTAACAAAACGTAACAAAAGGTTGCTTTTGTTCGAGCATACTAAAGCTGAATAGAGGAATACGCAAATGAGGCAGACATTAAGTATAGTGCCAGGACAATTTCCTGAAAACATTTTAATGAAACAGTAAGTCTAGGTAGTCGAGAAGGCCATTTATTTAATTGCATTGTGTCATTTTCAATAAATAATGAATATGCAAGTAATCAATCTTCTCCTATCTGAGCCGCGAAGATTACAAGAGATTTACCCGAAGTAGTTAAATTGACGATTCTGCTGAGAAAGTGGAATTTTAAGGTATTTCATTAAGGATTTTATTTTGTTGAAGTTCTATTGATAAAAAAATGGCACATTAATTACGGTATAAAATCTTATTACATTTTTGCTTGCGCCAGGGGAGAAATTAACGTCGAAAGCTAGACATTTATGAACTGCAAATGAGCTCTGCTAATTACCAAAAATGCAACTTTAGGGACGGGCAAGAATGTCACTTTATACTCTATATCAACGGGGAGTTGGCGATACTGGGACATACAGGGTGTTCCCCAAATAATGGTACACAATTGGTTGGTTGTATAGGTATAAGTTGGTACGTATATGGAGATGTTATCTGCAACAAAGAAATTCTAAATTACGAATTGAAGAGTGCAGAGAAAAAATCAAATGCAAATAATATTTCAAAGACGGGCAGTCCTAGTGACGTATATAAATAACGCATTTTTTCTTTTTCTCAAAATATTTATAAAATGTAGTGCGAAAGAACAATAAGGTTTTGTATCTAGGGAAAGTGCCCCCTGACAATGCTTTCTTTAATAAACATTAAAATTTACAAAATATTAGAATTATCGGGGACGTATTAAAATACCTCTAAAGCTATTAAGATCCTCCTAAACACCTCTATGGACGCACCTTTGTGGTGGAGCAGATATTGCTCGTAATTCGATTTAATCGTTTTGCTTTCACGGAAAGCTTAAAGCTTATTAAGGTAAAAGCCTGCGAAATATTGAGCCAAAAGCACTTGATATGTTTCATTACGAATCTGATGGATTCAGAAGAAGATCCGTCTAGACAGCTGTGACAAATATTGTTACACCCCCAAGTCTAGACGGTTCTTTCTCACAGAGAAAAGAATTTTTTTTCGTTTGATCCCATGATGGCACATTACGACGCTATTTTATGACAAAATATTTTTATCGCAATATGTCGACATAACTGACGCTCGTTGATGCCTCGTAACCTATCAGAAGTAAATAAAATATCCCCTGGAAAGGATAGCGACGACGATTTTAAACAGGGTGTTTCATAAACGTACCGACAATAATCCAGCGGATGTAGAGGTCATAAAAACAAATATTTAAATCGAATGAAGTTAAGTCCGAAATCGCTTCGTTTCGAAGATACAGTTTTTAATTTTTTGCTTATAAATAAAAAAAAAAAAAATAAATAAACGGTGCGGCGGACCAATTTTTTTAATGAAAAATGCCCCATTGAATGGCCGCACAGACGGCACTGTTTCAGGTAGAAATATTCTGCCTCTACCAGAACAGACACATTCATTGCGTCATAGCGTTTCCCTACGCTGTTATTAAGTTATTTTATTAATAACTTCGTGTTCTTATCCCAAATTGTTTTTGAATTATTCAAAAAATACATTAAAAAGAAATGAAACGCTTTGTGTCTGGGAAACGAAGCGATGTCCGTCCTAATTTTATGGGATCCAAATATTTATTCTCATAACCTCCACATCCACTGAAAGGTTGTCGGTATGTTTATAAAACACCCTGTATAAAACCAGGTGGGAACAGGTAATGGGAAGAATTAATAAGACGATATTTCACGCCTCATTGTAATAACAATAAGTCCTGCAATGATGTAGAGAGATACTAAATTTTGTTTTTCGCCAGAACTTTTAATACTTTTGCTATAAATTCCCCCAACATCCGACTAGAAGGGTCTTAAGACAGTCAAAAACAATACTTTTGCATCTGAAAAATATTGATGGGCTTATGGCAGTGACGAGGAAATTCGGAGGAACTTCCTAATAATTTTTTATGGCTAAAATACATTATAAATCTAGCTTAAAGCGGGACTATATATTGGAGTTAGAGTGCTAATAGGGTCACATGACACTCAAAACCTTGGATGGCCCTCGAAGACGTGTCGGAGGTACGAAAAGAGGGCCACTTGTTTCGCGACATGTCGCTTTCTTCTTTTATAAGTTACATTTCACCTCGTGTCTGGTATATGTGCTAAAAAAGAAAAGGAGGAGTGCCGGGAGTATATAGAGACTTGTATGGCCTACGTGTTACAGCTTCTGCCCTACTTTCATTAGGGATGATTTCAGCACCATCATTTAGGTTAAGTAGGTAAAACGATTAGTGAAAATTCTGATTAAAAAAGTGTCGTGGTCAGAACCATAATGTAGTTTCGCAGGACGAAACTGCAGGATCGCACCTGGGGCTTAATTGTTCGCCGTAAATCTTCTTGCCACTGGCACTCTGCAAAATCAACTGCTGCTACAGCATAATGTTATTAGACCTATTAATACTCAAACAATTAGCTGCCTCTGAATTCGTTTGTAATTAAACTGAATCGTAGGTATAATTTGCCAATACACGTAATATAATTATGTTGTCAATAATTAGATATAAATTTAATAAATTTCAATTCCATTAAATAATAAAAAAATAATTTGGAGTTAATTATGTGGATACCTACGCTATAGAATAGCATAATAATGCTAAAGCCAATACAATGAAAGAAGCAAATTTGGGCGCAATTTTGTTAACATAAGCATTTCTTTGCAATTTAATTAACGAGAGCATTCTCGAGTTTTTTTTGTAATATGAACGTTGCAATGCAGTTTTATTTGTATGAGCGTTTCTGTGCAATGTACAAGTTAAATTAAAAAAAAAATACTACATGTTAGTAAAATACTATATAAATTTGTCTTTTCAACTAAAGGTATATTTTACTTTATCATACACAAGAAAACTATTTATTTAGTTAATTATTAATTTAATTAAACACATATTAAACTTCCTGTTATATTTGATATTCCAAATCGTTTTGTTTAAGCTGACCGTTCCATTAAATACTCAGTTGTTTTATATAACAATATTTGACACTGCGATAATTTGCAGTGAATATAGGTATAATTGACAGTGTTTATCATTGACCTATTATTGGACTCATTTGGTCCTATTAAAGTAACATGTGTGTTTGAAGTAATATTTGATCCATTAAATTCTCAACGGTTGAATCGAATTTTATTAAAACACAGGCGCAAAAATGTATAACAGTGACCTGACTGGGTATGTCACTGATACCATGCGAGTTATGAGAGAGCGCTGCTTTGAGACGAGTCAGTTACGTAAGGGAAGGAAACATATGTTAATGTTGTATAAGGAGCACGAAACTGATGCATTGTATAATAGTTCCGGGTGCTGGAAAGAATCCTGATCCCCAAAAAAGTACCGGCTTCCTGTAAAGGGATTTTGTTAACGAAGTGTGAATCGTAGACCTGTAGATTATGAACAAGGATGTACTCGGAAAATGTGAACTTGAAATCTCAAAAACGGTGGAATAAAATTTAAACAATCTAAAACTTAAACGTCTCGTATGTCCGCTATGTCGTCTTTCTGAATGAAATGTCTTCCTAATGTACAAATCTTCGTCTCTTTTCTATCCATCTGTTAAATATTTTAAAAAATGAGTAAAAAGTCTGTAGTGTCTGTTCGAGTGCATGCGGTCTTCTTGTATTATTCCACAAGTTCCCGAGGTATCGGTATCAAATTTGAAAAAGTAGAACAAGTGGACACCTTCTTCCTTCTTTGGATGAAATATCGAAAAAATTAGTTCTGGCTGCGGTTAAGCAAACTTGAATAATTTACTCGAAAAAAAAAATAAAAACAAACTGAAATATTGGTGACTGTTTCCCCATTCGTATAGTTTGTCACAATAATTCTGTTAATTTGAGATTTTTAAAGATTCGTAACGAATGTAAATGTTTACATATCCCGCTCGTTTGCCTATCTGCATCATCCACTTGTTTATTCCTGCTTTATTAAATTCGTTTTTCATGTATCAGAAATGATATTTAATACGCACATTTTATTTATTTACCGCATTACAGTTGAATTGTTAGCGGACAAATAAAACTACATCACGCCCGAAATTTTACATAATTAAATATATTAAATAGTTTCATGCTTAAACATCCAAAATAAACGATTTTTGTCACGAAATAGCTCAATGCAAACCAACCCTAGAAGATTCCAGCTATCTATTTATTTTCCTTCTCAATTCGGAAAGTCAACGTTTTGGAGATTTTATTTGCTTTCCAGATTGATTGGCAAATATTTGATGTCGATGAAAATCGTTTAAGCTCACGAAGAATAAGATAAGATGTATTGTGAAGGATTACGGTGCAAGAGTTGTAAAAACCTTATTGGTTTGCCTGATTGGGACGGATTTATGTACTCGATTTTTCATGGAGATCCAAGACTTTGTTGTTGGGTCTCAATCGGATTAGGGGAAGCTTATTGTACCGAGTGTACATAGAGAAAATTAGGATGTTTTAAAGGTAGAATTTGAAAATAAGTGGTCTATGGAGAAATAGCAGAGTTCCAGATTTGCAGTGCTTGGATTAGGAACGGAGGAGTCGGATGGATTTCTACAGTTTTGGCATTTATGAGCTTTCCAGTTGTGCGCTGCGAATCCGTTCCAACGAAAAATTTCCAATCGTTAATTTTTAGACTCCCGACATTTTTTTAAACGTTTTTACCATCTCCGTTCTCTTTCATCTTTTTCATCATTTCTCATCTTTATTTTTTCTTCTCTCTTTACTCCTCGTTTTCCTCAGGATCACGGCACTTTATACACAGCTCATAAGGTTAATAGAAAAATGTATCTCTTGATTTTTGACCCACCGCAAGGTACAAGTTGTTTATCCCAAAGAGAAAAGCTCCATCAGTCAAACAAGCGTGTTTTCACTTGCACAGGTCAAAGAAAAGCGAACAATCGTTTAATACGGAACGTTTAATCACTTTGCCAGCAGCCAACTTGCAATTGACAGCCAACATAATTTATTATTCGATTTGTAACTTCCGAGTTAACAAGTTGTTTGGATCGAGATTAGAGTTCGCAGTTCCCGCAACTTCCGGCAGTGAAATGTCATGCAAATTGAGAGTCGAGTCCGTAATGCGAGATCTGAAGGACAGGACAGTTGAGGTTCGAAGGGAAGCCGGTTTTGGATTTGATCTCAATCCATAATTCATTTCAATGTATTAAATGGGTTTTGCCTAATGGCTTCAGGGGAGTATTATTGCTTATTTGCATTTTAAGATTGCCTAGATGGATTCGTGCCAATTACTTGTTCTGGAACCTTCGAAAAGGCCTAGAAGGAAAACAGAGAGCTTTCACTAATCTTGCGATATCGACGGAACATGGCAGCTTTACAGCCTGAAAACTTTTAGTAAGTGCACTTCCAGCCAGTTTGGTAAGTTCCAGGAAGCGATTCTGAATTTTAAATTCTAGAAGTGCCTAATCAGAATTGAGAATTTCTTAGTTTAACTCAGGGAAACGTTAACGCATAATTTAAACCAGAGCTATAAAATCGCCAATGGAACGACTGATGAAACTTCTTGTGACTGGTTCTTCGCCATTTCGCCAAGAATTTAAAATTTCTTTTTTGACACACCGTGCATTACAATTAGCATACCGGAAATTTCGGGAAATGTGCACATATTCAAATCGAAGTTGTGCTACCGGCCCCTATATTAAACAATATTAACTTGTTTAATAATTTAAAACTATGACTAACTGCTTGGTTCCCAACGATAGATTTTCGTTAAAAGATTCTTGTTTATGAACAAAATTTTTCCTAAAATTCGATCTGTCATCCATGTCCGTCTAATCGATCTCTCGCGAGACAGGCCTTTTAATCATCCTCCAACACCATTTCCCAGAACTCCACGATTCAAGTCCAAAAAGGAAATTATGACAATCGAAGAATAATTTCACTGTAGCGAAGCCCATCGTTACTTTCCCTTCAACGTCCGTTAATAGGGCTTTATTAATTGTTACGAACGTTAATTAAATTTCCAACTAAGGTAGATCATTAAAGTGTCGACTTTAGGGAGAACTGTTCCCGAAAGCTGGAAAATAAATTACAAAAATATTAATTCAGATTCTATTTGGGGGCACTGAGTAAATTTATTTACTGTGTAGGAAGTTCGAATCATTTGCCATCAAAAAATTGCGGTGCGATGCAATTTGCGTGGCAGTACGATTAAAGCACGTTTGAGAGAGAAAACCGAATCAAAGAGACCGAATAAAATAATAACATTTCGACTGAAATAAAATTGCCACGGAATTAAAATCATTAATGAAAAACTTAATTATTATTAAAACTCTTTTGCTCTATCCGAGAGCGGTTTGAAATTCAAATTAGGAGGGCGTACAGGGACGCTTAATGGAAAATTATAATTTGCCAAGGAAATTTCGCTGCTTATTGCGAAATTTTGATAGTGACTTAGTAAACGGTAATACGGGCAAATTTCCCGGCTCTTTGTGCGCTAATTGATTCCTCAATAAAAGTTCCTTGAGCATTCCCAGCAAAGTGTTTTCAAGTAACATTGTTTAATTGATATTTCAGTTCACAATTTAATGCGCTAGATATAGGTACAATTTGGAAAGTTTTTGCCCAGAAATTCAGATCCAGAAAACCGAGACATAAAAGAAACTAACTAGCCTGGAGAATATTATCCAGATCTCGTGCGCTGAGCCAAAGTCAAAAAACCCAATAAACAAATTTGCGAGAAAAATACGCTACGTCAACTCCCATTTTCCAACATTGTTTAATGCCTTTATAAATGGCTTATAATGACCCGCAAATACTTCCCCAGAGGCAATATTAGGGGAAGTAAATGAAACCTAACAACTCGATAATAGAATGATATGGCTCTCTAACTTCGTTAAGTCCCAGCCGGTATTCTAGATGCCATTCTGATAAGTTTAAAGTGTATTTCCTGCTTCGGATACGGCTTCGGAAATCTAGCTTTATTGCAAATGGTCAACAGTTTATGTAGTTCTGAGTTTAACACAGCGACAGTTAGAGCAGAGTTTACGAAGGTAGAGCGCTCTGACAGCGAGTGTGCTGTTGTGATATATTTTCTTGTCACAAAGCATAAATAATTATAAAAATAATAATAATTATCATTATTATTACGGAATGTTCGAACTGTGGTCCGTTGAGCTAGCCCTAACCGAAACTAATCTGATTGTGGGAAAGTCGTAATTCACGTTCCTTAAGAAATTTTTTTATCATTTGAAAAAGTATTTATTGAGCTTCTTCAGCAATTTTATTTTTTATCTCTTCTACATTCTTGGATTTATTTAAATGCGCGCAATGTTTCAGATAACCCCTTATAAAGAGTCCATAGGGGTGAGATCATGAGATCTACTGGGCCATTCTAATCGCTATATTGCGCAAATATTTCGATAACTGGCATATTTGGTATGTTACATGATATACGTTCAGGGTTCTTCAAAAAACATGGAAACGTCATAATATACATGGGGTTCATAAAGAAAAAGAAAAATATTATTTAAAAAAAATAAAAAATAAATAAAAAAATAAGAAATTAATAAAAAATTAGAAATTAGTAAGAAATATGAAATTAATAATAAATAAGGAATTAATAAAAAATAAGAAATTCATAAGAAAAAAAAATTAAGACGTATATTTATCTACTGTATGGGTAACCCAGTCTTCATGTCTCTTGTATGAAAAAATGCACAACTAACATCATTATTTCACGATCTAGCGTTTTCACAAAAAATATTTTCTTCAATTTTTAACGCATTTATGCGGAACTTTTGGTCCTTTATATATAACTCATCATAAAGCTGTATTACGATACAAAGTATATCTTGTCCCAGCACAGCTAAAGTTCTAAACGATAAACTTTACACTACCTACGTGGCAATTTACAGAGTCGAAAAATGGCATGATCCCTTTAACATTGCAAAAGATCAATTTTTAACACACCTGCATCATATATTCCGTCGCATCCCACCGTCTCGTTCCGACATCAATAAGCTGCAACCCTCGGTGATAAAAAATCCACTCAATTTCCTTAAAATCATACATCACGACCCTCAAAGGAGACAGAAAGTGATTTCCTAAATCACCTCCTTCCAAAGACAGAGTCGATATTGCCACGAGATCGGGGACTTTTTGCACCAGTTCGGATAATTGCAGATTTCACCCGAAAGTGCCAAGTTGGATCCGATTAATTGTCTCTGAGCTTAATTAAATTTCGAGGTATTGGAACATCGTTAAAATGTCGGAAATGGGGAACAATTCAAAAGGAAAAGTTTATGTGTGTAAAGTTAAATTATTTCAAGGGAGAAGCCAGATATTTCAATTTATTTCATTTTTTATCGCATATTTATTTTTCTAATTTTGTTCTGCCCTTAATGGAAATCTTTATATCGCTTTTATGCTGCAAGCGTCACATGCTAGGGAAGTCGAGGTTTGTCATGGTTGCTCACCAAATCGGGCAAAAATGTCTGTTGTTCGCGAATCAGGGCGGAAAAAGGACGGTAACGTTACAAATTCAGATAAACAGAGTCGCTGCAATCATGATTTAAGTATTGAGGTAACAACGTAACACGACTGCCAGACAATAAAGGCGGGATAGAGGCGAAAATGATAAAGCATTGTAAACTTGAGAATCACTTTCTGTATAGACTCTCAATTTGAGTCAATTTGTTATTGTTCATTATCCATTATGTTCATTAAAAAATACCGGTAAAAAGAAAGTGGTTCGAGCATTATCGAAGCATCGTTCTAATAAGTAGAACTGTAGAAGCAATAAGTATGATTGGAACTTGAAAAGAACGTAAATTTGAATGAATAACAATCGTACCTAATTAAACGACTTCAACTGCGCGAGGCTGAGCAGGCGCTGCAGTGGAGCACTGCCGCGCGGCCACTCGCTGAACGCGCCCATTGCGTAGTCTATGCGGGTATTTACAAGATTGAACTAATGAAAACACCTAACAAAAAATAATAAAATGTGTCTCCATCAAGTGAATTAACCCTTTATTGCTTTCGTTGGTGAACCATAAATCTTGGAATTTATTTCACGGAAAGCGTAGAAATTAATGCTCACCTTATCATATGAAGTGATCGAAACGGTTCTTGTATCGTTCAAATGTGAACAGCACTTTTCTCCCTTTTTTCTGTAAATCTTTTGATAAAAAAATACCGATTGTAACTTTAGCTCGGTGGACTCATGTTCAAATGATTATCGCAGGTTTTCGGTTACTATCGTCCAAAACTGGAAAATAGAAATGTTCCCTATTAGATGTTTCCTAAAAAGGAAACTACTGTTAACAGACTGCATCTCGAACTTATAGCATAGGCTCAGACACAACTCAATAGAAACTTTTAACGAGTACACCTCCATTTTACTAGTTTAAACTTTGCGTTGTGTATCTCCATATACAACCAAATTGGCATCTACTGGCCTGTTCGAACGCATTCGAGCACATTAATGTATGTCCAATTTAACTTAGTTTATTAGATCGCGTTTATTACAGTTACGCTGTAACGCAGTTGGCAAGAGGAATAACTGATTAACAATGCTGTTTCCAGCAGGTGGTGTGAATAATAGATATCTTGCATATGGTAAAGTTTGAATGCTATATTTTGCAACTCCGGGAGGAAATTACTAATTTAGGACCAGTGAAGTTGGTGTTATAATTTTGGGATTAAGCCGCGAAAGGCGACAATTGAGAATATTTTCAGTATATCCTTCTCACAGGAGTAAAGGAAGCCCTAGAGGAAACAGAAGCTTAATTTATCCGTTGGCCACAAAACTGCTTATGTATTAAAACGTAATATGGTTTAGGAATCATGTTGTTTCGTTCATTTTGAAGTTTTAATCACGTTTCGTACCCTCGATCGTCTAGGTATAAAAGTTGGTCTCCAGTTGGTCAGGTCTAAAAAAAGGACATCGACGGTTCAGGCCCCAAAAAGTGGGCCCGTGACCGTCCAGGTCTCTATAACAATGTAACAAGTATTGACTCTATGTGTTCCGTAAGCTGTTTAAAAAGTCATGGTTCACCAAGTTTAAATGGGACTTTTAAAGGGAAAGTCCAATTTCCCACTTTCACGTTCTTCCTTCAAGATTAGACTCCGGTTCCTTGGAGAAAGCCGTGAACCCATACCCTTTTCGGTCCCAGTGGTATTTTTTGGCCAAATTGCAGCTTTCCGCTAGCTGATGTATTTGTTAATCAGGGAATTCCCACTAATTTACATTAATGGATTAGTTGGTCGACGACCAGTGATGGCACAATTTGTTTCCAGGTCTGTTGCAATTCAGAAAATTAATCCCCGTAGCAATATATAGTGTGTCCCTGAACTATCTAGCCATACTTCAGGAGGTGGTTCTACAGATGAAATGATATCAAAAGTGTAAGGTAGCGAATTTCGGAGAAATCAGTTAATTTTGGGCAAATGATTTTTTTTTTGTTTTTTGAGAGCATGTCGTGTTTCGTGATCTAAATGTCCCTGTATCTTCCTTTACATTGCTGTTACAAAAATTCCAATGGTACCATCGGAAAGCCACTTAAGTTCCCTATTTTGAATAACCATTTTGAATACATCTTCTTTGTGATTTGCTTACTTTTCATACGCTTAAAAGTAAAACATTTTTATTTTTTCCTTTTTGTTAAATTTTCACTCTTTTCCATTGCTCCAAAGGATTCTTATCGTAGACCATATCATGCTTCATGAAAAACATCTTCAATGAAGTACCTTTCTACCGTGGTACCATTTCTTCGGTTCACGTTACTTTTAAAAGAGTGAGGATGGTGTCGGTTATTGAAAATCACCGACACAGAGAGAAACTCTATTTGCAAAAATTGAAAAATATTTTAAACAAAACACTATAAGTTATAAATTACTAACTATAAGTTAATATAATTAATAACTATAAGTTATTAATTATATTGTTGAAAATGCCCTCCTTATTGGCGCAAACGCAACATACACCTCCGAAGAGTGGTGCGAATGACGCGTCCCACCTCCCTCTTCTGCCTTCTTACTTATTTAGATACAACCTTGGCGCATTCTTTATTCAAGTTTTTTTAATTGTGCTCATATTAATTTTCTACAGAAGTGATTTTAACGTAGCCCAAATTTTTTGCAAATTCAGTTTTTCTCTGCGCAAGTGGTTTTTAATAACTGAGACCTTCCTCGCTCTGTTAAAAGTAAGGTAATCTCACGAAAGATTACCACAGTAGAAAGGTACTTCGTTGGAGTTGTTTTTCGTGAATTGTGAAATGGTATAAGGCGGAGAACCTTTTGGAGCAATGGACAATTGAAAATTTAACAAAAAGGAAGAAATTATAACGTTTTACTTTCAGCTTTTGAAAAGTTAACATAGCGCCAATAGCATGAACCCTCAATGGTTGCTGAAAATAGAGAATTTAACTGGGTTTCCAACCGTACTATTAGAATTTACGTAGAAGCAATGCAAAGGAAGATAGGGGGGCATTCAGGTTACAAAACGAGACAGGTCTTCAAGAATAAAAACTTCAACTTCCTCAAAATAAGTTGAGTTTTCAGAAATTTTCGATCGTACGTTTTTGGTAGCATTCGATGTGTCTAACCGCCTCCCGAAGTTCGACCAGGTAGTTCAGGGACAGCCTGTAGAAACGAATATTTATAATGCGAGCGGGAGTTTTTGCACAGCCCCATTTAACACGGAACGCACCCTCGCAGACGTTCTATTAACTCGAAGAGTTCTGTATCAAGAAATTCAGTTAGGGGTAACTCATGAAGCGAAAATTCTGGTATTATCGACATTCTATTCCATGAAAAGTAACCTCGATTCCTGGTTAAAATCAAAACGAGCTGGATACTTTAGATCGCATTAAAATGTAAATCACCTCGCTCCCAATTTTAACGACTCTGTTGAAAACTTAGATTAAGCCCCTATTATCCCAAACATGAATATCATCCGAACTTTTGCTCCTTCGACTGTCTCTCGTCATAACTAGGATTGAGCTAGTTATGCAGTCCACGAAAGCCATTAAATTAGAACAAAAGATCCCTCACAAAGATTTCTAAAAGCGAATTTCCACTCAGACAATATCCATAGCGCATAAATAAAAGAGAAAAATGTGTTTGTGGCGGATAGGGGCTTTTCAGCCCTTTCTTTTTGCCCACCGGCGCGCTATCTAAAATTTTAATTAGTGTTTTTAGCGCTATCATAATATATTTCCGTTCGGACGTTAAAATTAGTTCTTACTCACTCTTTTTGTGGGAATGGGTCTTTGATGTCCTACATGCTAATCACTTTCTGGAAACAATAGATCCCTGTGTATCCCTAACGTCACAACCACGCTGAATCGATAATAATTTCGGAATTCATGCAAATTACAAAATTCCATGCTGTGGGAAATGGCTATTCATTTGCAACATTCATTTGCAACAAGCAGCCCTAAATGTAAAGGAAGGGACGGCATTCGACAACAGATTGTGCGGTAGATAATTGGGAGATCAATTGCGCGTTTGATGCGTTGCCGGTTATTGAGATTATTTATCGTCACGCAACATTGAGATTTGCTGATATGCGTTAATATTTCGTATTAATATACTAACTGATCCAGGAAATTATAAAAGGCTTGCTCAGATGAAATGATTTAGGCCTGGTTTTTCAAGCACGTGATAACTTTCCTTGCGAGATCATTTCCGAAGGAACGACGAAATCGGAGCGGAGCGTTGGCCAATATCATCGTTTCCACGAATGAAAATCATGTTGCTCGTAAAGTTCACAGAAGATTGAAAAAGCGAGTCTCAGAACTACCTGCTTCGAAAGATAATTGATAGATCTTTGGACAACTGAAGTTAAATGGAGATGAAAATATCTTGCGTTATCAACTGATAATAATTCATAAAGCAGACACGATACTTGGACCTTAGCTGCCGGCGGCCGTTAAGATTTCCTAACGGAGTCCGGCTCTTAAGATTAAAAAAGTTCCCGTTTCATTTTGTTTTTAAGGCAGAAAACGGAGTCTGAAATTGTACGATGTTATAACAAATGAGAGGCATTACATTCTCCCAAACGACATTCAAATTCCCCTTTATTTAACTTAATGAGTCTTTACCCACTCAGCGAATTTATCTGATTGTTTTCGAGGCATCAAGCTTTCATGCGGAAACACAGAAGGCACAATTCCAAATAGGGAAGTAACGGTTGCAGAATTCGTCAAATGAACGAAAGTTAAGTATTTAGAAGATTCAGTGCCACAACGGTCATGTGACAAATAGTCTGGAAACACGTTAAAAACCAGACATGAGCACGAAACACGAACTACTGGTGCTTGAAAAATTAACGATGGTTACATAAAAAGTAATCTGAGGGCATATGAAGAATAATCTCACATGAAATTAAGCAAAACTAGTAGCTCGAAATTAGAAACGACACATGCACACGTAGTGATTATCATTACATTCGTGTAATATCCTGAATTGACTCAAGTTTCCTCCGAGCACCGAACAAAAACCCTATCTGGGACTTGATTATTATCCTACTTTGGGTTTAAATTAGCGTTCGCAGTTCTTTCCTCTCATTCAATTGAATGTTTGGTTCTGCGTTCGGTTCGTTCGGCATCGTGCGGTAAAATATTCAGATCACATGGCTTGCGCATATAAAATTCGCGCGAGCGCAGACCAATCGGAAAGTAACAATACTGTAAACTCCGCCCATTCGCGCTGTATGTCTATATAAATTGACGCGTGAAGTATTAACAGCAATTAGAGAGCAGACTCCACATTGTCCGGACGAGTTCGTCTTACTGTCGCAAAAAGTTGTAACTCTTTGGAATCGGCCAAAGAGACAATTTTAAATAATTTTTGGTATTTGTTGCCTAGAGAGGCAACATGACGTAGTATTTTTGCCTTAGTTTGTTTCAAAATTTCCTTTAATAGCGGGTAATTCCGCCTTATTTATCCGGATTTCGTATTGTTTTCTCAACGAAATCGATATTTAACAGTAATAAAATAATCTGTGATACTCCAAAGCCAAATATAGCTAGCTCTATTAATTCATTATTTGCCGAGCAGCTCGACCCTTATACCGTGTGTACGCAAGCGAGCGCGCTTAAACTTGGAAAATGCAAAACTTTACTTTGTTTGCCATGGACGGAGCTTGTTGAACTTTCCATACTAAACCCTCAAATAAGAAGACTTCCCATGTGGAAATTAAAGTAGTTTTTTATTAAGAACTCTTTATCGGTCATCTACGGGTGTCCCCTCGAGGCCGGACACCCTTCTGAAGACTATTTACAAGCTTGCGTGTTATCTGATCATTACTCCTCAGGATATGATACACGTAGAGCTTAAGAGCGATAAATCGCACACCACTGATGGGCCCGGCAATCATTTCACTAAGAGCGTGGGATATTCGGAACCCGGAGGGAGAGTAAACTCTTACGAAGGAAATGTAATTTAGTCGAGCCCCTTGGTAATTTACAGACAAATTTACATAGTTTATTAGGAACTAAAGCGGTTAGTGCCGATTTACTTGTCTCTTTAGTGGAGAGTTGATTAAATCATAACTCGCGTTGGCGCCTGGTGAATTTGCCTTCAGTTTTACGCATTTCAAAGTTCCCGGAAAATCAGCTTGTCGGGGGTTGATGCTGGAGAGGCGATTAGCAATTTAGTACCAGAACTTTCGGATCTGAATGATTGAGCTGATCCCTTTAAATGAGTGATCAAGCTTCCACTTAAGTAGAACGAAGCAACAGGGAAATCGCTTTAAAACTTCTTTAAGCAATTTATCAAAACGTGGCGTCATCCGAAAGTTTATAATGAATTAAATAGGAAAACAACAGAGCTGAACGAATTTTTAAGCACTTCCCCGGAGTTGGACCTTTTAATTCGACAATTTCTGGCACGCTCTTCTGAAGAACTTCCAAGCAAATTCCTCTTAACTATTCTTCAAGTAATTAATGTCCCCTTCATTGGCTGTTTTTTCTATCAGTCGCGGACGCGAAAGAACTATAGATATGCATAAATCCGTCCTGGAGCGTAACGTTATGGTAGTAAAGTTCAATAAAGCACATAAACGGAATATCCTTTAGCGTTTGAGAACTGTTCAGACATGTAAATCCGCTGACTGTAACATAGAAAATCCTTTGTGTCGAGTTTAACGTACGGCAGTAGTTCACAAGCGTTCTGTCGTAAATTATTTCCAAGGATCGAGTGGATTTAGATGCAGCATTACAGGGATGAGCCTTCTTAAGGTGTACAGACTGCAGCCCTAATAGATGTGGCGTGGACCTCTATCGTTCAATGAAAATCAAACCTGCTTCTCGCCCAAAAACCCCTGATTATCATCAGAGGCTCACGCTGTTTACACACGCAAACCAAAACTAAGTTTACCTAACTCAAAAGTATAACAAGGGCCTTCACTCTGTTTGAATAGCATTAGGACGGCCAGAGTTTCCAAGTTGCTTTATTCCCGGTCACTTTATTTCCTCACAAACAAGGCGAAAGGAAGTTTTATTCGTTCGCCGTATTTGTTTATGGAGGTGTCATTAATTATGACCCAGAATAACTCTAGAGATAAATCTACAAAAGTCAAATAATCCCAAGAATAAGCAAACTCCATTAATCTCCTCTGAGCGAGGGACGAACTTTCCCAGGTAAGAGTTTAATAAACCCTTGCCAGTGCTCGATGGAAAATGTAAATGTAATTGCCGCTCTTAAGGTGAAATAACTTAAAATTAAGGTGAGTAACTTTCTGCTAATGCTGAAGTAATTGCGGAATGGCGGGTTCAAAAATTGGAAGACAATTTGGGATGCCATTCAATTAACCTAATTAAAGCCAGCTCTGAAAGCGTGGTTACGTGCAGGTAGTTGCCGCTTTTAAGCTCAAATACACTCACTTTCATATCAAATGCACCATTCAGTAATTATAATAATTAACTTTTGTAATTTTGGCAAAATAATGCTCCATAACAGAGTGTCAAGTGATCAGAAATTCAGTAAAAACAACATTTATTAATTGAAAAGTTAATAATATTCTCTTCGCGACACACTTTGCGATAAATGAACGATATCCTCCTTGGTTACGTTACTCGATGCTACCTCAAGATGGTATCGAAGAACCTCCAAATTGTTTGGACGAATCGGTAAATGTCGAAGACGGCTACAAAGATGTTCAATAGGTGATAAGTCCGGCGAACGAGTAGGCCAAGGCAGTATTTCTAGTTGTGCTCATAATATCCTGTTGGAAAATGTCATTTACTAAACTCTGCATAAAAGGTCCAAGTACTGGCCTCAGGACAGTGTTAATGCTATTGGATAAAAGACCTTAAAGGTCGATAATGAAAAAAAAAACATTCACATTTTCTCTTTTTTACTAAAATTCTGATTATTTGATAATCTATTATGAAGCATCATTTTGCCACAATTACAAGACTTAATTATTGTCGTTACTGGGTGGTGCTTTTCAAATGAAACTGAGTGTATTTTGAGGACGTTTGGCAAGGCACCTCGATTTTGCAACTTTCATGTGCAAATTGAAAAACTTAAGTGTTACCACCGAGATTTTACGGCACCATTTACGTGGTGACTGGGAAATTAATTTTTGTAGTTTTCTTAGCTCAATGAGCAAACTTAAATTAAAAAAAAAAAAAACAAACAAACAAAGACGCTGCAGCTCCTTAAGCGCTATTTACCCTTTAAAAAGTACTTGAACCGGTAAGTTTGCCGTGTAGAGACCTTTGAAAAGTTTACCTGCCTGCTTGTCTGCAGCTTGCCAGCAACTCGCAAAAGCAAGGATATTATCAGTCAATTTCGTCGCACTTTTACTGAATTTGTTCCTCGTACATTTTTAACGAAATGTGAAAGAACGCAAATGTTTGCGCTGATTTCTGCGAATCAAGCAAAAAAAATTATATAGAAATATGGCCCAGTGAATTTCAGCAAAATTTTTGATAGGCTTGGGAAAGTGCAGAAAAGCGCGTTTTCCTAGAGGAATAGAGTGACTTTCTATACACACACACCTTCTACACCAACAGGAAACCAATTTAAAAACGAGTCGTCCTCAGCGACTTCGGCAAACAACCCCTTCTGGATATTGTGGAATTGACATATTGAGATAACTTTTCGCAAACGATCAAAGTCGGTAGACCGAGGAAAGTTTGGGATCTGGAATTGCTTTGACACCTATCAACCCTCGTTTTCACTCACTTGACCCATTCCTCAAAGGAACAGGTGTTGAGATACTACAACATTTACACTGATGTAATAATATTGGCATACTTAAGTAATTGCCATGGCGTAGTTTTGTTCGGTTGTTTTGGAGAAAATATTTTTTTATCAGTTTTACTGACGCATTTGTGTACTTTAATTGGACACGGAAAATTTACCCAAAATAGGTTCTAAGGATAGAGTCAGCTGCACATGCACAACGAATTACGTGACATGGCCATCTAACACGCCCGACTTGATGCTTCTCGACTTATGCCAGCCATGGCCCGCGTAGCCACCATCGTGCCAAAGTCAACCACCTGCAATGGGTACGAGTAGAGAGGGCAATTTATCAGGTTCTACTCAATGCCCACACCGGCACAAAGTTATAAATGTAAAAATGCCTCTTGAGCTGAAATATTTCAGTGGAAATGCGTAGTAATTTGATCAATTTCCCGTACCTGTAAGTGGTAAATTTCCAAGAACACGATCCGGGTTTTCCATTATTCCAATGAAGCCAGTTTTAGGCTCGCGGAAGACAAGCATCCAGATATAAGGAAACTTTATAAACTTGTTACAAAATATAAATGGCGCTTTTCGTAACACTAACCTTATTCCAAACTCAAATTGAGAAGATTAAATGTAAACTCAGTCATATGATACGGAGTGAGCGCATCCAGACATCCGTAAGAGATATAAAATTCCACGAATTAATTTTCTGACTCCATTTGCCTGCACCCTAATGTCTACGCTAATCCTCAGGTGCATCTGTAAGTGAGAATTAGTAGGCACCTTTAAACTAATAACCCGGACGCTACAAGCCCCGGATTAATTGTCTAATTAGATACAATGAGCCGGTTTAATTTTAATTAGGGACAGACAAATGATTTAATAAATTTTGAGCCCAGGAATTTGAAATGGGCCCGGGGTAAAAATAACGAGCTCGTGTCAGTGACGTCCATCAATTAGATGGTTTTCCTTAAAACAATTAAATTAAATGGGATTTTAGTTTTGCTCTATGGGTAGATGAAGCCCTTAGTATGACTAAAACGTAGGATGGATCCATTTATTTACTTCACATGCCCCTGAAAATACATCAGAACACTTAACATCCGTCATAATAATGTTGTAGGCTTTCACGGCAGTGGCAGCCAGAATGTTTCACGTCGTTTGTCTTACTCACACTACGGAAAAGAAAGCCTATTAGGTGATATGATTAATGTTGCCAAAGTAGATGTTCTTGTTATTTGGTTTTCTTCGATATTATTTTGTTATCGTTCCCTCCCTTCTATGCTGCGTCCTTTTATAGGAGACAATGAGATTTATTACGCCGCCTAAAGAAAAATTGATAGATACCTTTCATGTACCGAATTGATCTAGCAAACGGATATAAAGGAGTTCCGATCGAAGATAAAAAATACAGGTTAATAGGGCCAACTTTTTCCATCCCCCATCAAGGGAGCGTGATTTATTCGAACACCTGGAAGGACAACGGGGCACAAATTTATGCTGCGTGACATAGAAAATGGGACACCCCGTAAAAATGGCTTTATTTAAATAATTTTTGGTACGCATGTTTGTATATGGAAACACAAACAAACAATTGAATTTTCAGCCATATTTATCAATGCATTTTCGAGTTATTAGGAATTTAAGTTTTTTTTTTTTTTTACTATAAAAGTTGTAACAAAATATGAACAATATGCCTGCAAAATACCATTTATTTGCATATGGCGTGTTTAGAAAGCGCTTTTGGATTAATCAAATATGCCCAGATGCAGAATGCGGTTAAATTTTTTATCAATTGGGCCAGTTTGAGAGAGGTCGAATGGTGGGACTACGAGAGGCTGGTCGGTAATTTAGGGAACCGTAATGTAACGACTATAGTGAGATGTTGTCAGGCGTGGTTCCAAAAAGAGTAAACAGGCAGAAGTACTGAACGATACTGAAGAGTTACAGAACGCCAAGATCGCCGCCTTCGAATTATAGCCCCAAGACATAGTCTTTTTGAGAACGCTGGTGGATCAGTGGTTTGCTAAACAAGGAAGGCCCTTTGGGATTCGAACCATTTGTTGCTGGACAAGTAGTTTTGGACTAATTTCCTACCGTCCCCATATTGTGTTACCCCTCATTTTAAATCATTGTCGAAACTCGCTGCAGTGATCCAGAGAACGGACATCTTGGAATCTGGAATGGCATAACATCGTGTTTAGCTACGAATCCAGATTCTGTTTTGGTATGCATGATGGTCGGGCAAGAGTAGGACACGGGATGTAAGACAGGATCCTCATTTTACGATACAGAAGTATATCCATCAGACTGTAGGCGACATGATTTGGAGTGCCTCTGCATATGATAGCAGGTCACCTTTACTTTTCATTGGAGGCACTACGAGAGCCCAAAGACACATCCAAGAAGTCCTAGAACCCCATCTCGTGCAGTATCTGGAAACTTTTGTTGTACGACCACATGTGGCTTGAATGACTATGGACTTTTTTCAGCAAAATGCAACAATTTGCTACCTTGGCCATCTCGATCTCCAAATCTCTCACTGATTGACCAGATGTGCGGTACTGCTGGTAGAAGATTGAGTAACTTGACCTTTCCCCACAAATTTTAGCATCACTATGTCATGCACTCCAATTAGCCCGTAATGAGATCCTGCAAGAGGACAGCAATCACCTCATAGAATTCATGCCTAAACGTGTACAAGAATGCATAAAATACCGCGAGGGACCGACAAATTATTGATTTTTTTGGTTTTTAACAATTAAATTTGTTCAATTTTTTAATGAAGTATTTATTTTTGCGTCACAAACATGCATACCAAAAATTGTTTAAATAAAACCATTTTTATGGAATGTTCTCTGTTCTATGTCACGCAGTACATTTGACAAATTTTTGCAAATGAGGCGTTGAGACCATCCCTCATGTATGTAAAAACTGAACCAAACAGCGTATTCTGCATATCAATATTTAATTTACAAGGTGCGAGTGAATTATCCGGAATTCACATAATCTGTAAGAAATTAAGGCACTTGAACAACATAGTTCACCTCATTATTTTGTTCATGAAGCTATTCCAGACTGAATCATGAGGCTTGGTTCACTTCTGCTCGGTAAAAAAATCTTCTTTATTGTGATTAAAATTTGGTTCTACTCCTATACAGTTTTACTTGTTTATTATAGTTAGTACGCTGCATGGTTTACTTTTGTAAAACAGTACCAACAATTGAAAACTTGGAATTTCATTGAAAAATTAGACTTATGGCGTCTAGCGGTTATGCATGGGAAACTGCAAACAAAGGTAGAAAAGATATAATTGGTCATTTGTTTCATTTAGTTGCGTTATTATAATTTATCCATTCATAATCTTATTTTTATAACAAAGACAAGATACAGAGTCTGCTTCTGACCACTCGCTCTTTGGTAACGATGGAAGCTGGGATGAGTACCAACCGTCAGCCTTAGAAGCCGACAGTGATTATGATGATAATTGTGATGCTTACAGTGACAGTTTGAGTCCAACAAGCAAAGTGCAAGAAAAAGTAAATAAAGTAAGAAAGCGTGTCGGAGATGTGAGTTAATGGAAAGAAAATAAACGTAAATTTCTTCTGGTAACTGCTGATCAATGCACCAACGTAAGGGGAAAAATTGTGCTTGCTAAGCAATTTTCTCCGGCTAAAAGTTGCTACTACTAGTAATGTTGTAAAATGAGTAATGAAGAAACACAAAAACCATTTCCAGAGAAGATCTGCGAATTTTGACATGCAGCTGCATATTTATTTTCGCAGGTGAAAGTCAAGCTAGTTGCTCGATATTACACTTCCACTAAAATTAATATTACTTCTTCTAAGAACTCCAAAAACTTCACACGATTGTACTACTTACCTGACAATTACGGAAATGACATTAAAGTATGTAAAATCTTATTTAAAAAATATTAAAGTTTTTCGACGGTAAACTGCTCTTACGAAGAAAACTAACAAGGTAACGCCAACTGATCAAAGAGGAAAGCACCCATCTGCTAATAAAACATCTGCTGAAGAATTTGATGGGGTCAGTAGGTTTATAGAAAAGTTTCCAACGTACGTTTCCCCCTATTCCCCACATAAAATCGAAAGAAAGTACCTTTGTCCAGATTTAAACATGCGAATTTTTTATGAAGAATACAAGAAGTCGGTTTCCAATTCAGTGTCGTAGTATAAATTTCGCGACATATTTAACACGAAATTTAACCTGCATTTCCACGCTCCAATTGTAGACTCTTGCAAGACGTGGAATTCTTTACATAATAAAATAAAACACGAGCTTGATGTAGCAAACTTGCAACAACTAAAGATTTCCTTAGATATGCACCAACGCAAAGCACAACAACTGAGAAATGCAATGGATCCAGATTCAAAACATTTACAAGAAGACGATGCCACGGTCATCGTTTTTGATCTAATATAAACCTTGTCTCCACCTGTCCCATCCACTGGCATAACTTATTCTAGAAGGTAGTCGTGGACATTCTACCTTGAAATTCAAAATTTACGGACCAACGTAGCCACAATATTCGTGTGGAATGGATCCACTGCCTCACGTGAATTCCAAGAAGTCGGTTCATGCTTGATGTATTATTTTCAACGTTTTATAAATACAGAAAAAGTTCAAATGTATTCTGATGGTTGCGGAGGCCAAAACAGGAACATTAAAATGGTTTTATCCTGCCAGTATACCGTTCAATCTCAAGAATTTACGGTGGAGGAAATCCAACATAACTTCTCGGTAAACGGCCACTCGTTTCTATCCTGCGATAGGGATTTCGGTGTTATTGAAAAACACAAGAAATTTTTTCCTAATGTTTACGTTCCAAGAAACTGGATACATGTCATTTCTAAAGCAAGAAAGAATAATCCATTTCGAGTAGAGTTAATGAAAAAAGAAAATGTCCCTTTTACAGTTGGGTTGGAAAAACTCATAACAAACCGAAAAATATCATTAGATTCTACTAAAATTGGATGGTTTCATTGGACATTTCATTACAATAGCCAAAGAGAGCCCATTCGTATTTTTCTATAAATATGGGATTGGCGAATTACAGCCTTTACAGACATGTAACATCTGAAAAGGGAACCTTTCAGTAGAAAGCTTACAGGGTGCGCTGCCTTTGTTGTTTCCTAATGGAAACTATAACAACTGCAAAGAAGAAAGATTTGTTGCTGCTAATCGAGTTCATTCCGCCAATCTACCACCACTTTTACCAATCGTTGAAGTGTTCGACAGCAGCGGAGGATGCTATTTCCGTCCCAGCAATTGATGACGAATAAGATTTAAATTTACAATTTTGTATTTAATTAAAAACATTTTAAATACTCTTTTGCTCAATTTAGTTTTGATCCATATTGATACAGTTTCATTTATTATAAAACCAAAGTGGACCAGCAAACAATAAACTTTGACATTTGCGCCTTAAAATAGTGATTTTGTAATTATTCAAAAGAATATTAATTTTTATCTTGATTACAAAGCAAAAATCTTGTAAAATCCCAATAAATATTGCTAGAATAAAAAATATATTTTTCAACATTTTTCAACCATTATTATCAGATAATAACTAAACCGGGAATGGTCCGGTTTGGGTCTCAACGCCTTAAATAAGCCCTTAGATTTTCACGGGGGAAACAAAACGAGGTTCATTTCGTAACTGCATTCCCGAGTACAAAATTAGGGTCACCTAGCAACGTGAATTCAATTTAATAGTTTATAGTTTATCCAAATTTTTTTACCTCTAACATAATTTACGAATTTTATGCGATAATTTTCTCGCAATTGCTTGGACCTAAAGGAATTTTTGCTGTCACTGCGAAATGTATTAAAAATAATCAAACTAACACTTCGATGTGAGGTATTTTACAATCAAAATAGGTTTTGGACCAAATTCTGAGGAGGATTGCACCATTCCTGCGCCAACATTTCACGTAGCTCTCTGGAATTTCTGGAAGCCGGCACAATGTCCCCGTAGGCATCTCTTTATCTCATCTCAAGCACGCTCTACCGAATTCAAATCCGGACTTCGAGCAGGCCGGAAAAATCGAACGACTTTAACTTCCTCAAGAAAGGCGGTAACCGTACGAGCGGTGTGGGGCCTGTATTGTTATGCATTAAAGTTACGTTATATTCCAAAAATAATCGTGAACATGGTCTTGTAGGCCTTTCATCAGGTACTTGCACGCACTCAGAGTGGCAGTTTGGACGAAGACTGAAATTCCTCCTTCTGCCATAACTGAGCCTTCGCCAAATGAACGTCGTTCAGCAATTCAAGTTTGAGCATATCTCTCGTCTCGTCATCGTTACATTCTCACACGTCTGTCTGAACTCGTAAGATAAAATTGAGATTAATTCGAAAACATTACGTGACTCCAAGGTAAGTGTTCTTGTGTAAAATTCAACTTCATGATGCGGTGGTCACGAAAAAGCCGAAGCTCTGTAGCTCTAGGCCGAGAGGATAATCCAGCAGCATGAAATCGCCTCCTAAGAGACAATATTTCTCACTTCTTGCAGATGAGTTCGAAGGGAAAATACCGCAGCTGTTGGATTCCTCAAAGCAATAGAACCGAGAAACCGGTCATCTCTCGTTGTTGTAGCCCTTGCTTATTCTGATCCGGTTCTTGGAGTGAGCAGCTCAGGCTCTTCATATCGCTGAAGCGCTCGTTGCGCACTAGATAGACTTACTTCACAGTCGTTTTGGATTTCGAAGAGAAGCCAGCCTAAGCCGGCAAAGTGTCCCCCCGAATTTGTTTGTATGAGCTTTGAGGAATTTTTTAAGTGACCCCAATTGCATGCTTGGAAGTGTGGTTACGTAATGAACGTAAGTGTTTTCATTTCATAACTCAGTTGACAACTGAGGCCAGCAACGGCAACGATCCAGAAACATACAGGGAACAGATCCGATATGTTTAGATTGATGCCAATTCATTGTGATTCCTTCATCGTGCAGCAAAGTAATATGAGAACCATGCCTGAAACTCATTACAAAAATTCATCGTAGATTGATTCTCGAAGATACTTAAAAGTGTTATAGGTCCTAGCGGAGACACGTGCGGAAAGTAGTTTTCAAGCCATTCGCCGAATTGCTTAACTTTTCCCATCAGAACCCTAAAAATGTGAAATTGCAAAATGCGCCACTTTGATATCGTTTTATTTGAGAACACTTGAATGAAATGTTGTTTTCTCAGATTCAACGCTTTTTCTCTCCTCAGGACTTCCATCTATGAGAGACAGCCTCACAAATCCAGTGCATGTCTACGAAGGAGATGATGCGCTAATCACTTGCGTAGTTCGCGATATTGGGCCCAACACGGTCATGTGGAAAAAGGAAGAAAAGGAAAGACACAGCCCGAGAGTGCTTACTGCTGGAGAGAACCGTGTAACCGCCGACAAAAGATACAGCGTCTTACACGATTCTGGTAAGTCCGGCTTAAAATTTTCCGGCTCCAATTGCTTCCGTTTGCGTTAACGCTTGATTTAGCGCAATCTTTGCCATTGCTTGATTTATTCTCTGAAAATACGTCGATGTAAGGACAAGGGCCATTTCATGGCCAGTTAAACTGAACGAACGAGGGGAGACGGTCCCGTAATAACATCACAATAATTTAGTTTGAGAAAGAGGGCCGTCCGGAAACGGGTAAAACGAGGACGTAATGCAGTTTATTTTGCCGTTTCCAAAATCGGAAAACCGTTTATGACTTTATGTGGGAAATTGTGACAGAACCAATACATTATTTCTACAATTTATGTGGATGACTCGTACATCCACGCTTTCGTGAGTGGGTATTTAGGGGGCTCCAGGGCACAAAACTCGAACCTCAGGATTAGGTTTTATTGTTACTTCGAAATGACTTGATATTTTTCATCAATTTTTTGGCAGATTTTTTTAGGTTTCCGAATTTTCAACGTTACACAACCAACCTGCAACAAGACAATTTTTAAGCTGTATCCTTCTCCCAGGCAGTAACGTTAGAAATTCAAATGTTTTCCTTTGGGGCGGAAATGTTAATTTTTTATTAAAAAAAATTATTTCTGCGAAACCATTTGAGGTATTTAAGTCGGATTGTTGAGATGTTCGTAGCTGCCATATTTTCCACAACAAAAGAAAAAACAGTTGCCCAGTGGCGCGCTAACCGGCTCACGTTTCGGAAGAGCGTTGCGGGAAAACTACATATTAAAAAAATATATATTTCTCGTTCGCCTGTCATCCGGGAAATCATGCACCTGCAGTTCATGGATCACAGATCAAATTCCATTCAAGTCAGTAGTGCATACGATTAGAGAAGTTTCAATCGTCTAAATGTAGGATTTTGGCTCAGCTCTTGGTTTCCCCCAGTGGCGTGTCTCTTTTTATTTCATTTGGCATGAGCGAATTTCTGCAAAACCAGGGTAAAAAAAATTGAAATTTTCCCGTGTGTGTATGCTGTTATTCCTTCCAGTTTTGCCACATAAACAGGTACTTTTCGCAACCCCTTCGGAATTGTGAAACGCGTTTCATGTCTGAGATTTATGAGTTTATGCCTGTGCTGCAGCATTCAATAGCTTAATGTAAATGCTTTAAAACAAATTACCCAAACCCATATAAACTTCACCGCTCAAAGAGAAACCAATATTTTCCGGCTAAACCCCAAATCAGCTTTTAGTTCACCTCGCGTATAAGTTGAAAGTTTGAAGTTTCTCGTAATCCAGGAGATGAAAGAATCCGCGTTTCGTCATATCAAGATCCATTAAAGGTATTAAAGAGAAATGCAATATAAATTCCTGAGAGATCGGAATCCGAAGTCGGAGGCTTAAATACCGCCCCTATATTGATAAAAGTTTTGAAATAAACCCCGGCTTATGGAACACGCGACACTTATTATGCCGCCACGTCATTTAATCATGTTTCCTGTTCAATAAGATGAAGATGGGGGCTTTAAATTGGAAAAGACTAAATTTTCTCGTGCTTTTAGGGGGAGAGCAAGAAAACTTTTTCTGTACCTGACGAGCCTACCTAAGCATATGAAGCGTAGCGTGCTAGAAATCTCAATACGTGCACAACTGTTTTTTATTCTATATCAATTTTCAGGCACTGATCAAGATGAAATGGGAGGTGACCTTCCTTCAGGTGGCGATGTCTGGGTTTTGGTGATCAAAGGTACTAAATCTGCAGATTCCGGGGTCTACGTGTGCGAAGTCAATAGTAATCCGATCGTGCGAAGTTTCCACAGACTTAATGGTGAGGCTTAACTATTCAATTTTCCGTATAACAGCTACTTTATTCTTAACTCAGTTCTCTCGAGAGCCATCACAGCGAACCCTACAGACATCATTATCTATGAGGACAACACGCCTACCACTGGAGGGATCAAAAACCATAATTACACTGACTGCTGTGTATCTAAAAATGTATCGAATGGATGCCTAGGATTCTGTAATATACAAAGCATTTTGGAAGGTAGGGTTCATTTGATGGTAAGGAAGCTTGCAACACTCCTTGCTCTTCTTACCTAAATATTTGATACAATTCGTTTGTGAATATGATACTTTTAGGTAGTACTGGCCAAGACCCTGAAAACTGCGAGCAGGATTTCCCAGCTATAGTGCGTTGCATGGCTGATGGCAGGAACCACGTTCCTTGCTGCGTCCACGAAAGGGTGCCTGACATTTGCCAGGATGTCTGCAGAGGAGAGTACACTGCCATTACCCAGAACATTAAGACCCACTTCTCATGCTCAGCCTATACTGAACAGACATTGGCTTGCATCATGGAAGGAATTGGTATGCTCAGATTTCCTGTAACTGACTCAGGGGGTTGTGCGAACGCAAATTTTTATAGAGCTGCTACCAGGACCTCCAGAAAACGTGGAAGTAGACTCGTTGACTGAAAGATCGCTCAAAGTTGTATGGGATCCTCCAGGGGCTAATGCCCAAACTGTTAATGAGTACGCAGTGAACTTAACAGCAATCAAGAGCTTTAGTGCAAATTCTGAAGAGGATTCTGGCGGAAATTCCACTGTGAATAGTATAATCCATAAGGTAGTTTTCTCATCATGAATAATGATGAGTTATATCGTTTACATCTGCTGTAGGTTTCGAGGGATGAAAATATGACGATTTTTAATGACTTGGAGCCATTCACATGGTATGAAGTAGCAGTGACTTCTCATAATATCATTGGGACATCACTTCCGACTTATTCTGTGAAAACCATGACTCTAGCTCCCGGAAAAATAAAGGAGACTGTTAATGGAAAGGCTCCCCCGTTGCCTGATATCAAAAGTTGCTGTTCGAACAAAGGTAACTAAACTATTTCAAGCGAACTCTAACACCACGACTTCACTATCATACATTTCATCTATGCTTATAGGTATAACTCACAAAACCTGTCTGAATAAGTTGTGCGATCCAATAGAAACTGAAAAAGTGGAAATCACAGATCTAATGATCTGCGCCCCTTGGGCGCAGGACACATTCGGGTGCCTGACGAACGGCATAGACCACACTCCCTGTTGTAAAGAACGCGGTCTTCCAGATTTGTGCCAGCTGCTTTGCACTGGAAACGTATCATCGCTCGATTTCAACTATTTCAAGTAATCAACGCGCAGTTAAACAAACCAAATTCCACTTCAACAAATACATTATTCAGGTGTCTTCGGTATATGGGAGAATACACCAACTGTCTTCTCCAAGGCTACGGAGTATTACCTAGCGCCCCTACTCAAGTCCATATCACCAACGTGGAGAGCGAGTTTGCTCTTCTTCATTGGTCATCTCCAAAAACTTTAGGTGATACTGTCACAAGTTACAACGTGCACATTAGGCCTGTACAATCGAGTGAAGAAGAAGATGACGATGATGAAGAGCCAGAATTCAAAGTAACTCCGATTATGATCAGCTGGAGTGTGATTTTAATGTGTTTTTTCAGATCATATCAAATGCGAAGAGTATATGGGTGTTGGAGAACCTAGAAAGCCTCACCGACTACGAGGTGTATGTAGAGGCTGTCAATGTTCATGGAGTGGGGACCCCTAGTCCTAGATTGACGTTTAGGACAGGCAGTAAGGTAAGAAGTCTCAATACGGAGTCTTAGAAACCTCCTGTTATCTTTTTCGATTTTTTTTATCCAGGTGGAAGAAGATGAAATCGAAGAAGCTGCCGCATACAACGTGACAGCTTGTTGCGTAGAAGCCAATTTGAACAGCGTATGTCTTCCCTTGTGTTCTTATGATGCGAGCATGAATGATATCAAGCGTTTGGCTGTATGTGGAACAGGTATCTAAAACATAACCTGAACCATCCCGAGAGAGCCTTATACTTGTTAACACAGAATTCCCCACAATACTACGTTGTGCGGCCGGAGGCAGAAACCACGAAGGCTGCTGCAGCAGAAGAGGAGTCCCTCCAACTTGCCTTTCGTTATGTTCTGGAGTCGTGGTGGATTCTCTTCGTGTCACTGCAGCCAAATGTGTCACTTACATAGGAAACATAGTCCAATGCTTCGAAGAAGGCACTGGAAAACTACCCGCCCCGGTTACAGGGGTCCATGCTGTGGCCGTGGATTCGACTAGTATCATCCTGGAATGGTCGCCTCCCGAGGAGGGGCCCAACGTCACTGATTACGTAATTCATTATCAGAAAACTGACAAAACGTCTATGCATGAGATACTGCAAAAATTGGATAAGGTGTGCTTTCATCTATCTATAAATTCCACACCTCATTTTTTTGGTTAATATCAGCAAAGCAACACCTCTGGGTATTACCACGCACTGACTGATCTGGAAGAAAACGCCATGTACCAAGTGTTTGTGGTTGCCAGGAATGACTATGGAACTTCATTGCCTTCGTCCGTGGTCTTTATAAAACTAAATAATGGGAATGAGAGTAAATGGTTGAACGCGGTGACTTCTTCTCCTCATTCTTTGGCGGTGGCTAGTCGCAGTGCCACTTGGGTTACTATTACGTGGCAGCCTCCTCAGTTCAGTCGTCCTTCTGAGCAGATCTCATACAGGTATCAGAACTAATATCCTATTAGTTCTTTTTTGTATCCAATATTTTTACTAAATTTTCACTAATGTTTAGGTTGTATCATAAGTCCACCTCGGAAGATTCATATCAGGTGAAAAACACCTCGGTGACATCCTATATGTTAAAGGACCTGAGTCCCAATACTCAATATATCGTGTACGTTGAGGCCGTTACGGACAAAGGCGTTAGCATGCCATCTGAAACTCTGATTGCCTGGACCGATCCAGCTTATCCAGCTTTTGTTGAGGTGAATTAAGTTTTTTAAATTTTAATTGCAACAGCAGTATTTATTGATTTTTTCAGCCCCCCACAGTTCACCCCATCAATCTGGTAATAGAAGGCAGCAGTATGACCATCCTTTGCATAGCAATGGGTAATCCCATGCCCACCATTTCGCTCTACATATCCGGGCGACTGGTGAGACAAGACACTACCAGGCATATGGTCACCGTGATTCATAATGTTACACGGGATATGGATCAGATTTCTTGTTACGCAGACAACGGTTATGGAACCCCTATGCAAGCTTCCAGAAAAATTACAATAAGTCGTAAGTATTTTTACCAACGATAAGAAGATCAAGAATCTGTAATGGGATCAACAATCAACGTTGGGCTCACCAAAATATGGTGATTAGCTGCTGATCGGTGCGGCAGTTCCAGTCATAGACATTCGAACACTTTGCTTTTTGCTTTAGACGGACCACACATCCAAGCCAGTGGAATCACCATGGCTACAATTGGAGATTCTGTAACATTAGAATGTAAGGTGGAAGCCACTCCCGAACCGAAGATGATGTTCTGGAAGAACTACGAAAAGCGAACTCCTGTAATACAGGGAGGAGGACACGACATACAAATCTTTAAGGCCAGAGACGAAGAGGATAAATTCATAATGCATCTTACCATCAAGCAGATTTCTTGTAAGTTTTTTTCTGCTTCAAATCTTCGGCTGTTTTAAACAGAGACTTTAGTAATGGACGTGGGAGAATACTATTGCCATGCAGAGAACGCCTTTGGAAGTGCAACGCAACCAGTTTCGGTTAGGATCCGCAACCCAACCACTGTGAGCAACGTAACTCAATGTTGCCTGGAACAAAACGTAACTTCTTCATGTATGGACGCCTGCTTCTTCCATGTGGACATCGACGCTGTGATAGATAAGCCTGAGTGCATTCAGGTAGAGTTAAATTCATTTTGATGAAGGCCTTATAAGGTTAAAATTTTCCAGGACCTTGATAAACTGATGAGATGCGCAGCTGATGGCTCAGACCATCGAAATTGTTGCGCAAACGCTCATGTTCCTCGAAGATGTCTAGATTGGTGCAGAGGAGAACCAGTTCTTAACAGCAAAATCTGCGTGTTGACTTATACGAAGCATATCATGGGATGTTTCCACGAATTAAGGTTGTCCCTGGTAGTGTGTTGTGTCAGACATAGGATTTTTTATTTTTAGGGATAAAATCCCTGGCCCCCCTCAAAACGTCCGAGTGGAATTCATAGACGCCCATTCGGTATATTTGATGTGGGATCCACCCGCTAAGAATCCCCACACAGTAGAAATGTACAGAGTGTTTTGGCGGCCGGTGGACTCGCAAAATAGGTCCAGCCAGAAGGGGGACACGCCTACAACCAAATTGCAAATAACAGAATTAAAAGGTACTTAAACTAGTCAAAACGAATTAATGACCATTTCTATAAATGGTCATAAAATTAATTCAACTTTTTTTTCAATTTGACAAATATTAGTTTACTTAGGGAATTATCAGGCTTAAACATAACATTTAGTTTTTTAAAATTTAGTAGGGAATGATGAAGATATTAAAGAATTACTGCAAGTATTTAATTTTTCACTAAATTGTATTGTTGAAATAAATTTAACAAATGCAATAAATAAGGAACATTAATAATGGGTGTATCTGCCTCAGGCTAATCGAATTTCTTGACACTGTGCGGGAATGGAGCTGATTACGTTTTCTATCATTTCCCCGGAAATGTAGTTTAGTTTTTTCTGGATCATTTCTGCCAGGTCATCAAAATTATCGCCAATTGGACGATCTCTTGAAAACGTGCCAAAGATATTCTATGGGGTTCAAGTCTGAGGAATTGGCGGGCCACAACAAAACTGCGATATTGTGCTGCTATAGGTATAGCGTTATTAATCGATAGGTTTGAAGACTCGCACAATCTTGTTGAAGAACAAAGTTTGAAGCTTCTTCAGCTGCAAATGGGATGACGTAGGGTTCTACAATCTCCTCTAGACACCGATGACTATTCACAATCCTATTTCAAAAAATGCTTAAATTTACATTATATTATTATTATTTATATGTCAAAATTCACCGTGAATCGCAAAAAACGCAATGCATTGCACTGCACTGCAAGGAACAGTGCAAAACAAACTAAATGTTGTTTTCAATATTTCACGAAATAAGATTTTGCAGCCTTTTTAGCAAAAATGCGCAAAAAAAATGTCATTCTTAACATTCCTTAACTTTGGTATCGAGAAGGTACCAGTAAATGGCATTCCATGGTACCTGTTCAAAAACTTACTAATTTTCAAGCGTAATAAAAAAAAGACCTTAATTCATTTTGACTAGTTATACGTAATCCTTTTAAGACTCTGACTTGCTTTGATTCCAATACCTGATGTTCTGCATCCAGATGGTACCACCTATGAAGCAGTAGTAAAAGCAGGCAACAGCAAAGGCGTGTCGACGGTTGGAGATCCCATCAAATTCACAATGAGCGAAAAGTCCCTTTACATAACCCCAGCAGCTAGCCAAAGCCAGGAGGGTGGTCATGTGGGCGTGGCTGTTGGAATCGTCTTGGCGTTGGTATTCGTGGCAGCAGTGGTAGCAGCGGCAGTGTGGTTCGTCAGGACGAAGAAGATGCTGGGGATCAAGGGAAGTGGTGGAATTGCATTCGAGAACCCGAGTTACTTGAGGGAAGTTAACATGGAAAATGTGCAGGTGAGTAAGGAGCCTCTTTCGTCAAATTCTTAAGGTACTGTTGAGAGAAATTGAAGGGGAAACGCAAAAGAGAAGATGTTGGTGATGCGGCTTAATAAAAGAGGAGAATTTTAGATACAATTAGCGAAGAGTTAAATTGCGAGATTAATAGAAGGCGCGATATCCAAGTAAATACTATAACATATACTGAGTGTCTCAGAGAGATGGTGAGCTGTTTTAAATTGAAATAATACTTTTGGACTAGGAATTTGTTATATCAATAGTCACTACAAAAATACTACCTCTCGATTTCAACGGAAACATCATTACTTGCACTTTAATCGGGCCACCCTGTATATTGTTATTTTACCCACTGGCATCTTTGTTTCTATTCTAACTTTTTCTAAACGTTTCCTCACTTTTCTATCCTTGCAAGATTCCAAACGGGCAAGAAAGTAGTACGTCATCACTAAACGGTTCAGTTAACGGCAGCATTTCCACATCAAGTACTTCTGGCGGACATGGATGGAAAAATGAGCAATTGCACGTGCCTGCCCAAGAAGTGAACCCTACACTCTACGAAGAACTTAAACTGGGTAGGTACCATTTTGACGACACCCTTAATAATTTTAATGGCTTTAATTTAGGTCAAGATGGAGCTGGATTCAAGAGATTGAAGCCCTAGTATGAGGTCATGATAAAGAAAAGGGGTCAGGAATCTCGCTTTTAGATCTGAGGGTCCCCGTAGCCCATAATTATTGTGATAGTGGTGTAGGATCGGTCGTAGGTTTACATTTGCCCTAATTATGGCCAACGCCTGAAGATTGCACATTTAGATCTGAAACTGGACTCAATAATGTCTTCATTACGACCCACCTAATTGAATTAAATTTGGTTGCCATATTAGGGCCAGGGTATTGTACATATTTTATTTAGTACTTTAGCAATACCTCGAGCAGTATGTTCTTTCGTAGCGTAATTTTGTAGATGGAGATATTTCTTATAGTTAAGGAAAAATGTGATTTAATTTAAAACGTAATAAAAAAACACTTAGGAGAGTTAGGATTAGGAGAAATAGGGTCCGAGGGGTGCCAAATTTTGAAGGATATTGAGCGTCTATTACATGATTCCTATGTTAGACGTGCACCATATAATGGCCTTTTTTATATGGCGGCTACACAATTTCATTATCACATAAAGTATTATTAAGTCCAAATTAAGTTTTATTGGCGTATTTTTTACAAAAAGTAATTTTTAGACATTATACACACTAATTTTGGTTAATTAATCAGTAGGCGTATAGCTACATAGCAGAATACAAAATACTAATATAACTTGTGTATAACGTACACAATGTAAATGTGCCTTTATATTCACCATATTTTGTTTTAACGTAGTTAGTCTAAAAAAGAATCCCGTACTATCAGGACTTTTTGTAAATACTTTTTAAAATTTGTAAAATAACATTGCATAACAATAAATTGAGTAGAAGTGGAATAAATAAACATTTGGAAGTAACATGTGTCTTGGGACTTCTTTCCTATATTCTCATTCCCAAAATGGTTTCTTTCCTGGACACCATGGTAGTAGAGCCTGGTACAGGCATTCTACATGAGTATTTACATTAGAAAGTTCTCTAGCAAATCTCCAGAAAATGCCATAACTTTAATTTATATAACACATACGTGTGTTAGGAGAAACAAACGACTGATGAACGCAGCGCACTTAACTGTTCCAGCTAAATAAAGCAATAATATATATTCAGGGTGTTTCAGAACTTTGGGATCAAACTTCTAGGGATTCTTCAGTGCAACAATAGAAGACACCTGAGTATAAGAACTCTTATCTGCAAATGTCTCCCTAAGGCGCTACGACCTTGTGACACTTTAAAACGGTTATGTGTAAAAATGCTTTTATTGAATTCTAGTGCGTTTTATTTTAATTTATTTTTACAAAATAGCAGTACATTAATTGTTCAAAATGTCGTTCTTTGAATTTCATTCCGCCTGTTTAAATGACGATCATAGTTTTAGCGCACTTGGCTAAATATTTGATAATTTCTTTCAACGACTTAAAATGCAGCAGTGATTCTTGCAATTAGGTCCTGGTCTATTCCCATTGGCGTTTCATAAAACCGGGACTTTACACGTACCTCCAGAAATAAATCTAAAGGTGCTAGGTTGGGTGATCTCGGGGGCCACGGACTTTACCACCTTTGTGGGTCTAATGTCGTTTGAACTAATAAAGTTCAAGGACAACATTTAAAACAATTCTTTCGTTGTTATTTGATATGAAAAAATTGCAAGAATGAATTTAAATAAAATGTACTAAAACACGTGGTAGAGGCGAGTTTCTGCTTCCCTGCTTATTCAATCAATCGGTGCGCTTTTTGGATGTCGCCTCAATGTTCCTAAGTCTGTAGCAATGTGTTAAGTATATGAGGTTTTTAATTGTAATCTATCTAAGCTTGAAGTTTTTTTTCGACAAAAATTGCGAAAAGCGTGGCCATTTTCGCAGATTTGTACTTATTATTTACGCGCTGTTGTGCTTTGCTATTAACTGCTTCAAATTTTCTTTTTTGCTATCTTTTGCCGCGCTGCCATCTATCAGGCCGGGCCCAAAGTTTCCCAAAAATTTCGTGAATTCGTAAAGGAACCTTAACTAAGCAAACTAAGTATTGATCTCTTACATGCATTAATGCCAAATAATCTATTTCTCCGTGGTACATATCTACTCGTATTTAATGACAAAATAGATCTGCATCACAAATTTGAACTAAATATCTCAAAAATTTGCAAAGAACTGCAAACAAAATACGCAAAAAATTTTAAATCTCAACAACTTGTATGTTTTTTTAATGTACTTTTTTTTAAGAATGTCTATTTTTAAAGTTGTTCTATTCATCATTCATCTCCTGAGAGTCAAAGGTTGAAACTTAATCTCACCCTGTATGTGCATAGATCTATTTTAATGTGATTGCCGAAATTTTATTCAACACTTCATAGGATAAATTATAGATATTGTGAAGTAAAAGCCCAACTGATTAAGGCATTGGGGCACTAAGTTAATAATAATCTTGGTCTATGCATGCCATAAATTTCTTAAAATGGTAAAGGAACTTACATCTTTCAGATCGATGAAGTAAAGAGTTGTTGTATTTACTCCTAGGTGGCGACTACTATGAATTGGTAATGAAGATGATACGTGATAGAAGCACAAATGAACACTTGATAGACACGATATGGTAATACATGATAGAAGTATGGATAGAACATGATAGAGGCATGAATAATGAACAACAGAAAAGCTTAATTTATTAATTATTTATGCCTGTGGCGTTGCAGCACCTACCTGAGGTTCTTTTATGATCACCTTTTATATTAAGAACAATTTATTTGGTTATTATGACGATTCCTTCATTATGAAATGTTCTTGTAGACGCACCTCTACCTGATGATTAAAATTTTGGCTTTCTGTAACCTCAAAAACTAGACAATATTCATATAAGTTTATACGACATTGTACCTTAAAATTAATTCGACTCCAAGATATTAAAAAGGTTCTTGATATAGGGGGGCACTCACAACACAGGAAAAATTATTGCCAGTTTTTATATAATTTAGAAGTATACAAAAACCTTTTTGTTTGATTGACCAGATATTTGGATATGCAAGCGGATGATTGCATCAAAGGGAGTAAAATATTGTTTAGTCCCTTGAGAATAAATGATCCACTTTAGTCTCTCCCGAAATGGAGTAAAATTGATACCTTAATCTTCGAAGTGCAGAAAATATATGTTTTTTATTTACTTTTTCAAAATTTATTTTGTCGTGTCTTTTTTTACTGTGTAACTGTTTTTTTTATTTTCTATAATAACGACCTTTACTATTTCAAAAATTTAAAACCCTCCGTTAGCCATTTGCTCACGCAACGTGGTCCATCTCACCTTCGCGGCCTTACAATTTCAGCCCCTTCAACCAGTCCTCCACCAGCAATATAGTAGCCAAACAAGTAAACAAAAATCTCCACATATAAAAAAACACAAAAAACCACCCTACCACCTCCCTAGACACAACGCTTGCGTTGACCGTTCCTCGCAGCCTAGCTGAAAGCAGCTGAAGCACGTTTCAGTTTCAGCTCGGACGGCAACAATTTGCAACGTCGAGGGTGCAGCTGAAACCGCGCCACCGGGCAAGTTTCAGCTGCTGATTTACAGGTGTCCGTTTGCCACACACCATTGGACAGGTGCTATTTAACTAGGTGTGAATACGGATGCAGGAGAATCTATCGAATGACTTAAGTGCCTGAGTTCTGTTAACTTGATGGTGGTATCATCAAGGTAGGTAGATGGTCAGAGGGATTTAAAGGGGGTTAGATGGTTTTCTTACATAATGCCTTTAAGGCTGTTTGTGATAGCTTCTTAGAGATATGGGATGATTATATTTCTTCAAACTGAATCTCGGTGATAATGGCTTTCAGTTTAAAAAGAATGTCTCTCATCGTGCCAGATGCTTGATGCCTTAATACATGATATGAAGGCGGAGTGGAACGGAATTGAAAATCTCATCTTGGCGGTATTGGTATTGATACGCAAAAAGCGTTTTCAATTGAAATTAGTTTTAATTAAAATAAAAAATTAGTACGAAGTATATTTGTAGATCCAGATGCTTCTGACTTATGACCAACGTCCCTGAGTACCTACAGAGTGGAAATCTACACTTATAAGAAGGCTGCAAGCTAAAATGTTATTTGGGTAAAGCCACATGCCTCAAGGTGGAATAAGAACAGAAAAGAAACGTGACAGAAATTTAAAATTTAAATTAAAAAAAATTAAAAAATAAGAATCAAACTCAAGAAAAACTGGAGCATAATTTGATGTTCTGAGTGACAAATCTACCCATTATTTTCTGGATTTTTACACAATCCCTGGATAAACATCTGGAGTGATTACAACTTCCTGATGTGTTTGACGATGGCCCGGCATCTGGTTTCCATTTACAAGGTTTACCAATTAAATCTCGAGGGATTACTTGATACTTTTCTTTAAACATTCCCCTTCGCATTGAGCAAGTTCAAAGCACCTTTGAATGAAACTTAAATTAAAAGTTGCAGGTATTTTGGAAGTCATTTAACAAGGCACCATTGGGCGGGAAGGGGGTGGTAGGTTAGTTAATAAATTTCCTGCGTACTTCCTTTATGACTAGCGACGTCCGCATTGATAAAAAAGTAACGAAAATCCTGGAAACGTTAAGGTCCCTAACGACTTTATGCTTCATTTCAGTTCTGGGTTTAATTAATTCGCGAACCTCAAAGACCGCTTTCGATCTTATTAGATCTTATCAATTCAGTTTATCTCAGACCAATCAACCGCAGCCGGAAATCACCAATATCGACAGCAAACATGTACTTGGGGAGAAATATTTCACCAGCGCCATTTGCTACGTTCTTAATTGCTGCAACTAGATCAAATCTTCCAGGGTAAGCAGAAGGTCTTAATACGGACCTAGTCCGTTGATTGCAATCAAAGATAGGACACAAAAGAATTTGAGGGAACAAACTGAATAACTACTTCAAGGGCTGATAACCGTGACCACATTGTTTGCTCCGATGAGAAGAAAATTTAGGAAAATTGCTTAGCAGGCTATAGAGCTAGAGTTGAATTGGCTTGAAGACTTATTTGCTTTCTCGGAGAGTTGTTTAACTTAACACGAGTCAAGATTAGTTATATGCGAAATGCATAGATTTGTATAACAAGTGAGATTCTGCGGAACGAGACAAGCGATAGAGACACGAGTTAATAAGGAAATGACATTGATTGTAACATCTTAAAAAATGAATGAGCTGTGATCTCAAAATGTTTAGAAGGATAGAATTTGCGGGAAAAATGCGACCATGAATACATGGGCACCTCACATTAAAATACGATTTTTTAACAAGTGCTCAAGAAAAAAATCGATACTCTCACAGAACGGTCGTAAAAATGTTGCATATTTTCATTGTTAAAAAGTTCTTCAATTATTTTCATAAAATATTTTCAAGCTTTACACACAAAATTCCTTTGTCTCATTATGACTTACTGCGTTCGTCTGCAGTGCGTGCGTAATAATTAGCATTACGCACTCGTATAATTAATGTTGTTATTAAGTTCGTGCGCACGTTATAGATTTAATTATTCCAAACTAATTAAATACATTACTCATAGAGATGAGTTTCGGAACATTTTCTTCAACATTTAATACACTCCATTGTTTGCTCACAGATTCAGCTACAAGGAATTTAATTTCGGATTGCAGCAATTAATGGACCAGTGCAAACACTAATTAGCCAGTTTGGAAAGACTGATAATAGAAGTAGGAGTAAAATCCCTGAAGCTCTGCATACGAATAAGCAACCTGAGTGCAAATTAAATACTTTGGAGCCAATTAGTTTATGGTAATCAACATTTGAATTTTATTTGGACCGATGAGCTAGAGTTAGGAAGTTATGGAGAAGTTTTCGGAGCTTTCAATGGAGCATTTCATTCCTGGACCCTTCTTTAAGCATACCCTGCAAAACCAGTTTTAACAAAGTTTCGTATTGCCATAGGGGAAATTTCTCAAAGCCCCATTTTTGCTAAAGTGAAATAAAATATTAGCAAGTTTAAGCAATTTACTGCCCTCCACGAGAGCTTTAACTCAAAGCGTCTAAAGCTTTACTCAATTACTGCGATCAATATAATATTTATGAGAGCACGCTAGTTTACTATGGATTCACAATTAATGGTGGTCATTTAGATGCACAAATGCCAAATGGAAAATCAATTCCATATTAGTTGATAGTATCCAGAATAAGCGAAAAGCTGTGGTAGTAAATATTAACAACCAATTTGTGTCGATTAAGGTACAATACAGCTAAAAATTATATATTTTGCAATCCCAAAATATTGCGAGTATTACGCCGGAATAAACGAGAGTAACGAATGGGCTAAATTTTATCATCATTAATAGCTGAAAATAAGCGTGAAAAGATTTCAGAATTTTTTCTCAATAACCTGAACATATTCTTCAGTAAGATATTTACTTCTCGTGTAATTATATACCCAGAGGCCAATAAATTCCTGCTTGGCATTTTGTAACAATACAATTTAGGGCCCGTCTATTTGGAGGATATGAGAATGATAAAACGCTCGTTAAAAAAACCATTAAAATGTTTTGTTCTTGCAATCTTATTATCCCCAATTTTCAGCGAATTTTATGAAGGCGTCGGCAATCTCAACGAGGATTATTATTTTCCATATTATCGGCGGTCGCACTCTAGTTGATTGATATAGAGAAATAGAAGAAATGCGTCTTAAGCGTGCGATAAAATTGCCTTTATAACGCAAAAGAAAAAAATATATTTTTAGTACTGCAACGCGTCGATTAAAGTTTCGAATGCGCATGTGCAAATGCCCCATGTCAATGTCAGTGAGTATTCGACATTGGTATGTGTGCGGTAAATTTAGTTGTGCATGTAAATATTTTACTGCACGCACCGATTGGTAAAAAAAAGTAAATTAAATACTTTTAAAAATAAAAAACGAATGTCCCTACAGAATCATATGTTCAATTATGGTCGGCGTGCGTAAAGTATCACTTTTTATACATATTAAATAGTGAACAATTTCCAATCCATATCACACATTTTCACGAATACCACATTAAGCCATCTTATGAAATCGTAATGGGATCGGAGATGGTTGTTCATTGCCAGTGTTTGTGCCAGAAAAGTAACTGCTGGGCAGCATCAATTTTCCATTTAGAAGCTAAAATGGCTGCTTTCTGTCGAAAATGTCGCCAATTGGATAATCGAGTTTTTATACCAAACAAATCTCCGTGTCGGTGTGAAGCTAAATTGGATTTAGACTTTTGGAATTTCTTATTTCCTCTAAAATCGTTCGGGGGACAAATTAAGTTTAAGTGCTGTACTTAAGATATCGAGAAAATTGTGTTTTTTTGGCGATTATTGTACAACATTTACTGTTCACCATAAAAAGCAAATGCACAAGAAATGCTTTGCTATCAGAGCAATGAAGGAGTGGAGTTCTGCAATTTAAAGACTATTGTTTAATGAGAAATAAAAATAAGTCATTTAAATATAAAAACAATTGAAAAATATACAAATATTCAATAGTGACTAACTTGCACTGACTTGAATTTGCCTATTTAGTATAGTATAACGAATGTATTTGATTAAACAGCAAAATTGTAAAAAAATCAGTGACTCGTGTAACAAGCAAATATTATTTTTTACAACTTCTGTCATATTTAAATATCTCACTCGTTACATAAAGAGATACATTTCTAACTAGAAACATATATATCCATTTTACTATCCCCCCAGAATTTCATGTAAATTGGTTGGGATGTTGGATTTGAAATAGGTCAGCACTCTGCTTGACGATTCTGTGGTCAAAAATGTGGCCTGCACTTTTCGTACACACTGTATGTTCTACTACCTCGAAAAAGCTACGTTCAAAACGAAATTGGCATTTCTACTAACAACTCTTCCCTGCATTTTAGTAACCTCTTATGTTCCATTGCTTTGGATCCATGAGTGAGTAACGACACTTAAACTCCGGCAATAGCCTTTTAAGTTGAGTATTGTAGGCGATTTTCACAGGAAAATATAATAGATCCCCGCAATATTAAATCGGATATCTCCATAACTCGTGGAGCAAAAATACTGGAAACGTGATTCTACCCAGACCCGGATAACGCTTTTGTTATAATCCATTGTCCCGTGTTCAATTTTTCGGGGTTTATGGAGATAAAATGAGAATCGGTGTCGCTATATGAAATCAATCCTTCCCGAATTAAATAATTTTCTGCAAACTCATAAATCCCAATTTGCATGCCCTAAATTGACATACTAAATCCAAAGTTTAAACCATAAAGATCTCATAAAGCATGTTAGTTTAGCAAACCATTTAGTGAATAATATGTCGAATATATGAAACATAACGAAAGGAAAACGCAATTTTCTGTTTGACTGAAAATTCGGGAGTTTGTTTTCATCCATGCGTTTGATCTGAAACCTTTCATGAGGGAGAGAAAGCGCATTTTCTCTGCTCCTACTTATGAATCCCGAGCAAACATTGTTCGAATAAATTAGGTATAATAATTTATTATAGAAGATTAGAATGCTTTGATGCGCGTATATGAGTTTATATTATTGTTAGACATATTAATGATAACCTCAGAAACTCTGATATTGCTTGAAGGTAAAAACCACTCAATACAAGTCAATTTCTGAAAGAACTTAAGGGTAACGAGTTGATTAGTTAATTTACACAAACAGTGCATTGACTACATAACTGCAAAATGCTATGCTTAACTGAAAGTCGCTATTTACAGCTGCGAGTTGCTGTGCACAACTGCTATCATCCACATAGTGCAATATGTGTTGAACTAGGATTGGGGGTAATTATGATAAGACAGTTATTGAAGTACAGGATGCTAACAAATAGTATTCACGAAATTAAATATTCCTGTAGTGGTAGTCGAATTTAAATAATATAGCGAATGTAACGTATGAGTGGGTGTCTTGACGCAATCGAAATCTTCTATTCACCCCAACTTAAGCGAAAACTAACGAAATAATTCGTCAGATGAAGAGAGACCGCAGCTCCTGCCTTTGAAATCAATTGTAACATTACTCCAAGGTCCCTAATTAATATATTCCCTTGTTTCCTTCCTCAATGCCGAAACATTAAAAGGATCGATAATTTGGGAAGGAATGTGTTAAGCATCACGTCAGAGAAGCCACGTGGAAAACAAGAGAATAGATAGAATAAGACCCAAAGATTCTTGTTAAATTGGCTTAGTTCAGGATAGAATCCATACGGACATATCGACATAAATAGATAGGGAGCGCGTCAAAAGCCTTTAACTGGAGAAATGTCTTGCAGAAACTCTCTAATGTTTTTCCACAGTGTCGTCTGTAGGCTCATAAACCAAGCAATTAAGTCTAAACCCTGCTTAACACACACTTCTGAATGCAAAATTGCCAACTTAAGCCACTGTTTTAAGTTCAACTAGGGTGTGAATTCAAGGAAAATACGGGGCTAAATTGATTGGTAGGGACCAAACGTAGGAACTGCACCGAAAAGTATCAATTGGAAAATATAATTTGTTAATTACAAAGTCATTCAAAATGAGAAATATGGAAAATTAATGTATAATTTATGTAAATGTGTAATTTAATTAAAATTAATAATTAAAATTAATAATTAAATTTAATAATTAAATTTAATAATTAAATTTAATAATTAATTTAATTTAATAATTTAATTAAATTTACATTTAATTTGTTAAGATTTATGGCATTGTCTGTTTCAACTGACGCCAAACTTCTTTTGCGTTTTCGACTGAGACTTTCAAGGTGCCAAACTAATATTGCTTTAGAAGAAAAATGTCTACACCTCAGTCATAAAAATTTCCGCATAAAACTTTATATCACCGTACCCCTGAAAGCACTCTTGGACCTAAAAATTGTATACTCAAGCTACAAAACTTTTTTAATATCTCATTCTTGCAATGGGAGATACATTACGTCTGGAAAAATATTAATTCTCGGTAATGTGACATCTGTGGAAAACAAACAAGTAATTTGGCCAGACGCCGTTTGTTGGTTCGGTTTTTGCTTACGTTTTACGGTAATTGAAAAATGGGGGCAGTGGTAAGCCGAAGAACAATAATTTAAGCCACGAAAGGCAGAGCCATTGTAATTAATTAAACGCTAATACTTATTTAACGAGCAGGACCTGTGTCCGTTTCCATCGACTACATTAGGATTATTTAAATTCTATACTTTGTATATTTATTTTTTTGTAGTTATTTTTAAGGTATTTATTACTTTTACGTTTTCTCGAATAACTATTTTGTTCAGAATTGAGTCCTCACTCTATATATACGGTATGCCATACTATGTATGTATGTGTTCTTACCATTACCTCCACTATGAGTCAATGTATCACTTTCAGAAAAAAAATCCTATTATATGAGGAATCACCCTGTATATATTCTTTAATTACACTGCTCAACAGGAACGATTTCTAAAAATATTTCAACATGTTACCGATATATTTACCTCACTCCATTTGCCAAGGTGGCCACACACCCGCAATCTATATCTATGTAGATCATCGTTATTTCCACATGTTTACGGGTTTATCAAGCCACACTGCTAAAACAAGTTCTCTGTTATTCAAAATCCGGAACCCCTTTCGTTATCAAATTCTCTCAGGGAACAAGTCATCAATACATAGTCCTACATTTATCTCAACCCTTTTTTGAGATATTTACGGGCGTATAAATGTGGTTATTTAATAAAATGAATTCGAACAGAGGATTCCTAGAACTTTATTCGATAAAACCCGAAACCCCTTCGGGAATCTATTGATTCAATGTCTTATCCAAATGCTTTAGCTCTTATTTTCCAAACGAAAAAACTCGATAAGGCAAAAGTTAGTCTGGAACTCATTTAATATGTACTTTTCCGAATGGTGAGATCTAAGACAGGAACGATTTATTTGCCTACAACTCCTGATTTGTTTCCGAAATATATTCACGTCAAGATTAAGAACACCTCGTTTGGATTAGCAGGAACGTATTTTTTCACCCCAATTTATTAAGAGAAATTATTCATTCTAATACTTTCCGAATTAAAAAAAAAAGCAAACTTTTGCTTTATTATTTCGTCCCTTCGTGTTCCCTTAAGAAAACATTTTAATTCCTGCTTTCCAAAGACCAGTTTATTAGGTATGCATAGCTTTCATTTCCTGGTCGATTTTAAGCGAAATTCAGCTCCAGGGAAGGCTTTATAACCTAATCCAGGACAGGAGCCCATTTATATTGCGTCCTTTGCGGTTTGCCTCCCACACGTTCGGTGTCAGCCATAATGTGTTATCTAAATTTGAAAGAATTTGTTTGCGTGGTTTGATGGCTCGGAAATTGTACTTTTACTGCCTACGTGTCCCGCGAAAGGACAACACGTAACTGCAGATATGCGGTGGGTGGACCAATTTTATTAGTTTGAAAACAAGGGAATTTGTTCACGAATATTGTCATGTTATGTCTATATAGAAATATAAAACCACGTAATATTTTTCTCTCATCAATTTTCATTTAAATCAATCTGCGTGAGTACACGAACTGCCTTCCTGATTTGACGGTTGGCATCCAGTCACAACCAGAGTTCAATAATATCCGTTGGGGCCTGTTGTTCATTCAAGATTGACAGATATTCCCGTAGGGATGAAAGATGCATCTTACGAGAATGAAAAATGCGTCCCACAGGACTGAAGGATGCGTTTCATAGCAATTTGGGATGCAAATGTGGCTTATGAATTAAGAAGTCATATTTGGCGGCAGATGCCTGGTTCGATCCCCCCACACTCAGCTTAGTTACAGCAATTTCCCAATAACTTAAACAATATTTTTTCCTACAGAGTGTTCTTTCATTAGGTGACCAAAAGTCAAATGGTGATTCTTTAAGCGATTCTAAGCCGAAAATTTAAATATAAATATAGGTCCGGAATGCTTCTTTTGCAGTGTACAGGGTGTTAAACTTGTTTTAGGAAATCGTTACCTATTAAAAAAGTCATAAATAACGAGAAGACGCAAACTAATATGAAATTGAAATTTAGTTATAGTTTTTAATATAGTATAAAGGAACCTTTTAAGTTAGAAATTGTTTGTCTCCTTTTTCCTAATGGGGTGCACAGGGCTAACGTCGGAAATTGAAGAAAGTCAAAGAAAAAAAACGTTTTGTCAAAAACTACACCTAAACAAATGGTGCGCAATTTTTTAATAAAAAAACATTTAAAAAACTATGAATCGAAACTTACTATAGTTGCGGAAAATGTCGTTCAACTTCAACGTAAGCATTAGCTCGTCTTAACATTGATTGCCGGACACGTTGATGTATTTCCAACGTATATATTACTTTATCACATGAATACCGTATCCACTGAATTAATTAATCTTTAGTGTTAACTGGAGTTTTATAAACGACGGACCTTATATGCTCTCAAAGGAAAAAAATCTAAGGTATTTAAACCCGGTGGTCCGGGCGGCCATGCTTGTGCTCACTGCGAAAAAATATAAAAATTTTAAAGAAAATCAGTGGCACATAAACACAAATAATAGTCACAAATAAAAGTGCCAAATTTCAAAAAATTCTGTTTAAGGATTATTAAGATGTTTACGAAAAAAAAATTAATTTTTTTTAAGTGTGATATGCCGTATCTTGAAAACGAAACATTACCAAACTTATATTTATATGAAATTTTCATCATAAAATTACTCAAAGAATCACTGCGTGAAGTTTGACCATGTATCTCCCATACAGGGTGTCGGCTCCTGGAGCGCCGGCATGCAGATCTCTGAAACTGTGAGAGATAAAACGTTGATTCATTTAGCACATAATGCAATGCTGATTTAGAAACTGCTTTTATGTTGGTCGTGTACATCATGCAGAGGAGTCATAAATCTTTCTCTGCACAAAGCAAATAATTATACGTTGTTTTGCCATAGTGACCGGTATTGTCTAACAAGTTTCATAAAATAAATTCCTCGCCTTTTTTCTTAGGGAGCTTAATTAAAGTTTCTGACGAACCATGGACCTGAGTGGTCATTAATCTCCTCTTTTGGAGAAATATTAGAAAATGCCTGAGAGGTAGCGATGATAGAGCCCGATAAATTTAGACAAATGCCAGTGGGTCAACTTTCTGGTCTAAATTGATTTTGGTGTTAGGAAGCTGTGTGGGAACAAGGAAAATTGGACTTTTGATTGGATATTAACATAGACTTAACAGTTTTAAAATAAGTCAAATAGTACTCTGGCATATCACAAAGCTGCAGGAGAAGCTTTAGGTGTGGATTAGATGAGTTTTAGTCACCATAATTTGATATTGTCCAATGTATTTTTCCAGTTTTCTTTTACTGCTTATTGCAATTATTACATGCAGAATATCCAATCTTCCTAATATACATTTGTTTTACAGGAATTGCGGGATGTAGGGAAGGTAACCGAGCTATTATCATCCATGTACGAGGCACACAGGAACAGCTTTTTTGGCCAAAAGAGGCTGCCAAGCATAAAATTTCAGTGAGTAAGAAAATAAGAAAATATTTTTTTAAATAATGATTTTTCTCCTTCAGCCTGACAAATGTTTCATCAAGCTTTCATTAGAATTTTTGAACCATTATTGCCCTATTAAAACCAAACTTCGGAGTTTAATAAACCTTAAATAAAGGCTCCTCTATTCAAACTTTTCTTTCTCCTACTAAAGCTAAAAGAGACCAAACTGTCCACATATGACCTCTATCCAGTCACTTTGCATAGGGCAGTTCCCCTGGAAAACCCATCGGTAATCGACAACGGCAAGGTCGTAAATAGATCCGCGCCCTTTGACACGAATTCAGGCCCTTTGCCCTACAGGGCGTGAAGTCGGGTGTAATTAGACGAAAATGCGTATACCTTTCATCCTGTTCGACGATGACAGATGTATTTGAGCAAACAAAAGCCTTTTCCCGGCTTTTCGACCCATCCAACCGATCTGTTGCTTCTACAATGTTCTTTCAGAGCTTAATTTTGTGCAGAAAATGTAAACAGACTGAATCGATATAAGTACATAGTCGCATTTGTAAGAGTTTTCCGAATAAAAATTTTAAATCTTGGGCAATTTTAAATTAAGAAATACGAGTGAGTTGCAGCATGGAAAAAAATGAGAAGAAAGGGGAAAAAAGATTTAAAATTAAATGAATGAAAAACGCGAGATTATCAGCATCCTTTTAAGGGATAGTATTATTTAGGAGATTAAAGGATTGTATGAATGATTTTAATAATAATATAAATATTTAGTAAAAATTTAAAAACAAATTTGATATAGTATAATGATTTTGTATAATAATATAAATTTATAATATTTGGCAAGGGGCGAGGGCCTTAATACCCCCAATCCGTAGATACTATAAAGTATTTATTTTTTTATTTCATATTATGAACGCAAATTTACCATTTTACCCTTTATATCTTTGTGACGCATGCGCAAAATCCAGCATCCTTCGCTCTACATCTCTCTCTCTCACATTCTCTCTTTCTATTTTAAAAAATATGTGGTCTCACAAACTATCCAAAAATGTCCCGTTTGTTTCGCTCAACTGGTCAGTCTTCACGCGAATCTGGCTCGGTGCACTCTCAGCTTCATGATGATAAACTACTATCATTAAATCTTAATTTTTACCAGACAGTATAACGATCTCGTGTCTTCAAACTAATGGGCAAAATCGAAGAAAAAACCTTCCACCAGACACGAAAAAGCTGTTAAGGGACAAATAATTTGTCTCCAAGTTCCTTAATGGCCCTCACTCCAACATGTCAGGTCAACCTTTCGATGGGGTCACTTCAGATATTATTTATATTTATACCTGTTTTAGAAATAATTCTTCGTTTTAACGGACAACCAAAACGTGACGGCAGTTAAAACCAAGACAATTGCTCTTGGTTTCAGCTGTTCAACATAAATTATATTAATATTCATTAATTAATTCGTTTCATGAATTAATTATTGGAAATATACATAGAGGACCAAAAGTCTCGCATAAATTCGTTAAAATTTGAAAGAAATATTTTTTATTAAAATGCTGGAACACGTCAAATATTGTGTTTAGTTGTGAATTTCTTAACGTAAAAGCCATATATACAGCGTTACTCATGAAGTAGATAAATGTACTTTTTCACTTGTTTATTATGGAACTCCCCGTATATTGTGACGTTTTTGGGTGCTATGAGAAATTCTGAACATAGTTCATATAACATACCCATGTCTAAATGTAAGTTTTCGAAAAAAAATACAAAAGATAGAAATAACAATAGAATAATTAACACTTACAAAAAATAACAATGTAAACTACTATAGCTGTATACAGACCGGCAATTCAAATTTCTCTAGAACGTTTCCTATCCTTTAAGGAGGTATTTGTTGAATTTCTTGAGTAATTTAATTTCTTAACTGTTCTATATTGTTGGGCTCATTTAAATACACCCTATGTTTCCGATAACTTCATAAAAAAAGTCCATAGGGGTGAGGTCAGGAGGTCCAGCAGGCCACTCTATAATATATTCAGAACGTCGCAAAGAACTTAAAAACCTCATAATATACAGTGGATTCCATAACGAAAAAAATTTTAAAGTACATTTATCTACTAAATGGGTAACCCTATATGCATGTCTGTTACGACGAAAAATGCACAACTGAAAATAAAATTTGACGTGTTTCAGCATATTCATGAAAAATACTTCCTTAAACTTTTGACGAATTTATGCGGGATTTTTGGTCCTCTATGTATATTCATAACTGCTTAACTGTTATGCAAAATATGTGAGTTCTGAAGATAGGGACCACGTGAAAGGCAATCAGTCGAGTTCCGCCCCAAATTATGCGGGACAAGAAGATGATGAAGGGGTCATTCAGCAACGCTCTGTATGTGCAAGGTTACTTTGTCCATGAGCAGTCGTTTGACGTTTTAGGCCTACAGAATACCGGTTATATTAATAATGTTTGGAGTATATGCCAAATGTTGAAAGACAGAAATCACCGTCTGGAGCAAAAATGGGTCAATGAGCAGTCCGACTGCGTTTCAGTTTAGCTTAGCCCTGAAGGTGGATAATTAACCGAAACATCTAAATAAGCCAATTGGATTTTGGAAAGTTCCCAAGCAGTTTGTTTCTATATGCTGAAGTAATCCTCGTTTAAATTACTGAACAATAATTTGTGTCAACGCTCAATGAACAATGTCCATGTTTCTAGTGTAAATCTCGGTTAATTGCTGAACAATCAAGACCAAATATGACATCGATTTTCTAATGCAAATCTCTGTTAATTTTAGCACCAATGAGGATGCGGCGTAATGGGGTGGGAGCTTCTTGTGACGCCACGAGAACTTATAATGGTTTTCCTGATTTGGTTTGTTCTCGACGTAAACGGGCTCGCGAAAAGGGTAAATATGAAGTACTCTTAACTAAAGTATCTCTATATAATCACGTACTTTAGTTCTTAGTAGGCTTAAGGTTTTTCGGACTGCAACGTCTTTTTTCCTCTTTAGGAGGACATAGAGTCGAGCTTGACAATAATTAACGAAGTTTCAACGCAAAGCGCGGGTACCCTCTGCATCACAGGGCAGTACCGACCTCTGAAGGTACCGATCGACACGTTGCGGTTCGAATCAGCGCGTCAAAAGGCTGATTTGGCGGCCACCCTTTTGCAGGATTTGGGTGTTGCCCACCATAATGGTAAGCAAAAACTTTCTTAACTTCCAATCAAGGAACGATGCTTCCGGGTTATTCCCTAAGGTTAGAGTTTCTTCGATAAAACGCTTTATGTGTCGGATTTCTTGACTGGTCAATATAGGTGACTTTATTGAGTGGAAGTTGGTCCAACTTCTCCTGAAGAAACACAGATATTGATGTCACTGCAATGCCCAAAGGGCACAGTGCATTGCATTACTAATACTGTGCAGCCCTACTTTGTTTGATAGTAAAAGCACGATGTCAAAAGTTTTAGAAGTTCTACGGAGCGTGTTCTAAAAACTTTTTAAGTTTAAAAGTTACCTTTCCATGGCCCGTTCAAAGGAAATATCTTTGGTATTTATTTCTGTTCCGATTAAATGGAAGGAACATGCCTGGTTTAAAATGGAGAATTTTGTTGCCTACACCAGTGAGATTTCAGGGAGAAGCACCACTAATATTTTAACTTTATTCAGAAAATTCTATTTTTCCTGGAAGCAAACGACTGGAATTTCTGGATTCAAGAGAAAAACATTATTTTGGAACTAAGGCATTTATCTCGACTACGCATGAATAAACATCCATTGTAACTTACGCTACTTTATTATTGCTGATGGGTAGATCATTAAAAAGACTGGAAAATCCATATTTACACTGCCTGGATTTTCTGGATGCGCTTATTTTACGTTTTAACTATTATTTCTCAGGTAAAGCTACGTATTCAGTCGTGGCATGCTATCTAATTTTGTCATTAGTGACACTAGTTTCCATGAAATTCTCCTCTTATAAATTATCATCTAGTGGTACTAAAAGTAAAATTAACAGTATTAATAGCTTAGATCTGCTAATATTGCCTATAATTCTCAGAAATACCCTCTAAATTTCCACCCTGCCTATAAACTAACCCGTTGGCAGGCTTTTCTGTTTTAATGGAATGAGTCCTCTTGATCTGGTCCTGCTTCAGCTTCAACTCGTTGATAAGGCAAGTGTTACCCCTGGAACTCTCCCTCTTAATACTCCCCCTGTAAGAATCCCTCGGAATCGCATCGAATCTTTCATTCAATTGATGGGGCTGCAATATCGGGTATTGTGAAGGATGTGGAGGTGCTTCAGAATCAACTGAATTTTGCCTGGCGTATTCCAAAGGAGGCTGCCGATCATAATAAGGTCTTCTGGGAGGTTCCAGATGGTCAGGCGTACTGTAGCCGCTGCCCTTTTGTCCGAAGGACTCATTTGTTGAAACTGACTCACAATCTGAGAATCTTCTTGCATTGACATTGTTATAAACATCATCAGCTCTTCGTCTTTGCTTCTCGTGCTTTTTAACCAGTGATTTTAGCAAGTTTTTGTTGGCTTGATCAGTGTAGTCATCAGGAGGTGCAAAAAGGGCTTTCTGGGGGGTGATTGTTGCCCAGACGTGACCAGTATGGGTCTGCACTAGACCTTTCTCTTTACGGGGTTTGTTGTCGCTGGATGCTGGTGGGTTTGGCTGGTTTGTTGTGAAGTGGGACGGTTGATTTTGCACAGGTCTCAGGCTTGCTCGGGCTTCGTCTACCTGACGCTGCCGAAGGTCCTTTTCCACTCTTTGTTGGTTTGAACCATACTCACATTGGGATTCATGTTTCCAGACTTCTTTACCGAAAGGGAGTCTTTCCTTGCAGCCTGAAATGTTTTTTTAATTAAATATGCCCTTCCCGATTGAATCCTCTATACCTCGATTTCGGTAAGAGCAAGGAAACAGAAATATCTGGGCGAAATCCTCATACGCATAATTCCTGCGACAATTAGGAGGGGTTCCATTGGTGTAGATGCACCTATGACACACATTTTGACCATTTGACTGAAGAAAAATGGGAGCGCTGTTGAGGTATCCCCCGCATAGCACGCACTCTAGTTCGTCAAGGAAATTTTCAGGCACCATTGTCCACCGGGGTTCTGCAAGGTCAGTGTTAATTCCTATCCATTACCATCCATTTCGTACCATCAAAAGGTGTCTCCCTTTGCCCTTTGAAAAAAGCCCCAGGATGACAGCACAATAGGTCACAGCATCCATCGTAGTCGCATTCCATTTCGTGGGTCAAACTTTCATTCCATTCGAGTTTAATTGAACAGTGCTTCTTCCAGTTTCTGCAGGGATAGACGAAAGCTCTGGCTAAAGCTTCGTATGCGAAATTTCTGTCCATAGAATGGAAAAATTGACAAATTAGTAAAGTATTTTTATCATTATTACAATTTTATGGTAAAATTGGGCATGCCAAGTGGCCAATGATATTTGATATAGTCTGCAGCTCTAAAAATGTTGGGCAGTTTAAATCAAGTCAAGTTTGACTTGAGCTTTACTGTGAAACACCAAGGCAAGTCAAACGATTTTATGATTAATTCTTGAACAATTAAGTAGTACGAATATACAGGTTGGGCACATTAACATAGGCTTCAAAAGGTTAAGTTCCGGAAGTGTAGGGTACCCAAACTAAACTTTTAATTTCGTTTTATGCTTATATCTCCTATTATAACCGCCTCCTTGTCAATATTGTCCATGTCAATGTTTCTGTCAAAAAAATCTACCTTCCACTTTCAAGCTGATTCTTCACTCGGTCGTCTTTCCTCTAGGACATCCCTAACCAGAATTAATCTGAACGAAGGTGACAAACCCTTTTTCTTTTAGTTAGTGCGTCAACTTTGCATTTTACCCAGATCACCCTGTATGTAAATGATTGAGTATTTAAACCACAATACCTGTAATGATCCTTGGCCGTCATACGACATCGTCCACACAATATGCTCAAGTCGTTGATGAGGTAAACTGGGCCACAAGTAATGGGCTGTCTGCAATTGGTACAGATTTGATTGTTGAGAAAGGTGAAAGAAATCTCCGAAAGATGCTGCATTTTGACCTGAAACAGGCATATCATGAGAATGTATCATAGCATAGAATTAGAACCGTAGACCACGTAAAGGCGCAGGTATTACAACAAAAATAAACGGTTTTGTGCTACTTCAGATAATTTACTCTTATCACGATTATCATTATTTCTATATTTACAGTGTGAATGCATAATCACTTACTTGAAAAAGTACTTTACTCGGGAGCTAACAATAGGTATGATGTTCAAACTAATGATCTTCTATATGGCTTTTTTATGTGGAGGTGATAATAATAGGTAACGTTGTTGACTAGATGGGAAGCTAATCCTCCTATATTATTAGGATTACAGACTCAGAATATTGGTTCGTTAGCGGGGTTTTCCTTATATTTATTCAGCTTTTAGATGTATTTGATCATTTTCATCATCAAGATTTAAAATACATTAAGTATAACGAACCTTATAAGTTTTCTTTCACGCTATGGTGCGTCTCATGAACTCAAAGCCACATCGAGTTTCCCCATCCTTGGACAGCTGAATGTAATGGGCAGTCTATGGGCTACACATGGAAGCAAATATCAAGCACTCTACGGTTAATATTTGCTTCAATGGGTTAACCAGTCCTGAATCCAGGTGACTTTTTTTGGTCTATTTTTATCTTTTCCTGCTTTTTCTGCACTGCCTCTACTACGTAAGACCATGTCGCCCAAGAACTTAAATACTCAGTTCACAGGCAAATCTAAATTTATACTATTTTTTTTTGCGAGAACGAATATGAACTTTTTGCTATACGTATCTCTAGGATCTGACATTCTGCCGGGAAAATATGGAAAATTTCCCTAAGGGAACGGCAACGGAATTTTTCAATCCCTGTTATTTTGTTTTTCCGAGTCCAGTCGCGCCAAACTTGTTTAAATATGTTTAACCACGTTTCAGGCATTGTTCACATTTTCCTTTATTTTGCTTTAGAATAGCGCCTCAGGCACAAATAGTGGTGGAAACCACAACCACAAGTTTGTCGTATCTGCCGGACTATATGTAACTAGGATTTGACAAAATTGAACTTCAACCCTTGTTTAACAGGTTTATCGCAATTCCAATTTTATTTATTTAGAATGACGAACGGAATATTTAGAAATTATGAAAACTCTAAATTTCTCGGGCGATTGCTTCGTTTCAAGAAACAGTTTGTTCTTAACACCTGGTTATTACTTGGTTTTAATATACAGGGTGTCTACTAAATGATAGCATTAATTTCAAGCTGTGATTCCTTGTCACATTTTATAAAAAAAGTTCTAATAAACGTATGTCTTATCTTCTTTCCTCGATACAGGGTGTTAGAGTTTTATTTATTTTTTCGGTTTTTAATAAACATTTTTGGGCGCAATGGCAATATCTCGATGAAATTCAGTATTCAGGAGTTTTCTGAAGCGGAAAATTCAAATATGACATCGATTTTACCGCAATATGTAGAAGGCTATTATTACATGTTTATTAATATAATAATGTTTTGATGGAATAATGGGGAAAGAAATATTTAATCGTCGATACTTCGAAAACCGTTGCTTTGAGAGTTTGGACCAAGTATCCTTCTTTATTTGGAATTGACGGGGAAACAAGACATAATCTATTACAGGTCAAAATACAGGGTCCTAAAAATATTAGGGTAAATTTAACATAAGAACATTACTTCGGGTGGCGCCCCCTATATATTGCTGTAAAACCGCTATTGTATTTAAATTTCTCGTCTCGGAAAACTCTTGAATACTAAATTTCATCGAGACATTGCTCTTACGTCCGAAAATTTTTATGAAAAACCGAAGAAAAATTGTCGCTCAGTATCTCGAAACCAAAGCAAGATAAGACATACGCTTAATAGGATTTTTTCTTTCAATGTGACGAGGAATCACCCCTTGAAATTAATGCCATTATTTAGTAGACACCCTGTATATCACGCAGTACCATTATTGCAGGTCAACAAACCATAAATTTATTGCTCATTACGGATAATTTACGAATTTGGAAAATTTCGGTTCTTGTGATCAATGCATAAAAAGACAACTTTTTGGTACACTCAGTACTTTTTCAGTAAATTTCAGTACATTTTCAAACATAGATTGGATTAGTCGTATCGCTGAAAGCATGCTAAGTGCGGCAAAGTGCTAGTTGTAGCTCGTGAGGTAAAGCCACTTCACCGCATACCCGTAGGAACCTAATTTGGCTTGAGCAGAAAATTCGATTTTCAATATATGTATATATGACATTGAAAATGAGTATCAACCAGTTAGTTAACTATAGTGAAAATATAGCTTTCCTGCAAGAGCACGAGCAAACGCCAATTTCCGGGCTCCTAATGAGATTCAGTTTACATAAGCCAGGGTCATTGATATTATGTCAGCGTCACACCTATGCGTCACTCTAGAATTTCCCCCTTACTTTCTTGTATCTGCTCCAAAAAAATTTCTGATTTTTAGTTGTCAAATTAGCATAAATCCCTGTTCAAATCATAATTATTATTGCAGGGTCAGGAGCTATATTTGGGTTTTTTATATTACATATTCTGATTAACGAACATTCAGCTTGTCATACTCGTCTCTCTGTCTCTTTTAACATTTGCGTGAGATTATCTATTTTGTACGTAAATTACCGGATTATTGACGTAGGTAGTGAGGCAAATTTTATTGTTCACGCAATTCTAAAAGTGGGTCATAATAGTGTACAAATACCTACAAAATTTTTGAAACTAAATAGCTCCAAATAAGTCTGCACTTGATCTATAAGCTCAAAAAAACCTTCGTTTGATCTCAACCTAATCAGCAGATGAAAGTGTGATACATATGTCAATAATTTAATTAAACAGTAAATAATCGATAGAAACAATTAGCTTTTGGGTTGTTGAAGGGCCATAAAGTAAATAGCGAGCAGACAATCCCAGATATCAACTTTATGACTTTCCTTCAATTAATTATAAACATATGTTCGGCCTGCAATAAATAATATGAGGTGTAAAAGAATGTATTTTAGGACTAATGTGAACTTCTATCTTCCTCAACTAATCTAAATTAACTGGAAGTTTGTTTACGAATTTCGAAAATCTTATTAAAAACATCAAGCATGGTGAGAGTCGACAGGGTAGTGGGGGATTCACCTGCACACCTTGCACCCTCTATAGCCACAAACTTCAAAGTAATTGAGTGTGCAGTGGGGAGAGGAAATCAAGAGATTCTCATTCACTAAAAACACACTCGGTGTCTTCATTCTTCACCCTTGCAATACAGTGGTCCCTAATTATAATGTGTCAGAGGTGGAAAAAATGTTTGGCCTTTACTCATCTGGAATTAGCCAGAACTTTTTTTTAACAAGGTTTCAAAATCTGACCTGAAACACCCCATATGGTGAAGTTCCTCAAAGTGGTACGGGATTCACTGACACGCCCTGCTTCCTCTACCGCCCCAGGAGCGAAAGTGAGTGGCCGCGCGGTAAGGTGGGGTATCAGGAGATTCTCACGCTCTAGAAACCCATTCATCATGTTCTTTCGTCACCCTTATATTAGGAAATTAGAGCAGAGAAATTTGATATGAAAATGTAAAGGGCTTAATTGAGTGGTGTATCCAAAGTTTAGATCAAAATTACCTAAAACTTTTAAGCGGAACGTGTAATAAGCATGATATTAATTATTACTAATTGCCTTATAATTGATAAAAACGATAACGGTGAGAAACTACACCATTTTCCCAAAATTAACACTCGCACTAAGCACTGAGCACAGGGCGTGGTTTCTTTTCGTGGCACATTTTGTACTTCACACAACATCTCACGTATAAAAATCTTTTTCCCTTTTCTCGTCTCATTTATTACTTTCAGCCATATTGAAGGGTTTTTACTATCGGGTATTTCAAATTGTCAATAAAATTTATATCCAGAAATAGGACTGGCAAAAGTCACAGGAAGAACATAAAATATTGCAGATTGTTCTTTATCGAAAGTTCCGGATATTGCAGGAAATTAAATGCTTACAAGTTTTGTTCCTATAAAGCGATTGACAATAAGTTTTATTAGATTAATGACCCATAAAGGATTTAATGCTTACCCCAATTTAATGTTTGCGGTTAACATCAATTTCACATATTCTTTAAAATTTTCTCTTGATGGAGCGTTAACGCTTTTAATCTTCTAATGTATTTAGTCGGAATATTTTAGGTTTAAACTAAAGTGCAAAGATAAAATTTATATAATTACAATTTAAATTGATTTTCACATGGAAGATAATAATTGCTATTTCTCGATGGATTGTCTTATTTAAGTATGATACAAGCTTACTTTAAATTCACTTGGCTCTTGATGCTATGAGATTACTAATAATCGTAATCTTCAAAAGATATCTTTGAAAACACGCTGAGAAGCCCTTAATAGCATATAAACAATATAAAATACGTATATTGCATGCACGTATACGTGGTCGCAGTTATTTATTTGGTTTTTCCAGGAGAGTCAAGTAAATAAAACATAAATTATTAGAAGATCGTTACAATTGGCGAATAATGCCCTTAATTATTAAGACAGGACAATTTTATTGACCGGACAATGTACTACCTGTAAACACTGAAAAAGACAAGTTGGAAAAATTGGTACGAACAAAGTGGACGCAATTAGTCGTGTTAACTAGACAGTTACAGATAAATTGCGCCAGTTTTTTAAGAAAATCCAATTTGACATTAATTTGTGTCAATGCACAGACGCTGAGCATAGAATTACCTTAAAAATTGTAAAAGTGAAAAAAAAAACAGAAAAATGGGCCTGAAAGACCAAGTAGATCGATGGCCTGTTCTATCAGGTTGAATGAAGTTTGTAGTATATAGATAGAGCACTAAATATTCCACATAAATTCGTCGAATTGAAGGTAATATTTTTCATGAAAATGCTGGAATACGTCGAATATTGTTTTTGGTTGTGCATTTTTTAGGTAACAGATATATATATATATATATATATATATATATATATATATATATATATATATATATTCCATGTATATTAGACGTTTTTGAGTTTTTTCAGAAATTCTGAATATATTTCCTGTAACCTATCCAAGTCCAAATCAACAGTTATTGTAATATTTGCGAAATATGGCAATTACATTGGCCTGCCAAATCGCCCGACCTCTCTCCTACGGACTTTTCTTACGGCGTTACCTGAAACATGATGTATTTAAATAAGTCCAGCAATGTTGAAGAGATCAAAAATAAAATAACTCACACAACTCTAAAAATACCTCCTCAAATGGTAAGAAATATTCTTGACAAATTTGATTTGCGTCTTGCTCACTGTCAGGAAGTCAACAGGGCAGAGTTTGAACATTTAATACATTTGAATATAATAGTTTATATTGTTATTTTTTAAGTATTAATAGTTCCATCGTCATTTCTATTTTTGTTGCTTTTTTTTAATTGATAGATTTTTTTTTTAATTAAGAAAAATAAAAGAATCTAATTCACAATGTGTTATACATCCTAACGAATCCAATTTTTTTTTGTTATAACGTGTATAGCACGTTTCATTCAGTTTCGTCCTTCTGCTTTGACATTTTATTTTCTAAAACCCATATCAATGAACAAACTAACAATATTTATACGCTGAAACGTTTAACTTCTCAAAATAGAATACAATAAATGACTTGCGGAACGTTGATCAAACCAAATAGCTTTGTCAAGAAATAACAATGAGGTTTAGCCGTTCATCAAAGTTGATTAATTTTGATCTCCTAAGTTATACGAAGATTAAGAGTGCTTTAGATAAAAACTTTACCTTCAGAGAACATGTTTACCTTTCGGAAATTAAGTTCTGGCACCATGATTAATTATGCATATTTTCGAATTTAATCCTCAATTACATTACCTGAATCAGCAATAGCTTTTTATTAATCTAGTTAGGAATTTAATGGTTTTGTTCTAGGAGTAGGTTTTTCCCCAACGCTAGTGATTACGTAAACCTAGTATTAGCACGGACTAGCCTGAACAACTCTACTCATTACACTAACTATTGATTTCTTTAAAGTTTAAAAAACGGTATTTTCTAATGAGTTTCATACATGCGATTTCCCTTACTTTGCTGCACGAGGCAGAAATAACACCAATATTTTTTAACAAGTTAAAGCTAAGTAAATGCAGACCTACGATAACTATTAGTGTCAGCTGCACTGTTTGTTAATTAAATCGCAGAGTGAAGATACTTTCTTCTTTTTCACAACTAATAGAGGTCTTTAAATCACGGATTAATAAACATTTAATTTTTGGTGTTATACCAATTAACGCAAATTAACTTAATCGATTCTTATTCCTACGTCAGACACAGTGTATCAATCGCATTTTTCTGTATTGTACTTATACGTGTTTTGCGAAAAAATGGTATTGGACCTTTATTTGAAGCGTGTTTCAACTATTCATTCACACCTGCAACAGATTATTCAATCACAACTTTATTTCCTAATCCCCCTTCAGTACTTACGCATTGATTAAGCGTAATAAATAGTACAATAATTTACCTTCGTAATTGCAATTAACAGTAGTAATTAATCCACTTTCGTCATAGTTTACCTAATTGGATTAAAACTATTCGCCGCCTTTAGGGAAACTATACCGGACGAATAGTAATTACTTAATTAATTTTCTAACTAGTTTTTGACGCAAATTCGATTTAGTATAAACGACGCCTTGCAGATTCGCTGTAAAACATTCATTCGTTACTTTACAGGGCCATACGATGCCGAAAAAACTAAATTTCCCTTTGAGACACTAACATTGGAAAAATTTTTTGGGCCAACCTGTATACATTGAATAAATGCAATAACATGCATAAAATGGCCAAGCATGCGCATTGTCAAGTTCAACTTTAAAACTAATTTATTCATTAACATGTTCATGTAGGAACAGCAATAGATATATTTAAAATGCTAATGTGCTAACCAGCATACTTGACATTTCCATTACTGATGTAAATTAATATCTCTTGGAAAATACCTATTATTTCCAGATGTCTATTTGGTTAGATGGGGGGCTATAGTTTGGCTCCGTATCACTCTCGGACGTCCGATGACGCATGAGGCGGTATGATCAATGCAAAGCTCAATCAAACATTAAGTTTGCTCCTTTATTACAAGCAAATAAAGTCGCATTTTACGTGAAAGAACAATTTCGTTTAGCTCAAGTTTGAAGTTTATAATGAGGTCAAACAAGAAATAGCGAGTGGGTGTTCTCAGCGTAGGTTTGTGTAGTTAGTGGATAACGCATAGTCCCCAGACACTGATGCCACAAAGTAGCAATAAATAATTAATATAGTGCGATATTAATCACTGAGTATCCATGTGATTTCTTTAGCAATTCTAATCGCGGAGGTTTTTAAGAGCGTTTAGCTATCTACAACTTCTCTGTGTCTCAAACACTAACCGAAATATATTTTCCTTGGTCACTCTGTCGTATCTCTGGTCTCCTTGGTTCCTGGTCTCTACAGAACGGTCACCGACACATATCCGGCTCAAAGATCTTGATGGAATATATGGAGATATTTATGCATATAATATAATAAACTAAACAGTATTTCCCAGTAAGCTTCATACATATTTTGTTCGTAAAATTGCGCTAAGATGCCGACATCAGAAGAAAAAGCGAATATTTGAATTTATCCAAACTGCGATCCCTAATTTTGCGATTGGATTGATGCAACCTGAGCGACACCAACGATTGATGCGTTCATAATCGACAGATACTGATCACGTGTCAAAAATGGGCGTTGTGATTGAATCGAAGCAGACATGACAGTTCGCATCTGAACAATCACAACGCCTATTTTTGACACGTGATCAGTATTTGTCGCTTTTGAAGGTTTCAGTTTTTGACGTAGAGATTTTCAACTATGGATTGAAGTACAAATTCGTTTAGAGTAAGTAGAGTGACTATTAAATTTCAAGCAGATATGCCGCTATTAGTACAGGTGTCCGTTGAATAAGTATTATCATACTAGATATGTAAATGAACTAAAATTGTATTCTAAATCAGTGTGTTAAGCCACTATTCTACCAATGGCTAGGAGTAAAGATACATGGTGTTCACCGTAGTGAAATTTAATATTTTTTTAATTTATGTAATTAATATGTAATTACCATAATTGCATTGAAGATAATTTAATTAATTTGTTTAAGAGTTACTTAATTGAAATGTGAAGGTTCCTTCACACAGGACTTCGTAAAAAATCGCTTGATGGTTTTTTTTGGCCTGTGACAGAATGAAATTAATTGATTATTGATTTCGTTATTTTCCGTGCGTTCCAAAGTTGTTTAAAATTACCGTGAAACGCGATACTCAGAATTCGATTTCAGGATTAACGTTAATTACGTATTTCAGCCTTTTCGATAACGACAATATGATTCATATTACTGGTGAAACTTAGTATTATTGGTTTGGGGCATAAGAACAATTATCATGCAGAAAAATTAGAATTAAGTACTAAAGATATAATATTCAGCGTTCTTAAGAATGGGCAAATGAAATTCTGAATTAACTGCCATATTTGTAATTTTCTTATATAAAATTTGCTTAATGGATATCAATGTTTGGTATCTCAAAATAAAGATATTATCTTAAAAAAAATCTCATACCAGAGATTTCCACGTATTACATATATCGTTACTTTTATTGCAATTTTTATTACATTTCTTTGACCGGTAATTTTTCATTCAAACCAAACTTCGGCCTCACACTTCTCCAAAAAACTCACCTATCACTGTAGATCACTGTAGCTCACCCCAGTAAGCCTCGAAAATCGTCAAAAGCTCACAAACAATATTAAACGACTTCAAATGCGCCCGGCACGTAAACACACTTGAAAGTACCGAAGTAATATTCAATAGTACTACATTCTCTTCAGTCAAACAACCGAACTAACCTGAACTAACCTGTGATATCTAGTTTGCCATCATATTATGGCAAATATTGGTACCTCTAAAATTAAGCTTCCAAAAATATGACTACGAGATAAATAATTAAGTGATAAGGTTGTCTTATCTTATTTTATATTATTAACTTGTAAAACAATGGAAATAAATGCGGCAAAATTTTGTTTGCTTAATGGAAATTTGTGATTCTCGCGTGCCGTTTTGTACATTTAGTGGCGCCCAATGCCAAATTTGGATTGACATTTTTGTGATATCTATTAACACATAGAATTCGAAATGTGAATCATTTTGTTCTTGTTAACCTCCTGAACTACCCTCCCGCCTCCCTGCCGTATACCTCTTCGAAGTGTTTTTCATATCTACGTCAGTGGTGTTTGCTGACTACAAGGATTAATTTTCAACTTTGGTCAATGCGAGCTTCAAAAACATTCGAAATTCCGGCCCCTCGTTGGAGGGTCACTATACATGAAATAATAAATTTTTACTGCCGTCTGGGAAAAGTTCTGAATTGAAGTTTATTGGAAAAACTTAAAAAATCAGCATAAATTAACAAATAATATCAAAAATTAAGTTCAATATGAGGTAACTTGTTACGACAATGGAAATGTCAAAAGCTGGAGCTACTGGAGCTTACCATTGGCATAACCATGCTTCGCCGAAAAGTTGATAATTCCAGAAATATAGAGTGTGGCAAATGAAATTTTTTGCGACAGAACAAGTCCTTGTTTTTCAACATGGTGCCTTTACCCAAAAATGTATGTTCAATACGCCTCTTTTCTTCTTTCTCACGGGAAATGTAAGGAAATCAAGATCTCTATCACATCAGCGTGTACACCAATTTTTATACCCAAAGTCCTTTATTATATTTTCTAGATTATTTTTATTATTGATAATATCATTCAGTGATTTATATGTCCCTGATAGAATGGCGATGGAATTATTTACACTGGTAATGAATAACAAATCGAAACTTCTTACTAAGGACCAAATTATTAGATTTCTGATAACTTTAACATCGATTTACTTTTCATAGAAGTGCAATGAAAGCTGATATCACAGTAGAAGCATAATTTACATGAAAATGAACAACGTGCCAATGTCAAAGTTTGACCAAATTAACCAAATCCTGCGCTCATACTGAAACGGAATAATTACGTAGTACGCAAACAGCCTCAGTGGTATTTTTGTTTTATCTATACGATATAATCCCGGAAACGCAAAAATGCTGCTTTACTACTGAATCTGCTGGAATATTGTTCTGACATTGAAAATGGATAAGTATAGAATAATTTAGTAGAAATGAAAACTGACTGCGAGTTCGTGAGTGAAAAATTCCTGTACGAGCGAATGTCGCCTCGTGCGACAATATATCCTGGCTTCCAAACTGTGTCTTCTGCGTACGTCGTTAATTGCTATTGATAGGAAATAACGTCAACTTCTTTGTCGCCTTCTACATAATAAATATAAATAAATTTCTCGTCATAGAACACCTTATAAAGAGTCGTCTACAACAATAATACATTTACTGTAGATCACTTAATTTAAGGAAACACATTTTGTGATTTTAAAAAATACTTTACTAAGACTTTTAAATGGAAAATATTGAACGAGAAACGAACAAAAAAATTGTTAAGAAAAGTCGAAGTATAATAACGTATCACTTCTTGCATTTACTAGCAATAATTATTCCTCATATGAGTTTTCATTCTCAGGTTTACAAGATGCCATATCAAAAAACATTTTGGTCTCGGATCCTTCGGTGCTCTCAGCCAGGGTTCTGGCGATGAACGCCACGACCGGGGTTCTAGTCAATTCCGCCTGGTGGCAAAAACAAGGGATCAAAATGGGAGGGCCGAAGAAGGTGTCCGATTCTACCATGGAGGTGGGACAACGACCAAATAGTGACTATCCTTGGTAAGTCCTCTAAGGTCATCCTGAAACTAACTAATGCTCATGGTTTTTATTAAAAATCGGGTGATACTATGAACATCAGTTGTTTCGTTTCTGTGTAAATAACAATGACAGTTGTCGGATTTGAGACATGGGATGTGAAAACACTTCTTAAGTTGAATAGGTTCGTATCTTAAAGGGGGTGAAACACAATAAAATATAAAGTTTAGATAAATTTTTATTCGACAAGCTATAAAGGTGGTACTGAAGAACACCCAAATATTCCTCTTTAAACAGGCTTCAACACCAAAATGTCTAGAAACAACTCCTTGCCTTCCATGACCGCTCAAAGCCAAGAACTACAGGAAACTAGACAACTACTACAAGGTGTTTCTTAATGGATGATAAAAAATTAAATGCGTGAATTATGAACTTATTTTAAGACGAAAACTTTACTTAAAACCATATCTTAAATTGGCTCCATTTTAATTTACAAGATTTTGAAATTTCATTCTTTTTTTATTGCATTAATTTCTCCTTTATTTGAAATGATAGTGAACTCAAAGTTGATGGTAACAATCATTTTAGCATTACAAACAAAGTGATGCAGCAATTATTTAAAATACTTTACAGAGTGTTACTTTTTTCGTGGTCCTCCTCAATATTTTACATTTAAAGTTTTTTTATAATATATTTAGACTCTATTCATTAACTCCATTTAACCCCTTATGTATTTTATTAACTTTTTTTGCGTCTTTAATTTTTTTTATGAAAAACGATAGTTTGCTAGATATTTGCTAAATTAAAAATTACAAATTTGGATTAAAATCAAAGTAATTGCTGAAAATGTCCTCCTCCTACCAAAATATAAAATTTTATCATTCTTCTCATGAACTGTCAGACTCTGAAAATTCCAGGTGTATTTCGAATAGTTTGACAACCATTTACAATATTTTATAATTTTAGTACCTTGCCGTATTATCATATCCTTAGGTCACTCGGGACGAATATGGTTAGGTATTTTTGAAAATATCTTTTAAATTGTTGTTCCTAAAAAAACTGAAGAGGCAAAATAGTTAATACAAGACATAAAGGAATAAATTAAGTTAATGAATAAAATCTACAAATGTTATAAAAAAATCCCGATGTAAAATATTGAGATGAGCGAAAACATCACGAAAAATGTAACTCCCTATAGACTATTTTATGTAATTGTTATTTTAGTTAATTTTTAATACAAAAATTATTGTTACTACCAATCCTGTATTAATTATCTCTGGAAATAACAGAAATATTAATGAAAATCGAAAAAAAAATGAAATTTCAACACCTCACAAATCGAAATGGAAGTAGCTTAGGACATGCCTTTATATAGAGTTTTCTTTTTAAGATAAGCTCATGAGTAACTTATTTTATTTTTTCTATACATTCAGTGACACCCTATATAGAAAATGGTTCAATCTTACATCTTGAGTGAAAAAAACAGAACATAAAATAAGATATTTAATGGCGGAATACCAAAGTTTTCTAGATTTCGAAATGATAGCTGTGACGTCACTGATAAATATTTTTCCATGGACACGCTTTTCTTTCGTAAAGATTGAAAATAACTCAATTTTTCCGGTTAATTTTCTTTAAGAAAGTTATTTCTATTTAGTATCGGTTCGAAGTAAGAAAAACTTCAAATAAGAAAATACATCTAAATAATTTGCAAGTTTAAGAAATAAGATAGAAAATTAAATAAAGAGAAGAAGGAGAACGTGAAAGGAAAAAAAGTGTAAAAATCGTTCTGGTCAAATGATAACAAAAAATGTGCTCATACGAAAGAGCTTCCATGACGTCACCTCTACCATTTTGAAAAATAAACAAGCAAATTGTTTGCCATCAAAATGAAGCTCAATGGTCCTTTGAGAAATCTCGCAGTGAAACCTTCAATTTAATTTTCTGCCTCTTTACACAAGACCTGAGGCGCGAAGTCTGTTCCATCTCATAAACGACATACCTTTGTCCTCATCCTTTCACGTGGCCTTCGAATAACGAGAATGACGAACATGATTAGGCCGATTCATTGCTATTTCAACCACCTTTCCTGTAACTTATTGATGTTCATCTTTAACATAAAAATAAATAAATATGTTAGGGACTTTAAGTTATTGGTTTTTTGTTTGTTGTTGTTAATTTTGGTTTTTGTTATGTATTTGTATTTTATCCCTTAAGTTATGCCCATGTACGGCGATACTTATTCTGAGAATATCATCTGGATGCCAGACCACATAGTCCATCAAGCCATGACTAAGGATACGTTTTAGCTGAAGAATATGCTTCTAGTCAAAGGAAACTTTCTCAGTCGGGACAATTGCCATGATGGGCAATTTGTTGGGCCTGCAATATTCCCAGAAAAGCGACTAGTATAGGTATTCCCCATATGGCCGCGATTTATGGGATCCGGCGTAGCCATAGCCCGTTGGGGTTCTTGGTGGTGGTGCGCCCCTGGTTGGAATTCCTCGGGTTTAGTACTTAAGGGATAATCGAAGTAATTTTTCGGTCTCTTTTTTCTTCTCTTCGTGTGGAAGCTGCGTCGATGTCGAGATGTGATCGAAATCATAGTGTGCAACCCGTCCAATTAAGCATTCTCCCTCTTCGTACTTAGACCAAAACTCTCTCATTATTTGATATAAGTGCAAATTAAATACAGCCCATTTTATGTAAACCAAATTGGCGTTTTCGTGGTTTCATTTATTGAAGGACCCCCTTAACAAAATAAAAAAAGGAATTTTCACGGTTAATTTTTAAATCAATTACTTTCATTTGACTTTACTTTTATGAGTGTCTCGATGTAAATGATAAAGAGGAGACTACACGAATTTATCTGTCGTTGTAAAGCATGCTCGAGTTTATGTAACGCCTGACTAAGATTAACTTGAGTATACTTTGAAAATCAATTCTGAGATAACGGTAAATTTGTGATTTTTCAAGATTTTGCTGCTTTGCAAATTTAGTTCTCTCAATAAATTTATTGCGTATATTTTTGAAAATTGACATTTTATTATCTCGTATGACATTCATTCAATACCAACAGGTCTAATTCTATTAGAAAAAAATGGGGAAGTTTAACTAGTAACATTAACAGTACAGGAAAGCACGGAGCATGAAACCTAAATTTTTATGCATTGTAATTTGAAATAAATAACCGAACAATCTTTATTACGTTATCTAATATAAGGATTTCTCTCCACTCCTACCAGTTTCAATCTTATAAATACAAATTTATATACAGAAAATATCAATGGAACAAGCTAAGTTCTAATTAGGATACATAGCTAGTACAATACTCAAAAGTAGAGGTATGACGCTGTAACCTATTTGGTTCGATGAAGACTTGGGAAAATTAAGATCGAAACTGTTGCAATTATCATCGTTGCAAGATTTACACACGAATTTGGTGATGTTTTCCTTGTGTAAGTCGAGTTCCGTACAGTTTATGTTATTACTTCTAACTACGCGGAATGTTTTATTTTCTAAAAAAAAAAACATATATAAATATTTTTTATTGCAAAACACATTAAAAAAATGTTTAAAAACATTTTTTTAATTATTAGAATTTTCAAATTTTAGAGAATAAAATAGTATCTTGGTACTCATACATTGTAATTTCAATTTTATTTCTTCCATTTGGACACCCGAACATTTTTCCTAATTGCAACCCCCTTAAATTTCCGTCGTGTGTTTAGAAGTATAAATTTCAATTACCCGCTGGAATACGTCTTTTCTCAGCAATTACTGTTTGCAATAAAATATCTACCTCTTTTGGAGAGGTTTTAAATAGTATATTTTTAATAAAATTTCAAACTGCAAAACCCTGTAATTCTGATACGCGCAACAGTAGTATATGTTGGGTCTAATCGCCATATTTTGGTGTGCCCTATCTTGGATGTTGCTATGTGCCATTCCTAATGAATCACCCTGGATATCTTTAAATAAGTAATCGCCAGGGGACAGATCTGGACTTCTCGCAGGCCAGTGCACATTACCCCTTGATTTCTGATCGGGCGACAGGCCAAAAATTCGTTTGAAATTTATCATCTTCAAACAAAATTTAGCTATGTAGCTTCGTAGGTCCCAAAATCGGATACCTATTAACGTCCACCCAAACACTAAAATATTTGGTATCCTTATTGCGTGATTTTGAAATTTTGAAAAGAAACTTTTATTTTAATACACGGTTTTACTACTGAAAGTTTAAGTTGATCAAAAAAATGTAATAAATATATTGAGTTCGTATTTAAAAAAATTAAGCTAATGATTATTCTAAAATGTTTTTGATCACTTACCGATATATGAAAATCCTCCACAAGTTTTTTCTTCTGTCATTGGGCAGTGAGACACATTGGCTTTTGGATCTAATTTATCAGCTCCACAATATAATGGAGTGTCATTTACCTCCTTCTCATTGGTGCAACAGATGCAATTCTTCGCAGCGAACACTATAAAAATAAACACGTTTTCTCCAAAACGCCTTCATTTAATAACTATACATAGGGTAAAAAAATTGGAATGCCTTCTATAAACACTACAAAAAATAATAAAAAAAATAAATTTTGCTCATTAAGGACGTCCAAAATTATCCTATTATTCCCATTTGCTAAATAGCATGTTAAATTAAAAACATCGTAGAAATAAGTTTATTTGAAGTACTGTGTTGTCAGTGTTTGCGTCCTTCCTGCTTTATGCTGTTGACTTCACCCAATAAAATTACGTTAATTAACTTCCTAATTTAATTAAATTTAATTGAAGGCAGCAATATTCAATGATATATCATCACAAGTTTGCTTATGTTTAACGCACACTTAAAAAAAAATTAATAAAGTTATGTTCTTAAATTACGAAATTAATGGTGGCAAAATGCATAATAATTGAAACATGTAATTGATTTACGATTATAAGTCATTGATTGTTCTTACCGAAATCGCTTTGGAAATACATGAAAGTCACTGTGCAAATAGCGTAAGGTAATAAATATTTCAAAACTGCCATGTTAATGTATTATATTTTCCCAGTTTAGTGAAGTTGGAAAAAAGAGCAACTGAGACTGCAAATCAAAGTCGCCTGTATATATAATATATAGTTCGAATCCAATCTTTACCATAGACTGATAGAATTTATTTGAGATAAGCTGAATTTGAAGTACTTTTTTATATCATTGACAAAGGGAATGATAAAGAAAACTATATCAATATCACATCATTTCAATATTTGCCCTGCATATATTTTGAAGCGTACTACGTAGTATAAACGAAGTGGTAGAGTTATTTTATTTACAGTTCTGGAACGTTTACTAAATGACATTTAAAGCCATGATGACTACAAAACACGTAACGTTGAGTCTGCATAGAAAGATACCTCATACAGAGTGTTAATTTTAGCATGTTAAACTGCGAAAATTACAGAAACAAATTTGAGTTATTTCGGATTTTGATCGGGAAAATTGAAGACTTGACAGAACTCAGAAAAATATAATTTAATATATAGTAGCAGATAGATCTGGCAACCCTGCTTGATTTAAGATAGTTTGAAAGTGCTAACCGGGACTTGATTAGCGGTGTGTAACATAATTACACACAGTGCGAACAGGTTGCGTACTGTGCGTAATAATATTACATAAAAGGATCAAAGTTCATCATATAGCACATGCCTGTTAGTGCTGATTTGCTGCCGTAGGTGATTCGTACATTATTTGAGATTTACTGCCTCAAAGGGTTGAGCAAAAAAAAATTGGCACATTTGAAAATATAAAAACGAATATACGTAGGTATAGCAACAAATATCTCGAAGGGTGTCCCAACAGTAATGGGACAAAGAGCAACGGCAGATTCCTGCCATCAAAATGTTAAGATCCAGCGTAATTGTTTTTGTTCGGAAAGTTATTATTAATAAAGATACAGGAAGTTTTTATTTTATTTTTGATTCTATTTCAATCGTGAAAATGGTCAAGTTTTTTGGGCCACTCTGGATTGCAATGTTTTCCCAATTTCGGATGCTTGGATAAACATACATAGAAACTGGGAAATGACGTAGCCGAATATCGAAACCAGATTTCTTTAAGAAATAGTTAAGTTTTACATATCTTTTTAAAAACACAATTGTTCATTTTTTCGCTCTATAAAGATGGATGAGAAGAGCTACTGAAGAGGGTCCTTATAAATTTGACAGTCAGGACTTTTTCTCAAAATATCTATAGAAGCAAAAAGACAGCCCATTTCACAGACAAAGAAGGCAATATCTACAAAGCGAAAAACATTTAAACAAACTAAAATTAAATAAAACTTAGAGTGTCTTTTGTTTCCTCCATTTTCCTTCAACTTCTAAGATAGCGTTATGTCTGTCACATTTTGGCAGCTGACAGCAAATCCTATCACCAATTCGGCTTCAGTAAGCACTACACCCAGCATATGAAGGACCGTCGATGCAAATATGTAATAATCATGGATTTTTGGTAACTACTTAGCAAACGTCAACAATGAAGAATGTTTGGATATAAGATTTCCCAAAGAGTTCAGCAATAGAGAACAACTTAAATCAACCTAAACAGCCCTTGACGTAATGGCATATTCATGCAAGTTTACAAATTGGCAATACTCGGTGGTTAGAAATAATAAATCTTTTAGCATGCTGAGCGCTGTATTTCCTAGTTAGGTTATTAATAAATTCCTCCACTACAACCTTATTTTCATTTTTATCTAGAAGTGTTTGCGTCAACCACTTCAGCGCCAAATGCCCGATTTAATCATAAATGAACAATATTTTTCAACTACAAATTGATTTATCAAAATACTGGTACCATAAAGGACGTTCATTTACAATCCTTGCAAAAAAAAAATCAGGGCAATAATTCGAACATTAAACATTTTACGCAATGTGTACGTAATAAAGTTTTGTGCGGGTCATCTACTTAAGGACTCGCTTGGAAGCTGACTCGGTCGTAATGGGTAATAATTCTTCATACTAATGCATACATTGGCAAAAACATGATTCATGTCAGATGTAAATCTCTTTCAGGTATGAGGATGCAGACACCAGCCCAGCGTTACGATCCCCGAAATTCGTGGAAAGCCCTCCTAATGTATCTTATAGGGGCTGGTGGACTTACCCTTATTTCTCCTGCCCCGCTCGCCGGTGGTTGATGTCTTATAGTGTTCCTATTCCGCCATCGATTAGGAGAGGGTAAGAGCACTAACATCTTTTAATATGTGGAAAAAAAAGCAGGGGCGTGCTCCGTTTAGTTTATTTAATTTTTTTCAATTTATTGATTTAAACATTTGGATCATTTTTGTGAAAATCAAGCCGTGACCCATTGCACGCTCCTGTTATTACGAAAGCAATAATCCAATGTCAGCCACAGAACAAAAACAGCCATTTCACTATTAAACGGCAAGGCTGAGAAAGCTTTATCTTTATTCGCGACTACAAAACCCCCATGAATCTCCATCATTTATCATTCTTTAGATCGCTTTGGAGAACTAAATATTGCTTAGAGCCGCTTATTGTCTGTCTAGTTCGGAGGGGTTGTCACGTTTAGCTCTACAATTTTTTTTAGCTGGGTTTAAATTGTGATCCTGCGAAATTCGATTCCTCTTGCTGTTTTTTAAATACACACAAAAGTAATTCTAGGTATTTATATTGGAAAGTTTATTAAAGAAATTTTAAAATACAGATCCGCCTTTTTAGGTATATAGAAATTAGGTATTACGATACTAAATAAATGTTATCGATGTTATAATTCAAACAGTGCGTAATGATGTTGCGTAACAATATTGCCTAATATATTATACGTCACGGTGTGTAATTGGCCTGTATTGGGTGAAGATTTTACAATAAAAGGACCGTAGTTTTGCATTTATTTAGCGAACGATTTTTAACATTGAATTCATTTTAGTCGACTGTTCCACCCTATATATCAAAGTGTACAGTATTCTTTGGGTCATAACATATGAAAGAAGAAAGGAGTAAAAAAGGCCAATTTTTTTATATAATAATTTTTCTATATTACATTTTTAGTCGACAACACAATTTCTGAGTTTCCCAACTCCTTCGACTTCGGTGGTTAAAATATCCCCAGGTTTCAGGTATTCGGGGGGGTTTCTGTTTGAGCCCACTCCAGAGGGGGTCCCTGTACAGATCAGATCTCCAGGCAATAAATTTATCACACTACAATAGTTAAAAGTAAAGTGCTTTGGCTTGCCCAGACGAAAACAAAACCTTTGAAAATTCAAACAGTTTTGTTCACTTATAATGGTATACTTCATCATTCGATTTATTTGAATAATGCCTATTAAGTAAGATTTTTGCGAAATTTCCATGAAACGCGTTTATGCTTATCTTATTGCCAAATCAGTTAACTACTCAAAATTTTAACATGTGGCTTTGTCCATATAAACCGAACATGCACAAACCTACACCGGCACTAATCTGGTCAACATACTGTATCAATATCAATTCGAGTGAATACGAACTGCTAAATTCACACTTGAATCATACATGTATATAAGCGGTGACCCTTACCATCTAAGAGTATTGAAATACAGGGTGATCATTGAAAAAAGCCACAATTCGGGGATCAAACATAAGAGGCACGTCCTAGATTAATTCATATTTTATCTATTATAAGGTAAATTAAATGCAAATCAGTAATGGTGGAATCAACGCCCTGCGGTTCATCGCCTACTGCCTCCCTTCCCCCTTTTCCGGGAAAGGGGTTAGTTCAGGTCAGTTCAATTAATATTTCACCTGGCTATTTCTGAAAGGTGCAAAGTACATGAAGAGGATAAGTAAGTGAAGATACGACCCGGAAATTAGATGATTATGATTGGGACAGCTGATAGCAAGCTGGATCAACACTTTTACAGCCTCAATCAAAAGATGAATTCAGAGGAAGTGGGGCAAAATGTAATATTTTTCCTCTCAGACATTCATCGGACATGAAGTGTTCAGAAGGCAGAGATGGTGGTTTTCTGATAGCAGAGATAATCTGAAGTACTCTGTGTTTGGTTACCGGATATGACTTTCTTCGCAATGACGCTGCAAGAGCATACCAAAACGTCGCCCAGCTGCTGCTGAGGAGTCAGGGACGCTGAATGACTATGATAAAGATGCTCATAGAGATTTTGAGACTAGCGGAAGGGAGAAGGAAAATAGAGTACTTCGAGGAAATGCTAAAGACGTCGAGTAGTAGGCTCCTAGCTTCCGTGAAGTAATGTTTCTCTATGGTTCCAGAGTAGGGGGACCCAATGCAAGAGAAAATAAGGGGTTTTGGGTGGGTGTTTTACTATATAGTCCTAGTCGAATTCTGCACACCCACATTACAGTACATCACATTAGTATAAATCCCATGTATTATCCTTGATACCTATGATCTAAAGAATTTCGTATCAATGACGTTTTTAAAAAAATGCTGTTCCATTTTGTTGTGCAGTTACAGATTTTACAACTTAGCTAGAAAATACTTCCTCTTGAAAAAAACACTTAAAAATCTCACAAGCGTCATTCAAGATGATCAAAATAAATTTTTGAGCAGTTCCTCCAAAAATATATACTATTTATCATAACAATTGCAACACTTAGAAATAATGCACGTATTTCAATGAAGTAAAGTGCGTCATGGGTTCTCCAGTGTAGTAATTCTTCTTTCTGTCATTGGCTCATACGTGTTCTATGGGAGCAAGATGAGGAAAGCGTGGAGGCCAAGGAAACACATTAACATCGCGACGTAATATATGGTTCATAGTTATATGAGCCATATGTGACCGCGCATTGTCTTGCTGAAAAAGCACGTTTCCAATGAGTTGGATGTGTGAGATAGCTATTAGATCTAACACTTCCTCTATGTAGCGCAAGGCGTTATAAGTAAAATCTACTTAATTGTACTACTCCTACAACTAAATACGTATACCAATTATGGTGGAATTTGATGAATTATTTCCGATTGTTGCAATTTTTGTGATAAGCAGTATATGTTGTACTTTTCCATGACTATTTTATTTCTCTTGACTATTACCATTCCAGCGATTCTACTATCTGTGAGGCAATAAAATGCAAACTAGCTGAGGCAAATAAAGGCTTGAGTAGTGAAATCATGTCCTTATGATAATATGCTGTTCAGCTGTATATGAAGCACTTGTTTAAAGTGCTATTTCACAATTACAGTTACTATCCATGTAGTTTATGGTAGATAGAGATAAACCTCTTCAGAACTAATTTACCTAAAATTTATTATTGAAGTTATTTATATAGCATGATCACAGTTCGCATTAAACAATTACCAAACTTATTAATCATCACTAAAATGTGTTGTAAAATTTTGTCTGAAAAAATACGATATAAGTAGGTTTCTAAACCTTGGCTTTGTCCACTTAAGATAAAGATATCATCTACTTGTAGATATTTGATTTTCCTCTTTTAGAATATCTTTTCCACATACGCAAAAGGGAGATGAACAGATGATAGGTAAGGATTTCAACACTATTGACGTGTACTTAATCTATGGACAGATATACTGCATAATAGGATTAGATAAATAAACATTAAAGTTGCTTACGCAACAAAAACGTAATTTTTTGATGATAAACATGCTTGTTGCCATGTATGTGATATACAGGAGATTGACAGTTACTTGTCTTCCAAGGGTAAGACATCAACTTTTAATCCCGCAGATGGAAGTTGTTACCCGAACTCAACGTGAGCGACAACTTTGTTGCCCGCAGCTGGTAGTTGTTACTCGAACTGCCCGAGGGCAATAATTAGGTAAGGGCGTAAAAAGGTTCTCGCCAAAAGCGCAAATATATTTTTCGTTTAACGCAGGTGATTAAATAAAGACCTTTGATATGGTTTTTATTTGTATTTCGCCATAGTACCTACCTTGAGAGATGTTCAATCAACTCGTCAATTTTAAAAATTAGATTTCTGGTATTTCCATCTTGCTTCAACTCCCCATTAACCCAGGTTTTAACCCTTAAGTTATGCGGATCAAGAATTTCATCCTTGGTAACTATACACGGCCCTATAGGGCAAAAGTGTTCCATATTTTTACTTAATACGTATTCCTCTCCTAGAACCAGTTATCGATTAGATAAGCGGCGTAAATCGCTTGGTAAACGTAGATAACTCTAGTAAACATTTTAATAACTACTTTAGAGGAGCTAAAATACTCTCTATCCTTGGAGAGTCAATAGTCCATTTTAGGCTATGTTCAGAGGAACTAAAGCAGCCACTTCTCCCTAGTATTTGACGCATAAAGTATTTGCTAAAATTTTCTCGACTGTAGCATGAATACAGACCGTTTTTATACATCCAGTCTTTCGCTGTCAGGTCTTGAGTTGCCATATAACCAAAGACATAATCAAAAGCATTTTCAGCCTTCACATTTCTCGCTGGTTTTCCTATCACCACCACAAGCTCCACTTCCCAGTCCACTGCCTAAAGGAGAAAATAACTCGTTAACGGAAGATGATCTTTTAACGGAATAACAAGTCCGGAAAGAGCACTCATCCAGGAAATTCTCATATTATCTTCAGTATTCCCCGAACAAAGCTTTTCCCCTTAGTTTTGTATATTTTCGGTTACGTTTCCTGCATAGCGTATGCAATTTCTGACACAAGGTATTCACGTAGAAAATGAAAATTCCCTGGCCTAAGTAAGTATGTCGGTATATTGCATTCTCACTCTATACATACAAATATAACCGCATATGACTTTTCCTTGAAAAGATCTCTCAGTGCTTCTCGTAAATTATTGCAATGAGCCTGAAGTGTCTATTTATGTGCAAATTGCGTGGGTTCTAAAGCCTCACACAACAAAATTTCGCGTTAAAATCGACAATTATTTGAAGTAAGAAAATGAATATTGCACCATTGTAAAAAGATGCCGCTCTTTAATTGGGGTGCGAAAAGTACTACTCGCACGTTACTATGAGTGCAGAAAGTGCGCCCATACGCACACGACCTTTAAGGTGAAAAATCATCTTACACTGCTGCATGCGGGATGCTTAATCCTGTCGTAAGGCCCAATGATGGTAGAAGCAAATTTTGAGAAAACGATGGGCTCTTTTGGATGCTTCAGCTGGTTTTCCTGACAATAATCCGTGTAATTCTGGGCGATTCCCAGAATTTTGTCCGGCTTTTTTATGGGCGGCAGTAAGTGTACTTTGTTGAGGGGGTGACGTTTGTTGAGTGGATCTGAAGCTACTCTAAAATCCCATGGTTCATTATTCATCGGAAACTTATGTAAGTTTGATTGCGGGATGAAAGGTGAAAATATTCACTGTTCGTCAAACTTTCTTCAGCATGATTTTAATTCGATTTACTTTTCCTAATCGATCTGTACAAATAGCATTAAGACACAATTATTAATTAAGTTGATAGGTTCTTCGAATTCGCCTTTTAAGTTTTTTATATTTAAATATTGTCGTGTGAATATCGCGCTTTTCAGTTCTCTTTACATCTCTTTTACTTGATGTGGCAAGTCGCGTAAACTTCTAGCTCAAGATAAATGGCTGTTTATATTAAATACATGGAATTTTGAATTGTCTATTTCTGCACCTACTTTATTTTTTTTAATTTTTCATTATTTTTATTTTTTCCCGCCCTTATTCAGATTTTACATGAACATTTTTTTTCGCAAGCCTAAGAGAAAGTTCTTTTCCTACGCCCTCATGACGAGTTCATTAGGAACCTCCTTTTTAATATTTCAATAGCAAAAAATCCAGTCATAATATCAGAAACTGTTTGCAACTGTTTGAAGATCTCTTTAATCATCCATTATCAATAAAAATCGATAAAAAGTTTGTGTAGGTCTTCTCACAATTTGGGTTTAATTTTCCTCCCTACCAATTCAACTGGATCCAAACTACTTTCTCCTACAAGTAATTACTTTATGCCTCTTACGAGATGGCATAGCTTTACTTTCTAGTATTATAGATGTGTTGACACACTAACGATATTGTTCAAATGCATGTTCGTAAACATAGTCTCCTTCAAAAACCAATAGTGATGTACTGAAATTGAGTCTGGCCGCTTTCCAGACTGAATTTAATAGGAAAGGTCCCTTTTCAATAATTCTGTATGCTAAAACAAGTTCTCCCTAAGTTTCCTAACAATATTTGCATCCACTTAGTTGTTATCTACATATTTCCATTTCTATGGGATTCCGTTCTGAATCTTAGCCAAAAACAGTGAACGAAAAAGTTGAGTGGAAAAGGCCCAATCGTATTGCTGTTTTTGTGGCATAAACAGTCAAATAAATGTTAATGCAGAGCCAAACGAATGTTAACACCTAGTCGAATGAACGTTACCAAAATGTCAAATAAACGTTAATAAAATGTCAAATGAACGTTAATAAATAGCCAAATAAATGGTAATAAATAGTCAAATAAATGAAACAGTCAAATTGTTGTTGTATTGTATATTTTTTCATGCCAGAATAATTAAATTGTTGATTCAGATTAGTTCAATTTAATTCAAGGTGGTTAATTTCTACCGTTAATATGGGTCAGTAGTTTATGTTCTCTCTCTTTGAACCCTGTTCGCTTAAAGTGTTACTAGTTCCTTTTTACACCCCTCTAATTCGTAGCAAACCCGCAGATGAAGATAATACGTGGATGCTTCCTTTCATCAATAAATACACAAAGGCAAAGTAGAAAACACGCCATTTCCATATACCTAATTAGAATCCGATATTTAAACTCTAGCGAGAGAATCGTGGTAAATGAATATTTCTCACGTCTTTGATGTCAATTAATTCCTGAAACGGTTACTCCATTAAATAGATCGTTTAAACGAAATTAGGTGCGATTAAAGAAGTTTTCCGGAACAAAAGTTTTCTTCTACTTACTCTTTCAATTTCTGGTAAGCCTGGTCATGTTCGTGCAGGAATCGCACTAAATCAATTGGTACCCAGTTTACATGCGAATTCAGGTCGATAACGCTGTCTCCGTCCAGAACTCCGAGGTGGATCTTGCCGGTATTTAGCATGAACTGCACCAACTTCATTTTGACTAAAATTAAAAAATAACATTGTTGAGAAATTGAGGATATTCTTCATTGCGCGCGGGTTTTCCTTCACATTGGTTGAGGGATTTGTTGTCATGCGAAAATTAGTTTGGAGTAACAAAGGAGGAGTAATGCATTAGAGAATAATGACGTGCTAGTAAAGACTTTAACGTAATATCGCTTTTCAGTGTGATCTTGAGCCTTTTTAATCGTGCACTCATTAGTTGCTGTAGATTCGCAAACGCAAAAAGGCAGTCCGAGAACACTTTTTCCAGATAAGATGGATGCCATCAATAAAATTATAAGTGCAGGAAAAAAAGTCTAGGAGAAAATTTCTTGGGAATAAACTCGAAAGAAAACAAATGTACGAAAAAGACGTAAGAAAAAAGGTGTAGAGAAAAGTGTTGCGAAAAAAGGTGAAGGAAAAAATGTAAGAGAAAAAAGTATAGGTACAAAGGTACAGAGAAGAAAAGTATAAAGAAAACTTTGCTGCAGAAAAAATTTAGGAAACTGAAATGTATTTACCTTTATAATGTTTTTAAATTATTCATTTAATCCACTGCATAATGTTCCCCTTTGTTACACAAGCAAATGCGATGATAAAGGAACGTTAGGTAAACGTAAATGTACATTCAAAGCAAACTTTTAATTTTAGAAATCAAATCATCAGTGTTGTAACTAATAAGTGTTTCCAATAACAAACATTCTAAAAGAGAAAGTTTGCATACCCGTCATATTTTTAGAGTGTGATTATTTTTGTTACGATTAAATTAATAAATGAAAAAATATTTAATTTAAATCGCATAAATCATATTAATGAATTGTTTGTTGAAGTCGTTAAAGATATGGAATTTATTTATGGGTTTATTGTACTTTCGATTAGTCGAGCAGCAATTTGTCTTAGATTTTTCTGGATTACGTTCTTAGTGCGTTGAAGTAAATATAGATGATCATTATGAAATACCAAATATCATGGCACAATGCGAACACGTAAAAACATTTAAAAAATGTTTTTTTTTTTTGGAGAACCGATAGGCCGATTTCATGTCGCGCTTCCAATTCGGTTCAAAAACTCCGAATGGAGAAGGGATAATTAGAAAACTACATATTTTAAAAAAGGCCATTCAAATTTCAAGAATTTCATTTTTTTTTTAGTTCAGACACGTTATAAATATCTCAGAAAACAATGCAGACAACTTCAGGTCACATCAAATTCAGTTGATTTTTCGTGAGGTTTTTTAATCCAAGAGATGTTATAAATATGTTGTGAATGGTTAATCTGCTGCCAGTCAACATCTTAAAGACCTGCTTCCTTTCCTCTTACACTTCTGCATTTAAAATAAATATTATTAGACACTATACCTCCTAAAATTTATCTTCAAGTGACCACTATCCACATGCTGCGATCGAACTATCTTTATCAACACTTATCGAACACTCCCAACACTTTCAACGTCACGAGAAGACCCCTCGAAAGCAAAGTGACCGTTGCATTAGGTAACAGTATAAGAGCTTTATCGAAGTTTAAACATTATATCGGGACCCGTGAGGTTGTTTATAAACACTCTGTAGACTTTCCTTAACCTCTGGCCTTTTCCGAAGCTGATAGTACAGTGGATTATTGGAAGGTATAGAAAATTGAATAACAAGTCTTGGATAACAATGCCCCGGAGGTTAATATTTCGTTAATCATGATGGAACGCAGTCTTCGTTTTTGGTGCATTAAGTTTTTTTTCATATACGAGTATTTCAATAATGTAAAACACATATTTATTATTAATATCTTAATTCCTACGGAAATCAGAAACTCTTCTGGCTGCGGCCCAGAAGGAAATCCTGGAATAAATAGTTATTACACTGATTAACATTCTGTTTAATCCAAAGTTTTTTCGACAATAATTATTTTCTTAAAATTTCCTTATTTTTCACGCAAGAGAATCAGTATCTCGGGAATTTTTTTATTTTCATCTTTGTTTGATTTTCCTTAGAGAAAACTTGAAAAGGATTGTGAACCCAATCCCTAGATAGATGTCCCAAAATAAGTTTAAACAACCTGGATATTAATATTATTCCTGTTCCGTTGTTGAAAGTGGTTCCAGTTAAACCACGAACCTGTCTTCCGGTCAGCCCTGCGCATCCGAGCTGCCTCGGTCGGTCCTGGACGGCGGGGACTCCCCAGTCTGACCGGACCGAGCAGAGATTTTTCAATGTCCCTCCACTGATTCCGTTGACAAGAAACAATATTTCCTGGGTAAGGCCAACCTATTGGAGTTGAAGGTCATAAAAGTGTGTCTAAGCTTGAGCTAGTAAATAACGAGCATCCAATGCAATAAGTCATTGAAAACCCCTCTTTTTGCACGACTTAACGAGTTTCAAAATGTCGAAACAAAATCGCATCCTAATAAGGCCAAAAAACAAGTAAAACATCAAAGCATATTTCTTGCTTTTTAGTGAATTAATAAGGGTCTCAATATTAAGCTCACTATAGGCAAGGAATAATATCCTTTTGAAAAACTTCTTTTGAAAACCCCATGAAGAGGCGTAAACACGTTAAAAACCAAATCCTCAATAACTTCTTCTATCTTATCTGAACTGGTAAAATTCCCTGTTTAATAATTTATAAGCAGCTTTTCGCCCTTTTGTTGTCTCCCGAAAACGGAAGATTTATATTGTTTTGCTGTGGCAGCATCACTGGAGTATGTTTACCAATAAATAATCTGAGGAGTTGTAAACTTTGACGAGAAGAAAGCCGTAGGTTTTTGTATGCAAAGCACCACAAGATCTATATATTTTTAAGGGGTATAGAAAAAATGTCAGATAAAGCCATGAATAAAAGGGCGCCAGCAAAAAGTTTGATTGATTGGCTTCTTGAAGGCAGAGAGGGACATCATTTTCAACATGAGCGTAAAACCGCCATCATGCATCATAAAACGCAGGGAAAACATGGGGATTAACTGCTCTTATATTCTATTTTCTTTTCTTTTTCCTGGTAATCCTAGAAGCACCCGCTTGCTTGAATCCCATTTCAAACTTAAAAGGAAGCAAAAGCTTTAGTGCATGGAAGAACGTTTGCCTGGTTATTTCTGAGGTTGTATCAGCTATTTGTCCAAAAAGTACCTTAAAAACTTACCAAAAAAACAATGCTTCATCCTTTACGTAACGGACCCACTCTTGTAAATAAATCTATATTCTTTTCACTCAATGCCAAAGCCCTCCTCGAATGGAAAGATTAATGGAGGGCCCTGAATGGATACTACGAAAGGCCTAGTGACAAGAATTAAATTATATTGCCCTATACGTATATCCTATTTAAGCCCGAAATCTCGATGGAAACTAGACTTGTACTGGGGAAATTCCGCGATAAATCGAGGAAGCTAAATTCCAGTATGTCCAAGTTTATTTCCATCGACGTGTCCAATATCCACTATTAGACATCAAGCACAATAACAATAATAATTGTTTCATTTTCAGACCATGATTTATAGTCCGGAAAATGGATCAAATATTATCAAACATTATGACCACATAGGGGCAAACCTGCAATCATCAATCAATGTTCTTGGGTTGTTGTTTTTATTGGATGATATTAGTTTATTTGTTGATGTATTGCACCTTTGAAACGGAAGTAATTTCAGTTTCATTAGTGAGTTTTCTTTTTATGACGAATTCGTGATGCGATAACGAAAGACTACAAAAATTAGATTTGAAACTTGATTCGTGAAATCGTTTCCTCTCAGACAGGGCAAAAGAATTTTCTCCATCTTGTTGCTTTTGGGAAGTTTTCTCTGGAAACATATCAAGATATTGGTTTTCTAACAATTATAGCGTAATACTTGATAATATCTCGTAGTATTAAGGAATTTTGACCTTTAAGTCTTAAAATGCATTTATATTCTATTTCTGACCCTCATACTTTAATTAATAACGCACCAAGTACGGTTGCATCGATGTAAGCAGCTTTATATAGAAACAAAAAAAAATCACAATGAGGAACAGAAGAACAGGTTAGTTCCGGTTAATTCAGTTTAGTTCATATTAATTAAGATTGATTTAAGTGTAGTTCAAGTTAGTGCAGATTTGTCAATAATATTTTTATTAATCCAGCATACGTTAACTCAATCAGAATTCTGAACCTCAAAGTTCTTTACTTACGAAAGACGTCAAAAGGGCTTAAGTTGAAAGGATAACGATGGAGCGTCCTCCCAGCTTTGAAATTTCTTCACGTTAATCAACAAAATTTGACGAGTCGTGTGAAGTTTATTTTAGGTGAGGAGAGTTATAATTTGAGAGGGTATGACGCACATTTCTTATTTTCATACGGACATAATTTTATATGATCTAAAACATAACTATGTAATAAATTTGGGCATTTCTCAAATTCTTTGCATTTTTTTTCTATTGAAATAAATGTTTTTCATGTTACCATTTTAGTTACAACGTGAAATTTACGTAGTTGCTGCCGCAATATTTTTAATTAACAATACTATTTAGGCATGGTTTATTCTTTTTACATTAATTAAGCTCGATAGTGAAACAAAATAATAACAATAAGCAAAAAAGTAATTTTAACGGTTAAAGTGCCCATTTGCAGTCAAAAACAGAAACCACTTGAGAATTCTAAATAAAACTGAGCTTCTCTACTTCGGACAATTCCATTTAGTCCACAAGAAGTAGAGGCGGTTAGAGTAGTAAACTTTGAAATATACTTTTCAAGACTATATAAACAAAACCGTTGACTGTCTTAAGCTAAAAGACAGCACGGGACGTTTTATTATGCAATTAAAGCACTATTCCTCTTATTACTGACATTTTCAAGCCAACTTCGTTAAAGTGATTCTATTGGCCGCTTTGCCTTCTAAGTTGCTTAGATGAGGAAATTCAATTCAGGTTTTCGACACAATTTTAAATTAAAAGAGTCATTATTTTATATTTCCTTACAAAACTCATTTGCATCGTAGGTGTATAACAAATAATGATAGCCCTCCTTTACCTTCCGGCTGGCTTATCCGATTTACCTTTTATTAATACAATATCCGCTAGATGAGACTCCAGAAAAGTTTTATTAGCTTGACCGAAGTTTCCTCCACGGCAGCAAAGGAAATAAGGAAGGAAAAGTTTTAGACATTGAGTAAGTTTAGAAAAAAAATTAGGTTGAAAATTACGATATTCATTTTCTTTGTCTTTGCATCTTACGTCAAAGCTTCGTATTTGGCGTGTGAATTTCCTTAGATCTATGGCACTAATCCATTGTTTATGCTTTTTGATTGCGTTGAGAAATTTCAATGTAATCATGATTGGCGACATTCGGCAGATTCAACAATTGTACAACTTAAATCGTCAGTTGTTATTGCGAACTCTAGATAGATGCCCAACTGATATCTCCGGTGAATGCGGCCGTAAATATAATTTTCTTTCATTTGACCACATTCGCATATGGCAGGAAGTACACCGGTTTCAGCCATATTAATAACGGTTTTACTACTGTGACTGCTTGTGGGATTTTTAAAAATGTGTTCTTGAGGCGCCAGGCGCCTTCACCATTTCAATAAAGTAGCTCTGGAATATTTCGCCTTTAAGACACTTTGAACAAATATCTAAAACGGCAATTTTTCAGATTTCTAGACTGGGCGAACTGTAAAGTTCAAAATTGTCGTAGGTTTCAAGGCAATAAGAGAAGAACAACAGCTGAAACGGATTTCCTCTATTATTCCGCCTTCATACCGAAAAGCAATTATTCGCCTCAGTTTATTTAGCAAACGAAATGGTGTTGCCAAGGCCTATTTATATTCCTTATAAGCGACCCGTAATACTGAAAAAGAAGAAAATGCGCCTGATTTACCTAAATAATTGCGCTATAAATCTGTATATTCAATTAACTCTGACAACAAATTGTTTCACTGAGTCTTGCTCTTTATTTCAGACTAAAGGGATTCTTAAGCCTAGATGTGGACCTTTCCCACCTGGAGGTCGATCAATGTGAATCCCAGTTTCATGAGTCATCAATCAAGACAATGGCAATTTTCCACGGATCGCATAAGTGCCATAATGAGACATCAGAAGTATGTATTTTTCAGCTTTTGGATATATTAAATAGCTCAGTGACGCAAGTTGCCTGCTGACAATCATTAATTCATCTAAAGATAATTTGAATTGACCTCTTGACATATGAGGGTTTTGCATTTTGTGTCTTGAATCTTTGTGATAAAGCTATCTTTATTTTGTAGGTTTATTGAAAATAAAATAGTTTATTGAAACTATCTGAATTTTCGCGTTTTGGGACGACACCTATAATGGTGTATACGAAGTTATATTGCCTAAATTATAGAGCTCTATGATATCTACGTACTATGTTAGTTTACCCCTATTATTTCTATCTCCGCGAATACAGATGGCGCTAAGGAAATGGGTTTATTTATATAGATATCAAATTGTAAATATTTGATTTTCTGCACTAAATGGCGCAGGACCCTTTGGAGGTCTATTAATCGTCCTGGGACTTTAATCGTGAGCACCTCAAGGCAGTTTTCACATTAAATTTATATCCGTGCCAACATAAATCAAAGCGAACAAAATTATTTTTTCTTTTCGATTCAGCTCTCGCACTTGAAAAATATCTCTTCGAATATTAGCAAATAAAATAAGAGTTTTCGAAATGGTAATTGGTGATTAAACGGGTTTTATTTCGCAATTAGTTACGTAATGAACGCAAAATTAAAAAATTATAAGAAAATGCTGTTTTGTGTAACACGCTCCCAATTATCTCGACCCAAAAGATGCCACTCGTCACATAAAACCTTGCATTTCTGAACTGGCTAAATAAATAGCTCTTACACTATGGGTTAGTGAAGAGACTGGCTTTGTTCGATTTAATTTAGACTCACTGCCACGTGTCTCCGCCTTGCATATTGTCTCAAACTTCCCCAAGTATTAAAGGTCAATTCCATTTCCATAGTTCCTCAATACCCTAATATACAAATTGCGGGAAAATTGGTTCCGATCCCCCGTTATGAAGATATAACGTTTACACATAAAGAGCCAATAATAGGGTAACCTGCACCCCCATAACCGAAGGTCTACTTCACTCGAATAACTTCGTAATTAATTTGCCCAAGTCTGCGTATCCAAAATCCAGCTGCGTCCATACTGAACTTTGATTATACGGTTCCAGTAATTGACCTAAATTTATATGAAGCAGCAGCGAGGGAATTTTCTGAAGAAGTCTCCATGGACGCCTCGTTTATGATACGATAGTTTATGGTAAGATCAGGCACTTCGACGCTAGGCCCCGGTCTTTATTTCTTATGTTGTCTGTTACGGCTTATCAGACGTTATCATGACTTTGTATTACTGGCTGAAGACATGGTTAATAAAATTATTTGATCCAGAGAACAAATTTCATAGGATATTACACCTGATGCTGCTCTAAGATTAGGGTCTCGTCGGAAAGCGAGAAAGTCTTGAATCTAATCAAATGTCTCATGAGCCACCACATTTAGAAATGGTGATAACAAGGTGAAATCCAGGGAAATATTGTATTTATTAATCTGTTCAACCTAATGTGGGTGAAGTGAGGTGGAGTACGACACATCTTAGTCAATTCTTATTTCCTGGATTTTAGCGTTTTCCCTCTCTTTTAGTTGAGTTTTTTCTGTTAATTTTTCGATTAATGGTCATAAATTCGCATATGTCTAAATTGGATTTGCGTTGAGATCAAGGACCGTAAACTGTATTAGTTGAAAATATAAAATTTTATTGGTTTTCCCCTTCTTTGAATTTTTACTTTCCCCTAAATCTCGATCCCACATTGTGTAAAATGGAAAAATAGCTGCTCGACACTCTCTTACATTAAATATTTATTCCGTCTAATTTTCACGCTGAAATCAGCAAATCCATTCCAAATCCCAAGGGAGAAATTTCCAAAGCTCGCTGAACTGTGTTTAACCATTATCCTTCTATCCCCCGTGCTGACATTATACATCTTGCATTTCTTCAGTCTATTTAAGGAATGAGGGTGGAGGAGCAGTGACATAGTCGATTCTCTAATACACTTTGGACGAAAAGCATTATAAATGCTCGACTATGCAATAAAGTTCAATAAAAAGCCCGTTGAAATTCCGATGATGACGGGACAAATCGGATTTTTTTTTGTAGGGCCAAAGCCTGGAATGTCGTTTTATTTTATGCAAATGATGGCATCAGACGCAACTGAACTAAAGCCCTGGGGACTCGAGATCAACTGAAACGGTGTGTCGGTATTATACCGTTGAACGTTGTTGAATTTGATAATTGCGAAATCGGGCCGTCAAGAAGCTTAGCGAGAAACGTTATCATGGACCTAAAGAGCCCTGAATTAGTTGAGATTAGAAATGAATTCAAAGTAAAGCAGTATCAGCACCACGAGTATCGCATCCTTCAAGATCAAAAGATACGGTGATACCTTCAGTTTCAGGTCTTCCTCTCCCTCTCTCCCTCTCTTCCTCTCACACCTCTATTGCTGCTCTCTTTCCCTCTCCACGACATTTTTCCCCCTCTCTTCTCCTCGTACATTCTCCTTCCCTCCTCTATCTTTGTGTCCCTCTACGTCCACGAAAGGCCCTACGATTGTCCGTAACGCAAGTTTTCAACAAATGACTCCGAAAATAAATAGGGCTAATGGATTCTATTAGCTTATATAAAAGGAAACAGTTGCTGCTCTTATTTTCTCTCTTTTTCTCTCTCTCCCCCTTCCTCTCTCTATCTTAAATCTACCTATCTATCTTAAATCCTTAGTATAAGACTGATATTTAGAACGATCACAGCTACTTTCTCGTTATTTAAATCTTGGCAATTATTTATTTTAGTGCATATTCAGACCGACTCTGCAAGTTCCATCATGGTCCAGAGGTCGCTACCAATGCCAGTGCAGAAAGGGCTACTACTCACCCCATGATGGAGGCGTTTTTAATGGTTCTTTGATTGAAGGTAAAGCGCGTCCTTTTAGTATTAACCCGCGATTATGAACAGCGTTTTACGATTCATAAGGCCATGATTGTAACCGCTGATAATAGCTGCTGGCGCCATGAAACGACGGATGAAATACGCTCTCTGTGTCTCTTATTCTTCGCTCTGCAGTCTAAAATGAAATATGCTTTTATTTGAAGTTGTGAATTTTTAAAAACGCGAAAAATAAATTTAATTTCGCTCGTTTTCAAAGGTAACGCGAATCGTTGCTCTGCCCTTTTTGTTCGCATTGTGCTCCTATTCTTTGAATTTTTATCCTGAAAAGTGCGCATGAAAAGGTAAAACCAGATGTAAGGGAAGGTAGTAGGGTAAACTTGTGAGTCATCTCAATTATTCTAAACAAAGCTAAGAAAATCGCTGTGGGACATATACCACACATAATGTATTTCATATTAAATTAAGCCGGAAGGAACTGTTACCAGATTCAGGAAAATAGAAATTTATATGTAAACTATTATTTCCGAGGATCTGGTGTTGGCAGCAAAGTAAGTATAATCCGAGGATGGTTCGGTCTTTTGTTTGCCCAAACGCCGATGATTTATAGCAACCGAGAAAGTTTATTGCATATTTTAGGTTTTTGGTGTTACTTCATAATTGTTGGTACAGGATTTCCGTATTTAAAAAAATGCAGGTTAGTTTAGGTTAGTCGGCATTTACTTAGGTTAGTTGCGGCATGTCTCGAAAACGCAATTATCACTATAAAATCTGAGGAAAATTCTATACGACGCTTGTAATCCAGCTACTCCTACTAACTTTTTGTTTTCAAATGGAAAAGCACTCGTTGTACTATATCAAATGAAATATAATTCATTAAGGGATACAACGATATTCTCAGAACTAAAATTGGATCTACAATTTCGTTAAAAAATTAAATTATTAGATACAAAACGAAGCAACTTACAATTAAATCAAACAAAATTGAAATTCCTACAATAAATGCTTAAATTGGGCTCCAGTAACAATTCAGTTACGACTCGGTCGTTCCTCGAACTCCATTATACAACTATCCATTGTTGCTTCTCTTATTAATTATAATTCTGTTTCAGTTCTAGAAAGTAAATCATCTAAATTTTGTAATTTATATTTCTAAGACAAATTTTTTAAGTCACCCCATTCGAAAAACGAAGGGTGCAAAATGTGAAGTTCGTGGCGGTCATTCTATTGCGCCCCTACTACCGGTTAATCTCTTAGGGAAAATCTCATCAAGATTATTTCTCACAGCCATAGCATAATGTGGTGGTGCACCATCTACAAAATTTTTCGTAAGTTCTTTTATGATCTCTATACCACAAAAAGATTAAAACTTCAATTCATGGTTTTTCAGATCAAAAATCAATTTTTTTTGATATCCTAATTGTGATAGATGCCTAAAAAAATGTTTACATTGAAGATGATTTGGAATTTCTATGTCTTATTATCATTGTTTTACACTCCTTCAAAGTAAAATAAGAATGAACAATCTATTTATGATACAAAAATTAAAACTTTCAATCTTTTTAGTATATGAACATTAATCTTTTTTTTAAGGAAACTGTAGATTCAATTTTAGTTCTGAGTACACCGTCGTATCCCTTATTGAATTGTCGTTAATTTGATATACTACAGTGGGTGCGTTTCCATTTGAAAACAAAACATTAGTAGGGGTGCTGGATAGGGGTGAAAATTTTGAACATCGAAAGTAATACATTAAATGCCTTTTTTGAAATTAAAATTATACGTGTTCAAGCATTTTTTTCAAATAGCGGATTTATGAAAGTTATAAACGGCTTGCAGTCATTTTTACCAGCGCTGTATAACTTTTGCATTTAACCCATTTTTATTTGCATTCTCGCAATGAAGACATTGTGCGTCAATATTGAAAATTAGATGATGCTCTAAGCTTAAGACGAATTTCCCTGCACGTATACCATCAATGTCTTGTAATAGTTCAAACGTAAACTGGAATTTCAATTCATGCCACATTCCCATTTTCTGTCTGTGTTAGATCGATGTCTTGTTACGGTTTCCTAGCCATAAAATTTGCCAATTTTACATTAAGTTTTCTAGTGGATTTTTTGCACTTCTTGACATTTCATAGCGAATCCAATGTCCATAAATAAATAGATAAAATTTAGAATTTGGACCCAAGTATCGTTACATAATGCCTTGATACACTCAGCAGCGAGTTCGTAACTCGATAACGATCCGACGGGTCCCAGACCTATTTGAAAATGAGGAGCGGTGATATCACGAACATTAGGAAATCTGAACTAATCTGAAGTTTAATTTAATTTTTAAATTATCTATTTATTAACAAGTTCGCTGTCATGGAACATGTTGATTTCCGTAGTTATACAAAGGTGTCCCACGTTTGATCGACGGGACCTCAAAAACGTTTAGAAAATGGCAAATGTTCATTTTGCTCATATAAACACAGGCCGTAATGTCCTTCCTTTCTAAGCTGCGGGATGGCGATGTTTAGAAAAAACTGTTTTAATTTTTTACCGAAAAAAATTAAGCTCTCAGTTCAAATAAAGCAGAACTAACCTGAGACCGTGATCGTGAAACCTGAGACTTCTCGTATTTTACTATATGTTTAAGATTATTGCCCTCATAAAACTCCTCATGACCTCATATACTCTCTTCTTCAGGGTGCTTACATTTTTTAGACTAATCATCAAGTTTACAAGATACAACACCAACAGACGATTAAAAAAACAAAACCCACTGAAAAACCGAGATATCAAAAATTCAATTAAGCAAAAATTACATTTAACTGGTACATGTTTGTATGACCTCGTTATCTTCTCAAATGCAGTAAGCCGTTCTCTTAATTATTTCTAGATGAGTGATGAAATGCTATTTTTGTCACTCGTTGAATAATGTACTGGTTTTAATGGCTTTTAAATTAACTGACCTAACTTAGCTGATTTTTACCTGAGTGATATTTGGTTTCCTTGTACCCATAAATTTCTGATACACCCTATATCGATTGTCCCACCGGGAGTCGCCATTAAACGTTTTGGGAAAAGTATGGATAGAAAAGTTACAAAAATTTAATGGTTTGGTAAGAAGCTTGGGACGACCTCATCTAAAACATTTTTGATGACATCACACATCCGGTTGTACCGAGAGTCGATACTTGCTTGCCTATTTTAAATAGAACTCCATAATTTAGTCCAAGATACTCAGCAAAAGCATCGCAAATGGGACACCCTGTACAAGCAGCCCATATAGGCCACTGGGTCGAACTATTTAGTTTAATTATCACTCGCCCAGTAATCGTTTCTGGGTACTGTTTTTTACTTGTTATGCAATATCTCTTCAATTTAAGGCCTTTACGATAATGCTCGTTTGCTGATAATAATATTTACGTTGAAAAGTCCATTTCTTTTCAACAATAAAATCCCTTTAACGTGTCGAGTTAGATACCTAATATAACTGTATTCTGAAGTGGTTCCTCCATTACATCCCATTTCCTTACCTCTACCAGCACAAAAGCGATAATAGCCTGCATTATCCTTAGTATCCACTTTATAAACTCATTTGCCTTATTAATGGTTGTTTCCGAACATAAAATTAGGAAGCGATTCGGGTTACTGGAAACTAGCTTGGAAAGCAAACAGACGTTTCCAATATACTTCCAAGGAGTTTCATCAATAAAATATTGCATTAAAATCCCCCTTAATGCTTATGAATGAAACACAATGGAGAATCTCAGCTGGAAATTTTTTTAAAAATTCCATAATTTTAATTGGTTTACAAAACCCTCTGACAAACTTTAAACCATTCACTCTTTATTAAAACAGCTGAGCTGGATCATCGTCTAATGGAAACGTGGTCCTAAGGAGGTTTTATATCGAATTGATTCTTTTGAAACGCCCTTTGTTACATAACAGGTGTCGATTACACAATTCTCTTGCTGAGAGCGTGATGAAAGAGGGAATTTTGACGAATGATAAATGACCTACTTTTTCAAGAAATTAATTTTCAGTTGCTTGGGAGAAGCATCTAGAAAACACCAGTGACTCGTGGGAGACGATTTTTAAATGTCTCAAGTGCGCCCCTGGATGTCATGTATGCACAGATCCGTCTCCGTGTTTAGCCACCTATCACTGGCCCTTTAGGTAAGCCTTGGTTTAACTGCTACATCGCAAATAAATGGACTGCATTTTAGGATCACACTACTAACAATAAGCATAAGCTGCGTCTTCTGCACCCTCGTTCTCAACTGCTATATGTTCAAATATCGCAAGCTCAAAGTGTTCAAGGTGGCCAGTCCCACCTTCCTTAGCATCACTCTTTTAGGATGTGCTACCATGTACCTAGAGGTAAGATTTATTCCATTATATGCTATGATATACGCATATGCGATAACGTACCATGTCTCCGACGGTATAATGGATCCAGGGTGTTGCGCGCTCTGCATATTGATGGGTTTGATTAGCTCGACTCCAGGAAATTTCGATATAAATGCAAACTAATAACTCTCACGATTCGGGTGGATATTTCTTGTGGAAAAGTTGGGAGTTGTGTAACATTTTACGTAAAAATTCGTAATATTTCATACATACGTTTGGCAAAAAAAATTAAGAAAATATAGACTGAACATAATTTCAGGTATGTTCTCTATACTTTTCGTTGGGAAATTTTAAAATGACGGAAAAGCGATATCCGGAATGAACTTCCCTGGAAATCGATTTTCGAAATCTCGTGCACGTGTGAGATAAGAAAAGTGTCCCGTGTCTCCACTCGTGCAATATTGTAGGGTCTCCCCTCGCTCGTCCCGCAAAATCCCACTCGTCACACAAAACCATGCATTTCCTAACCACTTAGGTAAAGGTTTTTATGTAACTCTTATATAACTGTTACATGCATAACTCTCAAACAGCTATTTTTTAAGATCCCCAAAAAATGAAACAAACAAAGCAGATCGTTTAAAAAGCGAGATCAAAGCGAATAGTAAAAGGTGTGCGTGCGGTATTACATAAAATCATTATTATTAAGCATAAAGAGAAGCTTTAAAACAGGAAATAACGCACATTTTACGGCCACTTCAACTTTCGTTTAAGCACAATACTAAAGCACTCCTTTAACGGTTACACTTTGGCAATCTACGTCTATCTTGTCTTCTATTCCGGACGCCCATGAAATAGACCCATTTAATAGTAATTAGCTCGAATGGGAGCAGGGAACAAGGGACATTGTTCCCAATTCATGATGTATGAAATCCAAATGAATAGTCGTTCACTTTTGCAAAGCTTTCGAATTGGAATTGACAAGAAGAGGATTGGAATTGGAAATTGCGCTCAATTGGCATTTCATGCAGTAATATTAAATAATTATTTTAATAATATATTTTCTATTATTTTGTAATTTAATAATAATTTAATATCATTTTAATAATATTACAGCATGACGTGCATTCGGCTGCCAAGTGGTTAAAATACCTTAGGGGCCAATTGGCCAAAGTAACACTGGTTTGGAGATAATTTCCCGGAAGGATGGAAATAAAAGCTCATCAGATTCATTACTCTATTTCCATAAAAACTATGCGACGGTTGAGCTGACCGTGAATTATTTAAATTTATAATACCGTTAAGCATTGCTGTTCATTAAATAATCACCTATTCAGTGTCCTTATTTATTAATGCAATATTATAGAATCCTTAACATACGTCCCCTTCCCACGGGTTAAAGTCACAGTAGTGAATTGATTGGGAGCAGAACATTTTTCAGCTTTATGATTGGCATTAAATGCAAAGCCACGATTTTTTTCAAGCACCATTAGGTTCGAAAAGCTTGATAACGTGCTTATTTTTACCTTCGATCCGCATTTCCAACATAATTCACTGTTCTACTTTTCGGCTTCCCCGAAAAAGGCTGAAAAGGCAGTTTGTAAACTTCACATTCTCTAACACACTCTACAGCCATTCCGCTATTTCCATAATCAGATTTCCAACGTACTCTATACATTAATTGGGAAGTAAATAATGTTTATTCCATGTCAGGATAATTGAATTATTAATATGTCCATGCAGAAATAACCGGATAACATGAAGGTAAAATAGTATTTTAGGAACTTTTAACAAAAATGGCTTAAATTGAGGTTCATTAATAAATCAATGAAAATGCCACAAGCTTTAGGATTTCATTTATTTATCTCCACCTACACATCAACAAATTCTCTTTAATTCTTCCGTTTCTTCTCAATTAATTATTCTTCTCATTGTGGTGATATTTACAGAAAGAAACAAGGAAAACAAATTTTAAAAGTCCACTGTTACCATCGAACATGAATCAATCGGTTCTGTTTACCCATCCCTTTCCTCCTATATTTCAGGAATGGAACTGTGGATAACGTTTCAGTTTTAATTGTTTTCAAATTCGATCATCAATGAGTGGGGACAGATTGAATTGGCATAGATTGTAAATTTTCGTGACACATTATCTAATTAAAAATAGTGATGTTAATCCAAATTTCACGTGAATGCCAATTATCAGGAAGTCTATCAGAAATTTAAAACCAGCTTCACACGGTCAAATTAGCCAATTTTAGCGTGAAATTTGAAAGCGGAAAACGACAGTTTGCGGGATTATCCCACAGTGCGACGATCTCAACCCCTCGTTTTGAACTTACAGGGGTAGTAAAGATCCAGAAATTTCGAAAGCAGCCGCTATCGCTCAATTCTGAGAAATATTTCAATTGACTCTCCACCGCAGAAATATGAAGATATAAGATCGAGGTCTGTTCTATTTTAAGAACGTTAAGTCGTTTTACAAGTTAATGCCTCATTTCACCCCTGCGTTGAACGAAATCGAACCCTCAGAAAATCATTTAAGCGCAGGCAGAATTCGGCCATGTCAAGGGCGATTATGTTGAGCCTGCAGAAAAATGTCCTACCAGCGCCATCTGTCGCATAAGCCGCAGGAGTAGCGCACAGAGCCCAACTAGGGTCAAGGACAAGTGAGGTTCGGTTTCGAAACTTCTTCATCTCTTTTTACTAAAAGGCAGTTTTAGTCTAAGGCGCGATGTATTTTCGGGACAGCCTGTATATTTGAAATTTACAAGATTCATTTTATGGTCAATTTTATTACAATTTTATCGACCTCTCAGTTTATTTAGCTCCACGTTTTTTAAAATGGGAGGTAAAGCAAAACAATGCATGTCACGTTTGGCAATTTCGATAAATTGTTTACTTTAAGCTTAGGCCATTCTTCCCATTATTTATGCCACGTGTTTTGAGGGGGCCCCAATGTCATTTACATATTTCATGGCTTTCGTTTTCCGAATTATTCGTCAGTTTAGTTGTAAATTTTAAACAGAAATGCTGGAATATAAATCGGCAATTCTACCATCAAAAACCACACATATATATTTAGAAGATTAAACTAGATAAATTGGGACGAATTGCGTAAATTAAATTACTGCAAAAATAAGCCAAAATTGAGCTTTTGGATATTTTTCCGCAATTTCAGTAAAAGTGAAAAACTTGCGAATTTTTGTCGTAAAAGTAATTCTTCCAGGTAGATCCACAGCCGTTTTTCTTCAACTTTTGATTTCGTGTCACAATGTGGTATGACTAAATTTTCAAAAAAATATTGAAAATCACGTGATTTTTAATATTACTATGATTAAAAAATCAGACTTTTCTATCATGACGTGTTTTGATATGAAATGACAAGTCGAAACAAGTGGTTTTGTTCATACATGAGGAGGAAAAGGGGGAGACAAATCCCCACGTATCCACTTGTTCCCGTATAGATATTTGAAATTTACGCATATCAAGTTGAACTGAAATTGATGAATTTAACGAAAACAAGCGTTAATCAGACGACGGAAAAGCCATTAATTCAAATTGAATTGTGGAATTATGATTTCCAGATGGCTGCCATATTCCCAGTTCTAGACCGATACTCTTGTATAGCGACAAAATGGTCCAGACATTTAGGATTTTGTGTCACCTACACAGCGTTGCTTATGAAGACTTGGAGGTAAATAAATTATATCATTAAAGTTGAACGAAACCACCGCTGAGGCCTATTGACTCCATACAGGGTGTCCTTAACCTACCGCGTGAAATCTGCTCACAAAGTTAAATTGACGGATAAGCAACTGCTCCAATGGATGGTGCCAATTCTTCTAGTCATGCTGATTTATTTGGGAACTTGGACTTTATCAGATACCCCTACAGCTGAAGAGATAATGGACAATGAAGAACTGAGATTCAAACAGTGCGTCTACAACTGGTGGGATCACAGTCTTGCTATTGGTAAGTTTCGTAAATTTCTTGATTATTTGAATCATCTTGCCACATACATCGATATATGATTCATGTTGGAGAGAGTTTTCTTACATGTTATATGGGATGGTTTAGGCGAAGTCCTCTTTCTTGCTTGGGGTGTACGAGTGTGCTACAACGTCCGAAATGCAGAATCTCTCTACAACGAAGCACGACTAATCAGCTACGCGATCTACAACATAGCACTAGTGAACATCATGATGATAGCTTTCCAGTAAGTAAACCCATAATATCCAATTTATACTTGAGCCTTCGGAAAACTCCAAGCCGAAGACTTACAAAGTTGTTCGGGCGCAAAAACTTTCATTTTATGGAAATCGCGTTCCCACTTTCCACCGAAAAAGCCTTTTTATTTACCTTTAGAATCTTCCTTGAAAGCATAGCTAAGAAGTATTTTATTTGCTTTTGTTCCCGGTTGTAATAGCGCTAAATAAAAGCACGGATGACCCTTGAAGGGTCAGAGAAACAAATTGGTTGAATGAGGGAAGTTTGCCCTTTAGGTTGGGAAAACCTTAATTTAATCGAAAAAAAGGGCGTTTTAAGGGAAACAAAATTCATTATCTTTATTACCGTATCATCGTTGTTCCTCCGATGGAACGAAACACTGTTTGTAGTTTTTCATGGGTCTGCCCATTAGTTGGACAAATTAAGTAAATAACATAATTCGCTTGAAGAGTTTTTTCTATTAAAAAAAAAATCATCAAAAAAACAATAGCCGTATGCTTATATGCAATGATCCCTTTTGTTCTCCTTCATGAGATACACGCTTAGCCTACCATCGACCACGAATCACCGTATACAATAATTAAAAATACTTTGATGGCACGAATATTACAAACACTAAAGCAAACTCCAAAGAATCGGGGGTAAAATTTTATAAAGAAAATTTCGAGTCACCCTGTATATACAAAAAATATGGCCTAACACGGCCTACATGGCTGCTCTTTAATTAAATTTTGAAATGGCGTCTCTCATTTAAAAACCATTTCCATATCAACTCAATTTGCGAGCTCTCCAGGCGAGAGAGCTTATTAAAAATAGAGAAGTTTTCGTGGAAAAGGGCGTTTTCATGTGGCTTGTACAGCCTCACAAAGTACCTATTGTTGATTTAAAAACGAAGGAGGAAGAAATTCATTGTCGTTTACCTAGAAATATTGGTGGTGTCAGTGTGTTATAGATTTCAACACATGCACAGTTTTAAGTTGCTAAAAAAGTATACAGAACGTTAAAAAAAGTAGTTCACCATAGTTAGGCAACTACTGTCATCTTTTTTTTGAAGAGGAAGTAATATAGTATCACCAAATTGTTTTTTTTTGGAGATATTGATACATACCCGTAACAGCACACTTTTTTTTAATACAGGCTTGGATTTTCTGACCCTAACTAACCCCCCCATTAGTACCCGTAAGCTGAAACAAATTTAATTTGCGATCCAACCATGTACGTTTTCCAACATTTCATGTGAAAAAAATAGATCATAAGTATTTTCTACCTTTTAGAGAATAACCCTTTGAATTTGACTGCGCGACGTTTGTGTAACATTCTGTATACCTATGACCAGTAGGAATAGAATAAACCCCACTAAGCCTTGCAATGTAATGAATCCTTTAATGAGGGCTGAGAAATGCAAAACGTACGTCCTTTTTTGTGGGATGTAGTCCGGATCCCAAATTCCGGTAATATAAACGTTAGCTTTCTACCGGGAAATCCCCCGTTGATCCCCTTGCTTAAATTCAACGTGCAAAAAACGAAAGATTCGAATTCACCAGATAGGAAAATACTCAATAATTAAACAAAATACGACATCTTAATCAGGAGAATATAATTTCCTGTGACTTTAGGTTGGTCAGGGACTTACCAGTTCGTAAAAATTCTGAATATTGCAGCAGAAACAACTTTTTTCTTGGAAAAAGCAGAACAGATAAAGACCCTGTTTGAACTTAAGCTTCGAAAGACAGGATACTTTCGAATACCTTAATTTTACTTACTACTTTGGTTTCCAGTTTATTCATCTTTCCAAGGGCTGGTCCAGACATAAAATACTTCTTAGGCTTCGTTAGAACGCAGCTATCCACCACAACCACCATAGCCCTTGTCTTTGGACCAAAGGTAAAAACCTGGTATTCTTACCATTGAAAACCTCACGGATTTTTTTTTGCTCTCAGGTTATTAGAGTGCTGCGGGGTCAAGGCGACCAGTGGGACAACAGAGCGAGATCCAGGGGGGTAACAGCCTCGTTTTCCCTAAACGGCATCGGGTTGGTGCCGGAAGAGGCCCCAGATCTGTTTCAAGAAAACGAAGAACTAAAGGTGAGCCCTTGTTGAGACCTTTTACTAGGGGTAAGGGTAAAAATCTTGCCGCGCGCAAATAAAAGTGGCATGTGCTCAACGAGATATTGAGTTGCGTGCGGTAAAAAGTTGTGCCGAAGGTTTCACCCTGGTTTTATCGCACGTGTGTGTACAGAGATCTTACAGCACACTAATATTTAATTGAATTTGAGAAAATAAAGTTAACCACGTGCACTTGTGGGAAAAATATTTTGTATCTGTGGGGTCCCCGCATTCGATTGCTGACCGCCTGACGAGAAGCGGTGTCATATAACCGTGAGATAAACTATCACTTTCTGCACTTGCTAGGAAAATAAGTATTAAAGGGATTTTATTGCAGCACAGGAAACAGCATTTCCAATTAAACGTTAGATCTCTCGCTACATAAAGGGAATCCTTGAGTGAGCTAAAACTAATCAAAGTTCTCCACCGGAGTTTAATAACTTCCAGGCTTGAAGCCCTTGAAACCTATAAGATTTAGGGGTTGACCATAAATAACTCTCCCTTTTAGTAATAATTAATGGGTTTAAAACCTAATCCGCCCTTAACTCTCCCAGTCTTTGAACTCCCAGCAGCCATTTATCATTTATCAAACATCTTGGCGAAGTTTTCACTTTCTCCAACGCCTTCGAGGTTTAAACGTTATCGATCTTGTCTATTTCTATATAGGAAGAAATCCAGAAGTTGGCAGCTCAAATTGAATTTATGAAAATCGTCCATATGGAGATGAACAACCGCCACATTAAGCCGAAAGCAGGCGGCTACTTCACTACTCTGAACGCCCCAGTGGCGGTGCAGAGCCCCCTGTCGAAAGCTGCCAATAAACCCCCGGATGAACTGTGACAAAAGTCTTCTGGTACTACCGAAATGAACGAAACAGAGGGCAGTACCATTGCTGAGGGAACCACTTCCAGGAGGAAGAGTTGCAAAGAGTGGCTGAGATTGGAGTTCGTGTTGAAACAAACTGGAGAGTCTGTGGTAGTGGTGTAGAGAGAATTGTTGTTAAATCTTAATGTTATAAGTGTAAAAAATATGTGTGCTCAATATCTTTTTCTTATAAGTACTCAATGTTGATTTTAGTAGATTCTTACGTCTCGGTATGCAGTGTTCCCAATTAGAAGCCTGATTTCCTCACCAAGGAATCTTCAAGGTATAATGTATAAAACAAAAACGACTTGTATCTACGTATGTAGAAAAATTTACTTAATTAATTAATGATAATTTTTTTACTTTTTACTTAGCGTCAATTAAAATTCATTTTGTGATATTGAGTCTAGACTTGGGTGCCATTTTGAACCCATAGAAGCTCACACGAGTCAGAAGCTGGACAGCTTCAGTCTCGCATATGCAGAGCCCATATTTTCAAATTCGCGAAACAATGTGATATATAGGATGTTGCAAATCCAGACATCACTAACTATTGGAAATCTCGGAAATTGTAAGAGATGCCAGAGCAGTTTAGTAACGATAAATATACGTAATTAAAAATTGGTTTAAGGCTGGAAGATCCTCAGGAATTGTGGAAATCAGTATCTACCAAAAAATGAACATGTTTAAATAAGTATGTTTGCTTAATAACTCAGCTGTGAACAGAAATAAAGAAATAATGTCCAAGCAAAAATAAAGCAAACATGTTGTAAAAATCTGTAAAAATCCTGTAAAAACCCTATAAAAATTCCATAAAAAGCCAAGTTGAGGCCTATAATGAAGTCATATTTATGCGATATTTACAATATTCCCGATATCGAATGGCCACCTCAAAATTTGGGACACCCTGTAAAATGATTTTTGTGACAAAATCTATAAACCCTCGGCGACCACAGTCAAATTCTTAGTATTCAAATAGGGCAATTTCGCATTGGAATGATGTCAAAACTGGCAAGAACTCGAAGCATTAGATATTGAAGATTTTTGAAAATATGTCACATTGACGTCATGCCAATTCAGAATTGCTGGGATGGAATTTCGAGAATAGAGTCCCTCTGGAATTTTCTACATGGTGTCATGTTTTTAAGACCAAATTACTCGTATGCTAATTTCACCAGGAGGTCAAATTCGAGGTTTTTAAATGCTTTTAGTTTTTTAAAAAAATTTAAGACATGCATTCTAAATGATCGAAAACTAAATAGTATTCCTAATGATGAAAAAAAGACAAATACATTCCAATTGCTCTTTAATAACCTTGAAGTCTCGACACAATGTCCCTGAAGTCTCGACACAATGGCCCTGAAGTCTCGGCTTAATGGCGCTGAGGTCTCGACTCTTTAATAAGTAGGAGTATTATTATTAAATTTTAAAAACTAAATGCCTAGTTAAGAAAATAATCAGTCTATTAATCCTCATTGAAAAATTTGACAATAAAATCAGAAGAAGAAATGATGGGGTACATCACATGAACAGTGAAAAATATAAAAATCGTTGTTATGGCATTTGGATAATTTACATCGCAAGGTGAACAGAAATAAAGGTATATTGTGTCAATTAATTAGAAACTTAAAATACCTGAAGATTTAATTAACATATTTTATCTACAACCGTGCAGTAAACCCCACTGATTCGAAGGTCTTAATAGTACATTAACCCATTTGTTCAATAATTTTATATTTTCAAACGAATATGGAATATTACATTACTGCATGTGATTTTATTTTTGAAATTAATATCGTTACTTCACGGTTGCAGTTAAATTTTTTATTGTATATAGTGCGTGTGGAGAGTCAGTAGAAGAGCGCTGATATATTGCAGTACCCTCACGTCGTGCGATAAAACGAAGACGTAGCGGTGTTCTTCTCAAAGCGTTCGCACTGATTATTACCGGTTTGCACTATTACTGCCCACTAGTGACAGAAATTTCACTCGCGTGCGATAATAGCCTACTTACCACACTTGTTATATAACATATTGTAATCTAAAATACTATAGTTGATTTTTAGATGTACTATGATAAGTTTTGAGGGTTGCATTCGTTATTTTTCGCCGAGTAGGTAAGTATCGGAATAATCAAAGACAAACTTGACTCGTTTTCAGCATAAAATTTACTATGAGCAGACGAAATTAATTTAAGAGTACCTTAATTATGGATGTTAACGTTCTTATGTCCTCACAAAGTTCACTTATTACGAAGTATATACCAATAAACTCCCGCGTGTTGTAGATTAATGGGTTCAACGGCAATGAAAGACTATATAAACAGTACTTTTTTGCTGCTATGCACATGGAGTTTTAGTGAGTGCAAGTAAGAGGCAATTAGACTATTGATAAGTACGAGGAACACAAGCTACTGTCGTTGACTCGCAAGCAGTACCTTAATCTGACGACGGTTTATATCACAACAAGGGAATGTTTTTCCATTGATGTGTTCTAAAAATATCATTTCTACCGTGGTGTTTGTAGGGGGTAAGTTTACATTAAAATTTCTGATGGAATTTGTCCACGAAAAACATTTAAATGTGCATGTATGTTCGTAATTTGAATCTTCCAAAATCACACAAAACTACATCCCTTCCCAGATTAAGGCGTATTGATTGTGAATCAACGGTGTTAACCGATTATTGACAATGGAAGGGAAAACGATGGTTTGTGTCTCTGGTACTTATCAATGACCTAATTACCTTTCGCTTGCACTCACTAGAACTCTACGTGCATAGGGTACGATATAGCTAAGAAAATCTTTCAAGCCCACGAGATAATTTTATAGTTTATGCCGAAAGTATCTCTAAAATGTACTTTTCGAATATCTTTTTATACAGGGGAGTCGAAAAATAAGTTTCATGGAGAATGGCATGGTTCAATGGCGGAAATGGTAAAAGATACGCTGTTTCTTTTGATAATCTTCATGGAAGTCATTTCATTTGGACTCTTTGTATATATACTTTTGCCACTCCACGCCTAGGTCCCTTTTTTAAATTTTCATCTTTTCAGTTTTATATGCCACTTTGGATTTTTAGATTCGGTGTTTTCAGAACTATGGTAGAACAAAGCCCTGTTTTTACCATTCTTCCTCACAGATGTAGATTCTTAGGGACAGTGTATGTACGAAATTTTAACTTAATATATTAAAAACTGAAAGAGGTCTGAAGGATTTTTTTCTATTTAACATTGATAACTAGTAATAACGAACTTTTTGTGGTGCCATCATTCGATTGAAAATTAGGCATCACGTTTTTCCACGAGGAAACTGTGATTAGCGGAATATCTCTATTTGGGAATAAAATTCTAATCAGATCAGCGGTTAATTTTTTAGAGTAAGCCATTTCCAAACCTTTTTGGTACCTACCTACTTTTACTTAATAAAAAACGGATAAAAAGGTTTAACAAATTCGATAAGATATTTTAGCATAATAAATTCTAAAAATCCCATTTATTATGCTGTGTAAAATATAATGAAACAAACAAAGCGTATTCTAAATAAAATGTATTGGTTTGTGTCGTAGTTTTAAATATATTGTTGTCGACCTAGAGCTGGTTGTAAATTTAATTATTCTAATAAGTAATGTATTGATCAAAATACTTAAACATGTTATATGTTTTCCAATAATATATTTTTGTATACCATGTAATAATTATATTTGAGCAAAAAATTGATACCTGAATATAAAATTTATTCACGAGACCTGCGGATTGTTTCATAAAAACTTCGTATTCAAGCAAAAATCATGCAATTTAGTTTTTCTTTATGCTTAGAATAGTATTATATTTATCTGAATACGAAGATAATATCATTTCATTATAGAGACCTGATGATAATATCTTCCATAAGAAAATTAAAAGCAAACACGACTTAATTAATAATAACCGCCTCCCATATTCTCCATAGGTCAAAACTAAGTTTAAAGACTAAACGGGGTTTAAAATAACATTTTTGCATATAGAATTTTTAATTTAAATAGAATAAAAAATTTAGAGCATTTAAAATTACTTTAAATTAATTGAGGATAAAAAATTCTACGTTGGTCAAGGGATAGTATGGGGGTGTTTGGTTGCCCCAATCAAAGAGTTGGTGTTTGTATTTAGACCTTTTGTTGATGTTATAAATTACGATATAAATGTACTTATATTGTATAGGATACACAATATAACTCATAACGTTAGTTATTAATCATAATCATCTGTTGTTCAATAAATGTTTTTTTTTGTAAAAACAACTTCCTATGTATTTTTGATTATACCTGGATTTTTAAAATTAACGCTTACCAAAATTAAAAGTAATGTCTGAAGAGTTTGGGATCATTTTAAAAACAGCGATGAAAGGAAAAGTTTCTACACTCTGTAGCTAAGAACTTGAGTTCTTTCGGATACATGTTCATATAAACTTTTCTGTTTAAAATGTATTGAGGAATCAAACCCCGAAAAACCCTAATGCATTTCCTTCCAACCTGACGCTTTCTTTTGGGGAGAACTTATCGAATTTATTATAAAAAGGTCTGTCGCATGCAAAGTGCCTATTCAAATTCATTGAATGTTAGGCAACCAGTCTAACACTAGCCAAGCATTCATATATTATTTTACAACTGGCATTATTAGTTTTGGCTACTTCGCTTAATTTCAAATCAAATCCCTATTATTTCTTTTCAGTGAATTTACAAATAGTTGTTTTTTTTGTATGATTCTAAACAGAATATTCAAATTAATATTAGACGTGGCGTGTGAATTTCAAATTTTCCGCCATTGTCTTCAAAATTTCTAAATTACATGTCCAACCTCTAGATGTCACCTCTGTTTTAGTAAATAAATTTTTCGTGGTCCTGAAAGTTATGATGGTCGTGCACAGGTTAAGATTAAAAAAATTACGATTATATTTAAATTCATTAATAAATTTGCTTTATTTAACAGAGAACCAAAGTCCTCGGTCGTTACACACGCCAGTCCAGTTTAATGAAGCTATTAATGCACGACACCTTTAATTAGACCTTATTAAGACCATTTAAAGTTGTATTTTTGTGTGGATAGTGTAAGATTGGCGATAGGGGCTCAGGTTTGTGCATTTGTGTCACTGCCTGAAGTGCTTGTATTAAGGAGTAGAGAGGTGGGTAACACAGTGCTGTATTAATCACTTAACCTATTCTTTAAGGCCAATTCTTATTCGATACATTATTACCTTTCAGTAAGTAATGTAATAAATATAAATGGATCACATATTTTTTTTATCATTTGTGTGTTATGTATCATTCTGTAAATCATTTATTAAATACGTCTTTTTGGTTAGCTTGAGCAGGAGATATTTCCAGATATATTCATGTTACAGCCTCCAAATTTCTGTTTACAATGGTGCTGGTTCTCAATGGAGTTTTGCAAGCAAAGTGTCCACAAAACACTCAGAGCCTTTTCCACTCACATCCAATATACAGAGATTCAGCCAGTCAGCTAATGGCAAATCCAACCAAGGTAGATGCATATTTCTTCACTTTGTTTTTATTTGTCAAAAACTATACTTGTTATTGAGAGCTGTTTGTAGGTTTAACCATTTGTCTGGTTAGAATTCTGAAAAGTTTGATAAAATTTGTTCTCATATATTCTCTAATCAACAGGTTATTGGTCCTGTAGGCTTGTTATATATAAGACAGAGAGAATTAGCTGCTACCGTCCCCCAGGACAAATATGTGAGCATTTTAGGGTCAGATGATGCAACCACTTGCATTATTGTTGTTGTCAGACACACAGGTAATCAAGACTTCCAATTCCCCATGAAAGAAGTAGGAGCATTTCATGAGTTAAAGAAATTATTATTAAACTGGATTTATCAGCTTAGCAAGTTAAAACAACCCTTAGATACAGTACCTTTATGTAATATTTAGGGTCAGGAGCAGTAGCCCTCGCCCACTTAGACTGCGCTGGCATTGATGAGGCAGTATCTGCAATGATTCAACGCGTCCAGGACTTAGCTCTTGGGTTCCCTGAAGGCAGAATTGAAGTTCAACTTGTAGGAGGCTATAGCGACCCAAATAACTACTCTGAAGAAATATTTTTCAGCATCATGACCTCGTTTCATAAACAACCAGTAGAAATCGACTTAATTTTAGCGTGTGTTGGTGAATTGAACACTGTCATCAGAAGCGGCATCCCTTGGCCTCTGATTTATGGTGTTGGCGTAAATGTGAAAACTGGTACTTTATTTGGTCAAAAAATGTCTTAATAGTGCATTGATAAGGATATTTATAGGAGAAATTTTTCCAGCCACATTTCCAGATAAAGGACCAGAATCCGCTTTAAGGAATGCCAGGAATTTTTCGGGACCTGTGGAAGTTATGGACGTATATGATTGCGGCATGGGGTTGTTGAGAATAGGACCGTTTAATTATCGGCCAGTCAGAGGGGTTGATTTGTGGTTGCAACAAGATGACGAGTTTATTTTAAGGTACGGTTTTCTGAAGTTGTTTCAATAAATTTTCAAAATTTCTTGAGCATTGAGGAGTTATTACCGAATTTGGATAGGCATCGTTCTACATCTCCTGATGTGGAACCAGCCCATTTTGTGGAAGAAATGAGGGAAACTTTGAAATATATTCGGGACCATCCTTTCCCAGCTGTGACTATTTTCGGCGATAACCGACCGCATTATTTCAGAAGAGACGAACATACAGGGTTGTGGACCCCTGTTGCAGTTTTTTAACGGGGCTAACAAATTATAGTAACATTGCCATTTGCGGACATATTTTTTATACATAGTTTAAATTTCTTTTTGCATATAGTATATTTTCTCATAAATACATATAGAAGAGAGCTTCCTAACACAAATTGAAGGTTAACTATGTCCTGACGCACTACTGTGGGAGGGGTTGTGATAAATTGTAAAATCGTGATTTGTTGAATTGGTTTTTAGTAGAGAAATATTATATTAAGCCAATTTTTAGTTTTGTGAAGATCATTAAAGGTTAAGAAGGACACATACTAACTAGTTTAGGTGTCGCTGTAGGCAAAATATGGAGGATTAGAAGTAAAAAAAAATATTTTTTACGCAATTTGAATGTGAAATTATTAATATAGGGTAGATATTTGGATCTTTTTTTTTCTCGTTAATAGTAGCCTCTACTTACCAGTCTCAATTTTAGTCAAATATCTAATACAATGACTTTTGCAAGGTTTAAATTTCTATTTGATTGCATCAAACTTCTGAAAAATCTGTCAAGTTCAATACGTCTAAATGGCCCTAAAGGAAAAAGTTAAATGGTGTTAAATTCAGAGTGCTTGCTACCACTCCGTAACTGGTATTACTTCTAAAGCTGCAGTTTCATCACCTCAGAGCCAGTATGTTTTCTTGGTGGGTTCTGTCTGGGATTCAAGAACTGATCATTTTACTACGCTAATTATAACATTTTGATTATTACATTTCATAGATAGAAATATATTTTTACATAGTAGGTTAAGAAACAAATTGCTATAAATTGTTGTAAATAACATTGGATATAGATCTTTATATTATTCCATCGTTTGCCATATTTCGCAGATTTTATTACTTTCATCCTATATATATGAATTTTTTTATATTAGAGACTCAAAGGTTAACGTATTGGTGAATTGGTTTTTGCCAGTGTCAAAACTACAAACTGACTAGAAGTCTCGCCATATCATGGCAAACACATCAAAATATTGCAACTGTCTTATTCTAAGCACTATATTTATAGCCATTTCGAGTGATTGTCAAACTTGGCTACGATAGAATTGCGAGTCTTTTAACAAGTTACATGTGCTAGTTTAGTGCAAAAATTATATATTTCCATCTCTTTTTACTGAATGTAAGTGAAGTAGTGTATTAATACTTCCGCAACAAGAAAATTTATCGGTAGGGCTGCACAATTTGCAAGAGCCTGGCAATAAATAAGAAATAACTATATTCCCAGTTTTACGTAAATTCTAGGATCAAAACTATATTTTAAATTTTGTTAGGAACTATGGCTACATATTACAAAATGTTCTAATGATTTAGTTAGGATTGGCAGAACTTGTTAAATTTTGTATCACTATTATAAATATACTATTTTTATACCACTTACCTATGCTTTATTCACCCTCATCTACACCGAAATAATAATGATGTTAATTGGAAAAACCAAGAGTTTTCGTATGATTTCATAAAATTCTTTAATTTTGAAAACATTTAGTAGTTTTAGTCAATTTCTATCCAACGAAATTCGAGTGAAAGTGTTGAACTACAAAGGCTTGTTTGAAGGACAGCTGCAGTACTATTAAGAGACTACCTACGTGTAATTCAAATTCAAAATAGCAAGAGCAGAGGGTATTGAACTAAGGAATTGTTGGGCAAAAGAAATCTATGTCCACTAAGCAATAAAGATTCAATTGTGTCCAGATGGCTGACGTAAATGTTTTCAAATGAAGATATTTATTTAGAATTATTCAATTGACTGCGGACACCATAGTCCAATTTAATGGTAAACTAATAAGACTATAAATTTCTCCTTTCTTTCACCTAATTTATATTATATTACGTTTCGTGTGACAACAATGAAACAAAAATCAAATTCATAAATATATTACTCAACATATTATTGTGGTCATTTTTACAATACACAATTATATTTACACGTTAGATTTCTTACAAAATGAGACGTCTCTAATAATTGAAATTATATAATATAACCAATAACTTAATTAGAATAAATATTTACTTGCAATGCTCAGGCGTTATTTGTTAGGGAGACAAAATTTATTACTAGATTTAAAATTACTTGTCGGCTAATAATCGCTTCGTAATCTATCGACGTTTCGATCTTTTTTACCATCATCATATAAAACTTTTTAAAAGAACACGTTCTAAATTGAAATTCAAACTGTTATTGTGAGATTTGTGCGACAAGGATTGAATAGTTCTAATAGCAAATATTGTGTCTGTATGGTTAATTAACTAAAAACAGATGTAACTAATTTTATTGTGCCCTGGATTAGTGTGGTTTCATAGTAATCCCTGAAGTTATCTTTCAATCACACGCAGCACTATTTAAAATAACACACTCGCTTGAAGTATAAACTTAATATTTTAACTAAATCATACAGTTTAATATACTTAGAATTTTTACTAAACTTTTTTATAACAAAAATACACTTTGGTTCAAGTAGTTCAATTAATACCATATTAAAATACGGCCGTCCGCCTAAACTGACCTGTTAGATCCATCTAGACGGAGTAAAGAAGTATCACAAATAGAAACAATTAGACTTATGAGGGAATTTACCTAAAAAGTATTTGCAAATGCCTTTCAATGGAACAATCCGTGGCCACTTTGACTCACTTTTTTTGCAAATACCCGATAATAAACTAAAAGAGAGCTATTTTACATTTTATCTAAGACTAAAGATGTGACTTGGTGACTGAGATTTTATGAAATAAATAACTATTAACAACTATAATCTACGATTGGTTCCTTTTTTTATTTTTCTTTTATTTAATGGCTATATTAGTAACCGCTTAATCGTAGAATTCATTCGGTAAAAATGTGTGTTTATAAACGTTTTTGAAAGGTCTACATTAGAATCTAACTACGAATATAAAGTCTTTTTAAATTTCCATGTTCAATTACTCTAAAAACAAAACAGTATTAAATAAATAATATATTGTAGGTATATGTGTAAAAATAGGGTCAATAGTAATAATTTAGATCTTTTGTTATATACAATGAATACAGTATTGTTTTTACCTAAACAAGAAAGAAATTATCGCCTACTCGGGAACAGTGGAGCAACTATTGCAGTTGGCCTCCGAGGGACTAACGTTGCCGTTCTTCGAGTCTGGGGATGCAGGTTTCGAAACGTTGTCGTTGCTGTCCTTCGCATTCATACTGTCAGCGGCATCCACCAAGCTGTTTTCGGCGGCAATCTCCATCCACTTCGCACGATTTTGTCGTACGCCCTCCACAAGGGGTTCCAACTGGTCTGACAGCACCGCGAAGCCCTGAAAGGCAAACATAGTTATTTTAACATCGTGCAACATTGACTTCAATATCAGAAGTATGCACATCGAGAATAGATACGAACGAGTCTAGAGGGTGTTAGGTGCGCTTTTCCAAAGAGTGAACCAAACTTGCCTTATAAAAACATTGCTTTGATTACATTTTACAGGGTGTTGAAGATTTTTTTTAATTCCATGAATTGGAAGTAATCTCATAATTTTTGAATCATTAAGTTCATAACAAAACGGGAGGTTCATTGCTTTCCAAGTCATTGTGACCACAAATTAAATCTTTAGGTCACCTTAAATATGTCTCAAGAACTTGACCAGTTTCAGATACACAATGTCAGTCCGCTTCAGAGTCAGGTGGAAGAATGTTGTCTTAAACACCCCATATTGGTCATACTAGAAGTAACTGCCAGAGGGGATCAGTTTATCCCCTATACGGAGAAACATAAAGCGTAATGTGGCACGAACGTGACGCCCACAGTTCCTATTCTGGTTTTGGGAGAGGGGTTTGTTAGAGGAGACATGAGAACACCTTAGACACACAGTCATTACCCTCAATTTTAAAATTTAGAACTACATTAATTGCTTAATTTAAGTTATAAATATCATAATAACAAGAATTTTCGAACTAAAATTATGTCAAATTTTTTTAGGTTATTATGAAACAAACGAAAGAAACGTCTAAAATAATGGCGCGAATATTATCATCTTGTCTCTCTCTGAGCCTTACGGCTCTTAGAAACCGCGACAAAAAGAGGTATATGGTGAATCAGTTATGTATTACACATATTGATGTCTTTGTTCAGCTTTATTCTTGACATGATCGTACTCTGTCTTACCTGCGTTGAACGACCTACCATCGGAGCTATCTCTTCTTTAAACAATACATCCCCTTTAATATGTGTTAAAGCACTTGAAAGTGGAATGCGTGAAATGTGTGTCGGTTCTGATATACTAGATATAACCGGTTTTTAGCTGGCGCTCTGAGTGGAATTTCTGCAAAGTGGATATAACCGGTTTCGGGTAGCGCCATCCATTTTTTCGTAGTATTTGTAAAGAAGGGAAAGAGCGTGTATTAAAGGGAGTTTTAGAACAGTTTATATTAAGTTTTTAGATCATTTGAATAAACAAATGTGTAAACCTTTATACCATTGGAATTAGCTTAAAGAGGGTTAGCGGCTGAGCAGTTAAAATAGGGGTATTGGTAAAGTGAAACAAAGTTGTGCAATAAAAAATTCAAAAATTTGCCATTTAAAAAAATCGATTACTCTGGAACATACGGGGGTTTTATGCCGGATGTCCAGGCGAACCCTGGACATACAAAAGTAACGTGGAAAATTAGTTTAAATTTTTTTGCGCCTGTATAAATTATTTAATTGAAAAACTTTTACATGGAGATCATAGTACTTAGGACCAGCCATAATTCCGCAATTTTTCGAATCTTTTAATTAGAGCCGTTTTGGCTTAAAACGGCTTGAAATTTCAAAGACGTGAATATCCCACGTAACTACTTAAGGTCACGAATGGTCAAAGTCAAGGTTAAAATTAAATAAACTTAAAGTCGCCAACAACATAAGCGTAAAAACCCAATGTCAAAATTTTTAAACATTTTTATTTAACCTTTTAGTCAAATGCAACAAAAAAAAGTTAAAGGAAATAAATTAAACAACTACCTATACATTAAAGTTCAACCAAACAAAGTAAATGAACAAAAACAGAAAATTTAAATATTATTTGCATAAATATTTACAATAATTTCTCAAAGAAATCACCGACGAATCCAATCAATCGTCGCCTCGAAACTTTACGCGAGATATTAAAATTTTTGAAATTTAGATGCGTTTTGAATCAAAACGGCTCAAATTAGAAGGTTGGGAAAATTATAGAACGATGAGCGGTCATAACTAGTATGACTTCCATGTAAAAGTTTTTCAATTAAATAATCTGTGCAGGCGCTAAAAAATAAAAACCGATACCCCATGTTAATCTCCTGTGTTTAAGATTCGTCTGGACACTTGGTATTAAAAAAAAACGCATTTTAGGCAAGTTTAGTGTCTCACTGACTAAAAATCAAATGATGACTAAGTTGGCGCAAGAACTATCCAGCTATAGTACAAATTTCGTAACTTTTTAATCACGTCATAGGCTTCATATAAGCACTGGTGCCACATTTTTTTAAAATTAATACGTTAGAAGGATTTGTCAGATATTGATGCAACGCTGTCAATATTTAGCAGCATTAAACAGTATTGTTAGATTCAGAGCACATAATTATTATACCAATGAACAATAAAGTAATAATAATAATAATAATCTTTTTACTAAAAAATAAATAAATCTCAAATTTAACGATTTCAGAATATCAAAGGCCAGATAAACCGGAAGATGTCATCGAATTAAGAGAAAATCACGCAACAAAATTTTGTTGTGTTTAGACATTCAAATATTTCTTCATTCTTTTCTAACACATTTAGTTTATACGACTTGTCATTATACGTAAAGCGACTCTTAATCGATACATTTTGTAACGTAAATAAAAACTTGCAATTTGTACTATATGTACTACTTATGGTCTACGAACCCGACATAGATACACAGTGGCTCGAAAGTTGAAAAAGTTGCGCTAAATTAAAACACGTTACATAGAGATAGAGAGAACGTACAAGAGGCAGTATGGTTGCAAGTTGCAGAAATTTTTCTTGCTAGATGTCTTCGGATACCCAACGGTCAAGTGAATAACTTAAGAAAAACTCACCTCGTAAATAGGAAGGCAAATCGAGTCGATGAATCCCACTTGCATTAGCGGCAGTTGGTCCTGCTTTTCCCTGTTCATTATATCCTGGAATTTCCACATTCACACAGCAACTAAGACAGCTGTATCTTAGCTAATGTAACTCACAATAGGAGTGATATTCAGCTTCTCCCTCTCTATGTCCCCCTGCTCGAAAAACTCTGAAGATACCAACTCGGCCACCCTTTTTTCGATTTCCCAAGGTTTAGTGATGGCAGCAAGATCACAGACGGTCATCAGCATAGCTCGTAAGAGATCCCTATGCTCTTCAACAGCCCAATGCGGTCCTTCTCGCACAATGTTAAAAAAGGCCCCTCTTTTCCTAACCGAAGGAAATTTGATTAAGTATGCATAATTCTTTTGGTCAACAAGTATTAGTTCATACCTAAAGTAAACTGCCAAATCGGTGGACAAAATTGCCTCCTCCAAAACCCTGATCACACGCGAGTACTCCTCCGGGGAAATGTTACCCAACATTTGGTTCCCAGGCGAGTTCAGAATCATGATGCATTGGTCGAAGTGATGGTGCTCCATCGTTGACGTGGAGTATAATTGTGCTAAAGGTGACGAAGCCCTGAAATAATCGCATCATCAGCAAGATATTCAGATTTAAAAATATTCGATGGAACATACTTGATCTGAAACGAATTATTCGTCCCTCGATGATCCAGATCATGGCACAAACACCCGATTAAAAGGGCGAGACATTCGATTTCTCCGAAAATGTTCCACCATTGAGTGGCCTGAAAATCGGAGGAGTTGAATTAATTACAATTGCGGTAAAATAGAAATTAACTAACCGTTAAAATAGCAAACATCATTTGGGCCACATTGAAAGCGTGCCTCCAGTTATGGTAGGTGACGTTTCTGTAATTCTTCTTCACCGAACACAGCCATCGACACAGGACTTCATAATCAATGTGAAATCTTTCGACTAGATCAAGATCAAGGAACATTCTAATGCATGCCTGGAATCAATGGCATAAGGTTACAAAATGGTCTATGGATTACTGTCCATAGATTAAAATATTTTAGCTGAAAAATTATTCGTTTGATGATAGTTTATGCCCAATTTCCAAACTTCTGGTAATTTGCAAATAAAATGATGACCTATAGAGCAATATTGTCCAGATTTCATAGTTAAAGAAAAAATGATTTCTCTGGCAATGTTACCAGTTCGAAAAATTGGTAATTGGGGCCTCGGGATATATCTTTTTTAAATTTCCTCTTTCCCGGCATTTAATAACGAAAATAAACTAAAATCTAGTAGATGATTTTGCCAAAAAGTTACTAATTATAGAACCACTGAAAGAAAGGCAAAGCATTTGATCTTACAAGTTCGATTGATCGATAGAGGTGATCTTCCCGAACTTTGGCAATATAAGAACTTTTGATAGAAAATTATGTTCGTACCGTAAGCGTCTCGTCATCTTTCATCTCAATGTCATCAAACGCAAAGTCGTGCAGCCTAAAGTGGGCTGCCGAAGGTACCCGTAAACTCTAGAACCATGCGATAAGATTAATCCAAACGTCCTCTTTTTTTCAATACCAAAATTTACCCGTAACTTCAGTGCATCATCCATACTAGCAGTAGCATGATAAGACAACACCTCCAATGTGACATTCTGCTTGGCTATGGCAACCATCGCTTTCTCAAACATGTGAGTGTTATGGATGCCCATTCCGCAGAAAATGGCGAACGCTTCAACGAAATTTTCGTCGTTTTTGGTGAAGGGGAGATCGTTGAACTTGTTGATCAACTGAATGACGCCAATGATATCACCCGAAGAATTCTTGATGGCCATGCAAAGTATGGTTTTGTGCTTGAAACCCGTGCCGTCATCAACACTGGGGTCGAAACGGCGATCCTCGTCAGCTTGGGCGATGTTGACCGTCTAGAAAGGGGTATATTTGTGGTGTAGTTTCGTTTTACAGGTCGTCCCAGAAACAATGAGACAAATTATATTGGAGTAAGAGAAGAGTTTTATTCATTTTTGAATTTTTAACAGGAAACCAAAAATCGCTGAACCTGTTGTGGTAGAGTTAGAGATATCAAGCATGCTGCGTTAAAAACTGCAAAGTGCGTTAAAAAATGCACTGCGCAGTTAAAACACATAGTTTAAGTTCCGCAATACCCTATGAAGATAATATATATACATATTTGATTTTAGATTCATATTTTCTACACTACTTGAAAAATATGCTTACTTCTCCTGTGGTGGCAACATATCCAGTGATTCCGATGTTTATAGGAAATCTGCTTTCAAACGGACTGGAAAAAAATCTTCAATAAATACAAGCAAAAAATTTACATAAGAAAAGCGGCATAGAGTCAAAGAGTCATAGAGCAGATCAAAATCATTAATTTGAGTTATTTTTCAAGACAATTGCTCTACGTGTTCCCACGATATAAGCATTTAAATGTTAAAAACTGAATTTTCAATTAGGTTTTACCTAGTTCTAGATTCTCCATCCTCCCCATTAAGATCACTGGCTTCAAAGTCAAACACCCTGGAAAAACTTATTTTTGATCCCTGGTGAACAAGAAGTATCTGAAAGAGAAATCGACGATTATAGGTAATGGTCGATTGCTATTTGATTATAACACTTTAGGGAAAAAAGGTCCATTTACTTGACTCAAAAATTGGGATTATTGATCCCTACAGTGTGTCCAAGATTCGGATCTAAACCAATTTTCTTCCATTTCAGATATCAACTTTGTCGCTAAATACGGCCCTGGTCAGTTTTTTTGTCTCTTTTAAGACAACTTTTTGATACAAATTTGTATAGTATATCGAAAACTAATCAAATTAGCCGCAAAACTACGTGATTAAAGACCTGATATGCGCTTAAGCGCTTTAAACCTCTGCCGGTCTAGGCAGCTCTCGTATTATCTTTCTATAATACGGACTGGTCAGTAGGCGGTTAGTGGGTGGTAGGTCCCTGGCCGCAAGAGCGGAAACTCAAGAAGTTCTTTGATCTTTTTTACTTTTTTGATGGATTTTAGTTTGTGTTGGCATTCCTTAAAAACTGCTTGCGAGAATTTCAAATCCATTCAACATACTACGAAGTTATATTATTAATTTTCTCAAAACGGTTACCCCCTATCAAACGGATGAGAGAACACGTGTCAAAAAAACTCGTCTACTGTTAAAATTACCATATTTCATAGGTTTCTCTTAACCTCCAAATTTATACGGTTCATCGGAAAATATAATTTGAAATTTCATAGTGTCGCAAAACACGGACGGGCCATTAATAATTCATGCAGGCCTCCTACTTGTTATGCTTACCTTAAACTTATTTTGTACAACAAAACCGCCCTTTTCGAAACGTATAAATATCAAATTTATCGAGTTTTCGTGCTAAACACCCCTGGCACGTGTCCCGTACAAAGGACAAAAATTTTCCCAGTTATGCATAGAAAAAAATGGGACATCTCAAATGTCCATGATAGAATTAAGCCACTGCTTGCACCCCCTGTCAGCCACATTCCACATAAAAAATATTCAGACCTTTTTTTGGTTTGGGCCCTGAATTGGGCCATTCTCCCTCTTCACTGACCCAAATATCAAATAATAGGTTATGAATAAGGGTGAAGGGTTGCGAAATTTCGATTAAATTACCCCACAGCTAGACGCTAAATATATCCCGAGTATTAATTAGGTTTCTTTAGAGGCAAGACACGTCAGGGACAAAAACTGACTAAATTACCAAACTGTTATTACATTTTGCGAAGTTCTGCGCCATGTAGGGAGTAAAGGGACTAATCTTCACAGCGGAAGGTATTATTAACTTTGCAACTTTTACTTAAGCTTATGCGATTTGCGTTTGAGCTGCCTGAATGAAGATAGGATGCTCATCAATATTAAATCAACTTAGTGAAGACAATACTTTGCGTGTAAAAACGCTTATTGTCGATGAAGATTTACGATCTTGTGGAAAAGCCCCGTGCAGTAAATTTACGAGATTGATGGGCGGTGTTACGCGAATTAGTCAATCCGTTCGGAAGGGGCTGATCGAGAAAGCGAATCCCCGGGGGCGCATTATCGTGTCCCCTTGCGCCCAAATCTGCAGATTAAATGGGATCTTGTGTGTTGACATTCGGATTATTTTCTATTGTATCACACACATAGCATTATAATACGAAGAGGCAAAACACATTTCAACTGCGAGTAGCTGAAAATTATTCGAGAATAGCTCTGGAACAGTAAATGCTTCTACTATATTTTTTTTGTTATTTCTGGTTCTTACCTAAAAATCATTATGTACGTCTCTGTTTTTATTAGCTTTAAGGATTCGCTTTTCAAATTACAGGCAGCCCTGACAGCGCTTAATGTATATAAATCATTAGCGTATCATTGCCTATCAGGGTAATAAAAATGCTGATACTGTGCCTAGACAGCTTAATAACCATTGTAGAACCGAATGTTTTTTTTTTCTAAATTTAATCCGAATACGTACACCCCGTTGGAGAATTTAATGAGTTCATTAATAAAATATTAATCAAAATGGACGGTTTCATGCAAATTAAGAAACACATTTATGGGCTCCAGCCACTCCAGCCTTAATCCAGCCTTAACAAAATAAATTATGCCCTCCGCGAGGGGCTGAGTGGCTGGCCCCGATTCACCCGAGGATTTCATTTACATTTTGCTTCGTCTGTTTGATGAATTAAGCCAAATGTAAAAACTAAACCATTCAAACACCACTCCAGAAAGAATATTTAATTAAATAGTTTCTCGTGGCTTTCCACGGCTCCGACGATAATTTTTAGGGCCAATTTCATTTAGACATTTATTGCTTGTGAGAAACTGAGTTTACCTGCACCCTTTGGCACTGAATGAGACTCTGTGTGTGCGTCAATATCCTCAGTACCACATGCTCAATGGTACTTTGCTCCTCGAAGATCATCCTGGCGAGATCCAACAAGACTTGATTCCTCTTGATTTCTAATTGTGACTTCTCGTACAGATGTGCGTTTCGCAGGCCGATACCGCAGAACTGGAGGTAGCTCGAGAAAACTTGTTCGTCTTGTTTTGTGAAGGGTTGATCACCCATTTTGTTTATCACCTGAAAGAATTGCATATCACCTACTTGATTAAACTTAGTGAAACGGTTTGCGAAAATTTTGTGAAAAACTTTGTGAAAAACTTCTTGATCTAATTTCAACGGAAATGACAAATCTGAGGCCCGTATGCTTTTCATTAAAAACTTGGCAAAACTTTCCAACGGTATCCATTTCGCGACCTGCCAGGAAACGCTTTTCATTATTTTCCCTCTGGAATAAGCAGTTTGACGTCAAATCATTCATCACGTGCCGCATCACCAAAGTGAAAATCTGCGCTTATTTAAACTCGGCAATTTTTTTCCAGATACGAAATTGCCTAATAACAATTTTCGTTACGCGATAGCTTTAATTCAGCTATTCAGGATCATGCGGCACAAAAATATTTTTAATCTGGAAGGTTATGGAAATGGGAGTGTAATCAATGTGCCTGAATTTAGCGCCAGTCAAAAGAATTAAAGGCATCACTGGCGAGTGGAAAGTTTAATTTTGGTGCGAAATTGAAGAAATTGAATCCACAGGGACTCTGTCCAAAAAGACCCAGTTCATTAAAAAGAAATCCTACTGGAAGAGCGGAGGGAAAGCTTTGAACCCTTACTGTTTTATTTAAGGACTGATCCGAGGCTGCCGAATTAAAATTTGCATTTTACATGGGAATTGAAATTAGTTACGATTCTAGTTCGTTACTAGTTCCACTTGAATTTGTATTAAAAAGTTTACAATATTCCACTTTATCAGGACATGTTTTTCTGCAGTCCAATAAGGCCCTATGAAACTTTTTATGTAATATCGTTACATATTGTAAGCAGTCGTAAAGCGAATCACTACACACATTTTCTTGTAAAATCCCATGATAAAGGTCAATGATGGCGGAATTAGTCTTATATCACATCTGTCCAAAGAGATCACTACGATGGCCCATTCCATAATGGAAAAGATGAACTAATATATCTTATTATAGCACATGAGGAAAACCAGTCACTATATACACTGTGCTGAAAATGTGCCCTCTTAACGGCGTAATAATGAGTTAAATTGTAAAATAATTTCTCAATAACATGTTTCAGCATTTCTACAGTAATGAGACGGCATCCGTCAGTAATTCTTCTCAACTCATTTAAATCTGCCGGTTTCGTGGCATTCTCTTTACTTTTTAAGTGGCCCCATAGAAAATAGACCAGGGCGTCAAGTCTGATGATCTAGGGGGCCATTCTATCTCGCCTCAGGGTCCTATCCAAGGTGCATGATACGCCAGCTTCTAGATCATCAGATTTGCCGCATCCGCACAGTTTCAACTCTTAATCCAATAAATATTAGTTCGTCATTTCAGGATTGCCGGACTTGTGGTACACAAAGTATGTGTAGAACTACTCAAACTTGAGTTATTCCTGGCTGAAAATTTGGATGATCCAGATAATCAGATTAATTCGAATTCGTGGCATATCGCTAAGGTGCCGAGGTTGCAGCGATGCTTACACAGGATCTGTTAGATTTGTTGTTTCTTTTATTTCAGATAATTTTGACTCGTTTCAAGACCTATAGCCACCACTACGTCTCTGGTCACGGTTAGTCATAGTTCATATCATTTAACAATTCAACACGTAAATTTATAAATTTCAACCCTAAACAATTCTGAGGCCACACAGGCGGGTCTGCCTCCGAAACCGCAGGAATTCTGTGCCAGATGCCAAAAGCGCGATCGTAACTCTTCTTAAATCGTGGATGAACTTAACGAGTTTCCACGGCTTTGAACTTAAACGCCATTTGTAATGTCACGTCATAATATTTATAGGCAAAAAGATAAACTTTGCTTAAATACAGGAATACAACTAACTTTCTTAGATGGAAGTTGAGAGCGAAAATTTAAACCCAACTCCCCACGGCGCAAGAATCTAAACCTGCCTTTCCACGGCGCGAGAATCGGGGATTACAGTTCGCGAACTTTCCTTTTAGGAACTTTTTGACAAACTTTCTGTTACATTATCGTGGCGTGTGTGGAGCATATTGGACTATGAAATCGATGATCAAATTGCACATATCTTGGGTCCGTGCATTTAAATGCATGACTCAAGCTCTTCTTTTCATCGCGCAGCAATGAACATTACGAAACGATATCGTTCAACCATTCTGGAAACAATTCTATTTTAGAATGCCAAATTAGCAATTTCCAGAAAAACATTGCACCCACGAGACTCCTAGTAACATCTCAGATTTCGTTATGGCGAAGTTCACTTTCCTTCAATGCTTGGAAATGCCATTACGTGTGACCTTGGCATGAATTGCATTTGCGATTTAAGAAACATGTTGTTAAATCAGGTTTTTGATTGATCACATACTCACTTGTGCCACCCCAATCACATCGCCATTAGTGTCCTTGATGGGCATGCACAGCAACGTCTTTGTCCTGTATCCTGTAAGAGTGTCGATATCGTGATTGAATCTGTCGTCCTGGAAGAAAAATAATTTCGCGATATTTAGCAAAGCGATTAAGGCACTGGCAATAAAATTTATAGTCGAGACGAGTTATGGCGACCACCCATGAGGAAAACCCATTGAAAATCGGTCCTTCCGTAAATGGTCTAGATGTCTTTTTCAGACGCATAACAATAGCGAATAAAATAATTCGCAAATCGTTATCGACCATTATTCGGGAGGTTCAATCAGTAAATGATTTTTCTTTATGTCTCATGTCTAAATATGAACTGGTATATTCTAAGTTCATGGTTCTAAGAATTAATGCGCTTCAGACTCAATTCAGCAGACAACGTAGAAACTTGTAAATTAAATTGTTCCTAAAAGATCGGCCTGTATGCAAAGCGTTTCCCAAAACCGTACGTGTGCAGGTTCCGAGCTTAAAATCGATCTCAGTTTGACGAACAAATGTCGTGAAAAACTTGTGAAGCTCTTTTTTCCACTAAAAGTTCTATGAAATCATCCCTCTGTGAATGGTAAACTAGTTTACAAGCACCTTTTTATAACTCAAAATATGAGTTTCCTCCATGTACACATTGCTCCCGAGAGAAAATGTGTTAAAAATAATAAATGGGTAGGAAAATGAGAGCTTTTAAAGTGGTGTATTAAATATATATATATATATATATATTTAGTTTTAATGGAAAAACGACAGTGGATAGTTTGAGTTCCGGGGAAAATCAAACAAGTGCTGGAACGTAAAAGGGAAAAGATATTAAAAGTATAAATTGGAAAATACATTACATATGTACAAATATACGTACAGATGCAAATAAAAAAACATTAAAATAATATCAAATCCAATTTAAATCAGTAAAAAATCTACCATTAAGCCCATTATTCTCTTTATGCTGGACTTGAATACACCAAAACATAACACAAAAATGATTCAAACATTTTAATAAAGTATGTACAGTTATTCCTCTGATAAGTGAAAAATAAGCATTATTAACGCACGTATGTGAAAGTCAAGCGGGACCGCAGTCAGAGTCATTTAATCACAAGTAAAATGTGTCAGGCGCTGCGTTCATGATCACCCTAAGTATATTCCGATAAATGAACAGGAAATGTACTTATAAGAGAATTCAATGATAGTTGGACGACCATTTGTAATCAGTTTCCCTATAGAAATATTTTTGCAAGAAAAGGGCCGATGAGTGGAATCAGCTTGGTGGGAGACCTGCCGTACCGATAGGAAGAGAAAGTTTACTTTTTCTTATCGGACTTACTTGAAATAGTTTTATCGGTGATTGAACTGATTGATAGGTACGACAAGGACCGGAAATTAGGAGAAGCGCAAAAGAAGCCTCACTATCTACACATTGCAGGAAGTAAATCTACAGATTAAATCAAATGAACAAGGATGGTGGGGTGAATATAATTTATATCATTTCATCTATTTCAGAAATAAAAAATCGACAGAAAAAGTAGAACAATAAACAAAACCATTTACCCCCCACTCTCTCCCCCACCAGTAAGGTAGGCGCAACCAGAACACCAATTAATCAAAGCGAGAAGAGAGAGAACGGAAAAACCCTAAAATAGGACGAAATTGTTATTTTTCTTACAAGCGCGGGAAAACATTTCCCACAAGAGTTAGGAACAATATTATTCCACGAGCATATTGTGATTCCAAATATTCACCAGTCTGATGAACAAACGTCACAAGTACTAATGCGGAAAATTCCGAATTTAGCGCGCGGGAAAGTGCGCCAATCGAAAAAACACATTGGAATAACTTTATTACAAACCTTATTATTTAACAAAGAGTGTTGCCACAAAAACGGTCTACATTTTTTAAAATCAATAACTTAACTAAACCTTTTAACGTATTTAACGAAAACATCGGCCGGCTAGTGGAAAACATACCGCGAGTAAAGAAACCCTGAACGGGGAAAATCCAGGTGAAAATAGCGGTTTTTAGATTGTTAAGGGATGGATATAATATCAGGGCTAATGAAGATCCAAGATTTGAATTTTTAAAAGGGCTGCACGGTGGGTCACTTAGATTCAAAACAAATTGAACTAATACTATTAAATACAAATGATTATTAACAGAGTTCCGATTCATGTTCCGAAGTTCAAGCATTCATCTATTTTGCTTTATTGCACGTTTATTACGGACCCTTGACCCTCATTCATAATTATTGCGCTCCTAATGCTGACCCCTAACCAAAGGAATTTTATTAATCAGAATTAGTGTGGCGAACGTCTTGCGTTTTAGGTAGCGAATTTTAGTTCTAAAATTTCCCGATTTAAATACTACATGGGTTAGTTTCTGTGAAAGCCGCAGATAACGAGCCAATTTCCGAGATTTTTCAAAGTAATTTACAATAAATTTTTCCCAAATTGGTACATAGCTTTGTGCGATTGTTTGTTATGAGCATTACAGCAGCAGGTTAAACAGAAATTTAAGTTTTGCGCGTTCAAATCATGGATCTATTTCGGGACACGGAATTTTCCTGGACAAAGTGATATCCCGCAATAATTGACTTTGTGTTCTGTTGTCCGTATTTCGCCCTCTTATTAGCAAAAGTAATTTACTGGTCCTTTTCAGATTCGATTTCGATGCCCCCTGAAAAGGCGTTTGTGGGAGATAATAATTAAAATTTGCCCTTTGTCTATATATATCTCCGAATTTATGTTTTAAACAATTTCTGGCTGGAGTAAAACAAAGAAGTATACGTTGCACTTGAAATCGGATTTGTTTCCCAAATGCGAATTTTTAGCCAGAAGTGTTGGGGTGCGAAGAATGTGTTTTGTATCGTTATCCAGATATCCAGGGATTAAACGATAGAGGATAAGCAGGATCGAGGAATGCAGGATGTTATTAAGTACTTGGCCAAACTTCAAAAGGTGATTATTTGGGTGATTCTAAGACGAAAAGTTTATATAAACATAAATCCGGTAATGTTTCATTTTCAAGACACAAGACGTCAAATTTGTTTTACCATTTTTTCGTTAAAATTTTAAGAATCCTTTAGCAGATTTTGTTGAAATTTTGCAAGTTATTATTGTTATTTATACTCCACCGACTTTACTAAACTCCGATATTTTCTTCGCATTAGCCACAACCATAGCCCTCCAGGTCACCGGATTTAAATCCGTAAAAGATTTCCTTTGGGAGTATATAAAACCCTTCGTTAATAGAATTCTGGTCAAAACTGAAGAGGAATTTAACCAACGGATACGGGATATATGTAATCAAGTAAGAGATATAACAAAATCGACTAAAGGATTATTAAGATTTTTAGGAACATGCCATTAAAAAAAAAGTTTGAAGCACTGTATCTTGGAAATGAAGCATTACCGAAACTTTGTTGATATAAACTTTTCTCCTAGGAATCACTCAAAAAATCACCCTTCAAATTTTGACCACGTACTTAAAAAACCTCCTGTATAAGAAGATTACGCGAGGCAATTCACGAGATATTTGCAATGGGAGTTCTTGACCAGATTCTTTTTATTTAATGTAGATGTTGGATTGTGACGAGAATTCTATGGCATTCGAGAAGTGTTTGTATGCTATAAACAAGCTAATGGGTCGAAAATAAGGTTAAGAACATCATTTTCGAGACTGTGTTTCCGAAATCAATCTAAGCAGCAAAAAGCTAAAAGGAAACGGTGGGGAGGAACCTACGTGCTGCTGGATATCAACACTATAAAGATTCTCTCAAAACAGCAGCAATTACCGACTTTTTTTAAGATTTCTTGCAGTCTTTTAAACAATTTTGTTCCACAAAATGAAAAAATGTTTAATTTCCTCAAAATTTTACAAAAAAAAAATTACATATTTGTTCATTTAATGAAAAAAAAATCTTTTTTCTAATGATTCGACCACATTTTTTTAATATGAACACTCTAAAACTCTATATTTATGCATTTACTTCGCGGTTTCCTTAATAGTCAGCATTATGAAATGTCCGAATGAAAACAATGAACTCTAACAAGGGAAGTTGGTAATCCCTGAAAAATATTGACCAAAGCACTATAATAGCAGCATTACTCCTGCTTGGCGGTAGCGTTTATAAAGCGCTTTATCAGAGAAAGGCAAGTTCTGGGCAAATAAACTTCCAAGATTTCTTTGGAGCTGGTTAGTTCATTCATTTTTGTGCATTATTAAAATATTACTAAAAACTACTTCTTTTGTTGCAAATCCATTCAGCTGACCCTTTGCTTAGTTTGAATTTGGTATGGGAAAAGATGTGACTCTCTGGAAAATTAAGAATGACATTCTTAAAAATGTGAAAATGTGTAAGTAACTTTTTTCCACTGGATTGAGGGAGAAACATGCAAAAGTATTGATCTCGAACCTTGAAAAAGACAAAGAAATTGTAAATACGAGAAATTTTTAATCCCTGTTTTTCCAATATTAGAAATGAAAAATCGAAGAGAAGAAGATTTGTCACCAATGCACTCAAATTTACCAAATTTATGAATACTTGAGCTTTCACCAACTTAGGAAATAGGTCAGTACCAAACAAGTCGCTAACCCTCCTCACACACAACTTTATCGAACTACTATCGAACTAACCTCCTTGGCACCTTTGCAACCCTGACTCTCCCTTATCTTCTGCCTCCTGCTCTTCCTCTCTTTCTTCAGGACTTCCCGAACCAGTTTAAGGTCCATCCCGACCAACTTTGTGGTTCTTCTAATCGGCCTCTGCTGTCTTTCTTCTTTCAGTCTTTCGTAGACGTTATAAATCACCCTTTGCTCCCCAGTACTAACAAACACATGCGCACCCTGCTCTAAAAAGCAAAAGCTATCGCGCCCAAGTTGGTTTGTAGGGCTTTTGCCCTTGGGAGGCAGTACTTGAGCCCTGGTAAATTTGCCCATTGTTGGAATAACGCAATGGTATAGTTAATACCTAAAAAAACTGCCACGATCAATTAGCTGCATTTACACGTTAACCGGCAGTTCATATGCGTAACAGCTGATTCAAAGCAAACACACATATTATAGTTGAATGGACGCGACAAAGTACTATGCAGTACTGGTTTAATAACTGCTCAAACAGAATTAACGCGCTATCAAAGAACGCATCTGAAGTCATGCATACCATAATGGGTACTACCTAACATGTCACCTTCGATTGCGAGTTATTATCAGTACTATGCCTGATAATCCTGTTAGTTGAGGGGAAAACTATGTTCTTTTTTGGGTTTACCTGGGGAAGCCTGAATTGTACCGTAAAAACTATTAAAAAATTCAATAACAAATTTCTTCCATGAACTTTAAAACTTAAAAGTTAGTGCGAGCTTATCGCGAACGCTCCGTTTCAGCCAATGTAAGACTCAAAGCGCTTTGCATGATTTTGCCTTATTCTCAAGGAAGAATCTCATCCACGTTTTCATGATCATGAAAATTAAGCACAAACCTGATAAGCATCTGGGATGTTCACGGGTTCCCCACTCTCAGCAACATATCCTACGATGCCTGTCCCCCAAGGAATTCGGATCTCGTCTTTCTTTTCCATTTCCATCAAAGTACTCTTTGAGCATACGTCGAAAAGCTTTGACACCTGATCAGAAAAAATATTAAAAAAACAATGATCGATTTGGCTTGAAGGAAGCTTGCGGAATTCGGCGAATCTCGAACAATCGCTATTTGTCAAAATATCCGCATGATGTTCGTCGAATTGGCGAGCTTCCAATACGCGCATGCGTCTCAAGGTGGGAATCGCGAATAACGCCACAAATCACGAATATTTGCCTACATGAACGTTTTGATACATGCTGAATGCCGAATGTTCGTTATTCGAGGCTGGCATAAAGTTTTCTACATTAATCCACAAATTCAAGTTGTTTGAGAGAAACGGTCAGTGGCGAACAAGGTGTTGTTGAACAGTAGTATGTTTGGTGTTGGGCTGTGGATGACTGCAAAAACACTTACCAAACACCTGCTTCTGGGTACATTATTGTGCCCCCCATTGTCATGGGGGGCGCAATTGCTTCCCCGTTCTCCCTGAACGAGGAACAATGATCCTCGATCCGCGTGGAGTAACATAGACACGTTCTGCAAGATTTTGTGGCACAACGACCTGACTTCCAGTTCATTGCAGATGTCTTTAACCTGTAAGAGAAACTTTCATTTATAAATAAAATACTGCGAGAACAAACTTCTCGGGAGATCTAGGACAAAGGAGTTGACATACACTCCAAGGCCTTAAATAACTTAAGTCTGGAACAGTAGGAAGCTGAAAGCTGAGAAGTGTTTCTTCGTGGCCGAAAGCGACGCGTGGGGGTCCAGGAAACTGGAACACGAGGATTGAGGGTTGAATAAAAAGGTTTTTTTTCGCTAATCCCATTAGGCTATTTCGCTTGTTTTATTTATCCCCCGGCAATATCAGCGGTTTGATTTAGGTTGGAGTGAGAAATCTCGATGATGAAGAGTTGATGGTCGGGGACTGCTTTATTCCCTTATTACGTTGCCGAAAAGCGATGCGGCAAAGACGAAATAAATCTCAATAATTGGAATTGACCCAATATATGCTCAATGTAATCAAATAACCATCGTTAACTCATTAAGACCATCTTAATCTCCCACATCGATTTTCATCGTGCAAGCTCGCAAAGATAAGCCTTGAAGGGCTGTTATCTGCGTTATGTGACATTCCCTAAAGTCACATGTGCCTTTCCCTCCCTTTTAATGTCGATTAAGTGAAAATCGAGTTTCATGCAGGCTGGAACGTGGGGGAAATTTCTTCATTAAGGTTCCTCAATTTTCCCTTTTAAAGTCAACTCATCAACATGTGGAGGGTGGATGAATAGAGGCGAGTTTAAGCTCAATTACAAATACCCCTACATGATACAAATGCCTCATACATCTCACAGCTTGAGAAAGCACACAATTATATGAGCCATTAAATAAACATACAGGTTGTCTGTGATTTGAATACTAAAATCTAGACAATCCCCTTCGGCGACGTCCCATCTCTTATTTAGTATTCCTCGCAATTTTTTACCTAATGGCTGAAAAACCTGTCGAAATATTAATTTACGCCATTGAAAAAGTTGGTTCAAAGGTGCGGAAACGATTTTTCATCATCAATCATGCAAAAAAGGCTCTATTTTCGAGGTCGAGAGTTGGGGTGCGACTTTTGAGTTGCTTGAGACGAAAAGGAACATAGAGGTTTGCTGGGAAACCCCCTTAGGGGAGTCTAGAAGAGATGGAGAGGCTATCATTAAAGAAGTTTTATTGTGGATATACTTCAATGTATATGTGGCATTAAAGAAATTTAGAGCCCTTTAAATGCGATGTAAAAAGGTGGATGAAAGAAATTTCGCTTAGGGGCCGGATGAAAAGGAGGCATATGTATACAGGGTGTTCCATAAATATTCCGACAAACTTTCAGGAGATCTAGATCTCATAAAAACAAATATTAACATAGAACGAAGTTAGATTCGGAGTCGCTGCGTTTCCAACATACAGAAGGTTTAATTTCTTTTTATTTATTTTTTTTATATTTCAAAAACGGTTTGGGATAGGAACATGAAAATATATACACGCTACGGTGAGATAAATGTGAATATTCTGGAGTAGGCAGGATATTACTACCTATACTAGTAGCGTCCGTGCGGACATTCAATGGGATGTTTTTAATGAAAAAATAGTATACCACTGATTTTTTTATCCGAATATTTTTTTTATAATATTCCATCAATTCTTAATAAAAAAAAAGCCCCTTAGCGTTTTACTGCTCGAGTGGCAGTTTGCCAGATAAAAAAATCATTTATCCTTCCTGTGTCTACAAAAAAAGCCAGTATAAATTTTTTTTTAATCCTTTAGGAAAAATTCATTTGATTTTCCTTTAGTAGCGGTAGAGGACATAAACACACACATGTGTCAAACATGCCTCATCGCAAAAAGATACTCTTCCAAAGTATGGTTCTGCATATGGTAAACCGTTTTTGAAATATTTAAGCAATATTAAAAAAATAAGAGTTTAAAGACTCCATATTTTGGAAACGAAGCAATTTCGAACGTAACTTTATTCGATTTAAATATTCCTTTTTTCGAGCTCTATATCTCCTGAAAGATTGTTGGCCTGTTTCTGAAACATCCTGTATAGCATACGGTTTTATAAACGGTTAAACGGCGATATAGAATGTCAAAGCCAAGAGAAGTTTTATAAGGAAATCCTTTAAATATTTTTGTTTGCTTGTGCGGGTTAAGGGGAGGTCAAGTATGAAAACTCTACTTTCCAGAAGAAACGGTTTCTCACTTTTGTCGAATTAAATCACGACTTTATGCTTTTTGAAAGTTCTCAAATTAGGGGCTGAAACAGACACTCCAGCGACGATAATAAGAAACTTGAAGGGTTGAGAAACATATACGAACACAATGCCGCCAATGAACTTTATACCGACATTGTTCTTCTCGAAACTTATTTTTAAACCTTGTTCTATTATAAAACTTACCAGTTCAAATATAAGCTCTTTCTCGTCCAACTGTCTCAATTCATGCCTGCTCCTCCTATGTCTCCTGCTGGGAGTCGGACTTGACGTGTTTAGATTTCCCGAAGGATCTTCCGTTGTACTTGTCAAGAAAGTTGGTTGCCCATCCACCTAAAAGCATAACACCATTCGTTTCAAATCACAGAAAATTGCACAAAAACTGAAATTTTTAATACAACCAATCTCGTACAGGATCGATTGATTAAAACTTCCAGTAAGTAGCTTAAAAAAAACTTTTTATGCCTGAATATTTTGTTGGAAAACAAAACATCTCCCTAAGTGAAAAGGGCCCTCAGATTTCATTTTTATTCATTCTAAGCCGAAAACTGCAATATAAGCGGACTATTTTTAGTCCACTTATGGAATCTCTCCAGTTTTGGTTTCGTTTCGACCTCGAGAGTTTTATTACCCTCACACACAGAAGGGCACCCAAACATGTCATAAATGTTTTTCCCTTTTCCTTACACGAATTTGACTTAAAAGGGTTGAAATTTACTTACGTACCGTGCTGATCATCGGCTTGAGTAATCCTCCTCTTTCAAATTCATGTGCAGATATTTTCCGCACTGGGGTGGTAGCTCCTGATCCACCTCTGGAGGAACCTCCAGGAATTCCGTGGGTAGGTGAGGACAGCTCTGCGCTGGATGAGGCTGGGGTTGCATGTGAAACCAGCCAGGAATCCACCACTTGTCGGGTTGCCTTTCTATGAAAATAAGAAGAAAAACCAGTTATTGCATTTGAATTATAACGTGAATAAAAATTTTCCAAGGGGAAGGAATGCTCCAGGGAATGGATCATGTTTTTAAATAATATAGAGGCATATGTACGTACGCGCAGCTACTCATGTTTCCTCTTAGAAACAGGTATGTAAATTTCTATGTTTTTTTTTGGCGTAACACGGGTGGCATGATAATGTATATGGAAGTATGCACCTATTCTTCATAATGGAAAGCGTGCTTGGAAATGCCTAATTTTAAATTGAAAACTAAAAAATAGCCCTAAATGGGTCAACAGCTGCAATTTTAGCCTCATTGACTACTCGGACAGCAAAACAATACCGTAAATATCTTAATGCAATAATATCACTAATTAAATTCTCTCTTGCTTTCCCGTTTTAAATTTGAATTCAGTAAAGTAGGCAGATCTTGACAGTCTAATCCGTTGATAAGATGTCGCAGATTCTCAAAGGTTTTTTTTTGTGCGCAATAACTGCCAATCAGTTGTGAAATGAATCAAATTGACCAGTTTGCTTTCACCCATCTTTGTGAGGGTAGTGCAGGGCACCGATTGGTTGTTGCCGCACGTATAATATACGACGGCGTCATTGCTGTATCACGGCCAATGACGAATTCATCAATATTTTTTAATGTTTAAATTCATATCACTATGTTTTAATGTAAAAATATCATATCGTAGCATCTTGCACAAACGGTGCTGAGACGGGGTGACCGGGTGATCTCACGTTAGTTAACCTGAATTAACCTTTTTTACGAAGAGTATCATTAATCATATCACAATACTTCCTGACCTCCATCTATTAGTTAAAATCTCCCGCAGAGACGGAAACGACATGGCAATCTCTCAATGAAAGCTGATCTATAGAGGGGGCTATTGGGTTTCTATACAAAATGGCCATTTCATGCTCTGCTTCAGTTGCCTGGAAGTAGCACAGTGGTGGGCTTCGTTAGCAAAGTATAAACTGGGATTGGAAATACATCATTTTTGATATTTCTCGGCGCAATTTTTTATTTTAATACAACAGAGGACTTAACTGAAACTTTAAGCAAAACTTTAGCATAAATCTCTTCCTCTCAGGCCCACGCACACTTATTCAAATAGAACCTCTCAAACTCAAACCTTAAAAGCTTCTAACGGGGTCGACGAATCACTCAAAACAATAAAAACAATCCGCGGAACTGGCGAAGAATATGAATTCTCCTGCCTTTATGTTCCCGGATATTAACGGGATGGATGGAGCTTTCGCATTCCAGGATCTACATGATGGTATTCAGCTGATAAGGACATTGTACTTCGCATATGATATTTGCCGCAGACCTCAAATCAGAAAAATATATTTGGATTTAGGTTTGTAAGATGATGGAGAGCGCATAAGCGCTGCTGTTTCATAGAGAAAAATGCTTTCATACGTTTTAAGCCCCGGATGCCCGATATTTCAGGCCTGAATTTTAATTATAATCACGCGTAATTCTCGACAATATCCCGAAAAAATCAAAATTATAAAAAAAAAAATTTAACACATCTTATTTTTTGTAATTCACATGCACTTTGTTTCATATTTTTTACTATTAATTTTTGACAAATTTATTTTGAGATACTCTATATAAAAACATCATACGTTTCGGCTTCGTTATCATCATCCACAACGAACGTATTTCATTTTATATCCGGACATCTATCTTTCTATGCGTTTACCTGAGGAAATAATCCTGGACAAAGTCGGGATGCTCGTCCAGCCACGCCTCCATGCGTGCATATTCGGGGTCGTATTGGTTGGTTCCGGCGCAGCCGCCAAGTTGACCACGTGGTAAGCCATCGCTTACCGGCATGCGCACGTCTACGCTCTCCCCACCACTTCCGCTACGAAGTTGGAGACCTGAAACCAAATCAATCAGATCAGTCGTGTGTCCGACACAGCTATAAAACGTGTAAATATTGAAGACTCACAAAGGCGATTTCTATTAAAGGACATTGGGAATAACATTGAGGATTTTTCTGTATTTCTCTACATTTTTTGACTTCACTGAGAATTTTTTTTTTTTGAAAAAGTCGGTTAAGTTGAAAATCGACCAAATTCGAGGTTTGCGACTGGCAAACGTTCGATGTTTCGTTAACAATGAAGCACTACTGGTCAGGATAAAACTAAAAATCCCAGCATTACTACACTGAAAACTGTATAATACATTATGCAAAATTCTCGTAATGTTTCCATTCATGTGTGCGGTCGTCTTTCATTCAAAAAATCATCCCATTCTCCAACGGATTTGCATTAATTTGCATAGTGATTATACGCTTTAAAACCTGATGAAGAGATGCTTATCAAACTTAATGCTTGTGTTATTTTTACACGGTACCTGCCTAATCTACCTTAAAACCAAAGACCCGAAAGCTTCAATCTACCAATTAGGCAATAACTAGAATTACCGCACGGCCAAACGAGCTGAGTTGAGTTATTAAACTCAAAACGATTCGGAACGTCCTCGTGGGTTCCCTAATATGATTTCCTGGATGTAGTGAATAAAATTTCTGTTGTAAAATCGCCCACACATTCGGCGTAATACGTTCCACTAGAATTATTGTTGTCGTTCGCCTGGATCACTACTAAAAATAAAGGAGAGTTTCGGATTGCAGTAATTAGATTTCCAGGGAAATTGTTGCGACATGAAAATTGACGCCTCGCATACACAACGAAATCGCGTGTAGTTGTTTACCTAACTTGTACGGAAAACGAAACTTTACCGCACGCTCGAATTTTTATGTGTATGATTGGCTAAGATTCTCAGAAATTTATTGCAGTCATTGCATACCGAATGAAATAAAGAGGGATAAAAAGTGCTAAGAGAATTAAAGAAAACGTTAAAACAAAAATTGGGAAGAACTACCAACTTTTAAAAATAAAACGTGACATGAAAGATTAAACAGTAAAATAATAAAATGTCGCGTGCAAAATTGATGAGAAAAGCGATATTTTCCAATTCCGCTGTTACGCAAATGCCTCTCAAAATCTCCTAATTGCTGAACATTTAGCAGTAAATCACTCATCGAGAGCGTCATGTTAAACCTATTTTGCCTCTGTCTCTCACCTGGGAGGACCGCCCCCGTCAGCCTTAACAATACTTAATTATTATTACTATAAGCATTTCGATATTGGCCACGTTCAGAATTTTGCACGATTTACGGGAACGCCCTACAAGAAATATACAATGTGTCCAAATTGGAATTGAAACTCATGACAAGTTTTAAGTTAATAAAATGAGCTTAAAAGTTTTGCTTAGAGAAGAAGCCGAGATTAATGAATTTGGGTCTTTGGGAGGAGTAACGAAAGGCCGAGGGCTTATTGATGGAAATACGCGGAATAAAATTCATGACAGTTTCCTGTGAGTAATTTCGACCTAAAATTGAATGCCGCCGAGATTCATTGCGGAAAACAAAGCAACATGCAAGGATTTTTTATTCATAAAATGATACCGGTATGTAATAAAAAAAAAATCATCCTGTTTTCCGCAGTGGTTTGCAACTTGCAGATTTACCCAGGCAGATAAAGGCAAAATCCCCAAATTACTAAACATTCGTGTTTTGGAAGGCATATTAATAGACATTGCAGTGTGGACATTCCCACACATAATTTCACATCGGTGGGTACTTCATTAAATCGATTTGGCTCGAAGTCCTAACAAATTATGTATGCACGTGCAGTTAACGACTCGAATATTAGTTTCCTGGCAAAGATACAATAATCACTATTATCGTCTTCTTAGTAACGCATACTAAAATACGTGATATATATACTAGAGTATGGGCAAAAATATTTTTTCTGCGAAAAAAAAGAAAGGCGGAGAATCTAATTTAATTCGTACATAATTCTGGAAAACTAAATTAAAATTGTAATTTAAATAAATGGGACATGTCAAATTCAGTGAGGCCGGTTTTATTTGCAACTTCTTCATAATGAAATTACTCACTCAAATAAATTTATTTCGTAAATGGACCAATTATTGCCTATCCATTACAAATAGAAGCAGATAGTGACAAAATCTTACGTATACAGGGCACGTCATATAGTGCATGGAATGATGCCACTCACTTCTACCATCATCTACGCTCATTTCCGCATTCAGACATATCAAGTTATATTCCAGTTAAATAAGAAAAAATCCGAGAAAAAATTATTTTTTTTATTTTAATAAAAAGATTTAATTCAATCAGAAAAACAAGATAACGCAAACACCCTGTGTATGTTTTAAGCATCAAGTAAATAGCGTATTTCGGAAATGACAAATTTTCATTTAAAGAAAAGGAGTACTCATTTTTTGCTGGATGAAGTAGACTGGCCGGCTCGACCACCTGATTTAAATCCCGGGGACTATTTCCTTTGGCGCCATTTAAAAGATCAAGTTTTTGAAGATCGGTCAAATAACGTAGATGATTTGAGGGTACGTATTGTCGGTGTAATGCAATCGATCAGGCAAGACACGCATGTTCAGGTGAGATCATTCATGCAAAGAATAGCACTGTGTTTGGATAACGACTGACGACATTTTGAGCAAGTACTTTGAACGTTAAATAACAATAACAAATGTTGTAAGCAGTAATTTGCTATTTTGCTTTTTTGATTGAACTCGTATAAAATAAATAGAAGATGATCTTTGATCGATTACAATTAGCGCCCTCATTTCTCTAACCCTCTGGACATTAATATTCGCTCAAAATTGCTCTTCAAATCTCAAAACCATTTTAGAGCGGTAAAAGAAAGCTCCGAAAATAGAGCATCAGTGCGATTGATTGATGATGATTCTACTGTCTCGTGTCATTTCCCTGATGCAAGAACACGGATTTTCCCCGCATCTCATTCCGAGATGTTTTCCTGGATCATGCTAGACGTATAGAGAACAAATATGGTTTACTCCGCCACGATAATTCAAAGCGACCTAGTGAAACACACTTATCCGAGACTCTGGCAATATAAATTGGTTTATGCAAGATACTAAAATCGAACGTATTTCACCGACTTTAAAAATTCGCTATGGCGTGAAACTCTGCATTTTTACCAAAGAGCACGAACCGTATAACTTTACATTTGCCAAAATAAGTTCAAGGTTAAGATTTCGATCAATCTTCAAGGGAAAATCAGCGTTTAAGCGATCTTCGTGGGTGAACTCCCAATTTCCAGAGCTAATTCTGGAAAGTGCGCTATGAGAAACAGCCACGGAAACAGCATCTATAAAACAGAGACCGCTATTTGACTTTAATTATCGCCGCTCGCGTATATCGATTAGCAATTTGCCAAACAATGTTTAGTGCCTAACGCAAAATAAACATTGTTAGAGAATCGCCTTACTCGCCCTGATCATCCATGAAATTAAATTCCTCTTCTGACTCTGATTCCAGAGAGTGGAAAACGCCAATAATGGTCGCGTTCTGGACGCGATATTATCGGAAATAGTGATAATGTGACGATAATAGAGAGCAACAAAATTGTAGCAAAATGGGCACGGCAGATGGCGCTGTTAAAATATTTTCCTACAGGCCCAACACACTTAACCTTGACATTGCCTATTTCTGCCCGTGTTTGCCCAGACAGAATAACAATTACATAGATTTGATCCAGGCACTCAAGGTCCTAGTTTAGAGGTTCACGGAGATCGTTTCCAACACCAGTTTTCGTTGTAAGTTAAAGTTGGAAATGGACTGGAATTGTGGCTGACTTATTTGGAGCAAACGCAACTTGCCTTTTGAACTGACAATAAATGATAAGTGGCTTATACATTATGAGGCATTATGACGCGGTAAAATATCTAGATTGATCGAGGTGGCGTATGGCCCCCTGGATCACCGGATTTAAATCCATTAAATTTTTTTATGAGTACGTCCGAAACCCTTTGTTGATGTTTCTCCGGTACACATTCAGGAAATCTTGGGAAATCGAGCAAGTGATGGATGCAATTCAATAAAAAACAATACCGGAGTGTTGGAAAGAATTCGGCAATCACTTAGGAGAAGACTGAACTTTAATTAAATTATTTGAATTTCTTAATTAGTATTTTAAGCTGGTTCAGAGAAGTGCAAGAGTGTGGAATTTAATTTCAACATCAAAAACAAGGCGAGATACGAAAAAAATAATAATAAAACGTCATAGAAAAGTTGTATTTTTGGTGATCTAAGTGAAATAATTCTGAAAAATGTAAAACGGAAACAACTTGAGAAAAGTGTACAATGTGTCCAAGTTGGAAACGGCAGAAACGAAACTCAAGGCAACGAGTTTCAAACTTATAACAACGAGTTTTAAATTAATGAATTGAACATAAAACTTTTGCTCGGAGAAGAAGGCAAAATTAACAAATTTTGACTTCTCTGGGGGGAGTGTCGATCGCCAGGGGATTTATTCATGCAAATTTGATGGATAAAATTCCTGACAATTTCCTGTGAGCAATTTCCACCTGAAATTGAATTCCTCCGGGACTTATAACGAAATACAAAGCAACATGCAAGGATTTATTATTAATAAAACGATACCGGTACGTAATTAAACATTCTTCCTGTTTTCCCCCGCGGTTTGCAACTTTCAGATGTACCCAGAGATATGGGGAAAGTTGGGAAAATTTATTATCCATCAGATATTGGATTTCAACCCGAATTTTAACCGAGACTGCATTAATTTAATACGAAAAAACTCCTCGAACAACTGGGTCGCTCATGGTTTATCTACGGAAAACAAAGCAAGGAAAGTTCAGGAACAATGGACTTTTTTGAATCGGGTAAAGATCAACGCTCTTCTTGAGGACTTTTATCGCAGTGACGCTAGAATGCAGCTTCCATCAAATGCCAAATCTATTGAATTTCACGAAAACAAACACGAGCTTCCTTTTTCTATAAATCAACACAATCACCGAAGTGATGAAAAGCTTTGAAATTTATAACACGACTAATTATTACATCAATTTTGAATGAAAAATTATCTCCTCCGTGCTGACGTTCGATGATTTGCGGTTCACATCATTGTAGTGCGTAAGTGGAGATTAAATTTCCATCAATTCATCCGGTTGCTTCAATAAAAAAGGTGAATGTCGACACTTCAAGTCTGTTAATGGAGATTGCCATTAACAGACTTCTTCGACATACATGTTATACGCGGATATCAATTTACACATAATCTTTAGTGTACTAGCTTAAACCGACTTATACGAATCGAACTCACAAGGGAGAAGGTATGATAAATAAATTTTACTTAAAACCTTCCTGATTATGCAAGTGACGTTTTTCGCCCCAAAACGAGCTTGGATTTTTTTATATTGCGGGCATTTATCTTCATTAAAAGCACTCAGGCTCCTTCTTTTGTCCGGTGAATTAATGTAGTCATTTTCTCTAAATAGGCAAACCTGAGAGGCTCGTGCAGTTTCAAGTGGAAGTTTCCGACGGTGGAAACTTACCTAAAATATTCTATTTTCCCCTAGTTTCTCGGAAATAGGCCGAGTTTCCCAGTCGATAGGAAAATATAGCTCGTGACATCAATGAAGGTGCAGAAAATAACTTCAAACTTCCTTTGATGTGAAAATGAGTTTCTGCTTTTATTTATAGTAATACGGTTAACATTGGATAAAACGATTGAAAATTGAATTTAAAAGTTTTCGGAGTACCCTGTACTGGCTTCTCTTACCGCGAAATTTGACAAAACTTGGATTGACATCTGTCAAAATTTTTGACATGCTCGTGTACTTGGACATAATTTTGACATTTATCATTTTCATGACTTTCATCACTGACATTTATAAAGACAAGCGGACACTGAATGTTACTCTTCAATGAGGGAAAATGATCTGCATTTTAAAGGGCAATAACATAACACTCACCATTTTTATCAATATCAATTTTGTTAAAACGGTCCTGTTTTTTACAAAGTATTTTAAATTTCAAATAATAATAGATACGGTTCTGCATTCGTCAGAATTTTAATGGAAAAACTTATTTTTATACATAAAGGCAGGTATTTAGCACTATTGTGTAGGTACCTAATTAGCTAAATTATTAAAAGTCACTGAAAAATCTTTGAATTAGAAACTAAAATTGAGTAAGCGACTACATAGTAACCATCTATTAGATAACAATCGTGAGGCAACGAATTCCACTAAATCAAGGACTGTTCACATTGCTAGCAATTCCTACTGCAGCTGCTTTATCGTCCATGTGATGTCACTACACTTTATTATAATTCTCTACCTCAGAGCATAATTGCATTAAGTTCGGTTTTTTTTTTCTCACAACTCAATACAAAATTATATACTCTTTCAAGCAAAAACAATCTAACCCTGGGTAGCATTCGTTGCGCTTATTACAGTTTTGCTCTGAGGCGCAAAAACACAATACCCACTTACTCTTTTTTTGCCTGCAACTGTTAAATTTGCACATACTAAAGGACTGGCCCATGGATCGCAGAGGACCCCGTCGAATGCGGCTGCGCCCGCTCGCTCCTACCGCTGCGGCAGGGGCGGGGCGGCTGGGGCACAGCCCCACATCGCGCCACCACTCTTTCAAGGTCACCGCCACGCCCGAAGCTTTACCGATGATGCCTGAACGGCCCGAAGATAAAGACGAAGACTGTCGAGCGCCGTTCAATTTTAGTTCGCGAAGGTTCGACTCCTGCTGAACGGTCTTTTTGGCCGGTTTGAACAAGGTCAAGTGGATTTTCCGAATGGTTTTGCGATGGTTTATCTCTGGCAAAGCCGTTTTGATGGCTTGAGTAAACTTATGCGCTATGTGACGACGAGTGTTTAGGTGACCTTCCGCCGCTTGAAGAACTTGGTCGACGACGTGATAGCTCTGGTTGGTTCGTAGTGGTCCAAGATTTCTGGGTGGGTTTGGTGCATTCTAGGCTTCTTGAGGGAGTCGATTTGCTCTTTAGATCTGGATGTAAAAAGGACGGTTGCATAATTTCGCACGGCTACACTTACCCCTGTAACCTTAGTGTGGACGAAAGTTCTGTTTTAAAAACGCGTTGAAAATTGGAAACGTTTAACTCGTCAAAAATTACATAGATCTTTGGCACACGTTACTTATGGAATAATTGAGATTGGAACGTGAGAATATGGATTGTCTTGTCGCAATAGGTAATGACGAGCAAATATCTTGGAACCAAAAAAACTTTTATTCAAGTGATTTTTTCATTTTCGTTCCGCGTACTTCCGTTACTGTTTAACAAGAAAAAAACAAAATTTTAAACAAAAAAAATCGAAATAAAAACAAAAAAGAAAACAAAGAAAAGGAAGAACGAAATAATAAATAAAAAAACAAAACAAGAAGCAAAAAACGAAGACGGAAAAAATGAAATAATAATTAAAAAAAAAGCAAAAACAAAGCAGAATACTTTAGTTCAGTTTATTGTTGAATGCAATTTTTTCTCGCATATATGCGATGTACGACAGGAAAATGATAATTTGTCATTCAACGTTTTAAGAGTGGTTTGATGTTTGCGTAATTATACTTGTGAATATATGAATTTATGATGCTACTGTGTTGCAAAATTTTATTAATGATCTTGTTCTTGCAAACAATCAATCGTGTAGTGTTTCTGTGGTCGTAGACTCATTAATAACCCTACTACCACCTCCTTTGAAAAAAAAAGGCTTTTTCAATATGCATTTTGCGATACTGCTATGGCCAGCATTTCTCGGCCATAAAATTTTATTTCCGTCTCCATCGAAGATGTACTTCCATCAATACAACTTTTTTAACGTCATTTTTCATTAACCTCGAACGGAGCCATAAAATGAAGCAATTACTGTGAAGCAATAGAAATAAGGCCCTAAGTACGTGGAAGCACCAAGACGGCGCCCGTAATTAAACCTTTTACAGAGGATTTAAAATTGCTCCTTAATTATTGCCGTGATGCAATGTCAATGTCTAATTTTACGACCTTATTAACATAGAATGGCACTGAAATGGAAACTTTTGCAGTGGCCGTCTGATACACGAAAACTTTCCTATCGCACGCTCTTCGTGTCGGTAGACCCGAATTGATAATTATTGCCATTAGAAATCACTTAACTTTTAAGCTTTCATCTTAGATAGAACTAATGATGCTAAGGAATCCTTTTACGACCATATGACCAGATAATGATTTATGTATGATTTAGCAGAATATCGGTTTTCAAACGCGCTTAAGCTGCGTGTTCGATGATGTGAGGGAAGTCGTTCCATTCATATCTAAACAACAATATATGCCAGACAAAAGCAGACATGTTCACGACATGCCCATCCCACACTGCGTCGCCCAATGATAAACAGAATTCAATACCCATTCAATATGTGTCAATAACCTTGGCAGTGCAGGGGTCAGTTAGTTTACGTCTTCACTTTGTGCACAGCTTGGAAACTGTACGAGTGCATCCACTTTTGGAAGTTCATTTTTTTAAATTCAGATCAATTGCTGCATTAAAGCGCCAATCGTAGTTCCTGCGCGAAGTTAACAACGCTTCTTGGCTTAAACCGCCATGCGCAAACGTTCGCAAAACGTTTCTACGTATTAAATTGTTGTGACACACTTTTTGAAATAAAGATCATCATCATCGTCATCATCACGATCATCATCACCATCATCATCGTCACTATCGTCATCACCATCGTCACCTTCATCATCATCAGCATTGTCACCATCGTCAAAACCCTAAGCTGGTATTCATTCCTAGTCAGTCTTAAACTGACATCGCTATATGGAAAACTGTGAATTTAAGCCGCGCTTAAACTTGACTCTGGTTTAGGTAAAGTCGGCGTAAAGAGCCTTTAAAGCAGTGCAATTCACTATTTTGCTTCATTTATCTACTCTCTGGGTCCTAGTGGCATCTTAGGCTGAACTGGTCCCAGGAGACTCTATGTGGCCCTACCAGCTCTTCTTAACACAGCGGAAACAACACTGAATTCTAGAACAACTCTTGAATAACAATTTCTGCGTTTCGAGACTAACCATCGCGAGAAGTGATTGAAGTGGAATATCTTTAATTTTTTGCAGTAAACGGTCTATTAAGAGCCATTACATGGTTGAGCATACATTATAAAGCAATACCGCATAGCTTAGTACGCACGTTACACGTAACAAAACTAATAAGATATGCGTTTAAGATTGAAGAGTAATTTGATTACAGATGTACCGTGCGAAGTTAGCAACAAGGCACACAATCATTTGCATACTCGTTTTAGATACGTTAATGGCTTCTCGGCAATCCAAGAGACAGCATGGGATATTTATGGGCCTTTGCCATGGTATATTGCGTGCACCGTACTTGGAGCTGGTCTTTTTTACCTTTACGGGGTTGACATGGGGGATTTATTTACTCCAATACTCCGGGGAGTCGTACTGATCCATTTATGGGCCTTGATGAAATTTCAATTAATGCAATTAACACCTGTTGGTAGATATCCTCGGTATCCTATTCCAAAATTAGGTCATAGACATCAAATTACATGGGTCAGAAAATTCTACCGGTAAATTAACATTTCAATGTTAACTTCCTGCATTTATTAAGAAAGGCGTACTTAAATATTTGCTAAAGTCCGATTTCTTTATACTTCAAAGGAAAGTTGCCCTCATAAAAACTACCTCCATGTTAATGGCCTGGAATGGCTCTGAATTGGCGCGTTTTCATTTAAACAGACTTTATCGGTGTCAGCCAAATATTCTTGACATGATGCTTGAATTGAGTAATTTTCATAAAAAAAAGCACATTGACATAGGTTCCAGCGTTGCCATATCGGCCAAGCTTCCCCTTGCATCCGATACCTGATTCCTCCACTTTTGGCAACTGTGCGATTAACTTGGGTTATTAATTAATTGTCGAGTATTGACGGTTAAAATAAAAGCTGATGTTGTGTTTATTGAACACAACACGTAGAAATCGAAAATATCAAGAGCAGTCATGTTCGACCTGCAGGAAAATATTCTGCCAGCGTCATCTAGGAGGCGACACGACAGACTCCTATCTGGAGGGGCATAAGGTCACCATTAGATGGCGCTAGTGGAATACTTTTCTAGAGGCCCAACCGGCTTGCCGTTGATATTACCTGCGTTTAATTATCCGAACTCGCGAGATCTATTAGAAGCGAAACCGATCTTCGAGATGTTACAGTGAACGACCATCTGGAATCAGGCGCGAAGTATTACATACATAAACATTTAAAATGCCATCGAGTCTTTGTGGAGAATTCGCACCAGCAAATTGTATAATAAATAAGATAGATTTCCATACATGTGTTCCATCGAATCTGACCTGTCCCAAGTAATTACACTGATATTTTATTAAGAGAGATACAGCACGACCTATGCTAAAATAAAATTCTGCGAACTTAGAATTGCATGGCTTTATTCCAAGATTATTTTGAATTAAAAACCGATTATTAATTCTCCATGCCACAGGTCACATTGCAATATCAAGAAACAGTGACGCATATGCATAAAATGAAAATGTAAAGGTTATTTCGTTGCAAATTATAATAAAACATCTTGCAACCACATGGGTATTAGTGTATTCTTTAGAAATTTATGTGCTAGTCAGTGGTTCCCCGTGGACCAATTTTCTAAATTACTGAGCATATCAGATAATTGTGATTATCCTACTGCGTAATTTCTGAACACCTCTTAGTGAGAAAGTGATTCAAACTTGGCTAAATGGTGACCGTTACCTAGAACCAAAGAGCTTTTGAAATAGACGTGGCATAGAAAAAAAATCTGATTCGAATCTATCATTCCCTCGCAAGCTAATGAAGCAGCCCAACAGGAGAAACTAACCTGAACTACCATACTCTGTTGCTTTTTTTGATCCAAACACAAAGCAAACTAATCAAAAGTGGACCATCGTCAGCAAGAAGCAGAGTCCCTGAGGGGATCTTGTTTCTTATCTAAGCAATTTTTAGGTAACCGAACCTGTGAGTTTCTGCTTTCAAATCTTCTGATCCATTGGGCCAAACCGTTGGAGAGCCTAAACTAACCTAAATTCAAACACATATGCCTCTTTCAGGTGCATGATTACTACGTTCAAATGGGAGGGGCCGAACACGGAGGCTCCGTTTGTTGAGGTTTTTTTTTATCAAAATTGAAAAGCTGAAAGCCAGAAGATTCAATATGTGTAATCTTATTGAATCATTGACGAGACAAAGTCGGCAGGGGACTACATCAAACAATACTCCGAGGTTAAATGTTATTGGTTTCTTTAGAGATAAGAGAGATTTAAGATCTCATTTCTTGCTCAGTTTTCTAACTTAATCGAAAATTCGGTTGATTCCCGCAATTTGTGGCCCATGATTTAGGATGTGCAATTAAGTATTCCTGCTCGTAGGAATTACTTTGCCAAGGGCGGCAAAAATTGCGGCCTTCAAGACATGATTTTCAAGTGGTGTGGCATCCTAAAATGATTTTTGGGCCCTTTTCGGGCACCCCAAAGCAAAAAACAATTAGGGCAATTAACGAATTTAATAAAATAAGAAACTCGAGGGGAAGCCTGAGATGCGACATGCGCTTCGCCCTGCTGAGGCTCTCAAAGGGCCTTTATGAGGTTGTTTTGGCTGGGGAATATGTTTTTATTGCCGCTGATTGGGGGGGGGGGGGGGGGTGTTTTGTCCTTGGGAGGTTGCTTTGCTTCAAAAAAAATTTTGTTTGTACCGAGTTTTTGTGAGGGTGGGGACAAAGCAGTTCATTTCGAATAAATTGTCAGCTCGGCGATTACTACTTAAGTAACGAAGTTATGAGCGGGGGCGAAGTTCGGGAGGCGAACCGAGTCGGCTATTTTTAAGAGAAACTTATTTGAGAGAACCCGCAGAAACCGCAGAAGAGTAACCCAGTTTCGCTTTTTTTTGTTTCCTTCGCCTTTTTGTCAAGGAACTGCGAGATGGTATGCAAAATCAGCCCCGTGGATTGAGGAAGTAACATAACGCCATTTTTTTTTTGATTTTACATTGATTTGTTCCACATCTACCACTTTTACACAACTCCTTCAGCCTCGTGCAATTATTCTGACACATTCCGTCTGCGTTTACATCACCCTAATTGACACTTTAATAACACGTTCTCTACATCATAAAAAAGCACATATTATGTATGGGTAAGAACTGGTTTTAGCCATATACAAACGATAATCGGTTATCAAACCAGGCGCCACGTCTTAATTTCTGATATATCATTAAATGTCACGATGTATTACTTTGAAACGCTAAATTACGCTCGTAGATTAATTGCCACACATAATAATAATAATATTACATTCATAACCGCAATTTCTGCGTGCTTTTAGCCGGTTGTTTCGTTGTTTTTTTAAATACGTCTGGATATTTCCTGTGGAAACGCGGTCAGTTGCGAGCAACGAAAATGCGGAATATCCAGACTTTCGGCTGTCTTGGTTCCTGGCTTATCAAACCAAACTTTCTAACCGTTGAATTGTAGTTCTCGTAAACATTTACAATTGCAAATACGTTAATATCGTGTTTCAATAATTACTTTGCATCCTGAATTTATCCATCGACTCCTGCATGTGTAATTCGTATTTGTCGTCGGGACGTCTGCTGCTAGATAAACCGCTCGGAAACAATAATAATTGCCGTAATTTTTGCTGTTATATACATAACTAAATGTTTCACGAATTAGCTGTGGCAACTGGAATCAAGACCTCGACTTTTCTATTCGTGCCTTGTTTTCTCCAACTGGAAAGCTAAAGTACCTGAGGTGAATGGCTGGAAATGGGAATAACAAGCGGGGGTTAATAAACTCCCCCTCAAGTCTGAGATCTATATATAGTACTAAAAGAGGAATTTCAAGGATTAAATATCCGCCAACACAGCAGAGATGATTCCAGGATTTCGTCCGGATCAAGGAGATGCTTGACTTTCCCCAACCGTAAACTTCTCGACTAATTACAATTTTTATTGTGATAATTGTTCGTAATTGCCTAGAAATTAATTGGCATTCAAATTAAGCACTTTAGGCGAGACTTGACTCTAGACGAGTTATTTCAAGGTTGGCATGAAAACACCCAACGAAGCATACGCATTATATTGATTTTAAATGAGGTTTATCCATCCAGGGGGCGATTAATGGGCAAAAAAACGAACACTGGAAAAATAGTGAATTGAAATATGTATGTAATTGCCTGCTGGAATTGGAAAGCATCACCAGGAGGAAGGGGTGGAGGGCCGAAGGGAAACTCGACAAATTTCATTTGGAGTCGTCATTTCGTTCAGAAAACGATTTATAGAGGCGAAAAGGATTGCAATAGGCCGTGTTGATCAATGTCTCTGGACGCTTTTGGAAGATTGTTAGTTGTAGGAATTTATCGTAACTTTGCAACAAAACAGCATTATAAATAAAATTACAAATTTATTTGAAATATATTAAAATTACCTCCCAAACTTTCCCACAACTGCTAAAAACCAAGTGAGCAAATAACTGACTTGAGACGCAAATCTGTGCACCATAGGCTGTTATCTAAGACCTAGCGCGCACATGTAATTTAGATGTACAGTCGCAAGAATTGTACACGAAGCTCGGAAAAAGCGAATTCGCCCAAAACTGCCCCTTCCATTTTCGCGAGTAAAATCTAGTTATGTACACTCAGAGGATCTTCAAAAAAATGAAAAAAATTCGGTGACTTCGAGAAACTGGACATAGCATTGTTTTCTGTAGTTGTCAGCCCGCTTCTTAGCAAATGAGACCCTAATCGATGGCAGTGAAATTAGAAGGGAGTGACCACCATTGCGTCTTACGCCTCTTGTCTTATGGGGGATCTCAATATCTTCATATATCTAAGGCAAAATGACGTCATACATGGCACTAATATATGGCGGCCAACAATGGTTTCAATTATAACGCGACGTTCGTTTTCTTCTAAATCATTGAAAAGAAGTTCGTCTTTTCGACGAAAATTAACAAATTAAAATCAGCTATCTCATGAATGTTTCTAAAACATTCCTCTTATTTCTTCTTTAACGTTGCACACTATGAGATTCGGACGAAACCTCTTACCTACCACCAATCATAAGCCAAACACCAAACCTTACAACCCTACAAGAAACAAGGAGAACCAAAGGGAAAGCAGCTCTAGCTCAACTATCTAACACTCAAAAGACTCAAGAATATTATTTACAGAAAGCTCTTCGCAGGACAGATCCATTAAGAGTCGTTTGCACCAGGCAAAGTTTAAGTACGCTCGAGTTATGAGGCCCTTAAATAACATAGGATTTTTTACTTAAGGGTAGTTTAACTTTAAGTATACTTAGAGAGTGCTTGGCTGAAACGGCTATGAAGAATGGAAAATGGGTTGAATATAGGAATCTACTCACACAGTGACACAAAAACTTATCTGTAGTACCTGCAATGCCCAATTTTCTCAATCCTCGGAAATTTTTGTAACGTTTTTCCTCATTCACCCCGTCCACTTGCAACGTTCGCCCGGTTTTTCCTGTTGAAATACCACTCAATCAATCAACCATAAATTAAATACATTTTTCTATTCTACTTGAAATATTCAACAATTTTTAATTACAACAATACGGGGTCCGCACAAGACTACAAATTAAAAAAATCCACTTTACCAAGAGGTGCTTTTTTTCTTATACCAAGGCCTCTCTTGTCCCCACTTCTTCGCCCCAATGGAGCTAACTCACAAATATGTAAATCATTTGTAAAGGTGAACCACAAATTACACAAAAGCCGTGGAGGTAGCTGAATGTATGACTAATTTAACTCTAAAATATGTTTATTTTATTACACTTTTAATAATTCATGGTGATCCTTTAAGCTAAGTCGCGGACCATTCAGACGGTGCACGGCTGTTACATAAGATTCAGGTCAAAACCTTTTCCTAATTTCCTGGGACTATCCTCATTATGCTAATAAGCTTTTAAAGAAACGGGTTCCAGTTTGGTACCCGCCATTTAAGGATATTTGAGCGCGTGTAGATGGCTTCTGTATTATTATTTTTTTTAATATATATATTCTCAGTTCTCAATCAAGGTTTGTTCACACTGGCCCAGCATCTTCGCTCAGTGACCGAGAAATTAAACACTAACTGAACCAATCAAAAACCGATTTAGTTGGTTTTAAAGCGCAGTTACTAACAGGATTTAGTAGTAGTCGGCATTTTTTTTTTTTCAAATCTTAATGGGAATATAATCAAAAGAAAATTGCAGTAATTCGAAGCGGGTCTTCAGACACTACCAACAACTAATGATTACTCACTTGCAAATATCGCATGTCTTTCATAAAACGGTTTAGGTGCGAGAAATCGCACCTCTAGAAGCTTGAAATAAATTTATCAAACTGAGTGTACTACACCTATGAACCAAACAATTTAAATTTACAGTCATTCTCCGAACAGATGGTTTTGATTCAATTTGCAATCCGAGGGGACAAATCATTGTATTAGTCAATTCGATTAATTTCCCCTTTATTAGATTTAGAAGTTAAAAGTCGAGTTTTATTGTCTCTTCTTAATTGAAATGCATTTAGCTGTGACATGGAGATTTCGAGTAATTGGACATATTTGCTGATTTAGGAAGGAAAGAAAAAACAACTGTGTCGTGACACAAATTGGAGCTTATTTCATTAAATGAGCGGCACTGAAGATGTACATTTCGTTTCCATCTTATATCAGTTCCGTAAATGTCCCGTCTCCATCTCTTATCAGTTTACCAAACATTCTATTTGCATCCCATATCAATTCCGTAGAAACGTTTCATTTCCGTCTCATGTCAGTTCCGTAAACGTCCCGTTTCCATCTCTTATCAATTTACCAAACATTCCATTTCCATCCCATATCAGTTCAGTAGAAACGTTTCTTTTCCGTCTCATATCAGTTTCGTAAACGTTCTGCTTTCATTTCTTATCTGTTTCGTAAACGTTCCATTTCCGTCTCATATTCGTTCCACGAATGTTCCATTTCCAATCTCATATCATTTCCACTAATGTTCCGTTTCCATCTCATATCAGTTCCGCCAACGTTCCGTTGCATCTCATATCAGTTCCGTAAACGTTCCGTTTCCAAATCATGTCAGTTCCACCAACGTTCCATTTCCGTCTCATGTCAGCGCCGGAAGCACTCCCAACCCGCATCAGCTGCCTGAACATTTCGTTTCCATCTCATATCAGTTCAGCATAACTTCTGGCTGAAATGGCTGGAGCATTTCGCTTTACAAAGTCTAAACTTCTTGGCTACGTGAGTTCAGGTAAGAAGATTAGAGAGCGAATCAGTTGTAATGGAAAATGCAGCATAGAGGACGAAAGAATGAAGGACTATTAGATAACTCGAATTCCATGTCGCAGATGAAGAGGAAAGTGGATGGAAGAGAAGTAATGGGAAAAAGTAAAGCTTGAAGGTTGGAAGTTCGATCTGTATGTATCGAAGTTACGTAAATGGATATTGATTTGGCTCTTGCTTTATTCTTTGGTTGTGCGGTTCAGATTTATCCCCCTTTGGAAATCTTCACAAAATTAGTTTTCTTAATGCATGGGCACGTTTAAAAAAAAAGTAAAAAACAGTGGAATGCTAATTTGCGTCCAGTTGTAGGTCGCTGACGCAAATAATTTTACGACACCTGAAATATATATTAATCAATCGACTTCCTCGACATTTTATAGTCCCAGAGAGGCGGAAATTTACGAGTAAAACGTACAAGTATCTACGCAGTCCTCTCTTTCATTACAATGAATCATGGTAGAATGACGTCAATGCAACGGCGACAAATAGCCGGAAAATTGCGCCCCGAGACGCAATAGCTACAGGGGAAGTTATTTTTCCATTTGCAATTTATCCGGAAGGTCGATCCATTTATATACCTACGTTAATACACTGACACGGAAATGTATTTTTAACCTGTATCAATTTTAAAGAAGCATAGCTTCTTTATACGAAGTTATTTCAACTATAAGTGACACCAAAGCAAATTTGAATGGACCTATTTCTTATGAAACTCCTAACTGTCCGAGCATCATTCCACTCTCATCTATTCATCTTGTATCAACTTCGTCCAAAAGTCGCTTGTAAAATAGTATAAAGATTCATCGGTAGCATCTCTTAGATGGCACCGGTAGTGACGGTGGAATCGTGATGTAGATTTTTATATTTAAGATGACGATGCTGATGATGACGATGATACCGATGATAATGATGATGATGATGACACCGACGATCGTGAAGATGATGATATAGCCACAGGTCTCCCCATTTTCATATCTTGGATTAGTAACTGCACGTAGACTAGAAAAAACCTGAATTTCAACGTTGACTTGTTTTTCCAAAGTGACCTGATGACATTATAATGGATAAAAACGAAAACAGAGATATAGGTCTTGAAAGCTAGTAGCTTAGCAGTGTATGTGCACAAGGTCAATTTAAAAAAAAATGGGGGACAAAAGAAAAACACAATGATTTATAGGTCTGAGATGGAGACAAAGTTTAATGCACGTTCCTGAATGCCAGTAAATCGCATTAAGTGATGGACTGACCTATCCTAAGCCGTTTTATTGGAAATTTTGAGACAAAGCTTTTAGGGGCACGTGCGAGGTGTTGAATTGAGAGTGAAATGTAGTGGGTTTCACGTTTCCATCATATGCATTCTGTGCGAAATTTGTAGTTGATTAGACGTAACACGAGTTAGTTTCGGGGGAGTGATTATGAAAGCCTGCTAATTAAAGCAGGATTCATGCACGTAATACAGGAAAATGTCTCTTTACCTTTGCTTCACTTCAGCAGACATGTCACATGTCTTCAGAAACCTTGCATGAAATACAAAATATGTGCGAAATTTTCTTCTCCCGAGTTGCTGGAAAATTTTGACACTAGTGATGTTCAGACCTTCGAAACCCTTTTACAAAATCCAATCGAAGGTACAAAGATGCAGCCATGCGAGGAGGCCACATGTAGTTCATTCCACATTTCCTACTTACGAACACCTGCACTGATCATAATCTTAAAGCACAGTACACATCCTTGAAAACTTCGGAGGAATATCTCCTTGAAGGTCTCTTATATGCTTAGGAAGCGCCCTGTATGATGTATGTGGTACTCGGTTGGTAGCTATCGCTCCGAACGATTGGTCGCCTCACCGGATCGGGTTTCAAGGTTCACTCGCATGCCGTAATAACCTATTTACCACCCTTATGATAAAATAACTTCAATCATGGATTTGCTGGCGAAACAAAGCCAATTCCACTTTTGTGTATTTAGTAGTTTTGTGGTATTGAAGAGCAATGAAATCACATGATGACAAATCAAAAACTTCCAGACTAGATTAAAGTTGTTCGCGTAGCAACGCGGCTCTATAGGAACCTGGAAAGCAGGCACTGACCTACTCCTCCCAATTTGATGTGCCAGGAATATGCACTTTGTTTCCATTAAAACCGAGGCTTCTTTATTAAAACTAATTGTTTGAGACCGTTTTAGCAACAGTATTGCCGAATAGACAAACAAAGTCGTTATGTGCCGAAATCACACTCCGTTACTCAACGCTCATCTCAAATTCTCCCAAACACCGCAGTCATTAAAACCGAATATGATTCCAAACCGTGGTAGCTAAGTAGATAATTATAATTTAAGAGATACGTATGTTGTATAATTTAGCACAGGGAACTATTATTATCACGTGGAAATTCGGTTTTTCCAGCCCTGAGCTCGAGCAATTTTTTAAGTCAGCGGTGCACGTGTGAAAATTCGATTTAATACTATGGGAAAATCATGTTAGCGCTGGTTCTTGGGATTCTGGAAATAATCGTTTTAAGTGACTGAGTGAGGCAGTTGATCATTTCCACCCTTACGCAGCAATCGGTTCCAGGCTTCACTCCGAACTTGTGTAGTTCGTGAAGCTTATTTATTTACTTATTTTTCGTTCTCTTTCGCATGCTTCTCCATGGTTTCAGTTCAGGTCCCAGTCCCACCAGCAAAATCCCCCCGCCACTTCCTGCTTGCATCAATTCTCCCCGTTGATGAAATAATCTCCCTCAAGGCTAGCGCCCTTAATCTTTTTCATCCTCGTGTAATCTGTTCCTTTACACCTTAATCTTTTACGCAGATTATTATCCTCATTGGGAATTCTGTGTAATTAACAGTAAAATTACTAGAACAACATAAATTGAATAATCCCAGAAATACGTATAAATAAATAAAGAGCGAGATATATCCAGATCGCTAAATCCCCGGATTGAGCATCGACATAAAAAGCTGATTTAGTGTGCCGATAGCTTTCGGAGAAACGTCGCTTGTTTGCTTTATTGCTTTAAGTTCAGTAAACTTGGTGTAAATGCCTGGCAAAGTGTGTTAGGGCCGAAAAAGACGCGCAGAAGGCCGCTGAAAACGTTTGCGACCATCTATCGCTCCCTCTAGATGCAGGTACTCATGCTTCACCCCTAACATGACATAGTCGGTGCTGCGGTCACTCTTGATACATACAGCACTTGCAAAAAGTATTGAAACACATTTATAACTCTCATAAACCTAATATTAAACAAGAAGGCTAAAAACGTATAATTTCATTTTCTTAAAGCATTTAATGCATAATTTTTATGTTAAAATTTTTCACCCCCATCCAGCCAGGTATAATCGACATCGGTCCAATTTTCATTCAGGGGAACTTAAACAACGCATCGTACTTGCCCTTATTACAAAACGAAATCGTTCCTTCAATCTCCGTAATATTTCCTGGAGAAAATGGGACATAAGTACTCAATAATATTTGGTTTTCAACAAGATGGTGCTCCAACGCATTACCTTATTGATGTGAAAGGGTATCTCAGTGAGATTTTTCCTGGAAGATGGAGCGGTAGCGGAGACGCAATGGAGAGGCCGCCGCAATCTCCAGATCTGACGTCTCTTGATTTTTTTCTGGGGTCTCTGAAAGGTTCCGTTTACAAAAATCGGCCATCAAATTTAGGATGATTTACGTGTTAGAGGTTAAATTCGGATTAATAACAGAAGCAACGCTGGATAATTGGACAATGGAGTTCGAAGAACGACAGAGGCATCGCTAAATTGTTACTGGAGCCCAATTTGAGCATGTATTGTAGGAATTTCAATTTTGTTTGCTCTAATAGAAAGTTGCATCATTTTGTATCTAATAAGTTTGTTTTATAACGAAACTGCAAACCTAATTTTAGTTCTGAGTACAACCTCTATGAGATAACCTGCCATTAATAATGCTTCCGTTTGAAAATCAAAAGAGCAGGAGTAGCTGTATAATAGTAACAAATATGAACATCGAAAGTAATGCATGAAATACCTTTTATAAAATAAAATTATATGTGTTTAAACATTTTTAAAAATATATCAGGTTTATTAAAGTTATAAACGTCTGCAATACTTTTTACAAGCGTTGTATAAACGACGGTGTCAGGACCAGGAATATTTTGGCTTTTTTGTCTGGCTGCTAGATAGCCCCTATTGAGTTTTAGCCCCATTCGAAGATAAAGGAAGTCATATTTTATACAAGCCGAACTCCGAAAAATTCGCCATATAAATTTCTCAGTAATATCCACACCAAAAAGATCATAAGTTAAAATTGGAACTTTTATGGATGTGTCGATAGGGGATAAAGCACCTCATAAATCACAAACTTCGGATGATCGTGAATCTATTTTAGGTCTGTCTCTAGGGCCAGCAACAACCCAAAGAGAAGCAAAAACAAGCAGAAGGGACCATGCAGATTATTGTCCCTTCTAAGTACCTTTTGAATATTTTCCAAATTCTTCTGCTGAATAAGTATCGGGAAACTCTTCTCACCCAGTTCTAGAGAAGACAACAATAACTTTGTGCATAATAAATCTGTTTGGATTAAGGTTTACATTGCAAATACGTGACGCAACGTTGATAAATACGCTGGTTTTTGGCACATTTTCGGATGTCAAGGAGGAGTTAATGAAATTGTGCATTAACATAAGCACAATTGATTTTCAGAACAAGGAAGGTCAGCGAATCTGTTGTCTATAATTGTGAAAGAATACATAATAATTATTAACATTTCAATGCCTTAACATTGACACTAAAACTTAATGGACGCTATATTTTTAGAGGTAATTTTGGGGAATTCCCTTGAGATTGATATAGATGTGGATAATTGAAAAATCGTTTCAAGGAATTAAAAAGAGGAAAAGTCCTTTTATTTCTATGAGTAAAGTTGATGCAGACTCGGGGGGGGCTAATGCCTATTTCAAGAAACTTCAATCAGAAGAACTTTATTAAAGCTTTGCCCGATTTTAATTGAAATAAGTACGAAATTATCCAGGATTATTGGAATGTTTAGTAAATTTCTTCGTAGATTTAGAACGTTCGATACTCTATCAAGAATTCCATAATTTTCTAGTAGGTCTTCCATACGCCTTAAACCTTCTCTCACCACAGATACGGAGTAGCCCAAATAATCGTCCTTTTTTTGTCATCATGTTTTCATCAGTATATTTACATTTGACAAGCATCAATACGTAAAGTGGTTGTTTTGATTTTTTTTAAATAAATTCAAGGTAAATCAAACAAAATGGATCTGTAGTCTTCTTTCGAACACCCTGTATTTAAAACGTGATCCACATATGCATTTGTAATAGTTTTAAACAAGATCTACAAATCAGATGTCAAGAACTTTGAGGGCTGTATCAAAATTATGACGGATTAATCCTTACAAAGCTCATAGGCTCATAAGTTGCGCTGCTTCCTATTTCTAATATGTGTGTTCAGTCTGCGAAAATGATAATAAATATTGAACTACGAATACTGACGTAAAACGTTTTTTTATTCATGTTTTCTCACATCCTAATTACACTTGACTAGATTTTTCGAATTTGCTTAAAAAGCATTGCACCTTGGTCCACGGCTTGGTCGTCGGTTCAGATGAACAGTAAAAAAAGGGAGAACTAGTTCGATGTTTATCAATACAAATGATGATAATAAGGGATAATTTCTCAGTGAAACCTGGCCAAACTGCTGATTAACCGATACCAGTAAACCCCGATTAAGGCCATAAACCATCAACTGTAAAGACGATAAGTGGTTTCGTAAAAGATTCAAGATTGTTTTCTTATATTAACAGGCATAGGTAGGTGCCTACCGAGACAAGTAAGTATATCTAAAAAGGCATGAATTGGTTTTTAAAATCTTTTGTAGTTTTTTAGATTGGTACGTAATAAGTAGAACAGGGGTATAATAGGGAGAACGGGGATATAATAGATAGGACAAGGATATAATAGGTTTTTGGAAAGACATTAAAAACTTGAAAGATGCTGATACCGCACATAATAATTGAGGTAAACTGTCATCTCTATTACAACTTAAAATTTTGTTTGTAAGACTTCAGTGATTCCGCAATCAACCTGAGCTTGTCGCTCACTGTGCAAAAAATAATATAAGTAGTTCACTTGAGTGCTCATTTTCTTTATCAATCAAAACTTAACACCTGGATAGGCTGCTAGCTAAAAATCCTATTAGTTAACCGAGTGCTTTTTCAAACATCTTTGTAGATGTCGCAGGTAATTTTCGTCATCAGAGTCCATAGAACAATAATATAATAATTGCGGTGCAGTGCAACTTCCGTCCACACAAACGTTACATAATGGTTGTAAATACCATTAGTGATCAGAACACGGTCGCGCGTACTTACCATAAGAAGCAATAAACTCCACAATTCCAAATACAGAAAAGTAATCCAAAACAAAAAAAAAATTACCCGCGTAAGTCACTCACAACCGCACTACTGCCATCGTTTTATCAACGCGATTGCCAAACAGCGTACGAATCAAAAAAATTGCCTAGCAAACAACTCAGTCAAGATAGTACTACTTATTTATCTAACCATTAACATTCACCCGTCTGTTCTAATCAAATAGGCACAACATTGCACAAATCCCCCTTGCTCGGTTGCAGGTAAGTAGCTGTTACGTAAACTTCCGATTTTGGAAAAAAAAAATACAGTTGTTCGAATGGATTCAGAGGAAACTTCACAGTAGTTTTGAAACTTTGCGAGAGTTCGAGAGAGAATTCCGGCCGGAATTCGATGCCAAGTTTGCTGTTCGAATTTCCGAGCGCAACTGCTGATAACTCGAAGTTCGGTTCGAGCAGAAAACAACTGAACAACGCGCACGAGAATTCCACTCGGCATGAGTTTTTCGTTCGTTGGCTCGACCAAGATACGCTGAGCAGGCTGTGTTGTCGCTTTTATGAAGTTTTGAATAGTTTTTGAGATACTGTTGACTTTGACAACTGATAGTTTTTCTTTTTAATTTACGTCAAATTTGACATTTCTCCAAAGCAATCCTGGTTATCTGGCGTGTGACACGTATACAATAGGACGAACGAACCTCCGCAACAACAAAAAATAACGATCATTTGCACCAGTGCAAATATAATTATAGGATTCCTTAATATAATTCAGAATTTCGTTGATTAAATTTCTTCCGTAAACATCATGAGCGCAACAAATTTGTGATTTTTTAAAAGAGATTGGTGCAAGTCAAAATATCGATCTCCATACTCTTGGTGCACGGGTGCAACTTGTCAATTTAATGCACCCGTGCAACTTCCCCAAAAATTATTTATTTCACGACGACGTTTGATCGCGAATAAGAAAATCAGTAAAACTTCGGAAATCTGCGTCGTGTGAGGGCCCCAAGCCCTAAGAGAAACTGTTAATTTAGGAGTGAACTTTGGCTCGAATTTTTCCAAGGCACGTTTCCAGAAATACTCCCGCGAATGCCGAGTTTCGATTATAGGTCACTCTCAAACTTTTCTTTCAAATTGGAAATATGATATACAACAAAATGCAACAATTTTTAATAAGCACAAAACGAGCACTTGTGTACGGTTTCGTTTTAAACTAGCACGTCCAATTGAACAGTCCGGAAGGACTTCTGACCTATAGACTAGACAATTGCAGGTAATTATTAGGAATATAAATAATCGTATTCCTCTTACACAGTTAAACATGACCCTGAATTAACAAACCACGATTCTTATTCGCAGAACCACGCAGACCATGGAACAAGCCATAGACCTCCGGCCATCTTCCCAAAAAAACAAAGACAAAAGCCAGCAAAGTTCAGAATAATTAATAATAAAAAATAAAATATAAAAGTAAAGGGTAATAATAAAACAAAAAAAAGGTTTTGAGGCCGAACTCTGTCAATCTCTAATATTTGCCCAAATCAGCAATTCTCGCTGAGATGTAAACTGGGATCTGCCTCGTATTCTTTACTTCTGAAATTTATCACCTTTTTAAGAGCTGTTAATTATGAGGCCGACCGCAAGAGGTCAGCTTGCATCAGCATGATCTGCGTGCGCATTACTTTTTTTAGACCGGTCGTTTAGGCATTCGGATTAAACTGTATTAGTCCGAGCAAGTTTCTCACCTGCTCTTCGGTGTGTCCGTCAAAACGGCCAAACTGGTCATGGGGACATGCACTACCAGTTATCTCTGAGATAAAATAGCGGTATTTGTTTACTTTACATTCAATTTCATTCAAAAAATAGTGAACATTAGACTCACTAGACCCACTCATGCTTGGAAAGATAAGAGTGAAAATGCGTGAAGAGGGACAGGAAAGCAGTACGAAATGTTAACTGAGATGATAAATGCTGCTGGTAAATTATAATCCATAAGAAAGCGGAATTTGTAACAATCGTAAAGTAAGTGAACTTGGAAAAATATGAGATTTTTAATGATTTTCTATGAAACAACCCAAACTTTCCACGGAACCGAAACAGGAAGAAAACTGAGCTTCCCTTAGAGTTAGCAGAATATCAATAATTTGGCCTTAAACCATGTTAAAAGTTTTATGTTCCGGAGTTTCAATAGTCGACCGGCCGGAATGAAAACGAGCTTGAATTTATTTGCGGACGTAAATACGAATAGATAAGCTTATTATTCATGTTAATCATGAGCATCGCTTTCGCTGATTTTGATCATGCATTCATTTAAATTTTCAGTCGGCCAAATCTCGATCACTTATCGCAACCCTCAAGCATTAAAACATGAATTTTTGAACGTAGGTGCGGTGTTTATTATTTCATCACTCAAATTTTCAATTTAGACTGTCATGTTCACGATTTGACTTTATTAATCGTCGAACTTTGCGGCACTTGACCCTTGTGATGAACGATATAAGTGTGCAGGTTCTGACATGACTTTTTGGCGTTGATGTCATGAAAGTATCAAAAACCTTGAAGCCCGAAGATACCCAACGCACCCCTGCAATATGCTCCTTGACATGATATTACATGACGTACGTTCATATGACGTCTACTCGTTGACAGTGACAGCAGCTGTGTTGTCGAGTTTTTAATGCTCGTATACTTTATTAACAAGTTCCGGAGTTTTTTTTTTTGTTCTCCTTTCGACGATTCTGACGAATCCCAAAATCGAATAGTCAATAACTCAGTGGGGTTATTAAACCATGCGACAAAGTCACTTTACCTCACGCATTTAGGATACGCAGATAAATTTAAAGGAAAAAAACGCAAGTCGTGGCAACGCTGCCCGTTAAGTTAAGTACTACCGTCGTACGTCGTCGCGTCGATCGCACATGTATCGAAAGACGCCGCCGCCGTGCACCGGAACCAGACGCCGGTTCAGCTGTTTTCCGTGATTACATTCATTTGTTTTGAACCGGTTTAGGATAAACAACAAACGGGGATCGATGCGATGCCGATGCGTGGCTTCATTCTTTCTTTTAGAATAATGAAAGCAGTATGTATGTGCTCAAGGAGCGGATGCCAAGAAAACGTTTTGATACCGATTTCAGTCCTGTTATTAATCCCTCCTTACTTTACGAAAGTGTCAATGGATCACGGCCACGGAATGCTTTTGTCGCACGCTAAGCTAAGAGACATGTGTCACCGTCAAATCGTTATGAACAACTTCAAGCCGTGGCCATTGACATGCGTGCGGAAAGGCTCTATGTCGCACGAGTGTACGTGGCACGCTAATATTTAATTGAACTTTAGGAAGAGCTTTACACCCGCATGGAAAAGTTGTCACGCGAGCTCTGTGAGGGCTTCAATCAACTGAAAAGTGTAAAAAGGTTTTACACCGAAGGTGCAAACAATACTTTTGAATGCATTTTGAGTTTAAGTTGCATGTGTGTAAAATTGCCTAAAGCGATAGATGCATGTTCGCTATGCGAATAGTACCTGGGAAAAAAATTTCACGAGTCATATTTTTGCAGGATTGAAAAGTTCTGTTCGTTAAATGCAGCACTGCTAGGGCGGCCAGAGAAATTGCGCTGGTGTAAATAATCCCGACAATTACACCAGTGCAGATTATTGCGACAATTGCGCTGGTGTGAACTTCAAAAATTAACCTACACCCACAACTTGCTTGAGGTTAAATTAAAAATGTTATTTATTTAGCTACGTGCTAAACCCTGAATGTTTAACGAAATTGCTATATTTCGTAAGCAATGTCATGTTTAAAACTAATAAATTGCAAAACAGTGCAAACGTTCGCCACTCGAAATATATCATAAGCAGAAAAATATTTTCCGTATCTGTCAGTATTATCTCATCAACGTGCACCAAATCAAACCAAAACAGAGATATTCAAGAGATGTTTAAACTCTAAAGGATGTTTTTATGAGAAGTACAGAATAATTTGCATTTTTTTAAGGAAATTTTCAATTTCCTCTTATAATTTGGGATAACCCACATTCTCTCAATTTTAATTAATGAATGTTATCTCTTAATTTCAAATTACAAGCAATAATTAAACAAATGTGTCACTCAACAATTTACAAACAAAACTTTCCATATTGTTCTTTATCACGTTTTATTCCCTACTAACTGGAAATTTCGAGAAAAATTCTCTTTATGGGAATACCAATGATAGTTGCAGTAATTTTAAATCATGAGGAAATCATTATGCTCCGGAATTATGTATTGTATACCTAACAGGAAAAATAAAGCATTTTTGGTGGACGACGAAAATTTATTGATGAAAAGCATCAGGGGCTGGAAAATAACGAGAAAACTAATAAAAACAATGCTGCATGCAGTTCTTTTGAATCGAATGATATTGAAATAAGAGAAGCACTACTGGATATTTCAAGAAGTTCTCCAATCTTACTGGAAGGCACAACATTATTATGTATAATCGCTAAGTAAATAAGCAATCGATTACGTGCCGGTATTGATCCGAGCTATAGAATTTACTGTTCAAACTTCGAACTAAAAAAGTCCGATTGTTTGCCTAGGGAAGTGACATATCACCTCAGTACTTAAGAATGTACAAAAATTCAATATCGTTCGATTATATTTTTAATTATTTTAAGTTAGTCAATGAACACTTGTTAACAATTCAGTAACATTAATAAAAATATACAATAGTATAATGTATAATATACAATACTATAGGATGTAATGTACGCTAATATAGTATATTATATATACACTATACAAGATATGCAAAAATACGTTTTCTTCATAAATGATGAGAGACGTTCCGTTTAAAGCTTAGCCAATGGAGATTCTTGTTTTTGTATCAAATACTCAATTCCATACTCACATCATTATTTTTTCTTATCACTCTCTTCTTATTGTTGCTGTTTATTGTTCAATATTAAACCTTAATCATACGGAGGATGTCAATAATGTGCTTGTTATTCACTCCAAGTGAGATTAAACATTCCAGGTGCCTACTCGACGTTAAGCACTCTGAATGGTTCTTTAACATTTTTCTCATAATGTTTTCAATTGGAGAACCCACCAGTTGAAATTAGTTACAGCATACAGAACAAGTGAGAAACATCGAATTCCAACAGCTATAGTTACGTATAGCAAAAAGGAGGTTCTGACACAGTTCTTAAGCAAGTTGGTTTAAACGCGATTTACAATAATACACAAACTCAAGTTTAATGGCTTGTGTACCTACAAGACTTAGGGAATTAACGTTATCTTCATAGTTAAAAGAAAAGCAAATAATAGTATCAGTTTGCAGATATCAGAGTTGTCTTTATAGTATAATAAAGCAGAACGCATGGTCGGCACCTACTACACTTAACTGAGCTTAAGGACGTTACTCACCACTAACGAAGCTTAAATCATACCTGAAATAGAAAAACATTGAAGTGATTAGATTTTTTATTTACATAAATTTTTCAAAATAAATAAAAGAAGATAATGATAAGAAGTGATAATAAATTATATAATAGAGGATAAAAGATAAAACAATAAGTGGCTTAAAAGGTGGTAAAAGCGAAAATTTTATTAACTGTGCACAATGCAGACAGTATTCACAACAGAGTTTGCCCGTCAGTTATTATATTTATTATTGCTCAATTGGAAGCAGTTGCTAAGACTGAATGCTTTGAGAAAGTAATTTAAACAATGAGAATACATGCAGAAAAATGATTATCAATTGAAATTTCTATGTGAAATGTTACAGAATTTCTACAAAAGGCGAACACTGAAAAAATTAAAGAATTTGCTTTCAAATTTATTAAAATTTAATTTAAACCATTTGAATTTAATTAAAATGACTTTAACTTAATTCAAATGATTTAAATTTAATTTAAATTATTTAAGCTATTATTTAAACTTTTTTTTTAGATTATTTAAATTTTATATAAATGATCCCCTTTCACTGTTTTGCCACTATTCCTATACAAAATCATACATGGGCGAACTTGACCAATTCCAATTGCAATTAGGTATCACAAAATTCACGCAATCTGCCGAACCGCCTGCATTAATATGGAAACCCAACGAATCGAGCAATTTCCAACCGAACAAATAATTCATTTTACTTGTTATCATCAACTGTTTCAAGTAAAACGTGTTTACCCTAATATGGAGATATAAACCCTGATAAACCCTACTACCGCAAAACGTGTTTTTTAGAATACTTTTTACTATTTTTTATAATATATATATACACACACACACACATATATATATATATATATATATATATATATATATATATATATATATATATATAGGTCGAGGACTGTAGAACTATGACATCATTTTAATAAAGGTCAAGGTTGGTTATACATGTGAACATAATCCTTAACTCGAGCTTTTTGCGAAGTCACAAAGTCATAGGGTTATCGCTGGAATTGCACTTTAGTTATGAGTATGAACAGTGCATATTAACGTTCATTAAAAAAAAAAACGCACTGATTGCAGACATTAATGCAACAAAATATTTTCTCTCTTCCAAACGATTCTATTTTCTTTACTTGAGCTATCCACGTGTGCATCTGAGTGTTACAGTAAATAAAACAAACCGCCATGAAAGAATGTGCCGTATTTCCACTGTTCTGGCCATTTATTAACACATGGTCCTGTCTGGAGAAAAACGGTATAGGCGGAGATATTATTATGGCTCCAGCGGTAAAAGGTCCGGATAAACATAGGCCTACACAGGGTCCTGCAATGGCGCGTCAAACTTCCTCAGCTTCTACACTGATTAAGTTAAGCATTTTTTTCTTCTGCAGGACTGCACAGCACATAAACGCGTGTTTCCAGAGAATATTTACTAATCTACAGGGTGACCCGAAAAAATGTGGCGATTTACAATTTCACTATTATAAATGGAATTCCACAATTTATTTATTGTTTTCGAATTTATCATTAAATTACACGGTCAGTTTATGTAAAGCGTCCCATCTTTAAAGTTTACCATTTCCGAGTTATACGGAAAAATTTGACAGCTGCGAGGTTCCACTGAGATTGGTATCATGTGCTATCAGCTGTGAATTTCGGTATGAGCTTTCGGGGGCTCAAAAATGACTTAATAAAGTATATTTGGACATGTTATAATAAAAAAAAAATTTCTTCATAACCGCCGAAATAGACCTCCGAAGTTGTATGCTTTCAAACCTCGATAAATTGCTTATTTCAAATAAAATGCCCCAATTTTTTTGACGCTACCATGTTCAGAATCCTATAACTTTTGTTAACATTACTTTATCCCTAAACCTAAGCATATTTAAATCACCGAAAATAGCCCCTTCTTGGCTTCTAAATGTTTGATAATCGTATCGTCACACTTCTGATAAGTTTTTTTCAGAACTCAGAAATGGCTGGGTTTAGGAATATGACAATATTAATAGAAGTTTTAGATTTTTATATCTTTAACACCATGCTGTCGATAAAGTTTGGACAACCTCTTTGAAACGAGCAAGTTATTGAAGTTTGAAATCATGCAACCTCGGAGCCGTTTTTGGATGATGGTGAAGATTTTTTTTTAAATTAAAACACGTTAAAACGTAGCTTATTAGGTCCACTTTGAGCCCCAGAAGACTGATTATGAAATTCACAACTGTTAGTGCACAATATCGATTTCCGTGGAACTTTGCAGCTGTCAAAATTTTCCAAATAATTCGGAAACGGCACACTTTAAGCATAGGTCACATTACCTAATTTGACCTTAAAAGTTAACAACAAATTGGAAAGAACGGGGGGTTCCATTAAAATCACGAAATGGCATATCGTCACACTTTTTAGGGTCACGCTGTACATCGCAAAATAATTTCTGCAAATACGCCTATAAGTGCTTGCCAATCCTGCAGAAGAAAAAAATTGTTCACTTTTTTTGGTATAGAAGGTATGGATGTCTGACGCACCATTGCAGGCCCTGTATTTCAGTTTGGGAGTTGTCAGAAAGGTTCGTCTCATGATTTTCTGACAATAGATAAGTCTCACCCATTATCAATCCATGTCCATCTCCGGCTGAAATTTAAAAATCTTCAGTCTGCGGCGCATATACACATATGTCTGAACGACAAACTGACTGAACTCTCTCACCGAAAAGCTAGTCTGCGACGGTCCTTAGGGCATGCGCGTACGCCTTTATGCCAATTGAGGATCGAATGAAAGTCGTATCCTGAAGCGGCCCTGGGGGCCCGCAGGGACTACAGACTGACCGATATGTGACGTTTAATCGATCCCTGCACTGACGTCCACAGACGACGAGCTCCGCCGATTTGGGGGCGCAAATTTGTGCCCCCCAAATCAGCGGAGCTCGATGCACATCATTATTTACATTAATTTTCTTCAAATTCTGTTTAATCACAGATGCATATTTTTGCTTGCAAACCAACTTGCGTAGGCGGTGCTGAAGCCATGGAAAATTGATAATGGAAAGGAGAAATCTCGCGTAGTGACAAAAAAAAATTGACTGTCATCACTCTGCGAAATTCACCCGCATGAAAACCAAGAGAAGGTCAGAACGATAGAGTTCTAAAAAGGCGTAGCTTTCTCAAACAAATTATCCAGCCCTCAGTAAAACCATTTTGTTTTATAAAGGGCTTTATTCCCTTTTAATAGCGTCTCGAAGAGCTGCTTCAATATTGACTCGAAGGCCGTCAAGTTCAATACTTCCTTTTGCGGGATGGGAAATGTCAACAGAATGCCAGAATGGTACAATAAGGGAAAAATCACTTTAGGTGACGCTATGGCCTTCACTACAAACAAAATTAATTTTTTTTTATTAGGGAAAACATCCTCCGTTAATCACGTCGTAAACGGTTAATTCCAGCAAATATTTGCGAATCTGGTAACAAAACATCCACACTGTTAATTAAATTTTTGTATCAATCATAAACATTTCATGCGCACAATAGGGACATCACACGATATTCTTCTTTTACTCAAGGTTATGAGAACTGCACAACAATAATTTTCTGGCGCCTGGTCTGTCAATCAATAAAGATTTAAACCATTAAAAATTTCAATCCGCTTTATTACTGTAAAAATAGACGAGCAGTTTTTTCTTTATTAGTTGTCTAATTAGCTCCCTCGATTGATTTATATCATATTGATGAGCCGGATAATGATCTGGAATAATGAAGCGTAATTAGGCTGTTGATTTTTCTCTGCGCAATATTGTAATTCGTCTACGAACAAAGCGCGTACGTGCTTTGAATAGAAATATGGACAATTCAAAGTACCTTCGGGTTTTAATGAACTTTCGGGTGCGCCGATTTCATCATCCCAGGAATGACCTCTTTTCGGAACTTCGCGCCCTCCCTTTAGTAATTGCAGCGACAACATTTTACTGCTTCGCGAGCTTCGAAAATGACATTGCTCTTCCAAATTTTTTCTCCTAATTATAAGGATTTTTTAAGCCTACAAGGAAAACAAAAATTCTCATTACCGCGCAAGACCGGTAAAAAGCTCCCGCCATGGTGTGACGTCACAAAGCGTACGCGCCACTTCGACCACCCATTACTGAGAATCGCGATAAGATGGAGATCACGGCAGAAATTTAGCTTCTTTCGGTCGACATTGTCCTTCTATCGCTTAATCATCCGTTAGGGTACTTACTCTCTGTGCTCAAAATACAAAAGGGTGCTCAAAAAGTAACGTTACGATAACAAAATACAAAAAAGCTTCACGCAATAGGCTGAGAAAAATGGTCGGACAGGTTTTTGCTACTTTCTTTATTTCCTAATCTGCGACGAAAGGGCACACCGTGGTTTGCATTCACTCTTTCTTAGCAGCTTATTCGCGTTCCTCTAATCGGGCCTCGTGCCTGTTGGAATGAACAACTTATTACACGAGACCCTCCATCATACAGTACCCGCAACATGGGTGGTTCGAATTTAATGCTGGCGATGGTATGAATAATAATCAAGATTAATGGGTTGAGACATTAGCTTTCAAAATTACGCGGAAAAATAAATTAAATTAACTGCCAGGACTCCCAGATGCCAAAGAGAGTTTGAAGAAAACTTAATACGGTTCTTCAGGTCCATGGCACCCGTTACGATGACTCGCGCCTACCTTATTCTAATTATCTTAGAAGGATGAGTCAGTTAATTGTGATTGGTAGCCCATAATGGCAGAAAGCTCGTCGAACTAACCTGGACATGCGATTGGAATTTTATGTGACTTTTGCAGGAAGTAGGTCTGGTCCGTTTAAAAGTTAGTTTAACCGTGGTATATATAAAATGTAGTGAAACATGCCATTAGCAAAAATCATTTTTCAACTCCCTTGCCAGCAAATTGCAAATAATGTCGTGTGCGTAAGGAAACTCCAAGTCGTGCATAATATTATTACGTGACAGTGTTCAGCTGAGACAAACTAATAGATTAGCGCAACTCCGCTACGCCGCGTGTATTATATGAGTTGCGTCAAGATTTAAGAATTAGCGTAATCATTAACATTTCAATAAGTTTATGCTCACGTGACCAGTATAATTATTCTCTCGAAATTACCGAATCGGATAAGTTGTAGAAACGGCATCGTACAATATTTAAAAGCAAGTCATGTTTCCTCCCATGAAATTTATGATCTCGCCTACGGCTCAATCGCAAACTCTCGTCTCGCTCGTAACGTGCAGCTTACTATTCTCGTAATCCAATTTGCTATTACTGTTGACAGTGAGGACACGATTATTAAGCATACTACAACAAATAGAGTCTGTCACAGAAAATTGTGGTGACGCGTAATTGCTTCGAACATAAAGATGAAACGTTAATTATTGAGGGAGTTATCAATTAAACACTTGGCAGGTGATTTACAATCACTTTCAATTCAAATAGAAACAATCTATACCGTCAGTTCCAAAGAATAACATAATTACCTATCATCTATGTTGTAACCAGTATTTACTTTGAAATGGTACGATCAATGCGGCGGTCTCGACCTTGCAGGTAATGCATTTTATTTCTTACTTATTACTTTTAGTAAAATTAAAATTAAATTAAAATTTACAGCAAGTTTTAATGGCACTTGATATTTTTTAATCTTTCCTTCTTATCTTTTTTCCATCCACCACATTCCAGCAAGATAATTCAGATGCGATCTTTAATGACCTTTTACCGTATTGGCTACAATCCAAATCAGCCTCACTCATACGAATTCAATGGGACTGCGCCATCCATGGCATCGCCTTCTCGGGTATGTCCAATAATCTCCAATGTACTTGTAAATAATTTAGGATACTACGCACGAATTGGGCCTCTCTGTGATGAAACAGCATTTATATTAGGTCATTAGGCCATATCAATGTCCGTAAAAACTCTTGCATCAAACCCATTGATCTCTGATGTAAGAGCAATGACTAGCGTTTGTGTTCTTCAACACTTCAATAGAGGCGACTCGTTTAAAATATTTGCTGCAGTAAAAATAGATTTTTCGACATGCACCTTACAAATTAGATGTAACTCAATGGAAAAAGAAACTGGGCGTGGAAGCTACTGCTTCAATAAAAACGCATTAATGAAGCCAGGGAAACCAGAGAGTCATGCACTGGGTTAAAGAAGTTATGTAGGAGTCTAAATATGGACGAGATAAGTGCCACTCGCAATGTGCACTGAATGCCGCTACTCTGGATACAAATTCCAGTGGATTATAGGCTTGTGGTGGGATTATGGACCAACTACAGCCAGTATCAAAAATATTGGGACGGAGGATAAACATTTACAAAATCAGATATTTCTCCGTTGGAAAGTGATAAATAAACAGAGATTTTTTTAATCATATTATATTAAATCACCAACAATAAAGAGTTACACCAGAGCTTTTAACTATTTGACAACAAAAATATACAATGAATCAATATTCAAAATGGTAATATCTCCATGATCCAAAATACTGGAACGATTCAGTTCCTATACTTCTGCGGGACACACGGATATTTTTAATATTTAGTGTGGCCACCTTTTTGCTCAACAACACTTTTTACCCCTTTGGCACTGAAAAACTAATTTTTTTTTGTAGAAAATCGTTGTGCAATTTATTCCATTCTTTTTGCAATGTTTGCTTTAAAGTGTCCTTATTAGTAATTTGATGACTTCTTATCTGCGTCTCAAGGAAATGCCATACATTTCAATGAGGTTAAGGTCGGAGGTTTGAGCAGGAGATTTCATGACCTTAGGACAATTATGAAGTAGCCTTTCTTGTACTATTCGAGCGCTATGTTTGGAGTCTTCGTCTTGATGAAATTTGAACATGTTTAAAATGTGCATATTTTTAGTACATCTAAGATTTTGTTTGTTTGTTGATATTGAGAGAGTACATTTTGTCCATTGTTTCTTCTATGAATACCAATTTCCCAACTACCGCACTTGATAACCATACCCAAATCATCATAGAGCCAGTTGAAAATTGGACGTACATTTTCCGGCTTCAACGCTTCGTATGCCTCTCTCCACACTCTAGGACGTCCATCAGAGCCAAAGATGTGAAATGTGTACTCATCGCAGAAAATTAGATCTGACCAGTGGTCATTTTCTTTTAAGTTATCGCTGGGCGCAAATTATAGTCGTATTTTCTTATTCTTTTCATTCAGTCATAGTTTTTTTCGTGCTCTTCTACCATGATAACCATCAAAATCGATGCATCGGCTTATTGCTTGCAGAGATGCCTTTTTCTGTGTATGTTGGTCTAATAAAATTTGGACTTTTGGAGCATTAATTTCTGAATCTTTAACTTTTGGCACAATAAGACGTTGGCCCCTTTCATTCAAAAGTTTTGGGCGGCCAGTTTGCGGAGTAAAGTCCAGTCTGTCTTCATTATTATATCGTAAAATAATATTTCCCACTGTACTTTTTCCAAGTTTTAATATGGAAGCGGTTTTGCTGTAGAAACAACCTTTTTCATGATGATACACCACTAATTATCTTAAATCGAAACTTGTGTTTTTGTCGCGCCCCATATTGTAATTAATTTGAAAATCAAATAGCACCACTTAGCATAGCACGAACAAGATCAAACAAGTTTTTATTTACTACTCAGGTTTTGATATCAAGAGCTTTATGAGTCATCCTAAGGGTACGTAATGGAATCGTCCTAATATTTTTGGATCATTGAAACGTGACCATTTTAATTAGTTGTTGATTGCAAGTTTTTGTTGTTAAATATTTGAAAACTTTAACTATGCGTCTTCATCGTTGGTGATTTCAGGCATTATTATAAAAAAATCTATGTTTGTTTGACAACTTTTAGTCAAGAAATACCTTATTTTGTAAGCTTTTGGAGCCCGTACCAATATTTTTGCCGCTGACTGTATATTCAGTCACAAAGACTTTCTGAACGCTTAGGAGATGTGGATTAAAAGGCCGAACAGAACATGTTACTCATGCTCGATGGAGCTCACCACACTTTAGTTTAGTTCCGTATCCATTTTTTGGATAAACCGTTGGCTAGGAAAAGGACAACAGCACGGACGGCCTCCCAAATTGCCCGATATGAACCCATTAGAATATTTTTCCTACGGCGTTCGAAGCCGCTGACTGTAATCGAAAATAATTGCAAAAACGGAATTTTTTGTGGCGAGCGTCCCTTCTAAACAGGTATGCACATTCGTAAAGAGGTCACCAATTGAAACTCTTTAAAGATGGCATATTTAAGTCCCCTCTGAGTTTTCATTTACTCTAAATTGTTTAATTAGAAGGCTAACGTTCTACCCATATTCGAAACAAAGGTACCCTCTCGACGATATGCACGTGGCGTTAAAGTATGTCGACTCGCCCTTAAAGGGACGCCACCTCTTCAAATGGATCACGTATCCCTTTGATCCCACTTTAATTAGCTCCTCTTCACGGCCGAACAAAAAACTAAAACGAGGTACTTCTTTGTGAATTGTTAAATTTGTGTACATTTCAGGTTTAAAAAGAATTTTCCTCGTCGTTTGCACAAGGTCAACAGTTTTATGAAGGGGTTAAAGAGGTTCAAGTTTGCTATTTTGTTGTTAGTCTTTGTTTTTACGGAGCCTTTCATGCTTTCGAGGATGACCTTAAGGAATTTTTATTGTTAATTTGCATATTACGGTCACCGGATAGTTAGTCATCATCGAGTTAGAGGCGAGTTTGAAATGCCGTTCGCAATGATAAGCACGTTTTAAATTTCACCCGCCCGTACTGACATTTGCCATTATTCTTAGAGTTCTTTGGCCTAGTTCAACTTGGTAATTATTCATTAGCATGATCGGCATAGATCATGCAAAATCAGCTTTCGATCGGCAAAAACCTTATTCAAATTCAAAGGAGATCGCGCAACAACAACAACAATCGACAAGAGCAAGATTGACTGGGCAATGTGAGCGCCACACTCGGGGCAAGGTCAGATTTGTGGCGCCATAACAAACGGTATTCCATTCATTTCACGGGAATTAGTTTAATACCTATTTAACAATCTCATATTATTGTGGTTTCGGTATTAATCCCATTTTTTATGCTCGGATGGATGGAGAGAACGTTGCGGTTAGGATGAAAATACCGATCGGTTGCAATAAGAGTTTCTTATATCATATTCGTGTGGCAATAAGATATTTGCAAGAATTACGTTAAATGGCGATATGGGCATCCTGTCTCGGCCCCCCGGAAGACAGTACAGTCTAATCTATTCTTCAACCCGGATTTCGCGCCAGAACTCTCCTGGTCACCTTTAAGGATCCCTGTAAATTCCGTGAGTGAGCGGTTAGTACGCCCAGTTCGGCCTCACTGCGCCCAAATGTTATATAGACTTCGCTGTCTTTGCCGGACAAGAAATCGTGAGTGTCAGCCTGATGCAAGCGGCAGAAGCTGGAATTGGGTGGTGGTTGGTGGAGGGTGGAGGATTTCGAACACCACCCCTCGGAGATGGAGAAAATTTTCATTGCTACGCTTGACACGAAACAATTTAATCGGAAATTACCTGTTTTGCACCAAATTTAACTTTCGCCTTCGCTACCTTTTGCAGGTGTTGGGTTGACTCACTCCACTGGTAATATTTCGACGTTAAAACATCCCAGAACTTAATAAGTATATGATTTTTCCCACATCAAACATTTTTCTAAAGAAATCATAGAGTTGGTAACATTACATGAATATGGATTAAAATCAATGTAAGTGCGCGCGTGGGCGTGAAGTATTATTTTTTCCATGAACCCCCTTATTGGGTTTTATAAGAATTCGCTTAATTATTTTAAGCGTTACTTGCTAGAACACGAGGCAATATTAATTAGTTAATTAATGGTCCCGCCAATTAGTCGACTGTTGGTGAGGACAAACTCGTATTGATGGCATTAATAGTTTAATGTTTTGCAAATATTGCTAAAAACCATGTAACCTAGTAAGTTCCTAATTCATTTCCTTAAAAAAAACGTTCGTTACAATATTATGATTTTAGATCCAACATAGGAACCAGAAGCAATTGCACTAATGTACTTTATTTGCTTATTTCGTTCAATGTTATATCCTCAATAGTTTCCGGCATTGTCTTTTAAACTTAGTTGCGGCTAGCTCGGTAGTTCCCCAAAAATTGAAAAATCTACCGAAGTCGTGTTGGAAAAACCAGGGGGCCAATTGAAAAAAAGTGCACAAATGTGTCATCTATGCACTTTTTTCATATAGATGAAGAATAATTTGTTTCCTGATCGTTTAATTTATTTCTTTGGGTTTACGAAATTTTTCGTCATCACCAAAAAATTTAAGGTTTGTGCAATGCCTCAAATTGAACAAAAAAATGCCTTTTGGTACATTTTCTACGTCGGGTTGTTCGAATCCGCATTTTATTGTTAGAACATCCCATTGCGTTTCCATAATTCGCCAACATTAATTTCGTGAGAGCAGCTAAAAGGCAAACATAGCTCTTATCAAAACCTACGCAGCTAACCGAAACAAGCAATTTACAATTGTGTATAGATAAGTATTAAAACATCACAAAAGCTCTGTTGTGTTGTTGTGTAAGTTACCATAATGGCTTCAGAGAAAATACCTGCTTTCTGTCTAACATCAATATTATCTAATTCCGCACGCCTTTTGTTGAAAATTGTTTAGTCTGCTTCTGCGACGACCAAGTTATATATCATTCTATGAACTGACTCCTAAATGGACATTTGTTTAATAATATGCTTTTGTAAAGCAACTCAGATCTATTTCTGCACTACTCTTCCACATAAAATAGTCAAAGTGCATTGATCCACATCTCTATGTTCGTAGAATTATTTTGAGAATTTCATTAATCTGTCAAAAATTATCCATAATTCTCCTTTGTCTTATGACGTCACACATAAAGAATTTATTACTCTTTTCTTATTGTTACGCCGAAGCATCACTAGCGAATTGCAGCAACAATTTACACAAGTGCAGTTAATGGATAATTATCCTGCTCGCTCTAGCAGTGCAGCAGTATTCTTCAGGAATTTAAACGATTTCCTTAAATAAAATTCGTGCATTTAAAATGTAATTCTTAACTCTTCTCTTCTCAAGTCATGCAACTTGAAATGAAAAAGACATTCTTGGAGTGTGTGCACTTCCGCGCATTTTCAATTTAATTTGCATTCGTGCAAACTACGCAAATAATTGTCGATAATATTCGTTACATATACTACACAACCATCATTACCCATAACAATTTCATTCCTCTGTCAAATTTCATGTTCTAACAATGCCACGCGTGGTATCTCATTGTTGCGCTGTATTACACAACGGTGACCTATCGCGAGAATTTGCACCAGTGCAATTTTCGAATAATGGTCACGGTGGACGCCCTAGAAACGTGGTAGCTAGTTGAGATTATCATGGTGGGTCCTTTTGATCACTGTGTATGGCTATCTTCTTCATTCTGAATCAAACCGAAACATATTATTGTTAACGGTATAACCAAGAGTGAAAAATCGTTAAACATTCGCAATAAGCACAATAATAGCTTTGCAAAACTGCCCATAAAATGTATTATTTATTATTATTGATCTGACCATATGTTCAATGGTGATATAATGACGTGCCACCCAGAGAGACCACCCAGCAATAATCGATTTTATAGTTATGTTTTAGGGTTTTTAAAAAAATGGATGCTCTTTTTTATCAAACAAAGAAAATAACGAAAGCAAGATAGATTGACAGTGCAGAATTACACAAGAAAGATTGACAAAACCATATGGCAAATTGGTTGCAGCATGGTATACAAGTTGGCATAACGTCGCACGTAGCAAACCGCCTCCATTATGAAGGTCGGTCCTTGTGTGACAATATTAATTATTTCGGGTACAAAATGAATGGTTTTTGAGACGTTTTAAGGACTAAGTGTACTACGTGTAGTTTCCAGGGAATGTTAATTTCAAGATATTGTTATAGCTGTAATTATGAGAAACCAGGCTGCAATTTGAATGCCAACTCAGCAAGGGAAGAACGTGAGTCCTTTAATCCAGAGGGATTAAACAGCTTTTTAGACCTTTTCTGGTACGTGATGCTCGTTATCGTTGAAGAGGGATTAAATGGTATTGTATTTCTCCTCGAATTAATTCCAAGGAATGTTTTCCTTTTCCGGAGTACAAAGGATAGTTTGCGACTTGCGCCTGTGAAACATTTTCTTCAAGAAAAGACTCGCTGAAGTATGATACCAGGCATGAAAATAGGTCACTTTAACCCGCTTTTCCGACAAAAAGATATCCGACCAGGCTTCGCAATTCCACACAAGGACTTCTCACGTGCCATAAGATAATTTTAGATAACAAAATCATTTAACCGTAAAATTACATGATACTTCAATACGTTTGGCGCCAGTTGGCGTAAGGTGAGTTGGTTCGCAAGGTTGCAGGAGACAATCTACGGCACTTCATCTGACGTAATACCCCCACGAACGTACCATTCCACCTGGTCTAATAACAGCTCCGTTCCAACCACTACCGGGTGGTCAAAAATATGTCCCTACTTCTCGTGTTTCTGGTAGTTCAGAATAGCTGTAGCTCTATGTTCGTTCGAACAAACCGCGTTCCCAAACCCACCACGTTCCGTACTTTGGAGTATGACCCCGGCCTTGACATGCAGATATACACCTTCAACTCGAAGCGAATTTAATTATATAAACGTAAAATTTGAGACATCAGATCATCTCGCAGATGCGCAAATTCCGCATTCCAACCGGTCACGAGAGCATAGATCCGAAATGCAAACTGGCCATAACCAGTCGATCCAAAAAATAATGTTTTGATTGACAGCCGGCGCCATCGCGGTGTTTATTTTGATATGCAAATTCGAAAGGATGCCGAATGGAAATTCGTTTTTGATCAAATTAAAACTGTTATAGAAGTTTGAATATTAAAGTACCGTTTGTACATGTCGCATCAGCTGTTGTTGGCATACGCGACGCCGGGATTTAACGACTGAGATACATACAGTCAGTCACGAAAGTATTTTAACGAAACAAATAAGAATGTAATGTTGCCGTTTACTTAACGTATGGTAAATTAAACTATATTATCAAGAAGAGAATTCATATACGATTAATGCCAAAAATATTGGTACGGACGCCATACACTTACAAAATACGGTATTTTTCGATTGAAAATTGTTAAAAAAACACAGATTTTTTTTAATAATACCTGGAATGATCAAAAATGAAAACTTATAGTTAAGTTTTCAAATATTTAACAACAAAAACTTGTAATCAACAACTAATTAAAATGGTAACGTTTGAATGGTCCAAAAACATTGAGACGATTCCGTTACATAGCCTTAGAATGACTCACAATGCTCTTGATATCGACAACCTGAGTTTAATAAATAAAAACTTGTTTGATCTTGTTCGTGCTATGCTAAGTGGTGCTATTTGATTTTCAAATTAATTACAATATGGGGCGCGGTAAAAACACAAGTTTCGATTTAAGATAATTAGTGGTGTATCATCATGAAAAAAGTTGTTTCTACAGCAAAACCGCTTCCATATTAAAACTTGGAAAAAGTACAGTGGGAAATATTATTTTACGATATAATAATGAAGACAGACTGGACTTTACTCCGCAAACTGGCCGCCCAAAACTTTTGAATGAAAGGGGCCAACGTCTTATTGTGCCAAAAGTTAAAGATTCAGAAATTAATGCTCCAAAAGTCCAAATTTTATTAGACCAACATACACAGAAAAAGGCATCTCTGCAAGCAATAAGCCGATGCATCGATTTTGATGGTTATCATGGTAGAAGAGCACGAAAAAAACTATGACTGAATGAAAAGAATAAGAAAATACGACTATAATTTGCGCCCAGCGATAACTTAAAAGAAAATGACCACTGGTCAGATGTAATTTTCTGCGATGAGTACACATTTCACATCTTTGGCTCTGATGGACGTCCTAGAGTGTGGAGAGAGGCATACGAAGCGTTGAAGCCGGAAAATGTACGTCCAATTTTCAACTGGCTCTATGATGATTTGGGTATGGTTATCAAGTGCGGTAGTTGGGAAATTGGTATTCATAGAAGAAACAATGGACAAAATGTACTCTCTCAATATCAACAAACAAACAAAATCTTAGATGTACTAAAAATATGCACATTTTAAACATGTTCAAATTTCATCAAGACGAAGACTCCAAACATAGCGCTCGAATAGTACAAGAAAGGCTACTTCATAATTGTCCTAAGGTCATGAAATCTCCTGCTCAAACCTCCGACCTTAACCTCATTGAAATGTATGGCATTTCCTTGAGACGCAGATAAGAAGTCATCAAATTACTAATAAGGACACTTTAAAGCAAACATTGCAAAAAGAATGGAATAAATTGCACAACGATTTTCTACAAAAAAAAATTAGTTTTTCAGTGCCAAAGGGGTAAAAAGTGTTGTTGAGCAAAAAGGTGGCCACACTAAATATTAAAAATATCCGTGTGTCCCGCAGAAGTATAGGAACTGAATCGTTCCAGTATTTTGGATCATGGAGATATTACCATTTTGAATATTGATTCATTGTATATTTTTGTTGTCAAATAGTTAAAAGCTCTGGTGTAACTCTTTATTGTTGGTGATTTAATATAATATGATTAAAAAAATCTCTGTTTATTTATCACTTTCCAACGGAGAAATATCTGATTTTGTAAATGTTTATCCTCCGTCCCAATATTTTTGATACTGGCTGTAGATAAATATTTACACAAAAAAATATCATCTTGTTTAAAAGACATTTGAAATATTCTTTATATTGACCCACAAAAGTATTCGAACACTTCAAACAGAAGAAAAAAATGCGGACTGTAAGTAATATTTTGATCAAAATGTACCAGCATTTAGCAACTAACGTTGTAAAGTTAAGAGCTGAATATCATTCACCACCATAGATTATTTCTTATAAAAATAGCAAAGAAAAGAAGTGAAACAACAGTTCGCGAACGAGAATTAATACTAAAATGGTACAACCAAGGTAAAAAACATATAGAAATTGCTCTTATGTGACATAAAAGTAAACCAACCATGTCGTACATCTTAAAAAAAAAATAGAACACAGACAAATATTATCAATAAACGTTGATCGGGAAGATCAAAGAAGTTGACAAAACGTAAAGAGTCTATGGTTTCACGTGAAAATTTTAAACATATTTTTATTTTTGCACCAAAATTAGCGGTATATGTTTTAATCCAATTTGACAAAGAAGTACATCCTGAATTATGTAAACGTTTGTTAAGAAGTAACCACATACTTGGACAAGTTCCTAGAAAGAAATCTTATATCACCCAAAAAACCGAAAAAAAAAGTATCAACTTTACAAAAAAATATATGACTAAGGATAATACATTTTGGAATAAAGTACTTTTCTCTCATGAAAGCAAGTACAACGTTTTCAGTATGATTGAACTCTAAAAATGTGGAGGAAAAAACTAAAAAAGTGGATCCTAGACACTTACGGGCAACTGGTAAAGATAGGGGCGGCTCAGTGATGGTGTGGGGGTGCATGGCGGCAAGTGAGATTGGAAACCTTGTCTTCATACATGGAATTATGGATAAAGTAAATTATTTTAAAATATTAAAAAATAATTTAAAAGAAAATGTAAACAAATTTGGTTTACCAAGAGATTATTGGTTCCATCAAGACAATATCCAAAGCACGCAACCCATGTATTGGAGACTTGGTTGATTTATAATAACCCTCACTTATTACCAACTCCACCACAAAACCCGGATATAAATCTCATCGAACATTTGTGGGATGAAGTCGAAAAAAGTGTAAGAACCTACCCGATCACCTCTAAATGTACCTATACACGTACAATCGTCCGGCTGTCCAAGAACGGATTGACAGGTACGGCCGGCCATCATCGTCGGTTGATACATACGAACAGTTTTACCAAGGATTACGGCCATCAATCCTATGTCGTTTACGACACAGAACTGTTACTATTATAGAATTTGCTATACACGATCAATTTAGGACGACAGTTTTCATTCTACAAAATGTAGCAAGAAGAACGTGCAGCTGCAATAATTGTACTATTAGAAGAAAGGCAAAAAAGAAAAAGACAGAAAATTTGGGTTAAGGACTGGCTACAAAAACGTAGTACCTTGTCACATATGGAATTGATACTGGAGCTTCGCTACTCAAGTGTTGCTGACTTAAAAAATTATCACCGAAACAGTAAGGAATGTTTTGAATTTTGATTAAATCTCGTCAAACCATATATTACAAAAAAAATACAGGAATGTGACAATCAATTAGTGTAGAAGAGAAATTGGTAGTAACTCTAAAGTACCTAGCGACAGAAAGGAATTTAGAATCAAAATCTCGTGATATTTTCAGATAATTGATTAACAGTCCTATTAATAACATAGACAAGGAATGCTCACACACGTACCCTATATATTTATTTATAATAAAAATTTTGAAGGACCAAAATTTGTGCTGACAGTCCAATGACTGAAATACAGGACTACACACGTACAGTTTCCTTCGTGTATCGGCGGAAGACAGGCCCTGGCCTGCCGTCTGACTAATCGTGTGTAGTCTATAGCGGCCGGCCAGCTCTGGTCTCTCCGGTAACAATCGTCCGGCGAACTGTACGTGTATAGGTACCTTAAGGACAGTTTAGCCCAATATATCTTGGAGTTCTGGAATTCTATCGGTGCCCAAGTGACACAAAATTTGGTACTTTCCATGCCACGACGTCCACAAGCGGTAATCAAAACAAAAAGAGAGCGCCAACCAAATATTAAAACTCTGAAAATCTATTCACTTTTTTTTTATGTTCGAACACTTTTGTGGGTTACAGTTTATAATTTGCGTAGAAACATTATAATTTATAATGGTTGTATCTGATTATTTTTATCTAATTTAATAAACATTATGTACTTTCATAAAATATAGCATATCTTATTTATTTATGATGTATAAAAATAATAAAGGATTTTACTACAAAAACTTAATACCGTTCGAATACTTTCGTGCTTGACTGTATACGCCTACCTAGGCGTTTCGTAATGGGCGATAATTTTATCTTTACCGCATTAAAAATTAAGAATTGCAATCCGAATTGGAAGCTCTGGCTATCGACACTCCCGTCCCAAATGACCTCCGCGAGACCCATGTTCGCCCTGTAGAAACCGTTGTTGCCACCATAAGTAGTTTCTTTTAATATTAATCTATGTACAGCCAGTCACGAAAGTCTACATACACCCTGTAAATTGTATATAACTAATGAAATAATGAATGTATTTTTTTTCGTTAATTATGTAACAATACTACTTTAGTAACAGTACATAAATATAACAAAAATTATTATTTATTTACATTCCAGTTTGAGTAAAAAGTATTAGGGGTACAAATAAGTTTCCGCCGTTTTCTATAAAAAAATTGGAATTAATTGTGAAAGAACGGGATATTACGTTTTATTCAAAGTATTGCCCATCAACGGCCACTACTTTTTCCCATCTTTCTGGCAGCATTTGGATACCACGGCGAAAAAACTCTTCATCTTTTGAAGCTATCCATGAATCGACCCAATTTTTGGTATCTTCATATGATGTAAAGCGCTGCTCAGACAGACCGTGTGCCATTGATCGAAACAAGTGGTAGTCGGATGGGGCAAGGTCTGGTGAATATGGCGGGTGGGGTAGGACTTCCCAATTAAGTGTTTCCAAATAGGTTTTAACCGGTGCCGCAACATGCGGACGAGCATTATCATGTAGGAGAATAATCTTGTCATGTCTAGAGTAGTAATGAGCGCGTTTTTCCTTGAGTGCTCGGCTCAATCTCATTAATTGTGTTCGGTAGAGAGTTCCAGTAATAGTTTCGTTCGATTTGAGCAACTCATAATATACAACACCAAGTTGATCCCACCAAATACACAACATGAGTTTTTTTCCATGAATATTTGATTTGGCTACTGATGTTGAAACATGGCCAGGTGGACCCCATGATTTCTTCTTCTTTGGGTTATCATAATGGATCCATTTTTCATCCCCAGTGACTACACGATGCAAAAAACCCTTTGTTTTATGCCTGGCAAGCAGCATTTCACTCATGCAAAATCGGCGTTCGACGTCTCTGGGTTTCAGTTCATAAGGAACCCAATTCCCTTGTTTTTGAATCATTCCCAACATTTTTAAACGATGTGAAATTGCTGTTTTGCGTCACTTCTAATGTAAGTGCAAGTTCTTTTTGTGTTTGAGACGAATCTTCCTCCAATAACACTTCCAATTCCGTATCTTCGTACGTTTTCGGCCTTCCACTGCGTCCTTTGTCTTCCACGTTAAACTCACCGTTTTTAAACTTGTGAAACCACTCACGACAACTTCTCTCACTCAAAGCAGCCTCACCATATGCTTCTACAAGCAATCGATGCGCCTCAGCTGCAGATTTCTTCAAATTAAAGAAGTAAATCAAAAGTTCCCGCAAATGACGCTTATTCGACACAAAACTTGACATTTTTGCAAGAAAAAAAAATGTGATGCTGATACGAAACCACTAATACTTCTAGGTTATGTTGTTACTAGTTGATCAAACTTGCGATAGTAACATTTACATCTAGCAATTTCAGCATAACCTTCTGGTGGGACCATGCTTTGTTAAACGGCGGAAACTTATTTGTACCCCTAATAGCAATCAAGAATTTCTAATTCACAAAAGTCTACGTAAATTTCAAAACAATTTTATTTACATTTTTTCGCGGTGTCTTTATCAATTCTTCTGAAAATAAAGTTTCATTTTAAAGTAGTACGAGATCAACACTCTCCAGTGTTCCACTTGTTAACGAATTTTATACACAACATTATGGGAAGTATAGAAACACCAACAACGATTCGAAGTTTAATAATTATACTTAGAAATCAGAAGAATTCTTACAATGAGATGGCAACCACCGTAAGTTTACCTCGCAGTACAATTCAAATTAGAAACTATAATAATCGAGGAAATACAAGCAATAAAGCAAGATCTGGCCGTCCCAGAAAATTAAATGACAGAGATGAGCGATCACTATTAGTAAAAGTTCCTTGAGAACCCAAAAAAAGTGCTCCAAAACTTGCTATAGAGATTGAAAATGATACTGGAAAAACTGTTAATTCTGAAACAGCAACACGTATATTGCGATCAAACAACTATGATGGAAGAACACCAAGAAGAGAACCAGTAATATCTGCACCAAATAAACAAAAAATAATAGATTTTGCTAATAATCACTTAAAACAAAGGCTTCAAGTTTGGGAAAACCGTGCTATTTTCCGATGAAAGTAAATTTAATATTTTTAGATGTAATGCACAATGGTAACATATGGAGAAAGGCGAATGAACAACCTCAAAATTTAGTGTCAACTGTTAAACGTGGAGGAGATAACGTCATAGTTTGGGGTTCAATGTCAGCGACTGGAGTTAGAAAATTGATTTTTATTAATAGTATTACGAACTATCTAAAATGTTTAAAAATATTGCAAGACAATTTGATTCCACCTGATAATAACCCGGAGCTTGGCGATCGTTGGATATTCCAACAAGACAACGATCCCAAGCATACAGCTCGGGTTGTTCATGAATAGATCGTATATAATGTACTTAAACAATTGCGCACACCTCCTCAGTCGCCCGATTTGAACCCTGTAGAATACCTCTGATACGAATTACACAAGAAAATTAGAAGATTAGAAATAAATAACAAAGAGACATTAAAAAGCGCTTCACGCACTTCGTCGGTAGAAATTCCTTCTGACTTCACAGAAAATTTAATTCTATCAATGCCAAGACGTGTTGAAGCAGTGCTTGACTCAAATAGAAGACCAACCAAATATTAATTATAAACAAATATTAAGTACAAACTAATAGATAAATTACATCTAAAAGTGTATGTAGGTTTTTGTGGGCTAAAAATTTTTGAGTTCTATTTTTTATGTAAACTAGGATGTAAATAAATAATAATTTTTGTAATATTTGTGAGTTGTTATTAGAGTAGTACTGTTGCATAACTAATAAAAGAAAATACATTCATTACATTATTAGGTATATATAATTTACAGGGTGTATGTAGACTTTTGTGATTTACTGTATATATTTCGTTAATGTTGATTCATTAATCTATCAACAAAGCAATTGCGCAAAAACAACTGATTCTGATTACAGTTACCCTGACCTAATGGCTCCTGAGTTAAAAGGTAATTAACACGTGTGCTATTAACGGGTAATTGCACTAGTGCAATTATTAATCAACATGAAATTCTCTCACGACGATATTCGTTGGACACAAAAATACCTATAATTTTTGACAAATTTGCACTGATGCAGGTTCAATTAGAAACACGCCACCGAGTGCTCGTATTTAACTAGACATTCGCGATTCATTCAGTAGTAACCGTTATTGGATTTAGACGCATCCCAAAATTGTTAATATTTGATTTTGCTCTAGTCGGATTTGATAAGTTGCCGTGAATCAGCCAAGTTTCTCAGATTATCAACAAAAAACGTTTCTGGTAAAGTGGTCTCGGCTGTAAAGGTCAAGAGCAATTTGTCTTAATCTGTATAACAAATTGTGAAACTTATGAATTAAACAAAATCATTATCGCCATTTTGTATAAATTACGCCAAAGTAAATAAAATATTTGTTTCATTAATTATTAATGCACCAAGTTGATAAGTACATTTGACATGTAAAATTCGTAAAATAAAATTTATGCGACTCGGTGTATTCTATATATTGACCAGAACTACACTGAACTATCTAATGGGTATATATGTTCTATGCGTTTTGTTTCTAAGTATTCGAGAACAATTGTTAAATGGCTCCAAGTGAGAGAGTCGCTAGAGGTCATTTAAAAGTGATGTAGATCACCTGAGAAGTGACAAAACATTAAAGAATCATCGCAAAATGGTGCCACGTTAAGCTAGTCACGTTAGACCAGGCACAATGCGTTCATATCTACCAAAGAACCATTATCAAAGGAACCTAAAATCAAAGAAAGTGTTGACTAACAAATATCACTTAAAGTAATCGTCAGCACAGAAAATAAAAACGAGGACAAGATAAGTTACCCGCTTACCTCAAATCGATACTTTAAAATGATGAAACTATTATTTCTCAGTAATTGAGAAGAAGAATTTGAGAATGTTTCACACATTTTAGATACTCGTTTTTGATATACGCTCAGTTTTATATGAAATGCACCACCATCAGTAATGATAATAATTAAAACTTGTAATTTTGGCAAAATAATGCTTTACAATGGAGTGTCAAATGATCTGAGTTTCAGTCAAAAAGAACGCTAATATTTTTTTTAATCATCGATCTTCAAGGTTTTTTATTCATTAAAATTAACAATGTCCTGAGGCCAGTATTAGGATCATTCGTGCAGAATTTAGTAAACGGGATTTTCCAACAGGATAATTCAAGGCCGCATACTGCGAACGTTACTCGAAGATACCTGGAACAAGCACAATTGGAAATGTTGCCTTGGCCTGCACACTCGCCGGACTTATCACCTATCGAACATCTTTGTAGCCGTCTTCGACATTTACCGAGGCGTCCAAACGACTTGGATGACATACAACACAACCTTGAGGTAATATGGAATGAAATACCCCAAGAGGATATTGATCATTGGTTGCAAAGCATACGTGCTTGCATTTCTGCACGAGGCGATGTCACCCATTATTCACTTTTTAATTAATTTTTTTTCCTTTTTTTAACGAAACTACGATCTTTTCATATTTTATTACTCTAACTTACAAGAGTTAATTATTATTATGACTGGCTGGTGCATTTCATATGAAACTGAGTGTATTTTAATTCGTTCTTTTGCTGATGTTTCCTGGGTCCTTAAGACGGGCTCGTTAACAAGGGTGTTCGTTCGAGTCCTTAGCAAAAGATGAATGTTATTTTCAGTCAGTTTTAACTGAAAATAATGGACAATTCCGCCCCTACTTGCGTGCGAGGCCTAATTCTCAAATAAAATAAAAGGAAAAGAGCTAATGGGTGTATTCGAAAGGAGAGCAATTTCAAGTTTCTGACTGAGCATTATTACTGTCTTTAAGTGAATTCAAACTTCAATTATTTGTCTCACTCTCTCTTAGTCACTTCTTCTTACTTTAACAGAGTCCTTATACACACACATATTTCAAACGCAGACACGCAATCTCTTCATATCTAAACAAGCGACCTGTCTTCACCAATTATGCAAAGCTGATGTATCTGTTTACTTTATATGTTCGGTAAACACAAAAGCGTGCCAAGCAAACTGAAACTCTAATTTGCAGATACGTTATTTTCGGTTTGTTTTCATCTAAGAAGCCAACTTTAAATCTAAGTCCAATTTGCACCATCGAATATGGGGAGTTTTGTGCCAAAACTTATAATCGCTTGGGCGGAAGAAAAATGGGTTTCATGTTGGGAGTCTGGTAATGTTTTTGTATTTTTGCTGGAGGGAAACGTGCCGAAAAAGTAAGCTTTTTGGCACTACGGACATTTCGATTTGCAGTTAAAGTTTACCCATAAAGGTCTGTGTTCTCGAGATGATCTATCGTAAAGCTGATTGAGGTGGTAATAAAGGCCGATCAGCGCTTAACGGGCAGTTAAAATCATTGAGGTTTGATGGCTTTGCGAGGATAATAATTGGCGTTTCGGTTCAATAAAACTTGTCGCGATAGTGCATAATTATAATGTCAAAAGCAATCTGATTGCACTACTTAAGTAACTCTGTTTCACTGACGGCGGTGCCCGCAGTAAGTGAGGTAGTCCCTTTCCGCATTCCTCCCATGGGGTGTGCCCAGAATCGTCCGCCCCATTTGCAAAATTAAAAATACTGAAAGATTGAGGATTTTTATAAGGAGAGCTTTCATCGAAATTACACGACCGCTTCTCCTCGGTCTCAGTGCTCTTCACAAACGAACGAAAAGACTTTAGCATTTATTGTGTTTATATTTCAGAAGACAATAAATTATCTCCAACTAATTCACTGATAAAACCTCCAATGACGTTTGCTGCAGCAATTGGAGGAATTGGAAAACGTCTCCACTGCATCGAGGAAACGATCCTTTTGCCCTAAATAGGTTGCCCAGATTCCTCGATCCTTCGAGACCTCAATTTTGAATTATGTTTTCTGAATAATTTTTAGATTGATGCACACTTACAGTTAATTGGAAACACTCCCGGGGGTTTCCGATACAGTACACTCTAGGCGATAACGAATGATTTAAAACCCAAGATTTATAGCAAATTATTCCCGTAATTTCGATTAGTTCGAAGATACGATAAATTACTTAGATTTCTCTTTTGAATTTGAATAGGTGTGGGTTTATAACGAGGCTTAAAACTGAATGGTAATTCTGAGGAGAAGTTTATTGCTTAGCTGTCTTATGAATTATTGCACAGGTCTATGTCACTGGTTCATATAAGTTTTAGCAACTTGCCCAACAAAACAGGGCTGTGTTGGTTCGCAATATAACTGGCAGTTTATGGCACGAGACCTTATAAACATTGAATTGAAGGGGCCCTTACAATGACATCAAAATTGAGAATCAAAATTGAGAATCAAAATTGAGGAGTTATTTACGTGACGACACAATTCTGTTCGATTACGCGACCATCGTCGAACACGAACATAGAGAGGAAGAGCACATGCCGCTTGAGACAGCCATACTTTGGCGACGAGAAAGCATAAGAAACACATCACAATAGTTATCTACCTAAGAAGGGCGGAAAGAGGCGCTTTACCGCGCGCTGATGTCTGATGCGAGCAATTGAGCGCAGCAAAGACACTTTCGCACGTGTCTGATAAAATATTTTTTCCTCCGAAGGCAGAATGGGCGGTAAAATCTTCACAGATAAACGTGCGATAGAGGGATTTATCGCGCGTGTTTTGACACTAACACATGCCACTGTGTTTTACGGCCAACAAAACGATTTTTCCGAAGGAGACGTTTTTTTCTCACATTGAGGCCTGTGATAGAGTAAAGTGGAGATTTTAGAGAAGATCGGCATAGATGTGGGAAGAGTCAAAATTCATCGAGTCGACCGAAGAGGATGGATTCGAGAGGAATTTTAAAATCTCTTGTCGGGTGTTTGACGGTACCGATGAGCAGATAAATTATGATACACTGGCCCGCAAAAGTCTTGGTACCTATAACAGAATAAAGTTGGTGCATATAATTATTAGTACCCTGTTGGGTACCCCTTTAATTTTATAACTTGTCATAGCCTATTTGGCATTGAATGAGCAAGTTTATTTGTTACATCAGCGGTTATCTTAGGCCATTCCTCCAAAATAATCCGTTTTAGACATTCTTTATTTTGAATATGGTGCTGACGAATTTTCGACTCTAAAACACTCCATAAATGTTCAATCGGGTTTAAGTCTGGACTCTGAGGAGGTGTTTCCAACAAATGAGGGGTATTATATATGAGCCATTGACGTACATTGTATGCCTTATGTTTGGGGTCGTTGTCTTGCTGGAAGTAAACATCCTCAGCAAGCCCTAACTTTTGGGTACTTTGCTTTAAATTTGTCTTTAAAATGTTGAGATACACTTTATGATCCATGATTCCCTATTATATAAATATTACCCACTCCAGCTGCGGACATACAACCCCAAACCATGATTCCGCCACCTCCATGCTTCACGGTTTTAATAGTGTTGCTTGGACTCAATGTCGTATTTGACTTTCGCCATACTTTTATGCATCCATCAGATCCAAAAACATTAAATCGACTTTCATCTGAGCAAATCACTTCATCCCAGAAATCAGGAGAAGAATTTTTGTACTCCTGAGCAAATTTCAATCTCTTCAACCTATTCTGCTTCCCAACATATGGCTTCTTGCGAGGAGTACAACTTTTAAAACCACCTCGATGTAATACTCGACGAATTGTGTCTTCATGCACTATCTTTCCATATTGTTGCTGCAACTCAGCCGCACTTTGTTTGGGATTCTTTTTGCCTTCCATGAGTATCCATCTTTCCTTTCGTTGCGTTAACTTCCGTGAGCGGCCCGTTCGAACTTTATTTTGAATTCTTCCTTCAGCATTATGTCGATTAATAACTTTTTGAATTGTGGATTTACTTCTTTTCAAAATATTTCCATTTTCAGTGTAGGATTTTCCTTCTTTATGCAAATTTATTGCAATTTTGCGTTCACTAATATTTAATTCTGTTCGTGCCATTTTAAAGTTAACAAAAGTAAACTTAAACTGATAACAAATTTGATTTTAATATACTATGTAGATATTTAGACCTACCTCGGCTGTTCTTTCTTTTTTTTTTGCAATATCATCAAAAATAAAAATAAAAATAAATATAATTTTACGCGTACCAAGTCTTTTGCGAGGTTGTATTTTGCCCGCCGGTCGAAAATGTATTTTTTTTTCTTAACATGCCGATAATTATATCTATAATTAGTTATATAATTTAATGTAGTAGAAGTGTATGAATTAATATGTAAAGTGTAAATAAAAATTATACTAGTTGTTAAAAAGAAATAGGCAATAATATACATTTGATAGAAGAGTACCAAGACTATTGCGGGCCAGTGTACGTCGGTAAAAATGTACTGTTCAAATTAAATGTGCAAATAAAAGAAACTGCAATAAAAGTAAGAAAAGAGAGAGAGAGAGAGAGAAGCCATGAGGTCTTTTGTATAGATACCTAAATTCTATTGGTACTTATTGGACAATATAAACGAGTAACTTGTTTGAGACACCCATTATGAATATTTCTTATTCTTCTATGCATAATTTTATAGCATTCTAGGGATATAAATTCAACAAGTTTATGATCTAAGGTCTGGCAGTACGTTTCTAATTTGTATTTAGTCTGACTCCTGACCGGTACTACAGCACAAAAACTCTTGTTTGTCTATCCAACAAAACCTTGAAAAACGACGATTCATCCACTAACAAAACTTTACACAATATACGAGGATAGTCCCAGAAGTACTAGACCTAACATATATAGATAGCTGTTTTTTCTTCAAATATCCTATATCCCAGAGAACTAACCTTAAAAAGGTTATTTATGTTTAAAGTTCGAAGGTGCTACCTTGGTTAGTGTTTGTTTCGGGGCTGTTTTTTGGGAACACTTTTAGAATTTTTTTTAGCACGGAAAAAATGGGTCATCGATACTTCATTAAATACTTTAATTTGAAAGATCTTAGTTCATCCAACATGAAAGTGGATTTATATTCTACGCTGGGGGAATCTGGTTCTTCGTTGACAACCGTAAAATGTTAGGTGACAGAGTTTCAACGCGCTCGTACGAACCGAGAAGACCAGTTTCGGAATGGTAGACCCGATTCAGATCTGACCACTGCAGAAACTGTGGTGAAAATCCACAATATTGCACGGGACGATAGACATTTCAAAAAGTACTGAACATCGCACTTTGACCCGAAAAATTGATGTGAGGCAGTTGTGCGCTAGGTGGATGTCCCGATTACTCACAACTGGACAAAAAGAGCGCCGTGAGGACGTTTCAAGGGAGGGTTTTGCAAAGTTTCGCAGCAATAAAGCGGAGTTTTTGCGTCGATCCATGACTATGGGTGAAACATGGGTTCCATCATTTCACACCTGAGACGAAAGAGGAGTCAAAACAATGAACTCAAAGGGGAGAATCGACTCCAAAGGAGACGAACGTCGGTCCATCTGCAAGAAAGGTCAGTTTTTTGGGATCATTTTTATTGACTATCTCTCTAAAGGAAAAACTATAAACGGAGATTATACAAATCTGTTGCAGAATTTGGGCGTAAAAGAAAATTTTGTTTCATCAACACAACTCACCAGTCCACACTTCTGTCATCGCGATGGTCCAAATCGATCAACTTGGTTTCGAACTTTTTCCTCGTCCGACCCATTCGCCAGATTTAGCCCCATTAGATTTTATTCTATTCCCAAATTTGAAAAAATGGCTCGGCGGAAAGAGATTTGCCAATAATGAAAAAATGAAGTTCGAGGTTGGTGCCCGTTTTGAAACATTCGAAGTTTCTCGCTATAAACAGGGTATAGAACATTGCTGAAGACAGTCTGCCAATCTAAAAGAAGACTATGTTGAGAAATAATGCAATAGCTTCCAACTTGTTTTTCTTTAAGTGTTAGGTCGGATATTTCTGGGACTATCCTCGTATAAACGCTGGCGCAGTTTAAGGCGGAGATGCCCAAACAATATTAATTAATAAAGCAGGGTTCTTAGAAGTCAGAAAAAAATGATTTGAATAGTGGCTGATTGGCTATTGTCAAGACTAGTTCTTGCATGTCTAAGACTTACGAACACCTAATTCTAATGAGAACAAGATACATGGTCTGCATCGATACATTAATATGATGAGGTTGAAGTCCCAAGTTACAAAATCATTAGGCAGTGTGGTACGAATGTGCACCGAACACTTCCACTTGGTGATAATATGATAAACGTTATCGAGAACTTGGTAGGTTATTAAATCAGGAAAGTTTATACGTTTTTCGTGAATTGATGGTTCGGAACCATTGTTCAGGGACTCGGCGTTTCTCACATATTTCTCATGAATTCAGGATTGTTCACATTTTTTTCAAGAATTTAGGATTGTCATATTGTTTTTGAATTATAAATATCTATTAGTTCGTATTAAGAGAAAATTGCAAACTGCTGTAATTTGGCTAAAAATAATTACTCTTACCTTGTTCTAATAAACTTGGAGACGAGAAGGACCGTTGCATTACTGAAATACCTGTCGCCATCCTAAAATTATCCCTGCAAAAGACGTCAAAAGGTGGACAAATGGCACCACTTTTTCAGCAAATACAAGTCCTCAGGGAAGCTCGATGTCCAACAGCAGACAGACAGGACATTTATCAGAATAATAAACACGTTTTTTTCACTACCAGCTGATCAATATTTGAGCAACACTCTTACACACACAGACAAGAGCTTTAGGACGGAGAAACAGTAACTTGTTAAGGTATAAAAAGGGCGGACGCCTGAAGTATGATTTCTCCCTTAATTATTATCCGAATATCTTAATTGGCCTTACAAAGGGCCGCTTTTAGCTGAAATTTTCTTAATTATGTCCGCTTAGAACGCGACTGAAACATGTTCGTGTCCACTTAAATGATGGAAGAGCCCTTAATCACGAAAGTTCAAGACACGAGCAAAGATGTCCATTTTTTATCATTGATAGTAACGGTTTAGTAAGGGGTCCGTATAGGACGTGTAAATCCGGCCCTCAAAAAACCTTCCCCTGTCTAATCCCGTCGACAAGTAAATTAAGGATTCAAGTTAAAACGGAAATCAAAAGCCCCATTTTTCATCCTGGTGGCTGGATAAAGCCCTAAAAAAAATAAAAAATGCTCTTGGACTAGTGCAGCAGGTAAAATGGTCTAATTTATATATTGCGTTTCGCGTTCATAAAGCAGCAAAGCAGGAATAAGGGATTATTAATGAACAGTCGTTAATGCCAAGGTATTGTCCCATTGTGTTTGTTGACACTGTATTAGGTTGAAAGAAATTAATTACTGAAATTCATTATCTTTTGTTCTCTACTTTGTTTTATGTTTTTGTTATTTTCGTTTAAGCTTTTCAATTTGCTGGAAAATGGTAGACAGGGTTGGACTTAATCCGGCATAAGTACGACTCAACACAGTTATTAAAATGAACTATTATCTTTCTTCTCTTTAATTACCAGAAATGCAAAACTGTCGCCATTTGGGAGATTTCGGATTAGTCACTTATTAAGGACTCGAAGTGAGTTAAATTCAGTGTTACAGGTTAAATTTAAAAAAATTATACCCAAAATATCCTCAAATGCATCTAAACTGCACGTGTTTGAAGCAATTTCCAATAGACTAATGAATGACGGATGAAAAACGTGATATTGCTAATAAAGCTCATAATTAAACCTACAAATCAAATCGAAGATTAATGGTGACCTGAGGAGTGAGGCGAAATTCTCGAAATTTCGATTATCATTCTATCGAGTTCAATGGTCTTTTTAAATGGAAATTCGATAAAGACATTTTGAAATTTTTGCAAAAAGCTTTGTTATCCGCAGCGATCTATACATTCCTTTACCATGTCTTTCCGAAAGTTGCTTAATCCGGCAATTAAATTTGATAAAATGGCAATTGAAATCGAATGGAGATTTCAAGAATCCGGCCTATGATGAGGTATGAATTTCACTTAAAAAGCAGCCTCGTTTCTTCTAGGTCACAAACACGCTATATATTTATCTATCATAACACTAGTTCATGGCATGGTAATCAGCAAGGAGCAGGAGTTCATAACGAATCTGAATGCAAAGAAGTTTCGGTAACTTCCAAGATTAATAACATTTCCTTGTATTGAAAAGAGATTTTTAAGTAATTAAAATAGTTATGTTAAGACGTAAAATGTATCAGTCTCAATATGGAAACTGATAGAGCTAACTTCAGTTTAACTTCATCGATATGACATGGAGCATAGCAAGAGGGCAAGAAGGTACATCTTTTCGCTCTATGTAAGGTAAAAACATGCAATCTCTGTCCGCAGACAGGACAGAAGATAGACAGTTCCACGAATTATTGCGATGTATAGAAAGTCTGAAAAAAGGTGGAAAGGAGTAAAAGGTTTAGAAAGAGTTCTGAAAAAAAAATTAATTTTTTCTGCCAATCTGCACAGAAAAAACTGATTCGGAAATTTTGGAAGTGTTTAGGTTATTAAATCTATGATTGCTCAATTTTACCATCCGACTGGAAGAACAAGTATTCCTCGGTTAAACCTTCACCAGGGACAATATGTAGTTCCCATTGTGCAACTTACATTGTTAAACGAGACATGTCGCATACCACTTACCGGTAATCAACCAAAACATATCAATGTACACATAATAGTGACTGTCCAAAGTGAAGGACAGAGTCGTTAAAGCTGTGACAATGATGCTTTTTGCCCTGGCGCAGCGGTGACATCTACCAAAAAGTTCGAAAGGAGTGCGACGAAGTGAGGATAATGCATGCTAGCTTAGTGGAGGTGAGGTGGTAGATGCGACTTAAGTATAAAACTACTATATTTTACGCTTCTTTGTATACTTCTTAATGCGGCCTTAAAAAAATCATGAAGACACTTTACATTTTCCAAGAATATCTGTGTCGTAGATCTGAAGAAGAATTAAAAAAATAACCGACATTTTCAATTATTATGCCCTCCCGAGTGTTCTGAAGCATGCTACGCTCAGGTCACATAAAACAACCTTGAGACAGTTTTCCAATCACCTTTTCTAACATATAACATTAAAACGCCCTCTGCGCCGCTGATTTTTACATGAATACAATCTCTGATTAATCCTCGATTTTTCTGAAGCAGTAAACTATTACGAGAAATTTCGTGACTTTGCTATTCGATCATTTCAGAAATAGTTATCTGGTGGAAAAACCCGAGGTATCTAAATGCAAACTAACCTATGTTATGTTGATAAGCACATCCTACACTTTGCCTGTCCATATTTAAACGAATAATGTAAAATAGGTACCCAGCAGGCGATACAACACTCCCACGGTCATTTATTCATGAATGAGACTGTTAAATAGTCGATTTTTTACACAACCATTCATGTACGTACGGCACATGTTCAGATATGTGTACACATAAATATTCGGTAAAAATATGCATTAAGTGGGCACAGATACATTTGCAACACACCATTTCAGAAAATTCTCATTCTTTCGGTAATAAAGTGTTGGCAGCGTTTCCTGTTTACTTAACGCATTCTCAGTGAGGTGAAAGAGCCCATGGGGTCGACCATCATTTCTGCTAAACTCTTGAGAACATCGAAGTCAAAAAAGAATGACTCCGATTAAGGTCTTATTTGTTTTTATTCAAAGAATGGATGTCGTCCATTAAATAACTCGAAAACGCTCTTAGACTGGATGGGAAGCCGCAGCTGATGGAGACAGAGATTTATGCATCCAGAGCGTGTAAGGTTAGTCGGCTTTTTTTATTTTCCCACTGGAAATCTATGGGGTTTGTTTCTTGATAGCATTCCATGCGATGATTTATCACTCCCCATATACAGGATGTTTCATAAACATACCGACAAGCATTCGGGGAATGTAGAGCTCGTAAAACAAAGTATTTCGAAGGAATAAAGTTGGGTCCGAAATCGCTTCGTTCCCAAGATGCAGGACGTTTCATTTTTATTTATTTATTTTTTTTTATATTTCAAAAACGGTTTGAGTTACGGGCATTAAATTCGGGACGCGTTATGGAGGGATGAATGAGCACGTTCCTAAGTAGACGGAATATTCCGTTTACATACTATAATAGATTTTAATCAACCTGTTGGAAAATTCCCTTTGGTAAGCTACGTCCTTTCAGATCCGCATAGAATCAAACGAAGTCCTGTCCACCAAGATTAGTGACCTCAACAGACACGTGTTGTATAAGACGGTTCAAACTGAATAGTTGTAAAGATCAATTTCTAGCTAATATGGAACAAAATTAATATCGCGAACCGAGTTCCTTAATAAAAAAAACTCAAAATTAGACCCAACAACAATTTTTACAAACTTGGTACAAAACTAAGTAGGTAACACTACTAGCCAAATCACATTAAAACAAACTCTTCAATTCAGCCTTCGCTCTGACATAGGGCGAGAACAAAGCCGTCAAGTCCCTTCTCTTGCTCAACACTGGACTGACATTCCTAACCACCATGGTTCCGAACATCTTACACGACACTGTCGGATATCCATAACTTTCAGCATAGAAATTCCCTTCCTGAAACAACGGGTCCAGGCTACTTAAGATTTTACTGGAGCCGAACTGATCTGAGAGTTGCAGGAACCATAAGTTTAGAAATGAGTGGTGTGACTGTGGTGGAACACGCGTCGCAACTGGAGTTGGTGCAGTTGTGGAAATTGTTTCTGATGGGGAAATTAAACTGGGGATAGTTCTGCTTTTGACTGGTCCACCTCTGTTCGTATTAGGGGTGGTATTAGTTGAGATTGGTTGGATCGAGGAGGGTAAAACACGGGAAACAGGCGCAAAAGGAAGAGGAGGTGTTGCTATCGATGCCAAGTGCTGTTTAGTGGTATCTGCTGATGAATGAGCAGCAGGTTCAGCTTTTGCTCTAGATATGCGCAATGCGTCAACAAAGCTTGCTGGCGCTGGTCTTGGAGGAGTCCACGCACCTCCGATATGCCCATTTGCGTTTTGGATATTATTAAACGCATACTCTTCCTTCGAACCTCCTAAGGAACTTGCTACCACACCCCCATGGTGTGCTGGCTCCGGGCACCAAATCCCCAGCCCAAATAAATACTCCAAGTAGCTCTTACCTCTAGTATTTTGCTGATACTCTTGCCACCTCCACTCTTCAAAGCACATGTCCCCTTCAGACAACTTAACTTCTTCAAATTGATCATCTGCGATTTGTTTGCAGCTACCGATAACTTCTTGAGAGTTACGCCGTTTTAGTGGAGGAAACTCCTCAACATACTTAACCTTAAGCAGAGACTCCTTGAGGTATTTGCCCTTAGTTCTTTTACTGGTTCTAAGTTCATTAAAAGTACCTCGTTTTCCGGAGACGTTTTTGTATTTAACTAACATGATTTTTGCTGAGAAATGTGTCTTGTGTGGCTGCACTTGAAATTTTTATGCCTGATAAAGTGTATGTCAACCAAATTTTCAGTGAGATGATATCAGTGACATTTTCTGGTAAATAGGTAGAAAGGTAGAAATGCTGCAAGCTTGCTGTATTTTTTAAATTTCTTGTACGCCTAAATGGTGTTTCCAGCTGCCTAGGTCTAAAACAACCAGGAAATAATCTGAAACCCTCGTTCGACTTCTTCAAACTTGAAAAGACAGGTCTGCGATTGTCAGCACGCCTCCTCGCGAAACTTCCAAGGAAGTTTACTCCCAACTGGGGGACACGATGAGAAAATGAGAAAATCCGGAAATAAATATCACTTAACTCTTCAGACTTTGCAGTTTTAAGCTGGGGCCTAATGACTCGCCCAACCGCAATTTCTTGACGGTAATTCTCTAAAGTTTCTTTAATCTACTGCAAATGTTAAGTTCTCAATAAATTCGAGCGATAAAAGTTCATATTTGAAAACCACACGTACTTTATAAAAAAAAATTGCAGGGACGTTCGATTTACCTTAGTTCCCTTTCCTGTACCTGAAGATGTTAATTGTTAATCATCGGGATGATGAGTTGGTAAAAGCCTGGATGGTGACGTGTGCTGAAGCTAATCACAGCCTGGATTCAACTTGTGGCGCAGTCTAATAAAAATTGCTTAAACTTTACGTTTTATACATCCTAAATCATCCCATAGGTCAGAACGCTATCGGAACGGCTGAACTATCTTAACTCATGTTAGGGCGTTCCTTAGCAATTCTTTGTGTTTAATTACATTGGCGTCCCCTGCCATTTCAAAGACAAATTTCCTTGACTTTTTCGGGAAAGTACTGATCCAAAGCAAGACCTTTCGAACACCGGGGGCCACCGCTAGATTCACAATAATTGAATTTACTCAGTAAATAGAACTTAGAAAATAGCTGACATTTCAGCATCGACAACGGTATTATTTAGGATCTCTCCTACGTGTTCCTGTACCTACCCATCTTCTGGGCCCCTTGACAATGGTAATTAGCGAGAATGCTATATTTTTATGTCTGATGTGTAATCGACACCAAAAAGGAAATAAGAGTTAGCGGCAATAACCTCAGTCTAGACAAATTGTCTGGACAGAAGGAAACAGGTCTTTCTCGACTCGAATTTAAGCAAACTTGAATTATATAAGAAATATATGAGTGCGATAAACTTACCTGATTTACGACGCGCCCCCCAAAGCACGGGGGGCGAAGCGCTGCCCAGAGGAAGGGCCAGTTTGCTGACAGTATCCGGTTCTGGAATTGAAAAATCAGATCTTAGAAACGTGGCGGAGTTGAGCGGAATTTTAGTCGAGTATGAAACGTTATATAATGGTCAAGAAGGCGAAGAAATAGGTTATTATAGGCTGCTGTTCTGCGACTAATTAAAATTAATTAGCAATTAATCAAGGCGTTGGAAAGCAGAGTGGAACCAAAGATGTGTCTAAGATAAATTGCGCTCTACGAAGACGCAAATTGCCGTCTATCTCTCGACAGCTAAGGAAACCCAAACTTCGATATACAGTGTCAGCATAATTTGCTGTCCCTCATCAAATAACGCCCGAAAAATGAGAAATGAAAGCGTGTTCACTGTTCATTTCTATCAGGCTCTCTTTCCAAGCTATAAAAAATAATGAATAGGAGTTTCACGCTTTGCTTCAAAAACCCGAGTTTTTCTCCTCCGCGTTCGTTATCCCGACAAGGCTACTTAAGAAAAATACCATTTTATTTTACGTCATTTGCTGGGCAAGATTAATTGATATTTGGATTAAGGATTTCACTGCCGCAGGAAAAACGATAGGGGAAGAACGACGTTTTTACGCAAAGACTTTTTGTTTTGAGAAGAAGCTCCGTCCATATGAGACGTCACTCAAGTTTCAATTGCAAACTGAAGCATTTTCAATTTGGACACTCGTTTACAAAGCAGTCCAGGTAGCACTAAGGACCCCGTACGTTTTTCAACCCCTCGTTTTTAATTGAATAATTTATTTTACAAATTGGTGTCTTGATACCCGCTATAGTAGTTTTCGAGATAGTTTTCTTTTCTCTTAAATTTTTTTAAATATTTGACTCAAATTTTGAGCATAAGTTAATAACATAATTATACGGACGTCCTTTATATATAATCCCTGGTGATGAGGAACTGGCTAAATGCAAACTGTCCACAAAGATGGGTAAGTCGTGAAGGACCAATCGCTTGACCTCCTCGATCGCCCGATCTAACAAATCTTGATTTTTAAGTTTAGGGATCTACAAAGGAAAATGTCTACTCTACTCCTGCAAACTCTCAAGAAGAACTTATAAGGCGAATAAGAACTTCTACTCTTAGAATAACTACTTAGAATTAGATAATGTTTCGCGGTCTTTAGGGTGACGATATAGTTTATGTGCAGAACGTAATGACGACCATCTCGAACAATTTGTGTAATAATAATTATTCGATATTGATATAAATTGTTTTGTTATCGAATAAATAATGACTGTTTCATTTATTCGGCATTTGAAGTTACTGTTGTCCTCTTGTCTACTATTATTTTTTATTTATCTTCTATTAAAAATCCGCTTTTCTGTTAGATCGTCAATAAATAAGTCCTAACTCCGGCTCTCACCGCAATAGTGTGTCAGAAAATATAATGTCAGCAATATCAAAAACCAACCAAATCTATTCCTTGAAAAAAATATCATGTATTGCTTCACCATTTTGCAAATAACTGAAAAACGGTGACGTATATTATACTAAAATGGCTAAAATACACAAAAGTTTCTAAATTGTCCAAGCAATTTAAATTTCTGAAATTAAACATTACGTATGAATTAAACACAATAATTTTGGGCGATAAAATGGACCATAACTCCCAAACAAATATCATCCTGTAGGTTTTCACGATCATCAAGTATTATCTAATAATATAGGTCCTAAAGAGTGACTTATACACAAAATTTGAATTAAATATCGCAAAAACCTTGAAAGGTATAAAAGATTTTTTTTTATTTCAACACCCTATATTTCCTTAACAAAGCATTTCTCGAATATAGTTTATATAGCAAACTAATAATATTTTTATGCGTATATTACGTTGTTAAAATTCTGCTACGAAAAATTCGACACCCTGTATAGCAATTTAGCAAATATCTTTATAAGCACACGATAAGATCTATTACTCCCTATATTGCAAAAAAAAATATTTTTCAATTCAATTAATAGAATTACCGCAATTTTCAAAATTGGCGAAGGTTAAACAATATTTTGTATCTCATTGTTAAAAGTTGAGCGAGACGATGCGGAAATCCAAGTTGCCTGTCAAAATAGTTCAAATCTGTGAGCCCTGTAACTTCCTAATTCAACACTATGCAAAATTATAGCTCATCGTAACTCGCAAAATGACCACTCTCGAATGCAGACACAAACATCAAGAACAATACAGAACCGGTTTCATTGAAAACAATTAAGTTTCTGTTTGGTCCATTTGATGGAAAATCAACTGCGTCTAAGAAAATCTGTGGTCTAAATGGGGTTATTCGTATTCAAAACACCGCCAGAACTGAATGTAAATTATCTGGATTAATTTCGTCTCGAAACACTCGTTATTAGCGATTCTCGACTCTGATGGGACAGAGGAAAATAAACTAGTAATTTGAGTTTAAATATCTCATTTTGACCTAATTTGTTCCCAAAATCCTGAACATCAAACTTCGCAATATCCATCCGTTGGCGAGCTGCCAATCAGTTTATGAAATTGAACCCAATATGAAATGACTTTTGTCCCTATCTTTCAATGCGGTGGATCAATGCTTTGCACGAAGTCGATTGTGGATACGTTGATGGCCTTTTGCGAGACGAGCCTTTGTCAAATACAAGAAGTATTTAGGGACATTGGTTTAAACGTAACCATGACTGCTTTTGGAAAGTTTTCCAGTTTTATCGACATAATTTTAATGAGGTTTTCGATCTTCACTCGAAATCTCGAATTCGTCGTTAAAAGTCTTCATTAAAGCTCTAAAAGAACGTCAATATCGGTGGATACATATTTATAAATGATATCTTTCGTATTTCGCTCACAAATTATAATCTAATGGGATAAGATCTGGCGGATGTGCCGACCAATGGATATAACCATTGTTGGGCATGATTTATTTGCGGAATGTCTATGAAGGAATAGAAAACAACTTGCAATTGGTTGTTGTATTTTGAATATTGCTGTAGATGCTTTATTTCTATGATATCTCGTTTTTGTTAAAAATAGAAGAAATAAAAATATAAAAATAGAAATAATAATAATAAAAAATAATAAAAACAATAAAGAATAATAAAAATATTAAGGAACAGATAAAAATATTTCATTATGTTTATTTTCATCAAACAAAAATTTACATTAAACCGAAATCATTTATATTGTACTAGGTGCCTGCCAAATAAAGCATTAAAAAAAGTGTAGTTTTGCGCACCTTAATATAAAATTGATGTTTGATGAAAAAATATAATTGAACATGAATTCACAAAAAAGTTCAGTCTATACCTAATAAATTTCACTTTTTTTTAACTGGAGGTAATAATTATTCCATTTCAAAAGGCATCAACAAACCTTATTTTAATGTAAAAACAAAAAAACTAAAACAATTCCATCACTTTCGCAAAAACTGAATAATTTAATTTTTTTTTCACATTTTTGTAATTTTTATTATGTCCCTAATTGACCTTGTAGGGACTACTCTAGTGACCTCAATCAACCCTCGATGATTACCCGTTAAGGCTACAAAAAACACCACGATTGCATTACAAAACTGACCATTGCACATTCACAAATTGGGCAATACCAAATAAAACGCACACGGCAAAAGGTGAATAAACCGCATAAAAATCGAGAAAAACCTAACCTTAAAATCCCATGTTTTGTAGTGTCGTCAATAGCACAAAACAACACAAAAGTACCTCAGGATTTCGCCCGAGTACCGAGTATTCATTCACACTGAAACCACTCTCGTTCTCTGTGAGAGGAGACCTATGCAAAACTAAACCAAAAGAATAAAAGAAAGCTGTTGAACGGTACTTAAACGGTAAATAAAATATCCCAAACAAATTAAATGTCGAACGCTAGGTACCGAATTCCATTTTGGTACTAAAGTATTTTTATTGCCTTAAAATTGCCTTGGATGATCTGCGCATGGCGCGATGAACTGTTGGAATTTAAAAATAGTTAGTTTCTAAGTTCAAAATAGTTTGTTCAGTCAAGTCCTTTTAAAAGTGTTATTTACCTAAATAAGTATCCAGTTCTCGTAGATTTTATAACAAAATGATGACAAAAATACAACATCGGAAACACCAGATACCGGTTCCGTCTTCGACTAACACCGCTGATAAACTGTTTGCTATTGCCATATATAAGATACATATAAAACAATCTGTTTACTGAGGCTTAGTAGGTATTGTTGTTATTAGTTTAATCCCCTATCTTACTCGTTAATTAGATGTCACACCTAAAAATAGTAGAAATAAGTTAATTAAATCGGTCTTTCCCGGCGGCCTCGTACTAGTTTTGCCATCTGTGAGTAAAGTGGGAAAGTTCAAACGGGATCGCGCAAAATATTAAAAGATTTCTATTAAAAACTTCTTCAAAATGCGATCCTGTTTGCCGATCATTCAATATAAAAATTGCAGGACATAAATTAATTTTTATAAAATAACAAATAATAAAATAATTTGTTATACATAAAAATTCGAAAAAAGTAATTCGTTTAAAAGAAAAACGCTTTACCAAACACATCTCAGTTTATTTTAAAATTTCTGGCCTGATTTCACTTCTATATTGCAATTAGGTGCAGCATTTTATAAGACTTCAGAAAGCCACGCGAACGCTAAAGCTTAAAACAAAGATTTAGTAAAAGAATTAATTTGATTTGACATTTTGCATTTTGCAATGGCGCTGGATTGCGTTTATCAACTTCTTGTGAAGAAGTCGTACCCGTCGTACTTTATTAGCAACTGTTGCAACATGAAACATGCTTCTCGGCCCCTTCCCCCCCAAGACGCAGCCTTTTTCACTCAATTGAGCAACCACAACGATTAATTGCAGTTTTCTCGCCTGACTAATACTCTGCTTTTAGCCGGCAATCGCTACGAAACAAAATATGCTTCTGAAGGCGCATCCGGAAGAGATTAAATAGAAGAAAAACTCCTTTCAATCATCACCTAAAAACTCTGAAACAAGAGCCAGAAATGACAATTTAGTGTTAAAGTAACACTAGGAAATCGCCAAAAAAATGAAAATCAAAGCAAACACAAGGCAGAAAACCTGGATTAATAATTAGAGAAATGAAATTAATTCAATTGAATTTAAATTAACTTCATAAAAAAAAAACAAATCAAAGAGAAAATCAATTTTAAGTCAAATAACAGGATATATAGAATTTCCAACTGTTCTTTTGATATTCTGTATCGTATGATACATTTTTTTGCTTCCATGTTTAAAATATTGGAATGCTAAGGTTCTCTATTTAATGGACTAGTAAATTTCCTGATTTCAAGCATACATGAAGCTTATCATCCATCATTTTGAATAATCCCCTAACCCACGCTTCCAAGTTATATGCCCATAAATTGACAATTTAGAAGCAATTGTCTTCCTATTAACTGATGGAAAATCGATTTTAGGACGCGGTAATAAAAATAATGGTATTTTTATTCCCCAATTTAAACAACGTTGTCACGAGGCGCTGTTATATTGCTGACAATAAATTCGATGAAATATACCGCAAAAATTGAAAATCAACATTTGAACAACGAACCCCAAATGTTAAAATAATGTCATTAACGCAGTGTTGGTTTTTAATTTTCCTCCACAGAAATCACGAATTTCCACGCTTTATTATCATTGTATTCAAGGATCGTTAAGTTGCCCCTAAAGTTTTAAGGGTGGGAAGTAACATTTTTGCCTTTGAATTTAAAACGTTACCATTCTTATCTTCAAGCAGATTTGATTCGAAATACGCTGTTTCAATGGACCCTCCACTGTAAAACCCGAGAGTGCCTAATGGAGAAGTTTTCAAGTAGATTTTTTTTAAGCATTATAAAAAAACATCTCTTTTTAATTTAAGACATTTTCTCTGTTTCAGATCTTAAAATTTTAAAAGAAATGGTGTGTCAGAGTCTCTGGAATTATAAGTGATCACTTAAATCATCTGCGAAGAAAACTTCTATAAAAAGTCAATAAGTTTAAACAATAATTTCATCTATCCTACCTTCGTTTATACCCTCACATTCCATTTCTTTCTCTAAAGGACGAAGATGTGCGTTGGAATTTAAGCGCAAAAATCAAAAATAGCCCGTCCTTGAGTGGTAATGGAAAACGCGAAACAGCCCAGTCTACGTTACATCGTTTGTTTCCACGTTCTTCCAAATGGAGTTGCACGACGAAAATCAACCGGTTTACAACTAACCTACATGGAGAAAACGCGTCTGGCTTCCACCCCCGTTGCCTGGCGACGCACGAGACGCTGCTGGATTAACAGTGGCGTTGCTCGTTAAATGGTGTATAATCGAAAGTCGCATAATATGATTACTTAATAGAAAAAAATGTTCGTGGTTAATTCTTCCTCCAAAGAAAAAAAAATCAGTCGCGTTTCTTTACAAAATTGTGGACTCGGGTAAAGAATCATTCTGAGAGTCATCGTTTTACAGTAGTGCCTTAGCTCCATCTACATCGATAGCTGTTAAGTGTCATCTAGCAGCGCTATCTGCCATTTGAAGCTGACAAATTTCATATTTCTACTCTTCTGAATTTCGATTGTCGACATGATCTGGATGCTCTCGATGAAGCGGTGGACGATCATGTCGCAACGCACGGCCGACACTGTAAGTTTTGTCTTCGTACTTTTTATGGCAGAAAGGGAGAATTGGTGGAGGGCCAGAAGAGAATGTAAATATTTTTTCCACACAGATAGATGTCCATATTATTCGTGGTATTTTCGGATAAATGGATCGAATAATATTAGAAACGTGAAAAAGGCATACAGATCAAACGGCTAGGAGAACTCGTAAATTACTGAGGATGAGAAGATTTTTAAATAACAAGTTCAAAGTTTAAAAGAATTGAGAATAGACTCTGTGGCTGTAACTAGCGGTTAAAGTTCCATACCGAAAAATTTATAAGATATTAGTGTTTTGTAAATACATGTTCACTACACGTATGTCTCGTAGAGTAGCAAAACTACAATCCAGGAAATTCCTATGGAGACATTTTCCTTAAGCCTTCTTCCCTGCTATACCTGGCACTGAATCTTCTACATTATAAATTCCAGTAAACGTAACACGACCCACCTAATGCGAGTTAAACTCAGTTTTCCTACCGAAAACCGTAATACCTACTTAGAATCAGCATCGATTTGCGAAACTTCAAATGAAACCTGAAACTTCGGACAGTTCCCATTCGAAAAGTTTCAGTTTACTTATATAACAGCACTTCGTTTACTTGAATTCCTAAAATGGCCAGTTTGAAATTCAACAAGCGCACCGTCGCATTCACGTTAGTTTCAAGCTGTTATTTAACAATTATTGTTATTTTATAATCAATAGAGCATAGCTTCGCAAGAAAGGGGGAATTTTTCTGGAAAAATCTGTTTTCCAGATTGAAAGAGCCCCGTCATTAATAAGGGTAAGCCTTGAGTCACTCTCAAGGGCCGTGGAGTGGAGAGACAAATCACCTTTGTGCATACTCCATTTGACGGTATGGGAAATTGATTTTTCGAATAATCGGGAGCACTTTAAGAAATTGTTCTCACAAAATATGAGACTCTTGGGAAACGATATTTTACGACATTCGAAAAACTGTCGACTCCAATTTCACACTTCTGCAGCTCTATTTGCTTCGTGAAACGACACAGCTGATACTTCCGCTTACGAAGAAATACGAAACTTTGGCATAAAAATTTATAAATCCATGAATATATGATAAAACCCCCCAAAGTTCCAGATTTTTGAAACGTTTCATGCTGCTCTAGTATTACAACCAAATACAGAGATCTTCAAAGTTTCTGCACAATAAAAAAAATACGAACATTAGTGAATATTTCTAAAATCGCTAGACAGATAACAATTATTAAATAGGCATAATCAACAGGAAATAGCGAACCTAAATATTAGCAGAGTTGCTATTACCTTATTTACACATTGTATATTGTGCAACAGCTCTCTTTCACCTTTGTTATGAAAAAAAGCCAATAGCTATGCTCCTTTAAGATTAATATAAGCTCTAAAAGTTGTCATTCTGGCATTGTGCAATTTAAATTGAGCCTTTCAGCAGTCTAGATAAATGCACCGTTTTTAAGAATTTGAAAACTCCCCTTAGCGAGACTGCATTTAAATTGAAAACCTTGATATAACATAAACCAATTGAGGTATTCAGTCTATTCATGAACTTGAATGGGAAAATTTATTAGAGGGAAAGTCCAATATCTGTTTTACCACCTCGAAACTAAACTAGGAAAGATTCAGAATTTTCATTTGCGAATGGAGGTTACTGTGAAGATTATATAAATTGTCCATCAAAACATATATCTTCTAGATAATATATAAGAGTAAGTAATATTAGTAATAAGTAATATATTTATGGATAATAATATGAATGTGTGATTATGAAAACACTGCAAAGTTCTAAACAGTTTTACTGCGCATATCATTTTAAAAAATGGCGAATTTACTGACGTCGATTTATCAAATTAGGAGCATGCGCGGTTGCGGCATTACTTATCAATGTCAGACTGTCGAAACGGCTAATTTTTAATACTTGTTTTGTCTTACAAATACTATAACAGATTCAACGAAGCGAAGTGACTAATGTCTTGGAGAATCATAGTCAAAGTTAAAGAATAGATGGATATATTGGGTGTGTCGTTTAGCTGTGCCCATATTGCCATCTCTGAAACTGGGAGAGTTGTAAAATTAACTAAATGTGAGCACATCTGAGTAAGTCACCCTGTAAAAATGAAACAAAATGTAATGTAAAAAGCTTTATCCCGCTGCATTTGGTTGCTACAGACATTTCAGTACTTTTTCTCTTTTGGCGTTGTTCTGGTCATTGCTTAAAAGAGAACACAACAAAACTCAACAAATGCCGAATACGTCCTGAGAAAAAAGCAGCGAAATGCAGTGTTACTTTGCTCAGTTTCTTTTCAAACGCAATTCGGTTCACTTTAACAGGACTTTAAACATTCTACTCATTATGCCGGACACAAAGAGCAAATTTCCTCTAAAACAAATATTGTTGCACGTGATAAAAATACAAATTTATTTTTGCCTTCATCGAAGGACCGCAAAAACAATAAGAAAAGCCGACCCCATCTCTCTTATTCCGCCGGCTAGAAGGGAGTAACAGGCACTAAAATCCCTTAGTCTTTGTTGACAAAAATTGAATTCCATAGTTTGAGTTTAAATTTTCATCAGCTACGTTTAAATAAAAACATTCCATGTGAATTTGAGCCTTGGGGGCACATTTTTTATAAGATTTTATTATTTTTCAGTCTTCTCAAAGGTCCATATTGGTTATTTATGTAGCCGAGCGGACCTGCCAGCGGGTCCACAACTGGATGGATGAGTCAATGAAGTTTAGGCGTTACATACAACATTTTATGCCCGGGGCCATTTTAATTTGCTAATAATTTAACTTTTGAATCAAAACTAAAATAAAATTAAAAAATAGAGTTACGTACGGCAACTAATATTCAGTTATTGTCAGCTCCACAGTATTATATCATATTCGGATGTTCCATTAAAAAATTGTTTGGTATCGTCGCAGTATTTGGGGCACCCTGTATAATTAGAAATGTTTTTCTGAAGTATGCCCTAAGATGCAGGTAAAGTATGCACAATATCAAAATCCTACTTTCAATGATAACCGAGCTATAGAAAATGGGAGGTGAAATGCGCCACCCTCTACACCAAAGTCATGAAATCGGTTATTGTAACCCAGAGGTTCAGTTTGATATATGATTTAGTGAATAGATAAGGGGTTCACATCTGCGACGTATAACATGTGATTTTTTTCTCCTACAGTCCCAACAGATTTTCTAAAATTGCAATACAGTTATTATTTATTATTTAAATGCCAAAATGTAAAATGCAATGATGATAATAACAGATGATATTTCTAAAAGCTCCCTTTCTCGTTCATTCTTATCAGTCCAGTCTTCGTTACAATATTACGTCATTCTCGGCCCATGGGTGAACGCCTTTGTTGACACGAGGAGTTCTATTAGCGGCCTACATAAATGAGCTGCCTATTCAATTTCCAGGAAAATGTATTGGAAAACCTACTCGTGTTACGTGGAAAGTGTTTCCAGCGCACCTCTCCTCGTCTCATTCAGGAAATCTAATTTAGTGGGTACTTAATTCTCAAAAATTGAACATACAGGGTGAAGCAAACCGGGCCTACACGCATGGAGGATTTCAATTTTAATCAGTTTTGAATGAATAAAATTCAATGCTAATTTCATTTAATTAGAAGTATTTAGTTTAGGTTTTTAAAGAAAATAAATTAGTTGTCCAAAAAACGGTAATTATTTCATTTACCAAAATTTCCTGGAATTCAAGAACCAAGTATTTTGTCAAATCCAATATTTTTTTCTTACACCTAATCACCATGTGCAATAGCGTCTTTCAATGGAAATAAACCGAATATTGCATTTCTGATAATCTGTATAAATAAAAAGTAAAACTGGGTAAATATTCCCAATTGATGTAAAACATTAACACGTTTTATTGTTTATTTGCTCTGACAAAGTACCATCATACAAATATATCGTTTTTGTGAGGCAAATTATCACGACAGCAAATCACGAGGTTTAATCACGGGTGCTGATTTGTTTATCACAGACAAATTTACTATGAACATGATGATTTGAATCCACGTAAAGAACAACTAAATCGATAATGATTCGTCATTATGCCTAAGTTCTAATTAATAAATTACACGGATATGAAAACTGGACCAGTGGGCAACAATGTTTTTTCGTGTCAGTAAGTTGCTAACAAAATGTTGCCTATCCAAATGCACACCGGGGTTAAACCTTCTAATGCCATTAATGGAATATTCCAAGGTGGTTCAGGACCGCCGGAAATAATATCTTGTTTACACGAACACTTTAACCCGGATTAAATAGGGCACTTTTGAAACGATTCAAGTTTCAATGGATTACTGTTGGCTTTAGGAGATTTAACTTAATTTATTCTCACTGTTATACACAAGGTGGAACGGAAGTCCGGATTGCCATTTCAAAAAGATGTTTTACACGTTCATTTAAGAGTTTCCATATTTAACGAAAACGATAAATTTGAATCCGTGTTCGAAAAGTGACTCACAATAAATCAAAAATGTAAATAATTAATCTTTTCTTTTGCTATATATGTATAAGTACCTTGTTCAGGAGAAAGACGCATTTATTCATAATTTTTCAGAACAATTTAGTAAATTTTTTTAACTTATGATTTTATTAAAATTGTATTTCATACATGGTGTAAATAGTTCCATTTGTCCCGTCTTTAGAGAACATATTTTGAAACCTATTCCTCCTACTAAAAAATATTCGACTTCCACTACAAGATTTAGCAAGATTACTTAATTAAATTAAGCTCTAAGCGTATCTCAGCTGGACATAGCTACGTAATATTATTATTACACAAGGCTTGAAGCCTCATACGCACGCTTACCTGGACTTGTTCATTTTTTAAAATTTTTAATGCTTCGTTATTGAAATACAAGGTAACAAACACTAAACTTTTATTTGGTTTTTTATTTGCAACTTCTACAGTTAGCGAGATATTTCATTGAAATTTTCAGTACTTGGATAATTTAGCAATCTAAACCGTCAGGTTTTTCAAATCGTCGCGAAAATCTACAGGGCGATTATCTGCAGTAGGTATTCTATCACCAAACCATTCTTTTTATACTACGCCATTTGCTTAAAAAATTTTCAGAAAAAGAAGATAGAAAATACATAAAAATTTTGCCCTAATTCGGTAGCATGCAGAAACGACATGGAAAAGACATCGACTTGAGTCGATTGAATCGAAGACAATCATGAATTGTCTGTTATTTTCTCAAATTGCTTGAAAACGGCTACGGATACGGGCGAATTGCAAGAGCCAGACAAGTTGGTTGAATTGGATGGATACTTTAATTCATAAAGAGAGCCGAGCGTATTGCAAAGGTGAAGGGCGCCCACATGAAATGGAAAAGGGCGGATTGGGAAGGAGCACGAGGCCCTAAAAGCCTAATTGCATGGCTTGGATCTGCTACTTTATTAATACTACTACTAAATTTATAACTAAACCCAAAAGGCCTGATTATTTATTTATTTTTAATTTTTAGGAATAACCGTTCGGAATTGCTTCAGGAGAATTTCACGCTATTCTCAGTTAAAACTAATTGAGAATAATACGAACCCTCTTAAACAAGAGCAAAAACTACCAAAATAAAGGACAAACTAAAATGCATGAAAGGTGAATATTCAAATTAAATGATACATTCCAAAATTCCGCTTTTTCTAAACTACCTTTATTATTTTTGTTACTAATTTAAAGTTTTCTAATTGATCTAAACATAGCAGATTAGATAACGTACGTACCTATCATTTTATATTTATATTTTGTATTTTTGTAATTCTTATTTTATTATTGCTTATTTAGTCATTTTTCCTTTTATAACTGTGATGATATATAAAACTATTAATGAAGAGATGTTAAGTTGTCATTCTCCTGGACCTACGTACCTTGCCTTATGATGAGCAATGACGTAGGCTGCGACGCCATCCTTCTCTTCACTGTTCTCATATTTATTGAAATTATTATCCTGAAATTCCGATAAATCCAAATTCACTTTCACACCACTGAATATAAATAAACAAATCTTTCAAGTCGCACGAGCTCCTTTATTTCGTTTTACGCAAAATATAATTCGCAAATGGTTAGAACCGCTTGAGAAATCACACCTCATTGAATATTAACCGAGTAGTTTTGTTTCGATTTTTTAACTGTCCACAACTTGTACGATATAGAACTTGGTAATTTTATTGCTTATACCAATATCACTTAACCGCAACCGACTGGTTTGAACACTGTAAGTATACGAGTTTAAATATGTAGCACAATCAGAGGTTCATAATATCATTATCAGTTGGATGATTGTTAAAGGATTATAATCATTCAGTCTTGCTCGAGATGTTAAGCAGGTAAATTAATTTGCACTCTTATTGTTTTAAAGTGACATATCAGCAATGTTGTTTTTGTACACTATAGATATAGCAGCCGCAAAAAGAATTTATCTATGAGCAACAGGAAATGCGGTAAGGTAACCATTGTAAACATATTTTGAATTTTGAAAGCGGAATAAGATGTGGTTCAACACTAAAATTTCACTATCAAGACTCAGGAGGTACTATGTATGTAGGGACCACAATAAGTACATATGCAATCGATCCACAGATAATCAAAACATTGACATATCTAAATACGTATATCAGATCTATTCGAAAAACACTTTGATTCAAATTCCAACAAATAAATTATTTAAAATTAAACAAAAAATTAAGTTTTGAACCTCACTGTTATTCGATAAGAGTTAAGTTGTGTTTAATTTTAAAACTTTTATCTAAAATTTTATGCAACTTATTCTAAACTCTTGTGGGCATTCCTGCGATCAGGTTTGAACTGTTCTTTCTACAGCTAGAATGAAGTCAAGCTGAGGAACGTATTTGGAAGCCGCGGAGCAAATTAAGTCTTAAGAAAGAACGAGAGTTTCAATCTCAGAGAAGTTGTGTCGAGCAGATTTAGTACTGTCTTTGCAGCTACATTGTTATTAATAGAATTCGATGTTCATCCGACCCCTCAGCAAACGTAGTTCTAAATGAGAATAGTTTGCAATTCACCCCCTGTTTGTGTGTGAAGACTAATTCCCAAACAGAATTAAAGAAAGAAAGCAGATTGTTGCACAACAATGCTGGATAAAACATTTGTTTTACAACATCGTAGCCGTTCTAGCCACGAAAATAGGTCTTTAAGTACAGTCGTAACATAAATAAACCTCAAGGAACTTGACCGCTTCCAGATGCACAAAGTCGATCCGCCTCAAAGTCAGGAGGAAGGACTACTTTCTTGGACACCTTGCAAACGTCATATGAGGGATAACTTCGAGAGGGGGACAATCTACCCCCAACAGGGAAAAACAGAAATTGTAATAACGCATGAATCTGACGTCCACTATTCTGGTTCTGGTCCTGGGCCGGTTTGCTCGGGGACACATGCGGACACCTTAGACACATAGTTATTACCCCACGAATATAATCTCCGACTAATTTAATTACTTTTCAGTTATAACTACAAACTTCTAGCTAAAATCAAGCCAAATATTTGTGAGGTTATATTGAAGCAAACAAAACATACATCTGGAAGAAAGGCTCTACTATCGTCTTCCCGTCTTTCTTTACGTCATACGATCAGCAAACCGGTGACAAGGGCAGAGAAAGAAGGATCATTCGAATGTTACGACGTTTTCGTGCTCTATCTTACCTGCTATGACCGACTGACCCACATACATTCAGGGCTATCTCTTTCCTAAGTAAATACCCCTTTTAACTGGCGCTAAAACGCTTCACTATGAAATGCCTGTCAGGACTGGTGTACCGGATATAATCGGATCGTGAGAGCGCCATCTTTTTTTACCCTTTAGCTGGCGCTCGCAGGGGAATATTCACAATATTATATAATATGTAATTTAGTTAATAATTATGTAAATAAACTAAAAAGTTATATAGCTAACTACATAGTTAAAGGGCTCGCGAAGGTCTATGTATGTGCACATACTATTGCATATTGAGTGAAGATGAAACTTGGTTTTAAATTAATTTTTCAAAAAATTAATACAGATAAATATATAAAACTTTATATCATTAGAATCAGATCAAAGAGAGCTAGCTAATGAGCATGAGCACACGTGTTTCTCATTACAAGAACTTACGCTTGGAACTCTATATATTTTTTATAGCAAAAATTGTGATTATCCAGCGAATTTCCGTCAGAAATCTATTTATATAACAACATTACTGTCGGTTTTTCAGTTACCTCGGAAAACCCCAAGGTTTTAGATACAGAAAAAGAAATGTAAATATGCTGAAAAAAACGTGAAAAATGGTTTGTTATAATCACAGTTGTAGGTAAAAATATAATTTGTTTAGAGTTGAAGCCAGCAATCCCTCCCAATGCTAAAAATCCATAAGCTTACCAATGCCGTTTGAGAGCACAAGCGGCGACGGTATTCCCTTCCTTCGCTTCATGTTGCTACTTTTCTGTGTACATATTTGACAAACAATTGTTACTTAATACTTTTCAGTTGCCGAATCGAGTTTCGCACTGTAAGCTCTTAATATCCAACTTTTGGCTTGCAGAAATCTATAACTAATACAGTTTATAGGATTTCCGAGTATTGCAACATAAGTGGATTATATTCCGAGCCTAAAGCATTACGGAAACTGTTAAAAATTACGTGAACTCCGTCGTTAAGCACTCACTCACATATTCCGGCATTATTTTGAGGCAAATGTATCGTTAATTTCTCAATTTTACATTTCAAAATACACATAACATCAACGCCGAAGCGTAGTAAAGTAACGATAAAGTTTTAACGCTGGTAATGGATATGAAAGCAAGACTGACAACATAATGGCAAAAAATATTTTCCAAACAAATTAAGTCAATTATCAATATCATTAGGTTAGTGACAATTTAGATAAAATGACTAAAAACGCATGCTTGATATCAGCCTAATCGCGTTTCACGTAGTTATGGATAACATAGTTAATTATTTTGTAACATATTTGCATAACATAAGAGCTCCATTGAGAGGTTTCAAGTTGCCTTAGATCCAAATTAAAAACTACCGAGAAACTCGTCAGACAGGCACTGCTGCGAAAATCATTTATTAGCTTTGAACATTGAAAAACAAAGTTATCAGCACATTAATAATTCGAATTTTAGGTATTTTATCACACGCCTCGCATATGGGGACCGAAAACCCATGTCGAATCAGTATAAATCTGAAACCGGGACTACATTTACTAAACACCTACTTCATATCCATTTTTCCTTTGTGCGTGCTCGCGTATGTGATTGTTGTTTAATGTTTATTGGCAACTGTTTGGCATTAAGTCAAGATTTATTTTACTATACACCAGTTTCTCTGACAAACCCCACGAATATTCAAGGATATTCTATAATGGAAACTTCGCTATTGCTTTCACGTGTGGCGCGCAGCCCGAAGCCAAATTAAAGTTTTCTTAAAAGCAGGCCTCATAAACACAAATCGGAACTTTTTTAATGCTTTTCGCGAGTTGCTAACTACACGAAATTAGAATAAACTTACTTTTAAACTAAAGTATCGCGTTGCGGCTGATGAAGCTTTCCTGATCGTATCGACACAGTACTGCTGCAGCAAATAGTCCAAACTTTTGTTCTAAAATATCTTGAAAGTTTTCATAATCGCAAACAATACGAAACTAACTCGAACAGAGACTTGTAAGAACTTTTGCCAATTAAAGAATAACTGCGTCAAAACTATTCAAACAGATGAAATGTGACTAGTATTAGCTAAGGTTTCCTGAAGAGTTTTTGCGGGGACTGCTTTAAGCTCATCATTAACTCTTTCAGATAGTCCCAACGGTGAATTTCATTCAACTTAGTTAACGATTTAACAGGGCTTTCAATTTAACTTAAGCACTAATGATGAGACGTTAAATATGCAGGAACCTCACAATTTACGTGGAGTAATAAGTAATAGCGCCGCAGAAGAAACACCCCAAATTAAAAACCAATTACCACGTAGTACTAATAAATCATCAAAACAAAAGAATGACAAATGACGCACTTTATGATACGATACTGCAAATTCGGAAAGAATAAGCGTTAACTGATACGTTAATGTGACGTAAATGTATTGACACCGGTTTTTAGAAATTCGAACTACAAGGTAACTTTGTGTCAACATGCTTGCATGTATGTAGAATAGGTACGACCCACTCTCAGATGTACTTACGGAATCAGGGCCTTGCAGCCTAATTTTACAATGAAAAGTGCATACGAGAGTATGAATGAGATTTTTGTTGATGTTGATTGGCCAAAAAATTACATTCGCTGATTTCATTGGGTGAAAAATTCATTCATTTAAATTGGGACTCCTGTTCACAAAGGAGATTTGAGTGGCTGTCAAAGCCCCTGTCAAAAACAGCTGGATATTTGAGGTTAGTTCAGGTAAAAAGGAGAGGCAAAGTTTAAATATGAGGAAAAAAAACTTTGAAAATATTGAGAGAATAGAAGATTAATCTATGACATAAGAAAGGACGAATCAGAAATATATTCAATTTCATCCACGGCGGAAAGGGTATCAATTTAAAGCAATGTCTTTCGTTATAAAAACTGCAAGAACCGTAAGAAACAACTGGAAAAAGTCGGCTTTCTTGACTGTGGTAGTAGCTTGGAGTGGATCCTACACAAAAAATTACTTCGAGTAAGTTCAAATTAAAAGTACTTGACCCACTAGTTAACATTTCATTACTGCAGCACTCAAAGTTTAATGAGAATTTATTGTGAGCGAGCTGCATTGTATGGCCAACAAACCATCCCAGTCACAGTGAACTCTCGACGTATAACAGTAATCCTAAATCCGAATGCAAATAAAAGAAAAGCAGAGACTGAGTTTGAAAAATACTGCGCCCCATTACTTCACTTAGCTGGGATTAATGTTGAAATTGTGAAAACTAATTCAGAAGGCCATGCCAGAAGCCTAATGGAAAGCCTTAATGGAGCTGAAGCCATAGTTGTGGCTGGAGGTGATGGTACACTTTCTGAAGTAGTCACTGGACTATTAAGGCGTACAAATGAGAATGCTAATGCACTGGTGCCTATAGGTAAGTGTTGCAATAACTGTTGATACAAAATAAAAGAGAAATTTGATTTAAAGGTGTTCTGCCTTTGGGAAAAAACAACACAGTGGGCAAATCTTTGTTTCCTGGTGAAACAAAACTGGAAAAAGTGACATCTTTGGCTAATGCAACCATGGCTGTTATTGAAGAGATTTCCAAACAAATTGATGTGATGAGAATTGAGATACTGAACAATGAAGATAAGAAACCTGTTTATGCTATATCTGATATAAAATGGGGTGCATACAGAGATGCTGAAGTTAAAAAAGACCACTATTGGGTTTTTGGGAAACTAAGAAAATATGCTACATACATATTTAATGGGTAGGGATCAAGTGTTTTAGTTCCTTTTAAGTTGAGTAGGATTTTAGTTTTAAAAGTAGCCTGTCATGGAATTGTCAAGCCCACCTGTTATACAGTCCTCCATGCAGTGGCTGTTCCAATTGCTATAAAATGCAAAATGTTCAACCAAAATCTAAGTGGTTTCAAAGGTGAGCAGTGAAACGTTCAATTTGAATTCAAAATAACAGTGTAACGTTTTTAGTTATATAAAAGAAGACCAGGACACATTGAAGTATAAACAAATTAATAATCCACACTGCAATCAAATGGTGGAAAGAGACATTACCACATCTGATTTTACTTTACTAACATCTAACATTATCTCCAATAAAATAACAGATGTGTCAAAATTAAATATATTTATTGGACCAGAAAAAATAGAATATTTTAACTTTATTAGACAAGGCTGGAAGACAGAAAGAGGTGAATGTAGGGAGGTAAGTTTTTGCTTGATAAAAGTGTACTTAGTCCCCATTTTTCTTTCTAAATATGGAGTTATCATTGAACTTACAACAAAACATTTTTTTTTTAATACCATGTACAACATTTATGCAACGAATTTTTTGCTTTATATTAAATGTCAAAATTATAATCTTCAGAGACATACGTAACACCATATTTATTGTGCAAACTTAACATGTTGCCCAACAAATTTTATTTACTACAATTACGCGTTTGCAGTTTAAAGAGGCTATTGAGGCAAGGACGTTAGAAATTCAGCCGCAAATTAAGCCTGAAAAAGAGAGTTGGTTTTCTATAGACAACGAAGAGTATGAAGTGAAACCTGTGAAGATAACTTTGTTACCAAAACTTTTAAAAATGTACTGTAAAAAAGATACATTATAATGTTTAAACGTTTTTTAGGGTTGATTTTGTATTAAATAAGCAGTTTCAGGTAAAATTGATTTTTATTCTTAAAAATACCACTAATTCTCTGGATAAGCGATAATCCACATAAATCTAAATGATCACTTTAAGCTTGATACGATTAATACATAATGTATCTATGTACGAATATCGAGGAAGTATGACTTTGGTGATGAGAGAATATTTTTATCTACAACAGTAATTACCATATTGCCGTAACAACCTACATATTTACACTTTAGAATTGCTGGTTTTATGGAAGTTTATTCATTCCATTCTTAACTCTTAATATATTTGTATTTACAAAGAATCACAATAAAAGCTTTATAGGTATTTAAATAACAATAAATAATAACAATGAGAACAGTAGTATTTTAGTGAATGGATTATTTCAGCTCTGTAGTGACGCTAGGAAAATGTGAATCTTTAAATTAGCGGAATGTTATTGGTTTTTATTTTAACAGATTAACTAATGATTGAAATGTAACGTACAAGATATTTTCAATATTAATTCCGCCTATATTTCGTGATTTATTCAATAGGTCGAAAACTACAGCCTAACACTTAGGGTCATTTTGTATATATTGATCCATGGGTTACCAGGCTTATTTGAAAAGATATCGAAAAGCCGTAAATATTAAAAATTTGTTTTTATCAAAGTTTTTCAAACAATGTCAAGTTAAAAAATATATAGCGAAAATATCAAATTTTAATGCATTGTATTGTAATATTTTAAAATTTATTAATTTTCTTGTAAAAGTAAGTTCTTGCAATGGAGTTTTCTTATGATACAACATATTATTTAGACGGAATATATAAATTTTTGAAATAAAGGAAAAAAAAAACAAAATAAAGAATAATGGGTAAAAACACCTCAATTATTTCAATTTACTATTCCGATTTTTAGAGCAAGGTAGAAATCATTTACTAATTGAAGAGTGTTTAGAAATAACACTTCTCAAATATGCAAAAAATATCGTGTTTGTTGACAACTAAAATAAAATATCGACAGCTTTATTTAGAATAATTAATTCGGCAACTTCAGAATAATTTGTCCATACTTGAGCGTCGACATTTTACAATACTCGGCTTGTACGTTAGGTTTCAAAAGCCAGTTTCAAAGTTCAGTCGATATGGCACTAACTGGCGTCTTCGGATCTAAATTTTTAAAGGCAACTTAATATATTTATATTATTGCTCTGCATACACAGAATAATTAGTCTATTGCAGTGATTTTGTGCTCTTTTTCACAAGTGGAAGACGCCTGTTCTCTTGTTCGTATACGCAAAATAATGTGGTAATATGGCGCACGCCCAATTCTAGAGAGCATCACAAAAAAACTTACATATTTCAAGCACAACTATTATGCTAGATTCGCAACATGTGCAAATAGTATTTTCAGAAACTCATCCTCCTTTGCGGGATGTAAAACCTTCCTCATACATACTGAAAATTCTCTTTGTTGCAAAGAAGTGGCTCCCGCTCAATGCCTGAAAAATGTGTCCAATATTTCCAATAAAACAAAACGGTAAATTCATACCTTTATTGAAATCAAAACTGTTGAGCCAATCCTGGTGTTCGGATTTCATACACCCGAAACAGGAACATTCGAAGAAATCAAATAAATTCCCCAGTATACCTTTGGAAAAGGGGCTTTTGCCACCATTAGCAATAAAATGACTATAGCGACTTTTGTTCATGCGCTCATTAGTCGTCATTCCCAAAAATGCGATCTACATTCAAATATAACTAAAGAGCTCTGATAGGACACACAATTATTATTACCTGATACAATTGACAAATTAGCAGCATAAGCACCCAAATACCATGGAATGCCGCATTTACCGACACCCACGCAACCCACGTATCACATTGTTCGATAGCTAAAAGCGTTTCCCAAAAAGTCCTATTATCTCTGTTGTCTAATGCATGACACTGAGAGTCGTTCTTCCAAAAACAAAAGGCGCCGTATAGCATTTGACTGCACATGATGACTAAACAGGCCAAGAAACAGATAAAATATTTGTGATTTTTTGCCCCTAAAATAAAAGTTACACAAACCTAATATTTAAAACGATTTAATTACTAATTTTAATTAAGTACCTATGCAATTTGCTACCCAAGGACAATGGTGATCAAACCTTGCCACGCAGTTATTGCATATTGAACAATGCTTAGACCTCAACGGCCTTCGAACTAAACATGCAGAACAGAAGCTGGAAGGTTCAAAGCCGCTTGGACCTTTTTCCGCCAGTTCTAGGATTGTCTGGAAATATCAATTTGTTTTTTGACGAACAAAACGCTCTTAAGGGGATTGTTAATTAATGTTTATATTCTTTCTATGTCCACAAGCCGAGCTTATATCTAAGTCTAATTTGATAACTTGATATGTATTCTAACCAAAATCAGAATTAAGCTCGCTTAACAATAAGGAGCCAGTATTAGTGGCTTAAACCGAGCTTATTGCATGCACCATACGTTGTACGAGATGTCTATTTTCGGTCTGCTGCTGATTATTTATTGGCCATTGCAAAGCAAAATTTTCACTCATGAAATGTGTTTACTGCTTTGTTATGTATACAGTTTATAAGAGACGCACACTCTATTTGAATTTAGAACTCACCCTAAACTGCAAGTTTTTGTTAGTAGGAACGACGCCAGCATCGCCCAGCCAACTCTTCAAAAAGTTGTACCATAAAAGGCTAGAACTGGCCAGGAAAATTGCTGTCGTTGTGATGCTAGCGATTGGAGCAATATAAATAAACCAGGTAAAATAAAACCATGCTTTTGTAGACAAATAAATACTTAGTGGCAAAAGGGCCATTAAGCGGTCATCATAAAATACTTTCCCTAAAACAGAAAGCTGCAGGTCGTATAGTGGCTTTACAGAGTAGGTTTTTTCTCGTTAAAAGCTTTCGCTTTCATTTCTTTATTCTAATCCATGTATCACCAAAAATACCCACCCCACCTGTATATAACTATATAAGTAGGCCATTAACTTACCTAAATAATGTATTATTATGTATAAACAGAGTAAAAGGAATGCTTTAATTATGACTAGAAGATTTGTACCCATAATGGCACCGGCGATGTAAAAGGCAAAAAATGGTGTGCCTACCATGCCCCACCATCGTATTCTCTGTAAACAATGGGATTTTTTACAAACACTCTGACATATAAATCACTTAAGAAACAAAAACTCATACTCCTATACTTCAACTGACCTTATCTCTGGCAAATTTGGTAAGAAACCCCCTGGGAGAATAGGCTTGCGCATGCTCTCTAATCAACTCTGACACTTTTGGACTAATCCACATGGAACCTGTCTGTGACTGAATCATCTGCAAAGGGGATTCTCCCCTGGTATTTGGTACGTTCAGATTAGTATGCCCTTGTAAAATCAAAGTAGAGATGGCGTTTGTATTACGGGCCATAATGGCCCAATGCAAAGCCGTATTTCCATGTGTAAAATCAGTCAAATTGGGGTTTGCTCCTAAAGTAAGCAGCAACCTGGTTGGATCTAAGCTGCATATTTTCCACACTGCCCACATTAATGGAGTCATCCCTGTTCTGTCTGTTAAATCTGGGCTGACACCTCGAGCTACAAAATAGGCCACCAACGCAGTGTGTCCAAACTGAGCAGCCAAATGGATGCAGGAGCAACCTTCGGCATCTCTTACAGTAGGATCTGCAGAAGCATTCATTAAAATTACACAAGCATCCAAATGACCCTGTCTGGTTGCCCAATGCAAAGGAGTTGCATGTAGTTCACCTCCTATTGCATCTACTGTAGCACCTTTATCTATTAACAAAAGTAAAATTGATGCATGAGTAATGGAAGATAATAGATTATTTTAGATTCACATTGTATTGGTGTTCAACTTACCAATCAAATATCGAATAATTTCTTTGCGATTATTAATGGCAGCCCAGTGCAATAAAGTAACAGTTTCACTATCTTTTTGATTAACATCATATCCTGCCTCAATGAGTTCTTGAACACGGGCAAATGCGCCATACTAAAATCAAATTTCTAATGCTACTTTTTTATCAAATGAAAGCTAAATATAACACTCAAAGTGTCTGACAATAATGATATAAATTAATATGAGAGCGAAACTATAATTGAAAATCAGAGGACTTTCCAGTTAAGAGCTCATTTTGCTACATGTATACCAAACTTTACATAGAGATGGTACACTAGCTAAAACTGCCTTTGAACCTATGATTACCAGAATAACAAACAAGATTGCTTGTTTTATATTTTTCTATGTTCATAATTTGCATAGAGCTATTCAAGCTTAATTTTGAGTTTTTTTGCAGCTATAAGTAATTCTTTTTTTCACAAGAGTTGAAAGTTACTGGCATAATTTTTCGTGGGACACTAAATGAGCTCAGACAGGAAACAAAATTAATCAATATTTAGCTCATAATGGTGAGTAGAGATTTCATAAAGCAATTTACATTACTTTACTGTTTTCCATGTACATATACCAACATCATTTAACGAGATTTATGATACACATGACTAGTGTTTATGTAAAAGTTAAGTAAAAAAAAAAACTGAATCACCTGGGTAGCTTTAACTACATCGAATCCGCTGTAGTCATTATCAATGGCAGGTACTTGGGGCTCCTTGGATATCAAGCTGTGAGAGTCCTTATCGGTTTCCACACAGATCCCGGCGCCTGCCGCAGCGGCCCCGCAGGCGTTTTGATACATTTTAGACCCACTTTTGATTCTTTTTATTAGCTTTTTTTTTGTTTACAAATGATTTGAGTTTTCAGAAAGGGGTTATTCGAAGAGTCAAATGTCACCTTTCATGTGTCATGTTATCCCAAAAAGTTCCACAATTTGACATCCACTGAAAAGCTTATGCTGAGATGTGTTCGGTATTCACCAGTGGTTTTTTCAAACGCTATAGAAAAGAATTAAGAAATAAATCTAAAATTTTACAACCACGTCCACGTCACGTACAAGTAAATGCTGCATAATTTATGGGCTTAAACAAGCCGATTAAATATTCTTTAAAGTCTAAATTTAAAGACGTACAGCAGAAAAAATAGTTTAAGAAAACTTTACTGACAGCAATAGCGAAAGCTTCCAGAAAGCGCCATCTTTCATATTATTACGGTTTTACCTAATTTCAGATTACGTTCTATCCTTCAACTATATGAATATGAAACAAGGACAGAAATAAATAGAATCAACGTGGCCTTTTATTAGAAAAGTTTACCTCGAGAGCAAACGTTTTAAGTTCAGCCATTTTCCGACCTGTTTTTGTGTTACACGAATGGTCAATGTAGAACGCGGCACCGAAGTATAAGAGGTAAGTATTTTAAAATCTACTTTTTTTTCAATCATCTTGGTCTTCTCTCTCCTTTCACCAAGTTATTCAAAGCCCTCAAACAACAAATTAACATCTGTAACAAATATTTTTAGTTTGAAACTTATATTGTAATAATTTGAATATCGTGATGAAACAATTCTGTCTCGTTCGTATGATCGATGTTTCGTGATTTGAAATTCTCGAAAATTTCTGATACAACCAAAAATATACTATCTTATACCTCGTAAAATTTCTCGAGCTCAACTCAAAAAATTCTTGCAGGAACATGTTCTGATCTAGATGTATTTCGTGCGGATTGTTAAGTAAATGGAGCCTCTCCTTCTAGCTTCATGTTTTATTACTGCCAGTTATTAGGATAATGTAAGTAACTTTGTTGTTGTTTTAATAATTCACTGTGTAGTTTTTTCTTTTTTGAAAAGGCAGTCAAAACCTCTTATCCTTGCTATTATTTCTGTAAATGTGCTGCTGCTCTTTCCTCAATTTCTCATGTGGAAGATAATTTCCTAGGAGTCATGAAATCTGCTATATTTTCAACATTTTCATAGATGCTAGTCTATGAAATAACATTTCCAGAATGTTGTCTATTCGACCTCAATATTACTAAATAAAAGTCTTGGCAACAAGTTGAAAAAATAGAGCTCTCCTCACACAGTGTACTAACCAAAGTTTTCATTTCTAGTGGTAGAATATGCCATGACTTTCTCATCTTTAAAGGCACAAATTTGATAGTTACGCGTCAATACGCCTGTTATTATTTTATTTTTCTATTGAAGCTCTTGTTATTTAACATTAGTCACTTAATTTCAGGTCTCCTGGATGTATATTTACTATATTTATGATGATTTTTAATAGACAAGCATATGACTGAATATAGTTATGTCGATAATATTAAACTGAATTTAATAATTTAAATATTTCCAAAATATTTAAGCTTCTGGTAATAATTATTAATAGTTTATGCCATTTCAGGCATGAAAAATGCATTATTGAGCACCACCATGATTGGACTGGCCAGTCAGATTGCCTGTTAAATCCAAAGAAGTTGCTTTTAAAATGAGGTATGACTACACATTTTTTTATTCCAAGATCCTGTATAAAATAAATATTCAATAATAAAGTGTTCTAATGATGAACACATTCATAACGCTCCAGTCAATATGACTTACTGTGATTAGTTTATGTTCTGATATCTTTCCGTAACTTATATTCCTTTATATAGTAAGTACTCGACATCTTAGCAATAATTTGTGTTCTTTTTTGCAGAAAAATGAAAAGGTTCTCTGCACTACATGGGGGAAGGCATTTCAACATGTGGTCAGTATCTAATTGAAAGCTATTCATACATAGATGCATTTCTAAATTTTAAATGATGTTTAAGACATTTGAAACCTGAATAAAGTGTAGATCAATTTTTCACTGACTGATCAAGTATTTTTAAGACTGTGTGCTGTAAAATATTGGTGATTGACTACAATTATTTTTGATTTTCAGCTCGATTCTCCCCTAAAGGTTAAAAATTAAGGAAGGACATCATAGCACAGAACAAGATTTCACCCATGTAAATGGTTTCTGAAATATTTACAAATACATTCATGTATTGAGTTGATTTATGCATTGTTTATGGGTATGTTGTATTTTGTTTTCTTTCAAAACTTTTTATAAAATGATGATAAAAATTACCGTCTGAATTATCTGTGATTATAATTCATGGCTGCAATTTAAAAACTGATGAATAAAGTTACTAATTTTTAATTTATTCCTTTAAAATATTTTCTCATTCGATTGTTTCAATTCCAGGTTTTCCTACTGCAGTGACTTTGAAGTTTTATCCGGCCTGTATATTAACTAAGTAATGTAAGGATAAATTGGTTATTTTATGAAATAATGTAAACTAAGCTATATGATGATTTATTAGTTATCCCTGTCATATTCAAATATTTGATGATAACTTGGTCACTGATTTGGTTTTGTTTTTATTTTAGTAATTTCCCTAATAAGGAAAGTGTTTTAAAATATTTTTTTAATTTTATTTTAGAAAACTGCTGAGTATCCTGTCCCATTTCATCTGACCTAGGGGAATATGTAAGTTTTTATATTTTCTTAGCAGTAATTCACAATGGAAAATATTTCAATGTAAATGTAATATGATGATCTGTAATTATACGCTATTTTGAGCTATACCATGAAAACCACTTGCCCTCACTGAAAATTTACAATAGATATTAACTGCATGGACCCTGCAATTTCTTAATTTCGTTCACTATAAAATATCTTTCTTCATTTTAGGAATATACCGACTACCTGCAGAAGCTAATGTGGTAAGAGGCTTCCATCTTCAGTTCTATTTTAAATATGACCAAATCATGATGTTTTAATAATATACGCTATGAAAGTTTTTCAAACTTCTAATGATTTAGAATTATTACTGATTTTACTTATGTAATGGTTAAAATTTAGAATTGGTAGGAAATTTGTTTTATGAATGTTTGTTGTTGCAGGCAAATTACATATGGCGGTAAGTATTCAGAAGAGTAAAACTGCTTACTGTTACTACGAGTTATGCGTAATTGTCACATTTAAGGAATAAAGTTTGAAAACTTGCACGTTTTCTTATAAAATCGTATTTATTTCGCAATTTTCTACAACCCCCAGGAAGGACGCAAAATAAACACGATCAAATCTACATTCACCTTTCTTGAATCGCATTTACAATTAATTTTGTAAGCTCAAAATTTTCGTCAAACAAATTCTCAATAACATCGAAATGGTCAGTCATCGGTATGATCTTTAAATGCGATCTCACACCGAGTCTTTGTATCTTGTTATAAAATTCTAAGCTCTGCTCAACAAAAGCGGGACTATCGTATTCCGCCCCAACAACATATATTACAGTTCCCCCATAATCGACGACGTTAAAAAGGGGACTCAACTCTCTAGCAGTATCTACTGATAAGCCCAACAATTGATTGGCCGAAACTTTAGTCAACGGTTCCATATTATAAAGACCACACAACAAGAAACAACCCTTAATGAGGTTCCGATCTTCTGGCGGGATCGACCTTTTGAATCCTGGCAACATGGTAGCTATAGCGTGACCACCCACCGAATGACCAGATAGGAAAATTGCTCTGCAAAAATATTTTTGGATTAAATCGAGACTCGCTAACGTCCTGGTAAAGTAGCTACGAATGTATAAAAGGGCTTAAGATAAATGATTTTCTTTCAGAAAGAACAAGTTTGTATAAATTTTTTTAATGTGTTAGTTTTTTTTTCTGATCATGTTATTTCTTAATGTGTGTATACCTACTTAGATTGGTGCCGTTTGGCATACTTTAGGCATTCTATCAATCCAATATGCAAGTGCTCCAAAATTTCCCCCACATTCCTTTGAGGACTGAGCTCATAACCAAGCAATATTGTTTTAATACCATTTTTATACAAATTGTGCGAAATAAAGCCGTTGTTTGAATGGCTGATCGGTTCATCTTGGTAGTATCCTCCATGGATATGAATTAGTATCGGACTCTCTGCATGGATATAGTTTAGAATTCTTGATAAAACAATTCAAGGTATTACCATCACTTAAATCTGTTCCATAAATATCGTATTTTTCCCTTGGTCCTGGACCATATGAGATTCCCACTTGATGTGGAATCGTATCTCGTACTAATTTAGTGTCTAAAATGTATGGAGTGTTAGGATTCTAGTATTCAAATTATATCTATTTATGGTCCACCAAAATGAAGATTGGTTTTACGTACGTGTGTTTATGAACTCTAAATGCTTGGCTATTACATCGTCCTTTGAGTACCTCTTCGAAAAATGACTGGGCGAGTACAACGTTTCCAAGTCCTTATTCATAGTTGATTATTAAATTTTTGGAAAGCTTTAGTTGCCAATCAATATACTATAAGCGAATGTGATAGTGAACATGTATTTATATATTACAGTTAATTTTTTTTTAAGATATCTTTCCCGTCCCTCGTTCTTTATTCAAACTAATGATATTTAATAGGTTACGTGATATCATAGTTTCGAATTTTGCAAGCAGAAGTAATTTATTCCTATCATCGTGAGTAAGCTAATATGTTGTTTTATGTGTTATTTTGAAGCGGAAATTTGTTCGGGTAAATGCGAAGAGCGGTAGTACCGGTACCCCTGATCGCAATGTAAAATTTATGTTGCGTTGTAGTGCTGGTCGAATGAAAACCCCCTTTATTGATAGAGATGAAACGTCATAAAGTTGACGTAAACATCAAAATTGGCGCTAGTTTGTTACAGTTCAATTTTAGTCGGTTTCTTACTAATGTCCCCACAACCTATAAGTGCTTCTAAATTTTAAACTTGTAAAAAACATTTTCCCTTCTATTACTGATATATTGAAGTGAAAGATAAAATTGGAAATATTTGGATATTGACAATGGCCAGGTTGGTAGAAAATCTTTTGTTTTGCTAAGCTTTTAAGCTGTCTCGAAGGAAGATCTTTCTTGTAATCATCTAAATACGACGAACATCAATTTTGAATGTCATCTCAAGCTCATATTCTAATAATTTACCTTCCCATAGCAGTAAAAAAAATACCACAAGCAATGATTCCAAGGAGAACATTCAAAAACCCCATGAGGAGTATCAGTATTTAAACCATATCAAGCATATATTGACGAATGGATCTGTAAACAAAGACCGAACTGGAGTAGGAACTTATTCACTCTTTGGAGCTCAAATGCGGTACACCTTAAAGAACAGTTTCCCACTTCTCACCACCAAAAGAGTATTTTGGAGGGCTGTAGTAGAAGAACTGCTTTGGTTTATAAGAGGCAGTACTAATGCCTTTGAACTTCAAGAAAAAGGTATTCATATCTGGGATGCTAATAGCACAAGGGAATTTCTGGACTCTATTGGTCTTAACGATAGAAAGGAAGGTGATTTAGGGCCAATATATGGCTTCCAGTGGAGACATTTTGGAGCTGAATATAAAGGAATGCATGCAGATTATAGAAATAAAGGCATTGATCAATTGGCTCATGTAATAAATACAATAAAGACCAATCCCTCAGATAGAAGAATTATCATGTGTGCATGGAATCCTGTTGACTTACCAGATATGGCTTTGCCACCTTGCCATTGCCTTGTGCAGTTTTACGTGGCAAATGGTGAACTTTCATGCCAGCTCTATCAAAGGTCTGCTGATATGGGCCTTGGAGTTCCATTCAACATAGCTAGTTATGCATTGCTGACTTATATGATTGCCCACGTAACGAATCTATCAGTAAGTCACTAATTTCGCCATATACGAAGTTTTTGAGCTTTTTTTGTTGCAGCCTGGAGAATTCATTCATACCATGGGAGACAGCCATGTATATCTAAACCATGTGGATGCTTTAAGTGAGCAAATAACTAGAGAGCCCAGACCTTTCCCACGACTCCACATTAAGAGAAAAGTTGAAAACATTGATAATTTTACTATTGATGATTTTGAACTTGTAGGGTATGATCCGTATCCCAAGGTGAATTTGCCTATGGCTGTGTGATTGAAATAATAAATATTAGTTTTAATGGAGTAAATACACCAGTTGTTTTATATTTTATACGAGAGATAATTGTTTAGAATTCAGTCTTCAAATGCATATATGCAGAAATTCATATCTGTGCTAAAACGCTAAGAATCTAACTTTAAAACAGATTTCACTATGAACAATTTTTTAAATATTATGTATGTCTTAACTGTATTTTTCTCCAGGATACCTTCTATCCTGAAACGAAAACAAATATAAACTTTTTTGAATGTTGAGCGAAAAAATGGGAATTAGTCGAAAGTTATAGATCAGGCAAGTATTTTGGGTTGCCTATGTGCTTGCTACTATACTGACACTGACACGTATTTATTTTTCCACATTGAACCGTGTTTCATTGGTTGCCTACATACTTTCTTCTACTTCTTGAACTGCTCAAGAATGGCCGCCGGTGTAAGTTTTTACAAAATTTATTTAAAATCATCTTGATTATTTCTGCTCATCTATATTAAAAGCTAATTTTAAATCGATCCTTCGTATTCGTTTTATTAATCAAACCGGGTATTTTTGCAGACTTTGTACACCTACCCCGACAATTTTCGAGCAGCCAAGGCCCTGATCGCGGCTAAATACTCCAAGACTGAGGTAAAAGTTGCCGAAAATTTCGTGTTTGGTGAAACCAATAAAACCAAGGAGTTCCAGCGGAAATTTCCGGGAGGAAAGGTAAAGATGTAAATAGAATTATTTTTCTATTTTTCTTCCCTAAGTCCGATGAGTTGAGGTTATTGTATATCTGTCACTCTCAATCAGTTTTGTGCCAGATGTGTTCTTTTTAGCCCCTTTGGGGGCTCAAAAATTGATACGCTATTTGTGAACATCAATGATTACTTGCAGGTTCCAGCCTTTGAAGGAAGACAAGGTCAACTACTGCAGGACAGCAATGCCATAACATTTTTTCTAGCTGACGATCAATTAAAGGGCAAAACTGACTATGATAAGGCGCAAATTCTTCAATGGATTGGTTTCGCTGAGGGTGAAGTACTTCCAGCTGCTTGTGCTTGGGTATTTCCAATTTTAGGAATAATCAAGGGCAATCCAAGTACTGAGGAGGTAAATGTCTATGCAATTTAAGATTTGTAAATGCCCATAGTATAACATGAAGGTAACATATGCAATACAATGTAATTTTCTAATGAGCCCCTTGCATTAAAGCATCAACATTTTAAAATTTTCCGTATAATAGTTTCTGTTAATTCTCTTTCAAAGGCAAGTGCTGCCTTGTTAATGGGAGCAGTTGTAACAAAAAGAGAAATATTAATAGACAAATTTTATTCTACTAAGGGATGTTCTTGATGATTCATTTTTTGATATATTTGTCATACAGTGTCTTATGTGATACTTAATATCAAAGGTCACTCTTTTTTTCAGAGTTATAAAATAACGAAACTAGAATTTTGAATTGTGGTCTGCAATTTTTATTTAATGGGTTAAATAGTCACTTGAAACTGGGTCATTCAACCAAGTGAAATTTAGAAACAATTTTTTACTCTTGATCTGTTATAAAACCTAACATTTTAATGTAAATTAATTGACATTGTATCTTATGATAATTAGAAAATAGTTATGAACAATAGAAATAGTAATTAAACAATCCCTAAATCATAGAAATTTATTATTATTTATATATTTGTCAGATATTGGAAACCATGACATTTTTATCATTTTGCAGGCCATCAGCAGAGCTAAAAGTGACATGAAAGTAACATTGAACATCCTTAACAACCACCTACTTACAAGAACCTACTTAGTTTCTGAACGCATCAGTTTAGCTGATATAGTGGTAGCCTGTAACTTATTAAACCCCTACAAATATGTCTTAGATCCAGAGTACAGAAAGCCATATGTTAACGTTAACAGGTGTTTTTCTATGCCTTTTATAAAATCGAAATTTCCTTAATTAACCTTTAACATTAGATGGTTCAACACTTTAATCAACCAACCTCAATTCAAAGCTGTTCTTGGAGATGTTACATTGTGTGCTAAGCCTGCCCAACTTGCAACTGTGCCAGCAGCCATACCTTCCAAAGATGGTAAGACTTTTTTTCTTTTAGTCATTACTAAGTGCTAAGGTGTATTGTAATTGGGCCGCTGTGTAAAAGTGCTTACAATTTTTGAATTTTTCTTACAAGCTGGTCAGTTAAAAAATAAAACGGCGAATAAGGAGAGTAAGCATAAAGAAAAGCAGAGTGAGAAAAGCATTGAAAGTTCAGAACCTGTTTCTGATAAACCTAGTAAAAAGAAAGGTAACTTTTGGTATTTAACGTTGTGTCCCGAGAACCTTTATTGTCTAAAAGTAATTATTATTTCCTATTTTTTCTTTAGGAAAGAAGAAGAAAGATGAGAAAAAACAAGAGAAGAAAGAGAAATCCAAAAAAGAGACTCCAAAAAAAGAGGAGCCTGAAGAAGAATTGGACGCAGCTGATGAAGTTCTTGCTGCAGAACCCAAAAGCAAAGATCCTTTTGAATCCTTACCTAAAGGGTAGATATATCAGAACCTCACTATTCCTATCCTCCCCTATTTTCATCTTTTGTTTGCAGAACTTTCAACATGGATGAGTTCAAGAGAGTATATTCAAATGAAGATGAAAGTAAATCGATTCCGTTCTTCTGGCAAAAATTTGATCCAGAAAATTATTCGATTTGGTATGGAGAATATAAGTATCCTGAGGAGCTAACTAAAGTTTTCATGAGCTGTAATTTAATCACAGGTAAGATCACTGTGTTTTAGTAAGGTTTTAACTATTGTTTTATTATATTGAAACTTTTATATACATGTTAATGCAATATAATACTTTGACTTTCTTTATCTAGTCCTGATGTGACAACTAAATGGGATATAATTAGGGAAATTTTCAAAAAATTAAGACAAAAGAACCTCAAATTTTAATAGTTACACGGTACATTAATACAATTTGAGGTTCTGAGTATAGTGTGCAGGAGACCTTTCTACTATTCCTAAAGCAAATCATTTGTTTTCAGGCATGTTTCAACGTTTAGATAAAATGCGCAAACAAGGCTTTGCCTCCGTATGTTTGTTCGGGGAGGACAATGATAGCACAATTTCTGGGGTGTGGGTATGGAGAGGTCAAGACCTTGCCTTTACTGTAAGTTATTCGGTAAACACTTAAACGGATTGTTTCTAAAAGGGATTTTAGCTGAGTCCTGACTGGCAAGTAGACTACGAGGTTTACAACTGGAAGAAGTTAGACCCTGCTTCCGATGAAACTAAAAAATTAGTTCAAGAGTACTTTTCGTGGACTGGCACGGACAAAATGGGCAGGAAATTTAATCAAGGGAAAATCTTTAAGTAGGTTAATACTTGAAATGTGTTTTGTACTACTATATTTTGGTCTTTAACTTGAACAACTTTGAGTACTCTACTTGCGATTAAATTTATCGGGCCTTTTTTAGTGTGTCGTTTCATTTCAATATCTTTTGTCGGAAATAAATTATTTCTTCGACCAAGGTGTTTTTTTTTTGTATGTCGGATGGGATGAAATAAACTGAATTACGAAATTTCTAACTGCTCACTCTAAATTTTGAATCTAGAAAATTCCCAACTTATTTACATTACTTGACCAGTGTACAGGGTCTTCCTGAAATGACTGCAAAATACCAAAAAATTCTAAACGAAAAATAATTCGTTATAGACAAACTTACCTATATCCATCATTTTTCCGAAATAATTGCAAAACTTATCAGTTTTCACTAATTTTGAAACTAAGATGTTTGCAATAGGAAATGTATTATTTTATTCCGTCGGGGTATGTGCATAACTAAGCTACTGGTTTGAATTCGCAACTTTTCCTCCATTTTACCAAATCTAAAAACGTGGCATGTTGCTTTCTATCGCGTATCGATCCCAAGACCGATGAGTTGTATCTTTACAAAAGGCAGGTAGAATTAAGTTTTAAGCCGTTGTCACTTAAAAAAATATATATTTATTAAAATGATTACAAAAGTGCTTAGGATTAACATCCACGAGCTTCTAATTAGTAATAATCCTCTTACTGATACTGGCTTGTGTTTATATAATAAAAATATGCTGAACTATCTGAATCTGAAGCGTGTTATGGGTTTCACGTGTTACATGTGTTATGTCCCATTGAAATGAACATATAATTAGTACATTTTTTATGTTTTCGTACCGATGACTTCGTAGTTGATTCATTCGAATGTTAACGCTCCGACATTCAAGATGTTCGTGTTACGCGAGGCACTAATAATAAGAATAATCGGGTTTTTTATTGTTCTAAAGATTGGTGAGATACTCCGTTAGTATATCCATAACTTAATGGGTGAAAGTCGAGGAGTTTAACTGTCATTTTGTCAGTGAAAGCGGATGTTGCTGATGTGAATCTCGCTCACGCTTTTGGTATTAGGGGGTGAGTTCTTATTGTTGTTTCTTTTGGTTCACAGTTATGTTTCATCACGTCAATGAGAACGACGTGATTAGAATATTTAATAAATTATTAATTAATAATTGGACCATTTTTCTTACCGGGAAATTTAACTGAAGATACTTACTTAGACTTGTTGGAGAATGCCATCAACCCAGCGCTGATCGAAATTATGGAAAACGACCAACGTGTTACCATGAAGAAAATCCGATATTTCAACAAGACGGAGTTCCTCCCCATTATGCAATACCTGTACGGCAGTTTCTGGATGAAATGTTTCCTGATAGATGGATTGGGAGGAAGGGTGCTATCGAATGGCCCGCGAAATCACCTGATTTATCTCCTCTTGATTTCTTTTTGTGGGGACATTTGAAATCGAAAATTTATGCCACCCAGCCTCAATCCTTAGAAGATTTACGGAACCGCATCACTAATGAATGTCAACAAATTAAACCAGATATTCTTCAAAATATCCGGGAATACTTTAAACAGTTGCTGTACTGTTGTATGGAGGTGAACGGGGGACATTTTCAACACTTAATAAGATAACATGTAAATACTAATCAATAAAGTTAAATTAATATTTCTCGGCGACGCGCAGCTCAAATGTAAAAAACGAAACGCCATTTGAAAGACAATTTAATGCACATTCAAAAGTTGTATCACAACATACCCCTTTCCATTTGAAAAAATAAGGGTGAATGCCGCCCCCGCTAAGAGATTGAAGTTACAGTGATAGAATTAATGTAGAAATTTATCCCCCTGAAAAAAAAGTATAGGGTCCGAGGCTTTTTCCAAATTTTCACATACAAAGCAGTAAACTTTGCTGGACCGTTTTCGATGGGCCACCCTGTATAATTCCACAAAAAAATAAAAGTAAAGGAATTTTTTTGTAGAGGTATTTGGACATACACTAACTTCATATTGTACCTATACCTAAATATTTATAACGGTTAAAACTAATTAAATTCATTTTCTTAAAGTTGTTCTACATTTTGCCACTACTGTATATGTAGGTAAGTTTGCCTAGTACGCCTTATTTTTGATTCAGCAATTTTTGGTTAAGCGTTGTACAGTCATTTTAGAAACACCCTGTATAACTAGTACACTACTGTACTTCATGATAAATGAGATTTTTCAAACACACCTGTTAATGTAAAAAATGAATTTAATACATAAAGCATATTATGTTCACATTCTAACTAACACGCTCAATTCCCAGCCATAGGCCGGCCTCTGGTCTTATATTAATAACAAACTTCTTACTCAGCTTCAATGGCACTTGAGTCTTTTCTATAACTACCAGTTTAAATTTGCTGAGTAAATGGAAAAGTACTGTTTTCACTTCAAGTAACGCAAATCTCGATCCTAAGCAGCTTCTAGGCCCTTGACCAAATGCTAAAAACGTGTATGGTACTAATTTATCTCGATTTTCCGAGCTGAACCTTTCTGGAATGAATTGCTCCGGTTGGGGATAGTATTTAGGGTCGTGATGAATTGCGTAAGAAGGTATCTGAATTGCCATTCCTTTAGGAACCACTAGGGTCCGTTCTTTTGGAGATTTGGGGTAGATAGTGTAAGTTTTAGTGCATTCACGGCCGATGATAACAAATGGTGGCCACTTGCGTAGAGCCTCTAATAAATGATTATTGTTCAATACGAACTTTGTTAAGTATATTACCTCATAAGACCCACCTGAAATGACCATGTCCATGTACTTCATGTTAGCAATATCTTCGTAACTAACAGATTTTCCTTGAAGGCTCAGAACTTCCTTTCTAAGTTTACTTTGCACCTCATTATTCAATGCCAGTTCATAAGCCACAAAGGTCATTAGGGACGATACGGAATCGAAGCCGGCAAAGAAAAATATCAGGGCTTGTGCTGTAATATCTTCATTGGAGATTTCTCTGGATAACTTGACATTTTCTGTAAAAAGCAACAATTGGAGTTTTGTCTCATAAGTGTGTTTCTAATTTATTACCAATGAACTCTTCAGTAGCTGCAAACCCGACTTCAGCTGCATGGTCATCGTCCTTTTCAATACCTTTTCTAGCATCCATCAAAATTTGCAGCATGTCTGGTCTATAGATCCCCTTCTGCTGCCTGGTTTCTATAGTATTATTAACCAAGTTTCTAAAGAAGGTATTCACTTCTTTGCGAAATATCTTGAGTTTCAGAACCTTAGAGAAAACATTCATTAGAATTTTATGCCACTTAAACGTTTGTTAATTAGGTATTTTACTCTAAAAAGCTTTGGGGAAATCTGAAACAACAGTATCTTCAAGAAAGTCGTAAACCTTAGATCTGCTATTTCTTGCCCCATTTTGTAGAATTCATTATCAGGTTCCGCTAAAGAATTCACCTCGACTCCAAATGCCATTGTTGCTATCACGTCTATCGTGAATCTAAAATGTACATAGTTTTTTATAAAAATTAACAATGCTTTGTTGTACCTAGTAAAGGCGTCTTTGATCTCGATATCAGTGACGGTGCCTATATCCTGTTCCTGGAAATGTTTAACGAAGTTTTCTGCAGCTTCTGATATCAATGTGAACATGGCCCTCATTTTACTGCTTGTAAACAACCCAGTAAGAGATGCCCTCATTTTACGCCATTCATCACCTAGATATTCAACGATAATCCTTAAAATCCTGAAGTAAGGGGTTCCTTACCTTTCAAACTAACCAGGTTTTTGGCAAATATTGGATCGACTTTTGGATCCGTAACCGCCACATGATCAACAAAATGATCAAAGTCTTTAACAGTTATTTTTCTTATTAAATCGGGGTCGCGAACCACTAATTTGGGTCTCAGAAACTGGTATATACCATAATATCTGAAATGATGGTAAATGTTCGTTAATTAGAGTTTAGGTTCTATTCTTGGGAACGTTTGCATTCTGATTCATACATACTACAAACCTCAGAAAGTCATCACAGCTTTATACTCCGTACACCTACCTGACTTCGGGTATTAAATTGTAATGATAAGCGACAATATCTGCCATATTCATAACTCGAAAAATCATTCTCCAGCTATCTCCAAACAATATCCAAGGGTGTCCTTGTTCGACTCCTCTGCTTTTCCAGTAACTGTAGGGATGGATCCATAAGCAAAAGTATAGAAGTACCAGCACAATTGCGAACAGGAACATTTTATACGATGTAATAATTGGATGAAACTGACCTTGTAATCAAGAAAACAAGAAAAACCCGTTAAGCTATTGTGTTTCATAGTTTGATTATGAACAAACTCGTCGTTCATTGGCGCATGATACGCATTGGCGTATCCTAACTCGATTTAAGATAACGTGTTTAGATAAGAAATACATAAATATCTATCTTAAATATAAATACAGGGTTGCTCGTTAGTGCGTCAAAGTGCGACATCTCAATATATATGAGTTTTAGAAAGAAATGTTTCATATAAAAGTTTTCGGTCATAACAGGTACGCATTTTAGAACTATTTTCAAATATACAGAGCCCATCATAAAAGAGTGGTAGTACCAAATTATGGTTTTTTAATGGAACGCTCAAAATTTGTGTGCCATTTTCAGATTTATCGTCAAATTTAAAGGTCCGGGTCTTATACCATACCAAAAATTGACCGTTTCACTGAAATCTGAACATTGCCTTAACCGCTACGAATGTCGAAATCGGTTTTATGGGGCTCCAAGAGGACCTAATAAGGTACGTTTTGACGTGTTTTAATTTAAAAAAAGTTTCAATAACTTCAGAAATAGGCCTCCGAATTTGCATGACTTACAACCCTAATAACCTGCTTATTTCGAATGGAATGTCCCAATTTTTTTGATTGCATTGTGTTTAGAATCCAAAAATCTACAACTTTTGTTAACATTACCCTATCCGTAAATAGGGCCATTATTAAGTTCCCGATCATTTTTCCTTTTTGGCTTCTAAATGTTTGAAAAATGGCACCGATGACGTTCAGTACCAAAACTACGGGAAGTAATTTTATTTTTATGCTAACGAGGTATTCACAATAAGTTTTCAAATTGTTCACTATTTTGACTAGAATACAGTTGTAGTCTTATTAGAAAACACATCTTTACTTCTCGTAATATCTTATACCGGACATTACGTAACATTTGTTTCCGTTTTAACGCACTAATGAGTAGCGCTGTATAAACAAATAAAAAAATACTGATAGCTAGGTCATTTGCATGCAGGGTGTAGGGTTGTCTCGTAAATCATGAAAGCTACAGGATAGACTACGGTTGATCCTACATCTTTCATGTCGGATCGAACGCGTTTAGAAGCTGCTTTGAGATTGGCTACATTCCGAATGCTTTCGCAGGAATGCGGGAAGAATGTTTTGAAATTTGTTTTTTTGAAATTGTCAAGATCTGAAAAATAGAACAATATTTAAGTGACCGCATAATAAACACTAGAAATGAGTTAAAATTATATTGAAATCCCAAAGTTACACTGACGGTATGTGCACTTTAATCCGCAAAAAAATATATTAAAAAAAAATGGTAAACAACTATTTTAAATTATTATTAAAGTAATATATAGGATGATCCAAATTGAGGATTGCCGCCGATATGTTAGAAGCCATTAGAGATTAGTGTTGGCTAAATTGTGGCAAACATGCAGTGCTCTTATTTTTTACATTATTTTGCGCGATATTTTTTTAATCATCATTTGATGTTGGTACTTTTCCACTTCCGTAGAATGGTTTAATTAGAATTGTGATTTGACGCTGGGACGATACGCAACCACCTTCAACATTTTTTTTTTTGGCTTTTCTCGAATACCCTTTGACAATAGTACAACCCACTTAGGGAAGTCAACATATCTGTCAATAAAGAGCAATATAAATATATAAATTTATCCATGCTTCTCATGCTCACTATTCTTCAATCCTGTCATTTATGCCCAACCAGGGGTGGACACCCAATATCATATGTCCTTAATCCTTTATTGTAAAGTCCAATATATACATTCAAAAGTGGTAATGACGGCAACATCGCAAGAGGTAGCGAAACATTTGACATTAAATAGATTCCGTATTAATTTTAAAAGTTAGATAATCGCTTGTTGTCCTTTTTTAATACAAGGTAATAGAGCAGGATAAATAGGTTCTTACACCTTTGAAGTATAATCAGTCAAATCGAATATGGCGTTTGACAACCTAAAATATTAACAAAAACCATCAAAATCAACACACAGAAGCTGTTTGAAAAATCATTAAACTTTTGGTGATATGTAAATAAAATAGGCCCTATATGTAACTATTGTAAATATAGAGTTACAACAAACTGTGATACATGTGATGGCTAATGATACCGGTGAAGAAAACCTAAGGAAAGAGCTCGATATATTGCAATCAGTGATAGATGTATCAGCTACCACTTTAGTGGGGCTCAGGACACAATGCGCTACAAGTGCCGAATTAACTCGTCAGGAAATAAGAACTTTAGAGGTATCTAATATTTTAATAAACATTTATTTTGTATTGGGTCTCTATAGCTTTAATTGTCTTCCCTGTTGAAATTGTTAATGCCCTTGACATTGAGCCAACTTTCTCCCTTTGAGATGAGTTACTTCTAGTTACAAAGTGAGGCAGTGTTAAGCTCAATCAAAATTAGACCATGGAATATTTGAATTAAGAAGTAATAGGATGTAGAGGGTCTTTAAAGCACTAAAAATATGTCACTAGCCCCATATCTTTATATTTTACAGGATTTTGTACTACTCTGCAAATGGTTAATACACAATTCAACCTGCAGTTTTATAAAACAAATAATTCATCTGACTTTCATATTTCAAACTAAGCAGCAAATGGTGCTTCTAAAGGTGCTTTCAAAACTGTATGTTGGGGAACAAAAGTTTAGGCTTTTTTGATAATAAGGCATTAAGAAAAATTAGACTTCAGTCATGTCCATTTGAGCATTCATTCATTAATTTAATCCTTTCCCTTATGTCTGGAAAATATTATAAAAATGAAATTATTTAACACAGAATGTTCCTGTATTAATCAAATTTAATAGTAGAATTGTTTGGTTTACTTATTAAAATATTTTGTTATATCTTAGATTATAGCCTAAAGTTTATATCCTGTCTCCTACTTAAGCACCTTGATAATCTTCTTACACTTCACAAGTTTTAATGACATATAAAGGTATTCTCAAATTACCTAGTCACTTCTGAACTAAACTAATATTAAAAAATCATATTTTCATATCTTTACAAATATTACTTGTTCCTAAACATTTTTTTTTTAGGGGAAATTGATAAAACTCTTTTCACAACAATTAGTGGCAAAATCTAAGTTGAAAAACGGCATTGGAATCTGCATGCCAGATCTTAAGCAGTGGCTCCAAATTGTTGGTTTAGAAACAAGCTCTATTACTGCAATTTGCCAAAAAATATCATCAGTAAGAATAGTCAGTATGTTAGATTATGCTGAAATAAATAAGATTTATATTCGTATAGGTGGAGGAACTGCAAGAAAAAACTGAACATGAATTGAAAACCTTATTAACTGATAAAAATGCTGGTCCTGAAGAGTTGTGCAGACTCTTCAGGGCTTTGCATAACTTAAAGAAATACACAGGTACTCCATTTTTCATATATATTAACTTCAGGTTTGAAACATTATGGGTGTTACAGATATCCTGAAAAGAGGAGATCAAACAAGTCAAGAAACCCAAGACACTAATTTATCATGGGACTCTTGGGATAGGAATTATGTAAAAATAAAACATGGCCTCTCTCCAAGAGCAACTAGATCACGTGCCACTCGAGCTTCAGTTCCATCAGAAGAAAACCTCTTTAACAACAATCACAAAGCCAGTGCTACTATCGCAGCTAGTCCGTCTGTATCCAGTATCAATTCTTTAAATGCTAGCAGTATGGTTTTGGTTGGCCCACCTCTTACTCCTCCAGGTTATAACACTTCAAATGTTTTTAGTCCACCCAAAGAAAGAGGGAAAGGTAAAATCAATTGCTGTAACAGGTGACATGTGTAATAATTTGTTTGCAAAAAATGTCTTTGACAGAGAAAAAGTTTCCTACAACACCTCCAGCCAAAAGAAAACAGCTAATTAACAATTCGACAGCTTTGTTGACCGATACATTCCCATTGACAAAAAGTAAGTCACATGAGTCTCAGCTTGCAGATACAAAAAGCAAGAATAATGGTGATTTGGATAATATCAAGTAAGTTTGAAAAAGGTTTTATTTTCATTATCTGTTTGTGTTTAAACAAGTTTGTAAATAGCCCTGCTGTGATTATTTTATTTTTATAGGAGATAAAAGATACAAAAAGGAAAATACGATTTTTATTCTAATTTATTAGCACTCAGAAATCAATGTAAAAATGGCCATTGAGTCAAATCAAATAAATATAAATATTTAATGCTTTACTTTTCATTTTCATAGATTGCTCTAAATTCATGTTGAAAGAAATTTAAGAGTTAAACATGTTTATAAATTGGACAAAGATTTCAAAGTTCAGGAAGTTATTAGACAAAAACTAGAATTAAAACTTTAGTGCTCATTTAATATATTTTATTTTATTCACACAGTGAAACCAGAAATTCGGTTCGTCGAGGAAGACTACCTACTGAACCTGGTCCTGAAACCATGGGTTTTACCAGTCCTGTGTTTGCTAGTCCCATTAAATCTCCTCCTTATAATTCTATTGGAAATGACAGCGACGATTCAAGTTATAAATGTAAGTTTCAGTAAGAGTGTGAGAACAGTATATATAGACCTTCATACACCCTATACAAATAAAATCTGGAAACTGGGGAGACCTAGTATAAGTCAAATTTTCAAAAAATTAAAAATTTTTACTGGTAAAATACTTTATGGTCACTCAATCAGTTAATTAACTAGACTTTTTCACACTAACATTTCCGCACTGTATATGACCAATAATAGGTTTTTAAGTACCATAAATAAGCGTCGTAAAATATACAAAAACCTATTTTTCGACAGCAATGCGACTTCAAGTACCGAAGTCTCCCCAAACCCCACCTATCAAGGTGGGAATGGCGCATCAAATTGCGCATAGATTTACCAAAAAGTTTAAACTCAACGGTTTCTGTGGCATGTGTGGACAGAGGATTTTTGGCAAAGCTCTTAAGTGCAGTGAGTGCAAGTACGTCTGTCACCGAGAGTGTCAGGAAAAAGTTCCACCGTCGTGTGGTTTACCTCCCGGGTATTTGACAGCATTTATTCAGAATTTTGAAGGCACTCAAGGTAGGATTTTGGTATGCCCCATTTGTATGTCCCCCTTTTGAGATAAAGAAAGACACTAATGTTACATGACTCGTGTCTTATAGGATCTATTAGCTACTCTCCAAACAGTGGCCAAAAGAAAAGAAACAGTATTGTGACCTCACTAAATCGTGTGGGACACAGAAAAGGATCTCATCCTTCGACGGCCTTTAATAATACAGGTGGTGTTCAAGTAAGTAGCCTTGCCTCTTTTATGTTTAAAAATAACATATTTCACTGGACGAGAACACAAATTTACCTGCCTTTTGGCAGTTCGATTATGACTAGCATTGTGATAATAAATTAGGTACTTCGTCACCTTGTGAAATAAATAATTGTTACTTTGGGTTGATATTGATTCTCTGTGTAACCTCCACAGCCGCCTGATAGTAGTTCAAATACATCAAGTTGTAATAGTTCTACACCGTCAAGTCCGGCTGTGCACAATTCGACTACGCCTCATGGAAGTCAAAAGCAATTTCATTTTCCTGGTAAGTCTAGATATTTTGTTGCTCCTACATTCTTTAAAGTCATTGTATTGTGACCAAGTAAAATACTAGAGTTTTCCATATTTTAAACTAGTGAGGCAATTAACTTATTTTTTCGACTCACTTTTATTAGTTTTAGTAGACTTTATTTTCTAAGTCTTCTACTTGTTATATAGGTATAGTATAAACTATTTTATATTTTATTGCGTACAAGAAACTAAACGACAAACCTATTTTATAGATATTATGCATTCCGAACCGATTAAAGAAGTTACCCTCGAAACTCATCCTTTGCCTGCACTTTCTTCCCCTCGTCACAAACTAGTAAGTAGTCAACTGTCCAGAGAGAGCGATAAAACCGTATCCCAAGCCTCCAACAGCACAAGTTCGGACTCGGTCCGAACTCCTGTGCGTTTAGACTCTCAGGACAGCCAAGTTTCCGACACGGATACCCTGACTGATGCCCATATGGCTAGGCAAAATAGTGTACGTTATTATCGGTGTTTTATTTAAATTAGAAATGTAGCTTATTAAGTATAACCTGCAGCTCTCCTTAAAAGAATGGGATATACCCTATGATGAGTTGAAGTTTTTCAAAGAAGTAGGAACCGGTCGGTTTGGAACAGTGTATCGAGGGTTTTGGCATGGAGATGTGGCGATTAAACATTTAAACGTCAAAGATGATAAAACTTTAGAGCAATTTAAAATGGAGGTGGCAATTTTTCGCAAGACCCGACATGAGAATTTGATACTTTTTATGGGGGCCTGCATGAAACCTCCCAAATTAGCCATCGTTACGAGTTTTAGCAAAGGAAATACATTGTATACTCACATTCATTTGAGGAAAGATAAGTTCAATATTAACAGGACGACGACGATGGCCCAGCAAATTTGTCAGGTTAGTTAGTGTTTAATAATAAAGTCTTGCGCACTGAACGTAAAAACTTCATAGTAATTTTTATTATTTTGGTTGATTAAGTTATATTTTAGTTTATGGGGACGTATAGGTCCAAAAATGTATTACTATTCCTTACGCTTTACTAACAGAGTTAATATACCATTTCGTTCATAATTCAATATCATTCAAGCATGACAATTTTTTCAACTGCACTTATATATAATATATTTAATATTTATCAATTTTTCTTTGCAGGGCATGGGGTACTTGCATGCGAAAGGAATAGTTCACAAGGACCTCAAAACAAAAAATATATTTTTAGAAAATGGAAAAGTTGTGATAACAGACTTCGGTCTTTTTAGTGTAACGAAACTATGCTTTGGTCATAGGTAATTTATTTACAGTCGACAAGGAAAAATGATAAAAATTCATCATGTTTTAACATAGGATCGAAAGCTTAAGCATTCCTCCTGGATGGCTGTGTTACTTAGCTCCTGAAATGATGCGTGCGTTGGATGCGCATCGATTTCACGAAAAGGAATTACCATTTAGTAGGTCATCAGACGTGTACGCTTTTGGGTAAGATTAATGTGGAATTTATTAGGTTGAAACTCTTGACAATTATGATTTTCAGTACGGTATGGTATGAATTATTATGCGGAGAATGGCCCTTTAAAAATCAATTGCCAGAAGCCGTAATTTGGCAAGTAGGTAGGGGAATTAAACAGCCTCTTGCTAACCTACAAGCGTCTGCGGAAGTAAAAGTAAGAGTGCATTTTATTTTATTAATATTTAGGAAAGGAGTTTGGTGCTACGGATACTCGTCTGTGGCAAAATCGAAATACCTCGTAAATTCAAATTATTAATGTGCTCTCAATTTTACTATTAAACTTTCTGTTCTCTATTTCATGGAAGTTAGCTGTTCGTTGAAGTTGAGAGACTATTAATAATATTCCTCTAAACGAGGCAAAACTATTATATTGCTACCTTTCAGGATATTCTCATGCTCTGTTGGCAGTTCAGAGAAGAGAAACGGCCGGATTTCCAAAAATTATCCGATATTTTAGGAAAGTTACCGAAAAAGAAATTGGAGAGAAGTCCTTCGCACCCAGTACATTTGAGCAGATCTGCTGAATCCGTATTCTAAATTAGCATATAGGTTGTTGATTTTGAAGTGCCCCCGTTTATAGGTTCGGTCCCATCGTTGTAAATATTAGATCAAGGCAAGTTTTACATGGTGGATACTTTAAACGGGAACCGTAGTAAATATGGATAGCATTACTGTATATAAAACATATTTCCGAGGCCGCTTTTTAAAGAAATGTAAAAAAAAATCTATTGTTAAAATTTAAAAGAAACACTGAGCACAATACACAGGATGATTCATAAATTACGACCTAAATTAAAAATCCTGTATCCTTCGTTAAAAGGGTGTTTCATCTAATTTGTTTTGCTCAGAATCCTCATTAAAAGATAAAGGGTGACTAACTTGAAAAAATATTTTTATATTTTTATATAAGTATTTTTTTATATTTTTAAAACAGAGTGTAATAATTTGAAATTTGCCATATGTCAAAGCTGTTGCCAGCTGGATATGTATTCTATGTGCTCGGGTGCCGTGTGTTTTCAGAACCATTGTTAAACAAAATCAGAGTTTCAGCTTTGTTAACTCTACATTACTTCGTCAATGTATGGCTAAGACAGATTTCGAAACTTCCCTGTGGCGAAATTCAAAACTGCGACAGACGAGGATAATTGCTATAGAAATGATTTTTTTTTTTAATGACATAACTGTGGCAATAAAACAGTGGCACAACACTATTCTAGTGCATTTCCACCACTGGTCCGCATAAATTTTGCGAAAAGGCTTTAGACATGGGAACATGTTTGGCTGAATTGATGTGATAAATTTCAAAGTACATATATGATTGTCTGGTTTTAAAGATATAAAGAAATAAAATGCAACAACACTATGTGTCTGTTTAACGAGGCGTCCTAGCGTAAAACTTAACCAATAATACGAGGTTTAACCTTGTGTCACTCTTTGTCCATCGCTATATATTATATTTATTTCTATTTCGTGATTTTAATGATAGAAAGGTCTTGTCTGATCTGTATATAATGTCGTGAACACAAGTTTAACTCACATTCGTTATAAATTAGACATATTTCCTTTTTGGTATCCACCTAATGTAAGTGACAAAAGGGATTGTTCTACTTGATAACGGGGAATCAAGTAGCATTAAGACAACATTCCTCGACTTATTTTTTAAAGGAGAGTCATCACAAATGAGTGAGACGTCACATTTGTTTGTCCCCAGCGTTTAGTGTATATTGTGATAATAGCCGCTTAGTGTCGTTTTGACATATCTTGCAAAAAATTGGTATGTAATATTGTTTGAAAACTGCAATTGTTCCACATTCAAACAATCAATATATTCCTTGAGCAATTATCGACAAGTAAGTAATATTTATTTCATACTGTACAGGAGACTACAGGGGACACCGATAGATATAATCAATTATTATTTGAAATTGCAGGACTTCAATATGGCAGACAAAAGCAATGTGTGTTTCTCTAACATATGATGGAACCGCGTAATACAGTCGCAAAGGTCAATTAAATTGCCACATTGAGTGCGAGTTGGTGAGAAAGTCTGCATTCGCTATATCCTCGCCATAACGTGCTAAAAAAAACATTCATAGTAAATCGCAATATACTTATGTATTTATTTAACGCGATTTGGGTTATATCGACACATTTAGCAAATAGATGAATTTAATTCCTAGAAATCGATAGATAAATGATTTATTTCTTGTGTGTGTGAGCCATTATTCTTCAAAAAAGGTAAAAGAAAATTTGAACGGTCCTCCTCAAAAGTAGGGAACACATTTTTAATAAAGAGAATTGTTCCGATTAAGTCTGTAATTCCGAAATTTAATTATTTTGTCCAATTTATTACTATATTAAGATATTTAATAATCGAATTTAGAATACTTTATATGTACGACTTCATTAGTAAGTCTTCTATTTTATTGAGAAATTTTTCCACATTAATTGTGAAAGTTTTTTTGAAACTGGAAATTATCACTTTTTATAAACGCAGATTATTTTAACCTCAGACAAATGTTCTGCATTCAATTTCTTAGCATTTGCTGTTAATTTGATAAAAGGTTATGAATAGATAAAAAGAACTAGTCGTTTATTTCCTCTTGACACAATAATTTATGGTATTTATCACTATTAAAGAAGTGCTCGTGTTAAATTATAAACATTAACTATAGCTTATTTTCATATTTTCCAAAAACAAATCTAACTAGAATGTTTAAATGTGGAATAACGCCTGAACGTATTACCATGAAATTGTCTACTCAAGCATAGGCATAGTTTTTTACTTTTATGGAAGGTTAAATCTTTCAACTATTGTACCAAGAGTGCAGTGTTGAAGGTATAGAATAATACTAAGTAATTGAAAAAAAAATGCTTTTCTTATTCACTAATCAGCTGTATCTACCACTGTAAATATTTGTAAATAATTGGTCCGTCTCGCTGCTGAGTCAGCATAATGTAAATATGTTGCGGAACTATTAAAGAGGCATTCCTAAAGTTTTCTTCGAACTCTAGTCAATTTTGTCGAGAAAATATTTAAGCGAAGTCGACCCAAGTTGGATAGCGTGGATCGTTGCTGCTTATTTTTCAATTCTAACTTATTCACATCCTTTAAGTCGATGTACAAATCAATAGACTAGGGTGAAAACGAAATAAAAATATACAAATTCCAATTAGTCCTTTATTGCGTTAATACTATAACACATTGCCATAAAAAGGAACCTGATTTATCATTTTTTCAATTTCCCCTAAAAATACGCAACATTGACCACGGTGTTTTCTGACAACGAATTTATTGATTCCCAGTTGTAACGCAGTATTCGGAAACAATAAACAAATTAGGGGACGTAGAAAATTAAACCAAACCCGTACTAGACTTTTATTGTCTTAAAATAATAGATTGCTTTCAATAAACATGAATGAGACAAACATATAATGATTTTTAATAATTATGTACCTCTGTTTACAATTTTTTTGTTTAATTGCAAAGCGATGAATTACGAAATCTTCTCTCCTGTTTTATTTCCCTCAAATCCTATTTCCAAGATCATCTGCTTCTCAATTAAATAAAAAATATATATATATTTCCAAACCACATAAAACAACCTAAATTATAGAGAAATTAAAGAATATTTTACACAAATTAGTAAACAAGCCTGGAGTACGAGAACTTATTTTTTTTTTAATATCATTCGGTTCATGTTGTTTAATACGCGAAGTTTTGTCTTTGGTTACTATCATAGTTCTTCTGCCTAAACATCGCCTATAGGGTTGACAACTATGTCTCCAATTTGATGACTAGCATAAACTTAATATTCACAGTAATTAATTAATTAACTTAAAGAAAATACATACGGTACTTTCATTTCAAAAATCGCCGCCTTCATTATACCTTTTCGCGAAGAAATCTATTATCGTAAGGTAGCTTGACGGGAAAATGAAAGATGCAATTCCCATTATACGAAATGTATTCTCCACCAATATTCCATTTTTCCATATCTCAATATATTTTTAATATACAGGGTGTCCCATAAGTGTTTCATTAAACAATGTTTATCTAAATTTCTTTACAAAAAGACGAAGTTAAAACAGCTACTTTGAAATCGAAGGCACTGTATGTATGGAAATCAGTCTATAATACAGTAGTAATAGATTGGATCTAATTATTAACCTTTTCGTGGATTATCAAATTTCAAAAATATTTAACAGATTTTTTAATGTTTTAGAATTCAAACAATACAGGAAATTCAATGCGTTTTACTAATTATACAGCGTGTTTGGTAAATGCTAAAGGAAACTGAGCAGGATTGTAAAATAGATTATTCTGAATCAATTTAACCAAATTTAGTTATATACAAAGAGATACCGTTCTCGAGATATTTACGATTTTTTATTTTCCAATTGTTCAGTATAATTAGTATATTTTCGATGCTTTCAAATAAATTGAAACAGTCAACATTATTAAATTTAGACATTTTGCCTTTATGAAGGTTGGTAGTACACATCTCATAACAATTTCCCTCAAATTACTATTATCTACATGAAATAGTCAGCTTATTGTACGTCAGCATCACTTTAAGATCAAAACAACTTGATTTAAAAATCGAAATAAGGAATAAAAATTATTTGCGCCCTAATAATCCAAACTACTATATAACTTCCTTGTTAAAGAGTCTATCTAACAGAAATAATAACATTTGTCTCTATGTAATTATTCAAGTATACAGAGGTTATTGGAAGAGATACCCTTGAATGTACGGCGAAATATGATCTTTCAACATGGTGGGTCTCATGTTCATTACCACCGAAAAGTAACACAATATTTAAATGGAACGTTTGCTGGTCGATGGATTGGCAGGAATGGTCCCATTTTATGGCCTCCTAGGTCTCCCGATTTGAGACCTCTCGATTTCTTTGTGTGAGGATGTATGAAATAACTAGTGTATCAAGTGGAAGGTTATAATAAAACTCATCTTATTACTAGAATTCTTCAAGCGAGTGATATCCTTAAAAATGAAATGCGAGTTGATATAACAAGAACTCACATTAGAATTAGAGCTCGCAAATGCGTTAAAAACAACGGTTTAAACATAAATATTACTAATTTTTAGATTTGTTGGCAGTTATTATGTTTTGATTGATTTTTATTCTTCCTAATATAGCGTTTGATTTAACGACACTATTATTATTTTATTCTGATGGTATATCTCGAGAACGGTTACACTCTATATATTACTAAATTTCGTTAAATCGATTCAGAATGACATTTTTTGCAATCCCGCTCAGTTATTTCTACCGACTACCAAACACCTTGTATAATAACTTACAATTGGATGATCTAAAATAGGGTCAGACAAGGTTTTATTCATGTAAAAGACACATAATTTGTAGAAGTATAAATGGGATGTGCCGAAATAAGCCATGGGCTTCTTAATTTTTAATGTGATTTTAACTGTACTGTAGAGATATTAGAGACTATTTGGCAAGGATATGAAAATACATACAGACGTATATAAAATGAAAAGTTACGAATATATATAGGGTCGTTCATCCAACCCGTTCATTAACTTTATTAGGATCTAAAAGAGATATAAATTTGAAAGTAAGTTAACTTCGACGTGTACTATTTTTTTATAGAATGTTCTAATTGAAAAAGTAGACTTCAGCGAGTTCAAAAATGTGATTGTTAACTCAATTTTGGATACTCTGTGCAACACTAAGGTAAATAAATAGCAAAAGTGTAAATTCAAAGCTCTTTACTGATATTCTGCAAAATATGAAGATTATGTCTTTAATAACTGCGGAGATATGTAGGTAATTTGGAAGGCTAAGTAGAGGAGATTATACAGAAAATGTGTATGAAATATTAGACTGAACCTAAAAAGAAAATAATTTGCTGGGAGTACCGTTTATAAGAAGCAAGTTGATAGCTATTTCCGGTTAAACCGAAAGTGACAGGAATTTGTAAATATTTAAAAAAATAGTAGACGTAGAAGTTAACTTAATTTCAAATTTTCAAATTCGTATCACTTTTAAATCTCGGTAAGATACTTTTAATAAATGGGTTGGGTGAATAACGCTGTATGGATAAATTTTGCAATAACGTGATGTTTCCTTAATCACTACTATATGGCAAGATCTTTATATGTTCATTTGGCTAAAAATGACTAGGAGTGAAAGCTCTGAATTCGAAATAACATATAAATATAATAAAGACATATACACTTATAGAGGAGCGTCCAAATTCGATGAAATTTAGAAGTTTCTCAACATCTGGAGAACATATTACATTTCCTGAAGTCGATTTTGCATTTTTTCGACGTTCAAGCAGTCATGATTTCAAATCAAACTGTTCCTGAAGATATGCAGAAGTTGGCAACATTGAAGTTTGATCAATTTTTTGAGTTGAAATTGGAATGTTTGGCATGGCATATTTTCCTCACTATGGCTCATAAAACAAACTTGAGGCTTCTACAGTAATGACATTAAATGTAGTGGACATTTTAGAATTATTTTATTAACAATGTCCACGCCATTTAATTCAAAAAATTTAATTTTAAAAATCAGCATTGTCACGTAAACTTACCGGCTGAGGTTCAAATGAGGTAAAGTGAACTTTCAAAGATTATTTACAATTGTCAAACAAACTTAAGTTTTTTACTTAAATTGTTAGGGGTAACTAATCTAATACTGATAAATCTATGACCACCTAATTGTTACCTCCCGCACAAGAAAGTCCTTATGCTGCAGAAAGCCAGACCGACATGGACCTCTTGGATTTTATTGTAATTTACATTCCATCTCTGTTTAACTATATTTTATCCTCATTTAATATATTTTTCCCAGAATAATAGCTAACAAAAAAAACTGCCGGACTCCTTCGTTCCTATGCAGAAACATTTCTCACGTGGATAAAGTTTACGAAAACGACGAAATTGAGAAAAGTTACGGCTAAAAAGACGAATATCAACTAGGCTGAACTCTATTATCACTGTTTAGGGAGATTCTTTTTTCTCTGCCCATTGAGAGGGCACATTCACTTGAAATGATATACCGTAAGGCCTTAAATGGTAAATTAAATATTCTAGGACGTACATTTGGTTTGGAGTCACGTAGTGGAACGATACTGCATTGTCTGAACAGCATTCCATACCCTATATGAACATAAATGTATAGCAATGCAGATTAATATGTGGAGCTTCTCCTGATGATTAAATAAACATTACGGTTCTTACTTGAAAAACTAAGAACTTCATAACTTGTTGGTTAAATCATTAATTAGGAGAAAGACCTTATATGGGCAACTGTACCTAAAGATAATTTTTATGGAAAATACCCAAGTTTTGCGTGTGGTTAACAAGGAATAGTGCCCAAGTAACTAACTACATATCAAACGGGTATCATAGCTTTTATTTCTGTGTTTCCATAAATATTAGCCCCTTGATAAAATTGCTAGAACTTTAGAAAATTTGGAATTCACTTACCTCTTTATTTTCATAATAAATGTACTGCCAATACCAGAAACTCTTTGAAACATGACCAGGAATTAGATGATGTTCAGGAACGAAGGGGAAAAATCTTCCACGCCCTAAAGAGTCTCTGGAATCCCCTGCTGTCACATTTACTGCCTCCATACATCGACCCAACTCCACGTCTTCGGCGCCATTGTCACTTTTTGAGCAACCCGAAGCATTTTTGAGCCCAACCTAAATATGTTAAAAATAATATTCGTCAAAGATTTCTAGAGAAAGTTGATGATGTACCTCAACAAATCGTTTTAAAGCTTCCTTACTCAGTACATAACCAGCCCCACCGCTCATATACCCTTGTTTTACATAAGGCTTAAACCGACAACCGAAATATATTGATTGGTTCGAACTATATGGCATCAGCATGTATCTTAAATTTTCTAATATCACATACCTACAAAAAACATAAAAATGTTTGTTAGAACATACAATTTTGTTCATTCTTTTATAACTTTTTTAACTCAAACTGTACATACCGTTTGTTGTGCTCTGAGTAAAAAAAAAAACGTTGGGTGATGCCATACTCAGGATGAGAGTAGAAGATAGGGGTAAGATGAGTTAGTGGTTTTAATTAAGAAAGGAGGTTTTGATTATGGAGGGGGGGGGGGGGCTACAGATACGTTTTGGCAGGCCAACGATGATGATGTAATTAAAAAGACACCCTTCAATGGTGCCACACTTAAGATGTAGCGACGGTAGATGGATGTGTGATTTAAATTAAAAGAGGAGGTTCTGATTGTAGTTTTAAGGTTTGCAGGTAAGTTTACCGATTAGTATACACATTTTACAGGAGTGCAGTTGCAACCACCTTGTATTGTCACATATTATAAACTTAAACACTGACTAAGAAGCACTTACGTATCATCATCTGCTTTAAGGAACCAATCAGCTTTATCAAAATAATGCTTATAGACATATTCGAAGGCCCGTTTTGTTTTGCCCCATAAATACTTTCGGCCTTCGTTTATGGGGAGAGCTATGGAGGGTAACGATGGATCTGAAATATAAAATTATTGGTAAAGTTTGAAAAGGTAAGGATAATCAAGGTAAATGCGCCTCATTACAGCATTAAAGAAAAAGACTCGGATCGATCGAGCAAACAGTAAATTTTATGTATTTATAATAAATATACAGGGTACATATTGAAAATTGAACGTTTTTGACCATGGGTTTATTAGCATTTTTTAATTATTTTGCAAACTAATATACTACTATCGCCTCCTGAAATATATCCTTGATGATATGTTACTCTGTATACTATCTGCTATATTTTATGGTTTAACTTGTTTTTTGGCTATTAATTGTTGGGGTTCTTTTTATTTGAAAAAATGTCCTGTCCTCAAACCTTTTTCTGTCAATATTGTAATGAAAATCTTGATAAATTAGATCAAAGTTTCGTACATAAGTCAATGTATTTACAAACATTGCAATGGTAACTTTGGAACTAATGATTTTTAAAACATTCAGGTGATTGAATAACACTAATAAAACAAAACTGAACAGCGATTTATATAATTTAAGGCAAACAGGATGTGAAATTTAAGTATTGTTCCTTTTCATTTTCAAACATTTTAGATAAACGGGTGTATGGAATAAACCATGATGAACCCACACAGGCAAAATACAACTGCAAATTTAATTAAATTGGGAATGACCTAAATTGTTGTTGTATGACGATATTTCAATTGATAGCATTTGTAAGATTGCTACCTACGACAATATAATTTTACTTTAAATATCCCAAAATACTCACATATAAATTTAAACACCGTAATTTCGCATTTGAAATCTAAAACGATTCGTAATATAACTGAATAATAATTTTTCATGCAAACAGTACCACGCAAAATGTATTATTTAATGTACTGCAGAGAGATTGTGGATAAAACTGTAGATAACCAGACTGTGGAAAGGAAGTGGCCATTATTGTTTGGAAGATAGTTGAAAAAAATAAGTGTAGAGATACCTTTCGTGTTATTCGGCATTAACTCTATATTACCTTAAATTTTCTTTTGTCGAAAAACTTTTTAAAATTAAATAGTGCTGTTACTATTAATTTACCTTCTTTTGAACTCATGAACAATAATACATTACATCTCTTCCCCCAAGTATTCTTAACATGTTTCGCCTTTTTCTCGTGATTACTAGGCCCAGTCATAATCCAGCACAGCACTTTCACACCATTATAGAGCTTATCAGCTACAGAACTGTCTTCCAGTAAATGAAATTCTTCATCTTTAGAATGTATTCCTAGAGAGATTATGACGATCATAGATAAATATAGACTTCAATATTATGTTGAACTAATAACCTGGATCAATAGTTGGGCCTGCTACAAACTCCATTTCATAGCTGCTATGAGGGTCCGAAAATGTGATTTGCTGTGATAATGCAACATAAGCTACCGTGAATCCTATTGCTAGGCCAGATAATAATGTTAGGATGCAGTGTTTGTTTAGTGATTGCCTGAAATTATGATATAAGGATGTGTAATATCCACGTTTACGTTCAGGGTATCCCACGAGAGGTGATTCTATATTTCTTCTTCAAAACGGCAAGAGATACAAATGGTTATTTACCCAACTAGTGCGCAAAGCCACACTTTAACGTACGTTGATTGCCGTTGACCGAACGATGAGAAAGTTTTCCCTTACTACCTGGGAAAGTAGATGAGGAGTGGGTTGGTTCTCCCATCCAAACAGTTTAAATTTGATTACCCTGTAGAGGATCACCTCTCATATGCTACCCTATACTTACACCCAAATACAGGAGATATATAACTTTGATGTATACAGTAGATTAATATAGATCTAGAACCTTTGAAAACCACAGTACAAAAGTATTATTAGATATTTTAATAATTATGACAATAAAGGACATATCATTTCCTTAGAATATGTAACATAAAAACTACTTTAACTTCAGGGGATGACTTATTGTAATCACAAAACATAACTGTTAGCATAATCTTATGCTCATATTACATGTTGTATAAACCCAGTATAACAAGTTTCGATAGAACTGATAAATTTATATATCCATTACAACTGAAGATAAATACTATCTATCCCTAATATTCAATTAAAATTAATTCCTACAGAAATAAGTCTACTTACCATTTATACATCCTTATTTGTCTCATATCAAATTGTTCCTAACTGAAACTATTTTATATCACCCATATGACCATTGTTAAAAATACTTCTGGGTGTAATACAATTAGTCCACATTACAGCTAATGGCTTAAATGTCTGCACAGCCTTAAACAGTAATTTTTAGTTAAATAAACATTAAATATTGTTTACGACTGCTTTTTTATACATACATACATACATACAAAATGCAAATATTAAAAATATTTAATTTAAATTATTAAAAAAGAAAGAAAAACTATATAGTAGATAAACTTAACGATATCAAAGAATTTACAGCACACTTATTTGCAGATCTACACACATGAGTGATTTAATCATTTAAACCATAATTAGTCCAAAAATAAGTCAGATATAAAAGCTTATTCTTATGTTTTGATACAGTAGGCATTTAAGAACTGGTGATTTGGAACGGTTCAAGATAGCTCACAATTTGGCAAATAATTTTATGCAAACTGCACAGATCTGATATCACCCTTCCCTTCAGATGCAAGAATCATTCTTGCTCTAAACAAATTTTTTAGTTTTATGAGTGCACATTAGGATTCAAGCCAGTCAATTAAATTAAATCCTTGACTTCCCTTAAAAAATGTTTGGTAGTTTTTCGAAATGGCTGAAGGATGAATTATTGGAGGCAGTAGCATAGGTGCTACTACCCCCAATAATTAAGGACAAATTTAATTTCATAGTTAATTTTTAAGTTTATTGATTGATATAATTATCGTTGGACTATAGACACGTTTAGTATAAAAATAAATAAAGATAATTACACTAAAATAAAACAAAAAACACACAAATTTACGTAGGGGAAAAATATTTAGAATAACATAATTATTATAGGTACTTACAGCACAACTCCAGCAATTTCATTAGATAACTAAAAATTCATTATTATTTCCCCTGATAATGATTTAATTAATTAATAATTAAACTTCTTCCTATTTCAATCCAATTCACTCCGCAATATTTTTGTTATTTTTCATTCCTTCCCCTCCTTTCTATTTTCATTATTATCCCCTCTTCCTAATCTCCCTTCTCCAAATTAATTTTTACTCCCCCAGATATCAAATCCTACGTTCCAAGCTAGCGAGAAAATATGATCGACGGCAACGTCGCGGTTACAATTTTGGTTTAGTTGTAACTGTAAAATTTAAGTTTAGGTAGTTTAATAGTGACGTCAAAGATAAATTCAAGGAAAAATTTTAAGTCAGAAAATTAAAATAAACAGTTAAATAAGTAAAAAAAGATTTAGTTTTATTTTAATTTAATTGTTAAGGAAGTTTAACTTCTTAACCTCAAATTGTCAATGTCACTTGCCATCAAACTTTTTGGTTTTTATTTACTAACAAATTATTTGCTAACAACATTCATTTTCTCCTAATTTTTACGCAGTTTAATCTAGAAATTTATTATTTTTCGATCAGATTATAAATAATAACTCTTGGTTTTAATCTGTTTATGAATTTTGTTTAAATAAACTCTTCTTGTAAGTAATACTGCTTGACAACAAAAATGACCTTGAAGTCCCTTTAAACTGTTAAAAGCCCTCAAAAAATAATTCTATCCACGTTTTTCTAGTTAATTGACTGTCTTTGGGCAGCAAATCGGGATGTGCTTGACATGGGTGCATGTCTAACGTTGGAACGTGAAGAGGGAAAAGCAAAGAGACGAAGTGAGGAAATTGACAGGCAACTAGGGGAATTTGCTCGACAGCAGAGTAATGTTATTAAAATCTTACTTTTGGGTGAGTAGTACTGTAGTATCACAGAACACATGTGAAAATTCATTTTAACATGCTAGCAAGACATGGGCTTGTAGATTGATATAATAAAAGGTGATTGTAAAAAGAAATTTCAAGAAAACTTCAAAATATCAGCGGCATATTTTCAACAAATTCATCAGATTTAATCTATTTGTCAATACATTGATAAAGGAAGTATGACTACTTTAACTTTCAAATTTTCAGAATGTAGTTAAAATGTCTAGTGAAGGTATTATTTACAATTGACCATGAATTACTGTATATACCTTTAATTTTTTAAGATCATTATTATTTGTGGAATTTGTTCCTATTAGTATATTCTCAAACTTAGGTGCTGGAGAAAGTGGGAAAAGTACCCTAGTAAAACAAATGAAAATAATTCACGCTGATGGATTCACCCACTCAGAACTGAACAGTTTCCGTCCAACAGTATTAGACAATCTTCTATCTTCTATGAAATATGTTCTTGCTGGAATGGGTCTCCTTCGAATTAATTTGGAACACACCCGAAACAAGGTAAAAATCAAGACAACTAATTTCTTTATATAAAGAGTATTATTATTAAGTAAGTATTGAGTGATTGTATTGATAGCTAAATAAGCAGTTGTGTATCATAAACTATTGATACCAATGTTTGGAGATAATTCTTTGTATATCTGTGCTTGTATATCTTAAACTTGACTATCAACATTGCAATAATAATCATATTACAGCATAAAGCTTAGAACGTCCTCGTTATCCTGTGCAATGTGCTTTAATATCCATATATAAATAAAAACTGAGGTTGCTCCATAATACTTTAGACAAAAATTATGCGATCTGAGCTGCTAATGATATTTTTATCTCTCACAATAAATATTTTACACCCATTTAAAAGTAGGATAAAATAAAATGAGTACATTGTGCCTTAGGAAATAACGAATAGTTTTTCTGTAGACTCACGCCAAGAACGTTTTGATGGCCGACAGCTGTTTTGATATGAGCTTCTCAGTCTTACCAGATGTTGCAGCCTCATTACAAGCCCTATGGTCAGATAGGGGGGTCAGATTAGCAGTAGCAAGGGGATATGAGTACGAGTTAAATGATTCAGCATTATAGTAAGAAATTCGTTGATTGTTATGCAATTATTGACAACTGCACCGTATCTACAGTTTATTTGAAAACATGGAACGAATCTGTGATCCGAAATACGTGCCAAACCCTACAGATGTTTTACGGGCGAGAGTTAGAACTCAAGGTATCATAGAAACGCAGTTTCGCATCCAAGATATGATCATTAACATGTATGATGTCGGCGGACAAAGATCTCAAAGGCGAAAGTGGATTTATTGCTTCGACGACGTTAAGGCTGTATTATTTGTTATTTCGTTGAGCGGATATGATATGACTCTTCTTGTAAGTGTTCTCTTCATCTTCCAGAGATTTGAGCATTAGAATGGGTGTTCTTGTAGGAAGATCCTACCGTTAACCGAATGGAAGAAAGTCTGAATTTATTTGGGCAAATTGTCAACAACCCGTTTTTCCGGGACGCCTCATTTGTATTGTTTATGAATAAATTTGATCTTTTCAGGGAAAAGATTTTATACTCAAATAGGCATTTGCGGATGTATTTTCCAGATTATAAAGGTAAATTTTTCTATTTTTAATAAGAACAAAGTTTATGTGGATTTTTATGTTATTTCAGGGCCAGATAGGGATGTTGATAGGGGCGCTTTATTCATTCAGCATAAATTTATACTGAAGAACGGTGATTCACGGAAGGTGTTGTATCCGCATTTTTGCACTGCCACCGATACTGCCAATGTGCAAGTTGTCTTTCAGTCTGTGATGGAAATGGTTATTTCCGCTAATTTAGGACAAGTAACACTTTTATAGTGAAATTTCATACAAAATTACAGTTTGTTCTCTGGTAAGTTTGTTTCTATATTTCTTGCCAAAACGTTTTTATAATGTAAGTGATTTTTTTTATAAACTACTGGTGAAAAATCAGCATAATGCCAATTTTTTAACACAATTTCATTCATGTGCATTAAAGGATCGTGACACTTTTGCACTTTGTCTCAACAGTAAATTTTGCTTATCCACGCAGATCTAACAGGTAAATGGCTATAGCGAAATAGCATTACCTGCTAAATTCGTTGGTTCATGTAGTGGTGATAGAAAACAGGATTTTCTACTTCTTAGTATTGGGTTTTATTTTTTTTATTGTTGGTATTAAAATGACCATTAAAATAATCATTAAAGTATCATTATTCCCAATAACTGAAATTTTTGGTAAAAATTGACATTGAGCGGACGATTTCGACAGCAATTTGGTATTAGCATTTTTTTACTTTAGATGTTTCTTATTTAAAAAGGATCTCACATGTTACTATTACATATAAAAGATCTCTAAACCTCTATAATCTCTCATGATACTTTTAATTGTATAAGAAAAATTTTATTAGTTCCTAAAAGGTCCAATTTAATGCATCGTTGTTTATTTTGAAAGAAATGCTTATTGCTTTAATTAGTCTAATAATCAATACGAATTTGATTTATTAAGCATTTTATACATGTAGTAAGTGGTTACAAAGTTTCAATTAGGTATTTAAACAAGCAAATTTAGTATTATCGTTTGGTTCCTTTTTACTGTTATCACGACTTTATGTTCGTGTGAAATCTGCAAATTCTTCTAGCTGTTGGTGAAATTAGCGTTTTGGAAGAATGCAATATTGTATTATTTACTTTTCTGGTGTTGAATGTTGCCAAACTGGATACTGAAACATAAACATACTTCGGTACATTAGAATGCAGAATTGTAATTTTAAAACTCGGGTTGTGATTGGAATATAGTTTTTTCTGCACAAGAGTTGAAAATAGTTTCTACAGTTGGACAAAAATTTACACTAAAAGTTTAATGTTAATAAAATGAGAAAAAAAGAATTTTAACGAATACATCAAATACTGAGTTATTATTTTTTTAGATTATATAAAATTTAAAAAAAAATCACTGTTGCTTTTCAACTTTCGTATCGGTTCAGAATGTTAGCGGAGAAGGAATTTCCGGTTATCCTCCGAAATATTCATTAAAATTTCAGTTCGGTGGATAAAAGCGCCTATCTTTTCTAGTTTTAATATTGCATTTATTTAAGTTATTTCCTCGTACTAGATTTTAAAGATCTCTCGCTTGTGTTCGAAAAAATTATTGCCAAAATTAGCGATAGGTAAGTAAAAAATGTAGTTTTTTAAGACTGGTCATAAACTCTATTATTATTATTATTATAAAAATATTAGGGAAAGTAGCCTCGCTATTGTGCAATTAGTTGATCTACAGGGGAATTCGCACGCAATGCACACAAAATTCAATGTGAACAAAAAATAAAATGGTGTCGCTTTAGTGTGACTTGAATATTTTGAAAATGATGTGGCTTGCAGCAGATTACGTCATATAATTCGATTAGATTCGGTTTATTGCCTTGCGAATCGCCCTGCAGTTTTGGTTCTATTATTAGTTGAATACTTAATATATGATCTGTGATAAAGCTCTGTACATGTTGGGGCGTTTATCACACGAATGTGAGTTATTCACGTTTGTGCATTATTGATTAATGTGTTTACATTTTTTATAAGTAGGTGAAATGAATTACCGTAAGGATTTTATAAATAAGTGCTTTTTTAAGAATATTTGTCTTTTTTTCGTTACGATTGAATAACTAAAATGAATTGCTTCTTCTTACAATAGTCGTCGGTATAGGGTAGTCTAAATTTGATGGGACCCACCTCTACAGTAGTTGTTTCTCTAATATTTATACTTAATGATTATTGAGTAAATGAGACAAAATATTAATTTTAAACATTTATTGGTAACTCATCATTAATTATTATTACACAATATATTATGTCATTATTTCTAAACGGAGAACAACTAACGTAACTAAAAAATAAATAATACGAGTAGTTGGAAATTCTATTTGCACTGAAGACAACTAATAAATACCTTAAATAATGACCTAGACAAATTAAAGCTTAAAATTCTTTCAATTCAAGTCTTCCTTATTGCTGGGAACATTCTTATGCATCTAAACTAGTATTTGCACAGACAGTAAAGTTTTTTAAACTACATAACACCATCTACTAATTTATCCAGTACAATATCAATTCTGGAAAATAGTTTCTATAATCGTAGTCAACTGTTTCTCTACTTTAATGCTATAGAAAAATAAAAACTGAAATCTTTATTGTCCCTAAAACTTCACTACAAAAATATTTCTGTTTTGCAGATATGTTTTGAACTCAAAATTTTAAGTTTAAATTTGGAAAATGTACGCAAATGATTTGTTAAACTCATAAGAATAAAAAGACATGGATTCTTAGATTGTTAATCTTATAATTCACAGAGGCGTATCTGATTTAAAGTACCCTATTACACACTGACTGACGTAAAATTACGAATCTTAACTGTATATGCATAGTTGAAGGGGTTCAAGGAGGGATATATCTGTTTATTTTTCTTTTTGTTGGATGCAGATTAAATTTTAATTGAAATACCGAATAGAGTCATTCAAACCCTTGCAACGCAAAAATGTCAAGAATTTTTCTATATTCAAGAGATTATAACATTTAAAATATGTAATAAATGATTGGTATCGTCTACCTTCTACCATACTCAAATTTCAAGAAAATAATCATGTTATTTGTCTTCTCGGACACATCACTGAAATATCTTATCCTTACTAAAAATGAAAACTAGATAAAAGATTCCGGGTATAAAAGTAATCTAATTTTCAAAAACCACCAGGTTTGGCAGATATAATTATAATAGCTCCACTTCATCGGAAAGGAAACATAAACTAATATGGCCAGAATTAAATTAATGTTACCAACTAAAATATGCCGAACGCAGTCTTTTCGTCGGTATATGCTCGAAAGTGTGTTTAAAAATCACAAATGCAAATCACAACTTAAGATTTTAAAGAAATGTTTTCTTTAAACTAACACCGTGCTATAAAACGTATATAATTTTGATACATTGAGGTTAGCATTCGATTCTTTGTGAATATCAAAACCCACATAATATTGCACCATCAACAACGTGCAATATGAACAATTATATTTCTAAAGGTATTTCCGCGATGTTATGAATTACGATGAGACAAGTTTAAATATAAAACGATAAACCTTTTCTAGTTAAGACTCTTTTACCCGAGCTTACAATTTACAGCACTGAATATAGCAATGGTGGATAACCTTAGCAATTTGACCTATTTGTTTGCACATTGTATTTATACAATGCATTAACTGCAAAGAAAAAAATGTACTTCGAATAGGTTAGGTAATATTCATGAATCTGTATGAACCAATGACATCAGTTCATACCAACAAGTTTTGTTGATATATCAAACAATTCAAAATGCACTATTACGTGGGTTTCCTGCTTGCTTCAGTGCAGACTGCTTGAATACTGAACTCAGTAATAAGGATTATGAAAAGCACCTTTACAATACAATCTATTAAAAGCTGATATTCCTCTAGATTTTACTTTTTAAACATACACTGTACATTGAACAACACTATATAAATATCTTTTCAACACTTTGGGCTCGCTGAATAGAAAATTAGGTTGTTAAAAACCTTAAGTATTACACGATAAACGCGTTATGGGGAATAATTCTATTCACTGTTATGCTATGGTAAAATAATGGTTAAAAATTACGCAAAATGAACAATCCGTTGATGCGTACGCTGAAGTACGCTCATTCTCTTTAAGTACAATGAAATACTCGAAGTTGAGCCAATAGTACTTCACAAAACTTCATCCATAAGGATTTTTTCGGGTGTCTGAACAGATAGCCTTTAATACTGACTAGCTGAGGTTCTTTAGTAAGTAGGTGCCTGAAATTCTGACGGACCTAAAATCGATATTCTATGAAAACATTGCAAAATTAGAACATTGAGATGTTTTGAGAGTTGACGTAGACACTAAGAATTTGAAAGAAGGAATTAGAAATGCCGAAAAAACTTCCATATAAAGTTCAAAAATTGTCAATTTTCATTGCAAAAATGAACATAAATTATATGAAAATTACAATGTCTTAAAAGTGTCCTTTTAGAGTTTTAATTTTACTATAAAAGGCCGGTAAGTTTTGAAGTAATTTTCTCTATATGTGATCTATTTTCAAAAGATTCCAAAACTAGTATAAATAAATATTTGCTCTTTTTTAATTTTTGTTTAAAAAGAGTAAACCTAAAGATTTTAGGGTTAATAGTTACCTCTTGGATTAGGGCCAGCGGAAAAGGGAGGTTCTTGATAGTGCTGATCAGTATCAGGCCCCCCAGGATAAGAAGGATATGCCGTTTGCATATTATCAGACTCAAAATTGCTAGCGAAAGCGGCATCGGCACCTTGTTTGAATCTTTGGAAGGCCAAGAATGCGCTCGCGGCCTATTTAATAATATAAGACATTGTTAAGTGGAAAAATGTTTCTTAATTGGTATTTTACTATAACTTATTTAATATTCACGTAAAAAGCTACCAAACACTTTCAGAAAACTCACCACAGAATGCAATAAAAATTACATGAGACAACCCAACATTTTGTTTTACCATGAACTTACCCAAGCAAAAATTGAAAAGAAAGAAAACGCTATAGCAGCTCTAACGTTGCTAATCCCAATTCCAGAAGGTGGATTGTCAGCTTTAGCCCACTGGTCACACAAATACCAAAAGCCAACAAAGTACAGGAAAGCCCAAAAGCCTAAAAAAATTTTGCTTAATTTATACGCTATTTTCAGTTAAAGGTTAACGAAGACTTGTTATTAACGAAATATCAGTGTCGACATCCACATAATGATATTTCTATGATTCGGAAATGTTTCTGTGCATATTTTATGAACTCGAAACGTTATTGTAAGTAATAGTTATTTGTGTGTTTTATATAGGGGCCATGCAAACGCCCATAAATATAGATTTGATCAATTGGGGAAAAATATGCACGTTTTACTTATCCCTATTAAATCTAGCAAAAACCAACTAGAGCCGTACTAAAAAGTAAAGTGAATGTTGTCATTTATTATCATAAATATATTGGAAATATATCATCTACATTTTTTCTGACTAGCACCATCAGTACCTTAGAGATACCTCTCAGATATCTTAGGGCTCACAGTTAAATACTTACCAGAAAATCCAAGATCAGCCAAAACATAATGTTTCCGAGTTTTTACAGAAGACATTTGCTCAAAAAGGTATTCACCCACTAGAAACCCCATACTAGCCAAGAAAGCTATTACACTTATCCCCACACCATAGTTGCAAGCATTTGTGTCACCGTTGTACAGGCATGTCAACTTTTTGTTTGGTCCCATAGGTTGCCATCCTTGGGAAGAAATGCAACTAAAGACTATAATGGCAAACAGCTGAAACAGAATGCATTTTGTTGGAACAGAAATATTTTTACTTTCAAAAACCTCAAAAATTTATTTGTTGCAACTCAATAGATGTGAAATTTTTGAGCGTATTTTAGTGTTGCAAAATTAATTTTTCATGGTACAGAGACTGACAGACTAAGATTTTTAAAGCAGATAAGTCAATAATATCAATTAGAGTTAGTTCAAGGCATTAAAGGAATTAATGGTGATTTACATAAATCTGTGAAATTTAATTATTAGATTCATTGCTCAAGGTCAACATTTTCCATTTATGGTTTATTTAACAATAAAATGCAATGATGTGAAAAAAAATCTTAAAAATATCCCAATGGAGTCTGAGGGTTGTATAATTAATTTGAATCAGTTATTCTTCCCTCTATCACTTTACCATAATTATACACTAATAATTATTTATTAAAGCATTACAGATGGAATTACAAAGAAATAATTTTCTATTATTGACGGCACATCCTACACAAATCATTGTTGAAACTCTGGGTCATGAGTTAATTTTATTATATACCTAACTGTTCAACAAATCTTCACACAAGTTCTATTGCCTCTAATTTGAGTAATGTTAGTCCAGATTTTGACGCAATATAGATAACAAGAGTACGACTATAAAAGTTTTTGTATATAGATATTTAATCAGGGCGAGATGGGGACCTTCCTTCAACACCAAATATTTATTTTACACGTTTGCATACAGGGGCAATAAAATAATAGGGAGCTTAATAGTTCTGATACAATACGAAATACCTTTTTAAAGATGAATTAAAATCGCAATATCTAGCTCAGTTCTTGAGATCGATATAAGAAAATTGCCAAAAAATTGTGCACATGGGATTGACCTACATGGGATTTTTGAAAAATCAATACAACCCTCTTCACCTACTGTTACTGTTGATTATAAAGAAACTTGCGTAGAATAAAATCTTTTGGATTGAAATGACAAAGGAAAATTTAAGGGATTATAAAGCTTACCCAACAAATGGCTCGTAAAATAACTGTAGGTCTTTGGGCAAAGGAAATAGGATCAAAAGCACCCCCGGCTTTGCCACCACCGTACGCTCCGACACCCTCCATGTTTTGGTTTTGACAATCTGACTGCTGACTGCGACTGCACCGCGTTAGTCAAGTGAAAACTTGGAAACATTAATTTCTGTATTATATTAATTAATTAGACCAAATCGATGTAAAAAATATTTTAAAATGTAGAAAGTCCTAGAATTATTAATGTTTCAAAATTAATTAAATTACAGGCAAATGTATTAATCCAATCATTGTTTATACAATGAAAATAAGAATCTTTTGGATTCGTATCGTCACCCACCAGTGGCACAGGAAGTGAAATTTAAAACATTTTTTTAGTCGCTCCTTTTAAATTTCGAAAACTTACAAAACCAAACGATACGATGTGATAAGTTTTTCTTAGGCCACTTTGTACAGTTTGCTTTTTTTTAAATGAATTTTCCGACGTGTTAAGAGCAATCAAACCAAATATGAAAACTCAACGTACGTCTCTGGAATATTGTAAAATGCGCAGTCTCAAATATAATTTTGACTTTCTGTATCCTAACCTTAATTACTGATTTAAATTTCAAAAGTTGTAAACACATGGAAACCCCTGTATTTGTTAAAATTATTTTTCTTAAACTTGCGAGACAATTCAACTTGCTATTTCATAAGTAACACTTAATACATAAAATGGGACGTAAAATACCAGGTAAGAAGCATAGAGGGGTGAAAGATCCTGAGAAGCAACAAGCAGAAAGATTTGCAAAGTACGTAAATAAATGAAATTCACTTTTTCTTTTCAATACTTTACACATACAAGTACACTATTTTAGAATTAAAGATAAAGTAAATATACCTCCTTCAAATCCTGATGATCAGCAAATCTCTAGCTCCCTTAAGAGGATCATTGACCTGAAAAACAAAGTGAAGCAAGGTTTTTATAATAAAAGAAAAAAAAAGACTAAAAATAACATGAAACTGAACGACGAGGGGTTGAAACAGAAGAAGTTTAAAGGTAGACCTGAAAAACCCATACCAAAATTTGAACAAATGCCTGGAGAGTCTGATCGGAAATTTAAACGTAGAGTGGATATGATATGTGCAGATTATCTTAAGGAAAGTGCATTTGAAAATAAATATCATGTGGACATTACGAGAAATATTGAAGGTGAAGTAAGTAATTTAAAAAAATCCATTAATACAGAATATTTGCCAAAACTTTTGAAAGTAAATATTGTGTTTCCAGTGTTAATACTAAAAAAAAACCTTGTTCAAAAGTTGACAATGAATGTTGCTTCTGTGTGGAGGAGTTTTAAAGCAGTTAACTAGAAAACATTTCTTTGACATCATTATTTTCTTTAGGTTGATGGAGTTGTGAAAAGACCAAAAGATGAATTGGAATTATTGGTGAAAAAACTAAAAAAGGAGAAGAAAACAAAGAAAACTAAGTCTGGCAAAAAAAATTCATTACAAAACCAAGAGGAAAATAGAAAATTAACAAAATCTCAAAAATGGGCTATGAAAAAACAGGATAAAAAACAAAAGAAAATATTTGAAACTAGTGAAGACCATAATTTCTTGCCACAAAAGGAACAACTTAGGTTTGGGGAAGTTGCACATGCACCTCCTATTTTAGTTGTCCCAAAAAAAGCTGCAAAGTCTCAAGGAGTAGCTAGGGTAAGTTTAAGAAAATCTTTTAATTTAAGATAGATCACTGAAGCAATCTGTCTAAAATACACAAAAATAAAAGAGAAGGATGAAACATATTTTGACACATGATTGGGGGTAATATGTAATTTTTATAAAAATATAATTTTTTTTAAATAATAATTTTTATAAAAGCCCTCTACCTTAAAGAAGTTAAGAGGTCAGGTACTTGCATCAAGAATGCCGACGATTTAATATAGAAACTGAAGTAAATATATACTTAAATACCATAGATAGAAAAACTATGAAAGTTTTGCTTGTAAAAGGCTACATGTAAAAAATATCAAGTAATAAATGATTTTGAATGTACAATACTCAAAAAACCAATGATCGAGAATATCGACTATCATGCCGTTTCAGGTTTTAATTAATAAATTAGAGTTTTATATTATATTAATAACATAGCTGCCTCATTTAAAAAATAGCATTTTGGCTCGTATTGTTGAATATTTGATTACTAAGGCATCAGAAATGAAGCGCCCACTTCAAAATTCGTGGTATGACCTCGGCAGATCACTGAAATATATCGATATAAAATTTATTTTAGCCCGGCGAAAAACAGTTACTTCTTAAAGCAATTCTTCCAAGAACTTCTAAAACTAGTACGCAGACTAGTAAACTGAATGAAAAAGGTGTTTCCGAGACATCAAAACTCATAAACAAAAAAGGCAAGCGAAAAGATTTGCCAAATGCCCTTAGAAGACAATTGGACAAACAACAAAAGGAGATTATTGAAGCTTACAAAGCTTTAAAATCGAAGAAAATAAAAGCTGTAGTTAAGTAGTATTATTTTTTTTACCCTTGGGTGTTTTGAAATAAAACGTTTCGTTAGTAAAGTGGATTTATTAAATTTTAGTTTTGCCCACTTACAATGCATTTTGATATGAAAATAAAAACAGTAACTCTATAACTATTTAACAATCTTAAAATAACTTATATTCTACCTGAGACAGGCACAAAAATCACAGAACAGTTTAATTAACATCCGCGTGTCACATTTGAGTTTATACAATGAAACTAGACAACTAGATGAAAAAAATTAGAAGTTCAAGTAGAGTATGCAAATGATTTGGAAACTGTTTAAAAATACTTAGAAATGAAAACGTTCAGCGGAAATAGAAAAAAAAATTATCATTATATAAATCAAACTTTGTGAAAACTCGAAACGTACACAAAATGAAAATTCGTTTCTAATAAAAAGCACCATAGTTTCTAACTTGCTATTAACAAAAAATTAATTCAAACAAAAAACAAATATCATCGAAATGTTTTGCGATATGTTTTGGGTTTGCAGATTTTAGTTTTACATCGCATACTTTTCATAAAAGTTAAACAAATCAAGAAAAGTTTAACATGAAACAGTATAGAATGCGTTCATTCGAGTTTTCAAAAAAATAATAAGTATCTTTAAGGACACCTTAACTGTGATAAAGGTTTACCTCCAACTGGCTAAATTAATAAATACATATTCACATTAATAATGGTGCATCATTATGCATAAATGCAGATTATTAAACTGCAAATACAGAGATTGGTTATTCCATACTCAATGAATTTAAGAAAGATGTCATAAACTTAAAGTGAAATGAGGAGACATCGTGCCCTTAGTATTTAAAGTCCATTATTGAACAATGAAAGTTTCATGAACATAAATGCAAAATTCTGTGTTAGTAGGTATCTACTAACTGTGATATACTGGCAAATTAGCAAACAACTAGAGCAATTATTAAACTTAGTCGTAAACACCGTTTATGTTTTAACTTTGTCCTAATGACACTTTTGAGATCCAGACATCGTAAGAAAGCGTAACTACAAATCTAGTGAAATATCGGCTTTAATGTGCAAATAATCGTGAATCGAAAGCAATAGTTCTTTATAAATAATAGGATTGATGTTTTTCCCAATATTATACAACAAGAAAAATTGTCCATGAGACAGGTATTTTGCCAAAATTTGCATTTTATTCCTGTTTAAATTGCGAACCTGGGCCATGAGCAGATACATTCGAAAACGCTGAAAACTCAAAAACATAAATCGATATATTAAGGCACTCACAGTGACCACAAACATAAATAGAATCCAATACCAAAGAATTAGAAAAAACTTTTCATTTAAAATATTCAGGGGTAGAATGCAGAGCATGTCCCTGGATTCATTGGAACCAGAAACTCCATACTTCGTGAAATTACATTTGGCTCTTTTTGGAAAAACGGCGTTGAACGCCATTGGCCATGGTTTGCCCGCTACCTCAAAGCCGTAACTGAGAAATTTACCTTCTAGGTAGAAGTTCATAAGTACGGTTTGCAGCACCTGTAATTAGTTTAGGTTAGTACTATTTACAACTAATGTGACCTCATAAATGAAAGAAAAAGATACGTATTCCGTTTTTCCAAAAATAGAAAGGTATATGTAGTTATCAGAAATTTTTAATGCACAATTTCGTAATAATTAAGCGAGTCCTTACTTTTTGGACACGTTGTATTTATAACACCAACACATATTCAAATATCCACATTCAACTATTTATTTGATGACTGAATTATCCGACCAATTTCCAAAAGGGGCAATACCACTCCTTATCTCCACGGTCTTGATTTAAAGATACTTACCAAATTGCATAAATTTAAAAATTCACAAAAGGCAAATCTATATGCGAATACGTCGTGGTTTTCATTGTTTAAGATATAGGACCTCATATGTTCTTTATAAGAGGTTGTCCATTTTTCAGGTACAAAAGGTCCACCTAAGAAATTTGATGAGTCTAACTTGATATTATCATGATTTATAAGTGAAAAAAAAATGTAATTTGTTTTACCTACAAATATTTAGAAATTATCTGTAAATACTTACAGAGATCTCTAAGCATTTCGCCTAATCGATCTCCTTCCCATATTTTCCACAGATATCTAGGGATATAAAATAAGAGTGCCTGTATGCAAAAGAAGAGACAAATCCATTGATAGTACAGTAAAGAATAACTATCTCTGCCTTGTTCATTTCCTAGTCCATCTAGTTTATTTGAGTGCTTATATTTATCTGAAACAACATGACATAAAACATACCCAAATTTTCAAGTAGATGATCGATCCAAGACATTAACACAACAATCATTAAATTTAAAAGGAAGTGTTAATTTCGGGGATGACCATTTCAGTGTGTCATTTGGATGAATCTGAGGAAAGTATTGTGGGCGCTAAAATCCTGTGATTGATGTGGGACTGAAATATACACAAGGTCTTCAGATTGATTCAGTAGCCTGTAAGTGTTGAGGGGAGTCTTTGTGATAAGAAGGTTTGCTATTTTTAGAAATAGTCAGGATTTCTTATTTTGTAGTTTGTTGATTTCATATTTCATATGCGATTTTGGCATGAGACCATGCATAAAGGTTTTTTGATAAATAGTGAGAAAATATGGTTTCATAATAGTAATGCTTCTGCCTTTTTGAATTATAAAAATGTGGATTTCAGAAGGGCAAGAATATAAGATTTTACGATCACAATAACATGGGTTTGAACTACCAGTTAAATTAGGACTGTAGTAGTTGGAAACTGAAAACTTAGAATAAGGGTCTCTTGGTCACAATTTAAGAGGTGTTGAATCGTGAATATGATTTAGTAAATAACTTACCGGGAACGGGATCTACCACAATAAAGGTACTGTACACCCAGCAATAAACATCAAAGTATTCTTTATTGGTATCTGAATCACACAATATGGGATCTCCGAAATACTGTTTGCTGGAAAGGAGGATGGAGAACACAATTAGAATTATTACCGAAAATCTGTAATGTAACTTGAATACATTGTTGTCGGTACGAACTTTCTCGCCTTTAACGAGATTTTTAAAATCTTTTAGAAAATCGTGCATTTTTGCCCAGGAAACATTCAAATATATCTTTTTTAAGGAGACCAAATAACCGAAGTGCGCTCTTTTAACCGATAAACGAACGACCAATGAATGACCGATTTTTTTGATTATGATTGACAAGCTTTAGAGCATGCGCATAAAAAGCGGGATTTTGTGGAATCATTCCGAGTCATTCGAATAACAGTTTGTCTCACTCTAACTTGAGAAAAATGAAGGTTAAAACCAAAGCTTTAGAACCACTGGGTGTAGCAAACAATTTCCGGCATTCCAGAAAAAAATTAGTCCTCTTTTTTTAAGGAATGTAAGTGCCGGATACCGTCTACCTAAATCAGAAACATTGGTTCATTTGAAAGCAAAAAATGGGTTTATTTTATTCAAAATCGCATAAAAAAGTTACCACTTTTTACACTGATTTTGCTATCAAAAAAGTTTTTTATAGATCAAATATTTATTGCACGCCACCGGTTGTTGAAGGGTGTTCGGTATTCGTCGTTTAAGCTATAATAAATCTCGTCTTAATGTAAAGATTATAAAGTCAATAGAAAGTCTGATAGTGGTGTTTCTTACAAAATGAAGAAACTTGTGAATAGAGGTGACATTTTTGCAGATTGTAGGCAGATGGCATGGCAATTCTTTAGTTTCAATGGGGAAACCCGGAGGGTTACAGGTCAGTACGATTGCTTGAATTTTGTTTAAAGTACTTGAGAAGCGCTATTTTATACGAATTGAACATTAAAACTTGTTGTATAACTCTATTTTTGACTTTGAGAACAGGTTTAAGACTAGGATTTGATATATATGACTATATAACTAATATAGGCATGTACCAGGATTTGAGATATAACTCAAATAAACCAGAAACAAAAAAATTTAAGCCGCAAATATGTTAAAAATCTTTTAAACATTTCTGATATGACGCTTCATAATGTGATATTATAAGAGTGAAATAAATCCTCTAAATTGTCAAGAATCCATCTTAACATAGACATTTCGACAATTTGGCGAAGACAAAGTTCTCTCAACATTATTTATACATTTAGAACTGGCGATAAGTGAACAACCAACATTCCTAAAATCTGTAAATGCCTTCCAATTCAGAAGTCTACACTCTATCAAAAACACTCCCAAGTGAACTCCCAATGAATTCCCTACTGAAATTTTCTTGCCACTTCTGATAGAAGTTCATTTAATAAGACTGTCCAAGATTCAATTACAATTAACTTATAATAAACTCATCAGCTGCGGCCATAAATGCGATAAACCTGAAAATATTGATGAAGTAAGGATACAATTATAACTGAATGTGAACTTGCAATCTGAGTTACGCTGCAAAATTCAGCAGGGAAATTCTATTTCAACTTTGCCCATTGTAAAGCTGTTCTCGGAGATTATTTCCTACATCTATTTGGTAAAATTGTTATTTCAGTCTTTGAATGTGTGAAACGTTATATTGTTTGTTGAGTTGATAAGTGAAAAATTAAGTTTTTCACGGAACTAGAGAGTCGCACAAAGGGAGTTGCGGCAGTTTTTTTTTAATTTTGAGATCATATTTTTGCACGTATCCGTTTTTCCGATTTTAAAAGCTCTGCACGATGAAGGTCTCGATGTCTTCTATGATGCTATACAAACCGAGATGCAACATCTCTTCTCGCTTCTGAGACGTAGGGTTACATTAGCACCTACTAATACAAAAAGCTCACTTATATTGGTTTAGTCCGTTCGCCCAAAGTGAACTCATTTAAAAAGCATTATTTTTTTTAAGAATTTTATATTTCAACAAAAATGTAAACATATAAAACAAACATATACAATTAAATTAACAATGTTATAATTACTTCTTATAGGGAACGCCTATTAATGACTATCAACATCTAAACTCTAATATGAAAGAAATGGATGTGCCAGGTGTGTCTCTCATTCGGTTTGATTTGGTTATTGAAATAGGTATGGGTGGCGATATATGCCCATTTGATCCGGCCGAATATTGAACACCCAGTACATTAATTTAGTTAAGCCACATTATTTTCCTTAATAAAATATTTAATATGTACTACATTCTATTGTTGCTACTCTTACCAATGTTATTCAAGTATTTCCTATGTAGTGTATGCATGTTTGATTATTATTGTTATGTCAAAATTTTAATTAGAGATTCTTCCCTAATTTAAATTTGTTATAAATAAATCATTAGAACTTCACTGTAACTTGTCCTTTATATTACATACTTAAATCTCTGAAGAACAATGGTTTCTCTCTGAGACATCGAAGTGATAAACGGTCAATTTTAATAATAATAGTTAGATATATGTATGCTATTAAAGAGATGATGGGTATTATTTGGTGCAAATTGTCTATTATAAAACATCTAATACAAAATTACTATATTCAGTACTTTTTCAAAGTGGTTCCCAAATTCCATTTTATTACTACACCTAGGCTATAGACTGATTTCACTTTTGATATGGTTCAATTTAGTTTTACCAACCAAAAACTTGGATCTATCAAGTTAAAATAGTTCCTATTAAGGGATAAATCACATAGACCGTAATACTATACTGATTAAATAATATAACTGATATTTTACGATAATGATAGGTCTTCTCTTAAGTATTTCTATACGCTTGATATGACATGAGTTAATGATATTTATATGGAGTAATTATTCGCAATAAGAAAAATTATTGTACTGTTTAATATCTAAAATCTATTTTTTATCATTACATTTAATATTAAACTTTACTCTAAACTTAATTAGACGCTTAACACATTTAGGAAAAAAAATTTGGTGCCTACAGGGTGTCCCAGAAACATTAGTATAAAATGGTATGTTAAAGCAAATGGATGTAAAATATCTGGTGTTACGACAATTCTCTGTCATGGTTTGCGTCGGTAGTGCCTTCTACTACTAAGAAAATTCAGGGAGTAACATATCATGAAGATATTTTAGGGAGCGTTAGTACTCTATACAATAATAAAAAAATTCCAATAGATCCATAGTCAAAAATACAATTTTTGATATACAGGGTAGATAGAGTTTCGTTTTGCGTTTTTCTCACGTATGTTTTGAGTCAAATTTTTTGTATCTGGAGTATTTTGATTTTTTATATTATTTGTCGGGTATTTGCGAGTTTAATATTTTGTTAGTAGAATTCATTAGAACCATTTTTTTTCTCAAATTTTGGAATAACTTTTTATCTCGAAATTTTGTAAGTTTTGGTTTCTTTCGCACGAAGTGCAGGGATAGAACTAAAATTTTACGACGAATTTCGGAACTTTTGTACAAAACTGTAAACTGAGTGATTTTGTGACAAACAAATGTGGCAGGAAATATCGATCACCAGAACAACGCGTCCCATTATGTATCGAAGTAGTTTTCCATGACTCACTTGCATGGTACTCATGTCTATAGCGCTCACGTTTTATGCATCCCTGGTATGGTGTGCGAACGGTCTTAGCAATCATTGAACAATGTAATGATTTGCAACAACGATTTTTGACAATTTGAAACGACTGCATGAAGATATGAAAACCCGTTATTATTATAAATAACATTTGGCTCAATTAACAGAAGATTAAACATGGAAATCTTCAAGTAATAACATTAAATAGCACTAATACAAAGTAATTTAATTATATGCGCAACTATCAAAATAAGAAGAAATAATGATTTTCATACATTTTTATCATATACATTTTCATACATTTATCTTTTGATTCTGATAAATAAACTTGTCGATCTTCCTGCACCGGATGTGCAAATAAGGAGTTCTACCGTCCATGTTTTGAAATCCATTAATAATTTTAAATTGTGAGGAAACATATACGAGACGTCTCTGGCCAAAATGTTCACCCTGTAGACTTTTTCTGTTGTTTGTTAAAAAGAGAAACGTTAAAATACGTCAACTTTGATAGAAACAAAGACATTATTTGGTGAAAAATTTATTTTCGGAATGACATCCCTCTACCTCTGAAACTTCCATTTTAAAATTTCCAAATTGAATGAGAAGTTGTGTTATTCCTCATTCGGAAAGTAATTTTATTCTTTACACGGTCCAGTTTTTATTTTTGTTGGTCTGCCGTGTAGAAATGAAACAAAAATCATTTTACTAACATTTTATATATTTTATCATAAGAAATGTTGAAAGTTACCTCCACTGACATCCATGAACATGTACGGGTGAGCCTAAAACGTTGTCGCATATTATCTAATATTTCTGTTATTATTGACCTGCATTCTTCGAGGATTCAAATGAGTAATTCCTGGAGAGAGTCATATCGTGTGTCATGGATTTTGGTCTTCAAATGTCTTCCTAAGAAAAAATCCAAGAGATTAAGGCCAGGGCATCTCGCGGGACACTCCATTAAATCTCTTGTGCTAATCCATCGTTCAGGGCATTGTTCATCTAAAAATTGTCGATCAGCAGCCTTGTAATGTGGAGATGTTCTATTCTGTTCAAAAACTAATTCTTGTTCTAAAAGGCGGAGTTCTTGTTCAAGTATTTCGGTTATTCTGGAAGATATGGCGTCTTGTAGAAGTTGTAGATAGTTTCCTCCATTTAAGTTTCTAGGAACAAAAAATGGTCCAATAATGTGATAATGTAAAATCCCTGCCCAAATGTTGAATTTTTCAAGTTGATGATTGACGTCACTCTAGTAATGACACTTATAACTATTTAATTTCTACAAGACAGACGTACAAAAATAACAAATAAAAGCTTGATTATGTAGAAAATAAAATTGTATATATAACACAATCCCTCTTCTAATTTGAAAATTTCAAATGAGTGGTTTCTACGGGAGATATAACATTTCGAAAACAACTTTTTTCATCAAATTATGTTCCTTTCCCTATCCAAGTTCACGTATTTTAACGATTGTTTTAAACAATAGAAGAGATGTATAGGGTGGACACTTTTCCTTGGGGCACCTTGTATAAACTAAATTGGTTTGGATACGGAGATTTAATACTCTTTAAATTAAATATTTCGGGCGATCTTGAAAAGTGAGAATAAGAATGCAAAAACCCATTTAGTTGGGCAAAAACCGTCTGGAATTTATCGGATTTGAATGTGCCGGAATGGTCATCTTTGCAATTGCAATTTCACGAAAATAGTGGAAAATCGGAGTAGCGTATGCTGAATGATACCTATTCGAAAAGAATTAAAAAATTTCAAACATTTGTCCCCAATGTGGATACATTTGAACAAGCAGGTGTTGAGCTTCAAAGGCACGTTGATTCGAAGTACTGCTTTCCGATAACTTTAAGATTTATATTATTTTGGAACGTTAAAAAGATCAATATTATGATAATTTCATTTCTGGGTTAAGGTCAGAGATCAGGGTTAAGGTTGAGGAAATGGGACCCAACGAGGTCTGGTCATGAATACAGGCCCTACCAAAGTTTCTAATATCTTCCACTTCCTGGTACCAATTTTTGAAGTTATCAAAAAACAGTGCTCAGAAAGAATGAAAGAATTGGTGCACCTTCGTAGCAATGGAGCAATAGCCCGGAGACTCTGATGAATTTGCGACGTTAAAAAATCGATTTTTGTAAATTTCACTTTTGAGAATTTTATAATTGTGCCAACTTCTACTTGTAGTAATCGTTTCAGAAACTGAGAAATATTTTTAATCATGCGTTGATATACGACTAACAGTTTCCAAGATATGGATGGGGGTCTCTCCTAGTTGTACACCCGGTATGCAATTGATTCTAGTTTTGGGTTCCGCGCCTAATGACTCGATTAGTATAACAAGAACAACCAATTATTACAGTCATTTTAAGTCTCCTGTTAAGTATTAAGTAACATTAAAACTAAGCGCCAATTGTGAGCTCACACAGTTCAATAAACACAAAAAAACATCCCCAACAGGTTCTAGCTCATGGCAATTAAAAGTTCGATCACCCCTACAAATTCCCATTTTCATCCCCCTAGATCCAGCTTATGTTCGTTCCGAACTATGTCAGAATTAATCATATCCCGGAACAGATTTATTTAAAAACATCGTTTTCCTGTCTCGGTCCCGGCTGGCGATAATCGTTAATTTCGTCTCCTGCGGGAACACACTGATGGGGCGAACAGGTAATTTTACCCCCTTGACCACAGATACACTCCAGGCAGTTTCCCGTACTATGCGGGAGACTATCGCCCTCCCGATATGCCTGACCTAAAAAACAATGTTTAGATTTAGAATTTAATAGAATTATCTAGATACACAAAAGGCAAATTCGGGCGTCCGTAACAGGGTAGGTTAATATGGCCGGCGTCAGCTATCTAGCTGCCTTTGTCTAATGTTAACATGTTATCGTTATCATGTCTGATAACTCAGATACGATAATAAAACAATGAGATTCCTAAAAGTCGACAATATTACCATGGTTAGGGCGCGCTGGTGCGGGTGCCCGAATTCGACATAAGGAAATAGTTGAGCTGAAATCAAAGGACGAGTTAAAGGGCCAAATTACCAATCTGCTATTAAGTTTATCACCAAGTTAGTTTTTTATGCAAGTAAAGAATATAACCAATAAATGTTCCATTTCAACGTTTTCATGAAATTGAGCCCTATTGGCAAAAATATGGTGCTTTAAGTGAAAGAAACACGTGAAAAGAAAATGATGATTTACACCAGCTATTGGTAAATTGCTGCCAATTTTAAGGCACTCATACAGCGTGTTCCATAACCGATGGTACGTGAAATGTTTATAGAAAAGTGAACGTAGAATCGATCAGAAAATTTAGGGAGGTAACCGAAGGCTCAACCAAATATATTCACATCATATTACCGTTTTTATTGAAAAGTAACTGTAGATATTAAAGTGGCACCCCCTATATGTATTTTTATTGTGCAGTTGAACTTGTTCTTAGTCACTTTCTGCCGTAAAGTATCGCTTTCCGCACTTGTGACGAAAAAATGGGTACCTCCTTTTCTTTGGCATTTTTCAGAAAAAAATCGAGATTTCCGATTTGGTGTTTGCAGGTCCAATGAGCTAATATGGGCCCTATATTGATTGTGGAAATCTCACTTGAAGTCTTGGAGCGTTGGAAAGGTACTTTTATCGAATCATAATTTTCAGTGCCAAAAAATCATAAAAATTAGGGACCAAAGTGATATTGTACCTTGGAAACTGCAAAGGATATGGCCAATGGTTTGCAGTGTGTTATAGGGTGTCTCTAAAAGGTCTTTACAACGCTCTACTATATATAGTTGAGATCGAAATACGACGATTTAACCATATTTGTTCGTTGAGACGATTAATTTAAGCAATTTTTTAGGGCAATTATCCCACGTTCATTACGGATTTATGGGGGGACGAGTTTCGGCGACGGCGCAGTGTTTAAAAATTTCGCTCAGTGCGGTAAGGCCGGCCCTGCCTGTCGGGCTAGAAACATCCCCAATCGTGACTATAAAATTGCTCATGTCGCACTAATAAAGCAAACAACTATTATAGTTCCCCATATTATTCCTTAAAAAATTACTTATGAGTTTGGAAAGAAGTTGTTAAAATTGTGTACAAAGATCTAGAAAATACGTTATTATTAACTCACCCATAACAATACAATTTTTGACCTCTTCCGTAGTAGTTCCCGATTCCGTACTACTTTGCATTTCTGAGATATTCTCTTCTTCAAACGATAAAGTCGTGTATGGATCTTCATTGTGGACGCTGGAGAACTCTTGCGCTAAACTTGGCACTGCAGTTGTTGTTTTTAAAGTTGAACTAGATGATTTCTTTAAGCTGTATGGTATTCCAGTCGTTGACTTAGCCGTGGAAATTCTCTGGAAAGATGCTTGCGAAGTGGGCAATTGAGGAGTGACTGTTGGAGCCACAGGAATGCTCACTGTAATAGAATTTGGCATGAAATATTTGTGAACAATTTCAGACAAAAATCTTACGTAGTGATTAACATAGCTTAAAGTTGCAAAGCTTTTGAAGGAAATTCCGGGATATCTTGACTAAGGCAGGAATTAAATCTAATAAACCAGACAACGGAGAAGTTTAAAAGCTACCTACTCTATATCCTCGATATGCAAATTTCATGTTTTACTTGCAAATCCCCCAAATTGATTGGTTTCACTGGTTCCCTGATTTTTGTCTTAAAGGGGGTTGATAAAGAGACTTGGAAATTAGATTTCTAAAAATAAAGGCTGTGTCTGTAACTCTGTAAAAGACATTGTTTTGATTAGGGACTGCTTTAAAGGGCGCGCCATTTGGATTTTCCCATAACTACAATCAATTACCATCTTTATGTGAACATTCATATGTATTATCACAAACCTGAAACTACCGATTATTAGCGATTGGGGATGAAAAATGATGAGTGCGCGTAGTACTCCAATTGCACAGTTACAATTATCTTGTGTACTACGCGCATTCGTTCGTTTTTCTGATCCAGATTTCATGAACGGAAATTGCTATAGGATCCTAGAAAAATCTAGAGTTTTTGGATGCACGAGTCATATTGGGAAGATAATTTCACTCACAGTATCTTATAGAAAAAATTACAAATGTTTTTGGTAGTAAGGTAAGTAAAATCCTGCAAAGGTGTCAGAAATCTATGGCGTTGTGTTCATAAAATTTTCCTCCGAATATGAGTCGGGCAATAAAAATAATAGATTTTCTCATGATTTTGGTAGATTACTCATGTAATCTGTATCAGAAGAGGGCACGAGCGCGTGTAGTACACGAGCGAATTGCACTAGTGCAATATGGGTTAAAAACACTTGTGTATTTCGCGCTCTTGCCTACTTCATGCCAAATTGTCTTCACCAATCGGTGCCCCAAAATTAATCGATAATACTCACATCACTTTTTATTAAATTCTCATCATTATCACTACTTACTGCATGGAGAAAAGGGGCCTTGGTTCTTGCAGGGTCCTTCCATGGCAGGCGGACAATCTTGCCACCAGCAAAACATTTCTCCATCAAGACAGAGGCAGAATTCGCAAGGGTCCGCTCGGTAGATCTGAAATAATAGGATTTTGTCATACCTTCAGTAATCAGGTATTTGCGCATAAGTTGTGAAGTGTGATAAGTGGATATTCGAACTAACTTAGAAACTTCTTTTCGAGACCCTACAGCACCCTGCACAAACTTCAGCGATTATTTTCAGGATTTGCGTTTTTATCACGAGATTTCCAAACACCAAGATGATGGCACATGTGTTTATCATCGCGTTTCTGATAGGGATCTTTTAAATCTGATTTTTCCTGCATTTTTCATGCGCATCTTTATCAGATATAGGTCAGTAAGATATCCGCTTCTATTGAGGTCTTCTGCCCAGTTGTGGTCTCATAAAAGACGCAACTAGTCGAAAATCGTTGCAGTACACTGAATTACAGTAATTAATAAAGAAAGCGGGCTATAATTAACGCACTAATTACTTGCTTAAACTGAATAAGTCAGTTTTAATGTCAAGTTTATGTACGCTTATAATTGGGGTATTATCTATTAGTAACTGGACTGGGAGGTCATCGCTTTATCCCCTGGGACAATGAAAATTTTTGAGGAAAAAGAGCAAGTTCTTGGACAATGTTTCAATTGCTTTTCAGATATCCTTCCTTCAGCGCAAGTATAATAATTTCCCCACAGATTCAACAACATACAAAGGAGAAAATGGGAAAATAACGCCATGTAATTCACCTGTCGCTCCAGCTCTAAGATGTGATATAAAAATAAGGTAAAGAAATCCTGAAGATGCCATTTTTCTAGCTTATAGGTCACAATTGCAGTAGAATTCCGTATTTTCACCCCTTTTTCATGCTAAATACAACAAGTTTAGATTACAAATGCGTTTTTTGCGCGATTAAAGTTCCTGAAAGTAATGAAGAGTGCTGTAGCGGAGATTGTGACGATTGTTTTTAAATACATTTTAGAAGAATTCTGGTCAAATCCTAGAAGTGAACATTTAAGTTCTCCGAGTTACTCTGGAATCTTTCCCGGAGTCTTTCCCAAGAGATAAAGCAGTTTAAATTTGTACAAATGTAAAGAAACGTAGCAATTATTCTGCCATAAAGCCCTTAAAAGTGATAAGAAAATTGATCGTTAGAAGTTATAAAAGTATATGAAAAACCTAGTATTAAATTCTCAATAAAAAAAGCTCTCTGTGATGAGCTGCTGGAATAAAAAGCGTTGGTGATAAAAACCACGAAGCATGCATGTTCAGCTTATTTCGCTGACTGCTTTTGGTTTTCTTTTTCCGTAGGAAAATTTTTGTAAAAGCTGTTTGTCTTTATCCGACAAAAGATCGACAGTTTACCTTCCACTTTCGCCCATCTCATATTCGAGAGTGAATGTTGTCTATAATTTTTCAGGTGAAAAATTGCAGAAAATGGCATATAATTTAAAGTAAAAACTTCGTTTATTGAAAATGTCCTTTTTTTTTTTAAATCTTTTGAAACTTCTTCCATGCTTACCCCGAAAAAATCAGACAGGGTACCTCAAATTAAAAAAAAAACGGGTATAACTGAGTTATTTATGAACGGATTTTGATCAGCTAAAAACCAATTAAAATTCTGGTTCTCAGACTACTAAGTAACGGCAAAGTTGATTTTTTTTTAATTCAACTTCTACTTCAGGTGTTATGAGTAGAATTTCAAATTGAACTCTATATTTTTTTACGGTCATTGCCAAAAAATATTTTTTTGAATTTAATGATTTGTCAAGTTAATGTGAAAACAATTTTTAACTGAAAAAAATTGAAAAATTTCAACAATATGAGTTATAATATAGTCATCTCTATCTTAAATTAGGACACTATGTAACCACCAGCGATAAGGTACAAGATAAAGCTGCCCATACCTATTGGAACTATATTATTCTTCCTCATAATTTTCTGTGAGCAGTTATGTTGCCAGTTCGATTATTCTAAATTAGTTCTTTACAATCATCATTATGTATCGCCATACATCATTAAATTCAGAAAAACATTTTCTATCAAAAAATGTAAAAAAATATGAAGTTTTATTTGAAATTCTGAAGTTCACCTCTGAAGCAGAAGATGAGTTAAAAAAAAATGAACTTTGACGGTACTTAGTAGTCTGAAAAATATAAATTCATTTGGTTTTTAGTTCATCAAAATTCCTTCATAAATAGCTTACTTATAGCTTCGCTGCTCTTGTTGAGGCAACCTGTATGACCGGCTCAACAAGATTTCAATCCCACGACGATCAGATGAGGATAATATTTGTTACGGATCTGATTTATTCACTTAAAAAGGAACAATTTGAACGAAAAACAAGATTTATCGGAGGTGGAATTGGAAAAACCTCACTTCAACTCAATTACCCTTTTTACAAGGGTGCACCAAACACTGCTAAACCTTCAGACGTTCTCAATTTTTATTTAAAGCACGTTAGTCTGGATGGCTAACTGAATAATTCCTAATGATGAATCTTTACCGGAATTTTTACCTCGGATCCGTATTAAATTTAATACCCATTGCACCATTAATCATTCCATATGCCACATCCAGGAGGTTTATAATAATTTCTACATTATGGCGTTTGCATTAGTCTGATAGGTCAATAATATCTGTGCAGCTGGCACCACTACTGCAGTGGCAAATGGACTATCCAATTGATACGTCACTAAAATGACCACTATATTTATTAGTTATGATGCTCTTGGCATATACGAGTAAAATTATGTTATGAGCACCTACTTAAATAATATAGTAAATAATAAAGTAATTAAAATTGTGAGAAAGTGAGCTGCTTCTAACGGCGATTAGAGAGGACAAAAAGAGTTCTGAGGGTCGATCGAAGGGACGCGGACGTTTGAGACACACTGTACGGAGTGTCCATACGATATTTTGTCGATTTGGAATAAATTCGCCAGTTTGTAGTAAGTAGGCTATACATATGGCAAAGTTATTTCGAAAACTAAGAGCAATATGGACGATTATTTTTTCCATTGCTTCCTTATCGTTCTTAATTTGCGTCGATTGATATGTGTGCAAATCCTACGAATCTGCGAAAGAAACTAAAATATTGCAAGGGACCAACAAGCTAAAAAATTTGAGAAATAATTTAAATTTGGTATCACAATTCATACAAGGTGTGCCAGGAGAAAGATAAAATGTATAGAATGGTACATACCGCCAAGAAAACGTAACACTCTTTATATGGTTACCGACGATTTTGACATTTTGTTGTAGACGGTCTCAAGGGGGGAGTTGTACGAAATTAAAAAAAATTTGCTCAAGACGAAGTGTGAACCTTTGTGCCACTTTTAACATACAAAAAAATTTTGAAAATATTTTTAATTCTCCCTCCGAAAAAATCTCGGACGCTAAATTCTTTGTAAAAAAATCTTTTTGCATAAAAAATATTTTTAAGAGTTATATTAAAAAATGTAATACTTTTAAAGTTTGACACCCTGTATACTGATTACAGTTAATTTTTGGACATAGGTAAAGTCGTGATATCTCTACAGAGGATATTGGTGATTTGGGTATGCTCGATCAAGTGAAGCTGTAATTATTGCCTAAAAACTATTTAAAGTAGATCCCTGATCGAAACTAATAGATCCGCATATCAAGCTTTTTTGCTTCAATTGTCGACTCGACTACTCATACGTTCAAGTCCATGCCATTTTCAGCGACAGAACTCTACTTGTTACTTTAAACTATACATTTCCTACTGGCTAGATATTATGCGTAATATGAGTATCATTTTTTCAGAAATTCAATTTTATGGCAGTAAATCCGTTTTTAAAAATCTACCATGGTATTTTCGCGGAATAAATATTGGTTTAGTTTTTAGAATTCAGTTGAAAGTAGTGATGAGAATTTTCTCCGAAATATCGATAACTGTCGGTAGCTGTGGACGTATCGATTTACAGGATATGGTTTTAACATTATCATTATGTCCGTAAACGATAGGAATTTTGATAGTTCAGGATATCAAAATTTCAATAGGAGCTTCGATATTTATCGTCTTTTCTATAGATGAAATTAATCGTCTGGTTGAGCTCTATGAAGCTGCGCTGGGCGAGTTGCTCTATTCCTTTCAGTTCCCGAGTTATTGACCAATTTTTATACTGATTTAATCGGTTTTCAAGGTTCCTCAAAGTGCACTTTTGGGTTCCACGGCCTCAATGAAACCATCCAGAGTTGATGCAAGCTTATCAGCACGGGGATAATGCCTTATATTTACTGCTGTGATAAATATCTTGTTTTATTTGTACAATTTTCTGGTTCTTTCCTTTTCTATTGGTTTTAGTTTGTGGTAACTAGTCATAAGACGATAACCGTCGGTAAGTCGATAACTATTGGTGAACGGATCACTATCGGACTATCGATAAATTATATTTGTGGTTAGGTAAGTAGCAATCAAGTATCGATAGAAACCTGTCAATATTGCTCAGTCCTAGTTGAAAGCTTTCGCTTTGGACCGACCGTACCAAGCTTTGACGAGTATTTTAATGATTCGCTCGGGTAATTGATTGAAAACAAAAATTATCGGAGTGAGGGCAAACCTGTATAGGAATTTTTAAATTCGTGTGTTTCGATAACATGTAACTAATGTACGTGTTATTACTTTTGCTTTGCTGCCAGCCAGGAAGTCATTTTTAAGCATTAAAGCACAATTTTGATTGATGGTTGATACGTAAATAGTTATTTATTCTCAGATATAGATCTATCCGCACCTTGGTATAACAATTCCATCAGAAGGGCATAGACTAAGCGATTGGAAGGAGGAAGGGTGGCAGCGCGCGGGAATTTCAAACGATACAAATTGAACATGGAGGGGTGCGGAACCATCACGAAAACCCCGTCGATTGTACAAAGAGTAAGAAGAAATGCAACGGGTCCGAAATGACACAAAGAGATAGTAGAAGTTCTAAAGACACAAAAGACGAGGAGAGTATGGACTCAACTAGCAAAAGACGAGTAGAGAAATAGTAGCTACTCGCAGTCCTCTCTCACCCTGCCAATTTATCCCTCAGGGACAGTTGCGGAGTCCGAGAAGGTTCGTTCATCGCGAAATTTTTAGAAGGTAGGCTCTGCGGGGAATCCCATACTACCCAGCCGCCAGAATATCAGGCCGGTTACATTTTGAAGAGTCCCCATTGAAATATAGAGGGCGATTCAAAATTCGAGGGAGAAAATTCAAGAGCGTATACGGTTGGATATTCTTGTTAAAAAATGTAAAATTAAATTTTTAGTCGCAGGCCTGTGTTTTCGAGTTATTACACTTTAAAGTTTCTGCGTGTTGTAATTTTTTCATTTTATTAATAAATAATATAAAGCCACGAAACAAATGATAAAAATGTCGTAGGTGGGAAAGGAAATTATTTCTGAGCTTTTAAAAGTTTCTTTGTTGTTTTTTTCGTTAAATATGCAGTTGTGTTGTCATTTAGCTAAATACAACTTTTAATGGAAGATTGATTAGTCCGCGAGGTCAAGCGCTATGGCCTGCGAGATCACCTGACTTGAATCATCTGGATCATTTTGTAAGGGGGCATTTAAAATAATTGATTTATGCAGTAGAAATTTATAGCCGCGAGCAATTAACAGAAAAAATAATGAATGCAGCCGGAATACATTTACAATAACCAAAATGTACAATCAGCATACGATTCGCTTATTTCCTGCTGCCTAGCTTGTATTCGCACCAACGGTGACATTTTTGAGCACTAGTTATAATTATTTTTATCGAAAATGGGAATTATTATTTAATTATTATGAATAATGAAAAATGATAACTTGCCGTAACTTTGCAGTGCAATAACTCGGAAACAAATACCTACCGGTGAAAATTTCATTTTACATTTTTTAACCAGAACGTCAAAACGTAACGCGTTTCTTAATTTTCCACATCGAGTTGTGAATCGCCCCGCATTTGACGGGTATCGCGTGTCGTTCAGCAGAAATTCCAACAGTTGCACAACTACTGTTGGCCCTGCCGAACCCGGCAATTTATGAAATAGCTCTGCAATTTACGAGAATAAAATGCTGACTGCATTACACAGGAAAATTTCATGACATGCATTGCAAGAAATAAATAAATTCAATTTAAATATCAGGAGCGTTGAATTTAAACCATCTGAGAACGCAACGTTATTTCATATCGCACGGAACTTATTTTCACTTTTCAACCTGAAATCTAAATGTAATGAAAGCAACACGTAACATTTTCAAACGTGCCGACTGAAAGAAAGGGTGGAAAGAAATGTATAAATTTTATTCCCTGGAGAATAAATTCAAGATGTGTGCGAGCAAAAAGGAGGAAATATACAACAACACCGCTTTTCTGTAGTAATATCTTTCAAAGATTGTCAGTCTCTGTAACGATTGTCAAGCCGGAGGCCACGGAACAAAGACGAATAAAGATAAATGACTGAAAGGGTGAAGAGGTCCAGGCATCATGAATTTTTTTTAATGTTTCTCCTGGAAATGAAGTTCGGGAACATGTAGGTCAATGGAGATAAGTAATGAATGGTTTTCGAATTTTCTCCAGTGCAAGAAGGTAAGATTAACGGCTGCCGTCGGCTGCTAAAGGTTTGCTTTGCAACTCATGGTAATAATAATTACAAAATATTATGTAAGCGAATCCTTCAGCTGTCCCCATTTAATTTCCGCCACTAAAGAGCCCGTAACTCCCTTCCCGAGAAACTCAGGATAATCCCCAGGGATCCCTTAGACCGTATGATCAATTCCAGGAATATTATGCTTTGGCCCTACATCGTTTTTTCATATTCGAACTTTCTCGTGACTGACTCCTACTCAGTCCATTAACTGACAAGTATTTGCTGTAATCTCCTCCCTATAGTGCTGCCTCGTGCATGCGACATTTCGAAATATTCAACCCTCCGGTAATTCCCTCCAGTTGCGCAAATTGGTGTATTCTACGCTATCGTCCAGATCGTGGTGAGGTGCTTTAAGTTATACGAAATGTACTCTCAGAAATGAATACCATGTAATAAAGTTCGGCAATGCATTAAAGATAAGAGAAAAGGCGGAACCCTGGGAGAATGCAGGTGCTGAGGTATGGGGATCTCAGAAACGATGAAAGATGTTAGATGGGTTAAACTAAGAACGTAGCCTAATTTTCACATTTTTCAGTCAATTTGCGTATGGAGCGTTTATTTGAAAAGTGTTTGTATTGTAATAAAGAGCATAGACATGGAGGTTATTGATGGAACACAATATCCGATAAATGGCTCCCCCATGACTGATGGCCCTCGTTAATTCTTTTGACGAAAATTTCGATGACATTTTGGCATAGCGTCTTCTCAATTTCATTAATGTCGCGTCGAATCTCGCCATTCAGTTTAGGAATTCTTCTTGGGTTATTGGCATACACCTCCCTTTTCAAAAAACTCCATGGGAAAAAAATTCCAACGGCGTCAAATCGTATCAGCGCGGGGGTCACACTACATCGTTGCGTCGAGATATGACTCTCCCTGGAAGCTTCGTCTTCAAAAATTTAATTTTTTCGTTTGGTGTGTGGCCGTTTTGTTGAAACTACGTGTCTGTGTGGCCCAATGCAACAATTTGAGTCCATAAGGTGTTTAACAGCTCGCGGTAACGATCGCCATTGTCCAAAGTGCGCGCCAGATAGTGGCTCGTAGTAGATGTACGGGACACTAAAAGATTGCTCTTAGATTCTCAGATCTCCGAATGCAACAATTTTGTTTGCTGACAGAGCAATCAAGTTGGAAATGCGCCTCGCCAAAGAAAATGATTTTCTTCGAAAAATCACCTTTCATTTGTTGTTGCTCTAACATGTTCCCTGTGAACCTTTGGCGCTGTGCATGGTCTGCTGACCTCAAATGTCGTATCCACTGAATCGTGCAGATCTTTAATCAAAATTTTCTGTACACTGCTTTGTGAAACTCTCAATTACTGAGAACGATGACGAAACGAGGTCGAAGGGTTGCGGTCAACACTCCCACTAACTGCTGTAATGTTGTCATTAGACCGCGCTGGACGATCACGGACAGGTGTCTTTTGGATTTGAACTAACCCAACGGTTTCACATTTAATGTAATGCGGGAAGGTGCGATATGGTGACCGAAAAACCCACGGCAGTTTCGACACTCTCACGATTTTGGTGGCGAATCTTCGCTATTTCTATGCGTTGTGCACCTGTGTGGCTCCCCATAACCAAACCTCAATGTTTATACTAGACGGTTGTACAAATGACACAAAAAAATGTGATAAATTCAAAACAACTAGGCTATATAAAACACTATATTTCAATTTTCGGAATTTGGCCATCTGAATTGGACCATTGTTAGTTCTCATCGCTTTCAAAAGAGATTTTCTGGAAGGTTTCCTATGAAGGCAAATAAACTCGGAAACGTGAAAACTAATATATGAACCCATCCGTACCTTGAACACTCCATATTAGAAATATACTGTGCGACATAGAAAAGAGAATAACCTGTAAAAATAGTTTTATTTAAATGATTTTTGGTATGCACGTTTTTTACAGCAAAACAACTATTTAATCATAAAATTGAAACCATTTAATTGTTAAGAATTAAAAAAAAAATTTGTCCGCCCTCCGCGGTGTCTTATACATTCCGGTACACGTCTAGGCATGGATCTAATGAGATGATTGATGCCCTCTTGGGGGATATCATTCCTGGTTAACTGGACAGCATGACATAGCACCGTTAGGGTTTGTGGGGAAAGGGATAAATTATGCAACCTTCTACCTACAATATCTCATACATGTCCAATCGGTGGGAGATCTGAAGATCGAGGGGGCCAAGGTAGCAAATTGATTGCATTTTGTTGAAAGAAGTCCATAGTCATTCCAGCCACATGTGGTCGTGCATTGTCTTGCTGGAAAACTGGATAAACAAGAATTTCCAGATAAGGTACGAGATGAGGTTCCAAGAATTCTTGGATGTATTTTTGGGCTGTCATACTGCCTCTAATGAAAAGTAAAGGTGATCTGTTACCATACGCAGTAGCACCCCAAACCATTACTCCAACAGTCTCTGTATTGTAAACTGAGGATCCTGTCTTTCACTTCGTCTTCTTCTTACTCCTGCCCGACCATCAAGCATACTCAAACAGAATCTGAATTCTTCACTAAACACGATATTATATCATTCAAGATTCCAATGTGTCCGTCGATTTTGACTGTGATTTAAGGAGAGGGTGGTAGGAAATCAGTTCAAAACTCTTATCTGACGATAAATGGTTTGAATCCCAATAGGCCTTCTATACTCGGCAAACCACTGATCCACCAACGTCCTCCACGAGATGAATCTATCTTCTAGGACCATAATTCGAAGGTGGTGATCTTGGCGTTCCGTAGTTTTTCGGTGTGGACCAGTACCTCTTCTTCAGTCTGTTTGTTTTTTTTGGAACCATACCTGGCAAGATCTCACTATAGTGTTTACATTACAGTTCAATCTGGTGGCGATTTCTCTAAATGACCGACCAACCTCTCGTAGACCGACTATTCGATCTTTCTCAAACTCGCTAATTTGATGAAAATTTTAGTCCATTCTGTATATAGGCATTTTTGATTATTCTAAAAGTACTTTCTGAGCACACTATACACCAATAAATGATATTTTGTAGTCATATTGTTTATATTTTATTCCAATTTTTATAGAAAAAAAAAACTCAAGTTCCTGATAGCTCGTGAATACATTGATAAATTTGGCTGAAAATTCAATCGTTTTTGTGTTCCCATACGCAAACATGCATACCAAAAAAACATTTTTACGGGGTGTTTTCTTTTCTGTGTCACGCTTTATATGTTCCCAAATCAAGGTGTCCTGGTGCTATTACAAACCGGGCGCGATTCGCATTTACAGAACTTACCCCTATTTGCTGAGTAAGTCCACAATCTGGCTTAACTTCCAAGTGGGGCTCAAATTGGCAATTTTGCATGTAGGAGTGTTAAATTAAATCACGTTTTGACTTAAGCTCATATGTGGATTTAAAGAGAACATCGGGGTTAGCCGTATGATATACGTTTTAGTTTTCACTTGAGTCACCCTAGAGAAGTCAGACTAGAATCGATAAGAAGGAAACGAAATCAAGTTATTTTTAGGTCCCATTCAGTTCAGCAGAGTTATTTAAACTGTCATTTGGAAAGTTATTACATCCATTTAAAACGAATGATCTCCCGACTACAACCGCTCTGGTTCTTTTTATTACGCTTTTTCACTTCCTTTATGACATTTATGATAGAGCCGATTTTAGATTGGTTTAGTGAATGGGATTTTGGCACAGATACGAATTGTCCATAAAAATAGTTGGCAACGCTCGCAGGGCTTCAGGCAAAAATGTTGACCTCGAACCCTATACAGGTGAGAATGAGTGGGTGCTCCAAGAGGAGCGAAAGCAAATTCGGATCCGGAAAACCGAAAACCGTCAGGAGCATGCGCAAGGGGTCACGATCGCTGTACTGCGCAAGTTTTTTGCTGACCAGAATCAGGAGACCGCTGTTAGAGCAGACCTATTTTCTAGGGATTAGCATTAACCATCATGAGACGCATTACGTCATTGTTACACATACACACACATGGAATTTATGATATTATGGTTAATACGTACATATTTCCTATATAGTTTAGACGGAAAATTTAAAAGGGTTTTTCTCCAAAGGCCATTTCAGTAAAAAATTCGAAAGTACAGCTCTAAAGGAAAGTGCTTTTGAAAATTGGCAAATTTGGGAGTTTGAGAACGCTCTTATGACTTTTGTAAAATTCTAATGCAAACTTGTTAGTTAAACTGACCAATCACGTGTAATTTATGAAAAATTATCAGTGGCGTAACGCATAAAGCCAACTGGATTGTCACACATTTCAATGCGATTTTTTCTGCTAAATCTCTTAAAATTTTACCTGTTTTAGAACAGCAAACAAAACCCATATGGGTATGCAGTGTGAGTTCTATAAGTATTAAGATAGTATGTAAATTCTGTGTAACGTGAAAGTACTCTTTACTGCATTCTGCGGCGATATCATAAACACACAACAAACCCAATATACCGTAAACGTATTCAAATTTATTTTAATATTTCAGTCGAAGACTCACTCCGCCATTGACTATTGGGTTAAATTAGGGTCAGAAGTATCTATTAAGGCCAGATAAAGTTTCGTCCTAATTGCCCAGAGATGTAGTAGGTGTGTTAATTAAGTCACTTGAATCCAATTTTCTAACGCTTAAATAGCAAATTTTCAAGAAATTATTACACTTTAAATGAACGTGTTTCGCCACTGACTGTGGGCAGAAGGGACTGTTATGGGCGTCTATAAAACCCAAGAAAATTGGCAATTGCTAAAAAACCAGGGGCGTAGTGGGACACCGCATCAAAAAATGTTTTTGCTCGATTTTACGAAGACCGCTCCGGCCCTGAATATCGTGTTTGAACGCAATTAGAACTGCTTATTAAAGTTAGAGACGTTATCGTCACGCCGAACAGCAAAGATATAGACAGAGGCGTAACATAAGTGTTTGTCGAACCATTAAAATCCAGTTTTCTAAGATAGGAAAATCCAATTTTCGAAAAATTGTTGTGTGCCAAGTAAATATATTCTGTTTCCACAAAAGCAAATAATGACTATTCTCTTTATAACAACATCGCATGGTCCTCCTTTTTTCCGTTTAAACATAAAAATCCGTCAACCATTAAAAGTTTTGCACAAAAAACGCATCCCTATTGAACCCATAACTTCTGATTTATCTGAAATGCCTGCAGGTGGAAAACCTGGATAGCTCAGCCATATTGTATTTAAAATTTCATAAAAGAAAATCAAACTAGCTGATTCAGGCATGCGGAAGCACAAAACTGAGGCATAAAAATCACCTTTATGGCATATAAAATCAATCGGTTTAAAGCTTCGTGGCCGACTTGGAAGAGTGCAGAGCATGAAGTATAAACCAACTTCGAAGTAGATATAACAAAACTCACACTTTTTTGGCCGTCAAGTGTGAAATAACTGGATTTTCTTTTAGAGGTACATGGAAAATGTATCTTTGCTCCCTGAGTCCTGGAAATACGGTATAATTTTCTTTTATATTCTGTTCACCTCCCAAAGGGCGCGCACATCGACTTAGGGCTTCCGTTTTGGGTCTTTGGTTTTTAGTTTATGTTGAGGAGTCGTTTCGTACGTATATTGTGCATTGGATTTCTGCTTGGATCTCCACAAATCCTTCAGGGAAATTGAAATTGTGAACAGCGTTGTCTCGCCCTCGTAATTTGTGGGCGAACCGTAAGTGGAAAGTTCTGTAGCTATCGAGAGGTAAAATGCGTTTTAAAAATAAATACATTTCTGGATTAAGGTCTCGATGTTCCGGAGTTTACTTAATAGTTTATTTCCCTATTCCAAACAAAATACTGAAGCAAAAATGGGGAGATAATGTCTTGTATTCACCTGCCGCTCCGATGCGCGACCCCGGGATATTATGGAGATAAGGCTAAAGACACTTTAAGAGGTGTCTCTTCTCAGCTTAAAAATTATCATTTCTTTTTGGGATTGAGCATTTTTTTTCCACTTTTTAAGTCAACGAATGAGTTCCGAATCAGCAATTACGGAGCTCTAAATAACGATTAGGATTCGGATGCTCTTATGTTGGATTATTTCGTCCGTGATGCGACATCTTAAATGAAGTTAATGCAGATCTCTACCAAATACCAGAATGAACATCTTAACCAGAGGATTCAGGACAACGGATATTTGACAAGGGTCGGGGCAATTAAGTTTAATTAGGGCGGTCAAGAAACGGCTGGAGCCTGACAATGTTTGCTTGTTTACAAATCGTCTCACTTTAGTAAGTTTGTCGGTAAAGTCTACATCAAGAAATGTTTGAGAGTTGCTCGAGTTGAGCACCATCACCAGATTGTTTTGAGGCAAAACACGTTGCTTCGAAAAGCAACGGAACTGTTAATACTCTAAATTAAGAAATGCCTTAAAACAATTTGATTGTTAAAGGAACTACTACAATTTGTATATTGCTATTTGCACTAGGACGTGACTCAATGTTATACAGGGTGGCCCATTTCAACAGTCCACCTGAAATGTCTTGAATGGATTTTTTTTTCGGAAAACCTCAAAACACGTCAATTTTACTTTTCAGGAGGATATTCTTCGATCATAAATTCGTAAGTGTAGAGTCATCCTCTTAAACGTGGTAGCAATCCCTTCGAGAATCTTAAATGGCACGGGGGGTCAAGTGGCACGTCAAATCAAAGGTATTTCAAATTTCTTCACAAGCATGCTGGAAATTTTTTGCTCCACCTTTAAATATTGTAAAAAACCGTTTTAAAACATCGGTGAAATAAATCGAAAAAAATGACCTAAACTTAATAAACTCAACAATACTACAAAAAATTATATTTATCATCAAATTCTTAAGATAAGATAGTGGGTTTTGTTACTAGTGAACGGGTAGTTTTGCTCCGATTTTACACCGATCAGAATCTTTTCGCGAAATTTGTCGATTCATGCGACGATCCAAAGCATCATGGTTTACACAACTGGTAACTTTCTGGATCAACATTTTCCTGGAAACTGGATTGATAAAAGAGGTTTCATCGAATGTCCCTCAAGATAGCCTGATTTAAGACCATTGAACTTTTAAAGTTCATTTTTTTCGATGTATTTCACTGATGTTTTAAAACTGTTTTTTTACAGTATTCAAAGGCGGACAAAAAAAATTCAGCATGCTGAAAAGAAAATTGAATTACTTTTGATTTGATGTGCCACTTGACCCCCCGTGCTATTTAAGATTTTTGAAGGGGATGTCACCCTATTTAAGGAGATGACTCTGCACCTACGAATTTATGATCCGCAAATGACCCCCTTAATAGTAAAATTGACGTGTTTTAGGGTTTCCCAAAGAAAAGAGTCCATTCAAAATTTTCATGTGGACTGTTTTAAATGGGTCACCCTGTATATTGTTAGTAAACATTTGGCACCATAGCGATTCACCTCGAATCCGAATAGAAGCCAAACTCAACAATAATAGAACTGTGTTTATTTTTTAAAGGAAAAAGTTTAGAGGGCTCAAGTCTGGCCTCTTTGCCGGCCACTCTATTGTCTACCCACCATCTTCAAAATAGATTATTTAATAATCTGTTAACATGTGGGGCATAATCGAATGAAACGTTCCGGCTGAACACGGGTTGGATACACCTGAAATAAATAATTTTCTTTTGTCGTCCAGAGTTTCATTTTCGTCAGGTAACATCTTTCCAGTGGCCGCCATTTTCGTGGGCCCACCTATAGATACGTCGGTGTATAGAACAATTTAATTTCCTTCATATATACAGAATTTTACGTTCGTGTATAGCATTGATACACGAATGAACTTAGACCTCCATATTAGATCGCATTTACGCGATCCCGTCAAATTTAAAAGATTATTCAACCGGAACATTTTCTGGATGATTAATGTGGTGCAATCTTTCGGATACAATTAATGCTTGGTGACGCAAAGGCGCGGAAAAACCTTGCAATATGCATGCCTTGCAGTTCATCTACTCCTTCGTTAATGGATAAAGATTTTCTTTTCTGTTGAAAAGAAACTAGTTAATTTCGTGTGAAAACAATAAGGCATCAACCTATCCCACTTTCCCATATCCTCTGGATCAAGGAACGTCACGTACAGAAGAGAGTCACAAAGTGGATTCGAAGAAATTTGGCGGTAACGAATGTTTTCCAGGACGGTTTCCGAATTACATAAAAAATAGTCTGGAGAATGCGGCAGTTTTGGGCACGTATATGGTTTTAGGTTAGTGCTCCCTGATGCCTCGAGAATCCGCGTGGGGTGTGAAATTGAATGTCGCATTTATTTGAAGAGCCTCTTCGGGACGTTGTATCTGGATGTATTGGTTTTATTTCCCCTGTGAATTATCCAGAGGCCTAATTATCTGAGAATTTTATTGTTCTAGGTTAAAAATAGTAACAAGTTCAATAGCAGCAACAAACCACGACAGAAATCCGTTCGCGGCGAAATTTATTTTACTGATTCTCAATCTACGTTGCCCCACCAGGACGCCCTTGCGAGAAGGGAACGCCCTATGCAGATTGCCACAAATTTGCGTTTAAGTAGGGGGATGATGAAAACGGTAAGAGAAATGAATTCAGTCAAATTTGGATCATGGTGCGAGTCTCTGCGTATAAGGCAAATTTAAAATGTCTTAAAATTGGCAAAATCCTTCTGGAGACATCTGGAAAATCTGGAAAAAAAACTGAATATTCCGACATTTATCTTTTGCCAAAACCTTTAAAAATTCACATTGCAGAACGATGGAGCTTAGATATTAACGAGACACTTTCAACACTAAGATGACAATTGACACTAAGTGACACATGTCAATCATACATATGTCAAAAAATATTAATATCTGTACGTCGCTTTCAATAGTTCCGCTTAAATGCATCCTACCTGAAGCTTTAGCTTGTATTTATTAGGGACACATGAATTTTATCGCTAATTCCTCGGGCGTGAAGAAAAATGGATAAAAAAAACTGGGCGATTATTTGCCATGTAATCAAAAGGCTTTGTGCAAAATATTGTCGTTGCTAATGGGGATACGTGACAGCTTGTGGGATAAGAGAAAAGAAATTGTGGAAGAATCTTTCATATAAAAGTAAGGCATCGTCGAAGAACCTGTTTAACGTCTGCTTAGTGGAAGTGATAAACGTGTCACATAGAAAACTTATATGTAATGTAGCGAGAGCACTGAACAAGAAAATTTAGGAGAATGTGCATCAACATAATCTAGGATAAAAAAAGCGAAAGGATGCTTAGTGTAAGAATGCTTTTTTAATTCCAAATTGTTTGCAGTACACGCTTTAAATCTGAGGAATTTCATGTACCAAATGACTAATTTATAGAATTCTTTACTCGTAAACAGAAACACAAAAACTGCCACAAAACACAACAACACAAAGACATTGACATAAATTTTTTTTCGATGAAACTTCTGTCAACGTCATGTCAACGACATGTTGAAGACGTCAATTCAAAATTCTGCAAAGGGGTCAGCAATACGTGGCATCTAGTTCATAAAATTCTCATCGCAATATAACTAGCGCACTGTAAATTCCAGATAATTTTAAATCAAAATGCATTCATTCAAATGTCCAACAATCGTAAAAATTTGCGTTTGTTCCTGTTGTTCTAAAATTAATGGATAATTTTCAGTGCACTTGTTAAACTGAACTCAGATATCCGAAAAAGATAAAAATTAATCTCATTTTATTGAATTAAGCTCCTTCGTGGTGAGAGACGCTTGTAACTACCGATACTTGGATAATGAAAATATATGTGTGTTTAGGAAAGGCCGTACCCATTTCTCATAAAAAGTCAATGTTTGGGCAGGGATTACTGGAAAAGAGCGATAGGGTCTGTTTTCCTAAACGGAAATTTAACAGGGCGATTTTATTCGCATTTTTTTTGGAAATCCTAATGTGTCCATTCTTGTCGCATCTATACGAGCAACACGAATTGTTGGGCTCTTTGCCTTGGGGTCGTGTAAAACCGATTATTTACAACACCCTGAGGACCCAGCGGCTCGCACGACGGACGCACAAAAGTGGAGAAAAGAACTTCAACATCGAGTTTTTTTTGCTACTTGGCCAAAATGTTGCCACTTCAAGAAATGAAATTAGATCATCCAACACGTACAATTGTGTTAGCCCTATTGGTTCTAATGTAGTCAAGCGAAAACGAATCGTTCTCCTTTGCCTCTCTTGGGCCCTTAGGAGAGAATTTGATATCCTTCAAAACAAAGTTAGTATCATTTACCATTTAAAATTCAAATGTTGGGGACTCCGGGGAGACCTAAACTGACGAGTTTCTTCGTCGAACTATTCACCTCCTCAACTCAAAAATATTTGCGGCATTTTGAAATGAAGACATACGACTATAGAAAAGCTCTTTTGAAGGCGAACTTCTGAGAACACCTTAAGATTTTAAAATGATTGCTTGTGTTAAACCACTCTGAGCTAGACTCATTATACATTCACAATACAATCAAATATAACTGACGTAATACGTTCAGGCATCTTAAGTGGGGAGTTACGTATACACGTGCAAAGTTTCTGGAAACTTTACGTTGTTTAAAGCAAATAAACGATACTCGTTGGCGTTATTAAGTCTGTCATGAGTGAGACGTCTAAAGAGCTTAAGTTTCGAAACCAGAGTTCATTGAATTAAGAAGCAGTTACTTTGGGAAAGTTTCAAGTTTTAAGACCTATTTCGTCGTGTTAAGTTGGTGAAAACGTCTCGAATTTATTTAAGACCTTAAGGTTGTTATTTGTTGATGAGGTTAGTTCAGGGCCTGTATTTGTCGATCTGAAATTCGAAGTTATATTTTGTAATTAACTTCCTTGGTTTTAACTAAGCATACAGTGCGGCTCTAAATTACTCCCCCCCCCCCCCTCCCGTCTTAACTTTTTAACAAATTATTATTTTCTTAAAATTCAAGGCTGATTATTAAAGTGAGTTTGTGTTGCATTTTTTCCATTTATTTTTAACTAATTATAGCCTTTTCTCTCGAAAACGAATGGATCGATTTTAAATCGCATTATATCATTAAAAGTAGTTTTGAAACGTTTTTAATTAGAGGCGCGGTTGACCTATGATCGAAATTTAAAAAATCGCCTTTTCCGCCTTATCGGCGACGCAAACGACAATTAGAGAAATATCAAAAACCCAAAGATACCAATTTCTGCGCCATTTCAAGCTGTTTTTGAATTCTAAGAATATCATAATTAGTTAAAAAGTGAACAGAGAGGACGGGACAATTTAGAACCGCAGTGTATGTACAATCAAGTATACACGGTGGCCCAATCTATTCTACCCAGATGAGTCACGAAAAACTAATTCACATTCAGAGAATTTTTTTTAGATTTCTGTGTCACTTACAAGAGGGAAATGTATCCGGCATCGATTGGGCGTATAAAATCGCAAACCTTAAATAAAGCGGCTTCTAAGCTATTTTCAGGGATTTCGTGTCTTAGGATACAGAAAAGAATGTCAGGTATCCATAGGCACCTAGGAGGAAATATTTCGTGAACACAATATACCTAGATCAGTCAGTTATATTTATAATTATTTTGTGAACGAGAGAATACTTTTAATGAATTTCTCATGAAGGTTTTGTTTTAAGCTATTTTTCCAAATGCTGTATAATTTTTCCGATATAGATGCGGCCAGCTTCGTGGCCCATCCCATACATATACAAAGCTCCATAGGGCCATTACGCTATCGAAAAATATACCATTTTGAACACAAGATTGCCTCTTGGAAATGAAACTCGTTCCCAGTTTGATAACATTTGCGTATATCAAATCCTTGATTAAATTCTTATTAATTGTCGGTTAAATATTACCCAAGCAAACCGGTATCTATATAGTTTAACCGAAAGTTTGAATTTAATAACCGGACAAAACCGAAGCCGCAAATTGGTCAATTTTTCTGCGAGTGGAAATACAATTCATGCAAACTAAATAATCTGAACTTTTAGAAATATTGAGTATTTTAGATAAACAAGTTGGGCAAATATTTATGGGAGGATTTTCAAACACTGATTGTCCAAGAGCAGTTTTTTCTACTCCTGTATCAGCAAAATTTCAAATTACGCAAGGGTGATCTGTAATCCAAAATCATAAATTATAGACGAGTATACATAATGGAAACCCACGCAGGGCGTAATGATATTACGCAACAGAGCGGCGTAATAGATTAGCATAACGTTTTTCCACGAAATACAGACAAAACACAAGTAATCTCCATAGATTGGTAGAATTATTTAAAGTCTAATAAATTTATAATCAATGGGTCCTTTCAGTTTTCATTTTCCATGTTTCAGCGCTGAGTAAGTAATAGAAAAAAACTTTGAAGTGGTGCACGGTACTTTTCTCGATGAAATTACTGACCTCGCCTGCGGTTCGGTCGTAAACTTTCGTCTCGCTGGTAACATACCGCTTACTGTTCTCGTAATGTAAAGTCCTCTTACTGGAAATTTTATCTAAATAAACGAGACTCTTTTTAGATTCCCCATAAAGGAAAATTCAATATTTTTTATTTCGACGTGTGCATTTGGGGTTTAATTAAAAACTCATTACTGAAACAAGTTGTCTCGATGCATTTGTGCCTTTCTAAAGGGATTGTCGATGGTAGCGTGTTAAGGGCATGTAAAATTGCAGAAAACCATCCACGAACGTGTGCCGTCCTTGAAACAGCTTAAATGCATTCTCATTCCTTTTTAAGGAAAATTCATCAAACGTTTTTAGGAAAACAGTAAAAGCCGGCTGTTCCTGTGACCAACAGAGCGACTGCAACAATTTCTTCTAACACATCTCATCAGTCATTTTTCCCGTTTTGCATTCGCTGCAGTGTTCTTTCTTCCTCAAGCGGAAATCAAATTTAATTCCGATCGGTTCTCTGCTTCTATTTTACATTGGTCTAAATCCTAATAGTAATATTATTCAAATATTCAAATATCCAGCATTGATTTCTGAGCCTTCGGGTTTTCCTGGATGTGCGATGGAGCTTTAATTGAATTCTCAGTCACCATTGATGGCATACACTGAACGTTCGAAGGATATTACTGAAAGAAATGAATTCATTATCTGCCCTGATCATCATTTTTGAATGCATTCAAACGAGTTTTTTTTTAATTCCCTTAATGCCGGCTTTCCCCCAGCGTTCTGTAAGAAACGCGCTCGGTAGCATTTGTATTATTTCTTAATATTTAATTTTCTTATTTCGTTATATTATTTCTCATAATTATTATTTTTTTGTCTGGTCTTTTCGAATCTACGCAGAGCGCACCTAGGACTTCTTCTCCAGGGGACTACGCTGCAGGTAGGTAGGGGCCTGGTGGGCCTCGGCCCGGTTTTCGGTAAAAGAGCCATTGAGTCGAAAGGAGCTCGCGTACCGGAATACTCATTTTTCTGCACCGGTTTAGTGTTCAAGCTTTAACAAAAAGGAAAATGAGAGCGTCAAAAAGCGTTTCCAATTATTTCAATGATTTCGCGAGCAGTGATTTTCCGCGCGTAATATCCATCCATCGCATGATTTTCTCTCTCCCAAAAATTGGTAACGTAAGAGTGAAAAATTCAAATAGGCACCATCATCGATAACTCCGTGTATTATCGTCGAAGAAGCTGATATTTTCGTAACTTTATACAATTTAACGGTAATTAATAGTCTCGATAATGATTTTCCATCTCGGAAAATCAAAAGCCGGAAATGGTTGGCGCCTGAATTTTATTAAGCCGTCGACTGCAAAAATGAAAAAGGAAACTTGCCGCATTTCAGAGGGAAATTGATGCTGTCGACGGGAAAATACTGTTACAGTTCTTATCCCTCGACGCGCTGTTTCTAGGTTTTTTAGTAACCAATAAAGAAGAAAATTCAACTAAAATAGTAATTAGATACCTGTTGTCCATGCGTATATTCAACTCCTGCCACCAAGCAAGTTGCCGCAGAACTCAGCCTTGCTAGTCCTCTTGTGGTAATATCATCGTCCAATATGGAAGAAGCGTCTTCTTCTTCCGAGCTGTCGGATATGTCGTTGCTTAACACCGCCAATGGACCTGAAACAAGATACACAAATTCGTTCTACATTTCCCCAAAACCCTTAAAGTAATGGTGTAAGTTCAGAGTTTTCCAAATGGGCCAGATGGGTTTTATTATGGGCCCAGCATCCAGTCGTTGCGTTCCCTGATTTGTATCGGTACGTAACAAATTTTTTTTTTAACTGGTCATTATCGTCTATTATCAGTTGATTCAGTACTTGCATTTTGTTAGTGGATTGGTGATTTTAGTAGAAGTGAGTATTAACTAAAAATGACAGTAACAACATCGTACAAACAGGAAACTGAAGTTATTAATCGAAAAAGAAAACAGTGAACTTAAACCGCATCTTCTTAAAAGGGATTTTTAGATTCATCTGATACTGGGAAATAATCACTAAATATCATGTTTTTAGATTTATTTTTAAATTCTCTAATTTTCCCATTTTTTCCTCACATATCTGCTTTTTTGCTTAGCTTCCGGCATTTATAAATTGAACTTTGCCTTCGTTCCGGCCAAATATGGCCGTGTAATTTTTATTATGACACTGATTGCCCGGCAAAGTCAAAAACTATATAAAAATCATTCCTGCAAAAAAAAACATTTCTTCCTTAGCAAGAGATGCTGCTTCACGACAAAAAAAAAACTAAATTTCAGATTTTGTCAAGCTTTACTTGTTCGAAGTATATGTGGCGGAGTTTTTAAAACTTTTCACCTTTGAAAGTTTCTTATCGCACATGTGCAACTTTTAGTTCACAAATGCGGTCTAAGTGCGATAAGGTAAAGTTTGTTTAACTTTACTACACACTGGCAGGAACCGACTTATTAATGTTCAATGTCAAATTATGGTTGTAACTTCTCAGTTTGGCCTCATTTGAAGACATGTTTGAAAAACTTTTTATTTCTTATTCGAAATTTTGAGCTTGATAGATGTATCGAGATGATCGAGTTAATGCTGGTGCCCGCCAGTGGTAAGTACTTTTCACACCAGGTTTAAGAAACTTAATATATCCTCACTCGTTGCGGAAGACAATGTCGATTTTTTCCATAGGGCGAAAAATAATTTTCTACGCCTTTAGGCCATTAATTTCATGTGGAAAACTGTGCTGGACAAATTGCTGGATTGTGTGGCGAGCAGTCGTACAAAAAGATGTGTAGAAAGTTGCATTTTTATCGTCAAATTTTAGAAGATTGTCTGAACATGTCGGAATAATATAATATATTGTTAATAAACGTCAATTTATTAACAAAATATAGAAAGACAAACGAATTTACTATTGCTTGACGGCACCTCTGCCCTTTTATGTCTCGATTGCTGACTTTCTCTTCTTCCCTTTCCTTCTTAGTTCTGGAGGGGTACTCCATGCACAAAGGGGATCCCCCAACACTTATTCATTTTGTAGCGGTGGCAGTAGTAACCTCGTTCGATAATGTTTCGTCTCAAAAATGGCTCTGTTAGTTTACTTGCTGTTATGTTATTACTAACTTTAACGCCATAATACCAAAAACTCGTTAACCACTAGATGTCCCATAAACGGATCTTTTCAGTGAAACAATACCAAAACAAACAATAAAAAAAATGAATAATGTTTGAATGCAGCTGTGGTAAAGAATCTTCATCATTCAGTAAACATTAAGAAAAATCCCCCCTACATTTTGATAATTTGACAGTGATGGATCAAAATTTTGATAAATTCCACTCTCTTGTTAGCGATTAATTCTTAATTTTTTTTGTTGCCTAATTTGGTTACTGTAATAGGAATGTATTTCGAGCGATACAAACGAGAAATCGACCGATGATGGACGTTTGTTAATGATTGAGATTAGCGAACTTGGCTAAAAAATAGGTAACTCGCTGTTTGCAATCAGATAGGGATGATAACTCTGGGTGGAAGCAGGTACAACTGGTTTGAGGGAGCGAATTTTCGCCCAACTTAGGCAAAAGTTCTGCAGTCAATTTTTTTTATGTGCGCACTCCGGTGCGATTCAGCGCCAGCAGACGCGAACATTTGTTCTTGTTCGCGAACGTTTGTTCGTGCGCGTTCGAAGTGGCGACGCGTCGTTCCCACCCGAGCGATTACAGCCAGGCCTGCGGTGGAGCCACTATTTTCAACGAGCGAATTAGAGATGGCCGATGATGGAATCTCGTACACACCAGGCAAGCAAGAACGAGTTTTTTTTTTCATTTTTGATCTAGCCCTTTCCTCGAGTCCTTTTTGATCGCGGACAAACAAAAGTTTGCTCCGGCAATCGCCAGACGAGTACTGATAGGGAATGCTCGCTCGTTCTTGTTCGCTGTTGCTGGCTCTTCGGCAAATACCCACCTTAACATGTATCATGTTTGTCGCGTCGAACATCCGCAGCGAAAAGGATCCGTTCGGCCGGGCGAAGCGCTGCGTCCGTTCGGCGCGGCAAATATAGCGAACATGCACACGGTTCACCGAGAAGGTTTAGGTGACTAAGAATGTCGCTCTCGGTAATCCCAAGATAAATAACTAAGTACACTTCCCCAGGAAGAAATCGATCCGACTTATTCAAAATGTAAATCTGCGCTCTTTTATATTCCAATGAGCGTCACACAGCTATATAGTACTTAATCTAACGCAGAAATCTCTCTTTATTTTAAAGGAGAATATTCCAAAAGCCATTATTAAGTTATTTCCATACTTTTATGACTCAGTCGCCTTGCAAAGCACCTTCACGGGCCTTGCATTTTTAAACTCTGGCCTCGAGTATATTGTGCCTTTATCGTGTCTTTATGAGATCCCGGCGTGTCGTTTTCAAGGATTCGGGGTTGTTAAAGGAAGTGTTAACGTGCTGATATTTTTGATGCATACGGGATTTACAGAGCAATGGAAGAAATGGACAATGTAGTATTTCGACCGGAAGCGGGTACGTCGTGTCATTTTGCAAGCCAGCATGTTAACAACATAACTGATTTCTGTTCCGTGAAATCGACTCAACCTAAGGAGAGCGCTTACATTATCGTCTTTGATATAAGACTCTTGTAGAGCTACAGGGTAAGAAGGTAGAGCGAACTTGCCTTCCACAAAAGTGGTTTGTTTCCGTTCCACGAGACGTTTATTCCACCCCCCCATATTAACCCATTATTCCGTCATATCTGTTACGTTTTCTGCGTTGGCCCTAGGGGCGGCGGCGGGAGGGGGTGGGGTGGGGGGAGCAAGATAAACACTCCCCGAATGTCCTCTCCTCCAAAATACGATTTCACATTGGTAGTTTACAAAGCTAAAAAGTCGCTAAGAAATAGAAACTTATAGTCTGCCTGACACATTTCTACATTTGATTCATAATACGTGCCCTATTTCATTTCCGCTCGGTTTCCTCAGTCGGATTATGCAATGCAGCTGCGACTTTTCTTAAAATTGAATGAAACATGTTGCGAATTTTACCAGAAATGGTAGACGAATTGAAAATTTTAAAAAGGCCAGACGAAAAATAAGAATGAGAGTGAGTAATGGTTTTTAAATTGCGCCTGAGAGGCCTGTTTCGTGTAAAATTTTGTATTCTTGGCAGTAGTACAGACTCCGTGCCTTGATTTCTGCGCGCCTCCGTTGTTCCGCGCAAAGCGAACGTAAATAACTAAAATTTAATTCATTCAGTTAAGCACACAATGTGCTGAAGTACCCAATTAAATTAAACAATTATCGCTCAAACATCTACCTTCGATTACTGGTAATATTGAATGGAGAATGGGGGTATTTGCTCTGTCTCAGCGCACTAGTTCATACTTCATAGGGTGGCCAATAGACTACGTAGGTTGAATCATTGTCCCCGGTTACATTGAAATCTGTTTTAATTGATCTGAGTTAGTTCAATATTTGGTTATGCCATGGGCGATCTGGCAAACTTCGAAGGTTAAATAATTCACGAACTGTTGCGTTTGCGATGCGAGCGCGATCCTATTTAATCAGCTCCCTTTTTATTTACTGCCGGTTTTGCCATCTGTTTAGGGATTAAAATCGGTTTGAGTGTGAGATTGTAAAAACAGCAAATAATAATAATAATAATAATAATAATAATAATCGCAATTTGTGCGAAAAGATACTTTCCAAGATCTCTCCCTTAAATGGTATTTTAACTTAACGAGGAAAACGCATATCAAAGGACTTCGTTAGACGTCCATTAAATGTGAAGACACTCTATGACCCGAGTTAAATTGCTTTCCTGTCGACTAGATTGCTCTTAATTTTCCGCCGTATATGCACTGCCATCCTACGAAATCCATCCATCAAGATTTTCTTTCCTGAATTGCATCAACCTTAATCCAGGCCACTTTTGCATACAAATGAATCTCGGCGAACATCAAAGGACCGTTTATTTTATGAACTATGTTAGGGCAGGGATATATTAGTCTGGCTTTCCTAAGGGCGGATTTTCGTGAAAGCTTTTATAGGCCCTTCAGTTAAATCAACTTTTAAGTGGATTAATAGGAGGTTTAAATCTACTGTTTCCGCTAAGGGCGACTAATATTGTTTTGAGGGGGTATTAGAATTGCTCGATCAACAGTGACTGCTTCGCAATGGCGGGATGCAGTGAATCAGAAAAGTGTGCGTACATCCTTTATAAAGTGAGTTCTGACATAATAACGTTCAGTAATTTATTATTTCGGCTAGTCTTATCGCACAAGGTGCATAAAGATTTCTTACATAATCGAAAAATGTATATACAGGGCGTTTGGAGAATTTGGTACAAAATTTAATGAGGTGACAGTTGAGCAAAAAATAATAATAAAAAGTCCTATAAACATTGGTTTTATGTGATAACGTTACTGAGTCCTAACATTTAACTATTTTTTTAAAATAACCCTTCTGCTTAAAACAATGGGATGGAAATCGTAAGTAATAATCATAGTATAAAAATCTTTAACTATCCTAAGGTCCATCAATATCAATTGTGGATAGAGGTAGTTTTCTGTCTACCCCCAACCGAATTTTTCAGATTTTCTTTATTCATTTGAATTATCAAGTATATTATATTATTTTTTAAAGAATTTAACTATTCTGAAAAAAAAACTCGCTGCTATTCATTTCGAATTCTGCGTAACTTAGTCAGAAATATATATTTTTTTTATAATGTATAGCTCAGAACATTAGCACTTTTTAGCGGTTACACGTAGCAGGCACCTTTATATTATTTCATGCAGAGTGGCCCGATTAATAGAGTGCACCTGAAACATCTTAAATGGATTTTTTTCCTCGGAAAACCACGAGACTTTTACTTTTAAAAGGGTCATATGTGAATCATAAATTCGTACGTGTAGAGCCACCCCTCTAAGTGGGGTGCACCCCTTCAAGAATCTTAAATGGCACGGGGGGGTCAAGTGGCACGTCAAGTCAAAGGTATTTCAATTTTCTTTTTAAATATGCTGAATTTTTTTTGGCCCGCCTTGAAATATTGTAAAAAAACTGTTTCAAATAATCGGTGAAATAAATAAAAAAATATAAATCTTAAAATAATGTTTTATTTAATTAAGCGTTCAAAGTGCAGCCTATTTACTTCCATACAATAATAAAGTTTTTGTTCAACCTTTTCCCGAATATTTTGTAACATTTCCGGAGGTACTTCACCACGTTCCATAACTGTTCGGTGGCGAAGATCCTCTGAGGAGGTAGATTTCGTTTTATCAACAACAGTTTTTAAATGACCTCTTAAGAAAAAGTCCAATGGTCTTAAATCAGGCAATCTGAGGGGACATTCAATGAAACCTCTTTTATTAATCCAGTCTTCGGGAAAATGTTGATCCAAAAAGTTACCAGTTGTGTAAACCATGATGCTTTGGATCGTCGCATGAATCGACAAATTTCGCGAAAAAATTCTGATCGGTGTAAAATCGGAGCAAAACTACCCGTTCACTAGTAACAAAACCCGCTACCTTATCTTAAGAATTTGATGATGAATATAATTTTTTGTAGTATTGTTGAGTTTATTAAGTTTAGGTCATTTTTTTCGATTTATTTCACCGACGTTTTAAAACGGTTTTTTACAATATTTAAAGGCGGAGCAAACAATTTTCAGGATGCATGTGAAGAGATTTGAAATACCTTTGATTTGACGTGCCACTTGGCCCTCCCGTGCCATTTAAGATTCTTGAAGGGGTTGCCACCACGTTTAAGAGGATGACTCCTACACCTACGAATTTGTGATTGAAAAATGTCCTCCATGAAAGTAAAATTGACGTGTTTTGAGGTTTTCCGAAAAAAAATCCATTCAAGACATTTCAGGTGGACTGTTTGAAAGGGGCCACCCTGTATATCTCTTTTTCATCTATATAGGGTGTTTTAGAGTTGAAGTGACGAAAGTTTGGAGGATTTTCCGCTTAGCAAAATATAGAAAAAGTTTATGCGAACATAGGTCTGAAAATGCTTTGTTTCTGAAATACAGGGTGTAACGTTTTTTTAACAAGGTTTTTTGTTAACAGCTTAAAAATACTTTACCCAATTTTAATTAAATTTTCACGATGTTATACACCCTACGCAATAAGGCTAGTTAAAAAAAAATTATTGCACGTTATTATATCAGAACCAACTTTATATATAGGGTGTACGAATGCTTTCGTGATTTATTGTTGTTTCAGCCAATCTCGATAAGTGTTTGCTCAAAAGTGGTCGAAAGTGTTTCAGTCTTCAGATAGATTTTCAGACATTTAGTATGTTTGAACTACAGCGTTTGTGATACCAATTTCTTCCATCAACTTGATGCACGTAGCGATCGTGGGGGGGTGGGGGGCAGCGGCCATTATTCCCTTATTAAAAATTTCTCATAATTTTACGAGATCGCACGTTTCTCCTGTTTTGCGTTTCTTTTTACTTTTGCGTCGAATCAAAAAAAATCATAAACATAAAAGTTACAGGGACGCGTCAGGAGTCAATTGAAAATTGTCGTCACCGACTCTGTGCAATTCCTATGGAGCATCAGCATGTCCTGTACCAATGTTAAAAATTTCTTCAGATTACTTGACACGGAGATGTCCATTTCTGAACGATCTCTCAAATGAAATCATAATGGCTTTAAGGAAATATACGGCATTCTTTAGATAGTCTTCGCTTATTGGATATTTGCTTTTTAATCAATCTAAGATGGGTAAATTAAAGCGTCTTTCAAAGATTCGACTAAAGTTTCAATTAGTTTCTCGTTTCAGTTTAAAACTAATTTCACTCGTCCGGATTTCTATTAATAGTGTGCAGCATCCGAGATCTGGCTATCAATATTTGATCCACTCCTAGAGAAGTTTAAAAGGGACAGTGATGGAGAATAAATAAAATGCGGGAAGAATATACATAAAGAATTCAAAGTTTCTGCTCATTTTTTAACATCAAACAAAAGCCTAAATAATCTGTTTATTCTTGTCCTTCCTGGCAAAATCCCGAGTTTCATTGTGCCAGCCCCTCCGCCTGGCATAAATCCAGCAGGGCTTGTATTTAATGGAATTTGGATATAATAAGACGCTTATCCACCTGCGCCTTACTTCCTGTAATTCGTCTTTGTCCCGGATTTGTGTGCCACAAATGGAAATCCAAAAGTACGAATGGCATAGTTGAGGTGTTTGCCTTGCAACAAATAAAAGCAAATTGTTGATATTTCGACTCTGAATTATGTCCAGCGATCAATCAAGGGCTGGAAAATGGGAACTCGTGTAAATATTAGGCACAGCAGCAGGCGTTGAGGTTCTACCTCCTATTTGTGTAGGCTTCCTGGTTCTACCTGAAATATCCGGAAAAAACGCCGATACCCTGGACAGTTTGGCTCTGGCATTCGGGTGATTGAGATACAGATTAGCTGAGACTGGCCGAGTTTTCATCTATATTTTCAGTTGAACTAAGATGCAGCTGGATCCTCTAAATAATCAAAAATCAAAGCTCTGAATTCATGAAATTTGTAACTGAAAATTTGCTAAGTGCGTCAGCAAGCTTATTATCTTGTGACAATCAGTTACAACTACTTTTCATAACTTTCAAAGAAACTAAGTTCAGGCAGTCTTGGGAGTTCACCCATCTTTTCACCAGAGGCAAAGCTTTCAGAGGCACAATCAAATTAAACTCGTATGTTTTCAGTTGAGGTAAAGCACTCTCGAGCTTTATTAATCGAAACTTCGAGCATTTAGGAGATGAGTATTTCCAAATTTTCGGTTTCCTCCAGCAAGTTTATCGTAACACGACAAGAAAACTCTAAAAAAGGTCGCGTTTCGTCCTGAAGGGCATCATCAGGCTTTGCACAATAAAATCTTGCACCCATGAACGAGTTGATGCCCTTAGGGGTGTAACTCAAGTAATGAGCGCAATAAAAAGGTTTTTGAGAATAGAACTTCGAGGTTTCACTTAATGTTATTCAGAATGAGAGCCTCTTTGAAACTAATGCACCATTTTGACGATCTCTCCTACAGTGCTTTCTAAATTTGAAGGTTTCCTAAAATGCATTGACCTCTCGTCATAATGAATTGCAGTTTCTCCTCAAAATTTTTCAGAAAAAAAACCACATTTTCGATTGAAATAAGGACTAAATGGATGTTTAAATTGTCAACGACCACGATTCTAGATGTACAAGGTTGGACTTGAAAGTTCGCTGGATCTTACAATCGGTATATCATCTCGTGGTAATGAGTTACAACTTATTTGCAGAGCTTTCAGAAACTCTGGCGAATTTGATAATTTTCAGCCGAAGGAAGGCGCAGACAGCTTAAGTAACCCAAAAATTGCGGTCCCAGATTCATGAATTGGAAAGTTACACATTTTAAAGTTTTAAGACTTTCGAGCGAAGTTGAGAAAGTGATAAATTTTTCTTTGACTTGGAGACCTGCAATTTTGCAGGTTCGTTAGTATTAAAAATAGAAATATCGAAAAAATCCTTAAGTCAGCCCAATTCTTTGGCTTCACTGAATTATTATTAAAATTAACAATAGCAACCCTTTTAAGCTTATAGTTGTGATTTTTTCCTGGCAGGAAATGGGAGTTTCAGATCGTTAGCAGATCATATTTGAGAGAGTATGCGGATACAAAGCATGGTCTATAGTGGCTCTTTTTTTGCAATATTCCATTTGAAACTTTTTTGTGAATTTTGCCTCCCTCTCATTACAGATAATTAAAAAAAGTCATTTTGCTGGGACGCTAAAGAGAGAAGTGCCTTTAAATGAGATCGTTTGAAGATCTTATGCTTTAATTTCCCGTATATATAAATAATCTTTATTTCCCCCGAAAAAGGCTAGCGACCAAGCTGGTCTTTCTGCCTATGGTACAAATTTCTAACTTTGGGTGATTAAACGTTATTACAAACCAAACTTATAAGATACATCTGGAAGTGTTCCAACAGCGTGGTCGACGAAAAGAGGAAACGGGATTGTCTTGTCTGCCTTGTTAAGCGAAATGGTTTTAGTATTGTCGCGCCGTAGGAATTGTTCTTCTACTTCTTTTGCAGTTGTAATAACTTTCAGTTATTTTTGTCATGTGTGTACGTTAGTATAGTAATTGGGTGAGTCAAACGTAATATCGTCCTACGAATTCGCCTTATTAAGCGGTTTTTGTCCACAGTATGAAACAGCGCATATCAAAACTACCACGCAAAATACACCGGGCAAAGCCAATTCAAATCACGAATTTTTCCCAACCATGCGATATTAAAAAAAAGTATTATTATTGAATTCTACATAACAGAATACTTCAGGCAACATTTTACTGCCCTGAAAACTGGTATGTAGTTATGAGGGTTACTGTGTCATCAAGGGCGACGACTCTTCAAGAAACAACAACTGGAGAACGATGTCACCACTTTTAACGCTCATAATCGATATAGTGTATTAGTCATAATTATTTCAACTTTTAAAATTAATTTATATTTTTTTGTTTAAATCATAGGGACCTATGCGTCACCCCGTACCAAGAAACCATTCTTTATTGAACTACCTTTACTTATCATGGAAAAGAAATATATTGTCTTTAATTATATTTGCTGTTACAAACAAATTGTGTTTCTATGCCGACTAGAATTATTGCAACTAAATTGTTTTCCTTAAATATTCAACTATAATAATGAAAAATAAAACGAATTTTTCATATTTAGTGTAATTTCCTTTAGCTGGATCCATTTCTGACCAAGTTTTTGATAGTAATTCGAATAGTTCTGTGGAATTTTTAAGTTATCGGTCAGGAATTTTCTGGTCCAAGATTTCCCGTAGGTTCTCAAATGGATTGAGATCGGGACTTTGAGGCGGCCAATTCATAACAGGAATTTTTTCCTCTACCGCTCTTTGACCGTTTTGGAAGCATGCTTGGAATCGTTATCGTGTTAAAAGGTTGAATTTAAGCGACGTGACATCATCCGTGTAGGGTTCCAAAACGTTCCTCAACATGCCTTTGTATATAAACTTGTCCATGCTTTCTTGAATTTTGTATAGAGGTCCCATACCAAATGACAAAAAGCTCCCCACACCATTACAGATCCTTCGCCATGTTTTACAGTGAGACAAGTGTGTTTTGGATCCAATATCCGGCCTTTAAGTCGTCTTAAGCGAACCACACCATCTCTTCTAAGTAATTTAAACTTAGAATTGTTACTAAATACGACCCTTTTCCAATCATTTGGTGTCCAGTGAATGTGGTTTGAACAAAGACTTTTTGGCAGGTTTATAACTATTCAAGTCATTGTTCGACTTGAAAGGCCAAATGGTCCTGCTGGGTCTATTTCACCCAGGATTTTCGTTGAAGATAGGAAAGGACTTCTTTTCGCAATATTTAAAATCTTTCGATCTGATTGCTTGGAGGACTTTCTTTGTCTACTAGTGTTTTTAATGGTTTTATCTTGCCAGTACGAACAAACTGCTTGATGGTTTTCGACACTGTCAATTTATGAAGTTGCAAATTTCTGACTATTTCGACTTGCCTTAGCCCATTCGTATAAAAATGACAAACTGCTGTGCTAATATCACCACTATACGTTTTACTTCGAGCTGTGACGGAAAGTTCACTAATTAATAGTCGAATTGAATATAAGAACCGAGAAGCAACATTTTCTCAAAAAAACATGAAAAAATAAATAGTTGCAATAATTTTGGTCAATATAGAAACACAATTTGTTTATACCAGTGAATATAAGAAGAGATAATACATTTATCTTTTCTGATAAGTAAAGGTAGTTCAATAAAGGATGTATGTACAGGATAGCGCATTTGTCCCTGTGACGTAAACAAAAGTAGAAATCAATTTTAAAAGTTGCAATAATTATGGTCAATACTGTATCTATAGCTACGTACGTTGCAACATTAAGTATTCATAAGTCACACTTTTTCCATCCAAGAGACCTCAACCATAACGGGAGTATCAATAAAGGAGCTTTTGCTCTAAGCTTCGAGTCCCGAAGCATGACCCTATGTTAAAATACAAACGGTAATTTCGATGATCAGGTGATCTGAAAAGTGCCTGGAAGTTAGAATTTTGTGGAAAAAGTAATGTTCTCTCGGACAACGATGTCGTGGCTGATAGGCCAGATAGAATCGAGACTCGGGCGATTTCCTTCCAAACGCCCGTAACATTTTTCTGCAACTCAAGATTAATTTCAAACACGAGGATTGTCCCGGAAGTACCCGACCGAACAATTAAAGAAAAAAAAATGGAAATTATTACATTTTTTCTCAACACAGTCTTTTTTGAGATTGGCACACTTCCCAACCATGTTCTATACTCTGTTTACAGTAAGACGCTTCGAACGCTTCCAAATAGGCATCAACCTCACACTGCACCTTGTCCTAATAGGCAAATCTCTTTCCGCTGAGCCATTTTTTTCAAGGTTGGAAATGGAAAATAATCTGAAAGGGATAAATCTGACGAATGAGGTGGGCGAGGAAAAACTTCGAAACCAAGTTGATTGATTTCGGCCATCGCCATGACCGAAACATGGACTGGTGCGTTGCTGTGATGAAACAAGACTGTTTTTCGTCAAATGCGGTCAATTTTTCCTAATTTCTCCGCCCGAACGGTGCACTAAATTTTTGTAACGTTCGCCGTTTGTGGCTTTTTCCCGTAGAACCGAAATTATCCCTATGCAAATGGGGAGAAGCTCTTCAACAGGAGACACGGCTAAAAACACCGTCTCAAGAATTTATCCACTTAAAGAAGAAATAAAACATTTCAATGTTAATACCATTGATATTAACTTCGCGTGCTTTTCTGGCACTTAAACTAAATTGAAATAGAATCTAACCACTTCCTGCATTATTAAACGGCCGACTTTGTGAGCGGTAAAGAGGGCATTGCATGCCTCCTGCAATTTCCTAACAATATAGACTTTTGTTCAGACATCTTATCTCGCAAAGATTAAGGGAACGTTGAGATTTAAGGATTTAATAACACGACACGCGATCGTATTATGCTTTGTCAGATCATTTTCGGGGTTTATGATGAGGATATATTTCATCCCCATTCAACGAAAAAAGCAATAGTCACTATAAGGTTACAATTTTATGGCCGTATAGGAAGGGATGAGAGGGTAGTTATTTCACATTGCTGGAATTCTGCCCCATAACGCGTAAACTATAAGGAAACAATAAAGTTTTATGGAGGTCCAGATCATTAGTTTTCCATTTAGTGTAAAATAGCGGTTTTGGCGAGAATCCAACAAAACAACGCGAGAAATTGCATTTAGAAAAACCTGCACTAAAGTTTATCTCTGCAGCTTTATGGAGCCGAATTTACTGCTAGGCGAAAACTTGGGAAAATTCTAAATAATTAGCTGAGGTTTTGTTTGTTCTCTGCCTATAAATAGGGACGTTTATTGCGCATTTTCTTTGCAAAGTTTTATCACCTCCTAGGTAAAGAAAATTAACGTTGAATGATTCACCGTGGAGATATATATATGTCCAGAACTTTAGCTCGAGAATGCGCTTGTCGAGTGCCCACCTCACTCGGAAGAAATCGCATTCAAGAGCTATTATTGTTTATACCCAGTAAATAATTGCAATAATTAGGACTTTAGCCAGAACGTCGGCGCACGCGATTCCCTTCTCCCCGAGGTGTCTGTTGGTTCTCCACTGTTCGAGGCTTTAGATGCCGGTAAGTCTCCCTGTCCTCTCATTTGTGCGGATTAGCCTGAAAAATGTTCCGTTAGTTTTCTCCCTGACCGGAATTAGGGGATTGCGGCAAGAACATCATCCCACACTACCAGCATGGGGCGAGCGCTACTTGCTTAGAACCAGCGGTTCCGATCCGAACCCCTCAAATAGAATTTAACGTAGCTCCTGGATATTAATTTCATTACTCCAAATGATATCAGAGAATGACCTCTCGAACCATTAGAATTCAATAGCTCAATACTCTCGCCTGAACCAACGCGATGAAAGTAATGATGCTTAAGTAACTATAGATTTCGTTCTTCATCAGTCTAATACTATCCTAGTAGCTATTGACTTCGCCCTCCATAATACATCCGGTAATAATTCTCTAATAACTATCGATTTTATCCTGCATAGCGCTAACGATAGATTTCGCCTTCTGTAGCGCCAATAATACCTTAGTAACTACTACCTAAGTGACGATTTCGTGCTCCATGACGCACCATGGTGTTCATGGTTGCGACGGAGGTCGGCATCACTCCTTCCCAAGAGAGTCAAAATAATATATCACATAGTCTTCAGTTGAGCACCATAGATGTTCATTGATGTCTATGCATCTATTAATACCAGTACGTAAGTACTCGTAGTTTATTACCTGCACAACCTACTTGCATATCCAGCACAAGCATATAAACCATAGTTTGGGTCATAAGCTTCCCGAATCAACTCTGCACATATTCTCTATGCCATGAGTTAGGATTGTATTGGATGCTCTGCATATCTGAAAAGGACATGTTTGTCCCGAATTTTGGTCATATAATGATATACGGATTGTGTATTATTAAATCCGTTAATGAAAGCTTTAGTGCCAGTATAGAGGTGGAAGTCGTGCTGGCAAAATGGCCGAAATCTGATGCGGGGTTTTGTTTCGAATTTATGAGATTATGGCATCGATTCGCTTTGAAAATTGAGTAAATCAACATTTTAATCATTAAGCTACGCCTCCAGTTTAAGCCTTTTGGTTAAATGACGCTGATAAATATCGATGAAACACCTGCAACGAAGGAGAAAATTAAATTTTGGAATTTCTCCATTAATACACGGCATCTGATCGAAATGGATGAATTTCATGTTATTTAAACATATTGAAGACATTCGCAGTTCCCAGAATCTGTCAATAGCCCCTCAAGTAAAGGAAATAAAGTAAGGTTGATCGAGAATCCTTCGTTTAATGGTAACGAAAGAGACATGGAGTAAATGGAAAGAAAAATGTTCCAATTGCTGGGGATATTTTGGTAATGTATGATACGTTTTCAAATAAACCCGACAGCCTGCGGGCCTATGTGCAGAGTGTTCAAATACGAGTGCGCCAACTTTAATAGCGTAACGAAAAATATGACAAAAAGTTCATGTCAATATAGGTCCGCAAACGTTTTATTATTATGACTCAAGTTAATGCAATACATATAATAACACTATATCAATGTAAATAAAATAAGTAGACCTGTCTTACTTTCGTCCGAATATTCACTGAAGCCGGTCCTAGAATAGGCAATTTGCGGCAAAAAGGACAGAAGTTACATAGGTTTCTGCATGAGCGATCTTCGGACGAAACTAAAAAACATCATTTTTAAATATGAAAATACGTGCTTTGTCCAACGCGCCAAGTACGCGTGCTGAAGTAATTGGGGCAGCTTCAAGAGATAATGTCGACGATAGACTGCCTTAAAGAGACCCGAAGGGGTGATCTAATAGACCCTTCTCCCAATATGAGGAGGAATGGTGACAATTAAAAAGTATGTCCAGATCCTCTCGAGTGTTCAAAGAAAAGCCCCGACATGAGCTATCTATGCGTGCCGCACGACATCTTTGAGTTTTGGCAGGAAATATATCGATCGACCTCCTCCTGGACGACCGCACCGACGTAAGCGCCCTCCCTCCGATCACGGAGGCAGATAGACGGGAGGCCGGGAGAACGACCGTCCAGAAGTGGCGAACACGAAGGACAAGTGGAACAAACGATTAATCCCTGACCTTGACTCATGGAGGTGAAGCGTAAACATAGGTGCCTAACTCAGGCACTCAGAGCATGCGGTAGGTACCCACAGAATAGGGAAATCGGGCCCGGATTCCGGGGACTGTGGAGTCGTCGGTATCGCGGAACGTGCTAAAAGAATGCGTGGACAATCTAACTCCAACATCCCTCATTAACGGGATGAGGGCACTCAAAACAAAGTGGAACCGCTCTGGCAATGCCGCTTCTGCAATGGTTAAGGAAAAGGAATGCCTGCAGCGAGCCACTCAAGAGAGACAATGCAAATAAAAGCAATTGACAGCCGAATCCCCAAGCGCGCCGACACTGACGATTTATCCCCCAGAGACAGTTCCGGGTCGTTGCAGGCTACAGGAAAAGGAAACCTCAGATTTTTAGTATTTAAGCGCCCCGGCGAATTCCACGCTATCCGGTGGCCAGATCCCCAGGGCGAGTATCTTTAGAAGATTTTCCTCTTGATAGGAAAAAATCAGGTTTGCTCGGATCGAATGACGCAGAACCAACTCAACATCTGTTGGACGTTGAAAACTAATTTTAAGACGAAATGTTGGTTAATTATCTTTGAGATCGGACAGCCGATGGAGTTAATAGTTATTTGTGTAACGAGCAAAGAAACTAAGGCACGAGCGTGAAATATTGCGCACGAGCCGTGGATGAGGGTGGCAATTAAGATAATGAGTTAGGAGCTTCCTTGCGAATTAGGTACAGGATTTCCCCCAGGGCTTAGTTGATCTATATCAAAAAAATACATAATAATAAAATTTTAATGCTTAAACAGGAACTGGTCAAACTTTTTAAATATTATTTCGAATTTTTTTATAAACAATGTCAGAACGATCTTTGCTCTTTGACGCGGCATCGTGTTGCAATTTCCCGGCCTTGGGATGAATTCGAGGTGCATTCCTCAGCTTCAACTATCATCTCATTTCCAATTTAATTATTCTAACAAGGTAACATGCTAGACTCAGCATTTCCCTATAGAAGAAACCTCTGAACTCCAAAGAATGGATCTCAGCAAAAACACACCGTAGTAATGAAATATTCGCCTGAAAGTTCCATTTGCATTTCTAGCACCGAACAGCTTGCAAGTTTTCCCTAAAAAGGTTCAGGTTGTTATGTTGCCCTAAATTATGGGTAAGCTTTTAGCGTAATGAAGAGAGTTCTTGTTAAATAAATGCACAATTATTTTATTGGCTCGAGTGCCTGCATCTCCACCTGTGTACCGGAATTCCGATAAACGGGAAAATTGTTGAGAAGGAAGCTTGAAAGAGTTAGTTTTATTAAATGTAGCTTTGGGGACCTTTTCAAGTAAATTCTTGGTCGTAGACTAAAAAAAGAAAAGAAAAAGTTTTCACCTGTTACGTTCAGAGGACCTCCTGGATAATAGAATGGAAATAGAAGGTTTGAGCGGAGGTGATGTTCTCAAATTTGCAAAGGTCCTTTTGAAAATGACTACGAAATTATTATCTCGATAAATGTCAATTCTTATTTGAAATTGCCTGAAATTTCCACCTACTAAATAATTGAGTTAAATGATGTTGAAAATGTGAAGTGCTAAAGGCCAAAGAGCAGTGGCACTTTTACGACATTTAGACGAAGGTTGAAATGGTCCCTTTCGCTTGGAATTTTCGCCCTTGATGGCATTTCCTTTTTGCGGTCGCTATATCTGTCCGTGTCATACATTAATAGTTTGCGATTTTCAACACGACAAAGGAAAATTCTGCAAGTCAATAATACAATTTTTACCGTCGTTAGCTCTCACCGTAGCTAGCGCGGCGGACAAAACAATCTCCCTAACAGCTTAGATGCAATGTTGTACTAAACAACATATCAAAAACAAACAATGCGGGTAACACTATTTACTCATACATGTTTATGAAATTTATTACCGCATCGAGCTACTAAATTAATATCAGTATGACATCCAAATGGGATAAACTAATAAACGCAAATCCTCTCTCCCAGTCTACGTTTGTTCATTAATGCTTTTTAATTGCTGTTTAATGGGTGATCCATTAAAATACTGTACAGGACTTGGTAATCAAATTATCGGAATATAGCCAAATTCTTCCACATTCATTCAATATTGTTTAAAAGGCTTTTGGAGGAGCCTTTGTGAACTGTGGGAGGGAGCAAATATGTATCTCTCGCGCTCTGCCACTTCGAAACGGTCTCATTAGAGCATCAAAGCTGTATTGAGTCAACCAGCTATACGCTGATTTACTATTTACAAAATGACAGCCAGAGGGCGTAACTTGTGGAAAATACCGTGAATAATAAAACAGCACACGACTAAAGAGTTAGAACGGATTGGATGTAGCTAACACACGATGCGAGTGTTACAAGTTTCTCCAAAGAGTATGGTCAAGAATCTACAATTTATCCTAAAAAAAGGGTATAAAATGCGCATATTGGAGGTAACATCGAAACGTGTAGGATAATTTCAAATAAGAAATTTAAAACAAGTTGAAGTGAATAGAATTAAAAAAAAAACTAACTGGTTTTGCGAGCAGAGGCTGAAAGGCTGCACAAGGAGGAAAAATGGGAGCTTTTTGTCACAGATTTGCCATTAGATGTCTGAGAATACCTGAGGAGAAACCGACATATGCATCTACGTTTGATTATTGAAAGGCTAAATATAGGGAAACCAACAGATCTACAATGCTGATGAAACAAATCTCTTTGCTGTCTCAAAAATTTGGTTAGTAGTGATGAGAAGTATGGCCCCTCAACGAAGGCGGAAAAAGCAAATCTTGCCTGGCAGTCCAGTAAAATCGGTACGATTTTTTGCCAGGAGGGCCGCAGTGTATTAGTGTCCCTATGAAGTGAATCATGAAGTTCCTATGAAAAAGGAACCATAAGCACAAAGAGTGCGCATCAAACACTGAAGCGAGACATATACTGCGTTATGTTAGAAACGTGCATATTTTCAATACTTGATCACATTTGATTTTCTTACTAGTCGTCTAAACACTTCTTAGCTTGCCCTGCGACACATTTTTGACTTTCAACATGTCCCTAAAAGACCCCCATGGACGCTTAATTATATTGCACAATATTATTGTGCGTCTAACGAGTATATTGTGTATATTGCTCAAGTATTGAACGATAATTGCGCTTGATGGCAATTAATTGCGCAATACTGCATTATTTGTGCGGGTAGGAGCAATATTGCACAATATTTATTAGTCTATTGAAAATCATCATGGCGAAGCGAAATGAAGATCGCGAATTTATTGTCGAATTTTTGCATTTATATCGTGAATATCCCGCATTACGGAAGATGAAAAGTACCGAATGCAGTGATAGTAACTTAAACGATAATGGATATGAAGTGTTAATTGAAAAATGTTAGGAAGTTGACAGGAAAGCAGACAAAGAAACTGTGGAAAAAATTAATAGTTTGAGAACTAATTGTAGAAAAGAACTGAAGAAAGTAAAAACTTCCTACAGGGCGGGAACTGGCACTGATGATGTTTATGTACCTGCATTATGGTATTTTAATGAAGTTAATTTTTTACAAGACCAAGGAATCCCTAAGGACGAATGTTCTACAGTAATATTTCAAAATAAAGAGGAAGACGTCGTAGATGTCTTGGCAGATATACACGAGCAAAATGCATCAGAGATAAATAAGGACAATTTATTTAAGTATTTATTTATAAATACCTAAAATAGCTTTTCTCGTTATTGTATCTTGTTTTGAAATTATTGGCGATATAATTTCCAACAACTAATGAAATGTATCGCTGTTCATTCGTAAAAAAGTTTTGGTACTCTTTTGGTTCACCGAGCTTCAAGTCGGACAATAAATTCTCACTTGTACATTTACCTCGTTCCAAGCACCATTCTTAAGACCAACGCCGCCCTTTTGGTTCTTTTATGGAAGACAAATATAAAACAAGAATCAAACAGGTTTCCCGTTTATTTGACATTTTAACTTCGATTACTTTCAAGTTTCAATACTTTCCAGTTTTAAATTCAAACTGGCGAATATGGATATTGCACGGAAATATTGAGTTGTGTGTGCTAAACAGTATTGAGCAATGTAATATTGTACAATACAGCAGACGCTCGATAACGTAAATATGGGATAACTAAAACTTGCGCTAATGTAAACACATACTTCGTTCTATAGCATCAAACGGAACACGCGATAATGTAAACAATGTATACGCTCGATGACGTAAACAACTTTTTGCGACGGTGAATCGCCGATTTATGTTGGGGATTCACCTTTGCAAGAAAGTACGACAAACCTGGCAAACCAAGCCAGTCGTAGATGGTGTTTAGAACACGTTTATACATACGTTATAACAACCAATACATTGCATGCGTTAATACATTTTTACGATCATGGCATCCATGTCGTATAAAAGAAAATGTTTAAAATTAAGTGAGAAAGTGAAAATTATAGAAGAAGTTTCATTAGGCGCTGGAGTAACACAATTAGCAAAAAAATATGGTGTATCAAAAGCAACAATTTGCAAAATTAAGCGCATGAAAAGACAACTTTTACAAAGAACGTGCAATACATTTGGAGGACCGGGAAATAGAAGAACTTTAAAAAATGCAAAGGCACCCAAAATGGAAAATTCTCTGTATAAGTGGTTTTTACAACAGCGGGAAAATCATGTTCCAATTAGTGGCGAAATACTTAAAGAGAGAGCTAAATTGTTAAATCAAAAACTGAAAGAAACTGAAAATTTCGTTGCTAGTGATGGCTGGCTGCAACGATTCAAAGGAAGATATGGAATTCGACTGTTATCTATATCTGGTGAAAAATTATCAGCACAACCACAATTAGTACAACCATTTAAAGAAAAATTGATAAAAATCATTAAAGAGTTAGATTTAAGAATGGAACAAATTTACAACGCAGATGAAAGTGGTCTTTATTGGAAAATGTTACCAGAGAAAACTTACGCTGCATCATATGAAAAATCTGCTCCGGGTATAAAAACAGAAAAACAACGAATAACGTTTTTGGCCTGTACTAATGCTAATGGTTCACACAAGATAAAACCATTGGTAATAGGAAAAGCACAAAATCCACGATCATTTAAAAATTTTAAAGTTCCTGTTGATTATGACTGTTCAAAAACCGCCTGGATGACTAGCGGTATATTCCTGAAATGGTTTCATAAGCGCTTTGTTCCTCAGGTATAACAATAAACAAACACAAATGATCTGTGCATAATTTAAAGATGTTTTTCAATTTGTAGGTAAAAAATTTCCTAAAAGAACAGAAGCTTCCAATAAAAGCGTTATTACTATTGGATAATGCACCATGTCATCCTCCAGAACAACAACTGAGGAGCAGAGATGGGTCAATTTTTGTTATGTACATGCCTCCTAACGTAACATCAATAATTCAACCAATGGACCAGAATATAATAAGACTAACAAAACTGTACTATCGAAAGTTTTTACTTTCATCTGTTTTGTCTAAGAATCCTCAAAACATATCTGATGCTTTAAAAAAAGTAACATTAAGAGAAGCTGTCACAGATTTACATATGGCCTGGAGTGAACTTAATCAGGAAACTATTGCAAAATGTTGGAATAAGCTGTTTAGTACCAATGATGAAGATAATGAAGAAGAGAATGTTCCCTTAAGTGTAATTAGAGAACGTTTGCTATCCAGCGTTGACTCTATTGTCAATAGTGCATCATTGGATGTTGTTAATTTATTGAAAGTAGTGAATCCTAACACTGTTTGTACCTCAGCTGATATTAATATTTGGAACGAGGACAAACTAACGAATGATGCTACTAAAGATGAGAACAGTGAGAATGATGAAGACGATTCCATTGAAGCAAAAAGTTTGGTGACTGATGCCCAAGCTGTACATATATTTAATGAAGCTTTAGATTGGGCTGAAAGAAAAGAAGTGTCATACGCGGATATTTTAGTTCTTCGTAAATTACGGGCTCAGGCATTGGAAGATAATGCTAATCGCAAATTTACGCAGACTAAAATTGCTGATTATTTTTCTTCTAATTAATAACTACTTATTACTACAATAAAAGAATATTTGTTAATTTTTTATAGGTATGTTAGTATTAAACGTTTCTTTCAATAAATCTTTGAATTTTTAAATTACGTTCGCTAATGGAAACATTTCGATAATGTGAACCACACTTGGTTTTAATTAGTTCACATTATCGAACGTCTGCTGTATTATATTGTGCAATATAACTGAGGATTTAGGGGGCCCTTAACAGAAATAAACGAGGTTTTTCTGAGCTAAATGGCTTACATCGACCATATAAAAAACATAATTTGAGTTCGCTACACTTTTTGGCCCAGCATATTGTCTATGTAAACATATTTTCCTCCACAGTTAGAAGAACTTGCCCGAGACTAGGAGAAAAATATCGTGCCCCATTCGAAAATGTTATCTTTAGCAGTACGGTTATTTTATCCGGCCGGAAACTTCGCTCAGTGGAATTCGGGAGGAATATCTGTCTTCCAGCACACACAGATGGCGCCACCGATAATTACTATCTGGTGGTGGCATAGAATTTATGTTCAAGACCACGTTGGTACCTAACCGGAAGTCTGCTGATCTCAAACGGGTGAAATTTCCGCACAGGATGAGATTAGTTATATAAAGCGGTCTGAAAGATTTTTGAAAATGTTTTTTTCGTGTACCGATATCCATGGCTGAAAACGATCCCTTATGCAGCCAGTAAAACCAAAATGAAACTGTAAGATTGATTCTGCAAACTATTTCTTCCGGTTCTACTGCATGACATCGTTAAAGTGAATCAAAGCACTTTATGCAAACAAGGTTGTAGCTACATCGTTCTAAGTGATCATCATAAAGCAAACGGCAGCTTTTGAATTTTGGAAAGCTGGATCGATAGGACTACATAGAGTCGAACGGCCAAATGGAATAAGTTCGATATCTGCATATCTGCATATTTCGACGCAGGTGAGAAAAAACCGAATCGTGTAGATCCCGAAATTACATCCGGTAACGTAAAAAATTCATTCCTAAATTCAACCCTCTTCACGTGACAATTACAACTCCCAAATTTGAAAATTGCTAGTATGGGTTTGTAATACCTCATTTGAAAACTGTTTTCATTCTCTGTTTACAACTGCTATGATTTTGCACTTTATCTGAAGGAATAATAGAAAAAAAAATCATATAGTTGATGAAATTCTCTACAACAAAACAAAAACTTATTAACTAGTACCGCTTCGATATTGATATATTTTATAATAAAATCAGAGAACAAATCAATTTCAATTTATCTCACGTTAGTTTTCCAAATCGTTGGATAAGGGAGCGAGGATTGCTAGAATGTCCTGCACGATCACCTGATCCTACTCCATTGGAGTTCTTAATTATGAGTGGTAATCACGATGGAATATAGCGCGTCCGGAACCCAATTCTGGCGGGTAATTAACTGTATTGAATACGAAGGAGTAGATAATATAGAGAAAAAATAATCGAGTCGAAAGAACCAAACATTTGAACTTAATTGGGACTAGTTCATAGTACGTTAACCCTTTTTGATACTTTTATTTGGGCCTAAAGACCCTTTTTGATGTCTTTCTATTGCGATATCTCTGAGAGAGCGAGGGAACGCGCCCTCAATACCAGTTTCTACCGATTATACACTGAATCAACAAAACTTCCTCAATCCTTTGTGGCAAAAAACCTTGCCCATTAAAGAACTTCAATATCACTTACTCATTCCAAAATCTTTTATGCAAATTGAAACGATAAAAGTGACACGCTACTTAAGATTTAATGTAACTCAATTACTTTGTCTCTCTTTCTAAGCTATCAGAATATCTAATGCAACTTTTATCCGAGGAAGCTTTAATCTACATGTTTTAGTCCACATAATCCTAACTTGCAGCAATTAAAACTTAGCAAAGCTTTGAAGACTTATGACTGCCTCGAACAAATCCAGTTTGGATTTAATGGATCAAAATAGTTTTAGGTGTTGTGCAAAAATCGGAAAAAGTGAAGATTACGTCGATAAGAAAGGATTAGAAGGATGTGAGGTATTAATTTCTAATGAAAATAATTTTGCAATAATAATGAGAATTCTTAATGTATGATTAATGACGTCTCGAGTAAGCGAACTGTGACTGCTTCTTAAGGTTCGGTTTTGTGAGCTTTTTTTCCCACTTCGGTATTCAGAGCAGGAACTCGATCTAGAACCATGAAGAAACTCGCTACGCTAAGAGGCCTCTAATGATTTGCCTTGTCTCAGTTACCAGTCCAGCCAAAAATGCCATCATCTAGGTAGCCTTCCTTGATATAAAGATCCCTGAATATTTTTCTCATAAAGTCGTAATCGGGAGTCTCAAAAAAATCCAGATTTCTCACGTATTTCATGTAAGTAGACACTTCTTTTGGCTGTCCTATAACAATAAGCCATTAATCAGCATTCTCCGGAAAAAACACTTTTTTCCTCGAACCCTCGCACAAGGACTCAATGGGGATGCTCCTCTTGGCATTTCCAATTTTCTGATATCTCTCTTTAAGAGTTTCCGCTTTAAGGCCTTGCCATGGAAGAGATCCCCTTAGAAAATAGAGGAACATATGGCCCATGGCTTCCAGGTCGTCTCTCCTCGACTGCTCTTTGCCTAAATGGGAGTTTATGCTCATGTACCGTGCATTTCCCGTTAGAGACTTGTGATCCCTAGAAGTAGATGTAGGATTTCCAGAAGAGGTGGAGTAACGGCTTACTTGTAAGGAATGTGCTTTTCTGTTTCTGGATCAATATACTCTTTAGCTAGACCGAAGTCAATAATATGAATTATTTTCTCGTTTTGTGATTTTGGTCTCCCAACAAGGAAGTTCTCAGGCTTGATGTCTCTATATATGAGTCTCTTCGAGTGTACGTACTCGATTCTCGTTATAATTTGGTCAGCTATCATTAACATAGTTTTTAGCCGAAATTTTTTGCTGCACAAAGTGAAGAGGTCTTCCAAACTAGGCCCCAGCAGTTCCATTACCATGGCATTGTATCTCCCCCCACAAGCGCCCAAATGGTACACTTTTGGTATCCCTGGTGATACAAAGTTCAGTACTCCATAAGTGAAACAGAAAGGGAGAAATTTGAGGTCAAATTCATCATGAAACATTTGATGAACTATTAATTTAACTGAGGCGTTCTTTAAAGATTTTCAGGGACAGAGGGTCAGACCTTTCTCTTTACGATGGAGAGCGATGGGTCCATTTGTGACATAAACGATATACAGCGTGTTAATTCATCGTTGTAAATGTGAGATGTTGCTGATGAAACTTTTGTAAAATTTCATGGGGTTCATGTAGAAAGATAAGATTTTATTGGATAATCCGGCGACACGTGGTTCTCTTTAATAGTTTCTGCACGCTCGTTTGCGGGTGGAATGCAGATACCAACATCATGGGACCTATTATGTCAGAAAAATCTAAAGTAGCTTTGAGATATTACTCCCATGGCATGCACATATTAATTTACGTAAGTTTCAGACTTCTGTCACAGAATGGTGTAATTCTTGAACATTTATGAAACTTTAATGCAACACAGGGTCATCACTCGTATCATGAATCCATGTCCCAAAGGGGACAATCGTTGCTCAGCTCAAAGAAAAGAAAATCTTGAAGAAGCATCGAAATCAAACTATCGATTCATCATATGCTTGAATGTGAATTTAACCATTTTTGGAACTTACCTTGAGCCTGCCCTAAAATTTTATAGTACCGATATTCGAAGTGTAATTGGGGATCTTTACTTTTGAATGGTTCCAGCTTAATGCCGACGTGCTCGTCATTACACAGATTTTTGCCAAGTCTCAGCTCCCCAAAATTTCCATTTCCAATTTTTTCACCGACTATAAAATTAGGTCCGACCATTAACACTCCGGAAGAGGAGGAAGCATGAGAAGAGACCATGTTAGGCGGAGGTTTATTTTTTGACTCTAAAAAAATTGAGCAAAATTACCGGACGTCGTCAGGCGCAGAACAATCGAGGACTCGTGGTGAGACTGGCCTAAGAAATCTGAACTTTGTTGTAATTCCCACTGTAGAATCTATTGCTCTTCTATAAACACCTATCAATTTCCACCCACAAATCTGCGAAAATATTCAGTAGATTGCTGAGGTAATTTGTTCCATTCAAAATTCCATTCTAATAGAACGATTTGACTGATTGCCTGATTTTGATTGAGTTTCGAATTTGAACTTTCCAAATGATTTTTGCAAGCAAATGTGAATGTGTTGATCTATCGGTACATACTCGAATATCAACTAAGAAGTTCACAACAGACAACGATAAATTCAATTTATCATCACACTTCTTTTACCTGTCGCAACAGGACAATTCCCCACTTCCTTAACATTATCAATATTACCGTTAATGTTTACACTATTATCTTTGTTTCCAAATTTTAGTTTTAAGAAATTCATTGGTTCTATTGATGTTTCATCCTAGGAACAGTCCTAAACTTTGATTATTCTAAATACAGTTCGTAGTGTATTTGTTGGTGACGACTTCAACCGACCCCCTAGGGCTGACCCCATCGCTGGTAGGGAGTTTACCACATTGTATAACAAAGTAATGTATTGAATATTGATCTACGTCTTAATTTGACATGTTAAATATTAGAAGTTGAAGTCTTCAGTGATTTTTCTGACAAGATTTGTCATCTCTTGCAGGGATGGATTTGATTTTATAATACCTAAATCGCCCGTTGCAGCAAAGTTAACAGTTAAGACTTTTGCTGAATAATCTTCAATTCTGAAAACATACTGCCCAAAATTATCTATGGAACAAAAATTGTTGACAAATCATCATATTGAAGAGTGGGTCAAAATTCATATATGAGTTAAGGTTCGGATTTCGACCCGATACCTTAAGGGAACGCCTTTGGTGTGAAACTGCTCGGTTAGAACGAGAGAGGTATTTTCAAGAAGACCATGATTATGGAGGAAGTTCCATGATGGTGTGGGATGATATACTTTTGCATCATCGAACCGAACTCGTTTGTTTGCCTCAAACGCCGAACCAAGAAGACTATTTGCTCGAACTTTTTGGCCCTTCCTTTTGCACATCCTGCTGGCTCAGAACTCTTCCATGTGCAACGCAACGTTGCTCACGAATTAACGGCTACTGCGAGTTGGTTCAGGGACAACAATGCAACTCTTATGAATTGGCCACCACGATCACCCGAATTGAATCCCATAGAGCACATACAGGACATGCCGCGAAGACAAATCAATCCGGCTCATGGCGCGTGTTAATGGCAATGTAGCTCTTCTGTACATCTTCATGGGGCTGTGGCAACTTTTACCACAAGGCTTTGTAGATTGGGTCATCTCGAGTATGCCAAGATGTTGTCACGCTGTTAGTAAACCTTGTGGTGGTAACACGAGGTATTGAAGAAATTTTATGCGACTATGTCATATAAAAATTATGGCCGAAAGTATGCTTATTCCTAAGATTTCTTTCAGCAATACACGTTTTAGGGGAATGCGACAAATTTCAAACAGTTGCACAGCAGTTGATTCTGCTGAATGTGGCTAGTGCGCTGTAAGAGTAGCTTGTGACTGAATGGTGACAAAAGTGGAGAAACTAATAAAAGTCATTTTAGATATTAGTTTTGGTGATACCTATGACCTTTTTTTTATCAGGATTCGATCTATCTTTTTTCTCTTCCAGTGCATGTTTAGGTAGTTTTTTTAACTCGGCAAATAACCGTACTGCTAGTAGTTTCATTACGAGACCTATTACCGCACTTCTGAAATGATTTATTAAGACGCCTAAGTGGTGCTAGCAACGTTCTTTGACATGGAAGAAGCATTCGATGTGGTAAATATAATCGTTATGCCCTTATAGTCCTGAACGCACAATCGCAGCTGGTCAGATGGGTCAAGTCGGCGTTACGAGATCACATAGTCGCCGCACCTCTAGAAGAGACAAGGGTTCGTGGTTCCAGGAGCAGTCCTAGACTTTAAGATGCTTTAGTGCATATACCAAAATTTGGCTATCTCTGCGCTTCAATCCATCTAGATGGTAGTTTTCTTCTGGTCGTGAGACAAAGAGTCGGAACTTGTATTTTAATGCATGCAAGGTGTCGCTTTGTGCTACCTCCGTTGTTATCTCGGAAACTGTGGGATGCGAGCCCTTTGTAAACGAGTGTAACGTTATGCATTTGGGTTCGCAGCTCTGATGGTTCCCGAAGTCGCATTGGTGAGCTTCAAATATAGGACATCGTGCATTACAGTAGTTTCATAGGGAGGTTCTCGTGATCCTTCCAGACCCGGATTTCTGTAGCCACAGGCCGCAATGCTTGCCAAAATAGGCTGTGAAACTCGGACTTAAATTTTATTTGATATTATTAGAAATAATTTTATTCTAATTTCTGCTGAAAATTCCAACCACATTAATAAAAGCCTTATGTAAGTTTCGCATAAAAAGACATTCCTGCATGTTTTAAAGTTAAGATGCTTCCTACTCGTTGCAACTAGCTGCGATTCATTTCAAAAGAGGGAAAGACTTAAGGTCGAGGGTGCTCTTACAGACAGATCAGGTGTCTGAACAAGAGATGCTTGACACGAATAAATCTGACGGAAAGATAAAAGATGCAGGGAATTTACCAAAGACGTGCGATTTAAAGGAAAAACCTTTAGTAAAAGTTATTAAAAATTTTAAAATTATTCGGACTACCCTCACGATAAATAGGGCCAGATTTAGTTGATATTAAAAATTTTCTGGATTAATGCATCAAATTATTTTTGTTGTAAACTTTACATCTGCAGTATGTTCCGAGATAGGGATGCCAAGAAGAGAAAGTTTCGCATTTTTCATTTTACGGGAAAAATGTATCCTTCAAGAAAGTTGTTACTTGTTCCGAAAGGGTTCAGTTCATCTCGCTTTAACTTTCCTTTTTGTTACAGAGAAATATACAAAAATAGATCCATTTAGTTGACAAATTTTCCAAGTTGCAAAAGTTAACTCCTGTTTTATAAAAATTTTCAACTTAACGGGTCTGTTTTTTCATATTTCCCTGCATCGAAAAGGAAAAGTGACGCGGTGAGGACTGATTCGACCATTTTGAAACGAGCAAAAACTTTTACGAAGAGTATACCTTTATGGTAAAATAACAGATAGGACGCTTCTTTCTTTTGGCCGCCTCATCCGGGGACACACTGTATAGTTGGGAATAAAGCTGTGTAACGTTTCAAACTTCAGAGAGGCGTCTTGTTGACCTCGAAACTCCTCAATTTTTCTAAATTATTATGATCAACCTTCATCATTATAATATTTTCAACATCTGCGTTCCATACTCGCTAATTCAAATTATCCTCTCGATATGCTCGGGAATTTCTATATTTTTTATACATATTTTTAATGCAGCGGTAACACTGAACTAAATCGATATCCACAGCAAATAAATTACTTGATATGTATAAATAAAATGAAATAAATCCATTTATTCGGCGATTGATAAATCCATTTCGAACATTTTACAGAAGTATTTAAACAACATTGATCTTCCTTTTATATTGATATGTGCCAGGAGCAGCACAGGGCGTACTCGAATAACCACATTTATCAAAAAAAACTGCTTGAAATAAAACTGTTCTCTAGGGCATCAATCAGGAAGGAAAATGCATTGTCTGATGCATCTGGAAAACGGACTAATGTTCTAGTATTAATCAGAATTTTCCGCGTTCCAGGAATTATCCTGGAATTAAAATGACTAAAGAAGCAGATATATTAAATAATCAAGGATGTTTTATGTGGTATAAAATATTCGTGTCGAGGTTAATCATCTATAAAGGTTTATAATTTGTCCACTGCCGAAGCAGCTGTAGAATAAAAGAATGGGTTAGTACCAGAGAACGTACTCTTGAAGGCATCAAAAGTATATACGATTGTCGTAACTGTCACAAGAAGGTGCTATTGAAAAACCTGAATTTCCTGAAGTTTGTCCATGGAGCTTAGGGGAACGCGTCTTAAATTAAATAGTTTAAGGAAATTAGGCAATAGAAATACAATTGGAAAATTCTTCTAAAATTTCTAGACTTTCCAACCAAATAGTGAAATTTTCCTGAAGAAACTTCAACATTAAATCCAGAAATGAAAAATCTAGAAAACCCATGACCAAACGAAAAAACCTAAAACAAGCTAATTTTCAAGATGATTTTTAGCCAAAAAGAGGACAAACTCCTTTTAGTTAATACAGGGTGTCTCGAATGTCATGGTATACCATTGCTATATCCTAACGAGACCGTCATCAGAGCCTGTTATAAATGCGAACGGCATTTTATTACAAATACGAGCATTAACGATCAAATGACAAATTTAAAATCTTAAAATAATAGTAAATTCTTAAAATATTAATATTTAAAATTTCGTTCACATTTATAAAATATTCTGATGATGGCCTCTGTTAAACAAAAACGCTGAATAATTTTATTACATGATACACGTTGATAAGCCCTTAATGAGCACTTCCAACATAGGCTAAAATTGATCTAGGTCCATATTGGAAAAAAAAAACAAAGATGGAGGTCATTATCTCGAAAACTAGGCCAATTATAAAATTTAGAGAGTCGCATACGTTGAGAGCTTTAAAAAAGTGTAAAAATTTTGTATGAAACATTTTTTTGAAAAGTCTTTAGTTTTCGATTTATTACGAAAGTTAAATTGTGAAATTTTTCATATTTTTCCCAATATCTCGGGAGAAAAGAAACAGTTGGTAACACCGTTTTCAAATATTAAGCCCCAAGTTCGACACCCCGATTTTTTCTAATTTATCCAACCTCGTAGTTTTCACTCCGTTTAAGATACAGCAATGGTATCCCATGGCATTTGCGATACCCTTCTTCATATCGTCAAGCTACAAGACACTGTGTAGAAAATACTTAGTCGGTTGCTCCAAGTTTTAAACCACGCATTTTGACTTCAGGTTACTTCGGACTGTCCAAGGCTAATAGTATCAAATAAGGAATCTCTTATTTAAAATTCAGATCAGTTCAGGTTGCTTTAGGACGGTTTCCAGGGAAGATTCGGGGTGAAGGGAGCGAACGAATTTAGTCGTTCGGAATTCCGATGGATATATCGATGTTTATGGATATATCCAGTTTGGTGGCCCCCTAGGTTACCCGATCTAACACTTTTAGACTTTTTTCTGTGGGAACGTGTAAAAGTTCTGGGTTATCAAACGCCAGTGGAAACAGAGCAAGACCCGATCGTACGAATCATTGCTGCTCTTGAAGTCGTTCAAAACGATTATTAAATTTTTAGCCTAGTCCGCAGAAATCATATCCGTCGTTTAAACGGGTGCAATGAAGTTCAAAGACGACATTTTAAATAATTACTGAAATGTTATTTTGTACAAATAATTTGATATGGAAGGCACTAAACATCGATAAAAATATATTTGCACAGAACTCTCTTAAAGCATCAAAAGGTCGTAGAGTCTCAAGAAAGCACCATCGGACGCGGATTTTGATACTCAGATGTCTTCTGTCGTTGCATTGAACAATCCTTAGAACTTCGGTGCCATAATTTGCAATACCCAGTATAGCAAGGGCGAATCGTTTCAGCAAATCGAAAAAAGATATTTCGAAAATTTTGAATTTGTTCTGAAATTTTCTAAAGAAAGAGAGACACCTACTTTTGCCAGCTTTTGAATTTGAAACCGTAGAACAACTGCAGTATTTTATTTATTTGAATTTCTTTTCAATATCTCAAGTGAATAACCACAATGCTGTTTTTATGACTCTGCGCAAACGGCAACATTTCCCTTTCTTTCTGGGATGTCGCGACAGACAACAACCCAGTTCTACCATTTTGAAAGGGCTGCAAGATTAAAGTCTTCAAAAGAGACTTTTCGGAGCTTTCAAGACATCAATTGAATCCAGGATCGACATAGGGACCGTATCACTCCATTAAACCAATAATCGCAGCTCGAAAATTTTGAAATTTTGCTGAAAATTCTCATTTTCAGTGCGTCGGTTAAGTGAATTTTTTTTAATTAGAATTTTTCCAAAAAACCAGTTCACAAGACGAACTTGTGTTAACGTTATTAGAGCGAGATGCTTCTATTAAATGTGCGTCAAGCATGGATCCGTTCGCGAAAGCCTGACATCAAGCCACTTATTACTATGAATAATCAGGGATGTGTTTCTCAGGTAATTCCATCTTCAAGTCTAGTATTCCTATACATTACCAGAAGCGTTTCCTCTCAAAGGATACAACAACGACGAACACTATTTATCATTCGGCAAAGATTCAGTTCATTATTAAATTCTTCTCTATCCTGATAAGCAATATTTGCTGAACTTCAACTTGCTAAACAGCATTGCTGAATGAAACTATCTAAAATAGGTTTTCATGGAAACTTTACGACGTCGATTCGCTTTAACAGTCTCTGTCGTTGTCAAAGTGTTTAACTTGGTTCAAACAACTCTCGAATCGGATATCTTATTAAATGATACCCTATTGTCCAATTTATAGTTCCAGTATACAGTTTAGTTCAAACTTGTAATCAGATATTAGAACTTGAAACTACTTGCTGAGCACCGTCTATTAGTTAAACGTGAAAATTTGCCTGATATTGACTAGATTTACCCGGTATATAAGTTCAGTCGTATCCAATTATCATCCCGAGATTGGTTTCAATTAATCAACCTGTATGCAGGATCGATCGTGACTTTATGTACTTGTTTGCGAGTAGTTTGTGCACATCCGAGTAAAAGTTCAAGTTCTCACCTCGAAGTCTCCATCCACACTGGTTGCGTACGCGTTTCCCTAAGCAGTGGCGGCAGCTCTCCAAGCACCACGAGCTGAGTTTAATTTGTTACCAAGGTGTTAATGGTAAAAACCATGTCGAAGATCATTTGGGAATTGCATTAATTTTACGTTCCTGTCATCTCCTGAGGGCACTGAGATTAAAATGCGCAACGCTTTTTCCTCTCCTTCCGAGGTACCCCACGAACGCCTAGATATTCTATCTTGAACTTCTACGTGCGCGTCATATCAGGTCGAATCAAAAGTTTTCGCCAATTTTAGAATAAGAAATTTTATTTCGAATTTTTAAGAAAACTCGAAGAGACAAAAATTATATTCTTCAAAATGAAATCCATCACCTCCTATCACTTTTTGCCCTTTGTCGGCTCGTTGCGAAGTTTGGCTGAGATGAGACCTTCCGAGTGTGTTTGACGCGAAGAAGTTGCGACATTCACTCTCGCCTCTTCTATGTTTCGAAATTTTGTACCTCCAAAGAAATGCCGCATTGACCGGAACAAATTGTAGGCGTGAGGAACAAGGCCAAGGCTACAAACTGCATGCGCTAAGATTTCTACCCCATCCAGTGTTTTTCAATTAATTGCACTTTTGACTAATTTTTAACTAAAATTAAAACAAAGAAAATAAACATTGTGCAACTCGATCGTGTAAAAGTGCGCTGATTATTACCTACGCAGCACAAAGTAGTTCAGATTTTTCTTCGGTTTACTTACAAAGTATTAACTTTTGATACTTGTAATGCATATTGTACTTGTTTATTTTCTGCTTCCAATCGAATAGTGCAAAAATAATTGTTGGGCGCTGTTTAAAAAAAATTACTTTTTTAAATTTAAGAATTCCAAATTTCAATTAATTTTTTCAAAAACTTTTTCAATTATTTTTCTTAATTATTTAATTTCCTATAAAAACGTGTCGATTTTCCTGTGATTTAAAACTTGCTTCATCAATTCGTGTTAAACAATTTTGTAAACAATTGAGTTTCAGTAAAACCTTGCGAGTGTCGCAAGTCGTAAAAATCAAAATAAATAAAAAATAGTCGGCTTTATGTTGTATTGTGAAACTTATGGTTATTTTCAACAAAAAAAAAACGAATCTTCAGTAGAAAAACTTAATTTTTTTAAAATGAAACATGACGATTTCTGGTGTAACTGGTAGTCATACCAGGTTGAAAACATTTTTTTTAATGTCAGCTTTTTACCACAAAACAAAAATACATTCAACTTGTAATTTTCCACATGCGGATTGCGTCAGCTCCCATAGGCGCACCCTGTATAGTAATATCACGTGAATTTCGTATGAGAATCACATCATTAATAATTAATGGATGGATTATTTTTTTAAACCAATATCATCTCGATCAACCCAGGTTTCATAAGATAGCTTAATTCCAAGTTTTCTTACCACATTAAAATAAAGCCCTTCCAAGTTGCCATGGGAGTAATGAAAAGTTGGTTTTTTAATGACATTTATCTCCATAACTTTCAATGGAGACTCCTACCTCGTTCCTAACATTTGAATTCCTTTTTCAGTTGCAAGCAAAAATGAAATTTAACTTTTTTTCAGCAAATCTAACCGTTTTCAAGATACTGTGCGGCAAATAAAAGTGGGAACGCCCATCCCAATCAACTGTCTCTTTGATTTAGTTGACAACACATCGAGCCACCCATGACAACAATTGAGTCGATTTCATCCGAACGATGCAACGCAAACGTGGATCAAATGACATTTAAGTATGATGCTCGTTTGTTAAAAAACAAATAAATTTATTATCGCTGACAGGATATAATCGGACGCCATTTTGTCGGAAACACTAAGAGGTATTTCTAGTTCGCAGAGCGAAATATATCAAATATACGGGGTGTTCTATTTCAAATGAGGAAACTAAGCATCGCTCCGGCAAAACTTGGGAATGGAATTTTTTTTTCTCCCTGAAATTTTACTGTTGCTGGGCCGTAATTCCTGTCACGAGACACAGCGATAAAGACGAAATGTAATAAATCCCGAAATGCCATAAAAACACGGCAATAAAATTTGGCATCTTTGCTTAATTCAATTTACCAGGCATCGGCCGACGTCTGCTGCTTGCGTAGGCGATAATGATTTTATTGGCCCTATGTGGATCACGTGTGAGAGAAGTTTGTGGCGTGGTCGGGGCCGCTAATGCTTTCGAGTTTGTCGTCCAATTTTGTCGTCCAATTTTGTCGTCCTTTCACTGGGCCATAAATCCAAACTTTGGAGTAATTGTCTTTTGTATGTAAGTTTCTTCAGAATTAAAAAAAAAAAAAAAGGAAAGTTGCCTTGACGTTGAAACTTCAGGGTATACGAGTATATTAATATACTTTCAGCAGTAGCGTCAGAGGCGGTACGTCGTGGGCTACAGTAAGATCTCTATTTTTTTTCTTTTTTTGGTATGGGAGGAGACAAAACTGGGTTTTTGACATTACGACCAAGCTGCGAGATTGAATCATCGTCTTAATCACGAAAAACCTAGTTTGAAAATAGAAGAATTCAAGATGGCGCTTGGTCAAAAAAGCAAAGCTGATGATAGTGGCCGAAAATGGAAATGTCGGATCCCAAGTATGACATCACCGCGTTATTGAAGAGAAAACGTTGCAACGACGAAGCAATCCCAAATGAAGATTTGGAAAACTTCAAAAATGTTTTTCCAAATTTCAAGTTTTTTCGAATTACTCCGAAAGTTATCGTTTTTTTTTCAAATCTTGAAACGACTTGTTATTGGTTTCCAAATTGCGCAACTTTGTCCCAATTTAACCGACCTCAAATTTTTTTCAGTGGAGGCGCGCTAGACACCATGTATATGTATAATTAATAAATGTCAATACATATTAAAATTGAAGAGCTAATCCAGAGCAACCCGACCAACATACCTGAACTAACTCGCAGATATAACTGTTGTTAGTATTACATAAGCGACAAGCAAAATTCCTCAAAAAGACACTATGTTTTTGCTCTTTTTTGAGGGCACGAAAATACAACCATGAAAACTTTACAGGAAATTTTCCGAGCGGCTCTAAATTGTATACCCCCCCTCCCCCTCTCAACTTTTTTCCGAAAACTTTTGTTCTTTAAAAATTAAGTAGGACAAAAAAAATACTCTCTGTTTTGTTTTTTTTTTTAATGTTGCCTACGTCGCCGGTAGCACAAAGTGGCCATTTTTTTTTAACTAAAACATTCGTTACACGGTATTTCAAATTAAAGATCTTTCGAAACCACGTTCAGTGCTGTATTTCGATTCAAAATCAGTCGATTTGTTTTTGAGAAAAATAAGTATAAATTTAGTAAACAAAAGCAATACAAACTCCAATTAACTAACTAAATAGCACGTAAATAATGAAAAAAACTTGTTTATTAATAGGAAATTGGTTTGTTTTCGGTTTAATCCCCACAAACAGTCTTTGGTTAATGAAAAAGAATGAAAAGATAAATAAAAATAACCAAAGATTATTTATGACTACAAAATCAAACAAAAACCAATTTCCTATCTACAAACAAATTTTTTTCATTGTTTACTTATTATTCAATTAAGTTTATGTTGCATGTTTTTCCCAAATTTGCACCTATTTTTTTCAAAAACGAATCGATGGATTTTAAATCGCAATGTACTACTGAATGAAATTTTAAAACACCTTTAATTTGAAAGGTGATTTTGTCGATGTTTCATTTTTTAAAAATTAGTCATTTTGCACCACGGGTGACGTAATGAACATTAAAAAACTAACCAAACTTCAAAAGGTGGTATTTTTTGTTTTTGAATTTAAGAAAAATTTAAAAAATTGTTAAAGAGGGAGGAAGGTACATTTTAGAGACGCATGGTATATTAGAAAAAGGGAAAATGTATGCAGACGAAATCTCGTAGGTGAATTTCCCCTCTTTAATAAAATATTCTGGTCATGTCATATTGGGGTGTCCTTAAAGGGATTTCCCCTCGAATAATCCCTTTACAAGAGAGATACAGTAACCCATATAAAAGGAAACATGTTAACCAGCTTTTTCTGAACGACCTCAATTTGGCATCCCCACCTCACTGAATTTCATTCTATTACAAATCGCTTTCGACCTCAGTTTTTTCAGGACACACATATTATAAACTGGCGCATTTTTTATCTGTTCAGTGTTCTTTGTGCCTCTCGTTTTATGTTCTATTGAAATATTGTCGTCGTTAGCCTTTATTGGAACTTTTTTGCAATATCGCCAACCATTTGGGTTGATCCTATTTGAACACAATATTCTTCATCGAATGATATTAATACTATTATGCTCTATAAGATAAATTTCTTGGATTTATTCGATGATATTTTATTCCATCAAATAAATGCCTTTAGTTTATTCAATGATATATATTTTTTTGAGTAACTTGATGTGAGTTAAATTATGTCTCCCTCGATGCGACATTCGTTGCAGAGCAATTTATTATATAATGCGAATATTTGAAGCCACCAGGGCACTATTTCCAACTTTCCCTGGAGATTTATGGGTACACAAGGCAACATTTTACCAAACTAAAATATATGGAAAATTAACGCTGAATTTATTATAATCCGGCGCAGTTCCACGCACAACTTTTCTTCGCAAGTGCTTAACGCAGCTCCCAGCTGCACACATACATCATATCACATGCACTTCTGATAAATCATAGCTGATAATTGCCTGCATTGGGCATTCTGTCGTGGCAGTGACACACATTTATCGAATTTCCATTTCCGGAAATGGTAAATTTCCATTAGTGAATGTTTTAAGCTGAAATAGGCATAAATCAAATCGTAGATAATGAAGACACCAGCGGTAAATGCCTTTGACTTATAATGTTCTAGCTGGGTCTGATTTGCGTAACTTAATAAGATAGAAATGATGTGCCATTTATCAGTAGAAGCATGTAAGTGGTTATAGCTCAGGCCTGAATGGGGGGTGCTGCTTCTTGCTCACATGCTATCATAACGATTGAGAAATAGAGGACGGCAAAACATTTTTCCATCGATTTATGAGAAAACGCAGACAATCAACATTGCAGTTGAAGTTGTGTGAAACACTCTGAAGTTCCTCTTCTTTTATTTGCTGAGGAACGAATGGGAAAGAACGAAGAAATGAACAGAAAAGTGAAGGAAAAAAATAAGAAAAAAAAGAAATAAGAAAAATGAAGGTGGTGACAGATTTTTATTTGTTGCAGAGAACAATTCCACAGCTACACTCCCCGTTTCCTGCTGCTAATGGGTGAGCTATTGCGTTTGATTATAGTGTATCAGGACTAGGGGATTTAACATTGCGGCAGCCTCACACCATGACTATGTCCTCCCATAATTTGGCATAATAGTGACGCATTATTATGGGATACTCAGTAGTCTGGATGTATCTTAGTGGCTAAAAGTAGACAGACACACAGAATTTTTCAATTAAGTCATGCACATGTTGATTGATCTGTTTCTATTCATGTATGTTATTTGTCGCAAAACACGTTATAAAAAATGATAAACAAATGTTGATAACGTTACTTTATTGCCGATCGAAAAATAAATCTTTGGAATTCTGGTCATATGTAGATAGACAGTTTAAAAATGAAAATAAAGACATAACAATTTCCTTCAAATTATTTCAAAAATGAATTAAGACCTTTCCCAAAACAGGAATAGTTGATAAAATCCCCATTATTATCAATGACTCCCTGACATTAGCCCGGCATTGATTCAATCAATTTGTTTAATATCGCTGTATCAATATTTTACCACTTTTCTTGTATTTCGGTAAACAGTTCGTCGCAATTTCAATAATTTTTATCTCTCAATCTTTGATCAACAATTTGTCATAGGTTTTCTGTGTGATTCAAATCGGGCGAATAGGAAGGCCATTTCAAAATCGGCACTTTTTCTTCTTCAAGAAATCGTTTAACTAACTTTCAGGAATGTTTGGGGCGGTTGTCGTGTCGAAAATGGAATCTTAACGGTAAATTCTCTTCAACATAAGGTAACATAACATTCTAAAGTATGTCCCTATAGACAAATCTGTCCGAAATTCCATTTATTCTATGCAGTTGGCCAATACCAAAACCGCTAAAACATCCCCATATCATTACCGATCCTCCTCCATGCTTAACCGTGGGTCAGGTGTATTTAGGATTTAATTGCTGACCAGTGGGACGTCTAACGTACTGAATGCCATCGGAATTAAACAAATTGAACTTGGATTAATCGTTTCAGTAAACTCGTCCCCAATCTTGTTTGAGTCAATGAATATGTTGTCTAACAAATTTCATTCGGTCCTTCCGATTTTTTTCACTGAAAAGTGATTTTTGTGCTGATCTACGTGCAAATAATTTCTCTTCGACTAATCTCCGTCTTACAGTCCTTGAAGACACAGAAACTCCGAAAACTTCCAACTCAGGTCGAATATTCCTAGAAGACCTGAATGGATTTTTCGAACTAATAGTCTTTATCTTCCGCACATATCTTTTGTTTAGCTTTCTTGGTCGTCAAGTTTTTGTGGTTTTGGTTAATTAGTCCAGTTCTTTGATATCTCTTTGTTATAGACCAAATAGTGCCTTTTTTAACATCGAACGTGCAGGCAATTCGCACTTGCTCTTCACCCTCATTAAATGCTTTAACAATTCGCCCTTTTATACCTTTTACACCACAAGGCATATTGTAAATTAGGAACCAAATGCAAATTGTACTAATATTTTATTGATATCTTAAGAATTCAAAGTAAATTCAATTGTTTTTACTACGTTTATCCACTTTTGAACGGGGGAATTCTAAAAAATTTATTTTTTTATTAACTATAAACTAAATCTATCAACTTTTGTTTATTATTTCTTATAACGTGTTTTGCGACAAATATCATATATGAATAGGAAACAGATCAATTAACATATGCATGATTTAATTAAAAATTCTGTTTGTCTATCTACTTTTGGCCACTACTGTATACAGGGTGAGTCGGGAGGATCGTGCCAAAATTCAGGAGCGTGTTGTACATGAAAAATAAATGTAAAAAAACTCAAATGTTGTTATCCGATTTTCGTTTGTTTACAAGTTATAGCGTAAATAAAATTAAAACATAAAATTTTTAAAAATTATAAATTTCATAAGAAATTCCATAAATTAACGTTTGGATATCATAGTAAATGTTCAAAAATATTGCCATTAACTTGTAAACATTTTCGGCTTCTTCTATGAAGAGCATTCGTTGCGCTCCTGATTGTCTCATGTCTTTCTTTAATAGCAGCTGCAGCATTTCTAATGCGTTGAATTAGTGCATCTTGAGTGTCCGCTTTTACTCTGTACACTTCAGTTTTAAACCAACCCCACAAACAATAGTCTAGTGGTGTGAGGTCTGGAGACCTTGGAGGCCAACTAATAGGGCCACCACGACCAATCCGACGTCCAGGTACGTTTATGGTAAATAGAATCCCAGTTAAAAAAAAATTATTTACGCTATAACTTGTAAACAAACGAAAATCGGATAACAACATTTGAGTTTTTTTACATTTATTTTTCATGTACAACACGCTCCTGAAGTTTGGCACGATCCTCCCGACTGACCCTGTATAAACTTGACTCTCATACATTTTTACCCAGTAGATACTTTTTAAAAATCGCTTATGGAGAAAAAACTGGATTAAATCGAATTGACGCTGTGGGGATGTTAAAAAAAGAAAATTGTTTATTTCTTGCGCAGCCGCCAGGGCGGATCACGCGATGACGTCACAGTAGATGCGCAGCACCCAAAAGCAATTTATTTAGTCTCATGGATAGAACTAGTCCTGTGAGCTTTTTATTGCCCTTAATTGTTGAGTGCTTTGTTTATTTGAATTATAATGAGATTAGGGGAATTCGAAGTCTTAATCAAACCTCAATTTAAAATTTTGTGGGTAAACCTCACAATGAGAAAAACAAGCTAGGCATCTACTCCCATAACAAAACTAAGCACCATTTTCAGGGCTAACAGAAAGTAATACAGTTTCGTTAAGCTCAAAGGCATTGTTTTACCTTTGTTGGAGGCGTCGACATTGCCTAGATGTTTTGCCTTCATCCACTAATATTTCAGAAATAGCGCGAGTTAAGATCAAATAAACCGAAACGTTGACGAAAATGGTGGGAAGCGGGATTTCGAGACAATAATCCCTTCGCCCATAGAGGATAATGTTCCCTCAAAAGTAACTCTGCATGTAAAATCGTGCATTTTTCATCTTGCTGAGTAAAAGTTGACATGCAGGAAGGCAAGACGATTGGAATGTATGGATTATGGAAAAAATCCACACATAAAGCGTGGAAACGAAAGCTCCAAAAATATCAGAAGATGATTGGAATGCACGGATGTTGGAAAACCCCCACGCACAAAACCTGCGGACAAACTCGACAGAAATACCACAAATTAGGGGCGTTCGGAGTAATTTAGCGAACATGTTTAGTGATTACTCATATTATATGTGACCATTATAAAATTTTGCAAATTTAACCCTCTGTACTTTTTCCACAATTGCGCCTTGAATAATTGCTCTACTGAAACTGCGCGTATAAACCACGGAAACAAGAATGCGGTCTAGTTGTTAATTTGAAAAATCCTACATTAGCGAAATACGCCAGAATATCTCCAGAAAAGACGAGAATTTTCAATCACAAACGCGACGCTGCTTCGCGACAATGCCCGTCGTCATATAGCCAACCCGACTAGGGAAAAATTCATTGGCCGAATGGAACGCCCTTCCTGCAGTTCAGATTTATCCCCATGTGATTATCGCATGTTTGACCCGTTGTAAGAGACACTGAAAGGAGGAAGTTTGGAGAACGATGCAGCTGTTAAGGGCTTCGTGCGCAGTTGGTTGCGAACACTCCCGGCTTCTTTCTGCGATAACGGCATTAAGAAACTTCCAATACGATGGGAACACCTATTTTTGAATCAGGAGATTATGTAGAAAAATTATATTTTGGATCTTGTTCCAATAGATTTTAAATGAATAATTCCGGTTTATATTTGATTTATCCACGTAGCGTGCATTACATGGGGTCATTAAAATATTTTTTATGAATAAAAAAACATGTTAACGATCAGTCGGCGAAGAAATTAATTATCCACTCTCATCTGAAATATTTATTGCCAGTACTTAGGAACAAACCATAGATACCCTAGACCGAACTCCCGTATAACAGGAAACAATGGAGCTCTTTCTAGTATTAAATTCATAATAATGGCTTTGGAAATGAACTAAAGTTCCACGAAGTTCATGGAGAGCTTTTGATTTATTGTTATCCGTACTAAACTCCTATTACTTTATTGGCAAGCCTATTAGTGCTAAGAGCTTAAGAAGCAAAGTGTATTCTATGATTAATGCAAGGCGTGAATCATTATGTTTAAAAAACATATTTTCAGGTCTGAAATCGTACGTTTTCCTAATACAATTAAAATCCATGGGAGTTCGAATTTAAAATTCATTTGTGTTTTGTTTTTGAGCACAAATTGCTCGTATTAAGTATCCCGAGACACCAGGAACTTCACCACTGGAGTTGCTTTGTATCCTGTTAAGTAATTGATTCATTTAAAGTGCTCATGGTGCAGTGAGATTTTTATTCGCCTGTAAACAGCTGGTTCCACTTGCCCAACAACTGTAATGATAAAAATTAAAAAACGTATTGAACGAAAACATCGAACTAAACAGGTTTATTGAGGATTAAGGCTGCGATATCTGTAGCAGAACGATGCTCGTAATAAGCAAAGTTTCACAGGAGAAAGGAAAGTTTTTATATACGTCTTTGCAGTTATCAGAAGGAAAGTTCTAGTTTGGGTTTCCAATGTAACATCTCCTTCAGGGATACTTTTGCTGAGTACAATCTCGCTGTTTGACGGTTCTAGAAACGGAATATTCGACGTGGAATTTTAAAGAAAAAACGTATATGTCGGAGCATCAATAGGAAGGTTTTCCATGATGATGCAATGTATTTAGTTTACTTTCAGTAGCAAGAATAGAAAAAGGGCAAAGCCAATGAATTCGCTACCACACGAGCGCTTCTCGTCGCTTGCCAATCTGATCTGCCTGTCCCTTTCGGTTTCTGGTTTTCCAGATCTCGCGAGTCCTTCAAATTCGAGGGATAAGGTACCTGCTAGTTGCTGTTTCCCACAAAGGCTCGCACACATGGCCCCTCGATTTCGCCCTTGGTGGTAGCGACCTCGTTCGACAGTACTTTATCTCCACGATAAACCTGTCAGCCTGCTCTTCAAACCTTATTGCTAACTAAAATTTTACATTTCTAAACTTAAGGTCTAATAAGTCTCCGACATATGTATATAATAGACACTCAATTTGGTGACATTATGTTGAACATAAGAGACCAATGGATGGATGGGACTTCACAAACATAAATTGAAGACGTATTAAAAATTAAGGATAAATGAAGTGTAAGGTGTGTAGTTAGAAACTATCATGTAATATACAGTCACTCAAAAAAGTATCCGTACAGCCGGAAAAAAATTCTGTAAACCGTAACTTTTGACTGATTTTGTTCAAATTTTGTATAATGAAAATTCAAACCGAAACTCAATTTGCGTAATTGAGCAACTTTTGAAAATTTAACTTTCAGAGTGCTTTCCAGCGTTTAAAAAAAACTCCGTTTTGAAAACTTCTTTGCGGTGGAAATTTTTCAATGTGGTTTTAACATTCTTGCAGAGAGGATTTTTCTTCATATATCCTGAAAATTTGATCAAAATCGAACAACAAATAAGGGAGTTGCAGCTTTTTAAAGTCGTCAAAAATGTCAAAGTTTCGTCATTTTGCGCGAAAATCGTCACTCTTTGGCGTTTTTGAAAGGCTGCAACTCCCTTATTTGTTGTTCGATTTTGATCAAATTTTCAGGATATATGAAGAAAAATCCTCTCTGCAAGAATGTTAAAACCACATTGAAAAATTTCCACCGCAAAGAAGTTTTCAAAACGGAGTTTTTTTTAAACGCTGGAAAGCACTCTGAAAGTTAAATTTTCAAAAGTTGCTCAATTACGCAAATTGAGTTTCGGTTTGAATTTTCATTATACAAAATTTGAACAAAATCAGTCAAAACTTACGGTTTACAGAATTTTTTTCCGGCTGTACGGATATTTTTTTGAGTGACTGTATAAGGTATCATTTATAGATTTTGCGTATGGTAAGGTTACATTTTCCTTACGTATTAAATCCTATTTCCCACAAATTTAAAGTTACAGTAAGATATTCCATTGAAAGCGGAACAATTTGAAGTTGTTTGAACCATAATGTCGTCCATCTCAATATATATATTTTTTAATTTCTAATATCTCAAAAATCAACTAATGGCACTTGAACAAAAAATGCTGGTGTGAACCAGTATTCTCACTGTATGACATCGAATTACAATGTTAGAGACGTCGATCCGTTTTTTCCCTACATCCGTACTATTTTATTCCTAAATTACATTCTACGTAACTGTCTCTCTCTCTCTCTCCCTCTGTCTCTCTCCATCTCTACATCTCTCTATCCCCCCCTCTTCTTCTCTTCTAATTCTCTCTCTTTAAATTATACATATTATTAAGAATAATAATTAAAGAAGAGTAAGATATTAGCGTAAATGATTTTAATAACTCGCATCAGCGTAATGGAAAATTCTCCAAATTTTGCGTTTCCATTATTACAAGTGTTCACAACAACCTCCTAATTTCATCGATTTTGTTCATTGCTACCGATTTCATTGATTAGACCTAGAAGTCTGGGACCAAAATAAAATAGTGATATATTTCATGTTCATTTTATATATGAAATTTTTCCTCTTTACAAAAAGAAATATAAAATTCAATGTTGAACTTGAACATTTCAAAACGAGGATAAAACCGACGAACTGGGGCTTTGGACTCGCTGCAGCTCTCGGTTGTTTTATGAAATTTGCATCTTATATGCAGTAATACCGCTACAATATTATAAATAAAATACGAAAATTTATAGTCTCTAATCCTAAAAAGTAAGGAGCCAACAATCGATTATGATCTTCAGATTCAAAGGCACTCTTGTCTCGCTTGATGACAATGCTGTTAAATTGTCCTTATATATTTTTGAAATGAATATAATTCAATAACTTCCGTCATAACTTATGACAAATTTACCAATATTTTTATTGATTATTCATCACTATTTGTCATATTCCAAATTTGACCTCTGCCTTTAGTGGTTTTGCTGTATTCATTTACAAATGAAACAACTCTAGTGAGTCTCAAATTTTATAGTCTCTATCTCCAAGGGAATTATAATGCTGAAATGAATTATTATACCAATGATAACTTAATTATCCGCGTAAAATATCACGTATTCTAGAATATCTGGCAAGCCCGTAAATGATTTATAGCGATAAGGGGTGGGAGTTTTTAAACAAGTTAATGAAGAAACCTGTAGAAACTTCGGTTTTTTTACTTTAATAAGTAAACGAAATGGTAAATAGCGTTCATGAATAGATGAATAGCGTATATGAATAGTGTTTATGAAATGTGAATAATCCCTAGCGTTTATAAGTGGGTAAGAAAGGTTTTGTTTGTTGAGCCGAAAATCGAGTTGTTTGTCTTCGTAAGTCTGAAGCTTGTCTGGAAAGTTTTATAAATAATTTCAAAGGGCTCTATGCGAACATTCTGGCAGATAATTTTATTGCAAAAACGGCGATAGCATCTTGATCTTGCATCTGCATTAGTTTGAATCGCAACTTAGGTAATTTGTACAGTTCCATTTCCTTCCAATGCCTTTTAATTAGTCTCATTTTCTTGCCAAAACCTTCGACTACGTTCTTAGATTTAAATTTCCCAAGTCCGATCAAATATCCTGCGTCTACTTATAGGTGCCCAAAAATTCTCGACATGTATTGAATTGGGCTCATCACAACACGTCGTCCATCCAGACAGAAAGTCTGCTCAATGGTAATGTGCAGGGCCATATATGTGGAATAATGGCAATAACTTTTTAAATATATTTTTTTATCAAAAAATGTCTAAAGTAAAAGTTACAAAGCTGATTTGCTGTCATTTTTTGTAACCTTGAACTCCTTTCTTACTTCCAAAACATTTCAGCGAAGTCCAACTTTAGTTTTTCAAAAGTAATTTATTTTCGAATTACTTTTTGGAATCTTACGGATACGGCCGTATCAGTTTTTATTTAAGTCCCATAAGGAAAATTACAAGAAGAATATATTTTCCTTGTTTTAATTTAAAAAAAAAATCCACCAAAAAAGCAAAATAACAATTTACCGCTTACAAGCACTCATTGTTATTTAATGTTCAAACCATTTGCTCAAAATGTCTTCCATCGTTATTCAAACAAAGTGCTATTCTTTGCATGAATGATTCTCTCACCTGAACATACGTGTCTTGCCTGATCGATTGCATTATACCGACGATACGAGCCCTCAATTCATCTGCGTTATTTCGCCGATCCTTATAAACTTGATCTTTTGAATGGCCCCTGAGGAAAAAGTTGTAGGGGTTTAAATCAGGTGATCGGGCCGGCCACTCTATTTTACCAAGTAAAAAATAGGCACTTCTTTTTTAAGCTGAAAATTGGAATGCCATTTACTTGATCTAAAAAATGCAAAGACGTTTTTGTTATTTTGCTTTTCTGATCGAGTATTATCGTCCAGATAGTGTCGGATGATGAAGTCGAGTAATTTTACGAGATCAGAAAATATCAGCATCAGCAGCATAGCTTCCCAGGGGTCTAACAGATAATTGCGTACTTTTGCCCTTAATATGGTACTCCGGACGCGAATCCGTATATACTTGCTTCATGATGAATTTCACTTGATCTGCATGTTTGATCGGGTGTAACATGTTCAAATCAATCGATCCAATCTTCGATTTGACTTGGTCTTCTGTTCTTCTTGTCGGTGCAAACGCCGCTTTCCTCACTCATAAATAAAATCGCCCTATTGGGCATACGAGTCCAACTGGGTACATTCACGTCTGTCGCACCTCAACTTCATAGGACATTTTAGATAACTTTATAACTTTGGTCGTAAAGTTGAATTGTCGATGGAGTGAAACATTGGACGGAACTGTTTATGCCTTAACTGAAAAATCTGCACATTTTCATCGCATACGCTTCTAGAGATCTAAGTTTTTGATAAGATTTTCAAGGTCATCAAATCCAGGACCGTATTTAAAGAAAGCTTATTGGTAAAAATATCACTTGCGTTGAGCATTATTGGCAAAATGGCACGTTACCGATCTACCGCTCCCCTTTCGAATAGGGAAATAGTTCCAAATGGCATTGATGATGCCCTGTATATCTACTGCGTTTTACCGTGGCGTCTAACGAGCCCTGTTAAATTTCATACTTGTACCTAAAAGGTTAGTAGGTTAATTAAGGTGAAGCAATTCCACAGCGATAGTTCAAACTACGAATAGCATGTTCTCTTCCACCAACGTTAAATTTCACCCTGAACGACATGAAACAATGAACCGAAATATTTTATGTCATCGACAATAGAACTGGGACTTGAATGTTAACTGTTCCTGAAGGCTTAGATGTGACACAAGACATATTAAATTAAGTCGAAGGGGTATAGGAAGGCAAGCTATGTCAGGATCCTGATAAGATTCTTGTTTAGAATTGAAGCAGCCTAGGTCTAATATTGTGAGCCAAAAGGGCGTTTGTTTTAATTAAAGTTTTTATGTTAGTATATGAACAATGTTTTGACGTTATCTGTCTCCAGTTTTTTTTAAAGCGTGTAAGCTTTAGAGCAGCTGAGAGACCGTTTTTTTGCTAATGCTCGATGAGTACGTCGTTGCCCGAATAGAATAGGATGACATGCCTTTAAAACTATATTTATTCGATTTTTTAATGCACCCTGTGCCGTTCCTTATCCTGTAAGACGTCCCCACACTTCTTCCTTTCCAAGCTAATTTGAGGGCTTGCATTTTTCTGATGATTATACCCAATCTAGAATTTTCCCACTGAAAATCTCTGAACCAAATTGCCTCTCAAAGTTCGGCTGAAGGAAATTAGAAAAACGAAATTTGCTATAAAATACGTGAAGGAAATTCGAGCGATTCTCATTTGCGTTATACGTTATTCTAAAAATAACAGAGCCGTCCAATGAAGCGTTGAAAGGCAAATGGAGGAGCAAAGATCCGGTGCGGAGTTATGAAAAATATTTGGCTGGTTGCCCTTTAGATCGGCTCCATTGTTCTCCATTAAGCTGGAAAGGAAAAATTTATAAATGGGACTCGAGGTGCATTTAAGAATGTACTAAATTTCTGTTTTATGGATTTTAAGGTCTCGAATAGGAAATAATTTGATTAGTGCTCTGGGTCTTTGATTTATAATCGTACCGTATCGCCTCTTTATGGAATCCCAGAATTCCGATTTTTATAAACCTAAAATTCTTAATTTGGCGATCTACTGTCTAGACGAATCTGGCGAAAAGTCGCGCAAATCGGCGGCATCACGCTGTAGAGTATCCTCGACTCACCGTGCGGCACCAAATAACCGAGATGCCTACATGACCCCCACACGTATGCTGCATATGAGCAGCTCCTGTGATTACTTATGGAGGCGCTCCGGTATAAGCTTACGAAAACATTCCCGGGAATTCACGGATTACGATGAGCGTATTCGAAAGGCTTCGACATCCCTCTGAAAGTATTAAGATTTTTACTTTAGACCAGTTGTAGAGATTCATGTAAAAAAATCGTAGGGTTATCCTAGAAAATCGTTCGATGCATGAGAAATGAGAATTCCTCAGTTTACTTTAGGATATAAAATATATTCGTGACCGTGACCCGTAAAATTGGTGCGTTCCGGTAAGATCTTTATGGAAGAAAGGAGTTTTATCAAAAACCAACAAAACTGGTAATTTCCATAGTTATTATTGTTGAATAAAAATTTGAAATTTGCTTACCTCAAAGTGTCCCCAACCACGATTAACTGTTTTTTTCCAATCCTTTCATTCCCTTCGATTTGATGCAAAAGTTTGCTTTATTAATTACTTAAAACAAAGTACCTCTTTCACATAACTAATACACCAAAGGCTTTATTAGCGTGCTCTAGTTTTAACCTTTACAGCGGGATTGTAACATAAATTTCCTATTCCTATTAAGCTACTAATATTCGAGGAAATTAAATTTAAACCTGAAACTAAACACCTGGGATTTGTTAAGGTGTGTTTAAACTGCAGTTTCTCTAAGCTATTGTATCAGAATTTACATAAAATTCATGCTATAATAACTGTGTAATAGATGGTTATCGTGCATCTTGCGCTATTAGAATGCTCTCGAGCGTTCCTTCGAGGAGGTACGGTAACGTTAATTAACATCAGCACATGCGCTCTTCCACACCGAAGCACGGAAACGCCAACGAAACGTTTTCCGTTATCCGGGGGGAGCTGGGGGAACTTTGACGTAAACTATGTCAAGGGGGAAGGATCAAACAAAGAAAATGTTTATTTCATAGGTAAATTTACACAGTAATTCTTTTAAGTTTCACACATCCGAGCATCAATATTAAGTCACGTTAGAGTCATAGCAGATACGTAGAACCTGCCGGGGTGCAAGGAATCTGTGAAGGACATTACGTAACACCGACTTATGTAACAAGTGCGGAAAGCGACACTTTGTCTCACTCTTTCGTAGCTGGCCGAAGGAGACGGCTAATGCCAATAGGCTTCGCTTTACCGCACGCTGCTAAGAAAAACAACATAATAATCATGTTCTTCCACCTCTCGTCACTTTTACTGCAATCGAACGTTCCCATGGAGTTCCCGTGGGCGTACCTAAAATCGCAAAACCGTTAACGTTATAATGTTTCGTTACGAAAACACGTGTAGTAAACGTAATCAGCGCTAGCCCATACTTTACGGGATTACCTCACAAAGGACTTGTTGGCGCGAAATTATGGAACACGTAACAGTTAGATTAGAAAGTACGTTCCGAAATAATCAATTTTGTTACTAGAATTGGGCCATCCCTTTCCTTTTTAGAAACGTTAAATTTTGTAACATTCACCTTTATCTCCCCCAATTCAAATTGCAAAATCATTGATAAAGGTAACGTTAAGGGGCCACTCAAGGCGACCGGTATCAGTCCATACATAGCGAAACCCGTTAACTCTAATTAGGTTAACGTTAACGATAACATCGAGAAGATGTTAAAATGGGGTTAATGCGTGTTCAAGGAAGTGGATTAAGAACTCTTTTTTAGTAGAGTTGCGATTAGAGAGGATATGCGCGGATTCAGATTATCGTTACGGTACTTTTCCGAAGCTATACTCAAGACGTGTCTAACATAGGTGGCTTCAATCCTGGATTAAGTAAGTAAATGTTTCGGAAATCCCCCAGCTATTTGCTGTAAACTGCTCGCGTTATCATTTAAAATAAAGTTCAGGTCAGGTTACCTCAACCTGAAAGAATAAAAGCGCTCAAGATAAAACAGGCAGCATTAACTGCATTATGGAATTTTACAGTGTTTCAAACGAATGCTATGAACGGTGAATAATGGTGCATTACCTTGTGACATATACGATCCCTGCACAAAGCTAAAAAACAAAAACAGAATTGGTACTAATTGAATAAAGTGCATTAAAAGATGTTGTAGAGTGCACTGAGTGGAGCTTTTACGATTGATTTATGGGGGTTTAGGCAAAACGGTAATAAATTGACGAAATCTGACTGCACATTATCGGGTGATATTTTCCAAGTGAAACTTCAAGCTGTGATTGGTTAACGGCTAAATTGATTTTGTTTTCTATACACAGAGCATTATGGAAAAATCTACCGTTTGGAAATGGCACCCTATCTCGATTATTAGAGAAGATAGTCCAAAAGCCCAGATGGAAATATCCAAGAGGTTTTAGGCTGTAGTTTTTCAGTTCGGATGTAAAGTTTTGTTTTTTGAAGAGGACCACCCCGTACAGCATTGGTTTATTGGATACGCCTCGCTTGGCTGCTTTCAATGGTTTAAGGTTTGGTACATTTAGCTCTTTCCGTTGCTCATTTGATCCGATCGATTCGATCGTTTTTTTATATATAATTTTTTATAATAATTTTGTGATTAACTGTGGTGCGACGAACATTCTAAAAATCCCTTGCTGGTGAAAACGTTAATTTTTCTATAGAAATAAAACGTAATTTTCCAATTTCAGTTGCATCAGTTAAATGTAAATCATAACAAGATCTCTTAAACTTTCATTTTCTATTAACTTTAATTAATTAAAGTCCAAGCAACATCGTTTATTTTGAAGTGAAGGCTACCATCTAACGACTCCGGGATTACTAAACTTTGAATTTTTCTACTAAAATTAAATGGACACTACACTAACAACTAACACTAAGTATCTCAAACATTGTAGACACGTGCTATGAGCGAAAAAAATTTGCAAAGAAGGATACAAGAAGATTTACTCAGAATAGAAGTTTAAAGTTTAACACCCTGTATCATAGTAGCGAGAAATTCTTAGATCTATTTCTATGTGAGCTTTTCGCCACAGGTATTTGTCCACGTAAAATGCACTGTTAAATTTTTGCATAGTAATTTGGAAAAAATGGCGTATGCACTGTATCCCAGTTAAGAGGGCCCCCTTTTTTAACACATTTATTTATCTTTTTTTCGCTTTATATCTCTCTTTGTCTCTGACATAAAGGTCTATTATATTGATTAGTAGTCGGTTAAACAACTGGTAGAACATAAACTTAACGTAGTAGGTCCAACTACAAAATGGCGTACGTCGATAAAATGATTATGTACATTATTGGTTTTCTGATATTGAAGTAGTGATAATAGCTATTAGGGCAATAATTATTGCGTGTATAGTACCAATAAATTATTGCGAATAAATGTGGAATAAATTGTATTTACTGTTCATAGATAAAATAGATAAATTTTAATACTCATTAATAACATTAAAATATTTGCATCTGTTGCGAAACAGGCCTGCGTAATCAACATAGAAATTAAAATCGAACAGTCCTCTTCTCTGAATGACAAAAGGCCATCTGTGACAGCGGTTTGGCACATTGAGCAGGAGGAATTTGAATTCATAATTCATATATGAACAGATGAGCATGTAGGCCCAGATAAAAAATTGGAACTACCGTTTGAGCACTGCTCAATTCGTTGGCACTGGCTTCAGTCCAGAGATGAGGCGAAGTCTGCCTCTGTGAGGCACCAACTGTACCTACGAGGAGCTCGTGTTGACCGGTGACCCACATTGGGAAAGGAACGTTTGAAATAAAGGGCGAGAAGAAAAGTGCAAGAAAAAATGCATCAAAAAATGCAAGAAAAAAAGTTTTAAAAAAAGTGCAAAAGAAAAAATTTGGAATAATGACTAAGAGAAGGGACGAAGCGTGGGACGAACAAATTGGGCGCGTGTGGGATTCTTGCGAAAACTCTGCCATTTATCAAAGGAACAAGTTGCGTATGCTACAAGATTCCATAGTGCCGCAATAAACACTTTTAACAGAATCAACAGGATACAGACTGATTGGTGGTCCTCTAAATCAACATCAGACACACTCAACCAGATTATCAACCTAGAGTATATCTGAATAAACAGGAATAAGTCAATATCGCAAGAGGTAAATCCCCTCATTTCTCGCCAACGACAAATTCGTAATAATTTCTTGCAACAAGTTTTTGATGGAGCTATGTTGAGCTGCTCACTTACATGATTGAGACACGAAATGCAGTTCGTGCATGTTTTCGGTGATATTTCTAATCACTTTTGACAATATTACCATTTAGTTTTCATGCAAAATGAAAGCATTATAACAACTCCAGTTAAGTGCGAGAAACTTCTCAGATTAATTACAAGAAGTTTCTCTCTTATTTAATTCTCCCCGCAGTATCGTTATACCTTGTAGCCGTCCTCTTGCTATTTTAGAGCAGTTATTATAGTTTTTCTCTCAAATAAGAACTAAAACCTGGATGAGCTGGTGCACAAATTATTATCTAAGCTTCAGTAGTATCCCTTATCTAAATAGGGCTGCTTTAATATTATTACAACGGTGTCGCTAACTGGTAGATGCGGATTACTGCCGTTATTAATTCCTGTCCTTTTCCCGACGTAGATACATAGTAAGATCTAGGATGCAGTCTCGATAATTGAATACAACCCTTGTAAACCTCCAGATTTGCTTCATATCAGTGAACAACGTGCTAAAAACTTTAGAAAGGTCCCAACTGATGAGGTAAGATCGCACGAGCACGTCATAACTGATTTAAATCCGGGAGTTCGTTCTTTCGAAAACCCTGTAGCATTCTTCAAACGATTTGACAACATTACATGGGCCTGCTCAATGAACTTAACGAATGGCATCCACGAATTGAACCCCAAGTATGTCTGAAATTTTGGAATTTTCACGAATTTTCCAGCCCCCTGGCCGACCAAACTCATCGCCGTCGGACTTTTAGGAATTTTTTTTTCTAACTTTTCATAGGAGCATTTTTTTTCGTTCTCTAGTGCTCTTTCGTGTCCCATCTCAATGTTACTACGTTACTAGACGACGTGGCCTCCCCGCTGGCCAGATTTATACCATACAGCCTCCGAGATCGTCGCATTTTCGGCCAATAATTTTTTCCTCTGAAGGGTATCTTTACGGTCCTCTTGGGGCCACTACTTAGCTGACTGATTGGGGTCCAGCAACGTAATATAAATAAACGGTTTTTCAATCGCCGGCTTTAATTTAGGGAAATGCTAAATGGCAGGCTGCTATTATTTTAGATTAAAAAGAGGTTGGTTTCTCAGTGGCCCAATAATGCACAACGGCGTGCTAACCTATATGGACAAGAAGCAGGTGGCTCGTAAATTTAAGTAAAATTACTCAAACCGAGGCTCTGAGTATCTCCGATAATTCAATGCTTGGGAAATGCATCGATGTTCAATCAACTGAAAGGCTGGGTTCTATTTCTTACTTAGAGCTTCAATGTACTAAGGCTTATATTACACTACACGTATTCGTTCCAGAATTAACTTGCTGAAACTACTTCTTTTTTAGTCATCTCTGTAAGGTGACGCACATGTCGTGCGTGCATATACCGAATATGGTGGGTAGACCCTCGATGACACCTTTCACCTGAAATGTAAAAATCACCCAACCTAAAGTGATAATGGAGACATGGAATACCTGCATAAATGCCGAAAATTGTCAAATAGCTGATGCTTTAAAACTACTTTCTTTTGAAATAGAGCATATTTGCCAACTCATGTGCTTATTCTTTCGAACGTGAATTTACGACCCCGTTAATCACTCGTAATCAATGAGAACCGTATTAATCACTTTCCATAAATTTGAATATCAAGCCCTGACTAATGCCGGGAACATGACGTTTTTAATCGGCATATCACGTTACTCATTGAATTTCCCCACCCAATGTCGAATGCGATCTGATTTTGGATGCTCGAGTTGCAGGTTCATTTACCATGTATAACACCATTCGCTAATGCAACGGTTTTTCTTTTTTTTAATAATTATTGCAACAGATCGGATAACGAACTGAGAGATTTGATATTTTGTTCTTAAACGGATCGTAAAAAAAAAAAAAAATCTTATCTCTCGCATTCAATATGAACGAGAAAATTAAATAAATCGTGTTTGAGTGAAAACCAGAAAATCCGACGGGGGCGGATGTATTATTACGGCAGAATGCAACTGATGGGAAAATTTATTTTTTCCCATGTTGTGGAAATTGTGCGCAGTCAGTGTAGCGTTCTTGATGTAGTGGAAATTATTAAAATCATTCGTAATTTTATGATTAATTGAGGAGGGGAAATATGAATCTATTAGAGGACTCTCAAAAGCTGATGGAAAAAGTTCATATCCGCACAACCCCCCGGGGTCGGGTTGCGTCGGTGGCGCACCATCAGGTTAAACTGGCCAGAAATTTATAAATATATGCTATTCCAAGTGGTTAAAAGTCTCTGCCCGCGGTGAAACGTGTACAGCGCCATCCAGCCACCCATACCAACTTTTTATTTTCAAATGGAAAAGTACGCATTAAAGTATATCAAATGAAAGGTAATTCAATAAGGGACACAACGATATTCTCAGAACTAAAATTGGATCTAGAGTTTCCTTAATGTACTGCGTGGCATAGAAAAGAGAACACCCCATGAAAGTAGTTTTATATAAACACTTTTTGGTATGCACGTTTGCATATGGAAACACAGAAAACGATTTAATTTTCGGTTGTATTTATCAATGTATTTACGAGTTATCAGGAATTTTGTTTTTCTTTACTATAGAAATTGCAATAAAATACGAACAATATGACCGCAAAATATCATTTATTGGAGTGTAGCGTGTTTAGAAAGTGCTTTTAGATTAATCAAATATGCTTAAACACAAAATGCAGGGAAATTTTTATCAAATAAATGAGTTTAAGAGAGGTCAAATTGGGCGCATACCAGAGGATGGTCGGTCATTTAGGAAAATCGCCACTGCATTAAACCGTAGCGTAAACGCTACAGCGAGACGCTGGCAGGCATGGTTCCAAGAAGAGGGAAAGGCAGAAGGAGTGGTACTAGACGATCCCGAAGAACTACAGAACACCAAGGACGCCGCCTTCGAATTATGGCCCTAACAGAAAAATACGTCTCGTCGAGGACGCTAGTGGATCAGTGGTTTGCTGAATATGGAAGGACCATTGGGATTCAAACCAGTTATTGCCAGGTAAGAGTTTTAAACTGATTTCCTACCCCCTCACCTTAAATCGTCATCAAAATCGACTGCAATGGCGCAGAGAACGGATACATAAGAATCTGGAATGGCATTAATATCGTGTTTAGTGGCGAATCCAGATTCTGCTTGGGTATACATGTTAGTCGGACAAGAATAAGAACAAAACTGGGTGAAAGACGGGATCCTCAGTTTGCAATACGGAGATATGTCCATCAGACTGTTGGGGTAAAGGTTTAGGATGCTATTGCATGTTGTAGCAGGTCATCTTTACTTTTCATTAGACGCACTGTGATAGTCCAACGATACATCCAAGAATTCCTAGAATCTCATCTCGTGCCTTATGTGGAAACTCTTGTTGCACGACCACATGTGGCTAGAGTGACTATGAACTTCTTTTAGCAAAGTGCAATCAATTTGGTATTCGGGCCACCTACATCTCCAAATCTCTCATCAATAGAACTTGTGTGAGATATTGTATCATTATATAATTTACCCCGTCCCCCACAAACTGTGGAGGCGCTATGTCATGCTCTCTAGTTAGACTGGAATGAGGTCCCCCAAGAGGTCATCAATCACCTCATTAGATCCATGCCTACACGTGTACAGGAATCTATAAGATACCGCGAAGGACCGATAAATTATTTATTTCTTTTTGGTGTTGAATAATTAAATTTGTTCAATTTTTTAGTGAACTATTTGTTTTAGCGTAAGTAACATGCATACCAAAAATGATTAAAAAACAAAAACATTTTTACGGGGTGTTCTCTTTTCTATGTCACACAGTGTAAATAAAATTATTGGGTTCAGAATAAAGGAATTTACTATTGGAGCAAACAAAATTGAAATTCCTACAATAAATACTTAAATTGGGGTCCAGTAACAATTTGGCAGTGACTCAGTCGTTTCTCAAACTATTTTATGCAATTAATCAGTGTTGTTTCTATTATTAATTCTAATTTTGTTTGAACTCTGAAACGTAAATAATTTAAATTTTGAAGTCTTTTTTTGTAAACGAAACCCTTTAAGTGATCCCACAAAAAAAATCGAGGGTTCTAAAATCTGGAGATCGTGGCGGCCATTCTATTGCGCCTCGTCTACCGATGCCTCTCCTAGGAACGCACATCAAGCTACTTTCTCACAGCTACAGCATAATAGGATGGTGTACCGTTTCGTTGGAACCAAATACTATTGGCTTCTTGTTCCCCCCTTTCTCTCCAAAAAATTGCCGCGATTGGTGGAATTATTTCCTCTTCCAACGAGTACAAGTATGACGCGTTGTTTAAGTTCCCCTTTGTGAAAAATGGACCGATGGACTGGTGGCCAATTATACCCGCCATTATACCCGTCCATATATTGAGTTTTTGCGGATGTTGTGCACGTAGAGTCTGCATCCAATGAGGATTGTCTGTAGGCCAGTAACGACAACTCCGTCGATGAATAAATCCATTTAAGCAAAACGTTTCAAGCGCCGCATGTTTTCCCCCTCTAGACATAATAGGCAATGATAGTGACCTAATTTTCAAACAAAAAAATCACATTTTTTGATTAATGTTAACGGATGATGAAACAACCGACTTCTGCAAAGGGCCTTGGTATCGGATGCAAAGCCAACAATTGTAAACCACAAAATTCAATTAAACTCTTTTTTTTTGCGAAACAATGAAAGTACTAGGGAATTTTTAACAGGCTATTTTAGGATTTTTTAAATATATACAGGAAAAGTAAATAATGGAGGTGTAGAAAGAAGTGGTGCGAGTGTTTTAAAATTATAGAGCGTCCCCGAAAAAGACTGGCATTCCTAAACATGTAAATTTTTTAATTAGGTGCCCCTATATTATATTCTCTCCCGTGCTTTATGAATGATTCTGTGCAATTCCTATGAAATATATATACATATACAAGTATGTTCCTGCGCTGTTCTGTCCCTGTATACATATACATGTGTGTGTGTGTGGGTGTGTGATCGTAAAATTAAGACAGAAAAGTTCGAGTAACTATTTTCTTTCTCAAATAGTTTGGAAATTACTTATGGCCCTCTACATTATGATAAATGGCAAGTATTTCAAAAACTGCTGAAAAGAGACCATCTGCTTGAAAAGAATTACGCAGAATCACCTATAGAACATTCGTCTTCGAGTTGTTTGAAAAAGTATCTAGGAATGAGGCATAATTGTCTCCTGCGTGAAGCCCTCCCATTTGGACCTCCACGTTCATGGCAAATTGCAAAATATAATAATATTGTAAATATTATTACATTTCACTGTTGATTATTATACTATTGTAAAATTAGTGTGTGTTAATGCCTGGAAAATGCACTTGGTCGTTAAAAAACTATTAACGATGTGCCCGGAAAAAACGGGAGCCATTTAAAAAGCAAGAGCGTCTATCGGGACGTTTTCCTCGCTCGCTCTGTATACAGGCAAATTTCCTCATTGTAATACGTCATCATGGAGATCTCTCAGAGAGCGATAGTACTCCGCAAATTAAAAAGTGCTAATGGACAGCTCCGCAAATTCTACGAAAATTGTGGAAGATGCCAAAATAGTGCAAGGGAGCAAAAAGCTAAAATATTAAAGAAGGAATCTTGATTTCATGTCGAAATTCACATAGAGCGTTCCAAAACGGATGGAAAGCATGAAATGGAGCGTGACCTAAAAAATATATCACACTGTATTTGACTACCGCCGATTTCGGTATTTTGTTCTAGAGGGTCTTGACGAAAATGGACGAACGAAATTTAAATAATTCAGCACATGGGAAATACGCAAAATATGAGAAAACATATGAAGTTTTTCCACCCTGTATATCGAAAAGTGGTACATGTTTGAACACGGGTCGATTGACAGTTTTCATTATTTTGAAAAGTACTGTCGCTCCTTGCAATATATCTTCATGACGGCAAGTTTTACCCTGTATATTTGGAATAGCTCATCGAATGGGGAAGAAAAAGTTGTAGGGAACCTATCTCGGCGACAAAGAAACCAGCAATTTCTGCTCCGTTTAAACTCGGTGCAATTAAGTATCAGAGGCGTAATAAGAGCCAACAAATGCACTAACCAATGAAATGCATGGTAGGGACTAAGTTAGAAGTAACAAAAAACTATCTTAACATTCGACACTAGCGATCGCTCGCCCTTTGAAGTTGTTAGCAATTCTAATGTGAAGCCACTTTAAAGGGATATTTAATTAACCGATTCCACTTTTAACTTCCCGACGCGTACAAACGAATTTGGTTTATTGTTTCGTCGAACATCATTATTCAATTTGCAAGGGATGGTTCATTAAACAAAGGTCTAGACCTGGGAATATTTAACTAACCCCTTGCATAGGGTTGGCGGGGCAAAAAAGCGGAAATGCGAAATTTTAGCCATACGCACACTTAGCTGGGTATACTTCCCTTAGAAATTTGCCATTTCATTCCAGAGGGTCATTCAGCCTCGACGCCCTACGCATTTTATATGAAACGGACAGGCTTAGCAAAGTAATTTTTTCACCACGTTAAATAAGAGGACGGAAGCTAAAATAAATAATAAAAACGCTGAAATATGGAAAGCGACGCTCGACGTCGGCAAAGCTACATTTTTTTCCAGATACGAACACTTTTTCTTCTTTTTTTTTTTCGGTAATGTGAATATTGATAAATTCGAGACGAGATTGTAATAAAAAGTTTTTTGAAATTTCGAATCATTCAGAAGTTACAGGAGAGACTAATATTAACATAAAACTACCTATAATATTACTATTTGTTTCTCCTGTAGCTTTGAAACGATCGGAAAGTGCAAAGAACTTTTTATACAAAACTTGTTTACAAAGTATCGACATTCGCATTTTTGCAAAAAGGTTTGTTTCCGAAAAAACATGGCTTCGGCGCCGCCATTTTAATGCTTTCAGCATTAATTTGGGCCTACGTCCTCCATTTAAACAGGTGAAAAAATCACTTCGCCGAGCCCATGCGTTTTCGTATAAAGTGGGCGAGGCGTCGAATGTGAACGACCCTGTACATCGAGCCAGATTAAATACGTCATTCGGGCCACAACGGACACGAGATTCCGTAATATGTGAACTCTCAAACTACCACCTCTTAGACGGCATTATCCCTTTAGTTAAAAATGCACATCTTTGTCTGATGTTTCGTAATGAAGCCGAAGAGTCACTAGACAATGAAATAGCTAACATTGACTCATTAAAAATTAATGGAGCATACAAAAAGAACCAGCAAGCCGAAACCTTCCACATCTCACAAAGACAAGGCTCTAATAGCCTGGCAGAGTTTATTTCAAGAGTTTTAGATATGCATTATTCCATTGTGTTTCTATCTCATTAATTTGAAATCCCTCATTTTCATTCTTAGTGTTTAGACCGGGAGTTAGGGCAAAGCTTTTTAAGAAACATTTAATATGTAAACTATTTTCCGCATGGTAATATATGACCCTATAGAAAGAGAATAATGCGAAAATTGAGAACTAAAATAGACACATATCTACCTCTATATTTTTCAATTTTTTGAGGCACTGCGCATGCCTTACAGCTGTTATTCGATGGCAAAATATGAAAAGCAAGTCATATTTTCAGGAACCGAGAATTATGGAACGAAATTAAATTAATTCTGCAGTGAAACATTTGTCATCTAAATAGCATTCAATAGCGTATAATGTGGGACAATTGAGTATAACGTGTGCACAATGGGGCCCTCTGTATGTATGGGATCTATGGCGCTGGCAATAAAAGGAAATTAATATTGAAGTAAGTTTATGGAGAACGTGGAGGTCAGAGCGTAACAAGAATGTTCCCGATTGCCCTAAAATCTATATTTATCCTTTTTCCCCCGCGACAATTTTTTTTGTTTAAAAATAACTTGAGCCCTGCCCATCCGCACGCCTGTGGTGGAATTCAAAATACTTCATGGGTGGGAAAAATTAGTCCGATAGTATTCGCTGTAAAGGTAAAATTTCGCTTAAAATTTTGGGCCGTTGTGGAGCTATTTCCATATCTATGGGAAGCGAAAGAAGTTTCGCTAGAAGCGTTTAAATCCAGAGTAGACAAATTTCGATGTTTCAAGTTACAGTTTCATAGAGAATATATGAAACTGTAAGAAACTGTAAAAGATAGAGAAGAACTGTTAAAGCGTTCCCGATATATTTTTGTGAGACGAATTCAGTGCCAGTTTCAAAACTTTTTTTATGGTTTTTTGTTCTCGCGTCATATACAACAATTCTATTTTCAGCATTTTCGAAAATACCCCCATTTTTTTTATTTAGCTAGTTATACAGGGTGTTTCCTAACTACGTGTAAAAAATTTAAAGGCGTAATCCTCGACTGATTTTGAGACAAAAATGTCTAATAAACATATGTCCGCAAATGCCTTGTTTCCAAGATACAGGGTGTTAACTGAAAGACGTTGAAAAAGGTTTTAAAGGTTTCTAAAGGTTTGGTGGTATTTACTAACTTGTTTATTGTTCGTTTTTTTTGCTACTTCCACTACTATAAACAAGATAGTCAGTGTTATTTTGGTGTTTTACTCTCTAAAGTGAAAGAATTTAATTCTGTGTCTCAAAAATCAGATTATACCTCAGTTTTGAAAATTTTTCAATGCCTAATTACACTAATTGAGAAATGGCCAATATGGTTTTTGTTTACTGCCTTGCTGATGGTAAGTGTTTGGCAGTGAGGCGCATTTACATGGAAAGGTTTCCGAACCACCAAGCTCCCAACCACCAAACCTTTAAAAACCTCTTTCAACGTCTTTGTGATACAGGATCTCTTATGAAAACTCTAGGAGGAGGGAAGCCAATAACACGTCGAACACCAGAAGTGGAGGAAGAAATCTTAAGACGTATTGAAGAAAACCCCGGAACCCCCGGAATTGTCTTTTCTAAAATTCAAACACCCAAATTGAGTCATTTTGGAAATAAAATATCTTTTTCTTGTCACATTTCAACACCCTGTATCTTGGAAACAAGGCATTTGCGGACATATGTTTATTAGACATTTTTGACTCAAAATCAGTCGAGGAATATGCCTTTAAATTTTTTACACGTAGTTAGGAAACACCCTGTATAAAAATAACTTTTACATTATTAGGACAATTCTTTCAGTAGATTACGGTGGTAAAGATAACAAATTTTTAAGTCCATGCCTTTTTAAGTTACAACATATATATATTTTTTTTAAATGTAAATCACATTTGTTTTTGACGTCATTAAAAAGACATTTTTTTCTAACAACGTGGTGCGCCACTTCACAACATCAGAGCCATCTCAGAATTGCCAAGTGTGAATTTTGGCCATAATTAGATAAGGCGTAACGGCGTAGTGAGGTAACCACCAAGTTCCCCCGAGTTGACCCCGATTGACGTCTTTTTTTGGGAACACATAAAAGATAATTTACACAAGATCACTAGTGACAATATCCAGGAATTAAAATTGTATACGGCGTGTTCATGGTATCTCTAATATTCGCATATTTATGCCGTGCAAACTGTTGTGAAACGATGCAACGTATGTATTGCAAACAACGGGCAACAGTTTGAACATTTTCTGTGAAAAAATATGTGTTAGTTGGATATTTTTAATGTTGTTAGTTCTTGCCCTAGCTTGTAAATATTTGATTATTGACAAGATTTAGAACTAATTTAGATGATTTTTTTCAGAACCATATCAATGCTACGCGCCTGCTTTAATCAGGGGCGTCATTTTTCCTCTGCGTCAATATCACAATCAATTATCGCGAAAAGAGTTTTTAGTAAAAATATTTAAGCGAAATTAATACGGGACTCTATAAATTGTAATTTATTTTAAAATTTAAAGAGAAAAGAGAATGTGTTTTTAATGATGCGAAAAACCAATTTTATTTATATTTAAAAAAATAGACCCTGTTGTTATAATTTCAGAAACCATGGGCTTGATACATTTTTATTTTTAAAACCGCAAACTAGTCATAAAAGGGTCCCAATGCTGGAAAAGTTACTTTTATGTAACCAGCGAAATAAAAAAATTAAGATGATTTTTCCGAAAAGGTCAAAAATCGAACTTTTGTTTATAACGCGGGAACAAATGACGAGAAAATTTTTGAAACCGGCATCAAATTTGTCCCAAAGGAAGATGTCGTCAATGCCTAATTAGTTTTTTCTATCTCATACTCTTTCGTACATCGCTGTTTCGTAGATTCCTTGTAGAAGTACCGTGATTTGTCCACCCGATACCTTTGTAATTTTTTGAAATCGTCTGCCGTCCTACTTCTCAATGCGCTCCAGCGTACAAAATCGCCGTTCTCGATTTTTGAAACAAACATGAGATGACTCAAAAGAGAGAAGTGGTCAGTTTAATCAATCGTCCTGTACATTGTTCCCGACAAGGACGTAACCGGAAATTCTAAAAAAAAATCAAGTTTCTTCCTCGTGCCCCCAGCACCGTGTATATCCCCCTTTAATTATTTGTCAATATTGCTGACGCTCTGGCCCGGGCTGGTGTGAAATAAATGGGAGAGCCATTAAATTGGCCCGGCCGCACAGAAAGAATAAATAAAAGTTTTAAAAAAGTTTGACACTTCATTAAGTATACTCGTTTAACGTAACTGGCAGTAATGTAAGCCCGACGTAATTTATCAATTCAATTTTCCTGGGAGAATAAATTGATGTTGAGGTGGCCCGAGACAACTAGCACGTTTCCAACCTATTTCTGAAGATTTAATACAAGAATGTGTTTATAGAATGAGATGCGAGGGGGTGTGTCTAAATACCGAAAGATTGATGTAAGAGATTAATGAGTTTAATGGAAGAAGATGTATCAAATCAAAAAAGAACTTCAATGGGCTACGATGATGTGCCACGTTCCGTATTGAGCGGAATCAGACGTGGTTGACACCAAAACTGGCAAGTCACCAACCTGTAGATGAGTTCGACACTTTCGGGTAATAAATGACGACTAAAATTTCCAGAATTCAGTTCGTGGAGCCGCTAGGGTCGCTCAATGTATAGGGTGGTACACGGCGCGATGGACAGATGCGAGTAGAGCACCTCAAAGCAAATCGAACTTTTACACAAGATTTTTGCACATGTTTACCATTGCTGAGATAGCGGTCCCAGAAAATGACTTAAAAATTTGAAAAAGTCTGTGTTTCAGGTATTCTCAAGCAAAGGCAAAAAATTTTCGAACTACAGGGTGGCGCACCAAACAGTTTTCACACGGGTTTTTTCCTTGTGAACGACTAAGTGAAAATATGCTCGAACACGTGAACCTTAGTTTCCAGAAGGACACATTTATTATACATTTACACTGCCTCTGTCCAACCGCTACGAAGAGGTGGCGCTCATCCTTAAAATCTCAAATGGAAAAGGGAGCGCGTGATATCTGATTTTAAAGGGAATTAGACTCCCTTTGCTATGTGACCCTTTTCGTCCTATTTGGTCGACAAATAAAATGCACAAAAACGATATTAATATTAGTATTCTAAGATTTCACTCGATCCTTCGAAAAACGGGCTATTGTCACGTTATTTCTCGCCAAGGCAAGTGGATTGGGAGAAGAGGTGATGTTGAATGGCCTCCGAGGTTTCCTGACTTGTCGGCGCTGGACTTTTTCTTGTGGGAGCATCTGACAGCTAAAGTTTATGCAAGCAACCTCAAATTTTTAGAGGACTTACTGCAACGAATAGTGTACGAGAGTCAACAAGCAATTCCCGAAATTCTCCACAACGTCCGCGAATTTTGCGAATAGTGCCCTTATAATTACTTGGAGGGTGGTTGGGGGCGATCACTTTCAACATTTACTTCCTTGAAAAAAGCGGCAAAAAATTTTGTTACTTTCGCATTTAATTTCTTTAGTTCTCACGATTTACTTAATCGATTCCAATGAGGAAAGTTCCATGACAAAGCAAATTCAATTCTCTTCACAATAAAATATCACTCCCTCCCTCCCTTTGCCCCCCTATCCACTCAAGATTTTAAGAGCGGTAGTCACCCCTTCATACAAGTTGGAATAAAGGAGGTGAAAAACATGTAGCAAATGTATCCCCTTGGAGACTAAGGTTTACGCGTCCGAAAGTATTTTCAATTATTAGTTTATAAGGAAAAAAAAGGTGAGTGGACAATTTTCGGTGCGCAACCCTGTACATTAGTGCTAAACATTTGGGCGTGTAAGATTCCCGACAGAATTGACGTGTAACGGGCGGTTTACGAAGGACTACATGGTGGAATTTATGATTCAGCATGATTAGTGCTGGACAGCCGCAGCACGAAAGCTAGAGGGAATTATGAGGAGTGAGGCAAGTGACGAGTGAGGAAGAAAGGGCGCCGGCGCATTAATGCATAGACTCCGTAAGCACACCATCCTACTCCCGAAATGTATGCGTGGACGTAGATGTACAGTGCACAGCGTAGCCTCAAAATATATGGAAGGACCCGAAATGATAAAATCTCCTCCAAAGTCAATATCGCTGGCCAAATACCTTAACATGTAGGTAGTGAGGTTCGCACTCTACCATATAGTGCCATTGATACCGGCCTCTGACGCAGTCCCGAGAAAAGTTCTTAAATTCTACCATTAAGCTGATGGAAGGACCCGCGGGTGGAATGCAAAGAAGCTAGGTAACCTAGTCTAGTCAAGCCGTAGCAACAAGACTGTAACACTATACTCCATTCCATTTTGTTTCATTATTATTTATTATTTTTTTATTTTTATTTACATTGTTCGTATTCCAGCGCTACACGCAAAACATAAAAGATGGCCCCCATAACTACAAAACTCCACCAGACAATTTTACAAAATTTCATTAAAGATCTCATTGGTACTCAATAGCATTATAAGTTAATTGCAATCCCTAATTAAATTTCAATGGCGCGCATATTGGAACTCCCGAAGTGTTAAACTGGGAAAATTTTGCCTAGAATTCCTATGGCGTCTAACCACAACTAACATCATTCCCCAAATCCCATCAGATCCCATCAAATTGGCTCAAACTCGGATATTAAGCGGTAGTTGTTAACTGCTTTGAGGGATTCTATTATTGGAAAACACTTTGTGACCAGATGTTCAAAAACGTGGGGATTTATTCCATAACAATGTTATGGTGATTGAGGCGAGTGTTCAAAATTCCCTTCGCGATATCGCAGTTCGTCCCAGGGAAATGTGCACACACAGTATTTTAAGTTGGATGTTGTCTATGGCCTCAAACTTGCAAACCAATGAAAAGTTTATTGAATTCCAAGGGGAAATTCTATGAGAAAAATGTCAACTCGTCAATTGCAAATAAATATTTTCCAGCAAATCCAGCACCAAAATATTTCTTTTATATTAAATTCCCCAACAGTCCTCGTTTTATTTTCGTTTTTAAGTCAAAGTTTTATAGAAATGAGCTCTATATGCACATATTTTCTCTTCCGTAGTAATGAATGGCCTCAGTATTTGCTGCCCCATTCCGTTCTCCATAAAGCTCACCATCGAGTATAGGGTCATTACCCAACCATAAGCGCAACTTTAAACAATATTCTGGCAGTTAAGCCAGAACGGAAAGGATGGGTTAAACATTTAAGCAAAGACCTGAATTTCATTTAGGAAGGTCTGGAAAATATAAATCAGAGTCCTTCGCCCTATGGCCTAACCATAAAATCCCTTTGCTCCACAAATCATCCGAAACTAGCACCCCTGCTACGAACCTTGTTTCAAATCACATTCAGAAGTGTGTTGGGAAATATTATGTCTATGTATTTGGACCTATGGATATTTTGTTGGCTAAGTGTAGTTGGCAATAGTCGTTATTAGTGCCAAATTGTTTATGGCGAGTTTGTCCTTTGTTCGGTGGTCGTCCGTGGTTTAAGTGGGAACTTGTTACGATTTACGGGCAAATATGTATGTAGCAATTTGTCTGTTTTCGGACGATTCTCATTGCAAGAAGTGGTAATAAAGCGCCGAAACGTGAATATTGTGTTTGTGAAATTCCTTTAAGCATTTAAAAAATAATTTACTTGCCCAACAAAACTGGGTTCGTTTTTTATTTTCGGAGAGAACCTCGTATTTATGGCACAATTCCAACAAGCACAGTTGATTGTTTATAATAACAAAAATAGTGCGTCCACGATTCTACTATAACCATATGCGATTCGCCGTCTGACGATAGCCACAGAATGGGGCCTGTTACTCCCTGCAGCGCAACCAATGCCAGAGAGCGTGAATGATACGTTTCAAGCACTCCGTAGAAAACTGATGCCAAAATTGCAATTTAACAAACTTCAAGATGTCCTTTTATCTATAAGCTAAATATTTCAAATTAATAAAACATTATCCAATAACTTCGAGATTTCCTTCATTTGATGCCGACCTCGGCCCTTGCAAAGTTTGTGGATGCACAGAAACTTTTTTCTACCGAAACTGTTAGTGCTTATTAGTATTTTCCTTGACTGAGAGAACTGTTTTTCGTGGGCTACTCGACAAGACCTTTTCTTAGACTACTTAACAATACGTCTGCGCGTGGCGCAATGCGTCCGAAAAAAAAAAACAGAATAAATTCGTTTTTTTTTCAGATCGAAGGAGTATTTATGCGACCATGGATCACTTAAAACGGGCCGTGACTGAAAACGTGTAATATTGAAGGTGAGGAGTTCGTTCAAATGCATCATCTTCTGCTTGAGATCAGGCAAAAGTTAATTTCTGAAAAAAATCTAAAGTTCTCTATTCGCTTTTCTCTTTCTCTCCCACAGACCCTGAGATTTCCTATTTAAACGTGAAAGTCCGCTTACAAATGCGTAAGTAAATACGAAAATTGGACTGATGATTGAAGAATCGTCAAACGCCAAAACTGAGTCAAAATTTTGGGGTGGCGCCACTTTGGGCAAAGTGGAAAAATGCTAGAGGATGCATTTTGTGGAAATTTAATGAATCACTCACGTGTGTGCATTATACAGGGTGGGCATATCTGGCAGCGCGTGTATTGGATTGTTGGGAAAATGGTAAATGTATTTAAAGTAATAAGAGGAGCGCCAAAGTGGGGGAAGAAAAAAATGGCTACGCTTTCAGCATTTTTAATTTTTTTTGCGTTTTACTGTTATCGGAACCATTTTGTTATTACCCAAAAATCGAACCGTATAATTTCATAAACCTCGATCCGAAAAAAGCCCCGATATCGGTTAATAATTTTTAGACTGAGTTGTTGAATGTACAATAAAATATATCATAAACCGGACCTTCGTAAAGTTTTACGAGCGTAAGAAATGTCCCGCTATCACAATAACAGCAATCTCACATAGATGAAATTCTTTATGTGTATTCGGATATATGATGCGATGGTCGGGTTTAGCAGACCCGACCTTAAGCCGTGACTCAGCAACTCTCGGCCTCAGTGTGAGTGCGGCAATTTTTCATTGGAAATAACAATTTTTGGGATTTTATTAGGCGATGAAAAGTTTAAGCAATAATTTAATTAAAATCTCCAAAAACACTTTGCCCGGAAACAATTCGAGAGATTGATGCCTTTTAATAAGAGGAAAGTAAGACGCCAGCATAATTTAGGAAACGTTCAGTCAGGGCGGCAAATGGGACATTTAGTTAATTTTACACTGAATTACTTCTAATTTCTCCAGGAGTAATAGTTCGCTTGACTCAAGTATTAGAGGAACTAATTTTATTAGTCACATCATACGTTGAAGAAATTGTTAATGAAACGCAATCCCGGTATCTACAGGTTAACGAGTGATATTTAATTAATTTGCAAAAATGTGCTAAGGCCTGATTGCGCGGCAAAATTTTAACCCCGCTCTAACCGGAAGCTCCAGATTCGATGTGCATCGCCTTGATTATCTGTACCAATTTTCAGTGCAACATCAGGTGGAATTTACGCTGAGCCGACTTCAATGTAGCCACACAACAAATTTCTGGCAGATTATTGAAGAATAATGACGGAAGGAAATTGAAATTGCTCCAGAGCAGGGGCATTAACTTTCTTTGACAATATTTTAATTAAATTACTCAGAAATTTCCTTTTAAACTATTTCCTAGATTGATGGCTTTTAATAAAGGAAGTTCCAAAACGTTCGTGTCGCCCCTGCATTCTTAAAGCTTAAAGTGACATTTAATTAAGAAGGTGAATTGTGCATAATTTAAGGAACCTTATTCTAATCTCTCCTAGTGGATTTGTTCCTTTAGTAGTTTATGGGGAAATCCAGAAATTACTTGATTCAAAGTACTTTTAAACCGACGTCCGTACATCACGGCTAGTACCGTATTTAGTCACATTACCCCGGCTTCTCCATGAATGGTGAATTTTCAAACGGAAAACAAAAATCAATATGCAATTGAAAGTTTCTTAGTACAGATTTCAATTCGAAGCTTTCAGGCACATGGGGTGTTTCATAAACATATCGACCAAGTTTCAGGGGATGTAGAGTTCATAAAAACAAATATTTAGATCGAATCAAATTTGATCTGAAATGGCTTTGTTCCCAAAATTTAGAGTATTTTTTCGTTTTTTGGTTTCATTTTCTATTTTAATTTTTTAAATATGTATTTCAAAAACTACCACGAAATTAGGGACACTCTGTATCGAAATAAATGTTCATATCTCGCAGTAGGTAGAATATTTCCACCTGCACCAGTGGGGCCCATGCAGCAATTCAATGGTATGTTTTTAGTGAAAATAATGGCCGCCACTGACTTTTTTAAATACAATTATACTTTTTAATATTCCATAAATTCTTAATAAAAAAGGGCCTCTTGGTGTTTTGTGGCTCGAGTTGCCGTTTTCAAGATAAAAAATAATTTATCATTCCTGTGCCTACTAAAAAGCCGGTATAGGCGCGATTTTTTAAAATTTTTTAGGGGAACTTAATTTGATTTTCCTTCAGTAGAGGTAGAAGCCACGAAGATGTGTGAAATACGGCTCATTGCAAAATAATACTTTTCTTAAAAGCGTGGTTCCGTTAAACTCTAAGCCATTTAGACAAACAGAAACGCTGCCCCCAAATCGTTTTTGAAATATTTAAAAAATATAAGAAAAACCTGGACTAACACTCTGTATCTTGGAAACGAAGCGACTTCGGACCGAACTTCATTAGATGTAAGTATTTGTTTTTATGGGCTCTACATCCGCTGAAACTTTGTCATGTATATGAAACATCCTATATATCTCTTGATTTTTCTTTCCTTCCCTTTTCAAATTTGATTCTCTATTATATTTTCTCCGTTAAAACCTGAATGTTTAATGTTCTGTACTGTGAGGTGATTTACACTGTATGTCTCTCATGTTTTGCTCCAAAAAATTTAACAGGCGATAGAACTCAGAAAAATCATGCGAGAAGAGTTCATATAAGCTATATGTTTTAAAGCTTTGTTATCGATATGTTTATAGCTCCTGTCGTTTATGAGATATTTCACTAAAATTTTTATCACCTGGACACCTTTATAACCTACGTTACTATGGTTCTCATGTCGTGGAAAGAATCTACAGGGTGATGACATTCCTAGGGCTAGACGCTATTAGCGCTCCACCCCAAACTTTTTGTGGGAGCGCCGTGGACATATACATAGATCGAATTCATGATTTAATTTAGAATTTGTTCTTGTCACAAAACTTTAACAAGCGTTCTTGAGCAATTTGCAAAAATATGATAAAACCCAGCTATTACCTTAATTTGCAAGTATTCGTAACCCGGGAAGAAACTGCATTAACGCGACAAGTAACAAGAGAAAAACATTTTTTTTGATTGATATAAACTAAATTGGAGCGACAGGCCTGGTCCAAGAAAAATTATCGCCCCGTAGATTCTCGGCATGAAGGAAAATTTCAAGGGACATAAAGCTGGCGTCAGTAGTTCGAGGTCTTTAGCGTCGCATATATCAATCTGCGAGTCTACAATGTTCTCCCTGCGATCGTGCAGTAAAGCGGCTCTATTGCATGCATTTGCGGCAGGAAAGTCGTACATTATCGCACATGTGCGATAGAAAATTTTGCCGCCCGCAAATTAAAGCGACATGTGTCAGTGTCAAAACTTTTTGTGGGCGTGCGTGCGGTAAAACTTTATGCATGCGTGGAAAAAATGTCGTATCTAATTCGTGCGAGAGTGGCTTAATCATGTTTTCGTTTGAAATTTGTTTGTTGGTTGGGTATTTCGTAATATTTGCCGTAGCCTGCGTACTCATAACTATCTTCCCATACCTCACATCCGACATTGCCGGAGATAAATCGCAAAACACAACTAAATCTTTTGAAAGACACATCAGTTTAATATTACCACTCTTAAATCTTCTTCGGCCGTAATGGCCAGACACTACGGAAAGACCAAATTCATCAATATCTTTTTCGATTTATAAGGCGTTTTACCGCTGTAATACTCTTCAGGTGAAGTATAAAATGTGTCTGCAAGGGCATTTCAGGTTCGTAATACACTTAGAGGGTGTATGGGTGATGGTAATGGCTGGCAGCACAGTCTAAATTTTAATTTCAGTTGATTTATACCTGGAGATTCCTAAGATTCCCAAGGCAGATGTTAATTAAAAAAAGACGGGAGTGCGTCCCCCATTTTACGTCACATTACATCAAATGCGGGCAAATTCCATTGTCCTTTTGAACATCCAGGTCGAGTATTATGTAAGCGAAAAGTCAAAAATTCAATTTAACGTTAAGTCCACAAAAGGGCCTGGATATCATTGTCTTCTTTTTCTGGATCACGGAACGTGGTAGGTCGGTTTAATTCACAACACAAGCTCTCCTTAATCGATCGATGCTGCAAATGTGTCACAGGCAGCAAAGTGTTTGATTAATAGACTCAGGACTGGAGCAACAAATCACCTATCCGGTATGAAATATTACGGGGACTGTGGTAAGGACAATACACTCCACGTAAGACATTAAGTACATAGACGAGTGGAATATTCCAATTTTGAGGAGATAATCCTATGTTAACGACATCATTCAAACCCTTTCGTTCTTGGTAAGATCGAGAGTTTCCGCTTGAAATATTTTCCTGTTTAACATACATAGAGGACCCAAAGTCCCGCATAAATTCGTTAAAACTTGAAGGAAATATTTTTCGTGAAAATTCCGGAACACGTCAAACATTGTTTTTGGTTATGCACTTTTTGACATAACAGCCATGCATACAGGGTTACCCATGTAGCATATAAATGTACTTTCTCGTTTTTTCTTCTGGAACTCCATGTACAAGGTGAATCTTGAGTAAGAGTTTTCCTTTCCAACGCGAAATAGATCTGAAAAAGTTGAGCGAAACCTTTATCTAACATTTTTTCGAAATCTCAAAAACAAACGAAATTGTTTAAATAATAAATTATCTGACAGGTGCATAGGCCGCAATAGCCCAAAAAGATGGCCCGTAAGATCACTAGTCCTAAATCTATGCGATTTTTTTATCCGTGAAGTTATATGATAAGTTTGGTAAAACGGATGGAGAACCCCGCAGAAATTATTTGAGGAAAGAGAGCTCTTCTAACACCATGTACAAAGTCGTGGATGAGGTGAGCGATAATTTATATTAATGAAACCAATGGCGACAATTTCAAACACTTTTGCAGCCAGTCCCGGAATGGGTAATAATTAAAAGTTAAATTATTAAAATTATTAAATCTTTCGTGCACGCATATTTCGGTTGTTTTTAAGATTTAAAAAAAATGTGACATAACGATTTGGCTTAGTTTTTCGGGTCTATGTCGTGTTAAAAGGAAAACTCCTACTTAAGGTTCACCCAGTATATTGTGACGTTTTTGAGTTATTTGAGGAATTCCGAAGATATTTCATGTGACATGCCCATGCCGAAATTCAACAGTTATTGAGGTATTCGCAATTAGTATGGCCAGCCAAACCGCCCGACCTCACCCCTATGGACTTTTTTTAATTGCGTTACCGGAAACATAGGGTTCATTTAAATAAGCTCAAGGATGTAGAAGGGTTAAAATAATGAAATTACTCAAGGATATCCGCAAATGTATCCTCAAATAATAAGGAAGGTTTCTGAGGAATTTGGATTGCGGCTTACCGAGTCATGAAGTGAACGCGGCAGAGTTCGAACATTTAATTCATTTGATTTTTTAGACCATTTTATATTGTTGTTTTTTAAGTAGTACCAATAGTACCATCGTTATTTATATTTTTGTTGATTTTTGTCGAAAACTGTTGAACTTCGGTGGGTATGTTGCAAATGGTAAAAAGTACATTTCTTTACTACATGGGTTATTCTGCATACACGTTTATTACGTCTAAAAATGCGCAACAACAAACCAAATTTGACGTGTTCCAGCAATTTATTTCAATTTTCGACGAATTTATACGGTCATTTTGGTCCTCTATGTATATCTGAGTGGAATTCAACAAATTGTCTGCTATATGGGATATTACCAGCAAACAGCTACATGCATGGGCGAGCTATTAATCATCAACTTATTTAACATTTTAAAATTTCAAAAATTAGTTACTAACGTTCGATATTTTTTCAGGTCATTGCGTAAAATTTCGAATATCGTAAAAACTGCGAAAGCCAAGAAAGGGAGAGCAATCTAATAAAGTGACCAAATTGTTGATTGGCCCCGTCAACCTGTAGATATTTACACTCTTTTGCCGTGTCAAACTGCATAGATTCTAAAGGAAAAAGTGGACTTCAAATTTTAACTGAATATCTCAAAAACTGGTAGAATAAAAAACTAAGGAACAATTTAAACGTCAATACCCGGTGTCCCAAAAATGAAGCTCTTTGCTAATAATTTATATGAGAAACTAGGATTAACGTACCACTTGGTATCTATCAATTGGTGCAGTCTTGCAATTATAAAGTGGGCAAGTCTGTTTGCAATTGCGCTCCTTTGGCTGCTACCATCGAGGCAGCCAAGTCTGGTAGATTGGCTTCTTACCTGAAAAAAAGTAAACATTGATTTAATTATTATGTTGAGGCAAGCAGAATTCCAAAAGTTCATTAAAATAATTACGAACACAAAAAAATTAAATAAAATCAACGTCTTAGAAGGAAAGTATTGAAACTGGATTTGCCAAATCCAAAAAAACTTCAGCACCTGAGGATTGGTGCGTGAATCATATGAAGTGGAATTTACCAAATTTTTCTCCTTCTCCATTGCTTTCATATGGACAAAATTATTTTAGCAAATTCAAGGAAAAAAATACAACAAATTTAAAAACGCGAATCTTGCTCGATAATGAATCTTTTCTTAATCTTCACCAAGAGTGCCAATTTTGTACATCAAGAGTTTTTGATTTGAATGGTCAAATTGAAATTTGCCCTAAAATAATACCCTTCACGGGGCTCTGCATTCAAACAGTTAAGAGAATACTATTTTGGATTAAATCGTAGCTCCTGCATCAATCGTCAACGATAATATCCTTATTGGTACTGAAGATGGCTGCAAAAAGTAATTCTACGACTTCGGTAGGTCCGTCTCTCAAGCGGAAAGGTCCTGGAGGCCGCTTACCCTCATAAATTTCCATAGTCTCCCAATCGTGGGTTGGTGTATCTATCCATCTACTGTAAACTTACATTTTGCAGGAATGAGCGCTTTCTTCGAAATTATTCAAATTTTACCTCAATAGACAGTTACTATCCAAGTATAAAATGCTTTCAAAATTGTATGTAAATTGGTCTGCCGTCGACCTAACTGCGGCCAATATGTCTAATTTACTCATTTCGTCTCCATTATTTTATATATGATAAAATACCTACATTCGATCATATCACAGTTTATTGCGCCGCAAATTTGCTGGTGCCGATTGTGTATGTGGAAATTCAAAGGAAATTCAAAGCACTGCCCCGAAAAACAAAAAAAGGGGTTCGAAGTTCCACTTAAAGCCTTTTAATTTATTTTTGCAGTCGGAGCAATGGCCATGTAACTCGATACCAAAAATTTGTAATAAATTTAGCACGAATTGTTTAGAAAGTCCGCAGGCTTTGTAACTGCTTTCATTTTAAACATTGAAATTCATTGCACGACTTTTCAACACAGGTTTCGGCTGGAAATTTCAAACTTTCCAGGTTTCTTGTGTTGACCACGCAATAAATTTCCAGTTCCTGTTGAAAGGGTACATTCGACCTCATTAGTCATTTTTAACCAAGAAAACAGTATAGGTTATTATTCGGAACTGAAAACAGCCCCCGCCTGTCTCGTTTGGTTTAGCTGACCGACCCCCACAACTTTTGCGGTCAAAAATCGTTGTTTCCTAACCGAAAGAATCCATCAGTCATCAAATAGCAGAAAAATGTTCAAAGGGCAATCGATTCGGCTCACCTTCCAGCTTCTTTCATTCAATATTGCGGCAGTTGAAATGGAAAGATGCTTTGATGATCAAAGTATTGAGCAGGAAAATATGATTTCCTCCTGTATTAAACTGAGGAAACAGTTCCTGGTGTAGGTTTAAAGTATCCTCTTTTGGAATGTCGACGTTCTATATTGCCTTTATGGGCACCTTATTATTGCATTGGTCCGATAAAAGTGGAAATTTTGTTGGCCGTTTAGATGAAATTCTTTGGATTTTTCTTTCTTTTTCCGACAGAGTTTCCTTAGCTGAGTGGCCATTAATAGTGTTTCGCGAACCGCGGGAGCTGAAAAGTCGCAATTGGGTGTGCAGCCATTTGAGCCCAAGACCCACTGATCGAAATCATTTTCAAAACGACGGTACTTTCGCAAGTACCAAAAATTGATAGCAACTTTGTCTTTTTTTATGATTCCACGTGAAATTTCAGGTTAATTTCATGTAACACGTTGCTAACCTAAAATTTCAACTTTCAGAGATTAAAAATGTTTTGTGCTCAAATTGGCAAAAATCTTCTATTAAGAAAAAAATCTTATAGTAGATCTAACAGATGGAGGATGACAAAACTTGGCCAGCTCGAAGCGAAAAAATTTCACTTCATTCTTCGCAATTTCAATTTTGACAATTATCTACAGAGTGCTCTGCGAAATAAATTGAACTAAGCCAGCACAAAAACGCCAAAAATGTATTTTATTCAAATGGGACACCCCATGTTTTATTACATGGTTTAAAAGGCGATTTTATTCTGCATTCAATCGTATAAGGTTTTCCCATTCTTAAACAAGGATTGTAACGAGTTATTTCAGTTTTAAATGTAAAAATCAATAAAATAACTGTAGGATCCAGTAGCCAAATCAACCACTCTGTACATAGTTTTTAATTGTATTGTGTTGTATATTTTGATTAGGTCGAGGCTCTATCGGAAAGGTGGTAGATTGTAGATGGAGTTACGGTTAAGTTATTGTTACGGAGATGATGTACCCCTTTGACACGCCCATGGTAGGCTTTGGCTGTCCCCGCGGAAGACTTCGTCGGCATCGGTGTTACTTATGGTAAGCTTTGTCGGCCCTTATGATGCAGATACAATTACCGCCGACGAAGCACTTCTCATCAACTTCAGCACCACGATCCAAGACGACGGGTAGTGCACGTGGTGTCGATGGCACCCCCAACCAGGGTACGCCCATGGTGCGCCGCCAGAGGGTTTAGTGTTTAAGACTTTCACGAAGATGGGAATTCCCGTTCTATTCCAAGTCGGATTTCTGCTGATATCTGATTTGATTTTAAAGTGTAGACAAAAGTCGCGCCCACCCTTATAAACACAGCTTTAAGTTACACCCTAGAATAACGAAATAAAAACCTACATAACCATATATCCAAAACGTAGTTACTGGCTCGGTGCCGTAACATGCTTAACTACATGTCAGCAAATTATTTCAATAATTGTTCAAAACATCCACCATTTGCGTTCAAAAATGTTTCTGTTCGGAAGTAAAGTGATGAAAACTCAGATAACTCAAAAAAATTCTTGTGTAAGAGTAGTAAAGTGTTACTGATCGAATTCAAAATGAAATCGCTTTTTAAAACATGTAAAAAATATGGGGTGTTCCATTTGAATTAAATAATTTCCTGGCATTTTCATGTTGGTCCAGTTTAATTTATTTTGCAGGTCACTCTGTAGATAATTATCAAAATTGAAATTGAGAAGTATTAAGTGGCTTATCCAGACTTTTTACTCACAAAATTTTGTTGCCCAAGCTTTTTGTTAGTTCCACCATAACAATTTTTTTTCACAACAGATTTTTACCAATTTTAACATAAAACAATTTTTATCTCCGAAAGTTGACATTTTATGTTGCCAATATGTTACATAAATTTGACCTGAAACTCAACACAGAATCATAAAATAATAAAAAAAAAACATAGTTATTCCACTTAAAATAACAAATTTGTCATCGATTTCCGGCACTTCCGCAATTTGAAAATATTTTCAATCAATAAATCTTGGGCTCAAATCGCTGCATACCAAATTGTGATTGTCCGGCTTTCGCTGTCCTCTAAATACTTCTAATGAACACTCGGCTAGAGACACATTGTCTAGTCCGATAGATGATGACCAATTTTCTCTTCTGATTTCTATTAGTATGCATTGCGGGGGGTTGTTTAATAGAACATCAATGCAAGTTACGAAATGAGGTCTTTGAAGGATTAAAGCGTATTCTTTGTATCGAAAAAAATACATTTCAGTGTGTCTCCCTTGTACTCCATGCTTTAATGGTCACGAACAATGTGCATTTAATTTTTTCTCAATTTTATAACAAAACTATTCTTATTATTTATCAACAGCGGGTACGGATACGTACAAAATCGAGTTCCCAAAATAGGAGTTCATATAGAAAAATATCCCTTTTTCTATATGACAAACATGCTTTCATTCTCTAAAAAGCCCCATTTCATAACTAGAATTTATGCACTATTAACCCTACGCCCGGCACGTAAATTTTCGTAATTCGTACTGACACATGGGGTGTAATATACCCCATTCATATTCTTTCACAAAAATTTTTTTTACCTACTTTTTTGTATCTATTAAATTCATTTTTCGTTTCTCTCTTCTAAGCTATCGAAATGAATTATTATTTTTTTTAAGTTTATTTTTTGAAAAACGTGAATATTTAAGTGTGAATCATTTTGCAGGATAAGAGAAGCAGTAGTTCTAAAATGTTCGTTAACAAAAACGATCAAAAGAAAAGAATATTGAGCTGTAAAAATAACCGAAGCCGTTAACTTCTTTTTCTTTGCAGTCTCATGACCGAGGGTACTTCCGATGACAATCTCCCGATATTCCCTGATATTTTTTACTTACTTTTTCGTTGGCTGCATCCACCAAAAATCCCCGTAATTGTGTTTATTAGGTATTGTGCGAACAGTTTTCATCACCAGTCGCGTACCCTCCAGGTGCATAATTCACTTGGACAATTCTATGGAAATCGATCTACTATTGACCTAATAGCAGTCAATTTGTCCAATTTGCCCATCTCATCGCGATTACATTTATTGTTAAACTCCATTCATGGAAACAAAAACTCAAATCTTCTGTGAAATGGTATCGCATGGCAAATCTCAATTCCAATTGCAATAGATTTCCATAAATCTTTAATAGAGCGCCGATTGCTTGTAAAAACTCCACTCAGATATAGTAATCCCAATATTGCTCTCATTTCCGCGGAATTGGTCTCGTTGTAATAGGGGGAGTTTTGCTATCCTTCTGTTTTTGCTGCGATTCTCTGATTACTCCATGTAATTCTCGGTCCAAAATGAATTAAAATCCTACAGATTAGTTTTAGCTTCTCTGACATACGTTTTAAGTCCTGGCAACGAGTCACAATGTTTTATGATTTGGTTCTCCATTATTTCCTCCATTCTTGTTATAACACGTTTTCCACCATTTTGTGCCGTCCTTTCCAATGCAGTGGTGCCAGTAGTGACATTTTCTGTGCAATTAAGGAACTCTTTTGTCACGAAGCCTTCGGCCCTTTGTTTCACATCTGGATAATCACCGCACTCACTTAGACGGTCCCTGAAGACTTCGTTATCTGAATGAATTTTATCGTTTTCAACATTTTCCGTTTCTTTCTAACACCCCTGCTCTCGACCGATATCTTCTTCGCAGTCACCTCATACGTTTGCTGTAATAATTGGATTAGAACTGAATACATCATGGAAACATGAAACGCGTGGACGTGAAACCCCCGCAAGCTACTAAAATAATTATCTCATAAACGTTCAACAACAATTAAAGTTAATCACATTTAGCAATACACACGGTTTATCACTCCCTAGGCTCCGAAAAGGGCCGAAAAGTACGACTAAACGTGATTTACAGTGTGTCCACGGTAAGTATGTCCAGCACGGGGCGCTCGTAAATAGTAATGGACACACACTTGGTAAAGGGAAAAAATGCAATTTCAAGAGAGCAGTTCTACGGTGCAAACGTACGCGATGAGCGAAAAGAGTGCGTTAAAAGAATTGAGATTTCTATTAATGCACGACTCAATTACAATATTTTTCCACCGATTGCGGGTACTAATCACGGTTTTTCAAGAAAATTTAAGGAATACCACATAACGTCTCTATTTCATTATTTATTTCTGGGAGAAAATACTGCAACAGGTAATTGTTAGGGGTTCTACCGTCGCAAACTACATAGAAATTCTATGAAAAATTCATGGCATTTACCCTGTTTATGTCCGTCACGAATGGTCATATCGTTATATTATGAAAATTATATATTCATTACCTGTGGCGGCCTTTCGCTAAAGTATAACTCTCCATTTTCAAACAGTTTCAAACATTATTATATTGACCAAGGAAGTTACACTGGTGAGGAATGAATGTAAGTCATACACTTTCAAATTATATGCGAGGAAATATGAAATTGCAGAATTCCTCTAATGTTCGTGTAGATCAGATTCCGTGACCGTATGCAAGTTGAGGTTTCGCTCTGAGTTGTTTCACGATAGTTTCCACCATTTTCCGTGAACTGTTTTCATTTATTTTTTTTTTTTTGAAAATCAGCCCTTTATTCATGCAGATAGGGGAATTGTCTCTAGACCAGTAATCCGTATTTATTTTACTGAACATTCTGTTGTTAGCCACTTCATCCTCACCTTACCAATTAAATTAATGTGGAAAATGCCTTGTGAATTCCAAATCTAAAGGGATATTTGGGGATTTTCGGTAAGAGGTGACATTACATGCTCTGCTTGGTTTTCGTTATACCATTTTTTGCGGCGTATTGCCGGTTTTTAAATAATCCGCATTCCTGAAAGATTCTCATGAGTTGTTCAACAAGTTTACGGTTTACGTAAACACCTTCATATATGCGTTCTACTGTAACAATTTTATGATGACACAAAGTGCAACACTTTACTGGACTCGGGATTTCGGCAATTCCAATTTTTTGCAAATCAACGAGACATAAACTTTTGGATTTATTTGCATCGTAAAACTACTTCCTAGAATGTTCAACTGTTCTCCCATTTAACCAAGTCGGTATCTATTACCGTTTCCTTTCCGACCGATATCCTTTTCCTCGATACACTGTACATGCGGATAGCTTAAGGAGCTCCTGCGAGCTAGTGAAGGCCCCATGGAGGTATAAAATTGAAAAAAGTACATTGTGAGCTTTCCGGCGACTAAAGTCTCGCTCCCACGTGTCAGGCGAAGAGTTTATTAGAACTTATACCGCGTAAAATCACGACTCAAAATCTGTCTATCTGCCGGATTAAAATAATTAGCCATTGCGTAGAACTATGAAATGTGCTAATTTTACTGAACAGCGAAACAACAACTTTTACGCCCTTTGGTGCATATTTTATATCTCCTCCTTTCACCATGTCTTTATTATAGTAAAAAGGCTGCTTAAATTACCTTCCAGTATTATCAGCCGGCTATTAAAGGCGGAGATTTTTAATTAAAGCCGCTAATTAAAAGTAAAATTTACTTATTAATTTTCATAAACCGGAATTAAAATATTTCTAAATCCCGTTTTCTTGGGAAATTAATTGGCGGGAAATATCCGGCAAACTTTGGATTGTAATTAATGGAAGCACAAACTTAGGCAGGCTTCCAAATTTATGTTTTTGAAACTGAGCTTCCTTAGCGTTAAACTTTTGCGTTGTTTCATAATTTAGGTATTGTGAACCAATTTAAAATCAGAAAACTCATTAAACACATATTGCTCTTCGGGCATCATGTTATAAATTGGTGAGTACGAGTAGCCACCCAGCTATATCCCTAAAATTCCTGTACATAATATTATCATGTAATCTTGCAGATGCATTGCGCCTGTGTCTTATTTCTTATATAGAACTTTTAAGCTTCTTTTTAATTTTAGCTCCAAATAAACGATGATTACACTGAATGGCACGTTAATTGGCTGAAATAACTTTCTTTTGAAATCGTGAGGGCAGTGAAAAGCAGTGTAAAATTGTAAAAGATTTAAGTTTCAATAAATCAATAATATCGAGGGAGATTTCTAACTTTAAAAATAGAGGCACCTTAGATGAATTTCCGAACGTGTCTGAATACAAAAATCTGATAAAGCGACAGAGAGAAGAATTAAAATTTTATCCATCCAGGATCGGTTCAAAGGTGCAAGTCACATATAACAAGGATTATGAGTTTCGGTACCAGTCAGTACCATTAAACGGAAATTAAGAAGCGCTGGTTTATATGGCAGAAAATCGGCAAAAAAGCATTTTATCTCAGAGAAAAATGGAAAGGCCAGATTGCATTTTGCGAAAGAGCTTGTAAACTGGTCATCTGAAAAATGGAGAACTGCCCCTGATAAAAGTCGATTTAAACTGTTCAAATCGAACGAAATCTGTTGGGTCAGAAGACCAATTAATGAACGGTTTAATCCGAAATATACTAAATCGAAAGTTAAATATGGAGGTGGCGGTGTTATAATTTGAGGGCGCTTCGGAGAGTTTGGCATGGGTTCATAAGTAAAAATTGATGGCATTATATAACGATATGTTTATAAAAATATTCTAGACGCTTTCCCTGGATTGAAGAATACATGATCCTTCGGAGGACGATTCAATGCGACAACGACCCGAAACATACCTCCGAATAAATTAAAGAGTAAATACCGATGGTGTGATGACCCGGCCGGCTCACAAGCCCGATCTGAACCCAATGGAGAACCGTCGGGGAGGAAATGACACACGAATTCATGAGAAAGGGGCAACAAATGTAACGGATTTGTTCAAAGTAGTTGAAAATACTTGGAACCCAACATTTGGAGATTATATTGAAAAAGTCTATTGAACAACAGATGCTGGGAAGTAATTAAAATAGAGGATATGCTCCTAGACACTAAATAAAAGATTTAGTTGTGGGAGAAAACATAAGAAATTTTGATCCATACGTTTTCAATTTTTTTAAAATTTACAATTTAAAAACATTTAACAAATAAACCTTTAAATTAATATATTTATGTTTACTTTTAATTAATAATTAATCGAATAGATTATATCAATTCTATGTTGCTATGGAAAAAAAAATGTTTAAAAAGTTGCTTTACATATGAGAGATGGTGTATCTACAAATGATTCCGTGCTTACAAGAATTAAAAGGCCGTTTCCTCTATGTTGCGTTATCTCCATATTGCGTTATCTCTACATTGCAGTTGGCAAAAATAATTATGGCCGCTTTAATGTGAAACGGAACCGCCCTCGTATGTTCATAGTGGCTCCATTGAAATGCTCCCGGTATAAAAAATTTCGTCAAACTCTGCAGAAGATTTTTGGCAACGGTGACGAACCGGTATAATACAATTGGTAAGTTCGAGTTATCATCTTTGCCTCTCGCACATTAACATATTGCTTGAGTTTAGAAATGTCCAAAGGAGTATAGCTCCTTATAGGTAAAGAGGTGCACGAGAACTTCAGGGAAATCCAGATTAAAAATTCTTTTAAATACGGTGACCTTACTCCAAGTGGAGAATAGCGACATTTTGCATTTCAGGAAGCACTCGAGCTCAAGAGTCAGTTCCTCGTTCGGGTTATTTTTTTTTAGAGTTTGTAATAAAAAGTTGGATTAAAATCGACAAAAAACTGACCAGGACCGTACTTGGGGGAAGAAAATTGTTAGTTTTCATCTATCGCTTACCATAAATGGCTGTCCGTGTGCACACTTAACAGAGAAAACAAGGTTTACTATGCAGGGCGAAACAGTTGGGGCCTGTTTGACTATCGTCCAGTATAACATTAGGTTTTTCACTCGCGTTAAGTTCTATTCTATTCTAGTTCCGGTATGAATCGGTCAAGGGCATTGCCGGAATAACCGAATGGAAAAATAGCTAATGTCAGAATATGTTTTGCTGATAAATAGCACCCGGATATCTCGTCGGCCCGCAAATGACAAAAAGGCCAAACAGGGTGAATTGTAACATTTAACCCTAAGCCTCGGTAAGCTCGGCTCTCCATTTATGTAGCAACTGTTTTTTAGAGATACGGACCCACTCGTGATGCTTTTTGTGATTCAATTTCAATTTTTATGTGAGCCAAAAACTGGCGCTTTAATACAGGTCGCGGGTAATTAGGGTCATTTAAATTTAGAGTAGTTTAATGGATATTATGCCATTAGACCACGCTAAGCGATCTTGCTGCACAACCAAAAACGAAGCTCCTATGGAAGTTTAAAATAACTCAGCAACTTTCTTGCCATTTCCTCTGTCTGAGGTTACAGTTGTAACAAATAAGGGAAATCATGTCCTTTGCTTCCTCTTGACTAAAATAAATAACCTCCAGTTAGCCTCAAGTGTTGGCTCTTGTAGTCAGGGAAAATCAATTTAAATGTTTGGTTCGAATGTAACTTGCAATTTCGGGACACTTTCAGATTTATTGGACTTACATTCAGATATTTATTGCGATCACAATGCGAAATAGATTAGCATGTTAGTTTCTGAATGATTCGATCTAATTGAACTGCCGCGACGCATCTGAGGAGCGTTTTTACGCGCTTAGGATTGCTATTGGTGCAGGAGAAAGCAGTTAACCGGAGGATTAATTAATTAAGAAGTTCGTAATGAGAAGTATTACAAAACTAAACTTAAATCGATATCGACACTTTAAGTTTCCAACTCCTTGCAGTTTCCCAGAGGAAATGCTCCTACCTCGGCAGGAACATAAAGCCACACTTTCTCTCATTATTGCATGGAATAAATTGAAAGCGAAATAATTTTGATCCAATTCGCCGGCTAGACAGGTTGATAAATACATCACCGAAGCTACTTAAGTTCCCTTTAAATTTAAAGGAAGAAAACTAATTGAGGTTAAAGCAGTTGCAAGCTAATTAAGGAATCGGAATCAAATAAAGAAAAAACGCTCCTTATTTCAGTATTTTGCTTAAGCAGGAATCGGTAAATTGCCAGAAGAGCAGCTACAAAGCACCTTTTAAAAGTTTTTTTTTTTTTTTTTTAAAGCGAATTGACATTTGAACTGGCAATTGTATTCCACGATAAAAAAAATCTCTGCCTTTCTCGCGGATAAACAAAAATATAGCAACCACATACTGCCCTGCAAATGTATAATGAGGCTCGTCATTCATTCTCAACGAGAGAACGTTATCTGGCCTAAATAACATCAGACAAATGCTATTGAGCGGGATTAATAATCAAATACATTTCTCGCATGATTAGGATTAATATACGTTTGCATCTATACTGGGTGTCCAAGACAAGGGTGTCCAGCATGCGGAAACGGTAACAGATACAGACATATATTATAGTGGTATATTGCGGGTCACAATAATTCAGCTGAACCAGAAGGCATCTTGGAAGGTGTTTACTCCGGACGAATATCGCCAAACCCTAAAGTTCTTCGGGGACTCGTAATAAATTTCAAAACGTTTAGAATACCGGTAATAAGCTGCAGCAATCTCCGTAACGAAGAAGGAGAAGAGCATGTAATGTCGTCGTTTACTGAAAATCTCAAAATTTCGTTTCGTCAAAATGGACGTATCACACGTGTCTCAAAATCGACGGTTAGGTGGACGAGTAAAGAAAGTTACCATTACTTTAGATGTAGAATGTACCAGGGCGTCCGACCTGAGGATGGCGATGATCGAAGATCATTTTTCGAATAGTTCGTATGAAAATGTTCATATTAGAGTCAAGTGACGTAAAATGAAGCTATCAGCCAAAGAAATGCGCATTATTGGTTAAGGAGAAACCCCCTCGGCCACATCATTGCGCACCGACGACATCTCTTTACTGGTAACATGCCTTCTGTCCACATTTGTCCTCAATATTATAATTCCTTTTCTGTCCATATATAATCTTAGATCCTTTTTAATATTTTTCGTTTCTCTGTTTTGACTTCCCGTTGAATTTACAAACTATACAAAAACGGGTTGGAACAGCCAAATGGAATAAATTCAATATCTGCATATTTCGACATATGTGGAAAAAATATCGAATCACGTAGATTCTGAAATTACATCATGTAACGCGAAAATTTCATCTCTAATTTCAACCACCAAATTTTTAAATTGGAAGTATGGGTTTTTGATATTTCATACGAAAGTTCTTTTTCGAAATTGCTATGATTTTAAACTTTATTTGAAAGATTAATGGAAAGAAAAATTATGTAATTGACGAAATTCTCTACAACGAACTAAAAAATTGTTAACTAATATCACTTTGTTATTGATATTGTAATAAAATAAAATATCAAATCAATTTCAATGTGCCTCACGTCAATTTTCTAAATTGGTTAATAGGGTAGCGAGGATCGCTGGAATGGCCAGCACGATCGCCTGATCTTACTCCATTAGAGTTCTACTTATGGGGATATGTGAAGAGTATGGCGTATAGAACTAAACCACGCGATCTGGCTGACTTAAAAAGAAGAATAAGAATTACCATTGGATCGGCTATGCCTCAGATGTTGATTAATGTTAGAAAATATTTTTATTTATGGTTAAGATACCGCTAAGGGCTTCAAGGCATGCATTTTGAGCATTTCGTAGAAGACTGTGATTGATTTTTTGATTATTTTATTTCATTATCTATGATATTAACTATTAACTTTTAAGTTTATTGTAGAAATTGTCGCCAATTACATGATTTTTTTTCAATTATTCCTTGAAATAAACTCTAAAACCATTAGCAGGCTTGACTAAAAAATGCAAAGACCCTTTATTTGAAGCATCACAAACCCATGCTTCCAATTTAAAAAATTGGGGGTTGAAATTGTCACGCAAAGAGGGTTAAATTTTCGGATAAAATTTTTACATTACAAGATGTTATTTTAGAATCTAAAATTCACGAATTTCGGTATTTTTTCACATATGCACGTCGAATTATGCAGATATTAAATTCGTTCCATTTAGCCGTTCCGCTCTGTAGATAATATACTTAGGAAAGGTGACATTATAAGTGGAACTGGCAAGTAAACAGCTAGTGAAGTTGGTCCATAGAATCATCAATAAATCGCACCCTTTGCGTGATCTATAGAAGAAAATCGGCGTTTAGAGGCAAACGTTATGTAACGGCCTTTGACACTGTGAGCTAATATTATTACGCACAGTCAGTAGCTGATTTGCGTCGATGTCTTGGCATGTAAGTAACAACCACATGAGTCGTATATTATTACAAACCAAACAAACGCGTCCCTGGAGGTGGGAAAATTTCAAAAAATCGTTTAAAAATTTAACATGTTTGATTGGAGACGTTGAACTCATAGCGAGGATCCGGCTCAACTTAGGCATCACCGAAGGTACCTGGCGGCCCAAAAACGGATCAATATCACCATAGGAAATTTGGACCTAATTATTTCTTGTGCAACTTTGATGCGAGATGTGTCACATGACGTGTTAGAACGCAACGGTGCGCCCACCATTATTCGGGGCAGTATTTGGAAAATAAGAGAGTTGGCTGCTTTCACGAACTTTTGGAGACACCCTGTCTTTCGAGGACGGATTAGTTTTGCAGTTAAAAGTTGAAGGTTATTGAAAAATGATTTTAAAATCGCACGGGAACCGCTGCATATAACTAAGAAATGCGGCATGATAATTCCTCCAATTTTAGTATTTCTCATGGATGAAATCTCTACATCTAAAGATGTGAAACGAGTTCAGTGCGGACCACAGCAATAGAGTTTCTTCTAATAATCCAGTGCGTCTAATGCAGTCGATCGGGGCTCTTTGCTCGGCTCCCAGGGTGGGACCATAAATTAAGGGACCTTAATGATGAAAAAAAGGAAAAACGGAAAAACTGAAATATCAAGACTCGTTCTCCTCCTTCTAATAAACTTCAGCGCTGTTTTCAAAGTTTCGCAACAACTTGTGTTAAATTTATCACCCAATTTTGGTAGGTGGCTGATAAATACATTCGCATGAATGAGAAATTTTCCCCGCGCTTTTTGCGCCCCATTGTGCGCCCAACTTTTGATGTAGCTTGTCAAAAGTTTGGGGATCAAATAAATTATATTTTAGGGGTTGGCATATGTATGGGAGCCGTTATTAAATTAGACACGGATTGGAACATGAGCTGTTTGTACCACTGTCAGCTTGTTTCCGGAGAGCAATCACGAGAAGTGATTTAGATTGAAAGTTGTGTTCGTTTGGGGGAGATATTAAATAATGGGCTTGTCTAGTATTCATGAAGACAATTGAGGAAGTTTTTCTACGACGAGGCAGTAGAGATAGGAGAAGTTCTAAAATTAACTTCTGAATAAGTTTCAGCCGCCTCTAAAGTTGAGAAACAGAACAGGTGCTGAATCAATTTACCAGCTAGGTTAAACTAGGGGTGTGCCATCGCTCCCTGTTAGGGGTGCAAACCTACGTAAACCTCGCTTCTCCAACGCTCGAACGGGTATTACTCTTTTTAATAGTCTGCAAAGGAATGAAACTGTGTAAAAAGGGATTTTAGATATAAATTGCTACAAAAAAAAAAAACGGAGCAATTTTTTAAAAGTGAAAAACCCCAGTGGTATCAAGTCCCGGAAGCCAATTAACGAGACCGCAACGATACTTCAGCTCTGTTTTTACTTTGAATGACTAATGATCATTCCGTTTCTACAGGTTTCTCGCGAAAGCCTCGACTTAGTAACACAGGCCTGGTGAAGATTTTGAAGCTTTATGGAACGGGAGAAAAAATTCGAAAAGCATGTTACGTCCGAAGTGCTAATCTATTTGAGGCTCCCATCTGGGTGTGCGATAGCTGAGCTAACAGTGCACACAATGAGGTCTCGATGAGCAGCTCCATTACGATACCACTGCAGATAACCCAGATAAATTAATTCTGACAACATTAAACCGCTAAATTGTATTTAATATTTGGAGATTAGCGTTCGGTTATAAACAAAACGGTTAATCGAGATAAGTTTCGAACTCGACAAGGTTCGGACTAATGCTGATGGCGCTACAAAACACCCCCGGGGACGCAAACCGATATCCATTATCTTGGAAACTTTCCGAAAATATGGGTTTTTCTGGGGCTGAAATGCGAATCGAAAGCGACCATTTGCATTTATTTACATAGTTTTAAAGCAGAGAACAAACGTAATAGGAAAAACTCTTAGACAGCATAAATCCTATAGATATTTTTAAAACTCTATTCACTTTTTACATCCGACTTAAGTGGAAACCGAGAAACTTGGAACTTTGCGAAAGTAACACAACTCCGAAAGATACGCGGCAAAACAGCAACTTAAGGCCAAAGGCCTGCAAAAAGCCAGATGAATAATGGTTCGAGAAGGCCCGGAAACACATTTAAGGGGACAGTGAGTTACTAGTGTAGGTTTCTCGAGAATGACATGTTTTATTAATAGTCTCGTTTTGCTGTTGTATGTTTTGTGCCGATTTATTGGTAATTAATGTCATAATAAAACTACTCGTGATCGAGCAAAACTACAATTTGAAGTTCGTGAGTTGAAGCACTCGCTGGTGCAGCAGCGGAAAAAAGTTAATTTTTTTTTTCACAAAACTGTGGTGGCATTTTCACGTGAGTAATTTTTCCTTTAAAGGCATTTTCACAGGTGCTACGAGCGTATTCGCATTCACTTTGTTAACTTGAAGGGAGATAAACGCATATTTTTGACCATTAGGTTCAATAAGCATTACGGTGGATATTCCTCTGTGCACGGTACATTCGGCAATAATACCACTAACTGTGAATATTTTATAGAGGCGGTGGTATTTTGTCCAAAATATTTCCCCGTATAGTCGTTTCAAACAATGCAGACATATGTTGGCCAGCTCGTTCACCAGACCTGTCCCTAGTAGATTATTATTTTCTATGGGGAATGACTATCAGAGGCCTCGTTTATAAAACTTTGTCTGCGAAAATTAATGAGTTGCCGAGGAAAATCATCACAACTCTGAGAGCCAAAATGAGAAGAAGGGGCGTTTTAAAATCAAGGCGGAATTTAAGAAAACGTATAGACCTGTGTTTGGAAGCGGAGGACGGACCCTTCCAACAACTCTGCAACAAAATTTCAAGTTTTTTTTTTTTAACAATCATCGGGTCTTTGCGAGCTTTAAAACGGTCGATTCTTAGAGTTCAAGTTGAGCAGCGTCGCCCCAATTTAACCGACCTGGTATCGCTTGGGATCATCGAGATCCTCACGGATGAGCTCCAGCAATGGTATATTGTTGCCGCGCTCGATTGCTCCTCGACAGCTCCTCTTCGACAAAAAAATTGATTTTGACAAATCTTACTTTCAAAACATTTCCTTTTGCTACTGCAGAATATAAGGAACTCTCGTATTATATAAACGAGCATTAAGAAATCATTGAACAAGCAATTTATATACCCACAGCTCAGAAAACTTTTAAATGCCATAGCCCGACCATCTCATTACACTTCTTAGTTCGCACTCGTTAGGCCCCATAAATCACCCCCTTTTTGTTACAAAAGGGAAAATTATTTGCCAAGTTTTAAAACCGGAGGAAGAAATAATTAATTCGGATTAACCGACTAAACTTGATAAGGTTTTCGTGGCTTAGTAAATTATCAAGTTCAGGGAAACCTGCCTCACTTCTTTCAAACTTCGTTTCAAAGTTCTTTGAGGGCTCGATTAAAAATTGTACCATTGATCATTTCCAATAGGGCCTTATTGGTGGCAAAAATGGGTCCACTGAAGGCATAGTTAAAGCCTCAAATATTGTGAAAAAACAGACTTATCTGAAAGCCTCAGTAGAGCTCCTGACCTGGGCACAGATGGGAAAACCAGGGAACCATAAAAATTGGATTAGCGAGGCCGGAGGCCCTATAACCTAAGAAAACAAAAGCGGATTTCACATCAGAAGAACTTTCATACCCACAGCTTTTTGAGGGATTTCGCTCTAAATGTTCCTCTTGGCTTGAAGGGAGAAGCTTGAGCGGCGCCATTACATTCAATATTCACGCATTTACTGCCTGCAAGACTGCTTGGATTGTTAAGCTTCGGGCATTAAAAACTATAACTTTTTCGCTAATGGCATTTTCAATTCCGTTATCATAAATTAAATTTAGAAAATTAAACACTTAAATGTAAAACTTGAAGCCGAAATTTCCGTTCGCATAAAACGTTATTGTTTAGAAACTCGTAAAACATTTATGATAAATTGTAGTGGAATGTTATACTTTTAACCCATCAAGCTGGATGCTTAATTTATTCTTCAGTTATTTGCATCAGCGGACGCAAACCCGTCTCGCCCATTTGAAAAATGCGGCCGCGTTGTTCCGCATGATGAAAACGTGAGCCCGGAAAATTAACTACATCCAGCCCTAAATTTAAGCAGCCCTTGTAGCACAGCTATTAACACATTGAATCATTAAATTTCAGTGGAATTTTAATTGTTGTCTAGCTTTCGACCGTTCTAAACCTATTTATCATAACTCGGGTGCGAAATTACTTTAACGCTCAGTTTATTCTTCTCTCTCTGTGGGTTTTTGCAAAAATTCTTAATTAGAAAGTTGGGCTATCACTGGGATAATTACTACTGGCAATGAGGATAGGGTTTGGGATTAATTGTTACTTCAAGGATGCATTGCGTCCGCATTCCTGTTGTGAGTATTCGGATGGCCTGGAATTACATAACATTATAGCTGCCGGATTTATCGCTGGCGAATCAAAGAAATAACCGTCGAGAACCATCCATCTGGTTCAACATCGCCACGTTTCAAAACAATTCCCATCTGAGACACACCCAGGATGTGTTCAACTTCACCGCTAATATGTAACTCTTTAATGTGGAAAACGTTGCGGGAAATTGAAAAATCGCGAACTTGTTCGTTATCTCCCTAGGGAGATCCGAGTCGAAACGAGACTATACACGGAGCTCCGGTAGTAAAATTGCGTTTTCGAGCCGAGTTAAACAAATACTTGCATTTTTTGCCCGTTACGGCCACCCAGGTCGAGTTTTGTTGTTGTATAACAACTCGTAAGATCGGGCAACGTGGCCGTGCAGCAATACTGTCGATAAGTATCTTTTATATAAACCCCAAGCTAGATATATAGATATCACCACAATTAGGTGAGTAAATATTTTACTGCCCGGGTACAGTAGTAGTCGATGGTGTTTGCTTAAGTCGGTGCCAAAAGGGTTTTATCGCCTAGGCACTAAAAGCAAAAATATACAGGGTTGTTCACGTCGTGCTACACGGAATATTGCGGCTAAAATATGTAATATTTTGATTTTTCTTGCGTTGTATAGAACTCAAATGGAGGTACGTTCTAAAAATATTTTCATTTCATACGAGGCGTTGCTAATAAGCGAAAAATGTTAGTCACGTTTCTTTTTAATGGAACACCCAATATATTGGCACGGTTTTACATTCGTTGAAAAAAATAGATATACGTTTGATTAAGGCTATGTGTACACGGTTACCGACGTAGTAGATGAAAAATGTACTCATTCCATTTTTTTTTATTACGGAGGAACCCCATGTGTATCATGGCGTTTTTGAGATCTTTGAGAATTCTATATATATATTTCATGTAATATATCTATGTATAAATTAAATAGCTATTGAAATATTTGCGCAATATCGCAATGAGAGTGACCTGTTGGATCGCCGAACCTCACCCCTATGGGCTTTTGTATCGGGTCATCTGAAACAGGGGGTGCAATTAAATAAGCGCAGCAATGTAAAAGAGTTAAAAATGAAATTACTCAAGAAGTTCAATAAATACCTCCTCAAATGATAAGATGAGTTATTGAGGAGTCTGAAGTAGGGCTTGCCCACTGTCGGGAAGTCAACGAGGCGCGGTTCAAACATTTAACACGTTAAATTATAGTAATTTATAATAACATTTTTTAAATATCAATAATTCTATTATTATTTGTATTTTTTCTAATTGTTTTCAGAACCTGTTGAATTTCGACACGGGTATGCTCCATAAAGTGTGTTCAGAATTTCTCAGAGAATTCAAAAACGCAAAAATTTACATGGGGTTTCATAAGAAAAAATGGAAAAGTACATTTATGTACTACATGAGTAACCCTGTATACATACATGTTACGTCAAAAAATGTATAACTAAAAACGATATTTGAAGTGTTCTAGCATCTTAACGGAAAATATTTCCCTCAATTTTTAACGAATTAATGCGGGATTTTTGTATGTATATATAGTATAAAATATAATCAAACACCCACTGGAACTTATTTTTATCAACACTAATAGAAAAAAAAAATTTTTACTCCACGAAAACGGAAATTTACCGCTTAATTTCATATGCTTTAACCATGAAACCATTTTGGTCTTAGGCGAAATTCGGGTAACGGGCTATTAAAATCTTACTTTTATGACTGACAAAAACATGGACCATTAATTAGAAAAATAGGCTGCAAAGCGTCAGCTTTAATGCCTAGGTAGTAAAAATGTTACTTTGAGGCCTAGGCATTAAGAATTTGTTACTGCCTGGTTATATTAGCAGCACGTAGACTTTAGCGTGTTTAATATTTAATATTACACAGAGAGCAAAATATCACATTAAAAGTTAAAAAATATATATATATAGAATATACAAAAATCAAGGGGACTTGTTTTAACATGTAGATATCAAGCCGAAGAAGCATTAAAACTTTTACTAGACGGAACGAAAGAGCAAGTGTCCGCGTTAAGTTCATATTTGAAATTAATAAATAAGTGAAATTGTACTCTTGCTACAATGAACAATGTCGGATTTTAAAAAATTAATAACCACTCAAGGCCACTGTAAAATTTAACGGTAAAACACAAAAATGATATAGAACTATACGGGTAAGTTGAGACACGCAAGGAACATGCCGCTTTTAGTTATAACTCTTTCTCTGGACGCTCGGCTATAACTTAATTAAAATGCTTTGAAAACTGATTAAAATCGACGAGAGTGTACTGCCGGCAGATATCCAGTTCAAAATCATTTTAGCTCTTCCTTTCTGAAAGCACTATATCTCGACCACCGGAATAGTCAAACATTTGGTCCTCGAGCCGGGTCAGACCAAACTGGTCTCTCGAGACGGGTCAAACCAAACTGGTTTCCTCAGCCGGGTCAGACCAAACTGTTCCCTCGAGCCGGTTCAGATCAAACTGGTCCCTCGAGCCGCACCACATATGTAGTTCCTCTGCCCTCGACCCGCATTTAATCCTTCCATCGGACCGAACGACCTCATCAAATCCATGAGTTTTCTAATTGTTATTGCACATATAATCATTATGCAAAACAAACAGTTTGTTTGGCAAAAATTAAATGTGACGGAGAGCGTCACATAAAACACTGACCAAATAATTAAATATGTGGCACATTGAAACCGAATGAGTTAAAAACATGCAACTCGTTCATGTATTGTGCGGAAATTTGAACATTTTACCTACATTTATCAACTTCCCATTTATGCACATTCCCAGCTGCGACACTGGGGCTGGTAAGTAACACAAGTGTGCAAATAGTTTTAACGTGAGAGCAAACAATTAAAACAAAATCAAAATCATCGCGTCGGTTAAGTTTACTTAAATACGCCTTCCCCGGGGGCAGGGGGGAGGGGGTTAAATAAACTTAATTAAATAATCTGTCGCAAAGTAAGGTGCACGTTTATGTAAAGAGTGAAAATTATTCACATCGCTTAAGAAGGGGCAATTTTGATTATTTATTTTTCCTTCACAAGTCAAGTTATATTATATAAAGAAACAAAAGCTAAGCAATTTTTTAGGTTATGATTTCTAAATGACAGTTCAGAACTTCTGAAAAATTAATCAAAATTTTGAGCGCGCCCGGTATTAATATTGAACTTAATTTACCATGGAAATTGCGTTGTTGGCCAAAAAGAGACATCGAATCAAACGATTTGACTGAAGATGAAAGAGATGACGAATAAACTGCAACGCAGTACAGTAAATAAAGCTGCGAAGAAATTTGACGTCACAAGCATAACAATATCAAAAATATTAGGTTAAATCAAAAGTCCTCGCCATTTTTTAAAATTAATAGTTCATCATGAACGCCTATGGATTCCGATGGATGTGCCATATGTCATTTGAAAGACAACTTCATGTAGGTTCACATTTTTCACGGAATTTAATTTAGACGTAAAAATGGCCGCCGAAAAAAATTATTCTTCGGGGTTTGATGAGACGTTTCTGCAAAAAGGGCTTAAATTCTACAGACGCTGCAAGAGCCATCTGTGAAGTCGAAGCTGAGAATGTTGCGAGGACACGCAACGTGACAGTTTGGTTCCAACGCCAGCGCCGCGGAAGATTGAGCGAGAAGTGAAAGACCAACGGTCGTGGATCCAGACGCCCTGCCATGAACAGCCTCATGCTACTACCACGGAATTATCAAGAGGACTCGAACCCTCTCGACGAATCGTCTGTCGTCATTTGTGCCGAATTTGTTTCACTTGCAAATACCCGAGAGAAGATCTACACAGGAAATGACCGAGGTGCACGATCAGCGGCAGATGAACGTTTGCGAAACCCCTCAAGGTGAGTATTCTCCAAAAAAGCGAACTAGAACGAACATGAGCGAGCGAGCGTTCTCTATCTGTGGTGAGTACCAGCTATCGAGCGCGCGAACATTGATTTGTTCGCGCCCAAAAAAAATACTTGAGGAAAGCGGTACATCAAGGGAAATACTTGTTCTTGCTCGTTCGGTGTGTACGAAATTCCATTACCAGATGTATTTGAGTCACTCGTTGAAAATGGCGAATCGACTTCGCGGCTGGGTATAACCGCTCCGGCGTCGACGAAATGTCACCACGTCGAACGAACACGAGCGAACATTCGCGAACAAGAACGTATGTTCGCTCGTGTTCGCTTTTTTCTTACTTACCCACCTTAAAACGATTGTTTTTGGGGGCGTATTGTAACTTCGGACGAACGGCAGGTGTGTTTCGTAGATGCAATCAAAAAAGTTCAGTGGATACCACGTAACGAAAAGCCTAACCACGAATTCGGCAAGACCGCTTTTGAAAGGAAAGTTATGTGTTTTTTTCTGAATGGAAGCATTTAGGTGACCCCACAAGAAAAATCGAGGGGCGTAAGATGTGAAGATCGTGACGGTCGTTGCGTTGCACCTCTTCTGCCGTTCCATCTCGTAAGGAAAATCTGAACGGGGTACTCCCTCGCGGCCGTCGCATAATGCGGTGGTGCACCATCTTCACGCCTCCTAGTAAGTTCTTTTGCGATCTCTATACCTCGAAAAGGTTGAAATTTAAATTCCTCTCTTCTCAGAATAACAATCCATTTGTTCAGCATTCTAACTGCAGCAGATGCCCAACAACTGAATTCAACTACTCATGAATTCTATTAAAACCAAAATATTTTGTACCTAAAAAATTGTTTACATCGAAGGCGATTTGGAATTTCCATCTGATATTGCCATATTTTCACTCTGTTTCAAAGTGAAGTAAGAAGGAATTGTCTATCTAGGAAGCAAATATTAGAGCTTTGATCTTTTTAGGATATGGATTTTGCTCTATTTTGTTTTTTAAGGAAAGTAGATCGAATGTTACTTATGGGCTTACCGTTCTACTCCTTATTGAATTGCCTTGAATTTGATATATATTTAAATGGGCGCCTTTCCATTTGAAAATGAAAAGTTAGTAAGGGTGCCGGAGAGGGGTGAAAAATTTGAACGTTGAATGAATCAAATGCCCCTTTTTTTTAATACAATTTTACGTGTTAAGTGTTTTTTAATATGTCAGGTTTATGAAAGTTATGAACTTTTTGCAACATTTTTTTCAAGTACTTGACAACTTGTTTCGGGACAAAATTGAATCGGACATATACACCTCATTTTGGGAGGGAGGGAGGGAGGGTAGGGAGGAAAATTTTTCGCGTTAATAGATTCTCAATTTCGCCAGTAAAATACTCGAGCAAAAGGAACGACGACAAAAAACCGCAAAACTCCACGGCGATAAGCACAAAAGCTGGCTGAAAATAGTCTAAAAATGGGATACAATTTTCAACGTGTGCCACATACTCATATTTAATCCGAAAAATCCCTTTTCGTAACTCTACTTACTGGGGAATTATTTATGAAAGTTGGCTTGATGTTTTGCGAGCGGGAGTTGAAGAAGTACACAGACTTTAGCATTTGCCAACATTGAAGCATTATTATACTAATATTACCGTAAATGTTCAAGCATCATAACCGCAAGGGGGGAACGCCTCTCGGAGGGCACAAATCATGTTCTGATTTTAATTAGTGAAGTTCGGCAAAGATAATAATGCGAGTCTTCTGCCGAAACATATAGATTTACCTTACACATATTAGCTGAGCTGCAGAAACTTTTATCTGGAAAATCCCCATAGTTTCTCAATTAAAGGGGTTTGTCCTGGGACAAATTTGACTTTTATGGCACACAAGATTGGATCACCCTGCAGCAAATACGTCTCATTCCTCAAAACTTTAGCAGCCAATTTATCTAGCAGATGTCTGAGCAGTTGCTTCAGGCTAAACCAGATATTCATAGTTTTTCGGCGTGATTAATGAATCATATGATAAAGTTTCATTCCACGTAGACTTGAAATGTATTCCCAGTTAATGATGCAGTCCAAAATAATTTATGAGGATTTGTCGTCATGCTCTTTACTTGACAATGCGGCATTCCATTCCTCAACCTTTGTTCTTTATAATGCATTTCGAGTAATTTCGAAGTTTGTTTATCATTCTTGGCTGTACGTACCTAGATTAAGCGCATAAAGAGCTTTCATAGTTCAGCAATGCATTATTGTCTTTGGCAAAAACAGGCAAAGGCTTTTAACCATGTGAGGATAATCATGCCTCGATCGGAAGAATTGTTAACCGCAGCTATGGAGAATTAGTAAAAAGATCATCTTGATGGCGATCCATCCATGAACGTTGATGTCGGGTCGTGAAAGATGGCGATTTTCCAAATGGTTTGGACCGCACATCTGTTCCCTTTACATACGCCTGATTATTCGGTGGTGTTCAATAAAATGACCCATGAATTTGTATTTTAATGGATCATACGGGAACAAGCAAGTAAAACTAAAAATTCCTTCGCCACGACGCTGCTTCTCTTTTGATGGGCTCGAAATTCAGCTCCCGGATAGAACTTTGGATCACAAAAAAAATGCGATTAAACTCAGCAGCGCAACTAGAACTTGAAACTTCATTAATAACTACTTCATCATTCAGTAAAATTAAAAAATATAGAGAGCGGGTATATGGGTGGGTTTATACCCCTAAAAACAGATCTTAAAGGCATTTTTATGGATTCTAAGAACACGATAAAAATGAGTATTTTACTGTCATGAGGTACTTTTTTTTGTCACGCAAAAAATCCTCTAACGATGCGCGGTCTGGTGTTCTGGCGATCGGATAGTGTGGGATTTTCCTGGGCGCTCACCCATTAAAAACCCCGAGTTTCTTTTCCCTGTAGTCTGCCACGACCCGGAATTGTCCCTGAGGGATAAATCGTCAGTGTCGGGGGACTTGGGGATTCGGCCGTGCGGTGCTTTTACGTCGGGAATCACTGTCCTTTCTCAGCGTCTGACTCCGGGCGCTCCTTTTCCTTAACCATTGCAGAAACGGCATTATCAAAGCGGTCCCTCTTTGTTTTGAATGCTCTCATCCCGTTGATGAGGGATTTTGGAGTTAGATTTTCCACGCATTCTTTTAACATGTTCCGCGATACCGACGACTCCGCACTCCCCGAAATCCGGGCCCGTTTTCCCTATTCTGTGGGTATGTACCGTGTCCTCGGAGCGCCTGAGTTAGATAATAGTTCTGACACCTATGTGTACACTACCTCCATGAATGGAGGTCAGGGACCAATCGCCTGGTCCACTTGCCCACGAACCATGTCCGTGCGTAATTGCCACTTCCGGATGGTCGTTCTCCTGAATTCCCGCCTATTTACCTCCGTGACCAGAGGAAGGACGCTTAGGTTAATGCGCTCCTGCAGAGGGAGGTCGGTCGATAGAGTTCCTGCCAAAACTTAAACATATCGTGCGTCACGCACAGATCACCCCTATCAGGGCTTTCCTTTGGACACTCGAGAGGGTCTGGACACATTTTTCAACCGTCACTATTCCTCCCCAGATGGGAGCGGCATAGAGAATAGCCGATTGGATCACCTCCTAGAAGATCTGTCTCTTTAAAGAAGTCTATCGTCGGCTTTACCCTCTGAAGCTGGCGCAACTACTTTCCTTGGCGTCTGTGCAAAGGACATATTTTCTCCAAATTCAATTCCAAAATAGCGAATAGGGATGTTATAAATCACTAATTTGTATATTTAGGTTTTGTTTTAAATTTTTCTCTTTAATTTTACTGTGGAAGATTTGTTTCGCTATTTTCAGCTGGTTTTAACGCGCACTATTCACCGTTAGTTTCAAATGAGAATACTGAGCAATTTCACCGCTCCGACAGTTTCTGCTTGTGGTGCCAGGGGGTGTTCCTAAAAAAGCTCAAGCGAAAATTAACTCTATGGAACTTATTTACATTACTGAAGTTGAGTCCCATGGTTCATTCGATTTTTACACTTTTCCAAATTCCTCCGCTACGACGAGCTGGGCCACTGAGTTTAATTGCATTTTGCGGTTCAAAATCAAACTGCGGGAAAAAGTTCTAGTTTAAGTTTCAAAAAGCAGTGTCACATAACTGTTCGATGGAGCCCAATTTAATTTAATGGAATTATTCTCAAATAGATGTCTAAGTTGGAACGTAAAGGAAATCTGACCCTCGCTGGTGTCCCACGAAGGACAGAGCGGAGAGCGATATAAAATTGGCCCGCCGATAATTTGGAAATTGATTTTGTGTTACGAAAGTAGTAGTCAGAAGATGTGCTACTTCGAAAATAATATTCGCGAATGTTCATAGATCTTTACGTTTCGTACCGTAAAATCTGCATAAGTACATTTTTCCTAAATTCCTGGGAAACATTACTCTACCTGCGGGATCTGGATTTTTATTGCTAAGTTATCGGATCTCAACCACTGTCCAAGTAAAAATTCATTTAAAAAGGACCTATGCAGATTTTACCCAATGAAACTTTAATGTCTCGGGACTATGAGAATCTCGTGTTTGACGACTGTTTTGCTGACGTCGCCATAATGAACTCACAAGGGTAGCATAAACTCATCTAAAATTCATGCATTGATTATTCGGAAAGCACTCTAAACCGTCGATTTTTAGTTTTAGTTTATTATAGTTAGAAGTGAAACGGGTAAATGCTCGATTAAAATTTCATATTCTTCCTCTACCAGCTAAAAAAAGACATCGTTATTGGGTGTGGTGCGCCACTGTAACGTTTATTTTTTTATGTTTTATTTTTACGTTTTCTCTACCACCGTTAGGGCAGTCGAATAAGGGATTAATAAGTATCCGCATATGACTCGTTATTTCCCTGGCTAGTTGTCCATTATCTTTATCACCCAATCGCCTCGACACCTGCAATTGTCATGATTCAAAGTCGTGGGGTTTTTTATTTCTTTATGTTTACTTCGGGTAAGTTTATGACAATCTTAGAAAATCCAGTTCAATCTAATGGTGAAAAAAATCGTATGCTCATCGCGGTTGTAAAATATTTATGAATGTCGAGCTTTCGATCCCTCAGCGCGGAACGATTTCGTTAAACTTGATGTTCAGACCGTAATAATGCACTTCACTACCTTGCCGCATAACATATTATTATTTACAATCACATATGTTTTTAACGCTAATATTCCTAACTTCGTTTCAGACTGGGAAATTACCCACCTCCACTTCCTATCCTCATTTCCCACCATCATTCCCTGCTCTAATTTCCTGACCAGTTTTAATTAGATTGTAGCATTGTTCCTAACATGTTATAAGTTCCCTACAAGGTTTGTGACTTCTTGTGCTAGCATTATTCCCCAAAGCGATATGCCAATAGAACGATTTTGTACGTCAGATTATTTACCCTTTTGTCAGAGAAACTCACATTTGACTAGATTCATCAAGTTTATTCTCAAAGTTTAGAAAACTTCATAATAATCTCTTGGGTAAATCGTCAAATCTCTTGACCGTAATGGAGCACTTTTCACCTCGGGATCTAATATTTTAACCGTGGTAGAGTGCAAATGTATTATTAGCAACCATGTGTTGCATTTCCTGAAAGTATAGATTCTCGTCTTGGAAGTATCGGTCTTGCTTTCGTATATTTGGTCGTATTGTGTGAAACACCAAGACTTTTTCACATTATTATGCAGGGCGGAGAGTTTAACCAGAATAAATTCTGTAACTTAATAAATAAAGGTGAGTCGGAAAATTCCTGAAGTATGACAATTTTTATTCTCAATGGGGCATATTACAAAGGCAAATTTGTTTTTGTTGTTGTCTGGGTGGTCGCAGCAACCCCCAATTTATTTTTTTTTATCCAGGTACGTTGATTCGTTTTTTTTTTAAAAGCTTCTTCAATTGCAAACACAATTGCGTGCTTTTTTGTTTTTTTTTTAGGCAATGTGTCGAAGAAAAACTAAGGAAATGTGTGCTGAAGCTGTACATTTCGCTCAAAGTGTGCGAACCTATTTCAACGAAGTGCTTCCGAACGAATGAATTGGAAGAAGGGGCCCGATCGAGTGGCCCGCAAGATCACCCGACCTTACCCCATTAGATTTTTTTATGGGAATATCTAAGAAACGAGGTGTACGCTACGAAACGTAACAATGTCGCCGAGGTTCGGCAAACAATCGGGGATGAAATTGGGCGAGCAACATCGGATGTGTTCCAAAATGTTCGGAACGTTTTTTACTATCGATTAGGACATTGTCGGCAACAAGGCGGAGGGCATTTTGAATGTTTTCTGTATTAAAATACTTTCAGGAAACACCTCTTTATTTACCTTTTTCCAACGAATTGCGTATAAAAGGTAATAATTAATCAACCTATCAGCAGTAAAAAAAGTTAGGGGTTGCAGCGACCCCCTGGATAATTAAAAAAATTAGGAAACTTTTCTGTAATGTGCCCCGTTGGAAATGAAAATTGACATGCCTCAGGAATTTTACGACAAACCTTTATTGATTAAGTTGTAACTGTTCTACTTAAATTTTCCACTAGATATACACAAAACTCGATTGCTACAATATAGGGTGATCCTCATAATCAGGATTCGTCGATTACGGAAAAGGTGCAGTTTGACGCACCAATGTGCAGATTATCGCGTCGAGCTTTGCGATTAAGATTTCGGTCAAATTTGCATATACAGGGTGTTTCAGAAACGTGACGCCAAACTTTGGGAGGTCATAAAGGGAAATAAGTTGTCGTTTTTCCTTATAAGCATATAACCAGAAATGTGTCATGTACGCGCTAGACAAAAAAAAATGTTAAAGACGTTAAAGGATGCAAATGTTTTTGTATTTACGACTTCTTGCATTTTTGTCTCGTAACGTATTTATTAGAAAACAAAAACAAAGTATTTCAACAGTTGTTCAGAATTGCCGCCACTGACTTGCTAGCAAGCGCTCGTACGCCGACTATTGATTGAAGAACTCGAAAAAGTACATTCGGATCTTCCTGAACAAAGTGACTTGCAGTCATCGCTCTTCCAAGCAATTCGTCTTCCGTAGTTACAGCTGTTTTATAAACTAGTGATTTGAGGTAACCCCGAAAAAAAAAATCGAAAAGTGTTAGATCTGGATTTCGAGCCGGCCACTAAGCACGTCCACCCCGTTCAATCCGCATCTCGGGAAATTGTAAGTTTAAGTGGTGTAACACGTCGCAATTATAATGTGTCGGATCTCCGTAATGATGATACCACCCACAGCCTTTGGTGGATATTCAACGGAACGTTTTCAGACAATTCCAGGAGAACTTCTTGTAAGAATGTTAAATAGATGTGACCATTTAACAGTGAGGGTAGCAGGTACGGTCCAATAATTGGATCTCCTATTATGCCAACCAACACATTAATAGAGAACTGATATTGGTTAGACTTCTTAAATGTTATATGAAGATTTTGGTCAATCTCAATATGGTTATTAGGGCTATTGAAGTAACTTTCTCGAGTGAAGCAAGCTTCATCGGTAAACAAAAAAAACTGAACTAAAGTCGAACTGTTGAGCGCATATTCTCAAAAACCAGCGACAAAAGTTTATTTTCGGACCATAATTCTGTTGAGTCAAATTGCGAACTTTTTGAAAATGATAAGGGTGTAGCTATTGTTCATGAAATATGCGCCACACTGATGTCGTTGGATTTCTCATAATGATTTGCTATTGCTTGCACGCTAGTGGAGGGTGTCACTTCCACGTGGCACTATACTTCTTCCATCTTCACTGAACAAGCCGTCCTAGGTTGACCCGTATCGCCATTTCGATTAAAATTTCCTTTCTCTCTTAAACGAAGGTGTATTGGGACAAATAATCTACAAGATGGATGCCGACGATTAGGAAAGCCTTGACCATAAAGCCTGGCAGCCTCCCTACTATTGCATCTTGCTCCTCCATAAATCAAATGTATGTCAGCCGTCTCCTCAAAAGTAAAATATTCCATAGCAAAAGAACTCTTAACTTTAAGTATCGCTTATTGGCACACACACACAAGTTTGAAAAATGATAAATAAATATATAAATGAAATACGAAAACATGTGCATTCCTTAACGTTTATAACATTTTCTTTTGTCAAGCGCATTCACGACTCATTTCCAGATATATGTTTATAAGGCAAGATGCCTTAACTTATCGCTCTTTCTAACTTCCTGAAGTGAGGCAACATGTTTCTGAAAGACCCTGTATACTGCGTGAAATGGAAAATAGAACATTCAATAAAAATAATTTTATATGAATAATTTTTGGCATGCGTGTTTCTTACGCTAAAACAATTACTTCATTAGAAAATTGAACAAATTTAATTCCTAAAAACCAAAAATAAATTAATAATTTGTCAGTCCTCCGCTGTGTCTTGTACATTTCTGTAAACATCTTGGCATGGATTTAATGAGGTGATTGATGTCCTCTTGAGGGATCTCATTCCAGGTTAACTGGACAGCACGACATAGCGCCGCTAGAATTTATGAGGTATGAAGTGAATTCTGCAACTTTCCACCTACATTATTTCATACAAATTCTATTTTGAGAGATTTGGAGGTCGAGGTGGCCAAGATACCAAATTGATTACATTTTTTTGCAAGAAGTCCATAGTCACTCTAGCCACATGTGGTCGTGCATTGTCTTGCTGGAGAACTGGATTTACAAAATTTTCCAGATAAGGCACGAGATAATGTCCCAGGACATCTTGGATGTATCGTTGGGCTGTGACACTGCCTTTAATGAAAAGTAAAGGTGACCTGCTGACATATGCAATAGTATTACCCTAAACCATTACCCCAACAGTCTGATGGACGTGGCTCTGTATTGTAAAATGGGGATCCCGTCTTAGTCTTACTCCTGCCCCACCATCGTGCATTCCCAAACAAAATCTGGATTTGTCACTATATACGATATTATCTCATTCCAAATTCCAATGTATTCGTTTTCTGCACCACTGCCATCGATTTTGATGACGATTTAAAATGATGGGAGCAAAAAATCAGTCCAAAACTGACGGCGACAAACGGTTCCAATCCCAATGGGCCTTCCATACTCAGCAAATTACTGATCGGTCAGTATCCCGGATGAGACGAACCTGTGTCTTGAGGGCATAATTCGAAGGCGCGGACCTTGGCGTCCAGTAATTCTTAAGGATCGTCCAGTATCTCTCCTTATGCCTATCTGCTCTTCTTGGAACCGTGTCTGACAACATCTAACTATAGTGTTTACACTACGATTCAATCTAGTGGCGATTTGCCTAAATGACCGATCAGCCTCTCGTTGACCCGCAGTTCAACATCTTTTAATCTCGCTCAATTAATGAAAATTTCACTCCATTTTGTGTCTAGGCATATTTAATTAATCTAAAAGCACTTAGTGCTTAGAAGCACACTCTACCCCGATAAATGATATTTTGCAGTCATATTGTTCATATTTCATTGAAATTTTTATAGAAAAAAAAAAACTCAAATTCCTGATAGCTCGTGAATACATTGACAAATATGGCCGAAAATTTAATCGTTTTTCGTTTTCCCAAACACAAACGTGCATACCAAGAAAACCATTTTTACGGGGTGTTCGCTTTTCTACGTCACGCGGTATAGTTTACTCAATTTAATTATATGCCCCGCACTGCATTTCCCCGGGATAATGAAGTTCCTCGGACTATTTTAAATGTCGCCCCATGAAGATGTAATAGAACAATTAAGATTTAATTACACTGAGAAATACAAAGGGAAAAGAATTTAGTCTTCAATACATCTAGTAATTGAGATAAAATCTAATTAGGGATTCAAGGCGGGCATTCTTATTTCATCTTCGTAGTTTACTTCCAGCAATGCAAATTACGCATTTTGATGGGTTCGCTTGCGTTAGGCCTGTCTAGCATGGCTTATTCGGATTTCGGTATGGGTCGATTAAGTTCCATCGCATAAGAACTCGTTTTGGGATTAATGCCCTACGATTACTGCAGTAGCAACATTAGTTAAGTTTGCACATAATATAGGTAAGCTCCTTTCCTCGTCTCATAAATAATCCGAATCCCATTATCAACACCGACATGCGCTCCTGGTTAACTACTGTTCAATTAGCCACCAGTAATTAAAATAACTAATCACTTTGTCACGTTAGGTTAATTCCAGCCATTTAATAATTTGCCAAAACCCTTTCAGCCTATAATCCTATTTGCTCCGATAATCCCAATTTTAATTAGTGTTTCGGATTAGCAACAGAAAGATCAGTTCGTAAGTACATTTTCATGGTTCTGGTGCGTTCGATTCTAATAAAATAAATGCGAAAGCATGCTTCTTTTTTTTTTTATGTGAAAGAACAAATTTGTATATGCACTTTAGCATTGTTCCAGTTCAAATGGAGTAAATACAATTAACTTTTTGTTTCAGTTATGAGGGCTGGTGTGAAAAGCATTTGCATTAGCATTGATTATGAAATAATTTGTCCCATGGGGACAATGTTTTCGTTTTCAATATTCATATTCCGGTGCATAATTATGCCCAATTGTGGAACACTCGATGCAATATTGATGAGCTGCAAAACATGCCATTGGCTAACAACAGTGGTTAAATTTCATTGTATTCGCACCGCATGCTAAAATGTAAAGCATTTTCTGTGTACGCGATTATTGCATGTTTCTTCCCGTTTAATATATGACGCATTTGTAACTTACGAGATATTTAATTTTAATTTCAGTTAATTGTTCTGGTGCGGATTAAGCATGTGCGCTCTGGAACTTTCGTCGTGTGTCCAAATAACACCGAAGTTTTAAGGGTCGTTAGGGTCGGTGAAAGGACGGTTAAATTATAAAGGGCAAATGAGCGATTTGAGAGGGCTGACACGAAATTATAAAGGAATGCGCCCTGAAAGGAACCAGCTCGAGAATACGAGGAAATGTTTTTCCTACGAGCGAGCAGCAAAGTGGCTTGGCCGCGTTTGCGAGCTGGCACTAGCGGTTAAAAAAAAAAATTTGGCAACGTCGAAAACCTCCAGAAAGTGACAGTGTGTGAAAACTCAAGATGGCGACCGTGAGAAAAACCAGTGTTGATCATGAATGCAGAAATTAAAAACGTCAGTTTTTAAATATGGCAAAGGCGACGTTGGAAAAGAACAAAATTTCAATTATTTAGGGTCATCGAGATGCTCACGATTGAACTCCAGAAATGGAAGCTCGGTGTACAGGGTCGAACGTATCAGTATGGAGATATTTATTTCAGGGGCGACACCACTCTACAAAATAATAAACAAAAAAACTCTAATAGATCCATGGGCAAAAGCGCACCATTTCCAATAAACAAGGTGGAAAAGTTTAACTGTTATTCTCACATTTGGCACTTTCGTCACGCGCCAACTTTTGAAAGTCCGTACCCTCTACAGCAAAATGGGAAAAATCGTGGATAGCCGTATACAGGACGTTATGTTTTTTAGGGCATGTTACAGTCTATGCGTCGTGCCTTATTTGTGAAAATGGTGACATGAAATTTGATTCCAAATTTAAAATCATTTTTCAATTCTTTAGGTATACGGCCCCCTGCAGTATCTTCATGTGTGTCGCCATTTCCGCAGAAGTGGCAAATATATCTATCGATGCAAATTAAAAATGTAAAGGGAATAAGGAAAAAATCATCATCCGACTCAGTCAGCAATTCTCTGAAGCAATTGGTAAGGTTTAATGAAATTCCTTAAAATAAAAATTAACTTAAACACTAACGAAATTGTGAAAACTGTTGAAACTATCCGCTTGTGATGTCAAAAAAAAAATGTAAAAGTTTACCACTCTATATACTGAAAATGATGCGACTTTAACTGCAGATCTATTAACAATTTTTATTATTTTACAGAGTACCATCACCCCTAAAATGTCTCCATTATGATATATTACGCCCTGCTCTTTCAGGGCTTGTTTAAATTTTTGTTTTCATACAAAATGAGTCACGAAGATCTGCATATATTTTTGCCATGCCACAAGATTACTGAGAAGAATATCCAATGAGCAGTAAAAAGTTGCTCGCATTTTGTTTTGTTATTATACAAGACGTTTTAAAAATTTGTCGCAAAATGATTGTGCCTAAAATTTTGTAATACCAATTTGCTTTTTTATTATTATTTTCTGGTAATTGTTGTTTATGAGTAGGATCATGAATCCAGAGTTTGAAAATTCAGAACCAATTTCAAAAAATTTAGTAAGTTTTTTTCAAAACCAAAAAAATCATCTTGCATACGAATTTTTGCTTATTTGCTAAAGATTAGATGAACTAATGGTTATATCCAGTCAATAAATTTGTCACGTTCTTCATTGCTTTGGCAAAAAACGAAATTTATAAAAACGCTACATGAATGTCGTTTTGGATATTTGAACATACCTATCAAAAGATCTAGAATTTTTCATTTTGAAAATATCGTTAATTAATAATTGTCGATAGTAAATGGCGAATTTAACTTTTTTTATGTAAGTTTTTTGTGTCACTTTCCAGCAATAGGAAAAAAAAGTTTTCTTTTTCTTTTCTCTCATTACATTAACGTTAATGTGTTATGTACATCTGAAATAATTGCTTCCATTATGATTCTATTAAATATTGCATTCGTGCGTATTGTTATTAATAGTAATATTTAATTTTGAAATACAGTGTATTTAAAATAAGGAATGTTCAAATATCCAAAAGTGCAGCATTTTCGTGAACTTCGTTTTTTTTTTCAAAGCAATGAAGGACGTGTCCAATTTGCTGACTGGGTGGAACCATTCCTTCATCTAACCTTTAGCAAATGTACATAGCGCTTTTTCGAAAACTTGGGCGATGCAGGGCGATTTTTTTGGTATAGAGAAAACCTACTAAACGTTTTGAAGACGGTCCTGGATTTTTTTTAACTCGGATTAAATTACCTTACTCATACGCAATAGTGTCCCCTTGCACCTGAAAATGAAACAAAGAAGCAACATTGCGTTACACAGTTATAGGCAAAACAATTTTTCGTCGAAATTCACAAAAGCCCCTGTATAAAAAAATAAGAAAGGCGAACAACTTTTTAATGCTCATTTGATATTCCTCTTCTTCCCTGGTTGAAGTGTATACAGTTCCTTCAAACGAAAGCAAAAAGACAAACACACAGATATACAGGGTGAACCGTAAGTATACGCAGTTCTTCATGACTCACCCTGTATATCTATGCAGTATTTTTTTTTTTAATATGTGGTTGTAAATAAAATAGTAACGCTCGTCTTTTATATCTCTCTGGATCGATGGCTTTTGCTCTTGACGCACAACAAAAATATTTTCTACCCAGACGGATAACCTACTATATCCTCTTCGTTATTTGCCAGCGATCTTTCCCTTTCCGCGTTACTAGGGCTTTAACCTTGATTTCAGCAAAGTTAAAAAAAAAGTCCATCAAAATATGGCGTCCATTAACTTTGCCCTCTTTCTCTAAAATTCCCTAATTACCACCATGATTGCATTAAAAATCTGAGCTCTTTTGTCGTTCGCTACGTTTAATATTAAAAGTTTTGTTAACTCATTTTTCCTTGCTATTAGCAGTTTGCATAGTATTAGGTTCAATTTGACTTACTCGGTGGCTGTCGAAAGTTAAAAAGCCTTCCAGCCACCAACCAGTTTGAAGCATAAATCACGTTATTTAATTCCATTAAATTTATCGTCAGTAAGAGACTTTCAAGGGAGAAAATGCCAATTAACTCTTGATTATTTCAAAACAGCCTTTGACTCAGCTATTGTCGAGCTTTTTGTCGAACTTTTCGTCAGTTTTTTTGGCACATTTACTTTTCCCGCGGGTCTTCGCATTCCTCAACATTTCTTACCCCTTTAAATTTAGTCCGAGTTTATCTTCGGAATGCTATAAATTTATTAATCTGTCTATTGAATGTCTGAGAAAGTTTCCTCTTTCGTTTCAATTTAATGGTTCTGCTTCTCTTGTAATAATGGCAATAAGAGTAGTTTTATGTCAGTGCCAAGGTAGAAATATTGTCTTTTGGGAAATCGTATAGCTCTTCGAATTCCGTGATAAAAACGGATATTGATTTATTGTCTGAAGCCGTTTAAGAAAAATCGGAAATTTATTTCGAGGGAGATAGATTAAATTTCGGGGAGCAGTGTGGCTCTTAATAATAACTTTCCGCAATATAAAGGTGCGCGCAGTTTGGGGTATGTGGATAGTTTTCAGTGAATTAAACGTATTCGTCTAAATTCCACTTCAAAACAACATAAACCAGAGGACAATCAACGAGCTTTATGTGCTGAATCAAAACAGATCCCTCAATTCATCCGTTTCATCCTGGACCCACGCTAAATTTGTTTTGAAACTTCCAAACTTTTAGTCCGGATGAAATAAGCTTTATGGAGACAACAGTGCTTGGTAATTTCTTTAACGACCTTCCGGCCTTGCTTTATACTTTCCCAAACAAAAAGTAAAGAAGGGTCAGTTTGGTTCAGGTTTTCCTTTTTTTTTCAATTTCGCCGAACGGGAACTTTCAATGAAATCAAGCGATCCAGACGTTCGGAAATACTAAATAACACACTTGCAGTTTCGTTTTTCCCCGGGCGAAAAGGGTGCAAAGGATAATGGAAAAATGCTGACTTCAATAGTTAAAAGTGGACTGCATTAACCGCAATGGCTGAAAAACCAAAAATAATTTTGTAGATTTATTTGGATCACCATTTCCTTTCTGTCAGACAGTGGTTACGCACCAGATTTCCTGGGAAATGAATTGGTTCAAGAGGACCAATAAAGTGGCCACCGCGATTCCCCGATTTAACACCTCCGGATTTTTTTCTCCGGGAGCATCTTAAATCTGTCGTTGAAGAGAAGAATTACAGCTGCGTGTAGAGAAATTCTAGTAGAAATTTTTGAGAATGTTAGACTGGAGTTGGACTCCAGACTTTATTACTGCTTAAAAAATAATGGACAGTAATTTTAACATTGAAAACATTAATTAATAAATAATTTTTCAATAATACCGTCGAAACTTAAGCTTATTTGCGGTTTGGACAAGACTTTTCAAATATCCCTCAATAACAAGAAAAGCAAGAGCATTTGGAAAGGTAATTGAAAGACTATTCAAACGAGGTAAATATAATTCAACCCTCTTCCCATTTAAAATTTTAGTGGTAGTTTCCACCCCCACTAGAGGGTGTCTGCAATTTAATAGAAAACCGACTTAAAGAATGACCTCCTTTAAAATAAAACCGACATGCTTTTGCATATTTACATATTTTCAGTAAGGGCCCAAAGTATCGAGGGAGGTTCGTTTTCAAATTGAAATGCTCCAATTTCGTGTCATCCATCGATTTTTGGTTCGATGAGCAGTACCTTTGCAGTAAAGTTTTTTGTAAACTTGCCGTCATCGTTCGGGCCTATGACTCGTACCATCGCCCAAAGGCAGATTACAAAGTCTTTTGTACTTTGTCGTACCGACATCGTTTCTTTGTTGGTTCAGTCCAGTGCGGTCGTGGCGGGAAGCAACTCGTTTCTTATTCGTTCCATTGAGTGTCCTTTTGTTTCAAAAATTCGTGCGATGGACACTAAATTTTATTAATAGTGTACGCGACAAAAACAATAGCAGTCCTCTGAACTTTCGCGTCCGCGACAAACGCTACGAGGCATTTCCAAGAAATCTGCATTTTTTTATTTGTTGCCCTGTATATTGAGTGTTTGACGTTCGATTTACTCTATAAATGAGATAATCTGACTCTAATAGACCATCGATTACAGAATCAGTGGCCATATTGAAAATGTGGAAAGTTAATTCGGTACGTACTTAACTGGAACACACTGTATAACATCCATTTAGTGCAAAAGCCGTGTGGAATTTTATGTCTGACCTATTTTGTGTGTTCAGGTTAGTTCGTTTTGCGGTTTTGTCTTCTCGTCCTCGACTGTGCTATACAGAGCTTGCCTTTGCGAGCTGATAGGACCCGTATATGGAAAATGAAAAGTTTATGGTATTTTTTTAAGTTTGTATTTTTGTTTTGTGGGAAAAACCCGACATTATAAAATATTTTCAACCTGATGTGACTTCCAGTCGAACCAGAAACAGACACTCACTTAATTTTTTTAAATGGAACATGGCAGTTTTTTTTTAATGCAAATGATTTTTTTTTTTTAATGAACATAAATTTCATAATACAATATAGTATCCTTCCTGAACAGTTGATTTTTACGAATTTTTAGATTCTTGTAGAGTTTTACCAAAACTCAATTATCTACTAAATTATTTGACATTAATTGATAACATAAGTTTTAAATTATTGGAAAATTAACAATTTTTTATAAACAATTGAAAAATCAAGAAAAAATATTTTAAAAACTTTTTGATAAAAATTTCTATATTTCAGAATTTTTAAATTCAAAAATAACATTTTTTCCAAAAAACGCCCTATAATTTTTTTGCGCTACTAAATTGGTTGAAAAACAGATCATCAACTACAATATATATCATAAATATTCAAAATTAATACATTTTGAGTAAATCGAAAAAAAGCATACACTGCAGTAATAGATACATGAGCGTACCTTAACACAGTCAAGTTAGTTAATGTTCATTTTGTTTTTTCTGCAACATCAGGTTTTTTTCACCAAATTAAAAAAAAAAACTTCTAAAATATATTAGACCTGTTATTTTGCATATACGGATTGTGTCAGCTCCCAAAGACGAACTCTATACATGGTATAAAAAGGATTTATAATTCATAAGTTTGAATTCTCTAAATGTTATACCGAACGTAAAATTTAGAACACAGTCGCTTTGCATTAGACCTCTGCCGATAATGTGAATTTGTTATAAACTAATTTCGAAAATAAAATTTCCCGACTGCTGGTTCGACACTTTAAATAAAAATTTAAGTATTATCAACAAAATTTAATTTTTGTGAGTTCTCCTCATTCTCTTTGACCTTGAAAGGTCAATCATTACGTCATTTAAGCGCTATTAAAGTATAAGTCATTTTCTAATAAAACATTCAAAGGATGCGTAGCCAGATTTTGTTTAATGTTTCTTTTTAAGTTTAATTTCATTTACCGAATTAACTTTCCATATTTGTTCTCTTACTCGGTTCACAAAATTATTTTTCATTTTTTAATTATTTAAAAAAAAAACGAAATTTTCGAATTTTTCTTAAATTTTTGCCTCAGTTATGGCAAGTAAAAGCACTATTTATTGTAGATTTTTAGGTGAAACAGTTATTTGAACCTACTTTTCAACATTTTAAATTTGCATTGCCCTGTAGATAATATTTTGAGCCGCCCTGTATTGTGAGTGTTTCTTCATTTTTACATTAACGATTCCATTTAAATGATGGTACCTTCTTCATAGCGAAATGTCTAAGTGTACTAGGTATAACCGAACACCCAGTGGCCCAAAAACTTCCAAGCAAATTCACGTAACCGTGAGCGTACTCATTGCTACGAGCGGATACAATTGTTATCATATACAGGGTAACCCAGTTTTATCCAACCAAATTCAACATTTAGATTTTATTGATCAAAGCAAAAAAATTTCATTGTTTAAACTTTTTGGTTCAATTCGTCACCAATTCCAAGGTGTCGATGTTCAAAAAATTTGTAATTTATCCCTGCTGCAATTTTTTTAAAGAAATTACAAATAAATTTTCGCTTAATTAAAAACAATTAATTTTTTCCGCCGATGTGATTTAGTGTGTGCACGATGATAATCAAATTTTTTAAATATTTTTTTTATTGAAATTCTCAATTCTGAAATACAAACAGGGTTCTTATCAGTCTAACAGAAAAGAGTTTTTAGTTAAAAAATGTTTATAATTTGACATATTCATGTATCAATCAAGGATTTTAGTTACGATTTGATATTACTTGGCGTTGATTCTTTTTGAATTTGATCACAACTGCAATGCATAAGTGCCTCAAAGATGTCGAAGTTGCGTGGGACACAATGGAGGCTTCTTTGCAAGATTTCCTCGGTACTTTAAACTTACATAGAGAGCAAAACAAAAACATTAAAAAAGACTAAACCGATGGAAAAAATTATGTGCTTTAAAATAAGCAAAAATCTTATTTAGAATTTTTCACAGACAATCGGAGCGTGGACAAAATAGATGTTTTTTTCAATATGGATACCCTGGAATTGATAAAGACTTGGGCTGAAGCTTATAGAATTAAACTTGTTTACTTTCATTAGTAAAATCTAAATTTTAAATGTGGCTGGGTCACCCTGTAGAATAGCCAGTATGGATTTTGTTTGTTTAATTTGTGACATCTGTTAAAATGATACGTTGAATGCTTCATTTTAAGTAAAAATATGTCTGATGATGCTTTTTTGAAGCTCGAAACTTCGCATAGGAAAAAATCCAAAAAAATTGGAAAAATGAGCCATTCATGCGTGAAATGCAGCAGCGAATTCGGCGTCAAGAATGATATGTTGACAAACTTTACCTTTACACCATAACGTTTTCTATTGGAAAATTTATCGAAAAAATAAACAACGCTTATTCATTAAAAGGGTTCCAGTGAACTAGTGTTCTAATGCACTTAATATGTACTAAATTTACGAATGGATAACGCGCTTAATATCTCTTTGGCGTGTTTGCCACAAATGCGTGACTATGAATCACAGATCTGAGATCGTCAATAAGTTATTTTAACGAATTCAAAATTCCTCTTTTACATTTGAAACAATTATTCCTGGGTACTCGTTGTTCGGTACCTTAAAGTAGACATATCCGCCAAACTGACAGGCCCTTTTAGTCTTGAGGGCACAACGAGAAATAGACGCTTTCCTAATCAAAAAAGTATTTAACAGTTCGGAAAAAAAAGTTTGAAAACCCTCCCTGAACACCCAAATTCAATTTTAACTACCGAAAGTATTCATGTTGGCATATAGCGAGGGTTATTAATCATTCGTCGATGGCAAAGGTCAGAAACTTTTTCCAACATGATTTGGCATAGGGCTCCCAGCATTGCGTGGATTCTTTAAATGAGGTTTTGTCTAAAGTTTGTGTTTTGATAAATTTTCGTGCAAGCTTATCATAATTATGGGGATTTGCGTATATTGCCCATCAGTAAAAAGGTCAAAACTGTGTCATAATAAATTTGAAGATAAACCGTCATTAATCAAAAAGGCATGAAAGGCTTGGATGTCTTTTAAAGGTAATTTGAAATAGACTAAGTTGTTTACATACTATTCAGGTCAAACTTTCTAATCAATCTGTATCACGATTCAACACATCAATATCTATTCCGTATCGTATGAAACGTTTTTCCTTCGGATATTTCCTGTTAACGATAGTTCGGGAGCTGAGCTGACCATCAGTCAAAGGGCCCCTGTTAATTGCGGAAGCGTTTCGGAATTCGGACAACTGTCCTTTTTTCGACTATCAGCTTTAACCTAAATTTGAAAAATCCTTTATCTGCCAACTGCCGGTCTTAAAACTGTTAGATTACAAAATACAAGGTGGCGCAAAACTAATCACTCGATTTCTAAAGCCTGTGAAAATTCATTAATCAATATTGGTCAAGTGGCGAGAAGTGGTTTTCGGGGCTGCCACCATGGTCTCTGACTGGTTTTTTATTTTATATTTTAATTAAAAAAAAAAAACAGATAAAAATATGGAATTCTAAAAATAAAAAAATAATTTGTTTGCTTTAGATCTTCTTGCAGTAGCCAGTTGACTGAAAACAATTTCGTGACCTAATTACCGAAATGTAAATGCGTAAATCCCGAAACAGCACCAACTTTTTCAGTTAAAAAGTTTTCAGTGTTCGAAAATCAGGTAATTCTATTTGCATCTCCCTGTATAATGACTAATCAGTGGCGGACCTATGGCCAAAAAGTTCAGTGCTGCCGCCTTCCCACTTTCCTTTATACCAGCCACCAACTACAAGACTGCGATACTCAAAAATGATTTTGAAATTTTCCCGCAGCCCCACATTTTGTGGTGCCCCAATGACGTGCGGCACATTGAGCTATGACACCGTGTGATGCAGGCATACTTCGATCGTTTTTCCGGTTTCCAACAAATGTTATATCAAGATTTTACTAAACTTTTTTAGATCTATGTGATCTATGTGGTAGCAAAAGGAAAACCCTTACTTAAGATTAACACTAAATTTGTCTATCAAACAAGACTGATTTTAACGTTTTGAAACACAGTTGAATACAGTTGAATACAATTAAAAGTTTAAACTGACGAAATTTAATTATTAAAAAAATTTAAATAAATAAATTTAATTAGTTGGAGATAAAAGGAAAGTAAATTTTAACAAAATTATAATTTTGAAATTTTCAAAGAAGATTTTACCTGTTTTATGCTTTGATTGGTCTTTCAAAAATTATATGAGGAAGTGAAAACGCCTTTGCTATAACCTGAAGCTGACGAGCTATGGATCCTCAAATCCAAAGAGCATAAAATGTTATTATCCAGTATCTCATGAACCGTTGAAAGTAGTAATAGGATATGCTGCATAAAAATTGTTAAAGATCACCCACCAAACACATTATATGGATATTAATACTGATAGAGCCCCACTATAAAAAAGTTAAAGTTATGATTGTTACGATGATGGCTTACTAATTTGCAACACCTTATATTTCAGTGGGCTTTTTCACTAGTAGTGGAATGTCTCTTTTCGATTGCAATTGCATTAAATAACAAAATAATAATAAAATCGGGAAAATTATATTTAAAGGAAACTGTGCCCCGACCCCAACATGCAATATACGGGGTGTTCCACGGCAGAGTTTACAGCAAATATCTCACGTCTCTGTAGAAATTTGAAAAATGATTTTATTAGAAACTTGTACAGTTGTGTCGACGCTGGAAATTGAAGTAATAATAAAATATGCAGAGGGGCACATAAAGCTATGACGAAAAGAACTTGCAATTTTTTTAATGATACATCCAGTATATTTTTTTGTACATTTGAGTTTCTATTCCAATTATAGACACATTTGATTTAATCATACTTAAAATCAATAAATAGTGAAATTATTAATGATTTAAAAAAATTATACTTTAGAAGAAGTACTTTTCATCGCCCAGTGACTAGGATTAGGTTCTTTATAAGCAAAGAAAGCCCGATTTAACTAAATTACTTCGACGATTTGAAACATGTTTAAAACCTAAAAGAGGCCAATTTAAACATTTTCTTTAAATGTCGCTTTTTAAACGTGATCATAAATGTTTATTTTCTAACCAGGTCTTATTTTTCGTTAGTTTGAAAGTGAGTTTTTTAAATACTCCACTGAAAGGGAGTTCAAAATCTCTTAGTTTTAATTATAGCATATGCTATATCAAAGATTTCGGCCGGGAATTCGATTATTCAAAAATATACGGGGCGTGCCATTTAAAAAATGGCAAGTTTCTTTCGTCATAACCTTATCTGCCACCCTGCATATATTATTGTTACTTCAATATGTGCAATCCTATATATTTTTGTTGAAACCTTTTTCCAAATTCCCCTACAGAGTGGTGCGGTATGTGCTGTAAACTCTATCGTGGGACATCCTGTATTTACACGCACGTTACAAGCGTACAGAATCTATGATCAAATAATTGCCATACAAATCCCTTTCAACTGCCGGCCCTATTGATATTCCATCGAATTCTAATGTTGTTTAAATACGTCGGAAACATCAAATATAAAATAGACCCTAATGAATGAATTGTATAAAACATTGTATTGTTGATTCAATTGGTTTACCAGACAGCACACGGTGGTGCACAGCAATTTAATAAACGAGTTTGCATTTTGTTTTGAAATGTTCCTGTTTCAATTGCCGGATTATTGCGGGATATTACAATTATTATTGTTAGCTTTTTCACTGTTTTCTAAAATATGCAGCTTTGTTTTATTTCTGTGCTTAATACGTTGTAAATTAATTGTTACGCAAACAATGCAGATGGAGTTATGGGAAGGTTATTTTTGATATAATTAATATTAATTTTTGAAATTTACTGCTCTTGGCAATGAAGTCTGTTCATTTAGCGTTCATTACTCCACGACGGAAGTGGGAAGGGACCGCGTTTGCGACTGAAGAGTGTTTTAAACGAAACAAAGCTGGGAAGAAATTTTAATCAACAGAGGAAATCCGCATACAAACGACATGAGATCATAATCCAGGATTTACCTATTTGCAAAAACATACTCGCCAGAGAACTAACAAACAAAATAAAAGCCGAACAATCCCCGATTAATGAGATTCATGTTCAGCCTCGTTGAGTGAATACTCGTTTATTCAGGTGAAATACTGTACAGAGCAACCTGATTAACATCAACAGGCTTTATCTGAAGGTTCTATGAAACGTACCTACCTATTCTTTTAAAACAAATTCCCGGAACAAAGGTTCGGTTGGATAAAGTTCTTTAAAGAAAGCTAATAATTAAATTTTAATGGGCGTTTTTCCATTAGCGATTTACTGGAACTCAAGCTTTTGTGTGTCTTCATTTTTTTTTTAAAGAAGCGAAAGTGCTAATAATACCATCGTAAGTGCCTCGTTTCTCAGGTGGAGGCATTGAAAAATTTTAAAAAAACTTAAATTTTTTATTTATGAAAATACTTCTTTTCTGAGATATTGCCTAAGCGAGCTTCGAATTTTTTACTAGCACTGCATGGCAGGGAATGTTGCAACCAGAAAAAATATTTCGGAGAGATGTCCTACTTTCAGAAAAAACTGCCACATATTTTTAAATATACCTAGGAAGAAAGATGCAGCTGGCTAAATATAATACAATATAAAAATATTATATTTATACCGTTTTCGGTAGGTTTTTAGTAAGATGAGCAAGCCACGAAGTAAAGATTTATGAATGTGCCACCACCGCCAAACTTTCCATTAGCATATTTACTAAAAGAGATCACAAAATTTTAATTCACTACGTACAGGGTGTCTACGCGAAAAGTACCGTCCCCCTTGTAACTTATTAATATATTGAAATAGGAAAAGATATTGTAACAAAAAATATTTTAAAGTTCATGTAGTTTTTCAAGATAGTCAGCAGTTTTATACAGGATGTTTAATAAACGTGTAACAACCCAACATTGATTTTTTTAAATAATTAAGCATTACTTTATTTACACATTTAAATTTTACGTTTTATTACGAATTCAACAATATTATACATGTATATAATATTGTTATAAAGTAATGCTTAATTGTTCAAAAATTGCAATATTGGTTAGCGTTTATTAAACACCCTGTATAAAACTGCTGACAATCTCGTAAAACTACATAAACTTTCAAGCATTTTTTGTTAAAAAAAACGTTTCCTATTTTAATGTATTAAAAAGATAGAGGAAGAGTGAGACTTTTCGCTTTAACACCCTGCACAGGGTTAATTTATATAATTGGACAAATTACTCCGAGTTTATTACTGAAGTTAGGAAAAAGTTGATTTTATAAAAATTTAATATGTTGGCGAATGTTTTGATTACATGATATGAGAAAAAACAAATGAACATCAGAACTCGAGAAAAATAAAAGTTAATGTTTTTTTAATAGGGCTCCTTATCCGGTATCTTTTTCGCTGTTATGTACATAAAACTTTATTGAGTGCAAGTGAAATGCAATTAGGTGATTGTTAAGTGCAAGGGAGACAAACTACTGTTTCCTCTTCCATCGTCGAAGATCGGCTGCCGTCCATGACTCACAAACAATACGCCTTAATCCAAAGGGATAAGTAGTTCACGTCTTTTTGAAGAGCCATAATTACCTACATAAATGCAAATTTGAATGACCTTTTTTATCATAGAACAAATTCTATGATACATTTTATTGTACCTTCACCTCTACGAACACCACGGTAGAAATGATGTTTTTAGAACGCATTAATTGAGAAACAAGCCCTTTTTGTGGCATAATCCATCCTCGGATTAAGGCGTACGTACTACCTATCAGTCTCCTAACTGCCTTTTGCGTGCACTCACTAAAGTACGTACTATATATTAATGCATATTTGAATTTCGCCAGTTCTTCCCTTTTAAAAAATATATAATATGTCAAGATTTGCTCCAATAGTTTTCGATATACTTCAGTTGAAAGGACAGGTTGCGCCTTTACGGCCCAATGATAGACAGATCCGAAGCAACCACGAGCGATGGGTTAAAATGCGTTAAATCCTTAAAATAAAATAAGAGCTTGTCAGCAATAACGCTACATTGACCTATGATGAAACATGTGTTCTCAAGCTAGTCAAGTTAATAAAAAAAAAAAAAAAACAAACAAAAATAATCACAAATGTTCAAAATGACCACCATTGTTGCGTATACACTTCATGTAATCTGTGTTAAATTTCAAAAGCTTATTTGAAATAAAACAAAATTTACTTCAATTAACTTTTACATGCACTGTGCCATATACCTCTTATCTCATGTAGGTCTGAATTAGTGTCGTTAGAAACTTTAGTTTTTAAGTGGCCCCATGAAAAAGTACCCATTGGGGTGAGATCTGTGCTGTTTGGAGGCCACAGGATAGTTCCTGGCTTGCCGATCCACAATTTACACCTATTGCTTAAACAATTTCTTACTTCTATCATATTGCGTGGAGGCGCTCCGTTGAGAGGGTAGAAGAAAGCTCAGGATGCGAACGAGAGCACCCAGCCCGAGCTGCATTATCATTTTTACTACTTTTGTGAGATAAACGAACAGCTTTGAAATTGTCGTCTTCGTTAAGCATTACTTTATATTTTTTTGATAATTGAACAATAAATAATAAATAGGCAAATGTCACATAAAAGTAGCACATTATACTCATAATGGATGCTTCACTTTTTTTCGTTTTGCTTCCGACATTGCTCCATGTTTATTTTTAACACTTTATCTAAATTAAATGTCGAAATCTACTGGAGCAAACTTTGATATACAGGGTGAGTCGGGAGGATCGTGCCAAACTTCAGGAGCGTGTTGTACATGAAAAATAAATGTAAAAAAACTCAAATGTTGTTATCCGATTTTCGTTTGTTTACAAGTTATAGCGTAAATAAAATTAAAACATAAAATAAAAAAAATTTATAAATTTCATAAGAAATTCCATAAATTAACGTTTGGATATCATAGTAAATGTTCAAAAATATTGCCATTAACTTGTAAACATTTTCGGCTTCTTCTATGAAGAGCATTCGTTGTGCTCCTGATTGTCTCATGTCTTTCTTTAATAGCAGCTGCAGCATTTCTAATGCGTTGAATTAGTGCATCTTGAGTGTCCACTTTTACTCTGTACACTTCAGTTTTAAACCAACCCCACAAACAATAGTCTAGTGGTGTGAGGTCTGGAGACCTTGGAGGCCAACTAATAGGGCCACCACGACCAATCCGACGTCCAGGTACGTTTATGGTAAATAGAATCCTAATTAAAAAAAATTATTTACGCTATAACTTGTAAACAAACGAAAATCGGATAAGAACATTTGAATTTTTTTACATTTATTTTTCATGTACAACACGCTCCTGAAGTTTGGCACGATCCTCCCGACTCACCCTTTATAATATATTTATTAAAAAGGAAAAATTGTCGGAATCCAAATATGCAGTAATATGTACAAGTTGTTGCGGAATTACCTTTGATAAATTTAACCAATGATAGAGAATATCATTCCAAACAAAACAGTTCCTTACTACAGGGATCGTAAATACAATTTCCCCGGAAGACAAAAAAGACCTTTTAACAACTCGCTACGTTGCGACGTGTTTATTTAATTTTAATGCCTCTTTAAATACCCGCATTAAATAGATACGCATTTTTACACGATGTTTTTTTGCCCGATAATTTTTACAATTAAAATTTAAACATCACGTGGTCCTTATTTTATTATTTTCAAAACTCACTTACCTTTAAATTATTGTCGTCACATCTAGTTAGTAGAACGAGCTTGGTTACACATTTTACACTACTCACGTCACCACTAAAAACCCAAATTTGTTATTGTTTTTGCTACATTAAATTTTCGAAATGTCCACCATTTGAGTCCATCCATGTCCTACTTGTTGAATCCCCTTCAACGAGGTTTAAAATTCGTTCTTCGACTTCAGAACCGACTTCTCGCTGTCGATCTCGTCCGTGATATGTACGAACAATGCTACATGTATCCAGAAGCATTTGAAAAACTTGCATAAATATTTGTCCAGCTGAAAATTTTCCTTCTGGACAACGATTAGTGTAAACGCATCTCGCTTCTTCGGAATTATGTAACGTTTCTCCATAAATCATATACATCTCATGACACTCTCGCAAAGAATACATTTTCCCGTAGGTACTGTTAATAAGCCCGAATAAAATCGCGTACTAATAAAAAAAGGAAATTTTATCACTTATTGGATGTTAAAGAATTGCAAAAAATAATCATAACAAAAACAAACTTCGTTTCCTTCGGTCACGTTCAGTGCGGCGTTGCCGTCTAAATTTACTTTTACCGCACAAGATGGACTATTAGTCATTAATTAAATTTTAAATTGCTTTTCGCAGCGTCATTGCTGAATAATTTTAACTTTTTTCCTTATACGTCAAACAATCAACATCTGTCAAGTACGTTGCACATCATTTTATAAAAATTTTAAGTTTATCATAACTTTTCGGTTACCAACTTTAAGTTTTTTTTAACTACTAAATTCTCGACTCCTATTAGCAAGAACTCTTTTGTTCGAAACGATGTTCTTGATCATTGGTTAAATGTACGAAAGTTATTTCCCTAACTGATTACAACCTGTATATAGAAGGTCCTATTAAAAAAACTTACCTTTGGTTGATTTTTTCGGGTTCCGATGCGAATTTGTTTTTTCTAATATCATGTCATAAAAATATACGTCAATGTACAGGGTGTTTCATAAAAATACCGACAAACTTTCAGAGAATGCAGAGCTCATGGAATCAAATAATATGTAGATCGAATAAAGTTAGGTCCGAAATCGCCTCGTGTCCAAGATACAGAGTGTTCATTTTATTATTTTTTTAAATATTTTTCAAATATTTCCAAAAAGGTTTGGGATAAGGACATGAAATTAGGGATACACTACGGAGGGATAAATATATATGTTCTCGAGTAAGCTGAATATTTCCACTCAAACCAGTGGCATCCGTGCGTCCATCCAATGGGAAGCTTCTAATGAAAAAATAGTACGCCACCGATTTTTTTAATAGGTATATATTTTTTTATTATTCCATCAATTATTAATAATAAACGCCTCTTGATGTTTTGTTGCTCAAGTAACCGTTTTTAAGAAAAAAAAAATGCCGAATTTCTGTGCCTACCAAAAAACCGGTATAGGTGCCCAAACGTGATTTTTTTATAATTATTTGAGAGAAATTACTTTAATTTTCTTTTGGTAGAAGTAGAGGACGTAAAGACAAACATTTTTTGTCTAATAAAATATGTCCGCAAATCATCCATTTTGACTAGAAGAAATAAGACTCATATGATGACAAAATGTACTATACTCCAGTGATTTATATAAATGCACATAAACCAATATAAAATTAATAGAAAACAAATTACAAATACTTTGTAAAAAGTTTTAAAAATTTCGACAATTTTCTTAAACCCCAAACCGTTTTTAAAATATTCAAAATATTTTTAAAAAATAGAAATTAAACGCCCTGTACCTTGAAAATGAATAGATTTGGCACTTAATTTTGCTCGATCTAATTATTTGTGTTCATGAGCTCTAAATTCCCGGAAACCTTGTCAGTATATTTATGGAATACTCTGTACAAAACTTTCATATAAACCACTTTTCCTAGCTTCAACAATAACTCGCAGTATCTTGTCAAGTTATAAAAATTAACCTTTACTCATCAAATACGAACGAAATTATCGAGCATCGCTAAAATTATCATTTTCTTGTAACTTGTGTATGATTATTTCGTGCCATTTGCCGAGAATTTATACTTTGCCTGGCAAAAGAAAACCTTAGTTAAATTTTGGGATATTGTGCACGATTTATTGAATCACCTTGTATAAATGTGCCCTCCAACTTGAACAATATGTGCTGATAATACGACAAACTAAGTGCAAACTATATCAAGGGACTATTTCTCGTAAGCCCAATTCACTGTCTTCCCCTTCGTAAAAATCGGTCAAAATTTCAGGTAAAAAGTATTTGTGATAAAATTTAAAAAAAAGCCCCAACATAAAGAATTTTCTCATAATGAAGTAAGGAATATGTTGTGTGTTTTTGTACAGGAATATTAAATGTTCTTAATTCAGGTTGAAGATATTCGAAATAATTATGTCGCAGCCAAAAACAACTAGAAACACAACTAGAATTATAAACTATTGAAAAATTTATATGTATATTCGCTTAGACGAAACCAAATCTTTCAGTTCAAACTGTTAATAATCACGTCGTTCTAAAAAGCATTTCGACTGAGCAAGAAGGGGAAGTTTTGGTTTGAGTGACCGAAAGTTCTCGTCTTTTAAGTCATTTAAGTTTTGAAGAGATAAATCTTATTTTAAGCAAGGCACTTCCAGTACAAATTTAAACTGAATGTCTACTGCAGTGTAATTGGCAACTTTTGTGTTGGATCTTTTCAACTTCCTCCCAGTTCAAAGAAACAACTGTATTGAAATTTTCTCTAACAAAATTAGACCGACTTCCTTGAAGAACTTCTACCCTCTTTCGGAAGAGACATGTGGTTCATGCACGACGGAGCACCGCCGCATTTCTCTCGACCGGTGGTGAATGCATATTCAAACGCAGTTTTTCCAAATAATTGAATTGGTCACGGAAGAATTTTCGCTTGGCCAGCCAGAAGTCAGAACTTTAATACTCTTGACTTTTTCCATTTGATCTCGAATCAAAGATGTAGTTTATAAAAAATGTATTGGTTCGCGTAAACAGTTGTAGCGAAGAATATAAATTGCTGCCAATGAAGTCAGGGGTAATCCCATTATGTTGTTTCAAACTTGGAGATCTCCCACGAAACGATGTGTAAAGTGTATCAGTGACAATGGCGAGCACTTTGAATAATAATTACTTTAAATCGATGGTCGTTTTAGGAAATGAAAATACGCTTGGTTTGTTTCGGTTTTAATAAAACATGCTTCGCAATAACAGCGCATATTTCCCAAAAGATCAGAAGGCCATAATAATATTAATTTCATACCATGAGGAAAACTTTAGCACTACACTTTATTAGGACAACCTACAACCTCGGTATACTAACTTCAAAACATATTTAAAGTTTTTGGTTTTCGTCTGTATTTGAAGTTTTAAACCCAATCAGGCTATTTCGTGGTTATTTTACACCTCGCATACAACAATATACTGAAAGACGGTTGCTGTTCAGCTTTCAAGAGAGTCCTTGTTCATACGAAAAATATCAATAATTATTCGTAATATCAAAAAACTTTTATTTAAAAGGTTTTTTCGCAACCTGCATGGTTTCTGAGATAAAGAGTGCTCACTCTCTCGACGGACTACCCTGCAGTTTGTTTATTTTTTAAATGTTGTTTACGTCACCGTTAGCGCCAAACGATCGTTTTTTTTAATTGAAACGTTGGGTCAAGTGACACCTCAAATTAAAGGTCCTTCAAAGTTACATTCAGTGGGGTATTGCGATTCAAAATCTATTGATTAGTTTTTGAGAAAAATAGATATCAATTTGGCAAAAAACGCAATACACGCCTAGTTAAATAGCACGTAAACAATTAAAAAACTTGTTTGTCAATAGAAAATTGGTTTGTTTTCGATTTTGCGCCCACAGTCTTTGATAAAAAGAGAATAAAAAGATAGATAAAAATTACCAAAATACCTTTGAATAAAACAAAAGAAAAATTAGTATGCTTTTGAATTAAAAATAATAATTTGCTAAAAAGTTTAAAGGTTGGGAGGGGGGAGGGGAGGGGGGTGGGGGGGGGGATTCAACTTAAAGCCGCACGATATAGAATAGCGTACAGATGGGGATTACTCCTGTTGACTGCAAAGTTACATTTCATTTAAACAATTTGTTAAAAACATTTGATAGCAAATCGATCAGTTTATCACGCGACCCATCAATGACTTCGCTTCGATGTTACGAAGAAAAGCAATACTTTTCAACATGATCGTAACAAGGCCCTCAATATGAGAGTGTTTTTATAGCAAAGGCCCAAATTTATCCGTTACACAGGGAATGCGAAAGAGGGTCCGGAAATGGTCCAAAAATTACGAGAAAACAAGTTCATTTTTGGGTCTTAGACGTCTTAATCCATCTTGCTTTCGTGTGGCATGAATCCTCAAAGTAGGAAAATCTCAACTGAGATTGATGGTTTTAAGGAAAGGACGTCGACTAGAAAAACGATTTATTTTTTTCGCATAAACGGATTAGAATCAAAATTGATCGTGGTATTTTGCGGAAAGATGCTAAATCCCAACTGGTTTAGGTCATTATCCTGATAAGCTATTAAAACATTCTCTAATTTGCACTATAAAACCTTCGGGGAGAAAATTTACATTTATATCCTACTGCTGAAGACAATATGCAGTCTGGGTCGAACTCTTATGTTCCTCGAATATTACTGGCATCGTTTTCAACGAGAAGGCACAACAAAAGGATAAAGAGTTGCATTCGAATGAAAGTGGGGAACAATATGAGGGTTGGATTAAAACGGAAAATCATATATTGAATTGCAGGATCTATACAAAGACAACAAAGACCTGAAAAGCCCGAGTTAATTAAAAATTGCGCTTAACGAGTTTCACTTGCCATTGTCTGGTTTAGGCCATTTTTAATTAGTTGCCTCGTCACAAATTATTGTAAAAGTTGGATCAATTTGCTGCCGTACGTTGAAGATTGCAAATGCCCCGTTCGCTCTAACGACAAATTGCGGTCTGGAGACCCAACAATTTCTATTTCCCTTAATTTAACATACGGGATTTGAGACATAAATGTGTGCGCATAATTACTAAGAATGAATTCATGCAAAGAAATCAACAAGTTGTTCGAGTCTCATTCTGTATGCAGACGCTGGAAAGCTTAATATTTAAAACTTTTCCCCCCGAATTTGTGTACCTTCATTACACTGTCTCGTTATTAATAACGAAAATATTTGCAGAAATTTACATTTTAATGAGCGCTCCCTCTAGGATTCTAATTTTTGTAAAGCATCCAGAAAAGGAACGCGAATTTATGTTTGTAAAGGATACCTACTCCTTTATGATTCGAGGTTGAATGCGGGTTACTTCTAATTAAAAAGCGATTTCTTTGAATCGCGACAAATATGCTTTAATGATGTTAATTCCTCTGAAGTATGTCCTCTGACTAGAAAAATCAATAAGTTTGTTTTTCGTAATTTCTTTTCACGATCGAGAGATCCTTATTTTCTGGTGGCGTTCAAAAAAATCCAAAAATGTGATAACAGTTGTTCAGTCCTTATTCACTTATTTTTTAATTGCATTAACCCTTATGCACCATCTCCAATACGAAAAGGGTGCAATGCTCCCTCCCAATTTATATTAGAACATTTTCCTCACACTCCGATAGTACTACTCCTTGAGGTTCTTCTACTGGCCTGTAAGTTGAGTAACACACTTCCAGTCAATTCCTAATTTTCTCGTTATCGAGGAAGGATCCCACAAGTGTCAAACTTGAGTTCGCACTACTCCACTGATCCGCTACGGTCGCGCCCACGGGCGAAGATGGCGCTGTTAGCAGAAGAGCGATTCAAAGGCGCGCACGTAGCGATACCTCCTACAATATTTCTTTATTTTTCTATTTTAATGGCAAAATAAAACCCATTTAAGTAAAATACCTAAATGGATTTTATTATAATGTTATTTGTTCATGTGATGATAAAATCCTCGTTTATAAGTGGCTCTGTTCCTGTTGGGTAAGTTGTCAATACAATTACTTTGGTAACCACAAGGCTAGATGATAGTAGATATTGTAATCATTTTTTTCCTAAATACGTCAAATTATAATATAAACAAACAACTTCGAGAATGAGGAAGAAGAGAGGGAATAATTTCAGGAGGGTAGAAAGAGATGAAAGCCGAAATAGAAATATAAAACATTAGATTTTCACTATCGAACCATTAACCATGATAAATCATAAAATTTCTTTTGCACGTGTTTTATTTTCAGTTTTCTAACTCAAAATTGAAGTAATAGAAATCGAATTGCAAAAGAAGCTGTTATTTACTTAATGTTCTTGAAAAATGACAAAAGGCAGTTCTCCAACAATCTGGTCAGTTTCTGTTGATAATTAATTATGATTTTTTGTTCTTGCAGATAAGGTTGGTGATATTGTAAAATGTAGATTACAAATATCTTCTATTTCCTAGACTTCTCACTTTTCCACATCATTCACGGAATACCCACACACAAGACATAAAGTCCGAGACATCGTACACAAAAAATATAAACGGGACGCTCAGAATCAAAATCAGATTTGTGAAAGTGGCAATGACAAATGTCAATTGTTAGGTCAGACAAAGGCCACGACCAACCAATGCCATTGCAAGACAAAGATGGTCTAATGTTAAAATGAATCTTCCGAGTTCCGTTCGCAGCGCTATTTAAGCGGAAGGCCTCAACTGTTGAACGCATATGCCTATACCGAAACAACATACGGAACAAGGACAAAAATAATTGTCTAAAGCGAACTTATTCGGTGATTTAGTTTTCCTTCTATATTGTCTCTGTAGACGCAGGATTCCTAATCAATCATTTTCATTAGTACTCTGAACCTGGTCGAATGTTTTCATCCAGCAGTACCGCTCCGCGGACTACTTTCACTCAGAAACATCCGTGATGACTTCCATCATTCGCAATACCTTAAATGCTCTTGAATGTTATTTCTTGAATACAAATTGTTGTAGTGCGGGATGGTGATGAAGCCCTCCTTCCGCCTTTTCTCGGTCAACTTTTTCACGATTCTTTCCATGTGTCGTTGGGGGCTAATTGATCGGTAATTCTGTGTAAAATAGCAATTTTTTTCTGGTTTCAGGAACACGATGAAAGTCGCCTTCTTTTGGTTCCGCGAGTACTGCGGTACCTAACCTGAGGACTGCATGCGCTAATACTGCAACCCCCATATTGGCAATTTCCTGACAATTTGGTTTCCTGTGATTAGATAATCACACCCTGCTGCATTTCTGATTTCAGGTGTTGCAGACTGGCCTTGATTTCCGCATGCGTTACGTATCTGACAATTTCTCACTTTTTGGACTCGTTGAGCATCTAAAGCGCTTCTTGACTTAAAATTTCTCTAGTTTATGTGAAATAATCTGCGGTAATCTTTTTTTCTCTGTCTTAAAATCTAATAAAAGCCCAAAAATAAATTCTCAAGATATTTTTTTTTCACTTACTTCTGAGATATTCAAAACCATAGAAAGAGTATGATAAACTGGTAACGAGTAGATGACGAGAGTAAGGAATTTATCTTCTTAAATTTCAACTTATTAAATTCTTTTTATGCTGATTTTTATTGTTTACTTCTTTAATTAAATATCAATTCACAGAGCAGCTGCAATTAGGTAACACCATAAACAAAAAACCAAAGTTTGCCATACTCTGTCTAAATATTGAAGAAATTAGTGATCACGGTCGGTCATGCAAAAAATGGGTCAGAGGTAAACATGCATTGGGATTACAGTGGTTCAAAATGTTACTGAATAGTCAAAGTGAAAATTACAACTCCCTCATCCCTGGGTCCTAATGGTCTTTGATTGTCCATGATGCCAGACAACCATATGTGGGATAATATATTGACAAAGATGATAAAACTTGAAGAAATGCTGATGGCGACACGAAGATGCAGATGCCCTGTAATGTTCTGAATGGCTACATAACGCGGGTTCAGAAATAATCGGAAAATATTAGGAGCATGCACAGATAGATTTTACTTGGAAAACTTATAGCTACCTGAATAAATTCTTGGTTAAATACTAATAAAAAAAAGCATTTATTAGGGCCCCATATTAAAAAAAAATTGTTTATGAAGCGCACACTAAAATTTACGATTAATAAGATATTTTGAGATTTTCAAGAAATTGAACCACTGGACGGTTTATCAGGCGTATAAGGATTTTTTGCTGCCTTTTTTGTGTGGCCTCTGGCCGTGACTAATTTCTTCAATATTTAGATAAACTATAGAAATTCCAATCTGGTACCTGCAGCAGCGGAACCGAAAGCACATGTGATGTTAAAATTCCCTTATACGAGAAATCCATTTTGACAATACTTCTGACAACAACTTGCGCACTTTCTGAGAGCAGCTTAAGCACTTTATAATAGAAACTTGCGACAGAATTCACACATATGCAAATAATTCCTGCAATTTTTATTAGCGGGCACTATAGAAGGATAGATATCATGAAAACTGTACCAAATCTGTTCTGACATTTTTTATCAATAGAAAGAGTAAGGAGAGACGCATGTTTTTTTTTATATTATGTTCGTAAAAGAAACTCTGCTGGTTCTTTAATTTTCACATTCATTTTGCTTTTGGTACTCTTTAGGGAATATGCCTCGAACATGCCTCTGCTCAAAAAAGTGAGTTTTACGCTTGTTCTTGTATGATTGAATTGTAATTTTTGTAGAGACTTTTTGGAAATAATAATCATTTTTGATCAATTTCAGCACGAAAAATTACATGTTCAAAAATACTACAGCGTATTTGTTTAATTTAATTTTTTTATACGAGAACACTTTGTTATATGTAATATCGCATTAACGATTACTTTGAATAAACTGAAACTCGCCCTCGAGAATTGGGACTCTACCAGGGCTGTTATGCAAGGTAACTTTCTAGCTTAACGACAAAATTAGGCAGATGAAAGAAGAAGTTATTTTAAGAAAAAAGCTTCATATATATATGCAATTTCAATTATTTAAGGATTTAGAGAATTTCATAGTTTGCTGCATATTATCCATTTATTACTAAAAATTACTCAAATGAGAAAGTTAAAAGTAAAAATACAACAGCAGCTGTTCAAAATGTCCTCCTAGAAGAATACATGTTTCACAACAACGAAATAATGAATTCTCACCCGAATCAGCATATCTGGCCGATCCCTTCCATATATCAGAAGCAACTATCCGTATTCTATCTCACTCCTCTCTTGTGTTAACTGTCTCTTGGTACACAATTTGTTTCAGATCACCCCATAAATGAAATCCAAAGGATTTAAGTCTGGAGGTCGTGGTGGCCATCAAGCTGGGCCGGTTTTATATTATTAAAATTTTAAGTAATAAATAGGTAATATGCAGAAAACTTTAAAGTCCTCTAAATCCTTAAATTATTGAAATCGGGCATACATCAATATAAAGTTTTTTTTCTTAAAATAACGTCACCTTATATTGAGCCGATGTCGGCTAGGAGTTTGGTTCGAGTTCGAAGTATTGCTTACTACAATAAATATTAATGTGTTTTGAATATATTTTTCAAATAAAATTTAAACCTCGTTGTATCAAATATTTTGAGCGTTACTCTGAGTAATCGAGTTTTGCACATTTTAAGTAATACACTTTTTTTCGGTGGAAAAATGCAAAATGACAAACCACTTGGCTTTCGTTCGATAAAAGCGGACTTCGGCTAAAATAATTCGACGGAAAATCGATCCAGATTAGCGAGTATGAACGAAATTTTAATATCGGTTCGCATGCGATGTTGAATTTCAATCGCAAAGTTTGGGAGTAATCCGGCGTTTATTTTTGCTCTTATTCCCAAAACTTGGACCACGGCATGAAAACTTTTTATCCTAAAATATGGCATCCGATGTCGACTCCCATGTAAAAATTTGTAATATGAAGGTCCCGATGTTGAAATATGTGAATGCTTTTTATGTTGATTCGAATTCATGGAAGAATCTCTGCAAGGGTCCTCGTATTCATTGGCTGCAGAATGCCATATGGCCTGAGGTTTTGCGGAGACCACTATAGATATTGCATTGGAAATGAAGGAGTATAATTTTATTAACTCGAGTCAAGTCGAGAAAGGTTGCAAATTCGAAGAGAGATAAAAATGTCGGGATATGAAAGGTTAACATTAAAATTTGGGATGGTAATCCCCCAACAGCTATCTCCATCTCGCTTTTCACAAATTCATGCCCACAAAAATGTCTCTAAAATTCAAGTTTCATAGGAAAATAATCCGGACACTGCGAGCCTGCAAACGAAGAGTGCCGTCAAGGCCACTCATTGCATTGTGAGACACAACTTTGTCTCACCTGCTCCTCCCTATCCAGTAGTTGCAGAGGAAATTGGTCTTTCAACTAAAACCCCTTGTATGAGAAAATCCATGTAAAAAATAAACACTCCTGAAGGAACCAATGTTAAATATCGCAAATCATCCCCAACAAACCCATATCCAAAAAGGAACTACTTACGTGTGAAATTGTTAATTACCTGAGGGGTTATCAATTGCTTAATATCGGAAAAATCCTCTTGATTCTCCTTTATTTCCTATTACAGCGTATGCTGCGATGATTACATAAATCCCTACAAACCCAGAAACGCCTTTTTTTAGTTTATCGCCGCTTTTAAACTATATTGGGAAATGAAATTCATAACCGAAAATTCCGTAAGACGAATTAATTAAACTGTAATTTTTTGGCACAGGAGTCTTCAGGATCTTTCAAATTCTAAAGTAGAAAAATTTAATTTGCAAGTCAGCATATTACAAGCGTCGTCTAGAACCGCCTATCCTCAAGGTACCTTAGCATGGTCCCATCCAGCCGCGAAGGGCGAACCTACAAAAATGATTTTACTAACGGTGCCTGTAGTTCGCGATTTAAAGGGTGAGCCATTTATTGGTTTATTTTTGACGTTGCTGTTAAAACTACATTTTTGAATATTTTAACTCGTTGTTGCTGTATTCAATAAAGTATACCTTCCGATTATTTACGGAAAATGATTTCAGTTAAATGACCGCAGCGGCTGGCTCGACAGCTGCCCATTCTTTTCATCAAATTATACAGTAAATTTTTGATAGTTTCCGGTTCTGTTTCACGAAGAACTCGATTAATGTTCCCTCTAAGTCCGTTAATTGTTTGAGGATCGTTGACGTAATAACGGTCCTTAACATGTCCACATAAAACGTAGTCGAGTGGGGTCAAATCGCAGCTGCGCGGCGGTCAATTAATGGCTCAAAACAGACTGATAACACGGTTACCGAATTTGGCATGCAAAAGATCGATTGTTTCTCTGCTTTTGTGACACGTTGCTCTATCCTACTAGAACCGAACCTCATTCAAGTCCAAATCGGCTAATTACGGCCACAAAAATTCACTTAACATGTCTCTGTGACGTACTCCATTTACCGTGTCTTAAAAGAAATACGGATCAATGATACCCCCACTCGAAAACCCACACGAAACGATCATTCATGCGTTGCTTTCCTAAAGCATGGAATAAATTCATTAATATTAAAACTAATATGTTTTGGAAAAAATCCTCGGACTCGTAGATTTAGTTTTTAAAAAACAAACTTTTTTAAATATTAGTGACATTGATGACGTCATCACTTTCCGACGAGATATGACGCCATGGGCTATTTTTTTTTTTAAGACAATCCACGTTTTTTATTCATCCATCAATTCAATTCATCATAATATTAAAGAGCACATTTTTTTAATTAAAAACCGTAAAAAATGGGGCGGTTACAAAAGACGTGTTTTGAGAAAAATAGCATTGATTTAATTTACAAAATTTTCAAAAAAAAAACAAATTATGAAATACGCTGTTTAAACTGAGCTCTGTGCGCTGCTTGACAATAAGCAAGACGGTAAATAAATTCCTTTTGAACATTTTCCGTTCCAAATCCGTCTTTTTAAATCGTCCAAATTTAAGAGCTTAGTGGAATACAGCTCGTTTTTTAAATACTCCCACGAGAAAATAGTCGAGGGGCGTCAGTTCAGGTAAACGAGCCGGCCCCTTTATAGCTCCTCTTCGTCCTCACTGACGATTGAGGGAACATTCGTTTAAGTATGCTCGAACAGGTGCCGCACAACGGGGAGGCGCTCCATCTTTTTGAAATAGTGAATTTATATTTTTCAGATTAGGTTCTCTTGGGCCAAGATATGGAGTAACTGGCGTTGGAACTAAGTCTTCTTGAAGCCAATTTAAATGTCGTTCTTCAGTTAAACCACAGTTGAAAAAACAAGGACTCAGAATTCTATCACGTATTATGGCAAAACTGAAGTCATCATTTAAAAAAATGGCCGATGGCGTCATATCTCGGACAGTGATGATGTCATCAACATAACTAATATTTGGAAAAAAAAATGTTTTTAAAAACTAAATCGACGTATCCGAGGATTTTTTTCCAAAACATGTTAATTTTAACATTAATGAATTTATTCTATATTTTACAAAAACACTGTTTTTGTGGCGTTGGTTTTTGTTGCACTGACCTTGTATGGCCGCAATTAGCCGATTCGGACTCGAATCACATTTGGCTTCAGCGAAATCGAGCAATGTGCCACACAAGCAGAGAAATAATCGATCTTTAGCGTACCAAATTCGGTAACCGTGTTGTCAGTCAGTTTGAAGACATTAATTGGCCATCACGCCGCTGTGATTTGACCCCACTGGACTGGTTTTTATGGCGACATGTTAAGGACCGTTGTTGCACCAACGATCCCCCGACAATTAACAAACTTAAAGGAAACATTAATCGAATTCTTTGTGAAACAGAACCGGAAACTATAAAAAATTTACTGCAAAATTTGATGAAAAGAATGGGCAGCTGTCGAGCCAGCCGCTGCGGTCATTTAACTGAAATCATTTTCCGTAAATAATCGGAAGGTATACTTTATTGAATAAAGCAACAGTTAGTTAAAAATATCCAACAATGTAGTTTTAATAGCACCCTCAAAAAGAAACCGATCGATGGCCCACCCTTTATTATAGTGCAATTTGAGGTTGGCCAAATAATAAAGGATTTTTTTTTTTAAGTATTATTTCCATATATTAAATGGATAAAAACGCGATTTACACGTAAAAATGCCATTTGCTTATCCCTTTAATATCAATGCGATATGGGATTTTTTTAAATGAAAATATGATGACTGCGGCGAAAATCTTAAAATAGAATCCAAAGGTGTGATGAAAAATTATGAGGCAATAAGTTTTTATTTTGACGAAAAGCGCTGCAGAGAATTCTTTTTTTTTTTTTTTTCATCCACCTAGTGCGGTGATTTTTGCTGGAATGCGACACCCGGTATGAGCTGCTATAATGGCATTCGCTCGTGTGGCCCAGATATGTGACGGAATAGTAATTTGATGAACGACAGAAAGCCACTTTATAGTTTTACTTAAGATATTTCAGTCACTGATGGTTGAAAATGCCTGCCATGCCATCAAAAACTTCCCGTTTTATAAAACTGGCTCAACTGCTAAAGATGGGCCATACATCAAAAGTATTCACATCCACTTAAGTTATGTTTCGCATCAAAACGCTCCAAAAAGTTGCGGAAAACCGATATTTATTGTCCTTTTCCGACATCATATTATGTATCATAATACATCAGGCACAGGTTTGTATGGCGAAAAACACCTTCCGGCTATAGAGCTGATAAAGAACTGTTCTCTGAGTTTTTTACGTTTGGAGGACGTCGACGTAGGTTTAGCTTACATTTTTACTAGAGCGCAAAAAGAAAAACTAGGGAAACTCCCAAAGCTGTTTTAAATAATTTAGTAGAAGAAATGCGGAAGAATCCTAACAAGTCGAACGATTCATCTAAAACAGAATAAAATTTTCAATTAAATGCGTACGAAACGCGATATATTTTTAAAATAACAATATAGAAAATATTACCGTCGGATTTGATTGTTGGGAAATATTTGCATTGAAAAATTGTTTTATGCGGAAGTATTCTAAATATTCTCATCTACATTTTCGCTGAAATATTGATTTCCTCTGAATTGCCGATACAGTAATATCGCATTTTCCATAGACATCAAACATTTAGTCTAAAAATGCAACCATTCATTTTAGTTCGTCGTATAGGAAAGCGCTGACCCCCGATATTTGAAGCATTTTATATCAAAGCCACTCCATGAATTTCTCCTTAGCTTTGACGAAATGTTGTCGCCCGGAACATGATCAACCCAATTACATAAAATGCTTGATTCGCCAGCATCAATTATTGTTGAAAATAGAAAAGTGACGAAAGAGTTTGTATTTTGATTCTTTTCAATGTCACTCCACTAAAGCGGATCAATAACAGAAATGCCATGAGGAAACACTCAGTACTGGAGGGTATTACAAGTTGTATGTGCCATGCTAAAATTCCCGCATTTTCACCTTTGAACCCACCAGCCCGACTTTCACCCTACGATTTCCTGTTAAAAAACTTTTCCTTGTGGGCCCAAGTTCATTAGAGTCGTCGGTATAGGGTGAAACAGCTAAATGGGATAAATTCAATATTTTTACATTTCAACACATGTATGTGAAAAAATACTGAAACACGTCAATTTTAATTACTTAAATTGTATCTTGTAACGTAAATATTTTATCCCCAAAATTGACCCCAATATGTGACAACCCCAAAATTTTTATATTGAAAGCTTAGATTGATGACATCTCGATTTGAAGGTATTTTCGTTCTCTATTCAAAACTGCTACGATTTTGAACTTTATTGCAAAAAATTACGGAAAAAAATCGTGCAATTGAAGACATTATCTACAATAAACTTGAAATATAATACCTAATACCGTTAATAATATAATAAAATAAGAGAACAAATCAATCTCAATCTTCTTGTGATGTTTAAAATACATGCCTCGAACATCTTGGCAGTATCCTAACCGTAAATAAAAATCACTTCTAACATTAATCAACATCTGAGGCGTAACCGATCCAATCGTAACCTTTATTCTTCTTTTTGAGTCAGCCAGATCGCATGGTTCAGTTTTGTACTTCATACTCTTCACATATTCCCATAAGTAAAACTCTAATGGAGTAAGATCGAGCGATCGTGCCGGCCGTTCTAGCGATCCGCGCTTCTCCATCCACCGATTTTGAAAAGTTAAGTCGAAATACATTGAGATTAATTTATTTGCTATTATATTACATTATCAATAACGAAGTGGTATTAGTTGACAAATTTTTAATTTGTTGTAGAGAATTTGGTCAATTGCATGAATTTTTTCATGTTTTTCTTTGAAATAATGTTTCAAACTGTAGCAGTTTTGAATAGGTAATGAAAAGATTTTTCAAACGAGGTATCACAAATCCATACCTCTAATACAAAAATTTTTGCAATGGTCACGCAAAGGGGATTGAATTTAGAGGTGACATTTCTACATTAAAGGATGTGATTTCATAATCTAAAATTGACGTGTTTCAGTATTTTTTTCAAATATGTCGAAATATGCAGATAATGAATTTATTTCATTTGGCTGTTCCACCCTGTACACAGAGTGTTAGTGAAACAAGTTCTGTAAATTTAACTAATGATTAAGAACGTCATTTTAAATAAAAAAGTTCCTTACAACAGAGCTCGAAAACCTAATCATAAAAAAAAGTGTTAAAGTTGGTAACCGAAAAGCTCCGATAAGCTTAAAATTTTAATAAAATCTTGAAAAACCTCGTTGTCAGATGTTGATTGTTTGACATGTAACAAAAAAAGTTTAATTTATCGGGCATTAAAACTGCTAAAAGCAATTTAAACCTTAATTGAAACTAATACTAGGACTCAAACATTAAAAGTAAACTTAAGCGGCAACGCCACACTGAACTCTGGAAACTTGACCCTTTGGAGGGTCACCTAAGTTAACTTCTCATTGGAATGTTCATAGAACGTTAAAGGAGCAATTGCTCTTTCCTTTTCACGTACAAAGAGTTCAAGAATCACATAATGTGCCCATTTTAACCATAAAACCTATCGGACCCAACAAACTTGTGTAAATGCACCATATCTAGTTTATGCAGTTATTTTGGGAGGTATCAAAATGAAAAAAATACATTGCGACCTTGCCAATTCTCAAAAACTTTTTTTTTCCGCGAAAATTTGTGTATTTACGACCCCTGTTATACCGAAGATTTTAACATTCTTAATCATTGGTTAAATTTACAGGATTTATTTTACTAACACCCTATATAGCTAATGATTATTATTAAAGGTCATCAGACACCAGAAACAAGTCTTCGATCAACGGATGATATAGGTTGACGTCACAGGTGTTCAAAATTAGTTCATTTCTCATTGTGGGACTACTACCTCCTCTTAAATTTATAAGTCGATTTATAAGACAGTTTCAGCACACGAATAGACTTTTAAAAAAATGAATTAAAAATATACATCATAAACAACTTCCCCAGCGTACGCAAAAAGACCGTATGGGATGGCATTTTGGACAAAGTTTCCATAAACTCAATTTTCTGTTCATTTTTTAATTATTTTTATTCGAAGACATTCAGTATATCCGGAAAATAACCCAATATAGCGAACGTAGATTTAAAATCCGCAATAGTCACCCTCATTTATTTTGAACCGTTTGCGAGATATCTATTTAGACTCAAATATTGGGTAACAAGGCCCGTTCAGACGAATCAACTAACATTTTTTGTTGCTAACATCGCACAGTTGTCCAACAGTTGCATAGCAGTTCTTACTGGTGACTTAGCCATTAATTCGTGGTAAACCACAGTTCATTTTTAAATATAATCAAATGGCTCTTAATTCATGATTTTTAACACTTTGATCGCTTATGTCTGTTAAGCTCTCATTCGTAGGATCGGCGACCTTTGGACGCGCCAGGCCAAACCAGATTTCGCTATAAAATTACTAGAAATTTTCCTCCGTTCAACGCAGCATTCGATCGAACTTTAAATTACCCAACTTAGCCCGAAAATTTCCGGCTTCCTATCCCTTCAAATATCCAAGATGTCACCGTTTTTTCATGGAGTGACTAATGGCGAAGAAAGCTGGATTCAAGCTGGAATTGTGGTTTCCCTAACGTAAGCCTCAAGACTTATCATTAAGATTTTACATTGTATTGTGTCAGATTCATCAGATAGTCATGTCTTACGTTAACTTTCTGCAGGATGTTGGCATATTAAACAGTACGCTACGAGCAGCAACGTAACGTAACATAACGAGGCAAGGAAGTCGCTTCTAACACACGAGAGTGGAATTTTACGCACGAGCCGCAGGCGAACGCTTCAAACACATAAGTTTGTTAAGAGACTTTCTAACGAGTTGTATGCACCATTCTCTCCACAACCAAAAAAATTAGAAGCAAAAAAATGATCGGACTAGGTCAACCTGGGTGTCTCCACATCGAAACCCGAACACTGAAGCTCTTGGGCTACCTTGTCGCCTCTCATTTTTATACTGGCCGATAGTGTGACGATTTTAATTCTTTTCCTTTAAAGTTTTTCTTCCAAGTCTTGCTACAAGTATATTTTTCTTCAAAATTTAATAAAATTTTACGTTTACTTTTAGAAGCGGCATGTTATGGAATTTGCTGTTTTCTGATTGATCGAAACTTGGCGTGTTATAACTCTCTAACACACGCTAGCTAGCACTGGCAATAAAGAAAAACTTAACGAGATAACCGATACGTGTATATTTCTTACTTTATAACACTGCGTCTTACGTTAATGAAACTATAAATCCAGCTTATGATAATAAAAATATTTCCAACGGAATTGGAACGTTAAATTCTTAGTTTAATTTCTCGGACGTCCATATAATCCCGTTTTGGGCCATAACTCGCCTTTAACCCGCATATGAATTGGTACTAAATAATTTGGGAATAAAAATAATTGGCACCGAAGGCGTTTTTTAAATTAATCGCTAAACCCTTTATTATTATGGATTTCGCAGTGTTTTATGGCCGCTATGGGGCAAAAAATGGATATCTTTGACTCAAGAGAGGGAAAGATGTATTAAATAAGGAAATATGGTGTGGGGAACTAATTATACAACCAAAATAAACCAGCCCCATTGGCCAGCTGAGTAGCAATTGCTTCCATTACATAACTAGTTGCAAAATGAAGGTCGTTTCGTCACCGGTTTAGATTACGATAGTTGTCACTCTATTTGGTAAAATTGGAAAAAATGGTACACACGGCACGCTGTAAAGTATTCTTTGTGTGAGAAGAAATTCTTTCCACCACATGTATAATGTACCATTGTTCGTAAATGACGGGAAACGTTATTGTTCCAAGCTTCAAGAGTTAGAACGACACTTTACACTTAACGGCGCTGCGGTAAATTGGCCTGAACAAACGTTGACGATTAAAAAAATTAATAACTAATTCGAAATAAAAAAAGCATTAATTATTTGGTTAATTGTTGCTACAGAAGGTGAACAATCTAAATCGTGTTTGGTTTTAGAAAGTATTAGCTGCTGCAGAATTTGGCCCGCCCAAAGGCCCAAATTTAAAAAATTACCGCATTTTTACGTCCTCCAAAGTGCCTTAACGAAAAAACAATATTTGGGCTTGAGATTAAGGCATCTTCCTCTTTTATTCTTTTAATTTTTAATTCAAACAGTTTCTCGATGGGATTTAACGGCTGGATTTTACGCTTTAACTCGAAAATAAACATAATTCCGATTTTCCGCATTTTTAAGTTCGACCTCGAGTATTTTGATTTCAGTCCAACCACAACCGTAATATTGACAAAAACTTTGGGGTTTTTCAGGTTCGTTTTTCTGCAAAGAGTTGTAATTAAAAATCCTTGAAAACCGAACGATTTAACAGAATTCGCAGCGGCTTAAATACAAAACACAGACGGCATAGCTAAATTAGGTCGGAATGCAGTGAATAGACCACAAAATTGATCATGAAAGTTAATTTTTCCCGGAAAATTTACCAGTGACTGAAAGGGGTTTTATTAAAAAATTTTATTTAAAATCCCGTACTTTTAGTACTTGAGAGTGAATTCTGCTTTAAAAGACTTCAAATTTACTCGGATTTTTGCTCAAAAATTATTCCGTTTCAACCATCATTGCCACCTTTTCCCTTGCCAAATTGTGTTGGTACATACACGGTGTACCATTGAACAATTGGCGCCCAATTAATTTTGAACTATCATCGAAATATTGGAAATTGCCTCAACTCGTCGATTTTTTTTCGAGGAGGGCACATTTTAGCTTCAACCGTGGATTTACCACAACAACCCCCTTTGCGGGGGATGCAAACAACTTTAGAATCTCAAATGATATAGGCAATAGGTCGAGTGACACCTCGTTTGAAAAGGTTTTTAGATCTGATAATTAGCATGTATTGTTCCTTCAATTTCACATCACCAATTAAACAATAAACCAACGTAATCCACACTGTTTAAAGTAAGTGCAGGCGGGGCAAATTACAACGATGTTGCAGATGGCTACGTGTAAAACTTTCCCCCTTTCAATTTATCAATTTTGCATTCACGGCCACCCATTTTTCAGTTTTATATAGCAGCAATTCAATTTGAATAAGAAATTCCAAAAATTTAAAATATGTTCGATGTAAAGGGTGTCAGTTTTGTAGTTCTCGGATTTCTATGAGTTTATTTGTGATTTCATAAAAAATCAATTATGGGAACTTATTTAAGGTCCATAAAAGAGAATTTTAAAATTAGTGACTACCCGACAGGGCGTCCCAAAAAGGCGGGGTGCGATAAAATGTTTCTAATGCCATAATTTTTTTTTCAAAACATGTTTTTTTTCACATGATAGAATACTCGCTGAAGCATATGTTACTTTCTTAATTTTCTACCCAGTGATGCAGTAGCCCGAGGCTATGACGTTTAAAAAAATGTTTGACCCTCTGAGAGGACTCGTGAAAAAATTTAAGTCGCAGTTTACTTGAACTATATTTTGATAATTTTAAGGTGAATTGTCATATAAGATCACCTTAACAAACACCAATACCTATTTAACCAAAAGTATATACAGGGTGTCCTCGAATTACGTGGCCAAAATAATACCGCAGATTGTTTGAGTGAAAATAAGTCGATTTAACTAAACTTCCCTCAGTCCAAAAGTTGATAATTATGGAGCTACAGGGTGTTAAAGTTGAAAAAAAAAATCACATTTTCTTTAATATCTTTCGATTTCTTTGAGTTAATTTCACGAAATTTCATATTTGAGGGTGTTTTAGGATACGAAATTCAAATTTATTAACGATTTAGTTGTTTCTTCTAGGGGGCGCCACAAGCGACCATTAGGACACATTTAAATCTCTGTAACTTTTTCGTGCCACGGTGTATATTATTTTGGTATTTAAAAACCTTTTTCCCTACCTTTTATACTTAGACAAGGTATACTTTATTGACGTCGCTAGAAGCAACGGTTTTGGAGAAAAATGCATCTAAGCCTGATGATGCATGCAAATTATCTTAAAATTAGACGCCTTTCAATATTAACAAAAGTTTTCCGATTTGGAATTCTACGGAAAGGATATTTTTCCTTGTAAACTCGTACACTTTTTTGACTATTACAACGGCAAAGTCCATAAACTAACAGCATATCCACCATTTCAGAATAAGTGAATTTATTGGCCATACTTATGGATATTTACAGGAACAAGAAGCGAAACTGACAAGAAAAACTGAGGGCTAAATAAAAAAACTGACATTTGAGAAACAAATTCAAGTGTTAAAATGTCAATTAAAAACATAGCCAACTGAGTTATTTACTTAAAAGCGCCAACGCAAATATGCAGCGCATTAGAATTATGCGTTTTTCTCCAAAACCGTTGCTTTTAGCGACGTCAATAAAGTATACCTTTTCTAAGTATAAAAGGTAGGGAAAAAGGTTTTTAAATACCAAAATAATATACACCGTGGCACGAAAAAGCTACAGAGATTTAAATGTGTCCTAATGGTCGCTTGTGGCGCCCCCTAGAAGAACCAACTAAACCGTTAATAAATTTGAATTTCGTATCCTAAAACACCCTCAAATATGAAATTTCGTGAAATTAACTCAAAGAAATCGAAAGATATTAAAGAAAATGTGATTTTTTTTTCAACTTTAACACCCTGTAGCTCCATAATTATCAACTTTTGGACTGAGGGAAGTTTAGTTAAATCGACTTATTTTCACTCAAACAATCTGCGGTATTATTTTGGCCACGTAATTCGAGGACACCCTGTATAGTGCAATAACAACTTAAATTTTCACCATTTCCACGTCGATTTTCTTGTTTTTTTTTTTAATAGGACGTAATACCTTTTATGACGTAGGACCAAAGATAATTCATTTTTCCTCATTTTGATATAAAATGATTCCATATTTATCTTACATACTAGTGATAGCAGCAATAAAGTGAAAATCGAAAAAATCTTTCAATAAGGGGGCTATTGGTACTACCCCCTCACTCAACTATGATTTATTCCATTGTTGGATTGTGTGGTCTATTCTAAGTATTTTATACTACGCATGTCCCACAGATACCTATCTTTAGATAATGAGGATAAAATTTCGATTACTTTTGCAGCGATTTCTGAAGAAACGAAACCAATTGAATTTTTCTTTTGTAATTTTAAAGAATAAACCAAATGATTCGAATTTTCAAAGTTTATTAATTTTGTAAGTTATTTGACAAATTTTGGGCATATTCGAAAATTTATTTCGTTGAATAGACGCTTCAAGACGAAGAAGAAATTGCCATCTGTTTTAGTATGCTCTTTGGAGTAGATAATCTATCCTGTATAGAAAGGAAATGGTAATTTTTAGATTTTATTCTCAAAAACATATCTACACCACAGTCAGTGAGTCAACACATGCATTTTCCATTTTAGGCAACAGGTACATAAATTCTCAATTATATTTAAATTTCATTTAAGCAATGGTTAAAATTGAAACCTGCGAGTACAAAACAAGAATATTGTGGTCTGATTAAATTCTTTCGTATAACTATTTTAGATTAAAAATATCTAAATATTTGTCCGGTTTCTTCTAAGGAAATTAAAAGTACGTAGATGGAGTTTTTCTGAGAAGGGAAGCTCGGCCGGAAAAGCGTTGACAAATGGTTTCTAAATTATATAGCGTATTTATATTCCGAAAGGAAAACGCCCGGAAGTTTTTGTTTTTCGCACGGCGTCCCTCCGACACTCCCGGATTTTAAATAAGGGAAATAGAGTTGCAATTTTGGAATTTTCCGCCGCCTTGAACTCGCTGTTTTGTCCCCTCGCAGAGACATTCTCTAAGGGACAGTATGCAAGGACTTGTCTGAGAACCGTCAGAAATTCTCGAGGTATTTGGCGAGTTATGTGGCAAATTTGAATCTGAGAAGGAATTAAATTACAGATCCTTCCTAACAGTCTGCGGCAAAATGACTTTAGCACATACACATCTACGAACTGTAAGCGCCATTTCAAGTCGCAGTAGAATTTCTATTGCAAATCTGTGCAGCAAAATCTGTATCTCACAGGCGTATGATAGACCTTTTACCGCACTATATCGCATCTGTAGTGTAAGTGTGTGATAGATATTTTTTACCGTACTCAAAGCAAAGTAGCATTTGTTGACATCAAAAGTTTTTGTGTTTAGTTTAGCGTGTCCTATAAATGCGTGTCAGTTAACACACGTGCGCTCATAGGAAAAGTATTATACCTATCTAACGTAGTAAAGTATCTTTACCACATTCTACTACCTCATTGCTTTGCAAACTGCAGGCATCATACAGTTAAGTATTCCTTTCCGCATTTATTAGGCAAACACGTATTTTAGCTTACAAAACCTTCGTACTAAAGGTATAAATGGTTTCTCCTTTGACAAATTTTGTAGTAGCAACGTTGGAATCTGATTTGGTGTGGACTAAGTTTATAATGTTTTCAAAATCTGAGCACGTAACGTAGAGGAGTCATAGGGCAGCTGCAGCTGTATGTTACAACGTGTGATTTTAGATTTCAGTGTCACGTTTAAGCGGTTTCCCACTACATGAAATTTTGCTCCTAATTAAATTTTCAATATTGGAAAACCACGAACATATTACATAAATTTAGCTGAAGAAGAAATATGATATTTTTTTCAGTCCATATAAAAAAAATGAGGTTGATGGTGATATCTGGGAAATAAAATATTCGCGTCTTAAAAGGTGAAACGAGAAAGTATTCTTTTTTTCGATATTGCTTTAAAGGAACTTCAAAAACGAGCAGTAAGCCAATATTCCAAAAAAAAATATTTTCCCATCTCTTACAGATTCGGGGATTCCCATGTAATGCGTCCTCATAGACATATTGTACGTTTTTTACTATTTTGGGTCTCCCCTCATTCGTCCATGTTACATTTAAATGAAACAAGCGCCGAAGTGGCATTTTGAAAGTAAAAAAAATTGCATTTATCGCCCAAGCGCCTTTAAGGAAAATATTTTAGCCGTTATGCTATTTAATGTTGGTAAATATGAGTAGAGTGTGTGATTAACTCAAAGATGTCCATCTCTCCGTCTTCCTCTCTCTCTACCTCTTCCTCTCCCTCTTCTTCTCCCTCTCCCACTTCCTCCCTTTCTACCTCTCCTTCTCCCTCTCCCTCTGGCTCTGGCTCGCCTTAGCCCTCGCTCTCTCCGTCTCTCTTTCTTAAGCAACCCAACAATAAACTGAACCTTTTATCCAGTTTCCCAAACTAAAGCAAACAGAAATTAATTGTTCAAACACCAGATCTGATGGAGGAAGACACAGCCCCAAAAAGGGAATCCTTAATGTTCAATTTGGTCCATAAATTCGTCCAAATAGATCCGCAAACATCACGGGGCGGTTTCGAAATAACCCTCCAGATAGTCCGAAGGCATCATCAATATAAATTTGTTGCCCTTAACATTTTGTCTAAGGCATTTCAATGCTATTAGCGCTAATTATAAATTATGTTTAAAAGAGGGAATTACATCTATTGGAAGCGACGCTGAGTTAATATGAAATGGTTATCGATAATGTTGGATTTAAGAAAAATCGTCGGGGGAGTTACACACTGATATGACATTCGCCTCAGGCAGATTGGTAATTTTTTCTTTTTTTTTCAGGAGCAACGTCTTGGGAACAAATAACGCACAAATCAATTGAAGTCTTAAATTCTGCCTGCACAGCTGAATGTAACCATGTTTTTTGTGGTCTAAATTTGTATTCAGAAACAGGTTTTCGAGTCCACTTCCCAAAGAAACAGCGTCGTCCTAAAGGAATTTTGGGTTTTTTCTAGTTTGTTCACGTATAATCCATCGAAATAAAAATAATTAATATTAAAAATAAAGGGTTGTATGGTTCAAAGATTTGCCAGCATGCTTTTGATATTAGTCACAGAATTAAATGGAACGATGCTTGAATCGTTGTCAAAGAAAAATGATCAAAGAAGCGTAAAATCAAAGAAAGTGCATATATTTCGCTTAGTCAAAACAGATGTGGGAAAATAAACAACCTCTCGTACATTTTAGTTTACCTTTGATTTTCCTTCTCTCCTCTGTCCCTCCTCAGTTCTGAAGACAGTGAAACCTCCCTCCGATGTGAGGACAAAAAATTAAAAGACAGAGCTCAATTAACTGACTCAAAGATAACAAATCTTGACTCAGAAACTTGTCGCCCTGAAAATGCTCTCCATATTCATATTTTAATTATTATTCCATTTAATCGAAAGCAACGACATTAACGGCCTAAATTATGCGTAAATTTCTTAAATCCAGTCTTCTCGAATTTCTTATTATGTAAAATTGTGAAATTTCCTACCTGCAAACACCTCGGGAGAAACAGAAACCATCCACAGGAGCCCAAAGATCACAACACACTTCATGGTCGCGCGAATCTTCTGGATTGAAAAAAGCCGGTTTAGTACGAATGGAAAAGTTTCGTTCTTCACCGTAGCCAGAGCAGCAGCTGGTTTCGCAGCTACCGAAGCGACGATATGCGGAGAACTGCTGTCGTGGTTTCTGCCACTGCCCATCCAACAGGTGTCTTAAACTCCGATCCACCGCGCCGCAGAGTTCTTCGCTCATCGCGAAACTTTAAAATGTACCCTTGACGTGTGAAATTGAAGGGGCACTAGGGAGATATTCCAATGTAACACAGTCCATAATGTTTTTAGCACTCCGATAAAACAGAAATTCCTCCGAGGTAACTATATGTCTCAATTGTACTGCAACCAGTACAACAATTTTATTTCCAACAACCCTGAAAAATTAAATACGAGGTGTTTCAGAACTGTGGGGTCCAACTTCTAGAAATTGTTCAGTGCAACAATAGAAGACATCCATGTATAAGGCCTGTGTTCCAAATGTCTTCCTAAGGCGCTCAGGCCTTATAATGCTTTAAGGCAGTTAAGTGCAAAAATGTTTTTATAGAATTTTAATATGTTGCATTTTAATTTATTTGTACAAAATAACACTAGAGTAATTATTCAGAATGTGGTCCTTGAACTTCATTGCACCTGTTCAAACGACTGTTAAGGTTTCTCTGGACTTGGTTAAAAACTTGATGATCGTTTTGCTCTATTTCCATTGGCGTTACATAAACCAGAGATTTTACATGTCGCCATAGAAAGAAATTTGGTGCTAGATTGGGTGACTAAGGAGACCACAGAACTGGACCGCCTCTGCCGATCTAATGTCGTCTGACCTAATGAAATTCAAGGACGACATTTTGCATAATTTTTTTAGAGTTATTTTGTACAAACAAAATAGAATAAAACGTACTTAAACTCGATAAAACACGTTTTTGTATATAACTATCTTAAAGCATCGTAAGCCAGTAGCGCCCCAGGGAGACGTTAGCGGGCACGGGTTCTAACACTCGCATGTTTTCTATTGTTGCAATGAACAATCTCTAGAAGTTCGACCCGATAGCTCCGAAGCACAGTATAACTGTAATTTTTCAGATGATTAATGTAAAATAATGCCTGTTCAGGTATCTGGTGTGAGTTTCCTAAGCCATGAAATTACACCTATTTGTTAAAGAATGCGAGTTACATAAAGTGAAATTGTAATTCTTAGTTTTACTCGTCATGGCTTAATATTGATGAGAAAAAAGTCGAGGTCTTGCTATAAAAACAAATACAGCGTTTTATCTCTGGTCATCCGTTAACAATTATTTAATCACCAAGTGTATTAATGAAGGCGATTAATAATACAAATGGCTTAGCGCGTGAGCGAAGAGAACACGCTATTAGAGTTAAAATTGTTAATCGTCCGTTAATGCACGGGTTAGCTACAATATTTTCCACCAGCTACGAGTTTGTAATGATTCTTAGATAAAATTTAAAGTCCGCTATAAAAAACTCCTATTTCATTAATTGATCCCGGAAATATATACAGGGACTGATATTCGGGACTTTAATATCATAAAATACACAGAACCTCCATTAAAAATTCTAGGCATTTATGCTGTTTACGTCCATCACGAAAGTTCGTATCATTAGATTATGGAAATTATATATTCATTACCTTTAGTGATATTTCATTGCATCATTGCCTTTTATTTCACAACGGTTTGAAACGCTAATAAATTGATGAAGGTGGTTAAAGTAACGAGAAATAAATGTGTATCATATATTTTCAAATTATGTCCGGCAGGAAAAAGAATTGTAGAATTCCTTTAACGTTCGTGATGAACCGCATTTCATGATCAAATGTAAGTTGAAGTAGTGACCTGAGCTGTTATATAGCAGTTTTCTCCATAGAAAGATTTTTAAATAAAAAAAATAATTTAAAATTCGGAATATCGAGAGCCAGTGGTGTATCACAAAAAGCAGCAAGAGGCAGCTTGTCCCTTGAAGTTTCCACCTCATATACCATCACAGAAATTTTCAAAATCTATTCATGTAGATTCGAAAACGTAGCGCATACGCAAACTCTCAATAGAAAAGTTTAAAAATTGATGGAACTGCAAACAAGAACAAAATATAAAATTTAATTTTCGGTGTCTTGTAAAACAGAAAACTACGTCTTACGTTTTCGTAAGAAACGCGTTCTAAAATAAGCTTTTTGAAAAATTCCTCTTATCTCTTAGGCATGAAAGTTGGAACACCCTGTATATACATAGGCATTTAATTCTATTTTATTCATTCATTGTGACTTTCAGTGCAATACAAACAGGGGTTCATGGAATAAAAATAAAAAATAAATTACATGAAAATCGTGGGTGCCCGAAGGCATCGAAATATTTGCAGTATTGCGAATTTGTGAACGACGGGGATAAATTATAATTATACTTTATATTGATTTTAATGTTTACTGTTACTTAGCCTTAAATCTGACCTGCACAATTTTACAAGTAATTTGCAAATTTAATATAAAAATAACAAAATTCCTTAACACAGAAAATATACATAAACTTCAATAGTATGTTGTCGCAGTGATCTACCTTTTAATTGTTACGTATTTCAAAAAAGTATCTTTCATACTCCCTACTCAGAATATTAATTTAGAAAATGAAAAATACCTATTTATATATAAATACTTATTTCAAGATCAACATATGAAATAAAACATGTATAAAAACGTTCAAAGTTCATAAAAAAAATATCACATAGCCTGCCACAAGTTCCGTTTAAATGAAAAAAAAAACGTGTATGAAATTATAAAATAGAAATGGTTACTAATATAGTTCATATACAAGTCATTATATGATTAAAATATTCTATGGACTAGATTCACACACGCGGGTTCAATTAGTTCATTTTGAAAAATCTGAATTTTTTTCAGAATGAAACTCTGAAAATATGACACACAGCTAAAATTCCTCTGCTCGTTATTTCACCTATCAAATTGACGAAACTCCTAATGTTAACTTTTCTTCTTTTCGATACGATTGGAAGCCCTATCATATACAACCCAATCAAGGTCTAGCTCAGCTTCCACAACACATTGTATTTCATTACGCACATGAAACTCAATCTTCATAGAAGGTCTCCAGAACTAACCTTTTAGGCTTTAAAAGGGCAACTTTATTGTACTTTTCACTCTTGTACTTGGTCTGAATTTCTTGTTGCTCCTTCAGAGGGCTTTCTATAAGGGTTTGTTGCTGTCGTTGGACTACAGGACTTAACTGTTTAAAACTGTAGCCGCAATGTTCTTTGAATTTCCTTGGCCATGGTTTGGACTGAGATAATGTATGTCTAAAAGTTTGATGAACTGTTAAGGACAAATGTGCTCTAACAGGATTTCGAACTTGTTCACCTTGCTAAAGCAATGGAGGCTGCCGCTAGTTTGGACGGTAAATGTTGTAGGTAATCTTGACCTTCCAGCAGAACTAATTCGCTAATATACTGAAAGTTATTAAAAAATTACGAGGAGTGATTTTTCTCTACATTATTGGGAAAAAAATCATAATCTTCAGTATACATATAATTATTTTGGGTAACGTTCGAAAAAATATCACTAGGGGTTAGATCCGAAAGTGGAGCAGGCGAAAGAAGAGATTCATTACACCCCTATCACTATGTCAAAAAGTAGCACCTTCGTTTCGATCGTTTTGGAATACTTTCATTGGTTTTCTTTTTATTGCCACTTTTTACATGGTATTCATGTTAAGCGATTCCACTATTGCTATGTCAAAAGGCGAAAGTTACGATATCTATTAAATGAGAGAAAAGTAGTTTTTTTCGAGACAATTCATAGCTCGTTTTCAATATTGCCGAATTTTTTTTGAGTTCTGAACGGAGAACTAAATGGAAGAGAAGCAATTTTTGGTCCTCTACGCAGCGCTCAAAGTGATATCCCCCCCTCTGGAACTTCAAGATATCACTGCTAAATGGTATTTTTTAAATAACACGGAATTTTCATTCGATAGTTCGATATAAAATTGAATTTCCAATAAATCCATATGTGGCTTGCATAAATTTCGAGCCGAAAAATCTATTATTAATTTTTTCCAACAAAAGTCCCTTAATGCTGCATTGTGTGCTTAGCGAGACTTACTCTCATATATTCATTTTTAAAATCCACCGTAAAAAATAACTATTGCCGAATGGTTTTTTTGTCAAAATGAATAGGAAATTTACAAATGCACAATTTAGTGGGTAATAAGAGAATAATTTGTTAATGCATGCAACAATTAACAAAGAAAAGGAGAGATGAAGGAGAGAAGAAAAGGAGCGTAGTTTAAATGAGAGGAAACATGGCTAAGTAAATACTGCAGTATTAGTGAACTTGTTGAAAAAACTCATTGATGATGTATTTGTCGGCATGACACCTCGGAAAATGTATATAAGTCATATATTGCTATGTTGGAAATTAAATTTGCTTTCCAACCATGGAACAAAAATTCCAGTTTCGTATTTAAAGAATGTGACTTACTAAGATGATTAGACAACTGCCCTTATTTTTCGATTTTGATTAAACTTATGATGGTTAAAGACTCTTGGAGTATGATTATTATCTAAAATTTTTATCCCACTATTTTAATCAGTAAGAAAGTTATTAAAAAATATATTAAAGTGATAGGATGCCTTTGGAGGGCCATATCTCAATAACGATACTCCCTCAAATCAATATTTATAAGAACTTATTTTACTATTTTTGGTTCTACTTTCAATACTTTAAATTTTGTTCCAACTTTTCCAAATACCCTGTATGTATGTAACAAATATTCAGAAGAACAAATTAAAAACTTCTTCGGAAACCAACCGCAAATCCGGGATGATTTGACACACTCATTCGGCCCTATTTTTTTGTGATGGACGATTTTCAAGTGTCTGGCCTAAGGGCCCTCGTAGTTTGCAGACTGTTAACACTAGGCCAACAGATCAGCCAGATGGGAGTGCAGCCCGTCAATATTTTTTATGGGCTGAATTAGAATCGGCGAATGTGCTCATAAATGTAGGCCTTTATATCATTTAAGCAAACGACTGAACCGTTGGCAGATGAAAACTTTTTAGTCTATATGGTGTACGGCCTTTAAGGGCTACAGTACCCTACAGACTAAGCAGCGGTCGACGGTTTAGTCGTATAAGTGTTCATTATCGGGGCGTAAATTTATTGACCAATTTAGAATCGGTGAATGTGCGCGCACACGTATGGCTTTAGACCTATTAATGCCAATTAATGTAAACTGTCCGCCGACCAAAGGTCTGGGGTCTGCAGTGACCCTTATAGTGGTGTACGAACTCTAACAAAGAAATGTTTGGACGATCTATGATTTTTTGTCATAAAGCAAATATTTATTTGTCCGAAGTCATAAATATTTTTAACAATTTGCTACTCTAACCCATTTGGACTGAAAACTTACCATGGCCAAATGCATCGTTTTTTGATCTAAACGATATTCCTGACATAAGTGTTGCACAAATGCCGAGGTGGTGGGAGGCTGCATGCGAAACCTAGAACAATTAGAATATTTGATTATAATTGTAGTTTTAGTTGCGAAAATTATGAATGTAAAAGTTCCTCCTTTTCGTATGCAGAAAAGCGTGCGACCCTGTACAAATTTTGGGGAGGAAACCTACGCTTTCCAGCACTAGTGCGGTAAAGAACATCGGAGGCTAGATAATATTCTACACAATTTAAATAATTTGGCATGGGCGGAGCTAATCATTATGCTCAACTCAGAGACGGAAGACGCGATGTTGCCAATTTCACATTTTTGAACTAGATTGTAGGATTTTCTTATTTCAAATGATGCAAGCAAAATATTATTACCTTCTTCTTTATTGGTAATTCTAAGTATTTTCTGTGAGGAGTATCGTGTACCTACGTTTAACCATTTTCAAGACAATGAAACCTAGACTCTTAAATTTTTCTCACTTCCAGTATCAGTAGCTCGTTAATGATTTGAGACTGAACAATGTGATTTGTACCAACGTACGTAGTTTCGAGAGATCTATTCAATGGTATCGTTATTTTGTGAAAAAATCTATATAATTTTATAAAGCTTCTGAAAATTACAAAAATGATGCCATATTATTGATCTTTTAAAACCAAGACCGAAGGGTACAAACCGCATTACTCACTCACAAATTGGAGATGAGTTAGAGTTCTGGAAAATATGCAAAATGTAAAAATTTACAAGTAGTTTTCCCACAAATTATTGAAGTTGAATATAAAGAACTAGATAGAAAATACTTTAAATCGTTACCAGAATTTAAAAAATTCATGCAGTAAATCACTAAAAATAAAAAAATTACGATATCTGGTGGAAAAGTGCGAACTTGACTCATCTACTACGTATCTGGTTTACAATGAACTTCATGAATCTGCATGTGATACCTTTAGAGATTTTAATTCTCAATTAAATTGAATTTATATCTAAAATATAGTAAAATATCTTGCCTTAAAATTTTGACTATCATTTGCTCCATCTTAGCAATCTGTCGGGGAGTAAAAGTATCTCCAGTTAAGTAAGCCCACTCTTTAATATCTATCGGATAAACATCTTCCATTTTTCCAGCCAATAACATGGCGGCTGCTCCAACAAGCTGAAATTTACCTTTTACCTAAAAAGAGAAAATTATCCATTTGTACATGAATGTGTTTCCCAAATGTTAATGATACAGGGTATATCGAAAAATACCAAATTTTATGGCTTAATAACTTGAAAACTAAAGGATAATTTATATACACTGTGGTCTAAGTACGTGACAGAGTCGGTTAAACGGTCAAAGTTTTAAATAATTTTATAAGACACGTATACCCACCTTAAAAATTATTTTATTTTTCATCGTTTTTCAGAAAAATGGAGAAACATTTCGGAAAATAGGAATTCTTTTCCAAAAAAAATATTTCCTCATACATTAACGGATTTTACGTAATAACGTTTTATATTTTAAATCACTTTTTTCCAAACAAATTTCATTGTTTCAATTTTTCGAAGAATTTTCACATTTTTTTGAAAACCATTAAATCTTAAAACATTTTTTGGGTTGCGTATGAGTTTTCGGTAAAATTATAAAAATATTTTCCTATCTAAGCGTCTCTGTATCTCTTACAGTTTTCGAGACCTTAATGCATACATCGCCAGTAGTGGTCACCCTGATATCCAAAAGTACAGATCTATACCAACACGAACTCCACCGAAAATATATTAGGGAAGAGAACTTGCGTTATTGGATTACAAGGAGTTACTCCGAAAAATATTGCTATGCAACCCACAACCAAATTCTTATTTCGCCTGTTTACTATTTCCATTATCGCTTATGTGTATGTAATTTTTTTTTCAAAAGTCTGTACACAAATATTTGCACTATACTGCAAGAGATAAAAAAAAATTGAAAAAGATCTTGGGTAACAAAATTCATACAGGGTGTTCCAAGAAAAAATACAAAGTATAAAATAATATATGACCCAAAAAACAGAACACTCTATATATGGTTTCCGACGATTTTCAATATTTAATTGTAGCGGGTCTTAAAAAAGAGGAAAGCTTGCACAATTTGAAAAATTTAAGTTGAGGCATACGTGAGAATAAAGCAAAATATGAGAAAAAATATGCAACTTTGTCTTCCTGTATATCAAAAATTATGCATTTTTGACCATGGATCTATTAACGTTTTTTCTTTTATTATTTTGCAGAGTACTATTGCTCCCTGAAATAACTCCATCATGGTATGTTACACTCTGTATTTTACGAATTTACTGCCTACTACTCTTTTTCAACCATCTAATTTTTCGAATTTGATAAAAATGACTTACGACGGCGACATGACTCAGAAACCGGTCAATGTAATTAACGCTGAGGTGGAGAGTCTCATTACATAGCTTATAGACTTCAGCTACACCAGCCAACCAATCCACTAGAACTGCTCTGGACTGCCAATTTAAGCTCAACTGCTTCAACATGTATTTGGGTTTCGCAACGGGGTGTGATACTTCCAGTTCCCGAAGGTATCGCCAAATGTCCTAGAAACATTATGAATTTGATTTGAATATCTATTTCATTCCACCATTTCAGTTCCCTATTCCGTACGTCAATAGAAACTGTTGTATTTCACATAAAAGACTTGAGACCCTCTACATTAGAGAATGTCTAGAGGAGACAAAGATCTTTTTCGAAGTTCAAGGCGATACCATAATGACCACCTGACTGACCTGCAGCAATTGTTTAGAATTTTAATAATGTGTAGCTGACTACTTACGTCCTTATATTCAGAGACATTGAGCAATGATTTAGGAAACTCTGCAATTTTTCCCTTATTCTCTGGATTAATATTGGCATCCTTATCATCCTCTGCATTCCATTGTACAATTTCATCACTTATGTCTATGCATTCAGAAAATTCAGTGATTGGGCTTTCGTCCAGGCACAAAACCTATAAATTAACGAAATTTTAGTTGGTAAATTTCATGTCCTTTTCTGAATAAAAGTACATGAAGATGTAAAAAATGTTCATAATTAATCAAGTTAATTATTTTTAATTGATCTGATCAATTACCGTTAATTTTTTTTAAGTTTAACTAATTTAATTGAATTTAATTAACCAAGTTTTATTACGATCTACAGTAAATAAAGTAATATCGAAAATATAGCGTTTTAGTAGGAAGCTATCCGCAACAAGCGCTAATGTTGCTCACATACATACCTCGATTTTTTCCTCCTCACTACTCAGTCGCAATCGTTTCGACTCCTGCAATACTCCATTATTTATCTCTTTAAATATCCCCCTATTTTCGCCACCTCTTTTGTCTCCAATTTGAGGTGGACCGCTTGGAATGGAGCCATGCACTTTCTTCATTTTAATATTAATCTTCGGCAGCAAATTTTCAACATCTTCAAATATATTAATAACCGACATTTTAAAAATGCAATATTAATAACCACTTTTCACAGTTTTTGTGGGTTTTAACGAAGTTTAAATGCGGATAATTATAAATGTATGTAAACGTGTAGGTGCCGTATTAGAAGTCTGAAAATTTTGAACTGAAATTATGCCAAACGCGTCAGATTTTTGAAATTTTTGCCGCACTTTGTCATTTTTTACCACCTTTTTATTGCTTGTAAACAACACTTATCATCATATTTTTGAGCAGGTACAAATTTATGTTTGCAGGTATATAAAGCAGACCATTGGCGATATCGCAGAGTACCAATTGAAATCCAAATTTATTAACAAAAATACAGTTATTAAAAAAAAACTAAAATAAAACGTAGACTTTCGCGCAGATTTGCTTATACAATTGACCTACCCTTACCCCATGAATTTAGTCCACCTAATTCCACCTTAATTCATTAAACGAGTTACAAAAGTATGAAATAAGAGTTTTTACCAAGATGTTTCACTTTTTGCTCTCCTAACATACTTTTGTGTTTTGTATACAGTGTGTTTAAGATCGCCACGTCTAAAGCAGTCCATACATCGTTTTTATGGTTTTAGATTATTAGATTGCTTTCATAGCAAACATCTCAAAAATTTGACTTCTTAAAGAATCAAAAGTATGGTTCAAACAAAATCAGTACCTATATTTTGAACACTTGAAAATAAAATTTGTCCGAAAAATGTGAAAATAAAAAGATATACTTGTGTATTAAGAGCACAAGGCCACTTGGACGTCATGGACGAAACTTATTAAGAAACGCATTTTCTTTCAACACTATTATTGATTTTTTAACAATTTACATAAATGACTGTTACATTATAACTTTTTTACACCCGACGAAGCTAACTATTAACGATATACTCTGGACAGGTTTATTTCATAAAGCAGTTACCAATAAAGTGCTTTTCACTGGCAACAACGTTATTCAAACGTTATTTGCATCTTTGGTATTACAAGTTTAAATTTTACGTTGGGGTTCGGCAAAAATGGTAATTCAATTCAAAAACAAACCGAGGTTTCCCTACGTTAAATATAAACCTGTCTTTTTTTATCCATTAAAAATGTATAAAAACATCATAAAATATTATTCTTCTCAAACTCGTAATGAAATATGCTATACTGTAATTATTCTACCAGACATTCTTCAAAGAAAACCTCCCTGAACCGTTTCAAAAAAATAAAACAACATTTTAAATATACAAAAATATATAATAAATATATTAGTAATCCTATACAACAGAATAATTCAAGGTTCAGTTGAATAAAATTAAATTTTTCATATAGCCTGAGAATTAGCCATTTTTGTAATACTATCCAAAATAGTTGTTTTCAAGTGAAGGGCATTTCTAGTATCTTCTAGCAACTTTTCCTTGTCATTTAGGGATTTTTCTAATGCATTTACTTGCTACAAAACAATCAGATAGAGTCTTTAAGCCAGTAAATATGACAAACCACAGCTCACCTTCATCAAATCTGAAATAGTCTCGTTTGCTTTCCTTATTGATTCATCCTTTTTCTCTTCATTCTTTTCAAGTCGCTTGCAATTTTCTTTAACTTTGTCGAATAACAGCTGCAATTTTGCCAATTTACTTTCCGTATTATTCAAACGCTCTTGACATTCAGTCAGTGCTTTTTCTGTGGCAATATTTTGACTATGCAAGGCCTTATTTTTGCCCTTTTCTACATCACATCTAAGAAAAATATCATGACGATTTAGCTCCACTAGCATTCAAGTAGTTTTGAATTACCTATTTTGAAAGTCTCTTAGGTCAACGGATATTTCCTGTTTTTTTTTGCTGACTTCCTCCAGCTTCTGAACGGTGTAAAGCTCAGATTGCTGCAACTTCATATTTTCATAGGTAAGGCGTGATATCCTATAACAAATGTAAATTACACTAATAAAATTCAGTACAGTTAAATTGAGCTTAATGTCGGGTTGCCAGAAAATGAACACGACGATTTTGTATTTAAAGAAATATACAAAAGTAAAATACAAGATTTAGTTAGCATAATAAGTAAAGTTAACTAATTAGTTTTACTTTATTTCACTACAACATTTGGAAACAGTAATACAACGCCGTTTATAATTATAAGAGTTGTGAGATAACCCCTTACCTATGCTGTAGATGAGTACAATGTTTTGTGGAGGCATCCAGACTACATAATGCTACCCTCTCTGCTTGTGATAAATAAGAGATCCTGTAGTTGTAGAGCTCCATGAGTTCAGACGTGGCCAAATTGTTTACTTCGTTTTTTCCTAACAGACTCTATAAAAAAAAGTAAAAGATATGCATTCTTTTAAAAAGCTCAGTTGTTTGGAATCAAATATTTGCGCGACCAGTTAGAAAATAGTGATTTTCCTCTTCACGTGTAGGAAAAGCCATCAAGTACAGCTCTGCACGTTTTACTTTATAAAACGACTAGCCATGCTAATTAGCTGAAAGTGACTGTGAGATGTGTTTACGGTGGAAAACATTTCATCTAGGAACTTCAAATTTAACGTCAGCACGACTTCTGACGGAATTATCGCGTGATAACTCTGTAATACTAACATTAGCGTTTCAAATTAATTGTTTTCGCAATGGAATGAAAGCGAAGTCAATGTCGGCAAAAATATTTCAATAGTTCCAGTGCATGTTTTCGTTTAATTTGCAATATTTTTTAGGATTCTTGCCTCCTTAGCTCGCCTTGTGTTATGCTGTATCGCGTAAATTATAATTATAATTAAATTAAGATTTATCCTCTAAATCTATCAAACAGTTTGAATGAAGAGATTACGAGAATGAAAAAATTGTTCATAGTTTCTATACTTACCTCAATATTTTCTAATAAAGCTTGTAATCGTTCATTTTGTCCTACTGGTATTATACTAAGTGCCATATCGTTCTGTTGTAGACTAAATGAAGGATTTGAGAAGCTTTTATCTGTAAATTAACATTATTATTTACAAAATGTAAGGGAACATTAAATGTTCAACAAGTTTTCAATGTGATGATGCTCGGCATAATAACGGATGATAAAAAAATTTCTAGCCTTGGGTGCTCTGAAACGATTTACATAAATAACTTGAATATGATAATTATTCTTCATTATTTACAAGTAAAATATATCAAAGTTGCCTAATTTAGCTATGACGTGTACAATAAATAAAATTTCTTTCAAAATACTCTTAAACTGTATTTTTTTATACACCCTTTCATTACGTTAGCATAACTAATAATGCACTAACCTGTAGGCAAAATAGGTTGAAGTTTCCCGAGAGCCAAAGATATACCACCTGGACATAAAGACGAAATCTCAAGAGCCGATGTTTTTACATCCACAGGACCATGAGAAATTGCCTGGGCGATAATAATATGAATTTTTCTAAAAAAGGCAACTTAGTGTATCTTAAAACTTACATGATACACAGACTTACCTATTTTCTATCAGAGTGTTTATTAGCGTCACCCATCTATTATCATGTTGAGCCAGTGTAGCAACTAAGGACACTCCATTGATATATAAATTTACTAGATCAGTGCTGCAACTATTTTCGCATGAATATGGAGATGTATCTCCCAGTATATGCTGAAATATACTTTTAATAGCGTCTTCATCTATTTCTTTGATCACTTTCGATCGAATCGGTTTTACTTCAATCATAGCCGTGAATAATTGAAGGATGGCTCTCAGTCTATAACGAAATTATTATTAAAGTTAAAACTTCTTACTTAAATATTCTGACCTTATAATGTTCTCTGTGTTATGCAGAACCCCTTCTTCTTTTGAAGAATTCAAAATCTTCAAAAATACATTTAATTCTGTTACTAAAGATTCTGCTGTCTTTGATTCTTTTTTATCCAGATTTACTATTACCGTCCTTAAGATATTTATAGCTTTATATGATAAAGTATTGTCTTGTACCCAATTTAAAGCAAAATGAATTATTCTTGGATAGTTACAAGAGATTTGAGAAACTTTCGATTCTACCAAGAAGTTGAGAAGATCTAAAATAGTTGAAAGACATTCTGGGTTGTTGGTAACATGTCCTTGTTTTTCAATAATCTAAAATAATGGCATTAAATATATTGAAGAGTGGAAAAATTCTGAGAAATATTACATCTAATATACTCTCAACTTGCTCCCCATATTTGTCATATCCAGATAAAAGATTGAGGTTACTTTTAACACACTCTATAAAAAACTCTATGATCTGTTTCAAAACAAGACTGTTATTTTTTCTATACTCCTCTTTAACAGCGGTGAACGTATTATCAGTCAGTTGTGGATAAATAACAGCTGGCATATATTCAGATATATTCTCCAGTATAATTGTCAATACATTCACGTACACTTTAACAATGGGGCCCTAAGAAATAAACAGATCTTACATGAATACCCAAAGTATTTCATTTAATAATTCAATACCTTTAATGCCAAACACATTCTGATAAACTTCTTTAGATCAATATTACGCTGCATGACATAAACATTAGACATGTTCTTGTAACACAAGTTGACTAAAACCCCTAAAGCAACAGTGACAACCTCAGACTCTTGACTCTCAATCCATTTACACAATATTGTCATTAAGCGTGCTGTATGAGGCAACTGACAATAAACCTTTATACCACAAGTAATTTCTTGCATAAGTCTTAGCAACCTGCATTTCTTTTCATTTGTTAGTTGATCACCTATCATGCATGCTAGACAAGGTAGAAACTGATATGTTGCCTTAAGAATTTGCCTTGTTGCTGGGTTCTTGCAGGCATTAAGTAGCAAATCAATACAGTACCAGCTAGTTGAAGAATTTGGTTCTATAGTATTCATTAAATCATATATGCTTATAAATAGTTTTCCTGCAATGTTGGTGTGGGGGTCAAATATGCTTAAGTCTGCTGTTAAACTCAGTGCCTGAAATTAAGAGCAAAAAGAATTATAATGAATTAAAATAATATTTTCTATTACTGAAACAACAACAAAATAACATTCTTAAAATACATAAAATCAACTAGTGAGTGAATGACCCCTGTTTAAAAGGTGATTAAAAAACCCAAAAGAACAATAGTACAAGTTCAAGGCTTCAGTTATTTCGTTGTTATTCATCTCCTTTTGTGTATGAAATATGTACTAACAAAAACCAAATTGAAATCTATAAAAAGACAGTATAAAGGTTAAAAATATATTTCACATTGGCAAATATATAAAATATATTATTTTAAATCCATGTAAAAAATATATTAATAGCTCATTTTCCAAAAAGGACTTCATAACTAAAAAAGAATCCAACATAAAATGATTTTCAATCATTAAATAAACTTCACCAGAATTCTAAACTCTGATTGTATACCCTACATCTAAACCTTAGATTAAAGTTTATGATTCGGTTTTGATTTTTGACTAGTTAACTATAAATTGTCTTACCTGTAAAAGTTGATTAATAGCTATAATTTTATCATCTGAGCGTGTTTCTATATAATTCTCAATAATAACAATCAATTTCTTCATTTTTGAAAACTTGTTATCCATATTCAGAGTGACACTGGATCCAGTAAGGCTGTTAACTGTACTAATAGTTGTGAAATGGGAATCTCTCTGAGGGTCTCCTAAACATTCCATTGCGAAGATACAACAAAAACTGTATAATATTTAGAAGTGTGATATTGGTTATTATGTGCTACATGAAAGGCCTGAATGTGCTGAATGAAGAACCTGAAAGAAATCATATGAAAAATAATAAATAAATATATATAATAATATGTATATGCGATTACAAATATCCTTATAAAGCTTTCTAAGTACATAACAAGAGAAAGCAAAATCATAATTTTGTGATGGAAAAATCAGAGGACCTGCTAGCTAAAAGTGTTTTTAACAATATTTTGAAACAGTGTACCTTATATGGATGTTGTGTCTGACATAGATGGCCTTGGCCTGCATATTTGCTGAATTTATATATTAGAAGTTTTTAAATATTCATTGAAATATCAAATTTTTGGAAAATATGAAACCATGTCCCACCAGGTTCTAACGAGGAAGTATATATGTGGTCATAAGAGGATTAACTTTACTTGAAATCATTTTAACATTATTTGTGACCTACCTAAGGTAATATTATATGAATTTTATCATATTAGGGTAAAAATTGCGATCATATTTATATAAAAGACTGAAAAACAAATCACGCACACGGCACCAGTAGCACCACACAATAACGTGATGCTAGATAATTAATAAGGGAATTGATGATAAAAAAATCTGACTGTTAACTGGAATCCTATACTTCGACTCTAAGCCCTTTCTCAAGTCAAAAAATACAAACAAGGTCTTATATGGCAAAATAAACTACCATGAGAACGAAAATAAAAATAAAGAAACCGTTTAAGTTTTTTATTTTCTGACACTGACAGTTTTCTTAAAATTCAAACTAGCCTATTAGAGACAAAGCACAAGTCACGTGACTAAATTAGAGGAGATGGCAACGTTGAGGGAAAAATGATGGCCCTCCATTTCAACGAGGCAGAGATCGACAATTCTTTTACTTGCAGAAAACTGACCAATAAAATCTCGGTATAAAGTTGTCCTAGGGAAAACTTTATTGACCTTTCGTTAGACAAAAACCAAGTGTGGGCACCAACGAATTTCTTATTTTGAATCTTACAATTTGAAGATGAAATTTCAAAATTTCAGTTCTAGCGTCTATGCACAAACGTTAATATTCAGCTATTCATACAGAGTAACCTAATTACCAAAAAATCAGTAATGAATGAGCTAGAAGAAACACTTAGTGTTGCTTTTAGACTTGGCCAAAAGTATTGAGGCACCCTTAAAACTCGTTTAAAACCCTTTGTTAACTACAATAAAAGTAACACTGATTGTTTTAGGGATAAATATATTACAAAAGAAGGACTTAATATTAATATTTCATAAGTCCAACCTTTCCGGTTTTGACTGCTTGAATTCTTTAAGGCATAGACCCTCCTAATTTCCTACATTCGTCAGCAGTTATTTTGTTCCACTCTTCCTGTAAATAAATCTTCACATTTTCTTTTTAAGTAAGTTTGATGATCCCGAATCCTCTACAAAATAGTCCATAAATGTTCAATAGAGTTTAGGTCAGGGGATTGTACACGCCATTTTAACAGTTCAATTCCATTTTCTTCGAACCATTGCATTGTTCGTCTTGATTTGTGACGGAGTGTTATCTTGTCGGAATTTTACTGCCTCAAAGTTAGTATCACCGAACAAAATTGAGAAGGACGAATATAGAGACTATTCTAACACATTTACGTATTTTTCACTATCCATTCGTTCTTCATACGCTACAGGCTACCGTAAAGCCTCAGACCATAATACTGCAACCGTCATATTTCATAGTGGATACTACACATTCAGGAAGGTACTCCGCGCTTCTTCTACGTCTTACAAATGTGACGCCGTCTGTTTCATACATTTTTACATATTTAGGAGCAAATTTTAAAAATTGGGTTTCTATTAAAGCAGCTTAAACTTCGATTGTTTTAGTTACATGCTTAGAGTTTAATTTATTGTGTTCCAAAGCCCATTTTAAGAGAGCGTTTTTGTTAGCCTTGAAGAACCATGGCTTTCTTATGGCCTTACAATTTTTCAATCCAGCTTTTACAAGTCTTCTTCTTGTCGTTCGTGCAGGAACTCGTTTTCCAACTTGTTTGGAAAAGCTTACAAAAAGCTGAGAAGACGTTTGTCTTCTATTTTTCAACGAAGAAGATAGTAACAGTCGGTCCTCTTTGCTCGATATCAGACGTTCCTGACCCGATTTTCTTAAATTCTTATTTGTGCCAGTTAATTTGAAACGTGTTGAGTTTTGTACGGTGTACCTCGAACATTTTACAAATTTTGCGATTTCTACTTGGTTGCGACCCTGTTTATATAAAAATATAAATTTTTACCGATTTTCACTGCTAAGTTCTCTTGTTTTCGGCATGTGTACGTTAAGACACTTCACCAAATTACTCGACTAAACATCATTCCTTTATTTATTAAGAAGGGGTAGGTGTAAACGAAATATAGAAATGGGTTCTGGAAAAAACATTACCGAATTTAGACTTATACTTATAACGAACTACAGAAAGATAATTTTGAAAGGTTTGCTCTCTACAACACATATTTATGCCACAAATAATCAATATTTACTAATACGAATGATTCCAGGAGGAGTATATTACTTTGAATATAAAATAACAAGGATGGTTAATACTTTTGGCCAAGGTTGTATGTTACTTATTACTCTGAGTACGTGTGCCATCTATCTTTGTCGCCTGACAGCCCTGATGTATGACGTAGTCACCTTTCACTTTTCACTTATCTGATCCTCCATTTGTAATTTGTATTTGTGATTTTGAAGACCGGTGATCGCCATGTTCCTACTTACATTTAATTTGTGTTGTTTCTTTTGAGGGCTCCAGTTATGTTCTGATTTTGACGGAACACGAAGGAAAACTTAGTATGAAAATAATCACATTACTTTCATATGAACGTGAATCGAACTCTGCCCCTGGTTGTTCCAAGTGAAGAATATCATATTCTGTGTAGTGTAGGTGTAGGGAAATTACTTCAGATTGGGAAAGCCAAATAAAAACAGCAACCCACCCCTTAAGGGTCTTTGGTTTTCGGCACAGCCATGTCGGTGCATTATAGATTTAAGTCTGCTTTAGAATATGATACAATAACCTTTGATGGTTTGCATATATCAGTGAAAGATCTGAAAAATGCCATCATACAACAGAAGCGTATTGGAAAAAGTACTGATTTTGATCTGCGGATTACCAATGCCCAAACTGGAGAAGGTAAGTTTTGTAATTCTTGTTTTCCTGATGTGAATCTTTGCCTTCAACTTTTACACAATGTGAGGTTTCTAAGTGCTAAATGTTGTTTCTTATTTTTTACTAATCTGTCACTTGAGCACTTACGTGTGTCATTTCTTTATTGTATCTTAAACTGCATGTAACCTCAGACTTCTGAATGGTGCCATTTCGTAGGGGCAAATTTTGAGTTTTAAAAGATAAAGCTAATAGTCCATCAATCGTTGCTTTGAACCTCATTATCCCATAGTATATTTATAAATTCCATGTGTATCAATATCTAAAATGGTTATATAAATTGTTTAAAGTAAATACAAGGTGACTAAAAAAAAGTATTTAAGTTTATTTTAACCCGCTCTGTACAATACCCTGAACACAGTGGGTCAAATTGAACAGTTTTAAAAGAAAACCCCTATTTCAAACTGAGTCCCTTCCTTATTTTAAGTTGACCATTACAATATTTAAGACAGTTAACAAAATGTATGAACCTTGAGTGGCTCAATACTGGTAAAAACTTACAGCATGTTAAACCTTCCTGCTTTCATTGTCTGTGTAGCAATCTTATGATGTGTCATAAATTACACTCCCAGACCAGCATCCTGACTCATGGAAGTGATGAAACATAAGTAACTAATAATTAAAAAAATACTCATTACTACAGGGGACTCGAAATTAACAAGTACAGATTTCAGGAAGGAGTTGTTTCATTTAGTGGTGCATGGTTCCAAGGATTTTCTTGTCCATAAGAGATATCACATGAATTAAATTAGAACAAACATTAAGAATTAATTTAAGGCTCTTTTTGAATTTAATTTTTAATTTTTCTTAATTAGTATAACAACTACTTATTGTGAAATATGAAACTTGCACATTGTTTGGGCACTTGTTTATATAAAGTCTAAATATGTTGGAAAATTTTTCCACACAGGCAAGACACAAATGTTAGAAAAAAAAACATAAAAACAATTTTAATGCCTTTTATGACACTAACTGTTTAATATAAACTAAAACTTCTACCTGAACTATCTGTGAATGTTGAATTGTGATAGTAATTAGGGATTAATTAAATGTACCATTTTTCTTACTTTAAATGGTACTGTTAAACTATTGAGATCTAATTCAAAAATCACAGTGCAGAGTGTGTCTTTTAACTTTTCTCCAATGTGTTTTAAATGGGAAGATAACAACATAATTACACTCAATATGTCTACACCTAAATGTTATTTATGATTTTGGTCCATTCACTAACCATCTGTACCTCTAAACAAAAATTAAAATCTTTAGAATATTTTTCTTATTCAATTTCAGTATATGAAGATGAAAATACCTTAATTCCAAAAAATACTTCGTTGTTAATTGCAAGAATCCCTGTCACTGCACCAAAACAGAAACAGTGGGAAGGATATGGGGGCAATATTACTCCTCCCTCCAAAATTGATGAAAGCGGGGCCCTCAGTAAAGCAACTGACTTAGCAAATCTTGATGCTCCAGAAGAAGATAAAATTAAGGCTATGATGTCGCAAAGCACTCAAGATTATGATCCAAGCAAGTGAGTACCTACAATTACTGTTAATCTGAGGTGGTTCCCAATTACTATATTGATTTGTTATTCATCATCTTTTATAGTTATTTAAAAATACGTGGTGCTAATCAAGTTGGTCCGGTACCTACTACTTATCGCTGTTACAAATGTCATCAAGGAGGGCACTGGATAAAGGATTGTCCTCTAGGACAAGGAGTGGTATGTAAATGGATAAACACATAGGTTTAGTTGTCTATAATCTGGATTGTATTGGTAGGAGCCACTTGAAATTAAGAAAACTACAGGCATTCCTCAAAGTTTCCTTATCCCTGTTGAAGGCCCACAGGTTCCAGGTGCTATGATGACCTCAAATGGTCAATACGCAGTTCCTGCTTTGGATCTGCAGGCCTATACTCAAAAACAAGCTTCAGCCCCAGTACAGCAGCTCAAACCTGAGATTCCAGAAGATTTGCTTTGTTCCATTTGTTCAGATCTGCTAACAGATGCTGTTATGATTCCCTGTTGTGGTATGTGGCAATAATTTAATTCAAGGATGGGAAATGTTAATTTCTGTCTTCTAGGAAATTCCTTTTGTGATGAATGCATAAGAAGTATGCTGCTGGAAAGTGAAGATCATGAGTGCCCTGATTGTCATGAAAAGGACATTTCTCCAGCAACATTAATTCCCAATAGGTAGACACAGAATATATTGAAAATTGCTTCATAATTTGGTCCAATATCATTTTATGTTTTTTATAGGTTTTTGCGAAAATCTGTTAATAACTTCAAAAATACCACTGGCTATGAGAAAAAACCCATTTTTAAACCCAAAATTGCGAATGAAGAACCAGAGAAGAAAGACGTGAGTTACATTATTTTAAATTTTCGTTTCATGGTAATATTAATTTATTTGATGACTTCAGTCAACTTCCTTACCTGAAGTGGATTCTACAGCAAAAGATTCCTTAATATGTGAAGAAAAGACTGTAATTTCTGAAGCAGATTCTACTGAATCTGGCAAGGTTGGGCATGACCCCATAAAAGTAAGGTTTCACAATTGTGATTAATATATCTTTACGTTTTGACATATATATTTAGGAACCATTAATGGACATTGTCAAGAATGTTGAGCCTGAGGGTCCACCGGGAGTTTCGCCCAGGCAGTCACCTGTTCACAAAATCTCAAGTAAAGTTACACGTGGTGCTGATAGAGACAGATCTAGTAGAGATCGGGGACATCGTAAGTTTTTTTTTGTTTTAAATTTGTATTATTCTTTTAATCAATTTGAAATACCAGTTTAAAGTTGTAATTTGTTACCCATAGATGGTGGCAAAAGAGGCTCTCCAAAACATCACAGGAGTAGGTCACCATCTCCCAGGAAATCAAGAACTAGGCATTCTCCTAATTATGAACGAAGGTAAGAATTCTATTTCAAAAAATTGGTAACTGTAAGTTGGCTTGTATAGGTTTTTCTGAAACTAAATGAACAATATTAAACAGCAAAACCGAACGTGTTCAAATTTAACTTATTTTCTTGTGATTCGCCATAGAGTGAAATTAGACACAAATCAAAATAGTATTCAGTTCCAGTAGTCCAAAAGCCCGCATTCAATATAATCATTATTATATTTTCAGGATTCGTTCTCCTGAAACGCCAACTAGAGATGATGTGCCTCCAGGAATAGGAACAAATTATCCTATTCCACCACCGCGACCAATGCCAGGAATGTCATTGGGGGATGTTTTACAGGGTGGACCAGGAAATGGTATGCCACCTGGTGCACCACCTATGCAGGTAATTAGGATATATTCACATCTTTATTGATTTCGTTGTCTAAATATATTTTTTGATTGTAAAAATGTTGTGTTTTTGTTTAATGGTTTCATTTATAACATGCTCATTAATATTCATAATTGAAATAATTTTAAAGGGTCCTCCGCCTGGTATGCCTCCTGGTGTATACACTCATGGCCAGCCTCCACCATTTATTCCTCCTGGAGCGCCACCAAATTACCGGTTGCCTCCGCCTGGTGCTCAACCGCCACCGTACATGCCCCCCGGTCCAGGGTAAGTTTGATTATCACAATCTTACGCGTTTTTTACTATTTGTATTAATAATGACTGTTGCAATAGCAGGCTAGGTGAAGGATAAATGAAACTTACAACCTTTTCAGCTTTCAACATAGAATAAGAAAGGGTTATAGAAGTCCAGTGCAATGTTTCTAAAATTGTTCTTAGAACGGACGCCTATAAAACATATAAGACTATTTATGCATATCTTTTAGTGCGATTTTAAAGCATTTTACTGAATTTCTACGTTTCCTTACTTTATACGTTTCTTTCGCTATTTTCCTAGACAGATAGAGGGATTCGTATGTAAATCTGTAGACGTCTTGAGAGTTATAAACATTCGCGAATGCTTGGAAATTTATTTTACCCTCCACACAGACTGATGACCCAGGAACTCACTCGTATACTTGTTCAATTAAGATCAACTTTTACTTGTAATATTATTAATTTCTAGGCAATACGCTCCGAGACCTGCATTTGATCCTATCAATGGCCCTCCTGGGAACTTCGGACCGAGTTTTCCCGGCAGACCGAGAGAGTTTGGCGGCCGTCGAAACGGTAGAGATAGGACTCCGCCAGGGTAAGTTTCAATTTTTCAGTGTTTTGCCATTTATTTGAACGGCTCTTTTTCGTAGACATTAAAGCTGTTCAATTTTCACTTAATTTTCATTGACAGTTGCACGTCCGGCCGAAAATTAAATTAGACCGGTGTGCTAATGCTTTATTTTTTGATATCCATAGATACGTTTCGATCTTTCAACAAATTTGAAGTAATTTTTATTGTTATTGGACAGTTTAAGTATTTATTTTGTGAGTCAGGAACATGACACTTTTCAAGGCAAAATATTCTAAATTAGGAAGTGTAAAACTTTCTATAAACCCCAAAACTCGCAACGTTTTTTAAAATGTTGCAAAATAATATTTTATTTCCTTCAGAGTTATTGATGATCCTTTGGCTGCATTTAATCGCATATTGCGCGAGAAAGATGAAAAACGGGCTAGGGCGCAGCGCATGGCACGACGCAGTTGGAGTCGCAGTCGCAGCCGCAGTTTTAGCCGATCCCCACCGCCAATGCGGAGACGCAGCAGAAGTCCGAGGAGGCGGATGTCAAGGAGTCGAAGTCGATCCTTCTCTTTGAGCAGGTATGTCGTAATTCACGAGACTTTTGGGAACGTTTACAGGTACTTTATGGTTCAATGGAAAAGTCGAATCGAAACATCGCGAAATTACATTATACTATTATTATTATTAAACATTGCATGATTTCGTGCATAAAACTAATACTTTTTGTACTAGTTTATGAGAGGTATAATTTATCCAAACGACAAAATAACAAAAACATGCTGGTATAGTGATATAAATATTTTAATTTTAGTAAAACTCTTCTTTTGTGACCTACCCTGTATGATCCTAAGCATTCGTATAAAAGAGCACAAGAAATAAAAACAGCGTACGTGTTTCAGCGATATTGTTTTCGTTTTAGTAATGTATGAGAGATAATTATTAATTATTTCTTATTTCTTATTCCCCGTGCCCAAATAGTGTGAATAGGGTGGAAAAACATATATTTAATTGTGTGCTTTATGGAAATTTCTAGTCCTTAGTCATTTTTTTCTATCCGTATTCGCAAAAAAACTATTCATAATTCGAAACCATCCAAGCAGTCGTGTGAGGTACGAGGTGGATGCTAAATTGCCCGATAAATGCAGGCCCAGCTGATTAAACTATTTGCTGACTATTTAGTCTATGGATTGCGAGGGCTCTTAATGTTGGGATTTATATTTTTTATCTCTAATAGACATGTCTCACAGAACGCCTTTATTGTCAATTTTAGGTCGCGATCGCGCTCGTATTCTCCTAGGCCGAGCCCGAGAGGCTCCCCACATCCGCCCCCGAGGAGGTCCCCACCTCCACTGCAGTCGAGGAGGGGTCCCCCCGGGCGATTCAGATCTCCGAATCGGTTGTCCTCTCCTCCAAGGTATGAGCATGTCCTAGGTTCGCTTGGTAGAGTTGTTTTTTTTTTTTTTTTTTTTTTTAATATCAAGTTTTACAACCTGGATGAAACTAAAAAAGCCATGAAAAAATGCAGGTTATAAAATTTGTAGATGGTTTGAAGTAGATTTTGTATATATAGATTGTAATGGTATAATGTTGAAGTAGATGAAGTTGCCATTTTTAGGTTAATTAAAGAATTAAATATTAGTTTGGAGATTTCTCATTTCTGAGTTTCTAAAAATATTTTTGGGTTCTTTTCTTGATCATATTTCGTAATAAGGTTTCTTTTTATGAAATTGCTCAAACACGTCAAATTGCTTTTAGTTGTGCATTTTTTATATGATAAATATTAATACAGGGTCACCGAATCGGTAGGAAAATATATTTTTTTATGGAACATCATGTGCATAAATTATGAAGTATTTAAATCCGTACCTCATTATGTTTTATATCCCATCCCTTAACGTAACAGTTCTTGAAATATTGGCGAATGATAGGTCATGGCGCAGTCACAAAATACGTATCAATTCATCTGTTTACTTATGTTACTGGGATTTTTAAATATCTAGTTTTCAAAATTAAACAATTATTACCTATCTTTGTTCACTTACTTAATAGGTATTTGTTGATTATATCTTAATTAAACCATTTCCGATAATCTAATATTAAAATACCATCGGTTGCTCACTATACTATTTATTAGTTTTTGACTCCGTATAATTAAGAATTTCTATTTGCTAGAGTGTTCGATGTTATCATCCACATCTTTTACAAATTATTCCTTGTAGATTTGTTGTAGTACTGCGAAATATGAGTATGATGAGCGCAAGATCTGCAAATAATGAAAACATTTTCTAGTAAAACATTAAGGTAGGTTTGTGATTGCATTTAAATTCTAGAAAATTCAAGAATTCAAGGAGAGCGGCAAAATAGCAATCTAAAACTAACTATTTCTAAATTTAACACATTACAAATTATTTTAATATATTATTGACAAAGGAAAACGTTAATGATTATCTTACTTTTTGTATGTGATTCAGCGTCACTATTAGACTTGACCGAACTATGATGCAACAAAAGTGTTATCAAAATAAGCCTGTTACAGGTAAGGTTATTAAAAATCTAAGTATCATGTTCCCTCTCTTAGGTACGTGTAATATGGCGTCACCGTTAATACTATACACGTTAAAAACACTAACCAATTTAGCAAATCATCAGGGAATAGAAAGACATGATAAATCGATAAATGTCTCGGAATTCCCAGTTTATTTCGCTTTCTTGTTAAAATTAAGCATACCACTTTGTCACATTACACTGCTGTGAGAGCATTTTGTGTGTCCAGGAGAATTTTCATTTGTCCTTTAGGATTTTTTTTTTGGAATAATAATTTGATTTTTGGGAATACGTGTAATTACATATAGATCGTCTAGTACAAAAACCTATGCATGTTATAACGCTGCAATTCTCCGGTGTTGCCGGATGTAAGGTTAATTTAGTATCCTTTATGCCACAGTTACTGACTTCAAGTAACAAAAACGATATATAATATGTAAAATTTAATAAAAATCATAAACATATTTCTCTGATTGCATTCACTGGCAGCAAAGGTCCTTTATTGTTCCTTTCCCGTTTAAAATACTCCATTAAGGAAGCAAGATGCTACTTATACTGGCTGCTTAACTGCTTTGACATATCGAAAAACACTAATAATAAACATAGCATATATTCACACCAGCCTATATTCTTAATAGAGTAATTTATGATAAAGGAACGGCGAGTAAAACAGGAACTTTAATAGAATACAGTGAAAAACTGGATGGTATATAATAAACGCAACCGTCACAATAAGATAAAATGACGAAATTAGAAAGGTGTAATGTAAAAACTAACAAATATACGACCAGTTTTGGCAACACCGCGCGTTATTGCCAACATTATTGTTTACATTTCTATTATTTACATTCATGTCGAGTTTGAATATTTAACAAAACGTTAACTGGTAGGTTTTCCTTAGGTCCAAATACTAGTTGCCCTTCATCCATATAATTATTGATTACCTAGAGGCGAATATTTAATCGAAAACTTCGTATTTTGAGCATGAGGGTTGGCAATGAAGTTACGTAGTTTATGACGTGTATCGGTTTTTGTACTAGACGACTTACAGGATCGCTCATTAGTGCGTCAAAATGCGATATCTCACTAAACATAAGTTTTAAAACGAAATGTTGCATATCAAAGATTTTGGTCATCAAGAGGTACGTATTTTAAAATTATTTTCAAACGAGTAAGTTCCCTTAAAAAAGAGGTAGTACCAAGTTATGTTTTTTAAATGGAACCTCCCCGATTTTTTTGCCTTTTTCGGATTTATCGTCAAATTTTAAAGTCAGTTTATGTAAAGGATCTTATGTCAAAAATTTGTCGTTTTCGAGTTACTCCGGAAAATTTAAAAACTTTAAAAGTTGCAGCCTCCCGAAAATCTGTGCTAAACACTAACCACTGCGAATATCGGAATCGATGTTTTAAAGCTCTAGGAGGACCTAATAAATTACCTTTCGAAGTATTTTAGTTAAAAAAAAAAGAAAAGAAAAAAACATTTCCATAACCCCCGAAATAAGCCTTGAAACCCCAATAACTTAATTATTTTAAACGGAATGCCTCAATTTTCTCTACGGTATCGTGTTCAGAATCCTACAATGTTTTGTTAACACTACCATATCCGTAAACACCGCCGTTCCTTGGTTCCCGATAATTGCCCATTTTTGGCTTCTAAAAGTAGCACCAATCACGTTATCATAGGCAAATGTTACGTGATGTGACTTGGTGCTATCACACTTATGACGCATCCTGTAGATTTGAAAATAATTTTAAAATACGCACCTTTTAATGACCAAAACCTTTGTCGTACTAATGGACAACCCTGTATACTTGCAGTCATATAAGTTGCCAAATTCAGCCCGAATATGCCCAATGCCTTTATAGCGAGCGGCTTTTTTGCTCTTTCCATCATCATCATAAGCATTCTCCTATTGTTAACGTTGATATCCTCCCATTTAATTATGTAGCAGGCTCTCGTAATATCGTTACTCTGAAACATAGTTTTTAAATCCTTCTTTAAATTGATACAGATCATTTCTAACTTCTTGCATCAAACAGTGTCCATACCAGCAGTACAACATCAACTGAAACGTCATACATATTAAATACAGGAGCAGTAGCCCAAATTGACCTTTTTCGTCAGAAACCTGAAAACAGTCAATATAAGTATCGAGGTGGGTTAAAAATTATTGTTAATTTACTACCATAAGCTGAAAACCTGTTAAGCAGATTACAACACCGCTGCATAGAAATTGAATGAATATTCCGAAGGAAAATATATCTTCGATGTTAGTGATGTATCTAAAATTATCTCAGAATAATAGCAAAATCTCGATTGAATTAGACAATATCGCTCATACGTTATTATTTCGTTGTAGTAGATGATACAATGTCTTATTCTATCATGCACCTTGTGGTCGTCGTTCGTATTTTCCAACAGTTGGGTTATTTTTTCACACAATATGGTACATTGAGTAGTGGCAATAATCGTGTGTTTCGTGAACAAACCATCCAATGCTAAAGTTAAAGTTTCTCTTCACTAGTCCATTAAAAAAATATATTTATAAAATTGACTTACACCCATTGATCCACGCACTCACCCCAACAGCCATTACCTCCCCGATAAATATAAATCCATAATAGTTGTCTGGATTAAATGGGAATTTGCTCGGAAATGGATAATGTTTCCCTCCAATTGTTAGGATTTTCAGTAACGGCACCAAACCATACGATAGTATAACCCCAAAGCAAGTGGTCAGATAAATTTTTACAACCATTTGACCACTATTAAATGCGTCTTTCCAGATCTTTAACTCTACGGAATTCACGCGCGTAAACATGTCTTGTGCCACCTGTTGGTCAAGCGCTGCGAGCTTATGAAAGTTGAAATGGTACTTTAAAACTTTGTTAATGAAAGCGACTTGAGTCATCGAAAAAAGAAAGATCTCTGACACTTTTGTTAAGTCTTCTGTAGATAGAGCATAGTTTACCACTGAGGCCACTTGACAGAAGGTGATGAAGTAGATGAATGCGGTGATAAAGTTTATCAGGGGAGTGCGTTTTATGTGAGTAGGATAAAATCCCCCCAGGCCCAGTCGAAATTTATCCGGTTCCAGGAACGCACCAATGTCGAGCACCTATTAAAAATATTTCATGAATGTAAAGTTTTCCAAACATATACGTAAGAGATTTTAATAAACTAAGCACCAAGTGACCCCAACTTTCGCGGGAACTTTCAGTCTGCATAAATCTAAAATTGTATTTAAAAAAAAAGCTCCTTTTTCAGTTACCGAGATCCTCTTGGTTGAGCCCCAGAAATTGACACCCGGTAAATCAATATATTTTTTTCCCTCCGGGTTTGAAAGCGGAACTTCTTGCAAGACAGTGTCTAATAAGTGATATTTCATGTATTTGGTGTTTTAATGCATGTCAAATTACAAATATCGTAATTTTTGGTTGTGGAAAAAAATCGCTAATTTATGTGTTTGTTTTAGGCGACGTGTGGACCGTGTCGATTTCGATCGCGAATATGATCGAGGCCCATTCCGAGAAAAACCAAGAGATCGTAGAGGAGACAGTCGTGACCGGTTTTATGATGATAGAGAAAGAGATTACGAACGTAGCAGTGTCAGAGGGAGAGGTCCTCCCCCACCTGGTCCCATGGCCAACCAACCCCCACAGTGGGGCCCTCAGAGAGACCCTTACTATCCGGAGCAACCGCATCCCGGCTATCAGAACAGGTACTACCGAATTTTTACCGTGAGTAAGAACTTAAAGAATATTTTGAAGGTTTTCTTGATTGGTACTTTTAGTAGAACTGCAGTTGTTGGTTTTTTCTTTCGCAATATACGCGGGTTCTTTGCTTATACATATCCATTATGAGCATTTGGGTATTTGGTCTTGTTAAGACTTATTGTTGGCTGCATTGACAAGGTTTTTCGCCGAGTCTTAGAATTGTGAAATGCAGGATTATATTTTGTCTCCAACTTATCATGTGGAAATATTTTAACGTACTTAATTGGACTAGCAACACGTGTGGGAGATCTTATGGAAAGTGCCGCAGTCAGTATCTTCACAGTTCTGTCCTCCTATCTGTGATAATTTTTATAAAGGGACAATTGTATACGATGTGACACCATTATATGAAAGCATAGGTCTTCCCTAATGCAATTTCTAAGAGTATTCTATAGGTTCTTCCAACACATGAAATTTCAGTGTCGGAACTCGAATATATGCGCATTAGCCAGTTTCTACAAATAAACAGTACTAAAGATCATCTTTCCTTCGTAAGTTAACAATTTTGTGTCGACCCATAGGAACTTTTATCGACCAATTGGCGGTAACGAAAAAAAAAACGAATTGGTATTTCCCGCACATGTGTAAAAATAGTGCTCTTAGTTAATAAATTAAGCAAAAAAGAGTTTTTGTTAAAACTGTTCTCACCCTGTTCCCCAACTTCAGCAAGTTAACTTATGACGCCCCACAAAATGTTTCAACCAAATGCGCTCCGGGAAGATAAAATCGTTATTTATGTTGCATACCATATGATTTACTATTGAGTAAAGTCGCCGTTTGCAGCACTGTTCTTTAATGTGTTGGATTGAACCTAATACTATTAAATGTCATATGCGTTATACCTATAGTAACAGATAGTGTGTGTATGCGAATAGTCCTTTATGATTCTGTGATAATGTAACTTAGTGTTAATTAATGTATCACAGCATTAATGACCTACTTTGCCTTTTATATTTATACTTGTGATTTGGGCCATCTTTACTCTTTCTAATCTAATCGTCGTCAATCATCGTATACTTTTCAACCGTCATAAATAATTATATTTTACATTGTTTCAATATTACATCTGTAAAGGTTGAAAATAAACAGTTTTATAGGAAATGCTGTATTTTTTAATCCTGTGTGGTGTATTCATATACAGGTGCAATCGTTGATTAATGCTTTAGGTACAGAAGAATTGCAATTGAAGGGCTATTGTAATTTTAAAGATAGGCGCTTAAGATTCCCAATCTGAACTTGTACGCTACTTGAAACCCCTATCGGCATAATTGAAGTATACACTGGATGGGTCTTATCAGAGAATATTCTCAATGTTGGGTGTGTCCTAAAGCATTCGACACGGTAGAAATTACGAAAATAGGCAGTTGACCGGTAGTGCTCTAAAATTCTCTAAAATGGCACCGAAAAAAGAAGTCTTTTTCCTTTTTCAATGCCATTTTAGAGCTTTGCACTGCGTTTTCATAATGTTTTTTCATTAATAATTTCAAAATTGTTCAAAAACGATAACGCAAACTTCGACGCGGCGCGACAATAGGATGGTGACGCCGCAATCGGAAAACAACGACATATTATTAACTTTGTTGTCAATTATTTAGTGATTTTAAGCCAAATCGGTTAGAATTTCTACCCAAAATGAATTATGTGCAAATCAGTGAAGCCCTAGAAGTAAACCAGGAGACAAGAAAGCCCTTGGAAAATCAAGAAAAGTTGATGTAATAGTGGCCTGTTTATGCACTGGGATTTGGCGTTAAAAGGTAAACAATAATGGCTCCTTATAAGGCAATTTTTTACAGAGGTTTACTAGTTATTTTGCGAAAATTGCGGACGTCTACCCGTCGACAAAGTTTAATGTTGTGCTCGCACAAACGAGTATCATCCCTTCAAATTAATTACGTCACTTTCTTCACTCGTAACGTAAACTTCTCCATGGAAATATTAATGCTTCCATTATATACTCGTCCTATAATATACTACTGTTTTAACGTTTTGACACGCCTTGTTGCTATTGTATTCCATTTCGGTTAATTTACTTTCTTAAGGAGGTTTACTACAAAAAATCACCCGCTCTAAATCCATACGTCAAAGCAAAAGTGTATAAAGTGCCAAGAAGTTAGGATTTAATGTCGTCTTGCTTGTGAAAAAAGGGATAATTTCATGTGGAATACCGAGAAAAGTAAAAAAAACACCATAATTTATAAAATTTTGCTTTAAGGAAGGGAAACCACAATAAATTTATAAGTAAATGCGAAATACATCATGCAGATGCGAATTTCAACTGACCTTGCAATGTTCCCTAATTTTTTTTCCAATCTACTTTATGGAGTGATTTCTGAAAAAATTATTTCTTTCGTCGTTTCGTTACGTGGTAAAAATTGCTAGGTAAATAGGTATTTCCGGATTTTGTACCGTTCTAGTAAACATCTCAGTTCAAATATTAGTTCCTTCATAAAAAATCATTTGTGTTTCTTATGGTCGAAGGCAGTCATCAGCGGCGGTGCTTCTGTTTTGTTAGAGTCTAACTTGAAATTTACTTTCAGTGATTCAGCCTTTTCATGCTTTGATTCGTATGACTAATGAACCGGCCAGATGTGACCGCCTTTGACTGTACTTGTACTCCTACATGTAGTATTTTTTTGAGTTGAACAGTCGCTTTTTAAAGGTCTCACAGAGTATTAGAAATTATTATCATCCACGGCATGTTTGGAAATTCATTCAGTATAGTGCATCATCAAAATCCTATCCTAAGTTAAAGCCTTTTCGTATCGTAGCAACACACTCGCGCCGCTGGAAACGGCTTAACACATATTTCAATCTCAGATTTTATCCGGCAAAGTGCATATTTGTTCAATTAATAAATAAAGTTCATATAAATATAAAATAATATAAGAGCATAAGAAAGCGTTTAAAGTACAGCGACATATATGCAACAATATGTTCAACATATTTTAGATTTAATGTTATGGATTTGTTAAAGTGTTTAGACATGTCGGAATTGATATACCGGCTATATTATTTCTTTACTGACCGTACAGGCCTCGTAACCCCCGTTCTATGCACTCTACGGCATGCATGAATTCTTGATTATAATACAACAATATATATAAACTCACGAAGTAAAAAAGTCTCAAATTTCTAGAACCAGTAATAACGCATCAGTACACCATTAGACGTATTGAGTAATGAAGAGAACTCAACCCATGTGTTAAAAGGGTCCCAAATGAAGAGGTGATCATCGTGATCTTGCAAGTTTCGAGAAATAACCTGAACGACCACTAAATTTTGTGAAAATTGCCCTGTTATATCAATAAAAAAAAATGCTATTTTGAGATTTAAAATGTTACAAATGCTTCACCATCACCTTGATTTTTTTTGTATGGTGGAAGAATGTTTTCTTCTTATGGAGATTATTCTGGGATTGTTAGGACTTTGACCAAAGGTTTTGAATCTTAAACTTCCACCACCACTTCTAAGTGGAAGTAACTGATTCTGGCGGTGAGCACGAGACCTATCTAATTTTTACATTTGACATCAGAATGATTTCTCCACTAAAGTTTCATGATCTTTATTTTTTGTTTAATTTCTTACGTATCTATATTGTATTAATTACCTAAATGAGGTCAATTTATATAAAAATATCTGCGGAAAAAAAAATAAGAAAAAGAGAAAGCTCTGTATATGTGTTTGGTCTTAGAATTATGTTCTAAGGTTTATTGGATTGAATGGGTTTGTTGGTAAAAACTTAATCATTTTGCAAGTTAGCCAACGTTTCGCAATATTTTATTATAACATCGAGACCTTAGGAACTCATAGTGCTCAGTAAACAAGAGTAAACAGAAAGAAAAGTAATCTAATATTAGGTAATAAACAAATGTTTGTATAAAGGTCTAAGCAGAATTTATATATATAGTACCTAACTAATTTGCAATAGTATTTTACGCTCGAAATACTGCCTACTCTAAAATTACAATAGCCATTCGTACTTGAGTAATGAAAATGGATAAAAAGAAAGCCCCAAACCACCATCTACTCGAGACCGGGCGATTCTAGGTACCATAAACGACGTAGCGAAAATTATATTCTAAGCTTTTAAATTTCCACGTAATAATATTGTGTTTCTAATAGTATTTTCATTTGTTTAGGTACCCTCAGCAAATGCTTCACATTCAGTCGGAAAGAAAATACGAAGCGATCGCCCCGCCGGGCGTTGAGCAACCTCCCATTCCTGGCCTTGAAAGCGAATTCCCTCCCGTTAATAAGATAGATAAACAAAGACACACCCCTCCTCGACAAGAACGGGATAGACATCATAGTCCTAGAGAAAAGGAAGATCGACATAGGGATAGGGACAGAGATAGGGATAGGGATAGGGATAGGGATAGAGAAAAACGAGATCGTGACAGGAAGAAGGAGGTTAAGCGCTCAAGATCGAAAACTCCTGATCCGTGGCGAAATCCTAGCCCTAAGTCGAGTGGAACTCCAGAAAAACCAAAGAAAAGGCGCAGTTCTATTGAGCCTAAAGAAGAGAGAAAGAAAGATAAAGATCGCCATAAAGATCCTTCTGATGAAGAAAAGAAAAAGGGCAAGGAAAAGAAGAGGCACAAAGAAAAGAAGGAGGAGAAGAAAAAAAAGAAAGAGAAGAAGGACAAACATCGTCACAAATCAAAAGATCGGTCGAAAAAGGAAGAATTTAAACAAGTAATTCCTAGACAGTCTATTGGGACCGATGAGGAGTCTGAGGAAGTTCGCAAAAAGATTGAGGAACGGAAGAAACAAAAAGAGGAGGAAGAAAGGAAAAAACTCGAAGAAGAGCGCAAGAAGGAGGAGCGACGCTTGAGGTTCATTGAAGATGAAAAACGAAAGAGAGAGGAAGAAACTAGGAAAGAGGAGGCTAAAAGGAAGGCAATTGAAGAGGCACGAAAACTTCTAGAAGCGGAAGAGCAAGCTCGCGTGGAGAAACACGAAAAAGAGCAGGAGCTAGAACAACAAAGGGAAATAGAAGAACGCAAAATGCAAGAAGGAATTGAAACAGAGAACCTTAAAAGCATAGATTTGTATGACGAGGTGATACCTGAAAAAGATCTAGTTAGGGAAGTGCGTGATGACTTCAGCTTATTTGAAAAGAACAGGGAGGAATGTCCAGAAAACGAATTCCCTCAGGAACGGTTAAATAATGTACAAGAAGGCACGCAATCTGATGAGCACACAGAATTTCCTAAATTCGGAGAAGAGGAAGACACTGGTATCCTTGAGTTGCATTCGGACATGGACATCAAACTTGATGAGTCAGATATCCTGGCTCCTTTTCCAGAAAAATCCAAATGGGAAGTTGATGAAGATGGCCAAATTCAGAACAGTCCTGGCGATACCAGTAAAGATTTCATGGACCCTTCGACTAAAGTATCGAGCGAAGTCCTAAAGCGAGCTGAAAACGTGATTTTTGCTAGAGCCATTAACTCAATAAGGCCCATCGAAATTAAAAAAATCGGAGGGGAACGAGTTAAAGTGTATGCAGATGAAAAAAACCCTGAGAAAACGAAGATAGAAGTACCAGTGGAGAAACCCAGACTTTCGATAAAGGAACGCTTAGGCAAGAAGGTGGATGATCCAGAACCAGGGGTTGTTTTAGTTGACAACCGCCGCAGTTCCTCACCATTTAACCGTAGAGAGAGAAGAATCGCGATTGAGGGTCATAGGAGACACGATCGCAGAAATAGAAGCCGAGATAGAGATAGACATAGGAGTCATAATGATAAGAGTAGTGATAAGAGCAAAAGAACCAAAAGAGAGGAGAAAGAAAAACACGATGATCGTTCCAGGGAGAAGCGTAAGCGCAGTCGGTCTCGAAGCGAAAACAAGGAATTGAAGAAGAAGAAAGATAGAAAGAGCAAAAAAGAGAAAACTAAAAAATTTGAAGAAGGGAAAAGCGAAGAGAAGTCTGAAGATATGCTTAAGTCCGCAGTAGATAAACGCAAGTCTACCTTGGATGAGGCCAACTTTGAGCCAGACTATGACTTAGAAACGCACGATGATGAGGCCAATGAGAAGGGAAACAAAAAAGAAAAAGAAGCCCGTAAGGGTACGGTTATCGAACAGGACAGTAGTAGTTCAGAATCGTCTAGCTCTAGTTCGGAAGAGGATCGAAAGAGGAAACGGCGCAAATCCAAGAAAAAGAGAAAGAGGAAGGATAGTACTTGCAGTGATTCAGACTCTAGCAGTGAGTCTAGCGAGTCCGATAAAGACCGGAAGAAGAAGAAGCATAAGAAGACTAAAAAGAAGAAAAAGAGATCGAAACATAAGTAGTGAAGTGTGCGTCTGTAAATGTTTTTTTTTGTTTAAAGTGTGGGCTCAAGTTATTTTTAACTTTTATCATGAGTCTTCAACTTACAATTGTTTTACGTAAAACGATTTATCACAAATGTGTATATATTTGGATATTTGGTGATATGCATTAATATGATATACTTACAAGTAATGTATGTAAATCGCTTTCTTTACAGGTCTGTATATGCGTGTTTTGACTTCATCAGTTAATAAAAGGGTAAAACGAATAAGTTGCTTTTTTTTTCATTTATTTAAAGCAACCAGCTGGGACATGGGTAGGAGAGATATGGGCAAATTTGCACGCGAAAAAAAAACCGTTAGTATTACTCGATTTTCGTTCGATGGCAACAGTTGGGTGAATCTTCTAGTCTGACGTATCATTCAGCAAAAATTCCCATGCGAATCCAAGCCCACATATAAAGTAAATGGGCAAAAGCATCAATTATTGAGAGAACGTACGAAAAAGTGATGATCGATGTGAGGAATAATTCCAAGCAATGTTATGAAACAAACCACTTCAATATTCCAATTAAACATCAGCTTTCTACCCAGGATCTTCCAGAGATGCAAATCGGCCGGTTTACGATCAGTAGGAGCTCTGGGGGTTTCAAATTGATCATAAAATCCCTACAGAATATTATGATGCCCTGTGAACGTGTGAATTTTTTTTGGCCATTTAAATTGAAGTTAATAGAATGAACATACCCATTTTGTTTAAATAATTTCTTTCATAAATTTAAAATCACAAGTTTAGAATGTGCCTGAAATCCCCCTTACCTATTCGCTTAAACAGGAAAATAATAATGCAATTTGAATCTAACCTGAGACATGTTCTCACCACTTCTTCACAAGTTTGTGATAGCCAATTCAAACGCATATGCAAGTTAATAGGTACTAATAAATTCTTCTAATCTCTACTTCTAACTGAAGTTAAACTATAATTCGCGTGCAAGCAACTCGTCAACTCCGCCTAATATCATTTAAGAGGTTTTTTAATTTGCAACATTTAATTGGCCACTAGCACTAGATCACTAGGTTGAATGTATTATTATTTCTAGGTAAGTTCTGGAGCTTAAATAATTTCCATGCATGTAGGTAAAGTTTGGAATTGTTAACTTTAAGATAATTGAAATGTTTAAAGAATGGAAATTTCAAAAGCGAAACACCACTACAGTATTTAGATGAGAACACTAAGGAAAATTCACATTTTTTATGAGAAAATTGTCTACTTGAGTACATACAAATTATTAACATCAAAATTGATATTTCCTACCTGCTCCATTCCGCTTAGTCACAATTCCTTCCAGCATATACTGTTGCTAAAAGAAAATTGATCAAAATATATTGTAACAAAGTTTCTTTGTAAATTATATGAAATTTGGGACAGGATTTTTCCTGTAGAATCTAGCGCTTTAATGAGAAGGTTAATTTTCTTTTAGTTACTAGTCAATTAAAGGGGCTTAGTGTCGTATATGCCATAATTAAATACCAAAACGTAAAATTAATCAGATTTCCCAGCCAGGCGCGTAACTTACTGTAGCTTTATAATTAACAGGAGTTTTAATTATTCAGGATATCTGGCCTCGCCCCCAGTACCATAAAAAGTGGATCAGTTTAGTCCACATCTCCGGACAGCTGACCAAGTGGGTACCTACTGTGCCTGTTCGTGTCCACACAAGCGATTTTAATGATACCAGCCTTGGTGAGTGGTACGAATTAATAGAATTATTAATCAACTGAACTGGACTTCGCAACTACATATTAATGGCTTAGATTCCCTTCCGTACCACCCGCTTTGAGGCGCAACAAAATGGCCGATGCGATCAACAGTATGGCACTACTCAATGACCGAATTATTCCGTCTTTGGGAGCCCTAATAGACTATATAATGGGACTATTTTAATCAACGGTCGCTCTAACTCTGAAGGTATAATGTGTTTAAATTAACCTGAATATGTTGTCGCTGCTATTTTTTTTTTAATGGAGAGAACAAGGTCTTATAGGATTAATTTGATGGCTCCTCAATCAAATATTATCAATGTAGATTATAGGTAAAAATAGATATATAAAAAAACGTATTCAAAAATAATAATTTATTTGCATATGATGCAATAACAGTTTTATTTTATAACTAGAGTGGGTACTGCTAACAACATTGCATAACCTGTATCAATAACTGAATGGTACAACAATGGAAGCGCCAAATACCATTTGTAGGAATTTAGTTGCAATGTTTCATTTGCAGCTAATTTGAGGTGTAAAGTGTGAAGAAATTTAATACAGCTATCACAATTAGTTTGTGAACACGCAGTTACCCGTATAGAAAGTGTTGCTATTTCTGATTTCCAATATTTTTCACGTGACATTGGACACTCATCTCCCAGAAAGGGGTTTTATTCGCCACATGGTCGCAAACAACTTAATTTTTTGGGTCATCAGCCCATCAGAGTGGACACTTTTTAGAATTAGGTAATAACTTCTCCATTGCCGGTTTTCAAACAAGTGAAGAGGAGATATACGAGATTAATTCGTTAATGATAAATTTTTCATTGATTGATGTGTATTCTCCTTAAGTTTTAACGTTACGTTTTGTGCTTTGCAAGTTACGCTAACAAAACCATAAATTTTGCATTATAGTTGCTTTATCGTATCGTTAAGATTCTATACTGTCTATAAATGCTAGCGAAATAATCAACCATATGTTTATTCCTTAGATCTTAACGTTGCGTCTTGCGGCTTACATTATAGTTAATAAAATTCAACTTTAAAACTTCCTAAAGAGAGTTTTCTCAAAAAACCATGGACATGATGGTTATTGTACCTAAGGAGAAAAATTATAACGGCAATCAAGTTTAATTTTACTAATTTTGGTACCCCTTTTATTGCTTTTGCTTGATTCCAAATCACCCGGAATGATCTCCTGGATCCTATTTTGATATTCCAACAACTTCAAAGTTCCGTTGGAAAATCAAATTGAAGAATTGCAGCTATGCTAGGAAGTGTCTAAAGTGACTACTTCGTATTAATTTTTATATTTGCCACTTTCATCACTTTGGTAATAATTACAAATTCTTCTTTCTCGTTCTAAACTACTAGGTTCGACTTGGCCCTTAAGCTGCCTGGCTTCTTCCAAAAAAGTATTATTCCAATTCTGTTAATGTCTTCCGATTGACTAGGATGATCTTTGCAGTTGCTTCGTAATTGAGAAAACAGAAGTTCCAAGCAGCCTTGATTGAGCTTATGAGTGCATGTATGCTTAATAGATAAGGAAATTTTCATATTTCGATACAGCAGTTGAAGCAACTTAGTGGGAACCATTATCTTCTTCTGGAAACTTTGTAACTCAGTTTTTCTTTTGACCCGAATTATCGAAGTTAAATCTATTATTCTATGCAAAACTTCAAAGTGCGTTTTCATGTTTACTTCATATGTGTTCTTTGTCGGAATTTCCCCCTGATTCTTATAACTGTTAAATATATCAAATTAGGCGGTAATATCCTCTATGAAGTCGTCTAGATCGCTTACCATCAACTTATCATTGCCGGGTTGATTGTTTAAAAACGCTCCAACTACTCTATTTGAAATCAGTTGCGCAGGTAACGACACTTGGACGATCCGACTTTTTACAATTTATATGATTTTCTTCCCACAAGATTATATTTAACATTACAACAGATACGTGTTGAATAGTTTATAAAGGGAGATACAAAAGTATGTTGACAAACTTCAAGAGATAATTACTGTCATCATTTCATCCTACAATATTCAGTAGGACTTAGTACTAACCATTAATATATTCGCAGATAAATAAAGCTGCAGAATTTAACAATATTCATCTATTGTTGGTTCTGAGTCTTAAATTAAATCACTAAAACTTTTGTGGTATGTTTGTCTTGAAGTCAAGATAATAATGGAGGGGAATTAATTTCTGTTGCTATAAGGTGAGTGAAGTTACATATCGTTTTACAAAACTTGACAGTTAAGTATATGGCCTTTTAAACTTTATGAGTGCAAAGTAGTATGGAGACTCCTTGTTTTGAAGTCTATAAAATGTTGAGTTAAGATCATGGCAAAAATCGATTAGCAGTGGGGTCAGAAGGTACTTCTGGTAATGAACTTAAGAATTTAGAGTTGGGCCTATATTAAATAAGTAATTACGAACTACTTTGTCACAATAAGATGGGAGTAGCCGATGGGAATTTACTGGCTACACTACATATCAATGTTTACTCTATAAATGATCTTCCTAGGTACTGTGTTAATATTTAACAGCTTTCAGGAAATTTGATCCATTATTTTCATCTTGCAGAATAAAGTTATGATCTTACATTTATTTGTTAATTGTTATTAATCATTGTATTCTTTTTCAATATGTATTAATAAAAATATTATTTGTTAGTTACGCTGAAAAAGGAAACCGTAAATTGAGGTTAGATAGTAAGATTCATAAGTAAATTTCAGTGTTGCCAATAATTCTATTTGCGTTCTAGTCGCAAGCCGCCTTCACTAGCGGAAAATTACTGTTGCGCAATTGCACGATTGGGATGTATGAGGACACGTAATCACATGAATATGGCAATGCTGTACACACTTTAATAGTCACAGTATACTTTTATTACTCCTCTGGCATTTTCCATGTGGTTTTTTTATCATGCTTTATTTACAATATTCAAGTGGCTTCTGCATTACGAGACAATAAACGTCACACATTTTCTTGCAGGTCCCTGCTAATCTTTTTTAACCCTGTTTACAATCTATCTTTTTGCTAGTTATCACGGAGATGTGCATTCACCATAATCTCAAGATCTTTTTCAAATTTATTCCTTTGTCATGGTTTTAAAAATGTTTTCAGATTAATTTTGAACATTAGGAAGAATTTTAAACATATAGCAGATAAAGCACTTAAAGTGATCGGCGAGCAATGAACTAACGTCATCGAAGAATCTGATTCCTCTAATTTCAAAAGCGAACCCATTAACTAATTAATTGATCTAAATTTTTTTTATCAGTTTTGAGTAAGAGGGAATAATTAACTGTGCTAAAATGTGGATTTTTAATGAAGAAATATTAAATGAGGAAAAACCAAACATTGAAATTTACATGTACACTATTCGCGTTCAAACTGCTCGGTTTGAAATATCTCTATTTGACAGATTGTAAGTAACCGTGACATTCGAATCCCGAAACTAAATGAAAAGTAAAATGGCGTTCGCGGTTCGCGTGTAGTGATTCTTGAATTGGCGGTGTTTTCATTACTTTTCAGAGGGTAAATTTAAAAGAAATTAACTAACCACTGTATTCAGTGCTTCTTTAGTTTATGCTGATTCTTTCAGCTATCGGTTAAGCTAAACAAAAGTAAGTTATAAATTTTATTTATGTTTGCCACATTTTTATTGCAGGCTGGGGCCGGGCTGGGGAAAAATGGCTGCCCACTTTATATTCTTTTCGTAAGCAATACCTATTAAGACATTTTCTTGGTTTCTAGGCATGTCAGGACAAGACGATGTGCTGCAGCCCACAAGCCCCGCTGAGAGGGATAAAATGCCTTCCAGAGTCCTTATCTCCGAGTCAGAAATAGCATCCCTAACTCCAGCTGAGTGGGTAAATCGTTGGCACCAACAGGAGTCCTACATCACCACCCTAGAGAGGAAGTTAAGTCTTCAAGAAGGTACTTAGTTCAGTTTCTATCTCGGTTACTTCATTTGTGTTTTAAGCCCTGTGCTGTATCCTGTTATCATTGGTGCAGTGTCGTGAAGTGTATCGAAATTTAACACTAACAAATCGTGGAAAGGAGTGCTTTGTAATATGCACCCCATCTTGTAGGGGATATCCACGAGTTGCGTCAGACCAATGACAGAGTTCGTACCCAACTCCATGAGGCCCAACAAGGGGAAAAACTGTTGGTGAGACGTTTGACAGCAAAAGAACAAGAAACTCAAGATTATATGGTCAGTATATGAAATGACCGGCTCAAAATGTTCTTAACTTTGTGTTTGATGACTAGTGACAGTGCGGTTTGAAAAATATCTTCTGGCTGAATAACTGAAATTGGATATATTTGTTGGTCTGTTAATCTTGACGCCCTATCGACATTTACTAGTGGTTTTGGGAAGGGATGGGTCCTGGGATGGGTAGTGAGAGTACTAAAGAGTTGTGGTCAACTGAGGATTTACTTTCATGAACCTTTTAAAAACATTACTTCATTAGTAATGTATGTGTTTTGAGAACTATATTATTTGAGACTTTTAAAAGAACTATTACCAAGACTATTACCTTATATTATTCAGGATATTATTGTCCTTGTTGTTAGGTACTTTGCTCTTTAGCTACTTTTGTTTAGCAATTGAGAACTATTTGGTGGAGTTTTAGGTACTAAATAAAATTACAAGCTCAAATTGGTTTTCAATTTGCCATTAAAAATGCTACAACAAAATTTTAATATTAAGCATTTCCTTAACTTTAATTCTAAAGACATTTAAAACACACAAATGACAAGCTACTTTCCTCATTCTAATTATAAAATTATTTAAAATAACCAAGTAACCAAATACATGATATACTAAAAATCAGTTTAACAGATACAATCCAATTGTATCCATTAAACCTTTGGTGTATCCAAGTGTCTAATTCACCTAAATAGAAAAAGAATTGCTGTTCAGGAGACTCAAGCAATATTTTCAAGTTTAATTACAAAATAAACCACTACATAACATTCATGGCATCTTATAGAATTATTTATATTAGTAGTACTGCTTGCCATAAGCCCCATTGGTCATTAAAATAGTTCATGTCAGATAAAAACGTGATTTCAATAATGTTTAGATGTGTCGTGGTATCCTTAAACTGCAATTCTTTCTTCATTGAAGTGGTCATATAACTGATATATTCCGATACTCGCGATTCTCAGTATTATTATAGTAGTCAATCTAAGTATAGAGAGTGTTGAAACGCGCACGAACTTTTGGACTAAGGTAAGTTGAGTTAAATAATCGAATTTTGACCTTGGGGATCTGTAGTAGTTCGGATGTACAAAGTACAGATCATTTAGGAACACCTAAAACAACGCTAGTATTAAAATTCACATTTTTTTTCTGTGAGTGAAAAAAATTGTTAAGTTTGATAATTATGAGAAACATATGTTTATAGTTATTTAACCAATAAGTATATTACAGATGTTGGTTACGATATTTTTCCGGTTACTGTAAGTATTAGTCATGGTTCTTGAGGAAAATCTAATTTTGAATTTAACGTAAATAAAATATTTCATAATTCCAATTTGAACGGTGATACGTGAACGTGCCCGCTATTCATATAAATATGTACACGTTTATCATTTAAAAATTCAAACCCGATGATATTGACAGAGAACCATGATCTGTAACAGATGGACAGATGACAGAAATTGATTATTTTATGGCCTGTCTCTGGCTACTGAGTAAACATGAAGTGGGACAACAACATGTTTTTGATTTCGTATATACTTGGCCGCATATAAAAAATCACGCATTCAAATGAAAAATTGAGCTCGGGAAAAATTCATATTTGGCTTCCCGGACTAATTTAAAAAAAAAAATTTTAGTAAATGAAAGTCAATAAGTTTTGCCAGTTAGTGTTATAGTATAAGTCCTTGATTACAGCGGTATATTTTAAACGATGTTCTGTTGCATTGCAGCAAAACTATATAGTTCGAACTATTGTCGAGTCCACAACACGTATCTGTTGTAATATTTTTTACGGTTTTACCCCTTGAGTTTTTTTTATATTCCTTAAATCTATGAAAATAAATGCTTAGATTTATTTTAAATGTCACAATATGTCTGTGAAAACAATTTTTCTCTAACTTAAATCGATCGGAAATTACGGCCTTTGAAAGTGTAAAAGGGTCATATTTAAAATGTCGATACCCTATGTGGAAATTCGAGTTGAAGTATGCTAGATAAAATATACTTAAAATGTTATTTTGAGTCAAATCGAAAAATAGCAAATATACGGTGTGGCTCATGCTAACCTTTCATGTATCAGAATCTCGGAAAGTATTGGAGCTATGAAGTCGGTTAAATGGTGAAAGTTTTAGACCGTTATGTTGATAGCATAATGCTGGAAAGAACCATTATAAGTCATTTGTGCAGTAGATGATCAAAACTGGTGAAAATATTGCTGAAGCAAATTTTTGAGTAGCATTCGCGTGCAGTTGAAGTATCAATACGATGCTTCGGCTTTCTGAAATCATAATCAATTTTTATTTATCATGCAAAAATTGAAGTCCTTGTCCTGAGCTTGATTACCTAATATTGTTGCACTGATGTTGATTATACATGGTTATACGCATTCCTAAAATTGTTATCAAATTAGGGTTCTCAAGTTAGGGTCTCCACAGACTAAATATTACACCGATAGTTTACTTGAATCGAGGTATATTACTATTATGTAAGTATTTATCTGTTGATTTTAAATATAATGCATATATTAAGCATTAAGCACTTGACTAAAATATTTGATAAAAAGTCGCTAGTCTACAGGAGTTTTTAAAGCCGTTCGGGTTTCATCCTTATGGCACCAACATGATAGTCGCAAACTTTTCCTATTTAACCGTTATCATGGTTCCTATTGTGTCGAGATCCCATTATATATATACATAGAAGGTCAATTTGGAGCAGAGTATGGATCAAGTTCGATGGGATTTAGGGTTCTTTAGTGGTCTTGAGAATAGAATTAACATTTTATTAACGTCTCCTGCGCTTGATTAAAAAAAATATGGGTGTAAAACGCATTCCTCTATCGTTTTTTAGTTCTCTTACTACAGTGGGTTTCTCAACACTTGACACTTTTAGGAAACCGCTACAGCCCAGCAACGCGATATTTAATAGAAAAATAATAGTTTCTCAAGGCATTTTAGTAGAATCTAAAAAAATGTATAGAAATGTACTAGTACTCTTTTTCAACTTAATTTGCGTTCATAACATCGCCCTGAAAATTGTCTATAATTTTCTTTGCACTTACTATAGTATCTATTTTTGTAATTTTTTCTATTTATTTCGAAAGACCTTACATATTTTAATTTTTCTCAACTTTTTGTATACCAAATAAAATTTGGGAATTTTTACGTTATTCAACCAATTTTCTAACTCTAATTTAGGAGTTTACGATATAACAATAGTAAGCCATACTGATTGAACCACCTTATCCTGTGGTTGTCCCCATAAAAAAATGATTTTTTTAAATGACCACATTAAAAAAATAACTTTCACATACCTTTACCAAAAATATCGTTTCCATTCTAGAGAGGAACGTTTGATAGTGATGCGTGAGCGCAGCCCATCATCCATGGACGAATTATTGGAAGAATGCAAGTAGTCTGTTTCAAGCTTTTAATAGGATTGAAAAATTTATTAATTTACATTTTCATTAGAATTAAAAGTGAAAAACTGTCATTGCTCGGTAATTGAGAAGGAATTTTCAGAGTGTTTCCTGTATTTTACATATTCACAATCTATATTCACTTTACTTTCGTTTTGTCAAAACAATTGATGTTTATGGCGCTGCCCGATTTTATTTAGATTGGAACAGCATGTAATGTATGATTTATTTATATAACATATGATATTTATTTTTCAAGGCGAACTATAAACTGTTGGACTAAGGTAAGTTTAGTTCAGGTATACGCGCTCGTATCCGATATGGTAGGTAAACACCATTTCACATGGAAATTGTTGTATTTACAACCCCTGTTGTAAGGAACTTTCTTGTTCAAAATGGTGTTCTTGATCCATGATTAAATTTACAAAAGTTGTTTCCCTAACACCCTGTACACGGCGACCGTCCAAATGTTTCCATTTATTTAGCCGAATAATGAAGAGTTGAATGAGAGCTTTTACATTCACGGAAATGTGTTTTTCAATTAAGTTTCATTGAACTCAAATACACAGAATGAACGGGATCATTTAGATGATTACCTTGCGTATTTGGGACGGCTGTAAGGGCTGCAGGGTCCGCTAAGTTAGGGAAAAGTTTCGCGTTCTAATACTCATTACTGATCAATGCTGAAAATGGATTTGTGCTGCGGTTCCTAAATATTTCTTAAAAAAATCTATTTAAAAATCTATATTGCTTTTCTGATATTTTTATTATGATGATGCTTCCAATGACATTTACAACTATTTTATAATTAACAGTTCTTACCTTTGAAGTGACCCATATATGAAAGAGGTACCTAATCAATCGGTGTTAAGACTGATGTAAGGGGCCTTCATTTTCATCTATAGTTTCTCTACAAAATTAATAAATATATCATTTAATAATCGAGCTTTGTATTATATCTTGTTGAAAAGCAAAGTATTGAAAGAGCAAGTGCCAACAACGCATACGGTATGATTTAGTAATAGTGTTGTATAGTGAATAATTGAAAAAGACGCTGCATCATCTAGCCACAGTTAAGAACATTTTCTATGCCGTGATGTTTTACATTGAGTAAGTGGTCGCCCATTCCTATTTGAAATATTTCAATTTCAATTATCCAGGGTCTCATACTAATTTAGAAGGAGGTACAGGGTTTGTTAAATTAGAAGTAAGTTTTGCTTAATAAAAAACCCCTACAGCCAAGAATAGTTCTTATGCTAGCCGATTTTTTGGTGTTTTGGATTATTTGATAGTGTATGAATGCTTGTGGCAATAATAAGTGTTGTATTTTCAATATAATACTGTCTGTTTGTAAAGATGAAAAGTGGGAGTGACACGAATATAGATATGATAGAGTGACAATAATATAGAATGCCGTATCTCTTAAAATTGTCTCAATGTCCTTTGTGCTGTCCGTTCTTATATAGATCAGCCTATATGGCTCACCCTATTTGCCTACATATCCTCTTTGATTTCACCGGGTTACGTGTCATAGAAAAGATGCTAGAACGCCCCAGTTTTAAGACGCCGTGACAATCTAGTTCTGTGTTTGGCAAGCCACTGTTCTGGCCCTGCTTACCCGATTGATCCCAAAGGGGACGCGTTATAAAGCTCAAAATTTTCTCTTAAACCCCCTTCCATCTCAAATCACCGCAACCGCCAAATTTGGCAAACGTACGTAATACCTCCATGTTGTGTTTGAATAATATTGAGTATATCGTTGGAAAAGTCTTCTAAGAACTTTTTGAAAATGCGAAAATGCAATATGGCGTTCAAAAAAATTTACGAAATCACTGTACAGAACTCGAAAACAAACGACTAGAATTATTTTCGATACGTCATCGCAGTCCTCCGTGTCTTTGGGAATCTTTTGGAATTCCACAATTCAAGTAAAATGTGATTAATTATGAAGTAGCTTTGATTTTTGGTTTGTTGGCCGTGTTCGATGCTCAATTAATACGATAGATATGATGAGCACATTAGCATCCCCTGAAATTCAAGGATTACGTTACGTATTACTTTCTGTGAATTCCCAAGACGTAAGAACGAATAATAGGAACAAGTTTCCATTTGTTGACTTTATATAAATGAAATGCCCTAATACATTTGAATTGTTAAAATCGCCTTTGTTTGGTTTGGATCTACGGGATAAAGTTAAAAATGCAGTGTTTCACTCTTACATTTTTCTCGAAAATAGTATACTGAAAACAACTTTTACGCTAGGAATGAATTTTTTATATAATTATCTAAAACGTTCCCTATTTAACTTACTCTGTATCTCTTATGGAAACACAGTACTCAATACATGTAAAACCAAAATATAACACACTGTATAAACTACACATTTTCTTCATCAGAGTAATTAATATACAGGGTGATTCTAAAGTTGGAATTATCCTTTCACCGGCGAATAGGGCTTTAAGAAATAAGATTTTTTTTCCGTTGGCACTTTTTCGAAATATCAACATCAACGAAGATACAAACTGTCAAAGTTTTATTTAAAAAACTAAAATTGATTAATAATTGCCAAACTACTTGAATTCATTGAAACAAAATTTTGTAGGTGTCAATAATTAGATGGGAGGAAATTTCTTCAGTAAATAAAGATATTTTTTGGTTTACCACTGGTGTGTATTTAAAAAAATTGTTTGATATTTTTGTAAAAAAATGGTGCGTTATTGTTTTTTCTAAATGAAAAAATAATTGAATTAATAATTATTTTATTTTGATTTTCATATAAAAAAAAAGTTTGGTTGTTATTTAGAACCTTAGCCCAAAACTAAAAAATTATTTAAACTTGTTTTCAGGTAAAAATCATTGAAGTTTTAGTTCCAATGCAATTTCACTATCACCAACACTTAAAAAATTGTGTTTAATTATCTCATATCGTTTCGCAATTAACAAATGTTAATTTTTTAAATAAAATTTTGACAGCCCGTATCTCCGTTGATGATGTTTCGAAAAAGTGCCAATGGAAAAAAGTATAATTTTTTGAAGCTCTATTCGCTGGTGAAACGATAACTCCAACTTTACTATCACCCTTTATAAGATGTACTTCAAATCAATCTTCAGGTAAGAAAACTTGGACTATTTACAAAATCGTCATACTTATACACACACAATTGGTAGCACCCTGTATATTAAAGTGGGCACGAGCTAAATGTAAAAGAATTGGGTTTTCAGATATGAATTGTGGCACCTGGTAGAGGCAAGTTCTCGGAGGTTTTCTAGGTACCCAAGTACAGGGCGTTTAAAGTCTTGCGATTTCATTTATATGAGTCATCATGATGATTAAATCTAAAAGACGTATTAAAAATTGCAGAATGAGAGACACGATGTTTCAAACACTTCATCTCTACCATTTCTTATCCACACAACTTTTACTGAAATTTTTTAGGTGTAATCTAAGGAGATGACTCATTTCCTCTTAAAAATGAACTCACAAGACCACAAATACCCAATAGAGTTTTTCCACAATCAACTTCGTTCGATACCCTATATACTACATTATTTTTTAGTGGAATCACGTTCATTTCTAATATACTTTTTTTCCACAGTGCCAGTTAAATGAATTGAAAAACTGCCAAGCACCAACAATTCCCTCGCTTAGATCCGCAATGTTAGATCCTGCAGTGAACAGTATATTACAACAGTTAAGGTTGGAGCTGCAGGACACCAAAACCAAATTGGAAAACATTCAAAATGAGCTCTCTGCGTGGAAATTCACGCCTGACAGTAATACGGGTAAAAGACTAATGGCAAAGTGCAGATTATTATATCAGGAAAACGAAGAGTTGGGAAAACTGACAAGTTCCGGCCGGATAGCAAAGTTGGAAAGCGATTTGGCTTTACAAAAAAGTTTCTCGGAGGAAGTGCGGCAATCTCAAAACGAATTAGATTCCTTCTTGGCGGATTTAGACGAAGACGTCGAAGGAATGCAAAGCACTATATTATTCCTACAAACAGAACTAAAACGGTCAAAGGACCTCGCGCAAACTTTACAAAAAGAAAATGGTACGTTAAGAATTACTAACGGAAGGACCAACGGTGAAAATAGTGGTGTTTGTGATGGGGAAAGGACGGACTCGGAAAATGAGTTAGATAGGACGCACTCAAAACGAATTAGAAGATCATCGGTTTTAAGTCTAGATTTTAACGAAGATGACGCTTTAGTTATAAGTAATGGGGACGTTGCTATGTCTTCGGATATCGAATGAACGTGCAACTATCTTGGGCTCTTATTTGCACTGGATTGCATACTTTTGTACATTCCGGGCGTTCACAAACCTGGACAAAATATATTGGGATCATTTTTGTCTGAGAAGCATGAATTTTACACATTATGAGGCAATCGTGGGGTGTATAAAAATGTGACCAGTGAGTGAACATTATAAAAACTGATGAACAGTATATGAAATTTAATTCAATTCTAGATTATACTTAAGCATAGGTATTTGGATCATGAAAATTGTTCTTTTTTGTTATTCATATTGTGTCTAATCTAAATTTCTTATAATAGTTCTATTGTTTCGCAATGAATTCATGGATTGCAAATTTAGTATTTTTGTTATACAAATATGAAAATGGTGCCGTCAATACCATGAACAGGAATTTTATGACACTTTTATTGTTATTAAGGTGAGGAAACCAGCCTGTATAGGTAGTAAATAAATGTATATAATTCGGTTTTTGAAGTTAATTAAGTAATATTAACTACAGTACCTCCAACACTGCACCATTTGAGACGATGTAAATAAAGGAGGATGAATAAATAGATATTGGGAATTTTTAATTACATTCCTTGCAGTTTTATTCTCCATTTACACTAGATCAAAGATAAACATATAGTGCGAGAATAATCAATGTTGTTGAAATACCCTGTAAAATGTGGAGTTTTTTGAAATAACACACGAATGTAGCACAATTTTATTGAAGAAATAATACACAGTAACACACTATTAAAAGAAAAACCGAGTGCCACTTGTCAAAATGGTTAATAAATCAAGCACAAAATCATTATCTGGAACTGCTCGAGCTGGATCTCTTTCTTCTTCTGGGATGTGGGCTTCTTGAGTGCGCAGGTCTCCGCCTCAAGGGACTTCTCATCCTCCTGGGAGGTGACCGCCTTCTAAATCGAGGAGGAGTTCTGCGATAGGGACCCCGTCTTAACGGTGGTAATGGAGATCGTCTTAGCGGCGCATTTCTGGAATTTTTAGAATGATGGGAAAACAGATTAACTTACTAAACATTTTTTTAAACAATTTGTCTGAAGGGGTCCATTGAGCAAACCAGTTTGACCACCTTGTATAATATTGTATATGACAATTTTAATTTTTTGTGATTCCAATGACCTATAATAAGCGATAATAGAAGAGTTAGTTGGGAAAACTGTATCAAGGGCTTCACGCTCAATACTGCAAAATATTTTGCAGGTAAACTTTTGCTAAGTATAATATCGATTAGAAATAAATAGCAGAACCTGAATAAAATTACCTGGGCTTTGGAATTAACACCGGTGCGGCTGTGATTTCTTGGCCGTCTATTTGACCCCCGTCCATATGCTTCATGGCATTTTCTGCCTCGTCTGGTGTGCTATACTCGACGTAACAATAACCTGCCCCCAGATTAGAGTGATTGCGATCCTAAGAAAAGTTGTAAAATTATTATTTAATAAATCATAATTATATTATTATTAAGTATGCATAAAAAATATTTATGTTAATACAATAATATTTTGAATTTACTGTTTAGCGTGGATTTCCATGCGCCTAGCAACATGGGTACCGTCTAAATTGTAAGAATCAGAAAGTTCTCAACGGTGATGATGAATAAATTTTTACAGTATCAGAACGTGAACAATGTTGATAGTTGCAAAGTCAAGTGAAAACAGTCGTATAGTTTTATTTGAGCCAAATCCCTTTTTATATGTGAATATGAAAATATCAAATTTGAAAATAACTCCGTAGTATGGTAGTTTTCATTCAAAACGTTAGAAATTATTCTTTGAGTAAAAACTGTTAGAAAAAGGGAATGTTTCAGAATAGAGTTCACATAGAAACCGAATATTTTCGATTGAAGATCTTACCGTTTACCTTCGCACACTAAAATTCGGAGCGCTTTATGCAATAAAGTTTCTTACATTGCAATAACTAGATAAACACCATTCCATCATACCTTTGGAAATTCCACATGTTTAATTATGCCATAAGTGCCAAAAATCTCGGAAATGTGATCCTTATTTACGGTTCTGGTCAAACGTCCAATATGGATTTTAGTCGGTCGAGGAGTAGGCGATCTCTTACGGCGCTTACGTGGAGAGCGTGATCTAAAATATTAAATTATATTATGGTTAGATATTTTTTAAAATAAATTTAATATCATAAGTATGATTTCCCCGACTACATGAACGTCCCCACGTGACAAGTATAACTAAAATACTGCAACAAATTATAAGGCAACATGGAAACTCATACTACAATTGAAGGCATTAAAATAGCCTTACCTTGTACGGTGTCTGGCATCTCGCCCATCCTTATCTTTGTCTTTATCTTTATTTTCTCCAGGTGGAGCATTCTTGTCTTTTTCTTTGTCCTCTTTCTTCACATCAGCTTTCTCTTTATCATCTTTCTTCTCCTTCACGTCTTTATCCTTTTCTTTATTTTCCTTTCTTTCCTTGCTGTGGCTCTTGCTTCCGGTTTTCAATCTTTTAGTAGTCGACCTAGATTTAATAATCATGAAGACTTGACAGCAACACATATACATACAAAATTAAAACAAAAAAGCTTTTTGATTGCTTTTTTTTTAATTACATAGAATATTAAATTAACTGTCATATTCCTACCATCAAATAGTATAATGAATATCTACATTCATGTTAAGCATGTTTTTTTTGATGGAAATTGTGACCAGTGGCTTTGCAAATTAAAAAACGCATATCAATAGTATGAGTTACCGTTGCTTTGGACGGGTTCTACCATTTCCACTTGAGGTACTGGAGGAATCAGAGCTTGAACTGCTGGAACGCGAAGAAGAGCCTGAACTCGAGCTGCTTGAAGACTTCGAAGAAGTGGAACTGCTATCAGATGAACTATAAAAATATAGGTATAAACGTTCAAATGCTTTTTTTCAGTCATGAAAAGTAAATGCTTAAGTATCAGGTCACAAAAATGTTAAATTTCCATACTAAGTAGTATTCTTTAAATTACTACAGGCCGAAGAGTGGTTGGTATGAAGGACAAACTGCTACAAAAATTCTGTTTACTGAGGATCATGTTATTATGTCATTAAGTTTTAAATGTTAAAGTAAGTTTGATGCATAAGAATGGATAGTTATATGTATATAGTAATATATGATTGCTCTTACCTACTTCGACTATCATCACTGCTGCTTGAGCCAGACTCTGAACGTTTTTTCCTATCCCTACCTCTTTCTTTTTTCTTTTCTTTTTGTTCTGCATCTGACTCAGTTCCAGGCTTTGCCCTGAGTGGGAAATATAGAATCAGTTAATAAATTCAATATGCAGGATTTTCTTAGGTGCTGAGGCAATGGAAGTAACATCCTCAATTGTGCACAATAATTAGTGTCTAGTGAGTGTTTGTACAGCTTATTAAAAAAACTATTGTAACAAGTTGAATTCTATAAGATGATGTTCCTTAATATAGCAAGTTTTTGCTTATAAATTTTATTCTACAATTTTGTTTCTTTACTGCCAATATGGCTGAGACAGCAAAATAACAAATTCACATTGGAGACCAATATTGGCACAACCTTATCTTATCATAAACAGGGTGGAGTTCAGAATACAGTACGTAATAGACTTAATAAACCCCATGTATAACATAACACTCTAATAGAGTTACTAGGACCACTGGCATAGAAGCTACGTTACAAATTCACAAAATGCCGGCCCTGGGGTACCCAGTTATCTAGAAATACATCAATAATCGTCAATACAAAAACACTTACATGATGCTTCGTAAGTGGAAATTTTCTAATGGGATTCTGGAAGGACCAGGACGTTAATTATACTCTGATTTATAGGAATTAAACTGCAATCTAAAGAAAATGATTAAGTTTCCACAATTCCCGAGAATTGGCACCGCATTACCGATGGTTAAACAGAAATTAAGCACCTAAACGACAGTGACTATAATGACGTGACAGTGACCAAGGACATTGTGAATGTATATTGAATACTTGACACAAAAAGAGAGAGACAGGCACACTTTTTCAGGAATGTTGGAAGGAGAGATAACGCTCATGCCACATAAACCGATTATGTTTTTTTCATCTGAAAGAAAACATATCCGGAATTTGTGGAATGTGAAAATTTATTATATTTATTTTTGTTCACAATTTTTCCGCTTTTCATTTCGAAATCAGGAAGCGGTAGTGCAGTAGTGCAGTCTGGACTTGTGCTATACATTTCTGGACACTCATGTTCTTAGCAATTTCATTACAGCATCCAGCCCCACGTTGAGTTGCTATTTTTTGACTGAGACCATTTCTATACGCTCTCTGTACTACACTTTATGTTACTCCTGCCTCACATTTTAAGGCTAATAATAAGTTCTAAAGGAACTGAATTACTCATTGGCCTTATATTGCTGGCTTCTTTAAATCAGGGAGATTTAATGGTACTAGTTGCAAGGAAGTGCCAAGGTAAGATTTAAAGAAGTACAAAGTTCATTGATGAGAGTTAATATGGACTTTTGTTTACAAACTACTATTGAGTACTATGAGGTTTTTTAATGATCATTGGTTATTTATATTATAGCAACTCTCAGAACTATGGGATCAAACTTTTAGAAATTGTTTACTGTTACAATAGAAGACATCTGAGTATAAGAACCTGTGAACGTCTCTTTAAAATGCTATGCCCTTATATAATGCTTTATGACAGTTTGGGGCAAAAATGTGTTTTATAAAATTTTAATGTTTTATTTTCATTTATTTGTGAAAAATAAGTACAAAAATTGTTAAAAATGTCATTTTTGAACTTCATTAACTTGGACAACGTTGAATTAGCATAGGTGGTCCAGTTCTGTGGCCTTATAGGTCACCCAATCTAACATCTTTAGATTTCAATGTGTGGGGACATGTAAAGTTTAGTTTATAAAATGCCAGTGGAGACAGAACAGGATTTCATTAGACTAATTGCTGTTGCATTTAAAGTCTTTTAAAAGAATGATCAATTTTTTTAGCCAAGTTCTCACAGAAACCATGTACATACTTGAAAGAAATGCACTTCAAGGACAACATTTTGAATGATAGTATAGTGTTATTTTGTATCAATAAATTGAAATGCACCATGCTAATATTTGATAAAAAGATTTTTGCATATAACTGTCTTAAAGCATCGTAAGGCTGTAGCATGTTAGGCAAACATTTGCAGACACAGGTTCTCATACTCAGAGGTCTTCTATTTTTGCACTGAACAATCCTTAGAAGTTTGATCTCATATTTCTAAAATATCCTGTATATTCAAACTAGATATTTGAAGAGATGTTCTAAAAACAGTGTTGTTAATCAAAATATAATGAGAAAGTTTTATTTTTTCTACTATGAAATATTTAGAGCCAGTCATAGATTGGCTAGATGTTGCCACATTCCAAATAAAGCATCTGCTATTATTCTGGCAAATGTTCACCAAAATCTATGAACCACTATTTTGCACTCTTATTTGGAAGACTGCTGTGTGCATTTCTTGATTGTAGAAAAATTGTATGTGTTTTAAAATCAAATATCTTTGGTTAAGAAAGAAGATAATAAATGTATTGTGTTTGAAAAGGTTTATTTTAATGTATTTTTAATGGTTGTGTTTGGCTGTCCTGTATCTATTCTATATGTCTATCTATCTAATTGAATCTGTCTAATCCAATTTACTTCTCTTTTAGTTGACCCCAGTGTTGGCCCTTGAGTCTACCCAACTTTAGAAAAATTATGCTAGTAACTGTAAAATGATTATATTGCCAGAGTGTAATTTTAATCATGTTGATACCTATTTTATAGAGAGTTGCAAGTGTTTCTGAGGCTGCAAATGAGAAGTGTAAAAATGATAGACCAACAATCTTTATAAATATCTATATTCCAAATTGAGTGAAAACACTTATTTTAAGATGTCTCTAGTGGTTATGAACCAGTTTGTTTCCAACTTAAAGTCAAAGAATGAACAAATCAGGACAAAAGCTGCAAAAGAACTTTATGTATATGTGAAAAATGATTTAAGAGATGCAACACCAGAGCAAATCACTGTATTCCTTGATGACTTCAATCATCATATATTTGAAATGGTTTCAAGTGCGGATGTCAATGAGAAGAAGGGAGGAATATTGGCCATTGGTAATTCAACTATATTCTTCTAACTTTTAATAATCACTATATTCCTGTAAGCAAAATGAGGTTTTAAACTTTATTTTACTAAAAAAACTACACATATTTTATTTATTGACAATGCAGTACAAAACAATTTAATTTTTGTAGTATGTCTAATCGGAGCAGACGTAGGAAACATGACTACAAGAATTAGCAGATTTGCATATTATGTGAGAAATTTATTGCCTTCTAATGATGTTAGTGTTATGGAACTAGCAGCTAAAACAACAGCAAGTTTAGCATTAGCCTCTGGTTCAAAAGCTTCTGAATATGTTGAGTTTGAAGTAAAAACCGCGTTAGAATGGCTCAGTGGCGACCGACTTGAGGTGATTATTTTTTAGTAGAATTCGCATAATATTTACATCTCCACATTCTAGTCAAAACGCCATGCTGCTGTATTAGTTTTAAAGGAATTTGCCACTGCTCTTCCCACATATTTCTTTCAACAAATTTCGCAGTTTTTTGATTCAATATTCAATGCAATTCAAGATCCGAAACAGGCCATCCGAGAAGCTGCTATTGAAGCTTTGCGAGCAACTCTAGTTGTTACGACGCAGCGAGAAAATGCAAAAGATAATCATAGAGGTTCCTCCTCTTGGTAAGTTTTTAAAGAGACGTTTTTCATTTTTCGTTCAGCATACAATTACATAACCAATTATTCCTAATTTTTACTTAGGTATCGTCAATGTTATGATGTGTCTGGAAAGCTTTTATCGGTCGATAAAGGTGAACGTGTACGGGATGACCGTATCCATGGCTCTTTGTTAATTTTGAACGAACTCTTGTATTGTTCAAATGCGACTTGGGAGCGCAAGTATCTCTCGCTCCAAGAGAGTACAGACCCCAAACCAGATCTTGAGATTGAACAGTTCAGTTTTAACAGACCGCCGTTCATGTATCCAATTCACGCCAAGAAGAAGGCTACAAATATGATTACAAATATGGTTACGTCTACTCTTTCTCCTGAGAAACCGATCATTATTGAGTCTTCTGTTTGTCGGCAGCTAGTGGCAGAAAAATTTGAGTACATATGCATTGATGTTTTGGCCCAAAAGTAAGAAGTTTTTGATATTATGGCAAGTTTCACTATTTTAAATAATTGTAGTTATATGGTAAAATTATTTTTATAGTTTGTGCTTTGTATTAATTATGTATTGTAGTTGTAAGAACATAATTTTATTTTAGGTCACTGAAAGTTAACTTTGTTCAGCAAACGTTGTTAACAATTTTGCCCAGATTGGCTGCTTTTAATAAAGAAAAATTTGTAGAGAAGTATCTTCCAAGCACAATGAATTATTTGTGTAGCATCCTTAGGGGAAGAGAAAAAGATAGAAACAGCGCTTTTGTAACTATTGGTAAGTCAAAATATTACTCACACTTACTTGATTTTACATAACTTTTAGCTAACTTACAACCTGAAAGCCAATTAAACTACACAGTACGATTTTTTAAAGCGTCAGCTCCTATTTACCAGCTCAAAATTACCCTGAAGTACAAAAAAAACAAAAACTAATTTGAAATATAAACACATATGTTTGTTCATATACGTTTTTCAATATAACAATTATGAAAGACCACTAATGCGATAGTTTTTTTAATAAATTTCGAGAGTTGCTTATAATGAAGAAGTCCTTATGTAGAATTCCTTAATCTACCAACTCCTATTTCAACTAAAACGAAAGTTAACTCTTATTGTTTGTTTAAGGTTTGATTGCTGTAGCCGTAGAAGAAGAATTTGATCCTTACGTTGAAAGGGTAATGGAGCTGATAAAACTGTCTTTACCGAAAACGGAAACGCCCGGCAAAAGACGTCCTGTTATAGATAGTTGCGTGTTCAAGTGCGTCACATTTTTGGCTTTAGCTTTGAAGAAACACGACCAAATGGAAATTCCTAACATATTAGAACAGGTAGTTTACATGGTGAATTTTTAGTAGTGGCTGGTAATCTGATATTTATTAAAATAAAAAAAAAAAAACCTTTGATTTTTGTTTTTAATGTTTAATTTCAGATGTTGGCAACGGGATTGAGTCAGTCGTTAACCATATGCCTTCGCGAATTAGCTAAAAAAGTCCCAATCCATAAAGACAAAATTAGTTTAGGACTGTTGAAAATTCTTTCTCATATTCTTTTAAATAGACCGTTGTTACATCCTGGAATGCCCAGAAATCTTACTTCAAATTTTCCCATAAATTCATTCGTCGACACTAACGACACACAGCTAATTGTATTAGCCCTTCATACTTTGGGTAAGTGAGAACTGGTTGTTTTTCTGTTTTATCTTTATTATTGAGCAATAACTTAGACAGACTATGTTAAAAAAAAAAGCGAAAGTTATACTGTCTAATATGTAACGTGACGTTTCTATTTTCTTTCAATTAAATAAATTGCCCATAAAAACCAATTTTGCTAGTTATTTCACGTGAAATAATTTTCTAGGAACCTTTGATTTCGAAGGTCAAAGACTTCTGCCATTCGTTCAACGTTGTGCCAATTTCTTTTTGGTGCACGAAGTGATGGATATTCGTTTGGAAGCAGTAAAAACCACTAGTCGTTTGTTAAGACATGCTGTAAAAAGCGCTGACAAGAGTCCCAGCGAGACGGTGTCTAGAACGGTTGCTGATGTATTACAGAAATTGTTGAGTGAGTATGTCTTTTTGCGAATACATTTGTTTTTCACAATAATTTTTATTTAAATAAATTTTTTAGTTTTGTTTCGTTCCGAAAGTTTCAACCTTTAAAAATGAAAAAAAAATTAATAAACTTATGAAAATCGTTGAAGAATGAAATATGATATACTATATAAAACTTGTTGGTATTGAAGTTTTCATTAATTTTCTTTACAAAATTGTTATGTAAACTAAAAACAAATATTTATTTTCTATCTATGTACAGGAAAAAGTCTCAACCAAATAACTTTCTATTTTAGGTGTGGGACTGATTGATAGTGAAGCACAAGTACGCTATGGAGTACTTACATCTTTAGACCCTACTTTTGATCATCACTTAGCTCAAGCAGAGTCTTTGGAAGCGTTATTTATTGCCCTGCAAGATGAAGAATTTCGGATACGCGAGGTACTACTTTCAATTTTGTTCCATAAAAATCAATCGAATATTATTTGACCTTATTAATCAAATTAACATTTCAATTCCTTTTCTTTGATTAGAATTATTTTTGTATTAGAAATAATTTTTAGGTAGCTTTGTTTACCATAGGACGTTTGAGTTGTATGAATCCGTCATATATTACACCGAGTTTAAGGAAGGTGTTGGTGCAGCTTCTTACGGAATTAGAACACTCTGGAATAGGAAGAAATAAGGAACAAGGAGCTATTCTTCTTGATCATTTGGTAGTGAGGGCACCTAGGATAATTCGACCCTATATGGAGCCAATATTAAAGGTAAATATATAGAATTTTCTGTAAAAGTATGTAATAATTAAATTTTAATACATATTTTCTAAATTATTGGCATCGACGTGCCTTCTTCAAAGACGTTTTCTGTTGTCTTGACTTTTATGTGTTTTTCGTTATAATTTAAGGTATTAGTTCCTAAATTAAGGGAAGGTGAGCCAAATCCCGGAGTGATGATTTCTGTCCTCTCTACTATTGGAGACCTTGCAGAAGTTACTGGCGGCGATTCAGAGCTTCAGGTTTGGATGCAGGACTTAATGGTAAGAAAGGCACAGATTTTAGTTTTGAAAGACGTGATTGTCATGTTTTTTATATAGATTGTAATTTTTGGTTATTGGTGCCAAAGTGGTTTCATCGGTTTTATAACCTTTTTTATAATATTGGTATTTCTGTTAATTATTAATAAATACGTTAATATATTGTTATAGGCCACATTGTTAGAGATTCTTGGTGACGCTTCCGCCCCTGACAAAAGATGTGCTGCCTTAGTTACGTTGGGCCAACTTGTAGGTGCAACAGGGCATGTAGTTAAACCTTACAGTCAATATCCTACTCTGTTGGACGTGTTGCTCGGATTTTTGAAAACTGAGCAACATCCAACGATTCGTCGTGAAACTATTCGAGTTTTAGGCTTGTTAGGTAAATTCAAACACAATTATTAATTAGCTGAGGTTCTATTTATTTATTTATTTTAAAGACCCCTTTATTTTTTTATTGCTGTAACATGTTATGTGTAAAACATCTTATTACAATTAGCAGACATTTTATATTCGTCATTTTAAATGTTCTAGGAGCTTTAGATCCTTATAGGCATAAGATGCAAAAAGGTGAAATTGACCACCTTCCTCAAGCTCCCACGTTAATTCCTATGCCGGATAAAAATTTAAATGAAGATAGTGATCTTACTTCAAGTGAGATGCTTGTGAATATGAGTTCCAGTACTTTAGAGGAATATTATTTAGGCAAGTGATTTTTTTACTACTCCACTTTTTGCTGTGTTGTATTGTCTTTGTTTAATTTAATTGTATTTCAAGTTAAACACTATGTTTAGGCATAACTGGAAATGCTTAAAACACGATATTAATTATTAAATATATTTTAGCCATGGCTATAGCGACATTGTTAAAGATAATTCGGGATCCAGCTTTATCACAATACCATACTATAGTGGTTCAAGCCGTAACATTCACGTTCAAAAGTTTAGGAATTAAGTGCGTACCGTATATAGCACAGGTAGTATTTATCACCCACTAAGAATTCAATATTCTTGACTCATATTTCGGCGCAGGTTCTTCCAAGTTTGCTAAATGTCGTTCGATCCGCTGATGTAAATGCTCGAGAGTTCTTATTCCAGCAACTAGCACAACTAATCGCTATAGTGAAGCAGCATATTCGCAACTACCTTGACGACATATGTGAATTAATTAAGGAATTTTGGACACCGTATTGTGCTATCCAAGGTAGATAATATTCTTGTGTGAGAAATACTTTTAGTGAGAACATTTTGTCCAGGAACTATAATCCTTCTTTTGGAGAATATTGCTGAGGCTTTAGGGGCAGAGTTTAAGGTATATCTGCCCCAGTTAATACCTCAAATATTACGGGTATTAAATCACGACAATTCCAAAGAGAAACAACATACAATAAAGTTATTGAAAGCTTTACACAAATTTGGAAATAATTTAGACGACTACATGCATCTAGTGTTGCCACCTATTGTCAGGTTAGATCAAAAACTACTTTGAAAATAATACGTTATTAGAAATTGCTTTGGTTTTCAGGCTTATCGATGCCTCCGACTGTCCCGTGGCGGTTTCTAAACAGGCTTTAGAAACAATAGATCAATTGGCTGAGTTGATAGATCTCTCAGATTATATATCTAGAATTACCCATCCTCTAGTACGCACTATAGATCGAAATCCTGAGTTACGAGACACAGCATTGGACACGTTATGTTCATTAGTTACGCAACTAGGCAGAAAATTTTGCATATTCGTGCCCATGGTGCAGAGGGTGGTAGTGAGGCACAAAATTAATCACAGAAGGTAAGCGTACCATGTGGATAAAAGTATCCCATTTGTTTATTCATAATTTATGCAGGTGGGAAACTCTAGTTTCGTCCATTGAAAATGATTCTACAATGGCTGATGAGTTAGATTTACCCATACCGCGCAATAGGTAAATAATGTCGAGTGTGTATTGAAATGAGTTTTGAATTCAGCAACTCTTTTAGACAAAGGAAAAATCGGGATGTCGGGATATCCGGAGACTTATCTGCAATGCCGCAAAGACTGAAGGTGTCTGAGAAGAATCTACAACAAGCTTGGGTTCCTATTAGAGGTGTATCTAAGGTAGACAATTAATTTTGTTAGGAATCCGTTCATTTTTCTAAAGCTTGAAAACCATACTTTATGACAAGAGAAATATTTTTTTTTATTCGGCAAAATAGTCGTATTTCGAAGAAATTCAAACTAATGATTTGCATAGGATGATTGGTTGGAATGGGTTCGCGGCTTAAGTCTAGAACTTTTGAAGCAGTCCCCAATACCAGCGCTTAGGTCATGCCTGCCATTGGCTCAAACGTACTCACAACTTCCTCGAGATTTGTTCAATGCTGCCTTTGTCAGTTGCTGGACGGAACTAAACGAGAATATGCGAAAAGAACTCATTGGCAAGTATATTTTCTCTCTAAGATCGTCCACTGTGTTTTAGATATAAATAGTCAGATTGGAAAACGTTCATTAAATAATTTCACGCGCCCAACTTTTTAGGTTGTTTGGAACGAGCATTGACAGTGCCTGATGTCCCTGAAATCACCCAAACTATTCTTAATTTAGCCGAGTTTATGGAACATTGCGATAAAGGTCCGTTGCCTTTGGAAGGCCATTTGTTGGGCGAGTATGCTATGCATTGCAGGTAATGATAAGTTCGTTTTATTTTTGAAACAAAATCGCACTTTTATTCTACCAAAATTTATTTTCCTATGACCACATAAAAAACACAACTTTCATCATAGTTTACCCTAGCTTCACTTTGATCATACTTTTATCTGACGATCTACTTTATATTACTCTTACACATAGGAGTCCTTACATATCATAAATATACATAACTGCTGTTTTTTTTTCTTAATAAAACTGAAAGTTGGTCGTAATAAAATTAGGTGCATTTTTTTGAAGAAGAGTATTTTTTACTTCTTTGAATGTGTAAGTAAAGGTATCACTCCTCCCTTATTATACAAACAACTGCAAATTAAATTAAATTATACAAAATTTGATGGTAAATTGAAATTCCAAAATATATTCTTTTTAGAGCTTACGCTAAAGCTTTGCACTATAAAGAAGACGAATTTATACGGGGCGGCAGCAAAGATCATCGTGTAATAGAAGCACTCATTTCAATTAACAACAAATTACAACAAAAAGAGTCTGCGGAGGGTTTGTTACAATGTGTTATTTGTCAAGGAAACGAAGTGCAAGTGCAGGTAATTATTTTAAAATAGGCAGAATTACAGAAATATTAATTCTATACAATATGAATATATATAAAAATCATGAATGAAGACATCCAATTTTCTGTCAAATGGTAAAACCATTTTTCCCGTTAAAGGTACAATGGTACGAGAAACTCCATAATTGGGATAAAGCACTGGGAATGTATAAGGATAAATTAAACAGTGATCCATCTGATCAAGATGCCTGCTTGGGACAAATGAGGTAGGTTGTAATATACATATGTATATATTTTACAATTCAGCTTATTTCAATTTAATAATTCTGACAAATTTCGAAGGATTTTATTTAGTTTTAAGAGTATATATAGATGTTACAAATCCTTGGTTTCTAACGTGTAGGATATTTTAGATGTTTTGTTTAGATTTTAACAGTATGTCGATCGTAAACTTTTACGTATTTTTAGATGCCTTGAAGCCCTAGGTGAATGGGGCCAATTACATGAAGTTTTTGAAAATAAATCTTCCATTCTAGTAGAGGATAACAAACAAAAGGCTTGTCGGTTAGCGTTAGCTTCTGCTTTTGGTCTGCATAATTACCATTCAATGGAGAAGTATGTAGAATCATGAGTTAGTGCAAATTTATGGGCTAAATTCGTAAATTGGTAGGTTCGTCAAGGTCATTCCACAAGATACCCTGGATGGTTCATTTTACAGAGCTATCTTGGCCATACATAAAGAACAGTACAAATTAGCCCAAGATTTCATAAATATTTCCAGAGATATGATCGATACAGAGTTGACAGCCATGGCTGGAGAGAGTTACCAAAGGGCATACGGCGCTATGGTGCATGTACAAATGTTGAGTGAATTGGAAGAGGTGTGTAAAGATCAAAATCTTTAACTCTTTAAAAAAATTGGTCACTATGAGAGAATATATGTAATATACGTGCAGTGTAAAAACCAGCTATTTTTTAAAATGGGAAACATCAATATTTTTTGGTTTTTACACCAATGTTCTAACTTTTACCATATACGTTTTTTAGAAGTAAATATTCATTGTTATAATATAAAAAGTTCGGAAGCAGAAAAGGTTACTGACCTCTAAAAAATATTTATTTCAATAAGAATTATGAAACACGATCTTACCCATTTTTAACCCAATTTGTAAAATGTTTCAAGTAAAAAATATGTCTTGTTCATGTCTTCAATTAACTGTATAGGTTATGCAATATAAGTTGGTTCCGGAACGGCGAGAAACTTTAAAGCAAATGTGGTGGGAAAGGCTGCAAGCAGGACAGAAACTAGTAGAAGACTGGCAAAAGCTAATTCAAGTTCACTCTTTAGTTCTTCAGCCTCACGAGGACGTAAATTCTTGGTTGAAATATGCAGCCCTCTGTAGAAAAAACGGTTCTGTGGTAAGGATAATATTTTATGCGAATTTTCTTTCGAGTTAGTATAGTCCTAATAATTCTGTTATCAAATTAAGTACCGTAGTTACTTATTCAACCAGTTAGGGACGACAGTTTTGTGTAACGAGTGAGATTCTGCAGGGCGAGCAAAGGGCGATCTTGTAATGTAACCCGAGTTTATACATAAGAGTATTTCCTCATGAATCTCATATATAGTTTATTATTTGTTGCACAATAAGAAATTAAAATGGAAATACAGCTATTTAGTCTAATATTATATGTCAAAACTACCCTAAAAGATATAATGCATACTATACAGTACAAAGAGACAGTTTGCAAATTATATGTAACACACTTAATTTCTTCCACTTGATACTTCTTCTTATTGATTTATTCAAATACGTACGGTTTTTAGAAACCATCAGGTAAAACTTTGATAATGCTGCTGGGTTACGATCCTGAACTCACCCCACATAAACCACTACCCGTGTCCCAACCCCAAGTTACGTATGCTTACTGCAAACATTTGTGGCATGTGGGAGAAAGGCAGAGAGCATTTGACCAATTGCAAAGGTTCCTTACTTCGTACGTTCAAATGGAAGGAGTAGATTCTAGCGTAGAGGAGAGACACAGACTTTTAGCAAGGTATCTTTCCAAGTAATTTCGTTCAAACAAAAAAATGTGTAGACACTTAGACAGTAAATTTTCGAGTCCTTTTTAAAGCTTTACGAGCTCTACATGAAAACATTTCAGGTGTTATCTAAAACTGGGAACATGGCAAGAAAGTTTAGATGGTATCAATCCCGTTTCCATTAGATCTGTTTTGATGTGTTATGAAAAAGCTACAGAATATGATAAAAACTGGTATAAGGCCTGGCACTCTTGGGCCTACATTAACTTCGAAACTGTACTCTTGTACCGCAACAAATCGGAAAAGGATCAAGATAATTCGCATGGCAGTCAGATGGAGAGAAGCAGCCAAGAAATTGACCTTACTGAACACACAGTTTCTGCTGTCAAGGGATTTTTTAAGTGCGTGTGATAATTTAAATTATAAATCATTATTAATAATCTTTTTCTTTGAAATGTAGATCCATCGATTTGTCACGAGGGAGTTCTCTTCAAGATACGTTGCGCTTGTTAACTTTATGGTTTGAACACGGGACATCGCCTCAAGTATCGGAAGCTATATCGGACGGTATTCGCACGGTCGATAAGAACACATGGTTGCAAGTGATTCCTCAGTTAATTGCCCGCATAGACACGAACAGATCACTGGTGTCAAAAAGTATAAATTATTTGTTGGTTGATATTGGGAAAATACATCCTCAGGTAAGTGCGATATATCTAAACCTCCAATTAATTTCTTTGATACTTTCGGCAATTTGGAATATTTTCTTTTTATTTTAGGCACTTGTATATCCCTTGACAGTGGCGTCAAAAAGTAATTCAGCGCTCAGGCGAAGTGCCGCTAATAAAATTCTTAAGTCTATGAGCGAACATTCTCCGACTTTGGTCAGACAGGCTATTACGGCCTCTGAGGAGCTTATCAGAGTTGCTATTTTATGGCATGAGATGTGGCATGAAGGGTTAGAAGAAGCATCTAGGTAAATATTACATCATCATAATGCTGGTAGTGTGCCTTCTTAAATATTATATAGTGTCCCAAATGCCATTTCCAGTATGGTCGTGGTCGGCCACTTCCAAAGATGGTTCTAACAATCTTTCAAAATAGCCAAAATTGCATATACTTTCAACTAAATTTCTAATTTGGTTGTTGTCATTGACCTCAAAAACTTCACTGTGAGTTAACAAAAAAACAAAAAAAAAACTCACCTCCTAGCACTAAAAGCGTGATCCAGAATCACATCAGCAATATTCACTTTCACTCACTAAGACATGAACATACTAACGACGTAACTCACGAGTCTTTAGAATAAAGAAAACTCATTTTCTCGATTATTAGTGCAGCGTGCGTTACAAACATCTCGTTCAGTGCCCTGCTAGCATTCGAGTGAATCATCTATGAAGTGATATCGGTCCGAAAACGTATAAAGAATTTACAATGTACCTTTTATAAAGGTACAGCTCATCGGTCTTCAAGAACGATACGCGATATTTCCAGATTTAGTAAAATGGCGGAAAAGAAGCGAATTCAAAGTAGTACTTTCATTATGCAAAAATACCCCGACGGAATAAAAATTAATTTCCCTTTGCAAAGAAAACTTAATCGAAACAGAAATCTGAGGTTTTTCAAGAACAATATTAATTTAGAATTTCATACGGTATTAATTACGCCATATTCCTATTTAATACATTTAATAAGTAAAAAATGATAAAAATAAAGGCACAATCGACCTTAACATCTTGTCTGAATAAATTCAGCCCTTCGAGTCAATTTATAAATTTAATTTTTTATAAATAACTAAAGCATCCTATCGCGAACCTGCAGTGGCATCTCTTCCTTCATCAATTTGTTTAAAATTCATATTTTTTATTAGTTCATGACCTTTGTAATATATTAATAACATTTTATAATCATCAGCCATTCGGTAAAGCGGTTGGCGTAGAGTTATGAAGCAGATAGACGACAGATTTGAAATATTTTTCAAAGCAACCGCGCCACGCGTTTTCAAGATATCGGGGTTCCGAGTTTGAAAGGTGGCAAAAAATACCTCTCTTACTGGAAATTAAAGACAAATCCTATTATTAATAGATATGATTATATGTTTTTTTCTGTTTATTGTTTAATAGAATTGCTCGCAAAAAGGTAAATAAATCACCCGATTTACTATTGTTTTTTTTATATTTTAATAAGACACCTTTTTCTAACAATGTTATATTTTCCATTTATCAGGCCCTCGTAAGGTACAGATTAACTGTGATCTAATAAACAATAGCAATAAACATTCTGTGGTATTCCTGCAGGGAAAAATCTTTTTTCACTAAATTCTCCAAAATTTATCATTTTTATTTATAACAAGTTTGTGATTTATGCAGACAATTTCAATACCTGTATAAATACCTAAACATAATTATTGCCCTCGATGAACCTCTTAAAACCTTTCTTACAGTTTATTTTTATATTGGGAATTATTACAAATTCGATAAGGAATGGCACCATATGTAAGCCTTCTTAATTCTTAGCGGTGGCGTCTTCCATTTAAATTACTCGTTCTAATAAGTTTCTTATTAACACTTGCGAAAGTTTGATGTTTCGGAGACAAAAAAAAACTTCAAAATAAAGTCAGCTTGTGGTACAGAAAATATTAAAGTTATGCGTACAGGGGTAACGAAAATACAAACTTTTATTCACGCACTATACGTCATTTTTAACACATCCATGCATAAAGAAACGCGCTAATTTATGTAGTAACTCTTTGTTCCAAAATAATTTCGAAAAAAAGAAGCAACATTGAATATAGGTAGGTTTGTCTAGAACGCCTTATTTTTGGTTCAGAAATTTCTGATCAAGTATTGTACAATAATTTTAGGGACACTCTGTATATTATTAGAATATAATATAATCTTCAATTTTTATGTTTGAATTAAGGAATTATTTCGTTAATTAAACACTCATTCGTAATTTCAGGTTATTTTTCGGTGAAAGGAACGTCGATGGGATGCTCAGAATTCTGGATCCACTGCACCAAATGATGCAAAGAGGACCGCAAACTTTAAAGGAAACCAGTTTTACTCAAGCGTATGGAAGGGATTTAACTGAAGCACACGATTGGTGTCGAAAATATCGGGCTTCTGGTAAGGCATTTACTGATTTCTAGCTCTAGCTTACAAGAATAGTTAAGTGATTAACTATTCTTGTAAGAACTGAAAAACAGCGAAAAAACATTAAAGTTTTTAAATACTTAATTTGGGAAAACTGGTACAGTGCATAATTTTATATGTTATTACTGGTAATTATCAAATGAAAAGAGTTCTGCTGCACGCTGTTCGACCAACTGCACTACTATCGTAGGCGCCATAATAACTGCCCACACCATTTAAGAAATATATACTATTTCGTTCTTAGAGATGTTAATTTGTTGGGGAATAAATTACTTTTGTATTATTTATTCTATCGTTAGCTAATATTTCATTTGTTGGTTCTAGGAAACATAAGGGATTTAAATCAGGCTTGGGATTTGTATTACCATGTGTTCAGAAGGATTTCTAGACAGCTACCTCAGCTGACGTCTCTAGAATTACACTATGTTTCACCAAATCTGCTGAAATGTCAAGACTTAGAACTTGCCGTACCAGGAAGTTATGCACCAGGACAACCTATCGTACGGATTGCTTATTTTCAGAGATCATTGGAAGTAAGTTAATGATGGAGTAAAGAATCTTTCAGTCGACACCACTAATCTGTATTTAATAGTTTCCTTATCTGTTGTTTGGAACTTAGATCATTCAGTATTGCCGCTCTAAAATGGTATTTTAAAACTTATAACAAAACATGTATAATTTAAATACATCGAGGTTTTAAAGAAAATCCACAAAAACGTCTTTTGTTTAAGGTGATAACGTCCAAACAAAGACCGAGAAAATTAATCATCCGTGGCAGCAACGGCAAAGATTACATGTTCCTATTAAAGGGCCATGAGGATCTTAGACAAGACGAAAGAGTGATGCAGCTATTCGGTTTAGTTAATACGCTTTTACAAAAAGACCCGGACACCTTCCGTCGGAATTTAACAATTCAGCGCTATGTCGTAATACCACTAAGTACGAAAAGCGGTTTAATTGGGTGGGTCCCACACTGCGACACACTGCACACCTTAATTAGAGACTACAGGGACAAGAAGAAAATCCTTTTGAATATCGAGCATAGGATTATGTTGAGAATGGCACCGGATTATGACCATCTTACCGTAATGCAAAAGGTAAGTGTCTGCATAGCAAACGCTAATGAAGTTCTTTAATTTTCTATTTGCTGTGTACTTGTTACATATTCGGTGTTCACTGTCCATTTATTTAGTGCATCTTGTTAAAATATGGGTAAAAGGGTGGTTGGAAGGTATTAAAGGTTAATGAAACACTCTCATTTGTGGCCAGAATAGATGGTATTCAACACAGAATATGAACCTATATTGAATGTGCAGAAGATGACATAATTTATGGGTCTGACAACATTTTACAACGTTTATATTGAACATTTTTTCCTATTTTGCTTTAGGTCGCCCTGAATAATATTCACAAGGATCATTTAACACGCCATTACTTTCTAGGTTGAAGTTTTTGAGCACGCCTTAGAACACACGCATGGAGATGACTTAGCCAGACTGCTGTGGCTCAAAAGTCCATCTTCAGAAGTGTGGTTTGAGAGGAGGACAAATTACACAAGATCTTTGGCTGTGATGTCTATGGTTGGCTACATATTAGGCTTGGGAGATAGACACCCGTCTAATTTGATGTTGGATCGCTTAAGTGGAAAAATTATTCATATTGATTTCGGCGATTGTTTCGAAGTAATGTTTAATCATTGTGAGAGTTTACGCTATTTTTTTTGTAATTTTATTTTAAGGTTGCTATGGATAGAGAGAAATTTCCGGAGAAAATTCCTTTCCGGCTCACTCGTATGCTTATTAATGCAATGGAGGTCACGGGAATTGAAGGAACTTATCGACGCACATGCGAAAGCGTGATGTCGGTGCTGCATCGCAATAAGGACAGTTTAATGGCGGTCTTGGAGGCCTTTGTGTATGATCCGTTGTTGAATTGGCGCCTGATTGAGACTCCTCACAGAAACAAGTTAGTGTTTTCAACAAAACGAGATTTTCCAAATACGTTCAGGAATTTTTGTCAAGTCCTGCTACCCTCAACTAGAGGGTTATCGTTATATTTAGAGAGCATTTATAATTTTTTTATGAATTTACCAAATTTTATAGCATTATAACTTTGTTTAATACATCTAAATGTATACAAACGCATCCTCGTGTGTCAGAAACGGTTTAATAATATTTTTTAATAGAAGATACTTGCTTACAAGTATTAAAATTGATAATGAATGACCAGAGAATCCTGTTTCAGGTCTAATACGGGTGAAGTCGGTAGCTATTCAACGGGAACTTCCCAAGATGACCTACCTGAGTCTTTAAGTGTTATCCACCGAAGATCTGTACTAGCCGAGACGGTCAACGAAGGGTCACAACCGGAAATGGTCAGCAAAAAGGCTGTCACCATTATAAACAGGTGAAGTATAGTTATGCCTTTCTCTTTGCTGTCAAATAATGTGATGTTTCAAAAGAACTATGAAACGTAAACGACCGAAACATTTAAAACTTAAAGGGTATTTCTATCTTTTCAAATTTCTATTATAACTAACTGAATAATCCCTGTACTAAGACTTATATGTTTTTTTTAGAGTTCGAGATAAATTGACCAGCAAAGATTTCCATTCAGAAGAAATGCTGGACATTTCAAAACAAGTAGAATTACTAATACAACACGCCACCAGCAACGAAAACCTTTGTCAGTGCTACATTGGCTGGTGTCCATTTTGGTAAAATATACAATTTTGTATAAAGTATCTAAGATAATTGTTAATATTTAATACCAAAATTATTTGATGGTTAATGATTAAGGGTTTCGTACGAATAATGTTTTAAGGTTCAAATATTACATAATATCATAAATGTTGTTATGCAGGATATTTAAAAAAGACGTGGCAATACTTAAGGAGGTGGTTACTCAGGACATTTTATGAAAAAAAAACTCCAATAAACATGGTCTAGAAATGTATTGTTTTCAAAATACAGGGTGTTACATTGTTTTTAATAACGGCTTTTGAAAAATAATTCAAATATCTTTTGATCAATTTTTGAAAATTTTTCAAAAATCGTTAAAGCACAAAATATTTTTGTATGATAAATGGACATGCAATAAAACGCTTTTTATTTTTTATCTCTTAAACGAAGCAAGATACAACGAAAATGTAAGAGGCAAAAAAGTTATATTTTTAATTGCTTCATCTCAAAGAAATATCGAAACTTAATTCAAGTCAGTGAGGTACATTTTTTTGTAAATAAATTTCGTTAAGATATTTCTTTGGCGCAACTGGACGTAATAATTTTAATTTGGTTCAAGCCATCAAATCAGCTCCTTATTACTATAAGAAGCTGATTTGGCATTGTTTGTTACCACAAACAATGCTACCGAATTTCAAAATAAATTTGAAATCCTATATCTTGGAAACAATACATTTTCGGACCTATGTTTGTAGGAACTTTTTTTTATAAAATGACCTGAGAAATCACCTCCTTAAATATTGCCGTGCTTTTTTTTACACCTCGTATAATACGCTTTGTACTATTTATATGTAACAAAAAACACTGGAAACTCTTAGTGTACCTTTTGAATCTTATTTTAAGCTATGTTCAATGATAAAATCTTATGTAGTAAAACCAATGATTTTAAAATCGGTATTTTAATCATCGTTCTCTTCATTAATCGATAACCGCGAAACACTCGACCGATGGTTTAATAAGACGGGGGTGTATTCTCACACTTACACCCCACATCAATTTTTTTCATCAGCCGATTTAGAGTGATGAATACATATTACCATTATACCATTAATCCATTCAGCAACATATACGACCTACACCTGAAATTCATTTATTGAATTAATCTTTCTTAATATTTGTAATAATGTCACAATCTCGTATGTTAATACAAATATACTCTCAGATTTTACTTTCAGGGCGCTTGCTACCGCTACTGAAGCACTATCCTTAACCTTTTAAATCCATGCATTGATCCTCATCAGATCTGGTGTTGAGTTGTTTATGTAAAACACTTTGTTGCTGTGATTGTTCCCAAGCGGTGTCGAAAGCAAATGATGACTCTACACCTGGCATGTTCATGAGATGAGGTTTCATTTTGGTAGTTTTTTGAAGGGCCAAGAGATTAATTTGGTCAGCGAACGGACAACCGACAATATATTCGAAGAGGTCGTCAGCTGTTAGGATATTGGGAACTGCCATTCTGTTGAAAAACTAAAAAAAAAAAATATTGTTTTAGATTCGATTAGTTCTGATGACGTAACACTTCATTAATAGCTTAAAAACTCTAGAAGGGAGTAGCCTGAATGTCTTACGTTAATAACATTGCAACAGTCCCTGTGCAGGAAATGGAACGCATTCTCATGACTGGGTTCGACTGACTGGCTCACATCAATAAAGTAACATAAATCATCATACCATAATATATTGTATTCAGAGAGGTCGGCATGTATAAGATTGGCCTTTGTATACAGGGTTTTCATTGCGCTCACCACCTGAAAAGATGCAGATTAATCAAACAGGGTGCCCTACTGTAAATTTCTTTTGTGAAGTTATAAAGAGCATTTTTGACATTTTGAGTTATTTAAGATTAATTTCATTCTCCACCTTACATATCTCAAACTTACTTAACGTAAGACAAAGCTTAGCTACAGTCTGCTTGAAATTAGAGACACACAGAACTAGATTGTAACTTCTTGAGATTTATCGTTATAGATGTGGTTGTTTTACTTATTGATTTTGAGACATACAATAGTGATAAATTTTCTCTATTTTTTGTAATAAATTCTTACCTGGTCATAAGCGAGCTTAAGTTCTGCTTCGCTCATATGAGCCTCTTTGAGTTTGGGTGCTCGAATGTTGTTCTTTCCGATGAACGTCATAACAAGTATATGTTTCTGCAAGGTTAACACTTTTGGGCATGGTATTCCTGCTTTTTTAAGTCTTGCTAAATTAACCATCTCCTTTTCTGCCCAGATATGAATTACTTTTTTGGATGTTTGGTTTCCTATATAAAATTGAATATTACGAAACCTCCACATATGAAGTTTGTTTAGTTACCAATTCGATCTTTAAATCTATGATCGTCTTTAATATATCTATCCCTGCGTTTAAAATCCGTTAATATAGTTCTAAATACTTTTATGGCGCACTCGGGTGGTAACGGCTCTTTGGCATATGGATATTCGGAACAGGTCTGGGCATGTAATAAAACCGCTTCCTTTCCTATAAAAAAAAAATATTAATTAAACTGAATTGAAAAGGATATCTGCGTAGCCAAATTTGTTTTTTTTTTTCACGCAGAATTAATTTCAGAATTTAATAATGATGGTATATGTTAAATATATGCTATGAATGATAGAAACAGTTGACACTTTTATATATAAAATTATAATGACTGGTGATTTACAACAGGTAAGAGGGTCAATGGCATTACAGTAAAATTTTGACTTTTACTAGTTTCCAAATTAAATTGAATATCCTTCATGAATGCCTACTTTTAGTTTTCACTGATCAAATTGACTCTCCAGCATGTCTAACTAATCCTACGTATTGCACAATATGGCAACAGCAATCACATATAAAAAAACAATATACTTACCTATGCTAATAAGACCGTCAACTATTTCCAACAAGCGAGAGTCAATCATTTTAAATAAACAAATACGAGTTTGTGCATCGATTCCAAATTCGTTGATGGCAATGTCTAGCTTCTTGTCGTTAAGTTTATGTTTGCGCACTTGCTCTTTTTTTGAATGAGCCTTCAAACTGTAAATTGCATCAAAATAACTATCTAAAGTATGAAATACAAAATGAATAAGGAGAGTTAGCTTTTCTTTTCCACTTAAAACCAAATGCGAAGGGCCTATTTTATTGAGAAAATGATAAACTGGCTTAATAAATAAAGATACCTGCTGTTATTTCATAATTAATTACAGAATTAATAAGTTGTTATCACTGGTTTCGATTTAAAAAACGATTACCCTATATCTATTTATATGCCAAAATAACAAAAATCAATTTTTTATAACTCCTTTTTATGATAAAAATAATGAGATAACTTACGTATTAAAAACTTTGTTGGAAAGCTTTAAATCGAAATCTTCTCCGTCACCAGTGCGGAATTCTGGGGGAAAAGACAAAAGCTTACAGGCGTTTTTTCTGCCGTTGTTAACTAAATCATGTTTAGTAATTAGTTCGCCATTTTTATTGACCTGTAAAACAAAAATATTACCAAGCGAAGCACTGAACTTTTACATCATTTATTTTCGTCATTTTATTCAGACTTCTTTAATTATTTAAATTCTTTTGTGAAATATTACATATATACGTTTCAATGTAACAATTTTTCATTTATTGACCTTATATCCGCAAATAGGCATGGAAGTTAAGTCCCTCAATAGGCTGTCAAATCTATCCCAATCTTTTCTGTCACGTATGTCCTCAATTTCCTCTTCTTCATCACTCTCAAAATCTATAAAATAAATAGCAAAAATGTTAGGAAAGGGTGAAGTTTTGATTTTCACAAAAACGACACAACGATTTTTCTTTGTATATGCATTTTAAATTCCTCAATGAAATTGAACCTAAAAACGAGATTGATATTCTTTTCAACGAACGATAAACAGGCAAAAATGTCTTATTTAAATTAAATATCTTTAAATTCAAGGTTAGCTTTTACATCTAAAATAATTTTTTTTCCACAAGGGACAAAACATACTTCATATTGACTAAAAAAAAGAAGAATTTCAATAACATACCCTAGAAAGGCGCTTTTTTAAAGGAAAGATAAAAGCGTGTGAATGCTGTTTCTTTAAAGTAACAGACCTGAATGTGACATTTTCTAAAATCTCAAACATTCAAAATCAAATTCTTAATGGGACTTCATTTCATATTTTGATTGAGACTAAAAATTTCACTGTATTTAAAATTTTATGTTAATTATTAATATTAACATAACATTTTCCCTATTGCCTTTTAAAGATTTTAGCCTTTGAAAATTGGAAAATATTACACTTACCATAAGGTTCTGGTAACCTTTTAAAGTTTTTAAATGATATCGAAACTTTTGAGGAACCATTAAACTTCTGTTCTGACCTTTTCAAACTTTCATTATATTCTTTATCAAACTGCAACTGAAGCAATTGTGCTATCATGGCATCACTTTCCATTGTCTCGTTTGTAATTGCCTTAAGCACTTCATCTGGGATTATCTCAACTGCCTCTTGGCTGCTTATTGTGATGAGTGCATTGGCTTCAGACTCTTTACCAACATCTAAAAAGATACAATAACAATTCATTAGTTCATTAATACATCATGTATTTACTTATTTTGAATAGTTTGCATAACTAAACTCTTTATTCTCACAGAATTAATTACGTGATATTTTATGCCTTTGATGAAATATTACCAAATAAAACAATTTCTTTGAGCTAAATAAATTGAAAAAATTTCTATTTGTACACCCTTCAGACTCTGATATCCAATCTAAGTGAATTGCTAACCACTGCTACTAATTTAATGGACCAGGCATCCTTCTTAGTGATTTTAGATAGCCAAGACATATTTATTCCCATAAATCTTTTCTGTATTGCTAATGCGTAACAGCATCCAAATTAATTCTGCTTCTCCAGATATCAAAAAAAGGCATGCAAATATTTTAAGAAGCAACTTTTTAAGCAAAATAAGATGATTTACTGGATTCTTCATTAAGAAAAAAAAAAGTTACAAAGGCTTTATTGTTAAGACACACAGCACTAAAATTTGATATATATTATTAAATTTTACTTGTTAATACAGTCAAATCCATGGGCCAAGTCAAATAATAAAGTTATCCAACATTTTTAACATTATTGTTCATATCACTTTCATGTTGTAAATGCATGTGGTAAAGTGGCTTTACCACTGCACACTCCTAGGAAAAACAAGTTAAAACTAATAGAAAATCAGCAACCTATTAAATTTAAATATAAGATTATCAAAAGTATTACTGGTTTTACTCAGATATGTACCAGAATTTACAAATAGTTTCCAATTCAATTTAAAATAAAAAACTTATTAATCTTCCTTTATCAAAATTTCTACTGCCCAATATGCCAGTTAACTTACCAACATGTTCATGCTTGTTGTCATTGATGTCCTCATATGCTTTTGCCTCAGCTTTTGCCTGCAAATCCCTAGCTAACTCTTCAGACATAATATCAGCAAAATTCATAGATTCTGGCTGCTTAATATTTGCCCACGGACAAGACATCCTAGGAATTATGTTCTTATTAACTTAATGAAAGCTTGGATTCAGGATAGAATGAACATAATATTGTGTAATAATGGGTCAACAGGTACAAAGTTTAAACTTAACATTAAATGAGTTTAAAAAGTTCATGACAGGGATGCAACTGAACATACGTTCAAGCAGCTCATCGAATTTAAGAGGTATTAAAAGCTCGCCAAAATTCCGCCAAAAAACCTAAAAACGTTTGTCCACATTCCACTTCAGTATTCCCAAACTTACTTATATACAAACAAATAGGAACTGTGCAGAACTGTAATTTTTTAACACAAAATGTACATCCAAAAAAATAATATAAAAATTAAAGTAGAACTAAAATTGTGCTTTTTTTCTAAAATAGCAACTTAAAAAAAACAATCACGATTACAACTACTTTAACGGATGGACGAAGGACGACTGCGATTAATCACTATAGATTAGAAATGACATTAAATGTCTGATTATCTGATACAGAATTGTTAGTTGACAGATGATTTATGGCTACTCAGATTACACTCGCAGAGCGGAGCGAGCACAGCATGAACAATGACAATCAAATAGAGATTTTTTTTCTGTGAAAAATATTAAGTCCAGAATTTTTCTGCAATGGACAACTTGTATATATTTACACGTATGTGCATGTATCACATATATATGTATATGTCCAAGCATGGTTAAAGCCTAGATCCAGACTATTCCTCATCCTCCATATTGAAAAGAAAACATTTAGCTCAACAAAGTTGACGCGACAAGTGGTTATCGAGATCCAAAAAAGTGACGTCTGACATCCGACATTCGAACAAAACATGACAAAAATCTGAAGATTTATGAAAATTTCGAATGTTGATTTGTAATAGTAATCAGAAAAAATTCATATTTAAATTTATTTTCTAATTAAAATTCTTTATTCTGATGTCTTTCTGACTACGAATTATCATTTACAGTTCTTAACTCCGCACAGTCCTTATTTATCCTACACAATGGATTATTCTAATGAAAATGGTGCACTGGGATTAACAACCCAACAAACTGATAAAGTTTTGCAGTTTCAGGACCTCACAGGTATTAATGTTTATCACTTCTGCATTGTAAACGTCGCAAAAATCTCATTTCACTAACTACTAAATATTCCACAGCCATTGGCTACCCAGTATTAACTAGCAGCTTTCCCTTTATCAAGTTTCCCATTACTATTTATTAGGGCTTTTTAGAGAGTAACACAGAAATAACAGTTATGCAACTGATACAACTCTTAAAATGTGAGAGCAAACATGATATCAACTACAATAATGATAATAAATTGCCTGTAATTTAATTTCCAGTAGGACATACACTTTTGCAGAACTCACTATACCTTTTTTAATGGTCAGTTTTAATCAGGAAACCCTTTTCAAATAAAAAGTGATGGTAACGCCTAACTGATATAGCAATAGCTACTAGTTCTATTTTAGTAATGTAGCAGCACCTTTTTTGGCATATCGAATACCTTATTGTAGTACTTGATTATCTACTATCTTACCAGGTCTACATTTCAAAGAGTACTGTACTCAGACCATTGTTGCTTACATATGTGTCCAAAATGAAGAGCCTCTTTTTTGTAGAATAAGCTAGGGCTAGACAAGACCAAAAGCTTCCTCAAGCCTTGTATATGTCTAAATAAGTTTCTGCTAGGTTGTTAGTGGTTTTGTAATGTTAGCAAATTCCTCTGCAAATTTCCTGTAGTAGATACATAGTCCCAAGAAGCTTCTTATGTTCAATTTGTCTCAAGGAGTTGGTCACTTTTTAATAATAGATATCTTGCCATAGTTAATGACTTCCTGTAAGGTGGTATATGCTAAGTGGTCAACTTGCTTCAGAAGCAGGCTACACTTTTTGTAATTCAATTTGACATGCTCATCCCTGTAAGTTAATAAACATATTTCCAACATTTTTTCATTGATTAAAAGTCTGTAGCCTATGTGCAGACTTACAGTCTGCAGAAGAGTTGATTTTAACTCATTTAAAGTCAAACTTATGCATAGTCATAAGGTATTTGTTTCTGTTTTATTAAGAGCACACCATTAAAATTTTCTCTCCCATAGTTTTGTTCACGCCCAAAAAAAAACCGTTAGCGTTTTCTAAATAATTTATATTAAGTTCTTACTTTTCACAGATGTTATATTAAATAACTTCATTTTTTTATTTTCATACAGGTATTGAAGATATCACCATATGTAGAGACGTTCTCCAGCGCCATCAATGGAATCTGGAAGTAGCTGTTCAAGAACAACTGAATATTCGTGAGGGAAGGCCGTCAGTATATGCCACAGAATCTAGACCACCTGCAGTGGTCAACGATTTATTGGGACAATTGATATACACCGCTCCACCTACTGATGGCTCTCAATCAGGATTTAAGAGATATTTTAGAGCATTATTTGGATTTATGTGGAATGTATGTTATAGCACTATTATAACAGTCTTACAGATAACCAGACGACTTTTGGGTAAATTTTACTATTATGAAAGATATTGCTTATGTCTAGATTTGTAATTTTTTGTTACAGGTCTTGAATATAGACCAAGAATAGAAGCCCTGCAGGAAGTAATGGAATTTATTCAGTTATATGAAGAGAAGTATGGATGTAATCATCCTGTATTTTATCAAGGCACATTTTCCCAGGTACAAATTCTTAACTCCTTTTTCATTTTATTAGTTACATTGGTGGAACATATAACTTTAATCATTTCAGGTGTTAAATGATGCCAAAAGGGAACTTCGGTTTTTGGCAGTTTATTTGCACGATCCTGAGTCAAATAATTGTGACTCATTTTGTCAGAACACATTGTCGAATTTTGAAATAATTCGGTATATTAATAGTAATTTCTTATTTTGGGCATGTTCGTCCAAGTCGGATGAAGGCAGGCGAACAATGAACGCTATTAGATGTGGACAGTTTCCTTTTATGGCTTTGTTGGTATTAAAAGATAATAGGTAAGTTATTGATCTAAAAATGTATTTGTTAGAAGAGTTTTATCTTTACTATGTATGGTTGTCAAAGAAACGTTTGAAACATCATTCAATTGAAAAAGTATTTAAGAGTTAATTAAAGTTGTGTAATGTATATTTGAATGTTATAGTTGTTTTGTAGTGATTTTCAGTGAAACCAGTAAAAGACTCACTCTGTATATGTATGTAGAATAATTCTTTAGTGTCACTTTTTTTACACATTTTAGATTAACGACAGTGGGAAGACTAGAGGGATATTCAAGTCCCGATTTGTTACTTCAGAGGCTGCGTACAGTCGTCAACGAATTTGAAGGTATTCTTATTCAAGCAAGAGCTGACAGGGTAGAGCAAAGCATAAATAGGTAAGAATATTACGTGTCAAAGAAGTATAATATCGCTATTGTTGTTTATTTTATGTGGTAAGACACCGTTCTCGCCAAAAAAACTTTATGCAATTTAATCTAACAATTCAAATTTCTAATGTCACTATCTAAAACTATCTGAATTATACAGAACTATTGAAACTTTTTGTATGTCTTTCATTCTTGTCATAGGTCTATTCGTCAACATCAGGATGAGGCATTTTTGGAAAGTCTAAAAGCAGACCAATTGAAAGAAAGACTGAAAGAAGAGCAGAGGAAAGCTGAACAAGCAGAGCGCATAAGGCAGGAGCAGGTAAGGCAACTTAAACGATTTTCTTTTTCAAACAGTAATTTAGCAATATATTGAAAAATAGTTATATGTATGAATATGCTTGAATGAGATATGAAAGTTAAAAACAAAGTTACTACAAATTTCTGAAAGCATTATAAACTCATTTACTGTAACATAATTCTGAAGCAATTGAGTTTTGCTGAAAAATTCAAGTTGGAAAATGTCAAATTTGATGAACTCAAGGATCCGAACTTTTAAAAACTATCTAATTACCACAATCACTCACATTTTCAAGTTTCTAAAAAATATTGAATGTTCTTGAGTAATTAATGGTTTGCAATGAAATTAGTGCTTCTGGTAATTTTCTTTGCAACCATTAAACTCTTTCCTTTCGGCTATTTCGTACATGTATCAACTAAATAAGTAATTACATTTGCAGGCAGCTAAAGAAGAAGAAGAAAGAAAAGAGGCATTACAAAGAGAAAAGATCGAATCAGTAGATAAAGTGCCACTAGAGCCCGACGCATTACATCCGGACGCTGTACATGTGGTTTTTAAGTTACCTTCAGGAATTCGATTAGAGAGGAGGTTTTTAAAAAACCATTCCTTAGAGGTAAGTTACCAAAATCACTTTTAAACTTCTACCAATTATAGTATGTTATTAATATTTACAGCATGTTTTCTATTTTGTCTTCTGTCATCCTCATTCGCCAGATGCCTTTGAAATTACCACAAATTTCCCGAAACGAGTCCTGAAGTGTCAACCATCTCACGAAGCAGATCGAGTGCAGACTTTAGAGCAGGCTGGACTTAAAAACCGCGAAGTACTTTTTATCAACGATTTAGATGCATAGTTCTTGGGGTATATTAGCAACCAATAGTACACATACGGTACACTCTGTACCTGTTAAAGTGAATTCCAGCAGTGTCGTGCGTCCGATACTTATTATCAAAATAGGTTGTACAAATAAGATATTTAAGGGAATTACGTTCTAAATTATTTGTAATTTCTTAAGCGTCTTAATATACATTTTTTTGAGTTCCCATCATGCTTGAAGGTTTCTTAATGTTTAAGATTAAGTTGTGGGTTGTGGCAAAGAGAAATTTGATCGGAAATGAGGATAATGTGGCCTTTATTTTGGTGTTTGGACTTACAAATTTATTAAGGCGTTACTAGTTCGAAATGTGCTTAAATCATAGGTCATATATAGTGGCCTTTCAGCGTAAAGTACAGAACAGTAATTGTATTTTGTCACTAATTACGGCATTAAGCTAAATGAGTTAAAACATGTCAGTTTTTCTATATTTTTTCATATTTGCAACATGAATGAAGAACTTTTCTTATTTTCCTTTTGTAGTATTTGTGAATATTATTTACATACAAAGTGTGTATGGAGATTAAGCTACTTTGTACTCGGATCTTTCATATTTAAGATTTTCTTTTGGAGCAATTTCGTATGTATTCTATTGGAAAGGTCCTTGGACATGTGTACTTTCAAATAGACACGAATAAGAAATTTAAAAGCAGATCACAAGGAGTTTAAGCTGAAAGCAATTATCAAAAATTATTCTATGTAATGAATATTCCAGTTTGTAATATTGATTCTACCGAATTTACAGGTTAATCGAGATTCTGTGCGAGCACAATGAATTTTTTGACTAGCTTTCGGTTTCTATATTTGATGTAATCATCACGATAACTAAAAATATAATATAACAACATTCATATTTGGCTCACATGAATGGAATGTTTGGAGACAGAGAAAAATTCATAATCTGGTTGTCATTTCAATCAATTTTTAGGAATATATATATATAAGACATTATATATATGTGGGGAGATATAATAGAAACTGTACAACACGACGACTTACGTTTAGATGATACCGAGCCACCCGAAGTTATTTACCATAATAAATTTAATAAACAGATAAGGAATCTGATTATTAATGCTATTGGTTATGGTTATAAGTGTAAAGTTCACAGATAGATTGTAAAACCATTTCATATATAAGAAGCGATTTTAATTATTCTATTTCATTATATAATTTTATATTATTAATAATCATTCTGTTATCTAGGTGTTTTAAATATTTTAAATTTGGGTATATTATTAATATTAGAATAAGGAGAACTAAGGTTGTCAGAATCTTCTTTCTTCACAATGTTTTTTTATAATTTTATGCTGATGAATTCTTTAAAAAATCTTTTTTGTTTTTGTAAACATGATGTATTCTCAGAATCGAAATTGTTAGAAATCTGATAAGAGTGTTTAGCCAAAATAAGTTTGTATAATAGAGTAGAGACATTCCTCGTTCTGACACTGGCATCTTCTGGAGTTCTTATTATTATGGGAACCTGTAAACGACGCTATTCTCCGGTAATATAGGTGTTTTGGTTTTTTTTTGGCGAAATATTTATTATTAGTATAATATTTTGAGTTTAAAAAGCATTTTTTACTGGATTTTAATTTTATACATATAAATCAATATACGGTATTTTTAGACATGCGAAATTGCAACCATTAAGTTCATTGCTCCGGTTATCACTGGGGCATGTAAAATTGTTTAAATAAATTGTATCGCTGACAATCTTATTTATATTTTTTGTGGAACTGTGAACGTGTGGATAATATTAATTTTTTGAATGTATGAATGACTATTGAAAAATATTTCAAAAAAACCGTAGGTTTGCGATACAAGTTCATTTTCAATTTGCCATTATCTGCAATAAATTAGATGTCTGAGAATGGTATGGTTCTGTTTTTCTCTGTCTCCAGAGTGAAGTGCAGCCCGGGATGAAAACCAAGGTTTTCAGTATCAAGTTAGTCTGAGTGGTTAGAACACAAGAATTCACATCATAAAGGTGTATTTCGAATACCAGCAATTGCAAATATAAATACAAAATTTATTGAAATTCATCAGACTTAGATCTCAACAAAAACCACATTTTAATCTGTTTTGTATTTAGCCCCTTTTTTTATCGTTTATCATGTTTTGGTTAAGATTCTTTTGAGAGCCAAATACAGACGAAGTTATATTAGGTTTTTAATAGCCGGAAGCTGAAATATCGTCGGAGCAATGTAGTTCCTGTTAAAAAAATTTGGCATTTATCGAAATTTATATCAAAGTTTTTTTTGCATCGTTTTGCACATATTTTCTGTGTTCTATTAATTGCTAAGAACTATAAGTCAAAATCTGCTGTATCAAAGACCCGGTTATTGAATGCATTTTTAAAATGAAGCTGATTTGGGGTATGAAGTTGTGAATTTGCCAACTTTTCATGGGGTTTCAGCAAAACTTATTACACAATATAAGGCATTTTGCATTGTTTAATTATTATACTATTAGTTTCGTAGGTTTTGTGATGTCATATTAGAATATATTAGCCAGTAATAAAAAGCATTTATTTAGCTGAATTACTATTTTCAATTAATGACTTAAGAAGTACTCTTCCGACAAAGCAAACGGAATAAATTTTAATACATGTTTATAATAATTTATTGTATATAATGTAAAGAAATATAAATTTTGTTATTTAAAACTGAGTTTCAGTCAAAAACATGGCAATATAGGTTTTCTTACAAATAAAATGATAAAATATATAATCATGAGATATATTATGAATTTTTGAGAAAATATACTTTTAAAATATGAAAAAAAAAATCAGGACCAATTTAAAAAAAAAATGTTAAGTAAAAAAAGGTAGCAAAAAAAAACTACACAACAAAAACAAATGTATTACGGCCAATGTCTAGGACTCAAAAATCCAATATTTTGTATTGAACTTTTTTTATACAATTGCCAGTTTTAAAATTTTCTCAATGTTACGTAAACCAAATGAAATTTGACTATACCACATCAACATTTATAAACTTTATAATTCCAGCGATGTACAAGATAACAACTGGACCACCTTCTCTATATCTCGATGCAAAATTATACGCAGAAAATTATGTCGTTTCAAAGTACGTAAAAATCTTTAAAACTTTCAAAAAACTTGGTTTTTTGAAAAGTTGAATATATCGTAAAAAGGAGACAAAATATCAGATATGAAATTCAAAAGTGCGTTCATTATATATTCTACATGAAAAATATTCCAATCATACTAAACACAAAAAAAATCATTGCAATCTAATTATTATACTTTATTTTCTATAATGCTTGTAAAGGAGATACAGTAACCGTGTCATCGTTTTTTTCACCAAATTAATACAGATGTGCTTCTCCTATATCCAATTTGGTACCTTCATTTGATCTTTATTGTTTCTTGTTTAAGTGTTTTATACATTATATTTTCAAATTCATACAACTTAAAGATAATATCTGCGAACTTCAATTAATATTATGTGGAAAAGAGGAAATAAAGGGTATGAATAATTTCTTATCCAGTTTAGTCTATTTCGCCGATATAAGCTAATTTGTCACTACCTACAGATGCGACGATGGGTTCGTTTGGGTGAAACGCTACACTATTGACACATCCTGTATGGCCGGGTAATTTGTAAATTATCCTTCTAGATGTCGTGTCCCAAATGTAAACGAATCTATCAGCGGAACCTCCACTCACCTGTAGAACAATTAATAACTTTTAAAACAATCTAAATGAGTGAACATCATACTATAATTTATTACATACTATTTTTCCCGTCCCGAAAAGGGGACACTAATTTCCCTATTATCTATTTCTTCAACAAAATAACACACCTTATTACCGTCAGGAGACCAGGCACATCGTAGAAGATTTTTTTCGAAATTGTGTTGATGTCCGCTGAACACTTTAACGCATCTTTCCGCCGGGGCATAAGGTCGAACATCCCATATTCTTAGGGTGTTATCCATAGAATTACTTAATAGGTATGAACCATCTGCACTCAAGGCAAGGCCTGTTATTGTATCAGTGTGTCCTTTCATGGTGTAAGTTATTTCTTTTTTTCGAATATCCCAAACCTACATAGAAAAGATATTACCGTCATTGCTTTCTTTGTGGTAATGTAACAGTCTGTAAATTTAGTTTATAATTTTGCTTGTTTTAATGCGATGCATACCTCTTCTGCAATGAATTTTTAACATATATACCGAATTATTACCATATTAAAAGCATTTTGGAGTAGTTAATAAGAGTAAAAATATCTACCTGGGGTCAAACTATTGATCTTACCTTTATATCATTATCAATCCCTCCGCTGAACACATTTTCTGCCGTGTCATTGAAGCAAACAGAAGTGGTTTGATACATACTGTTTAAAATGCTAACACTCTGTTTCTTCCTTTGATCCCAGATTCTTACAGTACTGTCATCGCCTCCCGATACTATTAATTGTGGTCCTCTTCTCGAAGGTTGCGCGCAATTAACAAACGTGGTATGACCTTCAATTCATTGATGTTAAGATTTTCATTTTAAGGTTGTAAAGGCCTTTTTACAGTTGGTAATTTTCCTAGTAAATTTCCAAGGTGTTTTTCTTATCAATTTTACTTCTCTTAGAAGTGTGATACTTCAAATAAGTTCTGCAAGAACTATTTTAAAAGGTATCAACAGTAGTCAATTGGTTGAAATTAAATTCGCGACATTCGGTACCGTAAAAAAAAATGATGTAATATAGCAGGATAATAATGTTGTATATATGTAGACTGCTGAATCAAAATTGAACAAATTTTAATTGCCACAGGCAAGAAAATAGACAACCGTAAAGAGGCCTTGATATTAAATACACCTTTATATTTTTTAATTCTCTGACCAGTAACCACATCCCAGAGGCCCAAAGTATAATCAGTGGAAGCAGTAATTATATTGGCTCCATCAGTAGTAAAACGAAGTTCCATTACTGCCCCAGTGTGTCCTGTTAGAACTGATAGATTTTCACATTCGCCATATACACTCCATAAGACTGTGAAATGGGTTTAAAAGAGAAAAGTAAATTTGAAGCTTTCAAAGCTTATTCCAAATTTCACTTACAAATCTTCCTGTCAAACCCTGAAGTGGCAAAATATTGACCCTCTGGGTGGAAGTCAATAGTAAATAGTTCACCTTCATGACCTTCACATACCATGATTGGTGCAAAAAGATTTGATGTACGAGCTGGTGCCTATGATAATTGTATATAGATAGAGACATTCAAGTCTGATATTTCATAAACCCCATAACAACTAGAATTTTAGTTTGACATATTTAATGTAAAAATTTCATTCACCATTGCATGCAGATATATCTGTAGCTATCCTAATAATGAATTCAACAACAAAGAGTAAGACAAAAATCATTAACTAAATGAAGCATTATAGAAATAAGTTTTTTTTGGTCCTTTAAAAATTAAATTCGCTTTTCTGTAAACCTAAATAATCTGACATTCTATAAAATAATATAACATGATACAAAACAAGAATAGTACAGGTATTTTGAAAAATACAATACATGAGGAATGTTTGGTGTTAATTTTACCACTGAAAATAACACTTTGATTGACTTGAGACAAGCTGCATAGCATACTACAACTCAAAAGAACAAATTTGGTTATGGGTTGTATCATACATATATGCTATGTTAAGCTTGTACATGTATAAGTTGGCCCACATATTTTGTTTCTTCTGTTATGGTTATGTCATGCTATGACTACCTATAAGCCCGGCTCAAATTTAAAGTTTTAACCCAAAGCAAAGGGATTATTATTTTTATACTTACTGGTTGCAGCTGAGTTATCTGTTTAGTCTTAGATGAAACCACTTCATTCCTAGCCTTCTTTTGCACGGGTACCAAGGCAGAATCGTCCGCTTTCCGTTTGCTCTCCATAACCATGGTTTGAAGGGATCTTTGGAGCCGTTTCTCTGAGAACTTAATAACAGGTTCTGCGTATACTGTTTACAACTTATAAATTTTTCTCTAGAATAAAGACATAACATCTGCAAGCAGCAATACCAGAATTAAGGAAATAAGGAATTTAGGCTTTAAAAACGTAATGCACTGCTAGGTAAAGCCTGTAAAACGTAAATATTAGACGCGCCATATAGGTTAGAAAACAGGGAACATGATCGATAGCCGATGTCTCAAGAAATCGTGAAAGTGAGAAGGAATTTTTGTTAATGTTGATTGGTCAAAAAATTGCAGTCTTCAATATCATTGGATACAATTGTTCTCTTTCACTCTTACATCTCCCTATATTTCGATAAAAGTCAACGTGGGCTTTGACAGAAAATGGCAACACATTATATATAACAACGATCACGTTTGTATGTTTGTATTTTGATTTCCCTAACCTCAATTTAAAAAAATAATTTTCATGGGTTTTGTTCCTACTTTAAATTTTAATATATTTAATTTTAATTAGAGAAATTAGAAAAATTGAGTGTCCCTACTATTTTAAAATATTCATTTGAACGGTTGCCTAGAAAACGCTGATTTGACGTACAGCAGTAACTGCATTATAATTTGTCGCCATACTTTGCAGGCTTCCAGGTGTTTTTATAGTACAAGAAAATAGGTAAATCTTGCACTACTGGGCTGTTTTACCACAACATGAAAATAAATGTGAATTATTTTCAGGCAACAAACTTTTATGCAAAACCAACTGTAAATTTGATACACTTGTGCAATAACCTCTGAATATAGAAATTATGAGAATCAAAGAATCTTAATACAGTTGCCTGTGTGTATTAATGAAAGGGGCCAAAACTATATATTCTTTAATTTTAAAATTCTTGAAAAACTCAAGTAAGTAAGCAGATAAGTATAAATAATATTGAAGTAAGTTATATTTTCGAATATACAGAGCATTTAAAAGCTCTAACATATTTTCAGTATTACTATTTTCCACATTTTAATTATCTCTGAGGAGGTTGTAGGTCATGGAAGTTTGACTACATGGCTAAACATATAAGACTCCATGGTCTATTTTGTCAATTATATTTAAATGGGATATTGGGGGGTAAATGGGATCTACTCTTATCTAAACCATTTTACTGTTGAAGGTATGAGTGAAATAAAAACAAGTGAACCCATCCAGGAAATAACAGAAGGACTTGCCAGGGTACAAGCAGCTGGCAGTGTATTTTATAACCCTGTACAGGAATTTAACAGAGATTTAAGGTATATACTGTTTATAAATTAAATATGTCTTGTTGACTTTGCATTTTACAATTTTCTTCTATCTATTAAATAATTGCATGGCAAATATGTAATAATCATTTTATATTGTCTATCAATCAAGGTTTGATGTTAATAGGTGTGTATAGTTCTTAGTCAGGTACAAAATTATTTTTCCAATTAATCATTTAAATTTTGCTAAGTAACACAATTTGTATTTCCAGTATTGCAATTATATCTGCGTACAGCAAACAGCAACATGCAGAAAAGGCTGTGCTTAATAAGACTCAAAGCAATGAAGCAAGAAAATCTGGGAATAAATATGAAGATGGCATCTCAATATTAGAAGCTTTATCTGCAACTGGCCTTCGAAGTATCCGTTATGCTAAAGAAATACCAGGCGTGAAAAATATTATTGCTAATGATATATCTGCCGTAGCTGTAGCAAATATCAATAATAATATTCGACTAAATAAAGTTGATCATTTGGTTACTGCAAGTCAATGTGATGCAACGTAGGTATCTACTTATTTTTTGGCTCTTCTTTAAAAAGTCAAAGTTTAGGTATATTTATCAGCATAATTTCCATAAAAACAATAAAATAAAGACAAAGAATTAATCCAATCAGTTGTCTCCATGGAATATATATTCTTGATAAATTTTGAAGCACTCTGATTTGTAGGCTCTATCAATGAATTGTGGTTTATTATATGTGTTTAAATGTCTGTGGTTGTTTACTCATTTAAGGTCAATGAATCAAAGTTCTGGCAACTTTATCTAGAAGATGGATTCCTTAGAAGCCATGAAATGACCCAATGAAATGCTATTATTTTATCGTTCTATGGAAACTACCTTCTGGACAATTTTATCTACACTTTGATTTTTCCGCACTTAGGACCATTAGATCGTCGCATTGCCAACTTTACCTGAAAGATAATTTCTGTGGAAGTCATTAAACTAACTATCTGTCTTTATTTCATTGTTTTCATTAATTTTCTCCTTTTGGTAAAGCTGCCAAGACTTCGGTCCAGTTGCTCCTAATGGGGACAAAATAACAAGTGCTGTGGTATAATTATTATAAGGGACCTTCATACATTTCTGGTGTGAAACCAGAATGTATGAATGTATAAACTAAAGACCACTAAATGGTCTTTAGTTTATCAAGAAGTTACAAAATTCCAAAATTTCAGGATGCTCATGTACCAACATAGACGAGAAGACCGTTTTGATGTAATTGATCTAGATCCTTATGGTTGTCCTTCCATTTTCTTAGATTCTGCAGTTCAATCGATTAAGAATGGGGGGCTGCTTTTAGTTACAGCAACAGATATGGCAGTTCTGGCTGGAAATAGCCCCGAAACGTGTTACGTCAAATATGGTGCAGTATCGCTTAAAATCAAGTCCTGCCACGAAATGGCTCTGCGAATATTGCTGCAGTGCATTGAGGCTCACGCTAATAGATACAGTCGTTATATAGTGCCGATTTTATCTCTTTCGGCAGATTTTTACATTAGAGTTTTTGTCAGAGTTTACACTGGTGCACACAAGTGCAAATATACTACGAGGTAAGATATGGTCTTTTTGGGGCACTAAATACATTTTTTTATATATTTCGTACAACAGTTGACATGTTGCATTTTGTTATCGATATATTTATTATTTCTGCGTTTTAAAGTTACGGCTTAAAGCTAACGAAACTATAAATTAAGCAATTATTATTAACTACAAGGTTTTCGTTGCTTTAGCAAATTATCCCATGTATACCATTGTACTGGGTGCGATAGTTTTGTTTTACATCCCTTGGGGATTATTAAACAAAATGAGAAAAATGAAAAGTTAGTCAAGTTTTCTGTTCCTACTGGTCCACCTGTTTTAAACAAATGCGAGCATTGCGGAAGTTCTTATCACGTAAGTTGAACCCTTTCATTGAATAATTGATAATAAATATTTACTACTAATTTATTTTAGATAGGTGGGCCTATATGGTCCGCTCCCCTCCATTCAACGGAGTTCGTAAAAGAAGTTTTAAATTCGATTGACCCAAGGCTAAATACGTATAAAAGAATCCAGGGTGTGTTAAGCGTTATATTGGAAGAACTAGTTGATGTGCCACTATATTACATCTTAGATCGGTTATCTGGCACAATAAAAGTAGAAACGCCGTCAATGTCAGTTTTAAGGTAAAAATAGCTACTTATATCTTAATTTTTCCACTATTGTCCATCATATTTATCAAGACGATGCCACGGAGTCGGTTAAATTGGGAAAAAATTACCTTTAATTAATAGATTTAATATACCGTTGATAATGGCTTATAAAAATCTTCCAAAAACGGATTTTTTTATTTAATTTAAGTTGCTTCGTCACTTTAGAACTTTTTAAAGATGGCTAAAGTGAAATCGTTTAAATCAGAGACACTGTATATCTGTTCTTTTTCTGCGAATATTTAATTGTTTCGATTGCACTCGTATTTTCTTTTCATTACAGATCAGCAATTCTAAATGCTGGTTATAAAGTATCCTGCACACATATGAATAAAATTTCAGTGAAAACGAATGCTCCCGCTAAAGTAGTGTGGGATATAATGAGATCTTGGGAGAAACTGCACCCCGCATCAAAAAAAACTATTGCAGGCAATAATGTTGCTTGCACAATATTGCAACAGACTCCGGATAGGGAATACTCCTTCCAGCTCCATCCTGAAGCTAATCCGCAGTCAAAGGTAAAAGGGCTTCTTAGGTATCAGATAAATCCGCTACCATTTTGGGGTCCAGGTACACGCTCTCAAACCATGTAAGTAATTATTTTCAAAAAAATTAATATATACCTACCAATATCTCTATTGCATTTATATCTATAAGCTTTTCTGAAACGAATATAACTTACTTTATGACATTTTTCTCCTATAATATAGAGTTCATTAATTACCGAGTTTGCAGCGATACGTGATTTTAAAACGTCAATTTGATTATCAATAATTAAAGTTACATTTAATTTCATTCAAATTTAAGTTAAAGCTATGTTTATAGTTCTCTACCGAATATACATACATTTTGCAAAACATTTGTGTACCAAATTAGTTACTAAAGGAATTCTTACTTTCATTGATGTATTAACTGGGGTTTGATTTCAGGTTGGGTGACCAAAAGATGTCGAAAAGTCATAAAAATCAGGGAAAACGAAAGAGAACGTGCAGTGATTCTAATGTTGTAGATTAAACGTTACCTTTTCTATATGTATATGGCATTAATGTGTTGATATATTAATAAATAAACATAGTTTATTTTTGGTACGGCTTGATATGGAGGGAACCAAATGTTCCTTTGGAGTATATTTGTTTAGGTTACATGACTTAAGAATACCAAAAAATCTGTACTTATAAAGGATATATCTACAGTAGCAAAGTATTAACAGTTATATATTTATAATAATTGAATCCTTTGGTACTGAGATGAATACAAAATTGAAATTTTGTTATGTAAGAATTTCAATTTGTATAGCTACACATAAAACGTTTAGAATTAATACTCAAAATTTTTCATGCCTGCAGAATCAGTCTTCTCCACGAAGTTCTAAAACTCCTTACTTTTTTGGATAAAGACTTGGCTCTTACCCTTAATGAACAGAACTTCTTCGTCATTATCCCAGTACTTTCTACCAGACTCATCACATAGTTCGCGTTTCTCGTCTGTAGTACCGTCGCATTGATATTTTTCTTTTGATTTACTTTCTCTGTGAAACCGTTTATTGTTCCTTGTTTTTGTTTGCTTGCTTTTAGCCACGTTGTCTTTGTCCAACGGGTTTATTTCGTAGTCGCTTGAACTATCACTGTTTGTGTCTGCGAGAGTTTGTGGGCATAGCCTAGATTCAGAGCTTCCCTTTATTCTAAAGAAGAAATGATGAAACATGCAATAGTGAATCAGACATGCATGCATTTGTTATAATAAATTTCCGCTGTAAAAGTATTCGCAATTTCAAAATTTTAACTTGTGATGATTGTGGTGCAAAATGTAGATAAATATAGAGCAGAACAAGAAAACCAACAAGATCACTACCATAATGTTATTTTACTTTGCATTTAGAATTTCTTGATGTATCAAACCCATTTTCAGAAAAAGTGTATTTTGCTGACCTTTGCAATTGAGCACATGAAACATAACATGCAAATCATACAACTGCGTACCTTGATTTCTTTTGAATTTGTGGACAGATTTGGCTCTCATATTCTTCGTGTTCGCTTTCAGAACTTTCTGGCTGCCAACATAATCCATGTTTTAGTTGGCTAATGGTGAAATGATCATTCAAATCAAGATTTTGATTACCAACACGCATACTGACTGCTGTTTCTGAGATGGTAACCGACACATTTTCGTCTTCGGAGCAAGATTGAGCGGTCGGTGGTAAAACTGAAAATAGAGAGAAATGGTATGATTTAGGGAAGATCTACTGAAAGTATGAATTGTGCATGGTGTATCGGATTCGATTTTTAAGGATATCAGGGTTATGATTAAAATTAGAGACATACAGTTTTTATAATCTTGTGTTTGATTTTTCAAGACGTAATCTTGTATATATTGAGAAGTAACAAAAGCTCACGAAATTTTAACTAAATATCTGAAAAAAATTTTCAGCACAGAAGAAACAGTACCAAGCTTTTCTGAATCCTTAGCATCCTACGCCTGAAGAAAAAATAACTACAAACATACGTGCCCGTTAAGATTTTCTTCATTCATATAATTTATTTGTTCTTTTTGTCCTTGTTGGTGAACTAATAAGATCTCCACCTTTAACTTACTTAGCTTTCCATTGGAAAGTAATTGTCCTAGTTGAGCTCCATCCAAGCCAGCTGTTGCAGTCCTCCTGTTTAAATTTGGGGCGAACTTTGAACCGTCACTAGCGTTCGCTAAAGCGTTTAACAATTGCAAATTGGAATCCAAACTGGTGCTACTACCCCTCTTTGTACTTCTGCGTGAAGGTGTACGCGTTGAATTTCCTAGGAAGGTCGAATATTTTATTACAATGAATAAGATTTTCGTATCACAAGTACGAAGTGACATGTGTCCCTATAAACAATAATGTGATTGATTTTTTATTGGATATATAAAGAATTTATGCAAAATAGTCGAGAAAATTCACCAATATTTCTTGAGTTTCTTCTGAATTGATGCCTATCAGATCTTCTCATTCTTCTTGTTTTAACTCTCTTTGTGGCTTTTAGCTCTGCAATTTGTACTGATACTTGGCTATCACCAGAATTCCGACGAGATTCAATACTAACATGTCTATAATATAAAGAAAATAAATAAAACAATTGTATTTGGTGAAACTTGTCTACGAAGTTTACTCATATCCATAATTGATATTACTTGCCTGTAGCTTACACTATCAATTGACTGGTAGCTGTTATCAGCCCCTACGTCATTAGGAACCGCCGGACGTCTATTTACCAATCTGGGTAAATTTTTTGCCCAGGAAGTTAAATTTAGACCGTTGCTTGCAGCACTGTTCAATTCGAACTGCAATCCGACAGGGTCAGTATGATTTGCGCTACATATCGATATGACTCCGCCTTCATTAAATTTTTTCCTTCTTGCAAAGACGCGGGCAATTATTTTATGTTTTTTGATTTTTAGTGGCTCTTCTACTTCGCAGTGAAATTTTCTGGAACATATAGAAAGCATTTCACATCACATCACGCACTAATACTTAAAAATGTAATAAGTAACACAAATTACAATTACAGAGAGGAGTATGTCCCAATCTCGATAATCTTCATGAGAAACTTGTGCTCGTTATTGAGGTCATCAAGTTCAATTTCTCTGTACTCACTTCCTGATGAATCTTCCCCAAGCGTGCAAAGTGGCACTGTACCACACCCAGGACGCCATGGCAGCGCCTTTTCCAAAAACTGCTATAAGATGTAACTGCAGCATAGCAACGCTAGGCCGTTCGGACTGCTTACAATGCGAATAACCAGTGCCAAAGCTGGTAAGCTTACACCTGCAATAAGGACATTTTTAATGATCGCAGGGGCAACTTAACATTCGCGAGTAATGTTCAAAGTACAGTAAGCACTTAGAAATGTTTTTAAAGTTTTAAGTTATAATTTGTTTGGGTAAATTTGCATAGAAAATCTTGTATAGAGAGTATCCGATCAGTAATGCCTAAATAAAGTATGGTATATATCCTTGTTATTGTGTTCTGAAACTGTAACCTTAGTATGCAATATAATACTTCCAGTTTTTTTAAAAGCTTAAAGGCTGTTTATAAATGAAGGTTATTATGATGTCTCAACGTTTAAAATTCCCATTTCTTTTTCCACTTTGACACGGAAAGGCAGGGACAAGGTGCTTTTCGGCCGCAACCATGGCAGCTAAGGGAACTGGTGAAGAAAATCAACCTAAATTCGATTCAAATAACAAGTGTTAGAGTATTTAAGAATATTCAAAAATTATTTGAAGAAATGGGTTAGAAGAGCAATGGGATGGATTGATGGATAGAAGGATTTCTCCATAATAATGATTTTTTTTTCAATATACCATTTTTGTAATATCCTTTTAGTTTTACCTACCTGTTAGGTATAAATTTTGAGTTTATTAGCATTTAATTGTGTTTTGTTTTAGAAATTAAGTAATTTTTATTATTTAGAATTTTTCCCAATTTGCTTTAGTATCCTAAATTATTGCAACTAAAGTACACTCTGCCTTCCATTTGTTGGAAATAATAACGAAGAGAACTTTTATATGGAAGAAGCAATAATTACCAACCACATGAATTCTCTGAAGACACTTGAGATAGAATGATCGACTTTGGTCAAAATTTCGACATACTGCAGATCATGGGATCACTCACTAACGACACCTTTTTGGACTCTAGCCTATTGAAAACCTGAATTATGGCTCTTGCTAATCGATTTGGTGCACATCATGGATTCAAATTAGTAATACCATATTTATTGACAACTTCAACAACAATTACGGACAGATTTGTCTGATCGAATAGTAAATTATTCGAGTTCAGCTCTATTTTTTCAAAAGAAAAAAAAACATTCATCATGCTGACATCATTATTTCACAGTCAGACGAAAAGCGAGTATTAAAAGTAGCGTTACTACAAATTTATACTTGGTAAATCTACAATTATTAGTCTAAAAATACATGACATACCTTCCAGCATGCTAGACTTGAAGATGTGCAGATTCCCCAAGTAAACCTAAAAAGTCCCAAAGGCATGCGTTAAAAGTTAGTTCAGGTTAATATTATAGGCTAGTTTACATATCTAATAATTCATTAAAACTATATATCATTAGTAAGACGTGTTGATAAAAGAATTTTCTATATGTTATCAAGCTATTTAATGTCAAATATCCTTGTCCAAGCAGTATACTTATACTGAGTATACAATAATGTACATATAAAGAACTACATATGTTATATCTCCGAAATCATTGATCGCACAAAACCAGGAAAAAAGCCTTAAATAAAAGATGCCTGTAGTAATCGAAGGAAACACTTTGCAGTTTTTACAGCCTGCAACGTACAAAGTTCGGGTACCATTATCTTGTAAAGCAGATTGTAAAAAAATATATCGAAGATTTAATGTGGCCTAATGTTTTTTCCTATGTAAATTCCACAAAATATGTATAATAGACATAATGTTTAGTTATACATTTTCGGGATTACATTCTCGTTTAATTTTTACCAAAAGTCGATCCCATCCATAAAAAGCTTATTTTCGTCATACATTCTTCCAGCAACGGTACTTTTGTGTGGGGAAGCGCTATTTTTCACACTTATTAGGTGTATAACTAGTCCAGTAATTTGTGTCTCATGTTCACATTTCCATAACAATTTTTTTTGCTAGTTTTGAACAATCAACGATTTCGCACCTATAGCCAGCGATCCGTCTCATTTGTAGGTACAAGATGTTGCAAATTCCAGGTTAACCATTGTGAATTAGGAAACCGTAAGAGATATGATATGATCTAAATGGATGCAAAATTGTTTATTTAGGTATATATTATATTTCAATATTAAAAATTTATAAATTTCCAAAAATATAGAAAGAACTGGAAATTGCGTTGTTCATAGTTGTATTTTCTTCATAATAATTTTGTACCAAGGTGAATATTTTGGATCCAAACATACAGCAAATAACATATTTATGAAAATATATCAGAAAAAAACAAAGTTGATGAGGGTCCTGGATTAACGAAACGTTGGACTAGAAGTATGGTATTAGCAGGTTAAGGTCGATCTAAAGTTGTTCCAAAAAAACAATCTTAAATATCCTAAATCACAATGGTAAGCGTCGAATTTGGGACGTCCTGAACACTCAGTATTTAAAAAGTAAATTTCTTGTGTTGATCTGTCTCTGGGAAATCATATGGTTTGATTATATTGTGCTTGAAGGCGGAGATACATTGTGATTTCGCTTCAAATGAAAATCTGGGAAGCGTTACATAAATTGAAACAAATGGGAAGAGTGAAAGTAACAAAAGTGTTTGAAATATACAGTATCTGTCTGGCTTATTATCTTCTGGAACAACTAAAAAATAATTTTTCATAAATGCACAATGACAAAAGAACTTACCAGACATAATTTTCTAGACTAGTTTGCCACAGGTCTCTATTTGAGGCTACATACACGTGATAAACGATAGTGACAACGCAAAATATCACCATAAATATCGTAAAAACAGTCATTCTTATAATATTAGATCGAATTTTTCTTGTAGAATTTTCCGATATGATCTCCTTGCTGTCAATTTGTACTTTTACAAGAAGAATTAAACCTAAAGACGCCAATTTTGCTGAGGTTTCCCCCTTCTTTACTACGTTCATTTTTTACCTCGTATAATGATATAAATGGAAACTAGCATAATGGCAGCAAATGGAAACAGAAACAGACCAATTCTAGCTGCCCAATTTGCAAAGCCAACGAAACATATTCCCGTAATGTAATCACCATCTATTTCACCTATTGCCATTGTGGTGATTGTTAACATTAGAGGTAAGCTCCAGGCAACTAGATGAAAATATGCTTCCTTTTTGTCGATTCTCTCCTGAATTTTTCCTGAAAGAAAGAAATAATAGCGCGTCAATGCCTGTTAATAAAAAGCAAAAAATATTCACCTAAAGCCTGCAATGAGTTCATGTACCAAGAATAGCAAAAGATCATGAACCAAACAAGGCCTGCAATTAGAAAATAATAAACCACGAAAAATACTGTAACACATGATAAGTTTTCAGTAGCACTGGGTTCCCATTTTCTTAATGTTCCATCTTTTTTGCACACAATATCTTCTCTTGTATCACTCCCTGCAATTAATGTGTTAAAGGCCTCAAGTTTCAATTATCATATATATATTAACAAGTGTGGTAGTGAGTTATTACAGCATATAAATGAAATTTGCAAAGTGAGCTGGTGAGGGGAGGTTTGTAATCACTTGAAGTACACAACATTGTAGCTCAACCGGTAAATACTTACATATTTTCTAATGTGTCTCATAAAAGCTATAATGATACTTACCAAAAAATTGTGCCAAATAGCCGCTATATGAAATAACAAAACAAATATTAATAAAAAATATTCCCTTTGCAGGATATCTATTGGCAGACTTCCAGTCAATAAAAAAGGTCAGGGCAGTGAAAAAATTTAAAATGATACAAATTATTGCTCCATAAGTAATAAGCTGATGAATCTGGTTATGTTCACTTTCAGTGTATCTGGCATCCATACAATGTAAACCACATCCTTCTATATCTAAAAGTAAAAAAAAATAAAACTAATTTAATAAACTCATTTTAAACAAATCCAGGGTTCTTTTCAGATAAAATAAAAACAACTTAATGAAGTTTTCAGACAAGTTTTTATGTGAAAATAAATGATCAAATTTTATGCAATAGCATTTTTGGGTGGATCTATTCTGTCAACTTGCACCATATATTATCCTAAAATCTAAACTCCACTGATTATTTACCTTTAAAATACCATTCAGGATTATCAGTTTCTATAAGTGGTTCCATACAGTGCCCTGTTAAATTAAACTTCATATCATGGATTTCATTTCGACACATAGAAGGAAAAAGCCTATTGTCTTTGCAATTAAAAAATTCTGGGAATAAGCTACTATTAAAAATTCCTTTACAAGGCTCTAAAGTGACTTTGCACATTTCATATGAAGGTAAATCTACTTCTCCTAGTTCACATTTTGGCATATACAAGGCACATAGAAATGGCTGAATAACTTGCCAGCAAGTAGGAATATAGCGCAAGTATTGTTCATACAGTTGGAGCTTCTCTTGAACTTTAGTTTGACTACTTAAATCAGTTAAATCCAAAGTAGTTAAATGATAGGGCAATTTTGCACCCATGCATGTTGTATTAGAAAGAAGTACACATGTTGCCTTTCTTCTGCAGAACCGAGGAATTTCATCCAAGTATCTGTCGCCAAAAGTATGTCGGATATATGGTGTTTCTGAACTGTTAAAGTTTTGGAACACGCTGGAGGACAGAGCTCGACACTCAATTGAATAAATGAAACTTAAACATGAAGATATTACAATGAATGTCTTCATCACTATGAAAGTACAGTTCAGATCTTATGTTGAACAAAAGAAAATAATATTTACTTAGCAAATAGAATTGTCACTACAAGTTTTTGCACATTAGAAATATAAGTTTAAAATTTTAGATCATTAGTGTTCACCATATAGAACTAATTGCAATTGTTAGAGTATCGTTGAAACGTGATGTACGTCGATCCACCTAAATATTAAAGCACTAAACGTAAAGAAATAAAACTTATAGGGCGAAAACAAAGTAATACACAAAAGCCGAAAACTCTATTGGTGGTCTGTATGTGACCCTACTTGGGTGGGCTGTCGTTGTTGCTATTAGTGATTGAGGTTATGTTTGTTTTAGAAAATAAAAACAAATGGAAATGCAGCAACAAAAACATAAGAAAAGTAAAATGGCAGACTGACAGTAGTGATAGAGGCAAAAACCGCCAACAGGGTTTTGACAGTTGAGTCAATGTGTCATTGGCTACAGGCTTGCTCTGTGCATCTCACACTAATCGGTATATGTATGTGTATATATCCGTTACATATAATTCCGATTCAATGTCCTAAAAATCGTTTGATCGGAGAATTATTTCAAGATTATGAATTCTTAATTTAATAATGCACAATCTGTCAAGAGAATTTACCTAATTTTGTTCTATGAACTGCATTCAAAACTTGAATTATTAAAAATCTGTGGTGCACTATCCGCTCGAGAGCCGTCCACTCCGAGAACCCGCACCGACAAGTGACACACGTGTGGCAATTGACGGGGCGGGAAGATCAAAAAAGCCGTTAGCTTAGAGAGAAAAAGGGGAACCCCAAGAGATTCACGACTGGGGTTCTGGATAAAAGGAGGTTGGCGGCTCGCGGGAAGGCAGAACAGTCTGTGCACCCACGTAACAATCATTTAAATAAATCTGTAAAAAGTATCGTCTTGTGTTCTGTTCCGAAAATCATTTTCCTTTGTCGACACCAACTGCTCGTTGCGTTACCCCCGATCCGATCGGTATACGCAAGCCCCTGGAATCTCGACAAATCAATCTATTGTCACCGTAGTGACTTGACATATGACGTTGTCCGTTATTATGACTTTGACATTTTGACGGGAAACTTCTTCTAGTTTTGTTGCTGTTCCTTGTAGCAGCGGTTTTTCTAATCACCCGAAAAAATGGTAAGTAAATCGGTAAAATGTTCTATGTGTAATAAATATCTTCAATCATAAGGGCAATCTAAAGTTAAATGTATTTTATTTTAATTTATGTTAATGGTTTGATGATCATTTAATATATTTGTAGTCATATTTTTACAAAAAATTTGTCTATTTAGAAAAATAATATGATTGAACTAAATTAATACAAATTCGCCCTCTCTGTAGTAGATTACTAGCTTACTAGCTCTTGATGTGATGTAAAATCAGCTCTATTTATTTTGAGACAAATTACTCACATAATGTATCAAAACAGGTATGCTTGAACCACTGTCATGAAGGTTGTTAAAGTTAAATAATTTTTAAAAACCCATAAAACACTGCTATTGCAGAGAATATTTTTTCTAAGATGAATGATAAAAAATTTCGATATAATATGTTTTGCTGAATTTTTTTTCAAATGAATTTAGGTGGAATTTGTAATAGACATTACAATCATGACCCTGTAACAAAAACGTTTAATTAAAACTAGTGAAACTTAAAACTATGTTCTCAATGGTAAAAGACAGGTGAAGACAACAAACATTTTTCCATTGTAGCAGTATATGCTTGACATCCTATTTCAGACCTTGTCTTTAATGTGGTGCCCTATCTTCTAGAAACATTATCACACTTTTGCACATCTAAAAACAAATTTGACAGTATAGGAGCTAATTTAGGTAATAAGCCATAAGTATTTTGAAGCTCCAAACCTAGAAACTAATTTAAAATATAAAATTAACTGCAGTGAACTTGCTATTCAAACATGGAATATGTTTCAAAAACTAATTAATCCAATAAAATTGTGCATTTATTTTATTTACAGTACTGGTTTTTTTAATAGGCCAAACGTACCAAAAAGGTTGGAATCACTGGGAAGTATGGAACACGTTATGGAGCTTCCCTTCGTAAAATGGTCAAGAAAATGGAAATTACTCAGCACAGTAAATATTCCTGTAGTTTCTGTGGAAAGGTAAGTTACAATTGAACATTTGTGGTTATTTGTAGAATTGATACTGTCCTAAGAAAGTTATTAAATTATGTTAAATATGGAAATTCTACTAATCTCATAATTAAAATTATTTTGTGATGCTGGTATATAAATAGTTTTATCACAGGTTTCATTAGGGTTTTAATTTTCACAAAAAAAAAACATTCATATTTCAAAAACTGGTAAATATAGGCATAGGAAATACTAGATCAAAGAAAAATGGCAAACATAAAAAGAAAATAATATATAGTTTAAAGCAATTTATGTCGACAGAGTAACACCAACTTCTTATGTTTGCAATATTTCAGAAGTATGTCCCGTTTTATATTTCATAACTGTTACAAATTTTTAAAAAATCTGTGCGACGGGTGGGAATTTGAACTTTTATTTGGTTTAGGATGCCATGAAAAGATCAGTAGTTGGAATTTGGTCCTGCAAGAGGTGTAAACGGGTCGTCGCCGGAGGGGCTTGGGTATACGCAACTACCGCTGCTTCTTCTGTAAGGTCCGCAGTCAGACGTCTTAGAGAAGTTAAGGAACAATAAATATTTAATATTATTTAAATTACTGTTTTGTAAATGTTTAATATTAAATATTTACAAAACAGTAATGTAAGGTTAATAAAAAGTAACTAAATTTTTACCAGTCGTTTATATTTAATGACGTTCACCAATAACCAAAGTCACATTCAAACAACTTTTTCCTAGAAAAATGGTTATTGATTAGTATACATTGATGGGTGTACCATTTAATAGATTTAGCAAATGCACAAAGTACTTTTAAATGTCCTTAATCACGTAGAAACAAAAATTATGCGAATGACAAGTCTTAAAATTTTTCCGAAGGGAAAACGTTTGTGTGGATAATCTAAATAAAGTTGTAATACTGGATTATCCATTAATAGAAATTATCGGCAATATGCCAAAAACTGGAAGTAGTAGAAGTTGGAAACAAAAACCCTTATTAGGAAATTATTGTGCTGGTGCAAAATCCGCAGCAACGTGAACGATTTGTCGACACCGTTTGGTGTTGGCAATAAATACTGCTGAAGTAAATTTCCACCTTTAAACATGTAAAGTGGAGGATTTTGAAACATTTGGAAGTAGCATTGAGAGTTTTAAAATTTTTATGATACCTAAAACATTACATTGTCGTTAGGGCTCCTGTTTTTATGCGAATTTATTATGTAACATTATTACGTAATATTGTTACAATTTGAATCTTTTTTATATACACTTACCTGTAATTGATCATTTCTGGTTGTAGATTGTTCTTACGTTATTTGCTATTTGTTAGTATAGGAGTAGAATAAACTAATTTGAACAGAATACTGGTTTCTCACATAAATATTTTTTCACAGTAAATATTCTTTAGGTATTATTTTTGTGTACACAACCACGTTCTCTTATAACAGAAATTCACTAGCTACTATACTTACATACACACTTAGAGCCTCCCCATCAATTTTTATTTGACATTAAGTATGAAACAACATAAATTTTCCATACACAGTGAAGACTTTTTCTTACTCTGCTATATAACGCAGTTCGCTTTTTCCGTCTAAATTTTCGAGAATTAGAATTTGCAGCTAGCCACATAACATTCGATATATTTGTTTGATTAACAGGTACGTATGAAACTATTTTCTATGCAGATAATGTTTGTAACTGAAAATATTGAGAGAGGTAAATTTCTTACTTTATCTGTTTTACAAAACGTATCTTTGTAACATAATTTAAGTTAGCAATGTTTACTGAAAATGCTGTTCTATGAAATTCAACCCTTGTAAATTTAAGTGTCTTAAAAGATATGAAGAGTAACAATACATGCTTCGCTGCCACAGAAGGGGGGTATACGCCATATGAAAACCGACCAGAAACCTACATTGTCCCAGTTTTATTCTTGTTGATTTTTATAGTGGGGATCATTGGTAATGGTACCCTTGTTGCAATTTTTATGCGGCACCACGAAATGAGAAGCATTCCTAACACGTAAGTATCTTAAAAAAAAAAGTGAGCTTCTACAATAAAATCTTCAATTGCGGTTAATAGATTGTAAGAAATTGCTATATGAAATTTTATTGTAAGTCACGTATGTTCATAAACATATAGGTGTCTATATTTGTTTTCTAGATACATATTTTCTCTGGCTGTTGCGGATTTACTAGTTTTATTAACATGTGTCCCATTCACTTCTATAGTTTATACGGTTGAATATTGGCCATGGGGTGTAGTAGTTTGCAAAATATCGGAATGGGCAAAAGATGTGAGCGTAGGGGTCTCAGTGTTTACATTAACAGCACTTTCTGCAGAAAGGTATTCAATTATTGTCAATCCGCTGAAGAGGATCCAAGTAAGTAATTAAAAAATTTAATTTTTTTATTAAGTAAGAAATAAGATTTAATACCTAGAATAAAAAGACATTTTTTGATTAAATATTATGCATGTAACGTTGGTCAATTTTCGAACGTAATTGATCTCTAATTTACATCGTCATATGGCCTATGTAAACAATTTGAAGCAACTGCGTTTAAAATTCCATTTTTGTAGAACCTATAAACGAAAATTGACAGAAAGTGAAGAAAGATTGTAATAAATTTTATAATATATTTTGGGAATCCTAAATAAAATAAAAATAATTTAAAAAAACAGAATTAACATCGAAAACTGAATATTTCCAAACCTCACCTTAAATGTTACTCCAAAATGAACTGATTTCATCTTTTGATCAGATGTGCAATTGCTTTTTGCTCTCAAAGTTGCCTCCTTCCGGCAAGGCTTTAGCTGTTATAACCTCTCACTTTTCCATGTTAAACCGTGGTTCAACATGAGAGAGCATGGAAAAAGACCCGATTCTAGTTAGGCTTGATTAAGAAACTCACCTCAAAGCACCAAGAGCATTGCAAATTACAATTTCCACTTTCAGCACAAGAGGAGAAGTGTTTGGAAGCGTCCGCTTTACTCATTAAATGTCAGTAACACTAGGGAGGTATTCCAAGAATTGGAGAAATAGAAAAAAAACCAAAGTATCCTGATAATTAGATCAGTTAGTAGTTATATTATTAGATTCGGCGTAGGGAACGTCTTCCTTGTGGCAGTGCTGACACTCGACTGAATCACCCAAGAAATGATATCGGTACGAAAATATGTAAACAATTTTACAGCTGGCCTATTGTAAAGGTACAGCTCCATGGGTCGTACTATAAAGAACGATCGATACACCAGACGAAATAATATACAGTGTTTTCAGATTTCTTTAAATAGGATAAAACTTGAGTATTCAACAGAGTAGTTTTATTATGCAAACACATCTACACAGTGATTTGTGGTTTTTTACTTATTTCGTAAAAACCGAATATTTATAATTTCTCTTTTACCTTTTCCCCGAATCATGGTAATAGATGAAAATTAAAACCTGTTTTCCATTACAGTTTTTCATATGTCTTAATATGGCATTCTTGATTATATTCCATTTCGTCAACTTTTTTTCTTTAAATACGATCTTCGCAATTTTCTTTTTGTGGATTTTAAGATAATTTTTATTACAAATTAATTTAGTTATATAACTAGGTTTTTCACGTTATAAATTTTTCTACGTAAAATTATTTGGTCAGATGAGATTCAAGTGACAATGGAAATTACAGTCAAAGAAATACGCATTACTATTTGAGGGAGAACCTACCCTGGAAGATTGTGTGGAGTTCTTGTAGAATAAGTTCTGCTGCCATCACTTGCTTTTCTAACTATCCTGCTTGGTTGTCTATAGGAGCTGCTTAGATTAAGAGTACTGAATTTGATTGCCTATAGAGTTCGTATAAACCAGAAATAACTTGTATGGATTTGGAACTTTAAGAAGTCTTTATATATAGGGTGTCTCATCAATATTGATACAAAGAGTATAGTGTGTTAGCGGATAAAAAAAACTAAAGCGATTCAGTTACGTAGGCTTTATTGGAAAGAACTGAAACTATAAAGCTAATTTTTGGTAAATAACCGATTAAAAATTGAATTCACCTGAACTACAAGCTTTATAAACGTCATGGTATTTGAGTTTTCTCACAGATATCAAATTTTAATGAAATAAAATGTCCTAAATAACTAATTAGAAAATGAGAAAACAAATTTTCTATTATCCACGTTTGCCAATTGAATGATGCTCTCAGTTCTCTACTTTCTCTAGAAGCCGTGGAACACGCTTCATTTGAAACGTCCAGTATACTTGCCAAATTTGTCAAAAAGTGAAAATACTGCATATAAACATACAGTATTTTGATTATTTTCAGATGAAACCGCTTACCGTGGTAAATGCACTAATTATATGGATTCTTGCAATATCGCTTGCGGTACCAAGTGCCGTCTTTTCTAGAATTATGTCAATCGATATATTGGGGTAAGTTAAACTTCCATTTTCCCTTTAACTTCGTAGGTAAACACCTATGACGTTAAACCACCTAAATCCCTGAAAATATATTTCTATATTTTGAAAAAATCTGAATACGTGTTTCCTTTCTTCGAAAGAATGTGAACGGAATTTCAAAATTTTGGACATTTTTCAGCAATCAAACAATCCCGATCTGTTATCCATTCCCGGATATTGAAAACTATGTTAAATACAGTGTGATCACCAAAGCGTTGGTGTATTACGTTATACCACTAATTACCATATCAACATTCTATATTATGATGGCTATAAGGCTTCATAGTTCTGCCAATAGTAGATTAAGTGAAATAGTCAGTACGCAAGGAACTGCCCAAACTAGGTCAAGGAAGCATGTAGCTAGGATGGTTTTAATATTTGTGTTATGTGAGTATCAATTTTAATGGAAATGCGAAATTGATTCGCAAGTCGCTAATTGTATTTATTATACTCATTTCAGTATTTTTCGTCTGTTTTTTGCCCCAACACGTATTTTTTCTTTGGTTTAATCTTGAGCCTTGTGCATCGTCGATATTCGATGATATGTGGTCTGCAATAAAAATCGTTGGGTTCTGTTTAAGGTAAGTTTAGTTTTTCAATTTAAAATTCAATGCTGGTGAAGATTTTAAATACATTTCCATTATGTTTCCAGTTATTTCCATTCTTGCGTGAATCCAGTAGCACTTTATTTCATAAGTCAGGCATTTCGAGAGCATTTCAATGTCTACCTCTTTTGCCGTCCAAGAATTCGAAGTGCCTCTTTAAGAACTTCGGCCCGACGATTGACTGGATCATTTTTTAACTTTAGTAAGACTCAGTAATTACTTAAGTACTAAGAAATTAAATGTGCGTCTTTGAGATGTGTTAGTTTAGGTACCTATTTGATGTATTTTGCCTTACTTTAGTATTGTATTAGACCTTCCACAGTTTTTTTCTATGCATAAGAGCAAATTGAATAAAAAGTCTTATGAATTAAAGAAACTTTTCTTTTATTAAACTAATAAATATAAAAATATTACAACCAGTATCAAGATAATAAAAGAATCTGTATTCTGAAATGTATGATACAAAAGACCGAAATGCCGAACAATATTGGAATATACAAGTAAAGCGCTTTAAATTCCATTTAGCTACGACAAGAAAGATTAGCACTTCAACAACACCCTGTATCCTTCAGAAAGGTCAGTAGCTATCGCTGCATGGATAGTGTACATTAGTACCTACCGCTGAATATATTAGAAGAATATAGATTAAATGAGCAACAAACACACTAAACTAGAAACAGACAACTTCACTGGACGACTTCATATTCATTAAAAAACTCCGCTAATGGTCCGAAGAGGTATACAGCGGGAGTCTCTTGAGGATTTCCTAAGAATTCGGCGTAGAGTTCTTGATATCTTGATAATGTTATTCCACCTCTTCTTCTGTCATCATCCTAAAATGTTATTTTATATTAGAAGCAAGAACTCTTAGTACATGTGGACCGTACTTTAAACTTTTCAACCCAGTTCGGTTGTATTGAAAATATTATATTTTCATCGGAAGTTTTCTGGAAAAATTTCGTGTATCTACAACTAAAGCTTAAAATTTTTCATTAAATCGCAGCTGCTTTTAAATCGTTTTTGGAAATTTTCTCTGTTCTGAGTACACATTAACTGTTGTTATACTTAATTTTGAATTTGAATTCTGAAAACTTTTTTGTCAAAACTGTCTCTGTACTTAGTCATTTTTGGGATCGTCCCGAAATTGCAAGCAAGTTTTGTGTAATATAAAATTTTTTATTTAAAATTTTTTTTCAAGATATTAGAGGCTTTAAGGGTCTCAAGTTGTCTCAAATTGGCATATCTTTATCACAAATTTATGTTGAGAAGCCAATTCGAGATGCTTCTGTGGCTTGAAAATCGCCAATAACTTTCCAAATATAATAGATTTACTATTTTCCAGAGTGGCTGAAATGGTTTTTACGTTTTTATTTCAAGTTGTCAAACCAAATAGAGATCCTAAAAATATGACGCTTAAAATGAAAATGTGATCAAAATTGGACACCCCTCGCTTATTTGAAAATTTTAAAGAATATATCATAGCTTTTAGGATGATATTTATTGACCTAATCAAAAGATATGGATCCTACATTGACCCTGGAGACCTTTCTTTAGGCTCTATGACCATAAAACTGCAACGTTCATTTCGAGGAGCTTTCAAAATCGCGAAAATCAACGTTAATGTTAGCTCATATCACGGGAACTGGAAGAGACAGGGCGAACTTTCTAGCGCAGGCTGATGGAGTTCATCAAGTTAGTTAATTAGATATATATTTTCAATGCAATTGCTCTTCGGGTTTCTAAGATATCGACGGTGAAATGTTGAAAAGTGGTTAAAATTTGGTACCTCCCGTGTACGATCCCTCAAAAATGACGAAAATATGCGCCATTTTGATTATTTTTATGAGCAGTTTGTTTATATATTTCGAAAAGCTTATTACTTACGTTTAACATACTTTTAAAGGCCTCATCAACGATTTCTACGTCATCTATTGCAAACTTGGTAATGCAGTTAAATCGATATTCATTGGCATCTATAACTCCATCATCGTTTGTGTCAACCATTTTAAAATTTGAATCTAGTTTAAAAAATAGACTCATGTTATCGAAAAATTTGAGTCTTTTAGGTTCAGTCATAAAAACAAAAAAAAAATGAAGAGATGAAGCAAGGACGAAAAGAGGACAAAGATCAATGCGAAGTGGTGGATGAAATCAAGTAAGTTCTTATGCAATTTTAATTCAAGTAGATACGAAAGTGCATTTTTACTTTTAACTGTTAATATTTAACATCGTACTTTTACCTATAAACAATTTCATGGCCTGTGGCAGATCTTCATAGTGCTTTCCTATACAGCAGTTTTGAACAGCCTGTTTAAATTCATCTGCAGTAATTTTTCCATATTCCAGTAATTCCTGAAAAAATCGATTCCTATGAGCCGAAAACTATATCTACCTACGTATGATATTCAAAACTCAAGTTTGCTTATTTCTAATTTATTTCTGTTTAAAACCGTATTACCTTGTCAAATTCTGCTAATTCAGTTATTTCTTCCCAAAGACTTAGCATTAGGTGCTGATGTTCTTGCAACTTGGAAATGCTAAATTCCCCTTTACCTTCGATTATTGTGGCTCTAAGGGCTAAACAGGCGAAGTCTCTATGATCTAGATATCCATCATTATCAATATCTGGAAACAACGTTTTAATGATCTTCAAATACCAACCAATCAATACCATATAATGCTCTTCATTGTTTTGCTAGGAAATTTTATACGAAGATAATCTCAATTCTGTATTACAAGTTCTTATTTATGTCCACTGTGTATGGAGTTTCCACGTCCCGTCTTAAATTTACTGGTGATAATTAATTTACACTTGTGCGGTAATTAGCTATTTTGAATAACGGAAAAAATTCGATCGATTTAGCTACTCCGGCTCATTTTGTCGAAAAGTTTAGGTACATAAAAATACATATGCATGTAATTCGTTTATATTATAGATGGGTAGGTACCTCCATTTTTGCCTGTCTTTGAGGTCAATACGGATTCGTATAATATTTAACTAACACGATCTCTTGGCAGATTTTCCAGATCAGGTGGGAGTAATATAAACGTTAAACGATGCTAAAAACATGTAGATAAATATGATATAACTAATTATATGCTTGGTTTACTTAATTACATGTATTTCGATCATTTTAGTTAACAGTGAGTAATCGCTTAAATGGCCTGAAAGTAGTTCAACAAAATAACATTTAATTTCCATAACAGATTTCGAAGAAAAAATATAAAATGAGAAATAAAACAATAATTTTAATGGGTACTAATAATTATTCATACCTAGTTCAGAAAAGCGCTTCCAAAAACTATATTTAAGACATTAAATAATGCATTACAATAAACACATTTTAGTGAACAATTAAGTAATGAGTCATAATCCATCTACTCTTTACATTTACCCACTAACAATTTGCTTTTGTTTTCTTTGATAGGTATTTATTTAATTGTTATTCGACTTTTGCATTAATTTTTGTCTTTTATTAAAAAAACAGTTGATTTGAAGAAAATTATATGGCACGAGACGAAAGGTCATATAATTTTTACTACCGCAGTGATATTCCTAGCCGTGCCGAGAAGGGGAATAAATTTGTATATAAAAAAAAATAACTTTTTCGCTGATTGGTGTCCATAAAATTCTGATTTGACTTTTTTTCTACTTATAGATTCCTTAAACTCCCCCATGTGAACTGCACCATCAATATTCCATTCCTCGAAAAAGCGGAGTATTGTTCCAATCTAGTTTGACTAAATGTCTTGGATGCTTTTGACGACGGTTTAAAAGCAGTTCCATGTAACGTCAGCAGTTCACATACGTATAAGCACGGAATTTTTTAAGCGTTTTAAACCTTTTCAACTGTTATTAACAAGAAAAAATTGTTTCTAAATATAAATTCTTACCATAGTTCTTATATAAACGATTACGGCATGCAAGTAACGTTAAAAACGCTATTACAGCCTATGCAATAAAACTGACATTTTACTGTCTGTTGCTGATTGAAAAATTGACTTATATGACTGCACGATAGGTATACGCCCCTAGAGCTCCTGAGCTAACCTGAACTAACCCGAACCAGCAATTAATAAACCGGATTGGGAATCGGTGATACTGAACCAAACGTCACCTTCATTATGATCGATACATTTGATGTTTCGTTCATGTTCTAAATTAACATCTCTGTGCTGTTTTGGAATCATATAGTATGTAGCTTGGTTATTGGTTGAGACATACATATGTTATCTAATTAACTATCAGAAATATATTTTTTTATTAAAGTTTATGAAAAATTCTGCTGCTTTCTGATTGATCAAAACGTTATGACTCTCTAACGCATAGCTTAAGGCTGTTGCCGATCTTCAAGCTCTCACGTAATACGTTTTATGGATATTTTCGTAGGTGATCGTGGGAAAAGGGTCTGATACGTACGTGAACTTGAGGTTTATATCAAAGGATGAAACGACTAATTCTCTCGAAATAACTGCTTAATTCAAGTAAAGGTAACGTTACCCGGCAGATAGTCAATTAAAAATACCGGCAAGTTCCAGCTAGCAAACATCGAGAGATATTTATTTTGATCTTAGCCTTCTATTTACTTACCATACAGATACCTCACTACGAACGCAACTCGGTTATCCCAACAATAGGCCATGGTACTTCACATTCACTCAATGATATATCAATTTTAACAACTTTTTTCGAAAATTCGATTCACTTATATATGGTGAAATTTCAGTAACAATATGCGGCTAAATGACCAACTTACCCAACTTTCCCACTAGCGCTCGAAATCTAAATTTAACATTATTCAGTAGGTTATGACATCACTGATGCCGGTTAGTGATGCCTCACATAACATAAAATGGGTACACAACAGGCAGTCCTGACAAATAACTCGGAAATATAACTTCCATCAACTTACAAAACAAATGTACGTTAATAGAACTGCTGGATAATATAGCTGCTAACGCACAGGTTGCAGGGAACAGCTGTTAAATTTTGGAAAAGAGTTTTTAAAAGTTGAAATTTACTGTCATACTTAGACAGTTGATTAGGGTACCTACTGGGACAGTCGGTGGGGGTTGTTGCGATTGCACCCCCGCTCTCCGTTTAGTTTCCCCCTTTAGCTTTTGGCTAGTAATAGCCATTTTATGCTTTGTGTTAAATCCCGAAATCCGAAGATTACAAATATAAGATTTATACTTTTTTCTTTTCCTAATTTTAACAAATATAGCGAGAGTGTTCGCATTCGAGCCGGTTGGCAAGACAGATTTAGATAAGCGTGACCAGTGTCAAAGTTAAACTAAGCGGCGTTCGGTCTTTCTCTCCTTCAAGTTACCAATGCGACTTGAGGTCCCAAGAAGCACTTGAAGACTTTAAATGCCTCCAAAGCATGGACATTGGGACAAGTGGGGTGTTTCCACTTTCCGAGCCTCGCTAAAGAAGTTTCATTTTTGATTACCCATGATGGCCGGGCTGTTCAGTATCCTGGCTAACTACTGAGGTAAACGAGACAATTCACTTAGATGTCACGTCCAAAATCATGGACTTTATTTGTAAACTATTTTCCATATAATCAGCGCATCTTCACTGTATTTTGCGTCCTGTTCACATTGAATAATGATGATTATTATGTTCGTTAATGTTAATAATAACATTTCATAAGAACAATTTATTGTACAATATTAATTATCATTGCAGAAACAATTAACTCTCTAATGTGCTAACTGTTCGAAAACAACAACGAGATTAGATTACTACGTAAATTTTCGTAAATTAGGCGTCCTTATTAACTATTCTTCCAATGGGTATTTATTTGGGGGTAAAGATATTAAAGACGAATAATGTTTAATATTTAATCTGGTATACAGGATGTCCCGCAACTCAGATTTATAGTGCTCAAGGGAACCTAATGCCAGCCATTTGGAGTCCTCTATTCTTCAAATTTTTGAGACAGATACAAAGTGTTCAAGTTTAACATGATTTTTTTTCTGAGGGTTTTAGCAGTTTTTAGGTGTTAACAATTGGATGCAATATTAATTTGGAGAGTATGAAGTCTAAACAGCTGGATTTCTTAATTATACAGAGCGATATATTTTTTTATTATTTCGGGTTAGTTGAAGTTTTTACACTCCTAATTTTTCCATATCAGCCTTTTTTTGCGGTATACGATGGCCATTTGTTCAATAAATTTTTTTCGCCTCTTGCGTCTTTTCCGTGTTATTTTCCAATTGTTGTCCTAACAGGTACTTAACGTCTTTTGGGTGTTTCAATTTGGATTTCCAGGCAAATAACAAATTATACTAAAAATAGGGTGATGGTATTTCAAAAACTATAGAAGCTGTGAGCGAAAAAGATCATTGAAATTTGCTATTGCTGTACAGCTATTTCACTTGGCACTTATTAGCCGTTGTAACGCTGAGAATCCAGATAACTTATCAGCATCCTCATAATAATTCACATACAAATATAAATAACTTATAATCTTAATGCGATAACTAAAGTGAAATGCTTGCTAGACTTTCAGTCAATGCATTTCATGCATTTTACACACAAGTTTGATAAAGTAGAAGATGGCAAAAGTTAGTGTGGATATTCCAGATATTGAGGTGAGAGATCTCATGATGTTGTGATACAAATTTCCACTGGACTTTTCAGCATTAAATACAGTACCTATCTGTCTTTAATCTGTGTCAAAATTATGTTATTGTATGTTAACAGTGGTAAAGATGAAACTAAACAGCTCACAAGACGAAAGAGAATTTAATTTTCAAAACTTTTATGTGTAGTCATCCCTCAATGGTGTTATGAGGGGCCGAAGTTGGGCGGCAAACTGTCCTGATCGACGGGTTTTCTTGGGGGTAGCGGGCGGTGCTTAAAAATTTCGATCAGGGCGCCTAACGTGTGAAGGCCGGTCTGTATCAACCCCATTTTTAAATTAATTGCGGAAGAATCATTGAAATATGTTTTGCTTGACTTTGGCGTGTGTAATCGTAGATTATGCTATTAAAGTCGACAAGTCAAGTGTCCCGATTATCATTTTTATTCCTTGGTTACTTCAACATGCAAATTTTAGAGCATAAAAAAGCTAATAAAATTTTACATAATCGAAATTAGGCCGAATCGAGAGATTTCTTAGAATGATCATGATCCCCCAAAATTTCCGGTTATGCAATTTACCTATTTTTGCACTCCTCGTACTTTCATTTCCAACCGCTTTGGTGACGGCAATATGTATTTTATATGCAGCATTTTGCATTTGGTGATAGCAAATGTATTTATATGTAGCATTTTGTATGGAAATTTGTATCGTCCATAAGTTTAGGAAGAAATATTGGAAAAGGATTAATATAATACTTGATACATCCTTACTTTAGTAATTCTCACATGTGTTTATTTCAGTCTGTAACCGACTGATTCGTCCTTGGTAGTTACCTCGAGATCATTTTGCAACATTTTTAAATTCTCGTTGGCAAATATTCTGCGCTTTAAAAAATTTCATTTTGTAGAATCTTTTGGAGTTAAACCCTAAAGTTCGACGTCATTCTACTTTGCGATCTACAGCTACTACCAAAGAAGGAAAGCAGCACTGGAAACGGAGCACAGGGAAGCAATGCAAAGTAAGCTTTGTAATGGAAATAGTAATGTAGGTAATTTTACGAAAATTCTTTATCGCTTTTAGACTAAAGGAAAGTGAATTTACGTTACCGACATATTGGTAAAAAACGAAAATTGACAATTATTTTAACATTAAATATCTCGTGCACTGTTTAGATTATAAAAAAGCCTAAAACGTTTCTTGGTACACACTTTTGCCGAGAAAACGATAGAATGAAAAAAGCTGTTTCCTTCGTTTTCTAGAAGTAACTCAAAGACTGCTTGAATTTAACTTTAAGACCGAATTAAAACCAAGTGCGGAGCTGTCCGCAGTAGGATACATATTGAACCCTTCTACCTTTTTTACTTCTTTTCCTTTCATGGTTCTAACTATTTTTGATAAATTCATTGGATATATAATTCTTTAGACATGCACAAGTTTGGAAAACAACTTTTCCGACATAAAACCTACGACATTATCAGAAAGAGGGGCACTAAAAGAAGCAGCACGGTGTCTTAAATGCGCGGATGCTCCATGTCAAAAATCTTGTCCTACGCAAATAGATATAAAAGTAAGTGCAATACCTATTAAAAATTCTTATCTATAGACGACATCAATTGCTAAAAATTTTTCTTAAATGATTTAATTTTTATTTTGTTATTTTTTATTATACAAGGTGTCCGTTTCCGAATTCAACCATGGGGATCTCCGTAATTATAAATCATAGGAAGTTAAATTGGGACAAATTTGAGCGATCTGGAGTTCAACAATAGGCCTTCCGAAATTGGAAAAGAACTGAAATTTTCGAAAAACCTTTTTTTATGTTTCTCATCGTATTTGGCGAGATGATTCAAAATGATTGGTACTTCATCATCACAATTATCCCTTTTCTACAACGTGGCGATGCTATATTTGAAATTCAACGTTTCGATTTTTGGCAAACGTTCGGCACTGGTACTTGACTTCCAAATACAGCCCTATGCGTCTTGCTAAATGCCCAAAACGTCCCTTTTTTATTTCTTCCCTTAAAATTATAATAATCCTCCTTCTCCGCTTATAAATATCAGTGTGTATCGATTTATAAATAATATTTATTTTAATAGTTCTTCATAAATTATAATCTAACGAGGAAAGATTTGGCGACCTTGCTGGCCAACGTATGTCTCCATTGTTCAATATGGAATATAACTGGTGATTATTTTTCTTCAAGACTTTGCACTGCCTGATGGAATAAGATGACCAAGGAGACATTTTTCCACAATTTCAGTTTTTTCGAATACCTCACAGACTCATTGGAATTATTTAAGTTTTAACTGGCTCATTCTAGAATTCCAAATTTTGCAACTTTGCCCCAACCTAGCCGCCCTCGTATATTTTGTGATTGCCAAGATTCTCATGGCTGAGTTCCAGAAACGACACCCTGTATTTATACATTTACTTACAAAGGCGTTCATTACTTCTATTGCCAATGGAAATCCATATGGAGCAGCGAAACGGATACTAAGTGATAATCCTTTGGGACTGTCTTGCGGAATGGTCTGTCCAACTAGTGATCTTTGCGTTGGGGGATGCAACTTAGCTGCCACAGAAGAAGGTTCTATAAATATTGGAGGCTTGCAACATTTTGCAGTTGAAGTATGTTGAACTTGTGTTTGAGAATTAAATCCATCTTCATACACGTAATATCAGAGAGGTGTTGGTCATGTGATGGCTCTTTGTAAATCTCAGATTTAGATATTTTGACTTTTTCTTCTCCGAAAGTAGTCTAAGAAATAAATAGTGAAAATATAATGTTTTACTAGGTATTTAGTAAAATGGGCGTACCCCAGATTAGAAATAAGAATATTTCGTTATCCAAAAGATTGGATGCCAAAATTGCCATAATCGGTGGAGGACCAGCGTCCCTTTCCTGTTCCACATTTTTGGCCAGATTAGGATATTTGAATATTATTATATACGAGAAGCAGAAATGGCTCGGAGGGTTAAGGTAAGGTTAAACTATTATTTTATGGTGAATAATTTCATCCCCAGTAATTTCACTTTAAATTCTTTCTTATATTAAATATTAATAGTATTATTACGTTATACACAGTATCTCAAAAATATGGAAACTTCAATTATCTCAATAACCATTGCGACTCTTTGACATATTGTCTAAGAGATATGTTGAGTATATGCGAGGTTGTAATGAAATCTGTTTAGGAGATTTTCTGATCTGAGATGGTTTATTGTCTAAAAAAAATACTCGCAGCGTTTATGTGATATAAATACAGTACGAGTCTCTATTTTGGAATAAATTCATTAAATCAAAAACAGTTTTTTTTTCGGAACTATGCTCGGACACGTCAATTAGTATTTTAAATTGAGCTCTTTTTATGTAGTAAGAAAATTTTATACAGGGTGGTCCAAATTTGAGTTATGACGTCAACGACTATTTTTTTAAATGGCAATCCTATTTTTTCCATAACTATTCTTAACTGGTATGTCAACTTACACATGCGTGCACAATTCCAAATTTTTATTCCTTATCGTTTAAAAGATTTTTAACAAACATCGATTAATTCGAAAAATGGAAAAATCAGATTCAACTCAATAATCTTCCTACAATAAATGCTTAAAATGTTCTGCATTTTCCAACTGAAAATACGATAAACGGAACTGAAGCTCGTTTTGAACATTTCTATTTACTTCGGCGGAATTTAGTTTATATTCCTGTCTTATTCATCCTTGCAATTCCTCAATGGTTTTCGGTTTGGTCTTAAAAACTTTGCTTTTCAAGTACCTCCACAAGAATTGATTCATAGGTGTTAGATCGGGAGAGCTGGATGGCCAATTCAAATTTAAAATTCATGCCTGGAAATACATTATCCAGATACTCACGGACAGGTGTTGCAAAGTGAGGGGACACACCGTCTTGTTGCAACCAGATGTTTCTATTCAGGATCAGGAAATAGAGTAACTAAATTCGAAACTAGTTTTTCCTGCAAGAATTTTAAATATCCCGTTCCACTGAGATTTACTTGAGAGAAAATTGGTCCTATTACTCGATCGCCAACAATCCCTCCTCAAATGTCGAGTTGTTCTAGATGTTGAGTGTAGCTTTCACTCATCCAGTGTGGGTTGTTGTCTGCCCAATAACGACACTTTTGACTATTTTACCTCACCATTTAATATAAACCTCGATTCATCAGAAAATAGAACGTTTTCTATGTTCCGAACATTACTGTCTAGTAGACCCATCATTTGATCCCAAAACTGGAGTCTTCTATCTGAATTATCTTTGGTGCGTTCCTGAAGGATTGTCGTTTTATAAGAATGATATTTTTGGGTATTGAGAATTCTTGTCCTGAAAACTGGCTAATTTCGAGTTTCCTAGCTATCTGCCTAGTGCAGACATGAGGATTTTCTTGAATAAAGAAAAGTACATTAATTTTGACCACTTGAAAAAAAACTGACTTTGATTTACCGAATTTATTCCAAATCAGAGTCTCGCACTGTATATACATATATTGTATATTTATATATTTTTTCTATATTTTTGAGACATCATGCGAATATATACATAACTGTTTCTATTTAAATTAACTTGGTGCAGCACCTCCGAGATTCCCCAATATCGATTACCACAACTAGCGGTCGACTTTGAAGCTAAACTGGTCAAAGATTTAGGTGTCACCATCGAGTTTCAAAGGAGCCTTTCAGTTAGTGACCTCACTGTAGCAAGTCTAGTAAAAGAGTTCGATGCTGTATTTATAGCAATTGGATTACCAAATCCCAAAGTAAGATCATCGCATGTCGCAAGGCATAACTCAAATTCAAAGCGTTTCAAGTGAAGATGTTTAATGTTCACAGCGGACTTGTGCTTTGATTATTTGAAACACATCACTTGACTCACTAAAATCCCATTTTTGCGCAATCATAGTTCATAATCGATGTGAATTTTAAACTTCAGACCTGACAAATATTCTGTTGTTTATTTATCGTAATCTTTAGTTTAACCGCAGGCTGAGTTAAACTTATGCTGTGCAACCGGGTCTAGAATATTAATACCACTTTTGCAGATTGATAAAATATTTGTGGGTTTAACCGAATCAAATGGATTTTACACTTCAAAAAGCTTCCTTCCGCCGGTGGCTTCATGTTCAAAAATTGGTTGCAGCCCAGTTGCTTCTTATTCCCTGATACCACTTCATGGAATAGTATTAGTGCTGGGTGCGGGAGACACTGCTTTTGATTGCGCCACCACAGCACTTAGATGTGGGGCCAAGAAGGTCTTTGTGATATATCGGAAGTAAGTCCAGACACTTTTTTTGTGTTTTTGCGATTTATTTAATGTATATATGACATCGCTTAATAGTGCACTTAAGGATAGTAAAAGAGGGTTCGATCACAGAAAAACTAACACCATGTACACAGCAACAATGCTTTGATAAAGCTAATTATGCAAATTCTGAGTGCGGAATTGTATTCGAGAATGACACTAAATATCTCAAAAACTGTAGAAGCTATGCGAATTTTTAAAATTTGTATTTAGACACCGTGAGTCTCGTTAACAGAATGTTTGTTTTAGTTCAATTAATCCTTGATTTACCTGCGATTTTTAATTGAACTTATTCCAAACACTCGGGCAATATTTTTCTATTACACATAATGCATGAACTTAATTTTGCCGGTAATTGTTCAGAGGTTTCCAAAATATTCGTGCCGTTCCGGAAGAAGTTTCTTTAGCTTTGGAAGAACACTGCGAGTTCATGGGGTTCTTGTCGCCTTACAAAGTTAATCTGAAAGAGGACAGAATATCATCTGTTATATTCTGTCGGACTGAAGAAGGGTCGGATGGGAAATGGATTACTGATAATGACCAGCTACTAACGTTAAAAGCCGACTTCGTCATATCCGCTTTTGGTTCTGGATTAACGGATGATGACAGTAAGTATTGGTGTATGTTGCTAGGGTTTATAGAATCTCATAGATTTTCAACTGGATTCCCTGAATCCAGGATTTCGAGGCCAGATGTAAATGTTCTGGAAAATGTAAAATTTTCCTGTTTGGGAAACTAGCAAAAGACATAGGTTATCCATATTCACATTGGTATAAATTAATTATTCCTTTTCTTTGAAGATACTTTGCTCTTTATATCATTTATACGAATAAACTTGTCTTGGATTTTGGAGTGTCTCTTTAATAATTATGTATATGTGTATATATAATTATATGTTATTGACGTGATGTGCGCTTCTCTTACGAGTCACAATATAGGCGATTCCCTGTTAACATAGTCTTTCCCTAATTGATTTACCACCAGGTAGTGGTTTCCATAAACTACCAACGACCATTATTAGTCCACCAGTTGGCACATTATATATGCATTAAAGGTACATATGTAAATATGATCTGCGCTTCTTTATGCCCTCAATGATTACACCAAGCATGAAAAACTTCATATTATACTAAATCTGTATTTCGTTTAGTTATAGAATCCCTGCATCCTCTAGTATTGAATGAAGGAAATTTGCCCATTATTAATACTAACACCATGCAGAGTTCCCATGAAAAAGTATGGGTAGGGGGCGATATAGGCGGTATAGCAGAAACCACCGTAGAGTCGGTGAATGATGGTAAAACCGCCGCGTGGTATATTCACTGCGCTTTGCAGGTAAACACCTCTTCGTTTTCCACATTTTTACAGCAAATCTTACACGTTAATGTAAGAAAGGAGTTACGCTCCTTGTTACAATCGCCTCAATTCCATGACGTTTGAAAATTGTACTTTAGCGGTGAACCTGGGAAGGGATAAGAAGTGAGAAGGACCTCAGTCAGGGCCTCCCCTTAGAGATTATTTGGATTTAAAATTAGGACCTCTCCTTTAACAATATTATCTTTCCTGGCATTATCAACGTTAGCATCCATTACACAAACATATTTAAAAAGATTGATTTTGTCCCTAAAGGATAATCAAACACAAGAAAATGACGAAATGAAACGAAAAGTTGAACCTCGAAAAGTACATGCATGTACTGAAAGAATCCCAAGTTCACGAAGAATGTTTGAACCCCCCTTGAACATATAGTTTAGTAACAATTTTGAGGGGGGCACTTTTACATCGAATTCAGGGTGGAGAGGTCTGATATGCAAATTTTTTCCCTTACGGCGAATGAGCCATTTTGTTGGAACGCTCTAGAGAACTTTGAACAAAGAGCCCCAGGGTGCAGACCTATAGTTTAGTAAATTTTTAGTTATATATGAATAACTTTATTTTAAAATTAAATTTAATATTAAAAATTTCAGATTCGCAACACGAATTTTGAAAGCGAAAAGCAGAATGCAAAAACAAATGTTTGTCGATTTTATTTCGCGATTCAAACGGTCGAAATTTTCACAATTTCGAAAAATTCCGTGAGTGCAAAATGTTAAAAGTTTTCAGCACCACGAAATAATGAAAACGAATATGCAAAATTTTTAAAGACTGGCTCCATTGAGAAACTTATTTTGCAACTTTCCAAAATAACCGAAATTGCATAATTTCTTAGATAACAAGGCGAGCCCCGAATTTGGACCACTTTTTACAGGGTCTTGCAAATTGAACTATCGACTTGGGGTTCTCGGTAACCATAAGAGATAGAGAGTTGAATAAACGGGGGCGAAGTTAGGTTTTTCAATGGTAGTTAAGGTCAAGTTTAAATGTATTATAATAAATTTAACTATAATGTAATGAAACCTGAATTTTAATCGAATTTGTGATAGGCTTTGCTGAAGCTTATATATTTATTTTATGGGTGATTCAATAGGATCTTCCACCTGATTCCACCCCAGAGTTGCCGCTTTTCCATACTCCTATTGATGAAGTGGATCTATCTGTAGAAATTTGTGGAATCAAATTCGAAAACCCATTTGGTCTGGCTTCGGCGCCCCCTGTTACAACTCCTGCTATGATTCGAAGAGCTTTTTTGCAAGGATGGGGCTTTGTTGTTACTAAAACTTTCTCTTTGGATAAGGTCTGTACTCAAAAACATCAGTTTTATGAATAACAACAACAAAATTCTATGTGAAATCAAATGGGAACGGTTTTTTTCCAGGACGAAGTAACCAACGTTTCACCAAGAATAATACGAGGAACGACTTCGGGACATAATTTTGGTCCAAATCAGAGTTCTTTCTTGAACATCGAAGTCATATCAGAAAAGCACTGTGCATATTGGCTTAAAGGCATTGCGGAATTAAAGAAGGACTTTCCAAGCAAAGTATATTATGAACATTTTTGCTACAACGATACATAATGGAAACGTTTTTCTGAAGGTTATTATAGCCTCGATCATGTGTTCCTACAACGAAGCGGATTGGAGAGAATTAGCCCAGAAAGCACAAGGATGTGGAGCAGACATGTTGGAATTAAATTTGAGTTGTCCACACGGTATGGGAGAGTCTGGGATGGGTCTTGCCTGTGGTCAGGTAAGCGAACTGAAGGACAGTTTACGATACATGACAAACTCATGGATAAAGTAAGGAATCTATACCATGTCTGTGTCAAGAATCGGACTAGACCCAAAATGACCCAGTTCGATTCTTACTGTGGAGAGGAGATAATACCCTGGGAATTACGTTCTCATGGTTCAGCCATACGCAATGCCAAACATCACACCTCATTATGACATTATACATCTTGGATAATTTCATTCTGCTACGCATATTGTTCCCACCCTAGTAAATTTAGGTTGCTAATTTACGGATACCCCACGTTTTCTTTAGGATCCAGTTCTGGTTCGCAACATAAGCCAATGGGTTCGAAACAGTATAGAAATACCATTCTTTATTAAACTCACTCCCAATATTACCGACATTGTTGTGATAGCCAAAGCAGCCCATGAGGGTGGGGCCTGGGGAGTATCGGCCATTAATACCGTCTCAGGGTTAATGGGTCTTAGCGCAAAGGGGAAACCATGGCCTCGTATTGGTACTTCCCATCGTACAACGTTTGGGGGAGTTTCAGGTCTGGCAAAGTAACTTTAAATAATGATTTATTTTGCAAGTATAGGGAGTCTCATGTATTTTTGCACTGGAACTCCTGAACCTCATTGGATTTTCTGCTTTATGGTGGAATTTTTATAAAAAGTAAAATATCCGACTATATTTTCAAAAAACTAGGTAGCATTTGAATTGTTTATTATATATATTCAATTGATAAACACAATTTTCATGCAGATTTGAAAATTTCTAGGACTTTTTTGTTTTTGAAAATTTTGATATGTGATATTTAGTTTTTAAGCTTAGAGCCTCTATACAAAGTAGTTTGTCTATTTCTGGCACTAACAGAGATTCTGCTTAAATTGCTGTTTCTTAAATAGTTTTGCAGTAATAGTTCAGTGGCTTCCTTTCATCAGCATTTTAATATTTTTTCTTTACAGATGTCAGTAAAGTTAAAAAATCGAGGAAAAATAAACATAATTTTTAAAAATTTATGATGAGAAACTGATTTTGGTAAAAAAAGTTTTTTTTTTGCGTTTGAAACTAATATGTTCAAAGAAAATTCAAAATTAATTTAATTGTTTTTTTGATAAGATATTTCGATATCCTGGAAAAATGCTATAAGACACGCATTTCACTTTCCATAAATATCTCACTCAAAGCAGGAAAATTTAGTGGTTCGCTTACATGCAGCACCCTTTTCGTAGTACTGTTTCATTAAATATTTTCAGGGAATGCCACAAGACCTATGGGCCTACGTGCAGTTGCAGCAATTGCAGAAGCTCTTCCAGGATTTCCAATATTCGGTATTGGGGGTATAGATTCCGCCCATTCTGCATTTGAATTCTTACAAGTAGGAGCACGTGCTGTGCAAGTAAGTAAGAGGAAATGGACTACAGTAAAAATTCTAATATACAATTGAGATTAAACACATGGCCGGTATTAAAAATAAAATTATCGATCATTGAAACAAGAATTACAGAACTAGAATATGTGTGTATTTGTTCTATGATTTGCTCAGTAATCCAATATCTTGCGCGACACTGAGTTTTAAACCAAAATTTGGTGCTTTCTAATAATTTGATAAAAAAAAAGGAATTTCTATCAGCCATTAATTTAATTATTTTTTCGGATATCTCTTAGATTTGCAGTGCCGTCCAAAACCAAGATTTCACCCTAATTGACGATTATATTACGGGATTGAAAGCCTTACTGTACTTAGATTCACGCCTTCCAGAGTGGGATGGTCAGAGTCCTCCTACAATCAAGCACCAAAAAGGGAAACCCGTGTATCCTCTTTATGATGTAGAAGGAAACGTATGTTTTTTTTTTTAATACATCTTTTAACTATTAAATGGTTTTTCGGAAAAAAGTATTGGAAAATGTGCTATAGAAGATGATTTAAATGAATTATTGTCATTATCTTTCGATAGAAACTTCCACATTACGGTTCCTTTAAACAAAAGCGAGAAGAGATTTTGGCGGATTTATACAGAAAAGGGAAATTGCCACATTTGAACGACACACCTCTTCATCACAACGGAGCACCTTTAGGTTATTCTAATGAGGAACATAAAGCGCCAAATAGAACACCAAGAATCGAAGATATCATCGGTCGTGCTCTTCAGTATATTGGACCTTATAAAAAATTGGATAATAAGCAACAAGTTGTTGCTTTAATCGATGACGTAAGTTATAATAAAAAGGAAATTGTTATTTTTAAGTTTATCAGACATTTTTGGGTACAAATTTGACGAAATTTGCTTCGTTATTTAGATCAAAAACTCTTACATTATCATCAAATTTCATCATGAAATTCAATTTTTTTAAGGATTTATGCATTAATTGTGGCAAATGCTACATGACTTGCAACGACTCTGGCTATCAAGCTATCCACTTTGATGCGAACACGCACATTGCACGTGTTACTGATGATTGTACTGGTTGCACCCTATGTATGTCCGTGTGTCCCATAATTGATTGCATAACGTAAGTAAAGCTTATTAGTATATTGAGGAATTCTACAGCGCCTCTCAACATTATAGAATGTAAAGGAAGTACATTTGTTTTTCAAAAAGTGCCAAATATTAATTATATAGCACAATAAGGGTAGATAAGACGTCCAGAAGCGATAAGTAAAATCCATCTAAGTTGGACGGTTTACTTTTTCTACGACCAACAGTTTGCGAAAATTGACCAGGGATCGAATTCTTAAATTTGCGATTGCTAGACCGCGCTCATCTCCTTAATGATACATCTCGTAGATTATCGCCTAAATGCTACATGAATACTCTATATGTTGCAATAATAAAGGAAAAATATAGATAGTACAAGAACATATATATATTTTTTTAATATTGACGGCTCGTTTACTAAATCTTCGGTTATTATTTTCAAGTTACAACGACAAGAAAGTTTATAGATAATGCTTTAAAACAGGTAGACCGATCAATGAAAATGCGAGCTGTCATTGGTCGGTTTCGTGTCGCACTGATATTATGAGTTGTGATTTGTCGACCTCCTATATCACTGGTTGACTTGAATCGATGAATCACATGCGGAGTTGAAATCCGTTTCCGTTCACCTAATTACTATTACCCTCTATACATATATCTGTTGTACCATACATTATATATATGATACAACATGCTGATATAAAATAATCTAAAAAATATATATTTGCTCAGAATGCGGCAAGCGGCTGATAATTTTTGTAATTCCCCCAAAAAATCTAAATGTGCGGTCATGTTTTACGATTCGATAAGTTCAGGCATTGTTGTATTTTTTCAATAGCTTTTAAGTAGTATAATTAGTCCTAAATTTCTGTTTTAGAATGGTTCCAAAGACAATTCCCCACCATATCAAACGAGGAGATGAACGATTGATAATTGGAGTATCTCCATTGGTACACTAACGTATAAACTTTAGTAAATGTTAGTTAATCTAAATAAATGAATAATAATGTTAATTAAAAAAAAGTGTATAAATTAAATACAGTGAACAACACTGCGTTCAATGTATTAATATGTAAAAAGTCTTGGCTGACCAGGACTGTAAATGTTGTTTTCCCTGTGTACATGGCAGGACAGGGGATGGTGCCAAAATAGTAACGTTCAATATCATTCGGATAATGCATCAAATATTCAGAAACTTTCTTTGAATACGACAACTCTGTACATTGGATATAAACCGATTAAAGACTCCAATTTAAACACTCAAATGAAGCTATTAAATCAATTCTTAAAGTTTCTAAAAAAAACCGTTCATTTCAAACAAAACCTTATATGAACAATTATGGAAGTAACCTTGAATATATTGTCAAAAATATTGTAATCATTAGAAGCGGAATTATTTAATATTCTTGTACAAAAAACACTAACTTTCATTCTGAATTAATAACGATAATAATACCAACTTCTGGTCACGTAATTACTAAAGATAATAAAACTATAAAAAACACATCTAATTATAATTCTAATCCTATTAACAGCGAACTAAACCTACATTTTCCTAATTTCCAAGAAGAATGTGAATCCTTTAAATAAATAATATTAAAAAACGATTACAGGAGGTTTTTCCTTGTAAAACATTCCTAAAGATTTATCATGGGTTCTGCCTTGGCTGAACCGTTCCTTTTAATGCATTTTATGGTACTTAATGTGACTGTAAGAACTCATAAGAAAATCAAAGTTTCTGCAATGATTATGTGTCTTTTGTTTACATTTTGGCCGAATAGTCTTCTTTAGTATGACCCAATTCGAGTTTCGGGGAATTTTTTTAGTTTCACTTTATTTTTACATAAATACACCAATGAAGATCGCAGCTGCAATTTCTTCATGTTATTGATGTGCCTCAGCTACATAATGGATTTTGAAAATCTGATCAAATCCAAAAGAAGAATTGGCTGTCGGTGAGACAGGGCTTAATGAGAACTCAAACAAGAAATTTTCCATCTCTTCCGGATCATAGAGGTTTCTTTGTTACCAGGTGTTTCAGTATAAGTCTTTTTTACAAGCTATATTTTTTCAATTCAGAATTAATGCGAATTGCCGATTATAGCATTGTCTTAATGGACAAATATTCGCCCTACTTCCAACCTATCTACACTACTTTTCTCATCTCTTTCCTTATTCTCATTGTTCCTGTATGTATTTCCTGGTTTATGCACTTTTTTATTTCAGCTGGCATGTCCAGCTACAGGTGTTGATGCCGAGTCAGTTTGTTAGAGGTGAAGAATAAGTAGATATAAATTGCTTAACCATAAGTGGTGAAGCAATCGATTCCACAATTGATCAAATGTTGTGGTAAAATGGTCACGAGAGGGGAGAACAATGGGATGGATGTATGTACCTTTAATGAACTAGAGGAAAATGCACGAAAAAGTTTATTATTTGGAAAAAGATAAGGTGTCAAAGTTTATGATACATTTGGCTACAATTTGAGGTGTACCTGTATTTTTGTAGCAAAGTGAGTTCGATAGAAGCGTTGAATGTTTTTTTTTTATTTAATGCTCAAACAGACAGCGATTTCTCGTAATGTTGCCGATTCTCTGGTATGTACCGATCTGCAATAGAGCGACTCTTTTTGACAAAACCCCGAACACTTCTCGACTATTAAGTTTAATGATACAAAAAAATCTGAAGCTGAAACCTGATCGAACTTTAATGTATGTTTTAATATGTGCCCACCCCTGCCTTATAGATAAGTGCAGTCCTACGAAATAGGATGCAACAAAAATCAACGAAAACATCATAAAAAAGCGCCCATTCTATGCTTAATTTAAAGTCTTTAACCATTCAACTGGGAGCACTAAACAAATGTTCAAATATATTCGAAGAAAATAAACGATTGATATCAATAAATAGAAAACATGATAACTTAGAGTTACTACTTCAAACAAAACACTAGATTAATACGCACAAATATAACTTTGAATGTTTAGAAAAAAAATTAATTACCAGTGAAACTATTTTTATATTTTATTCAGTCAAATATTTTATTGTATTATTTTATTTTAATAATAATAATAATAATAAAACTGATTTTTGGTTATGTAAATAACAAACTCAATAAAGCCTTTAACAAAACGTCTAACTACATTTATTATAATCACAATAATAGTGAATTTGATCCATATTTTATTAATTTTCGAAACAGAACCTATTGAATAAATTATGTTAAATTTCGATTATAATATATTTCTTTGGGCGAAATCAAACTTTCGTAAACATTTGTCATGGGTTCTGTCTTGACTACAATTGCTGATGACGAACCGATGTTTTTAATGCATTTTTTGATATATAACTTCACAGCAAGAATTCATAAGAAAATTAAAGTTTTTGCAATGGTTTTCACTATTCTCCTCACATTTTTCCAAATAGTGTCTTTCTTCACTATGCCCAAGTTAGAGGGTGCCCGAATTCTTACAGCCTCAGTTTACTTCTACGTAAGTATACCAATGAAGATCGCCACTACAATCTTTGACATCAGTTCTTCATTTCATTGATGTGCCTCACCTTCATAGTAGATGTTGAAAATCTGACCAAATTGAAAAGAAGAAATTACTGGCAGTTAGACAGGGCCGGACTAGAACTTAAACAAGACATTTTCAAATCCATCCGGACTATAGAGGTTTATGTGATGATAACTGTCTCAATTACAGTCTTAGTTTTCGTGCCCTATTTTTTGACTCCAAAGAACATGCGAAGGGCCGATTACAGCATTATTTTAACAAGTCGATATGTGCCCTACTTGGAACCTATTTACTTGATTTGCCTTATGTCTTTCAATGTTTTCATTATTCCTATATGCGTTTCCTGGATTTTGCACTTTGTGTATTTCAACTGGCATATGCAGCTGCAGGTGGTTATGGTGACGAGGTTTGTTAAAGGTAATGAATAAGTAGCATTAGGAATACTCAGTTTTTCGGAATTTGTTTTATATAGAGTTAGAGGAAAATGTTACTGAAGACGTTACTATGACTGACTGTAGTATCCTCCTGAACGAATATTACCAGCGCTGCATATGGAGGGACTTGATTTTCATAGTTCAGAGACATACTGAAGTTTTGAGGTAGGTAGCCCTTAGAATTCACAAAAGGAATGCTGATATATTTTTTAGATATCATCACGAATTGATGATAGATTTGAGAGTTAGCATGAGTTCTTTACTACTAGGAATTTCTGGTGCTTTTTTATGCCTCTCTGGAATATGGATGACCGTAAGAAAGTTTTTCTAAAAAACATACAAAAATAATTATTGTGTATTAATTAGATCATAGAGCACCAAGGACGAGCAGGAATAATGATACTAATTTTTATGATGTTTCTGGATATTCTGGCCTTTTCTGCTCAAAGTTACGAGGACCGGGTATATTTGAATTCCAGATATGGTGATATATCTAATCTAATGCTTCTAGTTTTTTGCAATAAATGATTTAGCTTTGAAGGCTCCATGGTACAACTGGGACGTAAAGAACCGGAAAGCCTATTTACTTTTGGTTCAACAATCTGCTCAATTGGTACCATATCAGTACTTCCACAGTCGAGTTAATAGAGAATATGAGTTGGAGGTAAATCACTGTTTAAAACGCGAAATTTTAGATTTTGACGAGAATTTTTTAGTTTCTGAAAGTTATATATTCGGTGACCAGTCTTCTTGTGAACTTCTATTTTTAGTCACTAAGTCCTTAAACAAGTTTTCAAAGATTCTCGTAGAAAAGTAACGAATAATTTCAGCACATAAAGAGACGAAAGAAATAAAACATATTTCATTTCAAACAAAGCCATACATTAAGGAGCACAACAATAATCTTTAATATATGTTAGCATTCTCACTTCAACATTGCAATATTTTCTTTAATTTTAATAGAAATTCTAACTCCTGGCTAGCTAATTACCTAAGACCATAAAATTATTATGCAAACATACAGTGTGACCCATTTGTTTTGGGGCCAGTCTGTAAAAAGTTTATTGATTGTGCGATTTAGCCCGATTTTTTTTTATTGCAGAGCTTGATAAACTGCACATTTTTAGCTAAAATTGCCTGGTTGATATAAAATTCAATGCCTACTGTGGCAGTTTCTAGGAGCAATATTTTAACAAATCATATTAGCGATTTTTCTTGAAAAAATCTGTGCACGCCACTGGATTGGCCACCCCTCAAAACGGACCTGTACAAAATTTTATCGAAATATTTTAAGTAATAACGATTTTGTAGAAGAATTAAAAATGCGCGCTAGGTGTTTACTTATTTTCAAAAATGTATAGTTTATAACCACTTAGTTATGGCCTTAGGCTTACACAGATCAAATAAAACAAAAAAAAATGAAAATTACGTCACAAAATGCAATTAAATTTAATTTATTCGAAATAAAATTAATCGAAAATATTATACAGGGTGTCCAAGCGAACATTGAATATAGGAGATTAACATGGGAAATTGGTTTTTATTTTTTTGCGCCTGTACGGATTATCCAATTGAAAAATTTTTATATGGAGGTCATAGTATGCAAGACCGGCTATCTTTCAGTATTTTTTTCAGTCTTCTAGTTACAGCCGTTTTGGCTCAAAACGCCTCCAAAATTCAAAAATTTCAATGTCCCGCGTAACCGTTCGGCGCCATGATTGGTCAGAATTAATGTCAAAACACAATGTCGCCAACAACGTAAGCGTAAACACCCCATTTCAAATTAATTTTCCCTTTTTGCTGATTTCTAACTTATTTAAGAATTAATTCAGGGAAAAATCAATGGAAAACCTGAGGATAATTATTATGTGGTCTGCTTTGATGTCCCTACGGTAAATACGCAAGTTTTGTTTTAAATTAAATTTAAAATTGCCCGCGAAGATTCTGTCTAGTAAGTGAGATAAAAGGTTAGGTTATGTCTTTGTGTTATCATTATGGGGTAATAAGAAACTTGCGTATTTACCGTAGGGACATCAAAGCAGACCACATAATAATTATCCTCAGGTTTTCCATTGATTTTTCCCTGAATTAATTCTTAAATAAGTTAGAAATCAGCAAAAAGGGAAAATTAATTTGAAATGGGGTGTTTACGCTTACGTTGTTGGCGACATTGTGTTTTGACATTAATTCTGACCAATCATGGCGCCGAACGGTTACGCGGGACATTGAAATTTTTGAATTTTGGAGGCGTTTTGAGCCAAAACGGCTGTAACTAGAAGACTGAAAAAAATACTGAAAGATAGCCGGTCTTGCATACTATGACCTCCATATAAAAATTTTTCAATTGGATAATCCGTACAGGCGCAAAAAAATAAAAACCAATTTCCCATGTTAATCTCCTATATTCAATGTTCGCTTGGACACCCTGTATAATATTTTCGATTAATTTTATTTCGAATAAATTAAATTTAATTGCATTTTGTGACGTAATTTTCATTTTTTTTTGTTTTATTTGATCTGTGTAAGCCTAAGGCCATAACTAAGTGGTTATAAACTATACATTTTTGAAAATAAGTAAACACCTAGCGCGCATTTTTAATTCTTCTACAAAATCGTTATTACTTAAAATATTTCGATAAAATTTTGTACAGGTCCGTTTTGAGGGGTGGCCAATCCAGTGGCGTGCACAGATTTTTTCTAAAAAAATCGCTAATATGATTTATTAAAATTTCGCTCCTAGAAACTGTCATAGTAGATCTTGAATTTTATATCAACCAGGCCATTTTTGCTGAAAATATGAAGTTTATCAAGCTCTATAATAAAAAAAAAACGGGCTAAATCGCACAGTCAATAAGCTTTTTACACTGACCCCAAAACAGATAGGTCACACTGTATATCTACCTTTATTGTAATCACAATAAAAGCGAGTATAATCTATATTTTACTCATTTCCAAGAAGAAAATTACTAAAATATATTTCATTTGGATTGTAAGAAGCATTTTCATGATCAAATAAAAACGCTCCTAAACATTTGCTATGGTTTCTGCCTTGACTTCAACTGATGGTAACAAACTGTTGGTTGGAATGCGTTTGCTGGTATTCAACGTGGTAGCAAGAATACATAACAAAATCAATGTTTTGACAATAGTTTTCCCCTTTTACGCTCACATTATTTCCAAATAGTCTTTTTCTTTAGTACAACCAAATTCGAGTTTGGCGGAGCCCTGGTAGCTTCAGTTCATTTCTACGAAAGTATATCAGTGAAGATCGTTGCTACAATTGTCACTTTAGTTCTTCATTGCATTGATATTCCTCACCTTTCTAATGAACATTGCAAATTTTACCAAATCCAAAAGAATAAATTACTGGGGGTTAGATAAGGCTGGACTAGAATCCAAACAAAGAATTTTCAGATTCCTCCGGTCTCTAGAGGTTTTCCTGCAAATGGGCATTTTAATTATAATTTTGTGTCACTCCCTAGGTTCCTCCAAAGAGTCGATTACAACGTTATTTTAATGGGTCAATATGTGCCCTACTTGGAACGTAATTGCATGATTTTTCTCATCTCTATCATTGTCCTTTTGGTTGATATGTGCATTTCCTGGTTGTTGCACTTCGTGTATTTCATCTAGCAGGTGCAGTTTCAGGCGCTTATGCTGACAAAGTTTGTAAGAGGTGAAGAGGAACTAGCAACAGAAATATTGAGTTTCTTAAAAATTTGTTTTACTACAAATTTAGGGGTAAATGTTGCTGAAGACTTTTATATGACTCACTGTTATGTGGTTCTGAATGGATATTGTCAGCCCTGCAAACATGGAGGGACATAAGTCAGAGATGTGCTGAACTTTTAAGGTAGTATGGTTTTAAAATTTTTTAAAAAGAAAAGGATAATATCTTTTTGCAGTAATCGACGTAATGAAAGATTAAAAAGTTAGCATCATTTCTCTATTTCTGGGGATTCTAGTTCTTGTTTACGGAATGTGGATGGCTGGATTCTGGAATGCGGATGGCTGTAAGTAACTTTTTCTTGGACACACATCAAAAATACCTATTGTGTATTAATTAGATCGTAGAGCATTAAATGTTATGCAGGAATGCCGATTTTTATGATATTTCTAGATATTCCGGTCTTTTTTAGTCAAGCTTATGAGGACGGGGTGTGTTTGAGAATCAGAATATTTTTACAATTTCTTGCAATATTTGATTTGGTTTTGGGATTTGCATGGTACAAATGGTACAAACTGGAGGCAAATCGTAGTTTTAAAACGAAAATTTAAGATTTTGGCGAGGATTTTTGAGATTCTGAAGATAAGTGATTGAATTTTTCGATAAGTGCATGTGTATTAACTTTATTGTTTCCTATATTTTTACGCCTATGCAGGTGAGATAAGTTTCATCTTACGGATGTCAATGTCACACTTCTAAAAAGATTTTGCCACTGACACGCGCCACTTTAACGTACGTGCAGAAACGCTTTTTAGCGCATGCGGTAAAATTGTATCTTCAGTCCATGACAAATTGTTAAAAATATTAATATTAATTGCAATTATAATATTGTCTTACAATTCTCTCTAAAACGTTACAATTTATTATTCTATATCGATAATAATCATAAAATTAGTATTTGTTTGCTGAAGCAACTAAAATCAAAAACAGAAAATTCAATTTGCATACTCATCTTCGACACAAAAATTAAATGAAAAAGTAAAAAAGTGTTTAACTTCGATGATAATATGTATGTTCTTAACATTATTTTGGTCAAACTAAAAAAAAACGTCTAGCTACATTTATTATAAATAAATTAATAGCGAATTTATCTATATTTTACTAATTTTCAAGACAGAAATTGATCTTTTGAGTAAATAATATTTAATTTCAATTACGAGACGTACTTGCTTGCCCGAACTAAAACTTTAATAAACATTTGTAATGGGTTCCGAATTGGATTCAGCTGTTGATAACGAACCGCTGCTTTTGATTCATTTTTTGATATTTAGTGTGATGTCAAGAATACATAAGAAAATTAAAATTGTTGCAACGATTGTTTCTCTTCTCCTCGTGTTTTTCCAAATAGTCTCTTTTTTCAGTATACCCAAATTAGAGTGTACTCGGGTCCTTGCAGCCTCAGCTTACTTTTACGTAAGTATACCGATGAACATCGCCCCTACAATGTTTGACATTAGTTCTCCACTTCGTTGATAAGCATCATCTTCATGGATATGGAAGATCTGATCAAATCCAAAAAAAGAAATTGCTGGCGATTAGACAGGGCTGGAGTAGAACGCAGAAAAGAAATTTTTAAATTAACTCGAACTTTAGAGATTTTTTGGTTAATAGCTCTTACAATTTTAATTTTGGTTTTCATCCCTTATTTTCTCAGCTCAAATTTCATTCGAAGTGCCGATTACAGCGTTATTTTAATCGGCAAATATGTGCCCCAAATAGAACATATTTACGTTATTTTTTTAACTATTTGTTTTTATTTTATTTTTTGTTTGTCTACTGTTGGGGCTCTGCACTTTTTGTATTTCAGCTGGCATGTACATCTGCAGGTATTTATGTTGATGGACTTTATTAAAGGTGATGTATAAGTTGTATTCAGAATACTTAGTTTCTTTAGCATTGGCCTTATCCAGATTTAAGCGAAAATTTTGCTGAAGATTTTGTTATGACTCACTGTGGTGTTACTCTTGACGAACATTATCAGCGCTGCATATGGAACGATTTAATCTTCATAATTCAGAGACATATTGAACTTTTGGGGTACTTAGTCCTAAAAATTAATTAAAAAAACGATAATAACATTTTTTAGTTATAATCGAGAAATGATGACAGCCTTGAGATTTAGTATCAGTTCCATGTTGCTAGCAATATCATGCACTTGTTTAACTTTATCTGGATTGTGGATGGCTGTAAGTATCTTTTTCTGGAACACTTTCAGATATCCCAATTGCATATTAATTAGATCATAGAGCACGAACCACAGGCAGCAGCATTGGCGCTAGACAGCTTAATTGTTTTGGAACTATACAGCTTAACTGCTCAAGCCCACCAGGACAAGGTATAAATATCCAAATCTAGAAATATAACTGATCTAAAATTTTTAAAGTTTCTGGCAATATATAATTTGGCTTTGGAGGCGTCATGGTATAAATGGGACATAAAGAACCGCAAAGCCTATTTGCTTTTCGTTCAACAATCTAGTCAATTGGTGCCATATCAGAGCTTCAATATTAGTGTTACTAAAAAATTTCAATTTAAGGTAAATATTAGTGTTAAACCAGAAATTAAAGGTTTTGACAAAGATTTTTCAGCTTCTGAAAATCATATATTTGACTGCGATTCTTTCTATCAACATTTTGCATTCATGGGAGGATTTGCTGAATATCCTTGAAACATTACAGTTATTCACCTAAGAAGAGCGCAAAGTGTTACTTTAAGTTTACTAAACAACAATTCAGTGCAGAAGAAACACTTTCGCACTGAACTTTATTCCAATTTCAATAAGTTGATTTAAATATTAGTGTGCGCTAATATATTTTATTGCCCAAACGTTTTGACACTGACATGTGCCATTTGGAGATGAGTGCGGAAAATTTTATCTCACACGATAAAACGCTATTTTTAACCTGTAAATGAGTGCAATAAGAAGATTTTACCACACGATTGTTAAAAAAAATAGTATTATTAATGATCAATGAATAAACAATGATTTCATATGAGTGTCGCAAAAGTTAGCGCATATTAGTCATCTCGGTGGATACCTTCTTCACGCCGTTTTTAATTTTGAATTGTTCGGACATGGATAGAGGAATGTTTTAAAAAAGAGTCAAATTGTTTAATTTTCATGATGAGCCTCCGCAACTAGATGGTAAAGTTTATTTCTTTCAACATCTCAGATATAGGGCGATTTCGATATGTTACTTCTAATTTTTAATATTTCTCAAGTTATTTCTAAACTTATTTTTATATCGTTTCTGAGGACTTTTTTAAAAGTTATTTAGATTATTTTCCGTTTGCAAATCTGAAAATTTCATTTTAACATCCGATCCATTCAGTTACGACACTCTCCTCCAATTTTCCACTCGCCAGCAGCAGTCGCCCTATGGTACCCTCCTCGAACACTTCCAACTCTGGACACAACGGGTTCCTCAGACTCTTGAATTCCAGAGATTCAAACCTTTGGTGGTCCGCTGTGTGTCACGCTTCAGAATATCAGTGCTCATTCAACTCAGACTTTCCAATTATCTTTACGTGCGATGTAGGACACACACGTATCGTCATGGAAACATGTGATAATTTACTTTTCTCCATTTCCTATTCACGCCCAGTCTCACGTCTAGCATGAACCATTTCGTCCAGCCGTCATATCGCATCCAAAAGGTTTGCTACTTATTCTCCATATATTCTTTCTCTCTCCTTCTCCACTCCTCTTAACTTTTATCCACATTCGGTCGTCTCTTTAACTTGATGTCTAAGAAGGGCAGCTCGGCGATAATCTCTACCCCCTCAATCGGCATTATCGCATAATCCGCCACGACCATTATGGCGATCCTCCTGTTAGCTTTGCTGAGCATGTTCACGCACTTCCTATATTTCAAGCCTTCCGACGACATTAGTGCCACATAGATAGCATTGGGAACCGCACAGTATATGCTATCAGTCTCTTTTTCATATTTGAGGACCTCCCCCCCCTCTTTTTCGGGTTATTTATAAAAGAAATAATCCTTAGGTTGGCTTTTTTCGTAATGTGATACATGAGCTTTGTCATCCTTAAGTCCTTGTCTAGCACTTCACTCCTAGGTATCCCGCCGACTCACTGCTATTCAGCTCAATATTTTTTTGATTAGATAAAAGAATTGTTATTAGTTTTAAACGGAACATGCAGTATAAAACTCTTTTAGGAAAAAAATGTAAATTTTGATTCTCTAAAAAACTGGACAAAAATCAGGGATAACTGTAGCAAAATGTCTAATAAAAAAATTGTTCAAAAAAGAGATATTCATTTTTTCAAGGTCTACAAAGATCTGTAAAAAATATGGGGTTGCCATTTGAAAAAAAGTTGTCCTTGAAATGACCTTAAAATGACGTTTTGGCTAAAAGTCATAATTCATAATTTGTCCCCCTTTTTACCGAACGATTATTATTTGAATTTTTTTTTCGTACAACATCCCGTTTTTGAATAATCTTCCACCACAGTTTTAATTGGAACACCCTGTATATAACACGGTTTTATTAAATTTCAATAGGGAATTCACACGAAACCGCCTATTTTAAGCCGAATTTATAAGTTTTAAGGGCATAGTCGAGTGTGACGAATCAAAAACATTAATTATCTTTGCGTTTTTCCAGGATTTTTAGAATAAATATTCCATAATCAGTTTAGACAATTCCTTTTTTTTACTGACAATAACGCTTCAAAGCAGAGGGACTAAGTAAATAATCATCAAAGCGTCTTAATTGTCCTGACAAAAAGAAAAAGTTTCGTAGGAGTCAATTTTTAAATGGAGTTGGGAGTTGTTTTGTCAGTTCATCTACAAATAAATTAAGAACGAGTGAGGATGGCAGTTTCCATGCGGGTCAAATAGACTTTGCAATTTATCGCTTTATCCAATGCCCTGATATAGTCGATTAGTCAAAAAAGTAAGTCTGTTTATGGAGTTTTCATTTGAAAACATTGAACGCATTTTTCTCAAAACAACATTTTGCACACCCGGTACAGGTGACTATTCAAAAATGGCTACGCATGTCGGCTTCAAAAGTCAACGCAATATTCGGCATATTTATGGCTATCGTTAGTACCCCAATCGTGTTGAAATTTTGATTCTAACTCATAGTTTTTCCTCACATATATGTAGCATCGGGTGTTTTTGATGCTACTTAAGATATAGGATGTTGGTTATATCTTTGTAATGAAATCACAGGTCAGAGAGAAGGTATACAAGTTTACGTTTATTAACAAGGAATATACAGACTAATGAATGTAATGAGCGCGGACACGACGACTGCGTTACAATGACCGACCGTATCCCAAAAACAAGGGCAAGAAGAAGAGAGCCCTCCATGCCTTGTCCAATCTTAAGTACCAACGCCCATGGTGATAAACCATGGGCGTACCTTCGCTAGGGTGCCATCTGCACCATTTGCCGCATCAAACCGTGGCATCTTAGCCGGGAATTGGAACTGCAGCTGTGGGACCGACAAGGTCTATTGCGGGCAATCCCAGCACCGACAAAGTCCACTATATGCAGCTCCAATGCCGACCCGGTTTTATTGCGGGGATTTCCAACATCGACAAAGCATGGCATAGGAAATTCTCATGCTCTGGCCAATGCCTACCAGTGCCGTGTCTCAAAGGGTATTGCTATCTTAAAATTAATTAATATTCACAAAATAGGTACTAACTAAAACATAGGGTTAGTTGCGTAACCCTACATATATAGAGCAAAGAAATGTATACTTTGTTATTTAAAACAAAAAAACGAAATCATTTTGTTAATTTATCAGTGAAATTAAAAAATTTTAGTATGGATGATAGCGGCGGCGATGCCGATTAAGAGTATCTTTCAATTTTCTATTTCAGATACTTAGGAGGAATGGTATTACCTACGCCAGCAGAACCAATATTTTTTTGAACGATGTGAACGCAGCTTTATGAATAAATAAATACATATTTGTAAATTATAGAAAAAATAATTTTACTGTTCTAAGTGATACCTTCCCAGGAAAAAAAGTATGCGCAATTCTGTACAATAATTTATGACGAAAAAAAAAGTTGAAAACATGTTTATTTTTAGATCGTCACACTAGACTATCCTTTTAAAGACTCAGATGAGGTTGCTGAACAAATTCTCAAAGTTCCTTGCAGGAAAAAAGACACCACGAATTTCGGTGAATAAAAAACATGGAAACAAAAAGTTATTACTGCAAACACAGCCTTAAATTAACAAGCTCACAAATAACCCTCAATATATTGTTAAAAAAAATTATAATCGCAACATTATCTTGTCACTCTCACTCAAACGCTACAATTTATTATTTTAAGTTAATAATTATCTTAAAATTAGTTTCTGGTTACTGAAATTAATGAAACCAAAATCCAACAATTTAATCTGTACTTTTTATTTATTTGTACTCATTTTCAAACAGTGTTTAACGTCGACGGTTATACGCACTATTTTATGTCTATTTTGGTAAAACTAACATAACGTCCAACTACATTCATTAATACCAGAATAATAGCGAATTTTATGTATATTTTACTAATTTCCAGCAAGGAAATTGATCTTTTGAGTAAATAATATTTAATTTCAATTATGAGATGTACTTCGCTGACTGAAATAAAACTTCCCTAAAACATTTACTATGGGTTCTCCCTTGACATCAGCGGTTAATAATGAACCGTTGCTTTTAATGTGTTTTATAATATTTAACGTGACAGGAAAAATACATAAAAAAATTAAAATTTTTGCAACGATTGCCTCAATTTTCCTCACATTTCTCCAAATAGTCTCTTTCTTTAGTTTACCCGAATTCAAATTTGCTCGAGTGTTTATTGCCTCAATTTACTTCTACGTAAGTATAGCAGTGAAGATCGTAGCTACAATATTTGACATTAGTTTTCCATTTCAATGATATGCCTCACCTTTCTAATGGACGTTGAAAATCTGAGTAAATCCTACAGAAGATTTAACTCTCAATTGGGCAGGTCCGGACTGGAACGGCAAGAAGAACTTTTCAAAGTGACCCGCATGTTAGAGATTTTCTGGATAATGGCCCTTTCAATTTTAGTTGTGATCGTCATCCCCTATTTTGTTACCCCAAAGTTCTTGCGATCTACCGATTACAGCGTTATTCTAATGAGAAAATATGTGCCCTACGTGGAACCTTTTTACATCATTTGTCTGGCCTCTTTTTTTGTTCTCAGTTTCGCTATGTGCTTTTCTTGCATTCTTCTATATATGTATTTTAGCTGGCACCTGCAGCAGCAGGTGCTTAAGTTGTCGGAGTGTGTTAAAGGTGAAGAAAGATCAGTGTTAAAAATATAAATTTTCTTGAAAATTTTCTTTATGTAGTTTTAGGGGTAATTCCTGCGGAAGAATTTGTAATGATTGACCGTGGTGATGACTTAGAGGGATATTATCAACGTTGCATATGGACGGATTTACGCTTGATAATTCAGAGACATGTTTTAATTTTGAAGTACGTGGTATTTATGATTCACGAAAAAAGAATGATGATGTCTTTTAGCTTTCATCAAGATGTGATAACAAATTTGAGAGTTAGCTTCACTAGTTTACTAATAGGAATCTCCGGTTTTCTTTTATGTTTCACTGGGTTGTGGGTGGCTGTAAGTATTTTTTTCTTGAATACACACACACACACACAAATTCTTATTGCATGCTAATTAGATCACAGAGCAGCAACTACGAGCAGGAATGTTGATACCAGTTTGCCTGATTTTTGTGGAACTATTGGGCTTCTCTTCCCAAGCCCACGAGAATAAGGTACATTTCATTTCCAAATCCAGTACCTGATCTAATAGGCCTTTAGTTTGTAGCGCTCTATGATTTGACTTTAGATGTTCCATGGTACAAATGGGACGTAAGGAACCAAAAAGCTTATTTGTTTTTTATTCGACAAGCGGCCCAAATGGTAGGGTACCCATTCTTCAATACTCGTATGAATAGAGCGTTCCAATTGCAGGTATATCGCTGTTTCAAAACAGAGATTTAAAATTTTAACGAGAATCTTTCAGGTTCTGAAAGTTATATATTCTACTGCGAGTGTTCTTGTGAACGTCCAGAATTAATCACTAAGTCGTTTAACAAACTTAAAGATATTTTCAGGGCAAATAAATTGTAAGTTTCCATAAATTTATAAACTAGAAAAAATAAAAGTCCCCACTTCAACCAAATTCCCTATATTAAAAGGCAAATTAGTTGTTGCAAAGGTATTCTCAAAAAAATATTATTTCCAAGCAAAATTATCTAAATATCCTGACTCAAATGTTACAGTTCATTATTCCAACTTAATAACAATTATTAAACCAGTTTTTAATTACGTAAACACCAGATGCAGTAAAATCTCTTAAAAAAGTGTGACTTTATTTACTATAACTACAGCAATAATTAATTAAATTTAACCAACCCATAATTTATTCATTTTCAAAACGAAAATGAATCCATGGAGTAAATAAAATAAAATTTCGATTATAAGATGTATTTGTTTACCAAAAGAAATATTTTTACTTACATATTTGCTATGGATTCTGCCTTGATTTCAAATGCTGATAATGTACCGTTGCTTTAAATGCTTTTTGTAGTATTTAATGTAAAAGCAAAAATAGAGGAATAAATCTATGTTTCGGCAATGATTTTCTCTTTTACTCACATCATTACATTTTGCCAAGTAGTCTCGTTCTTGTATATGCTCAAATTCGAGTGTTTCCGGGTCCATGGAGCCCCAGTTTAACTTTCCACAACTACATATACCAATGATTCGTTGCTACGATTTTTGGGATTAATTGCTTCGTTTCATTCATATACCTCACCATCATAAGAGATATTCAAAATTTGACCAAATCCAAAAAAGAAATTGCTGGCGTTCAGACGGACGAATTTTTCATATATACCGGGACTTTGTAGGTTGTCTTGTTAATGGATTTTTAATTCTAGTTCTTTTTGGTGTGCCATATTTATTTTTCCACCTCAAAGTTTATGTAAAGAGTCAATTAAAACGTTGTTAAGAATAAGTACAAGAATAGTTCCAGAAGTACACGACTTAACGTTAAAAAAACATTTTTTGGAAATTATTACAATTTTTCTCAACATAGTCTTCTTTGGGATTGAGAAATTTTCCAGCGATGATCATTGCCATGTGAATAATAAGAAACTTCGAATGTTTCAAAATAGACATTAACCGCGGACTCTACCTCTTCATTATTGGCAAATATCTTTCCATCGAACCATTTTTTTCAGGTTTCGAAATAGAAAATAATCTCAGGGAGGTAAATTTGGCGAATACGTTGATTGAGGAAAAACTTCGAAATCGAGCTGATGTCTTCGTTCAAACGTTGCAATAAATTTGTATAATTTTCTCTTTTTAGTGTTTTTCCTTTAGGGAACCAGTCCATAAAAATTATATCGCATGAATCCCGAAACACTGACATCATCATCGTTCCTACAGATGATACGGTTTTCTCCTTCTTTAAAACGTCCTCACAACGTTGTTATTGGTCATCTTGTGTACAACTTTCTCATACCCAGTTGTTCGATCAAATTACGATGTACAGTCTTTTTTGAAATTCCTGTCTTCCAGTACAGTTTTTTGGATTTTCACTAAAATTTCTGGAGTGGTCACACTATTGGGTCAACCACTGCGGAGTTCGTCTTGGCAGCTAGTACGACCGCCCACCACCCAACCACCCCTACATAACCCGACCACCCAACATTTTACAGTTGGTAACGAAGGACCAGATCCCTCCAAAGTAGAATTTAACACCGCTTTGATGTTGGATGGACTAAGACCCTTCAAATAAAAGTATCGAATCACTTATCGATGACCAATTCTTTTCATCTTTACAAAGTCTCTAAAAGCGTTTACAAAAAACGGGTACCTCGAGCTCACCCGCAAATTTTAGATTAAGCTTTAAAGTTAAGTCTTCATAACATAGGTAAATTTTTAACAAAAAAAATCTGAGTTAGCATCACTTCTCTACTACTGAAGGATTTGTGGTGCTATTTACGCCTCACTGGAATGTGGGTCACCGTGACTGACTTGTCCTGGAACACACACAAAAACCCTTATTGATTATTAATTACATCATAAAGTACCAAGTACGAGTAGGTACGTTGTTGCACGTTTTCCTGATTTTTTTCGGAATCTTCATGTTCTTTGCACCAGTCTGAAATCTGGTGATATGCTTGATTTAAATTCTCAGTTGTTTTTTTGATATTTGATTTGTTTTGGATAGTACATGGTAGAAATGGGGCATAAAGAAACGGAAAGTCTATTGGCTGTTGTTTTAAGAATTTGCTCAAATGGTACCACATCAGGTTTTCAATGCTCATGTTAATAGAGGAATTTTTTTGCAGGTGAATCGCAGTGTAAAGCTGGAAATTTCACATTTCGAAGAGGATTTTTTAGTTCTTGCAAGTCATATATTCGGCTGTGAGGGTTAACGTGAAGTTCTACTTTTAGGCACCAAGTTACTAAACACGTTTTCAAAGATTATGAAAGAAAATTTACGATCAATTTCATAACTTAAAAAATAGGAAATATGAAATGATTTTTCAGACAAAACCATACTTTAACTAGCACAGGACTAGCCTTGAATATATTTTAATATTTTCATTCCACCATTACTATTTTTTTTATGAACTTAGTAATAAAAGTAACTCTTGAATACGTAATTATCCAAGATCATAAAACTATTATGCAAGCATATAACCATTAGGAATATAGCAATTAGAATAAGGGCGAGTTTAATATATTTTTTTATTAATTTCCAAGACAAAAATTGATCCTTTGAGTACATAGTATTTAAATACGATTACAAAATTTATTTTCTTTCAGCCGAAATTAAAAATGCCCAATAATTTGCCATGGGTTCTACCTTGAAGCCAGTGGCTGATAGGCGTTTAGAGATTAATAAATTTAAGGATGAATAAGATTAAGAATTAATAGGCAAACTCAAGTTTTTGCAACAGGTTTCTCAATTTTGCTCACGTTTTGCCAAATAGTCTTTCTTCGGTACGCTCAAATTTGAGTTTGTTCTAGTTCTTGCAGCTTCAATTTGTTTTTACGTAAGTGTACCAATGATCTTCGCCGCTATAATTTTTAATATTAATTTTCCACTTCAATGGTATGCCTCACGTTTCTAAAGAATATCAAAAATCTGATCAAATCTAACAGTAGGAATTGCTGGCGGTCAGGCAAGGCTGTATTAGCGGAAAAAGAAAAAAAATTCAAGTTCATCCGAATTCGAGAGGTTTTCTGTCTAACAGCCCTTGGAACTTTAATTTTATTTTTCATCTCCAGGACTATAGAGGTTTTTGTGCTGATAACCGTCACAAGTTTCCTGCCCTATTTTTTGACCCAAGAGAACATGCGAAGGGTCGATTACAGCAGTATTTTAACAAGTCGATATTTACCCTAATTGAAATATAATTACATGATATGTTTACTCTTTTTCTTTGTTCTCAGCCTTTCTATGTAGTTTTCATGGATTCTGCATTTATTGTATTTCAGCTGGCATATGCCGTTTCAGGTTTTAGATACTGGCGAAATTCGTTAGAGGTGACGAACAAGTAATATTAGGAAAACTTAGTTTCTTTAAAATTTGCTTCATGCAGATTTAGGGAAAGATGCTTCTGAAGACTTTGTTATGACTCACTGTGGTGTTGCTTTTGATGGACATTATCTGCGCTGGATTTGATTTTTACAATTCAGAGATACATGAACTTTTGAGCTAGTGGGTCCTTAAAATTGATTTAAAAAACGATGATAACATCTTCAGAGATAACCGAGAAAGATGACATATTTGAGATTTAGCATCACTTCTCTACTGCTATGAATTTCTGGTATTTATTTATGCTTCAATGGATTTTTGGTGGCTGTAAGTAACTTTTTCTTGAACACATGCAAAAATCCTTATTGCATATTGATTAGATCATGGAGCAGCAAGTGCGAGTAGGAATGTTAAAATGGACCATGGACGGTCCATGGAATGCCAGTTTGCCTGATTTTTGTGGAAATATTAAGCTTTTTTTTCAAGTTCATCAGGACGAGGTATATTTAATTTTCACATTTGATGATATACCTGATCTTAAATCTCTGCAATTTTTTGCCAATAGATGATGTGGCTTTGGAGGCTGCATGGTAAAAATGGGATATAAAAAAGCGAAAAACTTATTTGCTTTTGGTTTAGCAATCTGCTCAGGTGGTCACGCAGCAACGCTTGGTATGATACTCGTAATGATACTATGTAAAATGATACTCGTATTAATGAAGAGTTTCAATTGTAGGTAAATGCCACTTTGAAACTGGAGATTTGAGATTTTGACGAAAATATTTGAGGTTCTCAACACCTTATACTTGGCCACGAATCTTATTGTATTGTGGAATTTTAATGTTAATCAACGAGACAGTAAACATGTTTTTAAAAAGTTTTAAACAAAATAAAGTATAAATTACCCGAAATATATTAACTGTAAGAATTGAGGCTCCGCATCCAACAAAATCTTATTTTAACAGGCAAATAAGTTGCATCAAAGATATTATAAAAAAAATATTAATTACGAGTAAAAATATCTGAATATCCCCACTCAAATGTTATAATTAATTATTCCTACGTAACGTAATTAGGAAACGGAGTTCCATTACATTTATTATAACCACAATAATAATGAATTTAATTTAAGCCATTTGGACTTTAGTCATTTCCAAGACAAGAATTGATGTTTTGAGTAAATAGTATTTCATTTTTAATATAAGATCTGCTACCTTGACCAAAGCAAAGCCCCATGGCAAAACGTTTCTACTCATTTGCCATGAGGTCCGCTTTGACTTCAACTGCTGGTAACGAACCGTTCTTTTTAATACGCTTCATGATACTTAACGTAACAGCAAGAATACATAAGAAAATCAAAGTTTTTGCGATGATTCACTTATTTTTGCTCATATTTTGTCAAGTAGTCTCTTTCTTCAGTATGACTGAATTCGAGTTAGTTCGACTGTTTGCTGCTCTAATTTACTTCTACGTAAGTATACCAATTATGTTCACCACTACAATTTTGGACATTAGTTTTTCATTTCATTAATATGCCTCACTTACATAATGGATATTGAGCATTTGACCGAATCCAAAAGAAGAAATTGCTGGCAATTTGACAGGGCAGGACTAGAACTCAAACAGGATATTTTAAAACTCACCCGGACGATTGAATTTTTCTTACTACTGGCCTGTGTAATTTTAATACTTTTTTGGGTCCCTTATATTGGCACCCCAAAGAACATACGAAGGGCCGATTACAGCGTGATATTAATGGGTCAATATGTGCCCCACTTAGAGCCGATTTACATGGTTTTTCTTATCTCTCTCATTGTCTTCTTGGTTCCTATGTGCATTTCCTGGATATTGCACTTTATGTATTTCAGCTGGCAGGTGCAGTTGCAGGCGCTTATGCTGACAAAGTTTGTTAGAGGTGAAAAGGAATTAGCAATAGAAACATTGAGTTTCTTCACAATTTGTTTTATACAGATTTAGGGGTAAATATTTCCGACGACTTTTGTATGGCTCACTGTGGCGTGGTCCTGAATAGATATTATCAGCACTGCATATGGACGGATTTGATCTTCATAATTCATAGGCATACTGAACTTTTGAGGTACTTAGTTCTTAATATCCTCTGAGAAAACGAAGATAATATCTTTTAGCTATCATCGAGAGGTGAAGGAGGATTTAAGAACTGGCATCACTTCTTTATTGCTGGGAATTGCTGGCACTTGTTTATGCCTTACTGGAATGTATACGGCTGTAAGTGCCCCTTTCTGGAAAGTACAAAAGTCCTTATTGAGTATTAATTAGATTCTAGAGCACGAAGTTCGAGCGGGAACGTTGATGCCAGTTTTCCTGATTATTCTGGAAATATTGTGCTTCTCAGCTCAAGCTCACGAGGACAGGGTATATTGGATTTCCGAAGCTGTCAATGTACTTGATTTTATATCCCTACAGTTTTTTACTATATTTCATTTGGCTTCGGAGGCTCCATGGTACAAATGGGACATAAAGAACCGAAAAGCCTATTTGCTTTTGATTCGACAATCTTCTCAATTGGTATCATTCCCATTCTTCAATGCTCGCGTTAATAGAACGTTTCAATTCGATGTAAGTTACAATTTTAAACCGAAAATTTGAGGTTTCAACGAAGATTTTTCAGGTTCTGAAAATCGTATATTCGGCTATGAGTGTTCTTATGAACTTTTATTGTTAGTCATTGAGTCACTAAACAAATTTTGAAAGACTTTCAGAGAAAATAACCCATAAATTTCAATAAATGTAAAATATCGAAACGAAAAGGCACCAGTCTAAACAACATCCTACATCAATAATCACATAATTTTCTTCAAGGTGTTATCGAAAAAATATTAATTATATGTAAAATTATTTTAATATTCTTACTCAAATATTATGAATCATTATTCCGTCTTAATACAAAAATATTCTCGATAATATTTTTCTTCATTGCGCAAATACTAGAGGTAACAAAAACCTGTAAAAAACGTCTACGTACTTTGATTGTAACTGTAACAATAGCGAGTTTAATATATATTTTACTAATTCCCAAGCTAGAAATGATTCTATTAAGTAAATGGAGTTTAGCTTTGACTGATAATATATATTTTCACGAGCTAAATAAAAAATTTTTACATTTTAGTCATGGGTTCTGCCTTGACTTCAACTTTTAGAGACGAACCGTTGTTTGTAATGCATTTTATGATATTTAACGTAATGGCAAGAATACATAAGGCAATCAAAGCTTCGGCAATTATTTTCAGTCTTTTGCTTACATTTTTTCAAATACTCTCTTTCTTCATTTTGGCTGAATTCGAGTTAAGTCGACTCACAGCCGCGTCAATTTACTTCTACGTAAGTATACCGATGAACATCGCCCCTACAATGTTTGACATTAGTTCTCCACTTCGTTGATAAGCATCATCTTCATGGATGTTGAAAATCTGACCAAATCCAAAATAAGAAATTGCTGGGAACTTGACAGGGCCGGACCGAAATTCAAACAAGATATTTTTAAACTCGCCCGGACAATCGATGGTTTCATGCTAGGGATCTTAACAATGGTGATCCTGTTTTTGGTATTCGATATTTTCAACCAACTGAATATGCCAAAGATTGATTACAGCATGATGTTAGTGGCTCAATATGTACCATACTTGGAGCGTTTTTACGCTATTTTTTTATGTTCTTTGTTCTTCTTATTGCTCCTATGGGTATTTCCTGGATTCTGTATTGTTTGTATTTCGGTTGGCATGTGCAGATACAGGTGTTTATGCTAACGAAGTTTGCCAGAGGTGAGGAATAATTAGTAATAGAAACAGAGTTTCCTCCAACTATGCTTTATATAGATTTAGGAGTAAATGTTGCTAAAGAGAGTTATATGACTCATCATGGTGTTGTGTTAGATGGATATTATCAACGCTGCATATGGAAAGAATTATACTTCCTAATTAAAAGGCATGCTGAAATTTTGAGGTATTTAATCTTTGGAATTCTTTGAGAAAACAATAATAACACCTTTTAGCTATTATCGAGAACTATTGAAATATTCAAAGCTGAGCATCACTTCTGTATTGATAGTACTTTCTACTCTTTTTTTATACGTCTCTGAAATATTGGTGATGGTAAGTGATTTTTTCTGGAAAACACGCAAATCTCCTTAATGCATATTCATTAGATTATAAAGCAACAAAAACGACTAGGTTTGTTGATGATATTGTGCCTGTCTTTTCTGGAAATATTGTGCTTCTCAGCTCAAACTCACGAGGACACGGTATATTTGATTTCCGAAGCTGTTATTGTACTTGATTTTATATCCCTACAGTTTTTTGCAATATTTCATTTGGCTTCGGAGGCTCCATGGTACAATTGGGACATAAAGAATCGGAAAGCCTATTTGCTTTTGATTCGACAATCTTCTCAATTGGTATCATTCCCATTCTTCAATACTCATGTGAATAGGCAGTTTCAAATCAAGGTAAATTACAGTTTTAAACCAAGAATTAAAGTTTCTGATGAGGATTTTTTAGCTTCTGCAAATCACATATTCGATTGGGAGTATCCTTGTGAACTTCTACTTTTAGGGGAAAATTTGCTTGATGTCGTTGGAAGATTGACAGCTAGTGCGGAAAGAGATACTTTAGCGCACGCCCTTTGCAGTTAATTATTACATTTAAGTAAACTGCAATAGAATGTGATAAACACCTACACTTTCGCACGTGTTGGATACGATACCATCCTTACGAGCACATGTGTATTAACTTGATTGCCGTCTTTGGGTTTAGTATAATATTAATGAGCGGGAAGTTCTTTATGTGCACAGTGCGCAATCGCGCATGCACAGATCGTTACGGATGTGCGGTAAAATTTTATCCCACGCTTATACCAAAAAAACATTGATACACGCCACACGTAAGTGCGGCAAAGCCACTTTATCGACGTAGAAAAAAACTTGAGTCTTATCTGTCGCTTAGTATGAGGAAATAGATGAAATGAAACAATAAGCACTGAGTACAAAATCTAATATATCAATCACGTTTTTGTCACAAACAATTATTTGCCTTGTCCTTATTTTGATGTAATGCCGCCTACTAGCCAGAAAACTTAGTTCATAGAACTGAAGCAGGCAATAAAAAATCTGTCATAACTACACCGATCGATGTAAATTTATTATTTAAATGAACTAAAACACAATGTGTGCATGTAGCAACGTTTATCAAAAAGGGTGGTACCACAAAATACCTCGAAAAGAGGATTTTTTTACAGGGATACTGTTTTAGAAAACCGACAAAAAATAACAAAAACAAGTAAAATAGCGTCTAAACAAATAAAAAATCGCAAAATCTTATCGATTCCCTTGATGTTCAATGGAATATTGATAACTTTGCCTCAAAGGGTTAATGGGACGAACTGCACGATGATCAAAATTTGGGATTACAAAAATTTTAAGTTTGGACCTCAGATAATAGCTGCAATTTACAATTATTTCTCTACATCACACAAGACAAGTTTATATACAAAAATATATAGTTACGACAGGCCTGTACCGATTTCATGATAATGAGACCTCATTCAGCTTACATGAACAATATCGTTCGTATTATCCTGTTTCGTCTTTAAAGGCTGCAGCTCTTTCTCGCGTTCGTTGTTCTCATCTGAATTGTTCCATTTTTGAAGTTTCCCCGTGCCAAAAATCAAGTAAAACAACGCTCCGAAAATATAAGTGAATACGAGAATCCAGAAAACGTATTTCCAAGTATCAAACACGCTTTGCTTCAACGTGAGGATCCCAACTATTTTCGTAGAGAGCCACCCTCCGAAACTCGACAAGGTGTTAGCTAATCCAAAGATGGTTCCAGAGAAATTCGGAGCGATGTCTAGGCCGTTTGCCAAATATCCGGCGGTTACAGCCCCGTTGAAGAACAAGCTTAAAGTAAAGACAGTCACCGATAATATGGCGTTCATTCCCCATAATGCTTGCAGAACCATTAAAAATCCTGGCACCAGGAGAGCAAATGCTGTGAATATTTTGCGAGTTGCCGTGGTGCTAAGTTTGCCCGATTGGCGTAATTTATCTGCCGTGAAGGCGGCAATCACTGCCATGATGTATTTGCCTGGAAGGGAAGAATTGTTTATGCCGCTTTGAATATCTTGCGCTTAAGCGTTTACCCAAATATGGCAAACTGCTCCAAAGTCCATTTGCCTTTATGTCAAAGTGCAGAATATCCTTCATGTATGTTGGCAGTTGGTTAACCACTGTGAAGTATCCAAACACAGAACATCCATGCGTTATGACTATAGCCCACACTGGTGGACTCAGGAATATTTGTTTCCATGGGACATAGGAGGGTTTCACCGCTTTCCCTCCTATAATTATATCGCAGACAGACAAAATGTGAACAATTTTTACATTGTTGATAATTAACATAACAGAGAAAAGTGGGTAACAATGTAATCGTACCTTCTCCTTCTGTAATCTTGGTCTCAATCTCTATCCTCTCCTTCGCGGATATTCGAGGATGTTGAGCAGGTGAATCATAAATTAAGTAAAACCAGAGAGCTGACCACACAATTCCAATCACTCCAGTGACGTAAAAGACACTTGCCCAGCCTATAGTGCTAATCAAATAGCCGCATACCGGCATAGTGAGGGCTGCTCCGAGACTTGAAGCCATCATATGAGCTGTGAACTTGGATCTAGAAAATCAAAGATTTCGTTTCATCCGCCGCTCGTATTGTGGAATTTCCGGCAAATAACGATATAGAAAAACTGGATAAAGCATCGTTTTTTTTTTAATTTTTGGGGCCTTTTTGTGGCGAATGGCGCACTAACTATTCATAGAGGCGAAACCGTGGGAAGTGACGTCACCATGGTCTCGTGCGTCTTATCTAGAGTGCTCCATTAACAATTTACCTCCCCCCTCACCCCTTTAAATTTCTTCTCATCTCATTTTTAACATTAGAAAAGAAGTTGTCCTCCCACATAATCTCCCCCCTCCCCACTCGTCACATTAACTTTTTTATTTTGGAGATACAGAAGAAACCCCTCAATTTTTTTTTCATTTAATGGTTTTTCGTTAAGTTTTAAAGTCTGTTTATGTAAGGTGTCTTATCTTTCAAATTGACACATTTCTAGTAGTCCTAAAAAATCGAAAATTTTGACACTCGTAAGGTTCCACAGAAATCGGTATTGGTCCCTTACCGCAGTGAATTGCGAAATCTGTTTTTTAGAGCTAAGGGAGGACCTCATAAGCCACTTTTTGACATATTTCAATTCGAGAGAAAGTCTTTAACAATTCTCGAAATGCGCTTCGAAATTTTCATGATTTCAAACCTCAATTACTTCTCTTTTTTTTCTCGACGGCATCGTATTCGGAATGAAAAAATCTACAACTTTTATTAACATGGCCCTATCCCCAAATCCGACTATTTCCGAATTCCCGAAAGTTGTATAATACATTTTTTGTACAATTTAATGTTTTTATTTCTGAAAATGCCTCGTAATATGGTTTACTTTCAAAGAGGGAAATAGGGTATGCTTCAAATTCATTTTGAATTTAATAAACAACTAAGAGGAAGGATTAGGATATATCGCGAAATATTTCCCGATCGTTCTACATCGAATTTTTTTCATTCTAAACACGATCCCCTCGGGAATATTGGCATATTTCATTAGAAGTAGACGGATTATTGATGTTTTTTGCATTTTTGCACGAAATTATGCTAATTCGGAGGAGTATTTCCAGAGTTGTGCGAGACTTTTCTCAAATTGAACATACGTCACAACATAGCTTATTAGGTCTTCTTTTAGCCCTAAAAAGTCGATCCTGAAATTCACAGCAGCTCAGGGACATCATCATTTTTGGAAGGACTTTGCAGCTGTCAAAATTTTCAAATATTCCGGAATAATTCGATGAGGGTAAATTTTCAAGATAAGACACCTCACACAAACTAACTTTAAAACTTCACGAGAAATCCGAAAATAACGAAATAGTTAAAAGATTCCATCAAAAAAAGGGAAGTTTCTGTTACGTGCGGGGGTTGCAAGTGGCTATTTTATGTTTTACTCCTCGAATGAATGGGAGCCCTTGTTTGTACCTTTTTTCTAATATCAAAAATTAAGAAATTAGATGGGGGTAAATTGCTACTGGGACGCTCTGTATAGACCGTGATAAAATGAGGTCAGGGGAACGCTAATACCAGTACAAGGCAGTCTTCTGGTCAAGCAAGCAATATATGGCAAAAACAAATAATGAAGAGGGATACGTTTTTTTTTACTTGCTGAATCAATTTCTTTTATAGACCTCCAAAGCGTTATAGAGAAAACCATTTTCTATGATTTATCCGCCATGGATTAAGGTGCTAAAAAAGGGGTTCAAAAATCATAAACTACGGCGCTGTATTCAATTCTTCTAAATCGTTGAATCATTGATCAAAAACATAAATTGGGATAAAGAATGCAGATGCGTCCCAAATCGAGCGCAGTTGACCTATTTCTGTTCAGGCCTGGACAGTGCAGACGGCCGCTTGAAACAATAGAATACCGGGTGTTTATGCAAGTTGGTACACCCCCCTCCCTCTCCAATCTTTTGCACAATTTTCAAAATGCGAAAACAAGCATTTTCTAAACGTGAGCATTTAGCTCGATAATTTGGTTGAGTAACGGAGAAACTAATTACATGATAAAAGTTACAGCTTCAGTTCCATATCATATTTACTTGGTATAAATATGGGCAAGAAAACGAAAAAACGCAAGAAAATGCCTCGTCATGTGGGTATACGAACTCAAGTATACTTTATATGATACATCAATATATAATTCAAGCATTAGCTTTTTATTGTGTGAAAACTCCATAAATTATATTCCTGGTTTTAGATAACAACGATGGTATATTTTTGTCAAATAATAATTAGCGGAAACTAATAGAATGAAAAGTACCAAGCTTTAGAATGTTGAAATACGAGGAATATTAAAAATATGCCGTAAGTAGAGTCAATATTTGTCATAGTGTCTATATCCACTTTCATAAATAGCCATATTTTCAAAATAATCTGGAATAACAATGAAAATTTACTTAAGGAATGGTTAATTAAACAACGTTATTAGACATAATCCCGGCTGAATCCTGTATAATTTCTTTGTAAATGTTGTACATATGATAGATTTGCATTATAAGCATTTTTGTCGGGTTTTAATTTTCATCAACAAACGTAGAAAATTTTGAAAAAATTGTTGTATGTGAGAAAAATTTTTCGGCACTTCGGCGAAATCCGACGCGTTTGAGGCAGGAATGCGCTGAAGTAGGTTGCTGCCCTACGTATATTTTTGCTCCCCCCCCCCCCTTCCATTTACCATCTTTTTAATGTACAAGGTGATTTTTGACCCCACCGACCAAGTGAGGCAAATGAAAGACGAGGTCGTGTTATGAAAAATATTCAGATAGACATGTGTACGATTTCAATTATTTAAGAATTTAGAAGGTTTTAATAATGGGATTGGTAATGTCGGTCCAGTTTCGGTGCCCCCGCGATTTCCCGACTTAAATTCCTTGGATTTCTATTTGTGGGGTTATATGAAATAAATTGTGTGCCAAGATGTCATTAATACAAGAGAGCAGTCGTTGGAAAGAATAAATGTGGTTGATGCTGATATAAGAAATTGCGCAGATATGTTGATTCAGGTGAAAAAATCATTACATCGCCGTTCTGAAGCATGTATTCTTTCAGAAGGACATTTTGACCAACTGCTATGGTAGTTTTACTTTCAATTTTCTCATTTGTGCAATTTCTAATAATAAATACGTAATATGCAAAAAATAGATAAGTCCTGTAAATCCTTAAATCATTGAAAGCGAAGATATGTCTATATGAAAATTTTTCTTAAAGTGGTTTCGCCTTTTATCTTTCTCACTTTGCCGGTGAGCTAAAACATCACCTTATACATCCTATTATTGATGTGAAGAAATTTTTTGCCGTCCCCACCAAATTTGCTGCCGTAGGCAGCCGCCTGTCTTGCCCAATGGATAATACAGCCCTGGCTCCAGGACGTTGCTTGTAATGTCATTCAAGTGTGCCCTTTCATCCGCGCAAATACTTCTTTGATCAAATATTCTGGATCTTTCCCTTTTATTTGATATACGAGAACTGCGGTACTTACCTCTCCATTGGTGGTACCCATTTAGATGCCATGGGAGGTATGGCAGGCCACGTCGCACCTAAAAAGAATCCCAATGCGGCCCTTAATATCAATAAAACGTGAAAATTCAAATATGCCGCGAAGGGCGTGAGAATGGTGAGAATCGAAGCCATCAGCATTCCTCCTCCGAAGATTATGCGCGCTCCTACTATCTCCGCCATTCTGCCTCCAGGGAGTTCGGTGAGTACATATCCCCAAAAGAAGCTGCCTAGAAAGATTGCGGTAATTATACTAAAGATGTTTTTTATGTTGAAAACGCATTGAAAGCCGTACATTAAAGACAAAAAACTGCGACTTGCAGTCGCCATCGAAGAGTGGTAGAGGACGGCAACCTGTTTGTTAATTCTACGGTTATTACCACCAGCAGGTATAGGCATACCAGCGTCTCGTACATGTGCATATTACGTTAAGGAAATCGATTTATGGGGGTCATAAAGCATTGCAGGGGATAAGAAAAGTGTATGCTGACAGCTGAAATCTATAAATGGACTTATGACAAAGTCCTTTTTAATGTGCGCGCACGTAATGCACACATAGACTAGAAATCTGTAATAAGAGCAATACCAAAATGATAAGTCCTTCATGATCACAGAGAGAAACCCGTTTTTCGAAATTTATTTTCGAACATTTTACTCAAGAAAAAGCCGGTGGGTGGACAGTGAAAAAAATTTGAAAAAATGACCATTCAAAAACACCTGGTAGCGGCAACATTTCGATAAAGTTTCATTCTCTGAGAACGGACGAAATGCATCTGGATTAGGGCCAATACGCCAAAGCCCTGGTACATTTCCCAACGAAATGTTTTACACTATTTCTTCGTTTCAGTGGAAAATATTTTCCAGTTAAAGTTGCCAAATTTCGATACATTTGGCCTTAGACAATTTAGAAAAACCAATCTGTTCGCTTTCAATCCTCTTGCATATTCTCAGCTCTGCAGAAATTTGTGCTAAAGAGAATACGATAAAAAATTTACTCTCTCACTCCATGCTTGACTCAAATTGGCCATAGAGTCAATGTGGGATATATCTTGTTCGTCTACCGGCACGAGCAGGGCAATATGTTGTGGCTAAGCGGTTATTAAAATGGAAAAATCCCGAATCGAGCATGGAGATATGTTTACCTTTGCCCGAGGATACGAAAATATTTTCAGGAATAAATGTGTTCCTCAATTTTTTTTATATCTAAGTAAAAATTTTATGGTTTTTACTGAGAAAACACCTACAGGGGGACGGAATCATTCTTACCTAAAATGGCGTTTGATTCCTGCGAGGTCCAATTGAAACGTGTCTCATCTATTCGGGATCTTGATAAATTTGCGACAGTCCCGTTTTCGACCCTCGTGTTGTTTTCTGTCATTGCTACGATCGCAATCGAAATGTTCACCCTCAGCATATAATTGAACATGAAACCCGCGATAACCATTATATTTAGTATATGACGACATGATAGCGTATCTGAAATGAAGAAAAACATCATAAAATTGTATTATTTAGATCTAAAATATTATTATTGTTCTCAGCGGCCGCATTCAGTAAAGGCAGCTATAGGTGATTTGCGTAAAAAATTACGATTCGACTGATTGAGTCTGCTGAATGCGGCCCTTGATTTCGTCTCCGTGGAAACTATGCCCCCGCTAAAGTTACCAAATATCTGAGAAATTCGACTTTTGGAGTGAAATTATTAAGGCTTGGTAAGTTCACGCAGAAAAATGTGGGAACGAGTCAATGGCAAGCTTCTGTTTCCAAGTTAACATTTATAGCCCCATACAATGATTTATAGTTAATGATCAAAAGTGTACTCTTTATACTGATCATATTTGTTCAAACTGATCCATTTTATTTAAATTATAGTTCGTCACAAAAGGCATATTGTCCCCTACAAACAATAACTAGTGTCCACAGAATATAAGTGCTTTTTGTGCTTAAGCAACGGTTCCGATCGCGGGTTTTTCCTCGTTTAAATTTATCAAAAAAAAAAAACAATATTAACGAGCGGGTTGGGTAATCTTAGCCCCCAATAACTAATATATAATGATTTTATGAAATACCAATATCTATTGACAAGAAATTAGACTACAAGTCAATGAACCCAATTTTGAGCTTGATTAACATCATTATATTTATTAGATCGATGAATTACTCATTGTAATTATGCATTCTTATTAAATGTTAACCAGTCATTTTAATTATGCAGAATTGACGTAATATACTGCACGTCCAAGGGATTAATTATTCGATTGAAACCAAATTGAGGTGATGTTGGAATAAACAGGGAGCTAAAAATTTTTTTCTCAAAAAAATTCTTTTTACCTTTTTTGAAGATATTGACAGGAGATTCAACATATCTAATTATATATAACGTGTCCCGTTTTAAAAATCATTATTATCATTTTTATATCGTTAATTTTTTACTTTCTCGATACTTCATAAGATAAAACAAATATACAAGGGGTCCCAAATTGCAATTTGTAAAACGCTCTGTATCGATGAAACCAAGATGATGACGACTTTTCTGTCACTGTTAATTTTCTGAATTGTATACAAATAAGGGTTACAACCACCTAGCAGTAAACTTCCTTTCAAACTACCTAAATGTATTACTCATGCATCCCTGTCAAACTCAAGTCACCCAGTTGATTGGTTGGAAGATGCGTTAAACTCAATTCCTATATTTTCAATCAGAAAGCTACACAGATTTGAGAGTTCGGATAATGTTTTATACTCGCCTGTCCATTTTGTAGTTTGTTTTTCTGTAGTGGCCATTCCAGGGATCAACAGGAACTTTCTAAAACGACTCTACGTTATAACGATCGGCGATTACTAATTTCTACACTGAAGTGTTTCCTGAAACAAACATATGTCAGCGTCTTCGAAATTATTTACAATTAGTGATAAGGAAAAGGGATCCTTGGAATAGTTAAATTTCGGGTGATGAGTTTTTAAGGGAGTCTGGAGGTCCTTAAATTATGGATGGCTGACTAATTTGTGTATTTTGTTTGGAGAAAGAACAGACCTGGCGTGGGAAATTACGCCAGGTCGAGTGGAATGGGGCCAGAAGGGAAGAGAAAAAGAAGGAGAAATAGGGCAGTCTTGAGAGAAGAAGGGATTAAGGAAGACTAGCCCCCTGATCACCAGTTCTTGGTCCCCTTTGTTCTTTTCTTGTGTTAAAGATTATATAAGTTGCTATGTGCTAATTAGCATTTAACATACTATTGTTTTTTTAATAACACTTATTACATCATTCGAGTGCGTTTCATTTCTTGGATGTGGATGCCGAACAGGATACGTGCCCTCCTCATACGACATATGTAAAATTTAACGCCCTTTTATAATTTTTTTTTACAACTTATTTTAAGCTAATGTGATCTTTTCGGTCGATTTGTACTGTAGAGCTGTAAATTTTACAACCCCCCGACCCTTCCTTAATTTTTTATAAATTTTTATTTCTTCAAATTCAAAAGCGGAATTAAATACGATAAAAAAATACTTTGTTTTGATGTATGTTTATTTTTTTTATGTTGCTAACGTCACCGGCAGCGCAAAATGATCGATTTTTTAAAATCGAAACATGAAAAAAATGGCACCTCAAATTAAAGGTCTTTCAATAGGCATTTTGCGATTTAAAATCTATCGATTAGTTTTTAGGAAAAATTCGGCAAAAAATACAATACAAGCTCGGTTGAATAGCACGTAAATAAAGAAAAAACTTGTTTGTTGGTGGGAAATTGATTTGTTTTCGATTTTGTGCTCTCAAACAGCCTTTGGTTATTTTTAGTTATCTTAATTTTTTTTTAACCGAAAATTTTTCGGTTGCCCTAAATCGAAAACAAACCAATTTCCTATCAACAAATAAGTTTTTTTACTGTTTACGTACTATTTAACTTTGTTTTGTATTGCATTTTTCACCAAGTTTATGCCTATTTTTTAAAAAGTTATTCCATAGATTTTAAACCGCAATAATCCATTAAATGTAAATTTGAGGTGTCACTTGATCTATGATACAATGTTCAAAAATTTAAAATTTTACGCTATCGGTGACATCAGCAACATTTTTATCAGATTTAATGCTACTTTTCAATTATAAAATAATAATTATTTGTTAAAAAGTTAACAAAAAGAGGGGTTGGGAACACAATTTAGACGGTACGGTATACCTTTTGTTCGGACTTCTTGCATGTTGGAAATCATTGCCCATCTCTCGTTGTAAATCACGGCCAAGGGAAGGAATACCCTTTGTTGAAAAGAAGACACCTTTCACATTGAGGTTTCAGAGCAAAATCACGTTTTCAACGGTTCTGGTTCATCTAAAGACGATTTTGACTGTTGGCACGTATACGACTTATTTTCGGTTAAATCTATCAAACAGCGAGTGATAGAAATCGAAAGATGAAAAATTGTATTTAATAGAACTTAAACTGTCGAAAAAATCATTTCGCCCTGAAACTATAAGGTCAATGTATAAATTTATACCAATGGACCAAATTGACCAAATTAAGCTTTAAATAGTTTCAAACAACAAAAATACTGTTTGAGGGTTCCAAAACTACCAGAAATCAGAGATTTGCGTGAAAAGCATATTAAAAAATATATATTTTTTTAAATTTAGTTGAGATTTAACAAAATAAAAGCTCAAATATAATGTTTAAATTATATACAAAATTACATATGGAAAGAAGTGTTTTCCATTAGGTAGAGCGTGACTGATTTCTGAGTTTTACTTGAAGTAAAAAATCAGCATCTTTCATTATTGGGATATCGTTTTCAACAGGGTGAAGGAACACTGGCAATCTGAAATCACTCATTTCCATAATTTTCCTATGGTTGAGTGGTTCACATTATTGCACACATTAATACAAAAATAACAGAACGTCGAAAAATCATAAAGATAAATAAATAATAAGACCGAGTATCCTGTTGCATGCTTATAACTTAAAACTTTCCTTCCTTTTTGTTTAAAAAATTTATGATATTATTTATTCACAGTTTATCGTGAGTTTATTGCTCGACATAATGTTATGGTTTTACAACTTTTAGATGCCTTGAGACGATTTTAATATTACAATTTGCTTGATTCATTATGTAGTATTTGCATGTTTTGGCATTAAAAAAAATTCTGCATCGTCTATATTTGCCATATCGGCGATTCTACAACTAGAGCAACGATCTTCCGATGTGGATATCTCGCACTCTTCTTGCAGAAAACTTTTCATCGATAATTAAACTCGGTCGATAACCAGATTATCAGATTAGTTTTCCCTGGGAAATGGGAATTGTCTGAGATAAATGTGTTTTTCTCAGACGCACCTGTATTTACCTTTCAAGAGTTATAGGCATAATTGCTTTTGCTACTTCAGCGTTTATTGAGTTTCCTTAGTGCTTGTTTCAAATTTATTTTAGACCCAAGTGAATTGATCCTATTTATTATTTATTTAAATAACAATTTGCAGAAAAAGTATTTTTTCAAATGTAAATTACTCATTACTTAGTTCAACTGGGGCGTGGTTACTTATATATACTTTGATGTTTATGTAAACTAACACCATATATAGGGAGGTATTTTTTCTGTAGTCTTCGGGAACAGACCTGATCAATCAATCTTCAAGGATAGGTCAAAGGATCAATTAATTATAACGACCTCACATTTTAGGGCAAGGCGTTCTTGTACGCTTGATGAATATATGAGTAGCAGTACCAAAACAAGACTGGTATGGCGAAAATGACGGAATTTTATAATTATTTGCATATTATAGTTTCAATTTCCATATAAATGGCTACAAGTTTTAGAAAACAATGATTATTTACGTGGAAAAAAATTTCTACTGATTACTAACAATTGACCATATCGGTAACTTTTCTAATTGTAGGTGCGATTATTATGTAATATTATTCCTGATAATGTGATATATTAAGACATTTTTTCACCAATTAACAACGTTTTCGGTTTGAAATAATTAATTTTGCTCACAGAATAATGCTACAGCTTTGAGTAGGATTAAGAATAATTAATTATTGTTTTTTTTTAAACTTTCATATGTTTTAAAATTACTGACTTAATAATTATTTAAAAAAATGTTGACCCTGCTTCTAAGTCATTGCTACATCTGCATTTATTTGAAAAATTACTCTAAATAAGTATCAATCTAATAACTTTCCGATTGGGCGAGAGTGTTGCCACAAGAGCTGCAAGGATAATGATATGTGGTATTTCCGATATATTTTTAATCTTGCATGTTGCTCATAGTTTCAGATAAATAATTTATCTTAATACGTGTTATCATGAGGCAACAAAAATATAGACTTGGGAAATAACAAAGAAACGCAAAGGAAATCGGTTTTGTATTCGTCAAATTCATTTGCAAACGAACACAGAAAAATAACCTACTGAATTATTACTGATTATTGATTGCCTTGGATTATTTATTGTTTAAAGTGTTGATTGTAGTGATTATTTATTACGTCACCCTGGGTGTTCATATAGACATTACATAGTGACACAAATCTTAGTGAATTTTACGTGATCGAGGTTCCTATAGAAGATGTCTAGAAATATAATAACATGGAACTATTTTGCTAGATAATTATGGAAATTAAAATAATAAAAAAAGTTCTCATAAACACGTCCCAAAAACATTGCTTCTCAATGGGGCTAGAACCTCTCGAATGGGGAATTCTAAAGTTGCTTTTTTCTCTCAATATTTTCGATATGGTCTTCGTTAAAATTGTGAAATTCGATACAGCTCAATAATTTGGAATGGAAAAACCTTGTTACGTGTTAATAATTGCAAATTTTAGACAGGGGCGGCGCATAGAGGGGGTCTATTACGTAAATATTGCCCTAACTTCTTTGATAGTTACATTTTTGACATCAAACTACTAAATCGCAAATCTTTTTAAGTTAAAAAGGCTCTCTTATTTTATCTCGTTAGGATAGACCATTTTCCAGAAAATTGGGGTTTTACGACTCGAAGCATGATTACATGGATATGAAAATTCATGATGAAAAGAATTAGAGGATGAGTTAAGATGCACTTAGGCCATTTTCAATTTTTATTATAAATTAGTGGTAAATTCTTAATAATATTAGTTTTGTTAATGCTGGCTAAAAAAATATTTCTACTACAAGGATGTTACTATGTTCATTAATACGCACTTCCATGGCCATGTAACCGTTCATCGATTTATAAAAACCTATTTTTCTGAAAACCGGTTTATCCTAACAAAATGAAGTAAGAGGATCTTTTTTATTTAAAAATATTTGCGATTCAGTAATTTGATTATAGAAAATGTTTTTTAAATGTCACAAACAAAAAAATTAGAGCAACGTATACTTGCGAAACCCTCTGTCTGCGAGGCCTCTGAGTAAAATCTGCAATTATTAACACAATAAAAGTTTTTCCATTCCAAATTGTTAAAATATACCGAAATTCATAATTCTATCGCAAATTATTTCGAAAATACCGCCAAAAAAACATATTCAGACTTTCTCTTTTAGGGGATTGTAGCGCCTTTAAGAAGCAACTTTTGAGACATATTTATAAGATTTTTAAAATTATTTGAATCTCTAGAATCACCTCCTAAAATAATTTGACGTTATTTCCGGACACCTTGTACAGTCAACACCGTTTTATATGCACAGGGTGTTTCCAAAAGTTGCGGTACAAATTCAATTTTTAGCTTCAATTTAACGCGGAAATTCACTGAGGGCTTCAAACCGTTGTAATTTCAATTTGGTATCAAAATCAGAATGTCGCAGCGTCTAGAAACTGTAAAATTTATTTGGATGATTTTGAAGCATTGAGTATTTAAGTGAAAAATTCCACGTGCCTTCAGACGCCACTAACCTGAACTAACCTAAACGCCAGAATTTTATCGATAAAAAATACTAAACATTTCCAAATCGTGAAACTTTAATTTGCAGCTGAAATTTGTATACATGAATTGAGCAAAAAATTTGATAAAATTGGTGTGGGTTTTAAAAAGTTTCGAAAATACATACATAAATAAAAAAATAAATGTTAATTTCTTTTATTAAAAGAAGAAAAGTCTCTTATGAACATATATTGGAAATCGCTTCATTTTCGAATTATGTACGTACAAAGCGTTGAAAAACAACCGCGCTTAATTCAGGTTAGTGAGGTTGTAGATACCACTAACCATTACTTTCGCGGCCTAACCTGAACTAGTTATTAAATCACAACGATAACATAAACAATAAAATAAACATCATAACATTTGTTTTAATGAAAAGGTAATCGACAATTTAGATATTAATTACGAGAAATACAAGTGCGTTGTAGCGGATCTTGAAACCTCAAACTTGGGTACAACTTATAAAATGATTTATCGCACTGTTAACTTAAAATCTCCTTTAATCAACCAAAGAAAACGAGATTCGTGGACGGAAAGAACATACCCATGACAATTTGGAAAAACGGGTTTTAAGGTTTTGCAATGTTCCTAAACACTGGAACCTAATAGGTACCTAAGCACAAAATGAAGGCCTAGATCTAAAAAAGCGGGTACCGATTAGGTTTATTGCTATATTAATTTAAGAGACTTACACGAGCTTAAACTCTAGTGTTCACTAAGCAAAAGTTAAGATATATCATTAAAACTTATTTAGGTTAATCGTCACTATAATGCAGCCATTTCAGGTGCTCCATTAAAAGCTACGATGTTTAAGGCCGTAAGTCCCTTTACCCGTTATTTAATGATCTTTTTTTGTTACCGACAGATAAAGAGAGGTGAAAAAACCTTATAAAACTTCTAATACAAACTCCACGACTATGTTTAATGGAATGTAATGATAATGGTTGTTAGAAGATAAAGCGCCTGATGTACTATTTGATTAGTTTTGTTGGACAGCCATCTTCAAGAGATCTACTTGAAAATGTACGTTTTGCGCTTTATTGCGTCTTAAGACGTGTTTTTTGCCACATAACTGTTTATCAGTCATCGGAACTTGTAACATCTGAAACACGTAAGCAACCGACATCCTTAGGGCGTTTCGAATATCTGCTAAAAACTGGAGTAATATATGATAATAAATTATCAAATGTATTTTTTGTGCAAAATTAAGTAGACATTTAACATTCGGTATAGAGGCTGAAGTGGCGCATTTTTAGTTAATAAAAATACATCGGGTAGCAGCTTCCTATTTTTACTCATATTTTGCGTTTTTCATACGCACGCCTTGAGGTAAATTATCGAAATTTCGGGCACATATATATTTTTTTCAATTTGCAATAAAATGTTAAAGTCTTCGGCAGTTACGCTTATATAAAGGGTGTTACGTTTTTAGGATCATGTACTATTTGATGCTTTACATTTTTTTGGCACACCCTGTAGGCATTTTAATGCCAAATTTAAAGTCCTGCTTCAATTGTTCAGCTTTTAGGTCTCTTGCTGTATTTTTCCTGACTTTCACCGTTTTTGTAGGATTTGCAAAAATATTCATCAATGCAAATTAAGAATGCAAAGAAAGTAAGGGAATAAATAATCATCCGGCTCAGTTATCAACTACCTGAACCAATAAATAACCATTAACCGAATCTCTTTAATTAATATTATAATAAATCTAAATGAAAATTATACAAAATGTGAAACTTTATCACCCTGTATATCGAAAACGGTACGTTTTCGATTACGGGTCTATTAGCATTTTTTTTTTGTAGAGATCTATGGCCCTTTGAAATATCTCCGTGATGATGCGTTACACCCCGTCTAATTAAAATTTATAATTATGCATATTGGCACATATTTGACTGGGTAAGCATCAAACATCTCGGTACTTACCTTTACAATTCCGTAAGCGCATGGAAATGTAGCTGCCCTTACTAACTATCCGGCCACATGGGTGCTTACCTAATAATGTGTTTTTCAACGTTCTCAACGTATGCGATTTTTACGTCCTACCACACACGTACACAATACGAAATTGTAATCCGACCAACTTGGTTGGAACACCTACCTAAACGTCATCCCATGATACATTCGCGAATATCGTAATTGGACTGAAAAAGGGGCTCGTTATATCAACGACGCAACTACGATAGCAAATTTCAGGAACTCATATCGAAAGGTGCCGGTAGTCGAGAAATAACCGATAACCGACGTGTTGGTAGTCGGCCTGACCACCCATATCACCTGAATGAATAACGAACGAATAATGAATGAGAGTAATATGATTGAGCACTTTATTGCCTATATTTGACCAAAGTATTGGTATACCAGACACCTACGCATCACTACCACTATTGGTAGGCAGTTTTACCAAAAAATAGAGACTCGTGTACATACACCTCACTACTTACCTACCTTCATCTGAAGTTTAGTACTTACTTCAAATATCGATCCAAAAAAACGGGGGAGTTTTAATCTCTCCCTAGGCCACCATGCGATGTCGCAGCATTATCATTTATCTCTATTTGTAAATATCTCTATGTGTGATATGTCTTTCTAAAACGCACTTTCTTTCGTCATCAGCAAAATCGCGCGGGAACTGAACTAACAGGTCAATTCTGTTATACCCACCTTGAAGCCTGAAAAACTTGAAAATGTGAGGGGCAGTGTAAGGCATGCGCAATTTTCCAGTGTAGCATTCAGCCTGCTATTTCGATATCGCGCTAACCGAGATTGTAGGATTTTTGGGAAATTACCTAAGAGTTTTCGCACTGCGAATTATCCGCTCAGGGCGAAATAGGAACGGTAAAGTGGAACTAGTACGACTGCGAACCTAAGGAAGGGCCAAGTTGCAAATTTTGAAAGGTGCTATCAGCTCAGATTAAGTGGTGCGCGTTCAAAGCCCCATACATTTCAAAAATCTCAATTTTCGGAATGTGCAAAAACTCGTAGAGATTCTGAGGGGGACTGTTATTCGACAGAGAAGGGGCAACCGCCTTAGTTGAAACAATATATGAGACACCTGGTATAAACATAGCAAGTAATTATGACATTAACTTTGACATAAAATGCCATTGATGGTTATGATTCGGTATTGGTTTGTTCAAGTTTGGCCCCGCCCTCATTAGTAGCGCAATAACAGCGCGCAGATGAGGCGTGTAATCCCAACTTAAACGGTTCATTCACGATTTTTATTTGAGGAAAAGAGAGGGGGGGGGGGAAGATTGGTCAAGCAGTAGATAAATGTAGTTTTCCATTCTTTTCTTATTGAAGTCCATGTATATTATGACGTTTTTGAGCTCTTTGACAAATTGTAAACAGATTTAATGTAACATATCCATATCAAAATTCAACAGGTTTCGAAAAAAAAAACATAAAATAGACATAATTAAAGAACTATTAATACTTAAAAAATAACAATTTGAACGATTATAATCTCATGTATTAAATGTTCGAATTGTGCCATGTTGACATTCTAACAGAGGGCACGCTGCAATTCAAATTCCTCAAGAACTTTTCTTATCATTTCAGAAGATAATTGTTGAGCTTATTGAGTAATTTTATTTTTTAACTCTTCTGTAATGTTGGTATTATTTAAATACATCCTATGTTTCAGATAACTCCATAGAAAAAAATCCATATAGGTGAGGTCAGGCGATCTGGCAGGCCACTCTAATTGCCATACTGCGCAAATATTTTAATAACTGTTAAATTTAGACAAGGATTGTTACATAAAATATGTTTAAAACTTCTGAAGAAAACTATAAAACGTCATAATATACATGGGGTTCCATAAGAAACAAATGAAAAAGTAAATTTATTTACTACATGGATAACCCTATATACATGTTTCTTATTATATACAAGATATTTCAAAACATGTGTCGGAACATGAAGGGTGTGATGCGTTGGCTCGTTATAAGAGTTTCCATTACCGTAGGTTCGAAAACGCATCGTCTCGTAATACAGGGTGTCAAATAACATTTTTTTTAATAGGTTTTTTGACGATATCTCAGGAATCCTTTGAGATACAAATTTTGTACACCTATTATCATTAATATTAGTCGTTTTAAGCGCTACTTAGTTATTTGTCCATATGCCAGAGGCGGAGATCTTAGGGTTGCGTGAAATTTTTTTGCTCCTAATTTTTACGACACCGGAAAAAGTGGCATTTTTGAATTACAACAATTGAACCACAGTCTTGATTTTCTCAATCTCCATATCTAAATGTTTTAGATTTTTTTTGTGGGGCCATTTAAAAATTTTAGTTTACACTACACCAGTTAATAATATTGAATAATTGAAGAATTCCATTATTGTATCCTGCAATACGATTCGCAACAGTCCGGACATTTTCAAACGGGTACGTCAGTCATTGAGACGCATGTGTATTGGAGATCCGTATTGCCATAGCCGGAGGCCATTTTCAACAGTTGTTGTGATTCTAAAACGCTAATTTTTCCAGTAGCGTAAAAATTAAGGGCAAAAAAATCTCACGGAACCCTAAAGCCTCTGCCTCTGGCATATTCAAAAAAATTGAAATAGCGCTCAAAACGTAACTAATATTAATGATAATGGGTGTACAAAATCTGAATTCTGCATCTCAAACGATTCCTAAGATATTGTCAAAAAACTGCAAAAAAAAAACTGTTTTTTGACATCCTATATCTCGAAAGCGGTGTATTTGTGAACCTATGTCAATAGAAACTTTTTTTCCTGTAACGAGCCAAAAATTACACCCTTCATTTTCCGACACATGTTTTAAAACACCCTGCATATAACAATATTTAACGTGTTTTTACCAAAAATATTTCCTTCAATCTGTAACAAATTTATGTGGGACTTTTGGTTCTCTATGTATAAAATTTTATGAGACACTCTCAACGACCTCGAAGAATTGGATGTAGCATTTGCCGGCATTCGACTAAAGTCGGTCCGGCTTTTTGGATGGACGACCGCCATGCATTAGTATCCCTGCGACGTTGCCAGAGATGCGATTGATTGGAACATGCGGCGAAGATGTTTCTTAAATGAGCCTCCCAGTAGGCAACTTTTTTCTCATATGAACAAGTAGATGTGATAGTTACGCTGATGATCTATGTTGTTAAGACTAAAATTCTCTTGAAAAAAGTTTGTTTTAATTGCTGACTAAGTGTGTAAAATAAAGCGCAAAATGAAGTAGAAGAGAAAAGAGGAAGTAAAGGACTATGACTAGAAAATATTATTTGAGAACTAATAACGACCATGATCATTCAGATTGGCATAGATAAATCAGCCCACGTGCACTAAATGCAAAGCCTGAAAAACTATTAATTTTTTAGATTTGAAATATTTAATATCTTTTAACAGATCTTCGTTTTCCTTTGTTAATGTTGGCTCGAAAAATAGTTCTATATCATCTATTGACTTGGATACTTTGTACAGTTAGATCCTGTATTACTGTTCGCCTTTCATATATTAGCTTGGCAAACTCATATTACGCCGAATTGATTTGCGCCGTTTATTGTTACTTCTATTGATTCATGCCGTGCAATAAAATAAGACGTAATAATCAATGAGAATAACATACCCACATGCCTCAGGTATATTCAACACAATGTACAGGATGTCTAAAAAAATCGAATGCAGACTGCAGAATTCTTAGAACATCATTGGTAGTGGATAATAGAAAATTGTAAAATTTCCTGTAAAATTTAGTGATATGGTTAATCATTTTATTCGAAAATCAGTTTTCATGACTGTATCCCAGAACTAAACTATGTAAGTCCATTTACCACGAGAGTTAGTTATTTATGTCAAGCGAATACGGGTTCAGAGTTGCTTCATTTGCTCTTTTCAATACTCACGTAGCTGAGTCAATAACGGAGGTAGCACCTCGCAAATAACGTTCGATACTAGTTTATTTGCGATTATTGATATTCTCTATTCGCTCTAATGCGTTAGGCCCATAACTGATCTTTTCTAGATTTTAAACTGATATCTTAAGTGGACTTATAGGTGCGCAATAATGTTAACTTATCGCATAAATTATACCCACAACACTGCTTGTTTCATAAAAGACCACAAAAATTTCATTCTCCTTGCATCATTTAGCGTCTCCATATCACCCATGCAACTCGCCTTACGTGGAACACCCTGTATTATCTGCAATAAAGCTGCCGACCTCCAAATCCCCTTTAGGATTCTGCTTTAAGGTTCTTTATTTGGTTCACCATAAAGAGTGATCAATGAAAAAATTTCAACTGGGCGTTGAAATTTCAGCAGCATGTCTTAGATACGTTCACTTCTTATCCATTGCCAATGCCAGATTATGATGGTATGTGAATTAATCAGGGCCTGGCGTTTACGGTTCTGCATCTCTTGCGAATATTTTTTAATGACCATCCGCTATAAGGCTTGACCACCGGTCGAAATGTCAATCCACAAAATTAATAAATTAATTAAGGTTGCATGAAACGAATGCTGGCCGTTCAAATAGTATTAAAATGAGTATGGAGAATTTGAAACCAGTTTGCATTTAATTCAGTCATTTCAGATCGCGGAACAGGTATGTAGAAAAGCATCTATGAATTCTCAAATAGGAACCAACATGGAACCCACGAAGAATATCTCAGTTATCTTGTAGGCAATCAGTTCTTTTTAGTCGGATTAGATAGAGGCAATTATAGTGAATTGCAAGTTCTGTGGAATGTATTTTGAAACGCATGTCACGCATTGTGCATTTTGCGTGTGAATGAACAACAGTTATTTACTTGCAACATCGATTTGTTTCTCTTTCATGTATCTCAAATAATTTTTTATCTATGCGCAACGAAAATATCCTGAACCAACAAAGCCCTCAAGACCATACTCCGGATGGGGAATAATTTGGAATGGGTAATGGACCCAATTAAAAATGAAAAAGTAAATTTTGAGGACCGTCCCAAAGAGCAACATTATAGTTCGAAACCTATAATAATTCAAACACCTTTCTCGCATAGATCACAGAGAGATTTTTCTGGCTGCGCGACAAAAACACGAATGACTTGATAACAACACTGACCTACCGAACCATAACGGACACACCATACGAACAGATCTTAGGATAAGCGGCCTCAACCTACAGAATGATTTTATGTAGGTTCCACCTTCGTGGTTTTCAAAATTTGCAATTTGTGAATTTTTCAAATGTGTTACCCTTAATTCAGAGCGTGAGCGCGTGCGCGCCACGCGTTATTTTAATTCAACCCCACCTCCGCGGAACAAGAACCAATAAATACAGCGGACTCTTTAGTCGCGCCTTCAGTCAAGAGCCAGAAGTGTGAAAGGACGATTCGTCTTTAATGATGCCGACAGCAGCTTTGGACGAAACATTAGGAAATACTTTCATTGGATGCGTTCCTGGAAAACATTTCCGGTTAAATTTTAATCGAGAACCTTCTGTACTATCACCGATGTTTCCAAAAAATATATAATCGCATAAATCAGCAATGAACCTTCATTTTCTGCAGAATAGAAGGAACTATTAAAGTTAGTTCTGCTTGGAAGGTGCACCTGCGAGTAATGTGATGCTTATTTTTAATATCTAGTGAGGTCGTATGTATTCAATCTACAAACTAACAAACCATAACTGGTTTTAACCAAGTATAGTTTAATTTCAGTTCAAGCAAAGCATTGTGAACAATTTCTTAACAACTTGAAAATCTCATTATTACGTTATTAATGTGTTATGCAAGAACTCTTAAAATCTTAAAGTTAGATAAGGCGTCTGTGCAACTTTTTAACGCAGACAGTTTAAGTAAACGATTTAAGCCACTTGCTTAAAATAGAATCGAGTCGTCACCGACACACCTAAATTTTCAACCAATCTCAAAGCACGTTGGTCGATGGCGAAGGAACTGTGTGATATGTATGTGGGAATTGACATAACGGATATCTTAAGTGCCTTGAATTAGCATAAGTGGCTTTAGTGCATTAGGAAGCTGTATCATCTAGGGATTTTTATAGTGCAAAAAATAATTTATTGTCTGGGGTTACAGACAGAGAATGAATGCTACTAACCACCTACGAATCCATTACTTCGTCTATACAAAAATACTTAGTTTTAATGCACTCACAGAAATAAGTCGCAGATGCGCAAATTGCTCTGCTTGAATGGAATATTAAATTTGATCTCTTCATTTAAATGAACACGCGCTCTTACTTTAATCTGTCCAACATGGATAAAAATCAGAAGATCGCGAAGATGGAAGAAATATTTATAATAATGTCTATCAAATAGGAATATGCATTTGGTCCGAGTTAATGGATGAATTTACGACGAGAATCATACAGGATGGCCATTTGAGCACAAAACACGCGTAGTACTGAGGAGCTAAGAGAATTTCCAAAAAAACGGTAGGATACGTAAAATTTATTTTTGAAGGGGAATATTTTAGGCTAATTCGGACTCTCTTATTTGCATCCCCTCAAACAGGAGAATGTTCATTCCTAAAATTTTAAATGGAAAAGGTGGTTGAACGACACCTCACTTTAAGGTATTTGAATGTACTTTACAGCCCGCGTGTTCCAAGTCTGCGTTTCCACCACAACCAAGACGGTGCCTTCCCAAATATATGCAAATTGCATTAATTACGTTCAGTTACTTTTCCTGTTTCACCTTACTACGATAACAAAAAGTATTTGGAGCAACAATAGATATATTTCACCTTTGTAAACAAAAGTAAAGTTGAGAAAATGTTGGAACTGCCCACTTTCGACTTCCGTACAATAGCAAAGGTTTTGTTGAAACTGTCGTCGAACACTTTGAGATTTTGTGGAATGAATTTATTATATTCGTTAATGATCCGCTGCTGTAAGGCCTTCTAAAGATGTTGGTTCGATAACACGGATTCTAATTTTTAAGTTATCTCGTAAAAAGTAATCCAATGGACATAAGTCTGGAGAAGGCGGGGGCCACTCCATGGGTTCTTTCCTACCTATCGGTACTTCAACCTGAATACTGACGAACGGTCAGTGCACCATGAGATGCCGCACCATCTTGCTGGAATACCAAATGAGGTTATCAGATACTCACCAAATATTCCCGTCTAAACATTCAAATTTTGCTGACCTCGTGAATTATTGCACGATTCTTATCAGATCGGTAACGGCAGTTGTGTCGGTTCGCAGTACCGTTCAAGAAACAAGGGCATTAATTTGATAAATTTACATGAAAAAGGAACTATGTATCATTCAGAATCCGTTCTGATATACTTTCGCGAAATTGCGAGCGCCTATTAAAATCACCCTCATTAAGTTCTTGCACTAGATGTATTTTGCACTGACGAAATTTGAATTTTTTTGAAAATCATTTTTCCGAAAGAATTCGATATAGCTTATTTGTTGTATTAATATTTCTACTGCTCTTCGCAAATTCTATATGGATATCGATATGTTCTCCTAACTGAACGAATTTTGACCTCAATAAACTATCTGATAATAGTTACCCATCACCACATAATTGAGTACATTTTAATGGATTTTCCTTGAAATAAACTAAGCGCACCTGATTTCACACGTATTTCACGTACTTGCACTTAGCTTGAACGCGTGTTCATAGTCTGAAATTACTGTTTTGTTATCAACATTGGCGCAATGGACCTCAGGTCTCAGAACTACTACTAATTGTACAAGAGTTGTTTCCCGTAAGCAGAGAAAAACACGACTTCACACCATTTTCTCCTGGAAAGGTAATCGGAAAATAGAGGCAATAGGTATTTATGCGAATCACTCGTAATCGGCAACAGATAAGAAAAATCATTGAAGGCAAAAAAGCTTCTAAATTGATCAGGGATTGAACTTTTAGGGAAGGAACATTCAATAGTGTACCTCAAGTCGGTTAAGGATGGGAAGAACAGCCAAACAAACTGACATCTGACTTTGAAGAGTCCACGTATGCAAACTGTAAAATATCTCAAAAACTGTGGGAGGTTCTCGGAAAATACAAAAAAGATCCAAAATTAAAAACGGTCAGGTTAACGGAGCATTCACCCTGAGTTAATATTAATATACCAAATGGCTGCAAATTGTATCACCGTTCATTTTTTAATAAATTATTATTTTTAAAAAATTTACTGTACACTGTGGTTTAAAATATATTGATCAATTTTTAAAAAAAGGAGCTATCAATAGAAAAAAAATAATGTAAAAAAGGGAATACAAATTCATTGTCATAATACTTAAACAATTAAAAAAAAACTAGTTTGTTAATAGGAAATTAAGTAAATTAAATGTTCTAAATGGGCACTATTTTATTCTTGATAAGAATGTAGCCTATCAACAAATTCCTGCTTTATGCTAATGAAGTTTCGTTGGTTAACAGATCTGCGCACTTCTGTAATTAGAAATTTCTACTGCAGTAAAGAACTAATTTACAATGATCAGACATGCAACTGCTTATGGAAAATTATGAGAAAGAATTATGTGGTTTTAATCATTAAGGGCAATTTATCTTGCGGTCTTAAGGGGCTCCACGTGTCCATCGCGCCTGGAGACTTTGCACTGGATAATACAACGGGATAAGATGGGATGGGGTGTAGATCACACGATACAGATGGCTACATAGCTCCTAAACCGAAGACTGATTTGTATTGCATTTTTTTACGAAGTTTATTGCTGATTTTCTCCAGAACTTGATCCATGTTTCAATTAACAATAAGCAAAAATCAAAAAATAGTATTTTTTGTCTTGCTTTTAAGTTAAAAAAAAATTATTTGTTAAAAAGTGAACGGAAGGGGGGAGAGGGGGATAGTTTAGAGCCGCACGGTATTATTTTTACTCGCCTAACTCTGGAGAGGAAGCATTATAACCTGGACCACCCTGTGTGTCCTACATATTCCTCGAAGAATCCTATTCTTAGAGAATGCTTGAACAAACTGTTAATTCGATTATGCATGCTCGAACTAAATCGACAAGTTTATACACTTGTCGATTTAGTTCTTATACACTTTAAGTGGGCGAAGGGCCTTGAAAATTATGTTCCGATTTGCCCTTATTCTCTTCGCCGACAGCCCACACCCACGTAACTCTTTACACCCACAAACCTACACCTACGGGTCAATCACAGGAGTGATCACAAAAGCTGCAGGGATCCTGGGAGAAGTAAATATGGTTTTATACACAAATGAGGGTAAGTGCATAAAACATGAAACCACCCCGCTTTTCGCCACAGGCAAACAGGAGATAGTGACTTTGGATGCTTTTCCAATATAAAGTGCTCCCCTTATTTTCTCCATTAATTCAGCGGTCTGCGCAGACCGAACACTCTACAGCTTCCCAGCAGCTGTGTTCCAGATATTCCCGTAAATAGGGCCAATATTTTCGCGACCTTTATCGACACCACAGAGGGTGCAAATTGTCTACCCGATGGTTGGAAATATAGTGTAACGACCATGTTTCTGCCACAATTTATAGTCCACCTTTTGATAACTCAAACACCAGTGAAATAGAGTACCTTCACTATTAGAATAAAGTAGTTAAATATGCAGCTCAATATATTGCCATTTAGGCTATAAGTACTAGAAATTTTACGGGTCCAAATATATTATCCCAGGATAGCTTAATTTAGTGTGTAATAAAAAATTCCATATTATTACAGATGAAAAATTAGGAAGCAGGTAAGTTTTGTCTCTATGCATGTTGGAAATGTGCATGTCGCAGGGCATCACGTAGGTTGGATATCGGCTATAGAAGCTGACTTCTCGGATTGCTTTTCTGTGTTTCTCAGCTTCGTTAGTGAAAAGAACTGATATTTGCAACGGAACAGAAACTGCCGCAGTATTTTAACAAATTTGATATATACAGTGTGTCCAAGATAAGGATGTAATATATTCATTCCTAGAGAAGTAATAAAAAAGTTGCGCATTTGAGGAAGTAATTTCACCGTGCCAATAGATCTAAGAAATTATTTTTGGTTTTTTAGTTATTTTACAAGAAGTTAAATTTTGTATCAAAAAATGTCCCAAGTTATGGTGCACCATAGATGTAAACTGATACTACTTTCCACTGCAGACTTTCGTAAGCTTAGATAATCTCTCGTTGGCGCTAACACATAACTTTTAGTTTCATCTGGATACTGCAGTCGCAAATAATCTAAAACATTTCCAGAAAGATCGATAGACACTTGACCAGTCCGTTATCCGGACATGACCCCTGTTAGATTTTTTTCTTTGAAACTTGATCAAAACTCGTGTTTATTGACATAGCTTTGAGACGACACACTTACGAACGAGAGTTCTTGAAGTTTATTTTCTCCCATTTAACCACATCTGCGTATCACCGTTTACGAGTTCCTCATGCTGGACATCCTTATCTTGGACACACTGCGTATCTACCAATAAAGTTTCCCTTGGGCCTCTAAGCTATAGATATTGCAATTTGAAACTCACAATCATGTTCTTTTAGTCTGCTATGCAACATTCAGCAGCCAGAGATTCTCAGTCGAATGAATCGTGCGGCAGATCTGATGGTTGTCGGAACGACCTGTACCCTACTAAAACTATAGCTCACTATAGTAAAAAGGATATCTTGGAGCAGTACTGCCTCTCCGATAAGGGTTTCATTGCTCTAGAAAATGGCAGTTATAATATTTTTGGGTGAGTATGAGTTTCTCTAAAAATGCCGATTCTGAGTCAGACCAACTGGCAAGTTTCAGCCAATTCGCGTTGGCATTATTGAGATGCTATTTTAAGACGTGAGTACCGGGGGTTAGCACACGTGTACGAGAGGGTGTATTTCAGTATATATTTATTAATTTTAATACCTACACGGGTAATTTTTTACACCGATAAAACTGGGTTAATGCTTGTCTTTTACGCTTCTCCCGCAGTTTTTGAAATAGTTAATTAAAATTTTGAATGTATGTTAAGCTCCGCGTAGATGGACTACTCGAGTCATTGGTAAAGTTTACAGAGTGTTAGTTATTTTGAGGCGAGCCTCTCATATCCCATCTCCTAATTTGAAATACGCTAATGATTGTTCCCTTCCTAAAAAAATGATGAATTTGAAAATTTGTTGACATCCCGCAATATTTCCAGTAGTCAATAGAGAGATTTAAAATCATTAAAATTATTTTTTTTTTAATTAACCAACTAAAACCTTCGCTGTAGATATTCAGGGTGCTAAAGGTGGAGTATCGGTACACGATGTGACTCCAGTGCACATGATACATTGTTTTTGGGACAGGACCTCATTTTTTTAACATTAAATGTTCCAAAAAAACAATCCATCTGTAAACCAGCAGCTCTAACCGAGGTCTCATATCGTGAATGTCATTAAGACAGAGATCTGAACTAAATATCTCATAAACGCTAGGAGCTATAACAAAAAAAAAGTGAGAAACATTTCCACACTTTAACATTTGTTTCATATCCTTGAATCATTTTTTCACATCTTTGCATGTAAACTTTGCGGATTCTGTCCTCTCCTGTGGATGGAATTCTCTGGAACTTTTTCACCACCGTGTACATATGTATAAAGTAGAAACAATAGCCTAAATTTACGAACACAAATTAACGCAAAATTAAAAAACAGGCTACATATCAACACCTCTTTTAGCTGAAATTGGAAATCAATTTTGCACTTCTCATTGCTCAATTTTGTGATAGCATTATCACACCAAACAAATAAAGGTCATTAGGTTATTTTGTGTTGAATTTCGCGTTAATTCGTGGGTCAAATTAGCAACTATTGCCGATAGTTTAATTATGGACTGGGTTCATTGGAATCGTTTAAATTAAAAAACATGCAGGGTTTAATAATTTTGGTAGAAAAAAGATACAATATATAACGATTGCTTGTTAGAATTGACACGTTCGCGATGTTAAGAGCAAAATTTGACGCGGTATAATTTAAAAGGAAATAAAAAAATAAATTTATTTTATTTCGTATTACCAACGAATTAAACTCGACAAATGTCGGTCCAAAATTGGCGAAAATTCCGGGAAAATAAAGGAAGTTGAGCTAGACTTTCCTGTTAGTCGAATTCTATATTTTAAGACCATAAGTAGTTACTCATGTAGTTCGTGAGCTATCTCAAAATGTAGTTTTAGCTACTTTCTCTATAACATGGTAGTACTCGGCATTACCAGAAACAACTAGAACATGAAAGGATACTTTATTTAAGTGTTTTGCCAATTGGTTGACCAATTTTGATGTAAAGAAGAACGTGTTAGATCATTATACTCTAATTATCTAGTTATTGTAAATAATGCTCTCAATGGGTCCCATTTTTCCTAACAAAGCATTTCTATTCTTTGTGAATCTTGAATTTTTCATTAGATAATTGTCATAGCTATTATGCAAACACTGTGAACTTTTAGCCTATACAAGAGCGATTAATTACTTCTCTTCACTTAGCTTAAGCGTTGTTATGTTGTATTAAATATGAATATAATACGGGGTGTAATTTATCATCATGGAGATTTTTGAATGAGTGCTAGTACTCTGCAAAATAATAAAAAAATGCTACTAGCTCGCAACAAGTTTCGCATTTTTTCTTATATTTTGCGAAGAGATTTTTCACAGTTTTTATAATTTCGTTTTCGTTTAGACATATTTTTATGTTAAGAAATTTCATCGACTGTTATGAATTGCTTCAGATAGTTGATAAGTGAGCTGATTGTTTTTTCCTTACCTCCTTTACATTCTCAATTTGCATGGGCAGATATTTATACAAATTCTAGAAAATAGCGAAAAATTCGAGTATATTGCAAGAGATTAAAATGCTAAACAGTTGAAAAATGGATTTAAATCTGGTATCGAGATTCATACAAGATTTTCAAAAAAAAATACAAAGTATGAAATGAAGGACATGCCCTAAAAAAAACATAATACTCTGTATATAACTACTGACGATTTTAACATCTTGTTGTAGAGGATCAGAAAAAACATATGTGGGTGTACGAAATTTCAAAAATATAACTCAAAGCATACGTGAGAAAAACGCAACATATGGATAATGGTACGTCTTCGCCATGGGTTAATGAGCATTTTTTCATTATTTTGCAGAGTTCCATCGCCCCCTGAAATATGTCCATGATGCTATATTGCACCCTGTATATGGAATTAATATAATTTAACAATTAAATAATCTTTTCCAGGTGCCTTTCTTCACACAATAGCTCCTTTTGTTCAAATGCCAGAACGTCGATTTTTATGTCCTGCGTTGGACAAAAGGTACCATCGGAAGAAAATTTGTATGAACTTTATAAGAGAAACCCGGGAGATATGGCCCCGTTTCCCAAAAAGCAAAGGTAGCTTATACTTGACTAAATTAGGCAATTTTTAAAAACAACATGTTGGAACCGAAGAAATTGTAGAGACCCAATCACACTGATTCATGCCTTTACTTCACCCTTTTCCCAATAGTCACCTATCAATGGAGACTGTGTTAAATCCCCCAATCGTTCGTTCGGCTGATCTCCGAATACTTTTCATTTAGATATCCTTGGGCCCCACTTGCACCTGAAATGTATATGTATGACAAAGATTTAAAAACTTCGTACTTCCGAAAAAGGCACCTGGGAGATCCCAGTAGATACATCTGGATGCCTCCCGACGACGAATCTGTAAGGATGGAAAAACCAAAATCTATTTCGGATTTATCTTATCGAAATCAAATATTTCCCCAATGGCAAGTTTTCACCCTTGCAAGAATTTCAGTTTTACATTATAACAACTTTTAGCAAAAAGCACGTGAGCTTTGCAAGGTCTCATACACTGACATCATTTGACGATGCGTTGATGACGCTGAGTTCGTCTCTGAGCCAACTGAATCAAATTTCAAAGAGTCAAGAGCGACTGCTGGATGTGCGGAAATCTGGAGATCTCCAAACCATCACTAGGCAACCTCAATATTCGGAAAATAAAATTGTGTTAGGTAATACATAGAGAATTACGCGAATCGAATAGTGACCTAAGCAGGCCTCCCCTACATTATTTTCCATGGATTTAATTCCAAGTTATTAAAGGCCATATTATCAATGTGCTGCTTGCTTGGACATCAAAGTAGTTTCCATGACAACCTTTTTTTCACCAATATTTTCACCAATACCCATCCTCCGTTTCGACGTATCCATGGAAACTAGCTTGTAGTTAAAGTTGACAGAGTATTAACAAATTGGCCCAAAACATCCTATTGCAGATAAATTGAAGAGAGGGCCTATGAAAACCAGAGCAACACAAACAGACGCCATTCCCAAGAGCAAAACTGCGCATCTTAATCTCAGTCCTAATGCAGCTCAAAAGGTCAGCTTACGCAAAGTTTTGCTTGGAAATACGATTTTTTCCCTCTTAATGGAATAAGTATATTATTCGTTCCACTTTAGGTTAAGCTTGTGTCTCAAGCTGCCCAAACCAATGGAATAAATGGGCGTAGGCTTTATAAGTCACTTTCGGAAGTAGGCTGGCAATTTCCACCCTCCTTCAAGATAAGTGACAGTATATTTAATACCGCACATCAAACTTTACAACGGTAAGCATGGTTGATGTGTAAGTAGATCTGGAGCAGTAAGACTACATCGTGCGGCTCTAAATTGCTACACCCCCCCCCCCTTTCCTCCTTAACGTCTTTCATTTTTTCAATTAGTTATTTATTTATTATTATTCTTTTTCTATTTTTGCGCTCACAAACAAATGATTTGTTTGTGAGCGAAAGGTCGAATACAAACTAATCTCCTGCCAACAAGTAAGTTTTTTCATTATTTACGTACTATTTAATTCAGTTTATATTGCATATTTTAAATCAAATTTATGGCTGTTTTCCTCGAAAACTAATCAATGGATTTTGAATTCCAATACACCATTAAATGTAATTTAAAAAAACCTTTAATTTGAGCTGTCAATCGACTCATGTTTTAATTTTAAAAAAAGTATACTTCAAAAGATAACATTTGTTGTTCAATTGAATGTTGTTTTTGAGTTAAAAAAAAAAATGTAAAAAATTTGGAAGGAGGGTCCAGATGAAAGCCGCATCGTATTGAAAAGTACGCATCGTTAGCAGAACTGCTAACGACCAAACCTTATACATTCATTTTTCTTATGTCTTTCAACTTATGTTAACGAAGCTATTAATCCAGCCACGCTCGAAAGAAATAGCGTCAAAATTCTTCTTTCTAGAACCCAATCTGATGAACCTCCTAGATCGCCCTTTGTAACCTCCGCGTCATCAGCGCCAATGTTCCTCCAGGAAGATCAATCAGTTAGTGAGTCACGTTCATCATCATCGATTGAAAATCGTTCGGATGATTCTGTGGACACGAAAAATGAAATTTTCATCGATTACAAACCTCAGTTACCGCACAGTTATTTAAAGGCACCAAATTACACTTTTCACAACAATTTTGCCGATAGGCCTATGGCTGACGATCAGATTCATTCCGATGGGCATGTGTTGACAATGAATGACGATGTCATTGAACTGACCACTGGTGACGGGTTTCATGACTATGAAGAGGGTAAGGGAAAAATTGGTGTAGCGGCGGATGTATTGTCTACGGAACTGGTCCATAAGTGATCGATTATTAAAGTTAGATTTATGAAGCATGTAGCTTATACAGGATGCCGCAATAATCTCTAATTAATATTATAAAGGAAATAGTTAATATTATGCAATTATACGAGTCTTCCCTATGACATGGCAATCAGTTTAGCATACAGTGCTATGAAGCCAGTGGTAATTTAGGAAACTGTTTTTAATCCTTAGGCTCTGAAGTGATTCTTTCTATGCCTGTTCAGGGGTAGACAAGGTTGCTCTTTAAGGCCACTTGAAAAAAAAACTTTCTTTCCAGTTTTTGACGAGAAGGACACTTTGGCGCAACTAGAAGCATTGAGGCAAGTTTCAATGCCAGATATAATAAACCAAGACCTGGAAAAACCCATCATTGAAAACTTCAGCGCTTTTAACAAAGGGTAAGCTAATCCCTTATACAGGGTTTCTTAATGTGGTGCTATTGCTTCAGGCTTTGATTCCTTGGGTTACTTTATGAAGAAAAGTTCATATGAACATATATCCGCAACGACCCAAATTTTTAGCCACAGGGTGTTGACATTTTTTTTTCAAACCATTGTTTATCAATTTCTCGGAAAGTACTTTAGATATTATTTTCAATTTTGCTGCGTGTTAATAGGACACAAAACTCCATATTCTAATAAGAAAAGTAATTCTGTTGCTTAACCAATGGCGCCCCCGCGTATATGTTTTGCGATATTATTTACGAATAAAGTGGTACGCCACTGCTATTTTTTCGAATTAGGAATATTTTTTCTGATTTGGCTAATCCAACGCTTTTCTTGTTAGACGAGCAGTTCTGGGTTAAAACAATAAAAATTGCATTAAATAATTTGTTTGTTTCAAGAGTTCGTTATAACTTACTATTTTACGTTAAACACTATATACTTTACAGTTTATTATAACAGACCTTTTTCATGTAGAATTGACCAGCCTAATCAGGAAAAATGTCAGTGGCGTACCACTTTTTTGGTAAATAATATTGGAAGACATGTATGTAGGGGCGTCAATGGTTGAGTAATAGAATTATGATTTTTTTTTAAATTAAAATGCAAGGTTTTATGGCCTATTAATATAGGCCAAAGTTGAAAGTAATATCAAAGGTACTTTCTAAGAAATCTAAAAATTAAATCATTTAAAAAGACAAATTTTAACACCCTCTAGCTAAATATTTGGGCCGTTGCGGACATATGTTCGTATTAACTCTTTTTCATAAAATGACCTGAGAAATCACATCCTAAAATATTAACATCACGTCAAGGAATACCCTATGCAACAGATATTTCATATTCTGAGTTTTAATTATTAATACTCTTAAGCCCTACTCTCTCAACGATTGATAGCGTATCAATCGACGAATCCATTGTGCCTTCTATATTGTTAACATTAGAGCCGCCCTCACTTGACTTGTATAGGTAAGTCACCAAAAGATCATTTGTAATATTAAATACAATGTGAATATCCGATGTTGCAGTGACCGCTTTGATGATGCCTGTCAAGAACCATTGCCAATGGTACATACCGAACCTGATGATATACCAATGGGACCAACTGCTAAAAGCAGAACAGCGAACGTCACGGACGGAACTTCTAGTCAAACTCCAGGTTTGAATCGACTTTAATTAAGTTGTTCTGTAGTTTATTCGCCTGTGTTCTTCACCTTTCATATACTATAGTTTATCTAAGGGCCAGTAGAATAAACTACTGGTAAATATAGCGGGTAGTTTCAAATTTTCCGTGCAAGCAAAGGAATTGGTCAACACTTTATTTAGTTGTTTTTATCTTCTGGGTAAAGTTATCATCATATCATTTATTTTTCGGCCTGAAACAAATGATGTCCGTTTTTCTTCAGCGACCTTGATGACACCAACATCAAAGCGAAAACGTCTAGTAGCCATGAAGCAAAAAAATTCTACCGCGGACTATAAAATTCCCCCAGAAGACTATTATGATAAGCCTGTGGAGAGCTTCAGTAGTTCAAACCTAGCTAAGGTAAATTTGACATATAATCATTCTTTGTAGCAAAATCTACCAACTCATCCACATGTAGAAGTTTCTGGAGGCATTACGTTGTATGTGATATGAAGTTATAACACGCACGCACCCAAAGCTACAGTTCTATATGTCTGTTGGTAGATTTGGCAGAGGGTTCCGTCTATCTTCCGTGATTTCAGAAATTTCATAATGACCTAAAAATCATTAAGTCAAAAAAACCATTCCAGGGCAAAATTCTTCACAAACCGCTAGAGTCTAGTTCTATTATCAAGAACACAAATTCCACAGCCTTGAAAGTGAGGGGTAAGACCACCACGATACATTTTCAAGACAACTTGGTAGATTCTCAACGACATTTGGATTTTGAGAGCGTTCAGCAGGCGATAGTGCCTGATCTGCATCCCATTCCAGACATCTGCAGGATAAATGCGGATCTCTCGGAAAGCACCACCACTGACGACTACATTACTGCCAATTCTGGAACAGACAGTTCAAGAAAAAGCACCAATATTCAAGTTAGTATATTTTTAATATGAAATAAATATTATAAATTTCGATTTCCACATAACTCAAAATAAAAGGGAGGTCCACGTACCAAAACCACCACTTCGGCTTCTACATAGCGATGCCCCAAATATTCTCCTCAAATGTCTCAATAACATCATCGATATATTTCCTGAAGCTTCGCCCTTCTACTCAAACATTTTCTGAAAATAATTATCTTTTACATAGTAAATAAAATCTGAGGTAATACTGCACTCCCTTATTATTCAATCTTTTAGGCCAATTTACATCTGCAAGAAATACTGGGTTAATGGGATAGGAAGTTAGGAGTAGAGGGCAAACTTTCTTGGCTCTCGGTTTTTCTTGGAAGTAGCGAGGCGGTGATTAAAAATTTCACCCAGTGCGTCGGACTTACTGGAGCCGGCCCTGGCTACATTAAAGGCCCAGTTTTTGTTTCTTGGCTTCTTATGTTGCTAATAGCTTTGCCAGCAATATATTTTTCATAGAAATGGCAAAATTAAAGCAGAGCTTTGCCTAATTTCTTCATTTCCATGCATATTAGTTTACTGGTAAAGTTTGAAAGTTCCGAGCTAACTGTCTATCTACTCAGGGCGATGTGTCCCTTAGACTTAAATTCAAGCTAAGTAAAGTCTCAAAACTTCCTTGGAGCACCAAAGCCTTACGTTTTAGATTTTCCTGCACGAATTTGTTTTATATGGGAAATTTCGAGACGTAACTTAGCGGAGGTTTGAGAGGGCGGAGTGCAAAGTACCTTATTAGCTCAAACAGTTGGACTTTCAATATCGGGCTATTTTAATAGCTAAAACTATCCTAGAGGTAGAAAATCATTTAACTCTTCAAAAATGAAAAAAAAAACTCATTTCTTAACCAATTTTATCATCGTAGGTTGTTCCATCCGTATCTGAATCACCGTCACCAGACCCACACTTTATCGATTCCAACTTCCTCATTTGCAATAATCATGATAACGCCGTACCTCAAGTAAGAACAACTAGCTATTCTAGTCAAAGCGACGACAGTAGTTCTTCCGGTAGCTATAGCATTGGTGGATCTACTGCTGATCTATTAGAAAGGTACGATATACATATGTATATAGGTAGTACCGTGCGGCTCTAAGTTATACACTATTGAATGTTGTTTTGAAAGAACTTTAATTTGAGGTGCAACTTGACCCAGGTTTCAATTTTAAAAAAATTGTAATTTTTCACTACCGTTGACGCAAGCAGCATTAAAAAAAATAAAAATTCTGAAGATAGTATTTTTTATCCCGTTTAATAGTACTTTTGATTTTTTTTTAAATAATAATTTGTTTAAAAGGTAATGGGAGGGGGAGGGGGGGGGAGTATATATAGCCGCACGGTATATTAATTCTGGTGACTTCATCTAAAAGGAAATTTCCAGTCCGATAAAATTTAGTAAGTATCCGACATATTCGCCAAGATCGATTTTTTGCAGATTGGCAAAACGTGAAGTCAGTAAGTCACGAAAAGACTTAGAAAAATCCTGCTTGCACCAAGCTCAGAAAAAAGAAAAGAATTTGAATTCTGCCTCAGAAGGTAACGTTAAAACAAAGAGAAAAAAGGCGGAGGTCAAATTGGTGCCCTATCCGGAATGTATCAAAGTCACAAGTGAAAAATCTCAAAGGCACAAAGAAAGAAGAACAAGTCCTACACGAGGGCAGAAAAAGAAAATTCAGGGTAAAACATTTTTTTCGCTGGCAATTCAGTACTAATACCTGTTTCGCTTCAGGAGGAAAACCTACACGTAACAAGGAAAAACAATCTAATGTTGATATCAAGAGTTACAAATTAACATCAGATGAGTCGAGCACAGGAAGGGAGAATGTCGCTAGCGAAGCTACAGTGCGTAAAGTTAAGAAAAGCAAAGATAACGTGAGAAGAAGGTCCGTATCACGATCACCAAAAAGTCAAAAATGCAACAATAAAAGACCTGAGCGAGAATATCAATCTTCAAGCCTTCCCAATAGCTTGTCAAGGCGAAAATCACCGAAGATGTCTTCTCCGCCATCTCCAAGCTTGGGATGCAAGAACCTCAAGTAGGTGAAATAACCAGATAATAAATATATATAAGACAATTTTCTTTGCAAAAACGACTTCATCATTGCAACTTTGCTTTTCTTTTTGGTACCGTTTTGAATTTTCATACTTTTCAATTAATAATTTTTTTTTATAACTTGTTAATTTATTTTAAAAAATATTACTATAAATTATAAAAATAATATATATATTTTTACATATTTGCCCGAACTGGCGAAACTGAACCTTAATATGTGAAACAACTTAATAAAAAAAATTTAATTTTTTTTTAATACCTCTGAAAATCATCGAAATTTTTCAAGTTTTAAAATGGCACAAAATTTGTATCTCCACATTCAGCAACTTTGCCCCAATTTATTCCACCTCGTACCTAACATTGCTATCAATATGCTCATGGTTCCAGAAACTGTCATCTTGTATATATAATTTTCTTGATTTATTTTTTGTATCAATATCGGCCTATTTCTTAGACCACGGGATCAGGAAACTGGGGGTGGAAGCTCCACACAATCGTCTAAAGATAAAACTACACTCAAGGCCCTAAGTGTCGAATCATTAAGATCTATCAGTCCTGGAAGCGACAGTGTCTTCTACAGTGACCCCAGCTGTTACACAGTAGAACCACAAGTACAATGTCTGCAATGTGGAAAAGAGGTGCTGCTGAACTAGACATTTCATAATTAAACTGAGCCAGTCTTATGAGTTTACTTTTAGGTTCACATGCATTCCCATGGCGAAGAAAAGGAACCGAATGGACACATCCCTCAGCCAGATATCGTAAAACCTCCAGCCGGTTTTGAAGATTCTCCAAAAATCAAGGTGGGGAGGTTTATTAAAAAGTCAGACGGAGTACATAAAGGCGAAGACAAAAGTGAAAAGAGGCGTCGCCACAAGCCAGAGACAAGGGCAAAGGTAATAACCACGTACCGGGTGAGACCCTAAGAAAGGACGCCGGCTATGACTCATATGGGTGCCATTTTTGCAGATCTTTGAAAACAGCGAAATATATTATCGATCATGAATAATTGAAGCAATAAATTGCAATACATTGTTCCCGCTTAAAGAATTAAAAATTTAGATTTTTTTATTAAGTATTTTTGCGTTCCCTCTATTGCTGTAGTATCCCTAGGATATCTCTTTCTACTACTACCGCTCTAGTATCTATAAAGCGCAAAGTTACAGGGCTGGTTAAATTAGAGAGAAATTATTCAGTTTTGCTTGGTTAAATTTGTAAAAATTGTCGTAAACTTCAAGGGAACTGTAAATTCATTTCAATGAGTTCGAAGCCCTGATTTCAATAGGCCTCTGAGTAATGGTGATATCATTTCTTAGTGGCTCACTTCTCTACTATATGTACCAAACGCAGTTTCACTAGCATAAATTTTGTATTTCTATATGGTAAATAAAATCAGAAATAATAGTACGCTCTTCTATTATTCAACATTTTAAGCCAACTTACATTTTCGATCTCTACTGGCCTTAGGGGGAAGCGACGGTCCAGATTGAAGGACTTTCCTGTTCGGCGGTTTATCTTCTGCAAAGGGGTGATTAAAATGTCGCCCAGGGCACCAGATTTGCTAAAGCCGGCCCTGTTTGTGACAGATGTTGAATGGGAACTCATTTGATTTTAATTGAAAAAATACGATGCATGGATTATCGCTTTAGCCGAATTCTTATTTGTAATTTAACTCGTTAGGTAATAGGAATTTAATTGTCTATAGTAATCTCAAATCGGCAATTCGTCGAGTACCTTCCACAGTTTTTCCACGATTTAACCGACCTTGTTTGGCTTAAAGTTTTTGAGATACCAACGATGATCCTCGAACTGGATCACCCACGGGTTGGTCCAAATTTCGAGCCAAACCATGAAATAACACAACATTTTTCCTAGTCAGAAGAACGTAGCGGTGGCGCAGGAACAGTACGAGGACGACTACGTCCCATGCAACGTTCCCCATATTGCAGCAAAGAAAACCTCAAATCAGCAGACAGCAGTCCCTGCATCTTACCGGGAGCACCAGAAGAAGAAAACGATGAAGGACTATACATGGGATCATATAGTACCGGAAAGTGGTTGTGTGTCAGCGACTCTGAAAAGGCGTACACTATCACGGCAGCGTCAGGTAAGTGTCTTACTGAGGAGTAGAAAATCGGCCCGTGTGTACTTACTTTAGATATTTCTCCCGCTTAAGTAATCACTTTATACCATCGCAACTTCAGAAAGAGTTAAAGCAAATCTGGACATTTAAAACTAACATTAACACCCTGTATTTTGCCTGGCAGTCATTATGGACCACTCTGTAAATTAAAACTATCTGAATAAGAATCTTACGAGTCACCCTACTCCTTTCGTATTAAACGGTGCTTCAAAATCTTTTTGCACAGAACCAGACGAAAAGGAGTAATTATTAAATTAATCATTAAATTAATAGTTAAATTGAGCATTAAATTAATTATTGCGTTAATTATGTTATTAATAATTATTTTAATACTTTCTTTTTTCTAGATTCAGAATGTCAACGACGCGACTCAATCTCAAGTACCGAGTCAGAGCATGAATTTCTAAAACGATACTACAGTGTCAGACAAAAAGTTACTCATCGAAAACCTTATGTAGATATGTACAAACGGCTATATTCTAAATCGTTTGGTAAGTTAAATGGATTAGGACAGTCCATTGCAATCATATACTTTTGGGATGGATTTAATATTCAAAAAAAAGTATCTATATCTTAATACGAAATTGTTCAATTTTTAACATAGCTGGAATCTATTTCAACAGAGTAAACGTAATCAACTATTTGTAGATTACTCCGAAATTTAGAAAACCTATAATACGTTTTAACCTCAATTGCCATATGCTTTTGCCCATATATATTGTTACTCAACAAGTAAGTACGTTTCTCTCGCACACCTCCAATCTTTTACCTTGAAGCTTGAATTTACTGCTCGGCATACCCGAATCTTGTTCAACGGCATAAACGTTGCCAAATGATTTGTAAATTACCCCAAAATTAGAAACCCATTTACCGTTGCCACCCCCCCGTATACCGTAAAGTATTTGTTGTCTCTAGACTGTGATAAAACAATTGTTGTTCGTCGAGAATCTGGGGAGTTTGGGTTCAGAATCCATGGGTCCAAACCAGCAGTGGTAACAGCTATTGAAACCGGAACTCCCGCAGAATCTTCTGGTCTCCAAATTGGCGACATTATAATTGAAGTTAATGGAATAAATGTTATGGATAAGAGTCATTCAGAAGTGGTGCATATTGCCCAAGGCCAAAATGATACTTTAACATTAGAAGTAAGTTCAAAGTTTCTCCTGGATGAACTGCAGGATATTAAAAATTGCATTCGTTTTCAGATAGGACGCACATGTAACGCTGGGAACCAAGGGAATACTAATTCAGATTATTGCACGCTTCTTAGTGGGTTTTTGTGGAAGTTGAAGACACACCACAAAGGTAACTCAAGGTATAAGTGGACCCGTCGATGGTTTTGCTTGAAGAACGACAACTGCCTTTATTATTATAAAACTGAAAGTGTAAGTATTACTAGTGGAAACACACTTTCTTGGCTACGGGGGAGAATCAAATATGAACCGGACTTTTTAAATGAAATTTATTGAAACAAGATTCAAAAGTGAAAGATACATATTATTTGTTTACCTAATCTCCTGATTTGAGAACAGATTTTACTCGCCGCACAGGAAATTCCTTAATACCGCTATCATTAAAAGAAAGAAGTCCTCAACAGCTACATCGTTGTTGAATCTTCCTCCTCCCAGTACCTCTTTCAAGGAGCGCGCATGTGACAATCTCAAAGGGACAAGTCCGGACTGTAGGAAGGAGGTTCCAATGCCAGCAAATGAACTTTTGCCCACTTTTCCCGAGTCAGGCGAACTGTGTGAGCAGTTTAGGTTATAGCTCATGCTCACGCCACCTGTAATATGGACACAGATTAATCGGTGATGATCCTGAAGAAAGCGGCGCACTATAGCGATAGTGTACTCAGTAGCATGATCCGAGGACGACGAGCATGGGGCTCCGTCGCAACTGTTTCTTCCCACTCCAGAATCTTTTGCTCCAGTCGTACATCTGGGTTTCCTTCAGACAAGTTTCTCCGAACCGGCTTCAAGTCTTTTAAGGATTTCCGCTGGTTTCATACCTTCACATGTAAGAAATTTAATAATATCGCTGTCACTTCTAGTCGCACGACCTACCTTCTGATGCTACATTAGTCGCACGAGAGATATTTCGCTTCATATTTAATTCACCCTCGTACTAAGATCACATATTAGCTTTGCCCGTGTCAAACTGATTAAATTAATTTGATTTATTTTAAAAAGTCATTAATTATATCATTACGCCGTTAAATGTTGTTCCGTCACTAATTTAGGATCACCATCCTGTGGGGGTTTTCATGCTTAGAGATAATGAAATTGAAGAAGTCAGCTATGAATCTAAGCAATACAAGTCAAACTCGTTCGTTATATATGATAAGAATGGCTTTGAGCAACTTTATTTGGCATCTGACACCTTAGAACAGAAAATCAAATGGGTAAGTCCCTAGTTATTTGTAACATTGGTGCAAGTTGTTAGATCATCTTTGATCGATGTTATTACACCCCTCATGTAGAGGCTATCCGTTTCTGGAGCTGACCCATGGAAATCTGGCTAAGCAGTCTAGAGAGTCTTATAGAAATGTAAAAATCCCCCGTTTATAATTCGTGTCCCACAAAGGTTAATCCAGGAGACACTGAGAAAAACTAGAGTTTTGTGGGAATAACATGACACTGTTGGAGCAAAATCTCCCATTTTCGCTGCAAGAGAATATGCGTAGATAGGTACCACTTTACCAACTCAAGCATGTTCAATCGTCACAATGACTGGTCCACTGAAAATCCACATGAATATCTATATATGGAGGTCGACCGCAAATATCTTTCTGGTTAAATGTATGGGAGATATGCATTGGCCGGCAAGTTCGTGAGACCTTTCCCAATTAGATTATTATCGATAGGGAATTATGAAAGGCTTCCATAATTAGTAACCTCACCAACCAAACTGTGGAAAACCATTTTCTTAAAATTTCAGTTTTTTTCGATTGTGAACTTTCCAAAGTCATCGATATTTTCCAAATTTTTAAACAGCATATTCTTGCGCAATTTTGCCTCAATTGAACCGACGTCGTATCTTTTATGGTTACTGAGACACCCTTTATTGGGCTCCAGAAACGAGCATCCTATATATGTATATATCATGCCGGCAGATCACCAGATTTTTGGTGATTCTATAGAATACGTACACACAAGGTTATCTAATAAACTCTTGTCTTTTTTTGCTCTCTAGGGAATTGGAAAATTAGGAACACGCTCGACAGTTTAGTGTTCTCTAAATACTAAAGTCACCCTCTTTTTCTCCCTGGCCCGGATTGGCCTTACTTCAATTTACTCATGCGCACGTACCCTCCTTCTCCTTTTCTCCTCCACAACCTTCTTTTTCATAATCTTCTCCACGCTCTTGCTGAACTCTATTCACTTCTCCTCACTGTCGATCAGTCTCAGCTCTCTCTTTATCGCTCTCTTCCGCTCCACCTCCCATTACAAACTCTTACTTACATTTTCCTCATCCAACCATACGATTAATAAAACACAATTGAAAATAAATTTCAAGGTTGACCACATCAAGAAGACAATAAAAGACTTCCAAACAGAAGATGGGTATTTAGAAGATGTTAAACACAATCTGGCTATAAGTCCCAGTGACGTGATTAATCCCGAGTGCTTAGGATACCTTTTTAAGTTGGGTACGCAGTGGAAGTCTCGAAGTCGGCGGTACTGCGTGCTCAAAGATGCTGCCTTATTGTTTTATCAGGAGTACAACTCTCCCGTTGCTTTCGGTGAGTTCGTGAATGCATGGAGCCAAACATTATGATCGACTTCTTTTGAAGGGATTAATCACCCCTTAAAAATAAAGTTACAAGACTTCACACACCCTGTAAATAGGTTTTCCTAGAATATGTCAAAAGTGTTCTTGACTTGTTTTTAAGTAAACAGCTTCAGGGACCAATACCTAAAATTAAAAAAACAGATCCTTTCTTCGTACATTCATCCAGCATTTATTCACAAGCAAGTTTCTGTTACAGGCGTCGTCTTGCTCCACGGTTACAAAGTTCAACAATCGCTGTCTTCGAAGAAACATGGCTTTGAAATTATCGCGCAGGTCCCGTCCAATAAGCATTATTATTTTCTCGCCGAATCCGATGCGGACAGAAAGAGGTATCTATCTAAAGAATAGCTAAGAATATTAAATATTCATGATAGATTCCATGAAAATGGAGCAACTAACAAAATTCATGTAATCTACTACATTGAGCGCAGTCAGTCTTCAGCAGCAATTATATTTCACTGAACTACTCACTTAAAGCGATAAAGCATATGACCCTGGAAATTTAAAAATTTCATACGATCAAGTTAGAAGCTTCTAATAATATGAAATTGTACAATGCAAGCTACGCGCATTAATCTTTAATAAAAAATCATCGTGAAAATATTGATGACTTAATACTATTGGAAGTATAAAAATAAATATAACCATGTGCAATACATCTATCTCATCTTAGAAGTTTGATAAATCAAGGATTTTATTGTTAATAATTAAAATCAATTAAAACAAAAAACTTTATGTTTAATGAAATAAAATAGTAATAATTTTCAGATGGATCGCAGCTCTCGAGTATTCCATAGACCGATGGTTCCCTCACACCTGAGTATTTCAATACATAAATAGAAGCACTAGATAGCTGTTTGTGTTTAGGTTGCCTGTTCGTCACACCTTAAAGATTATACATGTACTTAGTAAACCGAGTCTTCTTTTAACGTAAATATTTTTTTAATATAAACAGTAACTCCAAGTCCTTAAACACGATTTTGGAGAATCTACCTCAATCCCGAAAAAAACAATTTTTACATTACAATTTTAAAGATTCATTTATTTTCTTTATATATATCCTGCAATTTATGAGATATTAACTCAGATTTTCATAATATACATAGTTTTACAAAGCGATCAAATAAGTTTTCCAAATCATACCAAGAATCTACAAAGCAATTATTGTCCTGGGATCAAGTCTGCTTTTACTTCTGGAATGTTTTTTGTGGCACGACACTGATTTTCGCATTTTTTCATATACGCACCCATTTTCGAGGACAAAGTATCAAAATCCTTGACCAAATTGCTTAAGATCATGGGCAGTGAAATACCTATCGTTAACAGAGTTTCAGCTGGCTGGATTAGTGGATATGACTGGAGGACTTAAATGTTATAGAAACTACATTAAATAATGCGAATAAATAATTTATTGCTAACTCTTGGTATACAACTGAGCTTTCCGTTTTCGGTTGGCAAGAATATCATAAAATGGATTATGGCTAATACTTTGAGTGAGACGTTCAATCCACTCCTTACGTTCCTCATCGCTACTGGCGGACATTCTATACACGGTATGCTTGCCTTCAACAACTTTTCCTTCGGAATCTGTTTTGCATGCCTAATAAAATAAAAATAAAATTGTCTTACAACACTGCTTTCCTTAAAAAATGTTACTTTAAAAGACTATTTAAGACTTGAAATCACCTTAATAAAATCGGCGCCACCACTTGCATATAATTCAAAACAGAACTGTTTCTGTCTATCCTGGCATTCACGTATAGAAATATTTTCTAAAGGAATAATGCCTCGTGGCTCCTTATCTGTGGTGTATTCAAAATAATACAAACAATTATCGTTGAGGATAAACCAACGCCGTTTCCAACTCTTATAACGTCCTCCCTGCTTCCATAGCCAGCCCTCCTTGTCTGGGTTAAAGAATGTATGCATTAAATCATTTCCGTCGTCTTCTGGGATTTTAAACGGTTCCGCTTTAATACTTTCATATAGACTCTGTAAGTGTATTGGTTTTTTTACTAAAATTAAAAAAATATTTCCGAACCCTTACTATAAGTAATTCCTTTGGTAAATCTTGGCCCTGATTAATTCCTCTATTCATATTTACAAATTGTTCAATTGAAGGTTTGTCTTTAACACTTGGATTATGCAAACTAGTATTTAACATTATAATAGCGAATGACAGCACGTAACAAGTGTCTGAGTTTTCGAATATATTATTCTCTCCTTGACAATCACAGTATCGTTTCGCAAAGCATTCCATCATCCTATCTATTTTTTGAGCTTCTCCTGGCAATCGAAAACTCCATAAGAATTGCCTAAAAAGAAGAATAAAGAATAGTAGCAATGGTAAAGCAGTTTCTGTAAATAAGTAACTCTGGAGATATACCTCAAAGCTTGGACTAGAATAAGATCTGTAAAATCATGAAGATTGACAAAAGCCTGCAGAACTTTCTCATTAAAATCATTTCTTTCGCCCAGGTAATCTCCAATGGCGGTTTTGTTTAGCCCTTCACCTTTGTGAAGAAATTGGGCAACGCTTTCAGGAGTATTCTAGTAGTATAAATAATATAAAAATGAAAATATAAGTAAAACCATATTAAGATTAAAATTTTTTTACCTGTAGCAAATTTTTCTCTATTAAATATTCGATTCCCTTCTTGGGGTCCATATTAAACTTTTTCCGTCCAATGGACATCATCTTTGTCCTGTTGCTATTTTTACCATCATCTCCTGTATCAAGTGTTTCCATTTCAGAAACTACTTCGCATAAATCATCTTTAAGTTGCTGAAAGATTCGTTCAAATCCATTAAAATTTTATAATTGTGATGATAATAGCCCCAGGTTTTATGATTAGGACTTCATAAATGGAAAGCAAAATTGGAATAAAAAGGTGACCATCGTTACATTATATATATTTAAATACTAAATTACTTTAAACATCACCAATTTTACTTTTAACACACTGGACCATCTACGGCGTGCGTCTACTGGACTACTAGCCCGTTAGAATCATGCTAATTGGTACTTACAGGGTCACATAATCATAAAACCCTCCCCATATCAGAAAGTTGCGTCATCAGTAGTGAAATTATTACCTAGGTCCCTTCTCTTTCGCCAGGTAAATTTTATAATGTCTGGCGTCACTGGGGCAATTTCAAAATTCCCGTAGTTTTCAGAATACGTAAGTATCGTCTTGCTAATTTGTATTAAAATATTTGAAAAACCAAAATAAAATATGAAATCAATACGCAAGAAATCTCTGCTACCGATTGAATTTAACTTTCTCACGATATCTGTGCGAAAAATATATATTATTTTAACAACCATGCTGATGTGTCCACTATATTTTCTTGATGGGGTTTGTGATAAGAAGTTGGTGGATATTTACCTGTATTTGCAATAAAAGTTCCGTTTTCTTTCTTCTAATTTCAATTAATGCCTTTTCCTGCTCTGGCGAAAGGTCTGAAAAAAATCACCAAGCAAGATATAAATAGTATATGGACTAATTCATAGTAAGTTTCAAATTAAAACTGCTGAGGCGCTGAAAAGGCAACTAGGTTATGAGCATGGATGCTTATGAAATTGTTAAATTTTGGATTATTTCCCTGAATATGAAAAATGCATTAGGTAGAATTTGGAATGGGTAATGGAATCTTAACATTTTTCTTTTTATCTGCCTTTTTGGGGATACTTAAAAGATTCTATTACATTCTACTACATACAAGTAGATACATAATTTTCTCAGATGGACGAAAAATAAATATTTTTCAATTTATTATTTTCATGTTCATATTTACAACCCACATATTAACTCTAGTTGCAGATACTGCTGCTTATAGTTATCACTGATGCTTGTCATAAACTAAGACCCATAAACGATGAGAAACCAATGAAAAAATTTGGGGGTAGACTGAACCACTATATACACTGCGTCTACAAATAATTTATTCACCTGTATGAAAAATACTTTGCTAGTTTGTAACCATATGTGTAATGATGCATTTTTATTATTTATTATTATGTTTGGATGGTGCCAGGGTGTCGACAACTTTTGTTCAGGGAGCTTTAGGATAGGTGCTACACTCAAAAAAATTATTAAAACTGTTCAAAGTGGATTTGAATGCTCAATTACACACCCCTAATTTTGAGGCTTCTCCAAGACAATGTAAGGTATCCAAGGTATTGTTTGAATAAAATTGACACCCACTCTGGATTTTAGTGTACCATTTTTGTGCTTCTGATCTACCATTTGTTTAACTCCTTTTTCATTTGTATTGCTTACAAGGTTGTCATAAGGGTTGTCACTTCTGAACCCTAAATGTAGGGTGTTGTTTTGATACCATAAAATATTGGACATTAATAATAGATAACAGATGATTTTTTCCAAGACATGCATCCGATATTTCAATGTTTGCTTGGTGGTGATGACTGTCTGGGACCTACCTGCAACATTGAAGTTCTCCAAACCATTTGTCATAGATCCCATCCCTTAGTTTGCTTATTATCCTTGTTATTATTTTTGAAGTCCGCCTACTTGAATCTTGCAAAGTGTTATTACTAGTACAGCAATCAAACGTTGCTTTTTCTCTAAATGCTACTTAAGTATAATTGTCATATAAATAAGGTTCCTATTGTCTTCTATACCATAATTTGGTACGATTTGAAAAGTTTAAACCTAAACACACGATTGTTAGATGGCTGCACTACTTTGTAACTAGACAAACACTTTAATCAAGCACTATAATAAATAAATGCGTCATAGGATAGTCATAATTAAGTTTTTTCCTTGGAAAGGTTTAATTATTTTTTTCCAAATACAAAATAGTTTTGTTGTCTTGTCAGTGTCAGAGCAAAAAAAAATTGTACATCAGTTGTCGTTCATGTTAATGTTGTCAAGTCAAGATCATGTCAAAAGTCAGGACAGCTCCTGCCATTACTGATAATCCACAACGTAGTCCCTTGGCCCAATTTCAGCTTTTATCAATTATGACGTAAATCAGCTGACAAAAAAATCAATTAGTCAATTTGCTGTTTTTTATAAAACTTGTGATCCAAAAATATCAAACAAAACAATTTTTGCATCAACACTACAGGACCTTTCTTTAGTTTCGCCTAATCTCGCCAATCCTGCAGGCTCCACTACCTAAATACTCGGCAAATATACTTAAAGCAGTTGATTGCTGTCTTACACTACTTGTAGTTATACATTAGAGGAATCACCAATTGACTTAATCTAAAGATGGTTCAAATCAGAGAAAACTCAGAAGAATTGCATAAAATATGCGATGTGCTAGACCGTCTTACCCTTGACGCTTTATCTTTAATGCAAGAAGAAATTGACCTCAAAGTTAATGCAGAAAACTCAATGATGGTGGGTGAAACTCACTTGGCAAAAACAAGGTAGTAAACCACAATCAAAAATTGAAAGGATCCAAATCAAAAACGATCTTATAGGTACATCTGTGGCCAAAATAGTGTATCAAGCTTGCAGCTACCCTGCAAAAACAGCCCAGAATTCGAAGCCCTCACCACAGTAAATTTTGCAAATGATCAAGAAGTAATGCAGTTTGATATGAAAGTGCATAAACCTAACAACGAAAATTATGTGGAGCCATTAAAGTGGTTTGGGTTTATGCCACCACAAAATCTTCAGTTTGCACAAAACCTTTATAGACAAGCCTTACAGTGGATTGTGCAAGCTGCCAATGTTCAAGTCAGATTAGCAGAAACTTGTGAACAAATTACTCAATTGAAAGTTTTCAAAAAAGAAGCAATAGCCAAAGAATAATTGTGTTGGTAGTTTAATGGTATTAAGATAAAAACAAATATAATAATGTCAGATTTTTGTTTGTCCTAAATTGTATTGGGTAAGGGGTGAGTCATCAGCAAATCATGATTAGATGAAACTTCTAAAAAACTACAATATCTGAATCCACGAATATTCAATTACTGCAGAAATTTTTGTTATAGCCAGTTCTATCCAAGTACCTATACTTTTATGTAAAATTATGATAAAATTAAGATATCACTAAAATCCTGCAAGTTTAGTATTTAAAGCTGAAGTTGTTCTGCTAAGTCACAACAATTTATAAAGCCTGGCAAAAGATAGATTTTCAATTGTGATTTTCTCAATGTGTGCAAAAAAAAGACTATAAGCTGAGGGGGTGGCCTTCATATAAAAAAATGATTTATCATTTTATTTGCTTTAAAATCCATACTTAACATATGTGAATGGTATCCCTTAAATTTTTTCCCAAATCTTTCATATTGTTTACTGGCAGCAAGTTCAGAGATGCAGATATTAAACTATTAGTTGGATATTTTGAATTAGGTACTCTAGTGAAAATATCAAAATAACCAAACAGTTCATATAAAATAGACTTTATTTCTCAGTACATTTTTTATTAGGTGTAGCAAGCAAAGCAAATGGCGAGATAAGGCAAAGTGCTCTCTCGGCACACTTCTCCTACCAAATAAAATTCAATTTATTCCGCAAATTCTTAAAAACTATGAGGTCCTTATTTTATTGGGCTCCACCAACAATGGTTTTACATTGCCTATATCGCTCTCCATAAGGTTCAGGAAGAGCACCTCTACAACCGTATCCGCCAAGAGTATGGATGGCAGCAAAGTCATCACAATCGATTTTCCCATCCCCATTACAATCCTAAAATGAGAAGAGATGAATAATTAAGATATACAGGGTTGTTCAAATTCGCAAATTACATATAAGAGATATGTAGTCTGCTAAATTGGGGCAAAACTTACACCCAATTTTTATGTTTCAAAATTTAGATTTCCTACTAATTCTGGAAATAGCCGCGAAGAAGCAGTATTAGTTAAAATTGTGTTTATTTTATTTTGAACTTATTTGAAGAAATGATTAAACATAAATATTACTTTTTCGTTGGAAATTTTTTTCTTCTACCAAACAGAACCATCGCATTTTTAATGCAATGTTTAATTTGTTTTAACGGGCCCATTATTTATTAAATTTTTGCAAGTCGTTAACCTTCATAACAAAACTTAGTAATCCGATCCTGATTAATTTGATATCTTCAATATTTTCTGTCAAAAATTTGATTTAGGACTTACTACGCTGTTCGCCATATTATCAAGAATTTGCCAAAATAAGATCTTAAAATAGTATTTATTCTTTCATAGCGATTACAATCAATTACATGATTCAGATGAAAGATAAAAGTTATTAATTAAAAAAACATTTTCTATAATTTGCTATGGAGACAAATACATAAATTAAAACCTCTTTAATTGGCAGCTGGCTCGTTTCAAGGCAATTTCAATTATTGAAAATTTCTTATAAAAAGCTAGTTCCACAGAACTGTACATTATCTAGATTTTCTATTGTTTAACTCTTACAGTTCTAATATGACTTCCACACAGATAAAAAATCTATAACACTTGCATCTTGCATATAGTATGTGTCTCAGCAATGGAATAGTTTCATTTTTCATCAGTGACCCTGTATATTCATTTATCTCACCCTATATACTTTACGGTTTACACATTGAAGAGAGAATTTCTAACTATATGTGCAAATATGTAACCTTTGTATATGCAAATAGCACCTAAGTACTGGCCATTGCAATTATTCGTATTTTCTAATTTTATTCAAATAGTTAGTATTCTTATCTAAACTGGAGACTACCCCTGATTGGATAATTTCTCAAAGAATAGGACTTCGAGGTACAAACCTGTTGGAATTTATTCATGTACCCTTGAACACACAGAGCGGCGCAGTAAGTATCTCCAGCGCAATGGGAATAGGCAGCAGGAGCATCCGGAGATTCTCCGCCTATCGTAGGTTTACCTGCATCCGACCAGTAAGCCCATGTGATTCTAAAAGGACCACAAACGTCCCCTAAACAAGTATTGGTCGTATTGCATCCTGATATAGCTTCGCAAATGCATCCTAAGCATTGTTGTGTTACAGGTAGTTCGTCGGCGAATATTCCTGCAAAAATTAAAACCTATTTGTGAGATATGAAACAGTTAACTATTAATTGTAAAAGTGAAAAAAAAGTTGCGTTCTGCAACTGTACCATAACTACAAAGGATGGTTTAGAACTATAATATCAAACTTCTTGAGATTATTTGGTGCAACAATAGAAGATACTTTAGTATAAGAATCCATAAAAATAAATTGCACAATATTTCTTTTACTAACTTGGAAATATTTCTAGGGGAATTTTTAGGGCACTTAAAACCTCTGTTCCAAGTTAGTCAAAGCAAGTGATTTCCCCTCTAGAACTCAATACTAATTTGCACCATTTTTTTCGATACACCCTGAATGTGAAAACCTACTTAGAATGAACAAACATTTATTGGAACCAAAATACGTTTTCTAATAGGTACTTTTGCAATTAAGTTCCAATATCCCAACTATCTGGTTGTATTAGTGCTTGTTTTCATCTCAATTCAACTTAATTTGCGAGAAATTAAATCATATTTTGAACACACTTTCGCATAAGAATTTGCATTAAGAATGTTTTTGTACAGGACTTTTTATGGTATATCCTGTTACAGGCGAACAATGAGTGTTTTTAAGCCAACTCCCACATTATCTATACTTTATTTAAAGGTTATCCCATAATTAGATTTTGGAATGATGAAAATTATGTGTTCACAGAAATCACAATGATCTCATGGGATTAGCATGGTCTTAGTATATAGCTACCGCATACTCGGCAGTAGCCTTTAAGAAGGCCATACTGAGATCATTTTAAAAGAATTATTCTTTTACGCAGGTATAAGGTCGCATTCAGTTAATCACATAACTGGTCATAAGATGGTACATAATCGATATTTAAAGGAATGTACATAAGTACCTAATGAAAATATAATAGTTTCATGTTCTATTACATACTAGGAGTCTCTCTTTCGGTAAAATTTTATTTCCTATTAAAGCCATTTCCGCAGTTATGAATTAACAAGAAGTTCTAAATTTCGAAAAAAAACATGACCTTATAAAAATATTGCAGATAGTTAGCATTTTTCAGAATTACACTTAAAAGTAAGTTTTAGCTTTGTTTTGAAAAAGGCAAATAGAACAATTATTACCTACATCTATAATTGGCCGCTATGCACATCCCAGTAGGATTTGCTGTTCATCCCTCTCGCTTATGTTCAATTGCTTCATTTCAACTTTCACCGTTTTTGAGTTATTCAGACTAAAACTTTCAATTGAACACCCTCTGCACACAGGCAAGCAGTACCCACAGAAGAAGAAACGTAACTGACTTGAGTAGGAACCAATATTTCATATTCCTTTATATGAGTACGTTTTTCTAGCCACGCTCGTATGAGCCACTTAATATTCAATGCAAGAACGAGAGGCCGTAAAGATTAAAATATTTCTCTGGTATTTGCCATAAAAATGCACTACAGATTGTCTGCAAAAGCAGCATACAAAGTTTTTAAGATCAATGGCATAAAAACTGCCATCAGATTGGTATCATTTGGCTGGTTTGCAGTTTATTGAACCTTTAACGACTTTAAGGCAGAAACTGAAACCTGTTTCCATTAACTATTATGGGATAAGAGAATCTTGAGAAAAGCTTTTAACACCCTTACCTAAGGATTAAAAATGGTGTTGCAACGGTCGTAAATTGAAAGTAATGTGTCATTAATGAGTGTCTGTAGGTTATCCCGAAATAAAACTACCAACAGTAATTGCTCGCCAAACAAGAAAAATGGAAATAATGTTCAGGGCTTCCCAGGTAAATATGGACTTGAGGAGGGGGGATCAACTAGTCCGCCAAGCCCAAATCGGTGGTCCTTGTCGGTCATGTCTATCTGACTCATTTTCAAGCAAAGCATTGAACGTACTGAAACAGGAACATGTAATTCGGAACTTGCTGAAATGTGGACAGCTGAAGAGTTGTCCGCATTTCTGGACTAAGATTAAATAGAATAGTCCAGAAGAAATAGGTTATAGCGCTTGAAATTCCGAAGTTTATTTATTTAGTCCTCATCTACAAGAATACGCACTTAAAATGGAAACCGAGATTTATTTCAGATGTAATTATGTGAAATGATGGTCATGATTACAGTGTCACAGTTGTTTACGTTGCTGTAAAGACTACTTAATGAGCTTTACTGAAAGTTATTTCCATCCAAGGATTTAAATTTAAAACACAATAAAATATTATTACACGAGATTTTCATGTGCTCAATCATTATCTAAGAGAGATGCCTGAAAAGGGAATGTAAAGCTGTACTTTGTCCATGGTCATTGCCCATGACCATCGATAAGGTCTTATGTCCTATACAGGGTGTAACATGTCAGTATAGAAATATTTCAAACGACGATAGCAGTGCAAATTAATAAAAAAAAGGTAATTGGTCTATGGTCAAAAACGCACCATTTTCTATATACAAAATGTCAAAGTTTCACATTTTCTCCTCACATTTTGCATTTTCTCACGTATGTCTTGAGTTTAATTTTAGGAAATTTCGTACACCTATTTTCTTTATCACCCTCTACTATAAAATGTCAAAAGCTTTGATAGTTATCTACAAGGTATTATGTTTTTTTAAAAACATAAATGAACTTGACGCCAAATAAAACTTTATCATTTTTCTTAAATTTTATCTCAAATCAAAAATATCTATCGATAATATGAATATAAAGAAAATAAGGAAAAAACAGTTATCTGGCTTAGTTATCAACCATCTGAAGCAATTAGTAACATTTAATCAAATATCTTAAATTAAAAATAGATCTAAACAAAAACAAAATTATAAAAATCTGTTGAAAATATCCATTAAAAAATGTGAAACTTCGCCACTCTGTATAACGGAAATGGTGCGTTTTTGACCATGAGTCTACTAACATTTTGACATTATTTTGCAGAATACTTTCGCCCCCTGCAATATCTCTGACGATATGTTGCACCCTGTATACTAAAGGTTTTATAGATTGCAACCTTCAGTAATGTCTCACCTGGCATTAACCAGTACTAATTTTAGTTATTAAATACGCAACGTTTCTGGGAACAGTATTAAGCATGAAGGAAATCTATAGAAATTAACATGTTGTAAAGCAATTTATGAACCATTTTTAGAATCTTGATCGTGGCTATCCTGTATATTTCTCCTTTCAAATTCCCCTCAATGAAGTAGGATCCTCTAGGAATTGGAGTTAAAGTATTGTTAGCAACCCATAGGGCTTTGAAGTCTTCAGGTGCGTCTGGTTTTTGCATTCAATGCGGATCAGAAAAAAAGATAAAAATGAAAATGTGGTTGAATAAATTATTATTTTCATAATCATGTAAAAACCCTAAGAAGACTATGATATTGATTGTTTGCTCTGAAGGGTAACAGAAGAAACGTTTTCTACTTTTTTTAATAATTATCTATTGCAAAATTCTTTATCTGCTCGGAATTGACAGGGTGATCCACGTAAAATAGTCCACTACCTTATCTCAGAAACTGTAAAGTTTAGAAAAAATGTGCATAGAAGTTACTAATTTTTTCAGAAAACTTCATTTTTAATATTTTCCAAGTTGTAGGGTGGCCTAAAAAACCGTGGCGTGACAAAAATTCATTTTTTAAAATGGAATACCCTAAGTACTTTTTGCTATTACAATATATGATACATTTTTAACAGTGATCGAGTTAAATCACTTTAAATTAAGGGTCGAAGAAAAAATAAGCTTTTTAAAATTCACAATATATTCACATAGTATTTAATTGAATCGCTTTAAAATTTGTGCAGTTATAAACAAAAGATCGTTTTACCAGAGTTTATTTTTTAATAGTCGATAAATTTTATACAGGGTGTGAAAAAAATCAAAACTTTTTACATTTCAATTGCCTCAAACTCCCCGTAAAAAAACGGCGCTCGGTATTTTTTTGAAAATGAATGCTTTCCATTCACTTTTAAAGAGATCTTACATACTTGGCTGATCAACATTATTAATCACCATTGCTTCTATTTTTTTCATTAATTATATATTCATTAAATTATATTTCTGTTTAACTTATTAGATAATGTATCTATCTAAAATGTAATTAAAGAATAAGATTCAAAAATTATAAATGAATTTGAGTAATTAGTAATTTAAAAAGTAAAAATGGTGATTAACAATATTAAGCAGTTAAGTATGTAAGATCTCTTCAGTTTAGATATATAACATGTATAAACCATTTGAAGGTGAATTAAAAGAAGTCATTTTCAACAAATACAGGGTGTCCCATTTAAAAAAATCAAGTTTGTGGCACTTGATATGTGAATAGATTGTGTAGTTGTCTCACTCCCTGTATAAAATTTCTATAATATTAAAAAATTCGCTATAGTTGAACGATTCTTTGTTTTTAACTGGAGTAGTTTCCAAAAAATTTATGAACATGAAATATATGAATTTATTGAGAATTTTAAAAATCTTATTTTTTCTCCGGTGTTTATTTAAAAAAGCGAAGTAACTCCAAAACTGCAAAATCTTTTCACATTTTGTAATAACAAAAAATACTTATATTTACTGGCAGGATTAGTATCCGTAACTCACTATATAGTAATCCATTTAAAAAAAAAGGTATTTTTATCACGCCACAGTTGCCTGGACTAGCCTCTAACTTTGAAAATATTTAAAAAATAATAAAAATTGATGAAAAAATTAATAACTGTTATATTGAAATTTTTTCTAAATTTTGCGGTTTTTGAGATGAGACAGTGGACCATCTTCTTACGTGGACTACCCTCTACGCTTCAGAGGCCCGGTAGTTATTGAGCATTTTTTTTTCGGTCCAAATCTTTTACCGCCAAATTCGCGTTATGGTGCAGATAACTAAGCTTTTTTAATCTCAGTATTATTAAAACCACCTCTTTATAAAAATAAACCCAAATCAATAGTGCATTCTAATTGTGATGTTGATGGCGTGACTTGATTGATTGGCTTTTCAAGATCGAAAGGTTTCTTTTAGTGATAAGCATGTTGATCTGCTATTATTAAACGACCTTAAAGTGGCCTTCGTACTAGTTTTCGAAAACTGAAAGCAAAATACGCATAAGGCATTTATCACAGCACTAAGCACAGGAACGATTTAGTTTGTGCTTGCCACGTCTAGGCCACAGTAACGGATGATTTAACCATACACTTTCGCTTTCAGTTTGTTTAATTACAGCCCACGAGATATTATACATAATTAACACTTATTCAAAATTCGACAAAAGCAACAATTATATAATAATGTGATAACCTTCTCTTATAGATGACCTCCCTACAGACTCCAATCTAACTGCATAGATGACCCTTACCTGCCAGAAGGCTGACCGCGACCACGACACCGACAGTGTACTTAATCATGGTGAAATTGCTAAATCAAAAAAGTCACTGCAAACTTTCAAATGATACTGACCGCAGCGGATTGGAGAACCAACTGACCGACGTATGGTTTAGAGGATTGAAATATATGCAAGATACTGGCGGAACCAGACCACTGTTTGGGTCTTCCAAGTAACCAAGAGAAATGTGTAGGTGTAACTTGAACTTGACTCAAGAACGAGATTTTGGTGTAAATACAATAGTTACTAAACTATCAGAAATCCCAACTATTATGATAACAGTAGATAACTATGTTAATTAGGTCCGCTTCGTCTTACCGGACTCATCAATTTGCCTGTTAATTTGTGGTACTCAAGATATTTTACGAGTTTAGTCAATTAGATATTCCCCAGGAATGTGAATATCCTAATAATCGGTACCATTAATAACAAAAAATTATCGAAAAATCCGTGATAGACCGACAACAGTCTCAGAATATTACGTTACATATGAATTCACCAATAATTTGCTATTTTTGAAGTTTGACCAGGTTTACTAGACTTCTAGCAAGACAGATTCAGCAATGGGATCGCGGTTATTGGAAGACTCCGCAGGTCGGCTAGATTATACCAAAACTTTCTTATGATGGCCAATTTAAAATGTTTTAGTTTGGTTGCAACCATCATCGAATAGCTTTTTTTAAGTACGCCCCTGGATTTTTTAAATCGAATTCTGAACGTCATTTTTCGAATTAAAATCTAGATTTTACTAGTTTTTAAGCTGGATTTTGGTCGGCTTTCTCTTGTACTTCACGTCCCTTAGATGTGATTGACCTCGTCCTGGATCAATAAACTGGACCTTTTATGTGCAGGCTTGGTGACGCAAAAAACAAATTGCTTCCTTATGTTCTTTATCCTTATGTTATATTGGGTAACAATATTTAACAGAAGATTTATTTTTTGCAAAAAATGGCTTCAGATTGGAATTTTTTTGCGTTTACGCAGAAGTAGGTTCGCTGAGCATGGAGTAAGTAATAAAATAACAAAAAGGAAGTTTGCAACCAAATCTGCTTTGCGGTCATTCTACTGGTTGCAATTTATTATCGAAGATAAATGGAGGATGAAATTGAACGTAAATGAGCACAAAACAAAGGGAGACTTAAAGAAATTAAGAGGTATTTTAAGATTTTAATGAATTAACAAGTACGGAAATTGTAGAACACAGGTAGCAATTTAGGTATCTACAATTGTGTATATAATCAGGGCTGATCTTAGCCAGTCTGGCGCACTGAGCGAAATTTTTAGTCACCTCTACACCCAAAAAAAAAAACAGCAACCAGGAAAGCTCGCCACATCCGGGCCATGGTCCGACCTTGTCCTCTATGAAGCCGGTATTGTATATACAAAGTGTTTTACAAAGCAGTGCTTTACCAAACTTATGTTTGCAGTCATTTGAAGGACAAAGTGTCATGAATGTGTGACGCACCGTTTCAGAACTATTTGATGGTATTCTCAGCAACCTGACATGCATACTTTGAAGTACACCATATGGCTCTAAATTCTACCGCCCCCCAAACACTTTGACAAATTATAATTTTTTTAAAATTCAAAAGTAGTACTAGATACGACGAAACATACTTTCTATTGAAGATTGTTTATTTTTTTTAATGTTATTTAAGTCGCCGGTATTGCAAAATGAAAAGGACAATGAAAAAACTTATTTGTTGATTGGAAAAAGGTTTGTTTTCGATTTGTGCTCACAAACAGTCTTTGATTTAAAAAAAAAAACGCAAATAAAAAGATAAATATAAATATTTAAAGATTGTAAGCCTAAAATCATAAAAAAATTGATTTCGTATCAACAAAAATTAAAAAATAAACACAAACTTAAAAAAATTGTACTATTTAAAGTTGCTTTTAATTTTTTTTAATAATAATTTATTAAAAATTTAACAATAGGGAGGGGGGACATTTAGAGCTTCACAGTATGCCCACTAATCAGCAATACAATCCCATACCAGATTTTTAGTTAAAATATATTAATGGGATCATAGTTTACTGAGCATTTACCAAATTTACATTTTGTTAATTTGTTTAACAATGCTGCCTAGTGTTCTTCTATTTACCTTTTATTATTTCTTAATGGTACACCCCGTATATTATTACGTATATGGATAGCTCTTTACAAACCATTACAATTATTCAGATTTTCATGGAGCTATGATGAATCGTTTTGGTATTTCTCGACGGTAACGTAGGGAAAATTACCACTTTTATATACGTAGAAGTCCATTGGTAGTTTACTATTCTTTTAGAACCGTTTATCGATTAAATATAATAATGACCCAGTTTATTGGAATGTTGACAAATGTGAATTGACCAGTTATATATTTACCACTTTTCTAACTGATACAGCTTATACAGAGTGTAACATAAGAAGGTGCTCCAGGGGGCGATAGTAATCTGCAAAATCATAAAAGCATGCTAATAGACCCATGGTCAAAAAGGCACCACTTTCCATATACAGGATGTCACATTTTCGATAGTTTTTATATTCTTTTTTTCGTTGAGTTTTATTTTTATTTTAAGAATTTTGATTAAATATTACGAATTGCGTCAGATAATTTATAACTGAATCGAATAATTTATTCCTCCTTTTTCTTTTACATTCTCAATTTGAATCGCAGTGTTTTTGCAAATTCCATAAAGACTGCGAAAGATACAAAAATACTGCGAGAGCCCAAAAAACTAAAGAATTGAAATAGACATTTTAATTTGATATCAGAACTTATACAGGGTATTCTAAAAAATAAACAAAGCATAAAACGGCACTTGACGAAAAAGAACATAAAACAACTAGCAATATTTTGTTGTAGAGAGTCTTATAGAAAATAGGTGTACCAAATTTGCCAAATTTGACTTTCAGCATTCATGAAGAAAGCGCAAAAAAGAGAAAAAATGTGAAACTTTGCCACCCTGGGTATCGATAATGGTGCATTTCTGGCCATGGGTCTATTACCTTTTTTATTATTATTTTGTAGAGTACTGCATACACATTTATACAGGATGTCCCAAACAAAGTGAGTTCCATGGGGATTATCGAACCGGTAAAATATAAGGTGACTGAAATTAGAAAAAATATGCGCATTTTTGTTCCCGTTCAGAAAATAGTCTAAAATTAAAAATATGTGCAAAGGTTATCAAAATATGCGCGACAAACTGAAAACTGTGATTTCTGAAAATCATAAATTATGAGTGCACCGTTTGAGCAAATATTGCGAAATTTGGCAGTTCCGTATTATCGACTACTGTCAATTGAATGGATTTATCAGAATTTTTCCAGACTTTTTAGATTTCGAGAAATTTTATCCATCTTTGTTATTTATTATGGCCGTTATATTGGATTTTTATGGCGTCGAATAGACAATGAAAAATTATTTTTAATCGTGTATCAGAAAAGTGCCCGTGGACCTACCAAACTAAAAAAAAATTAATAAAAAAATCTCTACTTTAGTGTTGCTATAGATACTTTCGTGACGTACAACAAACGCCTTCACTATTGTTTTATTTGAGGTCAGTTTCTATGGTTTCAAAATTATTTTTATCATTTTTAGACTTTTGGTGTCGTACTCGTGCGAATCAATCAAGAGAAAAAAAATGTTTTTATTGTCTCATTAAACAGAATACGTGGTACATTAGTACTCTTTGAATAGTATAAAAAATGTAAAATTATGCTTTTGTTTATTTGCTTCTACTTTGTTATGTCGAAGGGCACATTTATGATATATGTTTAAAAAGCTTTTTATTGTCTATTCGACGCCACTAAAATCCAATATGGCGGCCATAATAAATAACAAAACTGGATATAATTTCTGGAAATCCAGAAGGACAGGAAAAATTCTGACAACGCCATTCGATTGGCAGTTGTCGATAATATAGAACTGTCAAATTTCGTAGAATTTACTTCAACTGTGTACTCATAATTTATGATTTTCGTAAATCACAGTTTTCAGCTTCGTGCTTATATTTTGACACCCGTGTATATATTTTAAATTTTAGAACATTTTCTTCTAATTCATTTTTTTCTAATTTAAGCCACCTTGTGTCTCTTACCGCTTCCAGAATCCTCATGGAGCTCATTCTATTTGGGACACTCTGTATACAAAAAAAATCTTGTGAACTCCGCAATTTTTTAGTACAATATTTTTTCGTGTGTTTGTATGTGCGGACCCTGTGCAGTTCTTGTTGTCTTATATGGCATGTTGCTTTTCTCGACGAAACCATTGATCCGGCCGGCAGCTGGCTTGCAAGCTTTCGTCTCGTTCGTAACGTGCTACTTACTATTTCCGTAACGTAGGTGCTAACGTATTGCCGCCGTTTTGAAGATGTTCGCATCGAAATCTTTTAAGGGAGCACAGTCTGTACAAAATAGCAACAAGAAAACTTAATGAGCTGTTTTGTAACATTTTATTTGTCAACATTACAGTCAAAGAGGTATCCAAAATAAAATTCCAACATTTACGAGTATCTATACCTACTAGCGGTTAGCTAGTTTTAATTTGCATGCCTCGGTGGACTTTTTATTTCTAATTTTGAAATCGCTGTTACCTATATCTACTTTAAACGACCTAAAAATATTAGATATGCAGAGTACTTTCATTCTTACCTAGTCACATGGTAGGTAAATTACCTACCTTTGATGAACCCTACTTTAAAACTGCAAGTTGTATAATAATTCTTATTTTGTAAAAAGTACGGTCAATTGTAAACCTTAAAATAATTATTGTAACTTTTTTAAAATTAGCCTTCATAGTACCTAATTTACGAGCTACCAACTACCTAATTTCTAAATCTTAGATCTACCACTACTTCCACTATAAATGTTAAAAATAAGCATTCCAGGTAATACGCCATGACCAAGGTTAGAGAAACGCTGGGAAACACCCCTTACGTGATTTTTATGCCACACAACTCCAAGAGAATCCGAAAAAAAGATTCTCGTGCCTGCTGCTCATGTGTTCTAAAAGTAGGTAAGTGAAGTTTTAAATCATAACTAATCTAAATGCCTATTGATCTGGATCCCCCTCATTTTGCCTGGAAATTCTAAAAAACACTTACGTATCTAAGTTAGACTTGCGCAATGCCATCTAAGACTCAGTATACTTGAAAACTATTATTCAATTCACAAATATTTTACCTTAAAAAATAGTTGGTTTTCGGATACGACTCTCAACCAAGTATAGTGGCTTTCTGGGGCTCGAGAGTCGCAAACGATGAGATACTCTTTTAATCGGTAAATAAATTAAAATCTGAGTGTTCTACCATTTCAATAAAATTGCTTCAATTTAGTATTGTTATTGGCGAATGAACACATAAGTCTTTATTATAAGTAACATCGTCTTATACAACTACAAGTAAAAGCGACTAATCTACGCTGAATCGGGAATCACACTCAAGTGACTTTTCTCAATTTGGCTGTGTCTTTAAAGTAATATTAGATTTAGGTATATATTTTAGATTGTTTCTCTTTCTCTGTCGACCTGTTTGTGTGGACTTTCCACACGACTAAGTTGGCATTTGCAAGCACTCACTGAGACCTCTTTGGTTCTTATCAGATTTTAATTGACGCTCTTTTAAAACTCTAAGGGATACATGGGATTCGCGTTTAAAGTCGATTATCTAGAAGATTTTAACAGATCTACTAGAATTAGTATGGTGTTTCATGAAGGAGGTAAGCCCGACAATATATTTCTACCGTTTTAACTTAAATATTTTTGTATACAGGGTGTAGCAAATTGCCAAAGAGATGTGTCAGGGGGCGACAGCACTTTGAAAGGTATCAAAAAAATTCTAATAGATATTGCTCAAAAACGCAACTTTTTAGATATGGAGGGTGGCAAAGATTCACATTTTGCGTTTTTTCTACGCGAGTTAAACTTTGGAAATTTCGCTCATCTCTTTTCTTTAAGACCTTCTGCAACAAAATGTTAAAATCGCCGCTAGCCATATACAGGGTCTTAGGTTTTTTTGGGTCAAGCACTACTTTAAACTTTAAACCTTTTTTTGAAATACCCTATTTGAATTCTGACACTAAATTTAAATTCCATCTTCGATTGTTTGGTTTTTGGGTCAATTGCAGCAATCTCCTATCTTTCACCGTTTTCGCATAATTATCAAAACAAAATTATTGTTGAAAATATCTTCGTAAAATATGTGGAAAAAATGACAATTTTGCCTCCCTGTATATCAAAAATGACGTGTTTTTAACCATGGGTCCATTAGCACTTTTTTATTATTTTGCAAGGTACTATCGTTCATTGTAAAATCTCCATGATGGGTATGTTACATATTGTATATAGGGTATCTACTTTTCTAAGGTTTTAGGAGATGTGATCATTATTAATATAATAGACAAAGAGATGCAGGCTTCACAAATCCGTGTCACTTTCTGGAAGATTGAACGATGCCGTAAAGAGATTTATCATCCTCATCTTTTTGATCTCTGCAGTACCGGAGCAAATGAAAAATGGAACGTATTCCTATACGTCTGGTATTTCAGTTACCCCATAACCCATAGACTAACTCAGTGTCCTGCTGGGTGTTTTTGAATATTTGCGGAATGTACCAAAAATGTGATTCTTTCAATCGGGCACGTATATTTATTTATAATTACATTTTGTTGGCCCAGAATTTTCCATCACCGCATTACTTTTTCTTTTAACTTCAACATCACCTCTTGTAGAGGGTTTGTCAAAAGTTTGAGTTCAGTTTGGGTCATACCTACCTACTTAACTTAGAAGTAGGTAGGTTAAAACAAGGTAACATTTAAAATCCTGCATGTTAATGAAATTTTGTATAATGTGAGTTCTAATTACACCCTATCTATTGCAAAAATCGGAAACTTCGCCATGGCCTGGATATCTGATTTTAACTGAGAAAGTTTTGATATCTATAAAATAAATCTCAACTTCGGAACTACATTTGCTTCATATTATATTGGGCATAATTAGATCCCATGGCACCTCACTCGAAATTTTATAATGCTTAGCTGCTCGTTCTGCAATTCGAATTAGTGCGACAACCTTACGAAATTTGTATTCTTCAAAAATAAATTATCATATTCTTATTAAACCTCATTAGATACATCTATTAAATAGTATTAGTTCCCATTCATGTTCATGACCTTTTTACATCTGCTTCTCTTTAAACCCCTTCTTGTTCTTTTTCACGTGGAACCCTTTAAAGATGCTCGAATTTTTTTCTTTCAATTCCATATTTTTCTCCGTAATCTCATTCATCTTATTATCGATCCTTTCTTCGCTCTTCGTACGGTCGGACCACCATCTCTTCCGCTCTACTGATAATACTCTATTTCGCCTGGTACTCGTCGTACTGCCGCACTCATCTTCGACAAACTCTTCTGGGTCTTCCTGGGGAAGTTTATCGTACTTGTGTCTTCTGGAGGTCCTGTTTGTGAAGGGCATTTCGAGTTGTGTGACGATTTTCTGAGCACACCTGAAACTCAACTCCCATGTTTTATGTCTCGATTGAAACAGTATTTTACCTAATTCTTGTAGAAGCTGGTGGTATGCTGTGTAGAGGACTGGACTCTCGAATTGGAGGCAGACGATTGATATGATTTTTGTCGGGCCTGCAGTACTCCCTTAAAGTAATTTTCATGTCTTGTGCTTGAGACCTAAACCAATGAAGAACTTGAAATATGATACAACCTACTCGGTGAATAGCGAACCTTCTAATAGCTCCAGCAATGGGTTGTCTCGGATACGCTCCCCCCATGCAATTCCCCCCGCAACATTTTTGCAGTCCATGGATGTGACCTTTTGGAAGCACTCCTTCGGAAGAACTTGAACTGGAAGATATAATAGACGATGTTCTGCTACTAACACTGTAAAGGCTGTCGGATTGAGGAACTGAAGAATTTCGTGATGTCATCGAGTAGCCCGAAATGGACGAAGGTAGTTTAGGAACAGTCTAAGATTGGGACGTATTAATGTCTCTGGATATTTACTGGATTGAATTAAATTACCTTTAACCTCAATATTTTGGCTCGACACACAACACATCTCAGAGGAAGTAGTCTTTGTGATACTGCAATTTGGATGGTTTTGACGAAACACTTTCTGCAGACCACTTGGTGCTCGCAGGGTGCAGTTTGCATGGTGGCTTTGGCATTAATGCAGATTACACACTACGAGTGAAAAGTGCTTGTATTTTCGGCAAATTGCCCATATTTTATGTCACATGATTATACCAGAAATGTGCTCCCAAGCATGTGCCCCAACTATATTCTATGCAAACGTACCTGATATAATGACCTCTTGGATAATGAAATTTGAATAACTGATGAAATTTATTACACAGGGTTGCTCAATAAAAACTTTGCACCTCGATTTTTAGTATATATATAATAAATACAATAATATATCAAATATATATAATATATAAAATGAGAATGTGTAAATTGCTTGAGGCAAATTTTTATTGTATTCTTAATATTTCAACTTGAACCCTCTAAACGGAGGTGGCAGTTATCCTCAAAATTTCTAATTGGGAGGCGTATCGAGTGATACCTCATTTTAAGGGCGGTTGTACCCGAATTATAACTTCCAAGTCTGAAGTTTGTGGGGAAAAAAACTTTTAATGATTAATTTACCACCATAAGAGCTGCAGACTTCAAACTGAGAGTAGAAAGACCTTTAAAAGTGAAATATCACTGGATCGTTTTGATAAAGGCGAGTTTTACCCTTAATCGTATAATTAATGAATGCCACCAAATTACACCTGAAATGTTACGTAGCGTAAGAAAACGCTTTGAACAAAATTTATTTTATTGTATTAAGGTAAGGAGAGGTCATTTCTCACATTTAATAAATTGATCAGAAAAGTAAACACTTTTTTTTCATTTACCTACCTCTTTAAGGAAAAAATTACACATAAAGAAAAGTACGTTTATAAATTTAAGAGGTTAAACTCGGCTTTTTCAAAACGACCTAATCTCAATTAAAAGGTTTTTCCCTACAGATTTTGACAAGATGTCGTATCCACGGGGATGATGACAGGGACTTCCAATTAGAAGCTTCTGATCAAGGTACAAGAACCTTTAAAATGAGGTATCATTCTGCACCCTCTTCCACTAGCTATTTCAAGGGTAACTGTCACCTCTGTTCGCGGGTTGAAAATACATTTAAAATTGTCCCTCTCGCATTACAAATCGACGATTTTTACACATTTTAATTTTAATTACTGAAAATCGAAACGCAAAATTTCCATTGGCGCACCCTGTATAACTCTATTGATATTCCAATCGTGAAGAATTTATAGTACAAAATGCGCATTTTCAAGAAATACTCTAAAACTTTTTTAGTTGAAAAAACAAAGAATTCCAAATACTTCCCGAGATATTTCCGGAATGGCCATAAAATGCCATTATAGCGAAACCTTTGAAAGTTGCTATCAAATTCGTTGGGTTGAAAATGTTACATTTTTTCACTCTTTTGCTTTCATGTGACCAGAAAATCAGCGTGGGATGTATAACACGAATTTAAAAATTGACTGACCGTGGCAGGCTAGGCGGATTTAAGCTAAAATGGAGGAGGAGGCCTGTTTCTTCCCCCATCTTACCTACACAAAGTGTTCGTTATTTACCTCCTCTTCTCTGCATGAGGCAAGTTCGGGCTCACTTTCTTCTAGCTTAGTAAGAAGTTTTTCCTGAAACGAAAATGATAATTCGGTCAACTTGCTAAGGGTCATTACTCTAAGCAATAATAGTTGCCACACGTGTCTTTGCAGTGTAAATGGAAACACACACGAGACGGGTATTTAAATATTACTTTTTCGATTTATATCACCTGGACAATAAATAACTCAGATCATTCAGTTCAAGACAGTGGGTGGATGCAATGAAATGTCTGAAAATAAATGCGACTCGAACCGCTAAGTCGCAAAATACCAATTTTGATCGTGCCAGTAGATTGTCTGTAGACGGCTCTAATTTCATGCCTAGCAAATCATGCCGACCGTGCCCAGTCGAGTTGACCGATTCACACCTGTTCAGTGTCTACGATCTTTTACGGAGCAAGCGCACTGAATCGGCTCGAATGGCTCTAGTTGACACAGTCGCCAAATGAAATAAAATCTATGAAAATAAACGGGTCTCGAAGCGCTAATCGCAAAATACAAAGCTCGACCCTGCCAATAGATTGCCTGGAGACGGTTTTAATTTCGTGCCTAGCAAAACATGCCGGCCGTGCCCAGTCGAGTCGGCCGCATCATGCCCATCCAGTGCCTGTAGTCTTTTACGGAGCAAGCGCAGTGAATCAGCTCGGATTTCTTTAGTAGGCACAATTTTAATACGGATCAAATTAATGCATGGTGGGAATTCGTAGGATCTAAATAAGTTATAGAGGCGTGATGGCATATTTAAATCTTGATTCAGGTTTTGCAGGTGTTTTTAATTTCATGCATTAGAAAACATGAATGGGCCGGGTCGAGTCGAGTGGTCGAAAAGCAGTAGCTCTTAAAAGTATATCTAGTGAATTAATAAATTTCCCAACAAAATACATGGTAGGTAGATGCTATATATTTTACGGTGGGTAGAAAACTTCTTTTTTCTACCATCTGTGAGAAGAAACAATTGGAAATTATGCTCGGCGTCGGATGAGACATAATTGACAGCTCTCTCATCATTCTCCGTGACAATTCACAATTAACGATTGCTCCACGTGGCAACAATTGTAGTAATTATATTAAGGGGGTTGATGGTAATTTAGGTATTGACGCAACTGATCTATTTTAGAGGCAGCTCATTGTTAATCACGGTTCGCTCCATTAAAGAATAATTTTACATTCGGCAGTCACACGTGGGACCGCGAGGGCTTGCCCGCATCATCGTAAATGTTATTCCCCGGGGTCTGTTCAAAACTCTCGTTTTTAGGAACAGAGATGGACTCGTGGGAACACGACCAACCCTGTACAGCACAATCGTATGACGCATGCGAAGTCGCACTTGAAGATACAAGACGCCAAAGGTACGTGTTTGTGCGAGCTAATGGGAAAAGAGCCGGTAAGGTAACATGATACAGGGTGGAGCAGCTAAATGGAATAAATTTAATATCTGCATATTTTTAAAGTATGTGGAGAAAATACCGAAACACATCAATTTTAGATTCTGAAATTAAATTCTGTAGAGTAAAAATTGTGTGCCTAAATTTAACCTCCTTTGCGTGACAGTTTCTACGCCCAAATTCTTAAATGGACATGGGTTTATGATATCTCAATTGAAAGATCTTTTCATTTGTTGTTCAAAACTTCTATGGTTTTAAATTTTATTGCAAGGAACAATAGGAAAAAATAAAATCATGTAATTAACGACGTTCTCTATAATAAACTTAAAACTTACTAATACTAATAAAAATATTTTTTTTACATTAATCAACATCTGACACATAACCGATCTAATCGCAAACGTTATTTTTCTTTTTAAATCGGAAAAATCGCGTAGGGTTCAACTTTGTAAATCATATTTTTCAAATATTCCCACAAGAAGAACTCTAATGGAGTAAGATCAAGTGATGGCGCGGGCCATTTTAGCAATCCTCGCTTCCCTACCTACCGATTTGGAAAAGTTAACAAGGTACATGGGAACTAATTTGTTTTGTTATTTAATTACATTATCAATAAAAAAGTGACATTGGTTGATAAGCTTTTAGTTTATTGTAGGGAATGTCATTAATTACATGATCTTTTTTTTCTATTATTTTTATCAATAAAGTTTAAAACCATGGCAGTGTTGTATAGAGAATAAAAAGGTCTTTCAAATGAACTATCACAGACTCATACTGCCCATTAAAAAATTTAGGGGTTTCAATTGTCACGCATAGGGGGTTGAATGCAGGGATGAAATTTTTCCATTACAGGATGTAATTTCAGAATCTAAAATTGATATTTTTTTCACGTATGTCGAAATATGCAGGTATTGAATTTGTTCCATTTGGCTGTTGCACCCCGCATTATAGTTTTACCGTTCCATTGACTTCATGGTAATTTTGAGGTTTTATTTCATCTTTGATAGAGCCATGTTAAAATTAAGCCATAGAATATTAAGTTTAAGGCAGTAGATAAATAGGTGCCATTGATTCAAATTTTTTTGGAATTTTCCTTTCACCTTAAAACGTCCCGCTACGTACACAAGCCCCGAAGGCTCCTGGACAGAAACCCCCAAGAACGAAGAAGCGAGGGCGTAACTTATGCAATCCCCGTGGAAATTACAACTTTCTATAATGTTTTAACTTTGCAACGAACATTGTTCTAGATAAGTCCAGATTTTGTTCATGTATCTGCGGTCGTGAATGCGATGTACTACCTAACCAGGACAAACAACAAGCCGACGAAACATTTCCGTAGGGCTGTTTTCGTATAAATTATGGTTAAACTCTCCAAATTTAAATGGATCTCGAGTTACAGAAAAATAGTACGTGCATGTGGAAAGTTGTCGACCTCTGAGCTTTACTAGCGCACACTACAAAAAGACATTGGTTTGGTGTAAGGACGCACGAGCCCAAGAAAATTATCGATCTATCGATTTTCTCGCATGAAATAAGCGCTAAAACTACCTTAAAGCAAAAAAAAAATGTAAAATACCTTACCAACTGAATAATTTTATACTTTGCCCTTAGATACGACATGTCAAGCCCAAGGGCCCGCCTCAAAACATGTCGTTCACCATAAACGGACACCATGGACCTAGAGCCATGTACTCGTCTTTACGCGAGATAATAATTCAAGTTTATTAATGGCTCGGTTTAATTTTTTGTACGTAAATTTTGGCTTGTATGCGGTCTACATGGCACAATTGTTCATTGCTGGGGCCTTGCCACACTGCGATTTATTTACAAAACAGCAAATTCGGCTAAAAGCGAACTAGGAACCCATTTGCGTAAATGTGTGTAAATATGTCAATGTTACCCAAAGTTGCAATTACTCAGAACACGATTACTAAATTAGTTATATATAATTACTTATCAACTGACCACGTAATTTAGTGCTTCGAAGTGAAAATGTGAATGGGTACTTCTATTAAACATCCTGTATTAAAAATTCTGAATCGTTCTTGCAGAATTGCTCATAAAAATATGTATATTGCAACCACGGAATAAAAAGGTACCTGTTGCCAAGATCTGCGATAGCTACCTACCCATCAGCATACAGGGGGTCTTCAGTCGAGTGTCCATTAGAAATATATTTAGAGATCCGTGAAAGCACAACATCACAATTCGGTATGCGGTCGTTTGAGCCCAAAATCCATTGATTGAAAATATTTACAAAACAGCGGCATTTTCGAAAATATCGGAAATCAATAACAACGTTGTTATTTTAAATGGAATGGCTGCTTTTAACATTTTTTCATGATTCGATGTTGAATATCAAGTAAATTTTATGCAACATCCTGCTCACCTAAAAGGTGAACTTTCATAAATGAAAATTGTTTTGCGTTAAAATTGGCAAAAGTTTTTTGTGTAAAAAAAATGTTACAGTGGAATTGACAAAGAGAACAACAAAATTTTGCCAGTAAAAGATCAAAACGCTGCACATAATTTTTTCGAATTTTAATGCTGATGATCATCAACAAGGTGATCTGGAAAATAAATTGAATTTGGCCAGTGCAAAAATGCGGAGAAGCCGTTTTTTCAAATGGCATATCGGATTTTATCAGATGGGTTAAAAGGCCTTTTTTGCATTCAGCCATGTAACTTTTCGGTATTCTTAGGCAAGATTTTTTTTCTTTTATTTGAGTTCGTAATAAAAAAGTTACATACATATTCAAAACATCGTGACTTGGTGCTGTAATATGCTTAACTGCATGTCAACAAATTGTTTTGATAATTGTCCAAGAAGGTCCAATATTTGTTTCCAGATATTTTTCTATCCATAAGTACACCTGGTCAAAACTCAAATACCTCAAAAAGATTCTTACGTAAGAATAGGAGAATGCTACATAATTCCATGCAGAATGAAATGGCGTTTTAGCCCATGCAACAAACTATGGGGGTTCCATTTGAAGAAAATAACTTTTCAACATTTTCGTATTTACCTAGTTCAATATATTTTGCAGACCACCCGGTATATGATTATCAAAACTTAAATTAAGAAGAATGTAATGCAGTGTTTTGACCTTTTATCGGGAAAATTGTGTTGTTCCATGTGGGGAAATTCCGTTATAAAAATTTGTTTTTAACGGAAGATTTTTGCCAATTTTGTCATAAAACAATTTTTATCTTTAAAAATTAACATTTTAAGTTAGCAGTATGTTACGTAAAGCTGACCTGAAATACAACGTGGAATCATAAGAAAATTAAAAAACACAGTTATTTTAAGCTAAGCAAAAGACACCCTGTATTTTAAGTATTTTTTGATACAGTGACTGCATAACAGATTCCTGCGAGCTGATAGTCGCTTTAAACATATAGCCTTCATTGTGCTCTTGACACAGTACTACCTTGCCGGAAGAAATTTAAAAGTTTACACAGCGTAGCACAATAAATGCTGATTAAAATCAATTTTGGTAATGATGCACATGATGACATTCAGTTCGCTGCAATATAATTACTACCGTAGAGTTGATTTCTCATTTAAAAAAAATGATTTTATACGAGTGAGAAATACCGATGGTTGGAGTGGAGCGATTTAGCTCGATCTTTTTGTTCTTTGTGTATAACTTTAAAATTACCAAATTTGGTCTAACCTTGAGCAACACTACAGAGATGGCTATTATCATTAATTCCCTGTATTGAAACAGTGAAGTGTTCACCTTTGAAGCATCATCGTAAACGTTAACCTTCCAGAAGTCACCTGCTTCCCGTGCATGTACCACCATTTATAACAAACATGTTAGTTAGATAATGCAGAAGTGCCATTTTTTTGGTTCGGCGTTCCAGTGAATTAAGCGAAAAAACTGAATTTACAAACTTTTCATTAACAAACAGGGTTCAGAATTCCAGCAGTGTTTTCGGTGATTTTTAAGCGATTGGATAATATGTCTACGTTAATAGCAACGGTCGATGTGTTCATCCCTTTATTTTTATTGTTAAATTTTTGATGGGGTAGGTCGTAAATCTCCTTTTTTTTTAAATCAGCTTTCAAGATTTGAAGACATACATAGATATCTTTGTTTTAAGTGCAAGATTCGCCAATCGAATATAGCGAATCTTCAAAGACTCATGAAGATAATATTTATAAATCATCGTAGTATTTTTAAATAATTTTAAATTGTTTTTAAATAACACCAAAATAGATATTTAATGCAAATTTTTTAATATTTATCGGGTCCGCTTTTTTCAGAGTTAATTAGCGTTTTTTAGATCTAATTGTTTCTAGTTATTAATTTTTTGTATAAAATAAAGGATTAGAACATCGGCCCAAGATTAAGACACTGAAGTGAACTATGAGTATTGTGTCGCTTTTAATTGGAACCGGTATCAACCTGCTTTACATACCGTTTGCCGACTATAGGAGTGGAAATTTTATAAGTGGGAGTGGTGGTCTATTCTCCCCATTAAGTTTTTTAAGAAATACCTCAGTATGCTCAATTGTGCCCTTCACTTTTGGTAAGTACTATCTGAGCCATAGTTTTCACGTCGTACTTAATAACAACACATTTTTGGATGAGACAAAGAAGTCTGAAATTTATTTTCACAGCAGCAAGTACTCAACCTTGTTGTATGGGATTTTGTTGATTTATATATTTAACATCGATGAATGTTATTTTATTTAGCATGGATCAAGTTTAATGGTTTGATAATTTGTTGATGAGAGACAGTAATAAAATTGAAATCTCATGGCGAAGGCATATACGGTAGTATATCCCTAACGTAAAGAAGCCATTGTCTGTCTTTATTCAATGTACATGGTGGCCCATAAAAGTGTTGAGCTCAGGGTAATTGGATATCCTATTGCACCTCTGCATGCTTGGAACAACATTTTCCCTCTAATTCTAAGCGTTTTCGATGTAATATAATCCCCCTGTGTATCTTCCACCATTTTAAAGGGAGTGAATAGATAAGATCTCCAAATTTAATTTTTTTTTATCGCCCTGTGTGTCTTGGATGAAACCAGAAAATGCGTTTTCCTATGGGAATAGTCGTTAGGAATTTTGCAGGGCAAACAAAGCGAGGTCTCACAATCTGCCACGAGTTACACAAAATAGCATTTCCGAATGAAATTCGCATGCATGATTTTTTTCTAATTTAAAAAGCCACAAGAATGAACTGAAGTTTGTTGCATTTCGTAGAACTGCAGCAACCAATGTTGTTAACAGTCCCGTTTATTATTAATTGAGTTGTGAAATCAATCTCCTCGTTTTCATTATGTAACTAGTTGCGCGATGAAACCCATTTGCTCACCTGGTTGGATTGCAAAAACTGCCACTTTGTGAGTCGAAAGTACAAAAAATTCTTCTGAAACACACTTCCCTGACTTCGTATCGAACTTGTGCAAAAATTTACGGACATCCTGCATGCAGTATATGCTACGTTCGTTAAATAATTCAGCTTTATTAATGGAAAGATGGGTTTTAACTCAACATCCATTACATTAAGAAATTAACCAGCAACAGGTTGCTTTCAAAGATGCCTTGAAACTAAAGGGGTTCGCATCGTGGATTTTATCAGTGCATCAATTTGGTAATTTCTAATAGTTAATTAATCATTTACCTACACGAGCTGATCTCGTCTGCTCAAATTAACTTAATACACAGTTAAAATTCCCAGGCTTCAATTAGCGCCTGAATATATACAGAAATTTCATTAAAATTATGCCTGTTTCGTGATCAAATATGCAGTGTCCCAGATAAATATGAAGAGCATGAGGTTCTCGGAAACGATAATAGACACAAAATCGCTTAAATTAGAAAAAAGTGGCGCAATTTAAAGCAAATTAGTAACCCGTTTTTATACCGGCTAAATTTCGAGTGGTCATGAACATATCCTGAAAAAAAAGCAAATTTGGCGGTTTTCGTTTTTTTTTTTTTTTTAATAAAAAAAACTCTTATACGGTTGCAGTTAGAGGAATGAAAGTGTTACATTACCAAAGAGACTTTTTTGAAAACCTCTTAGCGGTGTTGCCAGTTTTTGTGTCAACTCCTAACTTGTGGAGATAAATTGTTTTCATTTACCTCTCCCTCGTGCTATCTGGTTCTATCCTTCTTCGGTACCGTTAAATCGCAAATCTATCAACTTTCGAAATACAAAACATTAATATTCTTCCAAATCGTCAACCGGAAAGCTCCGCGATTTATCTCCTTGCTAACCTGATTGGATTTTTATCAAGCTTTTCCGCATACATGACGGAATCCCTAGGGATTTCTCGATTCATCGCTTTTCCGACTCACATAACTAAATTATCGGAAAACAGGAGGCGAATAGTGATTCTGCTAGATGTCTACCAGTTTGTTTTTGGAATAGTATGATTCAATTTATGACACAATACCGTATTTTCATGATATCAGCTTTGGTAATCTTAAAAAATCAATTCTGAGTGGCTATATACAGTGTGTCCGAGGTAGGAATATCCAGGAGGGGGATTTTCTAATATAAACACACTTAGTTAAACGAGAGAAAAGTTCGCACGCAGCACCTAACCAGACGCATAAAATTATTTTTGGTTCTTCGATTATTTAGAAAAAACGCAATTTTTTTTCCTAATTTCCTCCAAAGTTATGGTAAGAAATAAGTGAAACAAAAATCGCTTTTTTTAAGTTTTTATAAATTTCTGGATGTTTGAGTTTTGATTTTATGTATGGGAAAATGTTTGGTTTTTGAGATACAGAGGGTGCTGAATTTTACCTTTGTAAATGTTTTTTCTTTCACAATTTGTGGGACGTTTGGTCCAAATTCCTCAACACAATTTTAATATCTACAGCGCGATTTTTCTATCCTTTGATCGGACTCCGATTTACCCTAACGCATTTTTTCTTGTTCCCTGCTACTCAGCCGACCTTAAAATTCATTTTTTTCTTTCATTCGTGATTTTTTTTTGAAAATCAATAAGTAGTTTTGCAGATCCGTTCGCATCGTGACACCACTCCCTGGAATGCGCCACTTTTCCCGCATTTAACCAAGTATCTGTACCTATTACCGTTTACGAGATATTCATCCCACACATCCTCTGGATGCGCAATATTAGTGAAGCAATTCTCTGAAAATGGCCGTTTTAACAATCAACAAAAAACTCCTAAAATTCTCTCTAGACGTTAAACAGTTTCAAATTTGCTCACTCTAGAGGTGTTTATTTATTGATTTATTCCAGGTGAAAATGAAATAAAAATCACAGCCATCCCACGCGGGTATTGTACTAACTGTTGCCCCATTAAAATTTCAAGGGACATTAACTTTGTCCTTTATAACAAGTTCGACGCCAAAAAGGGCATATCAATTTCCCCTTTTAAGGAGAAAGGTGCCGCCAGGAAGGCCGGTGTAAATCCAAATTGGAAAACTGTAATATTCATACATGGTTTTTCGGAAATTAGCCCAGGAGAGAGTGGTAGCACTATAGCAAATGGTAAGATAGGATTACATGATATGACAATTCGACATCTCTTTTCCGTTCGCGACTGTTCGCGAATAATTCCCAAATTTCTCGAACGGTTTGTTTACTCAGCTATATGCCACTGGCACATTCGCAGAGCATCGTCCCGTAGGGGATTCGCACTATTCGTTAATATCCGCTTCCACGTGAAATCTTACTTCATCTTCTCAGTATATTTTTCATTTCAGCGTACTTGTCCAGAAGTGAGAACTACAACATAATCCTACTAGACTGGGGCAACTTGGCATCTTTCCCATGGTATCGAACAGCTACGCAAAACGTGAAGCTGGTAGGAAAAGCCCTAGGAAACTTTATCAAACTTTTTGACCAAACTGGGGAAATACCTGTTAGCAATCTGCACATTGTGGGCTTCAGCTTGGGATGCCATATTGCTTCCGTTGCAGGCAAAGTTCTGCCCAGTAATATTAAGATACCCAGAATTGTTGGGTTAGATCCTGCATTTCCAGAGTTCAGTGTAAACGGTAGGTAAAAAAGTTTCGAAAAATAACAACTAGCGCTACATAAGATGTCCCACGGGGAATCGCCGTTATTCGTTTTGGGGAAACTGCGAATAGCAAAGTTAGAAAAGTTTTGTGGTTTGGTAAGAGCCTCAGGGCGACCTCATCTAAAATATTTTTATTGACGTCACATTTCCGGTACAACTGGAAGTCGTCACTTATTTATTTATATTAAACGTAACACCCTATATATTGTTGCAATTTTGGACCCTACGTTCAATTTTAATACAAGTTCGTTAATGCATAGGCTTTCTCACAATTAATAGCTTTCTAAATACGTATATGCAATTTAATGTTGAAAATGACAGAGGTAGATGCCTGAAAAATTGCTCATCGTTAACAAACAGAAAGTTATTTTGTAACTCGTTTTTGCCACAACACTGTAGAAGCGCCATGTTTTAGTTTGCCGCCAAGTTTTGGTTGATATTTTCTATAGGGCCCACAAAAATAGGCTCAACTTGGACATCAAAAATTGGTCAAAACTTTTAAATTTCCTAATGAATACTACTGATATTTTGATATACAGGGTGTCTCTAAAAGGTCTGTACAAAATTCTACCACAGATTTCTGAGGTCAAAACGTGACGATTTAACTCAATTTACTTTAGTCCAAAAGTGAACGGTTTTCGAAATACAGGACGTCAAAGTGAAAACAAAAAAAAGCAAAAAAATTAATTTCTTGGTTGGTAATGCTGCTATCTACACAAAATGTCGTATCGGGCGGTTTTTGGGGATAAGAAATCAGAATCCGTTTACATTTTCGATGCACAATGTAGAGGGCGTTGTCAGCGCACGATGAACCCTCTTTAAAAGGGCATAACTTTTTCATCACTCGGTATAAAATTTATTTATGACTAAACTTGTGTTTTTCTACATTTTTTAAGGAAAAAAGGTCTCTTGTTAAAAATCTCTACGAGGCTTCCTTCTTGAAATATTTGAAGCTTAAAGTTCGCTGCATGTCTCGAACAATAATTTTAATGTACTACATATCTATTCTTACAGTTGGATCGAAAAAAATCAAAACTTAAAAATAGGGTACTAATTACTTGAAAACATATATACCAAACATAAACACGAAATAATTATACTTTTAGTAGATGTTCGCAATGACCACCATTGACTTGCATACAAAGATTAATCCGACGCAAGAAATTAGAATGAACTCTATTCATCAATTCTTCGTCGTTCTTTAAAATGTTTACTGCATTTTGAATTCGTCCCCATAGTTCCTCTTCACTATTTATGGCCGTGAAGTATACCATGGACTTTAGAGTCCCCCATAAAAATAATCCATCGGAGTTAAATCCGGTGAGCGCGGTGGCCACGGTACCGGAGCATCATTTCCTCTACTTATCCATCTTCGATCATCCTTTCAATTTTTTTATGTCCAAGTATGCTCTATTTTTGTGGGCTCCATATGGTAAATATCACCCACAGCTTCGCAACATATTAAAATATGAACCTTGCATAGCAGTGTGGCGAAAAAAGAGTTACCAAATACCTTTACGTTTGTTAACTCTTTCCAATCCTGCAGAAATCTGAATCTATCACTTTCAATATTGAATTGCATATATCTTGAAAACTCTTAATTCTAAGAAAGCTAACGTATTAATGAACTTGTATTACGATTGAACGTGAGATCTGAAAATGCAATAATATAGAGGGTGTTCCAGTTAAAATAAACAAGCATGTATCGTCTTTCGGTGCAGTCGGAAGTGTGACGTCATCGAGAATATTTTAGATGAGGACGCCCCAAGGCTCTTACCAAATCACTAAGTTTTCGTAATTTTGCTATTTACAGTTTCCCCAAAATGTACAATGGCGCTTCCGGGTGGGACACCCACTATATATATACTTTAATTGCCAGTGAAATAGCTCGCAGGGAATTGATTGAATTTGTAATTTACACGCGAGGCATGGGTAAGAATTTAAAGAGACTAATTTGAACGTTTCGATTTGCTATCAATTTCCGCGTTAAATTGCGTTCCTGCTCTGCTAACCCTAACGAGTGCTTCGCTTTAAAAGCACGATTTTCCAGTTTTCCTACTAATTTTTGTCATAGATTTTATTTTTGACCGAAAAATTGCGTTTCAAAAACTTTCTCTTTATTTACCAAAATGTTAATAAACCGTTTTTAAGCATTTTACAAATTTTTAACTTTTCAAAAGCTTTAGATGTAATAAAATTTCGGATTGCCTTCAAGAATGCAATTCGCTTTACCTGTCCCTATATTGATTCTCTAACTGAGTTCACATTGTAGGTCTGTCAACAACACTTCTAATGTGAGTTTGATCGATCTGGAAATTGTCGCTGAGTAGTAGAGGTGGTATTTGTAGTTTACATTTTTTGTCTATTTATTGCTCTTAAATGTTGGCTCATTCACTGTTATATTGGGAAAAAAGTTTATTATGCACCCAGAGTGTGAAATACTTAATTATAACACTACTTTGAAAAACTGCTTACCACTAGATTTGGCTGGATTTAATAGAACTATAATAAATTGGCCGAAATTAAATATAAATTCAATCCAAAACACACAAAATAGCTACTTGTCTTGAATCATAAGGATGTAGTTTCATGTGAAATTCATTTTGTTTCCACAAAAAATGGGTTTATCTTATTTTTGGTTCACCCTGTATAAATGCACATTGGTCCATAAAATACGCAACTAATTAATAATAAAATTGGTCGAGTCTGAGCGTTTTTCCTAGACGAGACAGAATGCATGAATCTTACATGAATTACCCTTACAATTTACACCCTGCCAGTATATTATATAAGGTGTTCCAGAATATGTGGGGAACCTCTCGGATTCGCAGAGACTATATTCGGTAAAAATTGCCTTTTTGCTAGTTTATTTTTCACGATAATGAGCAAGAATACCTTTTTTTATTCTAAGCTAGAGGCCGTCTGAAAAAATTATTTTGGTGCCTTCATTGATACAGGGTGTAGAAAAATTATGGTTTTTGTGTTTAAGCTAGACCGCAACTACACTAAGTAATTTAAAACTTATTCAAGAAAAACTGATTTTCAAAGGCGTCCTTTAGGAGCTTGTATCTCCATAGGGAGTGTCTGTAGAAGAAACTTTTATAGAAAATTGTGCTATTATTTTTAAAGCATTCTCTGTGAATCCGAAAGATTGTCCAGATATTCTGAGACACCTAGTATTATATATGGTTTTATGTGTTTGTATCTATTTATTCACTTTATATCTTTGCCAACTGTAATCTTCTAAGTTCTTAATTTTCATCAATAAATCTCGATTTTGTGTTAGTTATATTGTATACAGAAGGTATGGTGTATTCAAAAATCATGGAAACTATATTATAGAAAAATCGAATTCAAGGAATCTGAGGAACATTTTTGCTTTTTTACGAGCTGGACAATTACATAAAATATAAAATGAAGCATTTTAATGTTATTAGATCATTAACGCACTTCTTAACCAGTGGTTACATTGTCAGTATCAGCATCATATCAAAAATGTTCTTTTGCATTTAATTATCAACTTTTGATCAAATCGCTCGAATTTTTCCAAAAATATTGACCGAACATTTCCAGTCTTTTTGGACATATCATATAAGTGAGTTTCAAATTTTAGATCGGCTGAAAAGACTGGCGTACACGGATGCACTGTATGTGGACATAATCCATACAGATGGTGGGGTGTTCGGTATTCGGGATCCAGTTGGACACGCCGACTTCTATCCCAATGGCGGAACTGCCCTTCAACCTGGGTGCCAGCCCGTTTATTTGGCACGAAATCAGCTCGCTGATCAAGTTTGTATGAAATTTTCTGGAAATGTATTTTAAGAAAAATATTTAACCTTACCGCAATTTAAAGAATTATTCTTTACCAATATTGGTCTGCAGAACGTAAAAATGTGATTTGATACAGGGCATTTTAAACATCGAAATATGGATAACGTTCGTGCTCAAGTTTCGTCTGAACAACCTTCTGTTATTCCCTCCAAGCAAATCAAAAAGTTAGACAGGGTGTCTCAAATAAAGTGAGTTCTACGAGGATTGCGGAAGCGATAAGAGATACAAGGTGGCTCAAATTAGAAAAAAAGTTACGCATGTTTATGCCTGTTGAGAAAATGTTCTAAAATTAAAAATATCTACAGGGGTTGTTAAAATATGCACAAAACACTGAAAACTGTGATTTTTGAAAATCATAAGTTATGAGTACACCGTTTAAGTAAAAACTGCAAAAATTTGGCAGTTCTATATTATGACAACTATCAATTGAATGGCGTTGTCAAAATTTTTGCAGATGTTCTAAATTTCGAGAAATTATATCCAACTTTATTTTTTCTTATGGGTGACATATTTGATTTTGGTGGCGCCTAATTGGCAATTAAAAAAGCTTAATAATAATATTAATATTAATCTCACAATTTATGATTTTTGAAAATCACAGTTTTTAGTTTTTCGCTCATGTTTTGCCAACCCCTGTACATATCTTTAATTTTAAAATATTTTCTGAGCGGACAAAAATTCACATAATTTTTCTAATTTGAGCCACCTTGTATCTCATGCTGTTTCCATAATCTCCATGGAACTCTCTTAATTCGGGACACCCTGTATATGAATAACATATTATATGAGTAATTTTTTCCCGCAATTGTCCATGTCGAATGGGCCGCGCCGCAGCACATGCCGGGTTGAAAAAACACATATATTACACCACCTCGAATCTCCAATGAACATTTGGCCGGAATCGCTTCATTTCCGGAATACCGGGTGTTGAAAAAACAACGCCGAGATCTTCGAAAGAATGTCACAGTCCCTTGGAAGTATATGACAGTGTACGAAAAACATCCCAGGAAGTAATCTTATAGAATGTGAAATCGAAGGGGTGCTACTATTTTTGCCAACAAATCTGCCCCTAAAGCTGCTGAACCAACCCTGACGATACTCGACAAAAATTATAATTAAATCGATAGAAGTGTTTTAACAAAATAATAAAAAATCGGTTTTTTAATTTTGACACCCTGTCATTCGGGGACAGCGAATCCGGACAAAACTCTATTTCTTATTCTGACCCAATGACAGCTCCCTCAAAATTGTGCGCTATACATCCTGTATATTAACGTTAGATATTATGATACTTTAATATGCAAATAAATTCTGAAGTCAGTCAAGAAGTCGCTCTTGATATTCGACTAAAGCACAATACATAAATATTACAATTTTAAAGCAAAAGTAAATATTTTAATATATTTCAGTGGCTTGTAGTCACATAAGAGCATGGCGGCTCTATGCAGAATCAGTTAGAAATCCAGAGGCTTTTCCAGCTACTCGTTGTGAAAATTGGAGTGACCCCAGCAACTGCAACTTCACTACTGACGCTTACATGGGATTTGGAAATCGGTAAGTCTAAATTTAATTCAATTTCCCTCAATGCCTGAATCATAAACAGTCTATACTTGATCTTTCAGAAATTCCACTGGACAGTTTTACCTACGCACGAATTTCGAAACTCCTTATGGTTTAAATGCGGAGCAACAAAAATGAAATAGGATGTGGCTGCAGTTTTTTAAAAATTAATTTTTTTGAATTTTAACTATGATATTTTTCATTTAAACCAAACACCCCTCGAATTCGCTTTAATGCGACTCGCTTTGCTGAAAAATAATGTTTGTTACGTCTCTATGGAAATTCACTATTGAGCTTCAGATACAATACGTAAAAATATTTGGGGCTAACTCAAAATTTGAAAAAAAATCCATTAAGCAGTCAGATATACAATAGAAGGGTCTGATTTAATAGTCAATGGGAGTCAGATAGTAAAATCGCTTTGAAGCCATATATCTTCCGAACTGTATCGCAAATTAAGCCAATATGCAAATTATTTTCAATAAAAATAATAAAGTGATTTTTATAGGAAAATTAAAGTACATCTCGCCGCTTTTGCTGCCGAGACACTTGATAGTTAAGTATTTTTCAAACTTTCCGTCCTCGTTATTTAGTTAATCAATGAATGGTTTCTTAGCGTCGGAATTTCTATTGAAAAAGAGTAAGATATTTTTAGCATTGCTAAAAGCAATTAAAGTTAAAGAGAAAATCCGGCTAAGTGTGAACCAGTAAACGCTAGCTTTCACTACGCTACTCAGTTCGGCCTATCAGAATACTCCTTTCCCATAACTTTAAGGTTAGTAGTAGAAAATTGGGGGTGTTAAGTGGGTCGCAAGAAAAAATTTTAAAATCTTCCATTTCCTTCTGTTAATCTGAAAATCATAGAAAAAGGATATTCCGATAAATTACACGAAGCAGTATAGCGAAAACTAGTGATCGCCGCTTCCAATGCAGCCAAAAGCAGCGGATTTTTTACTTAACTTTAATTCCTGCCTGCGGTACCAAAAGGTATCTTGGTTTTTATTGGTGAATTTTTGATGCTAACAACCATTTCTTGATTAATTACGTGTATCGTTACAAATAAAATTGCAAGAAAATTCTAGGTTGGGCCATTTTTCTACAGATTTCTTATAATACTAAACATAACATGACATCGCCTCGTATATCTAGGAAATATTAAAATTCAATATAAAATTATTAAGTTTGAGTCTATTTATGTTTGAAAAGCGACAAATCCAAATACTCATAGCTTTTGATATTTATTTACATCATAAGAAAAATTTGTAGGCGGTCAGCTGGCCATTCTCATTTTGTCTGTCCACTACCTCCATCAAGTTGAAAGTGGATTCCCTGCCACTCAGAGACCGAAAACTGGATTTTCCCAATAAAATTACGTCTGTATTATTATGGCTTCCGGTTTTATGAACAAATCACCAATGTGGTCTCGTATTACAGTTTGCCGGTTTTCGAGGGTACATAAGTAGAAACAAGACTAAAATCAAATTTACCTTCAGTTTATTTGGCACTAGATAATGATTAAGTTCGCGTGTTCCATAAAATTCAATAGTAATTTTCACTTCGATGGTTCGATTACATCGTTTAGCCACTTCAAGGCAACAAATCCAGAATAGGCTAGAGACACTATACAACCCGCCCCATTTACTGCTTGTTTGTCAATTAACGCTTTTCCTTTGCCGACATTACACCTAACTTAGCAATTAAGGAAGTTACATGGAAAGCGAATAGAAGGGCCCAATGAGAAGGGTCCAAAAAAATCTAGACCTAAGGGTATTCATGTAAGTACATTGAAAGGTGACAACTCATCGTGACGTAGTTCGTGATGGATCAGGCATTCAACGAAGATGTTGGAAAGTTCCACCCCGTGACTGAATGATACGCTCAACATCAAAAAAGGTCTTTAAATGCGAGCTGACGTTATTTTTATGGGACATTTACCCAACTGTTGCACAACTGTTATTTTGCCTAAATGTGGCCATGTATGAAAATACAGAGTGTTGCATAAAGATACCGACAAACTTTCATAGGAACTAAAGCTCATAAAAACATTTAGATCGAAGAAGGTAGGTCCGAAATCGCTTCGGTTCTAAGACAGCGTTTAATTCCTTTTTTTTTTAATTCTTTAAATATTTTTTTAATATTTCAAAAACGTCTTAGGATAAAGGTATGAAATTAGGGACACTAAAGCGGGATAAGTGCGCATGTTCTGGAGTTAGTAGAATATTACCACCTATACCAGTGGCGTCTGCGCGGCCATCCAGCATGTGTAAATGGCTCAGAATTTAACGGAACTATACTTTGGAAGAAGCGTATTATTATGCTATGAGTTTCACACGTGTTCATCTTCATGTCCTCTACCTCGACTAAAAGAAAATTAAATTAACTTTTTCCTAAAGAATTTTAAAATAATCGCATTTGAAAACCTACACCGGTTTTTTGACAGGCACAGAAATGAGAAAATACTTTTTATCTTGAAAACGGCTACTTAAGCAACAAAAACGCTAAGAGGCGTTTTTTATTAAGAATTTATGGAATATAAAATAATATATATTCGTATTAAAAAAGGCAGTGGCATATAATTTTTTTTTAATTAAAAACATCCAACTAGATTACCGCAAGGACGCTATTAGTGTAGGTCGGAATATTCTGCCTTTTTAGGAACAAACACATTCATCCCACCATAGTGTGTCCCAAATTTCATGTCCCTACCTTAAACTGTTTTTAGAATATTTAAAAAATAAAAAAAAAGACATTAAACGCTCTGTATCTTTGAAATGAAGCGATTTGGGACAAAAGTTTATTCGATCTAAATATTTGTTTTCATGAGCTCCACATCCACTGGAAGTTTGTCGGTATGTTTAGGAAATACCCTGTATATTTTCTAAACAGGGTGGGTCATATGTTCCGGAATATTTGAGTAACAACTAAAATAAAAGAATATAGTAATGCTATGAAAATCTTCTTGACGAACATCGCCAATATCCTTAATCAAATAAGCTAACACGTATTCATATTAATATACAGGGTGGCTGGGTTTAAAATAGTCCACCTGAAATATCTTGAATGCAAGTTTTTTCTTCGGAAAACTCCACGACACGTCAATTTCACTTTTAAGAGGGACATTTTTAGATAATAAATTTGTAGGTGTAGAGTCATCCCCCTAAACAGGGTGACAACCCCTTCGAGAATCTTAAATGGCACGGAGGGTCAAGAGACACATCAAATTAAAGGTGTTTTAATTCTTTTTATAAGTGCGCTGACATTTAGTTCCTCCGCCTTTAGATATTGTAAAAAATCCGTTTTAAAACATCGGTGAAATAAATCGAAAAAAAATTAATTTTTAAATAATGTTTTATTCAATTAAGTGTTCAAATGGTGGTCCGTTTACTTTCAAACAATAATAAAGTCTTTGTTCAACCTCTTCCCGAACATTTTGTAGCACTTTGGGAGTTATTTCACCACATACTATCACTATTCGGTGGCGAAAATGTTCCAAAGAAGTAAGTTTCGTTTTATAGACAACAATTTTTAAATGGCCCCATAAGAAAAAGTCCAATGGTGTTAAATCAGGCGATCTTGGAGGCCATTCAATGAAACCTCTTCTATCACTTCAGTGCTCGGGAAAATGTTGTTCCAAAAAGTTACGTGCAGGAACTACATACAGAATATGAAAAATTGGGATTGATAAAAATGTTTTCACTCGTCACCTCACAAAATTGCATACGGCGATCTGGATCATCCTCATTGAGCTCATAAGTATGACGCATCTTATAGGGATGGAAATTATGCCTTTTTAAGATCCTTTGAATACTATCACGTGGAATACCTGATGTTGCTTCTAATTCTCGAATGCTTGAAATAAGCTTTTCTTGATTTGCATAAGCCAGTTTAATATGTTCCAAAATTACAATCTGTGCAGCCTTATTAGTAACGGTGCGTCGCTTGTCATGTTTTTTGTTAGCAACGGATCCAATCTCCAGGAATTTAGATATTAAATTCGTCATTTAGGAATGGCTCAGATTCTTATCGGGATGCCTTCCATTAAAAATTTTGCAGTTTCCTGGGCTATTTCATCGTTGATTGAAATAGATTATGACAATTTCAATCCTCTCTGCAGTAATGTAAACCATAATGATTTGGAATCGTCCGATTAATCGACAAATTTTGCGGTAGAATTCTGATCAGTGCAAAATCTGAACAAAACCACCCGTTCAATGCTAACAAAACCCATCACCTTATCTCAGAAATTCCATGATAAACATTATTTTTTATAATATTGGTGAGTTTGTTATTATTAAGTTTAGGTTATTTTTTTCCATTTATTTCACCGCTTTTTTAAAATGGTTTTTTCCGACATTTAAAAGCGGAGCAAAAAAATTTTAGCATACTTGTAAAGATAATTGATATACTTTTGATTTGATGTGCCGCTTGACCTTCGTGCCATTTGAGATTCTTGAAGGGGTTGTCGCCGCATTTAGGGCGATGGCTCTGTACCTACAAATTTATGATCTGAAAATGTCTCCCTTAAAAGTAAAAAGTAAACTTGACGTGCCTCGGTGTTTCCCGAAGCAAAAATTCCATTCAAGATATTTCACGTAAACTGTTTTAAACATGCCACCCTGTATGTTATAATACTGACCATCACTCCCATCAGAACTCAATAGGAAAATGACCAGAAAAATATCAAAACCAGGTAATATTCACGCCTCGATCCAGCTGCGTATTATCTGGATATTCTTTCGGATATTTCAGCTTTGATAACACTTGACCTATATCCTGAATTTTGCACAAAAACCTACTTCTAGACGTCAATTCAAGTATGTATGTTGGGTGCCAGCACACGGCTTGGCACTTACACAAGTTCCCTTTAGAAACAATGCCCACTGGGCTCCCACTTACATCTGCAAGGGTGTTTCCCTGTCGAAAACACCGGAATCGATTTGTTTTGATACCAGGTGACAAAGCAAGAATCCAGAAGAACAAAGCGTATCACTGGATGGTAATGTAAGAAATCATTAATTCGACTAGTTTATGAGGTTAAGCAGGTAAGTTAATAAAGTCATTGTGTCTTAAAAGGTACATGTAGTACTAATTCTTGTAACAGAAAACTTCAATTCTGATACTCCGGTAGGAGAACGAATAATGAAACACGGGCAATGTCGCTATAACACTGCAGTGAAATGCACCATATATGCTGTAAGGGCTCGTGTGATTATGGTAGTATCACCAATATCAGTCACCATCCGAGGGAAGCCAATCTGTTCAAGAAGACCATCCACGGAGGCTAATCGGCAGTACTGCTTTAGCTTAGCTTGATTACCTAACCTTAAGTACAAAGTTTTATTCTACTAAGATCTGCTAGGCCCTTAGAACAAAGCGAACAATCTCCTGAGTCGATATTAAAATTTTCACCCACACATGTGTTACATGCCTCTTGGTGGACTTGCGACTTCGATGTTGTGAACTTGATATGTCCCATGATGACACTTTTGGACGAGTATGTTTGTGGAGTAGAGATAGACGGCACCATATTGGAACTCTTTTTCCTGGTACGCTCAATGAGGAGGCCCTTAGATTGCAGGAGTTATTACCCCATGCAGAAATCATGCCCATTTGGAGAAGAGGACCGGGAGGGTCGTAATTGATTGAAACAAAAAGTTGTGCGTTAAAAAGCATTTTGTCTGCGATCAAAATCACACTTTTACTGATTATTTTAGAAATATTTGTGAATTTTCGGTTTTCGTACATTTTTGTGTTATTAAAAGTTCAGCACAGTAAACTTGAACTAACTCGTTGCTCGAAGCGCAGAAACTTAACCCGCTTAATTTGGCAGTAAATTTGCCCCATTGGTGTTGAAACGATTTAGATCATGACTATTTTATAACAATTCAGTATCTTCACACCCATTCTGAGAAGTTTGCGTGCTTTACTTGTTTACTGGTTACATTATTAATTTCAGGTTGCACGCAAACGAGAGCAGATATGGTAGCCGCCAGAACTGGCTGATAATCTACATAAAGTTAGTTCAGGAAAAAAGTTCGGATTATAAAATAATATTTTTATATTTATTTTATCCACTCTGGAGTTTGCAATGGTAACCAACGTATCCCGTGTTTGAGGAGTAGATATCTTCATTTTAATTCAACTAATCTGATTCAGCTGAACTAAGAAAATTACCGTTTTACCTTGAAAACAAGGGAAAAATGTTAAGAATATTTTCAACAAATTAATATCTTCCGTTAGTCAATATTGCCCATCAATTCTTTCTCAGAGGCATCCCACAATTAAGGGGTTGCTTCCATCTGAAACATTCAAAAAAGGAATATTCAAACGATGTCAGATCAGGCGAGGACGGTGGCCGTTCGATATAATCTGTTCTTCATATCTGAATTATGTAAATTCAAGGTGCTCATGCCAAGGATGGTGATGGTATACTAAGTGCTAGAAAAATTAAGCCAATTGGTTGGCTATATACTGTGGTGGCCACAATAAATTAGAACAGTTTTTAAAATGTTCCAACTTTATCCAATTCCAATGGATTATTAAAATCGGGAAAATAAAAACATGCCTCTATCACATTAGTTTTATATTAAATAATATTTATATTTATTAAAATTTTTAACGTTTCCAGTAAGGATTTAGGTCAACATGACAAATAAACAAAATTCCTCTGGACAAATAAATAAATACGATTTCATTTAAATGAAATTTTAATCGTAAAATGGCTTAAACCTACAAACAATCATGTTATTACCACTAAATTGAAGCTAATATTTAGTTCGGTACCATTTATTCCGAATGATTTTATAACACCGTTGCGGCAAAGAGTCGATTAACTTCTGGCAACGTTTTCGAGGTATGGCATACCAAATCCGCTGAATTTTCGTTAAGTTGAGTAAGATTCGTTATATTTTTATCCTTTAGTGCCTCTTTTACATCCCGCCATAAATTCTCAATTGGGTTCAAGTGGGGACTGCAAGCAGGCCACTTAATAACGTCAACTTGATTTTCTACTAACCACTGTTTTACGATTTTTGCTGTATGTTTCGGGTCATTGTCGTGCTGACAATGTTTGACAACGGGAAGGATATTTTTTGCATATGGCAGCATAACATTCTCAAGAATAGTCCGATAGTTGTGTACGATCAAGATATCGTCAATTTTCGTAATGGGTCCAACTCCATGCTCAGACATACACTCCCACGGTTTAATATTGCTGCCACCGTGCCTGATGGTCTTGTGTGTTTTAGGTGTGCTTTGAGTTAAATTCTGTATCACGAGATCGTTTCACGTAAACTGGACCATCGGAAACAAATCTGTTGATATTTGTTTCGTACGACCATAACCCATATTTCCATTGAGAACTTGACCATCTAATATGAAGTTTTGCCAATTCCAACCGTGCAATTCTATTCTTGTTTGACGTCATGGATTTTCTTCTGGAAACTCTTCCACACAAACCTTCCTCACTTAAAGTTCGTATTGTTTTTCTTGCGACTGTGGGTGTTTCTTGGCCGAAGAGCTCTCTTTATAGTTGAATAGACGATAATTTTGGATCTTTTTTTGATAGTATTAATAAATGTCCATCAAGTAGGGCTGTTATTTTTCCCTTATTTCCTTGTCTTATAATATTTTCTAAAGTTTTATGGATATTAAAATGTTTAACCGCATTTGCGCCCATGGTTTTGAAACGATCTAAATGGTCAGCAATTTTTTGATAACTCCAACTCTTTTCCACTAAAGACAAAGTAAATTTTCGCAAACCTAAAGTACAATTCTTCCTTCTACCTAATTTATGTTCTATTAAGGTATTTTGTACACTACAGCTTCAGGAACTGATCGACAAATGATTTCTTTGGAAACGATCTTATTTATTTGTCCAAATGAATTTTGTTCACTTATTGCTTCGATCTATAGCATCAATATAAAAAAAATTATGTTGATTAAAAATAGATTTTCATAATTTATTATTAAAACACCTGATCACACAGATATGTTTATTACTTCTGTTTTAAAGAAGTTTTACCACTTCAAAGAGCGTTCTTGTTCAGACGATCACCACACTATGGCACGAGAGGCAACAAAATGACACATGGTATTATAAGAAAAATTTACTTTTTTCAAAGAATGTATGCATAACGGAAAAGCCTAGTTTTTTCTTATGTCCTCTGTAGTTCTTCTAACAGATTGGACTTCTGAGAAGACCGTCTATGCTGTCAACATAGGCGCCATAGAAGGAGACAAAATAGTACAGCGAAATACTTACGATTTTGCCATTCAAATGCTGTAATTCCCTCTCTGCTAAGCGTCTTGTTGCATTTTCCTTCCTTTTTCTCTTATATTGACTATACTTGTAAAACAAATACATTCCAGGTAAAGCCAACACAACAAACGGCTTTATGAGGGGATTGTGACGCGGTGGATAATGAAAAGGATTTTCTTGAGGATTTCGGGCGGCCTCCGGCATTTTGATATCTAGAAAAAAAAAATGCGGGGTTTTTAGTGGATTTTTAAGATAAAAAAAAGTGCGGAGTTTACATGATGACCTAAAGACAGCTCGATCGTGTTCACGAAATGCCGCTTCGAATTTCAAAAGTATCACTTTTGTTCGTTATGAAACAATTACTATTTTTCTCTAACACAACGGCGCGACAAAGTTTTTTACGGCCGGTGTCAGCCGGCAGGGAAAACTTCCTGCTGGCCTTATTTTGCGGGCCTGGGCATAGAGACCAGCATGTACTATCAGGCATTAATCAAAAGATAGGAGTGGTGACAATTCTGGCCTGTCGGGAGACACATGATCAGATATCTATAGCCCCTCCCAATTTGCATTGAAATATCTTGTAAGGTTGAATGTATGTTTGAATAAATGAAGGATACTACGTGCCGGGGAATGTTATGGACATTTGCCAATTTGTAAATTAAACCACGCGCGTGGAATATTCGAAATATTTCGAATCTTATCAGGAAAGTAACGCTAGTGTGAATACCCTGGATACAAGAACTATACAGGGTCGTAGATATCACGGTGGACTATTACCGACATTCTACGAGATAGAGGGTAGTTTTAGGGCATACTATAAATGTCTCAAAGATATTTCAAAATTTTCAACTCAACAAGTCCCATTTTCGAGCTGAAAACATTTCGAACACTGTCCAATTTAGGTATAGAAAATATCTATATAATATAAAATAATATTTTAGTTCAACACCCAATGCAAAGATGGGGAAAGCATATATTTACCAGAAGATCCACACTGAATGTACATTATCACATCTCACTCGGTACACCGGATAATCTATCATCGGAGATCTCACTCCATATATCCATATATTTATTTTACTAAAAATTGAAAGTAGAAGTGGCCAATTATTTAAAACTAGGGAGTTTTTGTATCCCCATGTATAATTGAGTTTTGATGAAAATAATATTTTGCTAGAAATCAAAATTAACATATTCGAGAATTTTTCTTTTTGAATCTGCTAGAAAAGTCGTATTGAAGAGTGAAATTATTTAGTTGGGCCACCCTGTATGAACAAGGGAGAGTTAAAATTTCAGTAAGGGACAAATTTTGTTTGTCCTTGATGTGTCCTTTATATAAAACATCTCCATTCTATATCAAGCTTAAATATTAAGTTGTAGTAGCACTAACCTTATTAAAAATTAGGGAGTTCCATGGAGATCGATTGCTTAGTCCCTATCTAAATAATGGACAGTGATAGTAAATGAATTTCACATAGAGATGGAATGGAAATCTAAGAAATGTTAAATTTTAGGAGAGATGTGTCAATGTTTGACATAGTGAGATTAGAAAACAGTAAAATTTGGCATTTACTGATAAAAATTTCAGATGCTGTCACTATCCGTCATTTATACAAACACAAAACTTTAGATTTCCATGACATCTCCCGATTTTTATTAATTTGGAATAGCATATAGATGGTGGATACAGGGTGGTTCTTTATGTTTAGATTGTTTCTGGTGAGTTTATTATAAAAAATAGTTAAAAACTTAAAATATGAAAGTTCTAGGGCTACTCCAGTATCGATAGAAACTTTACGATTTTCGGCAGTTTAATGGATATTTTTTCTTGATTCTAAAAATGTGCAATATGTTAGCAATTGGCTCAGCTGTTTTTGGATTATTTGCACCTATAAAACGTATTTAAAATAAGCGCGCTTCAGTATCTCCCTTACAATACATACAGTTAATTCGAAAACGGCCTGACTAAATGTCAACATGTTATAGATTTCTAAGATCAGAAAAAAAAGATCTATCAAAAATGTCGAAAAAGATACTTCATTAAAAATTTAACTTGACTTAAATTTCTTTTATCCTAACTTACACTGTCCTTTTGTTTTCACCAATAACACGTCCTGTCAATTTGCACCAAAAGCAGTTTAAATACAAGGAAACACCCTATACATTCCAATGCCTCTATGACAGCTAAAATATTTGAGAATGAATGATTTCCACTTTCATGAGCTCAGATGAATTTCAGAACAGAGCTATAGCTAATAATAAACGAGGGTTAACGGCCCTGCAGGATAATCAACTAACTCTAGCCTTTGTATTCCTACTGGGCATTAACATTCACATAAGCCATACCTGCTTGTTATTTTAAGATGTCTTAAAAATGAAGTTACATTAGTAGATCTTATCAATTGCAACAATTCACTGCAAAATAAATAAAACAGAAGGTAAAGGAGATTTAAAGAAGAGACGGAGATATATGGTGGGAAAGAGTGCGAGAGTGACGGAAAAGCAAAATATTTACGAAATCCTGCATACGCTGACTCGATTGGTGAATCAGCGCATAGCCCCACCGACCGTCGCGACGCGACGCGTCCTTTAGCATACTGCGGGCTCTGTGAGGGTTGTAGAGTCTTTTTAGGGATGTACGACACAGCTACGTTCCAAAATGCTACTATTATGTAAACCTCTCTACCTAGTGCTCGTATAAAGACTTAGAGTCGCATTTAGTACTTACATAATTATGTTTATATTGAGAATATTAGAAGATATAGACTTGTGATAATCTGCGATTAATTTAGTCCAACACGAACTTATTAAGTAAGAGGACTTGGTAAATAATTCGAAGGACATTCTGTCCAGTGGAGCTCCTCCATTAATTGCAGCCACACACGCTTTGATCTATAGTTAGTTAGTTTTGTTCAATATTTCCGATTAAAGGATCCGAACGGTTTTTAATTTATGTGTTTGGCTGTTTTGCGTTCGTGTCTCCTTTTACTAATAGCCTGACAGGGATATTAATGATTGATTTTATTATCAGTTTGTAATTTTTCCATCTGAATCCGCAACTGCTCAACATAAGATGTAAAGTGAATTATTGAGAAGAGGTCGGGATATAGATTCAAAAGAAGTTAAAAGTTGGCCCACTTATTCATCATTGCTTATTCTTATTACATCTTATTTACTCTATGAATAAATACTACGTTTACGATATGCGTTGCGGCGTAGACTACGTTACGATATAAAATACTACGTTTTGGCAGAAAGTCGACAGTTCTGAGCTTCAAAATGACAACTGAGCGACATTTTAGACTTTCCTAAGGAGATGACGGAAGGTTTGATACATGTATTTGAAGATTTTTAATAGTTTCCAAAAAATTCACGATTCTGCTAATTACTCTTTTTTATATGTGGACTTTTTAAAATATTTAATAATGCAGGTCAAAACTGAAATTCTTAGCTTTTTAGGAAGTAACGTGGTATCGCAAAAACCGAAGGAGATGTATGTTGCAGAAATTTGATATTTGCATGTAGCAGGATTTTTACGCGCACACCTGTGCGCAAATCGTTTCTACGCGCGAACGTAAAATTTACCCAAAAATATTGATACTGACATATGCGATTTTGATATGCTAGCGGTAAAAGTTTGTGATAAAAAACTGTGAATCATAGTTTCCTCAATTATGAGAAGTGTGTATCGAAAATTGGTAAGAAATGATTTGATATTGGGCAACCTGCAGGAGCTGTGTAAGAGACCTTCTACGTTAATTCTGCCATCTTCTGTAATTTGAATTAAGTATTATTGTGCGAAATTTTTTTCACACGCACACTTTCCATAAAAAGTTTTGTCGTAAATATATCAAATATGCACAAAATTTTGACTCTAACCCATGTCTCGTTGATCTACTTATGGTAAACCTTTTTGACAAAAAATTGTGAATCATATTCCCGTAGATTATGAGAAGTGTATGTCCAAAATTGGAAACGTACGAAATAATTTCATATCGGAAAACCTGCGAGAGCTATGTCCAATAGCTTGTATATTAGCTTTCGTGTCTTCTGTAAATTAAATGATGTATTATTGTGTAAAAATTTCTTTAAACGTACGCTTTTCATAAAAAGTTTTGCGATAAATATGTTAAATACACGCAAATTTTTGATTTTAAACCATGCCTCTTTAATCTGATTGCAGTAAAACTTCGTGATAAAAAAATGTAAATCGTAGTCCCGTAGATTGTGAATAGCGTAGTTACACAATTACATTTTTAAGAAATAACTAGATATCGCAAACTCTGAAGGACCTGAATGTTACAGTACTTAAATATTAGCGTGTGGTGCAACCTTTACACGCACATGTGCATTAACGAGCCACTTTCGGCTTGGAAATGGGTGCCGTATAGCCATTTACTGCACGCTCGCTGGAAAGTAACATTATCTTATACTTATCACAAGCACTTATGAAAAGTTTGTCACTATTAAAAAAAATTGAACAAAAATGTAAAAGAAAAAATTATGCACAGCGTAAACTAACGCGAAATTTCAATTTATGTTGGATTTTATATATATATATATGTCATTTTAGAATCTCCTAACAACCGGTATTTCAATGTCTTCATAAAACTGCATGTAAATTTATAATTAAGAGTAATCATCAGTTTTTTTATTATTTTCAATAAAACGCCCATAATTTTTAACTTTACCACCTTTCTAGCCTCTACAGGTGAAAAGTACACATCAAATATTAAATTACACCTTGAAAAATACTGTATCAAAAAACGTTTTAAAATTTACAATTTTGACCTGTCGTCACGAATGAGGAGATCCAATATCAAAATTGGTATTATAGAAACCAGCAGCGTGGTAAAACTTGTATTATATTCTTGTGCAAGAAAGATTTTATTACATCCTGCATATGTGAACACTACAACTCACGATATCCTGAAAAAAGCTCCTTAATCAAAGTGTTATTCAAACATCACTTTTTTAATCTTTTTGGAAATCGATTTCGTTGATGTATTTTTGTTGACTTTAAAAATGTTATGATATAAATTTTCCTAAAAATTCGACCACAAATCACTTAAAACCACAGAACTGTAGCCTTCTTGAACCTCCATCAACATGTCTGTCAAATTAATTTTTATCTAATAGACAACCAAGCCTCATTGTTTGCACTAATTCATTACCATGACCGTAACTAAGGATTTTTCTTCGATCCACATGAATCGCTGAAACATAAAAGGATCAAGGCTTCCACACAAGGCCGAACCACTTAAAAAATTCATAGCCATTTCAAACAGGATAATTTTAGGTAAGCTGTTTTTAACCTTCTGGTTATAGTGTTTAGTTCTCAGTCAAAAGTTTCAATTTGAAGTTCGTTATGCCCGTATAGTTTGTGCCTTTAATTTTAGATTTTATGGGTTTATAAAGGCACATAAATTTTGGCAAAGGTTGATCCTATAAACGTACATTTGGCCGCCAAAGCCGCGCGCAATAGATCGAAATCAGTGCGTTCCAATCTTCGCGTTTTGTTGCCAAGGCACAATAGCGAAGTTTTTAGCTTGTCTAGACAGCTAATTATCTCAGATAATAAGCTTTTTGAAAAATATAATAAGTTAATCGATTTGAAATCGTTATGTTGTCAATCTATTGAGATTATTTATCAACGCAACAGAAAAATGAGAAGATAATTGATTATTTATTAACAAAAAAAAAACGAAGTTGTAAAACTTTGCAAAATACTTCTCACTGGAATAACACTAAAGAATATTTTTAAAATCGACTTTCTCCACTTCGTTACCTCTTCACTCATCCGCGATACCTTATATTCTTCACGTCTAGAGACCAAAGAAGGTTCAATAAGACTTAAATCGAGAATGCGAGGAGGCCATGCGATATCCTTTACCCTTGACCATAAGCCCTGCAAAAATTCCTGAGCCTGAAATTCGGTAAAAAAAGGTTACAGTGTCCCTATTTCTGTAAAGACTTTCTTGAGTTAAACATGCTGAGGCATCTTTATTAAATATTAAATTGAGGCGTAATACTTACAAGATACTTACATTTCAATGTCAGGTTTTGGTCTCACTAGATGGTTCAAACAAAGGAAGTTGACATCACACCAGTCTTGATTTCTAAGTAGGAACGTCTTGGAAAGAAAATTTCCTAACCCGCTTTTATTCTTCTCAAGAGACCTCCGAATCTTAAATGGAATGGGATACTCTCCTTCATCGAAAGGATGGGACATTTTGCGGAGGGGAAACTGGACCACCTGGAGTGAAAACAAATTAGGAAGCGAAAGGGGATACAAGGGTCTAGTCGTAAGGCACTTCCCCGTTTTATTATCACTATTATTAGTACAGGATGTCCCGTAAATCGCAATCGTCAGAAATGAATATTTAGCTTTCGGTATGAAAAATGTAAAAAATAAAAGACCGAAATAACAAAGAATAATATTATTTTTATTATATTTCTAATCTTATATTTATACAAACAAAAATGTGATTGGCACAAAACACGTATCGGATTGTGACGTTTTGAAAATAAATCAGCCGAGAATAAATGAATGTAAAGGATTTATTAAACGCCTGCCACCGAAGGAAAGTGTAAATACAATTACTACATGATGTAACAAATGTTCAGAGGTTGGTTCAAAACTTAAGCAAAATTATTTATTTTCAATGATATATGAAGTTGAATAACCCATTTCAACAGTAGGGATTGATATAACCTCCAGAAGAATACACTTTTTTTTATACATATTATGTTCAGAACGTTTTTATACATACCATGAACCAAAACCCATTTAACTACTACTATCAATATAATAAACTTAACAATAATTAATTTTAAAAAATAATTATCTCCGTAGGTATTAAGTAGCTATTTATTGTATTAAAAGGAGATGAATACTAATCCTGAAGTCGACTGATGAAATCTCAATGAGACTTCGGTGTTCATTTTACCAAGTTTCATTGTCTTTTTTAAATAAGAATTTGGCAAAGAAATTCTTGCAAAGATCTTTTGTTTAGTTCGGTTATCTTTTCCGGGTTTCTAATATCCGCAAAATTCTCGAAGCGTTCTTGCCAAATCTGATCGAAAATCAATTAATAAGCGATTAAATTTGATGCAATGGCAATCAAAATTCAGCTTCTGCCCAACCTAATAAAAATATTCTACCTAATACACATTCTTTTATCACAAAATAGGATATCATGTCTATTCATGATATTTATTTAACTCTATACTATGCGATGCAAATGAAACGATAGTGAAACCTTTTCGACTACTCCCTAAATAAAAAAAAAAGATTGATATTGTATGTATTTAAGAATTTATTTCAAACATCGTTTATCGTATTTTTTTACCTCCATATATAAGAAATAACTATAAAATAAAAATAAATATTGGGAATCTGAGCGTTTTTCCGTAACTACAATGCCTGATTTTTAATGAATTTTTTCCAAATTTTTTGACCTGATTGTAACCTAATAGTGCTATAAAAGACACATACAGCACAAAGTTATATTAATTGTTAGTGGAAACATTAAAGGCACTGTAATGATAACGCACACTAGGTGAATAAACTTTACTGCATGTCATATCGAAAAATTGAAAATCTACACTACTGGATTCTATGCAAAAATAACGTGGATTTAAGGTTCCGTTTGTGTTCGAAAATAAGGCCCAAAACCACAGGAACATAAGAGGAAAATAAATAATTCTCAAAAACATATCTTAGAGACTGACAGAGTTATAAAGAATAGTTTGAAGGAATCTTTTGTAATGAGAAAAAAGTAGCCAACAATTTAGAAAATCGCGACCACCTACCTCTGCTTATAACCCAAGTACTCCAGAAAGACTTCAAAAATGGGAAGTCTTATAAAGGTTAAAGTATAAGATGGTCCAAGTTAGAGAGGCTCGCTATTGGAATCTTGGAAACCATAAGATACAAGATTGGTTAACTCATAACACAATTAGACAATTCGCCAAAATACCTTTCTGAGAACAGAAAATTCCTAACGATTCTGACTATATCTGAAAAAGAAACTAAAATAACCAAAACTTCTTTTATTTTTTACCTCTTCATCTTTTCTAAAAGTTCGAGTTTAGTAAAAGATAAAACTAGGGAGGCCGTATCTTATTGAAATTTTACTTGAATGTTAACTTAAAGTTGATCAGTCAAAAGAAGTATAAAGTATATTCGTAAATTGACTAATTCTTTCTGAACACCGCGTGCAATTTCCAGTCATCCAAACATTCTACGTATGAAGTATGTGCAATGTATCTGTATTAGGCACTTTTGGCTAATGTGATGATTTATTGATTATGACAATTATTACATTGGTCAAACCCGATGTTGTAATGGAATTCCTATGCAATAACTAATGATTAAATTGAAACCAGCCAAAAACTGGAAGGGGAATTAATGTATGCCAAATTAAGGATTTCTCTAGCTGTTTAAATGTCTTTCACAATTATACTTGAATTTCCCCAAAGATCACAATTATTGCTACTACAAAATAGTAACAAATTTAATACTTCTTCAAAATTCTTTACGAAACAGAAATTTTAACAAACATTTACAAATATCCATTATATCAAACATCTACCAACAATATTTGAAATAAAAAACCTGTACAAAGATCTTATAAAAATTAGACTAGCATTATCTTTTTCAAAATTGCAAGTTGTGCATTGGTACAAAGGTACATATATTGTCAAGATAGGCTGCTCTCTTTCTACCTCAACAACCAGGTTACCTAACTAAGTTGTTCCTTCACTACTGTTTCACGATCTAGAGAGTCCAGGGTATCGTTCGAGCTAGAACACGTTAGATCTTCAAGTTCCTCCATATGCTTCTGTCTTTTACGGACGTTCCAATGCAAACATTCCGCCAACGAATCGAACCAGTCCGATATTTGGTCTTGGGAACATATACTTGGCACTGGGTATATTGATGTCGTGACTCTTAAACTAGAAATAGAATACATATTTTATCTATTGAATAGATTGATATTTTAAACTAATGATTTGATATGCCATTAATATGTTATTATACTAACCTGTCACCATGTACTAATTCTTGTCTATTTCTCCCATCAAAGGAAACCCATGACGTGTTACGACTTTCTGGTGAAACTGAAATCTAAAAATAAAACTTGACTTTACGAAAGTATTAAAAGAAAAATCTGAATTGTAATATGCATTTTGTGAGTACATTCTGCCTTTTTTGTAAGATTCTAACTAGCATATTTCATATAATTGGTATGTTTGTAAGCTGATTCCATTGCCAACATTACAATAATTAGTCTTGTTCGATAATTGACGAAAATACGTAATTGTACCGTACTGCCTTGTTAAAGAGATCATTAATTTTCATTAATTCCACTAGGTTAAAAAAAATACTTATTAAAAAAAAACTCAACTAGTTTCGCTGTCTTGTCCATTCATCTTTGATTCCAACTAAATCAACCACTATTGTGTTTTGGAAATTGTTATTTATTCTTTCTGTAAGTTCGATTTTATACTACATACGATATACTTCATACCTTAAGTTGGACGCCAGCAGGAACGACAATCGGCCTAAAACTAAGGGAATGGGGACATATGGGAGTAACCATTATAGCAGGGACGCTAGGATGTATCATTGATGCTCCTGCAGCTACGGCATATGCAGTACTACCTGAAATGAATATGAAATGTATTACATCTGAAATCATCTGAAAAGTGAACTGAAAAAGAGTAAATAACTATTTCCAACGCTACTACTAGTAGACCCAATTGTGGATATAGCAAGCAACATTTTAGGACCCATCCAGTGCAATACTGAAATAACTAAATAACGGTATATGCATGAAATCCGAAATCTCGGTTTAAGTTTAAAATTAGGGAAGGCAATATATCAATTATCACGCGCACGGTAGCAGAAAAGGTTTCACATTACTTACCAGTCGGAGTGCTAACTATTAATCCATCGCCTTGGACAGAAGTGATGTGTTTTCCATCCAAATACAGATCAATGTTCGAGAGGTACGGACTCGGGCCCCGGTCAATAACCACTTCGTTTAAAACTAAGAAACTGGCTGGTGTTTCTTTCTTCACGCTCTCAGCTTCTTCAGCATTAGAAGTATCGGTTTTCTTGACCAAGATACATCGTAATCTGCTCCTTAATGTTAAAGCCGCATTGCCTTCAAATAATTAATAAAATATACATATCTATACATGGTTCTTGGAACTATCGTTAAAGATAAATTATAAATGTTATAATAATAAAGAAAAACCTTTACCTTCAAGGACGTTGTTGACTTGTTCTTGAAAATTGTCAAATCGAAATGGAGTAAGAAATCCTAAAGAGCCTAAGTAGAAAGCCATGACAGGTGGTACTGATTGCTGGAACAACTGGCTTGCATATAGTAAAGTACCTGAAACCAAACAAAAAATTGCTTTCATTCTTAGGTTACATGCCCAATGGGTTCTTATATGATACGAATATCGAAATTTTCTACGAACCGTCGCCTCCCAGGCATACAATGAAATCGATTTTATCCGTCAAGTCGTCTTTCCCTAATCTAAAAGTCATGAGTCGGTCCTTCACAGAAGGAAATTCAGGAAATTGGTCCAGGTGGGGATCATCCATAACAGCAGTTTCTACAAAAACAACCATTCGTTTCTCCTAAAAACCATACAAATAATCGAATTAGCTCAAATTAGTTCAGGAAGATAATGAAAAAACTGAATATGAACAAGGACGTAATTATTAACTGTTCAATTGCTGTCATTACAAATTAGGTGTAAAAATTTACGAAAAAATATATTTAAAAAAAGTTTTAGGCTGTAAATTGGAATTTACCAATAATCAAGTGTATGATGGGTCGACATGTTAATATTGGAGGGCAAAATAAATAGTTAAGACAATTTTTATAATGTATCTAAACCGTCAAAATCTGTCAAATAAAAAAACAAAAAAATATAGAAAAAAAATGGGAAAAAATACACATTATGTTCGTTTTAATGGGACGTAATGTATATTATGTTCTGTAATATGGATTTTTTTTCAATGATTTGAAAAACATATGTTGAAATTTGCATATAAATGAAATCTTGCATCAAATTTCATGGTCTCTCACTGTAATTGCAAGCCCAACCAATGCCAATTAACGTAACATAGGTTATGGGGCCAATGCTACCAAGGTATTAACCACGCAATTAAAGTATCGGATGATTAAACTGACGTAAGTTCTCGGAACGAACTGACAAAGAATGAACTTTTTACCTCAATTAGCCATCGCACTAATTTGACAAAAGGTGAATAGACCGAGGCATCTCTAACTTTCTTTATAACGAGGACTGTCAACGGAGGTTTGTACCATGTTAACCTTTGACTGGCAGGATCCTGAATAGTCCTGGAAATGCAAAAGGAAAATATATACACATTATAAGAAAATAATTAATACGATTTTAAAATAAACACAAAGGAAATGGATATGTTTACGACATAATTTTTCTAACTTAATATTTTTCAACGTTTTTCAATGAACTTCTACATCACTGGATTTATGCAACATCGTTTTTGCTAGCAATTTAATCACATAAAAATTTAATGTCATTGTATATTATGGCATTGATACATTTTTTCAGAAATTTATAATTAATTTTGCCATACTTTCTTTGGTTCAATAATTGTACTGATTTTTCAAAAACAATCGACTTTTTTTTATCAGATATGTTTCAACTACATTTTGGGAGATATTTTGGTTCATTGTTCGATCGAGATTTTACACAATATGACTTGCTTAAACCCCAAGCTGTCTATTCTCCGGAAGCGAGTTTTGGGTAGATTAAATAGATATATAAATAACAAATACATCTTTTCGCAACAAAAAACTGAGCAATTGCAAATTGGCCAAAAACTTCAAAAATCAAGTAATCAAAAGTTCTCTAGGAGTATTTTAGTTACGTTAGAACGTAAGTGATTTACAGTGAGCGTAAGTAGACTATTCTGAACCTAGTACTGCTCTAAAAGTAGTTCAATTTCTTTGAAAGTATGTAGCTATTAATATAAAAAATAAAATTCATTAAGAATTACAACTTATTTTATTTCGTAGTTAAAAAAATTAATTACAATTACCATTTTTGGAGAGTGGTAAGTCTATTTGCAATAGTTGGATTTCAGTCTTCAAGTTAAGTAATCCAATTGCGGACAGCTCTAATTGTGACGACACATTTTTTCAGGTAAACAAATATACAAAGTGTTTTTTAATGGACGGTAAAAAATGAAATTGGTGAACCACGAGCTTATTTCAAGATAAAAACTTCATATAAAAGCATGTCCTAAATTGCATCCATTTTAATATATAGGGTGTTATAGTTTAATCTTTTTCCGATTTTCATTAATTTTTGTGTAATTTTCAAAAGTAACTAACTCAAAATTAATAGTAACAATAATTTTTACATGACGAGTAAAGTGAAACAATAACTATTTAAAATATTCTACAGAACGTTACATTTTTCGTGGTCGTTCTCAATATTATACGTCACAAATTTTTTTGTGACATTGTTAGATTGTATTCATTAACTTCATTTACTTCCCTACGTCTTTTATAAACTTTTTTGGTTCTTCAGTTTTTTTTATTACAAACAATAGTTTAAGAGATATTTGCAAAAATATCTAACCATGTTCGCCACAATTAACTATAATGAAAGTCCTCAAAGTTAGCTTTATCAGTCACCTGACGTAAATAGTTGAGATTTTCTTTTGCACGGGGATATTTAAAATTTTTAGTATATTTTATAGCACTAAACACTGAGGTAGAGTTAAGGAACAGAATTCTAATTCTAGTTCTTATAAAAGTATTAGAAATACACCTGGAATTTCTAATAAAGTTCGGCAGTCCGTGAGAAGAGGAGTAGAATCTTGTATTTTGGTAGGAGGAAGAAATTTTTAACAATTGCTTTCATTATAATCCAAGTTAGTCGCTTTAATTTTTGCGAATATCTCTTAAACTATTGGTCCTAATAAAAAAAAATTAGGTGGCATAGTGACAAAAAAGTTAATAAAAGACATAAAAAACTAGATGAAGTTAATAAATAAAATCAAAAAACGTTATAAAAAAGTTCTGATGTAAAATATTGAAATCACAAAAAAAAGTAACGCTCTGTAGAATATTTTAAATAATTGTTATTTCAGTTTGTTCGCAATGCTAAAATTATTGTTACTATCAATTTTGATTTAATTACCTTTGCAAATGACAGAAAAATTAATCAAAATCGGAAAATAATTCAGTTTCAACACCCTGTAAATCAAAAGGGCAGCGATTTAGGACATGCGTTCATATGAAATTTTTCCGTTGAAACAAACTCCATGATTCACCAATTTCATTGTTTACCAACTATTAAGGAACACCTCATATGCATATCAGTTATATCTCGTAAAACATGATTTAATTTTTATGCAAGCAGGTAGGTATTTGCTTAAATACACTTATTACTTATTATTATTTAAGATTTAAAAGTGCTTGCACGAGTAGGATAAATTGGTGTGTAATCATGGTTTAAAATGCATTTATTCTTATCCACAAAACGTTATAAAAAAATCAGTTTACTTATCATTAAGTATTTGACATAATAAAATTCAATTCTAAAACAAACATTTTTGCGATATATAAATTAACTCACTTATACTGGATTGCATTACCCTTGCAAACCATAAATCCGTTCATCCCGTAATCCTCGCTTTGTCCGGAAACCCCGACCTTGACACCGTTATCTTCACAATTATTATTAATTTCAAAGCCCTTATTTCCACTTTTTAGACAACCCTTACTACTACCATTGCTTTGGGCCATATCACAGCTTCTTTCCATAGACAGAATAAGACCACTTTCAGCAACCATTTTTTTTAATCACAATTCACGTATACTATATCACAGACTTTTATGTGTTAATTTTCACTTTTCAATCCAATTAAAATTACCAACCTCCTCTATTAAACCGGGTCATTGAATGCTATGAACTTTTAGATGATGCCCCACTGTAGCAAAACTGGGCATTGTTTCAAATTGATTTGTGAATTAATTATTGGCGTTTATATTGTCGTAAGTACATATTTCGAAGCACTACTAATTATCAAGGGATGTGTGGTTGATAATTACCGATGAACAACGATAAAGGATGGGAAAAAGCGTTTTCGGGTTCGCTGTTCTCACGCGATATACTATAAATGGTTTCCCCAATCAGACATTACTTGAATTATCGAATATCAACAACTTGGAACGAGCAACAAAATAACGGGCGTTTATGAAAATATCTCAGATAGAACATGCCAATTAGTAAATGATAACTCAGACTAAAACTGTTTGAGAAATATTTGATGAAAGTTAAAGACAAATACTCGTATTTGTTTGAGGAGGATAAGAAAATTTAAAAAATGTATACACAACTTGAGGGAGCCATAATGTGTCTTGTATAATTGTATTACAGGCCGTAAGCTTATCGGTATAAAAGATTAGTCAAGTCATGCTATGTCAGGTAATAACTCTCCGAGCGATCGCAATACATTTCCCAACAATGATTGCGCACGTTTTCTACGATTCTACGTCTACCTTAATAAAATATTTATTTTTGTTTTCGACTTCGAGATGTAATTGGTAAAGCTACCTAATGCATATAGAACTTAATGGTTATTTAGAGTATTCATGTAGTATGAACACAGTTATTGTTTAAAATCCTTTACCCTACGTGCGATATCCTCTAAAACTATTTGGCAAAAATGTATTTCAATGAAATAAAAATTTACCTTCCGATAATTTTTCCAAAATACAAAATCCCGACCCGATTTGACGGTGCACTGAACTCATTACAAGACTTGTGCTGTACTAAACTAGAATTCATATTCCATTACCACTTAGCCAAGAATCCATACACAAATCTAAAGTCTAGATCTACTCAATATGAAAAAGACCGGAAACATTTAGCGAATACATTAAAATTGATTAAACATTAAAACCAAATTATTTTTTTATTCTTGAGTCTTGATGCGTTGTGTATTTAACTCGCTTGTTAAACACGGAATACACATTTTTACAATTTACAAAACCATGCCAATTTAAAATGTAATTTTTTTTCATCCCATGGTCAGGTGAAAGCATACATTTTTTTTTAACAAGATTCCATACTTGGTATTATATCATTTTCAAGACTACAATTAGAACAAAAAGACAAATACGTGATTAAAAGCGAATATTTTATTCTTCTCTTGAAATACATATACACGGGGCTGAAAAAAGTTGTTCAAAATCTAGAAATGCGAAATTTAAAAATCTATAGTCGCTTCTACGTCCACAACTACAAAGAAAAAACTTTCCCATAAACACCCAAACCCAGGAATACATCGTTACTGAAATACAGGATAGTTGAAAATGTTCCTCAACCTTACCTTCTCAGCTGTTAGAGTTTATTAGATATTTAATCCAAGTTTGAGGATGTCGAGGTTGGAAACGGCCTTTTATGTATTACACCAAATATTAAAAGATAATCAAATCGATAAAATAACATACCGCCAAAATATAAGGTGGGAAAACACATAAGTTCACCTCCAATTTTCACAGAAATCCTAACTTCGGTCAATTCTAGAACTACTTTTCAGCAACTGCTGAAAGGTGAGCGGTGGCTGTCCAAAAAATAGTACTCTGAAAAATTCGGGGTTTTCCAAAAGAATTATTTTCCAAAGTTTCCTCCCTTTTGATTTAGGATTCTGGTAAAATTATTTAGCTATGTATCCACATTTAAAAACACATTTCGCTATTTGAAGCTAAATAATCTAAGCTCAGCAAACAAAATAATCACTCATATTGCTAATCTAATATACAGTACTCATACATTCATCATATTACTGAAACTAACGTACATTCACGAGACTAAAAGGCACATTTGAATTACATACACTTGCACAATCACACATGACTATAGGAAAAACATTGGTACTGCAAATATAAACGCATCCCATCCAAAACAAAGAGATCATTGAAAATTGTCAACAAGACAACAAAACCATTAATAGTTTAATATTTACCGAATATAGTATAAAACTAAAAATATGTCACCACATTAAAACGAAAAATAATATATCATTCTGCAGATATTATTGAAGTATAGTATAGTACGACCCGACTGATAAACAACCTATATATAAATTATCGAACTAATTCGTTGAATGGCAGAAAAATCCGTTTTTAAACATAAGAATAAGGAAGGAACGAATTTTGAAAACCATAACGAATGTCATTAACATATCATTTATAACAAAACATTAATTATTAATATCGACATCATATGCCCATACGACTTAAAAAAACAATTTCGCCGTGCTACATGTTTTGTTTTCAATGAACTAGAACAGCAAGTTTTCGATAAAGATTTCCTCTGTACGTAGCGGATGATCTTAACTATACACAAAGAGTTATCTGCATTACACTTTGTAGTGCTCAGTTATTAATAAAATTATATACCCAATTATACGTTCGATTAATTTAGTACAATATGGCACAGTATGATAACTCTAATCCTGAGTGGTTAGGGAACAATAATTACTTCTTAGGAAGTAAAAGGAACCAAACTTGGCAGAAAAAGTCTGAGACAACGTTCAGTCATGTCTGCAACTGAATGTTGAGGATATAGAGCTTATAATAGATTTTATAATAAACTATTAACACGCTACTAATATTTTAAACTACTTCTGGCATCATCATTATAAAAGATTTCTACTAAACCGTCAGAAAATACTAATTAATGCAGTAAAAGAATATGACAAAGTACAAAACTTTTAATGAAATTCCCCCAATATTCCTTGTTTACTTGTTTTTATTCTTCACAAAGAAGTAGCCATATACCAATAAAACCGCATCTTTCAGTTAAATGTATAAGATTTTAAAACGTCTATATGCAACTCAATTCAGTGTAAAATACTTACATAACCATAGCAGAATTTTTCATAATACGTCCACATGGTCCAAAATGTTGAACTGGTGAAGGAGCATTTAAAGATCTTGTTCTCCTGAAACAAATTAATTAATATTAAGGAAATGAAAAAAGTCCTAAGTTGCAATGTAATAACTATTATTACATGGTTGCTGTAAAATTTAGCTCTATAAAATACATAACCATGCTGCACAAGAATTCATATATAGATACAGTATACAACATGATAATTTATGGGTTGAAATAAATTCACAATTGCGAGGTTAATCTCAAAAACCAAAAATAGGGGAAGAATAGGGTGTTTCATTAAAAAAAAAAAGTAACTTTGAAACATAACTTCATTTTGCAAAACTCTGTTATTACAGAAAAAAATAGCAATTACTTTATACAAGTGTTTTCTATGATAAAACATACTTTAATAAGGACAATAAATTACTAACTTAAAGTGAACTGTTTTCATTAACATTAACTACATCTGTAACCTTTACCAAATTAAATCAATAAAATCTACAAAGGTTCAAGTAGGGCATGAGGACCTACCTAAACATTGGTTTCATTTTACAGGAATTTTGAATTTGATGTTTTACTTGTGTTGCCAGGGAAATGAAAGGGATAATAAATATCTTCTAAATGATAATTATTTTAAGTAACAAAATTATCAAGTATGTATATTAGCAAAATACTTTTTTTAACAGCCATTTATTACCATTACTAGTAAAAGCATGTTAGTAGACAATTACCAGTATACTGGTATTTATTAATTTGCTAACCAATTTTCAGCTTTAAAATTGACTTAAATGACTTATAAAACATGAAATGCTAATTCACATACTTTATAGTTCCATTACTTAAAATTACTCTTCATTGAAGTACTTAAAATTTAATAGTTAACTCAATTGTTATAAAGTGTTGAAAAGTTAAAAGTACCTTATGCAAATTTCCATTTCATAATTTTATTACCTATTTCAAATTCATTATATCTAGTCCAGTATGAATGCTAAAAATTCCAAACTTAAAGTTTTTATCTAACACGGGTAGAAGATTAAAATTGAACAAATAAAATATAGAAAGGACACTTTCACATGTATTAGAAATATTATATTTCTTACAAGCACATATGTGTTCAAATACTTTCAGTTGTCCAATTATTCAGTAATAACTTGATAGCTAACTCATCAGAAAAATACATTAAAAACTAGTTCTAACTTCTAAGATGCCAGTATGTGACTCTAGTTCTTATTGATGATGACCCTACTTCTTACCAAGGAGTGTCATAAAATATTGGTATTTATAAGCCACTTAGAACTCATAATCCTAATTATTATAAGTGCAATTAAAAGATTAGAGTACTAGCTATTTTATTTGCCCTCTTCCTATGTCAAACTCACGGAGGTCTTAATTGTACTTAATATACAAAACTGCAAGACCTTGACATACAAATTAATTTTAGAAGTCTTTTGCCCTTATTTTGACTTTATAATTATTACTATGTCAAGCTCTCAATCTCTCTCTCAAAGTTTCTGTTCATTTAGAAGAACTCTTGATGATCACAGGACCTTTTCTACTAAATTCTCTATGTCAAGGTGCAGAGATGTACGAAATACCTAGTAGCTGTTTGCAACAGATGGTTGATTTTGAACAATAAAATAGGCAACTTGATAATATATGAAATAATAAGGTGACAACATACTCACGGCCATGTACCAGATCTCTTCTGTGTTGCTCCACTTTCCCTAAAGTCTCTATTAAAAACATCATCTGAATACTTAATAGAATGTTCACTGTGAGCCTTCTTACTTCCCGCACAGTCTAACCTGAATTCTAACTTTTCTGCTAACCTACATTTGCGTAACGTTGGTAAATCTAAATCAGAACCAACCCACAATGATGTCATGATGCGTATTATAAATTATCGGATATAAAACTGCTTCGAAATCACATTTTCACTTGCCTTTCTTGAATCATTAAATGTACATTTAAATCTAGAAGAGAACCAAAACTTTAATTTTGGAAAATAAAAATTGTCCTTGAACAGCAGGTTATGTTTTGACAGCTCTCAAATTCGTTGAATAAAAATATGACAGTTAAATATTAAGCATTTTTAAATTTTGTTCTGAAAATTTGACTACATAAGGCAAGTCCTATAAAAAAATTTATAATGTTATCTTGTTTGGAGTGCAAATTTTTCTGTTCTCATACGGTATACTAGCTTTGGGACAACCTTTAGTAAAATAAGAAAAGCGAAATACGTTTAAGAGTAAATGGGTGCTAAGCTTCTTTACAATAAACTACTCTAACTACTCTAAATATTAATATTATTGAAAAATGCTTGGTATTTGAACGAAACGTCAGATTAAGGTTGACAGTGACACTGACTCAAAGGTCGAAAACGAAAATACGCATGCGGCGACGATTACAGAAAACCGTGTGTGTCTCAAAGTTTTATGGGAGTTGTGGCGGTAAGATGATTATTATTACAAAATCTTCTTTGGAAAAACCAGTAAATACGGTTCTAAATTTTCCGTTTTTGTCTTTTGCAGCTCTTCAATACTTTGGACATTATTTATGACTCAGGAAAGATTGTTAATAGAAATTAAAACATAAATTGTAAGTGTACTTAAACTCCATTCAGCACTGTACTATAAGTAGGTGTAAGGTAGATATTCCCAAGCCCAAGCCACTTAATTTTTTAAATACATAGTTAGGTCCTCTAATGGCGCTTCTCCATGTCCATTTTATCACAAACATTAGCTGTTTTAGCATGATGGTTTATTATCTTGATATTTTATACTTATAATGATTGAAACTAGAGATGCTATAGTTAGCAATTTTTAGGATTTAGTCAAACCGATTTCCCGGCTTAACCCTTTTAGCCCTGAAATTTATTTTTTATTTAAGAAAAAAGCTTTTTATGCGTGATTGTTGAATTTTGATATGTTCATTATGACATGCACAGGGTCATGAAATTTGAACAAAAAAAAGAAAGGAATTTGTTTATGTATATATTTAACTACGTACTAACTCTTAGGAAAGGAACTTCTTGCTCATATTTAGCTTGCAGTAATTCCCCTTACAAATAATAAAAAAAAACATCCACACAAAGATCTCTATATTTTATTTACCAGTCCTTGCAGCATAGTGGCAATATTTTTCAATAGAAATGAGTGTCAATAATGAACTTAACAGAATACTGCATATATAATTTTTCCTTTCTGAAATGGTTATAGGCATAGAGTATGCAGTACCTTATTCAAAATGAGAGTTTGAATGATAATAGCCAGTAAAACTATTACAGTGATTGCAAAATTTTAGCTGGATAAATCAATATCTGATAATTCTCAAAATTTCCAAATAGGAGTCATTTCATGTTGATCAGCACTATTAGTGATATGATTTATAAGCATGTGTAAGAAAGAGTATGTATTTTATTTTCAAAAGTTTAAAACTGCTATGATAATTGGGTACCCTCAACTTCAAGTTCTGATTAAGTTTATGCACAATAAACAGAATGTCAACTAATAAATTATCAAATGATTCAACTCATTGTTCTAATCCACAAATCCCACCACAAGTGTTAATAATTTCTAAGATATTTAACTTTAATGAATAACTTGTATGTCCTGTATATTTAGTTGCTGTAATTAAGTGATTTCTCCCTTCCTCTTTCAGGTAATGATAACTAGACTGAGATAGTAGCTTGTTTCCCATATTAGATTGGAATGGGTGACTACAGCAACATTGGTCTTCCTCACCACACAAATACAGAAACCAAGGAAAAGTATTGCAAATATTCTTATTCATATTGTGCAATATGTGATAAACAGTCACCTCGACGAAGATCCAAGAGTGAAACAAATGAATGCTGCAAGCGAAAATGTAGAGAAATGAAGTCTCTAACTCCAAAAAAGTATGATAAATGTATTGAATATGAAAATATGGAATTGGAGTTTGATTCCAAGGGATGGCATGAAACTAAATATGATTGTTGTCGAATAAGGTAAGATTTTGAAGAACTATAATATGTATCTAGCAAGAAACTGAATTGAAATTGAGTGATATATGATATAATTATAACAACTTCCTATTTTGTTTGAAAATGTCAAAATCATAACAATTATACATAACTGTCACCATTAGATTAACAAATGAACACTGGAAGCACCCAATGGCCTCATTGGATAATTCAAATACTCCGCAAAACTCAGTTATGCTTTTTTACATCATAAGAATAAAATTAAACATAAAACAGAATTAACTGTTTGTGTTGTAGAAAGTGCAATTTCAGTATGGATTTAAAATTATTCATTATAAAAAAATTTGTTATCACAATTTAAACAAGTTCCATGCAGGCTGCATTGAAAAAAATATGTTTGCTTGAGAAAAATACCCTATGACTAATATCATAAAAAACCTGGCAGTCAGGGCCATTTTAATTTTTTAGTTTCATTTTTAAAAATTATTTTTCTCATAAAATTCGTGATTCATCTCGTTTTTTTTTGCCAGATGTAATATGAGAAAATTTACTTTGCGCAAGTTTTCTTAAGTTCTGTGACTTTGTGTGAGAATTCTCTCGTGCCGCGTGAAAGCGGCGTAATCAATTTAATTTTTTATTCCAGATCCAATCTTGTGGAATTGCCAACATCATACATTGCCAACAATGATAACTGTCAAATTCCATCAAATTTATCAATTCTTCAAGATGACATTGATTGTTTAAAGCCTTTCAAACAGAATGATTTTTGTCCAACATCCAATTCGTTTGATTTGAGAGGGCCTTTCGAACATGTAAGGGCTATAGATCCAAGAACGAAACTCCTAGAAAATGTAAAAAATATGAGTAAGATTGAAGCAACTACCTTAGAACCTGCCATGTTATCGTATATAAAGTCAAATGGCTACCATGTCCCAAAATCGAGAATCATAGATGGTCTAGAGTTTGAGAGCTCAAACGGTTATTCCATAGGGTCACGCTCAAATACCTCAAGCTGCAGGGAATATTGCCAACTAGTGGATTTTAAAAGTCAAAATGCTGATAGCCAGGCGCCTTTATGCTACAATACCGAAACTTATTTCAATAGACAAATAGATAGAGAAAATTATTCTAAGGAAGTAGACTACCTAAGAGAAAAACTGAAATTTCTACATAATTCTTCTTATACTCTACGTTCTAATCAAGACGTAAATGTACAGAATTTGGATTCAGCAAAAGGAAACATTTTAAGGGAAAGTTGTATAACGACCACAACGGAACCAAAACATAAGCTGGAAGAAAAAGTGTCACCTTCAGAGGGAGCAAAACATTCTAATTGTAAAATATCGTTAAAAACTAGAAAAATTAATATTGGAAAGACACAAAGAGGAAAGTCTAGATTGGAGAATATTATTATTATTAATAGTTCCGTAAGGTAAGTCAATTTGTACGATTGTTGCAGTTTGTAGGAACATCCTTTGTTTTACTAGAATATTTATCTGTAGTATTTTTAAAGTGAGAAGTTTTAAAATGAACATGTTCAAACGGATTGTGAAGGCTGTTACGACGGGAGGAAATGCAATTGTAAATATATTCAACTTATAGAAGCACAGATCAAGCCTATAATTTCCGAAGATATACTGAAATTTTACGATTTCGGAATTATAATGTCCAAATTTTATTTAAAGAAATAAAGTTAAAACAATTTTGCAACCTTATTACTACTTTATCTCCCCTGCAAGATGAAGTGTGTACCTACTTATATTTTTAATATCACATTCTGGTATTTACAGCCATCCATTAAATTTTTAAATATATCAGATAGATATTTTTTACATTTCTCCTAAATAGCCTAGTTTATAAGATAAAAGGTTACACAATTTTAGATCATCTATCTTATACTAATTATGTGAATGAGATAGTTTCCTTCAATTAGTAATATTGTATTTTCACATCTCCATTCTTAAAATAGATTAGCCGTAACATGAAACATATTACTCATAGATTGAGATATTTCCAAATTAAATTGCCCAATTTTGTTCCCGTTCGTTTAAATAAAAGAAAACTGTGTGTATGCATTTTGCCCACGACTTCCCAAATTACTTTTCATTCATGGAAACTTTGATTTCGTACTACGCGTTACGCCACTGTTACTGTGTATCGTGTTTGCACGTTTTTTGTTAATACCTCACACTCAAGCTGTCAGTGGAGTAATGGCATTCCCAATTACCAAATCCAGACTCACTCCAAACCCGAAGTAAGCTATTTTAAAACTATGATCTTGAATCACTTTTGAAACATCTGTTTTCCAGCTATTAGGAAAGACGTAAAAATGACTAATTTAAGCCAAGAATTTTAAGTTTGAGAAAAGCGCCATAAATTTTAAAAACGGAATGGATATTTTCCATTGGATCCGTATTTGAACAGAATGTTGGGTATTGGAATTCTTTACTTTTCTTCGAAAACATTGGTCGCATGACACCACATTTTATTAAAAATTCCAACATTCCATGATAAGTTTACCTTGCGTATTTTTAGATTGAGGTTTAATTCTGGCCATTAATATAAAAGTGTTTTGTAAGGAGGAGGAAAATAAAGCGTATGTCTCATATCCCTTTTACAACAACAGGGTCATATTCGCCTTGGTTTTGTTGGCGAGTTGTAGTCCGCTTCTACACATTTTGTGTGGATCTCCTTTTAATTGCGTATTTTATACATGCACGTGCCCTTTGTTGTGTTGCAGCAAAGCAAATATTGTAGACCCCTTCACTCTACGGTATTGTTTTTGTGTACTGTATGTGTACAGTGGCAATATGAAGTGGAAACCTGATGGTTGTCTCCTTAAGGAGTATTATTCTGAGTAAGATTTATTCGCTAAGTTGATATCTTTATTCAAATTAAGTTAAATAATTTTCCATTAGATTTTGACAATAACTGTGTTTGAAATCATAGTTTTATGATCTAATAAGTGGGTTTGGTTAGTAAAGGTATAAACCTAAAATTGGAAAAGAAAGAAGAAAAAAATTGTATCTAAGACGTACGAAAATGACTTACTTACTGTCTGTTGCACATTTCTTTCATAAATTTTTGGACTACTTTGCTCCTAAACTAGCAGTTATGGATTAGATAGGCAATTCAAATTAATTATTACTGTTTTGTTATCTGTGCTCTTCTATATTTCACAATTGTAATAGACTGATATATTTTAGAATATACAAATTACTGTAGGGATATTTTTTTACATTTTAGTGAATCTGAGAGTGATAGCGTCGAGGATAACATTGCAGAAGAAGATTCACAAAGCATTTCAAGTAGCGATCCAATTTCTACCGATGAATCTTCTAAAGACTCGTCGAGTAGTCGTGTGTCTGTGAATGTCGATTCTTCTGGTAAGTTTGACACATTTTTATTCATATATTTTTTCGCATCTAGATTGATGAATCTAAAAATTTAATTTAAAAAATACATTAAATACTTAAAGAATTATTCAATTTAGGCTTAAAAAACCTTAGCAAACCTAGAAAATTTCAGGCCATAAGATTTTCATTTCCGAGATACCTTACAGGTACTTTTATTGATCGGTATATGTATGCACTTTTAAAAATCATCTGCAAAATGACATATATCTTTGTTTGTTTTTCACTTTTGCCTACCTTTAACTCTTTCATATAGTATACTTTAGCAGACCAACAAATCTTAAACACGCCACTGTCTATACTAGATTTTAGAGATTAGCTTACATATATATTTCTTATTCGTGGATCTGAAAAATATTTGAAATTTAAACTTAGACATGCAGTTGTATTCTCAAACTTAGCTAGACATCTTTTTAGTGGTATTGACATTCCTTTTTTTTTATTTCAGGATTGGAATGTACTAGTTGGCCAGTTCGTTCAAGTCTGTTTCCAAACATTCCCCCGTACGTAAAATTCCGCCCTCACGACTTGGAGAACGCCTATAAATTACCTAATGGAAAAAAGTATTTCAAATGGAAACTTAGCACAATTACGCCTATTATAGTTCGCAAAACTTTGTCGAATTCCGGCTTTGCCTTGGTTAGAAGTGAGTTTAGTAGAGGTGTGTTCCCCATTTCACCCTTAGCAATCCCGTTTTACCATATCATAGGCCTCCTCCCTTCCTCATTGTGCCTCAATCTTTACAAACATTGCATCAGTACCTCTAATGAATTATTCAAATCTGTGTTTTAGAATCAAATCAGTGGTTAGGTACGTGGGGCAAGCATATGAAATCTCCCATGTTTAAAACGTTAAAGGACGCCCAAAAGCTGAATCACTTTCCTGGCACATTCCAGTTGGGCAGAAAAGATAGGTTGTGGCGCAATTTCCAAAAGATGATTTCTAAATATGGACTGAAAGAGTGAGAATATTTTACGCAAGATTGTGGGAATCAAATCTTCTTAACAACCAATTTATTAGGTTTGGTTTTCTACCTCATACTTACGTACTACCTCAAGAATTGAAAATTCTGAAGCAAACCTGGGATTTCAAAATCAACGGGGGTAAAGAAATGTGGATTATCAAGCCGGTAAACTCTTGCTAGAAAATTTTCATATATGGATTTGATAATTCGCATTTTAGCCTGCTTCGGCAAGAGGTGTAGGAATCAAAGTGATAAACAAATGGTCTCAATTGCCTAAAAAAACGTCCTTAGTGTGTCAAAAATATATTCATAACCCCTACCTCATAAATGGGAGCAAATTCGATTTGAGGCTGTATGTATTAGTTACTAGTTTTCACCCTCTTAGAATCTACTTGTATCCGGAAGGATTAGCGAGATTTGCAAGTGGTGAGTTATGTTTTTTAATTGTTAAGATGTGTTTCCAGGTATTTTTTCTTGTTTCAGCCAAATATAGCGATGACGTTAAAGATCTCAAAGATCGATATATGCATTTAACCAACTATAGTATCAATAAGTTGTCCAGTCAGTACACTGCCAATGAAGATGCGAATTCGTGCCAGGGACATAAATGGTGGGTATTCAGGCCTTAAAAGTTTTTCTTTTCGTAAGTTTATTGTTTTCGACGACTACAGAGACATTTTCATTTTAGATTATTTTGAGTTTATATAAAGAGCATTTAATATTTAACACAAAAAGAAATAATCAATGAATCAAACTGCCAAATTACAATATAAAGTTATTGTTCTAGGACCCTTACGAAACTAATGGAGTATCTGCACATACAAGGCGTCGATACGAAAGTCCTTTGGAAAAATTTGCAACAACTAGTGATAAAGACAATAATATCATCTGAAGCCTTAATAACGCCTCTCTGTGAGGAGAATATGAATAGTTATTATAATTGTTACGAATTGTTTGGTGTGGACGTTCTCTTAGACGAGCATTTAAAACCATGGTTACTGGAGGTAAGATTTTGGTTTAATTTTTATCTACGATAAGAAGTCTATATAAAACTTATGTTATCTTTTAGGTTAATATTTCACCAAGCCTTCATAGTTCCTCGCCTCTTGATGCCTACGTAAAAGGTCCCTTAGTACAGACCTTGTTCGATTTAGCGCAGTTCCATTTTCCTTTACGTTTGTCACAGAATGTAAAAAACGCCCCGCAGTGTTTCGACAATCGGCTCTATACCACTGCTCTCACGAAGAAAGAAAGAGGCAAGCACTCGAACTTCGAACTGTTTGAAAGTAGAGAGGATTACTTAGATGATATTCTGTATAATTTAACAGGTAAGGGGATAGTATTATTTTCTTGTTTATTTTTTTGCGAATTTACTTAGGTGATGACATTCGACATTTGTTAAGAGCAGAAGATGAGTATGTGGTGAAAGGAAGATTTGAGAGGATATTTCCGACTGCGCATACATATAAGTATATGGAATTTATGGAAGCACGGTATTACAATCGATTATTTGATGCGTGGGAAACGAAGTATTCTTCTAAACGAGAAGACGGTAAGATTAGCAAGCACTAACCATTTATGGTAACTTTTTTGAGATTTGTCATTTCATTTATTTTTACAATACGTTTACCAATAAGTCTTGAGTTTTTTTATTCTTTTGTAATGTAAAATTGCGGAAATATAACTATTTTAGCTATGAACATGGTTACTCTGAACCAGAACCAATATGAATAAGAAGTGATAATTAAAAAAGTTACAGCGAATTTTCACTAGTATATTTTTTGCAGGTATCGCCTTACTTCAATCCTTATGTGCCAAAAAGCTACACTTAAAGGTAGCTCATCACAGCACGGTAAATAAGGTAGGTAATCTACGTCTTATTACAGTAGTCTATACCATTTCAAAATCTTGCTTATTTTGAAATAGGCTTTGTTTATATCATAAGGAAAACCGGAGTAGGTAATTACAGATTAAAAAAAAGTTTTTTGTAGAAATAGTCAGTTATCATTTGAAATTATGCATTTCATTTACAACAGAAGATTTTTTTAATATACAGCCGTTGCAAGGTGTCCATTTGACAATCCCGCGAAGTCCAACTAATTTGTTTATCCTGTCTACTGCGGGTTTGGCATAAATTGATTCAAGGGATTTAATTCGTAAATTAAGTAATAGGTTTTTTTTCCAAAAAAATAATGAACGATGACGCAATGAAACCTCTTAACTCATTTTAGAATTAACGGGCCAAAGCCTTATATAACTCTTTGTAATCGAATGTAAAATACGGAAATACACTTTTACTATTATATAGATTCATACGACTCTGTGGGAGTGTCAGGTGGACATCCGGTATGGAGACAATAAAAGCACAAAATCAAAACTGAATAGACGCTGCCAATGTTAATTATGCGTTTACACCAAATATTGGTTTCTCATTGGTAAGACTGATAGATGGATAGTCCATTTTCAACTTAGGTTAATGCTTTTTATTCTCCATTTGCGTCCAAATTCGTTTTACTTTTTGATAAAACAAAAACACTTAGTAACCACACACTTACATAGTTTATAAGGAAATTTTTTATTTTCGTTAATGTAATATTATTGGGGTCAAATCAAGGCCAGAAATTCCATTATGGCAGCGCTGCATTCTCTGTGCTCTCAATGTCGCAGTAAGTGGGAACTATCTCTCAAAATCGACGTCAGTTTGTTAATAGAATAGTTTTCTAGTTTTCGTCGTGCCAAAATATCTCAATCACGCCACGTAATGAAATGAAAGCAAAGTTGAAAGTTTCTCATTGACAAATAGGACTATAAACAACAATATTATAGAAAGCAGAAACTTGTTAGATGATGTTAACAAAGATCGTGTAATTTTTGAACACCCTGTGCCAGTAGTATGTAATTTAGTTATGTGTTTAATTAATTGAATATATTGTTAGAGCCTAGCGATGCAATCAACCAGTTAACGTTTACAACCTAGCCAACCATGTGTTTTTTTTAATTGTGACATTTTAGAAATTAGAAGACTCATAGAAATTAGATGTGTGATTTTGGACAAAAAATGCAAAGTGGGGATTAAAGACCCGTTTACTATGGTAGGGAGCTCCTTAAATATAATTGTAGCTAACAGTTCACATATTTGTAAATTAGTAAACTGGCCCTTAATCAACATTAGAATTAGAGGCATTAGATATCAGATCGACATCGTTATACCGGAGGTGAACATCAACATTGTGCTTTAAAGGAGACATATCTATCGTAAATACTACCTTGAGTTCGTACAAAATTGGTACTGTCTAAATTTATTAGTTTTCAAAATATTAACACATCTTTAATAAAAATTATTAGTGCGGGCCTTCGATTTGTCAGTGTTTGATAAAATTCTAGGTCTTCTAGGAAAGCAAGTTGTGTAACAAACTGTCGAAATGAACATAAATTGAGGTTTAGCTCTAGATTATATAAAAATCGTAGAGCCTAGAAACTGAGAAGAATAAATATCGTATAGATTGTTGTTTAGACTTAAGTTACTTGTACGTGTATAGAGCGATAAAAGTATCGCAGTGCCAGACATTGTTTAAAAAATAGAGAGAAAACAAGTCGTTTTTACCTATTTATTTGTATAAAAATATGGAAAAGTACTTTCTATTCTTTAATCGATGGCAAGGGCAATTGAATATGTACATTTTATATTAAAATCTCTTTTCTTATTTATTTTAGAGCTGTCAGAATATGACCCCTGGGGAAACGATGACTTCGAATCCGCAGCCATCATATGAGGGACACACTCGTCCTTTAGAAGAGATTATGAAGGAGGCTTCTATTTCTACTAAATTGCTTTTATGTGAAGAAATTAAGGTGTGAAGGGATATAACAATTGTAAGTTGTAAATAATAGTTACTCCTTGAAACTTTAAGTCATATAGGATACAATAGTTTTTACGTCAACTGCATGGTAAACTATGTGCCATTAACTAGTTGAATAATTATTGATGACAACAATTTCGATCACTGAACGAATATAAATATTATTATGACGTATCCCTAAAAAGATAATAACGTCGAGGTTCAAGGTCTTTATGATATTACTAAGCATTAATGATTTAAACAAAAATTATTTATTCACTTAATCTTTAACGTATTCTTTGTTTTAGATCAATAATCGTCAAGCTGTATAATGTGAATGTCTTGTAAAAACGCCAGCGTAGACTGCCAAGTACGTCTCGTTATTTTACTTTCCGAGAATCGTATATTCTATTGTTTTATTTTCACATATGGTGTAGTAAATACTCTATATTTATTTGTATTATTTATTAATTCTAAGTTTCATTCTTAAGGATATTCCACTCTTTTTTTACTTTAATTTAATTATTTAAACATGATTTAATAAATAAATTTTATTTGAATTAAGAACAACGTATTTTTTGTTAAACCCACTATAATTTCTCAATTTTGGTTATATTAGATCTGCAATCAATCCTAGATAATTATGGAAAATGGCAATGAGTGCAACAAATGCTGACATATAATTTAAAACTTACAATGAGATTTTCATTCACTACTTATTTACCTCTAAAAAACAGGTAAACCTTTTCGATTTAACGATTCAGAAAAAAGTAAATTTGTTCAAATTTGTCAAAGTTTCATAATAGATCGAGATGTGTTTACATAAGGCGAAGACATATTCAACTCATAACTTTATTCATCTTCAATTACTTCTTGCTCTTCAAACGTCGTCCACGAACCTGAAATAAATTTAACGAGTTTCACGCAATTCCTTCCTTTTGACATTAAAAAAGCTTGAATTTAAAAGCTTTAAGTCTATTTTGAAAGGCAAATTAACTACAAAAATTACCCTTTTACTAGCCAAGTCACTTACTATCACTCAAGTTGTCCTCAGCGTTATCTCTGTTTTCCTGAATATCGTTCAGTGGTAGTACATCCCTGTGAAGTCTGTGATTAGATCGAGGCCTCGGTATTTGTCTCATTTGAACATTTATGTCGAGTTGCATTCGGACGTCTAGAACCATGAAACCAACCGTTATCAAAAGAGGTAAACGGTACCGGCAGTCCCAAGCTAGTTTCAGTAGAAATAGAAGCGGAGTACCATCTCCCATCGTTAGTTGAATCAATCTTAAAAATAAACAAATTATTATTAACATTTTTAACATCCATATAAGTTATACCTATGAAAAAATACAGGGTGATAAATGATAACATGTCAGTACATCATGTGGCGAGTGTTTAAATGATTTACTTAAGTCCAACCAGATACAAGGTATTTAATTTGAGAAAAAATATCTCAATCTTATTTCTGTAATTTTTACATTTTATGCGTTATTAAGTTTAAATTTTTGGTATAAAAATATAACGTCTCAATTAATGCTAGAGATCTACAGGACGAAAATTATTTTGGTGTCAGTCCCAAAGTTCCGAAGTTCCATTCTGATTTCTGTTTTAAATAGCGAAATATCTGCCGTTTCAATTATCGCAAACACGAACGAGAAAGTATGAGGTAATTCTTTTGGCATATTTAACACGAAAAAGAATTTAAGGGGAATCAAAAGCTAGAACTTGTGCCAAGTAAAGTTTGGCACTATTTTATCGATACTTGCAATTACCAATACAGAAAAAAAAATACTTTAGTTATTTTTTCTTTATTTTTTTAATTCTTGTGAAAATGATATCTCACGTGTTCGAGTTTTCGTAACTGGACAAAGAAATATTTTAAAGTGTGATACGTACTTTCTATATGATTTTTCATCATATACATTGAAAATATTGCACAAACACTTGTTTTATAAGAGTTCCGGACACGTATTAGGAAGGACAGCAGGTGGTTGAAAAAAAAATTAGTGCAGGTAAAGCATAATATATTATTCTATGTAACATGATCTCTTTTGACAAATTACATGAAGCTAGTTATCATGGTGAAAATATAAGTATATACTATGAATTTTATGTTTACATTACATTATATTTCTATTATTAAACAAAATCAGATGCTACCATGTATCAAAAACAGGGGGATAAATCACTTCAAACAAACAAAATTCTCCTATACTTTTTCATCGTCTTCCCCCACTTGATCTACATTATTATTCTCTTATCACCTTTGTATCAAATTAAATGAACTTCTTTACATACTGTACAGCTTTATCTTGTAATGTAAACATGTTTTCTAAGTTTCAGATGGAATGTCCATTTTTGGCTTTTATTTTGTTTGAGAAAAACATTTCATAGCCAAAAGGTAACATAAACAATTATTAATTATTCTCCTATGGTAAAAAAACCAAATAGTCGATGGCTTTTTTTGGAAATAAAGATTTTATATACACAAATATCGTATATTGTCCTATTAGCTTCAGTCACATAGGAGTTTGTCTGAACCCACTGGAAATTAAAGAACGCTCCAGTAAATAAATGAAAAAAGGAACTTTAATAAATGCGATTGAGATTCTTAATTATACCCATCCCCTCAAAAACATAAAAACCCTTTAAAGAAAACTTAAATTCTATCGAAATAATCCACAGTGTCTCCACTCTTATATTGGCCCTCTTCCAAAAGGTTAAGAAGCTTGGTCACGGTTTGTGACGCACTAAGAACTGAGGTATTTCTAACCTCCTGAAAACTACGCCGCAAATCAAGACTTTGAGCAGAATCGCAAATGGAATTGAACATATCAGTTAAAACAGGCCCCGGAGAATAGTTTAAAACGGTCAAATTGGGCTGTTCTAGGGCCAACACTCGAAAGAAAATGTCCCTGGAAGCTTTTGCACACCCGTACATCGACATATTGGCAAACGGCTGGCGGCCCGCCAAAGAAGTAACATTTATTATTACGATTCGTGTAAATAAGTCTTGAAATTTACGCAAAAATGCGTTATTTATAAGAATGGCTGAGAAAAGATTCAAATCATAGTAACTCTTCCAAGTTTTCAGATCTACAAGTTCTGAAGCTTGTTTTAGGTCCCCTACGTGACCAGCGTTATGAAACAAATACCCGTACTCGATATTTGCATTATCAACGGACGTAAGAACTTCGTTAAACATTTCCGTATAGCCATCAAAATCAGTGGAGGACAAGTCGATCGCGAAAGTTAGAACTGTGAAAGATTTATCAGTTTCCAAAATGCAGTTCTTAGTTTTCTCCAAACCGTCCATAGAACGAGCGAGCAGAACAAAAATGGAGTTTGTGGCTAAGCGTTTGGACATTTCCACTGCGATAGTTTGCCCTATACCCTTGGAGGCGCCGGTGATGACGATTAGAGACTTTTTTGAGAAGTTAACAGCAACTGAAGTGGCCATGGCTGATATGTTAGAGGATAGCCTGCGAAGAAAAAACAGTATTTTAACCGGGATATGCGCAAGAAGACTTATTAAAACAAGCTTATTTAGCGCTATAAAGATAGATACAGTATCGTCGGGATAATAATAAAAATATCTGCTCTAGTCAGTAGTAAAACCCGTTCGCACAGAAGCAACGTTTATCATTGCAGAGATGTTTCTAGAAATTCTTCGATGTAGACACTAGGTTTCCAACATAATCTACATGATATGCTATGACCTTGTTTTGAACATAACAATCTCATAAGATTTTACCATTTATGTAAATTTACTATGCATGATTTAAATGATAGTTTTAATTTACCTTCTTCTTTAGACAATTGGTCGTGTTGAATAAGCTCCAAAACTTCTCCTTGATTGAGAGCCTGCCTATGGGGCAAAATTGTTCGTAACAATGCAGAATCACCTACAGGTTCCTCTAATGAAATTTGATCTGAATCACGTGTTGAATTCTCTGAAAGCAATTGTCTCATGTAGAGTTCTTTCCTTGCAACTAGTTGCTGAAGAATGTCAGGCCTGGATTGTAGCTTAAGTAGTCTAGACTCTGAAAAGTAATAAATTATTAAAATAAATGATGTTATAAAATAATTTTCCCTATATAGATAAAGTTGTTTATTACGACCAAGCAAGAAAATAATTCATCAGTGATATGGAAGCGTTAATGCAGGATGTAGATGGCATGACGGGTAGCAAAACGGTAAATTTTGTAATAGAACAACGTAATAAACAAACACATAAAATATTAAATGGCGAGTGGTGGAATCTCTCACTCACAAATGGATATCGCTCATATAAAAGAAATCGACCGGCTTTTGCATATGGTCAGAAAAATTTACTTATATGAATATTTTAAGTTGCGAGTTCCTTTACGCAGAAGAGGGTAGTATCTATGGAACTCCTCAAGAAATGTGATTCCTTATAAATGTTTCGTTGAATATAAATTCTAATTTATAAACTCGACGCTGGATTTGGGTTCAACATCAACTCCGAATATTGGTGCTGATGTTGCAATACGGTTTGGCAATTCAACTTACACTCTTAAAGCTGGTTTGGCATTGTGTTGCTTACCTAAACACAATATCTCATACGGTAAAGTAGCTTTACCGCACGCAAACCAAACTAGCAAGTGTGAGTATCCAAATTGTTTGAAGATGTTTCACAATGACATGCATATGGTAGAAATCTAGCGCATGTGTCCGTGCAAAGTTTGTGCCCTTAATATTTCACTCAACTTACAAAAAATAGTAAGGCTTATACACATGTAAGAGATAGGAAAAGTATCATAACTAACACACGCAAAACTGTTCTTTGAGTTTGATTAATTGCTGACTTTGGAATGACCTTGATATGCAAGCATCTGCAATAAGTGTATAGTAAAGCATTACTTTGACATTTATTAAGTAAATAACTATTAAAATTATTACAAATTACGATTACTTAAATTTTTGATTTAATTTGTATAGATACATAAATCATAGCTAGTATAACAGAGAAAAAATAACCATAGCGGTGCAGTCATGCAACTCAAACACCAATCCATATGTGATTCTACTGTCATCAAGGCTGTGTTGAAAAACCTATCTATATATATTATGCCACTAATGGATGGGTTTACTGGACTATCCTGTCTATTGGTTAGATGTAAATAAGCGACAAGGAAAAGAAATAATATGGTAGTCAACCATTTAAAACAACTGGATGGAGCAATCAGTTGCATGGATTCCACCAAAATCAGTCACACTTTTTAAACACAAGAATATGATGAGTTAACACCTTAATTGCATCATTTTAAAGCTATGGATGTGTCAAGCATCAGCACAATGGACATGCATATGAAACATCAATTCCTGTGATTTCATAGTCATTGGTTACTGACTCATTTGCTAAAAAACAGAAATAAAGCTGCAACAAGCAATGCTACATCTACTTCTTCTACCTGGTTAATGGTGCTATTTGATTTAGTTAGTGATTTAGGGGCTATTAGTCAGATACCTACTCTCAATACTCACCAAGAGCCGCTAAATACTTTTTGTGGTCCGGCAACTTATCGGTGATTTCAGGCTGAAAGTTATCCTCGAACTCAGTTAAAAATTTTTCATTTATTTCAATAGAGGATTTTGAACACTGGCACTTTTTCCATGGGTCCATAACAAATGACGTATCCGCAGAAACAAGAAAAACAGAAAACAATTTCTAATGCAGATGGAGATATCAAAAAATTAAATTTAAATTGAGTTTCAATGTACACGTAAGACATTCATACTCAAAAACAAACATTAGTAAACAGTCAGAAACAAAAACAGCTTATGTGGAATCCACCTAAGTAAAAATAACTAATAAACAAACAGAACGGTCCAAGTAAAGGTCAGTCGAATGTCAAGATAGAAACTAGAAATACAGATTAAAAATAAAAGGTTAATAAATGACAAGTGTCATTGACATTAGACACATACTCACGGGCGCGTTCACAGTCTGTCAGAAAGTTAGTTAAAAAATTACGAATCCTGTTTTAATTGGTCAGCTCAATATTTTACAATTTTCTGTTTTGCATGCGCCCAATTGAAATAACCGAAAAAGGATTAAACTAATTACAATTTTAGGAATAAAAGTAATTTTATCTTCTATTTCATATATTTAGTTTCGGAATTCACACATTTCATTAGGCTCTGAAAATGCTTTAGCTATTATATCTTTCTATTATTGGTTATTAATATATAATTAATTAGTTTTCTCTTCTTCACCACACTATTCTGTATACTCAAGAGTCATGGTAATAGCGTCATGCATAAAATTCCTATAAATTCTAGAAATCTTACTCCTGGCTGTCTTTACAAGCCATCTAAGCCTTCTCCATAATTTTCTCAACATTTGTAACTGACTCTTATACCTTTTTCTCATCTTCAAATAATATTTATATATTCCAATTTCAGCCAACAAAATAAGCCCTAAAAATATACAGAAGTTGTATTACAACATTTTTATTTATCACCTTGTCATCACATTATATACAAGGTGTCCTTTTTAAGTGTGCGTACCATAGTTTTTTAAGCGGACGGAAGTAATAATAATAACAGTCAAACTGGAGAAACCAATTTTGTAGACATTTGATGTACCATTGACGATGTTGCGGTTTGTTGAAAGTCTTCAAAATCCTCGATACTTAAAAAGGACGACCTGTATATTATCAAGACCGCGGAAAAATTCAAAACATAGTTCTCGGCAAGTACGTGAAAGAAACTCATTTATAATTCAATCAATGATTTTTTGAAAAAGTTGTCAGGCAGATCTCCCTTTATTTTTGAATGTGTATCTTTTCAATAACAACTGAAATTTACAGAACGTGTCACACCTTAGTTATGACGTTCAGGTTAATTTTTTTAAATAGGAAGACTTAGTATTTTTAATTGATATTGTGGATCCACAAAAAATTTAAATGCATACGATAATATATCATCCTTCATTCGAAGTGTTTATACAAAACTGGACACCTGTCCTAGATTGTTTTCAAAAATAAGCGTCTAAACTATCAATGATTTTGTTCCATATTTTTGCAGCACAATATATAGTAGACAGAGTGTCTCTACAAGATCTATACAAAATTCTACCACAAATTCCAAACGCGAAAACATTTTACAATTTAGTTTAGTCCAAAGATGGACGGTTTTCAAAATACAAGACGCCAAAATGAAAATTAAACAAAACAGAAAAAATTAATAACTTCATTTGTAATGGTACTATCTAAACACATTTGCGTATCAAAAGGTTTTTGAGGATGAGAAATTAGAATCTGTTTACACTTTCGATTCGCATTGTAGAGCGGTAGGTGAGCTCTCTTTAACGGAACATAACTTTTTTATTACCCGGTATAAAATTTGTTTATGCCTCTAAATTTGTGTTTTCCTATATATTCTATAAACAAAAGATGTCTTGATACAAGTCTCTATGGACATTCCTTTTTGAGATATTTGAAGTTTTAAGTTCGCTGCATATCTTGAAAAATAATTTTAAAGTGGATATTTATTCGTACAGTTGAAATGAAAAAAAAAACAAGACATTCCATTAATTTTTAATTCTCATTGTTTCTCAAATATTCCCGTTTTTATTTGACTATATAACAATGTTTTATTATTTATTTTGCTATACTGTACAAATGTACTTTAAAGTTATTTTTTATGACATGCAGAGAAATTTAAACTTCAAATATCTCAAGTTGGAACGCCCTTGGGGACTTGTATCAAGATTTTTTTTTTATAAAACATGTACGAAAACACAAACTTAGTCATTACTAAGCCGTATACTGAATGTTAAAAAAGTTGTGCCTCTTTAAATAGAGTTTACCTAAAACAGACGGCGCCCTTTAAAATGTGGATCGAAAGAATAAATGGATTTTGATTTCTCACTCCTAACCTCCACCCCTAAGTGCCATTGTGTTTAGATAATACCATTATAAACAAAATAATTCTTTTTTTTTCAATTTTTTAGTTTTCACTTTGTTGTACTTTCGGATTAATGTAAATCGGGTTAAAGACTCAAGTTTTCACCTCAAAAATTTGTGGAAAAATTTTATACAGACTTTTAGAGATACATTGTAAAACGAGCATGAAGCAGGTAATTTGTTGCATAAAACAAAAATCGCAAAGCCAATCCAAAGGCGAAACCTGCGGATTCGCGAGTACTGAAATCAGCTTTGACCGAAAATTAAAGTAGAAGCAACTACCGTATTTAAATTTCACATTACAATAGATTTAAATCAAACACTACTTGTTAAGAAATGTTTCATTCCATAATACTGTAATGGGGTAAGTGATTTTGATATTTGATTTGGAAGACAAAATTTCACGTAAGTGAGAACTTTTCAGTGGAATATTTATAAAAAATAATTTGAGTTCCCACCGGAAAATATATTTCCGATAAAGAGTAAATAAAATGGTCCCTGGACCATTTTCAAACTTATGGGTTTCAATTTATCGTCCTCAGTCGCTTTCGCCCTTTTATTTGTTTCAACGTTAGTGGCTGTTGCTTCGTTCTCTCTCAGCTGGGCTTCTGGTATATTTTGTTGTTTTCCTAACTTTTCGTATTCATTTTCTGTCATTTTCGTTATAATTCCTGCCTCAAAATTTGCCATCAAACTGCAAAGAAAATGATGTAGCTCGTTATACTCTCTCATTGTACCAATGCTGACATTTTATTAATTTCTTCTATGTATGGGCATCCCAGTTGCAAGGCAATGGCAGAGTAGGCAGTGTTAAGCTTTTCACTGAGTTGAAAATTTTTATGGCCTAAAAAGTTGCTACCTCAAATAGTTTATTACACCTTTTTAGACAAATTTTTCTATTACCAAACCGTTGAATATCAAAAAATAATGTCTCTCGCCCTGCCATTACTGCGACGTTTCTCTTGTCTTTTACCAATTTCACCCCTTCCTCTACTGATTCAACTACATATTTGCTTTGACTTCTTTGCATTATATCCCAAATTTCACCATAGATTCCGCTTCCATTCTAAATGTTAATTATTTTATTGTAATAGTCCATGTGTCTCCCTATAATCTATCTCACCTCAATTAATCCAAATGATGGACTATGCTTTTCAATGAAAAGTTTGAAATTAGTAGATTCCATAACGTTTTTTAATTGATACAAGTTGGTGATAGCTTTCTCTAAAATAAGTAAGAATCGTTTGATTCTTGCCACCTGTTTCAGTAAAGAAGAATGATATTTTATATTTACCTCTACCGGGTCTAGCAAGAAGTGAAGTTAGATTTGCTGAATACATGTCAGTGATAACGTAAGTCGCAGATACTGATAGAAGAATAATGAAAAATCTCGCTTTGTGGGTGTTACTTGGTTCTTTTCCAGCTATGTAAAGAAATGTTTAATACAGCTTTCATATTGGGGTACTAGGAACACTTATTCTAATAATTTTTCGTCATTCTGGGGGGTTTTCTGTAGGGTGTCCCACAAACACTTGCACAAATGCCTCTGGGACTAAGGAAACGAGATTCTACATGGTGTCGTAGTCATTTTTAATTCTCTAAATTACGAGTAAATATCACACTTTTTGAGTTATACACTTAAAATCTTAGATGAAGTAAGAACTTAATCTGCATATTGAATATAATACCATAACTCCTCTCTGTTGTTACGAATTGTAATCAATAACTTAACAAAAAACCTAAACAGTGAATCTAACACATTTAAATTGATACTTTGACACTCTGTAGAATGGAAACAGATTGCTGAACCGCTTGATTTTATCGACTAGCCCTCATAAACTCACCTGTGCTCCTGTTTCTGAGACACCCTAAAGATTACAATTTTAAACAGTTTATACTTACTTTGTTTCAAAAAAATAGTTATTGTAAACCAGGTACAATCAAAAAATAATCGTGCATGCGATCGTACCAAAAACCGAGGCTGCCAAGCATTCGGTAAGGCAATTAGGATGTACAAAAACGGCCCTACGATTAGGCATGTAAATCCTATTGCTGGCCAGACCTGGAACCATATTAGAACGCCAGAAAATAAGATGAAACGGCTTTTAAATAATTTTTTTTTTGTACTTGAACACTACAATATTTTACTAACTAAACTATTGTTATTACTAACTTTGTGGAAAATTTTCCACATACCTAGCAAGGAGCATTTCCATACAAGGTTAGTGTGTGCTTTGTATACATTAAATAGAAATAAAACTCTAAGGTTTCAGGCGGTTGTCGTTGCAGCTTTATTCCTATATATGTGTAATATCAATGATTTTGATACTGATATAGATATAGAAATAGTGTTTATATCTATAAAAGAAATCACAGGTCACGAAGAATAATTATAAATGTGAGTTTATTAATGTGAAATGATAACAGAGCGGAGGACAGACCACGGATACAGCTTCTGAATTGTTAAAGATCAGCGAGGAGAAAGAGCACTAGTACATACTCTGCAATTCCCTTAAATATAAAAAGCCTATGGTGATAAACCACGAGCTTGTCCTGGCCAAGGTGCCGCTAATGCAATCTACGCTATCCACCGCATTAAATTGTGACGCCTAACTAAGAATTGGTCCTTCATCGCCAATTTCGCCAAATGGCATTCGGACTGCAATTTAAGGACCGACAAAGTTTATTGCAGAGAAGTCCAATGCCGCAAAGCAAATGGTTGGGAATTTTCGTCTATCAGCTAATACCTACCACGGGCGTACCCTTAAGGGGATATCAATGCCCACGTGCCCCTTCATTAATATAATTTAAAATTAATAATATAATATTTAGCTAATTACAATCCTACATATGTATACAGAGTTACTGAATAAGTGTCTAATATTTCGCAGAGAGATTTTTCAAAAATTTTTGAGATGGAATGTTGTTATAAAAATGTATTTTAACTCGTCTCGTTTTCAAGATACAAAATATCAAAGTTGACAAATAAATTACATATTTTTTGAAAATTTTCGATCTCTTCCAAGTAATTTTATGAAATTTCTTATCTGAGAGTTTTTTGAGATGAGAAATACATATTTATTAGCGATTTAGTTGTTTTTTATAAAAAACGCCACGGATAACCATTAGGACGCTTTTAAACGGCTATAACTTTTTTTCACACTGTATGTCATTTTCGATCAGAAAAATGTTATTCTCCAGTTCGATTAAAAAAGGTATACCTTATTGTCGTCGCTAGAAGCAAGGGTTTCCGAGAAAAACGCATCTAAAGCTGATCATTTATGCTGATCATTTATGCTAATCATCTAAAAGTACTAAAATAACTTATTATCTTGCTTTTTATCCACAGAAACAATGAAGTAACATTTCAAAAACTAAATACTGTTAGTTTTTAGTCAAAGTAGTATAAACTTTTTTATAATTGGAATGATAATTTATTTTTTTAAAGATATTATAAAATAAGGCCATATAAATAATAAAAATCACAATAAGTATTGGAAATTACCTTTTTCTTGCGCTGTGCATGCATTCAATCCCTTTTCATTGAATTGGGAACTCTCTGAAAAATTCCAGGAGTATTTCAAATCGTTTGACATGAATCTTTTATCTCATTTCGGAGACTAAAAGTGTCCTATTAGTGGCTTGTGGAGCTCTTCAGAAGAAACTACTAAATTGTTAATAAATTTAAATTTCTAATTCCAAACAAACACTAGATACGAAATTTCGTAAATTTAGTTGGAAGACATCGAAATATATTAAAGAATATATGATTTATTTTTTCAACTTTGATACCTCGTATCATGAAAGCTAAACGAGCTAGGACACATGTTTATAAGACCTTTCCATCTTAAAACTACTTGAAAAATCACTCTAAAAAATATCGGACGCTTATTCAATAACTCCCTGTATATTATATTATCTACTTCATAGATACATAGACCATAAATAATAATCCTCTAGAATTATTTTAATTATCTGAAAAATTCATTTAAAACTGATTTTAAACTGAAAAAAATAGTTTGAACAAACTGTCTAAAAAACCGGTAATATCCGTATTTCACCGTGAAAGTCAGTTGAAGGTGTAGACATGGTCAGAAAGAACAATATCCAGTTATATCCGGATTACGGATATTCCACTGCCACCACCAGTTTAAAAAGCATTTTTAAGAACCGGTCATATCCGTATTCCACACATTCCGCAAGCAAGTTTTTTTAGCGTCTATTAAAGGGGATGTTCCAAGTATGTAGATCAATGAGTCAACACATGTAAGACAGAGTACGAAAATTTAGAGACATAAATTAGATAAAGATGTTAAAATGTGTAAAACAAATTTGATCCTTCGTATATTCATCCTTGTTTCAGATTGCTAAGCCATACGACTCAGAGAAAGATAGAATGATAATTATCGGAGTAGTTTTCTGAAATACATTTTTTATTCGTTACATCACAACCTCAAAAATATTTGTTTTGATCTTAGCTGGAAGATGGTCGTAATATTATTTATAACTAAAAAAAAAATAAATGGAAATTATAGATAAGGGTAATAACTATTTGTAAGGGTTGATCCAAATATATCGTGGACAGACTTTACCTGCCATTGGAATGGTCTCAGTAAAGCCAAAGCCTCATTGAGTTTACTCGGTGCATGGGTAACAAACGCACCACTGTCTGCCAAAGTGATAAAAGAGAACTCAACTACGTTAATTCTCTCCCAGATTATTCCCATGTCTCCAATGAATAAGTCTGCTTTCTAAAAAAATCTTTCTCCTAAGCCAGTCCAATGACCCAATAGTTTTAACTGAATTTACTCTATTTGAAACCAATCCTAACACCCCATTAAATTCTCCAGAAGTAGCTGAACCCTGAATTCTTTCTGGCGGATCTGAATATACATACCTAAATTTTAATAAGTTGATGTTAGTGTTTAATATGTTACGAAGTGATATATACCTGAAATTTAGTTTTCTGGATAGTAAGTTCAATAACCTATCGTCTCTTCCACCAATTACCTCAAATGACTTATTATCACTTAAATTGTACCTAACAAAGTGCCATGGTGGTTTCTGTTGATGTAATAAGCTTGGTAAAACGGACCCAACTATAAATTTAAATTAAGTCTACATACATGTAATACTGGGATTCTTAAAAGCTTGCCATGGAAATCCTTGTAAACAGACTTTTCATGTGGTAGTGTTGGATGATGAAACAAACCTTTTTCATGATCCCACCAGTTAATCATATCTAGGTGATGCTCTTTATAAGAAGTTGCTTGGTTATAATATATCCTAAAACTGTATTCAAAGTTCTTGTAGACTAATTTCTCACAGAATGATTTAGCCTACGAGTCGGGTCTGGAGTTGCATATCACTATTACTCTCATTGCACTATGAATATTCATTAAAAAGTGCCTTGAAAATGCTTGCTTGGACATTTCTCGAGGCATAGTATAGTTCAGCTTGGTTACCCAGTGGTAGGCATTGATAGTTTGTTCTCTATTACTTTTTATATGGTTGTTCAAATCCGTCTTCCAATGGAAGATGTAGCTCAGAGTTCTTCTTATATAGTTTCTTTCATAAATCTATAACATTCACTTGATCTTAATGTGTTTCTCTAATCTATCTAAATATCGACTGCCTGTCTCTAAAAACTATTCCACCGATTTTTAAAAAGCAATTTCATAGACACCTACTCTATATGAAAATTCTGTGGTTTATATTCAAAACTGATACCCTAATTGAAGCTTACCGTAAGCTATATTTAACTTAAATTAATTTAGTTTGATATTTCAGAGAAAAATCCTAAAATGCAACAAAAATGGAATCTATAAATTCATCATAAATATATGTATATTTTAGTAGGTAAAACATTAAATTTAATTTCCTCTATTGTTTTACTCTATGTCGTTATGGGTTATATAAAGTGTTTAAATAGCTATAGAATATGGCCTTACCTGAAGTAAAATATGTTCATAAAGCTTATGCTTTCCAAAGAATATTGTGGTGGCTGGCAGATAGTTCTTCGTTTGGTAAGAAAGTAAGTCAAAATACTTGTAATAAAAATTTAAATAAGTATCTATCATGTATAGAAATATTTTGTATTTTCCTCTAGAGGATATACCAAATGTTAACCGTCATATATCAACAATCGTTTATTTAACATTAGAAAAAATTCCATGAAAACACTTATACTGAAAGAAAAGAGAGAATGATGCTCATCCCTTCTTTGATTTGAAGATATACAGGGTGTCTTACCGATATATAATGGTTGCTTTTTTGAAAACTCTACCTAAAAAATCTCAAAAATTATTGCATTACAAAAAATGTCCAAAAACACATATTTTTTAATTTTTGATGGCCTTAGACCTGTAAATGAATACATTGCTACTTGTCCTTTTACCACCACGCACTCTGAGTTGAAAAAAAAATTAAATAGGAATGCCCTCCTATGACACATCATTAGATAGCGAAAATCTTCATGGAAATAATTTTGTATGCATTTCTGCCTTTTGAACGTTTTTTTTTTACATTACCTTTTAAAGCTGCTATTTCCTACAACTGTTTTGAACAGAACAGTGCTCAATATGAGTGTTTGTAGGAAGAATTAATAAAATTTCATTACTAGTACTTTACATTCAATGTTTAAAATTTCATTTACTCAAATAAAATTAAATAATTTGTTGACAGGACATAATAACTTTAAAGGATGATTTAAAACAAAACACATGCAAAAAGCAGAAATGCATACAGAATTGTTTGTAGAAAGATTTTGGTTATCCATTGATATGTCGTAGGAGGGTATTCTCATTTAATTTTTTTAAGTGAAAGTGCGTGGTAGTAAAAGGGTGAGTAGTAAAGTATTAATTTATGGGTCAAAGGGGAACCCCCCCCAAAAAAAATAGAGATTTACGTGTCTTTTCAAATTTTTCGTGCTGCTATACTTTTTTAGATTTTTTAGGTGAACTTTTTTAGATAAATTACTTTGCATATCGTTCACGCTTGCTTATATTTCACGTTCCTTAACTCTTTTGTTTAAGAATCTAGAAGATTTGTCAGTATAAAATTTGTCACATTCGCAAGAATTTTTATAAATACATGTTATTCCAAAAACCTTGTCTTAAGTAAAAAAGATGTAGAAGTAAAAGTGGAAAAAAACAGCTCTTTTATAAGGCAAATTTAACTAAATTGTCCAATTCTTTTATAAGTTAGTACGCTATACTCATTGGTGCCAATGTTTCTGGAACACCCTGTAATATATACATATGTATATTATTTTATTTCGCGTATCGATCGTCCTTTATGGTACGACCTAGGAATTGTACCTTTGCAATAGGAACGTTGTAAAAGTTTTTGTGCGTTTTTGCACTGATATCATTTCTTAGATGATTCAGTTGAGTGTTAACACACCGACGACTAAGACGTTTGTCAGGGACATCATATCAAATAATAATCGGAATTATCGCGTGTTCTTTTGTTTCAAATGCTCATGAGGTACGTTATTAATGTAGGTGATATTAGTGAGTGAAAATGAGTGTCATGGAATTCTTCGGATGCTATAGTACCATAAAGGTAAAGTAATACTTTAGATATGGACCCTACCTAGTTTTGCCGTCTCAAATTTCCGGTTCTCAGTAAGACTCCCTGTATATCTTAAGATCGCAAATGGAATTTTTGAAAATTTATTATTGGGTGTATGTAGATTTCACTTTGTGGGTTACGTTTCACCCTGATTTAGATTATTCTCTTGGTTTATTACCTTGTCTAGGGCTTCCAGAGACGAAAAGTTAAAGAGCGTTACAGATATGTTTCCTTTTTCCAATTTGGGCAGCAAAAAAGTTATCAGATGATGGTCTTCAAGTTGATGATTTGTGGTAAAACAAGAATTACAGTAAGTCAATAAGAAAGCTAGAATAATTATTACAAAACAGTATTTTTCTTTTATAATAATTATTAAACTTTTGAAAAATAAAATTTGATATAGCTTCAGATCTGTCAAAGCAAATGAGCAAACTGGTTATTTTGCAACTAGTTAGGAAAAAAAGCAGGTACTTCCATTTCCTAATTCATTGATAGATTTTTTCGCATGATAGGAAAAAATTATTTAATGAAGTTATAGAAAATGTTGCTATTGTGTAATTAATAGCTTATGCGTAACACAAACTGTTACCATACATTCTGAGAGTATCTATTACAAGTTCCTATCAATATCTCCTTGAAGGTATTTACCCGTCATGTCGAAACAAATTATTAATTTGTTTTCTGGAAAACTTTTCACAATTTCATATGTTGCAGAAATCAAATCGCCACCATAATTTCTTCTCAGTTTCTGCAGTTGGTCTAAAAATTACATATAATATGTTAAATACTTCTAATATTGTTAATAAATTTGTCATGGAAATGATGGCGAAAGAAAAAGAAGCGAAGTTTAAACATTTAGAAACATAAATTGTTAAGAAAATGAGTGCATAATTGTACACGTAAACAATTATTGTTGCACTCATTTTAACTACCACATTTTTCAATTATACAAATTTTACAAATGCTACAACTTCTTTAGTATTACATGTTAGAAAGAATGAGTGGGATTTTCAGATTACCAAAAAGATTATCATTTTTATAGCTTTAATTTTTATATTTGTTTCTATAGTACATATATAGAATTGATTAAAGGAAATGTTTATTTTTACGAACGATTAATAACGTTTTTATAAATTACATAGCAAGGCCTCATATGGAGAGAAATATATGCTGTAACATATGCATTTTGTGGGTCTGGAGAAATTTTGTAAATGCATTCAAATGCCTTACCAAAAAAATTGCCTTAAAATGTTATAGTTTCATCTATTTACAGTGAGTAATTCTTCTACTGGTTAAGGAATTAGAGATTCGAACTAATCGGATATTCACAAATATGTCACTAATAATTCAGAATTTTCTCGAGCTTAAAGCAGATTTTTGAGTAAACATAAAATTCCGCATATTTGGTGAATTCCCATAAGCTTCTTGAATACTCAAATGAAAAAAATAATTTTACAATTAATACACATTTACCTTCATATGTAAGTAGTCTAGATATTTTGTAACAATACATTTTATAGTTCGTTAATAGAACATTGAAAACCACATAACTAATAGTGATTATAGCGTGATTTGAATATAGTTTCATAGCTACTTCAGTGATGGGTAGATTAACTTTAATTTTCCTTCACGTACTTAAGCTTGGAGAAATGAGAATGAATATTTCATGATATATGCCATTCATTTTGATAACGAATCGAAAGTTAAATGTGAAACAATTAATACGAACTGACATATCGAGAACAATAAGACATGGCGAAGGGAATTGGAACAAGTCTAACAAGAGCAATACATATACAAGGTGTGCCCTTTGAAATAAAGAAAGTTAATCCTGGAGTGCTTTTTTGAATCACCCCGTACATTTAAAATTATGCTCACCAGCTTATATCTCTTTTCGATTAGACATCTTTTGGACATAAACAATTTTTCTATCTCTACAAAGTTGTGAAATAATTGCTATTTTAATTACTTGGAACAACTTGCATACAAAATGGTACACAATTTTGAGTCTTTATAAGGATGACAAATATTTCCACTAATTTTATAACCACATCACCTAAAAAATATCAGTTTTTATGATTTTTTTACACTTTGGTGGAAAGTTACTGTTTCCTAAACCGCACCAAGTATAACGGTGAATGTAGTAGTTACAATAGGACCCTTAGTTTTTAATTTAAAAGTTAATACTCCTACTATCAGTTACCCTGGAATATTTGTAAAATTCGAGTTGATGTTTAGCTTATGTTAAATTTGAAATAATTATTATAGTAATATAATAGATTTTAGATAAACGTTCTTGGTTTGAGCTAATGTACCACTTGCAGATCGTTCGCATGCATTCGCTAATCTAAACTCAACGTTGCCATATTTCGTCCTTTATAGTTTGGTTTGTATATAAGATGTTTTAGCCTTGTTACATCACAGTAACAGTAAGAAATGTTAACGTAGACATTGACATATTTATAACATAAACCTATATTGGTCGCCTTCTTAATTTTTAATACACTCCAAATTTAATTTTAGAAATTAAACCCCACATAAATAATTTTTTTAAAATTAAATATTTGAAAATAATCTGAGGTTGTTATTTAAAATATAACAAATAATGAGACACCCCAGTTTTATCGCTAGGACAGTTTTTGTGCGTAACAATGATGTAGAGTCTGCCTGCAGGGTTTTGAACAGAATTCTAGGCAAAGAAGATATTCTGGATCAGTATCGTCGAACGCGATACTTCGAGAAACCTTTCGAGGTACGTGATACATTAGACTACCTCATTTTGAAATAAAAATTGTACCTACACGGTGCAGTTAACTTGAAATATCTGTACTATCCTTTATGTTAATTTAGAATAAATTTTAATACAACATGAATGAAGAAAATTTTGGTTCACATAATATTGAATTATATGTAATAATAATATTGAATTAATGTAAAAAAGTAGTATTGAAACATTTAGGTTAAAAGTTTTTTTTTTAAGAATTCACCCTCGATTTGTTGTCAGATTTACCTAAATACCATTTTTTTTTTATTACAGTTTAGAAGGCGAATTAATTTTGAAAGATGCAAAGCAATATATAATGAAGATATGGAAAGAAAAATTAATTTTATATTAAGAAAAAACAGAACAAATCCATTTCCTGGATGTCTTTAGTTAATATTATGCCAACTATTGTTAACTATTAGGAAAGTTTAAAAGTTGTAATTACGTAGTCTCATGTTAATACAGTAAATAAGTTATTTTAACACTGATTTTATTGGATTCAAAGATTTTATATATGAAAATAATGTGGATACATTTAAATATTTCCATAAATTAAACGCCTACTTAGTAACGCGTCTTCAGCAAAAGTTCTACATAATGAATACAGAAGAACTAAGGTAAGTTTTATAATTATAGAAATTCCGCATTAGACGGAAAAGAGGTTAATTTTAGCTGAAAAGTAATAAAGTAAAAACCACAGATTATTTTCAAACATAATGCAATCGATTCTTACTAATTATAATGAAGAAATCGTGAAAGTGCGCCAATGTACTGCCCACTGGGGAATTAATTTTTGGTCACCTTATATGTAAATATTTTAGTGCAGTTGTTATGATAGGTATGTTTATTATATACATATACACATAATAACATAATATTTAAATATAATTTTGTTTTTAAAGAATACAATTGATAAAACTCCGTTTTCACGAAAATCTAATTTGCTAACCAATAACTATGCAACACTATCAAGTTTACTTTTATTTAAATTTATTTAAAGAATTATATTTAATCAGTCGTAATAAATAACACCTGAGTGTTTATTCCAAGCAATCCCTTCACTTTGTCAGTAATCTTAACGGAATGAAAGATTTTTTTACAAAGTTTATATCATACTTATATTAAAATAGGTGCATAGTCTGTATAATCGCATATAGCAATTACGTCATTATTTGGGTTACTGTATTGAAATTATCTCAACATTTTTTCTCGAATTTGCCGGTCAGTTTAGGAATTAAATTTCAAAAATCAAATTAATTTTAATTAAATTAAGTAAATTATATAATCCAATTTAGAATGTGCTTTTCATGACCTATTGAGCAATAATTTTGCTTTTTTGATACAAACGAAACGGGAACTATATCGTAACTGCTAAGTGCAATTTATACTGACTGCACCTATATACCATAATATTTTTTAATAAAGCTTATTCAAAGGGATTTAAATTTTTATCACAATTTTCTCTAAATGGATTAGTCTTCTCCAGCTCTTCCACGTCATCTTTGAAGGGATTCATTTTATCGTCGTAATCATCCTCCTCAAATGGATTTGACGGAGTAGGATAACTGCCTGCTGTGGAAGTTTTGTACGTGTGTGAGGTTTGTTCCCGATTTTGTAGGCCCCTATGAGTATTATTGGTTGAAATTGGATAATTGTTTATAATTATTCAATTTTAAATTATATCTTCAGATCATTCAAAAACGAATATAAATCGATTCAACTAGACGTTTTCGAAACGAAAACTTTATAACAAACCAGAGTATGAAAGCCCATTTTACCAAAAACTTTTGCCACTGGAAAAGTGTCTCAAAGAATTTTTTTATTTATGTTTACGGTTTTCGGTAATTCATTACATATTAAAAATTAAGTCTTTTTCGATATCTCCCGTATTTTTGCCTGAAAAGGCAAAATAGTCGTGTAATGAAGATACGGCTTTGCTTCCATTTAATGGATTCTGTATCGCTAATGACTTTTCAGATTCCCACACTGAGAGTCGAAAATGGATCACGCGGTTAATGTTTCGCCTTAAAGAGATTTACCATTTTCAATTCTCTTTCAAAGATTAAGCATTTCTTTTGATGTAAGATGCCAAATTCTTTACGTAATAATACTAGCCTGTATTTCTGAACATTTGAAGATCTTCCTTCTGCATCGAAACCTAAACTAGGCTTACTTTTCATACTCTCTATTGGCCGCGATGGCATTTCCGGTTCTCGATAATAATTTGGCCCCTCTCGTTTGGTCGTGACGGGATTAGAAAATTTTGTCTTGCTATCTACTTGGGCAAACCGAAAAGTCTTTCCCAAAATTTCAGTCCTAAAAAATAGCGATTTAATTGTTCGTCTTTGAGTGAAAACATCATTGGTAGATTAACATAATGACAAAAATGTATCGAGATTAGCATAAATAGTAATTTGTCATCAATAGTTACCTTAAAATATTGTAATTATTGAATACTCCTCGACCAAAATATTCAGCAACTGTTGAAAAACCATCATGTGCTTTGTCTAGCTGATAGTGAAATGTTTCATGCAAGTCTTTATTGTATTCTCTAAAAATAAATCAACATTGAGATTGGAATTATATACTAATATACGACTTATATTAATGATTATTATATTTGGAGTTGTAAAATATCTCCATAAAATTGATATATTTCTTTTAACAATTAGCGTTGAACAAAAAGAAAAAAAAAATAGGGCTGTCATTGACATAATGAAATGCTTAACACATATACTAATTTTTAGTTGCAATGTAAACAATTTTTTCTTACCGTGCCTTTAGAAGGTTCAATAAATTCTTATTTTCTGGCTGGCACGTGGGACATTCCGCTTTGTCGTCGGAAAAACTTTGAAAGCAATGCTGATGGAAACTGTGATTGCATAGAAAATGAACGGTGGGTAATTCTAAGGGATGATGGCACGCTGCGCACCGTGCTCCTAGAAGAGATGTTGATACTGCTTATTAGGATCAGAGTGTATTCTAATGTTCACGATCTCAGCATGATTATCATACGACAGACTGATATCCAGTATCAAATTAAGCACTCAGGTACAATTACTTATTGTATATTAACTTTAGTTTTCTAGTGTCTAAAATTTCCAACGTGTTCTATTAGTTTTAAAATAGATTCGTTCAGTATTACACACATTTGAAACTAACTTGTTCTGACAAAACATCAATTACAACTATTAAAAATCTGAAAAACTTACCTTGAATTCTACTAACACCAGTGGTAAGTTCTTTCAAAAGTTTTTTGAGTTTCTCATTATCTTTTCTATAATTTCTTATTAACTCTGCGATTTCTTGAGCTTTCTTAATTTCCTGTTGTAGTTCGTTCATTATGTACGACCTTATATGTCCCAAACTAATTTCTGCGTTTCCTGTGCATACGGCATCGATAACCAATTGTGGTGAAAATAACCTTTCTTTAGCAATTACAGTTAGCACCTAAAAAAAAACTATATATAAAATTATAAAAAAAACTCTGGAAAATAATAAATATGTTCGATGGACAAACTTACCTACACAGTGTAGATTTCTAATCGTACTATGTGAAGTACAGAAAGTAAGAAATTGCTACGTACCTCATTAAGCAAATCCATTGATGGCTGTTTACTGTCTCTAACACAAGACCAAAGAGCTTGAACCCAGAGTGTCGGTTCTTGATGACCAAAACGCGTGCAACATGCAAGCACAGAGTTTGAGTCATTTTTTGATATATGATACCTGAAATAATATTTCGTATTACATGTGAGACGGCATTCAAAAAATAAGTTAGATAGCATAGCCATATGTAATATGCTTATATTATATGAGAACATTATTTAATTTTATATAATCGCAAAAATTTTCATTTCACTCGAAAACTCAAGTAAAATTGAGTTTATAGTTGTTCAAGTATAAATACACACAAATTATTAGTTAGTAGCAATTTGTAACTAATAATTATTGTTCTCAATCAATCTATAAGAAATAATGGGGTGAATCAGGGAATAGTATCTACTACTTAACATAAATTTTGTTTTCTACTACCTTAAAATTTGTTGATATAAATTCTTCTCTTCATAAATATACAAAATGCCTTCACTGAAAGAATGCATATTACAGACTACCAACGCATGAGACTTGTCTAACTTTACATCTGGGTTTTGAAGCAATTCCAATATCTTTTGGGATAATCTATGTTTCTCATTGGTACCTGAAAAACAGAATTCTATTTTTATAGGCTAAAAGGCAAACTAAATACTCAAAAAATCGTAAAGTATAACTCTGATCACCTTCAGTATTGGCCCAAACTTGCAGGTAATGCTCTAACAAAGTACCATAGACTGAAGGGCTCAAAATGCATCCTTCTGTAATTAAATGTTCCAAAAATTCTACCAAACATTGGGAATTATTAAGAAAAAGATGTATGAAATCTTCAGGATCAGACTTATCAGCCCGATCGTAGTTTCCTATAAAATTAAGATTGAAGTATAAAAGTTTTTAAAATTAATCCAATATTGGAAAATAAGAAGAGAAAATGCTAACCTTCCATCATATTTTCTGATACAAGCGGACGATTATCAGGTTTGTAGTTTGTGCACAATCTTTTCAGGAACTGAGTGCTTTCATATGGCAATTTTTCGACTAACATCTGTCCGTATTTTTTCATGTAATGATCAGCTTCTTCGAAATTTAAATTGGCAATATAATCTAATACCTCCGAATATTTTTGATGGTCTTCAATTTGTATTTTTATGTACCAATCGTGCTTTTCATGTTTTTTTGCCAACATCAGCGCTTCGGTAAGGTTTCCTTGTCTAGAATTAAATATCAAATAAAAGTTTTCAAAAGAGTTTAACTTGAGAAAGAAATATTCCATGCCATTATAATTTTATCGAATATTAGTGAGATTCCTTCCTTAGGTAGAAAAATTTCAATATGATTTGTTACTACCCTATCAATAGATATCCTGTGAAGAATTTAAATGAGCAACTAATGATTTCGCTCTTGAAATGTGAATTACCCACCTGCAAACTTTAATCGCAACATCGACGTCATAATTTAAATCGATTTCTTTGGAAAGAATGAAATCTCTCAAACTGTCCGTCTGACCAACAGCATTATTTAACTTCGTATAGCAATTCAACAATAAGGTGGTATGATCTTCCGTGGCTTGTCCCTGTTTATGCAAGGCCTGAGAAGTACAGACTTCTGGTTATGATGATCTGGCAGCAATTAAACTCTAATATAATAGTAAGAAACTACGGACCAAAGTCTTTATATTTTCAATTTTTGTCCACACACTATTATTACTATCTGAAAATCTACTAACTCTAGAGCTTTTTAAAATTTTGATATTAAAAATTTTATACGAACAGAAGTTACTTCGTTTTCTGAAGACTTACCTGCAAATATACAATTAACTTCTCCAAGTGTTGGGACTCCACAAATTTCCTGATTACATAACTAGGCTCAAGTTTACCGATAGTTTTCGTATACTGCTCAATCGCTCCAGAATGGTCTCCTTTATCACAAAGATGATCACCATACTGTTTAAATATATCTACTAAACCATCCAAATGATACTGTTGACTTTTTGCGATTCTAATTGCCACATCATAAAGGTTTTTTTTGAAGAGGAGAGACAGTTTTGATTGTAAATCTTTCTCGTCGAGATGATATACTTTATAATCTTGATCAATGATGAAGAAAGATCCCCATTCATAAAGAACCGTTCTAAACAAAAAAAAATCAATATTATAAAACCCGATATAAACAACAAACTTCGTTTCACTATTTTGATCGGTTTTTTGGAAGAACTATTTTTGGTAATCGATACGTCTTTTATGGTTAAAACGGTAAATTTTAAAATATCAAACAAAATTTTATTTCATTTAGCTACCTTATGCTGGGCATCACATACTGATAAACTATAAATTTGTTGTAGATATCCAAAACCGTGATTAGGTCTTCTGAATTTGAGTTTGGTGTCTCGGACATATTGCTTATCGACGAAGGTCGATTGCTTTTGGAAATTATAATTAAGTAGCTTCTAAACCATTCTAACATACTCTTTTCTCCGTCGACTGCATAACATGGTCCTCTGCCATCAGGGGTGTAACAATATATTGCCTGAAAAGTATCTCAGTAAAAACAAGATATAAAAGGTTCTATTATAAAATTTGAATATTCGTCTTTTAACGGTATTATTTGGACATTTAGTAATGTTAAACTAAATACAATAAATATTTTTTATTCTTAAACGCACATATTGAATATTTGGTATCTTAAACAATGCCCTACTAAAACATTAAACATTAAGATCTTGAAAGTTTCAGATTATTTAAATATTGGAATCTGGAGTTGAAGCTTATCTTCGTTAATAATGTCGATAAGAAAGCTACATTACACCATGTTTAAAAGAAAAATCATAATATTAAATGTTAAAAAAAACTGTGGGTAAAGGGTTGGCCTCCTTTTTTTTGGACACTATTGAAAAATCAAAAGATCAAGGCAACGCAAACGTAAATATGCAATTTATATTAAATTGTACTAAACGTGTGGGTACTTACATCATTTCTAGCCACCATAAAATTACTTTCCTGCGAAGATTCCGCCAGCACGTTACACCTTTTTGCGCAACCTATGCCATCCAAATGATACTATAACAAATAAAAATGGCAAATAGAAGTGTCTTTGTAATATTGTATGAAGGCACTATGAAAATGAATAAACAAAATCAATGAAAAATATAACTCCAACATTTTGTAACGTTCTTGTCTAATCTTAATGGTTTTTTTTTATGGATGGGAAATAATAAACAATATTAAACATATAATATTCATATTCTAATTATGAGTGATATTTATTATGCCGAAGAAAATGTAAAACTTTAAAGTACTTCTTACCTTTTGCTCCTTTTCCTTATGTGAAATATTGTATACCACCACTTCACTATGTGTTGACACAAATAAAAAGCTTCCATTGGCGGTTATCTTAAAGGCTAATCCAGTTATTTCATTACGTAAATCTTTGAAGAGTTTCTGTTTGGAACTCCTATCCCTACTTATATCACCCCTAGGAAGATATTTAATGTGTTACAACTAGTATCCTCTTGAATGAGTAACTAAACATATTAGTCTCAAGTAGGTGTCATACTTATTTAGAATAAGTCGCCTTGATACAAATTGCACAATATTAATTATTCTTATTAACAAGAAATTTTCAATTTCTTGTTAATAAGAAATTAACTAACCTAAATAGAAGTAAAGATCCATCGACAAATCCCACAGCCATAAGCCGCTGATTATCATGTACAGTAAGAGTACTAACTTGTACGGCAAAAGGTCCAGGAACTGCTCTTGTGACTCTTTGACAAAATGGGGTTTTATTCTTATCAAGCTTACTTATATCCCATACCTTGATTAAAGAATTTATACCAGCATCATCATTCTAAAAAACGTTTAAAGAACATACATACTTATAATTATGTATCACACATGCGGAGTTTAAACCACAACTTGGTTCATTTTGTGACAGTATTTGACTGCAGTTATTATTTTTTATATTGGAGGAATCAAAAATTAAGTAGATCTATTTATTATTGAAGTAATGCCTTTACAATTTGTCTTTTACCTCTTAATATATCTAACCATAAGTAATTATTATCAAATTTTGAAATATGACTTTCTATATACATTGTTTTCACTATAACTAACAAATTTAACTATTTACTTACTCCAATAGTAACAAGAAGAGGGCAATTTCTTAATTGAAACGTGCAATCCACAGAGATTTCATAGGCTCTAAATGAAGTAATATGCCAAGATCTTGACACCAAATGAATTTGGCCTAGTGAGTCCCCAAAAACTAAATGATTATTTCCTGCTGAAGTAGTGTTTATTTTGCATTCCTAAAATTACTACGTTGAAAATATCATATAAATATTAAAAAATCCTAATTTTACTTAATGAATACATTTGCATTTTAAAGAACAAGAATAAGTGCATATGTCAAAATAATACAAAAATTATTTAAATTATTCAGGAGTTTACCTATCAAAATTAATAACTGAGATTTCCAATGAAAATAAATAATGTAAAACTGTGTATGCATCTAGGCAAATGTAAGAAGAGGCACAACTCATCACCATTGATCAGGTCTATTTTCTGTAAATGTGAGTCTGTGAAATATCACAGTTTACACAATCAACATATCAATGTGCAGGGAAGAATGTTCTTATTTCTATTTGTGTGTTTGATTGTGTTTTTCTTTTGGCCTTTGTGCCATCCAGCAAATATCCTAAGCCTATACTTACGCATATTAAATAGCAGTTCTGTAGACCTACTTACTTTGGAAAGTTTGGCCAACTGTTGACTTCCCTCCAAATTTGGTTTCATATCAAAGAATTGAAACTTTCTCCACTAAAAGCAAAAATAAATGTTAAAATAAGGAATTTAAAAAATTCAGAATGATGGTTAGTTATTTTTTAAAGGCCCAAACAAGATTTGTGGTCTCATATTTTCATTGCAAGATTTGTATGGATGCCTACCACAAATTTCTCCAATTCATTTTAACATAAATTTGTTCTAGTTTTAGGGGTATCTAATATTTTAAAGAACCCTTTAGGAGGGTGCAAGACACTATTGTTGCAGATAACATGAGCACTTTGATTGGCTCCACATAAGGTGTACAGCATAAGCTGACGCCAAAGATAAAACTTACTTACTTACTTATACTATGCTAAGTAGCTAAATTAGTCTATAAATTGTGCATATTTCAAATTTCTTAAATAACATTCATATTATGCTATAGACTTCTATAAATCAATCTCACACATTTGATGTGTTTGGTCTTTCAGGTTTGGATGGGATAGTGATGGGGCATCGTGTCAAAAAAACAAGCAATGACCATATTTTATAACTGTTTGCAGTTCAAAGTATGAATGATATTAGCTCACTTTTAAATTTAGGTATTAAAAGAAATTCAATAATTTTTCAAAAAACCTATAGCCTGCTTTGTTTTGATGTTAAGCTTATAATAAATAATGAGCTTACTGGTATTACTATTTTCTTTTACATGCTATTAAAAAATTAAAAAGAAACTCTTTATTTGGTCACCCTTTAGATTTAAGTTTCTTTACCTCATCCAATACTCTAACTCTGTGTTAATTATTGACATGGTGTTGATACCTATGAATCCTAAAGCTCCTCAAGTATCTTTTATAAACTATAAGTATCCCGAGGGGTCATATTTATTTGAAAAGCCAAAAAATTTGCCGAAGTTCTTACCTCCAAAAATGCCATTTTCCTTTTCTAGTTTCAATAATTTTCCTGATAAGTATTGTATAAGAATTTCCTGGAAGTATTCTAAATATACTCCACAGGCCCCAGGATAGCAACGTTTGGTAAATGCTTAAAGATAAAACGAAGGTTTAAATTAAATTATTTGGAACGTTCGTATTCACACATCTTTAAAAATAATAAATATTAATAAATGTAATAAAGACATAAAAGAAATGAAAGATAAGGTTCGGAAATTAGGAGTTTTTAATTCGATGAAGGACGAGCTGTCGAACAGTGCGAGTTGAGTATGAGATTAGGATCCGATTCTATAGGAATGGGAGAGCGAAAATGAAAGTTATCCTACAGAAATCAGCGAATAAAATTTTTTAACTAAACATCGTTGATAAAAATTTTATTTTCACTTTTCCATTTAAATTTTTATTTGGAGTGAATATGGTAAACCAGACACTAATTCATGGCGGCAAAAGTGATGTCATGCGCATCTACGTAAATTTATTTCGACCGTCTAATATGAATTCAAGGCACTCCCCAGGATAGGATTCGAAATTCTTTTGAATGTTGTTTTCTGAGTCTAAATTGTTCTTGAAGGATAGTGTTAAAGCTTTCCTCAAGTTCTTTAAGTCCTTTGTAAACAACTTTTTCCAGGATCTTTTCTTTATATGGCAGAGAGATGATTGATCAGTAATTCGGTGATGTCATTTTGACATCTACATATGACCTTTGTTGATTACATCGGCGTATAATGCACTCGTGAAGACAAAATGACATCATAAATTACTTTGGTTTATATTAATATTGGAAGATTAATTGCTACTTAAAGTAGCTTCAAAGAATAGTTCTATATTAATAGTTTCCCAAAAGCGAGCTTATGTTAAGGTTGCAAAATTCTCCTCTTCAGTGTCCCTCTAAATAATTCGATGCTTCTAACAATGATCTCATTTTCCTGATTCTTTCTAAGGTGCCCTGCATGGTGCTTTACTCATTTCGAAATCAAATATTAAGTAGTTTACTGGAAAATACTTTATTTAAAAAGAAGTAAGTCTAAACAAAATTTATTGACTTCAAAACATCATCGTCGAAGGTTTATGGAACCAAATGAAGGCAATAACAGGTGACATTTTTCGTTGGATATGCGAGTGGCGGTCTCCAGGTACTGGCGAAACAGATTACTAAGAATCTCGTGCTCCTATTGCCAACGTATTGTTATTATTTATTCCCTAGAAACGCTTAAAACCAAAACATACCTTTTCAAAAGGTTTACCGAAGTCCGCCATATTTTGCAATTCCAATTCTTTTATAAGGGCTTGGATCTCATAGATAGGAAGGCAAAATGGGGGTGAGTTTGAAGACAGTGACGTTGCAAAGCCAAACAACTCTTTCCCGTAACCCATGGTAGCTAACAGGTACTCATGGCAAAGCTCAAATGTTTCTTCTAACCGCCCGGAACGATGTAAGAGCTTTAGAAGTTCAGCGGGATTTCTGGCCTAAACGATATTTCATAAGTAAGCGAATTATGAAGACCGCGTATTATGACTTGCTTTATAAGATTTCAAGAGCCAAAATGGTATATAAACTCTGAAATTGATCATTTTTTCGCAAATAGCTTTGTGAAGCAATGTGGAATTGGGCTCCTCGTATTTGTCTAGATAAGTTTGCAAAAGTTGCCACGCTATTAAAGCCACATCTTCTCTATTCGCAGGTAAATCTACAAATATGTGAGAAAATTATTCCCCTGTAGTGACTATTTAATTAAATCTTGCCTTGCAAATCATTCTCCGCCAACCAATTCCAGGCAGTCGGGTCCTCGTCTTCGCTTAAAGCCAAACATCTCCAAGTTAAACCCACGAAAGTGGAAATATAGGAGATATTAAAAGTGGTCGCAACCTCTAATGCAGTTTTGAATAATCCGCAACTGTTCAATAAAGTAACAAGTTCAACGGCATCTAAAAAACGTAATTTCCTTGTAAACACAATAATTTTATTTTCTGAAAGATCTAACCTGTAATATTGGTGGCTAAAGAGGAATCGAATCTGGCCAACTTTAGTTTGGCGCTAGAGAATGCGAGTTCCTTTTTAATAACGTCGATATTGACCACTTCCACTTGTTTTTTGATGCGGAATATCTCGCTATCTTTTCTTGATCCGGCTAATGATTCTAGAATAATTTCATCTTCGCCTTCGTCGGGATATGAAGGACGAACTACCCAAGCGTGCTGAAAAATTTTTTAACCATTTATATTTTAAGCAATATGCGCCTCAAAACTTGCCATTTTCTCAATAGAATTTATTTTAAATTATTTAATACCATTCAACATAACATTAGGGAATTTTAAGGTACTGCGAGTACCTAAATATCAAATGATTTTCTTAAATTTGTAAAAAGATCGTGTTTTTGTATAACGACAGTTTCGCTGCCATGCCCCCTGAATCTCGCTCCACCGTGTAGACTTTATTGAACACACAGACACTAAGGTACTTACTTGTGGATCAACTAGCTGCAACATAATCTTGGCTGTCAAAAGACATTTCACTTGTTTCTCCAAACACTCTACATTATCATATTGAGATAACCTAAAGGCCTGTTCATACATTACAGACGCAGCTAATCGGTGGCACAAAGGACCGCGCTTAATTTGATATGCGTAGAGAAAATCGTAGAACACATTGTCCGTAGCATCAGTTGCTCTTGCCCTAGTAAGCAGAATGTTTGTAAACAATTCATCCATATCCCCGTAAGTGAAGCTCAGCAAAACATCAAAATTCCTCTCGTCGAGGAGTGTTTTAACCCAATCTCTTAAACTGTCCTGTTTTCGCTCGATATCCGGGTTGGATTTCAAAGCATAAAAGGCTTCTTCGTAGTGCTTAAGACAAAGATGGTGCTTGAATTTGATGGAATATAAAGTGGCCACGCGGGGGTTGGCTGGATCAGCAATGGTCAGGGCCGTATTGGCCGTTTGAATGGCACAATCGCGAGCGCTGTGTAGTTCGAATAGTTGAATCACCTATAAATACATGTTGCCCAAGAGATGATTCTACCGGTAAGAAATTAAAAACCTTCAAATAGTAAAGAATAAGAGCTTGATTCTGAGAATAATCTTTTATCAATTTTTCCAAAAACGGCTCAGTTATGACTCCTTTGGCAGCGATTTCAAATAAGTTGAGAGCTTTGTAATTTTCCCCACTAGTAAGGAATGAAACGCCCAAAAGAAAGCTACCTAAAAACAGAAGAAAATTGAAAAATAATCTATAATGGGGCAATCAACTAACTTACAGCTGGAAATATTCCAATCACACCAACTGACCAGCAACTTCACGTACTGTTGGAGCCAAACATGCTGGCCACTACTGATTAGCCATTCTGGTAATATCGTATTAGTTCTCAAAGGCCATCTAAATATTATACTCGGAAAATATCCATAAATTGTTCATTTTTATATGTAATTAATTTAATTTATATCTGACAAAAAGGATACAAAACATAGCGTAAACTGCTAACAAAAGGCAACAAACTTAGATGCCAATGGGCCATTGCTTTTTCAGATAAATTAATCTTGGTGAATTGTTTTCGTGCTTCTTGACCCCCAGTTGAACAAGTGAAGAGTTCTAAAAGTGAGTATGTAGATCCTTGCGGACGCACATTAGAGGCGGGAGTTAGTTTTAACGGGGCTAGACGTTGCAAAGTCGATTCCCTGTAACAAATCAAGATTTTAAAATGTATTGATGAAAACTATGAAAATATTTTTTGTTTATATGTATGTACGTAAAAATAAACGTCTTTAAAGCAGGAAAAAACTTACTGAGGTACATTATTTAAGGCAGACAATTTCGTGAGCCACAACATCACAAAGTATGCCTGGGTTAGGTAAATAATTTCTGGTTTACAAACCGAATGTAAGGCCTCAGAAACGTTCGATTTCAATGACTCTCCTTTTTCCAAAATATCGCATAATATGATCAAGTTCCGGCAGATACCAAATCTAAAAATTTACATATAGATGCATTCCACTAAGATTTTTATAGTGAGCACTCTACACTACTTGAAAACAAGCCATATTACTTTCTACAAAACTGCCTCTAAAACTTTGATCACGCACTGTATAAATGAACATCACGTTACCGGTTTTGACATTGCTGTCTCAAAGACGAGGCAACGAATGACACTCCCAAATTACTACTGAAATAATGCAATGCATTTGGATTCGGCTGATTATCTGGACTTGCTGAAGTCGCATCATATCTCAGCAATTCCAGGAGCTTGTGTATCGCCTTATATAAATCTGTGCCTTGACTGAGAATCGAATTTACTTGGTCGCACAGCGTATTATACTAAAATTCAAACAATTGTCATTAGGTTTCAATAATTAACCACGTTTTAAATTATCAGATTCTCGTAAATATAAAGTATTGGATAACCCAAAAATAGCTTTAGGTGCGAGTACCTCGTGTTCCATTTCACTTTGCAGAGACGCCAACAATTTGGCTAAAACTGCATCAGGTTTGACGGACATTCCCACGTCTTTCTCAAAGGCCAACTTGAAACTAGAACTTAACTGTTTTTCAATATAAACAATGGCTTCGAATAAAATTAGCACGTCGTCCAACATATTTTGACCTGGAAGCATGATAAGACTAGTTTAACTAGTTTCCAGTAATATAGAGTAAAGCAAACCTTCTTCTAGCAGGGAAAAATTTATGAATTGGTCCTTATAAATGAATTCACTCAAGGCCATATGCTCTAAAGGCTCCATAGGGCGAATGAATGAACAAGTGGCCTTTTTTAATAAAATCGCCCCGGAGTTTTGGGGCAAAGCCACGAAACCAAGGGGTCTAAGACTGGCTTTGTGGTACTGGATACAACAAGAATAGAATTTCTGCCAACACCTGCGTATATGATTTCTATTAATATTACGTATGATGTGCTCCAAAGCTGTTCAACATGTATTCATTTACATTGATCTCAGATTTCAGGGAAATTTCACAAACTGTTTTGGGACGTGACGTCTACAAAGAATCGTGATTTCTGTGGCCAGGTTGTATGTTATGCGTTTTTGAAGTTATTGATGACCTTGACCTTTAACTTCAGTCCATCCATTGATGAAATACAGCTCATTATTTCAACTTTCCGAAAGAAATTCAGTTATATCCAATTTTTGACCAACTATGAATTAGACTTTGTTTTTTCTAGCAATAACCAAGATCTCTATATAATCATACATGTGATAATACAGCAATTTGGGATACACTGTATATATGTTAATATTAAAATACCATTCAGAATGTTCTAGATATTCGTCAGCTGAAACTTCTTCATTAAAGAAACATGCATGAATGTCACTTTCTATGGCTAAACATATTGCTTGTTTCAAGGCAGCCACGGAAGTCAGATTAATTTCTGTACCCATTAGATTAGACTTTCTATAAATCTAATTATAAAATAAGAAAATTGGTTAAGGTAACATCAACAAATAAAATAAATCAACTCACCCCCAAAGCTTTATTAATTGTATGCAAAGAAAACCCTCCCGGTCGGAATAAATGTTGCAAATAGAACTGTCTGGGATCGCACTCTGAAGCATCTCTCTGTAGCTGAGAATCCTGAATCGGTTCTTTTATAACAGGAGTCCAAGTTCCAGACCGAATATTCGAGATGTAGACAACGCAGTCGTCGTCATTAGTGCGCCAAGCGCCCCAAACGCAATTAGATTGTAGAGAGAAATTTATAAGATCATTCTAGAAAATAAAAAGGTATAAATCACAATTTTGAATAATGGCAAAAACATTTTTTACCTCAACTGAAGATAAAGTGTTAAGAACCTTAACACGTATTTGTTGTGAATTTTCAATAATTTTTAGAATGTAAAACTGACTGGTGTTTACGAAATTTACAAATATCCCCAAATGATCGTGACTTTCATATGGACAATCACTTTTCCTTAACACAGCTGAAAACATTAATATTACATGTATTTATTTTGTATCTATAAGGATATGCTTCATACCTGCCTGAATGCGTTCAGTATTGTAATTGTCGCTCTCAGAAAAAATGTCTATACCAAACACACACTGTCCAGTTTCACATAACCAAAATTTTAAATTCCCATTTCTTGACAAAGTTATTACATGCACCTCAAAATCTATAACATGAATTAATGTGCTCACTATCTGATTTCCATCATTTGCTTTAAACCTGCAATAATATCAAATTCATGACTTAACATACGTTTTTTGACATGTGTACTTACCTAAACTTGTCAGTTAGTCCTGATAAAAATCGAGGCATCAGTGACTCCCCTTTTAATTCTTGGTATATTGCCTGACCGGTTTTAGCTAACCTAATTAATAGCAATTCAGTAGAAGGGTAAGATAAGACAAAAAAAGCCTCATCAGTATCCACATTATAGAAGGATCTGGCCAAGTTAGGGAGTTGATCAACTATATTAATCAAAATAAATTCCTTGATAAATGGTTTAAAACACAGAACTTACTGGATGAGCTAGGATTGTTAAATACATGAAAGCTGCAAGGGTCTCTGGCATCACTGGCATTTGCTTTTGAGAAAATTGAGGCAGCAGCTAAATTTGGGTGAGAACCTATTAATTCATCCTACAAGTTTATCTTATTAAAATACAATGAAATTAAGGGATTATGTTACTAAAAACCTGCTTATGGAACTTTGAAGGATGTGGAAATGATAATTTATGAACACTACAAACAGTGGGGACTAAAATAAATACATTTTCTTCAGTCTCTTGAACAGATATTCCATCAAGAATTGAGCTATCAATAAATCTAATTTTTAATTTGTTTCCTGAGAGGTTTACATCCAGACTCTGCTCAATTAGTTCTAAGTAGTCATTGTTGATTCGCCTGAAAATCGAAAAATGGGAAAAAAAAGTTGGGATTTGTTTTCCAGCCAGATTATTCTTAATTGTTAATATTAGCCTGAACAAATTTATTGTCTATTGGTTAATAAGATACTTTACATTAGTGAATTGGTTATTTTTGATATTAAATGCTTTTGAAATTTTATGTTAAGGACTAAAAATTAAAAACATTTTTTTGGTAGTGAAAATGTAAGTGCAGCGAGGAATTGACATTTCTCAAAAAGATTGCTTGAAACATATTTTTTTTTAATTTGCATAAAATATCCTTCAACTAAATTAGAAAATGTGTGAAGTAGTTTCCCAAACATCCCAAATTAAGACTAATGACATTGACTCTGCAATAAGTAGATACTACTGCACACAAAAATAATGAATGAAAACAGCATAGTTTATGAATCCAACATAAAGTTTACCAATGTATGAAGCGGTTTCTTGTATAATATCGGCTGCTGTTAATATAACAATAACCATCTCCCTTCTCTGTGGCTTTAATGTCTTGCAACGTGCTTTGGGTGCCTCCTATAAGTGAAAGACAAACATGTATGTTGAGTTTTATGATGTTTATTATGATGTATAATAAATGATAATAATAATGATATTGTATAATGAAAACCAGACTCACCAGTGGTCAATGTAATTTCAGTTCCTTTTTCTAATAGGTCCTGGTCTGTTATAACTTCTCGATACCCCAAAGTGAATTCAGTCATGATGAACTTATATTATGAATAATTGAATAATAATAAATTCCAGTTACATTAAAGAAAAACCTTTAACACTTTTTCAAATTGTTTAGAAATGCGAATCTGCAAAACTTCAAGAGAATATACATTAAGGGCGCTAAAAAAAAAATTTTATATTTGCGTTATTTATTTTGAGGACCGGTGACCGGCCTTGGAGGGTGGGTAATTGACAGATGAAAGATGGAGGTTATGAGCGACAAACTCATAGGAAGAAGTTGTCCAAGTCGGCGTGGTAGTGTTTACGCTTTCCGAACTTAGATTATGCTAGGGATGTGGAGTAAATTTACATAACTTGTAAATATGTATATTATGGTACACAATAAACTTATAAACCTTATGACTAAATTTATGATTGTCAAGTATGTTCACCGAGTGATTATGGGGAACCGAAGATTCGTTCTCACCGTGTTGACGAGTAGAGTCGAGAATGCAAGAGGATGCGTCTTTTTCTTTTTTTTTTTTGAGGGACACAACCCCGGGGATAAAAAATTTTGGCGGAAGACAATACTGGTGCTCGTGCAACCAGTCTGTGTGGGGTTTCACTCACCAAAAAACCCCGTGTTGCAAAGGATTTCGAGTTTTGGTGCTCGATTTCCTTGATCGCGCTTTTGTTTTTCTTCTGTGAGCTAGCAGAGTTAAGCAGAACTATCGCCTTTTGTTCTGCTATCGCTCTAGTAGCGTGCTTCGTTTTTTTTTTTTTTTTGGGGGACGCGACCCCGGGGATAAAAAATCTTGGCGGAAGACGATACTGGTGCCCGTGCATCCAGCCTGTGCGGGGTTTCACCCACTAAAAAACCCCGTGTTTCAAAGGATCTTGAGTTTTGGCGCTCGATTTCCTTGATCGCGCTTTTGTTTTTCTTCTGGGAGCTAGCAGAGTTGAGCGGAACTATCGCCTTTTATTCTGCTGTCGCTCTAGGCTTTTCTTGCCTGTTCGAGGAGGCGTTTGGTACCTCTCGTTCCTTTTGACTGATTCACCCCGCCGACATGGGGTTCTTCTGCCCTCTTCTGTCCGTCGGACGCTTCTTTCTTCGTCGGCTTGTAGCGTGCTTCGTTGCGCAACCTTGCCTTTTATACCCTCCTGGCTGAACGTTCTAGAACGTCCCGCCGGAAGTTCTGGAGGCCGTTTTCCCGCCGGCTGTTTAAATCGCCTAGGGAACCGACAGATTGTTCTGGTGCACGTCGAACTGTTATAGGCTGACAGTTGATAGCTTGACGTGCTGCTGGCTCTACTACAAAGTCATGAAACAGACTAGAAAAAATATATTTCTATTTTCTCATAGAATAATTAAGATATTTTAATAAGGTCGGGACAAAGACGTCGCTGAGACGTGATTTGCTAGATGTGCATTTAGATTTAACTTAAAGACGACTTCTGAAATTCTATCTTTAGATATACATTTAGAATCTCCCCACCACGCCACCCTACACTGTATAATCTGCCAGGAATTAATTCATAAATTTTAAAATTTTAACACCATCTATTATATTTATCATTAAGAAAGTTGAATCGATACTTAGTATTGATAATTTTCGTAGTAACGAAAATATAAATTCATTCCTCAACTCTCTCGACATGCGTCATTTGACTGTTAGAGCACGTGACTAAATCTGCGCCAACCGCCATCGGTTCAATCAAGTTCAGCGTCTTCAACGGTCGAAAATAGGTCTGACGTCAGCCTCTATATAAATACCTAACGCGCATTAAAATTTCCCATAATTCCGTTGGTGATCAGTTCGGAAGCTTCATTATTAGCTCTCTGGATAATATCTATATCTAACGGATTTTTTTAAAATTTTGTGGTAATTGTGAAATTAAGATTATACAAAATGGTAAGTATAATTCAAAGTCGAATTACTAGTTTTTATTTGCGTTTTTGAGATATAGTCTGAAAACTTGGCTTGAACAAAGAGAATCAAAGTAGGGGAAGCCGCCATTTAATCTACGCTGCACACACGCCAACGTGCCAACCGGCATTTTGCAAATTTCACCTTTACGTGTGTATTAAAGATGATTTGGACTACTAATAATTCAATTTGCTTATCAATACAGTTAGCTCCAAATTTTAAGTAATGAGACGGTTCTCGGTAAAATGTCCTATTAACGTAGGGCGTGGCATTGCCCACTTCTTGCAAAAATGGAAAAAGTTAAGTTCAGAAGTAGGAAAATTGCCAGACCAAAGATGAAAAAAATGAATTTTTCGCTTTTTTTCCTTCATATTTAACTACATAATTACTTCCCTTTGATATTAATTTTATTATTTTCATCCAATTTTTTGTGTGACGTGTTACAAAAACGGGCAGTAATGCAGACCTTAATAATCCAATATTTGAGAAAAATTATTTTAGAATATTAAATAAACTTCCTTTAAGTTGCAGAATTACAAAACATTTGTTCTTAAATAGCAATTTCTTTTTAATATCTTAATATTTCATGGATTTAAATGTGTGTCAAAAGTCCTGTATTCGATTATTGACATTTATATCTTCTTATAAATCAATTTCTTCTATTCATTGTATTTCCAATTATCACACACCACCTAATATATTTTTTAGGATTAAATAGCATTTAAGCAAGAACAATAAAATTGGTGCTTTTTATAATTGGAAATATAGGATGTTACATGTTAGAATTTTAAAATCAATGCTATGTCCTGTTAGAATTGAAGTTATAAAACTTTGTAAATGGTAATTTGACAATTAATTCATACCAATAAAATAATTGAGTTAAAAAATAAAGTTCACTGAAAACTTATTTTTCAATGACTATTTAACACACATCATTTTTTTATGTAGCGTGAATGTATCTCAGTTCATGTTGGCCAAGCTGGAGTTCAGATTGGTAATGCTTGCTGGGAGCTCTATTGTCTGGAACATGGCATCCAACCTGATGGTCAAATGCCTTCTGACAAAACTGTAGGCGGCAACGACGACAGCTTCAACACTTTCTTCAGCGAGACTGGTGCCGGCAAACATGTCCCAAGGGCAGTGTTTGTGGACTTAGAACCCACTGTAGTAGATGAAGTGAGAACTGGCACCTACAGACAGTTGTTCCATCCAGGTAAAGTGCTTATAATAATAATTTTTTTAATTCAGTTTTAAGTGTAACATGAGTTGGTTTTAGAGGGCTTTCTATTTAAAATCACCCTAAATATCTCTTGATTCTGTGAAAAGTTTTATTTGAGAAAAATAAATGTAAAATGAATATCAACATAATTGTAAAATGCGTAAATTACTCGTAATTCAGTTGAACCAAAAAATGTGAATTTGGTTGATATGTTCACAGATTAGACAGGAAAACCTGTTGCTACAAAATAATTTTTTTAATACAATTGATTTATAAAAATTAATAACTAGTTTGTAAAATGTTAATATTGTGCTCTCTTGCAGTAATAAATTCCATTTTCTATATATTAACTTTTGAGATTATCGTGTCAACTAGTTAACTGTATTATTTAGTTTCTAAATAGCAAAATATAAAGCTTTTTATGTTTTGGTCATGATGCAAGTCTTGGGAAGTTTTGTCTCCTATCAAGCAAAATGAAAAATTATTACTTTTCAAGTCTCAAAGTTAATATTAAAATTGGAATAAATTTGATCTAATTTAGCTAGTGTGTAAAGTATTAAAAAATCATCAGCGGATACGAAGATGTTTTTTTTTTTTCAGAACAACTCATTACTGGAAAGGAGGATGCTGCGAACAATTACGCCCGCGGCCACTACACTATCGGTAAAGAAATCGTCGACTTGGTTTTGGACAGAATTAGGAAATTGGCCGACCAATGTACTGGATTACAAGGCTTCTTGATCTTTCATTCGTTTGGTGGTGGTACTGGGTCCGGTTTCACTTCTTTGTTGATGGAACGTCTGTCTGTCGACTACGGCAAGAAATCTAAACTCGAATTCGCCATCTATCCAGCTCCTCAAGTATCGACCGCTGTAGTAGAACCCTACAACTCGATATTGACCACTCACACCACTTTGGAACACTCCGATTGTGCGTTTATGGTTGATAATGAGGCCATCTATGATATATGTCGCAGAAATTTGGATATTGAACGCCCCACTTACACAAACCTGAATAGACTGATTGGTCAAATCGTGTCTTCCATCACCGCCTCTTTGAGGTTTGACGGAGCATTGAACGTAGATTTGACTGAATTTCAGACTAATTTGGTGCCATACCCCCGTATTCACTTCCCACTGGTCACATACGCTCCGGTTATTTCCGCAGAAAAGGCTTACCACGAACAACTTTCCGTCGCCGAAATTACCAACGCTTGCTTCGAGCCTGCTAATCAAATGGTGAAATGCGACCCTCGTCATGGTAAATACATGGCCTGTTGCATGTTATACAGAGGTGATGTCGTTCCCAAAGACGTGAATGCCGCTATTGCCACAATAAAAACCAAGAGGACCATTCAGTTCGTCGATTGGTGTCCTACTGGATTCAAGGTAGGCATCAACTACCAACCACCAACTGTTGTGCCTGGAGGTGATTTGGCAAAAGTACAGCGTGCAGTTTGCATGTTGTCCAACACAACTGCAATCGCCGAAGCTTGGGCTAGGTTGGATCATAAATTTGACCTGATGTACGCCAAACGTGCATTCGTTCACTGGTATGTAGGCGAAGGTATGGAAGAAGGAGAGTTCTCCGAGGCTCGTGAAGATTTGGCCGCTTTGGAGAAGGATTACGAAGAAGTTGGAATGGACTCCGGAGAAGGAGAAGGCGAAGGTGCCGAGGAATATTAAGTTCGAAAGTAGACAGAAGAAACATATTTATTAGTCTTCCATGTTTTGAACTAAAAGTTTATTACATTTTTGTACTGTATTAAATTTATGTCTTCTGTGCAAGAAATACGTTTTTTATTTATTCATATCACCTCCAGTCATATGCTACGATTCACGAGTTTTTCCGAACAGATCATTTTGCTACAAATATTAAAAAACCCTAAATGTTCTTACTTTCTTTATTTGCGTTATAATCTATTACTAAATATATTGCAGGGATCTGAATAGAATATTTTCCTCTTTCGTGATATTCTGTGTAGCTAACGGGAAATTCATTTTTTACCTGATAATATAAAAATAATGTTTTCAAGAAATAAATCGATCTATCCTACGTGTCTTGCGTCTAACCTAAGGTAGACCTTTATGTTTGGTTAACCGCAGACCCCCACCCCCCGTTAGAGGTTCATACAGTCAGGCAACCACGTCCTCACATTAATGTCATCGGTCTAGGGATGTGCAATATTCCATAAAGTATAAATTACCGTATATCGATAAAAGTAGTTCTGTATAGTATATGACACTTTAACCTAAAATACAGTAAAGATTTGTCAAAACCGAATAATGAATATATTGTTAAAACGCGTCCTCCTTTTAAATGCATTATAATGCAGATAATATAGAGAGAATGCACTAATTTCATATTGTATTTATATCTTGACGTTGTTGGCCTCGATACCCAATAATGTTGGATTTGATTTGACTTCATTAATCCAATAAGTAAAACAAGAAAATAACATACCAATTTACGATATTAAAGGCCTATTAATACCAATCGCTAGTCGAATTCACCTGAGCCCTCAATTTTAAAAGGATCAATATTTAGAAAATTATTTTAGTTAGTAAATTGTAATAAAAGTCAATGTAATATATCGATATGAAGTATCGAATATTGGACCAAAACGTATCGATATATCAAAATTTCATAGCGTATCGAACATCCCTACTTGCTCGATCGACGCCATTATTGTTGTATTCCGTTTGACTTGGAGCTGATTTCGCGTTTTGTGTTGTTGACGAAATAGAGTTTTAAAGGAAAACTTTCGTTGAGTTTTCTGCTGTTTTGTGGGAAACTGGGAATACAAATTTTGCGGTAGAGATCCAGGTTTAGAAAAGGAAATCAGGTGTGTATCTATAACCGCCTCATTTTTACGAATTCATGAACCTAATCAAGATGGTGATGAGAATTTTGGGAATTCCTAAGTGGTACGCTCCAATTATTTTTGAGAGCGACTGTGAGGATTTTCTAGCGTCCATTGAGTTAGTGAGGAAATTTTTGCGTCCACCCTCTATTATTTGGGAACATAGAAAGCTGCTAATAAGAGTCAAACAGCACTAGATAAAAATGTTAAAGAAAAATAACTGTTGCGGCTACCAAAAGGCTACCAATTTTTATATCAGTAATGATGTAAAAATTTACCTCAAATTACAAATCTTGTCTCAATGCTACCCTCCCTTATGTGATTACTGTTTTGATAACATTATCCTGTGGAGAACATTCCAAACCTCCATAGTATAGAATCAGGACCCCAAGCCAGTTTAATAATACAAAATTTAACCAAACTTTCAAGGTTATTGAACAACTGAGTTTCTCATGATTTAAAATGTCTTAAACATAGTTGAAACTAGATTTTTAATTTCCGAACCCTATAAGACATGTTTTGTAACAAGCACTATAAGAGGTCATTTAGTGAAAGACCAAAGGAGTACAGTAACAGCATAGTAGGAAGAACAATGATAAAATACAACACTACATATCAAAAGCAAAGCATTTTTTTAAATTCAGTTTATAGATTTGATGATTTTGTGCTCTTCTTAATTTTGCTATGTATGAATAGTTGTTTTGTTTTCTTGCAGCCCTTCTTGTGATCCTGTGTATATTGAATATTCTTTAGGTCATTTTTTCGGGTTTTTTTCTCAAAGGTCTTCCTTGTTTACTTTTTAGCTACAATGAGTTTGTGCTCCATCCAGTTGGACCCAACAGGGGCAATAATCTTTTACAGTTAGATTTTCTAACAATTGTTTATCATGAAGCACTAGGATTTCGAAGTATTTTGTGGAATTTAACGCTTCGTCGTAAATCACCAAACTTATTTTTATGTCCCCAACACATCCTTAGGACTTTCTTGTTTAAGCTTTTTTTGAACTTCTAATTGAGGTATTTACTGTGAATGATAAAATGCAATCTCATATACATGGTAGTTGTTTTATAAAAAATTTATCTTTATATAAATGTTAAAATGTTTTCAAATCCTGTATAAAAATGGCGCGTCAATGGGAACCCCGAACTTTTAGGATGTGCACTATATTTTCCGCTCCTGTGAATAAGTCATTTTGTGTTTTATCTACAAAGTGTTATAGCATAATGTGTGTAAGTGAACTACATTAACGATTTTCGCATGTTACGGTGAGACATACCGTTACCCAAACTTCGGTTCCTGTAGGACATTTCAGGCATCTAATGCGTAAGTTCGTCATGATTTGTCACCCACTTGCAGGAAAAACTGAGCGGAGGTCTTACGCGTTTGGCGCCGACACGCTCCATTTTGTTTTTTTAGTTCTGTATTGTTTTTAACAATTTCGACTTTCAGGCGAAACAAGATGCCGGGTTTTAGCAGCGCGGGCACGTTCAAAATCTTTATCGGAAACCTCGCCGAGAAAACCAGCGTATCGGAACTTCGGCCCCTCTTTGAGAAATTCGGCAAAGTCGTCGAATGCGATGTCGTCAAGAATTACGGTTTCGTCCATATGGAAAACGAATCGGAGGGCCGCGAGGCGATCCAGCAACTTAACGGGCAAATGTTGAATGGTCAATCGATGAAGTGTGAGGCCGCCAAAAGCCGCAAAGCGCCCCAAACTCCCACTACGAAGATTTTCGTTGGTAATCTGACGGATAACACTAAAGCACCTCAAATACGGGAATTGTTTAAAAAGTTCGGAACTGTTGTTGAATGCGACATCGTTCGCAATTATGGGTTCGTACACCTCGAGTCCTCGGGAGACGTTAACGAATCGATTAAAGACCTAAATGGTCAAATGGTAGATGGACAACCCATGAAAGTACAAATTTCTACCAGCCGGGTTCGACAGCGCCCCGGAATGGGAGATCCTGAACAATGTTATCGTTGCGGACGTGGCGGACACTGGTCGAAGGAGTGTCCCAAGGGAATGGGACCCGACAGGTTTCGCGAACGTATGTTCGGTCGCGACCCTTATCCACCACCACCGCCGCCACCGTTTCTACGCGATCGGATGATGGGACGTTTTGAGGTAAATCGCGATTTTCTTTACTTAACTCATATGGATAACCTACACTTGGTTCATACAGCTTTGGTTGCTATATTCTTCGGCTGTAAAAAGTTAGCCTGCAGAAAGCTACAAATATTAATTCATAATAATATCTCTCTTTGCCTCTTAACTTAAGGTTTTTAAATTATGTTAAACTGGGATGCATTACCTACGCATAAACTTTAATGTTGGATATACATAATGTGGTTCCCAATTTGTTTTTAAATTCAAAGTAAGTTTTGCTCATTTCAAATGATCTTATTATGGTTAATTCTAGTAACTTTCAATAAAGTTTGGTACTCTCCGTATTTGTATTTAATGAGCAAATATCATTAATGAAATCTTTGGCACGTGCATTCTCAAGATTGGAATATTTCAGTTTTTCATTTCTTTGTTGATCACCTTTGATAATCTGTGTTAGTTATTTTTTAAAAGAAAATTTAGCAGATCTACGTGCATAAATAACTGCAGAAGAAACTTTGTGGGTGAGTTTTAATTTTAATGTAATTGATTTCTTACCTTCAAATAGTAATTCTTCAAACTCGCTTCGATGGGTATTTTGTATATTATTGATATGTTATTTATTTTCAGTTAAATTGGGCAATTTAAAGTTTGTGGGACAACTAATAGTAACGCAACTATGCATTGACTTAAGTATGGTGACACTCTAGAGTATCTTAATTCACATTAACGCAGTAATGTCAATGACAAAAACAATTATTGGTCTGCTTTGATAATCGAAAGTAATTCCTTTCAGAAACGAAATTATTTCTTTGCTGCTAGGATGTATGTTGCCAAAGTTTTGGAGTTTTTTTACCTCGTTTATCAATAGGGCCTAAAGAGATGCAGTATTGCAGGATTAGTCTTGGAAGGCAATTTGGTGCATTACTGTATCGGACCTATAACATTGACTGCACATCGTAAGGTATAAATTTCTGATTTAGGACGCTTATGATGCCTACTATGACAGACGATTCCCGGAAGATTCACGTGATCTGTACGAACGCCGTTACTCGAGCATTCCCTCGCGTAGCGAAATGGCATTCCGAAGCAGCCGGGACTTTTTGCCACCCCCGTTGCCGCCAAGACGTGAGCCATTGCCGCCAATTCCATCAATTGGACTAAGAGGTTCCTCATCAGCTGGTTTAAGTTCCAGACTGAGTGATTCCAGTTATTCGAGAAGCGCTAGCGAGTATGCCATGTTTAGCAGACGTTCGCCGCCTCCTCCCAGTTCATTGAGCAGCTCGAGAATGAGCCGCATGTATGAGGACTTTAGTCGGGATACTTTCGATGACAGAAGGTAACTTTCTTTTTCGTGGATTTATGATAAACTGTATGCGAATTTACTTGAGCAGAAAAATGTTCTGTAGGCTTCAATGAAAGCATAATTTTCAATTACCACTAATGCAATTGAGTTACTTTTGTGATTTTTATCCATACAGTGTACCTAAAAATATTTAGTAAATTTGAAGATCATAGTGTTCTAGAGTGTCAAAGGTTCTGAAATGGAAGAGGTACGTTTTAAATCTAAATTCTCAAACATATTCAACTGATAATTTCTTATATACAAATGATATTTTCAAAATTATATATGGAAATGGAGTGTGTAATGATGGAGTAGTTTTATTTAAAAAAATATTGTATTTCTTTATATTTTATATTTTATTTTTTTAGGCCTACTATGCGTGGAGCATCCCCTCCTAGGAGATATGCACCCTATTAAAGCATTAACGCACGTCTTCATGACAGAAAATAAATTGAGAATTTTTTTGTTTTAATCTTTCTCTACAATTTGTAACTAATGGTTGTAGCTGACGAGAATTTGAATTATGCAATTTTTTCAAATGTGGGCAAAAATCTTAAATAATAATTAACATTAGTTTAAAATTTGTGACCAATTCTTTAATGTGTGTCGAATTCGCTCGGTATCGTCATGTGTAGGATCTAATAAACTGAATATATACTTCAACTATATATAGATTTTGTAATTATTTTCAGGTACCTATTAAAAATAAATTGAGATTCAAAAACTGAACGAGGAAACGAATGGACAAATCACTACAGTATTTGTTTTGGTTTTTTGTGTGGTTACACGTTGTCGAGTTATCGCAATACCGTTTACAAACGTTGAGTCAGTGTGTTGTTAGGGATAGGTACTGAGTGGTCATAATTAAAAAACTGTAAGCACGTTTTCTATTTTACCATTACAAAGTCCGGATCGAAAACAAAAAAATATGTAAATATTTTTTAAGTCTGCTAATTTTTTACGAGGGTGTGAGGTAAGTTGTGAGCTACTACGAATAGGTGAGTATATTTGTGTTGTCTAATCATACAAAACTTTATACGAAATTTTTATTTTTTACATAATTTACAATAAGAATCATTAGGCATCTATAATAGTAAACTAATAGAAATCGGCTAGGTAAAATTTATTAAAATTAGACAAAAAATGTAGGTAATTAAAACATCGGGTAACTCCTTATATATTTACATTTTAGAAAAGGGGCATTACCTAATTTGTTAACTCGTATTGACAATAAAAGTCGTCCAGACTATGACATAGAAAAATAAAAACTAATGGCACTCCTTACGATTAAAATTTTAGTCAATTAAGTATAACCATAAATGGTTTTCACAAAAAAAAACAAACAGTTAATTTATAATGTGAATAAATCAGTTCCTCAGTTAACACATGTCATGTTTTGCAAAAAAGTTCTTACTGTTCCCAAAAAAGGTTAGTAATGAGTAGATACTTTGAGACAGGGAATTTTATCTGGAAATAAATACCTACAGAACTATTAATAAGTATAGCGCAAAAATATCATCAAACGGTTAGTAATATCATTTTAAATCACCTAATTCCTATTAAATGTTGCAAATTATAACAGTTCCGTATATGGTAAGAAATAAAAAAATTAAATATATTCAATTATCGACATTTTATAAATATGTATTGAGAGTTTTAAATATTATTTTGGTTTAACAAACGATATTAAGAAAAATATATGTTTTTTGCTATTCAACACTGTATTGTGCTCTTTAATATTTTTATTAACTGCTTTAATTATATTGCTTTCCAAAGAAAATTTAATGTTTAATAAACTTCTATCGCAATTATACTGTGTTCGTTAAAAATTCGATTATGTCTAATACTTCACGAAACGCTTTCAATAAAAATAAGTTCAAATTAGCAATAATAACTTAATAGTTAACTGCAATTTCTAGGCAATTTTTTAAAATAAAAATTACAGCGTAATCACCGATTATCGACCATAACATACAATTTTTTTCCCTTTCATTTAATTATAAGGAACCTCTCAATTATTATAACAATCATGTTCGTGTAAAAACATTACCAAATTGCAATAAATGGTGGCCATAACTTCAAGTTGACCCAGTATTTTGAAACTCTTCCTAAAACATCATCTAGCCCATAGCTCTCATATCATTATTCAATGCATGTTAAAATATTTGTTTTGCTTCATGAGAGAATAAATACTCATCGAAGACCTTAAGGACTGAGGAGCTTGATTAAAGAAAAATTTGTTGCCATTGAAGCTTAAAATTAGAATCACAATAAATAGTAGGTATAATTTTAAAAGCTGCTGTCCCATCCTGAAAGATCGTCGGGTGGTAAACCGCCTTCATCGGGAGGATAGGGATCGAAATTGGAGGAATCCGTCACGCTCCTAATTTTCGGTAGAATAGGCGGGGTCAGTGTTCTGTTTACCAGGCCTTCCCAATTGAAGCCATCAAACCACCTGCAAATATCAGAAAACAATGTGAATGGTAGGAGTTTTGGTACAAAAGGTGCAGATGATATCTATGTCCCAAAAAGTTGCACTTACTTATGCTTTTGAATGTCACTAATGCCCCCTTTTTGATAACCTAAACGTTCTGCAGGATTGTCCCTGCACAGTTTTTTTATCAGAGCAGTAGCGTTCCTTGTAATATTTTTGGGAAAATCTATGGCATCAATTCCCTGCAAATAAAAACAGGTGTAAATAATTAAGAAGATATGCATTTTATTTATAGTACATGGTACAAAGTGGGGATTGGGTGGTTGTAAAATTGTTCATTTGTACCACTCACTGCAATCAACCCTAATATCTCTCGTGTAGATGGTGGTTAAAAACTATGAGAGAAGGAACTGTACGATTATATTGTCGATCATATCTATCAGTGCTAGTAATTTTAATATTTTAATGAATTCGGATACTCAGAATTATTTATTTTCTTTGTGGTAATCATTTGTATGTTACTACGAAGGTTTGTCACCCAAATTGCATTTGTTTTGTTCGTTATCCTAGTTTTGCTCCTGTGAGGATTTGGCTGAACGACATGAGAACACCGAAGTACGTTAGAAACCTTATGATTGTGTTAGATCGAGAATACTTCAAGGTCATCAATTTTGCTGCTACTTATTACCACCCTAACACAATTTCCGAAAATTTTAATTACATTAAAATTATAAATAACGCAATAATGATTTTGAATTCAAATCAAAATAAAGAATTTTGACGTTATGGCAAAACAAACGAAAGAAATAGCGGCAAAATTTCCAATGTTATCATCCTGCCTGCCTTCGAGTCGTACAAACTGGCAACCAGAGACAAGGATAGATACATGAACGATGAATCTTGTATTACATATATTGACGTCCTTTTCTCGCTTTCGTTTGGATATTTTCATTCTCTGTCGTACATATGGCGACCCATTGACCTTTAAGGTTATCCATTAAATAGGATATCCTCTTTAAGCGACGCTAAAACGCTTCACATTAGAATGTGGGAAATGCGGATATAACTGGTTTTTGGTGGCGCCACCTCTTTACCCTTTAATTCTCGGTTTCTGCGGAATGTCTGCAAAGCAGATATAACCGGTTTTTTAAAGGGACGCAAGCATGTAATTTTAAGGGGAGTTTTAAAACGGTTTTTAATTATTTTCGAGATCTAAAAATTTTTTTTCTCCTTTTTCGATTATACATGCAATGTTAAGTACATATATATTCCATAAAGAATGTTCCTTATCCACTTGGATATCAAAATTATAGTAACAAATAAAAGTTAGCTTATTATTCTGCTATCAGGATTTTTAATTATAAAATTTTTTATATACATTCTTATAGCACTGAAGAGCATGATGATATAATTTGCCTATACGGTTACTTCATTATGATCACTAATCACTTACCTTTAAAATTACATTATAAGTCTTCATAGGGTCGCTACCGTTGAAGGGGGGTGTACCAGTGAGTAATTCAAACATGAGTACCCCGAGTGACCAATAATCAGCACTGATATCATGACCCTTGTTCAAAATTACTTCGGGAGCTACATATTCAGGTGTACCACAGAAGGTCCAGGTCTTACGGCCAGCGTGTAACTTTTTCGCAAACCCAAAGTCCACCAGTTTTACATATCTGAAGTAGAAATACTGCCGTTAAGTTAAATGTATTGGAGTAATAAGTTATCTTACCCTTTTGCATCCAACAACAAGTTTTCGGGCTTTAAATCTCTGTAGATGATGTTCCTAGAGTGTAGGTAATCGAAGGCTTGTACAACACAAGCAGTATAGAATCTTGTGGTGGTGTCGTCAAAATATCCCTTGTCCCGCAAAACGGTCCAGAGTTCTCCACCCAAACAACTTTCCATAAGCATGTAAAGGTATTTTGCGTCCTAATAAGAAAAATAACTTTAAATTAGTTCGTATTAGTTTTCAGTCAAGAAGTTTAGATATTAGTATTCCCATTTTAAATGTAACAAGGTTGAAAAAAATGAATGCTGACATTATTGTAGACAAATTCTAATGATCTATAATTGATATTGACTAGCGATTTCAACTCAGCACTCACCCTAAATGTCTTATAGAGCTTGACAATAAAATCACAGTTAGCTTCTCCCATAATCTCCTTTTCGGACATGATGTGTTGCTGTTGCCGGGTTTCCACAATTTGAGATTTCTTCATCTGCTTCAAGGCGTAGGACTTGTTTGGTTTCCCATTAATCTGGACTAGTTCCACTCTTCCAAAGCCGCCTACACCCAGGGTAGCCAATATTTTAAGCTCGTCCAGACGAACGGTGGAGAATTCTTCGTTAAGGCTAGTAAATTTAAATTTTAATTAATTTTAAAATTTCATTACAATTAATTTGCAGATATTCAGGGTGGCTCAAGATTAATTCAATTACTACTACAGTAAAAAAGAACAATCAGTAGGATACATTCTCTAGGAGAATGGAATGCCAATTGCTTGAAGTTATCAAATCAAGAGTTGTTAGGTACCGATAGTTCCTTTTACTATGATCTTAGTTTAACCATTTAATTAATCCACATCAATAAGTCATGATAGTTTGGTGTATGAATCGCACTTAAAACATACATGCAACTATTTTTTAATTCCTAATAGCAGCAGAAAATGTAGGGAAAATAAGGAGAAATGGTTTTCACTTTCAATTACTAACCGAACTATTTGATTTTCTCGTTTCTGTGAAGTTTATGCAGTCGAAGATTCTCAATTTTAAAATTAATATAATATTAGTAAGTACCTATATCAAAGGCTAACTGGGGTTTACTAAAAGTGCTGAAGAAAAATACTTACAGAAGATGCTAATCCTGGAAAAGCAAGTAAAAGATAAATTACGTGAGAAAATATAATTAGAAAGAATCACAGAAACCATTTTCCCAATAATAATATATTAATCATATTAAATACTTATTGTAAATGCCATTGGTTTAATCAAAGGAAATATGGTCTCTGGATACCTATTTTTAGTAATTAATACCCATTTGACAAACGTATTTCATAAAGACTGTCACGAGTTTGGTTGGATTAAACCGTAAAATTTTGAAGACATATTAAAACATCCATTAATCTTAACGGTAGTGTAACGTTCAATTAATCACGGTCCATGAATTTGAAAGGTACTTATCCGACATGTTTGGTTAGTAAACTTAATAGAGTGTAAATATCATCTTCCTACCAAAGGCTTATTAATTTTGCTAATAAATTTGGCGCAACATATGAAAATTTATCATTAGCGACAAATTAGTCACAACCAAATGAATAAGGAGCTCAAATGATAAATATTGATCATTTTTACTTACCGTCGTCGATCATCAAGATCGTCGATATATTTAGTTCTTACTTCATCCAAATTTGATATGAGTTGGAGATATGTGTCTCGGTCTATTACGAGACATGTTACTCCTTCTAAGTCGTCCACTATAATGTTGGCCGTCCTCAAATCATCACTAGAACGAAAATCTTCAATCAAAAAATGGTAAATAATGTTTTTAGGTTGTTTCAATTAATATAGATGAAGAAATTGTCGTATGAAATTTTTCTTTTGGAATAGTTACTACTGCCTTGACGTAAGGCTTAAGGTCAAATTATTAATGTAGGGCAATAACAAATCTAATTTAAAGAGTAGAAATCTTATGAAATGCACCTCTCTGGGCATTTAGCGACCGAATCCTGGTTAATTTGAGAGGAATATTCTCAAAATTTCCAGCCCATAAATATCGGACTGAAATTATGAGAACGGTTGCTTAAACTCGGTCTAGAACTATCTAACTGAAAACTTAGAAAAATCATTGATGTCTCCTTTTTGTTACATTTTTGGATGATAAGTAGTTCTTTATCGGAAATTAGTTTTAATAGTAGTTGTTTTTCATTGAGAAATTGTTAATTTTTGATAGCGATAATAGTCTTACTGTAATACCAAATTAATTAGCACTTCTGCTACAAGAGACTTTTCATTATCCGAATATATTATTATTACATTAATAAATTAAATATTCTCACGATACAACAGTGTTATCTGCATAATTGTCTTATGGGTCAGTAGTCACTGATAACCTTTTAGTTATTAAAGAAATATTTATGTATGTAAGATCAAATATTTCACCATTCACAATGAAATCACTATATCGTTCTAGTTTCGTAGACTAAGTGACCTTATTTAGGTTTTTGTATTGTGATTCTTTGTTTGATACTCAACTTGACACTTTGAAAATTGCCATTATCTGAAACTATGAGGGATTTTTTTTTATTATTGCGAACAGATGAGGGTAATTACTTACCTACATACCTGAAATGCTGCACTCTTCGCGAATTAGTTATCGGTTATTACTTTTAGCTTATTTACGGAATGTGCAAAACTTTAAAAATAATCAAGACGGGATTTATTTTCTGCAATCGTTATTCATTTCACGACTTGCTGAAATACCAAGAAGTTTTTTTAACACAAACTGAACTTAATAACGATGAGAAGGTATTTTCAGTCTTCATCGAGACTGAATCGACGGCAACGCATTACAGGACAACTAATTAAAATTGAATAAAATAAGGTTAAAATATTGAAGAGCAATCAACTTAAAAAAAAAAACGAATAATTTTTTCTGAAGATCTTACCCATGCAGAGCCTTCTCTCCGAAAAAGTCTCCCTTAGTCAAAGCTCTGATAAACTTTTCTTCAGTTGAGTCCTTCTTCTTGATGGTCACCTTGACTTTGCCTTTGCTAATAATGAAAAACGTGTCACCTCGGTTTCCTTGGCGAATGATGTAGTCTCCATTGGCGTAGTAGCATTCTTCCAGGACGTCCGATATTTTTATCAGCGTTTCCTCTGGCAAGTCTTTGAATATAGGAACACTGAAAATTAGAGTTCTCATTATTTCAGTTCTATGATTCTCAATCATGGGGAAATTCACAACAACCTTTTAGGTGAAAAAATGCGAATTCACATCGATGATGTTTGGAGAATAATTTTCAAATTAATGAAAGGTATACTAGATAGCTACCAGGCGGCTCATGTAGGGGGACCGCTGAATTTTTCTGCTTTTGTCAAATATGTTACATTTTTTTCAAGTGTATCTAAATATAACTTTCAAAAAAATAGGTCAGTTTTAAAAAGTGTGGAGAAGTTACTGGAAAAATTCAAAATTGTTTTTTTTATCTCTCAACTACCTTTTAGAAACACCCGGTGTAAAGTGTTCCGTTAAAGAAAAATTCTACACAATTTGATACAATGTGAGAAATTTGATAAGACTGGTGCATATACACATGAGAAAAAATGATATTCTTACGACATTGAACAATTTTTATAGACCTAGACTTTGTTGTTGTATTCGGTGCACATTCTCAGATACCGGTACTAACCAAATTAATGCTTCTCATAATTATAACTTGCAAGCTCAATCAAAATACTTAGTATTTTATAATTTAAGTATTTAACAAAGCGTTTAAAGCACGCGCGACATGTTGCAAAACACAACGCGGAGCGGAAGCGTTATGAGATAATTCAAGAAGTGTTATGAATTTGTCAAAGTGTTTAAATATGCCGGAATAAAATTATGTAATAGTTTCCTTACCAACCATATATACATCATAATGATCGTATTATACACGCTCCACCGTGCTGTAATCGACAATTACGATGAATGCATAATAAAAATATCGATATTATGTTATTAATTAATGCATGGGGCAAAAATTTTGGTATATTACATAATCTGCTTTCAAGGCTAGGACGTATTTCAGCTGCCTCACTATCAGTTCGGAAAAATGTGGTTTAGTCGCATTTAACATTAAAGATAATTGGGACGTGACTGTGTCGTACATCATTACGTGAGTTTATGCACCTTTTCTTCGTATCTGAATAAATATGGAAATTGTATTTCCTTAAGATTTGGATAGAGAAAATTTCGGTACTGAACACTAAACAGAAACTAATAATTATTTTTCACTTTTAAAAAACATTACCTGATGTGTTGACTGACTGTGACATACACTTTTTGTATTTTCTTTTTTTATTAGAGGAATAACAGGTTAATGATGACATGTACATATATGGCTCATTATTTACCTAGTTAGCTATTGGGCCACAAAGTCTTCATTATCTTCATTGTTGCTTTTTTTATGGTTGACAAGTAGTATTCCAATATTGAGGGTATAAAGTCCCAAGGGAAGATCAACGATACGTTATCTTTTTGCTTTTTTTCTGTCTTGATTTGGTTTGAATTCTATGCCGTTTTCGACACCTTAACTAATCAAAATGTGTCTTAATTTGAACTTGTTTCCTAAGAGACTATAGTTGCTGCGCATGCAGAAAGCGGTTACTATGGTCAATGATGGTTTTTGGGGAAACAATATTAAAAATTTCATTTTTGGCATGCCCAAACACTAAATCCGTAATTCTTCTTCACGTCGAAAATCATTAAAGCCCTTGCGGTCGTCCGCGGCGCGTCGTCTTTTGTGACATGTCGTACGTACTTTAAGGACTCTTTTGTACACTTATATTATAAAATACTATTTTAATTAACACAAACCTAACAATATTTTTATTAAAAAACAAAACATAATTACTGCAGCCTTTTCAACTTGATATATCGACGTTTAATCTGTCCCCATAATCTCTTCCATTTTATATACAGTAAATGAGTGATAGCCGATAACATATCTGGGTGTTCACTGCTACACACGTCTTGCTAAGGAGACTAACCGAACTGAACTAATCCGAACTACGTCAACAAATACATATGAACATTTCTAATCAGATGAGTCAAATTATATGAAACTCATAGGAGAGTTCAAAGTATAGTCTGGTAGAGAAAGAAACAAACAACCAGGTTGCTTTGTTTCCTTATCTTTAGGTTTTAAAATTTTGACCAGTTTGAGAATAGAGAATTTATTCGATGGTAAATTTGGTTAGTGCATTCCAACACTGCCACTGGTTTAAGTAAATAGAAAAATTGTCTAGTGCTTATTTAAAACCGAGCAATCTCGTTTGACCATTCACTTCTCATCAGATTGGTGTTGAAAGATTAGACCAGCCGAAGAAACAGCATTACTTAGATTCTAAGCCCTTCAGTACCTACCTCTTTAGGAAATCGGTATACTCTGCCTGTCTGATTAAACCGGTCCTCATCATAATAGTTTGGAAGCATTGACGTTCTATGGCCCATAGCTTGCAATTCGTGGCGGCTTTTATAGACGCAGTTCTTTGGCAATTGTATAGTATTGCCAACTCTCCCAGTACTTTCCCTGGCGTAAGAGTACTGAGGAATTTGTCCTCCCTCGATACTTCGACACATCCCTCTGGAAATTAAAGAGAAATACTCGATATAAATCGCTATCCAATAGGTACTGAATATAAATTGTCTTAAGTATGTTTTATAAGTTCGAGGTGCACTGTTCCTTTTTTCTTTTATTTTTTGAGAATAATGCCTCACACACCAGTAGGGACTGGAATTGCATTTACTAGAGAATGATATTCATGTTATTCATTATGATATTTATTTTTTTTAGGTCTAGGTGACAAACCTATCACTTTTCACAACTTACGAAAAATGAGAAAAAGAAACAGTGAATTAAAGTGCATAAGAAGTGAATATTTTAAATTTATGAGATACTTTGAAATTCAGAGAATTTGAATTTCGCTGTTTGGACATGATCAACATCATAATTCCAGAAGGTTGATGTGAGATAAGTGATTCTCGTTCGCTAAATCGACCTTTTTTTAAATTCATTTTCCATGTTGGTGGCTCCTCTAATGGTAGTCTACTTGGTGACTACTCTAATGGTATTTAAAATGTATTTGTTAGTGTTTAATTTATTTTAAAAGACCGAGGTTGATCCCTTGCTCAAACATTAGTAATCAACGGTTATATATCTTCACTGGTCAAGAGGCCACACATCGATTTTTTATTAAGTAAAATATATTAATTTCGTCTGATTTCACGCCTTTTTGGTTACCGATAACGATGCTTGCATTCCTTTTCAATCTTTATCATTAATCATTGAAGACGTAATCACATTTATTTGACCCATGAAATCTTTATTTTTAATGTGGTATTGTTCTTCGTGAATTCTCTTTTTTAAGAGTCTAGAGGATTCGTTAATATACATTTTTTTACATTCGCGAAAAATTTCATATATCCTATCTCAAAAACAATGATATAAATGTGTATTGGGGGTTAGAGTGTAAATAAAATAAAACGATTTAGGAAAGCTTGCTTTGAGACAATAGTTATTTTTGTCATATACATCGTGTCAAAGTATTTTTTTAGAAAATAAATATTACAGTTCCTAATTTGAAGACTTGAAACTACCCCTGGAAGATTGGGGAGGGGGGTAAAGGAGATACATTTAAAACATTTGAACAATTCATATTAAAGGCTGCAATATCACTTGTATATGTATACAGTAATAAGCAGAAGCGTCACCTTGTTTAAACATTCTCTTAGGTGAAGAAGAGATACACAAGTAAGAGTGACAAAATTCTTTTTAACACAGTAAATTTAGCTGAATCACTCTATTATTTTATCCGCTAGTACGCTATACTCGTTAGCGCCAATGTTTCTGGGACACTTTGTATACATTTGGATATTATTTCGTGTGGTATATCGATCGATCACCCTTTATGGTACAACCTGAGTTGTACCTTTGCAATAGGCAGGCTGTAAAGTTTTTTGTATGTTTTTGTGCCGATATAGTTTTTTAGACGATTCAGTCGCGTGTTATCGCGGCGACGATGAAGATGTTTGTCATACGGAATAAAACAATAATCGGGGTTATCGGATGTTTTTGTGTTTCAAAGACTTATGAGGTACGTGACTGGTCCAGGTGATATTTAGTGAGTGAAAGAGGGTGTCATGTAGCTAACGTTTGGTGAGAGAAAAGAGAACAAACAGCAGAGTAATACTTTGGAACTGGTCCCTACCGTGTTTCGTTCATGGGAAATTTCCGGTTACCAGTAAGAATACCCGTATATCTTAAGATAACTAAAAGGACATGTTTCTTTATTGATTTATAACTCTATGTAAATTTCACTTTGTGGGTTGCGACCCACCCTAATTTTAGTTTCGTTACCCTGTCTACGGCATCAAGATAAAATAAGTTAAAAAGCGTTACTGTAATTTTTCCTTTTTTCAATTTGGGCAGTAAAAAATTTACCAGATGATGATCAAGTTGATGATTGATGGTAAAACAAGAATTTGAGTAATTAGTACAAAACAGTCATTTGCTATTAATTTTTAAATTTTTGGTGAACTTGCTGTATACAACAGTTGTTTAGTTTCATTTTACAAGGCGTCGGACTAATTTTTTAAGTCTATAAATTGAGGAAAGAACTTCTCTTTTATTAAAAGTCTAAATTTATGACTTACGAGCCGTCACCACTGCTTGTGATTCGGAAAACTTCTAAAGTGGTGGGAGATACTCCATTTTACCCACGTTTCAAATGTTAAGCACCGATATATTTTTAATTTAAAAAGCAAATGCGTTAACAACACACAAAATAAGTTTTAGTTGCCGTAATGATTGAGATAGTGGCGACTAGTGATCCTCAACGTACGTACTATTAATATACAAGAGTATGGAATCATTATGACTGTTCTACCTCATGACAATTTTGTTTTCACACGATGCAGTAACGCTACGAACCCTTAACCTTTACACGTAATCTTGTTCCGTATTAGATGACGTTAGTTGACCTCATGTTGACCCGAAGAAGTTTGGATTCCGAAGGCACATGGTTAAGTCACGCTTAATTTGCAAGACATTTGTCAGGTCCGCAATTCAACGACTGTAAGACACGTTTTACACGTAATTCCTTCATTTTCCCCGTTAACATGAAAAGTGCAAGACTCCTATTTAGTAATTTAGTAACTTATCGATCGTTTCTAATAACAACATTTTCGCATCAAGACAAATTTTTATTCGGTTAAGCAATAACACTTTCCTAATTAAATATGCAACCAATGTGAATTAGCGATAATGTTAATTTGGCTAGAGATCACCTCAATTTATACAATTTTCACTTATTAAGAGCTTAAAATTAACAACCAATTAATGGCAACGAATGTATAATAATCGGATTTAAATAAAGAAAATTTCATATTAAATCGATTACTTATTCTAATAAAAAATCACTTAAAGACGTGCTTATGCATATTGCTAATAAATTAGGATAATTAATCAAGAAAGGAAATTTAATTTGAAATTTTGTTTCAAAGCTTGATATGCACATTCGGTAGTAGTTTTATAATCGATTGTCAAACTAAAAGTTAGTTTGTTCCATATCAACCTTGTAATTAACGGAATGCAATTCCCAAACTGACTGGAAAGATGAATTTATCCTGCGTATTGGAAAATGTTCCTAACAAACGATTTCTATTTCAATTTTGAAACTTTATGGTTATTTGCAAAATGGCTTAAATTTCAAATAGCTTAATTCTTTCAAGTTTATTTATTGTAGCGAGTGTGCGAATATATTTAATGGCACTGGTTCAAGATAATTTCGTTTACTGGAAAATTATGAAATTATTTTGGATTCTTACGTAATAATGATGCGTTGGCATTTACGCTTTAACCAGAAGTTGCAATGGATTGCAGAATTTAGCGTTAAACTGTTAATGCTCTTTCAACTTTAACTGCGAGCACATTTGCATAGAAACCTCGACAGTGAGTCTTTGTAGTGGTCACGGCTTCTCTGGAAACTAGCTTGATCTTATGGTTAACAGGAAATTAATAATACATAAAACTAACTGAGAACAACGTTCACCCTTTACCAAGGATTTGGAAACCCTTATTAGTGTCCCGGTGAGAAATCTGTCGTCGGTTTGAGAACTTAGGAAATAATTGTTATGTACATAAAACTGACCTGGACTGACCTGAACAATTATAAAAATCATCAAATAGTCTGAAAATTCCCGGTCTCAATAGCCGGAGGATGACAATTATTAATCTGAGACACGTCATGTCTTTAAAAGGTTGATTATGCCTTAGGGCCAAATTATTAATCGACTGTTAACATCAAACTAGTTTATTTTAACGCATAGGCAACGTTTAACACTAAAAGTTTTCGGAATGTCATTTTTGTTGCTGTATGTAACATTTTGCCATTTCGAAAGTGTAAAAATTGAAAGAAAGAGGAAAAGTGATCAAGTTTATGGGAGTGTTCTGAAATCACATAGAATCAATATGGCATTTCAAGTGAAAACAAACTAAAATAAAATGAAATTTGTCGATTCCTCCAAAAAGTGAACTCTCCAGCGAAACGCCAAAAATATAGATTTTCTTGGTTTTGGTCAAAATATTTTTGCTCCTTACAATACCCCTCTACAACGTTTAAATTACGAAAAACCCTTGGAACTAGTTTGATAAACTGTATATCTTTTTAAACCATAGAAGCATAGCAAAATATATTAAACCACTAAATTTTGTCTAAGCTTATAAGTTAATGGTGAGACGTGATGGGTTAAATTGGTTTTCATTTTTGGACTGAGCGGTGCCAAATTATGTAAGAATGGACGTTTCTATTGCAGTTAAGGACAAAAAAAGTTGTAGTCAAGTATAAAAAGTGTTGCTTAACCACAACTTGTGTGTTGTACAACTTGTATTTTGTGTCATTTAGAGAAAGTAAGGTTTTCGTTGTTGCTCAGCGCAATTAAAAACAGTTGTTATTAAATTACGGTTGGAACTGGAAACTGCATTATTGGAACATATTGGTAAGAAGTTCGGTTAATGACACGACCATTCTTTAGATATACAAAACGAGTGTATGTGTAGGTAAGAAACAGAAAAAAGCAACTGTAAATAATTGCATATTCAATCGAGGTCTTCAGTGAGTTGTAACATGTAGGTTATTATTAAGAGAACAACAAAGTAACGCAAAAGCGAAGACTGCGATCTTGATAAAGACGCGCAATGTACTTTTTATGTTAAGGCCCCAAGAATCCAGAGATGGGGCTTGGTTGTGAACAATGCGATATTTATTTTTATATCATCGTAAGTTCTGCCTACACGGCAACAAAAGTTATACCGGATTTAGATGAGCGGTTCAATTTATATACTAGTTAACATACTTTGCATGGTTTAAACTGCAGTGATCAATTAGAGTGTGACGTTTGTTTAATACCACGCCAATCGTGATTTTATTAAAAATAAAACGCATTTCGTTACAGGAGAGACTGCAAGTCATGTTAAGTCAAGAAGTTACACACATAAACTTTGAGAAGTATCAAATTGAAAGAAGCAGCAACAAACAGATATCGCGTCACATTAAACAATTGTTTCGTTACACTCATCATGTCAATATTTGTATATACATCTACCGCATTGTTTATTGTAATAGAGTCCATTATTGTAAAATTTCGCCTTAAACATCTGGTCGACATCATCTAAAGAAGAAAGATGCCTTTGAGGTTTCCTCTATTTTAAGGAAGAGCTTTAGACAGAGTCAATAATCAAATGTAGTCTCTTTTGAATATATCAGGTGCCAATCTTAATAACTGTGAACTCTGTAGACGTCAGTAAATGTTTCTGAATTTGGGAACGCTAAGGAACTTTTCGAATTTTTTGAAAAACTGTTCGATGGCCGAATGTTTTTAAAAATTGCTGGGTGCTTTCCTAATTTTTTTAAATTCTCTATAAGTCCTAGAAAACCTTGGCTACCTTTCAGGACATGACGAAACCCCTCTTAGTCGGCTCTAAAGTTTCTATAATTTTAGTAGCTCCCTTTAAAGTCTGGTTTACAGATTTACGCAACGTATCGTTAAGAACCTAAGCTACGTGAACATTTGGAACCCAATTTGTAGACTTACGTATTTAATCAACATCAGTCCAGGAACAATTTATCCGGAATGACTTAAAAGTTCTTAAAATTTCTTTGGTATCACTTGATTATATAAGAAATTATGAGAAAATACTTGGAATCTTCATTCTAACCCTAATAGAAATCATATTGGAACTTACCACTAACAAAGTTTAAAATTTATATTTTTTTTCTTGAATTATGCGTATGTAGTCAGAAAGTGAAAATTGGAACAGTCACTCGGACCAATAATTGAACGTCCTCCTACACATACGATGTAAATTTATCGTCAACTACGGTCAAAATTCAAGTTTCGCATTACCTAAATTTCTTTTTGAATTCATTTACTGTGAGCTATTTTTTCATGGGTTAATAAAATAACAAAGGGTGTGAAGGAAATAAGGAGACATATTTCCAAGACTGATTTTACATTCGACAATACGAAGTAAACTTAGTTTAAATATGGGTCCGCAAAAACCTCCTAAAGCAGCCACGGCCCTTCGAAGGTGACCCCTAAGAAATGCGGAGTGGCGTACGGAACCAGGGAGAGACACGTTTACAGGAACACGCCGACTAGGAAAGGCTGCTTGTTAAAGCCCTTTGGATTCCCAAATGTTTCCATTAACACGACCGTAATAATAACGCATGTCCGCAAGTTCTTCAAAGGAATAATCTATTTTCTTTAAGTATGTATCAAATGCTGGACCAATACCGACATGATTAAACTACAAAAGTAGCTTAAAAATTACTTAATTTATTGTATGTCTGTCATAACTTTAATTTTTTTACATTTTTGACAGAATAAAATTCTCTCCGGAAAATCATCTTTCATGTCTGTCTACTTAAAATATTAATATGTTGCAAATTCTGTTTTAATTTTTTTTTAATTGATTTAGAACTTGATTTTTTAGATTTTGATGTCGTTTCACATTTTTTATCAAAAAATAATGTTTGTTTTGCTAGTCAATTTCATTAACCAATTGTATCTTTTCATTTTATAATGCTTCCTTTAAAGCGACATAGCTCTTAAACGGTTCGTCTTACGGCAATTTATCAAGAAATCTTTTTCTATGTAATTTTAGAAAAAAAATTACATTTTGATGACAAAGAAATTAAAGGATACAGGAATATATTAAGTAAACGTATCTCGCCAAACGTTCCACACATTATTCTGCGTGCCTTGGGATCCATCTTCAAAACGCCGTAGATTCCTCAGGAGGCTTTTGCGGACCCATCTTCAAATTTTCTTCATATTTTTCAATGCAAAATTAATTCTTAGAATATGTCCCTTTATTTCGTTTGCACCCTGTAAATCAAAATTACTTATTTTCTTTGTACCTTATATGGATCAATGTAAAACTATCTCACGTGCTTTTTTGGAATTTGGATGACGCATTTGAAACATGCATCCAAACTTTCACAGTTTTAGAACGAAAGACATTTATGAAAGAGCTTGATTTTTTCGAAATGTGTAATCATTGACTATTAACCCCGATCTCTGAATCTTTAAGCCGCATAATATATTAAATCTAAATGTCTTCAAGTTGAGAGCATTTCACTCTTATCTATCTAGTCCAATACAGTACAGTTGCAGAGGAACGACTGTCGGTACTCAGCATGCAAAATTGCAAATAACGGCACGTTCGATGATGGTACTTTACGGTTCTGAATTTTTCTCTTGTATGTCCATAAATACGAGTGTTCAATTACGGCGCTTAGATAAATGATGAAAGCGGCATACGATTTACCAGAGGAAGTAAATTATTATCCTCCTTTTGCCTGCATTTATTAGACGATGGGCAGAAAGCATGCAAATTCTTTGCAAACATGCAACAGCCATACTGGTAAAGTAAAAAAATTAGATGATGATGATTATATTATTTTCTTGTTTCGTGTTGGCACTGCAGATAGATTATAGCATGTAATGCTCTTTGGAATGGTTATGTTTCATTTGGTTTACCTACACGCTTGTAATAACGCATGGTTATGGTAGACCTGTTCCTCCAGGTGAGTGCTGCAACAACGTACAGGGCATCCGCTTTCTTTGTTGTAGGGCTTTAACCACGCTTTCGACACTCAAAAATAGTACTAATTTTGTAGATTTTGATACTTTACATTCGATAACGCATCATTTTTCGAAAATAAATTATATCGTGAGTCTTTAAATTGTACCTCACTCTTAACTTTTTAGCATTTTTTTTAAATTTGAAAAACAGCATAAAATAGAACAAAAAATATTATTTTTTGACGTTTGTTTATTTTTCGACTTCAAACATGAGTCGAGTAACGCCTCAAATTAAAGGTCTTTCAAAAGTACATTCAATGGTGTACTGCGAAACACAATCTATCGATTCGTTTTTGAGAAAAATAGGTATATATTCGGTAAAAAATTAAATACAAACTTGGTTAAATAATACGTAAACAGTGAAAAAAATTGCTTGTTAAATAACCATTAAGCAACTTAAAAAAAATAAACAAAGGTCGAAAGATAGAATTATTTTGCCCTATTTAATGCTGTTTTTTAATTAAAAAAAAAACATTTGTTTTTTTTTTTAATATTTAGAGGTGGGGGAGGGAGAGGGGACAATGCACATGTATAGACACACGGTATAGCAAAGTAGCACTATTTTTCTCTACACTATTCCAATCACTATTTTCCAAATTTTAAGTCTCCAACAATTATCGTTGCGGCCGTGTACGTCCTTCATTATTTGAAATATTTGGAATGAATGTATAAACTGAAAAAAACCTATCATAGCATGTTTTACGAGTTCTATCTAGTTTTAAAAACTCTAATATAACAGTTTTTACTATTATTTTATTTCCCTGGTAATTGCAGATTCAGGCATGACAGGGTTAGTGATGATCGCTTCAAAAAGCACCAGGAACTTAAAAAAAAAATTACGTCCCGCTCCCACGGGTTACATAAACAGTACCATTTACTATAACCGTACCAAAATACTTGAGGTAGGGGCAATACACCACATACAATGAAGCATAGAAATAAGTCATTGTCAGCAATGCCATAATGCATTTACATTTCAATACTCATGCATGTATGCAAAATTAATTTTGCAGAACCACGCTGTTACATCAACGGATTACAAATGGAGGAAAAGGCATTCTCGAGATAACAAAGTTCCTTGACAATTGCGTTAATTAATCATACGAATGAACTTTTCACTGAAATAAAGGTGTACTTGTTGATTGCTTTCTTGCACAATTTTAAAGTAGGATTTACGAAATAGTTTCACCTCGAAGTATTAAGCTTTATGCCTTAGTTGCACCATCGCGAACGGTTAAATCTGTACGGTGAAGACGTGCATATTAAGTTCAAACTGTTTTCGTAGGACATAACTGGAATGCCAAATTACTGTATAACAGTGCGTTCCTTGTAATTTCGCAAGACAGTAAAGTAGTTGTTCATGTATGAGGCAATTAGCATTCCTTTTATGTTTGGTACTTGGAGCAGTATCCAAAAAAAAGAGACTTAATTTTGTAACGGGCTTCCATTATGTGATTTTTCCCCACTTTAACGTACATTTTACTTGCACACTGTTGAGTTAGAGATCCCACTTACAGGCTGCAGTTATTATTGTTAGCTTCGCTTAATAAGAATACGTAATTAGATCAATCAAGAAACGGAAATATTTACGACGATAGGACTCATCTGGGTATAATGGCCATGGTCTGTGGGAAGCTGATCTCGGTATTAACTGCCCAGATGTCTGGGATTAATATTACAGGAAATTAAGTAGATTGCTATTAATTTCTTTAAATGTGGTAGAACTAACCAAAGACTAAAAATCTCGAGGAGATAACGACACTCAATTAAATATTTCTCCTACTACTTAAGCAATATGGTAAGTCGGTTTTCTTAAACCAAAGATAATAAAGTTAGGCATTCAATCAAAAAAGTTTATCTGCAAAAAAAAGCACTCTACTTTTATTATGTAACTTGTAGTTTCTGACTTTAGCATGTATTTTATTAAGTAGGTTCACCTTACTTACATATTCATAATCTGCAAGGTTAATTATTTGCAGTTTTCAATGTACTGCACTTTTTTTTTGACCTCGTAGACGTAGAAACTAAGTGCGATTATATAAAGCGAGGCAATAACGATATAGGCATTTTAATCTACCGAGTTAATAACTGAAACATGAACAGAAATTAACGTGTCTCGCACTTTGTTTGAATGAGATGAAACTGTTGCTGCAATACGAAATGATTAAAATTAAAAGAGATATACAAGCGGTAGCGCTATTATCTGTCTGGACGTCTTCCTAATGTGGAAATGAATCTCATTATATAACAAAGCTTAGCCATTTTAGTAAGGCCTAATCGTATAGATTTTAATAAAATTTAGCAGGAGGACGAGGATAGAATTTAGGACTAGTTGCGGTTCTTCATTATCTTTATGAGTAACCTCAAAATTTATAAAAGCATATTTTTCCGTCAAAAAATAGAAAGTTGCTAAATGGAAGCGAAGTCGAAACTTAATCATATCACCTTAAATTAAATGTCCAGTTTCACGGGTATGCTGGAACAATAAGGAATTATTATAATCTCACAAGGGCGTTAAGTCATTAAGTGATTAAGAATGCAACTTTGCCACAGGTAGACCGAAACCGTATCTCACACTTTCCGAGATCCTAAAGGTGAGCACATCAAATTTAGCAGAACCCAACGTTTATCCACATTTGATTGAGATCATAAGTAAATAATTTTCATACTGGCCAAGGTTGTTCTAATGGTATTTATTTATTGGCATCTTTGTTTAAAATTAAATTTTAATTTCTAATCTACACAAACCTCATTGGTTAGAATTTTGACGAATTATAACTTAAATTAACTAAAAACAAGAAAAATAGCAGATTTATAAAAAACGCAAAGTGACAAGTGAGATGGTATAGCTTTTCAATGCGCCAGAACAAGTTTATGCCAAACAGTACTGTTTGGGTACTAAACAACCCATAAATCCCAACGTTCCTCTTTTAAAAAATATTACCGGAACTTTCGTCATGGTTCAGGCCTTGGAACAATAGTTACAAGATTCTGCTAATCGTAGTTAGTGACGCATTTAATGTCTGTCCATTTAAATGATTCAAAGGATGAAACCATTCTTGAGAGGTTAGTTATTCAAGGGAAGTAGATTTAAATTAACATGTGTAACAAAGAGCTTTTTATCAGTTTGCAGACGGAACGTGTGCGTTCGTTTAGAGAAATTGGATGTATTAAAACCTCATGGTAGATAAAGTACCTACTGGGTGAATCCATGAGCGTAACAATGTGTATATTGATGAGCGTATCAATGAGTGTATTGATGAGAATATTAATATATGCATACAATATCTCTGTGTGTGAAAATTCGATACAGGACCACATTATCGAAATTTTTTAGTTTAAATAAACCATGTTATAGGTAATTTGAACGAACATAATAAAACAATTCGCGATGCCTCATTAATAGCACAAATAACCCAATATGTTAATTAAATATGAAACTATAATTGATTCAACTTGTTTGGTTATATAATATTCAAAGCGACTTTATCCTGCTGATCTTAATTAGGTACTAGTAATAAAAACAAGGCATCGGTCAATATTTCTCGAAATGGAATGGGCATGGAAAGTTAAACTAATAAGAACTTAACTGCAGCGGAAATGATTTAGTTTTTCTAGTTTCTGAAATACTATTAGCGATGGAGGGAGCTCGATCATGTCATGTAATTATTTAGTTAAGTTTCGAATTTTCATCGTTTGAGGAAGTTTAGTGTTAAGGTATCATAAAGCTTAATTCATATTACCTAACAACGATATTTTTCCCCACAGCTTGCCCTCCCAACTGCAATGGAGCTTGCAAATTGTAAGGTGATATTGAGTGCCATAGCAAAGATGAAGACAGAGTTTGAATCATGAAAGTTTAATTTCATTTCTATTCTTAATAATAGTACAATCGAAACGTCGTAGGCTAAATTTCGGCATTTTTAATGAACAATTTTATTATAAAATTTGCCACATTACATGAGAACAATGAACAACTGAATTAACAAATAATATTGCTAAGGCACCTTTAACACGTACTGGGTAAGATCTCGTAATTTAACAGCTGGAGGAGCTTGAAGAGATGGGCACTCAAGTGCAAACAGACATATTGCAGGCGGAAATTAAATGCAATCGTCAACTGGCGAAAAAAGACTTAAATATGTCAATAAGCTAATATATAGTAATTATCACACGATTGTGTAATTCCGTCATCGACCACTTACAATATATTATGCATTTAGTTATTTCAATTTGCACAATAAATACTTGACCGAAGTATTTTTTTAAAAATAAATTGCTTATGATGGTCTAATTAGCTATGACATATCGCGCCATACCCTATTTAGATTAATGACACAGTTGTGAAATGTTGAAATCAAATTGGTGGTAAAGTTTTAACTCGTTTTTCGGATATGGTTGAAAAAATGATATTTAGTTTATGAATGAAGCTAACAATAATTAATGCAAAAAAATCTATTATTAATTTAATCTGTGTTCGATCAAAAATTATGAGAATCTGGGGGTGGTAAAACATGAGAATAAGAGGACAGACATCTTAACAATATGACAAATTACTGAACTTATTGTACATTTACCAAGCAAGTGCGAAAAGTAACTTTTCTACACATGACAGAAGTTGCTATGAAGTAAACGCATTTCGGCCAGCATTTTCTGCATCTGCCAAAGTTAAATAACTAAGTTCTATTCGTGTATAAATGAGCATATTTTACCCGCATAATCGGATTTTACACTTTTTCGTAACGGAGCATTATTAATTAATTATTTGTCTATAAACGAAGAGAAGATAGATATTAGATGTGTATAGTATACATGGAAATAAATGAGAAAATAAGAACAAAGGTAAGTATTAAAGATTAATCATCCAGTTTACTAATGGTAATCTCTACAAGTGAAACAGCATACAAGCACTTGCTCACCGTATTCGTCAAAATGAAACATACAGCTCGTAAGTGCATTTTAAGATAAATCAATTTTTTCCCCTGTCCTATAATAATAAGTTTGCTCCTAAAGAACCTATAAGATGTCTAATGAGACTTATCTTGATAAATTACCTAAGGATGTCTTGCGGAGGTTAAACGAGCCACATTTTCTTATATTAAATTCTTGAAGGACAAATTGATAAGCGTCGAGGAAAAGTGATGCAACAGGTGCTCAAAACCTGTTCTTTTGTAGCATTTTAAAGCCAAGTTAGCGACCATAAAGACCTCATGCTGAATTTTACTCTATTGAGGATGTAGAATTTATGGATTTACTAGAATTTCAAATAGTTATTGAAGCTTAAATTGCGTAAAAGAAAGGAAAAACTTTGCATATTAATCATTACAAGGAGCGTTTTCTCAATATGGAATAATTACTAATATGCAGGTATTATAAGGATATGGCAACGGTTTTTTACGCTAAATAATCTCCTTGTGAAAGTTATGAGTAACTATCAAAACGATTAAAAACGTAATAAATCGATATAATAATTACGGCTGCTTAACCATAATCAATTTTCCGATTGAATTGAAAAAAACATAAAAAAAAAATTGGTGAAGACGTGGTGTGGTCAGTCCAAGAAGGTATAAATTTTGCAGAAGGAATAACTCACGACTGGTAAAAGTATATACATATTATCGTACTTTTCACTGTTTTTTGTGAAATTTGCAAAAATACCTATGGATCCAAATTAACAATGTAAAGGACGTAAGGAAAAAATAATCATCCATTATCATCTGAAGCAATTTGTAACATTTACTCAAATTTCTTAAAATCATCATTCGCAATATAACTGAAACAAGCAAAATTTTATTGGTCTATGAGGTAAGAGTAGAGTCCTGCATCTTGTTAGGAGCACATTTTCAACAGTTTTTATCATTTTTTTTTGTTTGAATTTATTTTTATTTTAAATTAAACAGTTAAACAAAATTGGTCTAAAAGCCAAATTAGACTGAAATACTTGCGTTCCTTCCACAATATACCGCGAAGGTCAGTTCAAGGTGAATACAGAAAAACGGAAAACACATATGGCGCCTCCAAATATATATGACGTCAACATTCCAGACATTCCACTACAAAGTATTTAGCATCCGTTAATGGGGATGACCTCTTTAATAAAGCGATAGCTCTGAAGAAAGTCGGTTAATATGTCTCCGTAAGTAAGACAGAGTTTCACAACGTCCAGACGAATGCCAGACAAGGAAGGAATATGTGTAACACACAGAGAGAGACATGATGATAATATTGGGTTCCTTGTCCTACATGTCTCTGTCATTTGTCCCATTATAACCTCAAAATATTTGTTTTAATTTGAATTTAGTTAGAAGATCGTTAATATTAAGTTATTTATAACATACATATCTGAAGTTTAACTCAGGTATTTACTTTTTACTATGTACTATGTTGGAATCATTATTCCTTAATATCATAATAAATAATACTGGTCAATCTTAAGAAACAAACTGAATTACTTTAAGGGAGTGGATGATGGCCTCATTGCATGTTGTGGAAGAGGTTACAAAAACAGAAGAAATAGTGGTAACAGAGCCTGTTGTTGCATTTTCGATTACTGTTGCGAGGGATGTGTGAAAAATGCCATTCTTGAAGCGCAGAAAATCCTTATTTACAGAGAGGACATTAGTTTCAACATGAATTTTCAGTTCGATGTTTGATATAAGTCGAGCTTCCAATAGAACTCATTGAGGAACCGTAAATAAGTAGGTACGAAATCTTTTGTTAAATGAGTTATCTCCAGTTTTGGAGCACTGTCCTCTCGCCTTAAGACGATGTTTTCAGCTTATGTATAATAAGAATGTTCTGCTTAGTACCACATACATTCAAACTCGGTTATACTTAACCTGGGTTAATACGAACGGTTGCCTTTAACGCAATAAATGCCAGGAATAAACAAAGCGTGTATTTAAATATGTGTTATTCTTGCTCGAATATAGCGAACACATTTATAACGACCCACCGATTTTTACGAACGCTTTTCAAGAAAGAATTTTCTGGTCCGATCGGTTATAACAAACTAGTGTTTATTAAAAAGGTCATCTTTAAGAATTTACTAGACGAGTTTTAAGGTATCTTTTTGTCGAGACGATCTCAAAAGTGGGGAATCCCGATTTATTGAACGGTAGTCGATTTTGGACTGCATTAGCTGCATTTTATTAGTGTTCGATAATGAATTGAGTAATTTACAAATCCGTCGATGCCCATTTGGCCTTGCATAAAATTAATATGCATATCTCTAGGTTTAATTCACACCCCTAATCAACCATCCTTCGAGTAGACGCAGTTAGCGTCAGCCAAGGCAAACATACTATATGTATGAACATATTATCTAGAATCGGATATAACGAACGCCTGGCCATAGCTACCAAAATCTCCGGTCTCCTATTGTTCATTATAACCGAGTTCGACTGTAGTTCCTTATCTTGATCACATTAAAAATAATAAATAATACAAAACAATTATGCGATTAATCAGAAATCCACACGAACAAAAATTTTGAAAAAGGATATATTTTTTTTCTAATTTAAATAAATAAATGTACAATTTTCTTGATGAAAACCAGTTACTAAACGGATTTTCTTACGTAACTAGTCACAGAATAAAAGCATATATCTTCATTTTAGAACTTAGTTAACAAGTAAGACCAGTAACAACAATGATTCAACAAATATTCAACCACTTGAATATTACATAATTTTAAATTTTTTAACACGTATTCATTAACACCTTGGTGCACCACAAAACGTATAGTCACATTCAAATATTATATTTCTTAAATGTTACTATTTTTAGGTATTATTTTTCACCATCGAAATAATAGTTATTTAAAGCACGTGTGTATTAATGACGGCAATTGATAACTGAGAATCTTTGTTCCAGTTTAAATAGTTTTGGATGTGGAACAATCAGTAGACTTAATTGTTTAAAAAAATGATTAAAATCGTCCTCAAAATATTTATAAATAATTTATAAAATAATTTAGTTATTATGATTCGTTTATTCGTTTCTTACGAGGTAATGCACTTGGGTCTTCAAAGTATGGTTTAGATTTACCTTTTTCTTTAGAATTTGCTCCTTTCCGGCGATTAGCACTTAAGGTCCCACAACTAAACTCAGAAACACTATCTTTGCTTATATTACCAGTTCTTCTACGCCTTACTGCATACGTATGCACCGGCACTAAAAGTTTTGGTCTGGGGATGGTAAAATCAGTATTCCTCAACGCAGAATTAGATGGGGAGCCGTGCTCCATCTTAGTCCTATGCTCCCCACCATCCTTGTAAATGCTATTGTAAACTACATCATAATAATGATCGTCTTCCTCCTGGTCACTTTTAACCACACTTAACTCACTGCTGGAACAAGATGAAGGGACAATGTGTTTAGGAGGCAGCCTCTGCCGTATTTTCTTAGAGTGCTCATAATATCCACTATCATTTCTAATGAGATCTTTGCCTCCATTTTCACTTACTGTAAGATACTGGTTCTGCATGTCGACCCACTGACTAATCCTCCCATCATCTATAACTTCCACATCTTTATCAGTATAACTTATTTGCTGTAATAACTCATGGGTCGGGTTGACTATGACTCGCACGTGACTATTTTCAGAAGCATTATCACGTTTCACAATTTCTTCATCAATGTCAGTGCTAATTTCATCAAACCTAACGCTCTTTTTTATTTGACGTTGCAGATCTTCAATGACTATTTGAAACTTCTCTTGCTCACCACCATCCAGTTGTAACTTAGCTCTGGGTTTCGGAACTGGGTGGAGGTTTGTGATGGTGGGCTCTTGGATAATACCTTGTGCAGCTACAAAGTAGTTATTGTGATCGTTGGTTTTGGCAACTTTGGAGTTGATTTTAGATAAAATCTTATCACTGTGGTATTTCAACCTAATGCTGTCATTACTCTTAAGTTTTCTTGGAGCGGAGTAAAGGTCTTCATTATTATCTTTTCTAATCTCCTCCAATATGTGCTGATACTGACCTAACCTCGATGAAACAGTACCATCACTTTTTGTACTATATTTATCCCAGGAGTTGGATTTCGAGCTGCCGCTCGACAAATTTTTTTGCGCATCGATCCAGTTTGCTTCATAAAGCTGCCCTCTGGCATGGTTTGGTATGTCCATTTCCAGCCATGCAGGGTCGTTAATAACTGCTTTTCCAGGATATCGCTTGATTTTCATGGTTGGTAATTGCATGTAGCTCAGTTTAGCACATGTCTTCTCTTAGAGAAAGCTGAAAAAAAACGCTTAGGGTTACAATCTAATTAGAAATACGTGGTGCTGACTCAGAGGTGTTGCGTATCCACATGGCTTCCACTTATGGATTCAGTTATTAAATAATCATAGTTCAGTAGTTTGCTAATTTTATTGAATACGTGACTGTACTTGAGATTGGATATAGTTGCTTTGATTATGAAAGCTTGATGCCTGGTCTAAATTTAGTGCGAACAATCCACTTTATAACCAAGTGTGTTCATTGAACTTCCGATATCCAGAAGTTTCAGGGAGATAAAAAAAAATAAATCCACAGTTTTGGTATAGAGAGTTAGTCTAAGTTTCGTCGGATGGTTTACTGGTTTGGACAATTTCCTAATTTTTTTATTTAAAGCTACAAGTTTCATGTAACTTTTAACAATTAATCAGATTACTAATACGAAGATCTTCTAGATGAAAAATATCCGTATGAACGTCTTCCTGTGAGGGTGTTTAGAATCTTGATTTTTGTAACTTGAGAAAATCGGATCGAATTAAGTATCTTGTTCAGGTTTCGCCAATCACATTCCTCTTCTTTTCGATGTCTGCGGGTAGTTTCGAAAATTTGAAAAAATATTATTTGTACATAAATATTTTATTTTTAATAACTTTTTTTTCCATCTAACATTTTTTTAGAAAAATTAATTTAAAAATAGACATAATCCGAGTTTATGATTTTTTTATACCTTTTAAGTTAAATCGGGTAACACTTGAATTAATATACAATAGATCACACTAGCCGTAATAAATTAATTTATCGGAATCGATTTTATATTCTCTCTGATGAAATGTATCTGGCATATCACCATTATTCCTTATCTGCATTGTTTAGAAAGGTCATCTGCATATTACAAAAGTCATTGGGTTTTTGCATTTGTGAGCAAGGTTGAGCAATTGTTTCCGGTATAAATTTACATGTTGATGTAATACAACTGCATACAGGGAAAAAACTGTGTTGAAAGTTGGTGTCTATAGAAAAATTATTGAGTTTGATTAAATTACCTTTCAAGAATTAATTAAACTCTTATATTGAAGCTATCATTTGGGAAAACAATTTCAAAAATTTCTCATCATGAATTCTTCTTTTACGAAGAATTACTCAGACTAGGAACGTTAACTAAGACCTACTTGTTCCATTACAAAATAACTTTGGCTTTACTAAGCCAGACCTAAACAAACTAAGACCATCCTCTACTTTGACATTCATAGGAAATAAATTGAAGACAATATGAGATAAATGAATTTCTTTGGAGGAATAATGATGTACGAGGGTTGGGCTTAACAAAGCCAAACTTCTTTCACAATAGAACAAGCGGGTTCAAGCATAATATAATATGCGGACGATCGTACTACTGCTGAGTAATTGAGTGTCTCTTACTTTTAAAAGAAGTTTTATGTGCGAATCCCTTTTTAATGAAAGCAACATTTTATAAAATCCTATTTGTTTTTAGCTTTCCAATTCTGAATTTAATTCAAGTTTAAATATTCATATTGTTCAGCATAGAAAACTGCGACATCGCCATTCCCGCGTTTCCTTCTACATCGAGGAATAGAAGCCCCGCATAAATTCGTTAAACATTTTAGGAATTTTTTTAATAAAAATGATGGAACATTTCAAATATTGTTATTAGTTGAGCATTTTTGACATAATAGCTATGCATACAGGGTTACCCATGTATATTAAAACGTCCTGATTTCTTTGAGAAATTCTGAACATATTTCACGTAGCATACTCATGGCTAAATTTAATGGTTTACGAAAAATAAATACAAAAAATAGATATAACTAAAGAACTATTAGTACTTAAAAAGTAGAAATATAAATTACTGTAATCTAATGTATTAAATGGTCAAATTTTCCCGGTTGACTTCGTAACAGTGGACAAATCTCAACGCAAATTCCTCAAGAGCTCCTCTTATCATTTGAGGAGATATTTGTTGAGCTTATTGAAATACACCCTATTTTTCATATAAATCCCATAAAAAAAACCTCATAGCGGTGAGGTCAAGCGATCTATTGCCAGAGGCTACTTTAGTTGCCATATTGCGTGAATGGGTGTTACATGAAATATGTTCAGAGTTTCTCAAACAACTCAAAAACGTCATGATACATATATATGAGGTTCCATAAGGAAAACATGAAAAAGTATATTTATTAATTCTAGACGGGTACCAGGGTACTGCTACAAACAAAGGTACAAGAAATGCACAATTAAAAACAATATTTGACATGTTCCACCAGTTTCATGAAAAATATTAATTAAAAATTATAAATTTTTGACGAATTTATGCAGGACTTTTGGTCTTCTATGAATGTATATCAGACACTGAATTTGCTGTGACGTTAGCACTAAAAAAATGAGGTAAAGTTCAACAATACATTTTTCATACGAATTATATTAAACGTTCTCAACAGAGAATTACTTAGAATTCAACGCAAAATTATCTGATTTTTATCACGACTTGATAACCAGGAAAAACATTAGTCACTTTGTGGGTATTCCTAAAACTCTTGAATTGAATAAATATCTGAAAAAAGTATACCATCAGACTTTTTCGACTTGAGAAAGAGAAAAAATGGAAATTCGACGGAAGTCGATATTCTCACGGTGTGAAGAGAAAGAAGTATTTATATTGATTTGAGCCGCGAACTGTTTGACCATTGATTGCTACTTAGAACTTCCGTTCAAATATTTTAATGAACTATCACTTTGCCACCATGTGATTATATGAACTTTTTCTTATGAGATTAAAGCCTGACAGGTTGTAATTAGTATTCAACATACATTTGCTTTAATAATGTAGTGTAAGATCTACATTAATTAAACAGATATTTTAAGGCGTAGATAAGCTGCAAGTAGAGAAAAAGTAGGCAAATGTACAGGGTAAAAGAGTTATTTCTGTCTCGGTTTTGCATACACCTCCACTTCGGAAAATTGCTTGACCAAGCGAGTGAAGTAAACCTTAACAGTGGAATAACACAGATGCGATAATAAGCACTTAGGAGAAATTTATAATTAATTCAGCGGTTATGCAGGATTGGACTGAGGCAAGGAGTTTTTTAAAGAGTTTTATGCTGGAGGATTAGAATATTATGAAAAGAGAGGTTTAAAAAACTTTAGCTTGGCTGCTACGAATGATCCAAGAAAGGTGTTACTACCTGGACATTTTGAATCAAGAACAATGGCTGGTTAGTTCAGGCATACCGATGTATGTTTACATATATATTTAAAAATTCAACAACAAACACCATTAAGGCATTCTCTGTATCAGTAATTCTTTACATTTCTCTCGAAAAATTCTCATGACATAGCAATAATGCTGATATTGTTATAGGAAAGGTGTTCCCTAATTTAACTGTCGACGGTGAAATCGATCACATCTACATATTGAAAATTTCCCTGTGATTTAATTTCATTAACCTATGCAAATGAATTTGAAATAGACAATAATCCAAACGCAACTAAACAATCAAACTTAGTGCAAGTCTTGTACCAATTCTTGAGGTCTTGTGAAACCGGACCTCTGTGAATAAGATAACCTTGCGGTCTTGCTGGCAAGCCATAATAAATTGCAGTTTCCATTGTGCAAATATAAATATATGTGTGGTTTCGGACTTTCACTCATCGCACTAATTTGCGATTCTGGTCACTCTGGCAGTAGTAATTTGACATGAATCATATTTATTCAGCTCGATATTATTTGATTTTGATTGGCGTGTATTATATATCCAATATTGGCAATGAAAGTTTGATAGTTACCAAGAGCTCGGAGGATGCACGTTGTTAGTGAATATGCGAGTTGAAGCAAGGCTGCAAGCTATTAGCTAGATTTCGATGCTACGATAATTTAATTTAAATAAAAATATTATTACAAGCCCTAACCACCAAGTGTTCGAAAAAATAAAAATTCTTAGAAAAAAATAACTATTTTTAATTATTATGCAAATTTATGTAATTAATTTCACAACAAACTTGTTCAATAATATAGCTATTACGTAAAGTACCATAACCTAAGTCAGTGGAATATATCGACAATAACAAAATAACGAAGAATGGTGCAAAAAAGGTGACAACAATATATTCGAAATTCCAATTTATTATTATATTTTTCCAATCAATTTATATTTGTTCTAAATATTCAAATTCCAAACAAAAGCAAGTACTGGTCATTTATTTTAAGCACGATCTCACATGATCGTGATTTTTGTAAATTCGAAGTTGGGTTTTACGTTTAATTAATATTGTAAAATGGTGCGCGGAAGAGCTACAGACGAAAATGTTCGTAAATTAGTAATAAAAAAATACTGCCAAGGACGAAAAATTCTTGAAATTGCCCAAAAGTCACACTTACCCAAATCAACAGTGGGACACATTTTAAAAATCTACCAAACTAGTCGTAGCACTGCGAAAAAGGGTAAAAGTACAGGAAGACCGAAAATATTAACCGAAACAAATCGTAGATTACTAGTTGAAATATGTAAAAAAAGACGTCGAAATACTGTCAGAGCCCTAACTGCCCAATGAAATAACCAAAACAGGACATAAGTTATCTGGGGAACGTTATAGGAAATGGATACAGAAATCTGGACTTTGTTTTTGTAAAGTATTATTCAACATTGAATAAAACGATATTCTACACAAGCATTGTGGGTTAAAGAAAAACCTCTTCTGACAGAGGAACAAAAGAAAAATCGGCTTCTGTGGGCCAAATAAATGGCTCTCTGAACTGTTGAAGATTGGGCAAAAGTCATCTTTAGTAATGAATCCGCATTTAATGCATGTGTTGGCGATTATAAGCCACAAGTTATTAGGAATAAAAATAAAGCGTTTCACAAAAACTGCCTAAAAAGAACGGCCCAGTTCCCCAATGGTGTTATGATATGGGGCTGTATGTTGGCAGGAGATTTGGGATGTCAGTGAAATGTGTGAGAGGAAATGTGAGTTCATAAATGGCACCCTAATCGCTACAAAATACCAGTAAATTTTAGAAAAAAATATCTTCCTCAACGTTGAGAATCTTTTTCCAAACGACTATTTTATATTTCAATAGGATGCTGCATCTTCCCACATGACTAAATCGACAGAAAATGGTTCGGAGATTATGACATTAATGTTCTATCGTGGCCCTTAAGCAGTAAAGACTTAAATGTGATTGGGAATTTATGGCATATAATGAAACAAAAATCACGAAATAACCCACTTAAAAGTATTGCGGAATTAAAAGCGAAAAATCACTAAAATACGGGAAAATTTTGCTTCTAATTTATACCATAAACTTCGACTGCCATATTTCGAGCAATTATTAAACCCGAAGGAGACGTCACGCCATATTAATCTTTTTTTGTTTCATTATTATGAGTATTTTGTTCTCACCGTTTTTTGCACCATTTTTCATTATTTTGTTATTGTTGGTGTATTTCACTTAATTGGGTTTTGGTACTTCATGGAATTATTGAACAAGTTGTGTTTTGAAATGAATTACATAAATTTACATATTAATTAAAAATAGTTATTATTCTTCTAAAAATGTTTATTTTTTCGAACGTTTAGTTGCTTGGGCTCGTATTTTCATTATAAAAAAAACAAACGATTTTTTTCTTTTCTAAATTTCAACACCCTGTATTTCGAAAGTGAAGTGATTGCGGGTATATTTGTTTATCTCCTATTTTGACCCAAGGAACATTTTCTGAAATTTGCACCGCATGTTTAAGAAACACCCTGTACATAATGTAAGGTGACTTTGTTTCCTTCAATTTCGCTGCCATTAATTAGTGTCTTCTTTGCCAAAACCAGTGGAAAACAATGCAATGTGCAATGGAGGAGTACTATGAATTCACATGTTGTTCAGTTGCTCGATTATCCCAATGCGAACGACAACCGCAGAACGAAAACAACATAGTTTCAGTATTATATATTAGTACAAGTGGGCATTTCAAACACCAGAGTCGAATTCATATATAATTTTTTTTTCAAATGTTTCAAATATTTGAAAACGTTGTTTCAAAATAATAAATTTAAAAAAATTGGACCTTTACTACGTTGGAGTGCAAAATTAACAGGACACTTAAATTTTTACATATTTTTTATAATAAAAAAAATAATTTTTTTTCTGAAATCTTGTTTATATTCAATTAGCCACAACGGTTTTTCGAGTTTCATCTTATTTAGATAACTTTTGTCTGTATAGGCCATAAAAACTTGAAGCATTACTGTTTCTTGAATATCAGGGCGAAACAAGTGTCGTAAATTGAGGAGCATTACTCCAAGTTATTTCGCCATATTCAGTTTTAGCAATTTTTCCTCTCGTAAAAATGCAATATTAAGTTTCCAATTCTTGTAACGAAAAAACTATGACACCTAAATTCGTAGGGGTAATTGAAATGCTGAACGACACATTGAACAATGCTTAGAGAAACATGTAGCGCTATTTGTTGGTGAAAATTCGTGTTTGTAGCACATCCATACTTTGCAAGGACAACGCGAGGGTACTCGGACGAAGTTGGTATCCCTTTATTACCGTGGCCGCCGAGAAATCCAGACTCGAACCCGATTGAACATGCCTGCAATACTCTGGGCAGATTCATTCGTTGTGTTCGTGCTGAGTTTCGATTCAAAAATGATTTGGAACAAATATTTTATGACCAATAAGGGTGAATCCCCTAGGAAGAAATTGCCACGTTGATCCGTAGCATGTCCATTCGCATGGACGCTGTGATTAGAGCTCGTGTTGTTTTCCGTTTAGAATATGTTTTTTTTTGCTAGCAGATTTGTAGACTTTCTTCTTTTTTTGTGTGGTGTTTCCTATTTTTCTTTTTTCCATTTTTTTCTGCATGAAAAATTCTTAACTACCCAATATTCAATTTAATCAAACATTCGACCAATGTCACTGTAAATCTTTTTACAATTCTTGTTTTCTGAAAAAATCTAAGCGTCCGCTTAACTTTGCATTCCGGCGTAGCAACTGAAATTTTAGGAAATTGAAGTAATTAAGATGGCAGTTTGCGGCGTGGTTTTTTAGAAAGTTGTGGTTTGATAAATCCAAGGAATATAACCCAATAAGTGCAAATAAATAAAACAAATACATGGAAACAGCAGCGGTAGCCTATAATTAGATGCGATATAATCACGAATCGTGAATAATAATACTCGCAGATCAGGCAGCAAAAGTGAAATTATAATTTGCCGACTGCTGCCTTGTGCCGATGGACTACTTTTAACCGAAGACTGAAGATGAAGATGAGTGTCGCAGTACTTTATTAGCGCCACTACGTGTATAAACTAAACGTAGAAAGTGCAGAAATCGATTGAAGAAACCTATTATTCGGGCATATTTTCAGAACATAGAAATTTTAATCGTACCAATTAGTCTAAATTTTTGATATTCGGCCATTACTAAAATTCGAGGTCACTTAAACCTTTAGAATAGAATCCGAAATGTGAGGCGGAGGAAACCCGGCCTGCTTACGTCGGGTCTCAAACTCCTGGTCATTTTGCCGGCAAGATCACTTCCATGGGAATCGAAAAATTGATCCATAATCTGCTCCGACTTCGTCGTTGCTATAGATACGACATTGCCGGCAATTGTTGCAGACGTTTGAAAAACCGGACCTTACCAAGTCACTACTCGGAGTGCCCAGACATAATAAGTTTGTAAAAAATATTTTATAAAAATAGTACATTAACCCAACAATAACAGAGATTTGCAATGTAAATTCCGAATTAATTTATTCAGCTAACGATGGATATGTGCAATATTTGTTTTAATTCCAGTTCATTAATTTCTTTGTGCCGTAACGTGGAAGAATAATATGGGGCAGGTGGCCTAACTTAAACTAATCTTTGGCGAAGACGGTATGGCCCACTCTTGATGGCAAAATGAAGTATGTCTGCAAACTGAAATTTACGTTCAGACCACTAAAGAGGAAGTAGGTCGAGAATAGAGAACCATTCGAAGATATAGTCTAGCTGGAGTGGTACGTATTAATTTTTTAACGTTTCTTTCAAAGCGAACGTGACCGCACGCTTAGTGGCTCCTCGTTATGGCCCCAAAGAAGTTTTTTTGTGTGCTTAAAATCTTTTCAAGTTAAGCAGCTTTTCAAGCCAGATTAATAGTTTCTGGTTCGCTCACGCAAACGAAAACTATGTTTCCAACAGCGGAAATAATGCAAATTGTTACACAACATTTGCCAAACATTCTCAATTCCAATGTTATCGAACAATTGCTCAGCAGCTATGCTGCAAGGTTAAGAGAGAAAGCTAAAGGATATGTTTAGCTCTTTACATCCTACACAGCAAACCTTTCGTTCTGTACATTTATTTATACACAGAACAACTCTAAAAATCCATCAGATAATTCTTGATCAAACAGTTAAAATTAGGCGTTTCCCTAATGAAATGAGGTCGGTAATTTGTGCACAACATTCTCTCTTTGAAATGCATTTTCAGTTTGACGCCACTGGTGATTAATGGTTTTCGCAAAGGAGAGGTTTGTCTTGTATTTAAATATAGCAATCTAATACATATCACTCTGATAAATGTTGTGATGATGATGCACCAGTTCAACGACTTGTTTATTATAAGATTCGGGAAGTGATGTTTTATCTCACCTTCACGTTCTCTCAATTTTGGGAGCTTCCGTGTTTCTCACAATTATGGCATATTAAAAATAAGTTGGGTACTGTTTTATCACATCCAATTTTAGATTAGATTTTTGAGCTACCAGACAATCAGACTCCGTGTAGATATCAACAACAATGATACTTGAAATGAACAATAATTTAGATTAGAAGAGGTTCTTGCATAAAGTAGTCGGGAGGATGATTAACGGGAATTTTTTACCCGCTCCTTCTTGAGAAATGCGAATTGTCGCATCATCATCGGCAAATTGTTAACCTGGATTATACTGGGTGTTCATTTCAAAACGAACCAGCCGAAATATCTCTTGATTGGGGGGAGAATTAAAAAAAAAACGTCTGTTTTAGTCATGAATCAACTTGATTTTTGAATGGGCATGTCAATACAAACAAATGTAGATATTAGGACTATGAAAATCCGCATCTATTTCATGAAAGTCATATTCTATTTCTTCAAAAATCAACGTTCAAGCAGAAATCTATGGAAAGGAAATTGTAGGGCCACTCTTTTTGGAGGAAAATTTAACTGGTGAACTGTATCCGAAACTTTTACAAAATTCGATAGGCCGTCTTATTGTTCAATCTCTGGAAAATCAAGTTGATGAAAATGGTACTTTGGAACTTAATGAACATAATATGCATTTCCAACGAGATCGAGCTTCTCGTCGCTATGTCTTAGAAATTCGAGAATGGTTCAAAAAACGATTTCCGGAAAAATGGACACGCCGAAGGGGTGCATTGGAATGGCCAACGCTATCTCCGGATCTGAGTCCACTAGACTTTTTTGGAGGTTACTTAACAAGGAAAGTGTTTAGAAGTCCATTTGAAAGTATTCAATAATCGAAAGATAAAATATTCCTAGAATGTAACACTATTACCGGAGATAATTTGGCCAATTTTCGCGAAGAATTTGAAAACAAAGTTTATTATTGCCTTGTCAATAACGGCTCACCTTAGGAGCAATAAAATGAATTATTTGATCTCAACAAGACATTTGCACTAGTACACATTTTTCCTTCTAATTTCCGACGGCATTAATCGATTTTAGTTTTCTTTTTTGGTATAGTCACATGGCAAATTGAGTTCTGATTGCATGTGCATGATGTGACACTCGATGGAGAGTGTCATTTGAAATATCGAAGTGAGGGCAGCTGGGGGTGAGGAGATTACCGATACAATTCTCTCTAATGTCAAATTAAATTTCCTCCTAAATATCTAAATAGACATTTTTTTTTATTATTTGAAATTTTCCTCTCAATCAAGAGCTATTTGAGGTGGTTCTAATAGACCAAGTTCTACTACGCAAAGTTTTTTTTGCATATTTTAGAGATAGAAATAGTCGATTAAACGATGGCATATTGAAACAAATTTAAAAAATTGTGTGTGAAAATTTTACTATTACCTTATCAGTAGCTAATTTGCACAAATCGAAGGATAGTTATTTTTATCGTTATATGCCTACCTAATATTGAGAGAGAAAGTGAGACCGGATGTAGGTTATTCGACGTATGCGAAAACTTAATGATCATACGATGAGTACGAATGTGATTGAAATTATTGTTATTTTCTTTAATTCTATATTTGTAGTCCAACATGATCAACATATTAAAATTTGAATTTTTTAACGTTTACGTAGAAATAGGTGCATTGCACGAAGTAAGATGTTGATTGGTAAATAAATCTGCTTTATGGTTATTCTGCTGATTACAACCGATTATTACAAATAAATGATGGAGAACGAAAGTGTGCAAAAATAGGTATAAAATAAAAGCGATAATTGAAGAAGTTAAGTAAAAAATTAAATTTTACTTCGAAATGTGAATTAAAGTTATCATATCGACTAAATGGATAAAAGACTCACGCATTTTTTGGACAGGGCGATTGGAAAATCACTTGCTGCACTTGTGTAAGTGCCCTTACAGTTTCGTAACAGCTAGATGACCGGGAGGCATTACGTACGTAAATTAGGCCAAATCACGTGAAATCTTGTTCGCGTTGTATGTATATAAAAAGCACTGCGTTCAGCTAACGGAGGAATAAAATACTTTCAAATGAGACATATCTATGAGTCTGCTCTTACTTTCTACGAAAAAATTGAGAAACTGACCCTCAAGTTATTAATTTCCAAAATCAACAAATAAAAAATCTAAATTACAAAAAAAAAATAGGTCAAATTGATTGATACCATAAAAGAACGAACTAGCCCTACATAGTTCATTCACCATTTCAAACCTGACGTACCCAGATTCCTCACGGCTCAAGAACTCGATGACCTCTCAGAAGTTCTCTCCAAAGCGATATTTTGTTTTATCTGATGTGCTACGTGAATTTAGAAGACTATAAAATATTTTATATTGTAAATATCAATGGCAAATGAATATGCATGCGTTACAAAGTTCATGCGAAATATATACGGGTGATTGCTTAATTTTATGCTTAACATAATTCTTTTTGAACACTTTATTTAGGTCAGTAACGACAAAGAGAAAGGTTTCTTTGGACGGATCAAATATTGAATAACAGCCTTAGCAGATATTATCTCCAAATAAATTTAAATGCTGTCAGCATTAGATTTATTTCGAGGCGTTTTTAAGGCTTTGGGTACGGCGACCCTTAAAATTTCCCATGTAAAATACTGGACGAATTTGTTCCTTTATGATTTGATGATGATATATTTGGTGACATGCAACAACAAGAAAAAAAAAGGGATTGTTAGCGATCATTTTACCTTTAATTTAAGAACTGGCGCAAATGGCTCTGAGTCGATAATATATAGAGTTGTACTTTTGGAATACTTTTAGCGTATCCAAATTTCTCACTTCTACGAGATGGAAATTTCGAATATTACACAAAATTAATTTTGCGAAATTAGAGTTTAATTAAACTGTGTCAAAATAGCAAATTTTTAATGCAACATTTTTTACTTGTCGTCTTGCTGGACTCGTGTAATACTTGTAATTTACAACATAAATCAAAATAGAAAGCCCGCTTTTTCGGAATTTCTTATTGTTTCCGAGATACTGAAACAGCCGGAGAAAAAAATGGTTATGCCGTAAATCGGTTTCTTGAACAGATAAGATTTAAACGTTAAATTGCAAAGTGGTTCTTGTAAAACGTTGAATACCTGCCTTGTAAAATTATAACATCTAGTTGAACGTTTTACGTAACCCGAAAATATTTCTTAAGAACGTTTAAAGCTTGCGAAAGCTCGCCTCTAAAAAGGGCATGCTTTCTTCTGGACTTGGAAAATCGGATGCCACAAAATTGGCCAAAAACACGAACATAATAAAGGAAAATTATTCTAAATTAATAAAGTGCAGACATCTAATAAAGCTCCGACATAAACAATTATTCATCGGTCAGTCAATTTATTTAGCAATGATCTGTTTCATAACAATTTCGTTACCATAAGCACTAATTGCCAATCTTTTTTATCTCAATCTAAAGCATCATACATCGTTAAAGTAATTACGAGTATAACCATAATATTCCCAAGAAAACTTGAAATACTGTGAATTAATAGCGTTGTTAAAACTGGACTGGCAAACAATAATCGCAGCAACGTATTACAGTTTGAAACATTAATTAGATTGTACGTTTTTTTTTTTTTTGTCGAGAAAAGGATATAATATAGACTTAATTAAATTACATACATACATACATACGTGCTGGGAACGAAATACATTAAAAAATCACTTAATTGCATCTGGTGCTTTGACCAAACCGAGTAGCTGGTTGTCGATTTACCAGAATGTGTCGAAAAATCCGTTTCACCATTGCATTGTGGTTTACATTATAAGACTTGATCGTGATAATTCTAGTTCGTTTTTTCCGTTGAGTGAGCATACGACCTTAACGAAACCTTTTTAGTTTTCGGTTAAACTTGTTTTCTTGTTTAGATTAACTGCTGAAAGGTGTGGGTATCTACCATCTTGCCAAGCTGAGATGCTTGTTTCAGGTACAAACCGAAGCTCTTTTTACTGCGACCAGGAGATAGTAATTTTTTATGCCATTCCTGTTTTATTTAATGGAAGTATATGATTTGTTATCGATACACGCCTCTACGTGCAGCGATAACAAAATGCGATTGTGAAAAGTGTTCCAACACGTTCGTAATTTTTATAAATTTCATTTTTTTTTAAACGGTTCAACACGTATAATATCATTTTGAAAAAGGTACTTAACGAATTCTTTTTGGATATTCGAATTTTTCACCCCTATCCTACTACCCCTATTAACTTTTTATCTTCGAATGGACGCGCACCCAATGTAGTATTTCAATGAGGGATTCGACGGGATGCTGAGAACTAAAATTGGATCTAAAGTTTTCGTAAAAACTTAAATTATTAAATACGAAGCAAAGTGACCCGCTATTACATCTAACAAAATTCAAATTCCTAGAATAAACGCTCAAATTGGGCTCTAGTAATCATTTTGCAATGACGCAGTCGTTCCTCGAGCTCTTTTGTGCATTGTTGCTTCTGTTATTAATTCTAATTTTGTTTGAATTCTAAGGCGTAAATCATCTAATTTTCATAACCCATTTTTGCAAACCGAATCTTGTAAGCCAGCCCGCAAAAAGTAATCAAGGGGCGTTAGATCTGGAGGTCGTGGCGGCCATTCTACTGCACTTCTTCTACCGATCCATCTTCTATGGAAAATCTCATCAAGATACTTTCTCACAGCCATAATATAATGTGGTGGTGCACCAACCTGTTGGAATCAGATATTGGTCACTTGCTCCCCATTTTCTCCAGGATTAATTGCGGTAATTGATCGAGCTGTTTCGTTTTGCAACAAGAGCAAGTGTGATGCGTTGCTTCAGTTTCCCTTTACGAAGAAGTTACGAAACTTACAAACGTGTTGCAACACTTTTCACAAGCGCTGTACATGTATTACGCATCTTGACCCAAACTAGTCTTTAGGCTCTTTTGAGCTTAATCTTAGCACGTTCAAGGAAACTGTCTTCCTGAACAAAATTGCATTTCTTGAAACGTATCTGAACAGTATCACTTCGTAATTCGGAAAATATCTCTCAGATTAAATAATTGATTACGCTTAAATGTGACAATACTACTCGGTAATATTGAAGATCAGTGGTTTTTGTCCGCCTTATTGATGTACTTTTTCGATTGTCGAAAACAGCAAAAACAGAAGACCTTGTATACTCCATTACATGTTGTGTTTTTTCTTTATTATCTTGCGAAATCCTACCGGAGAATTTAAATTCATGAATGCGATGTAATATTCAAACTCATGCCACATTATGTTGTCAACGCCATAGTTATAGAATATATGTGCTCATTAATGGGGAGCGACTATCACTTATGCGGTTGTCAGTAGTCCACACTATGATGGCTATATTTAATATCGTAAAACTACCAATTTTTACAAAACAAAAACGTTTCGGCAGATGATGTCTTCATTAAGTAATAATTTCCACTGGCCTTTAATGATTTACTGTCAATGCTATTTTCGACGTTTTGCATTATTTCTCCATCGACCTTGCGGACACATGGTGGTCCAAATCGAGGCCCACTACTGAGACCTTAGAAACTAGACAGTGGCCGAAAAATTATGACAAAGTTTCACAAATAGTTTCTGCAAAACGACTCTTTAAAATTAAAGTGAATCACAGTGGTTCCGGAATATGTTAATAAAAATTGAAATTTTCATTTTTGATTTTTCAAAATTTGCGCCTCGCTGGACTATGAGCTTAAATCGAAGAATTTCCTATTGAGCCTCAAACTCGATACTTTTTAGGGCTGTAGGTTTTTGTGCTCATAATTAGTAGCTCCAGGTTTGAATTTCCTTACTGAGCCACAACAGCGTTAGTTTTTTCTCAAATTTGGAAAATGTCGAATTTGCAATTATTCTGTCGATAAATATATTTTTTTGTGAGATATTTAACTCCTTGTGTTCTGAAACAGAAGCGCCGAATTGGGGCTTCGACGGGAATTTTAAAATTTTTAGCCTTGAAGACATACAAAAAGAAATTAAATTGGAGTTTCCAATTTTGAAGAGTAAAAAGAACAAGTTCTGAGAAAATCTGATCTAAATTCCGACTTTTAAACAAGGTTCTACCTTATGGCTTTCATCATTGCTATTGAATGCAAAGTGACGGAAAAAACTAACATGTCAATAATTCTGTCTCCTAGTATTGCTGCAGGTATTAAATGTTAAAGGAAATTGTACCCATCCTACAGTGACCTCGATATAGGAAAGAAAATTTTTTGATCGCCAGCAAAACCTCTATACAAAGAAAGCATGGAAAAAAGCTGCTATTAAGAGAAAAGCTACTGTGAACCATTAAGGTAATAACCCCTTAATCTTCGCTGTGAATCTATCAACGTACCAGTTTAATTGCATAAAAATTGCTATTACCGGTTTTTTCCTGAAGAAACAATGTTCCGCATTCAAGAGGAATATCATCAGAACGCTTTCCAATGAAGAGCGTTCTAGAATTTCTATGAGATATTACCAAATTTAGCTAAAATTTTTTACTTATTTGTGTTAAATTATTCAAAGGATTTTCATTAGGGCTTATGGTTAAGCGCACTTCTAGCTTTCAACGGATTATTAACGGCATTACCACATAAATTCAAAACCAAGTTTAGGATAGTTAATTGGGGCTTGTAAAACAGTTATTTGGCATTTTAGTTTTTTGGCTTGTGCTAATTGCTATAGAAGTAGAAAATTACTTTATTACATCCTTTCTTGGTTGTTGTTTTGTAACTATCAAAGCAATAAATGAAGATTTTTGCTTTTACAGCTCCATTTACTATAATAAGAATGTTGACTTAACTACTGTAATATGAGTAGGAAAATTCTTGAGGAACTTTAAAAGAATCGCTGACATCAATACTACTCGAAGTATTCAATTTCTCTTGAATATAGGGCGCCGCAAATGTATACTAATGTCAGGTATTATTTCTGGTTTAATAACTTCTTAATGTTATTGCTACTTATAGTACACTGGGTGTATTATTACTGCAAAGTGTACTTCATTAATTCACAACTGGTCAATTTAAATTAATTAATTAATTAATTAATTAATTAAGAACAACGGTGGAAAAATTCCAATCGTTCGGTTTTTCATTTTTTTTATCGCCGCAAAAAAGATCAAAATAAAACAAAACCTTACACATCTTACACATTTCAACCTTTAAAGCCCAGTTAACATCAATGGCGATATTTAAATGTTGTGAATGCAGAACCTAAATAAGTAGAGCGTGCGAGTTCATTGTGCAACAGAGAGTGATAAAATATATCTTGGTGGTAGGGTTCATTTTGCTTTCGTTATACATCAAAACGTCACAATAAATAATAATAAACTATCATAATAGCCATTGTTATTGGATTGATTTGGAGCAAGAGATGAAATTTATCTCCGTAAGAAAGTTCCGAACGAGTCGTTGCAGCTATTGTTGTAATATCCCTATAGCAGGAATATCTATTTTGTTCCTGATTATCCAACCGTACAAAACCACTTCTGGGAAAGTGGGATGAGCGTAAATGAACTAAACCACGAAAAATTAGGGATCTCAGAAACCACTTGAAATTCCCCGCGAATTGATAAGAAATTGGGAAGTAGGAATATTGTGGGTGTTTCTGAAGGGTGTCTGCTGACAAAGCACTCCTCACGTGTTCCCGTTTTTAAATAAACTTCGACGATTTTGAGAATTTTGTATATACAATGCGGGTCAAAAATGAAGTGCAGTTATTTTAGACGTTCTGCCATTGGAACATAAAGCTGAAAATGCTCTGCAATTGATATGCACAGCGCTAAATTTTGAGATTTTACTTCAGAACTCTTTAGTTTTCGAGATATTAAAAAACAGACACTAGAAGTGAAATTGACCTTCAAACTTTAATTTTCTTTACCAACTCTGGTCTAAGCTGTCCGATATCATTCGAGTAACGGCCCCTGGTTCTTAGATGTTCAGAATAAATAAATGTGTAATATTGTTGCTGCATCGAGGCTTTGAGGTTTTATGACATAAGTTTCATCTGGTGGTCTGTCGATTTTCGGTAAGTGCGTCTTTGTGAAACGAGAAAATAATCGTCAAGATTACCCAATTATATTCCGAGACGTTTCATGTTGATTTGGATTTTACTTAGTGTACTCAAAGGTATATGTAGATGTGCAAGACTGCAATTGCCGGTGCGAAAGCGGCCAATGTCAAATAATATACCAAAATAAGCAAAAAGGAAGAGACAAAATAAATTTAAAAAATATATTTATCCCACTTTTGGGTATCCTGTATAGACCTTTAAAGAACAAAAATGATTTTCAAAATCTGAGCCCTACCCTGTTCAACACTAAGGAACTAGCTGTGAAAGTATAAAAATTAAAAATAGATTTTCCTTCTAGTTAAATTAGTCTGGATTACCAATGACAAATAGTACATATTGCATTAATGATTTGAAAACCTTGAGAATGTAATACTCGATGCATTAAGCGAGGTTTTGGATTTGAAATTCGAGACTTGGAACAGGTTGGACCAGTTGAAAGTCAAACATTCTACTCATATTCCTAGCTAAAGCAATATTGTAAATAATCATAACTCCACTTTAACCACTATTTGAGACAATATCGGTTTCATTGTTTACAGACGTTAAACGCAATAACGATCGTTCAAAGGAAATCATTGCAAAATCAACATTTACACACTTTAATGCCTTCATTTGTTCCAATTCTATGGCCGAGCAATAAACGCATCAAACTTTGAAATTCTTGATAAATAAGCTCTGCTCAAAATTATTTCACCGGATTGGCAACACCTCACTTTGAGTCAACACAAGCGGCTAATTTCGCTAAACATTATAACCAAAACGGTGTCATACCTTTCGAATGCAGGAACTTAGCTGTAACACCGCCTTGAAATTAAGAACATCCCGATGGACACCGAGTTCCCCAGATTTATGTCCCGTTGAGAGTTTCAAAGTCGTAACACCTGGGCCGCGCAGGACAATGCACCCACATCAGACAAAAAGTGGCTGAATTGCGAGGTTGAAGATCGACCGAAGAGATACCAGAAAGGAGAAGAAACTGAAGTGCAAGTGTCAAAAAACGCGACGCACGCGGTTTTGTCGTCGTTGCCTCGCTCGGCGCAACTTTCGCTTACGAGGTACGTCGGTGACTAACCGAAAAGCGAATACTGCGCTGTCGATTGTGGATGTCTTAGCAGTAAAAAGAAAGAGTAAGGCAGCAGCCCCTGCAACGATATACAGTAGAACTCGGCTATAACGAACCTCCAAGGGACTTGGCCTGTCGTTCGTTTTATGCGGCAGAGGTTCGCTGCAGGCGACCGCGGAAAAAAGCTTGTCGATTCAAAATTTCTGTTTTAATCAAATGGTAAATTATACAATTTTTGGTTCCAATAAACACATATACACCCCGCCACAAAATGATGAGACACTTCGAGACTTTCACTGTTTCTTGAAAATAGTGTGTTGGACAGAAATTCCGTGCTCATCCCTGTAGACGGTACTCGTTTCTTATTCAGATAAAAGAACGCCAAGCAGTATTCACCGTTTTTCCAGGAGTTTCATCAACAGAAACATATTTTACTAATTTTTCTGAGCATTAGTGATGTGTAGATCCCCCCTTCTTCACTAGAATTTTGAACATTCGTTTGGGTAAAGATTCCTATAGTTTTTTTGAAGCCTCCAAGACATTGCGTTCTAACTATGAACCATTGTCCTTTTGGGTACATCTACCGAGCTAAACTGTCCGCCACTTCGATATACAGTCGTAAGATTAATTATTCGGCCACCAGAGTTATTTTCTGAAAATCGTTTATGATACACATTAAACGTTGCGCTTGATTGAAAATGAGCCTATATGCAGTTAAACTGTTCAGTTTTTATTAAATCAGCAACAAGATAATTATCAATAATTATGAAAAATTGCTTGAAAATAATAATTGTTTCAAAATCTAAGCGGAGCAAAATTATTCGTCCCCTTTGCAGAAGCAACAAAATATTTACTGTTTATTATTATTTTTTTGAAATTCTTCAAGATAATTTAAACGTGCTATTTTGAATATTTTTGTTTGTTTATTATTATCATAAAAGTGCAGATTAGTGCAAGTTACTTATAAAAGCGGGTCCTAAATCTTCTGAAGTTTTTCCTCACATAAGCGAGTTGATTATGAAGTTAAACACAGAAGAAACGTCCCAACGAGTAATAGCCAGAATTATTAGCAGGAGCAGAACAGTAGTTCAGGCTATCATAAAAAAATATGAAACAACAAGAGCAATCCAAACATTGCCGGGTAGTGGAAGAAAATCTGTCTTTAACGAACACATGAAACGGAAAATTATTAGGAAAGTGAATATCAATTCACACATTTTCGCAACAGATTTAGCAAAAAGTGTTGAAAGTGGTTATGGAAAAGTTGCACATATTACTACAGTAAGAAAATTGTTGAACAAGAACGGTTTGAGGGCATGAGTAGCTAGGAAGAAACCGCTTGCTGGTAAAGTGAATAGAAGGGAGCGTATTGACTTTGCTCAACAGTATATTAATAAAGACATTGAATTTTGAAAAAAAAACGGTATTTTCGCGGATCAAACTAAAATTGAGTTGGTTGGAAAATGAAAAAAAAAATTAATGTACAAAAACAAGGAGAGGCGTATAAACAAGAACATTTAAATCCAACGGTGAAACAGAGGGATGGTTCAGTTCTCATTTGAAGTCGTACGTTTTGGTATGGTGTGGGTCGACTTCATTTTATTGATAGAATTATGGACCGCTTTGTTTATTCAGACATTTTTAAGAACAATTTACGCGAGAGAGCAAATAATATGGGAATTTTGGATAAGTATGTTTTCCAACAAGACAATGATCTCAAGCATAAAGCGCGTATTGTTAGGGAATAGTTCGTATGTATATAATACACCAAAAGCATTGGATACGCCGCCTCAGTCACCAAACATAAACCCTATTGAACATTTATTGCCAGAATTGAAAGAATGGGAGAAATTAGAAAATCGGAAGGGTGTCCTACAAAATATTAAATTAGGACTGTTTCGTATTTAAATTCAAGTGGATGTAAAGTGGACGAATAATTTCGCTCGGCTTAGATTTTGAAACCATTATTATTTTCAAGCAATTTTTTTATAATTATCGATAATTATCTTATCGCTTATTTAATAAAAACTGAATAGTTTAATTACATGTACGCGCGTTTTCAATCAAGCGCAACATTTAATGTGCGTTATAAATGATTTTTAGAAAATAACTGAAAGACGAATAATTAATCTCACGGCTGTACGTCGCGGGCTAATTTCCCCCATAGATTTTCGCTAATACTCAGGTCCGGAGATTTTGCTGGCCAAGGTAGAACTTCAATATTATTTCTATGAAAATAGTCTTTTACCATTTCAGCCGTATGCACTGTCGCGTTATCCTACTAAAAATTAAATTCATCTCCACTAATTCGCGTCGCACGTTCCGATATTTTCTGATCAATTGATTCAATGTAGTCCGAACTCTTCAGTTTTGCTATTGATGAAACGAATATTTGTTTTTCCTCGGTAACCAATTCCTCCCTAAATCATAAGTTCTCCATTTCCCATTTGTGGTTTCTCATGAGCATAATTTCTTTCCGCAGATCATAAAAATAGTGCATCCACCCATCTGGGCCATCAAGAGTTAAACCTCTTTTCACATGTAAATAATACTTTTCGCCATTTTTTACACCATCAAATTTTTTTTTTGGGGTAAAATTCATCTGGTCATCGATATGTTTCTCTGTTAACGGTGGCTTACTTTTAAATTTCTTTCGTTTTAAATGGTCAGTGTGATGCAAAATGCGCTGCACATTGTGAATATTTGTTAAAACACCTGTTTCTTGTTCAATTTGGCGTGTTCTATGGGTTGAATTAGATGTGATTCTAATAATTGTACGTCTATCACAACGAGTTGTAGCACAGGGTTGGCCTTTAATTTTCTTCGTACCATATTGTTTGGGCTTGTCCAAAAAACTATTTGATAACATTCGTACTTTTCTGTATCGGTTTCGATATTTTAGTGACACTTAAACCTTTTTTTTGGTGAATTTAAGATAGTTTTACTCTTTTTTTTATTAATTGAGTGCCGCGGCACATTTTGACGTTGAAATTTAAGTTTTACTGTCCCTGAGTCTTTTATATTTTTTTATATTAAATTACACATACTTTTCGTCTTAACCAAACCTATTTGTTGACAGATATTTTAATACTCTCATCAATATCTCTCATTTTGCCGTACCTGTTTTTCATATAAACAGTTGAAACTCCTCAAAAAATGGTAAATATTGCTTGGCGTTCTTTTATCTGAATAAAAAACGAGTACCACCTATGGGGACAAGTATAGAATTTCTGTCAAGCAGATTATTTTCAAGAAACAGCGAAAATTTAGAAGTGTTCTATCATTTTGTCACGGAGTGTCCTATATTAAATGAAAACAAAACAACAAAAATACTAAATAAAATCGAAACTTAGGTAGAAATGAAGTGCGTAGTTTGACTTTGTACCTTGCAGTTCTTCTATACCTATTCAGTTATTTTGTTCTACAAAAGACCTGTCTCATTTAAAAGGTTTTCATTTTCTGGATAAGTCATTTGTACATAATATGCTACGGCCTTCAAAGCAGAAAGGACCTATTGAGCTGTGAAGATTAAAACTTCATCATTCCTGACAACTTCCTCTTCATTCGTCGAACCGTTTTCATATTGATCATTGGCAGTTGTTCGAACAATGTTAATGTCATCAGGAAAATCAGCAACTTCCACGTGTTCATCAATCATGTCATATTCACTTATGTTAATTTCTTCAAAACCATAAATGTTCTGGTTTCTGGCTCATTCACTTCAATCTTCAGCTGCTCGCTCACACCAGCATTTTCCAACGGTTCGTTATAATCGAGCTTGGAGAGCCAGAAAATGATAAATATAAGTTGTTAAAACCGAATGTTTGTTACATTCGAGTTTGTTATAACCCAATAAAAATACACTAGCTTTATAGAAACTTGGGCGAGATTTTTTGTTTGTTCGTTGTAACCGAGTGCTCGTTACAGCCGAGCTCTGCTACAGGTACAAAGTGCCGAGCCGATAGCTTACTTTAAAAGGAGTTACGTTCATGAATAAATTTTTCCCAGAAGACAATCTTTACCACTGTTCTTCAAAAACCTTCTTTTTTCTAGGGTCTCCAAAACACAGTCTGGAGGGAGTCCTAGACTATCTTGCCTTCGGTCTTGATGTACGAGTCGATACTGATATTGTCGGCTTTACTATTGGTAAAGCTTAAACTTCAGTTTAAAAAACACTTCATCTGCTGACTAGTTGTTAACCAACAGTTATTGTCCCTTCCTAATGGCCGGTTTTATAGATTTATGTACAATACATCTAAAAGCTAAACATAGGAATCATCTAGCAGAAAAAACTGTTCCTCAGATTAATTCAAGATGTCAAATGCCTTGCAATATCAGATTTAGATCTGGAAATCTTAGACGCAAACCTCCTCTGAAAATAGTGTAATGTAATGTGATAATTTGAAAATCGTGAAAATGTTTAAATCTTTTTATATACTGTGTTGACATAGAAAAGAGAACACCCCGTAAAAATGGTTTTAATTAAAGAATTTTTGGTATGCATGGTTGTATATGGGAACACAAAAAACGATTTAAATTTCAACTATAATTACAAATGTGTTTACAAGTTATCAGGAATTTTACATTTTGTTTTTTTACTATAAAAATTGCAATAAAATATCAACAATATGACTGAAAAATATAATTTATTGATGTATAGCATGCTTAGAAAGTGCTTTTAGATTAATCAAATATGATTAGATGCAGAATGTAGCGAAATTTTTATCAATGGAGCGAAATTGAGAAAGGTCGCATGGTGGGTCTACGAGAGGCTGCTTGGTCATTTAGGGAAATCGTTACCAGATTTAACCGTATTGTAAACATTATAGTGAGATGTTGGCAGGCATGGTTCCAAAAAGAGCAAACAGGCAAAACAACAAGTACTGGATAATACCAAAGAACTACAGAATGCCAAGATAGTCGCTTTTGAATTATGGCCCTAAAAGATAGGTTCGTCTCTTTGGAAACGCTGACCGATCAGTGATTTGCTGAGTATGGAAAACCCATTGAGATTCGAACCATTTATCGTCGAATAAGAAGTTTTAGACTGATTTCCTACTGTCTTCATCTTGTGTTAACCCTCACCTTAAATCGTCGTCAAAATCAAATGCAGTGGTGCACAGAACAGATATATTGGAATCTGGAATGGGATAATATCGCGTTTAGTGACGAATCCAGATTCTGTTTGGGCATGCATGATGGTCGGGCAAGAATAAGAAGAAAACGAGGTGAATGACGGGATCCTCAGTTTACAATACAGAGACATGTCCATCAGACTATATGGGCAATGGTTTGGGGTGCTGTTGCATATGGTAGCAGGTCACCTTTACTTTCCATTAGAGGAAGTATGACAGTCCAACGGTACATCCAAGAAGTCCTGAAACCTCATCTCGTGCGTTATCTGTAAACTCTTGTTGCACAGCCACATTTGAATACAGTGACTATGGATATGTTTTAAAAAAATGCATTAAATTTGCCACCTTGGTCACCTCCAGACCTGTCACCGATTGAACATGTATGGGATATTGTAGATAGAAGGTTTCATAATTTACCCCATCCCCCATAAACCTTAGCGCCACTATGTTATGCTGTTCAGTAAGCCTGGAATGAGGTCCCCCAAGAGGGCATCAATCACCTCATTAGATCCATACCTACACTTGTACAGAAATGTATAAGACACGGCGGAGAAAGGACAAATTATTAATTTTTATTGGTTTTTAACAATTAAATTTGTAAATTTTTTTAATGAAGTATTTGTTTTAGCGTAAGAAACATGCATACCAAAAATGATTAAAAAACAAAAACATTTTTACGGGGTGTTCTCTTTTCTATGTCACGCACAACATTTCACAACTTTTCTTTGTATCTTGCTCATTTTTTATGGTACTGTAAATAGTATATTATTCGACCAGCATATATTGGACGCTATCATCCCGTTTGGAAAATTATCATTATCAAACATTATGAACCAGACACAGTTTTAGCTAACAATTTGACTGATAGTTCATTAGTATGTGGACAACCCTCATAATAATGCAATCGGAATAAATTTACAAACATTAATCAGTTGCCTTAATATCTTTGGGTGAAAAAATGCAACATTACAATACACTAACAAAGAAAATCCATTCGATGCATGCATGTAATTGTACTGTATTTATTTGTATCCGCTGGCCTATTTAATGTACGGTTATTTAAAAGAAAAATAAATGTGGCAATTTATTGTTTATTAGCGATTAGGTTCTACTTTCTGATAATCCGTACTTGTAAAGAAAGCAGAAATTGCGGTAGTAATTTACGAAACAGGTAGAGGCATTATGCTATGTATAAAAGACTAGAACAATAGGAAACAATAAAAATGTGGCTCCGAAGACATGGTATTGCAGTGTCCTCAGAAGCATCTTCTCTGAGTCTGGTGTGCCAAAATTTCTCACTAAATCTCATTTATAGGAACAATTATGTGATATTAAATAAATCGGTCTTAAGTTAGAGTATTACGAATTTTTTAGTATTTCCGGACCCTCATCTGAAACGTGGCCATTACTTCCACTCGTAAATTACATCTAGACCAAAAACACCATCGGGCCGACAGAACACTTATGTCTTTTGAAGATTTTCCTTGCGAAACAAAAAAGACCAAAAACACGCAAATCGAACGTGTACTCAATCAACCTTCTATTTTTTGTTTTTACCTCTTACTAGAGAATGGCTCACCCAGCATCAACCTTCTTTACTTGTTGAGTAAGAACTTTGAATATCTTTAAAACGATATATTTCAACATGGGTTGTGGCATTAAATATTTTGAAGTTGATTTAGCTGGGGACTGAGGGGTTAAACCTACATTTTATTTTGAGTGTAATGACATTTAAATTAATCGGGACTTTCTCATATCTGAAAGTACGCTCTTATGCAAAGCAGCAAAACTATCTTTGGGTACAACTCAATCAACTTTACGCAAAATAATTGACCGAATTTGCCAAAGCCTAAAAGATAAATTTAAGAATTTTCCATGGTAAATTTTGAGTGAAATAGTAAATATGTATTTTTCGAGTGCAAAAAAAAAATGAGAAACATGTTATAACAATATGAATGTTCTACTCATATTAAAGGGTTAAGGCTCAAAAGATAATAAAATACAAAGACTAGGCAGCTGTTAACTTAATTTATTAGCTTTAGCACCACTTTTGTGACAGTGGCTAACTCTCAGAATGCGATATATGTACTCATATTGTTCTGTCATTGTGGTAAGCAAAGCCTTGACTAAATATCCCGTCCAGCACGGAGACAGCCTTGAGTTGGCACACCGAGGAAAAAAAGTCTGCCATGGGCGGTACCATGTCCTGGTGGGTAAGAGATGTATTTATGCATGTTCTACATGGTATTCACATTTAATATGTTCCGTAACTAATGATTCAGGTTCCCCCTTTTGTGTCCAGCTAATTTAATTTAACCTGAACACTGATAAAAAGCGGTTATTAGAGTTATCTTTTCAAACTGAGAGTTAGGTAATAAATCAAATCCTGCGGTTCTATCAGTAGAGATGCTTAACGTGGTTCCTGGGATCTGAACCTAATAAGTTTTAAGCTATCTATAAAGAGTGACTAAGTAATTTATTTGATTGCGGAGGTTGGTGGTAAGAGTGGGTAGGGGGCGTCATATATCATACTGGATATCTTCAGATGGGGTGCTTATACCACAAAGGTACCAAATGCGTTTTTCAACAAAAAGTCGTTCTTTAGGAAAGTTTTTTCTTGGGCCAAAAGCACGTTTCATCCCGGCAAAAAATTATTTTGGATACGGAGAGCTCAGAATCTTTCAAAACGTAATTTTGACTTAAGTCTAAACTAATTGTGTTTCGTATTTTTAAGCAAAATGTTACTTGAAGAACTTGTTTAGAATTGCTTTAATGGTCAAAATTTTAAATTTCAATAGTTTTACTTTTGAAATTGGTAAATACATTCTAGGCCAACTAAAGAAATAAGTTATAGGCGACCCTATCTGAAAACACCCGGTATATTGACTCATGAGCGTATGGCTTATTGAAAATACATAAAAAAAAATTAAATATAAAATATTTATAAATTCCTTAAGGATATTTCAGATTCAAGAAGAAATTATCGGAAATACGGTATGTTTCTACAAATGATATAGTTTTTATTATTGAATTTTATGCAAGTGCACCCTTTTCTGATGTCAAACATTCTTAGTCATATGTTTTTTAATGCTTCTAGCCAGCCAGTTAGTCACTATTTCAATGTAAACGCTAAAAACCCTATATAATTTCATTATCATACCATGAGAGGTGTTTTTCATGGTCTTGACTATGCCAACGTACGATTCTACATATACAAATTTAGTAACATTTAAATTGCACATTATGCATTTAAATGTGCACATTATCTAAACGGCTGACCAGAAATATATAAAATTTTGCATATTCCAAGCCAGAAAAATATGCTCTTTGCGAATGTTCAAGAACATACAGGGGGCTTCCTTCACCAAATCACCTCAAAAATCGTAAAAAATCATCTCCTTACGATCACGCCGCATGTTTAGAACGCCCAATGCATCTGAATCACCATTAGAACTTTCAAAAGAGCCAAAGAACGTGATTCTTGAATCACAATGCATTTTGATCCGTATTCACACATCAACAGAAAGTATTTTAAGTAAAGTAATTTTGATTATGATTAGATCGTTCAGATAAAAGCGATGTGTCACATTAATCAATATTTCTTTAAACAATCTAATCACTTTTTTAGAGATTTTTTCTATAGAACTAGTAGTTGATATTTCTGATTATTATATCGTATTAAACACTACGTAATCGTATTAGACGGACGTGCCTATCGCCATAGCAAATGTCAGTGCTATTCATATCGAATATATTATAAAAGCAATTTTATCAATGTTTAAGGCAGTTACATAAATTCTATGCTATACATAATGACGTAATTAAAATAGCTTTTTTACTTCTTGATTTGTTGGGTATTGGACGTTTATCGTGCTGTATGGGCACTAAGATAATGAGCGTTAACGTTCGCGTTATTCGGTTTGAAATTTGTCGAGGCCATTAACAGGGCGAAGACAATCCGCTCAAAATCCAAATTTAACATAACTAGATTAATTAAATTCAAATCGGACAGACCAAATTTAAAATTAAAACGTACAATAGCAGGACTCTCTCAGTTCCTTATTGTCTCAAATCAATTAATATCTATATAAAGTAATCACGTAAGCATGGGAGTGAAAGTTACGTTGCCACCTACCTATACATAGATTCATAAGTAATGGTTTTAGCAAATCTGAAAGATCAAGGTTTGCTGAATCGACGTTACCAATTGCAAAGTTTTTTCTTGGCAATTTTTACACATAGTATCAAGTAAATAGACAAAACACCAGAAGTGTATTTCAGCGGTTTTCATGTGAGATATGTTTTTTCCGTTTATTGTGATAAATTAGAACAACAATTAATCCTGATGAGTAAGCCTGTTTTTAATAGAAGCAAACTGTAAAATCTTAATTTTGGGTACGCTTAAATTGCTTACGTCAAGGTCGCTGGTCTGTAATGTGTTCGGAATATGTGTTTACCTGCTTTGTTCTAGATGTAGGTATTTAATAATAGAATAACGATGAAACCCCGATAAAGACGCTTTTTTGTCCATTTAAATGATTATTATCGGATAAACGTGGGGAGTACGATCGTCAGGCGAACGATTCTGTCTTCCCGTCTCCCATCGAATTCTGCACTCCTAATGACGTCTCATTCTGTTGCAACAATACACAACTTTCATAAATTTAAAAAATGAGCATGAGTAACGCGCATGAAAACTTCATTAAGCATCGATCGCAAATCACCGAAAGTGAGATAATCGCCGCGACGGCTCATTAGAAACGCAATTTGCAATTTCCCTTTGAGGCGAAAAAAAATCCAAAGATGAACTTTAACAAAGGCGAAAGTAAATGGCGATGAAATATGCATGTTGATTCTTGAAATACACCAGGAAGTACCGTCAAGTAGTCGAAAGACTACCCGTGTGCAACTAGAGGAAATGAAAGTTTCGTCTTTTGAAGTTACTACATCGTGTTGTAACAATGAGTACTTTAGGTCACGGAATTCATCTTGAAGATTTCTGTTCTTTGGGTAAAACCGTAACGTCCTGATTGACCTTTGCCGCTTAACCTTTGAAAGGAAAATCAAATGAAAGTGCGGCAAATCGCGTTTTCCACGAGAGAAAACGAGTCGTGACTCCGGTATTTTTTTTGAAAATATATGAGTACGCAGTCCTGCTACTTTCATGTTCAGTGCTATCATATTGAGATTCTGTAATTTGTAAACGTAATTTTATTACCGAAAGGTGTGTACACATTCGCATGAATAAAAATGATATTAATGGCAAGGAAAAGGAGACTTCCTTATTGGGAAAAGTGAAGGAAAATGAAAAATTGAATAGACTATTAACTCTAACCGTCTCTCACCTACGCGCACACCTATTAAAAGCCACCCAGCATTTGGTGAATCGCATTAATTTTGAGCTAATAGACAGCTAGATTCCTGCTTTTATTGATAATAACCCTCATAAAGTAATGACACTCTAACACCCCAAATGTCTGCGCAAACCCCGTATGATATAATATACAATAGTAGATATAATAACCCATTACTCCACTACCCTGCGTACTCAACAGCCCCAAAAATGCCCAGGAACATTGTCAGGTTCCATCTTCATCAATAATTTCAAAAAATTCCTTTTCAAAATTTCTAAATTTTGTATTGTTGGAAGTAATTTTCGGGGCAAATGTTGAAGAAAGAATTTTATGGGGAAGTTCGGGCCTTTCTGACCGTCGAGGTGGCTTATTTTATCGTCTATAAGTCCAACAACCTGAGAAATCTCTAACCAATACCGAGTTGTCCTGAAATATACTTTGAGTTTGCACCCTCTCAATAAAGGGGTTGTCAGATTGCGGCTATTGCACTTCTTAGGGGTGTGGAATTTTACGAAGGTCAAGTAAACTAACCTTAAAGGACCATTAAGCCACTCGACCTAAATTGAACAACCCTCGTACTTACTATTGCTACAAATGCGTTCAAAAATTATTGCCGATCTTAACAAAAACCGTAGAGTACCACCGACTTGCACTGCCATCTTATTGCCACAATGTGATAGAGCAATCTTCGAAGAACGAGTACCATTACGTTCTACAGACTGCAAACGTTTTGCTTGGTTCCTCCGTCGAAGACGTACAAATTCAGGCACCTGCTGGTAGATGGCGACAATGGACGTAATCGAGCTAATACAGGGCGTTCAGACGTAGCTTGTATTTACTTTTCTTAAGTTAAACGAGAGGTCGCACGAGCCTTATAATTCAGTGTTAAAATTTCATATGTTTTTATGATGTTAGGTCAGAGCCAGTACTATACTGTGCGACTCTGAATTGTGACCTTCTCAACATTATTATTATTAAAAAACAATTCAAACGCAGCATGAAATAGGTCATAAAAACTATTTTTCGACGTTTGTTTATTTTTTTAAATGTTGCTTACGTCACGTGTAGAGCAAAATCGCCGATTTTTCAAAATTGAAACGTCAGTTAAGTGACACGTCAAATTAAAGGTCTTTGAAAACAGCAATCACTGGCGTGTTGCGATTCAAAATCTACCGATTAGTGTTTGGAAAAAAAAATGTGGTAATAAATGCAATACAAGCTCTAAATCGATAGTACATAAAAAATGAAAAAACTTACTTGTTTAATAAGAAATTGCTTTGTTTTCGATTTTGTCCTTACAAACACTCATTAATCATAGTCTTTAATTAAATTGAAATGATCAATAGATAGTTTTTGAATTGCAATACACCCCTGATGTAATAGGTGTTTCGGTTAATAATGTTTATTTTTTTGCAAAATTTAAACATTTATTTCTATAACAAATTCAATTATGTTAATAATCAAAACGTTGGCCATTGTTAGCAACGCCTTTTCCCTATCTTGCCATCAAAGAATGGATTCCGTGCCAAAAGAATTTTTTGCTTTTTGACGCCAACCAATTATCAAGCCAAATATTTATTTCTTCGTAAGAATGAAAGTGTTGTTCTAAAAGTGCGTGTGCATGGATCAGAATGAATGGTAGTCTGAAGGGGCTAAATCTGGCGAGTTTGGCGGGTGAAGTAGGACGTCACGTTTAACGTTTATCAAATATTTTGTTGCCAATTTTTCAACATGAAGCTGAGCATTATCCTGTTGGAAAATAACTCTATTGTATCTTTGGACGTATTCTTGTCCTTTTCAGTGCTCGGGTGAATTTTACCAGTTGTTTTCGTTATCGATCACCAGTAATCGTTTCACCAAGTTTCGGTAATTCGTAAAACACAACTCCCCTATTATCCCACCAAATACACAGTAAAATCTTCTTTCCATGGATATTGCGTACTGGTTGTGACGTTGACGGTTGGCCTGGATCCATCCATGATTTTTTGCGTGGTGGTTTGTCAAAATAAATCCACTTCTCATTACTTGTGACAACTCGAAGTAAAAACCCCTTTTGTATCTGCTTGATAAGCAAAACTTTATAAATGGTTTTTCGCCTTTCAGCGTCTCGTTCTTTTAATTTATGTGGCACCCATTTTCTTTCCTTCTGAATTTTTTCCAAGGCATATTGTGGACGTTCGAAAATGGTGAATTGGGACGCACTCAAGGTCCTACCAATTGTTTTAACGTTGGAGTGGAGTCTTCGTTCAATAATTCTTGCAAATCTGCATCTTCCAATTTCCTAGTCTTTCCTAGTCGTTCCTCGTCTCTTATATCAACATCGTCACTTTTAAAACGGTTAAACCATCATTCACAACTTTTTTGACATGTAGCATGTTCCCCATACGCTTCATGTAACAATCGATGACTCTCGGCAACCGTTTTTTTTTTCAAATGAGAGAAGGTTGTAAAACATCTCCGCAAAACGTTTTTTCCTGGTATGAAAGTCGCCATATTAAAAACTATGAAAACTATGTTTATTGCACAATGGCAATTAATAGCCAACCGGCTTTGAATGCGGTATGTTTACCTTTCAAGACACTATCGCTATCGCTAGTTGATATTAACAAATGAATCAGTAACACAATCTCTTAGCAAATGGCCATTATTGACCGAACTACATATTAGTTTTCAAAAAACCTTTTATTTGAGGTGTAACTTGACCCATCTTTGGATTTTAAAAATCAACGATTTTTGCACTCCTGGTGGTGCAAGCAACATTTAAACTAATCAATAAACGTTAGAAAATAGTATTTTTGGTCCTGTTTAAAGTTGATTTAAAATTTGTTAAAATTGTTAAAAGCTGAACAGGTCAATTTAGAGTCGCGAGGTATAGCGTGCATTGCTTTAACGCAATTCTCTAAACCTAAGCTTTTATTTTCTATAGTTAATTATAGATTTTCATAATTAACTTGGTAAATATGCAGATACGTTAAGGGAAAATTAAATAAATTAACAAAAGGAGAGTCCGTTTGAAAAAACTCTTGAAGCATAACCTGGAGCGAATTTTAGAAGCAACCGTCGCCAATTACTCTTCATGGGCTGTTAGAAATCTCAAAATAGAAAATTTGAACTTACCTTCTAACACGTAAACGGTACTTCCAACATCCCCCTCTCGAATTATGAGGCTTCCGGCTGGGTATTCTTCAGGGTACATGCAATCTACGATTTCCTTAATTTGCGTCAGCTCCAAGTTTTTCATGAAGTCATTGTCCAATATCGCTGCTTTGATTAATTCCCGCGAGCTGAAAAAAAAAAGAAAATTTTAATTACAAATGTGGCGAAATGATTAAGTTTGATAAAATGTCACCACAAAATCACTTTTTTTTCAACAAAACATTTACAAAAATTGACCTTTCTTTCCTCATTTGAGGAAGAAAAGGCACTTTGCTTCTTAGGTACGGAAGAACTTTTACTCTCCATGGGGTAAAAGGGTTTTCCTTCCTATGCGTCATAAATACGCAGCAGTTATTTGCACGAGAAGGGAGGGAAAATGCTACTTTTATTCCTGCTGACGTTTCACGTTGTTGGGTGCGTTCGATTTGCTCAAGTCACACCAGCTTCTTTTCAGCGGCACTAAAAGTGGCACTAACGACATAATCTGTTTCTATGTAAATGAAGAACTTAATAGGATACCTGAGCAACAAAAAAAAAAAAACTAAATTAATTAAAAATGCCCAATAGCTTTTGCGCGGCGAATGATAATTACAAAGAGCAAATTCATCCGTTTTTATCTTAGCCATCATTTAGCAGGTTTATTAACTTATCCCGCAAATATAAAATTCATATTGCGAAAGGTGTAAATCTGCAGACTCGTTTTAAACGATCGAAGAAACGCCTTTCTTGATATGATAAATTACAAGATGGAGATAAATATGTGGAACAACTTAATTAACGTTGGAGCAAACTTTATGATAACGATAATACACATTCTGTATAAACAATAAACTTTTAATTAACGGCGACATGTTTGCATTTCGAGTACATGAGAAGAAACATGACAAATGAGAGACTAAAATGGTTGAACTAGTGGTGGCTCAAACAAGACTGAGATCCACATTAGAGCGCGTTTGTTCTTATATGAAGCTGGGTCTTGCCGCAATACTTTTGCTAATTTTGCTATTGTACTGTGAGCTCACAAAAGTTATAATTAATTCATATATTATTTTTTCGAAGAAATCCTACTTTTTAGTTATGCCCCTCATTTATAAAATTCATTTAGAGTTATACGGGGTGATCCAAAACTAGTTATGGCAATTTGTGTAAAGTGTCGTTAAGAAGAAGGTAATCGGAAATAACTGTACTCCGAGGACTAATGTCACGACTGTCGTTAAATTATACTGTTTTTCTAGGTAACTTCCTGGAGGAAACATTTATACTAGAAAGTAATTTAATACGAATTCCATTAACACCAACGATTATCATTATACTCATATGTTCATAAACGTTTCACTGCATATTGGAGCGGTTAGAAAGGATATAAGGTGCGGTATCTCTTCTTAAAGAAATAAGTTGTCAATTTTGGTCACGTTTGTTCAGTGAGCTTTTAAGGACATTAATAATGAGGTGAGAACACACCAATTCTTTTTAAGAGATGCTTAATGTCAAACCTCGCTTAAATTCAACCGAACAAGTGCTGACGAAACGGTCATTAAAAAGCCACCCTGTATTTCTATAGAAAAGCTTTAAAAAAAATATATGTACAAATAAAGTTTTTTTATTATTTTCGTGTTCCCTCGCGTAACGCCAGATAAAGTTGTAAAAATGGTTCTGCTTAGAGACGTGCTAGGTGTCGGACTCTGTACAGCCTGGGTCTCCCCAGGCGTGTGTTACCTTTATCCTTATAGATACAATAAGTAATTTTTTTGGGCGAATGTCTTTTTATAGTCTTTAAAAATTACATAGTGGATATTCAAAAAAATATTCGCCTTTGATGATATTTCACAAATTAAGTGAATTTTTGCAAATATATTTTGCTTCTTTACCTCGTGTAATAAATATTGTTCCATAGTTTGATACCGACTTTTGTCTTCTTCAATTTATGCCATTACCATGTCTTAATTTAACTCGTTTTTGGTGGAACACTAATTAAGCAATCTAATAAAAGTGAAAATAAAAATAAAAACGAATAAACAAAATAGCAAACTCTCATGCGTACTTAATTAACCATTTTAAAGAAAATTAGAACATTTGAAATCCCATGGTTAACACTTTATGCACATAACAATTAAATTTTGCGACCAATTCATCATTAACATTTCGGAATAGAATATTTTTGAGAATGGAAAGGCATCCTTAGCAAATTCAATCTATTCGGTTTTTAACATTGCAGGATTGTGTTTCATGCACGTAATTAGAAAGAAAACCCCCACAAAAAATAATCCAACGGATTGAGGTCTGGAAACCTTGCGGGCCATATTGTGGGCCCAGCATTACCCACCTACTGATTCTGAAATCTCGCAGACAAATAATCGCACACAACACGGTCTTGGTGGAACCAAATATTTCTTCCTTCTTTTAGTGGAATTTTTTCCAAGTAATTTGGTACCGCATTTTTTAGGAAGTTTAAGTTAAGGTTCCTATGTTTGAATTGCCTTTCAAGCCGTGAGGCCCAATAAGTCTGCCCCCAAGTATTCCTGGCTAAATATTCACTTTGAATATACAGTAATTTGAAAATATTTTCTTTACTTTACAGACCGATCGCGGTTTATTTTGCTGTTCTCCATAAATCATTTCCACATCAGTTTTCTTAAAATTACTAACCCGAGTCATAGCGAGCAATAAAAAAAAAATAACGATTCACTAAATGTGCTGTTAAACTATCAAAGATATTACACATTGAACAAAAAGAACCGTAACCATGGGAACATAAGTCATATAGTTACTTGGTAGGCGTTGTCTGCCTACCAAGTCCTTATCATGTCATACCACGGCATATTAGTGTCATATTTTTAATGATGATAAGAAGAAAAAAATTTCTGTTGTTGCAGGTATTATTTTTTCTCATGTTTATAATTTTCTACTATTATTTTTAGTTTTTTGAATTGATATTTATTACACGGGGTAAGGCAAAGAATATTTACAAAAATCCTCTTTATTTGTGAAATATCATCAAGTGCAAATACTTTTTTGCACGTCCCCTGTGCCATATTTGAACAGTTTAAACCGACGTTCAATTGGACATCTCATTTAAAGCTGTGTCTTAAGGAATCAACAAAATACGAACCTGACTAGTTGTAGGTGGCGGACACTGTATAGACTGAGATACGTCTCAAGTGAGTGATGAAACATAATCATTAAAAATTAATTTTAAAAAATGTTTTAAAACAGAATCTCTACACTGAAGGGCCATGAAGCACTTACCGAAAGTGCTTCACTTAATTAAGTGCAGAGACAAATCAGATAAGTAAACGTGCTAATACTTACCTAGCGGTTTTCGGAATTTTTTTGATCTGCAAATCACTCTTGCTCAGATTAACTGGTTCAGCACTGATCCCCTCCCTTTTCATGCGTGAAGGTTCTTGAGTTTGTGTTTCCCCTATATCCTTACAACCGCCATTTTTCACTGTGGAATCTCCGTTTAACCTCCAAATGTCCTCTCCAAGGGATAGTTGTCTTGTGATAATTTTCTGAGTGATGGGCCTCATAACTTGTCTGAACTTGTCGATTTCATTTTGCAGGTACTTGATCAAAAGCTCCTTGTCTTCGAGTTTCTTTTCTAGCTGGACAATTATATCGTCCTTTTTGGATATTTCCTTATTTTTCTCTTCGAGAACCTGTTTATAGTTGGCCAAGACCTCCAGATCGTGCGGGGACATTTTCTTGGATCGATGAATAAGCTTACTCACGAAACTGTAGCAGCTCATTTTATAGGGTCTTTTTAACACAGCATGTTGCAACAACCGAAATAATACAACCACTTAACTTCACTATTTTAAGGTCCCAGATATCTGTCGGAATAAGTACATAGAGGATAATTAAGAGTAGGCATCGTTATATTAACTTAAATACTGTAGTTAACCAGATTTCTCCTAGCCATTATTTGTTGTTCTACTGGTGTGACGTGTTTTTAATACTGAAAGATTTGAATTGTGTTATCATACATTTAAAATAAGATTGGCAATCCCTGATAAAGATTATTTTATTCGCAAGCCTGCGAAGTGTTTTGTGTCTATGTTAATTGTCTAATTAATATCTCAATGTATTACGAAGTCTTTAGTTACATATACCAACGCTCACGGAGCTTATGCTAATTAAAAGCACATGCAATGCTCGGCGAAATTGGATTAAGACACAATGCGAGGTAAAATTAGAAAAATTTCAATCATTTTTTTTTTAGCAGATTGTCAAACTTTCTAATTATGCACAATAGCACAATTAATTTAAAAACTGATAATGATGTAATAGGAACGTAGTAATACACTTACTGTATGTCAAACACGCCCTGCATGCAGGCGAGCTTTAACGAAAATGAATTGCGTAATCTGTGATATTATCTAAGATCGATTCAATCTTTACTTGAACTTGCACCATAAAATTGGGATACGCTGACACATTTAAGTGATTCCAACGAATGAAATGGCTAATAGAATGTTGACGCCAGTGATGATGTTTAAACGCAATTTTGCTTGTCACATGGGTAGGCATTGCAATAATTTATATATTAAAATAAAATGCGCACACATATTTTTCTACCATCGACAAAAGGTATATTTTGACCACAAAAAAGTGAAACTGCTCGCAAAGTTCCCCCTTCACGTTCATCATTTCATCTGGTAGTTTTTATGGTCCATCTGAATGCTCTATCTAGGAGCGGTATAATTGTCAAGGGAAAGATCACCCGAAAACGTAGAATATTCCGACCAGTTTTGACTTTGTAGCCGCTGATTTTGCAGGCTTCCTGGCTTGACCAAACCAACCCCTTTGCAGTTTTTTGTTTCCAACAATCGACACGGTGGTCCATAATGGTTCACGAACCACCTTCAGGTTCTTAGCAGTAATAGCGATTATTTGCAATGCGGGGTGTTCGGTTTTTTGTAGCAGAATTTTAACCACGTATTCTACGCATAGAAATAATATTAGTTTGCTATATTAGCTCTATTCGAGGAATTTTTTGTTAAGGAAATACGGAGCGTGGAAGTTTTATGTATCTTTTCAATTTATATTTTATAGCTCCCAGAGTTTCCGAGATGTTTAGCATAAATTCTGAGTGCAAGTTAATAGCATAATTAGACGCACGTACTTCACATTATTCCCTGGTGGTGAGGAACTGGTTAAATGCACGCTACGCGCAGATGTTAACAGGTCGCGGAGGACCAATTGCTTGGCCTCCACGATCGCCCGATCTAACACTTATAGATTTCTATCCTTTGAAGTTTATGAAGTAAAATCTGCACTCTACTTCCGTAAACTTCCAAATGGTGAGAAAAAAAACTTGAAAACCCTGTGCTGCCCCAACAAAGCATTTCGCAAATGGAGTTGATGTAGGGAACTAATATTATTTTTATGTGTAGAATACATGATTAAAATCTTGCTAGAAGAAACCCAGACAACTTGTTTCACAAAATAGACATTAGAAATAAAAGAATTACTGCGAATGAAAGGGAAATATTGCAAAACAACCTGTTTTTTGTAGGTAATAAGCAACACATATTCTACATCAGCAGAACGTGAGAGGAAACACAAAGAAAACTTAAAAACTGACGCTTTTGAAGACTAATCATGACTTTTCCGTGATTGAAACAAAACGATATTTGACCTCTGAACCTTTCCGGCAATTATCTCGCTCGTGTATGCCATAATAAACATTTTTACATTCTTACTCAAAAATTGAATAATTGGCTTCTTTCCATGCACTTGAATAAGCCTGTTGAAATGTTGTTACATTCATAACAACGCATTAATGGACCCTCATATCTCAAATTTCATTGCCTTTAATTACTACACGTGCATGCATGTTAATTGAATGGCGCGCAATGCATTACATGTAAAGCAGTATAAAACTGGATCTGTTAGCTGACGAAATATTTAGAAAAAAATCACTAATAATTGTTCAGATTCTTAAGTTTCTTTAGACTTTATTTCTCAGATAAACTTGAAAGGTCTCTGATTTAGTTGCTCAAAGGGGCTAACGCCCCTAGCGAAATTTATGGAAAGTCGCTGTTGAAATTTCCATTAATTAAATCAGTCTAAATCAGGCATTATACGTTCTAACAATCTCCTGTAGGAGAGAGTTAGAGAGATGTCTGTATAAATTTCTCAGTGAAATTGTAGATTTTATCAGATAAAAGTAATAAAACGCGGATAAAATAATAGTCTTCATTAGTACACAAAGTCCATATGTACAATCAAAAAATTGTAAAATCGTATAAATTAATAAATAAAAAAATATATATATAATTTAAGTTGAAGTATTGGAGTCAATATTTTGGAGGTGTATTGATAATAACAATTCGCCAAAATGATTTCATTCATTTGTGGCTAATTTTTCAGATAATCAAGCCCTTGATGTGAGGATCCGTACATTGAAAAAACAATCAGTACTCGACTGAAGTGACGTTTTATGTGTAGATATCAGTGTATTCCAATATGTTACACAAAAGTGTACACAAGATGCATGAAGAAAAAATGAGAGGGTACAATTGTATCATATTAAAATTTCGATCAGCAAATTTTGTTACGATCAGATTTCTGAGCAAATTTTATCGCGATAAAATTTCTGTCATTGTCTACGAGTCAAAAATTCTATAAAGAACTCACAAGTGCGTATGATTTGGTTCAAGAAATTTTCCTCCGGTTAAAGTTCGTGTCTAAAAATTGTAGATAAATTTTAGAATAATATGCATTTATGCAATCTGGATCAGATAAAGGCACTCATGCACCACTTGCTTCTGCTTTTCTCATTCCAAGTTGCATCCTTGCATGTTACCCCAAAATTTATCGGCAATTTTCAATGTACTTGTTATATTACATTATATTACATGTGATTAAATATAATCTCATTAGGGAATTAAAATAATTACTTAAGGCACCTCCGAACGAGTAATATTACCCATCGACTTTCTAGTAATCAGTTTTGTTGTAGGAAAGATGGGTACCTGGTTTAAAAATATGCTCAATGAAATCTTCAATCAAAAGTCATTCTAGCTTGTTATATAGGGTCTTCTGAAAATAGTATAGGATGACTAGAAGTTTAGGTCTATTTATGAAGCCACGGTATGTTTTATGGAACCCTAACAGGATTTTTGACGAATTTTGAATGTTAGCAATAACCGATTGTTCCTCACTGGATCAGTATTAGATAAAAACGTTAATATATCCGAGCGATATTTTTCACACAAATCAATCGAGTTCTATTAATATTGTCAAAATCTAAAAGACAAATTACATTCATGCCATACGAATTATAACAAAAATTCAAAAGTGTTCCACATTCTCAGGGATCATGAATAATTTAATTAATATAAATCACATTCTAAGGTTTAATGTTTTATTACTTACAATACCTCTAATTCACACAAGTTGTGACACGAGCCTCGACAAGTTATCGTCCTTATACTAAAGCATGAATAATATGTTAATTGGATTCATTATATGTGATTTAGATGGCTTTGATACGGTTGCGTGATACATAAATAAGAAAGAAATATTTATGCCTGTTAATTGGGCTTTAATTAGATGCAGTTGTGCTCAAATAATTCCATTTCGGTTGTACAGGATGTCCCAGCCGTAAATGGCAACATTTTAAACGGTGATTTAGTTTTGAGCAAAAGAGGTGATAAATACGTAAACGCTTCGTTATCGAGACACAGGCGGTTAAAGAATAAATATTTTTTTATTTTTATATAAAACTCATGTAAATAGGAGGTACTTGTGCAAAATTTGTACTGGATGTTACTTTTGAAAGTTTACACCGTTAGACTATACAAAACCATGACGCAGCTCAATAAGAAAAAGATTTTTTGGGGCTTGGCCCCTTTTTACAACCCCGAAACTTTTTTTGTTTTACATTATTGACTATCACTGATTTAAATTTAAATTATCTCTTCGATTAGAATTTTCTCGTTCTTCGCGATTTTCTCGCATCTTTCATCGTTTTCCGATTAGACGCAAATATTTTTAACGATGCTTTAGAATAGAACTTGAAGATTTATTTTTTTTTTAAGCGATGTTTAAACACGTTTAACAACAAAGATACAGGGCGTGAAGCAGCTATACACTAGGACATCATAAGAACTATATATAAAAAAACAAAAGTGTTATATGTGATCTTTAACACCCTATATCTAGACAATGAAACGTTTGCGGGCCTATATGTTCCTATCAACGTTTTGCTCGAAATGGCATCCCTTGTGATCTGGGGTAATGTAATAAGTATAAAGAAAATTATTGTCGCTAATTTTTTAGATGTTTGCACATATGCAAGTTTACTTGAAACAGAGTACTAATGCACGCATTACGCGAGTTTACGTTACATGAGTGTAAAATTACCAAACACTACAGATTTATGTTCGTTGCACTAACCGAATTTGAGAAGAGAATTTGATGAGTCACATCTTCGAAGAATACGGCCGTAAGATTCAAATGTTTCAGTTTATTATAACATTGCAAGATCGCGAGGGAAATAATCGTGATAGTGGCACCAGGGCAAACTACCGCTGTAATTCGCCGTTTATTGGTTTAGCGTAACAATAAGAAACCAGTAATGCATTGTTGAGATATAAAACTTGACAGATAAAGAAAATTTTCAGTTTGACTTATGATATTTACAACTGGGATACCTTGTATGTCGGCTGCTCGTAGTATGGTTAAGTCGAGATCGGGTTTACTCGTCTGTTTTTTGAAACTTGTAATACACGATCGCAAATAGCTGTAAAGTGTATATGGTCAATTGCGTAAATAAGTAGAGGCGTATATTTTCCTGGTAATTAAATTTGGTGTTTAAGAAAATGGTTATGAGACTCTAAAAATAAGTTTAAATTGTATAAAATTCCAGCTATACTTAATGCGATCAGCATACAGTCATGGCGGTTTATTCGTAACTTTAACTCGTCAACGGTGGGTATACACAGAGCAGGTACTGATGTGCAAGGAAAAATAAACAATTTTCAAATAGATTTTGGATTGTACTTTTAAGATGTTGCATTCTGCGGAATAATGTAGTTCAAAATTTTTCACTTAATATCTACAAATTTCAGAACAAGCCAGATGATTCGGTCATTTCGGAACGAATTTTTAAAAATTCTATACTGAAAAGGCGAGCGACTTTAGTTTGCAACTAAATTCTTAGCTTAGTTCAGGTTAGCAAAATAAGTTAACAAAATATGACAACATTATTCTCGGCTTTGACGTTAATCTATTTTATAAGATTAAATGTAAATCTAACGCTCTCATTAGATGTTATAGGAACACACCTTGACACTCGCAGTAATATCAACGTATAATATTCATGTTCAAATTATCATATATTTTAGCAGAGTTTCAGCTACCGTTAATGTATGGAATCGATTAACACTACAGAGAGCGCTACCGTTGACATCTTTATGATGCCGAAATGTAGTAATAATTGCCCGTGAGTAGAAATGGAAATTTCACATGTAATTGGCCGGCGGTTTTTAAATTTATCAAGGTGCGGCTTTTTCTTCGGCTTTGGTTGGGGCCGCCCTGTGGGTGCGGTTGCTCATGAAAGGCGACACAAAACTACATACAACTTCATTACCCATTATCATTAGCTTCAATCTTTAATTCGTAAAATATTAGTAGGAGTAACGCGAATTCTTACTTTAACGATTTTTTTCTTTTTCTTCTGACCGTAAGAGAAAGGAAGAACTAGATGAACAAACGTAGGAAATGGTATTCATATTTAGTAGAACATTACACATCAGGGTTTTAAAACGCTTAAGGAAGTACCGCTCTAAGCAGAAGTGGCATGTGACGAGGAGGAAGTTGGTACCCCCATAATCCAGTTTGTCTGGTTAATCTAGATTAACGCAGAAATTAATGAATGTGAATAACGGAAAGTCAAAACTTGTTGATTTTATGTATCTCGTAGTATTCAAGCATATACCGCAAACGTGCAAAATTGTTGGAATAATACCCCCTTCCCGGACGACACTGTGCGAACATGCTAGATTCGTCGACAAATCAGGCGATGGGGGCGTCCGGGATTCGTACAGAAATATCGACTAACGTGGTTGCTATGTCCATATGCGATAGATCCAGCCTATAGCATATGGACGCGTGTGGACATGTCCATTCTATTTGTCAGTTCTCAACGAAACAGCGTTCGCCAACAATTACCTTCAAAGCATCTAAAACTCCATTAATTACCACCACAACGGAGTCATGTTATTGACAAATAAATAAATAAATAATACTTTATTAAACACTAATGCCACAGTAGCAAATGCGAAATAACGAATCCGAATGCCGACAAAAACAATCAGTTTTAATTAAACGATTCTCATGTTACGAGAATGGAAATTTTCTAATGAATTTGTTATTAGTTTCGTTGAAGGATTACAAGACTTAAACGCACCGTACAATAAATCAATGTATATGTTATTTTCGCCGCATAAATCAAGATTACTCTCGATACATGTGATTTAAATTTGATTAGTTTGGAAGTGTTTTTGATTAGTTTCACGGCCTTAAAACAGGAAAGATAAGTCTATACACGGCGTTTTGAAAGCTAAATTTTCCCAATTCGTAGAAACCTTGAAAATGAGTAATTTAAATAAATGTGACCAACAGTGTCCCCCAGGAACGGGAGGGAAGTTTTTTTTTGGAACTCGCATTTAACCCACGCAAATATTAAATATTTTCATATCTTCCATTGATTAATGGCGATAACAGCTCGAGATACATGTTCGCGAAAAAAATTGCCAGGATCTATTTAAAAATAGAAGCTCCGTTCCCTTGGAGGAAAATAATTACAGTTATTTGTTCGTCGGCGTAATTTAGGAGTAAAAACAAATATCGGGAATTTTTAAATGGTGGTACTGAAATTCATCCCAAAGGAAACTCACACTCCGTTCTTCTACAGTTTGTTATGATCAGAATAATCACTTTTTGCAATATTATTCTGTTGGGAAAAAACCCAACATAAATCAGCGGTATCGCTGGGCTCCAATTAGGCCCTAAAGACGTTGGAACAATCCCAATATACATCTGCTGCATTGCACCCCGCGATGCAGCACTTACCCTCACGTACTTAAACCCGGCTACCGTGATGGCACTGGTTCCTTAATTTATCGCTGTCCCGGTTTATGGGGGGCACCAGATAAATCTGTCGAGAGAACCAGAGAGCCACATTTGGGCTTTGACCGTGGAGATTCTTGGGAAAAAACTTTCCACAGAACTAGGGGGCGGTGTCGGTTGGGATTGGTCAAGATCTTATCGTTGTGATCTCCCTCCAGCCCCACCATCCCTGGGATGCAAAAAATCTAGCACTCCCAAAAAAAGATTCTCTCCAAGACAGTACTCGCGAACGCTCTTCCTCCCGTTTTTCGGACACTCTCGATCCCTGAACGCGGAACTCTATCAAAAATTTCTCTCACATACCTTAACTCTAAAACAGTGCTCGCGAACTCTCTCTCTCTCCCGTTTCTCGGACACTTCTCGATCCCTGAACGCGGAACACTATCAAACCTCTCTCACAACATTAGCTCAATCTCTGCTCTGTAACTCTTTTACAACTCACCCTTCAAACTTCATACGTATCTTTCTCAGATCTCGGGCAACCCAGTACCGACTCTGTAAAATTGAAGTGTATATAAAGTTGTAAATCCGTAGTGTAAATTAGAGTGATATCTGTAGTGTAAAGTAAATTACTTAATTCGTGCTACCGAGTTTGTCTTTCCCGAACCCTTGAACCCCGTTTACATCAATTGACGCATCAGCGTCTGGTCCTTCGAATCACAATAACTCACACCAGCAAAATAGGAGATACTTCTTCGGGTGCCTTGTGAGGCAATCGATTCTGTTAGGCAGTGACTAAAAGCTCCTGGCCTAAACACATTCTGCCATATCATTGATTTCATGTGTCGAATGACGGACTTGCCAAGTCGATGTTCTCTTTCAAGGTCCAGGGTCATACGTTATTAGGGGTTATTTATGTACATAGCCAAACTTGAAGGGGTGATTCTTTGAGCGATTTTAAGGCGATAAGTTTATATAAACATAGTTTCAGTTTCAACAAGATACAGGGGGCCAAACTTTTTTTGTATCGTTACGTATAAAAAAAAACTCCTAAACAACAGGAAAACGCAATTTAATATGACGCTGAAACTTGGTGACAGTTTCTGTTGTACTACAAAGGAATCTTTCGAGCTATAATAAAATTGTTTCTTTCCTGTTGCTAGTGACGTGCACAGGGGTATTGCAAGAAATAAAAAAAAATGAAACAAGAAAATCGCTTTATTAAAACTACATTTAAACAAATGACACATAATTCTTTTCATCGAAAAAACATTTAACAATAAGTAACATGAAATTTACAACAGTTGCCGAACACGTTGAAATATTGCTGACCCATATCTTATCTGATAATATGAATCGCGAATTCGTTGGATTAATTTTTTCTCGTTGTTGACCGGAGTGTTACAAACGAAGAACTTTACATGCCCCCGAAGGAGAAAAATCTGATGGATTTAAATCCGGAGACCTCGGGAGCCATGACTGTGTTTAACTTAAAAAAAAAATAAAAGGAAGTCTTAAAAAAGTTAGTGGCGTGTAAATAGCAATAATAAACATAAATAACACTGTCACATTTCAACAAAACTGGCTAAAGGACTATTAAGATTTTTACAAAAAAATAATTTTTTTAAGATATCTTTGACACTCTGTATCTCAAAAGAAAAACCGAAACATTACCGTGCCTTTGTTTATAAAAACTATTCGTCTCAGAATCTCTCTCAAAGAATCACTCCATGAAGTTTGGTCTCGTACTTAAATAACACCCTGTATAATAAGTGCAACAAAAATTGTGGTCCATTTTTGGGATGTTTGCAAAACCATAAGTTCCGCGCAGCGCACGTGTGCCTTTCTAATTTAAGTTGCACGAGTGTGATGCTGTGAAAAATTATGCATACGTTTCCATTGCAGAATTTTGTGAATCACATCCTTGAATAGCACAGCCGCAAAAATTTGGAACATTTGAGTGGCTACAAAATTCCTAGTACGACCAGGGAAATTACCCCGATGATTGCACTACTGCAAATTACCGCGGTAATTATGCTAGTGCAAATTACCACTGTAATTCGCCAGTGAGTGATTCAGCGTAACAATGAGTAAAGGACGATGCATTGTTAAAATTGAAACTGATTGTCAACTCTCAGACAAATTATCTCAAACACTTGCTTTGCACAATGATTTGCTAATGTATGGTAGTGTTTAATGCGTTGTGAAAATCTTTGACTAGTTTTAAAATTATAGTATACTTTTAAAATAGTATAGTTTAAAATGGCGGTATGTGCGGATGAGTTGCGTTTGATTGTGCAACGTCTTTCAGCTGTAGGGTAAACCGACATTGATCAATTGTAACTTAGCAACGTATGGTGCATCAGTCGTTTGACAATGTATGATCTTCTTACGGATAGTGCAATTGTATAACTTAATATTGTGCAACGGCAGGATGATTCGATATAAATGCAAAGTTCCGACATAAACTGGTAATCTGGATTTGTTGGCTGATGATAGAGGTTCATGTCCCATTAACACATTTTTCATTTGTCTGAACTAATGCACCTCTCATTTCCCGTACTATTTATAAATCACTTCAATCGTTTTTTGCGGTTATTCCCTAGAAACTCCAATATGAGGAGTATTTATATCACAGGGACGTGACATTACTCGAAAACACCTGACACAAGTTTATTTTTTCTTACTCGACGTGCTTCATTGGTTTAGATTTTATTCTCAGTTGAGGTTGGTCAATGGTCATAGATGTAATTATAGAGGAATATTTTAATAGCTTATTTTATAGATGAATATTTAAAATTTGGTGCGATTAGAAATTAGCCGTGTGCGACACTGGAATGTACTTCAGTCTATTTTTAAAGCCGAAGTTTTCGAACTACATTTTAGGTATTTAGCGGTGACTTTAACCAGTATGTAATTCCAGCTTAACTCCAATTTTTCAGTGTTTAAAGTCTTCCAATGGATTTAAAATCCAACGTGTAGGCTTATGGAAATGTGTATATTTCTGATTTGATAATATGGAAAAACTGTGAGCAAAACTGAGGAAGTACATGCATATACGGATAATATTTATGTGAAATCGCCAGGGATAATTGAAGAATCGTGTTGGTTAGCACTGTGCTTTTTCTGAGATTTGAAAATAATATATTGGGCTCCTAAAGGGATTTAATTCAAATTGATAATGATCACAAGTTTACACGGTTTAAACCTGGACAACCAACAGCTGTGTCTAAAGTAATTTTAGATCGTTAAATCTGAATTTTCAAATTTTTCTTTAAAATTGATTGTATTAGGTGTATACCTATGACTCCGCGTTTTTTTACGCATTTTCAACTGCTTGAAACTGTATAAATTTATTAACAATGTTTATTAAAAATAATTTCCATCGTTAATGACAACATTTTCCCAGAGATTAGGCAGTTTATGGATTCCATCGTAAAAAAAATTCGTCGGTTTTGAAGCGATCCATTCGTCAAGCCATTCTTGGACCTCTTGGCGATTCTGGAAGCGCTGCTCTGCCAAACCGCGAGCCATTGAACGGAAAAGGTGATAATCCGACGGGGCGATATCTGGCGAGTATGGCGGGTGCGGTAAGACTTCCCATTTGAAATCCTTCAAGGTGTTCTTAACTGGTTGAGCGACATGAGGCCTTGCGTTGTCATGAAGCAGTATGACTTCGTCGTGTCGATCTGCCCATTCTGGCCTCTTTACTGCGAGTTGATTACGCGACTGCACTAGTTGTTGGACGTAACGATCGGCAGTGACTGTTTCGCCAGGTTGGAGAAGCTCGTAATACAGTATGTTGCGCTGGTCCCACCAAATGCAGAGCAATACCTTCTTCCCGTGGATATTTGGCTTTGCGGTCGAAGTTGTTGGCTCACCCGGGCTCATCCATGATTTTTTCCTCTTTGGATTGTCGAAGTAAAGCCATTTTTCATCTTCGGTCACGATACGATGTAGAAAAGACTTTCTTTGAAAACGTTCAAGCAAGATCTCACACGTCGTTTTTCGTTGCTCCTTGTTCCTTTCCGTCAATTCATAAGGCATCCATTTTCCTTCCTTTTGAATTTTTCCCATAGCGTGAAGACGAACCGAAAGCGTTTTCTGCGTGACGTTAAGGGAAGATGCGAGCTGTTGTTGCGTTTGCGCGGCGTCTTCGTCCAACAAAGCCTGCAGTTCTTCGTCTTCAAATTTTTTCGATGGCTTACCATGCTCCTTGTCGTTGAGGTCGAAATCACCTGATTTGAAGCGCTGAAACCATTGTTGGCAAGTTCTTATAGATGCAGCATCATTGCCATAAGCCTCAACGGGCATTTGGTGAGCGGCAGTGGCGTTTTTCTTAAGATGGAAAAGGAAGAGCAAAGCTTCCCGCAAATGATGTTTATTCGGAACAAAATTGGACATTTTTAAATCTTAATTGAAAAGTTTTTAAAGGTCATATAGCAATTATCATATATAAATAGAAAGCTGGTAATACGGAGCAAAAAATGGAATAAAATTCTTTAAATAAAAAAATATTTTTTCAAAGAAAATAGAACTAGAAATAAAAACGCGGAGTCATAGGTATACACCTAATAGTTTTAGAGATTTTTAAGAATTTTTTAAATGTATTCGATAGAAAATTGTAAATTAAAAATATGAATCGCGTCGCTTGTACCGTTTCGGATTCGTATTACACGTAAAAGTCCAACAGCAGTCGTTCAGCATCCCAAAACTTTTGATATCGCCTTTCGATTTTTGCCACATCTCGACGGAATGACTCTTCTTCTCGCTCGTCGCTTGTGTTACCTAAGTTTTCAGGAAAAAATCCAGACGGGAATGCTGAAAATTTATTTTGAGAGACATTGAAACTCTAATTCTGTGGTAATTTCTCAATAAATCTTCGCCTAAGCCGGAGATTTGTTGTTTCCCAGAAAAATCTTAACAATTCTTTGAAATAATGCTCGTGCTGCCGCTCCATGGGTCGTTTCAAAATTTCGTAAACTCTTTGTCCGCTTTTAATATTCGAATATCAGGTCCAGCAGACATTCCTGCTTTAATTGTTACGTATGATCATTCAGGAAGCGACTAAATTAAATACTGAAAAGCCGATCCTACACTGTTAAGTGCTTTGACAAAGCGCTTGATCAGACCAAGTTCGACGAAGCAGATGAGCACATGAAGGTGCTGTTGGCCCTGCGATGTTGCAAACGGCAACATAACTCACGTATCAAACCAAAAACGAAGAGTTTCGAAGACAACAAATTAACTAATTTGTTAAGTAACTGTAAGTTGGGACAAATCACGATAAACAATTAGCATATTTAGATTCGGCACATTAAATAACGCCAAATGTCGTTTTTATCTGCTCGGGCCCAAAAGTTGACCGGAATTGGCAAATTTATGATAATTATTGATTTTTATTGTCTAAAGATTGGCTAGAAGGTTGTCGCTAATTGAATGAACACACTAGAGCAGTCACTGAAAGGTAGCACAAGTTTAAGGTAAAAAAAGGACCAATCATTATTTAGGAAAGCATTAAAAATTATTAGGTATCAAGGCGTAATTATAAGGAATTATCAAGCATCATCTCCCAACAATCTACAAGCACCTATACCCGAACTAACTGATACTCCCATAGCTTAAAAAACTGACCAGTCATGTGCGCCCATGTTCACAAATGGACTCATTTAAAAATTAATTATCAAAATTACCATAACAATACACCTCCCTCAGTAAAAGAATGCGTTTTAAAGCGAAGAAGCTCGCAGTCTCTATTGCCATGTATATGTGCTTAAAGATGAGAATACAACCGATTACTATCGTTTCAATTAACACTAAATTAACAACAATTGTTCGGCAAATCACTTAAATCAATGCTACGTCATTCGAACATTCAACTCTTATATCTATGGATGTTGTTTGTGGTGCATATGGGGCTGGTTAATTACTGACGATGCGTTCATTAATTGTTAAGTTTTTTTTTATTAACGCACTTTAGTAGAAATTGGAATAAAAATTAAAGTAGTCTGATGTTTCTGTTTTTTTTTCTTTTATTTAAGTTAAATATGAATATTTTAATGCGGGTTTGACATTCATTCGAAAATTGGAAAAATTCCGAATCTTCCGGATATATTCGAAAAAAAAATGATTTTATTCAATGCGATTAAAAAGACCTTTTTCAAACGGCATATTTGTGGGAAAACTTATGGCGTTTTCGGCCATCCAAACAGTGCGCACTAAGGCTCTGTCTATGGATGACGGTTTGCGCCAAAAATTTTTAGGTAGAGGTATCCAAATCACATATAATATGGAAAATTTTCAGTCGCAACACTAAGTAGTTTTTCACAACATCATCTAATTATTTGGATTTGCCAATTCGTAAATTGGCGAATGTTTCGTCGTTGGTAAACAATCACAATTTTGGTATTCAATTAACTTGGTACCTTAAGATAGCTTTTGACATTGTTCTTTACTTTTTTCCTTACAACCAAATTCAATGAGTTGGATAATGAGTAATGTGAAAACATACATGTGAATTACACTGTTGCCACTGATTTAATATACAATTGGCAACACTGAGCTAGTGAAACTAGATCTAGAAGGTGATCTATATTGCACATAAATGCACTAGATTTGAGGAAATTGTGTTAATTTTTTTAAGAAACACTATCGTTCAAAAGTATTTGGGCATCCTTATTTTGTTATATTGTTTGTATAACAAGATAGTGCAAATATCCCCTTTGAATACATTTAATTACTTCTCTTTAGCACAGTAGTTTTGCACAAAAATATAACAATTAATATTAGCCTGAGGAGGTTATTTTCGACGAAATCGTAAATTTGAATAAATTCTTTATGGGACAAGCAGGTGTAACAACAATTTAAAATGATTCGGAGGGAAAATATGGATTTGTTTTTGTTATTGTTATGCCAGGTAGTAATAATAACGTTGCGCTGTTGGCGATCTAGCATAATACATCGAAATTAACGTTTCGTAGTGATGAGGTCGTGCGTAAAGTAAAGCACTAAAAAATTTAAAAGAAATGTCTAAAGGAAGAGAACAGACATCAAAACACGTGCGCTTATAATGTCTTACCACAAGAGTGGCAAAAGCAGCCGATAAGTTGCGAGAGAATTGAATTTAGTTCATTCCATCGTCGACCACATTGTAAAAAAATACTAAAAAACTAGTGGTTTTTCTAACCAAGGGACGGAGAGAGCAACAACATCTGCAGATAATCGTAGAATGGCACTGATTAGTAAGAGATACAGATGTAAACCTGTTCCAGAAATTACTGCAGAAATAAATATACTCCTTGATATAGTAAAGAAAACACCTTGTAAAAATGATTTTATTTAAATAATTTTTGGTATGTTTTTGACGCAAAAATAAATATTTCATTAAAAAAAATTACAAATTTAATTGTTAAAAACCAATAAAAAATAATAATTTGTCGGTTCTCAGCCGTGTCTTATACATTTATGTACACGTCTAGGTATGGATCTAATGAGGTGATTGATGTCCTCTTGGGGGACCTCATTCCAAGCTAACTGAACAGCATGACATAGTGGAGCTAAGGTTTATGGGGGATGGGGTAAATTATGAAACCTTCTATCTACAATATCCCATACATGTTCGATCGGTGACAGGTCTAGAGGTCGAGGTGACCAAGGTGGCAAATTGAGTGCATTTTTTTTTAATCATGTCCATAGTCACTGTATTCAAATGTGGCTGTGCAACAAGAGTTTACAGATAACGCACGAGATGAGGTTTCAGAACTTCTTGGATGTATCGATGGGCACTCACACTGCCTCTTAATGAAAAGTAAAGGTGACCTGCTACCATATGCGATAGCACCCTAAACCATTGCCGAAACAGTCTGATGGACATGTCTCTGTATTGTAAACTGAGGATCCCATCATTCGCCTCGTTTTCTTCTTATTCTCGCCCGACCATCGTGCATGCCCAAACAGAATTTGGATCCGTCACTAAACATGATATTATACCATTCCAGATTTCAATGTATCCGTTTTGAGTTAATTAAAATTTGTACAAGCTCAACAAATAAAAGACATTGTCTTTTCCATGAAATTTGGTGTCGATTTTGATGAAACAATAGGGACTGAAACACTTTTGAGCGATACTGTACATCAAATTGACCATTGCCGCCAATCAGTACATGCCGGGTTTCCTCTTTAGGCAGGTCATTTAATGAGTAATTAAACAGCTACAATTAATTAATTAAGAAAATTACATAGCACGCGTAATTCTTTTGTATAGCGCTAAATCCAGCAGTGTCTTGGGTCTAGGTAAATTACCTGTTCGGCTAATGTAAAGGTCTGTATAGCTGAGGAATACGAATAGCTGAGATACCAAAAAGTATGGGAAACGTTTATGACACGTAGAAAAAGAGCAAAGAAAAAGTTCTTTTCGATTTAACACAAGATATGCACGAGATTTCCAACTCTTGGAAGGCTAGAGATTACTGGGATCTGAGGTAGGCATGATTTCAAAGGATAATTTAGAGACAGAAGGTCGAGATTAAACGAACACCACAATTTCACGTTTTAGAGGGTTTGCGGCCCTCAAATACTTAAACTAAGTGACTAATTAAATTTAATTCTAGTCTTTCCAAAGCCAATCGGGCGCTTGAAGTATATTTAAGCTTTGAACTCTACATAGTACAGTTCAACTCCCTTCATAGGTAAGTGTTAACAAAAGACACAGTAAATTCTAGAATTCCACGATAAAAGATTGAAAAATGAATGAAAAGGAAATTTTGAATTAATTAAAAACGAAAGATTGAAAATAAAAATTAGATCTACTAGAATTGCAGCTCTTGTCTGGCTCTTCAGGTGTGTCAACACTTTTAGCTAGTTAAATAAATAAATCATTGTCGAGAATTTTTTGAATACTCTTTAGAGGTTTCTTATTAAGCCATTTAAATTATGGTGAATCAGGGAAGAACTGCAAGATTGGGCAATTAGCACCATTGATGCCATGATATGACGAAGTCCTACTGTGAAAACTGACGAATACAACTAGATTTTAGGTTGTATTTAAATTCTCTAATATGAACTTAGGTAAATGATAATCCGTAGGAGTTTTGCACCCCCCTAAAGAAATCGATTCAAATGCCATGGAAAATATCAACGATAACCAATTAGGATGGTTGGTGCTGTGCTATTTCCAGGGGTATAGACGACACTATTTGTGTGCACCAAAATAAAATCCAAATTGAAAATTATTGAACTTCTATTGACCAATGTTTTGCTTGAATAGCGTCTCTAATTAGACGAACATACAAAAGGAGTCACTGGGAGATTAACAATTTTTTTTTAATATTATCACTATCATTGTCACGACACTGACACACAGGAGGAGCATGTTAAGTACATGCACCTGATCTACAAGGCAATCTGATAAAAAAAAATAATAATAATTGAAGGGACCACTATACGGTATACATATACCGTGCGAGATGTTGGTGAGAGCCGATATTTAAAACAAAAGACCGAGTTAGTTACCTGATATACTTTCTTCATTTCCACTTTATTCGTGTTTGCTTCTCATCAAAAACCTGCATAATAGTTCATTTTAATTACAATACATCTATTGCATGCTTTAGATTTATCCTCGATTTTCCCATCCTGATATTTATATGGAAGAGAATTGAAACTCGTTACATTTACAAAACTAAATAATAAATAAAAACTCAAAGGCCATCTACCTTGATTACATGATTATTATACATGCTAATTTTTAAATTAGCATAAGACGTACCATATCTGTATGTGATCATCATTGCCCAAGAAAACCTTCGTTAAGCAGCCAGCAATTTTAGGAAATCTTGTCACGATTTTGCTAAATTTGATTTTACTTGGAGGCAACATAATATTACCGGTTATGCCTTAAGGCTATCTTGTTGAAATCGCAGATTTGACAAGAAAAACAACGTCGGCGTATATGGTTAACGAGACGTGTGAAAAGTAACAAATTATCGAAATGACAAAAGGAATTGAATGAAAAGAGTGAAAAAAATGCATCAGAAAGAGAATTGCAAGCAGAATCTACCGATTTTAATTTTAACTTTCAAGGTTAATTTTCCGAGTTTAATTATAAGTTTCCATTTCCCGGTTGGTGATGTTCTCATCGATGTTAGTACGAGAACATCCCGGAAATTCATACTTTGTCAGACAACATTACAGGTGTTAATAGCCACTAATAGACAATAACCAATTGTTTTTTTCTTTTATATTGTTTGAGAATAATGCTTCACACACAATGATGGTTGGACAACATTTGGAGGTCTTGTCTATTTTAGAGATTCCCATATTCGCGAGGCATTTTATACAGGGTGTCTCCGAACTACCACCTACACAAACTTCAGGAGGTGGTTTTACATGTTAAATACTACTGAAAATTTTAGGTAGGAAATTTTGGAAAACACTGCCCACTTTGAAGAAATTTTTTTTCTCGTACTTTGTAATCTAAATGCTCTCGTATCATCCTTTGCATTGCCTCTGCAAAAATTCCAATTGTATCGTTAGAAAGCCACTTAAATTTACTACTTTGAACAACCATTGTGAGTTCATATTATTTCCATTTTGTTGAGTTTTGAAAGGACTGAATGTAAAACTTATTTATTTTTTCTTTTTGTTACATTTTTAATTGTTCATTGCTCTAAAAGATGTCTTATCTTCTATCATTTCACACATCATGGAAAACATCTGCAACCGGGCACCTTTCTGCCGTGGTACCGTTCCTCGAGTTTACCTCATTTTTAAAAGAGTAAACGGAAGGTGTTAGTTATTAAAAACCACATGCACAGAAAAAAACTGTGTTTGAAAAAATTTGAGGTACGCTAAAAACATTTGTGTGTAAAAATAGTGTGGACACAGATGAAGAATTTGAATAAACAATACATGCAGGTTGTGTTCAAATAGGTGAGACGAGAGGAGAGATCGGTCGCGCCATCCGGACCATTCTTCGCAGGTATATGTAGTGTTTATGCCAACAACGAGGGCATTTTCAACAATATTTATAACTTATAGTGTGTTTTTTTTAAATATTTCTCAATTTTTGCAAATGCCGTTTTTCTCTGTACAAGTGCGCTTCAATAACTGACACCATCCTCACTCTTTTAAAAGTAATATAAACTGAAAAAACTATACCACGGTAAAAAAGAACTGTAGATGTTTTTCAAGTGTGAAATGATATAAGAAGTCCTCAAAACTCAAAAAATTAGATTTCGTCGAAGCGAACAGTTTGGTACCTTACATTTTTGGTGTTATTTAACGTGTAGATCCACCTCCTAAAGTTTGGTTGATTAGTTCAGCGATACGCTGTATATGATATTGTTTCATTGCCATTGTCTTGGGCAATGGTAATCAAAAAGGGGGGTTAGAATCCAAAACAAATAAAAATTTCTGAAAGAACTGCACTACTTCTAGCTTCACGGAATTTCTGAAACTTATTTTCTACATTTCTCAAGGAAATTTTCAGTTTTTCATCCAGTTCGACTCTCCCGTTTCAGATTTTTAGCAGGTTTCGAACGGTTGTTCAAACTTCTTCGACGATTTTCTCTCGATTTTAAATAGATTTCTGCCTATTATTTCCTATAAGTACAGTCACTCAAAAAAGTATTCGTACAGTCGAAAAAAAATTCTGTGAACGGTAATTTTTGACTCATTTCGTTCAAATTTTGTATATTCGAAATTCAAATCTAAATTCAGTTCACGTGTTAGAATAAAAGTTAATTTCTAGAATGCTTTTCAAGGTATTAAAAAAATTTTCTTTCTGAAAACTTTTTCTGCAGTAGAAATTTTTCAATGTGATTTTAATAATTCTGTAGAAGGATTTTTCTACATATATCCTGAAGATTTGAACAAAGTCGAATCACAAATAAGGGAATTTTAGTGTTTTAAAATCGTCAAAAATGTCTAAATTTCACCATTTTGTGTGAAAACTGTCACTTCTGGTGATTTTAAAAGGCTGCAACTCCCGTATTTGTAGTTCGACTTTGGTCAAATTTTCGGGATACATGTAGAAATGTCGCCTCTACGAGATTATTAAAATCACATTGAAAAATTTCCACCGCAGAAGGACCTCCGAAACGGAATTTTTTAAGACCCTGAAAAGCATTGTAAAAATTTAATTTTAAAAAGTTGCTCGGACACATAAACTGAGTTTAGGTTTCAATTTTCACTATAAAAAATTTGAACAAAATCAGTCGAAAATTACGGTTTACAGAATCGTTTTTCTACTGTACCAACACTTTTCTGAGCGACTGTATGTTAGTTTCAAAAGAATTTTTAAACTTTAAAAATGTTTTCGTAAGTTTTCCAACGATTTCTTTCACTTCATGGATGATCGGATTCACGCGCAGACTACGCTCAAAACGGCCGAACCAATTACTTGCTTCCGAGAGCTCCTCGAAATAGAGCTGTTCATTAAATCAGCAAAACAGTTCACACAAAAAAAAAAAAAAAAAACGCGTTCCAATAATCACATCTTCTAATCAAAACACTGGCTAGATGTCTTCATTGAAATTCCGCTAATTAACTTATTTTCAATAATGCCTACTTTTAACTACCTCTATTCCGAACACTTAATCGGGTATTCCACTTTCAGATAGGGCTGCAAATTGGCCCTGTAGATACTTGAGCACTATTCACAAGACCACAGAATAATCCTTCCTGACGTAAATACGTTAAATCATAGAAAACAATTAACAGAAAACTTTAATTGGCCATATCCCGAAATATGAACGTCTGAAATGAAACGCGAGTTCGGTCGGACTGAAATGCCGGTACCGGGTCTCGTCGTCGGCTTAAACCGTTTGTTGCAGGAGGATACTCGTACATAACACGCTCCTGTTGATGAATTTCAGCGTTATCCGTATATATCATATTATTAGTATGTAGGTGCCTTCACACTTTGAATAATATGACTTGGCTACCTGAAGCAACAGCGGCAATGCACCTGAGAAATAAATAACCACAGGTAAGGGGCATTTTAAATTTCCTGGTTGCATAATGATGACTACCAACTGTGTTTGAATTCAGCTCATTAAAGTTTTTCGTCTTACTTAGGATCCCCCACTTTGACGTGGATTCCAACGAAAGAATTAATGGATGCAGAAAGGGCTTGGATTTCCTTTTCGATTGTGTCATTTTGGAACAGTGCATACATGCCCGTACATTCCGTTCCACCGACCGTGGCGGGAAAAAAAAAGTAAAATTAAAAAAGGAACTTTTTTATTTTTAATTCTTCGTTGAAGTATGCTTTTTAAGGGATCGCTCGAATGCATAAAATTCCTATTCAGCCATAGCAACCGTTCTTGTATGAGTTTGTTTATCATATTTAATTCGTGTACAGGGTGCCCAATGAAAACAGTCTACCTGAAATATCTTGAATGGAATTTTTCCCTTCGGCAAACTCCGAGACACATCAATTTTACTTTTAAGGGGGACATTTTTAGATCATAAATTCGTATGTGTAGCGTCATCCCTCTAAATGAAGTGGCAACCCGTTTGAGAATCTTAAATGGCACGGGGACTCAAGTGACACATCAAATCAAAAGTACTGTCGTAAGATTAATTATTCGTCCACAAGAGCTATTTTCTGCAAATCGGTTATAACACATTCTAAATGTTGCGCTTGATTGAAAACGAGCGTATATGTTATTAAACTAGTCAGTTTTTATTAAATAAGCGATAAGATAATTATGAATAATTATACGAAATTTCTTGAAAATAATAATGATTTCAAAATCTAAGCCGAGCAAAATTATTTGTCCACTCTGCATCCACTTGAATGTTGATACGAAATGTCTTAATTTAATATTTCGTGGTATATCTTTTCGGTTCTTTAACTACCTCCAGCCTTTTAGCTATTGATTAAACAAGCTTCTTTAAAAATTAATGTCTATTTTGCCCCGTTCCTCTTGACACCTGGTTTTTAATTGTTCTATAGTGGACATTTGATGTTTTTTTAACCTTTCTTTCAATTCTGGCAATAAATGTTCAATAGGGTTTATGTTTGGTGACTGAGGCGGCGTATCCAATGCTTTTGGTGTATTATATACATACGAACTATTCCCTAACAATACGCGCTTTATGCTTGAGATCATTGTCTTGTTGGAAAACATACTTATCCAAAATTCCCATATTATTTGCTCTCTCGCGTAAATTGTTCTTAAAAATGTCTGAATAAACAAAGCGGTCCATAATTCTATCAATAAAATGAAGTCGACCCACACCATACCAAAACGTACGACTTCAAATGAGAACTGAACCATCCCTCTGTTTCACCGTTGGATTTAAATGTTCTTGTTTATACGCCTCTCCTTGTTTTTGTACATTAATTTTTTTTTTCATTTTCCAACCAACTCAATTTTAGTTTGATCCGCGAAAATACCGTTTTTTTTTCAAAATTCAATGTCTTTATTAATATACTGTTGAGCAAAGTCAAGACGCTCCCTTCTATTCACTTTACCAGCAAGCGGTTTCTTCCTAGCTACTCATGCCCTCAAACCGTTCTTGTTCAACAATTTTCTTACTGTAGTAATATGTGCAACTTTTCCATAACCACTTTCAACACTTTTTGCTAAATCTGTTGCGAAAATGTGTGAATTGATATTCACTTTCCTAATAATTTTCCGTTTCATGTGTTCGTTAAAGACAGATTTTCTTCCACTACCCGGCAATGTTTGGATTGCTCTTGTTGTTTCATATTTTTTTATGATAGCCTGAACTACTGTTCTGTTCCTGCTAATAATTCTGGCTATTACTCGTTGGGACGTTTCTTCTGTGTTTAACTTCATAATCAACTCGCTTATGTGAGGAAAAACTTCAGAAGATTTAGGACCCGCTTTTATAAGTAACTTGCACTAATCTGCACTTTTATGATAATAATAAACAAACAAAAATATTCAAAATAGCACGTTTAAATTATCTTGAAGAATTTCAAAAAAATAATAATAAACAGTAAATATTTTGTTGCTTCTGCAAAGGGGACGAATAATTTTGCTCCGCTTAGATTTTGAAACAATTATTATTTTCAAGCAATTTTTCATAATTATTGATAATTATCTTGTTGCTGATTTAATAAAAACTGAACAGTTTAACTGCATATAGGCTCATTTTCAATCAAGCGCAACGTTTAATGTGTATCATAAACGATTTTCAGAAAATAACTCTGGTAGCCGAATAAATAATCTTACAACTGAATTTCAATTCTCTTTACAAGTTTGATGAAATTTTTTTGCTTCGCCTTTAAATATTGCAAAAAAAGACCGTCCGGAAATAACTTTGAAATATTTGGGGAGCTGATACTAGACATAAAAAAAGCTAATAAATATAACCCAAAAATTGCTTCTTCAATGCGCTAGAACCGCTGAAAGGGGGAACTCTGAAGATAACATTTCGCAATATTTTCGAAACGCTTTACGCTAAAATGATAAAATTCGGTATACTTTCAAATGTTGAAATGAGAAAACTTTTTTGTGTTAATAATTGTAAATTGAAGTCAGATGGTCTCCTAGGTACTCTAACTTTTTTTATCTGTGACATTACTTATTTTTTGACATGAAAAAACTGAACCGCATATATTTTTCAATTAAAAAAATCTCTTATTTCATCTCGTTGAGATAGGCCGTTTTTCAAAAAATGGCTTTTTTATAAACCGATGCGTGATTATTATCGACATAGAAAACCATCTTCAGAATTCCGCCTATAAGGGGTTCTAACCCCTCTAAGAAGCTATTTTTTTGGTACGTTTAAAGAACTTTTTTTATTATTTTGTAATTTATTTTTGATTTATAATCTCTAAGAATTAAAATTTATAATGAGATGATGAATCTTAGTATCCCATATTCTTCAGGGGTTCTATAATTACTCCTTAATATCATTTCAATTTTTCTCTTTTATCGCATTTCATTGCTTATCATTAAAGCGCAGATTTCTAGCAGATCTGCCATATGTTAGGTTTTATGCTAAGGTTATTTCGAAGGCAGACATACATGAATTGAACATATGCACACTCTTTTCAATTTTTTCCATCTATTTTTCTTATTTTCTGTTTTAAAATATACATATATTTTTTTAAATGCCGATTTTACGCATACATATTCCAAATACCAATGAAGCAAATATTTAGTATTTTTGGTAAGTATCATAAATTTAAGGACCGCATTTTTACAGTCTGGTATTTCAAGTATCATTTTTGCACCCTCTGATCAGTGATTATTTTTTAAGTTATATTAGAGTCAATGAAAACCAGTCTCAATATTGAATGAAATTGTATCCCCATTCCATCTCCAAAAGTTGTTTGTTAATTTTATTTTGATAAGGTTTCCGTCGCGACATACCCACATATTGATTTTTAAGGCAGCTTTCCATGCTTTGGGGATTCCTCTAGTAGGTGCCGCGACATACCTACTCATCACTATTCAAGGACCATTCTACGTAGTTCGGGGGATAATGGAAAACATGGGTGTCGGAGCGTTTTTTTTGAGCACACCCGAAGGCATTCTTTTTGATTTTCCTTGTACAAAGCGACAATTTCCTTGTTCCATTTTTCATAAATCCATGTAATGATGTCCTATTTGTTGCAAATATGTAAAATTTTTATGAATTAAGTGGTTTTTAAATTACGAAAATTGTAAATAAACGGGATTCGCCTGGGTGTACGAGTACTTTTTTGACCTACTGTAGATGGCGTATCTGACAGGAAGCTTGAGTGTAGATTGGTTAACTAATGTGTTTTTAATAAGCTTTAAGCAATTAGATGAAAACGAATAATAATGGCGTATCAAGATTTCATCACGGTGAGTTAAGAATTTTTTTGCCAAACTCTGTTCTAAGTGAAAAATGTTACAAATGCTGTCTGATGTTGCCGAATACATGCTAAAGGCATATTCAAATGTGAAAGTGTTTTCCTCAATCCGTTGTACATCTTTCGCACATGAGGAAGCAGAAGCCAGTGGGCGACATTTTCCTTCAGCAAATGCTTTGAAAAAAAATCGAAAAGTTTTCTTTGTGAACGCGTTTACCAAAAATAAGTGTAGAGAGAATAAAGAATGGAACAAAATCAAGCTTTTCCCAATTTGACTTTTTTTCGCGTCTTGTCCAGATGCCCTTTGGGTGCATATTTTGTGAAAATTTCGCGCCTTTTCAAACGCTTATTTTAAAATCATGTAAGTGTAGGGTAATACGTTACAAATGCCCGCTATAAGTTAAAATACACAGACATGTCTGCAATTACCAATTAGTTCGGATTGACGTAATTGAGATGCTACGAACAAAAACTGCGATTCTTATTCCGATCCATGCAAATAACATATGCATGACCTATCAAGGACATAAAAAGTATAATAATTCTAATTGAGATTGCTCGAGAAGCCGCAAGCAACTTTTAACCCACATTGAAACTAAGATGAAGGTATCAGTTTAACATTTTATTGTAATAGCACTTACATAACTTTCCCGGTACCGTGTGATTACCTGTTTGATAATTGTTTACTTTGAAACACAGGTGTACATGGGTAATAGTACAGGTTGCAATGGACACGACATTATGGTGATGCTGAACAAAACGTAGTATGGAAATAACTGTGATTATTCAATACATGTACATAGTCAAGAATCATGTATGAGGATTTTTCATATTCATCTCGACTCTAATTTTGTCAGAATTTTACTTTAAGCGATTATTCATGTCTTGGGTAAATGTTGAAAGCTCCGGACAAAATTCATTAACGAAAAGACATGTTGTTGCCGAAGCACCAACAAACCATCTACAGCTAAATTGATTCACAAAGTTTGTGTAAACCACAGGCTTAGCATTAAAATGCACTCAATCGTTTTGCAAAATATATGCTAATTAATTTTTTTCCATCTGATAAGTTGGTAGATGCTTAATGAACTTCGAAGAACCACAAAATTAATTATCGGCTTTTCTCTTGTCATGTCTGCATCTAGTTAGGTAATGACACTGATGTGCACACGTTGGAAATCCAAAGTGGTAACGTCAATGATAATAAAAAGATATAATTTTAGAAATAGCTAATTGAGCTATATTAAAAGAAGAGTTGTTGAGAGTAAGCGAAGAGCATCGTGTAGGTAGCTAGTTACAACTTGTTATTGTGACTAAGTAGGCGCTTAAAATTAACAATAATTACATTAAATGCGAAACATTTCCTGACAACTTGGCGAATGCAATTTGGAATTTTGACGATATTTTTAATGCTTTGTACGCCATAACATTTTGGATTATAGAGTCAGTTACAACGTATTGTAGCAAAAAAATGTTAAGTAAGTTGATAAGATAAAGTAGAGAAACCCCAAAAATCGTATTCAAGTGTTTTCCTGGCACAAGCCCATACTTGTTATTCGATCAATTTTCGACTGGGTCGTATAGATGGATCTACATACATACATGCGAATTTTAAGCTCAAACTAAAATTGATTTTTTTATTTTCGGGGTTTATGAGTCAAATCCTTTATTTTAACTTACTCTAAATCGAATATATACGCCTGGGCCTTGGGGAAATAGAAACATATTATTATTAGCAGAAAGTTTCGGTCTAAATATACTGAAATGCGGTTAAAAAAAAATATTTATTTACCTAACAAGGGAGGAAAGTGATGCTTTACTGCACGCTGATTGCAATTGACCGAATGGCGCGAAACGGAATTCGGTCAACAATCAAGCGTAATCAAGATGTTGGTTGTGCAATATTTTCCTACGCGCTCACGTGTGTCAACTTTGTTGTCTGTTGTAAGTTCTATATTACATATATTAACGACCGGTAAGACTTTTACACGAACACGTGCGGTAAAACTTTAACCGCACGCATGCTAATATCAAATGCTCCCAAAAACTTTTTTTATTGACACATGCCACTACGGTTTGCGTGTTATAAATGTTATTGTCACACGCGCGCGGTAAAGTGCTACTTTCAGCTCGCGAATGCGCGCGAAAAAGCTAGTTTATCACACGCTTGTGAAACGTATCTTTGATGTTAGTAAATATTTAAATGTACTCAGAGGCCAGTGCATGGCATTTCCTTGACAAATTCATTTAGATGCAAGGTCAATTAAAAAGCTCAAATTCAGTTGCAAAAAATTTACTCTTAAAAAACGGTTTCAGGTCGTAAAACCGTTAAGAATTTCAAACTAATAGTCGACTTTTCTTCTTTATGAGCAAGTTGGACAACTCGTGTTAGAAGTCTCACCTTAACGTGGCAAGAAAAGATTATAACTGACGGTAATAAAATTCTGTCGATGAAATCACGCTTAATCTGCATAGCTGCTCTGCATTGGTATATAATTATAAATATTTTAAAACATGGCGACATTATATTATATATGGTTATTACAGCTTGACAAATTAATTGCTAATGAAGGGAAGGAAGTTATGTAAGTTGCAAATTTTCGCTATAATAAAGGATGAACAAGTAGATCAAAATACCTTGCGTAATGTTAGTTATGATGCCATATTTTTGATACTTCCAATGTTTCTATATTATGTCTCATGATGTGTGATTATGGCTTGGTCACACATCATGAGATGTGCAATATGAAACATACAACATTGGACACGTGACATGGGACATGCAAATTGGAACATGCAACATGGAACACGCAACATAAGACTTGCAGTATGTTCATGTCACTAAGCGATATTTTCTGGACATTTTATGTAGCATATGTCATGTTTCATGTATGTCTGGATATGACCTATCCTCATTTCACATGGCAAGATACATTGAAGCTATTGGTCAGTCGGATAACAGTTAACTAGCAAGAAAAATCAAAATTCGAAGAACATTAGTCACGACAAAGGTTATACCATTGAGGTAGAGATCTTTTGGTAGACAACTTCTGCAGTTGAAAACCGTGAGTTTTGCGTTTCTTAATAATAGTTGGTCAGTTTTCAACAAATTACATTTTCTAAAAATGTGCGACACTTATTCAGTAACACCCTGTAGATTCTTACTTTCATGTAATAGATAAATTATTATTTTCTCACAGCAGATATTATATCAATTTACCACTGAACATTTCCGATTAAACCTTTTAATGAAGAACATAACTTATATATCTTCAAGTCTCATGTCAACATACAAATCCTGCTTGCAGGCACCTTAATTTCGGTTGCGAATGAACCAAAGCAGGTTTGCAAGAAGTGTTTCTTTTTTAATCATTAATTTTAAACGAGCTTTTTGGTTAACGCATGGGTGGAGCGTTGCCGCTTGGTGAACGCCGGTGCTAATGATCTGCAAATTAGCCATTTTAATCATTGGTGGTTCGAAGCTATCAATATTTGTAAGTGCCTTTACAAATAGAAAAGTTTAAGGTCTCATTGAGACACTCTTCAACTAACAAACATGCAAAAAGAGAGAATATAGCCCAAGACAATGCTCTCGAATGTGGAGAATCGAATGGATCTCGGCGATGACGTCAAAATGTTCCCCGAAATATGTGACAACATGAAAAGATTACCTCACTATTTCATAAATACTAGGATCGGAAAAATAAAATAGTAAGAATCGGGAAATTTGTTTAGCTGATCCTTAGGTAGATTTCTTCTGCAACTCCAACAATCTAAGTCTTTGGAGGAATAAACTACTCCCTCTATTCTCGAATGTGTCTCTTCTCTAAAAGAAAATACACGGTGAGGAAATCTTTAAAAAAAGAATACTGTAAGAGTGACATTGTCATAAACGAAAAGAAGTTATATTTTTCAATGAGCAATGGGTGTCGTGTCTCATACGAACATAGTCCCAGGAGTACCCGACCTAACGCTTAAACAAAAAAAATGATAAAATATTACACTATTTCCTAAAATAGTTTCGTTTGAGATTGATACACTTTTCCCAGTGGTGTTCTATACCTCGTTTATAGTAAAAAGCTTTAAATGTTTCAAAATAAGCGCTAACCTCGAACTCTATTTCTTCATTATTAGCAAATCTCTTTTCATCGAACTATTTTTCCGAGTTTGGAAATAGAAAATTATGTGAGGGCTGAATCTGGTGAATAGGGGGGCTGAGTAAGAAATTCGAAAACAAGTTGAATGATTTTAGCCATCGCTATGATGGAAGTGTGGACTGGTGCGTTGTCTTGATGAAACGTGACGTTCTTTACGCCACATGCGGTCGCTTTTTTTAAATTTCTTTGCTCAAACGCAGCAATCAATTTGTATAACATTCTCTGTTTATTGTCTCTCTTTTAGAGATATAGTCAATAAAAATTATCACACGTGAATCCCAAACACCTGACGCCATCACCTTTTCTGCAGATGGAACGATTTTCGCTTTCTTTGGGGCCGATTCTTTACTTTGCTTCGTTCGATTAAAAATATTCCATACTTTTGTCCACAACTGTACATAGTTGAAAATGGTTTAAAACTGACATTTTTTTGAAGTTATAGCGGATTGTGATTTTCATTTGAAATAAAAAATATATGTCAGTTTTTGACGAAAAGGTACACTGTAGTAAAAAAATTAAGTACGCCACTGGACTCACGTCGAAAAAGTGCCTTAAGAATGTTTTTGTTTTACTTCAATATTGTCTTAAACAAAAAAGGTATGAGGAATTTTCAAAATAGCCGAAATTTGAAAAACGCCCTCTAGCGCTGTGGATTGTAAAGATATCAAAATACGGTTTTCGACATTAACATTTTCTCAAAAATCGAGCTCTGGACATGCATGCCAGTTTTTCCCTATCTAACCGGGAAATAGAATTTTCCTGTCAAAGCAGTCCGAATTCGAACACCCTGTACAGTAATTTTTGAAATGTCTTCCTTCCAGTACAGTTTTGTGGATTGTCACAACAATATCTGGAGTGGTCAGATATGGGATGTCATTGGGTCGGCCACTACAGGATTCCTATTGACAGCTGCTACGACTACGTTTAGAGTCTCCCACCGAATATTTTACAGTTGTTAACGAAGGTCCAGATGCCCCCAGAGTAGAATTTAACTCCGGTTTAATGTTGGATAGACTAAGACGTTTCAACTGAAAGAATTTGATTATGTACCAAACACCAATTTTGTTCTATGTTTACAAGATCTCTCAAAGCGTTCATTAAAAATAGTTCCAAAACAAATACAAATTAACGTGGCACCCTAAAAATTCAGACATGAGCTTTTTAAGGTTAGTTTGGGTTAGGAATTTAGGCAAATTTTTAACAAAAAAATCGCCATCTATACGTCAGGTCGGGTACTTTTAGGACTATCCTCGTACATCATGTATTGGAAATAAAATGTAGCTGTGGGAAACCCCTGAATGTCGGTACGTATCTAGCGTAAAACAAATCTTTTTAAGAAAAAAAGCGTTTGGAGAACAAACATTTCCGAAATGTTTCAGAAAACGTTTTATTTTGAATGGAGAGTGTTTTTTTCTTGAAGGAAAAATGTAATTGGCAAAAAAGGACGAATAGACTAAACACCCTGAATATGTGAATTTTCTGATAAAGAAACCGATTTCTCTTGAATGGCCATCATGGAAAAGACACTCATTTATTCGCATATGGAAAGCAATTGTATTCTCCGATAACGAAAAAAGTGTCTATAGTTTTCTTCGAGGTACGATTCAAGTGTTTGAATGATTGAACTTCATGAATTTGAAAACCAACCCCCCATTTTCTGAACGTAAAAAAGGAAATGGGTATTTTTGAGAAGGTCTGGACAGAAATGGAGGTGTGTATTTCCACTACTTCACTGAGAACAGATCCTGATCAGATCTCTCTACCACTTAATTCGTGTCCATCATAAATTAGACGAAATTACTCAATTCAATAATGGTCTAAAACAAACTTTTAGCGAAGATTAATGTCCAATTTAACATAACTAATTAAGCCCTTGTCCTAGTTTAAGAACCGATGTTGGCCACCAAAAAAGAGACTCGACGAGTAGGTATCATAAATATCTCAGTCAACAACTGCATCGAACAGCATTTTATCAGCCAAATAGATTGAATACAAAAGCGATTAAATATCGAACGAACAATTTGCTTTAGTTCCAGTAAAGCCTTGGGGGTCGCAATTATGTGAGCCCGTCAACAAAAGTGTACAAAAAAATTACCAAAATTGGATATTTATGACCCGCCAATTGGCCTTAAGATATAGCATTTAAAATTCGATACACGAGTGTCATTAAACGATTTTTATTCGCTGTAATCAGAGCCAAACAAATTAAACGGATTACGTGTACTAGAAGGTTCTTGCGAAAATTTACAAACGACCTCATTAAGATTTTTGGGATGGTCAGTGCCACCATTTTTTCATTGTATCACTTGAGATTGTCTAAAATTTATGTCTGCTTGGTAAGAAAGGTAAAAAGTTCCAAGATTTTCAATTTTATTATAGACATGTTCACACGTCCTCTCATTAGGATTCCACAAGTTATTGTGGCTAGTGATGTGACAAGGTGTTTTAAAAACCCCATTAATCATTCTCATATTATAGCGATTGAAAATATTCAGTAAGGTCAGTAGGCATCTTTGAAATGCACTTCAAGACATCAAGCGTGAAAAATACAGGGAATTTCATAATAATTGGTTCTCGATTCCATGCAATTAAACTGATTAAAGGCAATTTGTTTGCAATTTTTTCTCTTGTATGCGAGGATCATCATAATTACTTGTAAACACAGATAACCGTGACGATACGTGCCCATTATGGCTCATTTTTTGGCACAATGTTCTTTGTATGGCGTTTATTCTGCCACGGTTTCATAATAAGAAATAGAGGCTCAGTAAGTCAAGGTTGGAAGTGCGCAAGGAAAGTCGGTGGGTGATGATTACTTGCATATGTTTTCGTTCACCAATTCTAAATTTAGGAACCATTCAATCTACAGAAGATTAATAGCGCGATCTTAATTTCCTAATAAGCCACTTGATGATAATTTTGCTTTAATAGAAAACATACAGGGCAATTGATGTTCGGCATTTTCAACAGGAGCGAACCACGAGTCTCGAAAATGCCCTGCCATCTTGAAAAATTGTTCATTTTAATTAAAGCGTGTTGTTAAATAAATATTTCGAATCCGTCAAATAGAACAGAAATGGACACTGACTGAGAGAATAGATACCACACGCAATCTGTTATTTCAAATAAACCACGCTTTATTTTCAAATAGTGAACAATGGCATCTTAAGACTGGTCATCCATTGGAAGCGTAGTCGCTCGACTGCGCGGTAGCGCGCTATGTCTGCACATGATCGATTGTGTGAGATTGAGCTGCTGGTACCGTCCGCTGCACGCGACTTTTCGTCACTTGATTCATGACTGTCATCGAAAGAAAGTATTTCTGCATTGTGGATCTCGTGCAAGTAGACTTGCAAGACATGTACTTCTTGGAGTAGCCCTACGCGAGGCGTTTGCGAGATCGTCAGCGTAAAAAAGTATTTGGTAAATGAAATGCTCAGTAGAAGGAATTTACTGGGAGAATTCCCACATCTGTATGACGATTTATTGATTAATCCGCACAAATTTTTTTTATCATTATCAAATGCGTCCAGAGTCGTCTTAGCACATTTTGAGTTCTATAGAGTTATCGATCTCCCAAGGTTGGAATTTCGGAAAGTCAATGACACCTGCGGAACGTTTAACTGCGACTCTAAGGTAAGAAAAGCTATTTAAGATTCACAAATCTTTATTTATACTTTTGAACAAAACTTCAAATTATGTAGAAACTTTTTAGTTTCTTATTAATAGTTGGTGTGAAATTTTGGAAATACCGATGTAAGCCAGGGTTAATGTCGCTTGCAGTGGACACTGCTAACTTACATTTTGCCTATTAAGGTGCGTTTAGACTTGAGCACGAATGACCTGCTCTACGGCAAATGCTTGTTAACGATTATGCGCGCACGCTCGCGTTGTATTTAGCCGGTTTCAGACCGATCGCGCCGCGTTGCGCAGCGCTGTGCGTTTGGTTTGAACTGCCTTTGGATCAGTCTTATGCATACGGACGTGTACGAGCTACCACTATGTCGCACCACTACGCTTCCACCGGATGGCCAATTTCAAGCAGCAGCATGAATTTTTCGCATGAGGCGTGTAAAGGATCCTTTTTATGCTTTATGTGGGTGATTTTTCGCACGACCATGGACCACATACAAAAAAAATTAAAAGTGTTAACCGTGCGATATCTGAACCGGGAAGGAAAATTCGACACTATTAGACCCTTGGAGATCTGCGCATTACCATTTATATAACGACCGACTAAGCGATGCTTTAGATATTAAGTGATATGTTGATGAATATTATTATCGAAATTAACATATTTTTCTATTTTTAAGTTCTAGAGGATGTAGTTAAGTGTTTGGGAGGAGCCTACTAAATAAAAACTCGTTTAGCCAGGGGAGTACTTCAGTGCACCGTGTCCATCATTGATGTTTTTCATAACTCACGCATGCGTTTACATTTTCTAAAACCTAAACGAACTCCGACAGCTCCTTATTGGCTAATCTAAGACACTATACGTTGTTTTTTTCTGCTGGAAAAAGAAATGCCTTTGTTTTTATATTTATCATTATGTGCTAACTGGTCGTATTCATGTCGATATGGTTAGCACTGCCAAGTAAATCAACTTCCAAAGGTCTATTTAAAGAACAAATTAATAAACACTAATAAACAATCCACTTGTCTCAAATAGGTCAAAGCAAATTATAGGAAACTTGAACTAAAACTGAATGATGCAAATTCAAAGTCAAACAAAAAAGGTCTTGAACTGAATCAGATGTCCATAATTGTGATTGCAAATATTTACTAATATGTTATAGAAAATCAATTTGATCGCGATACCATGCAATTAACAGATATTTTCAGTTGTGGTATTTGAGTGATATTTTTATATTTGTTAAAAAAGTCATATATTCGTCTTTCACAACTGAAACAGCTATAATATCATTTGTGACTCCATCATGTCAATCAAACTTAAAATTAGATACAAGTGAAATATTGTAATTAAGTCGTCATATCAGACTTTAACATTTTCGAAATCCCTTGTGTTTTGCCTCCTCCTTGAATCGTACATCCTTTCCTTTTTGGAGAGCAAAACGACTTTTTATTTAGTACAAACTGTAACTTCTCCTATAATTTGGGTGGTTTATAGGTAATAAAAACTATATTAGGAAAAGCTGGTTTTCGATGTGATTAAATGAACCTTACAGCTGGGTTTTTCCCTTTTTTTTTTAGATTAAAATCACTATGGTCACACTTGTTGCCGAAACTTCCAATCGCACTATTTTGTTAGTATGAAAAAATTATCCATAGAGTGACTTATTGAGCTTAAAAGGAGATTTGCCTTCTTCCTTTTGCCACTATAACGTTTCATAAATAATTCATTTTAATGTCACCTGATTAAATGCAATTATGGACATGTTCAAACCTAACGCAACTGACACTTACACCATTTAGTGATCATTTCAATGTAATTTATGACGACATAAAGTGCTTATAGTTCGATAATAGTACAATTATTTTTGTGCTCCAAGTCTGGCGATTAATAATCATAATTTAAAATTGTTTTGGGTCAAATCTAATTAAAAACCACATAGTACTTACTGTTACATTTTCGTCAATTTATCCAGTTGTGAAAATGTTTTGGCAAAATTAGCAACTTTTTTTTCATACGTTAGAAATGTTGCCAAACAGCTGAAAAATCATCTAAATTTTCAAACATCTATTAATTTCGATTGAAAGGCAAGAATCATTAATTTTACCCGCTCATCAATAGACATGAAAGACTAACTTTAATGCTCGAAAAATTGATCTTGGCTTTATTCAAAATATAAATTAGATTTAATTATGCAAACCGAAATCACCTTACAGTCTTGGTGTGTGGCCAATTTCATTTGAATTAAGCTATTTTTCAAGAGACACCAACACCTTCAGTGCAAATTGAAATAAATGATATATTTCCATCTGGTGTGTCTTACAATCTGATTAATTAACATTCCTGATTTAGGCATATGCATTTAATGAACTACACGATAAACCAAATATGGCAGAATCTGTAAATGACCCAAACTGGTTCATAAAAGTCTGTTAAACGGTTATTATCATTGCCATAAATTGGAAAAATGTAACTATTTTAATTGTTATTGGGTCATAATTTAAGAGAAAAAAACGCAGCAATCGACTACCATTAGGTACACATAGGCGCCCAGTAACTCTTGCAATTCATTTGATAAAAATGATTTCCAGTAGTTTTCCAAAAAGCTTTAGATCTTATATATTACAGAATATTATTGTTGCTTATGCGTTAACTTGATGTGTTAATAGTGATTTATGTAAAAGGTTCGTAATGTTTGATAAGACGCATCATTTTATAGCTTAGTGAGCCTGCAAATAAGTTCATAAATGGATGAAATGAATAAAAACCCATTATGTAAGTGTTATAAGTAGTGCTTTATATGAGATTTAATGTCATTTTGCTAACAACTTAATTTTTTATTCGAAATTAAAATACCCTCTACATACTTTAATCACTTGTTAAATGAAATTTATGTGCCTTTGCGAATTCGGTTATAAAATTGAAAATACAAAATTAAAATCTAAAAAACGCAGTTAGTTTTATTAGTACAGGATTGCTGAAAAATTCGAAAACCAATACTTTTCAAATTGTACATCCGCTATATTTTCTAAATCTTAGACTTTCCGTAGTTTTCTTTATATGTATCCACGCTTGATCTGTTTTATACTTTGTGGCATTACCAAATTAAAAATGAAATAAATTATAATGTAACTATTTAAGACAATATTTTATACGAGAAAAAAACATACGTATATAACTTAATCATGTCGTGCTACCATTTTTGGCAGAGTTATATTAAGTAAGTTATATTTTGTTCTTCGGTTTTACGTATTTTTAACTGATAAATTTAATATAAAATCTAACCAAAATCCCTATTCTTACTTTTTATGACGTTTTGATCTATTCAAAGTGTGTTGTTTATATTAACAAATTAACTTTTTGGCACAGAATTTCATTCTATTATTGTGGCGCTCTGCAGTCTGTAGAAAATAAAAGTCATGTTACTCCCCATTTTCGCACTAATTCAATAAGCATATTTGCAAAACACACAGCGAAACTAAGAAAAAAAAAACAAAAATGCCAGACAAGCTTTCTGACATCTTCGAAAAATCCATCTATTTTGGGATCTCTATAAAAGTTTCGATATGAATAGAATTTTTTTTTAGTTTTTGTCTGGCTGTTCATACAGGGTGCTTTATTAACAATGCAAAATATGAAAGTTGGAGCATGTCTCATCCGAAAATTTCGGATAAAGCATGCTTTGTTATGTTTGCTGATTTTTTTTTGTCTTTTTAATTCACCCAGCACACTATTTTAGCGTTATGTTCTCAAAAAGGATCCTCTCAAAAGCAGTTGCGCAGATGAACCTCCCTAATTCTAAAAATACACGGTAAGTTAAGCTTTGACTCTCTATTTTCATTAAGTATGGACTAAAACACATACCCAGATCACTAATTAGACGTTGAGTTGTGACAGTTTTCAATGTTTTTTTTTTTAGTGAAGATAATCTTTGTGACGTAATGAGTATTTTTTTTTACTAATCTTAAGAAATATTTATTATTAGGTAGCTGCCAAAATCTTGACGTTATGGTGGATGGAAACTGTTCAAAATGGTATTCTTCTCTACTATAGAAATATGACCCTAGAAGCTGTAGCAACAACCAATTACGCATCTCCTTTCCCACACCCTAGAAGAAAAATTCGAACCCCTACCTTATCTTAACTAGGGGGTGAAAAATTATGGAATAACGTTACTTATGATTTACACAAATTAACGTTTTTAAGTTTCAAACAAGTGATGGCATGTTAAATATAAAACTTAAAGGGTATTTTTTTGTTTCTGGGGTACATTTATTACTAGACAATATTTAAATTCCCAGTTCAAATTAGCAATATATAAGATTTTCCTGTACGTGTCAGTTTCGGATCCCGGAAATTTACCAACTACAGGGAAGTTGCCGAAAGAAATTGAATAATGTACTTGAAAATTTCTTTAACCTAGTCAAACGCCCTTAATTGCTTTACAAATCTGTTTATATGCAAAATAAGAATTAGTTTTAATAATCTGAACACCGCTCTGAGCAATGGAAACAATTTAATATGCGACACATAATACTAGCAAAACTTCTACTAAATCACATGCTAATAAAAAGTTTTAATATTATTTTTGTTAGCAGGATATACTCTCTGAACACCCTTCAGGGGAGAAATATTTTATACAAAGAATTATGTGGGTATTCATTCAAATTACATCTGAGTAGGTATTACAAGCTATACATAACTATTTCATGCAATGTGGCATTGGTCACATTATTATTAAGTTGTTATCAAAATAATCAGAGGGTATGACGTATTTCATGATAATCATATAGGTAGAATCGGGAAACGGTGGCTTAACTAACCATCAAATCTATGAAAGAGCACACCCCACCGGAAGCGACATCTAATTACTATAGCTACATTCATTTCATGAATTTATAATTTGGTAATATGTGGAGCATGTGATATAATCTTTTGGTCGGAAAAAAATCCAGAAACGTTGCTCTTTAGACTGTCCTTCTGTTAGGAGAGAGAAAATGGGGAGATAGGGCTTTATCGTGGGACACCATTATCTGCTATTTCATAGTTCAAACTGAAATTGAAAAAACTGACCAATCTGCTACAAATGTAAAGAACACATGATATAAATGTTTGTTCGTTAAAGGAGAGAATAGACAATTTTGAAATAAAAAGATTAAAAATTGTTTATACAAAAGAAGAAATTTTCTTTTCCTCTTTTAGTTAAATATTATGTCTTCTTATAGGCCAGTACAAAAACGTGCCCAATTAATAAATATTTTAAAATAGGTGACATGGATTTACTTAAACTTGGTTTACACATATTTTAACATTTATTGACAGCAAATAGAAACATTTAATAATAAATCTTGATGTAACATACCCAAGAAAAATTTACTGACATGTTTTTATTAACCACATTTAATTTTTATTACTATGTGAAACGTGTAAGGTGTATTTCAAATTAAATGAAATGTCAATGGCACAAGTTCTTCTACTGAGATACAATTAATTAGGAAAATGTCAGTTATGAGATATTTATGGTTATTTCAGTTAAAGGAAAATGACTTGAATTGGCAAGATAAAAATTCTCCATATCGAGAATGTTATAATTGATACTGTAACATATTTACGAATAAATGTGATATAAATTGGGATAATGATTAATATCCAGATAGGCAGATTTAAAAAATGAATAGAAAAATGTATGAAATAATGTAAATAAATAAATTTTATATTTTACGAATGTATTTCTCACAAACCTCTTAAATCTAGTCCAGATTATTCAGTGCGTTATTTAACTATGTGGCAAACTTCAAAGGGTGATTCTGTAAGTGATTCTAAAACGAAAAGATTATGTTAACGCATGTCCGGGAATGCTTCGTTTTCAAGATTATGTCAATTTTTTTTTATCACAGGCACCTTTCGATTTCAATGATCGTTATATCCCACAGGGTCAGTTCTGGATCGAAACAGGATAGGGTTATAGAAATGAACAACTTTTTAGTGGGTAGGCGCTTCAGAGAATTATACCCCATCCAGCAAACAGAACACCAGTTTAGATGTTTTTTGAATTTTTTCTTCGTAATAAATATATTTTGTTGATTTTTGTCGATAATCAAAAGAGGCGTAGGGCGATTTATTAAAAATAAATTCTCGAGATAATTTTGCAAGTTTTAGGAAATCCCTAGGAAACACTCGGTAAATCACTTTGAAATTCCATAGAATTATTATTTCACTCTAACTTAAGTATAAACATAGAACCGTTAAAAGCAAGTTTTTATTTACTTTTTGTAATTATTGTGTAACTTTTTGCTAGTGCCACAAATCCGTTCGTTGTAATCCAATATTGAAGGCAAAAAAATTTGTTAATTCAATTTTCTGGCATTCATTGAGTATTTTACTGCACAATATTCATGTTATTTCTGTTATTGCATATGTAAATGTATCTTCTGTTATTCTGACCTTATAACCTTGATATATTCTACAACTATTATAATTTTGTTTAATGATACCTATGTCATTAATAAATGTTTGCTGCGGGAACTCATTTTGCTTATTTACACAGTGGGATTAAATAGGATTAGAATTTATTTGGCTTAAAATTGAATAACAACTATACCTATGATTTAGTATGAAGTATAGGCACTATTAGATGAATGGCGAATTTAAAGATATCAGAGTCGAGATATGCAGGAAGTCAAGAAAGTATTCATACTCCCAGTCGAATTCCATTTATTTACAATTTTCTTCATCATTCATAATTTAAAAAATAATTTGAATTATAAAAAGTTAGTATATGTATTTGTACAAATAATGCTTCTTTACACAGATTTATGAAAAATATAAAATATAAACAGAAATCTTTTTCTTTCCATAAGAAAAATTAAAAATATGTCTTTAAGTATACCCAAAAAAGTATTCATGCGCTGATGTTTTGGTTTATTTTTTTGCCAAATTGGCTATTTAAAAATTCCATTTAGTTGCGATAAGCCTTCACTAGTTGCTTTCCGTACAAGTTAGAGAGAGGTAAAGTTAAAAATAATGGTCATGGGGCGAAGATGTCATAAGGTTCATAACCAAATATCATTAGGAAAGAAAAGCTTTTAAAAGAATAGCAGATTGTATTGAGACAAGTTACGCTACTATCCAGTACATCATAGAGAAATAAAAGTCAACAGGATCTATTAGTAATTTAAAACGTTTTCGAAAGCCACGAAAAATAACTCAACGAATTAAAAATTTCATTTTATACCAGATTAAATATAATCCTTATATAAGGTCACCTTATCTCGTTTCACAATTAGAACAGAAAACTGTACAAAAATTAGATACTATATCAGAAGAATGGGATTCCATAGCAGATCAGCTAAGAAGCCCTGGATACATAAAGTGAAGAGGAAGATATGTGTTGCGTTCACTCTTGAACATCTAGAAAAACTCATGGGGTTTTAAAAACAAGTTTATTTTCTCTGAGGAGATCAGATATATTTCATTTGGATCTGATGATCCAAGACAGTATTGGGAAACCAGGGGGAAAGAATGAAGAAGCGCAATTTGAAACCAACAGCAAAACACGGTGGTGGAAACGTGATGGCCTGGGGCTATATGGCACCAAATGGTGTGAGTAATTCAATTTCTATTAAGGGAAACGTGGATAGATTTATGTATAAAAATATCCTGGGCACCAATTTAAAAAGTAGTGCTCAAAAGCTCGGATTACAAGAAAGTTTTCCTTTCAGTAGGGCAATGATCCCAAGCACTCATCAAAATTAATTCAAGAGTGGTTACTATATGTCTTGGGGGGAATTATGTCATTCCCCTGGACAATGTAGTAGTTAGTGGGTTCTGCTTACCGTGGCTGGTTCTAAACCTTTTGTTTCCGAAGGACCACTCTCGTTTTTGTCAGACCGACAGAAACTGAGTTGAATTGAATTGCTTGATTGACTTTTTGAATTAGGTGTTGACAAGTGATTGGTGTCTGATGATTTCAAGGGCAAATTTTGACTTTTTGCGAATTGTTAATCTCTGATGAGGTCTAGTGTGAACTGACTAAAAAATGGGTGGAAGCCTCAACAGTCAGTCAGTTCCCACTACCCTTTCCTTGTCACACGGTAACGACCCTTTATTGAATTACTGGAATTGGACGTCCTCCGCGGTACCAGGGATTGGTCCTTTGTTTGCCTTTAGTCGTTTTTTTTTAAATCATCAGGGTTTACAACCTTTTCTACGACTATGGCTAATTGCAACCAATATCACAGATGTACTGCAGTGGGATTCTTGGAAAATCTTTACGGTGCAAATCCCTTTTCTATCGGCAATAAACTACTTCGAGGGACACCATTATGGGAAAATTTCCAGGATTATGATACCCTTTCGTTATAGTTTATTGCCGACATTTGGCATTCCCGAAAAAGTCTGATTGTTTTCAGACACTATACATATAATACACTTCATTTGTTAAAAACACCCTCGTAATCCTCTGATCTCAATCCGATCGAGCATCTACGGGAACTTTTGGACCGCCAGATAAGATAAAGAGAAATTTTGAGAAAAGAGCAACTTTGCAATAGTATTTTAGACGAATGGTCCGAAATACATGAAAATATTATTTATAATTTGGTTGGATCAATGAATCGTTGTTTAAAAGCTGTGATCCACGCGAAGGGGTATTTCCACAAATTATTATTAATAACTAAACTTCATTGCTATTTAGGATCATAAAAGTTTGGTTTTAATAGTGTATGAATACTTTCTTGGGCATACCTAAAGACATATTTCTTGGTTGTCCTTGTATAAAGAGACAGTGTCCTGATTATATATCTTGCAAATCTGCGTAATGTCGCCTTATTTGTGCAAATACACATATTAATCTATTATTATTCAAATTGTTTTTACATTACGAAAATTGCGAATAAATGAGATTCGCCTGGATGTCGGAATACTTTTTTGACCTACTGTACGGATTTCAAAGGACACTGAAGACAATCGAACTTATGTCGGCTTAAAACACGATCAAAATAATAGTTTCTGATAATTTGCATCTTTGCCGTTTACCATAAGTGCATTGAAAAAAATAACATTGACCCAGATAAAAGAATTTATTTTCTAATTATTCAGCAGCATCATGAAGAAAATAAAATACAAACGAACCATATAAATAAAAGCGTGGAATTGGCAAGTTGCACTTTTCCATGTAAAGACATAACTTATCTAAATACGACTTTTGCCAGTAGATATTTTATATGTCAACAAGGTCTGATCATGCCCAACAATTTAATTTGACCTAGGCATTCGTGTTAAACATTTATTCTTGGCTGAGCTTTATTTCAAATGATTCTGTTTACTATTAAGCAACCGTTCAAAATTGCAGTCACATATGACAGTAACTGATCCAAAATTGATGGCACTACTTGGCATTATTTCCCATTTTTGCTATTTTTAGCCCCTTCTAAATTAGATATTTCATTCTTTTTGAGTCGAAGTGATCCAATTTTCAAGAAATTGATGAATAAGAAAAGTGCGCCCATAACAAAAAAGTTTTATAAATTACCATTGTTTTTATACTTAATTAAAAAAAATTATAATATATTACGAGAGGGGTTGAGGTTGGGCGACGAACTTTCCTGGTCGATGGTTTGTTTTGGGGTAGGAGAGCGGTCATTAAAAATTGCGCTAAACTTGCCAAGGCCGGCCCTGTACAGATTGCACATACTTCTGGGTTGCTATTAGGTGTAAGTACCGGGTTTAATGCAACGCAAAAGTTGCAAAATTATTTTTCATCTCTCGTATCTGACCATAAACGTCTCTAAAGATAATCAGGCTGCAATGACAAATAATGATAAATGTTTAACCTGTTCGAGTCACGCACACTTGCAAATAAAATACAAATGAACCTAATTAGGCACCACTTCAAAGGCAGCCCGTCAGCTCTCTCTCGTCAATCAAGCATCAGACATCTGAAATGCCAATTTTATCTTCTATGGAATATGCACGTAGATGTGCGTAACATACGCAGTGTCCAGTTTTACCTGGTTCCCTATACGGCTTACCTCAAATCTGCAATGGACGTATACAACTTGGAAAAGAAATCTGGAATATTATTATGGAAACTGTTGATGTGTTTGAATAAAATTTTAGGGTTTGTCGCAAATAAAGGTATCGAAGACGAGGAGGAAAACCCGTTCGAATTTTCGTGTAGGGAAGGGCAAAACAAAGTTAACCTTACTTCCTTAAATAAAACGACCTGTTTATACTAGCGAGTATCAGTAGAACGTAATAAGGTGGTATCAATGCATGAACGCTTGAGTTATCGGGCAAAAAGGTTATAATGTAAGCAGTAGTTCCTTATTACAACAAAACAAAAACTAGTAAATAAATCATATATTAGGGTACAACATTAATCGGGCACGTATGATTCTTCAGAAAACGAGCATTAAAAGGTATATACGACGCTTCTAGTTGAATTTTTTATAAAATTTAATATTGAAAAGTAAATTTTTCTTTACACTAACAAGAAACAAATCTGACAATAAAAAAAGAAATTTTTCACTTAAAAATTTTCTAAATGAAAAACAACACATTTAGTAACGTTTTTTTGCTTTCGCAAGCACTAAACACGACACTCATGCGATCTACAGATCAACATGGTAATTTTTTCTTGAGGGATTTGCTCTATTTCGTCATAAAGTGCTTGTTCCAGATCATTTATTTATTGAAACTCAGCATGATTAAAACGAATACTGTGGTTCAGAATATACCGTGTATGTTCTATCGGGTTCAAGTCTGGATCTCTCGGGGGCCACGGTAAAAAAGAAATACCAAGTTCGTCCAAGTACGCTCGCGTTGTCCTTGCACTGTGTGGACCAGGATTGGCATGCATTAAACAAAAATATTCGTCCACGATGTTCAAAGTATCGTTCACCATTTAAATTCCCACCACGAATTTGTGACAAGTTCTGTATGTTCCCCCAAAGAAATGTCTGTTCGCACCGTTACGCCACCATCGCCAAATTGAACTCTGGCGTAAAAAATATTCTCAAAAACGTTCACTCGCTTTTTTTCAAACTCTGTTTCGTTTATTAGATGAGTATCTGTTGAATCTGAGTTCATGCGTGAAGAATATCGCACCACACCCTTCAACCCCATAATGAAGATATTCGCGAGCGACTCTAAACTATATCTACTATACCGGTGATCTAGAGTGATCTACTAAAAGCAGTATTTTTACCAGAAGCAACAAACTTGTTGAAATTGGAAGTGGTAATTGGTGAATGGATGAAATTTGGAATAATGCTAGTTAATTTGCGACGCTTGTTTCGCCCTGATATTCAGCAAACTGTAATACCATGAGTTTTTCTAGGTTATACAGGTAAAAGCGATTTAAACAAGTTGAAACAAGAAAAAACCTCGTTGTTAATAAAACATAACCAAGATTACAGAAACATGTCCATAAATTTTTTTATCACAAAAAATATGTATACATTTAAGTGCTCAGTTAATTTTGCACACCAGTGTAATAACTAACTTTAGACGAGCCAATTAACTGAAAATTCTAATGGCGAACTTTGCACATTCACTTAATTAATTATTGCTTATGGGTTAGTTTTGTGTTAACTTCTATTAACATTATATCCTGTTTCATACCAAGAGTCAAGTGACGCTTTCGCTCTTGCTCAAATGACCGTGGCACTCATTTGAATGCATAAGATCGCGATATGAGCGTGACGCTCACTATAGTGTAAACACCATGCTTGTGTGTGTACTTTTGAATGCATTAAATTTTGTGTGGGGGTTCAGATGGCGTACGGTACCGCGATTGGTACCACAATTCTAGAAATTCTGGGTGGCACTGTGAAGAAAGTTCTGGGGTCAGTGGATTAGATGAAAATGGGAGGAGGAAAATCAATCTAGCACTAATTAAATAGGGAACACAAAATTAATAGCGGATGCAATTAAGACCGGTTAATATTCTCTAGCAACGGAATATGGGGACGGTAATGGTTAGGAATATGATATTATTTAACGGGACAGGACAGTAGGGATATAAGATAATAAGTTAGGGGCGGACCCGAGCAGTTACTCTTGGGTTTACAGTCGGTATTAAGTAATTTCTGAGGAAGATAAAATCGACTTTTTTGCTTAGGTTCGAATTTAAAGCAATTTCGTAGAAATCCAGTAGATAGATAATACACAGAAAAAACTCCAAACATCGTTATAGATCGGCAGGTATAACGAAATATGTAACTTTTTTTACATAAACTACCCAACCGCTATAGTGAGATGTCCAATAAAACCGGACACCCTGTACACGAAGTCTAGGCCAAGGTCTCAGTACTTCCTGGGTACTTGATGCATCTGTTTATTTGGTTCTAGGATATGGTCTAGTTGACAAATTTTTGTTGGATAGGAAGTTTGGATAAAAAGTGGAGGAATAAAAGTGTTCTCATTGATGCATATAGGAATTTTTGTAGCCTGCATAAACCTTGGAGGCCCCAGATGTAACTGATCTTGTGACTTATAAGTATAATTTTGATCAAAAGGATTTGTAGTTACCGAATTAGGGTAACTCGCAGACCTGCACACAGCCTCGATTTGACTTCACTAGGCAACTTTCTCCAGAGATATCTCAAAGACCAACTCTATTGCAATACGCTCATGTGAGAACTAACTTCGTTCGGTGCAAGTACCGTGCGGGTTCAATAATGTCATACAAAATAGAAGACTCTGTAGAGGAACTATCTTTAAATAAATGATAATTTGTTATCTCGAGTTCAGCTAATATATGTAAAATAAACAGGACCTACCTAATATGTAAACAGACTTCAATCTTCGGTACTCAAACTTGTCTACAAATAATAATTGATTTGACCTTCGTATCAATACAAATGTATTATCGCTCTAGCGTGATTTGCTTCTGTATCCAGTATGTAGAAAATTGACCTGAGACCCTCAACATAAGATCAACGAACGATGACAGACAAGCACATGGATAAAGTAATCTATTGCTTATTAAGTGTTTTTTAACAACAGTCAAACATAAATTGCAGTGGTCGGTGCATGTGATTCAAACCAGAGACAAATTACAACTTACGAAGTTACTCCACTTTGATTCTGTTAAGTAGAAATCAAATGAGGGTTTCCGCTCACAACTAATGAGATTCCATGGCAGAAGGCTGTTTCGCCATTAAAGTTAATTAATTTTAAGAAAACTGATGAGTAAGTTTCTTCGTCCTTAGTTATATTTTTTATTTAAACATTCTTGCTACAGTCACTTACCTTTCGTCCTTGTAAATGGTCGGGAACGTGGTGGAACTCAATTCCAAAATACTCTTTTCGTTCTGAGGCTCGGCAGAGATCCCGGCCCTTTGTTTTCTGGGTCTGAGCTGCGAGCCCAGCCCTTTGGGACTGGCCGGATGGCTGTGTGTGATGGCCATTACCGATTGAAATTTGTCTAGTTGTGACCTTAGCTCGTAGATTTCACGATTTCTTAGGGCAAGTTCGTTTTGCAATCGTCTCACTTCTTCATCTCGTTCTGTCAGCAACCTGGTAATCGAAACAAGTTTATGTAGGTATGTGGTGTAGGTACCAGGTGTTGAAGTTATTGTACTGTGATTAAGCGAGATTTAATTTGTTTGCTGGAGCTACGATGGTTCACAATTTTAAATGGTATTACACAGAAAAAAGTGAATACCTGTTTTGAGTATTTGACCGAAGGTAATAGAACATTTATCTTTAATCAAAGATCTATTTAAATTGTATTTATGCACTGAAAGCATTTAATCGCCCGCCTTTATTTCAATACCGTGCTTACTTAATAGAAATATAGACAAAATTATACCGCAGAAATTGACTTTCCCAGTTCAAGAAAATATATCATCTTACGGATTTGTGAACTTCTGAACGTTTAATGTGATACATTAATGTTTAATTCGAGTATTTACATCTTACTGTTTAATGCCTCGATGGTACAGAATGAAATAATGATAATGAAACATTGAAGTACCACTTGAGAAACGCCGGCAGGTGTTATGTAATCTAAACGAGAAATGTGACGTAGCCATTATTTTCCTGATACGATTTGTTCAAATCATTCATGTTTTTTTTTTTAATATTAAACACATCTATTCTCCATTTTGCGTTAAGTCATTTTATTCATAGTAAAAATCGCACCACAATCAATAATGTACTTAAGGTTTTTTAAGGTTGGTTAATGTCTACAGTGTATCCAAGATAAGGATGTTCAACGTAGGGATCTCGTAACCAGCAACAGATAAACATTCGGATCGCATTTTTGACCAGAGACCGTCGGATCTTATTTTTACCGGCACTTCAGGCTCGTCAAATGTGATGACACATTTCCAGAAAGCGTGAATCGTAGCCCTAATCTCTAGGATCAAACCTATTTTGGCCCTCACAGAGTTATCAAATGAGGTGTGAAACCTTTCATGGTATAGGGCCAATGATCAGAGTCTAAGCAAAAGTTCACCCCCTTCAGCTGGGTTTGAATCACCAATTACTAACTACATTTGCGGACTATATTCTACTGAATGAGCTGCGAAGGGACACTGCTTCATTCGGTCCATCACGCAATCTCTACTCTAGAGGGTGTCGGGAGTCAATGTTGAAATATATTCGCAGGCGATTTTAGAGATTAGAATAATAAAAGAAGTTCCTATAAACATACCTCAAAAATTAGTTTAAGGGCCTAGAAACCCCTAAAAGAGGAAACTTGGAAGATGGTGTTTCACACGAAATGCATCATAATAAACATAGTTGGAATCCTTGTAATAGAAATAGTTTTTATTAATCAGCAATAGCAAGACAAATATTATTAACGATTTATCATTTATTCATAATAAATGTTGATAATGGCCCCTGTCCCATTGCATTCTCCAATTCTTGTTATGAGATACAGTAGAACTCGTTTAATACGAAATCACGAATATAACAATTTATAAAATCCTGTCAAAACTTGTAGATAAACATATAGTTTTGTGTTTATTTAGAACGATCTTGTATACAGGGTGGCCCATTTAAAACAGTCCACCTGAAATATCTTGAATGGAATTTGTTTCTTCGAAAAACTCCGAGATACGTCAATTTTGTTTTTAAGGGGGGCATTTTTAGATCGTAAATTCGTAGATGTAGAGTCATTCCCCTAAAAGGGGAGGCGACCCCTTCACGAATCTCAAATGGCACGGAGCGTCAAGTGGCACATCAAATCAAAGGTATTTCAATTTTCTTTACGAGTATGTTGAATTTTTTTGCTCCGCCTTTAAATATTGTAAAAAAACCATTTTAAACATCAGGATAACATGTCCCCCTCAAAAGTAAAAGTGACGTGTCTCGGGATTTTCTGAAGAAAAAACTTCCATTCAAGATATTTCAAGTGGACTGTTTTAAATGGGCCACCCTGTACAACGAAGTACCGTTTAGAATGAGCACGTTTTTAAGTCTTAATGTGAAAAAATAAACATATAAATATTTGGATGTACCCAGCAAGCTCGATAACCACATATCAAACGAGCCCTCAGCATAAAAGATCAAACTTAAAGAAAGCAGTCGTTAGGCGGTGGAATTGCATCTATTTTTCATTTTTCAATAGATATTCGAAGTATTCGCACAAGGGATGTTGTAATTGGGACCCTTTTGTCAGTGCGTGTTAAAAATTTTGAGTAAAAATTATGGAAATATCTCAACATACACCATAAACTTTAGATGAAAAACTAGAAATTATTCATAAATTGTAAAATGACTCTTAGATGGTGCAACTGTTCTCAATATACATTGCCAAGTTCGACTTTCTTCACCCTATGAAAATCAGAAAAACTATGTAACATGTCATCTCGTTAAAAATCAAAAGATTACGTGAACCAAAACACTCAAACGTAGACAAACCCTCACTAAAATGGTTTTCCATAAAAAAAACTGAAAAAAAAGCAGCAAAGTTGAAGAGAATGCGTGAGGATGTCAATCCAGAAAATGATGCAGAAGCTTCCGGTATTTCTCGTTGTCGGCTTGATAGATGTAAATGAAAATACAACATTAGTTCTGGGAAAATTCAGGGAATGTCGGCAAATGCACATAGTGAAATTACTAGTGATTGGATCAATAGTGTGTGGCCTAATCTGAGACAAAAATATAATAAATGCGATATATTTAATGGGGATGGAATGGATTTATTTTTCAAAATGACATCAGATGAAACTTCGAAATTCAAAGGTGAACGTTGGACTGGATCAAAAGTATCCCAAGGAACGATAACTGTTTTTGTGTGTGCAAATCTGAATAGCAGTGTGAAAAAAAAACTTATTGTTATTGGTAAATCCACTTTTCCCAGATGTTTCAACAATACTAACGTTAATAAACTTCTTGTGAATTATTTTGCAAATGGCCGAATGCGGATGACCTCAGAAATAAAAAAAATATTCTGGAAAATTGGGATAAAGCACTATATAAGAATAATAGAAAAATTTTGATTTTAATAGATCATTGTCCTGGTCACTTAAAGTCTTTGACGTTGCAGAATATTGAAGTGGTGTTCCTATCACCGATTGTAACAGCCATACTTCAACCAATTGATCAAAACGTTATACGTTATTTAAAGGTTTATTATAGGCAACAACTTCTTGCAAAATTAGTTCGTGCTCCAGATGACAACGTACTGCTAAAAGTTACAGTTCTAGATGCAATAACGATGTTGGTAAACGATCATATGTAACAAAAATTCAGGTTTATTATACCACGAGTTTGATGAAGACGAATTGCCACTTGTTGAATGGATAAAATTACGAGAACCAAAAAATAAACCAGACATGGAGGATTGAAGAACGCAGAACTCAGTAACATTGTTTGCAAATGATGATTTAAATGAGTTTGTGTCGGTAGATGATGACTTAGTGGTTGCTGACGTTCCTTCCGATTTAGAAATCGTTTTTTCAGGTTGCGGAGCCGCAGAAGGCGATGAAATTGATGTGATTGATGATCAGGAAGACTTTACTACAGTGCCCACGACTTGGATTGCATTGGATTTAGTTGATGAAGTGAATCGATTTGTTAGTTTTAACGACATTGGCAAAAAATGTGTTCAAGCCTTAAGCATGATTCAAATAGGAATTCAACATCATGTTTTAGAAAATGGAAAACAGAAACCAACAAAAATATTTGATTTTTTTATACATTAATGTTTTCTTATGATGCATAATTTTTTTAAAGGTAAAATGTGCTCTTTATTCAATATATATATATATGTCTACATACAAGAATATTAGAAATACAATGGACTCGATGTAACGAGCGATCATTCATAGCGAGCGTTTCGAAAATATTGCGAAAAGACCATCTTCAGAATTCCACAATGATAAGTTCTAGCTCCTTTACGAAGCGTTTTTTGGGACGTGATTAGAAAAACATTTTTTTAATATTTTAGCCTCCAGAATGACCTCCCAAAATATTTCAATGCCATGTCCGGACACCCTGTATAATTTTCAAGTGTTAAGGTGTAACCAAACGCTACCTATCTATCTGACTCCGTTGTAAAATTTCTGCAAGTGTTTGTTACTGCGGTCACCACGTTACTTAATCATGAAATACCTGATTTTAGCATTGAACAGGTGGTGAATGAAATTCTCTATGTTATGGCTTGGTGATGTTAGCATTTAACGTTCCTAAAATGCTGGTGGAAATGAGACCCGATGGTCTCTGGTACACTCAAGTGACAATATTGCTAATACCTTCACGAGTCACCTCGACACGAATGTAACACTGGTATGAAATTCGCTATATCCGACAATTTACTGAATGAACCTACATACAATATCGGCCAAAAATGGAGACATTTTTACATTCTGTTCATTCTTTTTCTAATTAAGCGTTCTAAGCTTTATTTTATTTCAGAAAAATATTTACCTTTAAACGGTCTTCTGAAAGAATGTAAACAAAATTTAAACAATTTTATAAATAATAGGAAAAAATGTTTTTAATTATAAGCGGATAAAAATGAAAAAACTTTTCCTTATCTTTACCATTCTATGAGTTTTGTTCGCTTAAATAGATTCAGATTTTGGCAGCATATTTAAAAGAGTCAACAAAATGCCTCGTGGTAAGAATGTGTCTAATTAAATTAAACAAATTGATATCGTCAAGGATTTAAATTTGCATAGAAGTGGTGTTTCCAACTAAATTAAAATGATAGAAAGTCAAGGGACCCTTGCTGGTGTTCCTAAATCTGGAAGACCCAGAAATACAACTTTACCCGCAGAAAAGTTAATTTGAATATGCGCGTTAAAAATCTATATGTAACTGCTGAGGATATAAAAGAAGATTACCCATAGATTTTGATTTCTGTTAGATCAATTAGAAGACCCTTGTGTCAAGAAAAACTGTACGCTAGAAGACCTGTCAAAATACCCTTCATATTTAAAAAAAAATAGACAGGTCAGACTTAAATTTGCCCTGGAACATTCGACTTACAGTCAGTCAAAGTGAAACTTGTACATTAAGTTCATTTGGTATAAGTAACAAAGTAAGTAGAAACTGACAACAAACATATCGTGAAAATGAAATCGTGTTTTAAATACAATTAAAAAAATTTTTAATGTTCAAAAGCTCCACACACGCCTAATACAACATGAAAATGAATTTTCCACCTCAAAATGAAAATCGTACACAATTCAAATTACAACTCTAAACCATATTCAATTTTAATTTAATACTTAGTTGAAATTCCTTTATTTTTAATAACGTCTTTTCGACGGTCGGGTATAGATTTTACCAATTTCTCACATTATTCTGTTGGCATCTTTGTCCATTCTGTCCTTAAAACAGTTTTCAGTTGGGCTCTAATAGGAATTTCATGTTTTCGTGTTGCCACTTTTAACTGGCTCCATAAATTTTCAATTATGTTTAGATCTGGACTCTGGGGAGGTGTTACTATTACTTTAGAACAATTAAAAAGTAGCCATCGTCTAACTTTTAGTGCCTTGTGCTTCGGGCCATTGTTCTGGTAATATTTAAATGATCTTTGAATTCCCAATTTTGCTTCAAGTTTAGCTTTAAAATATCTAAATAGACATTTTTGGTCCATGGTGCTTCCAATGAAATGAAGATTCCCAGAACCTTTTGCCGACATGCACCCCCAGACCATAACAGAACCTTCTCCGTCCTTCACTGTCGGCTGTAATGTTTTTTTTTTTAATGTCTCATTGGGGTTCCTCCCAACTAGTTGTTGCCCATCTGAGTCTAAAATTTAGAACTTTCTCACATCTACAAAATTTAAGAGGAGGAAGGAAGAGGAGACGTCCTTGTTTGGGGATGTTTTTCTTGGCTTGGAGTAGGACCACTACTACAAATTAATGGGATTATGGACTGGCATATGAAGCTCGATATATTGTGGAATAAAATATTATCATATGCTGTGGCAAACTTATCTTTAACTTAGAAATTTATGTACGAAAATGATCCAAAGCAAATAGCCAAATTAATTAAGAATTTTTTGGAAGTTGAAGAAGTTGAGGTAATAAAATAACAAGCGCAGGGCGCCGACTCCAATGCTTTGGAGAACTTGTAGGGCCAACTTGAAGCTGATTTGAGACATAAAAATGAGGAACAATTTGAAAATAAAGAAGATTTATTCAATACCTTTCTACGAGCTTGGGGTGACATGTCGGAAGACGTTATTGAAAAACTGATAGGATCAATGAACAAAAAATGCCAAACATTCATTAAAAGTAAAGGTTATCCAACAAAGTATTGAAAGAATGCATTGATAATTTTCGTTTTCATAAATATTTCTCCACTTCCGTTCGCGTAAAAATTTAAGTTAATTATGTTTCCTTAGAATAAAGGTGTTTTAATTTTTTTTTTTAATGAATTATTAATTTACCACTTATCTTATATTCATACATATGTGTTAAATTTGAACGACACTGTATAAAACTACAGCAAATTATTGAAATTTTATCCACTTTTGGCCGGTACTGTACGTTAATCTGAACTAGCCTCAGCCCAGCACAAGTGAAGCCATCTATCTCCACTTTATCAAACCAAAATCAACTTAAGGGATGCCCAACATGTTGGGGCGTTACATGGACTTGATACCAGAGGTTGGGGTGTCAATCCATGACACTTCATATTGGACGATTCTGAAGTGTTAGTGAAACTATGATATGCAGCGGTCTGTGAATGCAACCCCTGTACCTCTGGTATAGTTGAAAGTTGCTGGTCGCTGGTTTAAACTCAGCCGAAACTCGTGGAATTCTTATGCCACTAAATATTTCACACATCGATGGACCATTCATACGTTAGATCCCTATTTGTAGTATTCAGGTCAAGGTTGTACTCACTTCAATAGATCCTCCGAGTCTGGCACGATCGTACCATGTCCATAACCCTCCGCCATGTTGGCCACACCGTTCACCCGGCCACCATGCACCTCTGGACTCGCACTAAAAACCGCTGGGTGTTCACCACCGTTCGAAATCACCACTTGGTGAACCGCTTCCTCGTCGGACGCCGTGTTGAGCCTCGACGAGAAGCAGAGGGTGCCGAAACACAGGCGCATTCACACTCTTTCAAAACGGTGATCGCGAAACCGCTTCTTCCCTTAACACTGCAGGGTTGGCACAACCACTTGCTGAACCACTATCACTTAGCGCTAGGAATGTACCGGTATATACGAAAACGCGCACTTTATACTCAAAAAGTGAGGAGTATTTTCTTCTTAGAGGGCCGGAGGAGATCGTGCGAAAGGTTATCCTGAAATGATAAAGAATATTTGAATTAATTGTTTTTTAACAATTGAGAAATATTTGCATATTGAAATCAAGCTAAAAACTAAATATAAAAATAAAAAAGTTTATATAAAAAATTACAAATTTTTTTTGTTTTTTTTTTGGTTATTGGCGTAGGAAAAACCAATCTCTTGTTAAAGTTTTTAAATGTATTTTCCCTTTAAAATTGGCGTTTTAATCATTTCTCCCTTACTACAACAAATTAGCTCTATACTTTAGACTCAGTTTCAGATCTTTCCTAGAGACCTACCTAATCAAACTCGTCTAGTACGAATATTGCGACTCAATTTAATCAATTTCACTACGTTGTAACAATGTTCTGTGACTTGGTCGACACATCTGATTATTTCGGGTGGTCAGAGTGTTCTTACTATCGTTCTGGCTGAGTGCCACGAACGTTTACAGACCAGTAGATGCGTTTAATAATTAACCTTTAAATCACAGTTATACATAGGAATTCCAAGATTAGACAACAATGCATTTCCGCTTAAAGTTCTAGTCTAATTGAATATTTCCTTTCGGGCCGAGAGTAATTCATGGAAAACACACCAACCACAAAGAGATAACCAATGCTATTACTCGCGTTTTGATCGAAAATATTGCTGATGACTAAGGGTTCATAGATAGCAAAAATGTGGATGACGGGAAAAAAGTATTGGTGAGTGGAACCTTAAGAATAGAACTTGCAGAGCTTTTATTTCGAGGATCTCCCAAAATCGCGAAAACCAATGTGAATATTACTCGATATCTCGATGAGCGGACTGATAAAGCTCATCGAGGCGATAAATCCAATTGTTGTTGGGATTCCCAAAATGCCAGAGCTTAATATTTGAAAATTGATTAAAATTGAATACCTTCCGCCTCTTTGAACATTTTCAAGAAAGAAGCGACAGGGCTCTGCATAATTATACAAAAAATACTAATAGGTCAACGATCACAAACGCACCATTTTCCATATAAAGAATGGCAAAGTTTCATATTTTTTCTCGTATTTCGAGCTTTTCTTATGTATGCGTCGAGTTCAATTTTTGAACTTTCGTACACCTACTTTCTTTAAGACCCTCTAAAAAAAAATCAAAATTGTCGCCAGCCATATACAGGGCAATATGTTTTTTTTTTTATCATGTGGCATATTACGCTCTTCATCTTTTTTTGGGGACGCTCTATATGAATTCTGATATTAAACGTAAACTCCTTCATTTTTTTTTAGTTCTTTGGCATCTTGCAGTATTTTCGTATCTTACACCTATTTTGTATAATTTGTAAAAATATCTACGGATGCAAAATAAGAATGTAAACGAAGTAAGGAAAAAATCATCCGACACAGTTCGCAACAATTAATCAAATTTGTTAAAATAAAAGTAAATCTAAACGAAAATAAAATTACAAAAACTATTGAAAATATGTCACCCTGTAGACCGAAAACGGTGTATATTAGCCCGTAGGTCTATTATCGTTTTCTATCATTTTGCAAAGTACTATCGCCCCCTAAAATATCTCTCTGGCGATATGTTACTTGCTTTATATGACAGTTTCAACGTAAAGTTTCAATATTACAAGAAAAATAAATATAAAAATGATAATTTCATTCATTTGTTAATTGGATATTCTTTTACCCGAATTATATCTCATTGATACTCCAGGCAGAACCAACCACCAACAAATTAAAGCAAACGTTTCATTTATCTGCTAAATTTGATATGTGAACAATGCAATACTGGTACCTTTTTATTGCGAGGAATCAGCGATTACCCAATTAGAACGAATATTTCCCTCCTTCTATACAGGGTGTTTCCTAACTACGTGTAAAAAATTTAAAGGCGTAATCCTCTACTGATTTTGAGTAAAAAATGTCTAATAAACATATATCCGAAAATGTCTTGTTTCCAAGATACAGGGTGTTGACTGAAAGACGTTGAAAAAGGTTTTAAAGGTTTCTAAAGGTTTGGTGGTATTTACTAACTTGTTTATTGTTAGTTTTTTTTGCTACTTCCACTACTATAAACAAGATAGTCAATGTTATTTTGGTGTTTCAGTCTCTAAAGTGAAAGAATTTAGTTCTGTGTCCCAAAAATCAGATTATACCTCAGTTTTGAAAATTTTTCAAATGCCTAATTACACTAATCAAGAAATGGCCAATATGGTTTTTGTTTACGGCCTTGCTGATGGTAAAATTCAAACACCCAAATTGAGTCATTTTGGAAATAAAATCTCTTTTTCTTGTCACATTTCAACACCCTGTATCTTGGAAACAAGACATTTGCGGACATATGTTTATTAGACATTTTTGACTCAAAATCAGTCGAGGATTACGCCTTTAAATTTTTTACACGTAGTTAGGAAACACCCTGTATATGAATATATTAATGTAAAAATGTATTAAACTGTCTATTTAGGAATAGCAGTTATCCAAAAAAAATTACAGAAGTAATTGCCGGCCACCTATCAATAATTGCAGATGAGGTTGATAATTGCACGGCAATAATTGCGCTTTAGACGAGCTGCAGACTCATTAATGGAACATAAGTTGAAATGGGCCACAGAAGTCACCAGTTTATATCGTTTTATTCCCTTCATTAAGAACCCCAAAATTTATTAATAAAGTCGTCTCAATTTTAACGGTATTGTGATAGCAATGATCATCATGTTATGCTAAATTCTATGTAATACATACCGCGCAAAGAATAGAGAATAATCCCAGAGCACGGCGGGTTGATGCAAGTTGCACTTTCAGAATGTTTATCTTATTTTTTATTCATCTAATACACTTCGACTTAAAAGCAGGTTGTTTTCCCAACTATACACGTAAATGACTGATCAATTGCTATAATTGAATGTTTGCTGGAACATATTTCTTATTGTGATCGAAAGATTAGCTCCACTTCAGCTCGACACAACTGACAAAACTGAATTATCACCTAAAAATCAATTATCGGGGCTAAGCACTTGAGATACCCAAGAAAGAATTTTGATGAATGACGCATGCATTGAATAGGAATATAAGAAAATCACTTAAAGTTATGACGACGATAAAATTCTATATCTAGATATTTGTAGATTGTTATGTATTGTTGTTATGTTGGTAAACAATACCCATTTGTTGAATTTTACTATTATTACACATCACTTGTTTGTGTTTTAGAAATTATTGTAAAATCGCCTGTTAACGTGTCGGTGCTAAATCCACGACCCTTCAGAACATTAATAGGAAATAAGCAAATGATAAAAAGAGCCTCTAAACGCGCTTCTAGCCAAGTTTTGCCATAATTACTCACGAATTCCCTGACTAAAGTTGCTCGTAAGGAGAGTGATCTGGGAGCAAACTACAGATCTATATATCCACCATCTCACGAAATTAAAATCTTTAATTTACCTTTTTGAGATGGATTCAGTTTTATCCAATCATCAAGACGCATTTCGCAAGGGGAAGTCGACCGTAAGAGTGATCAAGTTGTAAATTCACAAACATTGTATTTCGTATTAACGTTTTCACTAAGAGGGACAGCCTCATTAAACAGATACATACAGATTAACTTAATTTTTAATTAACATGTTTAATGTAATTAACACATTTAATAGAAAAAATTAACAAGTAGAGCGCAATTGCACGCGACTCTGTGCGGTCAACCAATAGAGTACAGACAATATGATTGCCACGTGATCAGTATCTGTCATTTATAAAGGTTTTGATTGGTGACATGTGGCGTTTTGAATCCAAAAACGGGCCCCAAGCAGAGTAAGAATTACTAATCTCGATTTAACGCGTTCACTAGACTCAGGTGTTAAATGTCCCATTATTAATCGCGGTCGTTATTACAGTTGTTACTTAGATATAATTTGATCTATTTAATATCAAGACGTGAATTAATTTCAAATTTTGTATGTAAATTCACTAGATAATTTTGGATTTTTTTTTCGTTGCAGTCAAAATTAACAATTACTGACACGAAGAAATCACGAATTTACGCACGCCGCGCTGTTTGTTGAGCTTAACCAAATTCACTGAAGTACTATAAATGTATTCAACATTGAGTACCGTTCATTGAAGGCGTGCCATATAGTCTGTCTTATTTTTGAGAAGACGATCATGACATCACAACTTTGACATGTGTCAATAACAGTAAACGTCAATGCCATTTTAAGTGAAAATATGCCATTAAAAGTAAATCACCTGACGGATTTCTGGGTTTTAAGATATGACGCCCCAGGTGCAGCAGAATAAGGCAATAAATGTATAACGCTTGACAATAATATTTATACTCCTGCTGAAATTGTTAACATTACGAGGCGGATAATGACTATATCGATCGTGTATCATTTTACATTATTCCTAATAGCACGTCCATCGTTTAAAAGGTTATATAAAAAATTGCTATATTATCATATTATTAATTTTTTTTTTATTTAAATAATCCGAGGAATTCGAAAATGTAATAAAATAGAGGGTGTGCCATTTAAAATAACAAAGTTGTTGTCAGTTACACACAGATCTGGCAATCTCGCAACGGCATTGAACAGCTGAAGCTTCTTTACATCGGCGTCCCAAAATTTCAGATCTCTAGCTGTATTAGATCTTCGTAAACAACATTTAATAGGACACCCACTGTGAATTACCCTCTGTAATACATACATATATAAAATATAATAAATAACTTTTAATTTTTTTGTGTTCGTGTTTCGAAAAAGAAAGAAATATCAAAGTACACTGTGACCTAGTTAAAGTCAAGTTCTAGATGTTGTCGTATGCATCCACTTCTCAATCAGCTTATTGCAATGCCGAGAAGTACACCACTTCGTCTAATTAAGAGATGGAGGGAAAGAAGGTTTTTTTTTGACCGGACAGGTTTACCGCCCAGGATGGAAAGCTCCATTTGAAGACTAATTATTCGTTATCCAGCTGATAATGACGAATGGAATACGTCTAAACGAAAGTTGAAACTCATTGAAGCCCATCATCAATAATTTGTAAACTACATAAATTATAATAATTAGAAAAAAATCTCAGTAGACGGTGAATCCTAAATGCAGAGCGTTTATTCCATGGAATATTAGCCTGAGAACTGAAAACAAGCGAATGTATGCATTTCGTCTGATGTTTCAATGCCTACATGATTTTTTTTTAATTACGCAAAAAAAATGTGCGTGCAAATTAAAATGAAAAAAAAAAAAACAATGTGAATATATGAACAAAGCTTTGAATATCTTATAGTCTTTAGTCTTTCCGAAGAGCCTGTGGCTACCTTGATGGTGAATGAATACACCTACGCTTTATTTTTTAAATTAAACGAAACATTCACGCATTATTTGTTTAGCGAAGTCCAATGTAATACCATAGTCTTACCATTATTAGGGCTCCAGGCAAGGTCACATAAAGACAATGTAGACAGAATGTTGACAGTGCTTAAGGTTATTTTTAGAAGTCGTTTCTGTTAATGCGGGATGTGTTGTTTTTATTACTTTGTATTATGGTTGGGACTGGACGTGTAGATAATCGTGGCTCGTTTTAAAGGCATGATAATGCGTTCAATCCCGTCGTACCAGCATAGTTATAATAATAGCCGGTAATGCATAATTTAATATGTCTGTAGGTCCGAGAACACGAAGTGGAACCTGGTTTGTTCTGGCTTAGGGCAGAAACTCGTAAATTTTGTTGATCGACTGTCAGCATATTTCGAGGGCACTGAATTATAAGGCAGTTATGGCACAAATTCGACACATAACACTTTGTACTTGAGGAATTCGGGAAGCAAGTATGTGTACACGTTGTCCCAAAAACAATGATCGGCACCACGTGCGCCTCACCGAGGAAACAAAAAACTTACCGAGCTTTTTTTTAATCAGTGCCGTTACCTTCCAGACTTTTAAAAACTCTTATATTCTTAAATTTTCTACACAAAAATGTATTCCGCACAAAAACTATCATCTCCAACCATTTACGAGATATTTTTGACCACGCTTTTCGGTGTAGTGCGAAGAACTTATGAATGCCATCATTAACTGTCCGCATTACCGGGGGGAGACTTTTGACATTTTTACTGGCATTTCCACCATCGATAATCAGTTGTGACTAATAACGAACAGCTTATTGGCTGTTCGGTGCACCGGAAAATTTAGTTGAAAATTCCGAAAATGGTTAGAGGTACGAGTTCTTCTGTAGGATATCTTTCTGTTATATAAGAGTTCAGCGCATTATAATGCGCAAAAATATTGAAGTTATTAGGGCTGATGAAGAGTAGGTTTGATTTTTTTTACCTCGCTAAAACAAAAGTGGTGTTGGTCAACTAGCCTGAAACAAAGATTTTAAATGTATTTATCGCACCCAAAAACTCTCTTAACAATAACTTCAAGCCGACGAATAAAAAAAGTGTGATATTTATTCCTAATTTATAGAATAAAAAAAACTGAATACCCTGCAAAATAAAAATAAGCAACTTTTTTTAAAGGAATTTGTTTTTGCTTAGAAGTTATTCTTATTTATAGCCATGTTTTTGTGTGGCCTCGTATAAAGCTCGGTTTTCTTTTCGTATTATTGACAAAATAAATCAATATTACACAATTTATAATGGCATCAATGTTCGTGCAATATAAAAAATCCTCATGGGCAATGTAGGTATATTATATGGCAGGAAAATATGAAAATCACCCAAAGAGGGTCCAATTATACCGTCCAAGAAAAGATATGGAAGTACCTGCTTATTTCCTTCAACAGCTTTATTTATGACATGTTCAACTCGCAAAAAGTCCTGTGACATTATCTATGAGAGATGGGTCTTCCAGTTTTGGCAAAATGGAGGCGATCTTAAAGAACCATCGTTTGCTAAATCGTGATGTAAACAACAAAAAATAGTTTCGGTGTAGGTAAATTATTACTTTCGACGCAGGTGGGTGCCTTATTTGGTAAAATTTGTAATTGTTGGTAAAAAAAAAAAAATCAAACGTCTAAGACTAAAAGTTTGTAAATTTCCACCTAACTGGGTCCAACAACTACATTTCGTACCACTTATTTTGGGATAAAAACAAGTCTACAAATCAAAATAGTATAGATATTACGTTTCATCTCGTTCGTTAAAACTTATTACCACAGCGGCCAGATAAACGACCCGAGAATATTTTTATCTTATTGTTAATATCCAAGTTTTATGGCGAGTTTATAAATAAACCAGTATCAGGAGTATCATTATTTCTAAATAGTTGCTAAGTCAAACTGGAGTCTTCAAGGTCAGAAAAGTGGCTTTTTAACACGAATACATTTAAATAAATTTGTAGCAGGGTTTTCATTCTATCAGCAAGTAATCGCCATGGGTTCTCTCTTAGACTCTGATCGGATCATACGACATAAAGTTATGACTTATAATGGGAAAAATATTCACAGTTAACAATGCTTATTGCATAATTTGGCAGCCATGTGAAAGCTTACAAACACGAAAATGTTTAATTACTAATTTATATTACAATGGAAATCGATTTAGAATTCGCATGTAGTTTAAGTGAGACTTAATTCATTTATGAACTTACGATTTAAATCAGTGTAAATTGATAAAGTAGTACGGAGTTAATAAACCATGCATTAATTTCATACACATTGACGTAGGTAGTTTGATAATAATACATTACGATACAAGTTTCATAATACGGTACGTTGGTACACGAACTTAAGCTTGCAAAACGAGAAACGAAACGACAAGTTGGCATTGGTCCAGTACGCCAATGGCCTTATAATACGTGTATTGTATAATTTTTTTCTGAGTAAAAACTCAAAAGCAGTTTTAAATTTGAGGCACCGGGTAATTTTAAGATAATCAAAAAGACAGAGTGATTCGGATTATTCTGGACGATATTTGTGTACATTCAGTAGCTAACCCAGCAGAGAAAAAATGGTCGTCGCAATACGGTAATGTTGCTCATAATCAGATTGATAGTCATACGATAATGTATTCAGAATTAAAAAAGCTTATATTTGGTCGTTTGAACCAGTTAAAACAACAGAGTAAAACTAATTTCTAGATTTTCCAGTTGACCAAAAAAGTGACCGTACTTCTTCCGATTATTGTAATCAGACCCAATGGCCAAACCGGTTTTCCTTTACAACTAGATATAAAATAGAACTTGGTACCTTAGTTTCATAACTCAGATAACAATGAGACAAGTCACAACAATGGTTGCTGTAGTTCGGAAGATACACGGCACAGCTTGAATGTATTTAAATTTACTCAATTTTATTTTTATTTCGTCTTTATACAGTTAAACTGCAATGTGCAATTTATGAAACTCATTAAGAAATATTAGTTTACGTAACCTCGACATGCGCTCGTCTCGCAAAATCCCACTCGTCACACAGAACTATTATTCCTTAATTAGTAGAAGTCATAATGGAAACCATTTTAAAAATGTTCTATTCTAATTATACATGAAACTGTACTAATCGCATCCGAAACTAAAGAGAAAAGGGGACCTTAACAATCTAGTTACGAAGCTGATAATCAACCTGCCAGCAGGGTGGTTATGGATAGAAAATATTTGTTCTAATTCGGTTGGTTTTTTAAGTCCATCAGTCCGCTATTTGTAGTTTTATTATGAGCTTTGTAACCATATATTATATGTACCATGACTAAACGTTAGTTTACTTCGGATATTAACGTAAAATACAGACACTATAATTACAAAGCTACATGCATATCATTTACGTTACGTAGCGTTTACTCATCTAAATGTGTTTATGGAACTATATTTGATGTTTATGTAGTTTATGATCGAAACACACACATATTATTGTTATCAACAAATACCTGGCTGATTCAAAAATGTTTCACAAACAAAAAAATCACACAGTTTTTCCATTCAGCACGATGAATGCCTCACTCCCTCCATACGACATTTAGCGCTGAGTACACCGGTATCGATTCATTTTTTTGCCAGTACAGGCCTGATTTTTTTTTTGATTTTAAAGAGGATCTCATTTAATTGGTATCCCAATCACGTGCGATCATAGGTGATAAGTCTTCAATGCTTCGAGTCTAAGAATTCCACCACCTATGCGTTTTTTTTGTACGTTTCGTACGGTCCTGTATTTTAAGTTCGAAGTGTGTACGTACCCTCATACTATAAAAATTGCTTAACTCATGTTAAACATAAGTCTAATTTTGTCACGGATTTAACAAAAAAAGGGTTTCTGAGTCCTTGGCGTTGTGAGCATTACCTGCCTAATTGATCTGGTATGAATATGGTATGCCTATGTGATTGTGTAGCACGGCTTTCCCATCTTCTGATTACATACTGACCAAATAATATTTAAAAAAGAACATGAAATCTGAATTAACGTTTTTTTTTATATCACTAGGAAAACAATTTGTACACGACCACTTTGGTAATGAACCAATATTGTTGACTGAAGTTGAATAGGCGCTGTACTATAGTGTCAGAGGGCCGATGAAGAATTTGTGGGATATAAAGTCTTTATGCCCGCTGGCTATTTAGATCAGATACTCGGTTAGACATGTTGTTACGGTGATACCCACAAAATGATAAAATTTAATGGGAGCGCCACAAAGATTAAAGGTAAATTCTATGAAGTGAACTTCGAATCCTGTTTTTTACTTAAATTTATCCCTTTGGCATAAATTAAACAAGGGATGTTGATGATGGACTGTGAATAGGATAATAAGGAATGATAAATTCACACAAACTCACGCATTCAAATTTCATTGGCAAATTTTCTAGGATTGTCGACAAACAGTCGATTTATGTATGTTATTTTAGAATTGGTGGCAGTTCCATATTCACTGACTGTCAACTGATGCAAACTAACAATGCAAATAACAGCAAAACAAATACAAGAGTCTATGGGTGTCAATATGTTTTGATTAAGAACAACATGGAAATGTGATGAAAATTCTGAGGAATCTGAGGCCTCTATTTGTTCGAAAATTCGATATATTTGTTATAGAGAATGGCGCCTGGTTTCCTAACTAAACAATATTTTATTTAAGAAACTGGGTAATAAAGCACCACCATTCAACAATTTACTCTGATAGAAAGCAAACATGGAAAAACCTTGAATTTTCAATCATCTGATATAAGTTATGTAAGTAATGGTTGGAATAATAGAACAGTTTTGATTACCACTATTACTGGGTCTTATTTATACTAATGTTTTTATTTATAAACTCGAATGTAAATGTTTATGTTTTGCACCCCAATTAAAGACTTTGCAACTATTAGAAAAATCAAGCGAAAAATAAACGTTTTTTGAAAACAATTTGTGACGTGGTTGTGTTATTAAAGTAACATTATATGCAATTTAATGTCGGTTGGTAGCGCAACAACAAAGTTTTACATAAAATGAATGTGACCTTTCAGTTAATGCCGTACAATAATAGAGTAACCTGTGCGTTTAACATTTCTTTTTACAACTATTACAGACTTAAATTGCAGTTACGAGACAATTTATGCTTTTGCGTTTGGTCTACGGCGATTTAAATTTGCAATTGATATATTGGAACAGTCGGGAAGTTGGAACTGTAAAAGATAGATGATCGATTTATTATGGGTTTCGAGAGCGTTTGTGAAATTGAAAAGAGGTTTTTTTCGCAATATTTCGGTTGTTCGAAGTCCTACTTTACAAAATCCAAAATACTCAAATTTCTATTTTTTGATTACAAAAATGGTAATTCAAGTCGCCGGCACGGTCGTAATATTACAATAATCGCTCTTAATAATTACACTAATATTTATCAAATATCTTCTTTTGCCACGGCGTTAGTGTCGTTTTCATGTGGTTTTCGTAATTTCAAAAACCATGAAAAATTAATCATCAAACTAATAGCCTTAGAACGCACTAAATTAAATAGTAACGGTGTATGAGAAGTCTTTAAGGGAAAATACTTTAAAGCCTAATTTTGAGTTATTTTCATTTTTAAACATATCTGTTTTGAGATATTACAACTTGGTCTGTTAATAAAATTGTTTATTAACAAATTTATTCAACAAAGCATAAATATAGCGAATTTCCCACCGCGGAGATGTAATAAGCTAAGACGACGAATTTGAATTTTTGCTAAATAAAACATATAATTTAAAGTAGCTTAAACTTATAAGTTAAAGGCTAACGTAAAACAGGCCGTAAAGTGGCACTATTACTACCCAGGCTATAAAATAACACTTTCACTGGCTAAGTATTAAAGTGACACTTAGCGTTCAATAAAGTTACTTTGCCACACGCATTGGCGAGTTTAAAATAGCATTTCACCGCACATATGCAGTTAAAAGTTTTATCTCGCGTAAACGAAATAGACATGGGTCGGTGTAAAAAATTTGAAACTAATGTGCTCGCTGCAAGACTTATCGCACGCAGGTTATGCGGGCGATAAACATTTTTGCAAACCTTTGTTTGCCTAATTGGAAAATTAGCAGAAGTTCAGATCTTAATTATGAAAAGTATCACAGCTGAATAACTAATTCGAGTAAAACGGCATCTACCGTGGGATTAAAATTTCAACAGCTAAAGTCTTATGTTCCGGGTTAAAGAAGAACTTGCTTTATATACGTATTGCATTATAAAAATTATACTATAACTATTTTGCTTGTTAGGTCGCTCATTAGTTTAATAAATCGGCCTGGATTTAATAATTTCATAAATGTACTCAACTACTCCTAATTAAATTGATATATCTCGTTAGCGCTCCAATCTTATTTTTTTCCATCCATATCTCCTTTGCACACGGTCGTGAAACAAAATCATCAAAGAAAATTTTTCCAAGAGATCCATTTAATAAAAAAAACAACTAATACATTGTTCTTCAATTTTTTGGTTGATACTAATAAGCCACTGATTTTCACCGAATTATGTTTATTCATATAGTAATTGGAGAGCATTAATCGTCTCTTTTAACTTACTACTCTTACTTACATATAGAGAACCAAAAGTCCTGCATAAATTCGTTAAAAATTGAAGGAACTGTTTTTAATTAAAATGTTACAACACGTTAAATATTGTATTTAATTGTGTTTTTTTTTTATGTAAAAGACATACATATGTATATAAGGTGTTCTATTTAAAGCTGTGATTAAAATTTGCTCAAAAACGATACGTTATATGAAAAAAATTTTAAATAAAAGTTGTCCGGTAAAGAGGAGGACATGTTATGAAGATAGTGACTTTTAGCCAAAAAGTAATTTTAACATCATTTCAACGGCAATTTTTTTCCAAATAGCAACCACGAATCTTTTTACAGATCTTTATAGACCTTCAAAAAATGAATATCTTTAAATTGAACAATTTTTTTATTAGACGTTTTGTTATGGTGTTATTCTTGATTTTTTCCAATACTTGGGATAGCCGAAATTATTGCATTTTTTTTCTAAAAAAGTTTTGCAATTCATATTTTGTTTAAAATCCACAATAATCCTTCTATCTAATAAACAAAAAATATTTCTATAAAAAAATATAATTTCTTAAATTTTCTCTTGTTAGAGTCTACCTTATAGCAAGGTTTAAAGGAAATCGATATTCTTTTTTCAACATTCAATCTAATTATTTTGTGTGAATTTATTAAAGAATTATTCTTTTCGCTTCAAAATTCGATAATTGAAATGGATCGCTACACTTTGGATGAAAAAATTAGAACTGGTTTTTATTTATGAAAAGGCTGGAAGATATGTTAGTCGAGCAATAGAACTGTGTGCTGAAAGATTTATAAATGAAAAAGTTCCCTGTTGGAAGAATTTTAACAGTGTCATTAAAAATTTCAAATAAACGAAAACCGTTGGAAGCACAAAAAAGCAATCGCTCCCGAAATGCAACACATGAAGGCAATCTAATAGCAGTTCTTGCAGCTGTTGCCTTCGATTCCCATGTAAGTCCTCGTCAAATTGCTGCTGACTCAGGAATATCAAGTGTTCAAAGAATTTTAAAAGTGAATAAATACCAGTCTTACCACATCTCTTTACATTAGGAACTCCATGGGCGTGATTTTGGAAACTGAGTCAATTTTTGTAATTAGGCAAAGCAGCAATTAAATCAAAATGCGAATTTCTTCTTCAACGTTTTGTTTTCAAATGAATCCACATCCACTGCACCATGGTGAAGTGAATCGCCATAATCTGCATTTTTGTAGTGGTGTAAACCCACACTGGCTTAGAGAAGTTGAACAACAAAGATCATGGCAGTGAATGTATGGTGCGGTACTATTGGAGAATATTTAATTAGACCTTCCTTCATTGAAGGAAACTTGAATGGAGAAATGTACCGCAATTTCTTGCATAATAATCTTCCGGAATTGTTAGGAAATGTTCCACTTGCATTATTGATTAGACGGGTGATGTGGTATCAGCATGACGGCTGTCCAGTCAATTTTTCGAGACCGTCTCATGAGGTTTTGGATGAAATGCGTCCAGATCGATGGATTGGATAAGACAGTTCAGTAAACTGGCCTCCTAGGTCCCCTGATCTGACCTTACCATATTTTTCCCTCTGGGTTTTTTTTAAGTACAAAGTTTGTGCAGAAGTACCAACAACTGCACACGACATGAAAAGGAGAATTGAAAATGCGTGTCAATTGATAAACGGGAAGATATTGCGCAGAGTAAACAATTCTATTCGTATAGGAGTTGAGACGTGTTTGGAATAGGAAGGGCATTTTTTTGAATATTTGTTTCCATAAGTTTCTCAAATCAGGATTTTAAATTGTTTTGCTAAATTAAAAAAACATTTTTAAAAATATTTTTTTTTTATTAGATAGAAAGATTGTTGAGTTTTAAACAGAATATGCATGGCAAAACTTTTCTAGAAAAAAAGATGCCATAATTTCGACTATCTCAAACATGGGACAAAAATTAAAGATAATTCTGCAGAAAAACTTCTAATAAAAAGTTGTTCAAATAAAAGATATTCATTTTTTGAAGATTTATAAGGAACTGTAAAAAAAATACGGGATTGCCATTTGAAAAAAAAATTGCTCTTGAAAAAAATGACGTTTTTTGCTAAAAGACACTATCTTCGTGACATGTCCCTCTCTTTATCCGACAACTTTCATTTGAAACTTTTTCCATTCAACGTACCGTTTTTGAGTTTTTTGAGAAATTCCGAATATGTTTCATGTAACATATCCGTGTCTAAATTCAATAGTTTTCGAAACAAATCACAAAACAATAAAAATAATAATAAAACTACAAATGTATTAATACTTAAAAAATAACACTATAACTACTATAATTTAATGTATTAAACGTTTGAACTCATGCCCCGTTGACATAATTCTAACTTGAACTAACCAGCCAGTGGGCAAATTCAAACACCTTAAGGATTGTTTCTATCGCTTGGGAACGTATTTGTTAAGTTTCTTGAACAATTTTATTTTTTAACTCTTCTATATTGTTGGATTTATTTAAATACACCCTGTGTTTGAGAAAATCTCATGAAAAAAAATCCATAGGGGTGTGGTCAGGTGATCTACCGGGCCACTGTAATTGTCATATTGCGATATTTCAATAATTGGTGAATTTGACACGGGTATGTTACATGAATTTATTATAGGCATAACCCTATATACAAGTTAGTTACGTTAAAAAACGCACAACAAAAAACAATATTTGTTGTGTTCCAGCATTTTCATAAAAAATATTTTTTTCTATTTTTAAACGAATTTATGTGGAGCTTGTGGCCGTCTATGTATATTTTCTGCAATGTTCCTGTCTATAAATTGGTAATAGATTTTCAAACACCTACGGGTGTTTATCATTCTAATCATATATTTAAATCAAAAGTTACGCCACGCATAACAATAATTGAAATTAACTTCTAATGAAAGGCAACACAAAGACGTTATGTGTATATATGTTTGTTTTGTAACAGGATTTTTATAGTACCTTACACAAAGTTGAAAGTATCAGTTTTTTCAATTTATTAAAAATCTTGGGTTCCTTCAAAGGCAGATGTGTTTCTCTGTATAAATAATACACTGTGGTAATATCCGAATTTGACAAATGAGGGAAAGAAAATTTAGTTAATGTATAATTTTGGAAGACGAAAAACATTTAAAATAAAAATGAAAATTGGTGCCTAAAAAGCATTGTCCTATAAATTAATCTAATTCAGAGTTACCTATTTGCATAGAGGAATATCTGTTAAATTTCGTACGTCAGTAATCTAAAAAAGTACGGAAATCGATATAGGAATACCTTCATAGAAAATTAAATGAAATATAGGTGGTTTAATTTGTAAATAAAATATTTTGATTTGACTCAACTTAACGAGAGACCTTACCTAGGTATCCAGCTTTATGTGTATATGTAATAGTACACTAAAAGTAAAGTTTTCCTAAAATATTCATATCGAATCCGGTATAGGGTAGACAAATTTCGAGGTCTATTTAGGCTAATGAAATAAACCCTAAAAAAGAACGAATAGAGCATTCTCGGTGTTTTTTTGAAGGCAAGTTCAATGGGGTGATAAAAAATTTTCAATCTTCTCCTATTTTTGAGTTAAAAGCGAAAATTTGATTTTGGCCATTCTTTATTAACTCTCGTCATTTTCTTATTATGTTAGCACTATAAATATACGGTGGTGAGAAAGGAAATAGAATATTTTTCAAATTTTTATTCACAGCTTTTAGAAATAGCTACAGTTTCTAAATTCCGGCTTAAAATATTTCTTAGGTTATGTGGGTCAAATATACACTGTTCCTGATATAGTTGCTATCAATGTTCAATTTTCTTGATCTATTGTATTTTTTTTTTTTAACTATGGGATATTTTGTTTTATGTGATTTATTTGCCTTTAGTTTAATTCGGGTCCCAACAAGTTGCTATAATTTAAATGTATTGGACCACAATTATGGCTAAACAAGTTTATTTTTCAATTTAGCTTAGACACAAAATAATTGAGCTGTATCAACTTGGTCATATAATATTTAAATTTTTTGCCATTTTGGTGCCTTGTCTAAGATTTAAAATAAATTTTGCAATCAGGGTGATGTTTAAAACCGTAGTAAGTCCGGACGTCCCAGAAAAAACACATTCAAAATAAATCACCACACAATTTAATCTTGAACCTGCTAATAGAAGTATAAGAAATCGTTTAATGGCTGCAGAGCTGTATGGTACAGTCGCTGTCAAAAAACCTCTGCTCTCGAAGACAAATAGGATGGCCCGTGTGAAATTTGCAAAATCTCACTTGGCAAGGACTACTGAAAAATGGCATAACGTTCTTTAGAGTGACAAGAGTAAGTTTAACTGGTTTGGTTCTGATAGTAGAGCTTGTGAGATGCCCAGTGGGAGAAAGGTTCAATAGTAAATGTCAAATTCCTTCTGTGAAACACGGTGGTGGAAGTATAATGGTCCGGAAGTGTGTTTCTTGGTGCAAAATTGAACCGTTGGTTCTGGTAGAAGGAAAAATGGATCGTTATCGATATCCGCAAATCTTAGAGAATACATGTTAGAATTTGTTAAAGAAGAGATGCCGCTTCGTTGGATCTTTCAATAGGATTCACGATTCGTGGCACACATCAAAAATTGTAAAGGACTGATTTTTAACGAAAAATATGACTGTACTTGAGTGGCCTTTCCAATCTCCTGATTTTAATCCTATTGAGCATTTGTGGAAAACTATAATATTGGATCGAAAAATTAGATTAAAAATAATTAAAAACAAAACAAAGCTTCTTCAAACTATCCAGGAAGAATGGTAGAAAATTTCCGTGGATACTTTACAAACGCCTGTCGATTCTATACGTAGGAGATGTCAAGCGATTGTAGCAGCTAAAGCTTTGCTACAAAGTGTCGAATTACCGTAAGTATTTAATATTTTTTTATGAAGATGAAATAATATTCCACGCTTTTTTCCAGGAAAATTTGTTTTCGTCATTAAAAAATTTATAATAGTTATCCATTTAGAAAAGTACTTGTTAATTGATTCCCTAATCATAAAATAATTTTTTGCATATTTTGTTTAAATTAAGCTTGCATTTAATCTTAATTATTTATAAAAGATAAAATATTCCATTTTTTTTCACTAATGTAGACATCGCATTATGACACTTTTTTCAGTAGGTTAGTAAGAAAAACTTTTTTTTAAACATATAAATTACTTGCTCTAGGCATCATTGGAAATAGCATTTTTTCCCTTCAAAAAGAACTATGATATACTGGAACTAGTATGGGCGGAAGTTACTCTTTTTACAAAAACAACTTTCTAATTTTTGACAAATATAACGGATTACTTATCTATATCGCGCTTTGTTGGTTGTTTACTTAATTGACTATATAACGATTTTTTAATTAAATTTTTCTGTGTTAAAAAAACTCTATTTATGAAAAAATATCTAAAAAAATCTTATGTCCTAGATGTTTCTGCTAAAATATGTCTCTTTTCTGGAGTTTCCTTGTGAAATCGTAATACCAAATGAATTTTATTTGCAGATAAGACTATTTGCATCAGCGAATGTTTCCTTTATTTTCGATATTATTACTATGACAGTGAGAAATCCATCAGCCAAATTTGATATTCCAACAATGCAATACTGATAACTCATTGTTATTCTGAACCAATAACTGGCGAATTACAGCGATAATTCTTTAAAGACTTAATCCTAGATTTTACTGATAAAAATCAAATTGATGGAAGTAGTACGAATGTGAAAATGGACACATTTTTAGTGTTTTGCATTTACTAACTATCACCATGAGTGGAAAGATCCATGGAGAAAGGAGAAGCCATTTTGGAGAGTAGGTAATTATCTGCGTATGCATCAAAAAATATCTTTTTAACAAAATCTGTGGAGTCACTCAGATAATATGGGTGCTCTTATAATAATTAATTAATATAAACATTGTACATTTCTCTATAGTAAAACTAATTAATAAGCTTTCATCGTACACAATCAGAACTAATGTGACCAACACATGCAGCTATTCCATTAATTGTTTTAAGTACCTAGACAGGTACCTACCTGCTCCATGCGAGCCGATTAAGTCTAATGAATGCACCGACCTACGACAATAAGTACCTACGTAATTCAAAGATTATTCATGTATGGTTTATTCAATAAATCCATCCGCTCCGTTGTTGCTTTGATTATTATTGTGTTTAGCTTCCTTCGTGGTTTTATACCTGCCAAGGATTGTATTTTACTCAGTATTTTAGTATTCATTGATACCTACTTATATTTTTACGCCTAAGGGAAAACAATCTTCCACCTACCTATGAAAGGAAGCAGAAGCGAGACCTAGGAATTTCTTAATAAAAAAACAAGCACAATTTCCGAACACTAAAAGGTTTTAAAAATATCCAACAAACTACAGCACAATCGTAACGAACACACAGTCTAAAACTACACGTGGACCGTTTCCATGTAAACAACGTATTCACGTGGTGGTACCGATTTCCATTAAAGTTCCACTTTGCGGACCAAATTACGCAAGTTCCGCGGATCCATGTTCGATCAGTTTCCTTGTGGAAATGGTCAAACAATGCCCTTTCAACCGTCACATAGTTTGTTTGTGTTGAATGAGTTTATATTGAATGAAAACGATGAACAAGTCGTACTAAAACCTCGCTAGCCGGTCACAGTCAACCCGCGAGTTGTTCGTTTGGTTTTAGATGCGATTATTGTTGTACCGGCGTTGTTGCCATAGTTGCTTCAATTCCTATATAGAACGCCTATTGACTGTGCAAATACCTAGATCGGATCGGTGCTATGGTACTACCAAGGTATCGAGGGTATTATCAATCTGAAGCGTTGGTCAGCTTAGATAGGCGAGAATGGGGTTTACTGAGGGATGTAAGAATGAAAAAAATGACGAGTTTGGTGGAAAATTGCGATTCCAGGGGTATAATACTTGTAAGGGGCGTCATAACTTGTAAATGTAATTTTTTTAAACTAATTTGTCTGCAGCTAATATCGATATATTTTATCATTATATAATTTATCAACAAGACCTATATATCCAAAAATCTCCACACATGCCTTTCCGTTTTAAGCAAAATTTTTCCAATATTCTTCAAAGGAAAATCTTCGGACTATTAATGTCGTGCATGCGCACGGGCGAAACGTCATTATACACGAGTGTAAGCTTTAGCACACCATCGCAACAGCACAAGTGTGTTATTGCGCATTATTGTTTCACTTACGGTGCATAAAACTTTTGCTCACGTTACATTCTATCACAGAAAATTAATGTATAAAGCAAGTGCCCAAATAGACGGTATTCAAAGGTAAATAGTTATATTTAAAACTTTTTCATTTTTACCAGCAGCATCTACAGTTATTAGAGTCTGTTATATGCTTGGAAAGTTCTTTTAATTGTGATACTGTGACACTTATTTACATCTCTGAATAATAATAAGAAATATCTTCAACCGACTAATATAAATATACAGTTGAGGACAAAAGTATGGACTATTTTTTGAAACGACATTTTTTTAGTAATCATTTTTGTGATTGTCCTTAAAGTTTGTTGATAAGGTATCTTCCTAAATTGACAGTACAATATTTGGCTTAGGAATATTGTTTTTAAAAAAGTTGTTATTAAAAATAATTTTTTCGTTGGGCCAAACTATGAAATACGATGTAGTATTGTCGTTTATGAGAACATTATCAGTGGTTCAGTCCGATTGTGTGGTGCATTTGACACGAAATATGACAAAGGAAAAGTATTTTTCGGAAGATTTTCGAATTTCAATAGTCCAAATGTCACGTGATGGCAAAAAGCCAGGGGACTGGCTCGAAAATTTTAAGAAAATTTGGCATTTATGGGAATGTAAAAGATGTCCTAAAACTTGAAAGTCCACGAAGGACGAATACCACTACCGATCGACGGATTAAAAATATATCATGTGCAAATCCTGGAAAGTCATCCAGGATTATAACGCCAGAATTCACTAATAATAGTGACATCAATATAAACGATCTCCTTGTACGTCGTCGATTGTGTGAAATGAGATTAGTAGGCAGAATTGCAGTGAAGAAGTCCTTAATTTCTAAGAATAATAGAAGAACCAGTACTAAATTTACTCAAGAATATTCGTTTTAGTCACCTTCAAAGTGGAGTATTATTCTTTACAGTGATGAAATTAAAGTTAATATTTATATATATTTTAATTCTGATGGGAAAAGTTATGTTCGTCAACCTGTGGGGATTAGGTTGGATCCCAACTATCATAAACTAACAGTGAAACATTATAGTAAAAGCATAATGGTGCGAGGATGTTTTTCTCGATCCGGTGTTGGACAATTAGTCAAAATTAGGGGAGTTATGGATCGGTTTCAATACAATGCCATCCTTGGGACCCATATGCTGTCACTTGCTGATGAAGATATGCCTTTACTTTGGCGTTTCCAGCAGAACAACCACCCTAAACGTTCATCCCGATTAGTAAAAAATTCGCTGATTGATAATAATATTCTCAAATTAGAGTGTCCGTCTCAGTCGCCGGATCTGAATCCGATTGAGCATTTCTGGGAATACTTAAAACGAAAAATTCGAGACAGGAATGAGTCCAACCGGGATGAGTTGTAGAAAGTCGTACAGGAAGAATAACTAAAAATTCCTATTTTCATTTGTGAAAATTTAATCGATTTATGCACCGTCAATATCAGGCTGTTATCAACTCGAAAGAATATACCATAAAATGTTAATTTATTTAAGGTTTTGTATTGATTATGATAGATTTTGCGAAGTGTTCCATTTTTTTGTCCAGCATAATTTATTATGTTTATTTTTTTATAATCAACTATTTTGATGTAAAACTATATTGGATTTAAAATATTCTATACTTTTGACTACAATTGTACGTTCACACCATAAGATCCCATTTATGTTATAGTTGTCTACTCATACCTGGTTACGGGTTCGTTTACCCAGATATGGATGCATGTAAGATCGAATTCGTAAAGGAGAAGAAAGAGGAGGGGGGGGGGGTGCTGTAAAAATATATACCTGAAGATTTTTTTATGTGCTATGAGGAGCAGGAAGCATAACTTGTCACCTAAATACATTGTTGCATGAGAAACTGACTAAATATATCGATTAAATGAAGCCGGAGATAGCTTGACCTTAAAATTATTAAAGGGGTCTAATTAGAAGAGATTAATTGGGGGGGGGGGGGGGGGTAACTACCCCTCAAAGGTAATTTAGTTGCGGTTTGTTTATTTACAAGGGTTTGGCGTTAAAATTATTCAAAGAGAAGATTAGTCCATTTGCGGAAAATAGAGGTCGTTTAGCTGTAGACAAAGTTTACTTACGTACTAGCATATAATGATCATCATTCGCACAGAAGAGTTAGGCCACTTTCTTTGGTGGCACTGCAAGGAAATGAATTCGAGAAAAATCAATCAACTTATATAAAATCCTATTATTTATAACTATTTTGAAGAAAGTTTTAAAAGAGTACAGAAAAAAGAAGGCACGTACAAGAAAATATTATTCATATACAAGATGTTCCTTAATGATGTGCGGATATTTTAGGTTGAGTTTTTACAAGAAAAAGTTATGATAGTTTGTTATATAAGCTGGTACAAAAATGCTCTGTTACGAAAATACAGTTTTAGAAAAAAAATGAGTATTAATGAATATTTCAAAAGTCGCTTGACATATTTCAATGAAATTTGGTATGTAAAGACGGTTTATAAAGGGGCATTAATTGCAGTAAAAATATGCGTTTTAATACAAACTTATTTAAAATTATTCTCACATGACAAATAAAACAATAAAAAATTTAACACATTATGGGTTGATGTAATGAAATATGAATTATAAAAATTATGAAAATTATAAAAAGTACTTCTATTATAAAAAGCTTACTACGTTTACTAAGTTTCATTTTGATGTCCATGGAATCGTAAAAACTCATTTGTCTGGTAAACAGTCTATCCCAATGAGATAAATAAAATGACCTTTTTTATTTAAAAATATGCACAGTTCAGTAATTTGATTTCAAAAACAAAAAAATGTCAAAACCAAAAAATTAGGGCAACATTTATGTGGGAGAACCCCTCTATATAACGCCCCTGACTAAAATCTCTAATTATTAACAAAAAAAAGGTTTTCCCATTTCAATTTGTTAAGGTATGCCAAATTAAATAATTTTAACGCAAACCGTTTCAAAAATATTGCGGAAAAGCCACTAGAGTTCTCCCTCTGAGGGGTTCTAGCCCTTTTAAGGAGCAATTTTTGGGATATTATTATTATCACTAGAATCGCCTTCCAAAATATTTCTACAATTACGTTCGGACACCCCATATATTAACTTGGGTACCAACAGGTGGTCTGTGCATCATTGCTTATTAACATGCTCTGATTGTGACTGTCACAAATTAGTTATTACAGTATTTGCATATATTAATGGACAATAGACAGTCCTATTACGTCGTAAGTACGGAGTCACCGAGAATGAGATTAGACATTCGGTATTCGAAACATTCGCAGTAATTTCAATTATGACAACACCAGCATCAACATTAATACCTTATGCTGTACTACCGAAGCAACAAGTGGAAATTATTCTATAAATAGAAGGCATTTACCGGTAGTATCGGTGTTGCCGCTGAGTAAAAAAGAACAAATAATATAAGTAAAATATGACTTAAGTAGTACATAAAGGCGTATTAAGCTATGATGAAATAAACTTGCATTTTTTTAAACGGTACACCCTGTACATTTTTGCATATTTGAGTACCTAGTCGAAATCTAAGTACATTTGATGCAGCATATACTATATTTAACATCAAAAGAAGTAAGAGATTTCAAGATCAAGAGATTTGTAGAAAACCCTATACAGGGCATCCCAGAAACGTTGACATCAATTAGTCGAATATGGTGGTGGACAAAAGAGTAGAGCAGTGCAAGATAACGCTCTTGTTTATTTCCCTATGAAGATAAGGAAGTTAAAAAGTTCATTTTTCATATTTCGATAAGGAGTCAGTGGTACTGCCTATAACCCAGTTTCATAGAGGTATTTTAAATGAATGTATGTATAAAAAAATAATTATAACCTTATAATATACGGACTGTGTTACCTATGAGCAAAAAATTAGATGATGAGTTACAGTGAATTAAGTAAAGACCCGAGATGAACATTAGATAGATAAAATTATTTCACTTTCCTACTCAATATTTATTTCTTACTTTGGTTGGTGTTGAAACACCCTGTATAAATTTTCGAAAAAATATTCAATACAAAACTTCTGGGGTTTTAGGTAAATTTCACAATTTTAGTATTTTAACCGTTTGCATCTAAACCAATTAGCAGGAACTACTATTCGGTCACTAATAATAAAATATTAATCACACAAAAATAAAACGTCTAAAATGCGATTTTATTTCATGAGCTTTCGGCTTTTTTGCAGTATTATTTGACTCCGTCAAAATTAACGGAAACAGACAGAACCTAACGAAAACCTTCTGAGAACGAGGAGTGGAGGAAAGGAGCAAATGAGGACACTCCTTTCAAAAGCTTAAGAACTCTTAAAGTTCTTAAGTGAGCTATTACTTAACAATCCTATTGAACGATGTGAAAATTGCATGTACGATGGCAATCTACAAGTGTGGCTGAAAACCATAAAGGGGATTCTATTGCAAACCTATTTTGCATGATGTTAAAAAAATATATAATTCCTAATTAGAAATTGGTCCTGGTATATTTTCAAGAAATAGTTAAATAATAGTTGTGGTCATATTTCAAAAAGTACCTAACTGACAAAAGTAGCAATAACCTTACCATTTTATTGCCCATAAAAAGGAAAAAAAATCTTGGATTTTAAATAACCTCATGCATAACGCCCTTAATTCGCATTCCTTCTGTTGGCTCTAAAGAAGAAATTAAATTCAAGACACATAAATTATAATAAATTACTCTTCAGAGAAGACAGGATGTAGCTATTAGGTACCCTCGCTGCTATCGAAACTACTTATGTATGCGGTTAAAGCAGAATTAGAGATTTTTATTTAAAACTTGTTAGATGCGTATAAGCATGAGGTACCTAGCTGGTCAAAGTCTGAAGTATTTCAACTCCTTTAGGTGAAAAGCAGGGACGGATCATGATGGACCACTGATAGAGACAGAGTGGCCCCTTTATGTGTATCTCTGTATCTTAGGAACTGTGCAAGCTAAGGCATGAAGTTCAACGTATGATTTGTTCCGTGTTAAAATTTCATTTTATTTGTTATTATTATTAACATATTTATGAAAAAAAAGAGTAGAGGTAGCAAAGAAAATGGTGAAACGTTTTTCTTAATTTTCCATTTCAAAAATCTGTTAAACAATTTTAGAAATATATATTCTAAAAATTATTTTAAATTAAATATTTAACGTTTCACCTGTTGCTTTTTTAAATTTAACAAAGTATTCCATTATTTTCATAAAAAAGTCCAAAAAGAATTTCATACGTATTAAAATTTATCTAGCTTTCTGAGAGTCCTCTTATAGGAACTCAAGTAATGCAGGATACATCGAGAACAGACGATAAAAGAGGTCTATACAGTCCTACCTGCAGATTCCTACGAGAATTATCCTAGTTATTCTTGCCTGGATTAGATGGCGCTGTCGCACACATTTCGCTAGATAATATAAACAAAGTGTATTCATATAGAAGCACCACCATTTTTGTTCCAAGTTTACTTCCCAAGTTTAAAGTCGTTACATTTAATGATTCTTTTGAGCAAAACCATTAGTAATGGCCCCCAATGGGGGATCTACGGGATTTAAAATGTTTAACCATTCATTATACACGTTGCCACGGCAATCTATTCGCCCATTACACTTTGCAGCATTGCGATCTCACACTTCAACTCATAATTCAAATGTGTTATAAAAACACTTCGTGTTCATTGTTGTCTATTGTATAATGTGCTATTTTACATTAATGTTCCTAAAAGAAAAATTCATTGCCACACATGTTCATTGCAGTTGATAGTTTTCATAATCGAAGTAGATAATTCGAAACTCGTCACTTTTTACCTGGATGGTAAGAAGTGTACCATTTCGACGAAATACATTATATTACGAACATAATATCTGGTTTTCATTTCGTACCTCGGTTAACAAATGAGAACAGTAGCAAAAATGGTTGCTGTACCTACTTCTACAGTGACAGAAATTTTGTTTAAATTTTTGCATTTTCCTTGCAATTTTCTCTCATACGGCAAAATTATAAAAAAATTAATATAGAATTCATTGGGAATATCATTTTGGGTAGCTCCTGTCATTCTGCCGAACATCTCTTATTCGCTTACTACGCAACACAATGTATTTCCTGACTAGTTAGAAAAAAGCTAATTTTACATATCAGAAATATATTTGTTATCATTGCGCCGGTCATCTGGTTATAAGCTCGATGCAATTTGCAATCCTTCGCGCGTTAAAGCTCCACCGTAGTCACCCCAGTCTATCCGGGGGCGGAACGCCGTGGCGGCGGTTAGTGCCCCGGGTATGAATAATGAATACGGTTATCGTTTAGTTCATATTTTTGATGGGGTACGGCAGGGCAAAATGAAATTTGCATTCGTAAAAGATATGGCGAGATCAAAGCTTCTACCCCCGCCCACCCGCGCGTCTGCATGCGTCGTAGTCGCCGACCCCTTTTCTTATTCACTGTCGTAGTTTATGTGGTGAATCTTCGAATTTATCTATTTCCCGCATTAGGGAAAAAAGGCAAATCGAAGAAAATCACACAAGGTCGATTCACAGACTGAAAAATCTAAATTTTATTAACGTTAATCCCTAGTACAATGCAATATTCAAAAAGTAGGAAAAAATGTAGCTGCTGGATGGGAAAGGTGATGAAAATGATTTTCTTCCCAGACACTGTCGAAAAGACGCAATTTGAGGAATCTTTAGTTAAAATATCATCTAAAAAATAAACTCTGACCAGGACGCTACAAGTTGTACTTCTGTTAAGGGAGACGAAATGTTTGACGTCATGGTCAATTCTTATTTCCTAGACTCTAATATGAGGAGCTTGTTATTTATCGATCATTCGAATGTGGAATTATTCAAATTGCTTTCCGGGACCTATAACCTTGAGATTCCATATCATGATGGCGGTAAGATGACATAATCTTCATACTATTATCATTAAGTGACGGTTCAAAATGCGTCGTTCTGACATCATGCGAATGCAGAGGCGCTCAAATCGCATCTACAACAAATGGAACAGCATATGTCTACAAGTATTAGAATTCTTCCAGACAGGGTAATTCATTGCGCCGCACCCGTTAGTCATTTCTTTTCCTAATATACGCGTGTGTTAGGAAAAGAACGCGACTTACACACGTGTGTGTTAGAGTTGGTATTAGCGGCTAATGCTACATTGAAACTGGAATGGTACAATGTATAAATGTAGACATTGGATGATCTGACAACCCTATCATTATTTCATTGGTTCTCGAGATGTTTATCTTGGTAAGGAATGAGCTCATCTAAACCGAAATTTGAAGTAACGATAAATAACAGCAGCGAGTTATAGGAAATTTATGTAACACATAGTCTCCCGAAATGAGATTTAAGCAGAGAACCGCCTAGAAAAGCTCCGAGCAACATGTAAATTGGGCCCTAAGCCGACATTGAAAAAGAACGGTCGTAATATTCCAGCGAGGAGCGTTATCTTAAATAGTGTTAGGGAAAATTCGACTTGAAAAGGCCGTAAATCTAAAATGAATAACTCATTTGAAGCTGCAACCCGATTACGCTGAACACTGTGCGCCTCGGGTTAACTCTGAACAAATTTAAAAATTGTGTTCATATTTCACGCCAGAGCCGTGGAAGCACACTTTTACTAACAGATAGATTATTACATAAAGGATGCAAGCAACTGCTCCCGGAATACTGTATTTTCCGGGCAGGAAAATTTATAATTTACAGCACAATGCTACATTATATTACTTGTTCAGAATTAGGGTGGAATTACCCTATCAAGGTAATGCTACTAGTAGTATAAAATTTTATCTTCCAACTTCTCGCATTTTATCATAATAAGGTAAACATATGTATGTTTTACAGTGACTGATTCGGAAAACACTAAAATAATGGGAGCAATCCAGTTGAGAATATCGCCATAGGATATTGGATAAAACATATCAAAAGCGAAACATTCAGTGAACAGGAAGGCATGCGAAAACCTGGAATACTGTATGTTTCCCCCGAGGATCCTTTCAATGTATTGCCTGTCTGTATCGCTCAGACTGTGGCATTTATCCTATTCGCATGCAAAAATAACCCCGTTTCTTAAAGGATCAGGATAACACGGGGATAAGTCCCGGGGAAAACGGACAAACAACTCCCTTCCAGGATTTATGGCTTTTTATCCAAATTCCATTTTATGCCTGATATAAAATACATTTTAAGGTATGTGAGCCGGTGATGATTTATGACGTGCCACAAAGTTTAGTCGTTTATAACAGAGAATCATTAAAAAAAGCCTCACAGTAGGCAGCGAACTCCAAACGTAGGGCGTTGATTAAGCCGTTCGGTATTTACCATGAAACATCTCCTTGACAACTCATTAGCAAATGAATTTATCTAAGACATGACTCGGATATTTCAATCACTGTTTTAGCTTGTTTCATGATTAATAGTTTTATATATACAAAGTGTGTGGTATAGGTGGAGAAAGTTTTCAGCGTGAGATAGACGGGATGATTTTGAATCTACATATGTATATAACCATATTTATTCTTATACAAAGTCTCGTCGTTTTTTAAATATCGTCCAAGAGGGTAGAGGAAGCAACAACTAAGTGCAATAGAAATGAAACGTCTAAGTTGAAAATGAAATTAATTTATAGTAGTATTGTTCAAGTTGGAGCTAGAGCTATAGGTTTGAAAGTAATTAATACTTATTTAAATTTAATGTCACTTATTTTTTTATTGTGAGTAATATGTCGTTTTATTTTTAGTTTTGTGAACTATAAGTTTGACATGACGCCCTATACGATTTGAAAGAGTATGCAATGGAGAAGTTTTTAAAACTATTTGAATATCTTGAACTAGCACTGCATTGGAGAAATTTTTATTTAAAATGGAAGGACAATTACAACCAAAGTATTGTAACACATTAATTTATCTACATAATTGTTTTTATACCAATTTTTATTATAAGGATAAATATGGTTATACAGGGTGTTTCATAAACATAATGACAAACTTTCAGAGAATTTAGAGCTCATAAAAACAAGTATTTGGAAGAAACAAAGTTAAGCCCGAATCTCTTCGTTTCAAAGACACACAGTGTCTAATTTTTCAATAGCTTTTTTTTAATATATATGGAAAACGGTTTGGAGTACAGACATAAAATTCGGGACACGTTATGACGGGATAAATGTACATGTTCCTGAGTAGTCAGGATATTTACATTTACACCAGTGGTGTCTATGCGGCCATTCAATGGGATATTTTTTATGAAAAAATGGTACGACACTGACTTTTTTTAATATGAATATTTTTTTCATAATATTCCATTAATTCTCAATAAAAAAGATTTCTTAGTGTTTTGTTCCTCAAGTAGCCGTTTTCGAGACGAAAAAAAACCAATTTTTTCATTCGTATGCCTATAAAAAAACCAATATAGATTTCGAAGTATAATTTTTTAGAATTATTTAGGAGAAATTAATTTTATTTTATTTTAATGGAGGTTGAGATAAAACAAAACACCCCGTATAGATTAAAAAATGACCCCTCTATCTCTTTTTGAAAACTTTCCGTCGTTCTATTAAACACCATGAATATTTTTTTGAATTTAAGTTTTATTACTTTGACACCCTGTATATGATAAAAACAACCAACCTTCGTACGAGACAAGTTTAATTTAAATGCTCTATTTTTCCCCTCTGACATCTAACAGTTATTTGTTTCATTTTTTCTAGGATAGGCCATTAGATGACCCTAATAAATCGGCTGATCTAATGGCCTATCAACCACGTAATCGTCAAAGCGACTTTTCCGAAATTTGTTTCAATATAAGAACTAATAATTGGAGCAACACTTGTTCACAAGGAAATTTTGTGCAAAATTTGTGCCAACATGCAAGATGTAAATATTATAAAAAATTCTTTTCTTATGGATGATGCGGCATTTTTACATATTTTTTGGCAAACTGTTGGTTCAAAAATTGCAGCAAGAAGTTGCAAGAAATTCTTTGGGTTATAGAAAATTCTATTTTCATCACTTGTTAAAGAATATACTATTTTAGAAGAAATGTGAGTTAAGTCGTCTACCTGACTAATGCACGTCTCAGTATATCTAATTAACGTCGACACACAGTTGAAATTCTTCAAATTATAAATAATGCGATTGACATAATTAAGTCCATATATTTCTCATTATGCTTAAACCAGTTAAGCCATAATTGAAATATACACTTATAATCTTCATAATAAATTATCAGAAAACAATTTTTAAGAATTTAATATATGTATGTAGGTCGATAACATATAGCAGATTGAAGCCTTTTTTGAGCTAATTTAAATGGGAATCGAGAGGAGAATTTCAAGTGATCACATCGACTCAAAAGCACATATTTGTCGCACCCCATAACAAAATATTTCTTGTTTTTCTGCACCAATTTCCCGATAAATATATGTTTTCCATTTTTGGTGAAATTCAATGTGAAATACATTTCCAATGAATAATATATTTGTTGCCTCGCAGGCACTGAAGTTACGTCTTTTCATTCGAAATGCATCGATATAAAACACAATAGATGTTACGAATAGAAATAGGAATTTTAGATTTTCTTTATTGATATTACGTACGTGATTTCTAGGTTATTGAAAAATGAAAATATCTCCCAGGCAAGTGCTGGATAATTCACTATGTTTGCACCAATGGATACACAGGGTAGGTTAATAGGGTGAAATCGCTTTATATGCAACTCTGTCACTATTAGAGCTGGAATCAACAACTACCATTTATAAGAGCGGTAGACAGAAGAGGTGTACATATTTTAAAATTATAAAATATATATGGTGTCTCAAAAAAATATTAAATTTCTAAATTATTGTTTTCCTAACGAAATTCTATCGCTTTTTACCATTGCAAATTACAGTCCCCTAAACGCTAAAAAGTTCAAAAGTTCATACCCTACATTTCAAAAACTGCCAAAAGTAGGTTTATATAGGAATCGCCCTGAATCACCCATTTACAAAATAATAATTTTGGAATTCCACACATTTTGACACACTTTGAATATTTTCGTACAATATTAAAATATTCGAACCTTCCTTCCATAACTCTCGTACTCAATTTTTTTGTTTTAGTTCTAATATTTGAACATATTTCGATCGATTTCAGATTACTGTGTCACCCTGTACAGCACATTTTCTAATTTTTTCATAAAATTTATATCAATTGTCCAACATGCATTCGAGAATTCGGCCTAAGAGGTGTGAAATGTTTAAATTTTAGTCAAAATTTGAAGTTTTTAACCATTGTCAAGTGCAAGCATTATTGGTGATGTCTCCTTAAAAATTACGTGTGGCCGTTTTAGAAATTTTTTTCTTGAACCCACTATATATAGATTTTTAACCATGGGCTGAACATTTTATGCTTTAGAATGGGTATCTTTAGTCGTCATCAAATGAAACTACTACTCATTCATGTACAGTGACTCCCTAAAATATTCGGACACTTACACTTACAAACTTCTTTTGTGTATAAAATAATAAAAATAAACAATTAAAAAACGGGAATTTGGTATATCTTTGGTATCAGTTTTTGCTTACTAAAAATACAAAAATATATTTAATATTAACTAATAATATTAAAAAATAAAAAAAAGTATAAAGAACAACACATTTTTGGTAGCGCAAAAATTTTCGGACACTAAAATTTCAAGCACGTTAACAAACAATAAATAAATAAGGAAGAAATATTAATATTTTTTATGCCTTCTTTAATTGTTTATAATGGCTTGAAGTACTTTAGGCATGGACAAAACAGTTTTTTAATTAAATTTATGTCAATTTTGTGCCACTCTTCAATTAAAATTTTTTTTAGTTTATTTTTGTTTGTTATTGATTATTTAAATCCAACTATTGCCATACATTCTCAATCAGATTAGTATTCCGAGATTGAGCTGAGGTTTTTAGAATTTTTGGACAGTTGGAGAGTATTCATTCTTTACCAATCATCGCTTTATATTTGGGATCATTATCTTGATAATAGTTAAATCTCCCTTAAATTCCCATATCAGTGGCACTTTTTAATAAATTATTTTTAAAATGTTTAAATAAAGCATTTTGTTTATTGTTACATCAATGAACAATAATTTCCAAATTCCTTTGGCCGAATTGCAGCCCTAAACTATCACTGATCTATCACTGTCTTTCACAGTAGGATGTAAATTGCTTATTTTCAGTTCTTCGTTGGGCCTCCTCTATATAATTTGTCGGCCATTATATCCAAATATGTTGAATTTTGACTCATCGGCGAAAATCACATACTTCCAATAATTTTCCAGTTTTAAAATCATTTCTGATGCAAATTCTTTTGTAAAGTTCTTATTTTTGGTATTAAGCGATGACTTTTTTCTGGGTACCCGACCATTAAAATCATTTGCTCTTATGCACATTCGCATAGTTTCCGGAGACACTTTTTTACCAGTTTACTTTTTCAAAGCTACTTTCAGTTTAAGGGCACTAATTCGAGGATTTTTATTAATCGTCTTCATGATGTATCCTTCTTCTCGAGTGTTTATTAGTTTTGGACGGCCAGTTTGTTGGTGTGATGGAAAGAATTCTGTCTGCAACTTTCCACCGGCGAATAATGTCTGCAACCGTGCTCTTGCTCAATTTAAGTTTTTCGCTAATTTTTATGGAGGATAACTTCTTCTCAAAATGGAAAACGACCAATTGTTGTAAATCCAAAGTGATATTTACCTCATTGTCAGCTCTACCTATTTTTGCCCCTCAAAAATGCATACGAGTATTAGGGGTAACTTTAATAAGTACCATGGAACATTATTAAAATATTAAAATCCAATACAACGCAAGCTCTTATGGGCAAAACTACGATCTTGTAAAAATGTCCGAATATTTTTGAAACCCCAAAAATGATCTGTTTGTGTTTCTATAAGTTGAAACTGAATTATAACTATATTTTTGCAGTGTTACTAACCAAAAACTAATATCAAAAATACACCGAAGTCCCGTTTCCTAATTATTTATTTACCTTATTACTATACACAAAAGAAGATTGTAAGTGTAAGTGTCCGAATATTTTTGGGAGTCACTATAGATATAGTTCTAATTCGTATAACCTATTTGTTGACCGTGGTTAAAAGTCTATTTAAAGCTGGTCTTAAAATGATCTTGATATATTCTATAATTAAAAAAAAGTCTTTAATTTTTAGCCAACGTCTGGGTTATACCTGAGTAAACATCTGGTAAACATTTAGAAATAAATATGTAGTTCCTTATAGTTTTATTGAGGTCGGGGACAACAGATCTTCGAGGATGAAAAGAATATAGGGTGTCCCATTAAAAAAAGGTCATTGTACTACAATATTTAAGGATATTATAGCCACAAAGGCACAGGCGCTAAATTTACACGTCATACAAATTAGAAGTCAAAAGTCGATACAGAACAGTTTGAAATAAAGTTAACCGTAGAATGCACGTACAAAGCATGTTAGTTAGAGTCTTTGTGAAAGTAAATTTCGTCACGAGTTCTACAAATTCTAAACTAATTCCCTTCAATCCAGTGCAGTGTAGCGTCACTAACAAATTCGTTTTCTCCACTCACTTATGTGTGATCAAGGCAAAGGCTTTCCGGAGCATTCTGAACACGTCACGCCAAATCTTGTTGATGTTTGATTGCGAGATTCGATAGTGGAACTACGTTCCAGTTTTAAAAATTCCGGCTCAACTCTGAAAGCTGTACTTCACGTTCATTTCGCCTAAATAATATTTACCTGAAATTTTAAGTCTTTAATTTATTGACACATTAATACGAAAACGGCTAAGAGATATCGTGCACAAGAATGTGGAGCGTTTTAGTAACAATCAAATAATATTCTGTAATATACAAGAAACGTTTTGCGTAAAACTTGAGACTTAAACTAAAAATTAAAAAATTTAAACTTTTGAGTTGCAATTTTTGTTTTAATGAAGTGATATAGACCCTGGATCGGTCCTGGATCCTCCAGTTGAGCTTCCGAAGCCGCGCAAAAACCTTTTCGGAACTCTACTTTCACAGCACTTTAAAAATTACAAAAATAAGCACTATCTTAATCCTGTATCTCAGAAACCACAAGAGATGTTGCCATTTTATTCACGGAGATATTCCAGGGAGCGATAGTACTCTGCAAAATAATAAACAAATGTTAATGACCTATAATCAAAAACGCACCATTTTGGATATACAGGGTGGCGAAGCTTCACATTCTTCTAATATTTACGTGAGGAATACGCAAAATATGAAAAAAAATGTAAGACTGCCACCATATATATGGAAAATGGTGCAATTTTGACTATGGATCTATCAGCATCTTTTTCATTATTTTACAGAGTACTATCTCTCGTTATGACAATAATTATTTTCCATTCCTCACTGTGAAGATCAATAGTGGGATAAGTAACTGAGATCGCCAAGAAAAGTGTATAAATTATTGGTGCTATTTTGCAATCCCCTCTACCTCCTATCAGCCACCAGTTTTCAGGACTTTGCCATTAAAGTTCATTAAAGATTTTTAAGTTAGGTTACCTTGGAGGGGAGGGGGGGTTGACATTATAAATTACATTAATTTCAGATACCTCCTTCGCCATCTAAATTAACGTGTTTTTGGCCTACATCTAGTTTTTATACAAAAAGAAAAAAAATCAAATGGAAGCGGCTACTTTAGAAATTGCGTATTGCGAAATCAAGGCATAATTCGTACCTTCCTTATTGTTGATAATCCGTAGTCTGATGTTTGATTTAAATTCAATAGATAACCTGCTCAGTTATTGAAACTTTGCTTACTCTCTTCGTTTATTCTCCACGTTACTTTTACATCGGGCACACGTAGACGCGTATTTCATTAACAAATTCGCTAACGTTTCGTGGAAATAAAAGCGTGCAAATAAAAAAATTGAAAAATTGTCAAAGCAAAAATATCGTTAACTTCGTAAAAGTCCTGGATTAAAAAGACTCGGCGAATTTATATGCAATTTCGTCACCGAGGCTCAGTAATGTCGCACGGGACATCCCCGGCTGTTACCGAGCTTTATTAGATTATTTTAAAGCAGCTTTGATTTCAAATTCTGCCAATTATTCCATTCTCTTTTCCATTTATTGCTTTTGACTTTTCGAAACAAAAGGAATTTATTATGCGCTCTGAGAGGTAACTTTGGTGACTAATCGCAGCTAACAGAAATCTATTTTATGAGTAGAAATACCAGTATAAATGAAAAACGGAGGCATAACTGTGAGTGGTAATTGAGTTACTGATCTTGCATATCCAGCTTGTCAGCTTGCTCTGAATGGAGTGTTATATGTGATATATAAATTTTAGAAACTAATACAGGGCCGATTAAAATTTGTCACCACATCAGTGTCACTATCAATGACAAAAAAATTCTGCCTCGGAGTAATTATTCGTTCAATACAATGCAACTCACAGAAATAACCACATGAATCCAAAAACTCCATTATTCCAACTTTTTAAATAACTTAAAAACAACTTTATTCAGACTTGGTGATTAGGGAATGAATAGAAATGAGACCGAAAATTCGTAAAACAAGTTTCGTTCTTCGGTAATTAAGTTGCGGATTAAATCGAAATAATCCAAAAATCCTCATCAAGAATAAATTCCGCCTGAAAATGTGATTAAAAACTTACGATTTCTAGAGGAAAGAATGTCTGCCTTGGGAAATGCTTTTAACTCGATCCGGAAGTTTGTGTAATTGTTTTAGTACTGGTTATTTTGCGGAATTATAATATCTCGAAATTAAGAAGAGGTCCCTAAAATGCAGAATTTTGCTGATATTATTGCCAACAAGTATAATTCCACAAATCCGGAAAACAAGAATTATTCACAATACGATAAAAACCAAAAATCTACCGTTATACCTTCAAAGATCATTTAGCGATAAAATAAAAAACAAAGTAGAGAAAATTCTACAGAAAACTCGATAAAATTCTTATTGGAATTAGTTGTTATCGTGAGGGTCTTAAGTTAGTTAGTTCCAGCAAATTCATTTAACAACTTCACAGTCTTCTTCGTGTTATTTGTGCCAGCGTTGAATTGTTGTATCGATTCCAGAGGTTTTAATTCCATCAACTGATCACGGAATCGTAGACCCTAACAAGGCAGCAAACATAAATCGAATTAGGACAGTGAATTAAGGGCATGTTCGCTGACTATAAAGATATATGATGTCTTTGCGGCTTGAGGAACCAATAATGATCGTAAAAATAGAGTTTGTGGGTAAGTAGGAGTCTTCTCACGCGAATTATCACATGGTAAAAATATTAAATTTTAAATAAAGTAGTAATTATAATTATTTAATGGTTTCGATCATGTTTCGTTGTTTAGTTATGGTTGATTATCATGCTCCTTTGCACATGCATATCTTAATTAAGTTCTCATTTTCTCTAAGGAAATGCAAAACATTTGGAGAATTTATATGGAATAGGATTCCCTAGATGGACTACTAAACGATGCTTAATTTCATGAAATTGTAGATGAAATTTATTTTTTAATGCTCAAAAACAATCCAATTTGGTTAATCATAGCTTTTTCGATTTCAGAACACTCTTGGTCCTGATTTTTCCCGTACATTACTTGTTAGTACTTTGAATACCATGTTTGATTTTATATGAACTAAAAATAAAGACAAAAAAAATTACTAAACCTTTGGTAATCTAAATTATGAATAAAACAAATCGATACATGCGAAATTAATATCATAGAGTTGCATATAAAAAGGTTTTGAAACCTTGTTATTACAATATTTATGTTTTTCAGGGATTTGTATAATTAAATATCAAACCATTTATGAACACGATTTTATTATTATTTTGTTTATAAACGAATTTTAGACTTTTAATTATTAATTACACAAGAACAAATATTTTTAAATAAATAATATGATTTTACGAAATACCTTTTTGTATTTTATTTTCATTATTATTATGCCTTTTTAAGAACTAAGTGTTCTTTTTTAACTGCTGCAATCCACCTTCAATAGTTACAATATATAGTGTGTTCAAGATAAAAAAAAGGAATCCCTCAAGCAATAACACCCAGTGCATCCGAAGTGAAGTGCGGAATTTCTGGTTGCAAGAATATTGGAAAGAAAGTTATAATAACTTATTAAAAAATCAGTTGGATAAAACTATAGATAATCTGGGTACCACTAAAAATTATACAAAACGCGTTTACTACACGTGAAATATATTTTTAATGTCACGTCTAGATTAAAATTTTCGTAAAAAATGTTGTCATATTTTTGTTTAGATTTTTTATTTTAAAGAAGTGTATTCGAATTTGTAAAACTGTTCCAGTTATCGGAGCTGGTGCAAGAGGTAGTTTGACTTATTGCAACCCTCCGCTTAAGCAATTTCAGGCGTGTAAATCAGTAATTGTGATATTTACTCATAGAATAACCATATTACTTAAACGATCTGCAGGCGCGTTTAGCTGATAAACTCTATTTTTTTTACTCCCTAGCATCCCATGATCCTTTGTTGTCCCAATGTTTTGGGACACCCCGTATGTAATTATCACAAAACGGCTGAGGAAACGGAATAATGAAAAAAACTCATTATAACACAGTTGCATTAACACAAAAATCAACCCGTACACGAAAGACATCTAATTACCCATGAATAATAAAAACTACCTCGTCGTGTTCCACCACCACAAGAAGAAAATCTGCTCCCCATCCGCCATCCTTCTCGCTTATGTGGACAAACAAATCCATTAAACCCATCTCGCTTTAATCTGCTCGTAAAAAAAGTGTTTAGTGTTTAGCCATAAACTGTATCTGTATCCCCACTATTAAGAAAGATCCGGTTTACCGGAAAAGAATTGCCATTGTAGGTCTTTTTTCCGGGCAAAGGGGAACGGTGCTCTCTCTCTCACTCTCCAGAATTAAGCTCCGCCTCCCCATTCCGGATTTCGGGACGCAGGATCGTCGGGAAGCTGCCTAATGGACCTCCCATAGCAACGTGTTTCGCTTTTCGCGCTACATCTCGGCAGAGATAAAACCATTTTAACAGCTTTGGCGGCAAAAGCTCTGCTTGTTTCGTGGCAATACGGGCGCAACTCGCGAATTGTTCTTTGCAACATTTTTTTCAATTCATTAACATCTTATCAGATGGGTTTTTCTTAATAAGATTACGATTGTGTAGTTTCCCTACGGACGTATCATTGATGAAAACGTAGAAGGTGGGGGAGGTTAGTTAGTAGAGTCCGGGGGATTCCCCCAAAGGCAGCATCACGATTTTTGGGGACAGTCATAAAGTAAGTAATACAAGTGTATTTTAGTATTTACACATTTACACACTCGTTGTAGAAATTAAGTTCTTTGAAGAAAAAATTCTTATTATGTAGGGTGTTCGATAAAAATGAAAACAAGTCTTTAACTATTGATCCTTGAACAAAAATAATGCAACATTTGTAATAGCAGTCTCCATGGACCCGAATCGACAAAAGGCTTTTTAGGGTGTGGCAGAAATATAAAAAAATAGTGATAATTTTTAACGGAACACGAATTTAAACTTTTTCTAGAAACGAGGATACTTATTGAAATCTTAGGAGTCAAGAATCGTTATTTAAACAAAATGTAAGATCGTTATTTTATGTCAAATTTATTGAAATATTAAAATTCAACATAAGCTAAAAAACTGTAAAAACAGTTGCTATGTTCGACTCATAAATTTTTCTATGTTTTGGTACACAAATACCCTCGACGTAAGTATTACTCGTTAGAAATAACGCCCTAAATTTCAAAACATTTGGGGAAATTCTGTTGCCGACACAACTACAAACAAAAATTGACCTTCTCGGTTCTAGAAAATATGGCATCTGACGAATATATGAACCTACGTATACTCAATATCATACATCGTCATTCAATTTAAACATGTATTTTTTACTGTACAGCCCACTACTTGAGTATTTTGTAAGGAACGGGAAGCTCAGTGCAAAAATATAAACAATGATTCATTGAAAATACCAGTGGTATGAGCAATTTAAAGTTTCAATTTTTACAAAATTTCAAAATTAATTGAAACTTTTTCAATAAAAATTTTCACTTTAAATTACAAGTTTTCACAAATCCGGCGCAAAATTTGAAACATCTATAGCGTAATTTAATAAAAATAACAATATTGTGAGGAATGTAAAGCTCAAACCCAAATTTCCTACTTGCCGCTTTCGAATTGACATTCATAAATTTTCCGGTACCGGAAAAAATCCGATATTGTTGGCTTTCGTAGGAAGTAACAAACTCAACTCTTCAATAACTACATAACTTTTTCCGACGAGCGTGTGGTAGAATGCGTTTAACGAACGAGTCTATTAATAACGACAATTAATAATCGAGATTTCAACTCAAATTAAGTAAAACTGAGGTTGACGACGGCTTGCAAGCGACGTGCTCGTTGCATAATATACCATTATCGCATTTTATTGTCAACGAGATTCTGTTTAGCGTGAATCAAAAAATCAAAATTTTTTGTAGAGCCTTATAATTTAAGTGGATAGAAGATGGAATGCGTAGGAAATGTAGGTAATAATACAGAAATTTAGGATCTTTCGATATCATTTTTCAGTTCTCTTTTCTGACAGTCGTAAAAAAACAGTTTATTGTGGAACTAGAACTTTTTAAACCATTGCAGTGATCGTATGGTACAATGCACTACGAATGTGAATGGCTATTTATAATACGATCTTTTACTATCGGATGAATCTTTATAGAGGTGTATGTTGTTAATATCGAATGTAAATTAGTTACATTATCTAGACATTAATCTGGAAAGAATTAAGATCATTATTCCTCGGGTACCGTATGAAGAGTAACCTTTTCACATCTATATATGTAAGTGTGCAAAGCATGCGCATGCGTACACAATCTTTCGAGATATGCATAATGCTTTTTCTCCGGCTTAGTGCTGATTCATCTTAAATTTACTGAAATTTTAATTTTACTAATGTCTTGAGATGACATTTGTTGTAATTGTATTCTGAAATCTTAAAACAACATATGTGGTTATTCTGAACACGTTAAGAGGTCAGCGCAAACCAGTTGCTAGCGACATGTAATGATATTATACATTGAGGACCAGAAGTTCCTCATAAATTCGTTAACAATTGAAGGAAATATTTTTCATAAAAATGCTGGAACACGTCAAATATTGTTTTTAGTTGTGCATTTTTTGACGTAACAAGACATGTATACATGCTTACCTATATAATGGATAAATGTACTTTTTCATTTCTTTTTAATGAACAGAATAACCTTTTGCAACTTTTTGAGAAATTATGAACATATCTAATGTAACATATCCATGTCTAAATTCAACAGTTTTGAAAAAAATGACAAAAAATAAAAATAACGATAGAACTATTAATACTTAAAAAATAGCATTATAAACTTCTACTAAACTCTCATTATTTGAAGAGGTATTTGTTGAGCGTCTTGAATAATCAATTTTCTCAACTTTTCTATATTTTTGGGCTTATTTAAATACACCCTATGTTTCAGATAATCCCATAAAAAATCCATATAGGTGATGTCAAATGATCTAGTAGACCACTCTAGTAGCTCCTTTCATCCAATTCATCGTATATACTATTAGTATTATATGGGTATGTCACATTAAATTTGTTCAGAAATGCTTAAAGAACTCAAAAGCATCATAATGGAGTTCCATAAGAAAAAACTGAAAAAGTACATTTATCTACTAGAGGGCTAACCCTGCATTCATGTCTCTTATGTGAAAAAATGCACATCTAAAAAGAATATTTGACGTGTTGCAGCATTTTAATGAAAAATATTTCCTGCAATTTTTAGCAAACTTGTGCGGGACTTTTGGTTTTCTGTGTAAAACGGTAAGCAAAGGAGATCAGAATATTTCAAATATAAAAATGTACAGATATCTAGTAGTAATCTGGAGAGCGCTCGGTCTAGAACCAAAAATCCATTTAACGCAGAACAATTTAATTTGCACCACTTAATACACATCACACAGGATGCTCTTATTAGTGATATGTGGTATACCAACAAACCTAATTGTAACGAGGTTATTAAACTAAAGACCAGCAAAACACTTATGCAATAAAAACACCGGCAGTTTTTATTAGGATTGAGCGGGACAGATATACATCTAATATTTTAACCTTCAAAAGAAGAAATGGAATAAGATTTCCATATTCTGGAAATAAATACATGCATAACGAATTCTACAATCTGTACCCTCTGTCATAATCTCCCCCTTAACTAAACCCCCGAATTGCGTATCCCATCGGATAATCATATTCGTATAACATGAGGGACGCAATTTGTCTACCAAAAGTCTCTATTAGCCAGTTAGGTTCTTAATTGAATTTCGAGCGAGCACCCCTATCTTTAACATCTCAAACAAGTGGCTCTGTTGCATAAATTAAGCAACGCTATAATTTGGTCGCTCTCCTTTTTAGTGGGTGGTTTAAATGAATGATCAACTGAAATTTCATTGGAATTATGAATAAGAACTTTTGAGGGAGTCATTTTTTTTTCAGACGTCATAAGCAAATTTCAATGGAAGGAGGGAAAATTTACTAATGGAAACAACAAGATCAAGACGTTGTTTGCGGCATTTCATTTATATTTTCACTCTAGAATCATCAGCGAGTTTTTGAAATTCAATTTTCATTAACTCAACTGCCCAAAGCTATAAAAACACCTACTTCATGTTCAATTAACCACTTAAGAATCACGTGTCATGTGTTTTATGCTTTCTCACCCACGTTATTTTTATTTAATTTCACCCTTTCGAGTGCGATTCAGTCTAACCAGTTGGATAATCGATCTAATACGAGTACAATTATGATTCTTCTGATTGAAGAAATCCAGCATAAATTAATGACTCTCGATTTAACACAATTTAACTATATTACATGCATCAGCAGTTTAATTGAGATTTAAGCAACTTGAATTAATTTAGTAATAGTGAAATGATACAAAGGGTTGTTTTGGAGATGGTGATGAGAAAAGACAAATGATAAAACTTCTGCAGCTTGTTAATAATGATCTGATATGTTGCTTGTCGGTACGAGAACTTTATGGACAGGTTATGGGAACACTACCTGATTAGGGAAAGTGATGTACTTAGCAGGACGTTTCCTTTGCAACACGAGAGGAATAGATATTTGTGTGGTTACAGAATTAATGTTCCATGAAATTCGTTTTTTAATCACTTTTACTCACACAAATCAGTGAATAAAAGTAAAAAAAATGAACAAAAATGAAGATAAATAAGTGAATGCAGTACATTTTCACACGGTAACCACGGTATGACAAGAAGTCCAAAAAACTTACTACTCTTAACCCGACAGCTAATAGTCCTGGGAACCCGATTAAAACATTTATCATTTAGCTTAGCCAAGCATATCTTACAAAATATTCAAAATTTCTAGTGCATGATTTCACTTTAACTTTTTTGATTCTATCAATTCTATAATTAATTAATACCAATCCACAAAAATCCCAACAAATCCCTCGCAATTTAGATTAGTAAGCTTCGGTCTACATGAGAGGACACTAATTAACGCTTATTTGATATCAACGTATTGATTGGAAGCAATATTTATTAATTGAATATTAGTGTTTATCGAGATTTGTTAATTATTATTCCTAATTAACTTCGCTAATATGCGTACACTAAATTATAATGATAATCTGAGTAATAAAACAATAAATAATACAACCACAATTTTGGATGTTTTATAGTGCTTAATTGAATAGTGAATGGTGTGGAATAACCCATTATTGATTGCTCTGAGGTAATAAATATTTTCTCTAATAATTATTAGGCATATACAGGGTGTTCTATATTTAGTCACAACATTGTATTGGGCAAAGATAGAACTTCAGGGATAAATCAAAATTAAATACACATATTTTCATTTTCATTTTTATAACCTTATTGGTGATTATTTTGAAAAGTCAAGAGGACTTTCTTAAAGCCTTTTTTATCCTCCTCAAGAAAATCGTCTTATTTTTCAGCTGTGATGTTTTAGTTCTCAAATACGCACTTCAACCTTATTTTCTTTAATACCAACATTAATTTGATATATTGTTTTGAAATTGTTCAATAGGCTTTGTCCTAATTAAACTGACTGCGCATCTCTTAGGCGTTAAGAAATGTTTAGAGGCAACAGAGCGATTTCGCTACATCCTTTATGGTAATTATAGAAATCGAGAAGGGTAATATTATATTTATGAGAAATTTAGTAAATTATTTATATGAAAGCTAGTAAAAGTGCGTGAGATAAGTCATTTTCGCATGTATTTCTCTCATGAATGACAAAACTTTGATAGAACATCATTACAGAATTCTTAATTCATTCTTGATAAAACCATAGTTAGGCATATAATGAAATTTAAATTCATAATCTGTTACTATGTTGTCATTCATATTTTGTATAAACATTTTTCACATATACACATTAATATAGTATTTTTTATGTATATTAGTGTACTTACGAAACTTTGTATGGTTTTTTTTTTACATATATTAACGTAAGCGATGCTGGTTATTTATTTTATATCTAATTCGTAATTGATTTTTTTCTCTAATCAAAAATCAATTTTTTAATATATTCTCCTAAAAATTTCCAAGCACGCCAAATTAAATCTCAATAATTTCCAGCACCATGCACAACGAACATACGGGTCTAAGGCGATTTAAACAAATTGGTAGATATATGTCTCAATTAAATTCTGTTGAATCTTTATAAGCCTAATTTCAATATTGCCCTATTAATATCTCTAATAACCAAATTTGTTTTATCGAGTTAACTAGAGCCCACATCTTATTAAGCACAATGCGAGCAGGAGCATTATGACGTGCAGATCAAATCTTTTCTTCTCAGTTGAATAATTGGCCCTATTATTTCAGCTGAGGTAATAATTGTGCAAAGAATACTTTAAAGGGTTCATACCTTGGAACCACTTATCCCAGCGGAAATCCATCCACTTGAAGTGAGAATTCGCACGCCAAAATTCAAAAGCAGAAGCATTTAAGAACTAAATCTGATTAAATTGGCTCTTGTTTTTGAACACCATCAGAATTTGTTGAAGCGGTTCATGACACGTAGGTACCTAATCTGATCTCCGGTAATACGGGGTACTTAGTAAACGTTGTCGCTCTTTAAAAAAATAAATGTTTTTTAATAGGCCTCGTAAATAACATTTTCAAAACTGTACGGTTCGTCAAATTAAATTTTTTAGTGCGAAATTACGGATTAAAAAGCGACATGTTGGAATATAGGTAAAACTTCACATACTGCGAAGTTGTTGTTTATGTTTTTATGTATACCTACTTATCCTAAAAGGTCAATAAATTGATAAGGGACGAGGGAGTTTTAATAAATAAAAATACCCAGGGTGTCCCATTTAAAATAATAAAGTTCTTTGTCGTAACATTTTTTTAGAATTTTCTAGGAAATTGCAACAAAAGTGTCAGTTTTCGCATAACTAAACTCCTATGTATCGTGTGCAAAAAATTGTGATTTAAGTAATTGTTAACTAAGAAAACTCATACTGTGTACAATACCTATGAAAAACAACAAGACATTCGAAATTATTACCTACAAAATGTTGGCATTGATCTTCTTGTAACCTATAAATTGTGAAAAACGTGTCAATAAATTATAAATAAATTAATCGTAAAAAAGTCAAATCAGAACGTAATGAACTAATAAAATAATCGACGAGAGCTCTTTGTTGACAAGCAAGCACAAGCAATAAAATGATTAAAACCTAATTGAATTGATCGATTTCAAAAGATTACTACTTATGAGAGCCATTTAGTGCAATGACTATAACAAACATTTTTATTAGCTATGGGTAATTAGGACTTAACGTTCACACCGAATATGTCAGACAATAGTATGCAAGGGCAGTGAACTATTATTATTAAAAAAAATTATAGTAAAAAAATTATTATGTGTTTGCAACGTTTATTTTATTTATTTGTCAACGTGTCTAGAGATATACAACCTAAATACAGATCAAGTGGTTGAATCAGACTTTAATCTCACTTTCAAAATCATGAAAATTGTTAAGAATGTTAGTGCATATCTTGGGAACTGATAGAGGCAGAGCAATTTGCCCAGCATGGGCCGATAGAACTCATTGAGTAAATTAATATTGTTCTTATTTAAAATTTGAAAAGTGGTTGAAATTTTGTTTCTGTCACCTCTTTGAAAAATTTAAAAAATAATTCGATTATTTTGAAGTGACATTTAGGAACCTCCAGTTTTTTTTGTTGCAGTTGTTAACACTACTTAACTTATATCTGATTTTCGGTTCCAAAGTTGTTGTATGAATAGTATGCCTCATATATGGGATTCCACATAACCGATAGATATTCTAACACGGCCATTGTATCAGATATAAATATTTTCTGTCTGATCACATTACATTAACTTGCGACTTACTGTTTAACCAGTCTGAAGCAAACTGAGTGAAATGGCACAGATTTGTAACTATCGAGTATTCCTGTACCCCTCTTGAGTGAAGCACATTATAGGCAATTAAATTTTAATATAGTTTTTCTTATAAATTTATTAAACACAGTCGAGTGTTTATGTGTGTACGATTCGTAAGTATAGCTGATAATCTCATAAATATAATTTTTGTTTCAGTTAGCAGGTGGGGGTGGCAGGGGCATGTTCTGCTACCACTGCCCACCCACCTTGCATCCCGGAGCTCCACAGCCAAGACTACCTACATTAGAATACCCGTTTACACCTTCTCATCCATGTAAGTGATTCAAATTGAAGATTATAAGTAGGTGAAAATTTTAATGTGCAGTGGATAATTATTTGAGGCGTGATTTACTAAATTTACTTCCTCGCCCCTTGCTTCTCTCCCTCTCCCCGCTGATATAACTTACTCGCTAAGCTATATCAGTTGTTCAAAGAGAAAAGTATTTTTATAAAATTATGAATAAATTTTGCTTTGTAAGGTTTGTCGTTAGATTAGTTAGATTGACAAGGGCATAGATTAGTAAATTCTGGGCAGGATAAGTGGCGGTCTGATTCGCATATAGAAAGTGCCTTTGATTTATTTTTCGCTCAGTAAGACCAGTACCCTGGGATGTGGTGGAAGGGAATTTCTAACAAAAAATAGATGTTTTTTGCGGAATGAGTCATTGTCAGACAAATGGAAAAAGTCACCAGTACCTATAATATCATTAATATAAAGGGTGTTTGATTTACCAAAACACATCTGAAAAACAATGGAAAGTAAGATGATTTTGAACGTATTTCGCCATAGACGGGGTGTTTCCTAAGTACATGTACTTATTCTAGAGAGCGATTTTAAGGCAAAAAATGAGACTTTTTTTCTTATACATGTAAGGTCTAAATCCACCTCCCATCTCGCCTCCAAGATCACCCGAGTTAAGCCCAATAGATTTCTTCGTTTGAGGACAACTAAAATCTTTAGTGTGTTGTACACTCGTAGGGACTGAAGATGAACTTGAAACTTGAATTGTGCACGAATGCGAAACAATTAGGAATAGATCGGGTATTTTTGCAAAAATACGCAAATCGTTACTTAGACGAAGTCAAACTTGTGTTGATGCACTTGGTGCACATTTTCAACATTTACTTTAAGCGTGACCATTTTTTTTCGGAAACTATTAGGTTTAAAGTGAAAAAACGAGAAGTAACAAAGTTTTTAAAATGCACAGGCTTTCTGTTTGAAATATTTTTATGATAACAAGAAAAAAAAGTATAATTGTTTGAACGAAAAATGTCCTTGTAGTGATTTATTTAATTGTTTCTAGACAAAATGTAAATCTAATAAAATATAGAAAAGAGACGTTCTTGAGTGATAATACAACGTAGCAAGTTTAACTTTCGTGGTATTTTTCCATTTTAACAAAAAAATTAAACATTAATTTTCCCCCTTAGGTTTGAGTGAACGTTGCAGAATGGGGAGTGGATTTAGAACATACATGTATACGAAAATGTCTTGTTTTTTGACCTTAAAATCACTCCTTAGAATAAGTACATGTGCTTAGGAAACACCCTGTACATTATTATGCAAAGTGTCACACATTTCGAGATACCGTAATTTTTCCCAATTTTACCACATTTACTGTTCACTTCCATATAAGTTACCATAAAAATATAGTCGAACATTTGATCGGATTTTATTTCTTTTCGTATGAACTTGACTATGTATTTTATCGATATCAAATATGTGACGAGATATACGTATGACAAAAAATTGTGGCTCTTTAAAATTCCAAAAATGAATTTCTTGAATATGAAACGTCGACTTTGTAAGCGACTAAAAAGCAAGACTCAAACGGAAGAGTCGTTGAAATATTTTTAGAATCTTCTTTGACTATTGATCTTTCGAATTGTGTACTGACACACGCAGACCAAATGTTGCATAAGATATTTAATTTACAAATAGAAAAAAATGCATATAATGATTTAACGAATTGGATAGAAATGAACAAGAGATTATTATTTTTACATTGATTATGCTATTTGTTTATGATTGTCATGCTTGAAATTCGAACCGCCGTTTCTGATACAACGTCGATATATTCGTAGCATCTTTATAGTGATCACCCCTCGCCCCATTTCAGTTTTCATTTTTTCTGCTACCCCATTAATTTTTTATTTACAGGACCTCCAAATGAAAATGAGCATAGGCATAACAACGAAAGTTCAGATAATGGCTATTTATTGAAATATTTAAAATGTTGGTACAGAAAATGTTTTTTTTCCACTACACCTCTGTGCAAGCACTTCACAGAAGAAACCCAATCTGAAGGAATATGTTTTTGTGTCGATATTGAGGTTGTATCAAAAACGGCGTTTCTTGTTTTGGGCATGATAATTAATGTATAAATAACAATTACTTGTGAAATTTTTGCTAGTTTTATATCTTTTTCAATTATATTTTATGCAACATTAAGTCTGTATTTTTTAATCCATTATTCGATAAAGCAATGGACAAAGAAGTTTTTAAAGATATTTGAACGACTTTTGCATTTGCCTCTGTCTTTTTATTTGCTTACAAATCAATGTTCCACATTCAAGAAATTCATTATTGGATATTTCAGAAGCCACAATTTTTTTGCATATGTAGATTCCATCGCATGTTTTATACTGAAAAAATATATTTTCAAGTTTAGACGAAAACAGATAGAGTCAGATTAAATTTTTATTGCAACCCACATGGAAATAAAGAGTTAATTTGGTAAAATTCGGAAAATTTTGTACAATAGTATACATATATGGTCAAATACGTTAAAAATCATCTTACGTACCACTCTGTTTCCTACGTGTATCGGTAAACCAAACGTCCCGTATTATCAGAATGTGTTGCAATAGCAATATCGGAGTAGTGATTAAAAATCATCAAGTTGCACATTTTGTAGCATCATTCAGTTGCAATTATTACATCATCTCTCCACTAAAATAAATCAGACAGCCTAATACCATCTTTCAACAGCAACATCCATCATCATTATCGTAGATCCTTCCCTATAGGTGGATTATGGGATTACTCGATAATAATCACAGGTCGCCGAAAATATTCCTTTTTACGAGTCACAGTAATACGATAAGTAAATCTACCCTAAGGATGGCATGTGCTGGTTAAATTTGTTGTTAGGGGGTGCAAAGCTCCCTTCGGACCAGTAAAGTGAATAAAAATTACGTTTCGGCATTGTACCATCCTGGCTGACATAATATGATTAATCTTTAATGCGCGATGCGAGCTAATTTATGTTAATGTGTGTATGGTAAGTCTTTTGAAAAGCGAGTGAAATACTGAAATGTTCGAAATATATAAGCAGTCTTTCAAAAAAACTGAAATAATCTTTTTTTTTTAATATGAGTATTTCACTTAAGCTAGGGATAGGAAAGGTGTGATATTAAGTGTGATTTTAACTCACGATTTCACACATTTTCTCACAGCCGGCCGATATGACTGCCAAATTTTGTTAGCATTTTTTCAAAATTTCTGAAAGGTTTCCGTCCTTTTTGGATATATAGTATTTTAGCTGAAAGCAATTAGATATCTAGCTTCTGCAAATAACAAAATATTATTGGTGGGATCTTATAATAGACCTACCTTAGGAGTTACGAAGTAGTGTTAGAATAATTAGTATAATAAGTGAGATAATTTTAGGGCAAATCAAGTTATGTTTAAACGGGGAACATCCAGAGTTTTCAAATTACACTTTCAACGAATTTCACCATTTTGAAATGTTACGCATAATAAAATTAGCTTCATCCGAGGATATATTAATTAAAATCCCATGTATAATTCAGAGAAATTGTATATTTAATCTTATAATCTGCTTTATACTCCACGAATGAAAACCGTACACATATACACAAACATCGCCGCTCTGTTAATATTTAGACGCTTAATATTGATCTGCTTTGCTTAAATTTTTATGAAGATTCGGTCTAAATTGGGGAACATAGCACACCTTCAAATATATGAATTGTCTCGCAAAGGCCAGATATGACTAATTTTTAGTAAATAACGGTATTAACTAGATAATTTATCAACTTAAATAGTTGTCTACCCAACGAATGCGGCCCTTTGCCGCATGCTGAGCAATGCAAAATAGCATTTGGTCGGCAATAGAGTGCGGTAATGGCACATTAAGACATAAGTTTCATAAGGCCGCTTGCTGGTATTTCGTGTTCCGCAGGATTTTCATATTTATAACAAATAAGGAACTATTATTTACTGAATGTGACTTTTTTAAGATTGGTGTAACAAATAACGTGATAATAGGTAAAAGTTAATACAGTTCTTCCGGGTTCAAGAGAATAATATTATCAATGGAGGTGCCGTTACTATAAAATTAGCATATTCGACAAATTCACAGTTTTCCGTTTCTCTTTAATTAAACTTATAGAAAACAACTAAGTTGACACAAAGAAAGATTGCATCTGATAATAATGAAGTGCTTTTACCGCACTCAGCTATTTGCATTCAGTGTGCGGTAATTCACTAACCATATAAAAATAGCGTTCTTGTGCTTTTTGTTTAGAGTTTTTTTCTTTACTTTAGTCACGTGCTATCGAAGGTCAAAATGTTAAGTTAAAGGTTGCAGAATAATTGTTAGTAACCACGACTATCGTTTACGTTTTCGATTCTTCTATAGATTAGCCTGACGCACGTACCTGTGGATAATGTATGAAATTCACAAAGAATTTATCAGTATACAGGGTCCGTCATATATATGGAATGATAGCAATAACTTTTTAAATTATTTTTCGTATCAAAAAATGTTTCAATTACCTTGAACGTTTTTTTTGTCTTATAACAGTCCAGCGAAGTCTAGCTTGTATTTTTTAAATATGATCCTCAATTTCTGACTTAGATAGAACCTACATTTAGTTACGCATACAGACATTTAAAATTTTATTGGAGTTAAATACGAAGAAATTTCGAGGAAAAAGTGTTCCCTTCTTTTATTACAAAAATTAAATTCTTCCAGAAAAGCAAAATAACAAATTACTGCTGACAATAATTAATTGTTATTTAATGTGTAAAGCAGTCGCTTAAAACGTCTTTCATCGTTATACAAACACAGTGTTATTCTTTGCGTGAATGACGATCTTACCTGAACGAACTTGTCTTGCCTAATCGATTGGGTTATACCGACGATACAAGTCCTCAATTCGTTTACATTATTTCGCCAATTCTTATAAACTTGATATTCTAAATGGTCCGAAAGGAAAAGTAGCAGGGATTTAAATCAGGTGTCCAAGCCGGCGACTCTTTCACCAAGCAAAAAAATGGTACTGCTTTTCTTTAAAATTAAAAATTGGAATTTCCACAATAGTATTTAATTGACGTTCAAAATGTATACGGGGTGTTTTTTTAATATTACTTTTCTGGTTGAACTAATTTTTTAAAATAAATTAAAGGGAAAAAATTTTCTCGTTTTTTTTTTATTTGACTCCAAAAAATGTGATATATCTGTATAAGCAAATAAGTGTAGATTCCATGAGGCAAGTCAGAAATAGAAAGTTACATTTGAAAAACAAACGTTTATTTTCGCTGGATTGTTATGGGGCGAAGGGAAAAAATTCAAAGTCACCAAAAAGAACAACAAATTAGGCTTGTGACTTTTACTTGAAACATTTTTTGATAACAAAAATTATTTAAAAAGTTATTGCAATTATTATATATATTTAATTAACCTAAATATTGCACATGGCGGTTAGAAATGAAGAATTTCTACCACGCAGGATATGGTCCTTTATAAAAGTCGAGAAAAAACTGGTTCCGTGCTAAAAGGCAGATCTAAGATGGGATTCGGGTTTTGAGAGTTAACGAGTAAACATCGTGAGAATCTCTGGTGTTGTTGTTTGCTTGAATTCCCGTAGTGATAAGAAAATATGAGTGCTGTTTCTTTTCTTTTCCGATACTTAAATACTGCTAATATAAATGAATATTATTTCCAAAAAATAATACTCGATATTTAGCCGTAATGTCTAAACACTTGGAGGCTGTTTTTGACTATAAGAGCAGCCAAATAATTAAACCAATTGAGAGAATGAATCCTACTGAGCAAAACTCAATCAACAAGAATGGGACGTACTCAGCAGTTACCAAATCAACGTCAAGGCAAACCTTTCCCAGGAAAAAAACAAGCAATAGTATTGCATGCGGAACCAACCCTCAAGCTTCGATTATGTAAGCACTATAGGGAATCTGGTTGAGCCTAAAAATATTATATTTGCTTCAAGAATATCTAACAATAGAATTTGCATATATCTAAAAAGTGAGGAAATCGTAGCTAAACTCACACAAACTCAGCAAACAGTTATAATTGAGGAAATCCAACATAGCATTAGAAGACTAGTTTCTCCAACCAAAAGAATTATAGTTTCCAACGTCAGTCCATTCATCCCATATGATGCTATAGAAAATATAATCAAAAACCTAGAACTTCAAATGTCATCGCCCATATCGTTTCTAAAAGCTGGTATTCCTGGGGATGAATTCAACCATATCCTAAGTTTTCGCCGACAAGTGTATATTCAACCACCCACTGAGGATTTTCAACAACAGACATCTGAGTTATTGCACTATGAAGGAGTAGATTATAGTATATTTTTATTTACTGATAAAATGGAGTGCTTTTGATGTAAAAAAGCAGGTTATATTGCGAGCAAGTGCCCAAATCCACCAATCATAGTTGATAGCAATGAGAATACTAACTTAAAAGAGGTGTTAGGCGCTCAGAAGGAAATACAAGAGACAGCAACCATAGTACAGCAAAAGAGGCAACATTCTAGCACCTTATCAACTCTTGATTCGGAAGAAAATGACATTGGGGAACGGAATTTAATACCACCACCTACAACCAAAACATAGCCACGATAGAAAAGAAAAATCCTCTCATGTCACCTGTTCGCCCCTTTCGGATAATAGCAAAGGTGTCATAAAGGAATGTTATGAATCAGCTGTCAATGATTCCATTCTACCTTTTGACACTTTTATAGCTTTCTTGGAAAACACGTTTAACAATGAGGATCCATATAGCGAAGCCTGTAAATTCACAACCAATGACAAGCAATTACTTGACAATATATATTTTATTTATCCATTTCTCCAGGAGAGGTCTATTAAAAACAGGTTCACACAACTGCATAAAAAACTGAAAGCAGGCATAAACATTGAGGAAACATCGATTGAGAGGATTACATCCACTTCAGGCGAGGAGGACACTATGTCAGATAGTTCCCAACGGTCGAATATCTCAGCACAATAACAACCATAACCAACATCTTCAAGATTATACAGTGGAACTGCGATGGATTCTATCCATGCCTTGCCAATCTACAACAACTGATTGCGGAACATCTGCCAACTACTGTCTGTCTGCAGGGAACAAATTTTAATGAAACTCATAAAAATCGCTCAAACATTATCATGGATATCACTATTTGCGAACAGATTGTGCTCGAGCCAGTGGAGGAGTTTGAATGTTCATCTCGAATGAAAATTTTTCGGAACATTTCCCAAAAAACTCCGGCCTGGAATTGATAGCAGTAAATCTATGGTGTCCTAATAAGATTCCAATATGTAATGTCTACATCCCCCCAAATTATCCACTCATGGAAGCTGAAATAAGTGGAATCATCAGCCAATTGTCAAAACTGTTTGTTCTTCTTGGAGATTTCAATGCGCACAGCCCATTATGGGGATCGGTCCACACATCAGGAAGGGGGAAAATTATTGAGAACATTATCCGAGTCATATATAAGAGGTGGAACCTATCAAAAGCAAAATGGGACAAATATTAGGCCGAAACAAGAATGCAAAGTACACAAACCCAGCTCTCGAAAGATGTTCAAACTGCAACAAATCAACTAACAAATATTATACTTTCCGCAGCAAATAAACACATTGGCAAAAGGAGGGTGGACCGCTCTGGCAGGAGTGTTCCATGGTGGAATGACCTTTGCAGTACATCTACTAAGGATTGCAAAAAAGCGTTAAACAGATACCGGCGTTCAAGAATCTTGGAAGATCTCATTAATTTCAAGAGATTAAGAGCCCGAGCTAAGCGTATAATAAGGGAAAGCAAACAACGATCTTGGGAGGACTATGTTAGCTCTATAGTGCCTGATACACCCCCAGTAGAAGTGTGGACGAAGATCAAACGCATTCGAGGTCAAGCTATCAACCACAAAATAAATTCTATTAAGCACAATAATCAAACCATCACTGATGACCAATCCATTGCGGACATATTGGCGTGCTATTTTCAACGGAAATCAACAAACCAATCTCCACCACAAGACTTATTCATATCACAACCTAATCATCTCCAATCTTCAGACAGCTTGGACCTACCGTATTCAATGGAAGAACTCACCTCTGCCCTAAACAGTTGCAAAAACACAGCAGCAGGCCCCGATAATGTTCCATTCATACTGCTGAAAAAAGTTTCATTGGAGTACCTTGGGAAATTGTTGATGCTTTATAATAAAATCTGGACATGTCAACTATTTCCCGCCTCGTGGAGACAATCCATCATTCTGCCATTCAAGAAAAATAATATCTCTTCTCCGAATGAAAAAGATTTTCGGCCAATATCGTTAACCTGTAAAATGTACAAGTTAATGGAAAAAATGGCCAACAAGAGACTAGCATGGTATCTTGAATGTAACAAGGTCATTAATCAGAATCAAGCTGGTTTTCGCCCTCATCGCAGTACAGTAGATAATCTAGTTCTTTTGCAGTCAGAAATAGTTAACTCCATGATGGTTAATAGAGAAGTTATTGCTGCTTTTCTGGATATAGAAGCAGCTTTTGACACTGTCTGGAAACCATTGATCTACAATAATCTTGAAAGATGTTATATAACCGGAAATATGCTGTTTTACATTAAATATTTTTTAAATGAAAGAACTGCCAGAGTTTTGGTTAATGGAAAAATGTCACACGAGGCCTTTTTAAGAGATGGTGTCCCTCAAGGAGCGGTTCTCAGTCCCATATTATTTACCTTTGCCATAACGGACATTTGCAAGTGTATACCACTACCAGTTAGACACTCACTATTTGCTGATGAGCTAGTGGTGTACTGTTCGGGTACCAATACTGAGTCGACTACCAAGCTAGTTCAGAACGTAATGAATAACCTGGAAGTTTGGTCAACCAAAACTGGTTTTAAATTTTCCACCGCAAAATCAAAGGTCGTGCTTTTCAGCCGCAGAAGGATACAATATATACCGAAATTACTTTGAATTCAGGCGTTCTGCAGGTGATTCCAGATCATCTGTTCCTTGGGCTGATTTTTGATACTAAGATGAACTGGAAAAAACACATCCTTTATACCAAGACTAATTGCATGCAGCGGATGAGTATACTAAAAGCATTAGCACATCAACATTGGGGCTCTAATGAGCAAATGCTCCTGAGGATATATAGGAAGCTTATAAGAAGCAGACTGGATTATGGTTCTTTTATATACTCAACGGCGTGTGAGACATACTTGAAATTGCTGAACCCAATACAAAACACATCACTTAGAATTTCTTTGGGAGCATGCCGATCCAGTCCACTGGACTCGCTTGCCTATGAAGCGCATGAACTACCATTAAATCTGAGAAGGGAAAAACTGTTCGTGAATTACTTTGTTCGCACTATGTCCTATCCAGGAAATCCAGCAGCAGCAATATTTAAAAATCAGCTCAGACCGGAGGAAACATGGAAACGGCCCTACTCCGTGCCTCAAATATTGCACAAGCTGTTAAAGAATACTAATTATCTAAATATCCAAGGAATAAACATGGTTGAAACACCCCCAAGCATGGAGGAACAGCCGGTAACGCAGGAGACATGGAGGTTCGATGAGGGAGTGGAGGCAATAGAAATCAGAACCCATTTTGCTAGAATCTTGGATGAGAGGTGGCAGAATATGGTATATGGACCCTTTCAAATACCAAACTGTCACGCATAGAGCCACTGATATGTACGGCAAAAGCTCTAGGGCTATCCAAGAGAAGTAATATAGTGATACGAAGATTGCGTATTGGACACACAAGAATAACTCATGATTACATAATGAATAGAGAAGCGTCACCGCAATCTGTCCACTGTAACAGCCGCATTACTGTACAGCATCTTTTAGTGGATTTCCCACAGTATTCGAATAATAGAATAATACATGGGATAGGCGGTGATATCCAGGATATCCTCAGGATAGACTCCATAGCACAACAGGAAAAACTCATACAGTATATAAAAACAATTGGACTCTATAATGATATGTAACAAATAGGTGTTTAATATTTAATTTAATGCTGTGATCCCTAGTGCCAATGGTCAGTAGTAGTCGAGGCACTTAAATAATAATAAAAAAAAGATTTAAGATGACTTTCCCCTATTAGATTTGACGAAACTGCAACAAACTAATCTAAATCGAGAATAAATTAGATGCAAACCACGAAAAGACAAATTGTCCTACGTCATAACGTTAAAGGTGACGTTTCATTTGACCTTGGTTTCCATAGAAACCATAATTAAAACAACGGGGTGATGACGGAATTGTGGTATATTAACTTACTGGGTAATTAATGAGCCCATGTACGTGTCATTATTAACCAGTTATTCAAGGATTTCAGACAGAAGAGAAATGAACTTCACACTAATCTAATAATATTGGTGTTTTATAACTACTAGTAGAAAAAATAATATGAGATACACATCTATTCGGTATTGTAGACTTGAACTTGTAGTACTTGTTGAAATTTTTCAGCTTCAGCCCGAGACATCACTTCGTCCGTATTAAACTTGTAAAGCAACAAGTCCCCTGATGGATTTACCTGACGAACATAACTAGTTAAGTTTGCAGATATGTCCACATGAGTATTATGGAATTCGAGTTCAACCTCTAGAAAAATCGTACTTGCAACAGCTCTGAGCCTTGATTAATGAATCATAAACTTTATAATTGGTATTAAAAGATAAACTTGTTTATTCCAAACTAATTTCGTCAATATTAAACTAACTTTCTAAATAAATGGAGAAATATAACGGTATTTCGCCTAACTCATAATTTCTGGCCTCGAAAATTGTTTTAATGGAATTTTCGGTGTCGAAAACTTTTATCGGAACATCTAAAGTGATTAGACGAAGGAATGACCGCAAGTCCGAGTTCCGAACTTTCAAAGTAGATTTGGACGGAAACGAGATAACTCCATGTAACATTAAACTAAGTTAGAATTATTGGGTTGCGAGGGAAAGATGGCAAATACTGCGAAAATATTGGAAAATTTTGTTGATTTCTGGATTGTGTCAATTCCGAGAATTTATCGATGGAAATGCTTATTTTCAGTTTATTTGAGTTTTAGTTTATTTTAAGTAGAGTACAAAAAGTATCGAAATATTTTATTTGCAGATACCAGTTATTCCTATCATCCTGCAATTCACGATGACACCTTCGTAAGAAGAAAACAGAGGAGAAATAGAACCACATTTACTCTTCAGCAAGTAGGTTCCTCAATTAATTTTTTATATAACCTTGATACCCAATTTTTTCATAGCTGGAAGAGCTGGAAAGTGCATTCGCTCAAACTCACTATCCAGATGTGTTCACCAGAGAGGATTTAGCTATGAAGATCAATCTCACTGAAGCTAGAGTACAGGTAAGTTTTAAGAAAAAAAAATCTATTCTTTGATGGAGCAAAGACAATTAATGTTAGAAAACAGAGGAATAGTTATTGAAAATATCTGTTTGATGATAATAATAATCTTGCATTAATAAAATTGACACTATAAAAGAAGTTTATAAATGGCAAGTAAATTGTTATAGACTATAGAGGATATCTGGAAATTAGTGAACCGCAAAGGCATGATAGATTATTTTTGTCGAAAATGAGAAAAAATGCCTATAAACATATGCCCAAAAATATCTTTCCAGAGGAGCAAGAGTTCTTTAAAAGTGGAGCCATGGAAACGTTTTTTTTTGCAATTACAGCAAAATGGTAGCTTTTAAAATCACTAAATTTGGAGTATTAAGGTTATTTAACACGCTAAAGAAGCTGATATATTCTGTTTTACCAAATGTCAATCAGAGGCGTGCATTTTGAGGAAGATTTTGCTGTAACTTTCTTGGACACCATCTTATCATCACCAATATTACCTATCACTTTAATACATTTTTCAAAAATGTATCATTTATTATTTATTTTTAATAAATGAACTTTTAAACGTTTATGTTTAGTGCTTTTTCAACATATAAAACATTTCATGTATCGACACTTTAAACCATAATGATGATATATCAAATTAAATCCTAAATTTTCAAATCACGTTAACCCGAAAGTGGTGCACCTTGGAGATGTTAATAAGGGAACATTTTTTCATGAAAACTAATTTGAAGTTTCATGATTTGTCTTTATGTTATTGCAAAAAATGATATTCATAAAGTTGCAACAAAATCTTCATCAGATCCCCCCCCCCCCTCCCAAAATGCACGTTTCTGGTTGCCATTTTGCAAAACGGGATATATCAGCTTCTTCAACATGTAAAATTACCTTACTATTCCAAATTTGGTGATTTTAACTGATCACACAGATAGCTTCTTCTTTAAAGAGCTGTAGCTCCTCTGGAAGGTATTTTGGGTCATATGTTTAAAAGCATTTTTTTCTTATTTTCAACCATATAATCCACCATTTCCTTTTGTTCCACTAATTTCCAGACACCCTCTACAGAAAGTTAAAAAGGAAAAGCTTTATATGGAGAGGTCCGGATTGTTACAGTGCAATTTTGGGAAAACCGAAAAAATTAAGTCCAATTTAGCTAAAATGGTGTGTAAGGCGGCCCTAAGAAAAATATTGTCCGTTGTATTTTCTTTATTTCGAAAATCTGGTAACAAATATTAAATCTTCATAAAAAAGTTGTTTTACCGAAAACGAAAAAATACAGTTTTTTTTTAATATCCGGAAATATAGTCGAAACTATATAAAATTCGACAAACTCTTAATTCATCCAACCCGCATTGCTTTACATCGATACTAGATACATTTTATATGTTCACCTTTTAATACATCCCACTCTAAAAAAAAAAAAGAAATAGTCAGCATAAACCTTCCAACTTAAAAAAAAGGCATCCAAAGCATTCGGCATAAGACCCTCAATTCCACATGAAATACTACAAGGGTTTTCAAAGAGGGCACGTGATTTCATCCCTGTCTAACTCGGGGGAGCGCTTCTCGGTTCCTCTAATTGGAACGTGACATTAGCCTTTGTTTTATTATTTTAGCTAAATACTGAACCCCTCTTAGACCTCTTATAAAACAAACGGGATTCTTAATTGTGTTTTGCTCTTCATTTCTCTTTGTTGTAGTTGAAATTCTCTTTAGGAGCAGGTATGATACGAGAACGAGTAGACAGCTAGAAGTGAACTCAATTGTGTCAGGGTATTTAGATACGTATTCAGATTTTGGTTTTTGCTTTTGAATTGACAATTTGTTTAAACTCATCATCCTTGATAACCTTCCCATTTCAATTTTCATCCATATATAGGGTGTCCTAAGAAAACCAGTACATATTGGGTGCAAGAGGGTAAAAAAATAAAACGATTCAGCTAGACTAACCTTATACAAAAGTTGCTTGTTTCTATTCTAGAGGGTGTAATAGTTATTTTTTAATTCTGTAAATTGGGAATAAATCTTAAAATTTTTTATTTACACACCTAAAATCCCTTAATAGTAGGGCTGTGCTTAGACACCCTCATTTATACCAAGGTTTCTACGACACGTTCCACAGCGGTTATCTGAAATAATCATCTTTTCAGATTCTTTTATCAACCCTGTGTATTGACAATTTTCACATCCCTTTCGTATTCGTGTGCAAGCCAAGTTCAATCGATATTAACTGGTCTATTTCGAATATCTAACTAACCGAAATAAACGAATTTTGCGCCTAATTTGTCGGACCGATTGGCAATCAAACAATCGCAGAAACCAATTCTCAAAGTGTATATAAATAAGGGTAATTAGGCGCACCCCGCAGGGTAAATCGCACATACATGACAAATGAATCTAGTGGGTCGCGGTGCGATTTTCATTTGTCTCTAACAAGCGAATAACGAGCGTGGCCCTAGTGACACCCGGCAATCGAGGGTGCTTATCCTATTTGATTATTGTTTTGCTGTTTGCGCCCCCTACACGATAAGTTTGAATGAGTGGTCTAATGAAGTAAGCGTCGGGTGTGATAGTATTTTTCCCTCTTATAACATAAAATAAAAAGGAATTTCTCCCTTGGATTTTCGAGAGAAAATGTCAGTTTCGGAAAAAAATTTCCTTGCCAGTGATGATGCGAAAAACAAGACTAAGACTAGGGTGGCTGGTACGCTAATGGCTCCGTTTAACAATACTCAAATTGATATATGGCTGCGTGACATAGAAAAGAGAACTCTCTGCAAAAATGGTTTTATTTACAAAATTTTTGATAGTATGCACGTTTGTATATGGAAACACAAAATACGATTAAATTTTCACCAATTTTTATCAATACAACAGGAATTTAACAGGATTTTTTTTTTTTACTATAAAAATTGCAATAAAATATCAACAATATGACTGCAAAATATCATTTATTGGTGTTTACTGTGCTTAGAAAGTGCTTTTAGATTCATCAAATATGCCCAAACGCAGAATGCAGCGAAATTTTCAATTAACTGAGTGAGTTTGAGAGAGATCGAATAGTCAGATTACGAGAGGCTGCTTGGTCATTTAGGGAAATCGTCACTAAATTCAACCGTAGTGTAAACACTATAATGAGATGGTGTCAGGGATGGTTCGAAGAAGAAAAACAGGCAGAAGGAGAGGTACTGGTCGACCCCAAAGAAATACAGAACGCTAAGTTCGCTGCTTTTGAATTATGACCCCAAGAGATAAGTGCATCTCGTCGAGGACGTTCGCTGATCAGTGGCTTGCTGAGTATGGAAGGGCCATTCGGATTCGAACCATTTATCGCCAGATAAGAAATTTTTGACTGATTTCCTACCATCCCCATCTTATGATACCCCTCACCTTAAATCATCATCAAAATCGAATGCAGTGGAACAGAGAACGGATACATTGGAATCTGGAATGGGATAATATCGCGTTTAGTAACGAATCCAGACTCTGTTTCAGTATGCATTATGGTCAAATAAGAATAACAAGAAGACGAGGTGGAAGACGGGATCCTCAGTTTACAATACGGAAGCATGTCCTTCAAACAATTGAGATAATGGTTTGGGGTACTATTGCATATGGTAGCAAGTCACCTTTACTTTTCATTAGAAGCAGTATGACAGCCCAACGGTACATCCAAGAAGTCTTGGAACCTCATCTCGTGCCTTACCTGTAAACTCTTGTTGCAAGACCACATGTGGCTAGAGTAACTATGGACTTCTTTCAACAAAATACAATCAATTTGCTACCTTAACCGCCTCGATCTCCAGACTTCTCACCAATTGAAGATTTAGAAGATATTGTATATAAAAGGTTGCATAATTTACCCCCTCCTCAACAAAATTTAGTGACACTATATCATGCCATCCAGTCAGCCTGGAATGAGGTTTCCCAAAAGGACGTCAATCAGGAATGCATAAAATTCCACGGAGGACCGACAAATTAATGATTTTTTTTTGGTTTTTAACAATTAAATTTATTCAATTTTTTAATGAAGAATTTGTTTTAACATAAGATACATGCATACACAAATTATTTAAATAAAACCATTTTTACGTGGCGTTCTCTTTACTATGTCACGCAGTATATCATGAAAGTTATACAGTTCTGGGTCTCAGCTGAGATCGCAATTTGTTGTTTTTCGGATCTGAACTCAATCCCCAGCCCTTTGCGAGAGGCCGGATGGCTATGTCTGATAGGCATCATCGGCGAAAATTTGTCTTGCAAGGTACGTAGATAAACAAAATTTTTGCTGTGGCCCCAAAAGAAAAAAGTCGAACGGGGTCATGTCTGGAGAACGGGCAGGTCATGTATGTTACGAGTGAGGTCGAATGCGTGTTACAAACGACACTAAAGTTTGCGACCGAGCGGCAGGAAAGTTGGTGATTTCGACGAGTGAAGTGACATGCCTTTAAAATTTCTTTTTACGACCTGTTGCTGTTTCATGGTAAACTCATTGAAATTTTAATTCTGCCACTCTTCGAAGATAATTTTTCTATTCAGAAATTTTGATACGTGGTTGTCACGGAAATGTTAAGACATCAACGCGAATTACCTCTTCGTTGTGTGTAAAAATATTATATGAGTAGTATAAATTCATTACATAGTGCTTGCCTGACACTGGCATAAAAGTATGTAATAAATAAAAACATAATCCTTTTAGTTAAATTTAAATTTAAAAGTGGGAGTAAAAGAGTTTAAACCAACATAATGCACTTATATGATGACATACAACAAAAAACAAAGCCTTCATATACTCTCATCAAGGGATAACCGTGTTTGTTCCCCTAGGGCTGCAATGCCTTACGGAAACAACAGAAGGTGTTTTCATACGGGTGTGTATTAGATTGCACCGGCAATTAGTGCAGGCTAATGAGCCTCTTTGGACACAATTACTCTCGTCACGCCTCTCACCCTTTTTATTCGTCCTCTTGCTTTGTTTCCTATAACAATTGTTTTGTCTAAGATCGCTTTTAAAACTCTATATTGTATGTGGGGTCGCCTTTGTATTATATTATAAGGCTACAAACAGTAATCAAATATTTGTTTTCTTTACGTACTTAAAAATGTACTTGGACTACTCTTTATCATGTTTTACAGCGCTTTGCGAAGCTCCTGTAGCTTTCCACTTGCTTGAAGAAGTGGTTCATTCTTTCTGCAGCACTCGCAGTTTCTGAGATATTCGCATTGACACTTTTAAAATTGGCACCCTTCTAACTATCAGTTTAAAGAGATTTATTCCACAAATTCTAATGAAATTAATTGGAAATTTGGTGTGGTTGAATCAAAAATAAATTGATGCAAAATTTAAAGTATTTATTCAACTATTTGAAATTTAAATGAATGCGTTCATGGACGCATACCAATGAAAATGAAAAATTGAACAATCTCATCATTAGGAAGACTTCTGTCATTTTTAACACCACAATTCTCAGTACTTTCCTGCCTTACATAAAATTAATCCCTTTTTTTTCGTAGGTATTTCTATCTGATCTCTTCTCCTTTCCACTGCCCGCTGCAAAATATCTTGCCTAAGTACAGCCCTGGTTTCTCATTCCCCATATGTACACATGTCTCTTCAAATAATCCTCAGTATTTTTACTGTTTGAATTTTTCCGGTTGGCAGCCCACTCCCGCGAATACCATTTATCTTTCTGCGTGTTCCTCCCTTTGATAAATTGAAGATAAAATGGCAGAATAAAACAGTAATGTTTCATAAAAGGAACGTTTCAACTTTATTTTATATGTCTCCACTTGCTTAGGACAGTTTTTTGTAATTCGATTGGTGGAGGTTGGAAATATAGAATTGCTTAGGGCCTATAGGCGAAATTCGCATAATTTCTTGACTTTCGTGTATATCGGTGTAAAATCAATATTTACAGCTCTCGTAAAGACCAGAAGTCTGCCCCTAATCCGCATTCAATATCTTTTAAAACCACAAGCCGCCACAGATGGTTGCCCTTTGTTCTAATACTTATTGTAAACTTATTACACCCCAACCTGCCTAGGGCGTAAGTAAATAAGATATATGGTCTCGTTGGAGAGCCCTTTTCAAACATAGAGGGTTAATTTTTGCTACCAATTTATTATATGAGCTCCAAGTATGATTCAGTTACATTCTCATGTAAAAACCTTTTAGGGCGTTTTATACATATAATATTTTACAGGCCGTAGAGATGTGTAGCATTGCGGGGAAACAGAGTTAAAGTAAAAATATATTAGGGAGTACTGGAAAGCAATTTTAAACGTAAAAGAGGACGTTAAATAGACACATAACGTCTCTAAAAGCTGACATCAAACGGCCGGATTATTTATTTTAACCTTATAAAACATCGTAAGAGGGCTGTACTTCGCTGTTTTATGAAATCACTCGGGAAGATGCGGATTAAAACCAATTTGATCTTAGGAAAAGCAATTTGAAAGTAAATTTATGCTTAAAAGTACGTTAAGTTGGGCTTAAAGTGTACTTTTGACGTTAAATGGTCCCTAATGCTTGTTTTCGTTCCGTAATTTTGTTGAACCCTTCTCCGAAGGCAGGTAACACTATTTAGCCTCTTAAAAATTGAGAGCATCCAGTAATATTTTAATACTTTACAGAAATAAAATTCTACTTCACTTATAATTTGAAGCGGGGATGAGACATTTCAGTGTTTATTAAAGTTATGGCAAAAGGAGCGTTTTAATTCAGAATTCCCATGGTGTGAAAAGCTACTTGTACACCATGATTCCGCATCGTTTTTGTGATATATGGAGAGAAATTATTTTAAAGTGTAATTTCATCATTCTACGGGGTGTCTCTAAAAGATCTATACAAAACTGTACCGCAGTTTTCTGAGATGAAAACATGACGATTTAACTTAATTTACCTTAATCCAAAAAAGTAGACGATTTTCAAAACACTGGGTGCCAAAGTGAAAGTCAAAAAAGGGAAAAAAATTAATGAGAATCAGAAGAGAAATCAAAATCCTTTTACTTTTTCAACGGACATTGTAGAGGTTAGTGCTAAATGACCTCTCTTTAAAGAGGCATAACTTTTTTTATCACCCGGTATAAAAATTATTTATGACCAAATCTGAGTTTTTCTACATATTTGATAAAAAAAAGCATACTGTTACAAATCCCTGCAGATATTTCTTTTTGAGATATTTGTAGATTAAAGTTTGCTGCATGTCTTGAAAAGTAACGGTAAAGTACATGTTTATTCGTCAATGGAGCAAAATAAAGAAAGCAAAAGTTAGTAGAGTCAGATAAAGACAAGAAGATTTATAAAATCATAAGAATTGAAGGTTATCTGAGTGTTTTGATTTTTTCCGTTTTAACTGCATAATGTGTAACTTAAAGTTATTTTAAGGCAAGCAGCGGCTTTTAAACTTCAAATATCTCAAGAAAGACTGCTGGTAGGTACTTGTACTAGTATACCTTGTTTTCGAAAAACATGCAGGAAAACAACTTTAGTTACAAATAAATTTAATACCTGGTGATAAAAAAAAGTTATGCCCATTTAAAGACAGTTCATCTAGGGCTCATAGCGTCTTCTACAATGTGCATCGAAAAAGTAAACAAATTCTAATTTGCCGTTCTGAGAAAGCGCCCGATGCAACATGTTCTTCGGATAGTAACATTACAAACCAAGTAATTATTTTTATCCCTTTTTCAACTTTCATTTTGACGTCCTGTATTTTGAAAACCGATCACTTTTGACTAAGGTAAATTCGATTAAATCGTTGTTTTCGCTTCAGAAACCTGTGGTAAAATTCTGTACAGACCTCTTAGAGACGCTCTATTTAACAATTTTAACAATATTTGGAGAGTGAGTCCGTGCACCATTAAGTAACCGAGTTTGAATTATATCCGGTAACTATGACATAAGTCATTCTTCTGCGAGCTCGGTGGAACTGACAACTTTTTGGGGTGTTTTGAGGTCATATAAGTCATTCTCTCTGGTAGGTCCGATGTTATTTTAACGTCAAATATCCAGTCATACATTCGTTCGAAAAATTAAAACAATCTGCACTCTAGAATTTCAGTTCAAATCCTAACACAATAACCCAACCCTCCTTGATTTATAAACGTCAGGGTCACTGAAGTGTTCCTGTTAAATCAACTGATATAATTTACGGTTCTTCGAAAAGCCAAAAAGCATCACTTTTGATCAAATAAGAAAGGACGAGACCAAAAAGTGGCGTTTTCGCGTTAAAAACTAAATTTGATTTTCCCGTCGAGAGACAGGAGACGGAAATAAAGGATGTCTCGGTCACGTGGCCAGTATCACTAAGCGGCCGCCGCGGCACCTAGCGGCCGTTCCGTGAAATCCCATGGCGGACATTTTTGGTGTCAAATTACCGTCACTTAATGGACACTGTCTTGTATTGTTGCCCGGTTGATAATTCTGTTCCGTGCTGGCCGGAAAATTGCATTCAAACAAAAATTTCAGGGGAAAATTTTAAAGGTCCAGATATTTGTCCATTGTGGTTTACCCATCGATAAAAACATGGGAGTTGATCGTTATCCTCTTAAAATCCAACCATGGGAAGTAAGTCAATTAGCTTAATCTGCTAAATAAAAAAGAAGTCGTTTCCCAAAGTTTTCTCTCCATTGAATTCCCATCACAATGGCCCAGCGCAAACATCTGACGTATGCAGAGCACGCGTCCCTTTATGTTCCGGGACTGCGAGGCGGTGTCAGGTTACAGCCGCCCTTAAAGCGGACATCGAAATAATACGATATGGCAGCGGTGCAACCCCTCGATTTAAACCTTCAATCAGGGGCGGATCAATCGTTAATAGGACAAATTTCGTAGGCAGTAGCTCATTTGATTTAGATATTAACCCGTTCCCGAATCTTATTTTGGAGGTCGAATGAAGTCATTCCGTCACTTGTTACAGAATATTATTGGGTAATAGGTGGTCAGCTTATCACAGCCTAAATTGTTCCGCAAAAGTTTTGGAAGTTCACAAATTTTGAGATTGTTTTATAGATTGTCAATTATTGTTTACCGAATTCTCACATATGAGGACTTAAATGTTTACTATTTTATCCAAGTGATTTTTTGTTCGTAATTTCATAATTTTTTCAATTTGAGGTGAGTTCTTACCGCTTGTGCTTTTAGTAAAAATTCAGTTTTTTCAACAAAGGAAAGAGAGAAAATACAATGGCTGTAATGTACTTGTAATGTACTAATGTGTAGTATGGCTTTAATCAACTTCAATCATAGCCTGATAACTCCTTTGTCTAATGTCGATCAAGTTGTTGCAGCAGCCTTTGTCAATTACCCTCCCAAGTTGCGGTAAAAACCATCTGAGTTCTTGGAGTTTATGTGAAGCTGGTTGATGACGATCTAGACCTATATCTAGCTGGGCCCAAGTGTGCTCGATCGGACTGAAGTCTGTGAACAACAGTCCAATTGGGGAATACCATAGAGTGTCATAGCATCATGGACAAATCTCGTATGATATTGACGGTTTGTTCGACTTAAATTCACTCTTTCATGTTCCCATGAAGCACCAAAAATTCTGTGCGCCTATTAAAAACGAACGTCTCCTCACACAATAACTGTGCCACCTCTGAATGGATCAACATCCTGGACCGATCTACGATTTCTGGTCATTAGAGGACGGGATCATATCCGACTACGTGGACTATTTAAAAACAGTGCATATTTGACTCATCTGTGAATAATACGAATCTCCATTGATTATTCCAAATCCTGCACTCATTAGCTCTTTCCAGCCGAAGTGGCATATGAAGTTGTGTTAGTGAACCTTTCTCAAGGGTCATCGTGAACGTAGGTGAACCTCTCGGAGTCTTCGACGAACTTTTTCAATTGAAATCGGAAAAACAGAAACAGTTTTAGAAGCCATGATCCGAAAACTAGTCAAAGATTCTATAGGGGTACACTATTCAGAAATCGCTCTTGTGTAGGGGTTGTAGTTCTTGGACACTCTATTCTTGGTTTTTCGAATAGGTTTGCAGTTTTTCGATATTAATTTGAAAAAAACCGTGAATATCCGTGTTTTTACTAACCTGAAAGATGTTGGCAACTACTCTGTCAAAATGTCCTGACTCACTCATACCAGGAGCCCTATTGCCTTCATCTACAGTAAGTTTAGGTCTAGGCATTATAGCAAAACAACATTTTCAGAATAAATCTGAATTGATTGTATAAATTCAAATCAAGTACTACCCTAAACTTCTTACAAATCACAAGCGCTAAGAACATTCCTGAAACTGAAAAAATGATCAAAGGAGGAAAAAACACTGAGATAAAATAACAGACAATGAAACCTTCATACGTATATGAAAATGTGGTAAATAATAACCTGTAGCTCTCAAAATAATCTCAAAATTTGTAAACTTCCTCAACTTTTATGGCGCAGCTTACGTCTGTAATTGACAAAATGTTACTCAATGGTGCAACTTGTTTCATTTCTTAGTTATATACCGGGGGACAACTTAATGTGAGCATATCCTGCTATTTTCTTCATGTCACCTAAAAATTTTACTTTTGGGCGTCTTACATAAAATAAAGTTTTGTATGTTATGTTACTTTTGGTTTGACCGGAAGTAACAGTAACTTTTTATTTATAAATACATATTCAGCATGTTCGACAGCTGATACAACGTTAGTCGTTTATGAAAAGTTTTACACAGATATAGAACCTTTGCATACATCGTTAGATTTTTCTACTGAAGCATAACATTAGTCGCGTTCAGCTTGATTTCATAATTAAAATTTGTGTTGAATGACACTCTAAGCTTCAAAACATTAATATGTCTCAATAGTTGCACAACTGTTACATCTGCTGAATGTGGCCATTTCCATCTTTTTAGCGATCGTGTCATAAATCTAAATTAATGATCACTTGGAAATGTTTCATCAATGGAAAACTCAAAATGAAGGCACAATGACCTAACTCCTCAACAAATAATATTATCCAATAATATAAATCATTCACAAGGAAAATTGAATAAAACGAAACTAAATTCCAATTGTGATCCATCCGAATCGCAATTATCATTAAGGTATCATGTTACTGCAAATCTAATAAATGCTTCAGGGACATTTGCGCAATGCTTCAGTATCGGTTTACATGCAATGGGGACCATAGAGTGCGTGCATATGGAGTAAATTTGAAATTAATGTCAAATTAAGGTTTCTTATAATTGAAAATGTATTAAATTTATTGAGTTCGATTCTCTAAATCTTGAGATTAAAGTTCAATCACGTGTAAGGTATTGATTAAACGTATGGATTTTAAAAATAGATTTCAGCTCATTTTTCAATCAGGAAATGCTTCGTGATTGCGTTTAAAATTCGTAAGAGTATGGCACGGTGTATTTACATAACTCTCATCAATTAAATTATCACATCAATTTGATTCATCAATAAATTTTTAGGGTCTAAATTATATCCAAATGATTATATGTAAAATGGTATATTGCTTGCAGTCATGACCACTTTTTTTCACCTTATATTTTTTATGGGAACTGTGTATATATGACTTTTTGTCTCTACTAATGATCCCTAGAGATTGTCTAATTTCGGTAAAACCCTCTTTACTTATTATTATGATTTAAAAATTGGGCTAGGTTGAATAATGTTTAAAACTTTATTTCAGGTTTGGTTTCAAAACAGACGTGCCAAATGGCGAAAAGCTGAAAGACTCAAGGAAGAACAAAGAAAAAGAGACGGACATGACGTCAAAAGGGATGGTGATTCAAAGGATGAGAAGGTGTGTGTTAATATATTTTTATGAATGATAAAAATAGCTAAAGGGTGAATTTTAGATAGAAGATGGCCAGACCACGAGCTCCCCAGAGATAACAGCTGATGAAGATTTGACAAGAGAGCGCGAGTGCTCTAGTCGCAGTTCTGTAGACAGGGAAACCCCGGATCTTGCTCGGCCACCTACTGAGGCTGACGCATCAAATCCTCCATCTCCTCGCAGCAATCCAGCCTCACCTGTAGCTGCAGAACCACCAAAACCTGTCCAACATTCTACGTTGTCACATATATTCCCCTTTGGAGATGGGTAAGTACTACATATTCTCACTCGACTTACCTCTATGTGGTGAAAATCTAAATTTATACAGGGCTCCACAATTGACATGGAAGCGAACAAGTTTCAGATCAAATTTAAAATTAAATATCTCGCGAATCACAATAACATGCCAATGTAAATTTGAAAGGTTTGGATCAACACCCTGTATTATCATACGTAGATCGCGAAGGGAGCAATCACAGTAAACCGTTAAAAGAAAACTCTACCAAATCACAATCTTCAAAGGACTACAAAATCAAAATCAAAATTTGCGAGATATTATTTAATTTTGAGTTATAATGTCGGCTTCAGATGTGGAGTATTAACTGGATTTTCAAAATATATTAAGCATCAGTTTTATCCATGCATAGTTGAAACATAAAAGGGACTTTATGGGCACTAAAAGGTTGTAGTTTATTGCTTAAAATTTAAAAGCATAGTTAAATTAACACCCTGACGTCATTTAGTAATTAAAGATACAGCCTGGCTTAACTGATGCCAGCAGCAGTAATTATATTAACAATTTAATTGGCTCTAATAAGACAACAAAAGAGCAAATACGTTACGCTATAATGTAATATTACAACGCATATTGTAGGTTTAACGAAAAAATTCCTTAATTATTTATGCATCTCTCTGGGTGAGAAAATGGGAACTCTATAAATATCTTATATGGGAAAATCCTATTTTAAATCACAGAAAAACTAACGAGGAAGTATTGGCATCTACTTCAAGAATAATTGAAATTCTTTGAAGACCAATAAATGATTGAGGACAATCTGATACGAAAATTACTAATTATGCGACACGTGTATTTGATATCACAATGTAATGTGGCTAAATGAGACAGGTGCGGCAAGAAGTAATAAAAGGGCGCACATCGCAATAATTCCTGCGTATGGTATTCATTTAAGTAAAAGGCAAAGGTTAAAGTACCATTTCGAGTGATGATGGCTGCAAATTTCCAGCAATTATTTTAAACAATGGAATGGTTGGGTGCATAGTTCTGTATAAGACGTAACAGTAATAAATGTGACATATTTCATGTTAAATCTATGCTACAATAGATTAATTACGCATTTATCATAGATACATAATGCTAAGGTTACATCGACTCAGATATAAAATATACCTTAAGAAGAGGGGAATATCTACATATGTTAGTTCGAAAATTGGGAGGTATGCACGGGGTGTTAAAAACCTTGGCATTCGAGTTTATTTAACAAATTAAAAAATATATATAATTCTTCTAGATATCGGAGAAAAACACAATGAGATTAAAACATCCACTATAATAAAAAAATCATAGGGGTTAGGGTAGGTCAGGGGCCTGCTCACTTTTTTTCAAATGGCGCTTATGAGTGAGATAAACTAATAATAAAAGTTATTGGCAAATGAATACCACTTAAACTTATGGAAAAAGTCCACAGGCTTTTGGGTTGGCTTCTTAGGAGTTTTAGTCGTTTTCATCACGTTATTATCTTCTAACTCTCTTCTTAAGCTTGTTATTGTTATGGCACTACCCGAAATAAGTAAGTTATAACGAGGTAATTTCGTGGAGGGAAGTCGCGCAAAATGAATTTATAAAGGTACATCCCAACCACAAAGGGATTCTGTACGAAGGAGCTGCAATAATTTGAAATTTCAGTAATCAGATTTATTATAATTTGTTTTGAAGCTTTAAGTAATTGCGCGATAGCGAAATTTCTAAATTTAATGTCTATTAAAAGCAATGAAATTTTAGGGGATGAGGAGAATATCGCCGGTAACTACTCCAAATAATATGTAAGTAAAATTACTTTTACTTACAAAACATACAAAACCATCGGTGGTAACCTAAAGCAATAATGGATTGAAGTTTTTGGAATATGGTATAACCGAGTCGCAAAATTAATCGCGACCTTTCTAAAAAGGGATATTTGTCCTATTTTTAAATACTTATTTAGAGTTGGAATTTAATTACAAAAATAATAAGTATTTTTACCTGCATTCTGAAGAAATGTTTATTGAAAATTTAATTTTTTCATTTGAGCAAATAAAGTTTGCGCCTTTTGATTCATATAAAAATCCTTGATGTAGCTTAAATCAAAGTATTGTCATATATTTTAGAAAAATGAAATTGTTCTCTAGCACCTAAAACACCTCTTGACATTTTGCAGCAATACGCCTCTGAATTATTTAAAAAATTCAAATTTCGAATATAAGAAGTGTAGAAATATTTTCAGTGTCCAGACTAGCTATTCAAATGAAAATCATTGGTGTAATAGTTTTCATCGTGTTCACTTTTTCAGTCCTTCACCTTTTGTTGACTCAGTAATAAAAGGAAAAATCGAAATACAAAATCGAAAAATCACAACTCTTCCCTTATGTATCAAAATCAAAATCTATATATTAAGATTTACGAGGCATAGTGATTATCATTTTTATCCTGGACACACTGTATACTCAAAATCTGTGACTAATCAAGACCAAGACTTAAAACAACAATATAATTAAATTCTCGACAATCGACAAATTATGAGGAGCAGTGTCGCTATACATAATTGGAGATCTGTCATTTGTACCGACAGGCCAATTAAAACACTCTGTATATGACATCATACGTTGGGCGATTCAGGATTCAGATGATGGATTGACTTAATTTTTGTTAACTGCGTGATGTTGTTAATTATCAAGTGTTTAAATTAATTATTTAATCATTACTTCACATGCTCCATTTAATGTAATGCTATTTTCGGCCTTAATTGTCCTTAATGAAAACAGTTGTTGGATAAATAATGTCTAACTTAGGGCTAATTCTATATATTTCTCGACCTCCCTTTTAATTATTCATGTACATTTGTATGTTTGAGAGAACCACAAGGATTAACAAATAATGTTTAGTAAACTAGAAAACAGGGTTGAAATAATTGGTGTCGACAGGTTTCCTTATTTTCAAGGAATAAATTTGTAAATTTTATGACGAGTAAAGTGATCTCAAATTTTAAAGTATTTCGACATTTTCAACACTTGTAAATTCCGCACAGATATTTTTTCGCGTCTTTTTTGAATTGATAATGAACATTTAAAGTTTTTCGGAGTTGAAGTTTGGTGTTGATACATTTTCTATTTTCAGGAAACTAAGTTGTAAATTGAAGGATGAATGAACTGATTTAGTACTTACAGGTGGTTGTAACTTTCACTTTTACAGAGATTTTTCTCTATGAGTGCGTTCCAGCTCAACACTAATATGTAATATTATTACGCACTGTCATGCATTATGCTTTAACTTCGTGTGAGTTGAAATGTTTTGGTGTAGAAATAGAAAAGTGATTGTTACGTCTGAATATTGAATTTAAGACTGTGTTCTTATTGCTGATCTTGACTGCCACATTAACCGTTGTATCCACAGTGATCAAATTTGATAAAAATCCCATTATTAATGTGTCAACCTAAAGAGCTCCTTTTATTGCTTCTCCGTAAATATTAAAGTCTATTTAAGCGAAATTTAGTAATGTCATTTGGTCTTGATAATACTTAACAATAACAATAATTGAACAACGTCGTTAAAACTGTGCAAATTGACACTTGACCCGTTGGAAGCACAACCGCAAATTGTATTTGCGGAGCACTACGACAGGACGGATTAATATTTTAATTAGAACAAATAACATTTCCAGTGGCGGTACCAAAAGTAATTGCGTGAGTAAAAGTGTCTAAATTTTTCTATTTATTACGTTGACCGCTCCATGGGGTCAGGAATTCATTAAGTGACCTATTAAGTGAGATTTTTAAAATATAAATTAATTTGCAATTACGGATCTACGCCTCTGTTTAAAAGCACTAAATATAGAACTGAAATGTGTTAGAGCGGCGATGAGGCGACTGCAAATTTTATTTAAATCAATTGAAATTACACTCTTTTAAATACATCAACTTCAATTAATCCACTTAGCTAATGTCATTTCATTTCACAAATAACGAAAGTAAATAAAATTCAATTACGATATATAGAACGATGCAGTACAATTCCAATTGACCGTTGCGGTCAATTGTCTATGTAAAAAATTGTTTCTATGGTCGCTATTTATTCGCTATTAATTTTTAGGCCGGAAAATTGAAAAGAGACAAAAAGATGTAATATATATAAATGTGTACGAATATATTTAGAAACGGTCTAGTAAAAAGAATTAGAACCTCAATTAATTGTCTTAAAAACCGCCAAATATTAAGTGCATGAAAAAACCTAATATTTTACTAGTCAATTTTGATTAATTTAAAAGTAATAAATAATAATGTTATCATATGATTTGCTTTGAAATTCCAATCATAACGAGACGTAAAACTCTGCGATCAACATGACCTTCAAACGGAAAAACTAAAAACGACTACTCATCAGCGTTCCTCACCTCCTTACTTTTTGAATTAAAATTTTTGATTTTTTTGTTTAACAATGGCTATATGGTAACCTAAACTAAGCAGGACTTTTTAAACCCCTACACTAAAAATCTCAAACGTCCATAAAAACCTAAATGAAGACATATGATTAATTCGATTTAAATCGTGAATTTGTGTTAAAAAGTCTAAATGTGTTAAATCAGGTAATTTGGCATGCTACTTCGTGGGTTTTACTTATAGATCAGAAAATGCTGTTTTGAAATATTGTGTACAACTTCATGCTTACTTAACATGCTTTTTTAGAATTGAAAACCGTCAAATCCACGAAACTTGAATCTTCATCTACAGAGTTTGCCTTTGCATTTAAACCGCCTCTGATGAGTTTATTAGCAAAGATGAAAATAAAATTTAAATATCACAGTTGCGGGGACAATTCCTAAATCTTCAGGAAATATGGTTGAATAAAATAAAGGAATAAACCCGTTAGGAAATAACATCAAATCGGTAACTGTGTTATGAACTACCCTTTGTTTTTACAAAAATATTTGATTCAACCGTTTTGGAATTATTTGCATTCAGAAGTCAGGATTTTACAATTTAATCTGAAAAACGAATCGCTGTTACCATTATTACGTGTTATTAAATGCTATGTTCACAATTTACAAATCCAGTTAATTCGAAATCATTTACTTATTTTAACCATTTAATCTGTGGTGGTGCTGAGTCACAACGAACATGATTATTTTGCGATATACTTTGATTCATTCAATCCCTTCTCTGGCGATACAGAGCAGCCCTACAATTTCTACTATTATTTAAAGTTTTTCCCATTTGTAACAATAAACTTACCCTAAAATTGTCCTACTGAGAGACGATACGCTATGTACTTGATGTCACGGATACCACTCCGTTACTGAGCGATTCCAAATAGGAATTAAATTTCCATGTTTAATTCTTTAACACAAAACTACAAAATAACTCATTACGGTTGTTTTTAGAATCATAAAGAAATCCATTCACAGCATGATTCTCTACTAAATTTTTCTAATCGAATGGCTAAGTAAATTTAACAGACTAGTGCCGCTTCAGAAGGCCATAATGCGATTATCCTTCCGAGTCCATACTAGGCCGCTACTGTTCCTATTAATGTTTAAGGGTGGTTTAAGGTTGTTAGTCGTGTAATTAAGGGGGATTACAGTTGTGATAATATTATTGGGGATGATAGTGGTGTTACGTCACTTGTGCTCTCATCCATGGCGGTCTAGGATAGAGCCGGCTCGAATGTATGAGTCTTTCTAATCTCGAGGACTTCATGTAGCAAAATTGTAATAGCAATTTCGAGTAGCGAAGTGGGATCAAAACAAGGAAGACTTTAATGTAGCACGAATAATATATACTCTTGCTAAATCTGTAATCAATGCAAATTTGGTTTTAGTATCTGAGCTAATGCAATTCAGCATAGCTTTATCGAGTTATCCCGTAATCTGTGATCATCTAATGCATCAAAACTGTTTAATATCACTCTGTGCGAGCAAAGGGAATTATTTAACATGTTATCAGTAGTATTACCATAATGACTTCATCCCATGTCTGGATTCTGACGTTCGGAAGCTTAACAGAGGCAGCAGAATGTTGAGTATCATGAAGAACGTAAAAATTGATTAACCTACTAATGAAAACATGTATAAACAGACAATAGGTACATATAACAATTTTTCAATGCCAATTTAAGCTACCTTGGTAATGGCCTACTTCCCATCAAAGAAAGTCCAGACAGCTACTTATTTCTTGATCAAATTATGGCACCTCTAATTTTATTATTTAACTTCAAGTGCTCTAATCATTCAATATATTCAGACATTATCAACTATGCCTAATAAGAATATCTAATAATAGGATTTAAAACAATACGCGGCACACTTGAACATATTAATATACCGTGTGTTTTAAAAAGCTTTATCTAGGTTTTTTAGATATTTAACTTGGTTGGTTGAATTAGAAATAAAGATAATGGGCTAGAAATTTTACTGAAAATCAATTACATGTGAATCAGTAGAGTTAAACCAGGAGATAAGACAGTCACCGGACTGGCCTGTTTAAGCACTGCGACGTGCCTTCAAAAGATGATCCACAACGATGAAAATAATTTAGTTCATCTGCGGAAAGTGCAGATATTTAGTCGTGCATAAAATTAGTTTTGTACTCGCATATAATGACCATCATTCCCTTTAGAGAAATGTGCCACTTAGTGTGCTCGTAACGCAAATTTCTCTATCTGCGAGTAACTTTCATTATATGTACGCTCGTCCAACAATACACTATTCCATATATAAGCCTGTAATTAAATGTTAATTAATTAAACTGTAGAAAGGTTTTCATGAAAATGTAATTGAATGCGCCAAATAACTGGAGCATATTCTGAATATCTTCTTATGTCCTTTGCATAATTATTGAACGATAGTGAACAAACGAAAAACGGTGATTTTAATTGCTAAAAGATTAAGCTAAAAATACACTTACAGGTCCATTAAAAGCGAAAAAATATCTGTTGTACCTATAATGCCTAAAACCAATCAAAACCGAAAATTGAAATTTGCCGAGGGAATATGTTCAATCAAAAAATGCGAATGTGGGAGCATAAATAAGTAAAAAAAGTAAAGTACGAAAACCGGAAATTGGAGTGGATTTTTTTTCCAATTTGCTGATAATTGGCAACTTTGAAATTTCACAAAATTTGCATAGCACGGTATTCTAATAATGAAATAGCAAACAGATTTAATTTTTTAGTATACATATGCGGTGTTACGTTTCAATTTAAAAACCCGGGAAAAGTAATAACTCGGATGAAACATAAAAGCGCTCGCGTAACTATTTTACAGTAAATTTAAAAAGTCCAAAATGCCTGCAGGCCAGTTTAATAATTTTGCAGGAGATCCGACAAAATCGGTGCTTCTGTCGTACATGTCGGACAGTTCAGTTCAATTTAAAAATATAATTTCATGGCAAATATTAGCATATCGGATTTCACTCCATTACAGCACACGAGATGGAATTATGTAACGGCTTTTTCGAAGGAACCAGCCCATGGGATTGGTGTATTTGCGCGTGCTGAGGTATAGGTAAAATTTTCTTCTTATTTTCCACTATTTAACTAAAGAGAAAGTTAGAACATTGCACTGGAATATTAAGCTGGAACATCAGCTGATTTAGCCACATGCTAGCTACAGCCGTCAATTCCGGCTTGTCAGCCTTTTCGACTTCAACTTAAGTTTTTTTACATCTCACCACGTACAAATCCCAATTTATTTTTTATTTATGGGACCCTCGTCTCGTAATTTCTATTGCTAAATTAAACACATTCCAACTCAGCCCCAAATGACCCAAAACGCCTTTGTCTCCTAAAGGTCATCGAGGTTCGCAAACCGGAAGTGCGCGAAGAAGGATCGCAACTTCCGGTTTCCCAAAGTGCGTGCACGCGTTTCCTGGTGCCATCCAGTCATAATCGTCTTTGTTCAGCCCTACACGTGTTCGCATATGTTAGATTGATTCACCCCATGCTGAGTCAAAAGGACCATGTTTTGTGTGGGGTGATTCTGGGGGTGTGTAATTGTGTGTTTTTTAGACTACACTTTATTTCATATGAGGGCTATTACATGAGAAGTCACATAAAAGACTTGTGGCTGTAATAGGTGTATAGGGATAGGGTTTTGGACTTAATATTTCTCCCAGTTGCTTAATATAAGAGTCAAGAAATTTTTTTTTATAAAATAAAAAAGGTTGGGAAACAAAACAACGATGTAATATTCTTAAATTCAAAATTAAGCAAATCTCTGTCGCGTCGAGAATAATGTAATAAGCAACATATGCATATCTTGTTTTACGGGTTTATTCAATTCCTGGTATATTAAAATACGAAAATACCAAATAAAATGAAATATTCATGGAGTTTCGAAATATTCGCAGAATATTCTCCTGGTCGACTACAAAGTTAACTTGTATCCGGGAAACTTTATTGAGGAAAATTTGATTTAATTTTTATAACAGCAGCGCCAAAGAGGAATGAGTGCCGTAATTTCTTTTGATGCTGCAATATAATTTCTGTGTACCAAGTACTTTGGGATTATTAAATTTTGTAGCGCAGCGAGAAAAACTTTTTATGATATCAGCGCACCTGAATAAGGAAATAGCATCCAACGTTACGAGTAGAAAGAAAATTTGCAATTTTCTTTAAGACTTAATGCTCAATTTTCACTTTTATTGATCAATAGTCGCACGTTTTATCACATAGGAAAATCGTGGTATTTATGATGTCCTTGGCTATTAAATCTGGGTGTGACAGTGTCACATACTGTATAATATAGGAAAAGACGGTAAAGTAGATATTATTAGTTTTACTTAAAAAGTTTGTTTGATTTTTGGAAGATACTTTTGGTGGGCACAATTTTTTTAACGGAACTTCCTGTATATTTATCACATATATTTGGAGTCAGCGTGAAAAGTCATAATATCCTTAAAAATCTTCGATCAATAAAAACTGACATAGAAGAAGTTGACAGTGTGGTTAAGAGTCATAGTGAATGCTAAACTTATTGCCTTATGCAGGGTGATTTTCTTAGGGTCCCCGACTTAAAAAAATTTAAACATCCACGTAGTTTTATCGGAATTTTTGTTAGTTTGTAAATAATCATAGAGTCAAAACAACTTACAAATGTCGTTATATTACCTATAAATATGACATTCATATCGAAAGTTTTTCCAAGTAATGGGAAATAAAGAAAATAAGATATTTTGTCACGCAATTGCGCCACCCTGTACAATAAAATCGTAGTTAGTACTAATATCCGGCCGGTATTTTAAGATCAAGTTAGTGAGAGGCGGTTAGTGTCCAATGCTCTAATTAACAGTTATTTAACGAACAAGTACATTATTAATAATGATGATTCATAATCGAGACATTTCAATGCTTGGGCGTAGTGAACGTGTTAATAAGAGTCGAGATTTTTTATTACATGTTTTCGTTAAAAGAAAGCAACATTTTAATGCTTTATAATTTGTTTTTTATTATTAACATATATCTTTAACGCAATTGAGAAAACAAGCTACACGTAATCTGTGCGTTTCTAAAGAAACAGAAAAGTAATGACGTTAATAAAAGATAAATCAATATAACTGTTTCATCAAGTGAGATCAATTTATCCAAATTATCCACTACATTGTTGTTATTGATATTTAACTCCAACATCACGATCATGCGGCCTGCAGTAAATTTTCTCAAATCCACTGGTTTCATTAATTTGATCAACATCAATGAATAGTATTCATTAAATGAATACCAGCAACTTACATTTCGGCCCTTTTCTTAACGTCCATTTAAAATTCCGTGCAGCAACAAATTTGTTGCAACTCTTGTTCAGATTCGGTAAATTCGGAGAATTTAAAGATATCTTTATTAAATGGCATTTTCTTTAACGGTTAAATGAATGCAGTTGCATCGTTGAGTGCAACCTCTCCATTAAGGGGAAACTTTAGATCGCCTGGTACCTTTCCGAATCGTAATCCCATGTTCAGAAATATAATTATTGCAAATTACGAAACGAGTTTAGGGGAAGACCTCCAAAGCGAAATTCGCCATCCACTCTAATCAAATCAAGGGATTTCGCAACATTTCGTCGAGTTCGAGTCCAAAGCAAAGCCTATCCCGAGTGGCTTAATTCAATTTAATATAGTTTGCATTAATTGCCATAGCACGTATCATAATCGACGGTTGATACACATTCCATTTCCATATTTGGAAATTTCATCCTGGCACCCTGTCCTGTCCTGAACGAACAGGCAGTGGCGGCATCCAGATGTTGCCCTACGCACCTTTCGAGGTGACAAGTAAGACGATTCACATTTTCAAACGGGCAAGGCAAACTAAAGTATCAACACCAAAAAAATGTACGTTTTAAGTAAAATGTGAATCATACTTGCCAGAGTTATGAAACATGAAAGCTCGAGTGCAATATCCTCCGCCAATGATGTCTTTCTCGTTTTAGTTGGAGTCGTATTCTCTCCCCATTCTCGCCTGAAAGTTGGCGTTCGGAATTCCTCAACTAATGCAAAGCAAACGGCTTTCCAATTTGCTGTTTGATTATTTATCACATTCATTTACATATCGCATTTGGTGCCGTGTCGGTGAAAATGGCCGCATAGGTACACTGATTTATGTAAGCTATGCTTATATGAGATTATTCGACGTTTTCAGTATTACATACATAATAGTTAATTGCTCCACAATGGCTTGAATTCCAAATGGACCACAAAAGAGCGATAACTATAGTTTACTTAAATTATTACCTGGACAGTAGTAGCTGGTAAATTTGTAAATAAAAACAACGGTTATAAGCTCTATTAATCGACACTGCTCGATTTTCCTAGAGGCCTTTTCTTTTTCTGAATTTTAGTTTTATTATTATGGTACGATAAAATGACGCAATCTGTAAAACATTACTACTGTTTTGTTCAACAAATATCCACTGACTCCGTTTTAAGACACAAACCGTAATCCTCAGGGATGCTCTAAAGTAAATTCGAGTCTAAACATTTTAACTGAGGGCGGATTTGCTAGGGCACCAGTGGAAACATGTCAGCAAACATTATTAAAGACGTCAAACAAACAGGCTTTCATATTGGCAAATGTAATATAAGAAATGCGACATTTTGATTTATTTATACGTTTGAGCCCGGTCGGTGGATAAATGGAGTTCGACTTGAACATTATTTTCCAAGTGAAACCATCAACTTTTGTCTCAATCAGTTTTCGCTGTATTAGGTTCAGTTGGTGAATTTTATTGGTTTTTGCTTATTTGCAATTACTTCTTTCATATGAAATATTTGAAATGAGATTATGGCTTTCAAATAAACTTTAATGTATTGATAAAACGAATTATTAAAAAGGAATTGAATATGCTCTCGTAAAAATATTGATCACTTTACAAGTGTAACAATGCATTGATCATTGAGCGCCATAAACTCCAGCTATTAACACACAGTGGTAATCAAATAATGGATGTAATAAAAGAAACACGATGAAGGTTCAGAAAAACGCAAACGTCTGCACTAAAATCTTGTAGAACCATCCGCTAAAAGAGATAATTTGACATTTATTTTAAGAAGGATCTTGAAGGGAATTCAGAAAAATTAAAAACGGTTTTAGCAAATATCACGTTTTTCCTGAATGTTTGCAGAATGGTCTGGAATTTTCGAAAGTTTTCGGACTTAGCGATGTTACCCGCTTTGAATGTGTCCCAATATAACAGATTTCGAATCTCTTACGGTTTTCGAGATCTTTATTGCCAATTGTAAATCCGAATAACCATGTCTATTGTCTTTTATAAAATTCTCTCTGACAGTTTCTCTGAAAATAGTCCGTTTAAACTTGGACATTCTGACACAGAAGTTCCTTAAAAAGGCACTTCGTTCGAAAAATTGCGTTTCCATCACAAAAGCTTCTCAATTTAAATACACAAGACAAGAAGCCTTCTTACATGAAGACGGTCGGATTTTCATGTTTAAAATTTAAAGGTAAAATTTGCTTACGCTCGGGGGAAACTACATTTGGCCGTACAAAACGGATCTATAAAACATATAAATTCTATATTCTTTCTGTGAAGAGCCATATTACATTTTGAAAACACTGAGAGCGAGGCAAGGATCCGACAAGATGGATATTTTTAAATATTCATCAAGACAGACACAAAGAAGGTAATATTGTAAAACGAATTTTTCATTTGCTGAAACGCAAACACAAAAACTCGGCTAAGAGCTTAGGGTGGAAAGATTTAATGTTAATTTGCAAGCTTTAAAGAGAAAACCACATCCGGTTATAGCTGCTGACACTTGTTATATTCTTCACCTTGAAATCCGTATAGACTTTGCATTTCATGTGAGAAATTCATTAGATTCCAGATAGCACGTGTCATGAAGTGTTGAGATTGTTTGGTGACTGTAAGTGAAGATGAATACAACGAAACTTTTTACCTTATCGCTATATAAAAACGTAAAAAGGCACACGAGTAACGTAACTTGAATATTGCAGACTATAAAGTTATAAAAATTATATATAAAATCAACTTTTTGAGGTCACATTTTTAATAAGTTGGAACAAAATTGAATTGAATCAAGAAGAATTTTTCCATAATTTCTGCAATCTTATACAAAAGTAAACATGAAATACGTGCGAAAATCACTTGCCATATTCGGAAAACGTGAAAAGTGTTAGTTTCATCACCAGTAGCACAATACATCCTTTCACTTTTCATTGCAAAAATGATGAAATTATGATATACAGGGTGTTACTGAATACGGGTCCGATATTTCACAGGGGAGTTTTCAAATAGTTTTAAGATGGAAAGTTCTTATAAACACGTATCCTAGCTCGTCTACTTTTCAAGATATGGGGTGTCAAAGTTGAAAAAATAAATCACATGTTGTTTGACATCAATCGATCTCTTCCAGCTTAATTTCGTATTCAGGTTTTTTTTGGAATGAGAATTTCTAGTCCAAAAAATCACCCTGTGAAATATCCGACACTTATTCAATAACTGTCTTTTTATGTTTTACGAGAATAACTGTGAGCGTAGGTAATCTGTTTGACATCTTCCTATATTCAAATACTTCTGGATAAATAAGTGCCAGAAACGGGTGTCGTACTACAAGAATAATTAAATGTACTTAACATGCTGTGTCCACATAGATCGCATATGTTGTATCGAAAACGTGCCTTTTCGCTGTTCTATCTCAGGTAACTCAAACTAACAATCATTGCGAACTTGGGCCAATAAACGCAATTACATTAGAAATTGATAGTTAATCTAGTCGGATTGGGTCGGAATTATCGGGCGCAAGCCCAGCAACACCTGACATGATTACATTAATATTGCTGCTCATAAATAAACGCGCACAAATTAGAGCGACTGTGCAATTAATTAATCAACTAATTAACAGACAGGTGAGATCAAAGAAAACCCGGCGTAACCCCGACAACGGCCTAAATCGGGTTTGCGGATATGCCAGGCACGAGCTTCACTTGTAAAAGCGAAAATTAACTGTGTAGTCAGAGATAATTTGTTTACACAGTTAAAAAGAATTTTCGGGATTATGGGGTTAACTCGAATTTTAGCCCTTTGCTAGTTGACTTGATTTTTTCTTCTTTAAAGTTTACGTAAATAGCCCCAAGATACAAGTCTTGAAAAAGTTAATCAAATTTAACCTTTTTTAAAAAATTTGACATATGACCCCACCTCTATTTGACAGGTTATGTGGGTGTACCTGCATCATATCATCATGGAAATATTTAGGGGGCGGCCACTACTCGGCAAAATAGTCAAAAAATGCTGATGGCCCTATGGTCAAAAATGCACCATTTTCGATATAGAGGGTGACAAAATTGATTTTTTTTTCAAATTTTGTGTTTTTCTCGCATATCCCATTAGTCCAGTTTTTAAAATTTCGTGCACTTATTTTCTCTAAGACTTTCTACAACAAAATGTCAAAATCGTAACATGTCCAGGCGGTTATGGTTTTTTGAAATCTTATACAATTTTATGCTTTATATTTTATTTTGGAATGAATTCTGATATTAAATTTAAATTTGTCCTTCAGTTCTTTAGTTTTTTAGTCTCTTGTAATATTTTCATATCCGTCACCGTTTGCATGGAATTCGTAAAAATATCCATCGATGTAAAGAAAGTATGGAAAAAAATGATCATCCGGCTCAGTTACCAACTATCTGAAGCAACTCGTAACATTTAATGAAATTTCGTAAAATAGAAATAAAATTATAAAAGCTGTTGAAAATGTTCTTTAAAAAATATGAGAACGTTGTCACCCTGTACAACGAGAATGGTGCGTTTTTGAACAGAGATCTATTAACATTTTTTTATTCTTTTACTGTGCCCTTCCGTCCCCTGAAAATCTTCATGATGATATGTTACACCCTGTATTAGGGCTGTAACACAGTTGTGAAACTAGCTGAAAGATATGTATAATAATCGAGGTAACATAGCGGTACTCACAAGGAATCGACTAGATAGTTGCATCTTCAGAACCTTTCAGGAGGTACTGGATGTAGTTTCCAGCTGGTGTAAAAATGGTTGACATTTTTGAAGACAATTTTCTCAAATTAAAGATTCAAATTTTATACTCATAGACTAACTGTAGCCAACAGAATAGAGAAAAATAACCACAGCAGCGCAATAATATAGTTCATAGTCAAACTGCTAGAGGTACAGCAAAGTAGCCACGTCCGTTCTCTACCTCGAAAAAACTATTTAGCACGCGCTAATATTTAACTGGACAGATAGTAACTCTTTTTTCCTCGCGTATTAATTGGTATACATGAATCTCAGACAAATCATTGAATTCTCATGGTTTCTAGTTCATCAGAAGAAAGTCAAATTTAATGCTAAACATTGTTGACAACCAGAAAACGGATTACTAGAGTTCAGGAAGAGTTCTTAACGTAAAACAAAAACTCCATTTAGGCGCAGTTACTGGAATTACGCCCTTAATCTCAGGAGCAGCATTACTACACTTTTTTAATTTACTGGCCGAAAAGAGTTTAGGCACTAAACACTTTTTCTAGAAACTTATTAGTATAAGTAAAGCATAACCCAATGGAGGGCAATACTTTTTGAAATTAAATTATAAATTCAACCTGTATTGCTACCGCTCTAACATTTTCAACTTCCAGCGGGAGTCTTCGTCCAGTATATAATAAATATAAATGAAATGTATACATAGTGCCTCTCGCCCGAAAAGGGGATAAAAGAAAGCTGATTTTTAGCGTTTTAAATTCCCTCCCTTTAATTCACCATTACGCTTTAGTACACCCTCCGATTTAAATAAATAATAGGCCATTTTTATGATGCGGCGGGCCCACAGCTAATTTGATCACATACATTATTTAAACGGAGAAGAAAATTCCGCAATTACTTTGTGTATTGCTGCATGAAAGTTTTAAGCAAGATTATCGCTAGTCTAAATTGAAATTTATGTTTGCTTTATTTAAGTTCCTGTTAACATAATTTTTAGGTAGAAATATAATATTACGGCGTTACTGCTACGCTCTCAACATTGAGAGAGTGTTACGGGGCTGAATTTTTCATTAAAACACATTGAGCGCAATGTAATATTTTTTCTTTGTTTCAGTCCGGGATCCGGATTCAGACCGATCATGGACAGTGCAAATGGACCTAGAAACACGCCGCCATCCTTGTTCTTTCCATCGCATTTGGCCTCCCATATTGGTACTCAGTTCTCACCACCACTGTTTCCTTCTTTGAAAGGTAATGATTATAGAATAACAATAACACATTGTCTAACTAGTACCGAAAACACTGCTTTTGCGCACGAGTGAAAGAATTTCTCTGCACGGGCTAAAATCAAGGGACGTAATGGCCTAATTGACGGTGATGATTGATTTTCTCACATATTTCATACAATATTTGCTCTGCGACTGTGAAAACTACATACGCAAAGACTGCAAGAACTTGCAATCTATTTCGTTGGGAATTTTAACCTCAGAAAGTGCAATATTATCATTCCTTAATCAATGTGGGCAAAGTACACTTATCCCACCGATATAGGGATGCATAAATGATCCGTTATTGCTAATAATTTGAGATCTGCGGTTTTGGGTCAAGGTGATTAGTATGTTTCCGTTTATTTTACAACTAGGCAATAGTAGTATAAAATTTTTGTCTGTACTATACACTGCCAGAGTTGTATCGAAAGGACAGTCGATAACCTAAACGACCCTGAATTGAAAAATTTATATCAATATAGTTTTTAGGAGCAATTTTTTTTGTTCAGTGGAATGTTGCTCATGTGATATTTTCTTTGGTTAAATTATGAAATTTATCTAACTGGGCATTGAATGAAACTTAGAATTTTAGTTCGTTGGAATTCTATAAAATTGGAACTTTAGAGATCTATGTTAATGAGAAAACTAAATCTCTTCTTATGCACTTCTCGCATTCACCATGTTCAAAATGTTCGGTGAAAATATAGATCCCACATATGGTGACACAGGGACAAGGATTGTTTCTATCATATCGGACACCCTAATAACTCCACTATACATGTCTATAAATCAAATGCTGTGTCAGCTCATATTCCCAATATTGCTAACCTACTTAGTTGCAGACAATGTCAATACTCAGTTCTTTAATCCTCTTATCGAGTTAAAAGTTTGAAGTTTCGAAAGATAATTTTAAAAGTAGCAGGTGCAAATTGCCGACAAATTGGCAAATGTATTGTCTTTATCCATGCGAGGCATTAGACTAACAAAATTAAGAGTGTTATACGGTTATTTATGGAATCATTTGAAAATAAATCCTGATAAAAAAAATATATCACGAGAAAATCCAAAACCAATGGCTAATTCTTAAATTATTTTTGTGTTGACATCTATCTCTTGCTCTTGATTGAAGATATGAGTGAATAAAGGTGGGCCTATTACTAAACTCAGACTTCAACTAAATTAAGCTTAGTTTTTTCAGATCAGAAAGAAATTAGATACCATCGGAATAGAAATTACTTCTATTTTATTGAAAGTTGCACCTTTTTTCCGTTGGCGCATCCATATTTTCACTTATTTTGAGTGTAATTTCATGTAGAATTTAGGGCTAATAACAGTGTACAGAAACTTCAAAGAACTAAAAAAAAGTCAGAAGATGAAAATTATTATTGAGACTTCATTTTGATATTTTGATGTAAAATGTGAGTTGACTGGTCCAATTTATATAATTTGAAAACAAGCTCCGTATCATTTAAAATTCACCGTAGAACGGGAAACTAGTACATGCTACCCTTTCTGGACTTAATACTAATTAGAACAGAAAGTTAAATTCCGATTTAAGTGCTGAAAACTCTGGTGAACTGAGCGACATCCCTTATAACTCACTCTATTATCTCACCTTCCATCTCATTTACTCATTCGTCATTTTCAACTCGTTCTTTTACATATCGTTCAACCTCTCTCTTTCTCGACTATTTTATAATAAATATCATGTCCACTTGAATTCATTCATACATTCATATTTAATTGCTTGGACTACATTTAAAATTCTGACAAATAGATCGACTTTTAGTAAACAACATGTTATGTTTTGTTGCAGGTTTCCCAGGATTTTGCTCCTGCTGCCCAATCAAACCCTTAGGCAGCACAATCTCTCCTCACCATTTACTTCCCACAAGCGACTCCAGCTCTGCTCTTTCGCAGAATTCTCCCGTGGGAAGTGACCAAAGGCAATCGAGTGTTGCAGAATTGCGAAGAAAAGCCCAGGAGCACTCTGCAGCTCTGTTGCAGAGCCTGCAACATGTGGCCAGTTTCCAGCAGGCAGCGGGGTTGAATTTTCCCCTACTACCACCTCTGACTTTGCAGGCTCTGCAGAGAAAGCATGATATTGGAGGGAGAGCGAGTCCTGACAACCCTGTGAAGGACCATTCGCCTACATAGGATTAGCGCAATAAAATACAAATATAACCGAAGATCTAAGCAGTTAATTAGATCTAAGGGATCTAATTGCCAGGAATGCAACTAAATTATTATTGACATAATTTCACCTCAAAAATTATCAGCTATGAAGTAATTTAGTAAAATAATATGTCGTACAACGCAAATATGCAAATTCACAAGAATGAAATGAATTTTAAGTATTGTAAAATATGTAATTTTAAGATAATTATACAATTCAACACTTCTAGACTTACATAAGATGTTATGCAAATAAATTATATAGCTGTAGGCGATTATTACCTCTTTTCGAACTGAGACATTGTTTCAATGGGATAATATGTACAGGTAGTAAGCTGGTTTTGTAAAATCGATGAATTTTTCAAATGTAACTCCAATTGGCATGAAGTCTAATGTATATACCACTTAGAAATGTACCTACTGGTCATGAAACTTAGTTATAAACGCAGATTTATCTTTACCAAAATTATTGTGATGTGATCGAGGTTTTAGTGATTTTTTATTAATTTGTGCAAATGTACATTATCTTATGCAATATTTTACATTTAGTAGGAATATTGAATAAATTATGAAAATACAATTTTAAATTGACATTTAATTTGAAAATTCCCAACCCTGTTCGGTTTGATACCTGGAATTTAAACACAAAACAATACGTTGTACAACTAAGAACTCGTAAAGATTTAAGTCATCTAGATTATTTCATTACTTTGGATTAGTTAGACAAAAGGTATTTGTTCTTAATTAGAAATGAGTATTTACACATTTTTTGAACAAACATTTATACATGTTTTAATTCATTTGATAAAAGATGGCTCCAGAATTATTTCCGAAGAATCGATCTTACATTGTTTAAGGTTGGTTCTGTGTATACCGCTTTATTAATTAATGACCTCGATTAATATTTGACTTTGTATTAATTCGCGACTTTGAGAGCGTTGTGATTCATTTGATGCAGCCTGAAGTCATAACTGCTTGCATCTAACCTTTCACAATACCCATGATTCATATGTGCTCGGTATCTGTCTATTGTGCAAGTTTGAATTTTTAACATGGGGATTCAATGTTGAGATAGAATCGACAGGAGACACTGTTACCAAATTTACGCTCAAGCTTACCTAAGTTTGTTGAAGCGCTCAAAACCAACCCAGAGTCTTTAAATGTAAGTAGATACAATTTAACGTCTGAATTATCTACTTAAACAACTTGATACCTGCATTGGGATATATATGTCTTGATCAGACTGTAAGGTTTAAGATATATAGGGTGTTAAAGCTTAATTTCAGACTCCATCTTTTCCTAATAACTCCTACACTTTTTGATATATTAAGTTGAAATTCGAAGAATATGCTCCTCACTGAAGGTTACATACATAGATTTCTCGATCGTTTGCCTAAACCTTCAGCAGGACGGTTTCTTGAGAAGGGCAAGACCTCCTTTCGCATCAATCTCCAAAAGTTCACAAATCTTCAAACGACAAAAAGAAAGATACAAAGCACATGAAGGAAAATTACCGTTTGACCGTACTTCTGGTGAAGGTATTCTTAAAATTTTTATGGATGACTCAGAAACTTAATCGCCTGTTGAAAGAAATTTATATCCGACAGTCAACATTTAGTCAGTTCTATAGTATTTTTGACTCAAAATTTCACCTGTTTTACTGTACGAGGATCTTAATGAAACAGACTACAGCCATAAAACATAAATAGCAAGCTCTAGAAATTGAAATTTTACATAAAAACTAAAACTAATTGATGAAACGAATCTATGACCACAAGAGTGACACCAATTATTTAAAGAATAAGAACTTCATTAAAGGTTCAACTCATGCAGGACATCACAAACAAGGCTCCACTATGTTCTTATAGATCGCGGGTAGAGCTATTTCAACAAATTCAATCGGTGTCTTTAATTTAAATACAATAAGGGTTGCTGTTGCTGCTCTCAATTTTTTAGCTGGGGAAAGTACTTGCTTTTATTTCATAGCTGGATACGAAATAAAAGCCGTTTTGCCCCCCGTTCAGATTAAGCAAACTGTTACTTTAATCGTCAGTCAGACGTTATAAAAAATTATTTTTCAATTAAAAGTAGTACAAATAATACTCTTCGTTTAAAAACAGATATAACTAAATAGTCTGCCAAGAAGGTCGGATCAAAGCGTGAAGCCGAAAGCGGAATTCGTAACCGATTCACACAGACAAAATACAATCAAGTATGAAAACAAACGGACGGCGTCGCAAAAGGCGTCGCGGCGATTATCGATGCGTCTGAATGCGAGGCAACCATTGGCAAGACTCAAGGATGGGGCGGGACCCCTCTGCATGGGGTTCAAACCGGAACTATTGTTTGAGTCTATTAACGGGACGTCGATTTCTTTTGCCATGCAATTTATCCTGATTACATAAAACGCCCCCGAAGTTAGGATAGAGTATATGTAACAGAAAGAATTTTTTTTTTTATTTCCGAGAATCCTTCCGCCATTAGACAAAAATGTTAAACTGCTGGTCAGCTATATAGCAAATTAACCCGCTAATGGTTCATGTTTAGATAAAAATTTGTCTTACTTAAACCCTTTCACGTAAAAAGTTTAATGTCATGAAAAATTGATCTTCACTTGGTCCCATCCGAGTTAACCGGCAGGAATAATTATCACGTTTGCTCGAGATAAATATTTAAATAATTTTAAATCTACTAGTGTTCTGTTTTTGCTAAATATTAAAATGGTTTTTTGTATATCCGAGATTGATGCCACGTTTAAACAAGAGTTATCAAGTGTTATCCAAACTTCCCGTTGCTACTAAAAACACCGTTACTCGCAATAACCTCTTAGAAAGAAATACTTTAAATCTACAAAAATTCATTCCCCCTAATAACCGGCAAGCGAGATAACCCTCTCATGTCTAAAAACTTTCTGTACATTACTGTGTACACATAAAATTTCAGGCTATGTGGTTACTGGTTTTGTGCTTGTGCGCCCTCTTCAGACGGCTGAACGCAAATACACTCATGTAAGGCGTTATTGAGAAGAAAAATACAAGTAGCATGAACCATCATGATTAGTGAAATGAGGGTGGTTGTTCAACTTGTTCAAACGCCACAACGGGATTAACGACAGATGTGGCGGCAGATCGCAGCACTGAATAAAACCATTTTTTTTTCTTCATACTTTTACTTCTGGCTTTTACTAGGTTTAAAAACACAGACGCCCAACATTAATTTTTTATATTTGGTAATCGGTCCATACTACAATGATATTATACTTTTGAAATAACACCTACACATTCCACCATGCGAGTGGAGACTAGCTTTGACCCGGAACTAATATACCCGATGCAAAAGCAAATGAAAGAATTACCATAGAGAGGCTTTATGGCAGCCACCGCTCAGCATTTCAAAAAGTGGACGAAATCAAATGAAAAAGCTATTTAGTCTCAATTCCAATTTCCATTACATTACAGCGCGCTCCACCGGGTGTCTGGATAATTAATCTGGAATATCACGAATATTAATATCCATAAATTACAGTGGCAAACAGCATCAGCAGCCAATTCCATTAGAGAGTTGGAGAGCGGCTTGGAACTTATTACATGGAACGGCGAGTTGTTTATGTCTAGGCAGAGTTCTAGAATAATCTGGAGAGAAATGCACTGAAAAAATACCGGTACCCGTTGGAAACTAAATTAACGAGAGGGATTGAGAGTGGTCGCTGCATCAAGCGAAAATTTTCTCTGAAAAGGCTTTGAACTGGAATAATGCTCAAATGAACATATTTCGAACAGTATTATTTTGGTTTCTTTTCATCTAAAACCCACCGTATACTTAATTTAAATAATAGTTAGTTTGATTTAATCAAACCTGCAGTTCTTCATTTTACTCAATGGAAACCATCATATGCGTTTCACTGACTGACAGATGGAGGAGACTTGAAAAGTTCTATGGCATAAAATATTATTTATTTCATATTCGAAGGATGGGAATCCATGCTAAGCCTCCATCGTGCAATTTGGACCGATCATGGATGCAGCCAAGGCTCAGGTATACGGTGTTCATATCTAATTTCACAATTGCTCTCATAATTCAGTCCAAATTAGGCACTACGTCACACGTTTCTACTCCAGGAAATTATACACAATTAGCAAACGTACTGATGTAATTTATAGTCGACATTACTAGAGCATTATTCAAGCCGAGTTTTCGAGAAATGGCGCGTAATTAATATTGCTAAAATTCTGACATTTGAATGGAGACACCGGGAACTGGATTAGGTTTTGATGAATTTTGCCGAAGACTTAGAAATAATTTAATTTGTTCTTGTGATGATTATGGAACGTTAATTATTTATATCATAATGCTAGAGATACAGGAATTTTTACTTGCTGGTAAACTGGTAATTCTGGTGGTCTCAAGAGAGTCGATGTAACACGGATGAGAAGGCGAGAAATGAGAAATAAAAAACGCTCGGGGGGGATATTTTTGTTTGATTTGCGGGTAGAAAACTGGTGATGAGAAGCCAAAAAAGTATAGCTTAAGTAACGAGCAACTTATCCAATTATGAATTCGCTCGCAGCTCGCTCGGATATAATAATTCTTTGTATTATTAACGAATCTCAATCCTGAAGGTTAGGCCCAATTAACGTGATATTTAAAACGCTCAACAACACAGCACTTTCGCCTATTGTGTTCAGTTTTTTGTCGTCAGTTGACAAATAACGCTTTCACCGTTTTGGTCGTCTTTCATGCACCTCTCTGTATACCTGCACATCTTCAAGAAGGTTATGAATTTATTGCGCAATAAATTTCGCAGGGATTCAACTCAAAGAAAAGCATTTTCACGGTCCCATCTGCTTAGGAACTTTTCTACATTTGAACTAATGGAGATTGCCTTAATGAAATGTGTTAAAAGTTGCAATGCTCGAGTTAAATTGTAGGAAACTTAAAATTAATGGCTTTTGTTCTAGAGCATATTAAGCACGTATTTGGGACTAAATACCTCCTTTGCAGCTTAAGACAATAATCAAGAAATGGGTTTAAGATTTATTGAAATTCCTATGTTGCCGGAAACAAAACTGAATACTGGATTGATTAAACTGTTTTATTCTCATGCACAAAAATAATATCTTATAATATTAGTAAGATAAAAGCTAAGCCAATCAGCGAAGATCTTTAACTTTGATCTTCTTCTTCACTGCGTTGCTAAATCCTTCTTTGTACTGAAACCAAATATCGTTCTTCGAAGTACTGCCTGCAACTTTTGCTAAAAAATATTAGATTTTTAATATACACACACTGGAAACGTGAAGTAAATTCGAGGAAACAACTGTAAGGTCTGTATTTAAATGAATAGAGCTCTAGAAGGGCAAATCAGTTTAAAATTTGAATTGCCCATGAAATCGGCTTTAAAAATTATCACTCTTTTTTTAACTACTTAAAATGGCGTAATCTGATCTCAAAATCTGGAAGGGTAACTTGTAGAGTTCCCGTATATTTCCGTTAGTGGCATGTCTGAGATCAATTCATCTCTTAGTCAAGGAAATTCTGCATGCCCCCCGTTCTCCAATATCGACTTATGAGAAATTTTAGACTGGCTTACATATTCAATTTCTACATTAGGCAAAGACTTCCAGGCTGGTATCCCAATGAAATACGAGTCGAATAAATACATTTACAAGAATATTCCATCAGAACAATAGCTGATCGCCAGCGGCAACCCGAACAAAGTAATAAGGCAAATTGTAATTTCGGTGGGCAAACAATGGAGCAGGATTCCATTTGGAGGCAATTACCGACATCTCGTTTCTGATGATATAAATTACCGCTCCAACAGACGCGTAATTACCCGACGTCGATCCGATCCCGAGCTCAATCCAGTTGAATCCGTATTTCCAGTTATTCTGGTTGATAATTTCTATTTTCGCGCTTTCGAGGCAAAATGTTATTATTGAAATGGCGTGGATAGGTATTTCTTCGGATTGAAGTGATTTTAATCACGGATAAATTAAAAAGGAGGTATCCACTAAGTGTAAAAATGCAATTTTTAATTGGTAACAAATCAGGTGAAATCGCCTGTGGGTTATTCGCCAAAAAGATCCGTTGAATTTTTAACCTTTTGCAATATGGTCACGTTTATATCCTGACGTTTCGCTTTTTCCTCCATTTATATTAATTTAAAGCGAATAATAAGTAGCTTCTGCATTTTTGAAATCAGTTTCAGGCAAAAAAATTCTGAATCTGACGATCCTACAGTGTGGTGATAGATTCTGTTAATACGGCCACGATACCGATTTTCTCATCCTCTATAAATATCAACACGTTAAATTTCCTTATAATGGTTCAAATTTGGAATTGTGACGTTTGCTTAGCTGCAGTTGATAATGCCTTTACCATTACCAATGGACGCAATTCGTGTCCTAATTTCTGCCGTACAGTGGTAATTCATAAGTTTTACAAAAGCGTGCGGCAAAGTGGGTTTTAACGCATAACCGTCCGAGATGAATCAAGCTCTAATGTTTTAGTATAGAATTTTTACGCTTTTACTACCTTTGTTACAAAATGTACCGGTATTCGTGGAAAAAAGTGATAAGTAAATGAAAAGCCTTAAAATTAATTAATAAAAAATGCACCATACCTGATGATTGAGCTGTCTGTATGATTCTACCGAAGAAATCCCTCTTCACTGTGTGCTGAAACAAAAAATAATAGCCCTAATGGTCTTTCCTTTATGCGAATATTTTTATATATTATAATTTATAAATTATTTTCCATATCATACTTAACTACTCCAGGATAATTTTGAAAATGAGATAAGACAGAGCATCTCCCATTACGTTCTATTTATACGGTAATCTCAACTCGATTAAAAATATTACTGCAAATTCGACCACGAGTTGTTCACGTAAAACTTACTTAAAACAATCCCCATCAACAAAGTCTAACATCTCTTTTGTATTGTTGTTCCCTTTTAAATTCTTGATAAAATTCTAATACCCAAGTGGCCCACAAATTGATTACAGTGGAATTGAACTCTGGGAAAAGGATTTCATAGTTTTCAAAGTTTTATAAGGAATAATGATCCACAGTTTATTTTAAGAAAGTTAGAATTGAAAAATTGAAGGCCCAAGTTATCCTCCATGCAGAAGAGTAAGTTATTCAAAAATGGCAATAGCTGGAAAATTTTAAGAGAGAAGCACAATTTAAGGAGGAATTATTCGTTTTATAACTCAGGATCAGTACTAATCGCAGAAGCAATAAAATGTTACATTCAGCAAAAAGAAATAAACTCAATAATGTTTAATCTTGAAAATGAAAGCAAATAATAGAATTAGGTATCAAAACAATTTGATAAAATGCGTTTATGATGGGCGATAAAACTGGGCAAAACGTCAGTCTCGCCACAGAAATGAATTGCAAGATAGTGATAATATTTATGTTCCTTAGCTATAGTAAGTTTGTTTTTTAGTCTAAATGAATATTTATATAAACTCTATTTTCATTTATTACAGCTCATTCGGATAAAACTCCCATTGTAAATTACAATGGAAATACCAAATCTGCACAGATGAACCAGCGCATCAAGGTAATAGCAAGAGAAATTGTGGACAAATGGATAGAGGAAGGTTTAAATGTGTCAAAACAAAAGGTGGAAGGTTGGATTGATATTCTGGACAAATCCAAACGCAAAAACGCAGCTACAGCAACAACAAGTAAACCAGTAGCCAGTGAAGAGAATTTGGGAGGGAACTTCAAAGAAGTAAGAGACATCATGGTTGAAACGTTTTCTAAAATAGGGCAAGTTAAATGCGAGACTTGTAAAAAAAATGAAGAAATGGGGGGCATATTGGACAAACCCCAAAGTAACAGGAAGTCAATTAATGGGGAAGCTGCCTTAGATAGTTTAAGTATAGAAGAATTGAGAGCAAAGCAAAAGGCTATTCAGCAATTTGCTCAAATGGGCAAAATGGCGCAGCTAGTTGGAGGTTTAAGGAGTGCACCATACAGAAATGACGAGAGTACCACTCAGTCTTCCGCGACAGTCACAAAATTTCAAAACGTTGATGAGGAATTGAAAAAAATGAGTATTGAAGAACTGCTAGAAAAACAGAAAGCTATTCAGCAATTTGCGCAGATGGGGAAGATGGTTCAACTGATTGGTAGCATATCTAATTTGACTAAAACAACAAAGAAGACTACACCAAGGGAGGAACTTTGAGACAAAAAATATATATATATATGTAAATTTTATATTTTTTAAATAAATAAACGATTACGAACGATACGATTTGAATGTAGCTTCCTCGTTGAAATCTCTATAAGAACGTAGTATAAATAGTTAATTTAAAAAAAATCTTAATTTGCAATCTTCCCTATATTAATTTATCAGGTATAATGCAATATCACGGATTGTTGTCTTAATATTCATTTCCGTTGCTGTCTAATTGTCTACTTTGTCCTTTTTGCGTTTTGAAACAGGTGTCTATATTGTTTTTAAATCTTCTATCGCAAGTAAAATTTGTCATGATTTTTTTCATATTTTCGATAACACTATATTTAAATATATTTTTTAAACGCTTCTCTTCAATTTTTATGAATTTTTCCGTCCCACTTAATGGTCACAATTTGAGTTGCCAGCTACTTGAAACTTTTCATTTTTCTAATAGCAGCTACACAATTTTCTTCTTGAGAACTAAATCCTGCGTGACCTCATTTTTTTATTTTAAATTCCTTTTTTTTCTAAACTGTTATGATTCCCGTTTATTCTTCTTTATCGCGTTTCCCTTTCTTAGTAGAGTAAAAATAGATTTTTGGCCTTATTCTCTTACAATTCCGGTTATTGCCTCTTTACTTTATTCAGCTTTTACTTATTGTCACGCACGTCATAGTCACTTTCACTTTTGATTCACTTTTATTAGTTACACAAACTCTATCGCCAACATATGAAATGATTTATTATCATCTGGTCCCAATGGGTCTTCACTCATTTTGCCTTGACCTGCTGTTTTTTTTATTATTAGAATATGATTTCATTATTTATCAGCAAAAATTTTTTATTACGTCTCTGTAAATCCCACTCTAATCCTGTTGTTGCAAATTCAGGACGAACCTCTGTATCTCCCTCCTCCATCCTTATAATTCACTAATTATGTACGGTAAGAGGGATTATTCCTCTAGGATCAAGTTGAATCTTATCTTGAAATCCTGTGTGGGAGAGTATGTGAGAGATATGTTTGGTGAACGTTCACTTTTTGGACAACAAAAAAATTGCAGGGTATTTTCAAAACTATATGTGTGGTAAATACCGTATCTTACCCAGTTAAAGGAAATAAATTCTGACACATTATATATTGTAAACTCAGTAGCGCCCCTAGTTTACCGTAAAAAATATTTTCGACATAGTAAGAAATTAAAAGTAAAATATGCAATGCAGAACTATTAGGTTTACATTAATGATGGTATCAATTAAGAGGTTTACTTGACAACATAAAACTTTGATCTATTATATTCCATAATTTGCAATCCACATTGCAGTTTACAAGTGTATTGGCCTTAAATGAATAACCAAAAATCCTTTTAATGTTTAAATGATTTAATCACCATAATTACATTAAATCTGGTAGATAACCCTCCCGTATAAATGTTCATTGGAAAAACCATGTTATCAGTGGTCCTCTGTACCAATATCAACATGAAGCTATTCCTATTGATAGCACTAATTTTGGTTCAAAGTAAGCCTTTACTTTTTTAATAATGTCTTATTTCATGGGATAATTGTTTTATTTACAGGTCTAGCTTACCCTGTGAAAAATAGTGAAGATGTAGCTATTTTGTCGGCTGAACTGAATACAGGTAAATAAGAAATAAAGTTCAAAGAGATACTTTTGTAGGTCCTTTCCTTTTATTTTAAATCTTTAATAAATATTTTTCATTACGTATTCTATTTACAGTAGTAAAATTTGTTGGCACGATAGATCGAACATTATGAATTTAAGCCTTATCCTGCAACATTGAGGAATAAACAGGATATTCGTCGAAATTATTAAAAAAATGGGACATGTATATAGAATATGGAGTGTTTCTACGATTAGACTGTTTCAGCGTTAAACTAAAGCAACACCTTGTATATTACAATAAACTTATAGCCAAAAAGGTAAAGAGAAAAGAAGAGACTACTTATGAAAATATACAAGGTGCTCGAGAAATAATGATAAGTGAATGATCAAGAAGTAAAGAGTATTGGGTGCTAAAGGGTAAAAAATAGAGCCTAACTCCTCAAGCTTTTCGTGTAGATTTCTGAATGCGTTTCAAAATCCCACGAATATTATATAATGTTATACAAATTTCTAAAGGTTCTCGAAACATTGCATTGAAAAGATGATTAGTTTTTTGACCTTTAAAGAGCGATAGCCCAAATTATTTAAAATAGAGCAAAATGGTCCTTTTTGAAAAATATCAATAATGTAAAAATTTTGACAAAGTGTCAAATAATATTTATATTAGGATTCAACTGCCAAGTTATCTTAGAAATGTGAAACAAAATTGAGCCGAACAGTTTGTAGAAGAAATAACAATAAAGAACATTTGAATAACATTGGATAGACGGAGAAGTTCGTAGATTTTCAAGACAAATTTGTTCTACCTAAACAATTAAGTATCAAAGTTTCACCACAACACCAAACTATTCTAAATTGGCCTGTTGTTTCGTTAGATATGCAAAATCTTTTTGTGCCTTTGTTGATTTTGTTTTCTTAATTCTGCAGCTCAGGGTTCCATTGAAATAAACAGCTTTTGTGAACAGTTGGCTGAACAACGCAAGTTTACCCACCATCTCCAAAATTATTTATTAATATAATGAAAATTTGTGGTCTTTTACCAATATTGTTGGTGACATCTCACTCGTCAGTTAACAAGCGGGATGTTAACAATGTTTATGTCAACATTAATAACCTTGGTAGTATAAGGTGCTGTTACCATTGGAAGGGAAAACACGTATTCATGTGACACGCTGTTTAAAAACAGGTCCAAAACATATGAAAGCGATAGAGCAACTAAAAATATTAGCTAAACAAGAGTGACAAGAGCTAGATCGTGAAACATGACTAATTTATTCTAATTTAAATCTATTCATTAACCTCGCTTTAGTGATATAACACCAATTATTTTCTCTATATTGTAGTAAAATAATTATACCCTTTCAAATCTAGTTTCAGCTCAAAACTCCTTAATACGCCACAGGATGGTGAGAGGTAAGCGTATCTAATTTATACTATGAGGCAAATGTGAAGGAGAACATCGAAATCAAAATTTAGCATAAAATAGATATTCATGATAGACGAGTGTTAACGCCGATATTCAAGGCATGAAATTCACAATGAAAAAAAATCAAGAAGACATTTTAAGGGCCACTTTTATTCATAATCACATTTTTTTATAAAGAAGTACCAATATAGCTATTGTATATTAGGAGTGTAAAGTCATTTGGACATTGTGGCTCTATGAGAAAAGAGAACATATACTTTGCGTACGAGTTTCTTGGTAATTCAGCAAATATAGTGCGTAGTCGACGCTTAATGCAAACAAGTAAACATTTTAAGATTGTTTAAGGTATCCTCGTAAGGGAAGTTTACCTTTAATACCCTTATAATACTTCTTGGTTACCCTTTTCACATTTATACTAACAATACTTTCATCACTAAAAATACTTTTTTTCAGCAACTAATTCTATCGACTTACTGTTTCCGCCTGGCAGTGCACTCACATTGACCAACACAGGCACGAACGATTGTGCTTTAACTATGACTTAATCAATATTTGTTTCCATCTTGTATTAATCATGTTGAACATTTAATAAACGATATATTTAGTATTATTCATGTCTATTGATAGTTAAAATTTGTTGTGTTTGAAAGAAATCTGTTTTCCTCAAACACCTATAATACAATCTTTATCTATCTGCTACAATTATCCTTGCGGCACAATTTGAGGCTAATCGTCGGAATCGCGAAAACTGTAAGATATGCAGCATCAACCTAACGAAGGGAAAAACTGATAATTTGCAAAGTTCTTTTTCGTACCTCAAAATGGAGGCTTTTACACCCTATCATTTCTAAACGCATTTGATGACATTGTGAAATACGCAAAAAGTAACGATTAAGAGAATCGAGGTATGAAAAGAATATTATTCTGAATGTTTTAGATTAGTTAAGATTATTTTAAGTTTACAACACTTGACTGTCAAAAAACCATTTAGTAACGTGACAAGTAGCAGATTAAATTACCCAATTTCGGAAATGATGATCTGGATCGAATTAGTGGGTATCAGCTGATTTTCATTCAATCCGATTGATTGTCAATGATAGCCTGCCACTCCGACTAATTCAAAATCAATGAAACAGGAATTAATCGTATCTTGATTTTTATTTTTAAGAATCCCTATAATCTTTGTAATAACCAACCCAAACTACTAGATTCTTGAATTCAAGGAGTAGTACTTTCCCTGGGAATAATGTAAAAATTATATATATACATGTTGGCATTGTAAATGACAAAATTGATTTGACAAGTCATTTTGCGTTATTGCTTGGTGAATTTTACTCACGACATTCAAGAAGTAGGTCCTCAACTCAGCTAGGGTGCAATATATGTTAGGCAATTATTCCTGTAGATACCAAGGTCTGAAGGAAGTTGTATCACTCCCCTATTCACATTTAATGTTAGAGTGAAAGTAGTTTTTTCGGTTCGTGGCACGAATGATTTATAAATAATAATGTTATTTATACTAATAGACTGGACAGTTTTATTGTAGGCTTACAAGCTCACTGCATGAACCAGATTATCCAAGATCAATTAAGAAGGACCATTTAGAACCATATCAAACAGGGATTAGCCAAATCTATAATGTTCTTCAATAAAATTTGTAGATAAGTGAGTATGGACTAATGATAATATTCCAATTGCTATATTTAAAAAAAAAATGAAGTTTTCCCTAACAAATAAAAAAAATATCTCGGTAACCTATTTCTAGAAGAAAAGGGAATAATAGCGTTGTCGTAGAAGTTCGAGAAATGAAATTGTTCAGATTTAAGGTTGACAAATGCATCGAGCTTAGCCCGGATTCGCCAGGGAATCAGATAATCTGACAAACAGCGAAATGCTGTTGAAAATGGACTTTTCTGAAGCCGCTTTTCCCTTTTCTCGCTAACGATAAGCCCGCAATTTAGCCAGGTCATTTTTCATTACTTTTAACGTCTAATAGAAGGCTTACATAGGACAATATTATGAGAATTACGGAATTCAGAGAGAATATAAATATTTGATAATGGGTTTGATAGATTGTTACTGTGGAATCCTGTACAGAGGGCCTGAAAAGAAATTTTATAGCAGTCGATGCAGAAAAGCTTTCCGCCCAACCACAAATGAATGCGGTAAAAGGCATTTTTCAAAAAAGGGGAATCTACGTGTTCTCAACAAAAAAAGCTTTTTTACGTAAAAACGTTTAGAATATTTGTACTTAAAATTCCAATACTCCTCTAAGCAATACAATATATATATATATGCTTCTAAATATTAATTTAAGGTAACAAACTTCTCTTATTAACTCTCTGTTCTTCAAATTCGACTTACGTAGGTATACAACGAATAACCGAAATTTAAACTCAACATCAGCAGAACTTTAAATCTATTGAAAAATATCAAAAACTTCAACTTCTGATATCTCAAAAACGAAGCGTTTCCCCATACAAGATTGTATGAAACACTTTATAATTAGACGTGTTAAAACAAAATTTGGTATCGACGGAGTTCAAGCATGAGCTGACAAAGACGCTCGATATATGGTTTTGCAATTTGTGTCCGATTGAAACTTCTTTTAATATATTTTAACAATTTCTATGTACAAATTTGTTGGTAATTAGTCTGCATTATCCAAATATCCAATTTTCATATTTAATATATGAAATGTTGGACAGAGCTTAATAGGACTTAGCGATAATTGCCTACAATTAGCAATAAAATAGTTGAAAAATGACCTATGAACGGTTTAACAGATCACAGTCAATAAAGATAGAGAAAAGATTAGATCGTGCAATTCGTATATAAAGATGGTCACTTGCGAGCAAAATCATCAGCTTCGAGTGCTTTGAATCAAGCAGCTAAGCAGTAATCTACAAAATGAACTCCCTTACCATCATCGCCTTCGCTCTTTTGGCTTGTGGTAAGAAACAACTTAAATTTCCTCACGAAGAAAAGTTATCTTTCCAGTTATTTTCAAAATTACTGGAAATGATTAAGGTTGCGATTGAACTTCTGCATGCAGGCTACTATATTGCATTACGCAATTATTTCTAGCTTCGGCCAGCGCCATCCAGATTTCTAACCTCCCCAGTGAGCAGATTGAAATCTCCAACCTGCCCAGTGAACAGGTTGAAATTTCTAACCTCCCAAGCGACATCAGCGAAGGCAACGAAATCTCCAACCTTCCAGTCCAAATCGAAACTGACGAGATTGAAATTTCTCATCTTCCCGCTGAAATCGGAGGAGAAGGCATTGACATCTCTCACCTCCCAGCTGATATCATCTCCGGAGTCCAACCCGTAGCTGAAGCCGAAGAAACACAGGGAGCATGTGACATCTGTTTCGCTCAAATGTCCGAATTGGTCAGGGAACTCCAACGCACTGTCGCCTAGACTTACGATTTATATTATGGTGTTTCAATTCCTTATGAGAAATTAAATTGATGAAACTGTAATTTGTGTTTTTTTGTTTCAGAAAAATAACAACTTAACCAATTAATGCTAAAGCAAGTCCAGCAATGTGTTGAATTCTTTTTGAGCTAACACTCATGTTAACATTTCACAATTACTTCTAAACTATCTCAACGTGCTGAAGGAAAACCTATTAACAATTTCCAACGAAAAAAATTAATAAGATAATTGATAAAAAGGAATGTATGTACACATATCATGACAAAGCATTACGCCTCATTAAAATTATTTGAAGTTGAAAAGGTTGTAAATTTTCATGATTTCATGATAAGTTTGTAAAGGTTAATAAACAAAACCTATAAATGCAAAAATTAAAATATACTGCGTGACATAGAAAAGAGAACACTCTGTAAAAATGGTTTTATTTAAATAATTTTTGGTATGCATGTTCGGATATGGATACACAAAATACGATTAAATTTTCAGCCATATTTATCAATGTATTTACCAATTATCAGAAATTTTAGTTTTTTTAATATAAAAATTTCAATAAAATATCAACAATGTGACTGCAAAATATCATTTATTGGTGTTTACTGTGCTTAGAAAGTGCTTTTAAATTCATCAAATATGCCCAGACGCAGAATGCTGCTAAATTTTCATCAAATAAGTGAATTTCAGAGAGATCGAACAGTCGGTTTACGAAAGGCTGATTGGTCATTTAGGGAAATCGTCACTATATTCAACCGTAGTGTAAACACTATAGTGAGCCTGTGTCAGGGATGGTTCCAAGAAGAAAAACAGGCAGAAGGAAAGGTACTGGACGATCCCGAAGAACTACAGAATGCCGAGATCGTCGTCTTTGAATTATGGCCCTGGGAGTAAAGCTCATCTCGTCGAGGATGCCAGCGGATGTTGAGTATGAAAAGCTCATTGGGATTCGACCCATTTGTCATCGGATAAGAAATTTTTTACTGATTTCCTACGGACTCCATCTTTTGTTACCCCTTACCTTAAATCATCAGCAAAATCGACTGCCGTGGTACATAGAACGAATATATCGGATATATTGGAATATGGAATGGGATAATATCGCGTTTAGTAACGAATCCAGATTCTGTTTCAGTATGAATGATGGTCGAACAAGTGTAAGAAGAAGACAGGATGAAAAACGGGATCCTCAATTTACAATACGGAAGCATGTCCTTCAGATTATTGGGGTAATGATTTGAGATGTTATTGCTTATGGTAGTAGATCACTTATATTTTTCATTAGAGGCAGTATGACAGCCCAATGGTACATCCAAGAAATTCTGGAACCTCATCTCGTACCTTATCTGTAAACTCTTGTTGCATAACCATATATGGCTAGAGTAACTAGACTTCTTCCAACAAAACGCAATCAGTTTACTACTTTGGCCACCTCGAGCTCCAGACCTCACACCGATTGAACATGTATGGGATATAGTAGGTAGAAAGTTGCATAATTTACCCTATCACTCACAAACCCTAGCGGCGCTGTCACGCTCTCTAGTTAGCCTGGAATCAGATCCCCAAGAGGACATCAATCACCTAATTAGATCCATACCTAAACATGTACAGAAACGTATAAGACAGCGCGGAGAACCGACAATTTTTTTTGTTATTTTTAATAATTAAATTTCTAAAATTTTTTAATTAAGTATTTATTTTAGCTTAAGAAACATGCATACTAAAAATTATTGAAATAAAACTATTTCTACGGTGTGTTCTCTTTTCTCTGTCACGTAGTATATATTAAAGCTCGATAAAAAAAATCAAACCTTGACTATTTCGCTGATATCTTTAACGATTTGATTACAATATCGTACCTTTTATAGTCTCATAAATACTTACTATGGTATCTGAACAAAACCATTTTTTCCAGAACTGCAAGGAATACATAAATACTTCGCAAAATTATTCCAGTTACATATATTGTTCAAACCAGTGTCATAAAAGACCGAAACCATTTACCAACCAAAGTATGTGATTCTTTTCGTAATAATTTGCTATAGTGAGTGTAGGTATAATGTTCAAGGAAAATGAACGTTAAGAGACATTTTGGTCAATTTTAGTGTATGCCTCAATAAACGCGTCACCAATTAGCAACGAAGAGAACTTTGAGGAATCATCAAGTGTGCCATCAGTCGTTACATTAAACCCCACACCAAGGAATATAACCGAAGGAAAAGACTTATCGTCCTGTACAAAGTCATCCCTCATAGAGAAGGTAAAAATGCTCTGAACTTCACTCAAGACCTTTGGTCCTTGCTAGGAGTCTCTCAAGGAATTATTATCATCAACAACAGAAAAAACGAGTAAATTGACTGAAACATTAGCAACGCAACATAGCCCGTGAGTTAGGTCTTCGCCAATTTTCTTGTAGTTATTTCATCATATCGCTCTATTAAATATAAGAAAAATTCAGTTTCTTCTTTTGCTTTGTAAAATAAATTTTTGAGGACAATCACTAATCAAATATATTATATCTAAACATACACTTTTATTCATAGCAGGATTATCTACCCTTATGCCTACAAACCGTTGCAAATGAAAACAAACATTAAAAGAGTTTCAACATCGAATCATAATAAGTAAACAACTTTGTATAGTGTTAAAACAACAAAGCGGGTCGGATTAGACATATTTTATTGTCTGAAGGGCCACCACTCAACCAAACAGAAGGGCCTTATGCCGAGCCCCGACAAGCTATTAATGCCATTGTGTGGAAAAAGCGGTGGCAGAAGCCACAAATCGCCGAAGGGTGGCTTAAGAGATATATTTGCTACTGCTAATATTGAAGGGATGAGATAGATTGGGTTGATACAGTGTATTTTTTCGAAGGGGGTGATCCTTGGTTTCATACGATATGGTCATTTATTATTATTTTTATTACGTTATTTTAGGAGAACTGATGATTTTTTTTCTATGAGAATAATTGACTTTTTACAGGGTACTCTCAAAGCTTAGATTGGTTGTAAAACTCGTTAACGTTTGTTTAGTTTGATAGCATTTTTCTTTTTTTTTCGGTCACTCAAAGGATGACGAATATGATGAGGAGGATAATATAAGAGTAATTCTTACCTTTTACAACCCTCAAATTTAGGTCTTAACCAGAACTCATTTTATTCTTATATTCCGTGAGTTAGAAGGTAAAATATGAGTCGCATGAAGAGAGCTTGACATCGTATGCCTCCCCAAAACTTCTCGCCTTCTTCACTGTCACAACATTGAAATTCTGGTAAATTTTATGACTTCACATAAAAAGTTTTACGAGTACAGGTCAAAAATTATTCACCATTATTTCTGAATATTCGAGCAATTTGTGTACAGAAATACAAGCAGTTAGTTTAAAAAGTTGGTCTGTAATTTCTTCAACCATTCTCAACCAATAACCATATGAAAACCAGCTGAACTCTTTTTCAACAACGTGTTAAATAGTCAAGAAAGTAAATTTCAAATCAGGCACTAAAACTGCTCCCTTCTTCCAGATAAAATTAATTGAGGCATCCAAATAGCTTTAGCTAGGATTTCCGTTAGAGACGTTTAGCTCTAGATTCTCAGACCATTCTCGAATGATCCATTAAGCAAGGAAACAATTTTGTAGGAGTTAACACGTCAGCAACATTCAAGGAAATCGTCTTTTCTTAACATTTTATTATTTCATGTGCCATTTCGAATTCTATGAGCAGTCAATTTTAGAGGCAATTATTTTTAATTGAACGTTTTACATTGTTAATGCAATGAACGTTAATGCATTTATTAATAAGTGATACAAGGAAACGAAGTACGTATTTAGATGTAAAAACTGATTTTCAAGTTCTAAAAACATGAACTCTGTTCGCTGCTCAATTAATTACCATTTAGATCCACAAGAGAAAACCTAAATCGTTCCATACATCAAGTTATCTCCATTAGGTCGAAACAAAACGAAACACATCCTGAAAACGTTAAATCGTGGAAGAAGCGGAAGGATCGCCGTAATGGAGAGGCGGAGGAAGTTGATGAGATCCATTTAAAGGGTCGAAACTCCTTTATTTGGGTCGTTTATTCGAGGAGAGGTTTTTTCTAACTTGATCATAGATTTATCTATTAGGAAAAAGTGATGTCCCGTGTTACACAATATTGGCGAAGCTAATAATAATTAGTTACCTAATAGGAGGACCATAAACAGGTTATATAATTTCTGGATTAAAATTCCATTAACCGTCTTCGTATCCAATCACGTAATATCTTTATGAGGAAATCTAATCATGACTAGACGTTGTTTAAATTTTTTTCCTACTCTGACTTCCTGTATGTAAATATAAATCGCCATTGATAATTCCAGATGTTGACTAAAATATCAGTAAAACATCAAATAATCCAACCGAGTAATAAAAACGTTTATGCTGTGAATTAAGAACCATTAACACAAAAATAGATTCCCCTCTATTGCTAAAGTGACCACTGCCTGAGGGAATTTATGACCCTACACAAAGGAGGAATCTGAATGGACGAAGGAAGGAAAAAGGTCATTTTTCTCTTTGGGAGTGCTCGAAGTTTCCGCAATTTCGATGTTGAGCTGGCTAAGTAATGTTATAACTTGGAAACATTAGTGGAATTGCAGAAAGGCACTGGAATTACATCCTATTAAGCATTTCCACAAACGTCTGCAAATTTAGCGTATGAAAACGTTATCATGTGCTTCAGATGTAACCTGTTTCTCGTAAAATGTGTTTTAATTTTGCAATTAACTGATAGTACAAATCAATAAAAAAATTAACAATTGAACACAAATAATCAACACAACCTTTGGTTAAATTATTCTAGATAAAGGCATTATCAAACAATGAGTAATAAATCCGGACTTTGTTTGGACCTTTCGAAAGATCCAGCGAGGGTTTTTTGGTTTAATGGCGCGTCAAAGCGATATTTATGTCAGTCGGATGGCATAAGTAGAAGATAAACCGCTTTTAGAACTTCCTGAGAAACACTAGAACAATTTAGGATGCTTCTGGCACCGTTAAAGCGATTCGCACCCCCGGAATACGGTTGAATTGTCTCTGAATATATCAGTGCAAAGGCGGAGCTCTGAGATAAATAAAACATCATTTAATAGTCGTTTATCTGCCAGCCATACACGTCAGCTTAGTTAAGCGTTAAAAGGTCAGCTCACACAGTGTGTTTGCTAAACGCGTGATTATTGTTGAAAGAGTCGTCCCTCAGATGAATTTTATAATTACTTTGATTTTAAGAGGCTCTCCGTTTTTTTACTGGCATGAAATGGGGTGTTTTACAGTGTGAGTTCTCATAACTTTTTTGTTGTTACATTTGTCTAAATTGCATTATGTACTTTCGTGCACAATGCAAGGAGGCATTACAACTATTTATATAACTTTCTACACAGGGTGGTTCCTAAATACGCCGCATATCTTCGAGACACAATTTCTTATGGTATAAAAAGAAAATAAGTTTCTGTGAAAATTTGGCCGACAACGGTTAGATTCTGAGACAGAGGGTGTTGAAAATTAAAAAACATTTGCACATATATTATTTGAAATATATGTGGAACAGACAATACTAAGTTCTTAAAATTTTGCTGTTATTGTAAGTTGAAGAAACCTTTCTAGTATAAACAGAATTTTTATCTGCCGCGAAGAGTCGATGGTGTGAATCAGTTGATGCATCTGAGTCATTTCAACCAGAGTAAAATGATTCATTTTCGAATTTTATTAGCTAATCTATAATTCTGATTCACAACATCTAACTGAAAAATGTAATTAAAAGTAGTAAGTAAAAAGGTAACTTAGACAGCGGAAAATGCGTACAATATTTATCTCTTATTTTTGTTGCAGTTGATTTAAATAAATGAGTTTTTTTCTAATAAGTTACTATTATTCAAAAAAATCATTAAAAAACACATTTTTCATTACAAAATTTTGGGAAAGTCTAAAAATAACAAAAATATTAAAAAATTCATTGGCGTTCTACATTTTATGACGAAAAAATTGACAGACTAACGCTTAACTACACCACAGGCGGTGAGCAAAAATTAATCTTATTAACTTAAAAATTTTAAGAACCCAGCATTTACTGTTCCAAATTTATTTCAATCTATAAAATAATATATGATATATGTATAATATAATAATATATTTTTCAGGTTTCAGCACCATGTATCTCAAAATCTAAGCGTTTCCGGCTACACGCTTATAACACACTTTGTTTCTTTCAATATCTTTAAAAAGTGTGTCCTGGAGTTACAAACCGTGCTTAGGAAACACCCTGTATACTTACATAATTAATAAAATATAATTTAATTATACTTCATTAATAAAAAATATACATTATATAATTAAATTCCTAGAATAATAATTATGGGTAAATCTACGCAAAGCTAATTTACGCCCAATGTAAAAAGATTAAATTCTAAAATACTTTTCATCGCATTCCGGCATTGATGAAAATATTTATGATGCGACCCATACTTCTTTGGTGGTGCAACCTCATGCCAATATAGCTTTTAATGGAAAAGTCTATAGGGACCCTCACGATATTCAAAACCAAGAATTTCATCAAAAGCTTATCTCCAGCAAAAAGATTAAAACTAAAATAGGGCCGCAAAATTGCATGTCATACTCTCTAAAACTAAAAAAAGGCAAAGATCAAAATTAATTCTTTCCAAACAATGACGATCAGGAAGAGTAGCCCTTTTAAGTGAACAAATAAATTCTAAAGGGTAATAAATAATATTCCTTCGGGCTTCCTATGATAAATCACTTATGTAGCTATGGAGCTGGCCCGTGGTCTATTAATGTAACGGCCAACGAAATCATTTTCTAATAATGACAGGGTCATTTCAATATGAAAAGAATTCCCAAAGAATTGCTGGTCTATCCATATCATTTTAATTATGGAAAATAATAAAGATAATGGCAAAAGCTAATGGAATCTGCTCTGTGAAAGAACAGTCGGGGGGGTTTGATAAATTGGTTGTTGGATCATGGGAAATTTGCTATTATCGGAACTATAGAAAGTGATGAATTTATAGAGTATTTTTAATTGCACAAAATTGCTTAAACAAAATGTGAATGAAGTGCTTCAAAATGGATTTTCTCCGATGATCTGATCAGTAATGAAATTAGCTCTGTTATGTTCAGTTATTGTTGACACCAAAAATCAAAGTATGGGTAACTTTACCAGGGGGATAAATCCCATAGGAACTATCAACTATATAATGGCGCCAGTATTATGATCAACTATCTCTAAATGCCAATATATCAAAGTCCTGATAACTTCGTCAACTAGATAGTTTTGATACAAACGCTGATCTCACAGCAGGGGATTGATCAATACCTCCGTTTTCATGAAAGTGATTATCCTCTCGATAAGGTTAACAAAACTCTGGTGTATTGGTCCTTAGCTCTTCTGATTTATTTCTAAACCTCTGATAAATAATAACAATGTGCGAAGATTGGTGAGAGTGAAATCTAAAGAAAGAATCGAGAGAACACCAAGCATGCCTATCCCCATTTCGAGAGTTAATACAAAGAAATACAGTTCCAACCAGCCCGTTACACAAACGTGTTTATTATTTACTATCCAGTGCCTTTGATTACCCCTTATGTATATAATATTCCCCCATATGGTTTCACAAATCGTGGGGGATAGAACGCACACACTTGCGAGCACTCGTGTTTAATGAGCTAACCATTTTCAAACAGTTTGTCATTGTGCGAATATAATTGCGTTGTTATATCATCATTAAACGATGACAGGCGGTCGCTTCCCGTAAAATATGGCTCTTTCCACTTTAAATTGTCCGAATTAATATTTGATATTAGGTGGAAGGATTGCTTGTGGGGTGATAAGTATTCCAAGTTGAATTAGCCAGTGAGTTTCGATCTGTAAGGCATTTGGGTATTATTAGTAATAGCCAAATTGGTTTCAAATATAGGGCGTTTAAAGGGGACTTTAAGCGATACGCACTTATGTGATTAAAGGAATAATATAGTAAATAAATATAAATAATAAATACACGAAACTTGTATTTGATTCTAAATAATTACAATCTGCGATACATTTACACATTTATGATATTAAAAGAATAATAAACAAATATAAATAACAAACATATAAATCTTGTATTTGAATCTATGTAGATAATCATAACATATGACGCATTTATTTTCCTCAGCGATAAAACTTAACATATTAGATGGTGGTTACGTTCCATGGTAATTCATAACGAGATTTCATTTTAAAAATTGGTCGTACGAATTTGCAAGAGATCTTATGATGTTTTGATGCGATCAAAATATTTTGTTTTTCGTCAGAATTCTCAAGTACCATCCCATACAAGATATCCCAGATTTTACGATCAGCACTTTTGAAGTGAAAGAAACAGACGTATATGTAAGTGGATATCTTCATAGAATATCTTTTTGTTATGTGGGTATCATGTTTGCTTAACGATATTCAACATACTCTTTTCAACAATAAAATTGTGAATGTTGCCTTTTGATATTATTCCTTAAGCGAGTTCCAACTCTCCTTTACTATTTTGGTTTTTCTTATGTAGAGCAATAATTGGTTACCTTCAACCAGTAGACCAATTCTGGCACGGGCTTTGTCGTTACTGTTTTCCACATGGCAAATTCTGGACAGGACATTTCAGAGGATTGATATTCTGTTGTCACATCCTATAAATTTTATTTCCTAATGTTCGCTGTTAAGTGAACTCTCTGCAATTATGCCACAACCGTCTTTTATACGTACTGCTTTTTATGCACACTTTAGTCAGCGGTTCGTACTGCTTGGGTCACTTTTCACTAATAATAAATAGTCTTTTTCAGCCTAGCTATTTTTCATCCGGTGAATACGTAATAAACACTACAGAATAACGAGTAAGGACAATAAATATAAGTCTAAGGTTTACGGAGGGAAGTGTAAAAAGGTCGTCTGGGTTAAGCACTGTTTTTGTTTGGACTGACTTCGCAAATAATCCTACAGTGCCTCTTGAGTTGTATGATGGCTATATAGTCACCTCACCCTTTTGGGTAACCTTTTTGTAGCTTCAGGTATAAGGTCCCTTAAAAGGAATGTATTACCCTTGCTTATTACTCAAAATGTACATCTGGTATTTTAATCGAGCCTTTCTAACAAACTGAATCATTGAGATTAAAAATTTCGTACATTGCTATTAAAGTTTGATATTTGCCGAATTTATGACCACAATATTTTATTAGTCAAACTTGTTCAACGTACTTTTGGTTCCTATTTGTAGATAGGTAATATAATAAAGCCGGATTTTATAATAAATAATAATCATTTTTAAATGGGGCGTTGGATTCGGCTTTGGTGCCAGCTTTTAACGTTGACGCTCTATTTGTAGCTTACCAACTTGACAAGCTAATTTATATTCCTAAAGTTAGACTTGCACATTGGATTATCTACATAAACACAAAAATATAACCGTTGATTTCAAGTTTGATATTTCTTCAATAATCGAAGCCATGCTACGGCCTTGCTAAGTGCGTCAACGTTAAAAAGACAAAATTACTGACTCAGCAGCAATTTCATATTAATTTTATTCAAAATTTCTTCGTAGCTACCTTTTTGGCGCGAAATTCAATATGTCAATAAATACTAACATCAAACATAATGAATTCAATTGTGAGATATGACAAATGTCATTGACTCTCACAATTAACTCAAAATCTAAAAATACATGACAATATATTGAACCTATGAAAGTATAACCTTTAATTACCCTCTATAATATACACTAATGCAATAGAAAATGAAAATTGATGCACCCGAGCTGTATGTCGAGACCAGTAAATACACCGAGTTTGTAAAATTAATTCCTCGATTAATTCATATATAATCACTGATTTCCTTTCAAGTTGAAGGTGAAATAAAAACTTCGCTTGGCTACAATAAACACTTACCTTATTCATCTTAGAATTCGTTTTCAAATCTTTGAATTTGATTGTCTGCAAATGGTTTGGCAAAACTTTTTCGTTCTCTACTGCACTACTTTTTTCTGTATCCTTGGCTGTAGTATTCTTCTTAATTCCCTTCTGCTGATTTTTGCTAGTAATGTGTAATTTATCCCCAGCACTATCTTCTCCGCTCTTTAATGTATTAGCTTCTAACCTGCGCAATTTTTCCATTTCCACTTCCCTGGCAATCAACTGTCTGTTTGAGTAAGAAAGACTGATTCTACTAGTGTCCTTTTTGTCAAATAACATCGAATCTTCAATGTTTGGCTCTAATAAACAAATATATTTTTTGAAAAGCTTTATTGTTATTAACCTGAACTAACCCAATTTGAATTCATAGGTTCCATCTGATGTCCTCTCCTGGATGTAATTAAGATTATAATCAGCCATAACAGCCGCAACCTTAAGCAAGTGGGCCCGTTCTTCCTCAGTATAAAGATGCAAACTAACAGGTCTCAGTGATGGGGAAATTATTCTCAATAAATGAGGCAAGACATCTAAGACTAATGGTAAAGCTGATTGGTAGCATCGAACAGAAGGTGGCATTCCCCGTAATAACTCTGTTACTACGGCCTCATGTCGGTTTTTTTTCACCCTATACTGAAACAAAGTAAAATACATTTTCATAAAAAAACTACGGTAGAAAAAGTAGAAAGCTACACTCTCCCCTTTCCAACCCTTCATAAAACGTCCGTTATCACAGCTATATCGAGTTGGTTATTCATACCGAAACCCGCACAAAGATTTCCACATTGCATTCAGTACTAATGAACATCTGAATTATGCACGCCAAACTCAACTCTTTAGGTCCGGACATTAAAAAAGACTTCATCCAATAGCAGCCGAGTAATTAGCGAAGCTACTTACGTAGTTGACTCCGCTTATATCTGAGAAAATGTAGCTTAGGACAAGCTATTTATTTTGTAAATGGGGATGTTATTACCGGCTTACAATGCAAAAAGATTACTTTAGAAAGGCGTATTTTAAAAAGGCTTTTAATTCTTTTTTTGTGCGCTGGGCGATGAAAATTATTTATTTATGTTCGCAAGTTGATCAGAAATCAGTTTGCGTCATGTATCCCAAATGATGTGCGAACGGTAGAATTTTTTTATAGGTAAAGTAATGCTTTCAGCTCGCAAATGCGTGCAGTAAAATCACATTACGCACACTGGCAAGAAAATTAATTCAACAAATTGAAATTAGCCTAAATTAGCAACTCCATGACAAAAATCTTAAAATCATTTAATATTTTTTCTGGATCTGAAACGCTCCTTCCCATGCCCCCAATGTGTCACTTAAAAAATTTAAAATCAAGACTACAATTTGGTAAATTAAAGGAAAACCTAAGGAGAGAATTATGTCTAATTTTTCCAAGACGATTACATTTTCTTCTCACAAATAATGACAAAGCCCCTGGGGTTGAGCGAATGCCGTAACTAAGTCATTCAAAATTAAAATGGAAATCTGAGGCTCGCGCGGACTTTTTTAACGCATTTTCATTTCTTAAAAGGTTTTCTCGTTGAACGTGGACCGCAATTACATTGCACAACAATATCTCATAAATAATTTGGTAGGCGGCTTGGTTAGAATTTCTACAGTAAACGAATGTTCAAATAGCAAAAGGAAACAAAGTATGAAATAAATTCGAGGCTCCTTCCCTATTTCTAAACATATAAGCTGAAAATTATCAATATTTGAATATTTCTTAAAAGAGGAAGAAAGCCTTCTTCCTATGCATTAATTACCAGAAAACGTGATGATCCACATTTATATCTAGACTATTATGTCCAATATAATCATTTTCAAAAACAGAGACAAACAGTTTTATTACAACAGTATTCAACCACAAATTCTTCACCGTCATAAGAAAGTATATACACCAAGAAGGTATAAGTACCGGATAAGTATATTAACGACGAAATCGAAGGCTGCAAACACTTCATAGCGCAGCACGTAAATTTAATCGCTGAATCTGAATTTGCAGGGATGTTAAAAAAAAGATCATCTAAAGAAGCAAAACATTCAAGTGGCTGATATTGATGGTCCGAGAACATTCAATATGATTCCCCATAAATGGCTCAAGATATTGGATATTCATAAAGTACATCTTTACATTCAAAAGTTCCTCTATTACACTATATAGAAATGGCACACACATTGACAAACAAAAACCCATTAGTATCAATTCAGGGATATTTCGGAATTGTGTGGTAGGTGCTCTATGGCTTTGCAGGTCACTACATCTCTCTAAAACTTTAAATCTAAATTGATACGAAACGAAAGATGAAGCATAGTTAAATTTACTAAGCCGTCGCATTTGTGTAGAAGATATGAAACTGCATAAATCAACTAACGCATAATTATAAACACTGCTGAAAATTTTCGGCAATATACTCGAATTTCAAATGGAAAACTGTAAGACTGAATATTCAAAAGCGCTTACAGGATAATAACACATTCACCATCCCATCAGGAACTGGTTAAAGCAATAGAGAGATTTTTGAAAACATAAGAGAAGCGGATAATCCTCTCCATAATATCAGCAACTGGCATCTATAAACACAAGAAAATAGGAAAAACGAATTCTCTGTTTAACAAAAAAGTATTTTTAGTGAGAAAATAATTAAAACTAACTTTTCTTATTAATTATTAGTTTATGCCGACATTAAACAGCATATACTAAACGATTAACTTACTTCGTAACCAGCAGAAGGAAAATTCAGTTTCGGTTTCTGGGTTGATGCAAACACAAAATTCCAGACCACAAAGGCATAATTCAAATATGCGGTTAGAGAGTAATCCTGCTCCGAGTATATGTATTTAGTGAATAAATCATTCAAACAGAACCAATCCAGCCCACAAGATGTGCTCTCCAAATCCTTTTCTTTAGCTTGTAACAGAGGAAAATTTTCATACACTCCTTGAGCCACTCTATCGTGATCCCCAAAAGAACTTATCACATTTAATACATTTTGCATGCGATCCTTCATGGTTGGCAGCGACAAACCTCCATTGGAGTTTTTCACACGTTTGATTTGAAATATGTCCTGCCAGACTGTAAACAAACCTTTCTGCATGTCTTTCTGCCCAACACTAGCTTTATGAACATCCGTCAACCCTATAGCCTTATTTTGGGCCTTGAAAAAATGTAGTACCGACAAACACGAACGAATATCGTTGTTGGATTTTTCAGCTAAAGCCATCATGGCGCCATTATCAGTCTTAATTTGTTGCCTTCTCGATATTTCCATTAATCTTTCCGCCAATCTCGAGGTGGACGTAGAAGGAAAATGCATAACGAAGGCGATTTGTCGTAGGGGCCGTAGAGCAGGTACATATCCGTCGTTGCAAATACATATAATAGGTCTTTTAAGTACATGTTGACCTTGCTCCTTGGTCTTTGATTTTTTCCCTTTTACTGGAGCGACGCCAGAAATAAACTTAACTAGGAAGTCTATAGAGGCTTGTGGCGCGCCGTCAATTTCGTCAAAGACAATACAGTTTGGTCTGTTTTGTTGGTCCACAACAGATTGCATCTGGGTGGCGTTTTCTAAGGTTGTTCTGAAAGCATCTGTGCTGCGATCGTCAGAGGCGTTGATTTCTATCACATTGTATCCTGCGTGTTTGGCGACCATATGAGCTAATGTGGTTTTGCCTGAAAAAAAAAAATCTAGATATATTTGGTGTCAGGCTTTTTCTAATGAAGATTGTAGCAAAAATGTAAAGATCGACCACCAATCTCTTGATATTTTTAAGTGACTTTTGTTCCCGTTTCTTCTTATAAATTAACTTGATTACGTTTAATATACATAACATCTTACCTAAACCAGGGGGTCCACACAATAGCACCACTTTATTATGAGGTCTTCCAAGCTCATCCAATTTCGTATTCAATTCGTTAAATTTAAAGAACTTTGAAACACTTTCATTTTTCGACTTAATCATGTGCCTGGGATTTTTGTTAAAAACCACCTTATCCCAAAGTTTTAACCATCTCAGCAATGTGCGATTAGTACTCTCGTCACTGAGAAGTTCAAGATACTTTCTAGGTTTATATAAGTCGGCCCAAAGTAATTTTTCCTCGTTATTAGCCGTAATAATTTCAACGTCTTTAGTCGACGTTTCGGGGACAATAGAAAGTTCTTTGTTGATCTAAAAAAATAGTTATTACAAAGGACGACTTCTAACGGCTACAGAATTGTAGATAGTACCGAGTCGTAGGCATTTATGAAAATGTAGATATTGTACCGATCTGAAAATGGGGTCAATTAAGTAAATAGCCCTGTCCTATTGATTTAAAATATTTTATCATTGCGGCATTGCAGCCTATATTGAAAACTATCAGAAACTTCGTTGTTTCAAATAGTACAATGTTTACTGTGTGTTTCATGGAAGATATCGATAGAAAGTCGGTTCCTCAACCAATATCAAGTAAAAAATATTTTCTATATAAATGTCAAAACCAATATTAAAGCAGTTATTAACAATCTAGAAGAGCATTCAAACTCATTACATTATTGTTTTATTTACTCAATGAACTAAAAAGCTCTATTACCGATATACCGTTTAACTTAAGGTAAACTTCACAAAAGTTAAGAAATTAAACAGCTGCTATGCTTCTAATAAGATTTATTATCTCAAAGTTTCATTCACAAATATTCTTATCTGTAAGAGTGATTTTTTAACATCATCCTAAATTACACCACAAGTGGGGTTAGAATATATATCCTTTATTTTTGAAAATGTAGGTAAGTCCAGAGTACCTGAAGCTGCAAGTGTTAGCATCCTGGTTAATGATACTGGTCACAAGGCAACATTGGCAACGGATAATGATATAGAGTTGCAATGGCACTGGTATTGAGGTAATGGCACAAAGCCAATTGTTGAACTGCACTTGGCTAATAGTTTCAGTTACAGGAATAATCCAGAAATGTCCTCAACCTGGATAATTGGTAACTCCTATTTCGAGAGCAGATAAACCTCCAAAATCTTCTAGAACTCCAGTTTTCTAGAGCTCAAGATTGATTAAGAATTAACACATGGAGTTTCACTTAACATCACACTTAACATTTTATTGAATAGATTACCAAAGATGGAAACCTATTTTGTCATGGTTAATGTTTATTTCACATTAGATTGGCCAAGCTAGTCTACTTAATTAACCAAATTTTCAGAACAAACCAGAACAAAATTTGAGAAAAATATGTATGAAATTCATTAGTAAATCCTAGTTTATTTAACTCATACCATATTGTGGCCTTTCACTTTGCTTATTCCAAAAAATGTCATTTGTTATGTAGTTAATTGTCAACTTAACGAAGTTGAACATTTTTATATACTTACCAATGCATTTGCCTCATTCCACATATTATTAAAATTATCACCCATAATGCCCTTAAATGATTTACTTTCCAACAACCTTAAGGTTTCCTCTTTTTCATATTCCTCAGAATGGCATCTTACATATACAAATTCTCCATCAAACAATTTAACTTTCACATAAGGATATTTAGGTACTGAGAGAGACAAATTACGTTTGTCACGAGCTAAATCTCTCATTAATTGGTTCTTAGCCACTGGTAAAGATGACAGATGCTTGCTCTTATTTTCATTTCTTCTTTTCACAATCAATGCAATTAAATCAAGGTCTTCCCTCAACTTATCCTCTGCTTTATGCCTCTTTGTGGATGGAACATTTTCATACAAGATATCTTCAATGTCAGTAATATCTCCAAATAAATCATCGGCTAACCTTTTCCTGGAGTTTACTGCAGTATCAATATTCTGTGATATGAAATTTTGATTGTAAGGTTCACTATTGTGTTCTGAATTTTGAATTTCTGAGTAATTAGACTCAAGGATGGTATCTGTTTCATTTGTAACAGTAGTGATAGGTCTTTCTGGTGTTATTGGGCGTGTATTAAAGGTAAGGCTTGTTTTTACTTTCGGGCGACACTGAACTATCACATCTTCATCTTAAAACATGAATATAAGTTGAATATGTCAGAATTTATCGCAATTCCGCCATTTTGGTCAAAACATACCTTCATAATCTTGTTCTCTTAATAGTTCTAATTCATCAGCATGCATTAACTCAAATTCCTCTTCAGGATCCGGAAAATCACTCATTTTAAAAAAATAATAATTAACTTACTTTAATACGAAAAACAACTATTCCAGTTTTCTATTCGTTAATGTTTGTTAATTGTTGCTTATATTTTTAACTTTTACTATTTTTACCGCCTAAAAGATATAAAGATGACCGGTAAATTTAGGTTAATTCAGTCGATGTCAATGGTTGATTCAGTTCTAGCCTCATGGACAAGCAATAAAATAATGTAGCAATATGGCAACATTGAATTTAAACGGTAGCCCTGTAACAAATAATATGTAAACATATAAGGTGTCCCGTAAGTCAACGATATTCCTGAAGGCTAAATAAATCAATTTAACGAAATTTGCGTTAATCCAAAATTTGATAATAATCGAGATACCGGATGTGAAAGGTAAAAAAATAAATCATATTTTCTTTAATACGTCTCCACTGATTCGAACTAATTTCACGAAATTTTGTGTTCAGGAATTTATTGAGGTGATAAATTCAAACTTATGGATTATTATTATTGTTATTGTTATTATTATATTAGCGCTTGCATCCAACTGAATGGCAAGCAATTTGAGCATATTATTTGATTTTTATTTAGTGTTAAAAAAATGCCGTTCATTAGAAGGTAACAAGTGTTTCATTTACATTCCTAATACTTGAAATAATTTGATAGTGAGCTCCTTCTGCAGTAAATTTGCAATATATCTATTAAAAAGTAAAACCGCAATAATTATTTAAAAATTAATAGACAATAAATTTACAAGCATCATCAGCTTTACATGCTTTTTTCTCGAAAATGTTTCTTTTAACAACTTCAATAAAGTACCCTTTTTTTACGCACGAAAGTCGATAGAAAAAGTTTATCTAGTGCAAAATGACATACAACTTGACATGAAAAAGTTTTAGCAGTTTAAATGAGTTCTTATGGCCACACGTGAGGCTCTCTAGACGATACACAGAGATCGCTGATAAATTTAAATTGATCATCTCAAAAATTATGGATACAAAACTTCGTGAAATTAATTTGAAGTGGTGGTGGCGTATTAAATAAAATGTGATTTTTTATTTAACTTTTGACACCCTGTATCTCAGTTATTGTCGACTTTTGATCCAATGCAAGTTTAATAAAATTAACTTGTTTTGAGTTGGAGTATCCACCCTTCAAAGGATATCGTTAACTTACGAGACATCCTGTATAGTACTTTATATAAGTACCTAGTCTTAATACATTAAAATTTATACCAAAGTAGAAAAAAAATTCCACTCAAACGCACTGTACATTATTGTATCTAATAATTCCTCAAAATTTTAGTTGAATTCTTCTAAAGTAATCAGTTTTCTTTATGCGATCTAACAATACCTAATCCAGGTTAGACGCTGAGAAAGAGGAAAAAGTTTCCAAATTTAATAAATCATTCCAATTGCTGGATGGAGAAGGGGATAATATAATATAAGAAAAACACCCATTTTGTAGATTTTGGCTATTTTTAAAATCTAGTTGTGTAAGCTCTAGGCAATAATACGTGTATAAAATTTCCATTTATCTTTAAGACCGAAGCCATTTAAACCTAAAGTCTAAAACAATTTTAAATTGATGAAAATAAAACTTTTCTTGAGAATGTCATATAAGTTTAGGAAATATATTTTTTTTTAGATTTAGACAAGTATTACACAATATTACAAAAAAGGCGGCAATATTAAGGAAACAGTTCTAAAGCCACTTCAGCCGTCCAGGTTCAATTGGGTAACTCCGAACATCCAGATACGAAAGGGAGACTGAGAAATAAAAGAAATCTTTAAAAGTTTTTTTCTGCTTGCATTGTTGATTTAGTCTGATTTTGTTTCGGTAATAAACCTATTGTTTGATTCCTCTACTTTTCTGAACTCTGAGCGAGGAATGCTTGGCTTGCTAAGGCCGGCCCTGTCGCCGCGCAAAATTTGAAAGATGGTAAAAAATAGATACTTCCACCAATCTCATCTTTTTCCAAAAAAAAATCTGTCAGTTTAATGGAGTTATGTGAGTTTTATAATCACTGTGCATATTTCAATTGTGGCCGTGGAGTTTTAGAAAGGCACTTTTCTCGAACCATAAATTTTGGCATCAAAATTTCACAAAATTTAGGAACCAAAATGATGTTGTATCTTGGAAATTTTAAAAGATATTGACGGTTTGCGACGTTTTGTGGATCCAATCGAGACGATTATTTTAAGCTATTTTTTTGAAGGAATGGCCCCACGCTTGGTTCTGGCTTTAAGAGAAATGCAGTGAGGGGGGGGGGGGTAACAGCCCAGAACCCTAATTGTTAAGGCCTGCCCTGTTTAGATACATTACGACATATCTACCGTCAACATCAGAACTCCGTCACTATTATGACATAGTGCTATGAAGCATATAATCGCTCTCATTATCGGTCTTGTACACCAAGACCGAAATCTAGACTAAGATAACCACATTGTCTCCATGTCGAAATTGTAGTTTCAATCTCGGTTGTCCGCAATTATACAATTTTTGCTTAAAAGTTCATTCAAAAGGAAAAAAAAATTAACGAGTGGTGTGTATTTCGCTGATTAGTTTATATATCAGAACTGAAAGTGATTGTTATTAGGCCCATGCAGGGCATTGCAAACATCATTTTTCAAATTGATAAATTGAAAAAATTGTTAAGGTTCTTGTAAAATCAAATTAATATATAAAAATTAATCCTCTGAAATTAGCTGTACATTAATGTGATAATTATAAAATTATAACTAAAAAAAATTTTAAACTTCTTTCTCAACTTGCAAGTGATTTATTCCAAGAATAGAATGTATAGTTTAATATGGTAAACCCATTTGCTGATTCGTTTCAATACAATGTATAGCGTAATATGGGGAACCCTGCACAACAAAGAGGACAAGGAATTAATCCCTAGTAGGCGACATAAATTATCTAATTATAAGGCAATTGTCCACTTATTCATTCTACCATCCTCTGAAGTCTACGGACACGAAAGGAACGTCACTATAAAACTGTTTATTAACGGTACTCCCGCGCTAGCCAGTCGACTACAGGTACCAGTATATCGTTGTTGGTTCAATATTTAAAACCGGAAAGACTCCTCATCAGTACAAAAAAGAAACACCAGTGATTATAAAGCAAAAGGTAGGCCAAGAGTTTTTATTCTAATAATTAAGGAAATTCAAAGAAGAACGCCGCAATATGTATTTGAGGTACAACCAGCATATAAACTGTCGTATCGGTACTACTTGTACTATTATTCTCTATATAGATGTATAGGATTTTTCATGTTCTAAATATGTACTATATACATTTTGTTCCCTATTTTGAGTTTTCTTCGTCGTTTTAGCAGCATATGTTTAGGTGCTTTAATTAGGTAATTAGTATTTTTCTCGTTTAATATATTCGCATCGATCGTATATTGAACGTTTTATACAGGGTCGTCCAATAAAAACTTGACCCCTCTTAATTTTCAAAAATAAGGGCTTTTCGAAGGTGTTTTTGAGCTAAGGAATTTTTATATAAAGTTGAAGCTCTAAATTTCACCCTTATGCACGTCGCGACAATTACCTAAAACATTTTAATTAACTAGAGGTCAAGGGATACCTTAAAGTAAAAGTCTTTCAACGCGACATTGAATAGTGCAATGCGATTTAAAATCTATTGATTAGTTTTTTGGAAAAAAAAATATAAGTTTCGTAAAAAAGTGAAATACAAATTCAGCTAAATAGTATGTAAGTAATGAAAATATTTATTTGTTGATAGGGAATTGGTTTATTTTCGATTTTGTGTTCACAGTCTTCGATTAAAAAATATAAATAATAAAGAAAAAATAAAAAAATCAATAAACAATTACGAACAATCAACAATTGCTTGACGGCAAAAATTGGCAGATGGGTAATTGGTGTTTTGTCAAAGAAAAGAGTTTTCTGCGGCGTGAAATATTAGCCGCAAGAGAAATTTTCAAGAGATAGAAAAGTTGGATAAAGGGTTAATGTATCATCACAGAAAAAAATAAATACGATGCAGCTACCCAGTAAAAAGTTCTAGTCATTTTTGCACGAAAATGGCTATGAGGTTAGCATTTGAACTTTGCGAATAGTCATAATTGTTATATGGAAATCATTCCTGTATTAATGAATAAATGCGCAATGTGTTTCCTTGAAATTTATTTTGAAGCATTTTCTAGATACAGCAAAAAACATTTTTTTTCAAATATTTTTTGAACTGAATCTTAATATACTGAACAAAATAATCTCATGATATGTATTGTCACATACATTTTTAAGGCACCCTGTATTTATGTAACACACTGAATAACCAAATGCCGATGGTTTGTCGAAAATGGCCTGTTGATCTGAAAGAACATCAGTGAACATTATTTGGAAAACTGCTCAACTACGTTCAGTTGGAAGAGTTTAATAATTTATCACTGAGTAATTAAAGAAGCAAAATTTTTATTTACATTATATCGATTTCTGGGCATATTCATGTTCCTTTTTATCAGTTATCGATAAGGATGCCAACAATCCAAGATAAGACTGCTGACAGTGTTCTTAAACAAAATGAATAATCTACCTTGTCTAAAGTGCATATTTCTTTCTTTGCAGTGCCAAAAATTATTCCAAAAGAAGCATGTCCTGATGGATATCGATAAATGTTCAATTACCAACCATCGTAGCAGATAGATAGCATAGACCATATCTCACTAACCTTCACCCTCCGTTATGATAAGTAAACTTTTGTCAGCATTTAAATGCAATGTGTTGGACTTAGTTGGAGTAAAGAGTGATGATATTTATGTCATTTACGCTATATTATACTTTTTGTGCATAAAAGATTTATTTTTATAAAGTGCCAGTATGGCTCATATAGTAACGGGGATGAAATTCTATTCTCTTTTAATAACCGCGTATTTTACGCTAAGTACGGGGTTTGTTCTGAGTTCCTCTGCAGCCAGGTCAAATAGTTACATAAGCAACTTTGTACCTGGAGAAAAACTTGTGTATTCATGGAAATCAACGACGGTCATGAACGAAAATTTTGGAAACACTAAAAATATTGGATTTGAATTAGAAGGAAAAGTTTGGGTCAGTACTTTATGGGGAAATGGACAACACCGGATACTAAAAATTGAGGTTTGTTTTTATTTTTTTTCTCTTAATATAGAAGCTGTAACATATGCATATTGGTTTAATAAAACACCCTGTGTATTATCTATAAAATGTTTCAAACGTGAATACTTCGAAAATACTTTCCCAACCCAGTAGAACATATTATATAAAATATTCGTTAAATTCCAACAAAAATGCAATGATAACAATATACCGGGTGTTCTTCATATTATTTATTACATTTAAACACCACCAATGTCATCGTTATGACCCACACTTTGGGCTTTGTAAGAGGCCAATCTTTATATTGCAGTTTAAGAGTTTTTTTAATTTTTTCAGCGTGTGCGATCAGGTTTGTATCAGTAACAATTCTGTATGTCCTCTCAACATTTTTTTTATTTGTATTTTGAAGTTATTTCTATAACTATAATTCAGTTATGGGGATAAAATTGGGCAGATTTTTTTCAGAATTCATTGCCATTTTCAAATTTCAAATTAGTGGAAGTTTTCGTTTACTAAAATACACAAATATTATCATTTCGGAAACTAAATTATAGTCAAGAATACTAAAATTTAAAAGCAAATTCCATTAAAAATCCCTTGAAACAATCGTAATTAATTTGATATTTACTAGGTTTTGTCTGCAACATTTCAAAACTGCTCAAATGGAATTAATCATAATCAGTAGTTCCAATAAAACAATATTGAAAACATTTATGAACAATGAAAAATTTAATTATTCTGATTTAATGGCGTTATTCGACAAAAATTTAACTAAACAATTTATATTCATATGTGGGTAGACGTTTTGCCAACAAGCATTCTACGGAGGACTAAATGGATTTTGCTTGTTGAACACTGTAGCTTTTATTCAAATATAATGGTATCGAAGATTGCACGAAGAAATACGATATTTCCCAAATTTTACTTCTCCTCAGACGAAGCGGTAAATTTTCCTAAAGATACAAAAGGACTTTTGGATCAATTTAACTACACTCAAAAAGTTTAGTGCCGAATATGTTTTAAGAAATTTCTCCGAATTAGCTCTAATTATTTTATGCATTTCATATGGGAACCAGCGTAGAAAAAATATTTTATATATTAAAATTTAAAAGAGGAATAAATTTTCAATGTGGTTCTTCGAGTTGCGCTTCGCATAAGCAGGGTGTTTGGTAGGTAGTATAGAATACTGAATAGAGTATTAGAGGAGGCGATTCCGAATTGATTTAACCAAACGTACCTATATACCAAGTGTTACAGTTTTCCTGTTAATTAAGTTTTTATTATTTCTTAATTTGACTCTGCTTTTATACAATTATTGAAATGCAAAAGGAGAACAAATCTTTTTATCACAAAAAGGTATTAAACTATTTTTATTATGTTGTATGGTTTGTTTAAATTATTTAAGCAATGAAATCTAAAATGGCTTTGTTACTTACCTAGAACTTCATATACATGATTTTTTTAGCTTGTAGTACAGCTAAGAGTCAAATTTAACCGTAGCTTTTATTTGAATGTTTGGATGTATATTTATTCAAATTTCTTAAAAACTTTCTTAAACAATGATTTTTAAGTTCTTAAGGAAAATTTCTTTAAAAACATTTTAAAAATTAGACCAATCAATCATAATACCTTTAAGTATGCACCAAACGCATTCGCCAAAACTTAGGCTAGCCATTATTACCTTAAGATAGTTTTCCGAAAAAAAAAAAAGATTATAGAGAATGGTAACTAAACATAAATAATTTATTTATTATAATCAAAACTAAAACTGCCATTCTGAATACTGCTACATGCTCTATTCCTCATTGCTGTTGTGGTGGTACCGAGTCGCATTCCTTGTTCCATCCAAGTTGTTGGGTAGTTTGACTAATTCTGGTGATTAAATAAATAATCTCTATTTCGAGTCTCCTGTTCATATATCAGCGATTTCATGCGACCCCGTACAAAAAAAAAACCAACAGACGCAAGGTCGTAAGACCTACCAGGGTAGAGAATGAGCCCATTTTGTCCAATCCAGCGATTAGAGAACACTTGAATTAGATATTCACGTACCTTTCGTTGGTAATGAGCAGGACAGTCATCGTGTTGAAAGATCACGTTTCTTCGCAAATCCAAGGGTAAATCCTCTAGTAAAACAGGCAGACTTTCTGGTAGAAAAGCTAAATAGTTTTTTCCATTTAATTTCTGTGGTAATACCTGCACTTCAATGAAATGATCAGCGATGCCTGCGCCCCACACTTTAAAATTAAACTTATATTTAAAGGAAGTGTCTCTTCATATGAGAATTGTCATCCTTGTTATTCTAATAACGTAAATTAGGGTAGTTTATAATGGCTTCTTTAGTAAATTTTGACTCATCTATCCAAAGGATTCCCTTGAGGAATGTTTTATTTGCCATATCTCAATTCAGCAAAAAACGACAAAATGTTAATCTTCCTACTGAATAGTCAGGTCCTTGCATCTTCATAATCTAGAAATAACCAGATTTTCCAAATTGAGATATTGTGTTCTCTCACTATTTTCCCAATTCTAGTTGTTGGATCTCCTGTAAAGGCAAGAAGGATTTGTTCTTTTTCAGGTCTATTGAGATTGCCTATGAAATCTAAATTCCGGCGAATTGATCCAGTTTCTCTGATGCAATGATAGGCTTGGCTCAACACCTTTGCATGTGGAGTTCGACGGTTTGGAAAACTCTGTTGATAGTGTCGTCTAGCTTTTTTTCTATTTTTTATATAGAGGTGGGAAAACCTTCTAAAGGTACCCGGTCTGATGGACTGGCGATCGAGTTATGTGGGATTCACCCCCTGAAGGGAGGTGCCTACCCACTAAAAACCCACCTCTCTTCACCGTTGTTCCCCCTTGTAACCGCTGATAGGCATTACTTCAGGGTAGTGTCGTCTAGCTGCTTCGACATTACCTTCAGCTTTTCCATAGCAATAAGTAACATCAGTGGACTCCTCATTGCTACCTACCAAACACCCTGTATAATAAGTTGAATTATCCAACACGACATCGAGTTCTCATAATTATATCTTTATAAACGACCATTGTATAATAAATTGTCAAATTATATCCTCCTTGTAGGATTGAGTGGGCAACATTACCTAAAATCAATTCCCAACGATCTTACCTTATTGCTAAGCCCGAACCCGGTACCACTCTAGAATTCTGTTGTCGTATTCATATTGGATGTTGAGTGACTTTAACGCCATTAATCACAGGGAAAGTAAGCTTCCACTCGTCTTTTCATCTATTCTTCTACGACCGATGAGTGATTCCACGGTGTTGTCCTGCAGCTGTGCCAACCGAAGGTAACAGCTGCAAACATCGCCGACGCTACCATTTGCTGGTCCCTGTCGCAATTCTGTAAACTCCCCGCAACTAGTTGCCATACTGAGAACTTTCAGTATTTCAGTAACAGTAAATAAAATTTTATTGAATTAAAGGCAATTTCATAAAATTCTACCTATTTCTACATTTATCTACCCGAATTTTAGTGTTCGTTAGCAAAAGAGTGACTAATATAATGAAATTGATAGTAGTTTAAGCAGCTCAAAATGTTAAAATTGCATTAGGTCTTATCGTCAATTTTCAGTTAAATGAACCTCAGTTGCAAGCGAAATCAGTATCTCGAAAAAATGAGAAGTCAACATCGTTAAAAAATTACCAAAGCCATCCGTTTTTGTTGTTATTGAATAATGGCATTGTAGATAAACTTTTTATTGTCAAAAATGAGGAAACTGCTTTGAAAAATGTTCAAAAAGGGCTAGCTAGTCTGTTGCAGGTAAGCAACAAATGAGTCACTAAAAATTTCATAATGGTAATTCATATTTACCTTATTAAGTTCCAGAATCATGCCGTACAAGAAGATACAGAAACAGACGCATCTGGACGATGTAAAATCTCGTACATATCCGATTCAACTATGAACAAAATTAAAACTGAATGTGATTATGATGATTTAGATACCTTCAAACACTTGGATGAGATATTAGGTGTGAACGTCGTTTCATCAAGAGTTACCAAATATACTGCTTCAGATAGTAATAACTTGGTTAGATCTATAAAACAACTTGAAAAACACACCATCCACATGCAATCCAAATTAGAATTGGGTGCTCTTATTGAAGCCAGTCAAGACCTTACCTACGAACAAACTTTAAACTGTGATAAAATTAGCTCTAGTAATGTTGATGATGCCATTAGCCAGATTCTTGCTAGCGAAAGTCCGAACCTTCATGAAGAATCTCTAGTAACTTATACCGAACCTTCACTAAAATCAAACGAGAAGAAGCAGTTTAACAGAAAAGTAGCAACTCTCCGAGGTCAAATTAAGACTGACCTTATTGGCTCTGTGAAGTCTGCAAAAGCGCTTTTACCCCTATTAGAGATTGCTAGAGTCAGCAATAGCGAAGATATATCTGAAGCCCTAAGTGACAAAAAGAATGAACGTATTTTGTAAGTTATACTATATCGCATTGTGATATTCGTAATAATCGAAAATTGCAGGCCTCAGCTCTACGACATTCTCGGTCATGCCCAAACCCAGAATACTCATACTGCAGTAATGAAGCACCTTCATTTAGATAGTGAAGCACACACTGACCTCATTGAAAAATACCTCTGGGCTTTATCGTTCTCCGTCCATCCCAATATAGAGATTTTAGAGGACCTGTTAACAAAATATTCAAAATACTTTGAGATACCCGAAAAAACTTCAGCAACACTAATTTTGACTATTGCTTCTCTGGCCAGAACGTTATCTCAGTCGAAAAAACAGGATTATGATCGTTTAAAGGTAAAAAAAAAATTGTTGATTTCAATGAAATTCTGATACTAAACTCAAGAGATACGAGAATAGTTATTTGGTAAAATTCTAGAGGTGAACTGAATTTTTGTTTCAAATCTACAAATTCAATAATACTGAAATCGAAAACACAGTAAAAAAACGGTAGTGTGTAGACTGGCCGATATTAGTGGAGGCAAAATGGCATCTCATAAGAAAGCTGCAAACACATGGATAATGCACGCGTAAAACGACTCAGTGAAAAAAACTATGTGCGCGTAAAAAAAACTTTACGAGCACATACTGTTTCTGAGATCTACTTCTTTCAGTAGGAAATGTAATAGAATATTAACATAAATGTCCAAGTGTGGAAAGCTCGGCGCTTTGCTCCTTATTTCGCAATAGATGTGCGCAAGATGAACCTTATAAGTCGTGTATCTTACATTATTTTTCCATCGAGCAAATAACATTTTATTAAATCATCTTTTACTCCAGATTTTAAAAAAAGTCGAAGAAACCATCATCAACGATTTCGATTACGCCAAAGGATCCAAACGCTATGTCTTCCTAAACGCACTGAAAAACTTACAGTCTTCATCAACTCTCCCGAAACTAACCTCAATACTCCAAAATGGCACATTAAAAGAGGAAGTCTTAGCCTGGAAGGCCATTAAAAGCTTCGGAAAGAACTATTGGACCCCAGAAATTTTGAAACGAGCCGAAAGAACACTCTTCCAATTAGACAAAAAGCATGACGTAAGCTCCAGAACTTTAGCAGCGGACTTGATCCTTGGAGCAGAACCTTCTGATTCGACTTTAGAAGCACTTTTACACTTTGTGGCTAGCAACTCCACTTATGAAGTCAGGCAATATGTGTTCCAGAGCATTAAAATGCTATCAGACAAATGCGAACGATTTAGTCAGAGAGTATCCAATATTATCAGAAGCAATAAAAATTTGAACAACTATTCTGCTCTAGCTCCCAAGGGGTTGTCTACAGCTCTAATAAGAACCGTCTTTGATGGCAATGCTGTGAATGGCAGTTTGGTGTCAATTCAAGAGATTAAATCAGGAATTGTGAAGAGAGGAGTTGTGGACGTGGTTTTAACAAAAAACCAGATTTCCAAAGACCTGTTCACGGTAAGACAAACTTGCTCCATTGTTTAACTTTATTAATATTTATCACTCCAGCTAGGAATCTTCGCAGGAGGTTTATCGAGTCTCGTATCCAATGACAAAGATGAGGACGCTGATGATGAGTCTGCAACAGCTGGCATGGAACTCACAGTACTGGGAACTCAGATAAGGCCGTTCGTATTCTTCGATGGACAAGGTGAGCTCATGGGACATGTTTGGTCAGGCACAGCTTCCGAAATGACCCCTGCATTCCAAGTAGGTATTCATTACTACAATTTATGAATAGTTAATTAAAAAAACAGAGTATGATTTTCAGGCCTTAATTTTGACACAAGACCATAGAGAATACCTGAGGTTGGGTAACGGATTCATTGTTGAAATTGATCTGAAAGGTTCGGTCTCCTTTGATTTGTCAGGGAAAATTGAAGTGTCAATTTGGAACCGTAATGCGCAGTCTTTAATTAAGAAATCGTGAGTATACGCAGGCGTTATCACTCTATTCCCTATAGATTTTCTGTATCACTTCTTCAGGGTGGGCTACGTTACTAAAGGTCACATAAGGGTAAATGCCCCCTTTGCATGGAGCCAAATTGATTTTGAGAGTTCCATAGAACCGAAACTGAGCTTGGAAATAGACTCAGATTTTTCTGGTGATGTTAAGTTATGCATGCGATTGTCCCAGCCAATTTCGTCATATCGGTAAATATTTAGGATATAATTTATTATATATATATTAAATTTTTATTATTTTATCTTAATTTTTAGACTGAAAGTAAATAAGTCTGAAGCCGTGCCTGAAAGGAAGCACCATTTCAAGCTGAACACAAGCAGAAGAAAAGAAATCCCAGGATTCACGTATTCACTGAATCGAAAAAATAATGAAATGTGTAGTGCTATGTTTAGCTAGTTCAATTTAACCTAAACTAACCTGAATTAGAATATGTGCTGTGGATCAAAGACTTTTTAACAAATTTTGTATGTATTTCTATAATACATCGTTTTTACAGGTAAAATTATTATTCCTAAATTCAAAATTCACACACGACTTTTACTAACTGGAAAAATCTGAAAAAAAAATACGTTTATGGTGATACGTGTAAAAGTGAAACGAGATAGATGATCGATGAATGAATTTATCTGTTGCTATGATCATGCATTTCAAAGCCCGGCAAGTCCTTCGTATCGTAGAATAAGTCAAGTGTAGCTAACGATGCACAATTTTGGTTTCTACTCTAATAAAGCATTTTTTACCAATTAATATGTTCTGTGCATGGTCAGCATGGAAAACTCCAGGAAAGAATATTTTCTAAAGTTGGAAACTTGTGCTGTTTAAAGTCTGGAATCCCCTTCATAGCAGTTAAGACATTGAAAAAAGATCAAACTACTATAGAAGAATATGTTGATTTTTGTACGAAAAACTGAAAATTTAAATTGCTTGTTTTGAGACCCAACAACTTTCCAGACTTTTTAAGTTAATTTCTAGGCTTCGTGTCTTGCGTCCAACACGCTCATATTGTCAGTGTTTGACGAATATGACTCCTAGACTTCTAAAAATATGTTTTTTTAACTATGAAAAAAAAACAGAAAAACATAACAAGAGAGGGAAACAATTTAGCAAAAGCTACAAGCCCTACGGTGCTAAGTAGAGGCTTATTTCAACAACTAAAATGTTGTGCATTGCTTATTCGATAAGGGAAGTTAATTGAGATAAAGCATCAAAATGGATTTCAAGTGTTTCCAGCCAATATTCATTGCGTCGAGACGCCTGGCGTCTACATACTGCCTTAATGTCTTACAAAATGTATTTAGGCTATTTTATACTGGTTCCTTTACTGTTGGTTTTTTGGATTTATATTGTATTACTAATAAGAAATAATTTCATATCAAATACATCGATTGAAGTGAACATAATTGGAAACGAGGACAGTGAGATTGTGGGAAAAGTGACTAAAAGGAATATCACAGGCATAACTGAGAAAGTTGTAAAGTCGGTTAGGAAAATAAAATATCATGTTCCAAAATTCATGTTGGAATTGTATGAAAAGAATAAGAGTGCAAGAAGAAGCGATAACGCCGATTTGGTTAGAAGTTTGATACCAGCACAAGCAGGTAAGAACCATTCGTTTGCTGGAAGAAAATGGTACTCGTGCGTTGATTTGCGAATTTACTTTAGCAGCTTCTCAAGCGCAAGGATGACTTTAATTAATCATATTTCTATTTATTGGGTGCTTTAACCACCATTAATCAATTTAAATTACTTGATAGTTGCAAGTTTATATAAAATCATAAATATTTTGAGGGCCTCAAAATAGGTACATCTGCCTGTGTCATGACGTGAACTGGCCATATTTTCAAAACTTGAAAAATTACAGAAACAAGCCAAATTGATGGAAAGTATATAATTGAAAGCTTGGAATGCTGAATATTTTATCATTTCACTGTCCAGATTTTGGGGTGCATTTTTTGTATTCATTTAAAATAAAAACCTGCTTCTAATTTCGCGAGTTAGCTGCATAAACGTTACCTGTAATCTAACGGGTTTGGTAAGTGAAAATTAATCTAGAGGCTCGTAAAAAATAAATTACGGGCATGGATGTGACAAATTACGTATATTAAATTGCTGAGATATTTTTCGGTTACTGGTTTGGGATTTAGTTTCAATAAAAAAAAAAAAAAAACGCGTGTCTCATTTCGTGCATCCACTCCGTAAATGCTATCTACACGCGAATGGGGTTAATACGTGAAACGAGTTGGTGAAAATTAATCTAAGGGCTCGGAAAATATAAATTACAGGTACGGATGCAACAGATACGTATATTAAATTGTCGAGATATTGTTCGGATACTGATTTGGAATTCAGTTTAAATAAAAATAAAAAAAACACGTTTCACATTTCGTGCAGTCACTCCGTAAACGCTATCTGCACGCAAATGGGGTTAATACGTGAAACGAGTTAGTGAAAATTAATCTAAGGGCTCGTAAAATGTAAATTACGGGTTCGGATGCAACAGATTACGTATATTAAATTGCCGGGATATTGTTCAGGCACTGATTTGAGGTTTCTTTTTTTCGCGAGCTTCTTGCGTAAATACGGCCTTCAGTGTTCTTCGCTAAAAATGACCAGTTTCCCGAATTCTCCGTTCAACATTGGCAAATTTTTGTCGATTTGAGATAATAATAAAATCTTTATTCATTACTAAAAAACATTCAAAGCGTGCTATTATTTATATTTATACTATCTACCGGAAAACAAAAGAAAATTAAGAGGAAGGAACGACTAAAGAGAAAGGATGACACAGAAGATCTCAAATGCATATTGACGTTAATTTCGTAATTGTCGATTCCACCTTTAGATTCTCCTACCACGTTAAGTTTAGTGTTCCTTTGCGTTTATCCTCGTAAAACTCCAATATTAAGAACACATTAACTTGCTCATTAAATGAAAAATTTGCACCTATTTTTGTCCAAACTTTAATTGCATCCTCATGGAGAAGCACTCTTTATGCCAACAAACCTGGTGTTAACCCTGACCTTTTCACAGCTTTTCTATTTAAAGCAGCAATATTTCCATATTGCTGTAAATAATCCGTATTGATTTATGTTGTTCTATGTTCTAGGCGATTTATTGAATTATGTAATGCGCTTCTTTTAGAAATTCAAAGGGCTTCTAGATTGCTAATACCGTTTTCTTTAAAGATGCATTTAGCGATGTTTTTGCTGATGAATACTCAGAAAATTAACACAATTTTACAGAACATTTTAAAGACCACGATGTTTTGGAAGAATTCACAGAAAACCATCTCCTGATATTCAACATACCACACTCAGCTAAAGATGAGAAATTAATTGGCGCCGAACTAAAAATTTTAACTAAAATTGAAATTCGCTCAAAAGAAGAACTAGGTGAATCCTAAAATCTTGAAAGTCCAAGCACAAATTTACGCAATTTTTTCTTTTTAGGCGTAAAGAAAACATTAAAACTTGCAATTTTTGATGAAACCACGAACTCATATCAATTTTTCCATGAACTTCAAATACACCATTTCAACGATACATGGCTATCGTTCAATTTGACCCATGATGTTCAAGAAATACTAAAGGGAAATTCTTCTAGACGAACAATGAAAATTATTATAACCGTTTTCTCTTTGTTCCATCAGCGTAGTGCTAATTTGCCGAAAAATAATCTGAAACTCTCTATTTTGCCGGTAATTGAGAAATTCGAGTCTGACCATGACTACCCCATTTTGATACTTTCATATTGCACCGAGGATAAAAAAACACAAAACTCTACGAAAGCAATGGTAAATCGTATGAGAACCAGAAGGAACGTTGAGGAAGATTATGAGGAAGAGACAAATGTTATTTGGAATGACGAAGTTCCCAAGAAGAGTGCGAAGAGATATAAGAGAAACCTGTGCAGAAGAAAACCCATGTATATAAATTTTTCAGAAATTAATTACGATTTATGGATTGTGCAGCCCACTGGCTATGATGTAAGTTTTGTATACAAAATTACTTGTTTTGAAATAGACACTTATTGACCTAACAAGTGCAGAAAGTGATTATTGATGAGAGGTAGAAAGATAATTTTTAGGTATTATTTTCCTTACGAACGCATGTTATCAACTTTGTTCTGCTGAAAGTTCAATTCAATAATCAGTTACATTATTTATCCATCGACTGACTGCAAGTATCGATCTGAAAGGAAATCCGACTTTGGATTTAATCTAAATTATGTAGTTCATAATCACAATTTGAAAGAAACGTTTGAGATTTAAAGTAGATTATGAGATATCGATTTTGTACACATTATAGAAAGAAACGTAATTTTATGAGGTTTTCAGGCCTACCAATGTCATGGAAAGTGCTTTTACCCAGTTGCTGAGCATTTGAAACCTACAAAACACGCCATAATGCAATCACTAATTCACAGTATGGACCCGTCCAAAACGTTAAGATCTTGTTGTGTTCCGACAATTCTGGATTCAATTTCCATTTTATATGTCGACGATAAAGGGGTTTTAACATATAGATATGCTTATAAAGATATGGTTGTAATAGAATGTGGTTGTAGATAACTAATAAAAGTATCAATGTACAATATTTTTGTAGTTTATAATACAGCTGTTACGTAAATGTAGTATTTATCATAAAAACTGCAATATCTAGAAATGATGCGCGTATTTTAATGAAACTTTGAAAATATATTGACAACGCTATAGAAAATAAATTTTGTAACTTGTAAGCGAACTGAGTCCTAAGAGTCTTTAAAATTCGAATAATATATTTAACCACCTTGTGAATTTACCCCCAGAAATTCGTCTAGACATATTTCTAAGCTAATAGTCAATTTCCTCTTGAGGTAGTGTCTTCCAGGCATCTTGAATTGCATTTCATACCTCTGCTAAAGTACGACATAGGTTCTTCGTTATAGTTGCTCTTCTTCCTGTAATATCCCATATATGTTCAATGAGGGAAAGATCAGGAGAGTGTGGAGTTCAAGAAAGCACATTAACATCGCGACCTTTTAGATGAGCCTTAATTACACAAGCAATATGTGGCCCTGCATTGTCTTGTTGGAAAAGTACGCTTCCAATACATCGGACCTATTAGGTCTAACATATCCTGCATATAACGCACGGCGTTGCATATAATATCTAATCAATAGTACTGCTACTACTACTACTACTACTACTACTACTACTACCACTACTACTAAATATGTATAGCAATTTTGGTTGAATTTGATGAATTAATTCTAGGTGTTGCAATGTTTATGATAAGTAGTATGTCTTTTAGCTTTTAGAATGAAGTAAAAAGAATTGCCCACTACTCTCCGTTAAAGCTAGTTGAAAATAGTATTAGTATTTTACTAAGGGCACGGATGAACATTGAATAGTGATAACAATAACAATGTAGCTGTAACCAACAAAAGCCTTTCTGAAATTCAAATTTTTGTCTTTTCTAAAGGCTTAAATTAGCCTGTGGTTCGCAAATAGATTTCCAAGCTTGACGATATTTTAATTATGCAAGAAACACATTAATCCTCACAACAGGAAAATCAACCACAGTTTCAAATTAAGTTACAACAAATTTTTTAATAAACTTTTTAAAATTAAGCCAAATTTAAGCTACATCGAACAAAAGGCCCCCGGCTCTTTGTAAAAAAGGAGTATAGTAAAAAATATTTCAGGCCCGCGTAAAGTTACTTCATGAAATTTATTTTAATAAAAGTTGATGCGAAAATTATTCGCTTCGGTTCATTTTCAGAAGGAGTAAAGTTGCTACTTTAGTTTTCGACGTGCAAAAGATAATAAATGTACTATTACATGCCCCACTAGTTACGAGATTTTCATTGCTTATTAATGACACTTGAAGTGTTGGAACGTGCACAAAATTTATTAAAACAGTCAAAATCCAATAGTTGTGATTAAATAGAAATTTACTAAATTTGTTTTTGCTTTAATAAAGTTACCCCCACCAGCCGAATTTCGAAGCAAAAAAGTGTTCAAAAATAACGTCTAATTATCTCCTCCCCCCAAACCCTCACGACATCAACCAAAATGCAATCAATATACTTCAAACCGTTGTCGAAATAGTACCCGACAACTCTTTAAAAAACTCACCTGCTAAATGATTCAAATAACGTTACTATTTATATATAATTTAAATGCTAAATTTTTTCATTTAAATTTGATAAAATGGCGCAGAAGGGAGGTATAATCCTCCAAATTATCACCTAAAAACATCCCTCTCAAAACCTAAATTTGACAAAAAAAAATGAAGCTATTCACAGAGAGCTGACACTTTCAGATTGTGTAATCGTCAGCTGACATCGCTAACATATTTCCCCTCCCCCCTCCAATATTTTGCAGGGTTGCCAGTTTCAGTACATAGGGGCTTTCTAGTAATATTTTAGATTTGCCTCACTAATATTTTAGGATACTCTTTTAATATTTCAGGTCCTGTTTCAGATTATTTAAAGAAAGAAGCGACAACGGGGGCCCCGTACCTGAGCACCGTACGTCTACAACCATACACCTTCTTGGTGAAGCAGCGATGGTAGCAGAAGTAGTAAAGCAAAGTCCAGAGGCGCTGCTCAAGATAAATTAAGGACTTTCTGTATATTCACAGATCTCTCTCTGAGAGAATATTGAGGAACCAGCTTATAAGCTTAGAGTAATCTGTTCTATTATTTATTTCCATTATCTGGCTTTTCACATTATATTTGCCTTCAGTATGTGTTCGTAGTCTACTAATAGTGTGCAGATAGACTTGTGTGGCTGTGTCCAATCCATTTTTTAGTTCCTTTTATCCATAGGCGTTGTGTGGTTGGTCCAATGGATGGTTGAACTAGAGGCCGTTTCAGTCGTTCACCTAATTTCAGTTATAGTTATCAAGATAGAGTTTGTCGAAGTAATAAAAGCTTTTTGAAAGTGTCCGGTAAATACATAATTCCTATGTTTGTCTGTATAACATGCTGTTCCATCTTCTTTCATTGTACCAACGTTATATTGTTTCCCTTACCACAAGATTTTTTTATTACCTTTAACTGATATGATCTTTCTTCTCCTTTTTCAATTTCTTGAAATACTTTCATCCATTAGTCTTGTAGATATTGGCCTATCAAAGGTTTCTATATTTCTGCTGAGGCTGTTAAGTGGTCTCTAAGCCATTATCCTGTACAGTATCTATACAGTCCGTATATAATCCCTACATAAGCAGATGATTGCCTCTGCACTGGCAGCTACGCACACAAGGATATCATCTCTTCCATTAATCCATATTATGTGAAAGTATTGTAGTAAGGTGGTAATAAACGACCCTATAAGAGAATCCGGCTACATTGAGTTTTATATGAGTTTTAATTTCGGTATGTAGATTTTAGAAGGTAGCTGCAAATCTTTGGGTTTCAACTTCTTCCTCTTTCTTCTACCTACCGGATTCACTTTCCATCCAACTTGTCCTACTGAAATTTTCATTACGGGATGGGAATCGATCTGGCAACCCTGCCCTTCGCCCCTATTCTTTGGGGGTAGTGGAAGTTAGATGGCTGCAGGGTATTGAAATAAAGCCGGTCGATCGTCGCCGGTCACATGTTCGTAGACATCGGTATAGTTGTTTTATCATCCGCAATTTCAGCTATGCATAGCTGCATAGCTACGCTAGATCAAAATTTTTCATTGTGATACAAATGCTCGTATTTATACTATATTTAAATATTCAAGGAATATATTGTTAGCTCTCGCATTAGTGTAGAAATTAGTGATCATAAGTCGTAGTCAATATTTTTATACACTTTTGGTACCTACCTTTCTCACGGTGAAATTTATTGTTCATTGCTCAACTAAATATCTGGAAATGTACGGGTTGAACGTGTTAATCAACGCAACGGCGGTTTCGTGGAATTATTTGAGGAGCAAAGTGGATTATTCCAGTAGTAAGTACAGAAATCGGTTATGTAATGATAAGTATTAAGGAAGATATTTTCAATATTCAGTTCCAAAGGCTAAGAACAATTTGGGCCACTGATCGAAGTACTTAAGTGAAGCTATTATGTCTAAAGACTCGAAGTCATGTTATCTTGAGAAAATAGGATTAATTTGATTAAATTAAAATAAATTAAAACGACTTGTCTTAAACTGAAATGCTGCCTTTGATATTTATACAGAGTATTCAGGTTTCGTTACTATCATGACATATGTCAGTTAATACAAAAAATAGATAATAATTGTTCTTTTCACGAACCTGTGTTAGATTTTATGAATCCGCTTTGTCTTCAAACTAAAGAGAAAAACTGATATAGGGTGAAAAGTAAAATACAACATTCGATAGAATTTAACGTAAAGTTTCATGGCATAGGCCATTTTAAAGAGTTATTCTTGGTTGTTAAGTTATCACACAAACTTAGAATTTTTCTAACTGAATATCCTGCATGTTAGATATTTTTCGAAAAAGTGAAATCTTTATTATTATTTTTTAATCTTTTTAATAACTTTTTTTGAAACTCGGTTGTCCTTTCAGTGTTTAAGAAAGTATAAATTACATACGAAATATTGATCCCCTTAGTTTGGTCACAATAAAGTAATTAAACTTACTATATTTTACAGGCGATAAGTACAATGTTAAAACCTCCTTAAAAATCATAAACATCAACCAATTGAATTCTTCATTAAATTCAAGACAATCCTTCAACTTTCATGAGGGTTACAGTCCAAGATGTTAACGTATCTCATCACGCAGCCTAGAAAATCTCGGAAAAAAAACAGATATCGTTCGTTTCATTGCATTTCACACTATGATTACATTATACGTAGGCCGGTACGTTCACCAGATCTTTCCCCATCAGATTATTCTTTATGGGAAACTATGAAAAGTCTAGGGAAGGGACGTTTTAAGATTAATGCAGAATTGAGGAATACGCATAGAACTTCGCTCGGAAGTCAAGAGTGAACCCTTAGTACACTGCTTATAATTTATTTTCTTGTATTTTTTGTTTCCAAGGCACTTTTTACAAAAACAGAATATTTGATATTTCCACTAAACTGCAACACTAAACTTTAACATGTGAATTAAAAGATGTAAAAATTCTAAATGACGCCCACACAAAAAAAAGTTGATGATGGTTACCGAAGACCGAAACGTTGAATATCAAATATGGCACTATAACGTTATGGAATCAAAAAAGATACAATTATGTACTGGTCTTGACATGTAAGGTAATAAACGTCTCTGTTCGATAATAGAGGACAGTCAAAAATTTAGGAATAACGGCATATTATTGAATTTCTTCTGGATGAATAACGCAAGCTCCAGAAAACACGAGTAACAAGACTAGACAGAATAGAGCCTGCTTCTACTTTCAATTTTTGAAAAAAACCTTCATAAGGGCAAAAAATTGCGCCCCCGGGTGGGCTCGAACCACCAACCTTTCGGTTAACAGCCGAACGCGCTAGCCAATTGCGCCACGGAGGCTACTTTTGTTGTTATCTAAAAAATAAAATTAAACAAATATAAAAATCCAAAAATGGAATTTCAAGTGATAATTAAGTATAATTTGCTATGGATATCTAGACCCGCGCTATTACAATTCCCGTAGCATCGATATATCCTTAGAAGGCCCGAGCTTTATAGGTGCGCCTCTTCTTTAAGTAGGTAAGTACCTATGTACATATCTACCACAGTAAGTATGTAGCTAACTACGTAATGTTAACCACGATTCACTACATACAGAGTGGTACCTAGAGAAACCTACATAAACATAACATTTACAGGCTTTCATTTCAAATGAACTTCAGAGCTTTCAAAAATTTAATTTGCGATAATAACACACCCACTTAGATTTGGAAGTTTGATTAAACATTTTAGAAAATGTGTCTCGAATACATACTGAATTTCAATAATGTCTTTGATAAATTAATCTGCTTGATGCGTTCACAAATTTTCAAATAAAAAATTGTGGTGAAAAGCAAAAAATCTTGTTAAATAAGTATTTATTAAATTTAATAAAAATCTTATTAATTGCACAACTTGAACATTGACTTATGCGCTCATGGATGATACAGCACTAAAATCTGGTTTGAAAAATATAACACACTCCCTCAGAAACATTTCAATATTCCACTGATGTTTTGTTTCTCAGGTCCTCAACACTTTTCGGAAAGTGATTTAAATTAGAATTCATGTGCTTTCTAAAACGAAAAGTTTATGAATGTCAAATCTGGAAAACTTGCGGGATGAAGAGCAAACAAAGCTTACAGAAGAATTTTTAAAAACACTGCAGTATAAACACTCCCAAAAACGAAATGAAAAACTGCTTTTCATATGACGAAAAATGAATAAAGATTTTTTTCAAATTCGAAATCAGTAAGTTGATTTTGAACAAATAAGGACTGTACTGGGTAGAATTTAAAAAATAGATAAAGCTTTAGAAATACAGTTAGCGCACATTTGGAAAAATTCGCAGAAATTTTGATGATCACATTCGTTTTGATACAACAAAACAAAGTTTCGACTGTGTCATTTTTTGTATATTTGATTTTTTTTTGTATTCGATATGCTCGTCATAGCTGAAATTTCGATGGATAAAAGAAGTGCCTTTTATTATGACGAAAAAATACTTTTCTAATTGTTCTTAACTTACGTGTTTCATAGTATCATAATTAAGTAAATTCTATAGTAGTTCGAAATAAAACCGTCAACCACATGCTGTTTTGAAAAACAATCCCCTTCTTCTTTAAGGTACTGTTGCCTTAGGTACCCGTTTTAATGATTACATCTTAATATGAATTTTTAATGTAAAAATAACAGGTACAGGAATTTCTTATTACTGAAGGTCAGTCACTTTGTTTACTAATATCCCTTGAAACTGCTTACATATGGTGTTTTCAATTACAGAAGAAAAGTTAAGATTTTATGTAAGCTGAGTATTATTCACGTAAGTACATACATATGTTTATTATTTCTTAGTTACAAACGAAAAGAAGAGGTTTCACGTATACCTGGTAAATGAACACGATTAACAGCACCTGATCGTAAATTCGATCGGTTAAGTGAAGTTCATTAACTCATTGTATCTAAAATATGTTGAAGCTCCATGCGCTTTTAGTTATATCGCAAACAAATATCCATTTTATTATTTTTAGTATAGCTTCCAGTTTTTGGTGCATCTCAAAATTTTAAAAATATTCAACATAACAAATTGCATTTCGATTTTCAACTCTTTGATATTCTCATTTCAAGCATAAACATTTGATACATTTGAGTTTTTAGAAATTTGTGCCAATGGTAGTACTGGTTACCTTGAATTTACATATTTTTTGCTTTTCTCTTCATCAAGAAACCACAATATTTTAAACTCTTCAACTTTTTAAACCACCGAATTTAATATTTCGCTTTGAGTTTCAATTAACAGACAAAATGTTTTGCACACATTTTAATTATCCATATGCGAACAAAATGGAAATTTTTTTCGCGAGTTTCGGACTTTTTAGATTATTCGCTAATTTGAATTTACACAATTTTTGTTTTGAATTTATGAAATGGCAAAGCATTAGTGAATATTGAATATAAATTGATGGATCGAATTTGGATTCTTTTAAAACTGTTATGCCTAAAGAGTACGAGAACAGAATTTTTACTTTTCTTCAAAATTAATAATTTTTTCAACTTTGGAAGAATCGAATTTATATACGTGTCATGCTTATGCATATATACATCAACTTGATCTATTAAATAAAACCAGATTAGTAAATTTAGAATAATAATTTGTGGAAATAAAAAATTGTGATTTTTTCAACCAAATATTGAAATTTTTTGCCTGTTTGCTCTACTAATTATTTATATAATTTACATATTAATAATATATATACAGGACGTTTCAAATGCAACTCTCATTATTGAGATCTCGGAACTTAGAGTAGATGGTGCAATTTAGCATCTGATAAAATGCTGTTTTAAAAATTTGAATTTGCTGATTCTTTCTAAAGATATCTGAAAGAACTGAAAATTGAAGATTTTATTCTTATTTTTTAGCGTTAATTGACAAAGAAGCCCAAAACTACAGCAAATTTTCATTGCCACTTTTTTCGTTTAAATTATAATGTATCTACACATTATGGGATTGAACTGAATCAAATTTCTATGATCTGTGTTGATTTTTATGGTAAACAAATAATATTTATCTAGACTAAATAAGATATCGCTGAAATGTTTATTTTGATTTAATTTTAGACACCATAAAAGTCCTGAAAATATGGTTTACTTGCAATTACATTACATACTCCTATGTTTATGAGCAGTTTATCTAAAAGAAATTCTATATTTATGCATTGTATTATACATGCGTATCTAAAAGCCATCAAAAGCCAGACTTTAATATTAATAAACTGAATGAGACGTTATCTACTATTTAATTAGGCTTTTTATCAGTGCTGTTCGTTGGTGTTCTTCATAACAAAGTCCTATTTGTTTGAAAATATTTTGATTAAGCGGGGATTGTTTTGAAGCACGATAATGATAATCAAAATTTAAAATTCGGCTTTTTTTTCGTGTTTTGGACATAAAAGTAGATGGATCGTCGTTTGTGGAAAAAATGAATACAATATAGTTTGTAAAGGTAAGATTCTCTATTATTATTATAAAAGTTTATTATGATGTGAATGACTTAGATTTGTCTGAGTAAACGGTATTAATATCGAAGAGGAGTAAAGTAATTTTTTAAAACCAATTTTGAATATTAAAGTGTTTTTGCGTAATTTTCTTAAATACCATTCAGCCTGTTGCATACTTTAGTCTAAAAAATATTAAAACATTCATCTGTTTTTGTTTAACTTAAGATTTCAGCTAGGTATCCGTTCAATTCTATCCGAAATAAAGCAAAATTATATATTTACATATATGCAAGAACGTCCGATTAAAGCCTTACTAGAATCGAAAAACTTTCTTCAAAATGAAATTATTTTAGATTTTTAAATAGTAAATAGAAAAATTTGGATTCTAGTAAAGCTTTAATTGGGCGTTCCTGCATATACGTATATAAACAGGATGTCTTAAAAGGTACAGAAAAAATGTTACTACAAATTCTTGAAGTTAAAATATGATGATCTAAACCAACTTACCACAGTCCAAAAGTGGATGATTTCGGAGATACAGAGTGTCAAAAGTTTAATTTAATTTTTTACAATGTATTAATTTTTGTACGCACAAAAATTGAGGTCATTTTGAACATTTGTTAAAAGCGCTTATTATCAATTAACTTTTCGTTAATAAATCTTTCATTGACTGTTTTTACTAGAGAATAAAATTAACAACACATTTATTTATTTTTTTAATTTTTGGTGTTACTTTTGTGGCAATGTAATACAATGGTGAGTTTATGTGAGAAATTAAGTTAACTTTCTCTTCAAATTGTGTTCAATTATTAGAATTAATTTAAACTTGGTCATACATGAAATTAACTTTTTAAATTCAGATATCTCACGAATCAAGTCTTACCACGTATACCTTTTTTAGGTAAAAGACGTTGGCGAATAAGAAATTTTATTTAGAAGTAAAATACAGTGTGGCTCAAAAGAGTTATTTCGTTTTAAATGTGTGCAAAGTACCGCGGGTTGCGCTCGCTACATTTTATAATGAAAATGAAAGCAGATTTTAATTTGTCACCCCAAAAAAAAACCCTAGCCGAATATTGTGATTATACACCAGTTATTAAAAAAATATATTTATGAAAAACTGAAACCAAATTTAACTCTTGACACTTTGTATCTCCGAAATCATTCACTTTTGGACTGAGGTAAGTTCAGTTAAATCATCATATTTCTTTGCCTCAGGAATTTGTGGTAGCATTTTTTCCGCACTTTTTAGAGACACCTTGTATAAATTTGCTTTCGTCGAAGACAGAACGGTTTTCACATTTGCTGTCATTTGTCAAATGTGACAAAGCTGTCACATGTGACAGTTTTGTTTGGCCATATTTATTTGGTTTTTAGGATTCTAAAAATGTTTTAATTAAAAGTCTCACTATTTTTGGTACTTGCTCTATTATTTTTTACATTTCAAGTTTGATAATATATCAGCCATAAAATATCAAACAATAAAAACTGACTTGCGCCTACTCCTACTCTGGAGTACCTATCCATTAACAAAGCATGTATTATCTAATTTTCGTTAAGTCCGTTAAGCTCGGTCATTAAAAAAAAGTTCCTCGTCATTCGATTTCTCTTTTATAACACTCGAAATATACCGCTATAACAGTAACCAAATGAGGCGATGAAAAAATGAAGAATTAAACGTCAACAAAAAAGTGAGATTTATCAAAATTTTGATCCATCACGATCAAATTATTAAAATATAGCGGGAATTTTTATTGAAGTTTAATGGATCGTGAGAAGTCGTTACCAGAGCTGTATTCAGACATCAATTGTTCCGCTGAATTCTTCAACTGCAAAGATACATATGTTTATGTGTCTATACATATAATGTTTTTCGACTTTATATGATAGAAAAACAGCAAAAAATAATATTCTACTAATTTTTTTTATGTATTATAACAAAATCAAGTAATTTGTGGAATAATGTTTTCCGCGAGTAATTGCTAGCCGAACGGTATAGAAAATGATTTCCTTCCTAAGGAGGAAATGTGTGTTTCGTAATAAATGACGATATATTTATTCCCGTAAATCTAGCAGAGAAAGAATTCCAAAGATTATATGCACTAACATTAAAAATTTGAGAAGCTTTTAGTCAATATTTTAAATAATTTCTTCAAATGATACTTCAAATTCATAATTAAAAAGATTGGTGGACACAAATTTTAAAAATATGTGTCGAGAGGGGGCCAAAGATATTCCAAGTTCGGTACTGTACAATTTAACCGTTAATAAAATCGCGGAACTCGAGGTCGCGGTTATGGTAATAGCACAAACCCAGATGGTACAGTGACCAAGTGCCCAGTTCGTTAACCTATCGATGTAGCAGTAGGAGTACTATCTCTTGCAGCTTGGACCTATAACTCTTCGTCGTGTATCAGCGTCTAGATATTGGATTAGACTGCAGTTAGAAAGCCGACATGCATTATTTACTACCAATTAGCATAACGATTTTTTAGCACCTAAACGATATGCACCGTTTGTCACATTTCACAGAGGTGAAAATAAAGCGTATACGCTCCAAGGATGATAAATAAATTGTTGAGTAAAGACTTCTGGATTGGACTTAAATGTCAATTTATTGATACTGAACTAAGTGCTTTTTACCAGATAAAAATAACATGTATGTGAGGATAATGGACAAAATATATTCTTGCATTATAATACTATCATACTTTTTAATATAAAAAAAAATTGCAAAATGTGAATACTGATAGATTTATTTAGACTTTGTGGAGTTCAAACGATGATTTCACTCAGTTTTGAAGAATCGACTAAAGTTCTAGATATTCTAGCAACCGTCTTATGTAACGTGTCGTTTCCGACAAGACAGTGGAAATTAGAAAAGTCGAACCGAAAAAACAACACTCTTGTAGTAAGGAGTGAAAAGCATTTTCCAGCTGTAATAAAGAATTTGAATAACCTACTCTTGGAGCATTAAACGCTTTTCCGATCCATGATCAATCGCTAGTTCTTGAAAGTGTCAAAAAAAACTCTAAAGACTTTGCTTCATTAAATCCCCGCAGATTTAATACTCAAAAATGCAATTTTAAAATCAATCAAAATTAAACTTTATTTTATTTCCTTCACTTGTCTGGGAAAGTACAACTTTCTGCACTCAAATGCTTGAGCAAGAGCCCGCTTACCTGCACATGAATAGAAAAAGTACTATAATTTCTCGAATTTGAAATATTTTCCATATTTGCAAAAACATAGTTACGGCAGCTTTTTGTGAGCTATCCACGCGTGCAATCAGTTTGTAGTTGCGATGTTTCGATTTTGAGGTATTAACATCAACTTTTTTTTATGGAATTATTTTTGTTTCATGAGAATAAAAATCACAAAATTTTCAACACGTATAGCAGAACGTTGGAATGGGACAGATTTAAAATTTAAATATTGAAAGATCCTCGATTTTTGCATACATATTTTTCCTGCGCGTTAGTTCAGGTAAAAAATCAAGTTTTTGACGATTATTATGAAATAACTGTGATATATTATACATTCAATTGACCGACTACTACTGGTATATGAGTACGTGCCTGCTTAATACAATGTGTCTCAAAAAAAAACCGGGCGAAGCCTTAATACATTCGTTTATGAATGTATTGTGATGAACTAAAAACCAAATAAAATTTTATTTTTCTGAATATGAAGTATCATCAAAGTTTATTTTTTTATCTGAGCTTTGTCTGCTTACAATGCCAACTTCAGAATTTCAAATAGCATTCCATTTCTTTAAATTTTCTTATAGAAAATATTTTTCTATATCTGCTAATATATGACAAATTCCTGTTAAAATAATTTAAAACTGAAAAAAAAATTTTTAATATTTTTTTAAGTACTAATACATTGGCTTGAATAATACAAATATGATTTTTCTTTTGCATTTAACAACATATTTATCGAAATTGGCACTTGATAATTGTTGCTAATAACAATACTAATAACTATTTTTGATTATACTAAAGAACTGATTTACCATCATTACACGTACACCAGAAATGCTAACAGAAAATTACGAAGAAGAATGATATTTCAATAGTTAAGGATATCATATGGGCGCTACTTGTCCATGGCGCCGGACGTCTTTGTATAAGATGATGCAATAAGATGAGATGGAATGAAATGCAGATGATCACGGAATAACGCAGATGGCCCCTTGACGATACAGATGGGTATATAATGTCTAAATTTACGATAAAAATGGTTACATAACTCGTATTGTTAAAATTTTTTAGTTAAAAATTGCCTTAACATTAACTTATTATGCATATATTTTAATACTTTCCATCAAAAAACGAAAAAAAATATCGAGGTCTATTTTAATCTCTGAAGTTGATACCTGAAACAGAAGAAGTTTGGTTAGAAAAACAATTTTTACATTACTTAGTAGGCCGAAAAATACCATTTTATTTGGTTTTTAGTTCATCAAAATCCGTTCGTAAATAATCGAGTTATAATTTTGCTCGTTTTTTTGCAACACACTGTATAATTTTTTTTTTATATTAAAACATTCCTTCGGTCTATTCCTTCACTATTTTTATTTTGGCTCTGCCTGATTAAGTCATTTTACGTTCCCTACGCACTGTACATTGAGATAATATCTTCCGTTCCATACTTATTCAAACTTTCTTAAAATGAAAATAAAACAAAAAATTTTACAGACGTTCATTTAAACATGTAACCACACAGAAGATAATAACCCTACAAACATCAGCGTAAATTAAAAGCAAACATGGAACGCTAATTGCGTTCTTAGCGAGTTATTTGTTGCAGTGCGAGTACCATCACCACGGACGTACCCCAAATTCAACAATGCATTAACCTACTTTTGAATACGGCACATAAATTGCTTCATCAATGAGTCAACGACCCTTCATCTTCAGCGGCTATTTTTAACCGTGTATGGTGGAGACCCATGAAGCATAAGAGGGCAATTGTATGGGTTTAAATGATGCTGCGTTGATGCATTCATCAGGGTATTGCCCAATCTTCATCGCATACTGGGAATCTTGATATTTTGGTTGTTATCATCCTCAACCAATAAATTCACGAGTGTTCAAATCCCTCGTTATTAATCATATTTCTAATGCTCAAAGGAGATGAAGATCTGCCGTCCTTAATTTTTTGGAATCTTGAAAAGAGAATTTCTTCATCTTATTATGAACTTGTGATTCAACTTCTCTGTCTTCCAGCTTTTAATCATATCACAAAAGTAGCAGTCTTTCTTCATTACGGTGGGCAATTTTTCACCACCTACACAAAATGCCATCTTCCAAGTGGGTAGGGTTGGGCATTTAAAGCCATTTGTAATAATAACCTACATTCTATTACAAAGCCTTTGTCTGTTATGCAGATCGCAACAGGGAAGTGTTCCTTCAGTACTTAGTCTTTGTAACTTCTATTAGTGTGGGCGTCAATAGAGGACAATTATTGCTATGTCAGACTATTAATTTTCTATACAGATGTTTCTAGGCAAGTTTCAAAGCAGATAAACAGTACATTTTTGGTAAAGTCACAACACAGGGTGTGTCATAGCCAATGGACGTCAATGGAAAACGGAGCGAAAATCTTAAATTTTTGCAGGTTTTGTTGTTAATATAACATTAGCGGTTTTATCTCGCCACCTAATCCTGGCCGCACACCAAAGACATTTCTGCAAATTCAATCAGTAGGATCAAATGGGCACTTGCACATCATGAACACGGATGTTACTTGCGATAAACGTATCCTTGGTGTGAACGTGTTCATTCCATTGTATTGGTTTTTCCTATGATGAAATTTGTTCACTTTTATAAGTGTTGGGTCATTGGCGTGTGGCTGAACCTCCAGATGGAATTTTTCGAAATTCGGTTCGCAAAAGGAAACACGAGAGTTTAAATTTGGAGCAGAAAAAATGAAAAATGCCCAATTTCAGGCAAAATTGCAGATTTTGTGCTATTGGTTTGTGGTTTAAGTTAAAAATTTCAAAAATTCAGGAGAAAAACAAATTGTTGCTTTTGCACCGTAGATACATAATGCAGGAAATTCAGAAAATTTGCAAATTTTGCAATTTGCACTGCTGATATTTCCGAAAGCACGTTTATTTTTTTTTTAATTTTTTGAATACCTAGTAGCGCAAAATGACTACAATTAAACCGAAGCTATCTATGTCACGGCTTTTAAGAGTGACCCATGAATTTGGACCACCCTGTAATTTTGAAAACTGCACTTTGTCTGAGATCTACAAATAAATTCAATGTTTCATATTAATGAGCGAATTGAATTAGCTTTGGATGGCGCCTTTGAGTCGAGAGGATCATGAAAGGTACATTGTGTTGTATTATTTGTATCTGGGAGACAACCCGTCCATTAAGTAGGCGTCCAACCTGAATATCTTGAATTAGTAATCTATGCATGGGTAGTACGAGTACTTGCAACAAGTTATCTCTAAGTTAGCTTTTACCTACTTACTTCTAAACCTAACTAAATCAAAATCACTGATACATTATTCAAAAACAAATACGTTTCTTTGCTGATAGCCTAAATTAACTGGAGGAAGTAAAGTTTCACGATTGTGTTTAGCTCTGGAATCACCAATAGCAGTTTTTTATGTGCCTCTGTATGATGTAAGTGTCCCATTAGTACACAATTCCACTAAGCACTACCCATTTCCAAGCCATAACTGCAATAGTCATAAAATAGCGGATAAGCCGGATATCAAAATCGATAATCTACCAATCCTTCTTAGACCTAACTATTCAATTGTCCCAATTAAGGCAAAAACCAGTTTGACCTGTGTGCAGATCTTTCTCTTCAAAACACAATAATAAGGCCCGAAGAAAATCTTCCGGCTCACACCTCGCTAGTTCTTCATCTGTTGAAGATCGTCCGGAAACAGGAGTCCCCTCTCGCATTGCCAAATCTCGGTTACCAGCATTTTACCGACAATTTACCGTAATGTTTGCTCCAATTTACCGCTACGACGTACTTCTGTAAAATGTTTATTCTATGCGGTGACGCGGGTCTTCTCGTTTCATAACAACAATTACGTTTTTCGTTAATTTTTTCGGCAAATATGTGTTCATAACTTGATACAAATTCCTCTTTTGTGTGTTTGTTTATGGAAATTGGAAAAGTAAAAGTTAATGCTGAAGTGCACAATGCCTTGTTTGAATAGTGCGAAGGAGTGTTTTAAAATTAAAGCTGATGAAATTAAGCAGAAGAAGCAAGCTAAAAAGTCGGAGACCAAGAAAAAGAAACACAAGCATAGGAATCGTTGGGGAAACTGTAAGTAGACGAGTTCTTCCTGATTCTTGCAATTTGCGCAAGAGTGCACCCGAACTACCTTTTTGCATAGTACATTTATCCCTGGTACCGCGGTAAACAAATATTCTTAAATTTTTTCCAATAGGAAAATATGTATATTTGAGACCTATACGCATATGAAAAGCCAATTTTCTTTTCGATCATGCCGATAGTGACGCGAGCGATATGCAAATTTTTGCGTTAAACAATTTCGAAATCAAAAGTGTTTCTAAAACATTTGAGCATTTTCATTTTACTACCTCTTCAATACATCAAAACTGTTTCGTATTTAGGTATCTACCAAACATTTCATGTGCAGAATTCTCTAATTTACTGTTAATCAAAATTTACTAGGTCGTTGAACTTTTAGCCACAATCGGGTTCAATCAAAGCCGCCTTTCGCCAAAAATCTGTTAAATGAAATAAAGTGCTTTCATTCGTTTTAAAACCTTTTAATGGGATTCTGCTTTTTATTGTGGTTGTGTTATCAGAAGTGAAGCGTTAAATTAAAATATTCGTTACACTGATGATGATATACCTTTCTTAGAAAAACTGGTCTTTATGTGGACGGACTAGCACACTTAAGGCATATTTCTTTTTACTTCAGGACCTACGGATTTTCTGTGAAGTTTATATGCTGATAGTCGTAGATATAATTATCAGCATATGCACTTCACACGTATATATATATACAATAAATGCGCTCAGACTTCAACTAGAAACTCAAATATGCAAATATATACAGAGTGCACTATTTAAAAAATTACAAAATTCTTTCGTCTTAGTTTTATGAGCCACCCCGTATGTTTTATTATCACTTCAATTTGTTGCCCCGACAAAATCTAACGTTTTTCTATTAAACCCTTTTTTTAAATTCCTGCAGGGTTGAGAGACATCTGGCGTAAACTTTATTGTGGGACGTCCTGTATAACACTCGTAGATATATGCTGATAAGCATATATCTACGCGCTTACGATTTTACAATGGGAAGTATATTTACTTTCAATTTGTAAGTTGAAAGAAGAAAATACCAAAAATTAGGTACACGATGCAGGTGTCTATGGAGAAATGGAAGAAGCTGTGTCAAAACATCAAAAGCGTTTAACTTTGAAAACATTGACGTCAGGATAAAACAACAAACGCTATTTAACACATAAAATTTACTAATATAATAATTTTGAATACAATTCCCATGTCTAGATTCGCAGATTGCAATAGTTACACGTAACTCTGAGATGAGTTTTTTAATAAAACAGATATATTTGGACATATGCATTGTTACCTCTATCATTTGAACTTAACAAATAACAATTAGCGCTTTTTATTTTATCACAATTGTCACATTCCGTTTTCACATATCCTCCATTTCTCCTACTGGGTTTCAAAGCCGACTCCCTCCACATGGCGGTCAACAACCCAGACTGAAAATGTTAATTTATTTTTTTATTTATGAAAATTTCTCTAAATATTACTTAATACGGGTAGGCAAGTGAACATCAATCATTTCTCGAAAAATTACTCCCTTTGGAGTCAAAGTTAAGAATATCAAAAATACGCACAAAATTGTTCAGTCCAGGTAAATCAAAATTAATGTCAATTACTTCCATATACAAGGTGAGTCATAAGTGCGCGACACAAGTCGAGTCGTTTTATTAGATGTAATACTTTTTTGTTTTATTATGTATTTTGATTTGCACTTTCATTGGCTCTTTTGATGTCCATCCATGTAGGAGTAAACCCGAAAAAAATTACTGAATGTATATCTGTAGTGTGACGTACGTGTCCTCCCATAAAGAAAACATGACTTATTAACAAATCCAATGACATAATAAAAATAAGTCGAAAGTCTTCATAATATCATTTTTTTCCTTAATGAGTTGAATTAGTGCCAATCGGGCACATGGGCGTTTTGTAAATGGCAATAACATTGATTTTTGTAATTACAAATTGTAGGTTAAGAGGCCAACAATATTTATAAATTCATAGTCTGATGGAGATTATTACTTTTCCCGTTATTCCAATTTATAGGAAAGAGATTAGGTTAGTGGTTTAGGAAAGTCAATAACGAACAAAGCATTTATGGTTAAAATAAATGGGGTGGACTTGGTATCAGTGATACCTTTTCATTATTAATTGAACCTTTATTGTTCTCTACGACCCTATAACTGAATCAATACATATTTTTTATTCTCTGAAATGTGTATAACACTTATGAAATATATATCACAAAAAAAAGTTATTTGAGTATAAAGTAAGATAATTAGATTGGGAAATTATTTCTGAGGGGGATTCATTTGTTAAAATTCTACATGGCAATTGAAATGGAAGGGAGGAATGGGAAGAATGAATACATTCTACCTCAAATATATCTGCCAAATCCCAATTTAACACGAACTTTAATAATTATATGATGAAAGATTTTAACATAAAAAAATTATAGAAAAAAAGTGCGTGTCTAGTATATTGAAATGTACTGAAACCTTTTTGTTGCCCCGTTGTTATCTCCCCATTTGTATTTGCAATTAATAATTTTGTAATGCTACTATGAAAATGCTTACGTATTTTCAATCCCCCTAAACGACCACGTATATATGATTTACCAACTGATCCATTTTTATGATTATTCCAACCAAATGAACATTCCTGGCGTAAGGGCTTAATATTTAATCAATAATTAATATCACAAATGATCTATTCATAATTTATTAGTAGACTGGAAATACTTAAGCGTCGTTTTTTCTTATCAGTAGATTACGCCATACACATAGAGGGTGTTAAAAATTAGTAGGCCAATCCGCTAACCACAGATTCTTTGAGCGAAAATAAGTCGACTTTCCTTATGCGACTTTTTTCTTTGGCGTTTTATACTCACTACATAGAGTGTTAAATTTATTAAAAAATTAATTTATTTGGTTAATAACTTCGGAACTTCTTATCGTATTTTAATGAAATTTTGTAGTGATGCACAGTTCGATGAGACGTCCTTTTCCTATAATTTAAGTAAAAAAAATTTAAACCGCAGAAGGGAAATTGGTAGTCACGGACACGTCCCCCCCCCCCCAAATTTTTTTTTCGCGCGCCAATGGTGAACGTGTTTAATTTTTTAAACTAAATATTCTTTTATCTTAATTTTTCCATTCTTGTAAAATTTTGATTTACCGCTTACTTTAGAAGATATTCCAGCATATTGCCTCTCAATACTTGATAATGTGGTGGAGCACCATCCAACTGAAACCACATATTCGTTTAAATATCTGGGCAGGAATAGTTGACAATTTTCTCTTAGGTCCGGTTTTTATGCCTCCGCGATTAAATGCTGAACAATTTCAATTTTTTTTAAGAAATTCATTTAGAGATTTACTAGATGATTTGCCCTTAAATGTGTATCAAAATATGTGGTTTCAGTTGAATGGTGCTCCACCACATTACCATATGCTGGCAATATGCTGTAATATCTTTTAAAGCAAGCGGTAAATCAAAATTTTACGAGAATGAAAAAATTAAGATCAAAGAATATTTAGTTTAAAAAATTGAACACGTTCACCATTGGCGCGCGCAAAAAAAGTTTGGGGGGGGGACGTGTCCGTGACTCCCAATTTCCCTTCTCCGGTTAAAATTTGTTTTACCTAAATTATAGGAAAAGAACGCTTCATCGAACTGTGCATCACTACAAAATTTCTTTAAAATACGATAAAAAGTACCGAAGTTATTAACCAAATAAATTAATTTTTAAATAATTTTAACACTCTGTATAGTGAGTATAAAACGCCAAAGAAAAAAGTCGCATAAGGAAAGTCGCCTTATTTTCACTCAAAGAATCTGTGGTTAGCGGATTGGCCCACTAATTTGTAACACCTTGTATATATTATGTAAGGAATCTATATCAGTTTACTTAGGTACTGCACCACGATGAAATTGTGGATAGTAAAATAAAGTATCATTTCAGAAAAAATCTCATGTTGGAGAATTACACATTCGACTAGCAAATTTGTATTTTTCACACAATGAATAACCTAAATCTTACCAATAACTGCCAAGATAATGTGATAAGATATTTTTAATATAATTCTATAAAATATTCTCAATTTTTAACATAATATTCCTATAACTGTCATATTTTGAGATTTTTCACGCAACTTCATTTTTAAGATGGAATATTCTCTATATTTTCTCATTTCTGTATTGTAGGAAAAATTCAAAACATATTTTATATAATACTTAGTGTATCTACCTCTTGGCATTAGCTTAGTATACCAGTTTAAGAATTAAAAATAGTTTCGTATTATGCAGGTCGCATTGAACTTAAATGATTTTTAATTAAAATTACAATTAAATTTTAATTTTAAATTTAAAGACGTTGGATTTTTTTGCGCATACATATGTGACAAGTCAAGTTTAAGAACCTACAGTCAATGACATTCACGAATTAAACTTAAGAATAACAAATGTTGATAAAGAATAATAAAGATGGAAACCAAAAATCCTCATTAATTCTCTGAGACATACTATTAAAGTTCATCAAAAATGCGTTGAACAACAGGGTGGACACGTTCAGCTATTCTTCTAACAAATAGTAGCAGATAATTAATCGTAATTGTTTTTTTTTTTAATTTTTTATTGTTGATAATTATTTTCATGGCTTAGCCAAAAGATAGATAATAATAAAATAAATTTATGATAGAGCAGAGAAAAATCATTTCAATACCGTATTTTATTACTATTACTAATATTTATGAAAGGCAAATCGTTAACTCTAATAAGGCCATTTAAGATAACACCCAACTTATATGAAAACTATTTTCAGTTTTTAAATTTGCATACTAAGTTAATGGTAAGGAATAGACATACTAAGTGTTGCGTAAAATTTGTTTAGAATTGTCTCTTGAATACGAAAATGAGAAAATATACAGAATATTTCATCTGAAAAAATATAAATTACATCAAAAAATGGCAAAATTTTACTATTATGGGAATTTATTTTAAATTTGCAAAAAACTTGGGAACAAGCTTTAGAGAACAGGTTTGATCTCGTACCGATGTCTTAAAAAACGAAAAAGTTATTACAAAATGAAATGTTATCAAGATAAAATGATCACATTATACGTATTGGAGAAATATGCGCATTAAATTTGATTTTCGGTATAAATTTGAAGTTGATTGTTTCACCCATCAATATTTACGATCTAAGACATCATAATGTGTCCGTTATCAGCAACTCAAATATTTAGATTAAAATTGTTCATTGTTAGATAATTCACAAAGTAAACCTTACAACTAGTTAATTAATTTAAGTATTGTACTATTCGATGTTTAAAGTTCACATACAACCTGGTGTTAGCAACAAGACAAAGTGCATTTAAAATTGGTTCAAAAAGGAACAAAAATTTTTGGCAAAGCCTTGATCCTGCCGAACCCAAAATAATAAAAATAAGACATCAGGAAAATCCCGTTATTGTATGGCTGAAGACAGTAGCTATTTCTGTCCTATTCCCAGGATAAAACACACAAAAAAAAGCGACAAAAATCGGTCTTTGTTTGTACTTCGTGTTATACCAGTGATAACTGTGAAAACTGTGCATAAACTTCTTAGCATTCGGTGGAATTGTTGATAACAACGTTCGAGGCAAATGCACTGCATCCTTTGAGATTATAAACAATTTCACCAACTGTCTATCTCGGTAAGTTAGTAATTTATATGCAGTGAAAATAAATTATACTTAGGTAAGAAGCTTGGTTGTTAATGGTGGTGGCTATTTCAAAACCGGTACAACAGGTCAGTGTTTTTGAACGGTGGTAGTGTAGATGCTTGTTTACGGTGCATTAAATGTAATGTGGAACCTGGAATTATGTAAAACTGTATTTGTGTAAGTGTTACGCATGGAAACGTGCCAGATTGGTTAGTTTTCGCTCACAGTGACGCCAATACTTAACACTAAGTTACATCACGAGCCAGGTAATGATGCCACGCTTTCCCGATAGCCGATTTTTTTTTTAGTCTGGATTGGCAAGTAAATAAGTTTTAAGTGATGCAAATGCAATTGCATGCGGCTAAAACTAATTTGTCAAACATTTAAGTTTGGCATATTATTTGTATTTACATAACTATTCAAGAGTAAGTAGAAATTCGAATAAAATTAGGCAACGTATACACGGAGGTTCCACTGGCATACTGTATTAATTGAAGATAATTTGTGTTAATAATTTTTGGCACCTTTATTCGTGAAGTTTCAAATAATCTCAAAAGTATTATCCGATCTAAAACAAAAAAAAAACTGCAAAGTTACGCTTATTCTCCTGGAAGTTCTTTAAAGCGAATAACAACAGAAAACGGGTACAGCCGTCACTTTTTCGTTATTTCAAATAAACTTTCGATATATTTTCATCCGTAAAAGTATTTCCTCGTAGATATAAATAAACCATATAAATCGTCGAGTTATTTTCTGCGAGCCTACGTAAAGGTTGGTTTACCGTGCAAGTAGCGTACACGTAGTACCTATACGAGGACAGTTCGAGAAGTACCCAACCTGACATATATATGAAAATATTTTAATTGAACATTTAACTATCTTACAAAGACCAAACCCGAACTAACCTTAAAAAGCTTATGTCTAAAATTTTGGGTGGCAGAGTTTAAACGCGATCGTACGACTTTCCAAAACGAACTTTGCAGTAGTCGTCTAAACCGTACCAGAAGACTGTCCGGTACAGTTTTACACAAATCCATCATTTCACATCTAAGACGAAGGAGCAGTCAAAACAATGAACTCAAGGGGGAAAATCGGCTCCACACAAGGTGGGAACAGTCCCATCTGCAAAAAACGTGATGGCGTCAATTTGTTGGGATAATTTTAATTGACTATCTCTCTAAAGGAAAAACAACAAACGTAAAATATTATACAAATTTATTACAACGTTTAAGCGAAGAAATTCGGAAATAGTGACCGCATTTGGCGAAAAAGAAAGTCTCGTTTCATCAAAACAACACACGAGTCCGCACTTCCGTTATGGCGATGGCCAAAATCGATCGACTTGAATTTGAACTTATTCCTCACCCCATCGCATTCGCCAAACTTAGTCCCCTCGGATAATTTTCTATTCCCAAACTTGAAAAAATTGCTCGGTGAAAAGAGATTTACCAATAATGAAGAGGTGGAGTGCGAGGTTGATACCAATTTTGACACATTCGAATCTTCTTAATATAAATAAGGTATAGACGCCATAGAACATGTCAAAGGAGACTATGTTGAGAAATAATCTAATATTATCCAATGTGTTTTCTTTAAGTTTTATGTTGGATACTTCTAAGACTTCCCTTGTGGTATATGGTGCACAAGTTTTCCTACCAAATTGCATTCATGCTTCATATTTCTCTAAAACATAATTGTGATATTACATGTAAATATTGTACATACATTAATGGGAAAAATAATAGTCATGTTCCGAAAAAAGGTCATTAAATAAAATGTTGTGTAACAACTGTAAAAAGGTCAAAATCAATTTCCCATTATTTAATACATAGCTTAATAAATTACTATATGGAATTCCTCAACACTTTTATCAGTTCAAAACACACATTTCCATTTAAAAAAATGTTTAAAATTTAGAATAATATATTCTAATCTAAACTCGGGCAATCTCAAGACACCATACACCACATGACGATATAACTCAATTGACTAGAAAATTTATTTCTTGGGACGAATGTTTTTAATTTGCAACTTTTAGCATTTCCATAGATATTAGTACAATGAAAACACATTTAATTAAGCATTAAATTATAAAATGGAATTTTGCAACCAAAACGAGTTTGCTCGTAAACTTCCATTCAGTAATTTTTACTTCCTTCATATATTAATTTCTGCCCTCTTTATCTTCGCCTGTTTTCTATAACAGGCGAAATACTTCTGAAAAACGGATCAAACTCAAACATAATTTAAAATTTTTGTCAATTAAATTTAGTTAGGGAAAAGACTCCAGTAAAGCAGGCGCTTATATTACTCCTAATAATTGCTCCAGTGCAAATTACCGTTGCAAGACGATAGCGATTCGTTCAGCGTAACAATAAGATACCAATATGGTATTATTGAAATAGCAAACTTGGCAGATAATTAAGTTTCCTATAATTAAAAAAAATATACTTAGATTTATACTTTACGTAACTGACTAATTTTTATAATAATTTACCCGACGAGTTATTAATACATACATTTGTATTGCAATAATATCACTGTAGCTGTGAATTGCTGCAACTTTTCTCGACTTTATTTGTTTCCGTAATAATTACTAACTAATTAGGACAAAAATTATTAAAATCCATCGATTATTAATTACGACGTATGAAAGTGGAAATTTAATTTATTTTTGGTTTATGTTTCAGTGGATGATATGGAACAATATCTACAATACATCGGTGGGGGCGCAGGAGCTTTAGCACTCACGGGAGTAGCAGCGGCATCTGCATTTTATTTGGCAAGCAGACCAGCCCCACAAAGACCTTTATTTCCCCTAGATGCCCAGTGTCTTTTAGAACAGGAGGAAAATAACGTAAGTAGATTTTGTTTTCATTATTCACGTGACAAAAATATTTCCTGTGGCTTAATCAAACGGAATATGATATACGGATCAACGATTGACGAAAACAGTATTTTCTACCAGTGAGAGAATCATTTGTTCTAGAATTACAAAAGATGATTTTTGATGAGTGCTATACTCTTTTTATAAACCTGCATGGTAACTGCAGTAATTTAATTATTAAACAATTCAATGATTGTTAATATCTACTAATTTCCATCACTCACCTTGCGCTTTTGCCTATACATTTAGTTCACAAACGCAGAATATATAAAATCAAATTAATTGCCCAAGTTTCGGTAAAATATATACAGTATTTTACAGCATTTTCGAGGTCTTAGAAATGCGAAATGATATAGTTACTCCATTATTCTCTCAACGTCGAAAACAGGAATTATTTCTATAATAACACTACAATATCTGATATTTTCAATCTTCCAATCCATTTTTTCCGAGAATCAATTTAATCCCCTGCGGGTACACATTTAGTAAATGTTAATAAATTCCCTTTTCGTCGGCATATCATAAATAATGTATACCTGTATCCAACCTATTTTTTAATGGCAATGTTGCATCGTAATGAGATTTCTTTAAGCAAATTATAGAAATGAGCTATGTTGAAATGAAGTATGATATGTATGTACAAACATGTATGTGTTTTTGCTTTTTACCTTGTAAATACACCATCGACAAGATCCTACGGTGTTGAGGAGGGGTAACCTTCCCTTTTCTGCTATTTCGCCAACTTTCTCGTTACAAGTCTCATCAGTGTTAACTAAGCAAACTTATACTGAAAATTATATATTTTGCTTGGCACTAAGTTAAAGAGGTGTCTAGTATAAATAAACAAACATAATATGAAAGCAATGGTGGAACACACTTTCCCCGGATATTCACATACATTTGAAGTTAATAAAATATATGGTTAAAATTTTACCTAGAAAAGAATATGCAACTTTAGAAATAAATCTCATGTACATAAATTGTCTGTTTCACTCAACATAGATCGACCTTGATTTAATATTAGACTGGGTGACAAAAGCTCAATAAGTAGTCTATTTTTATGGTGAACTTAGGTGTTCCTTGGCACCGATCCCAATTTGATGTCTATTAACAATTTCAGGATTGTTGCAATCTGTCAATATTGATAATTTCATATTGTGTTGACCTAATTGTTGCGATTAAGCCAAGTATTGCAGAGCTATCGACCTGTAGTTACAGTGTGCGCCATTACTTTTCAGCTTACGTCGATGCATTAATTAAATAATAATACCATTGATCTGTAATTGGAACACTTTTTGAGCCATGATGTCAGTCTAAATGCTTACCAAAATATTTTATGATTATTGGCAATTGGTTATATTGGAAGCAGATAAGCGACAATTTCCTATGCTTAAATGGAACGTTTTATACTCGGTGTCCGAAAAAACCGAGAGTAACCAGTTAGAACAATCACAAATATGGTTATGGCCATTAAAAAAGTAATTATATCAAAAATATGACGATGTGTTAATGATCGTAAAAAGAGGTTTGGGCTTTAAAATTCTCGCCATGGTGTAAACAGCTGGTTATGAAATTCCTACCTCAGAAACTCTGGACTTCATAAAGGACAAACACAGTCTGTGGGAAAATTTTTAATCTTATTCAACGTGAAATACCATGCATCTGTAAAATAAAAAAAAAACTTACAAAACAGCAATTTAAATGATCCTTAAATACAGAAGAGGGCAAAACTAACAACGCTTAAGAGCAAGAAAGAACATTAAATTTAAATGATTTTCAGTTTATAAACTCCTGAATATAATATAACTGAGTTTTATGCCCTACCAGCTCTAAAGCTGTAAAGTAAAAAAAATAGAGTCGAAGAGTATTGATCTCGGATATTTTTCTAGTTACTTTTCTGAACACCGTTAACTTAATTATTTCTCAGATAAGGGGAGAATTATCTTGTTGAAAACGTCTATATTTTCGGCCAATAGTCCTAACAATACAACAACTGGATATATTATTGTTGCACCTTGACTTTTATGACAGTGGTTATGTGGCTTTCGAAGGCGATTGCCTCAAACACTACATAAAAATCTTGGCAAAAATTGACACGCTATAAAACAATCCTATTGGTCCCCGTTTAATCAAACAAAATTTCGAGTAGTATTATACTCCAAGTTTATATTTTTAGAGTGAGGTTGGCAAGCTTAGTTAAGAAATTTACAGACTATCCCGCGACGCGGTAACTCCAACTTTACGACAGTGTCACGGGTGCATGTTTCGTCAAACTTCTTAAAGACTCCCTGGAGTTCGTAATAAATATTAAAGTTACAAACAGTGCAAGTGTCTCAGTTGTTTGAATTTTAGGAAACGTCCAGTGAGATACAAGTTTTGGTGTCCTGCTTTTGCAAATTTAGACAAGTGTTTCGTGAGCTGTTGTGTAACCTCGATATTGTCACACGTAGATACTTTTCCTCATTTTGGTTAAATATCCTATCATTTAACATAATGAAAATTTTTGTTGTAATGTTGTTGCTAATATAGTAATACGTAAATAATATATATGTATATGTTTTTGCTAAAACCTTGTATAAATTTAAAACGAAGTTAACGATGCCATTCATCAGTTTTATTGCAAAAACATGAAGCACATTAAAGTAGCGATGACACCTATGCGTCGAAGGCTAAAATATCTGGAGATTACTAATGATATGTAGGAATCACTTTTCGGATCGTGGTATATATCTAAGGCCATTTTGTAACATTTCGTAGAAAACTGACACGAGTTCGTAATCAATCACATTTAATTGCTTGATTAATAAAACTCTAATCTAAAGTTTCGCACATTCAATGATTAATTGTCTTCCTTTTCCCAACATTGTTGCTATTAGCCTGATGAATGTAAGTATGTAAATCATATATCAAATTCGATACTTGAATAAAGCAGAATTTCTCTATGTACTACTAATTGTGGTATGCGCCATTAATCAATAAGTTATTGATTTTATATCTACCTTTTGTGGCACAAGATATTTATCATTGGTAAAAATAATGTAGCGACAATATTCCCGTAGAAATACCCTTTGCTCTTTAAAAGCGCATAAAACATGTTACTCTAAAAACATATTGCGTAAGCAAGCGCATTTTTGAACAAGAAAATCACAACAGTGCCAAAATCCATTTATCTCAAAATAAACAGTATAGGTACGATTTGATGTTGTATAAAATTAATTTCCTTAGTATTTGTTTTAATAGCTTTAAGTTATTCAAAATACCATTTCAGCAAAATTCTTATTTATAAAGCAGACGAGAAAGATTTAAACGTACACGTCAATTGGATCTGAGAAAAATTTTTTAATCCTCATATTTCTAAAACATCCTGTTTGGAGCTTTTGAAAACCCATGATAATTGTATTATAAAAAATTTTACTCTTTGAACAGTCGCCAAAACTTTGTCGCTCCTCACTATCATACAGATAAAATAATATTTTGACACTGCAGAACTATAAAGATGATTTATTTGGATCGGAAAGTGTCGGGATCATAGCAGTGGAACTACATCAGGTGAACTATAGTGAGTGTAAGGAAAAAAGTGAACATGAGTTGCTGCAAAAGTGTGCCTCCGATTATTACTCCTATCAACCTAAACAACCAGTCGGATGTCTACAACTGGCAAGTAAGTTTAGATAACAATAAATTAACATTTTCAACAAAATAGTGGAATGGCCTTTTGATTCCTTGAGTGAAAAACGAATTGGTTTTTGATGAAGTTATTGTCATGAGAGACCTTCCTAATTTGAAAAATATACCTAATGATGTAGGGAATGAATATCTATTAATATTAAAGAACCTAGTAAGGAACGTTGAGTTTAAATTGGTGGTCTTACAGGTGGAAACGCTATTAGCACTTGGCAAAAATATATTATTCACGGAATTTACTATTTTTTCTACAACTAAAAATACACAACAATTTTGCTTCGTACATTGATTGAACAAAGGTTCATAACTACGTTTGTTTTATAAGAGAAAACAGTGGATTAAGGACCATTCACATAATCGGTCAAGCCATGGTCAACTCAAGTATTGCAATATTCATATTGTTTTATACACATTTTGTACCATATTTGACATCACCGGGTCCAGAACGTGACCTAACCGGTAATACAAAATGTTCTTAAAATAATTGATCTTCGATATACAAGAAAAAAAATGATGAATATGCACATTAACTTAAGATATCCAACCCTTCTTTCGTTTTTTTCACCTTTCGTGTACCCAAGAGAAATGTGAACCTATTAGGAAATTCATGTTCTCCAGTCACGTGACGTCTTTTCAAAGTTTTGCCTAAGAGTTATTTAACCAACAAGAATATTAATATATGAATTACAACGTTTTTTTAGCAGAACTGGTCATCGTTCTTGCAAATCTCTTGCGATTTAATGCAAATAACTTAATTGATAATTCAAATTTCAAAGAAGAGTTTAACATTGACACATGAACACAGCCAACCATACATGGGAGTATTGCTGGAGGTATGCGAGTTACCTGCTTAGCAGGCAGCAGAAACATAGAGAAAAAAAGCAGAATATTTTATAGCATATGTGTGTTGGTTGAGCAAACATCAAATAACTTAATGATACTGCGGTTTTTTTGACTTTATTTGTATTCTTAGCTACCATAAATAAAATCGTCCATTAAAGCAATGATGATTTTACATCTGCATGTTAGTATGGTAGTAAATTAAACTTGAATAAGTAAACATTTACTTGAACACAAGTTTGATTTTTCTATACATACACGGTCTTCTGAAACCAGTTGCACTAGTTATGACAGACGCAACTTTCTGGCACGCCTCATGATTCTGTCACAATGTTCGATTTTTGTAATAGGTAATTAGAAAACTACTAACAATACTCCCATGAATGACGAGTTGCGGTCATGTGGCACTATCAACTGTTCTTTAAACTTGGACTTATAAAGTATTTTATTTACGTTAGATCAAAAATTACATTTCTTGCAAGAACCATAACTAATACCTGCAATCGAATGATTAATATTGTAATTAAGTCAGCATTTCACCACAATCGGTCCTATTCTTTGAAAAGGAAACCGCCATGTGTCAGTACCCTAAACACGTCATTTTGACGCAGGCGCCGTGCGGCATGGACGCAATATAAGACGTAACATGTTATGGTTTCACGTCACTTCTCTGGATCCCTCCGCCCTATATTAGGGCCAAATTTACCAAAAGGGGCTGAAAAACCTCAAAAAACAATGTTATATCCACTTCTTCTATATCACTGGCTAGCACAAACTCTCGAAGTGTTATCCATATGGTCGAACCAAAGATATCTATTGTATTTTTATTTTGCATTTATCAAACTTCTTTTTAATAGCAATAATTAAATCAATATATGTAGGAATATTCGTATTATAATAATATGAACAATCGTTGGTGACTCAAACCTCATCCACTTTGGCAAATTTTCAAATTCCACGAAAGATGTTATTTAATATATGAATTTTATTTCTCGAGGCGTTATGAAATATTGACAAATTTCCATTTAGAATGCCAAAGTTCATCGACTTATATTTAAAATCATAATTTTTCCTGGGAAACGCATGTAAACAGATAAATCGGTACAAATGTAACGGGTGAATAAATAAAGGCAAATTAGAGGTTTCATAACGTGTTACTAGCTTTGGAGGGACTAATTGCGGTCCTGCCAAATTACGAGAGACACTTCATTAATCATTATTTTTACATATCCATAGACAAAAATAGCATTTTATTCATAAAGCTGCACGTAACAATAATTTATCTGCTTAGGTTGTGAAGTGCATTATTATGAAGCACACGTCTTTAAATTTAAGACATACAGGTTTTAAGAATTTCACAACCGCGGTACTCGTATATGTACGATTTCTTCCATTGCTAGATTTTACCAAATTTTATCAAATTATATTGAACTTACCAAAACTAAGGATAAATTAAATAAGAAATACAAATCTTCGCGCATATGGAAACATAACAGTAATGGAGATGATGACGACATTGTGGTCGATTAGCTCTCTAGGTAAATAATGAGCCATAGACTGCTTAAAAAAAGGCGAAATGCTCATCCAATATACCTAATTGATATTTTAAAATTTAGAATATATGCTCGATGTAACATGTGGTATTAGTAATTTTGTTCCTAATACTCATCGTATTCTTACATATAAAAAATATACATATGTTATCATGTTCTTTTTCAGGGATCAGACATCATAAGAGTTTCGAGATTCTACAAGGATGCAAAACAAGGAAAGTTCGTCAGTTACTTGCATCCAGATGCAACTACCCTCTACGAAAGCTTCAGAAGAGGTTCCAAAGTGTCAAGTAAGTATTTATCATTAGTTTTCATTCCAAGAATCTGTTACTTTACAACAATTTATTCTTTTGAGCATTTACATTCGGCCACTAATTATAGAAGGAAAATTCTTTTCAATCAAATGACTCAGAACAAAAACCTGGAAAATTATTCTTGTTAGATCTAAAGTTTAAAGAAAATGATTCTGAATTAACTCACTCAGATACATGTATGCAAATCAATGTACTTACATATTTAATATAATATAATTGAATAATATGTAGATTGTTTCCTGAACATTCAGAGGCAATTTATAGGGAACATCCTTTGAGTCAAAATAAGGGAAAAAGTAACAGGCCTTATAATTTAGTTTTTAGGAATTCAAAATAAATATACGTATATCACTATCAGCCACGCATATTAAATCTTATGATCATATATTAGGAGGCAATTGCCTAAATTTAAACGGAGGTTTAAATGAACTTGTAGGTGAAATTCAAAAAAGATCAAGGTACAATTGAATCCAAAGTTCATTAATTCCCCATGTATTCAAGGTTCCATTCGGTTTACACCAAAAACTAATTTAAAACACGAATTATAGATGATGTTTCATTAAATTTTGAAATTGTTGTGATAAAAGATAAGAATAAAATTTATATTTTATTCGTATTTTTTGGAAAATGCAATTTATTTTATTTCATACTACAACTGGTGTAAGTGGTTTTTTTTTACAGAAAAGAACAAAACGTTATTTAGAATGTTTCTACATATTGAATAATTAACTACTAATATTTCAAAATGAAATTTAAGAAATTCCTTAACAGCTTTAAAAGACGCCATTATTGCGTGTAGCGAATACCTATACCTTTTCCAGTCTTTTTTCTAAATAAGAATAGTTGAAAAAAGTCAATAACGACTGGTATATCACTCATTACCTACCTAGCAACCAAATATTCTATTTATGGTTGCCATGGAAATGAATGTTAAGTGAAATATTAGGTCTAATGTTATGATTCAAGATACGATATTTTTCTCTGTTTCGGATTTAATTGGGTTTTAATTTAGCTAAGTTTTTGACCTAATTTTAAAAAATCTAATTTAATCTAGTAGTTGAAAAAATCGTATATGTACCGCGGCAGTGAAATATTTACGATCCTCACGCCTTACATTTGCACTTGACGTTCGGGTCATAATAATGTACTTCACAGTCATAATAATATGTTATTATTAGATTGAATTGGTATTTTCGAAATAACATTTTTCATGTTTATAAATTGTATAGGAGAAGTGAAATGTAAAGACAAATGTGTCTAATATTTAAAACCAGTAAATACCTTTCATGATTCGAGAAGACTGAAAAAGAACTTTGAAAAATTGATTAATTACATATGTACTTATGGATGTGAACAATATCGGATATTAATATCAAAGAATTACTTTTTCTTTAAAATTGCAGTATGCATACAATATGTTTGTGACGTGGTTTACCCGTATAACTTATTTGTTTTGGCTTCGTTTAAAATTAAATCTTCAGATTAAAAACAGGGCATTAAACGTCATGAAATGGAAATATTCATATTTCGAATACTTTCGGATAAATCAGAAAAGTTAACTACATTCAAATTGAAAATAGCACCTTTTATATTTTTCAATTCTCCGTGTAACTTGGAATACATATTACCATGTGGTTTTAATTTGAACGTGCTATTGATTCACATTTAATGGTCAACGGCGAATTCAGTACCTCACAATATATCTAACTTTATAGCTCCTCTAAAGCTACATGTAACATTTTAGATAATGGACCTTGCCTCGGTTGGAGAGAATCATATTCGAAACCATATCAATGGTTGACATATGACGAAGCTCTGCTGAGAGCTAAGAATCTCGGTTCGGGATTGGTGGAAATTGGTCTGAAACCAGGTACCAGCACAATGATCGGCATTTATTCCATAAACTGCCCAGAATGGATTCTGTCTGAACAAGCAGCTTACTGCTATAGTATGGTTATAGTTCCTTTGTACGACACATTGGGAGCTGATGCATGTTCCTTTATTATTAAGCAAGGTTTGTACTATTTCAGTTGAGTTAGAGGGAAATGATTCTGGAAATAAATTAGGCACATACACAGTTTGTTCAATTTATCTTTTTACAAGAATTATGCAGACTAATATGTAGCATAGACATTTTTTAGGAAGACAGATTGAGTGGGTTGTTATGTGTGCACCAAAATATTTATGAATGAGCGCACCTACACCTGACCTAGGTGTTTAATTAAACTTCCAGATATTGATTTTATCAAGTTAGGCAGAAGCATTCTTTGTACCATATTAAAGCGATTTTTTTTTCAGCCGAAATACAAGTTATTTTAGTAGAAGATGATGCAAAATGCAATTCTATATTAGAAAAATCACCTAGATGCTTAAAGAAACTAATAGTGTACAGAGACGTCAGGCCGGCCACCAAACAAAGGGCAAAGAATATGGGAGTGGAAATTCTGAAATTGCACGATGTGGAACTTTTAGGGTCCAAAGCAAACCATCCAGAAAATGTAAGTTTTAAATTCATTTTTTAAGTTTAGAAGAAGACAAAGTAAAAAAATTCCCAAGTGAGTTTTCAATTTATTTTCTTTTCCGCTTTCTCTTCAATGCTTCGTTAATAATTTTCAAAAATACATCCAAAAGTCTTGAAAATCTCTCATGTTATAATCAAATTTCTAATTTCCTACATTCACAGTTTAATGTTTTCTCCATTTTCAATGTTACATAAAAGAATTCTTGGCATTTCCCTCAATTTTTATTCAATTTTTTACTAAAAATTTCGCAAGACGCAATCTTATTTCCCTTTTTTTGCATTTCATATTAAACATTTTCTTTACTTATAATAAATAATAAATTAAGGAATGTGGGATATTTCTTTGAAATTTTATCCGAATTTTTTTGAAAAATCTACAAGAGAGGTCAATTTTTTCTTCTAAGTAAACACTAAAACTTTCACACTATTTCCTGGAGATTTCTATTCAAGTCATTTTTAGCCCCCAACACCTGCAGACTTGTGTACTATTTGCTACACAAGTGGGACCACTGGTCAACCAAAAGGAGTCATGTTGACTCACGAAAATGTTGTAGCCTCTATGAGTGCAGTTGTATTGCAATTTGGCGATCACAGACTTAGAAGTGATGATGTAATGCTGTCATTTTTGCCTTTGGCTCACATGATGGAACGTTGCTGTGAGGTAAGTCGACATGAAGAAGTTTATAAGCAGTATTAGCTTTTCATATGCCCCTTTTGGAAATGCTTAACTAGACATCAAAACTGTTTTTTCTTTTTTTTATCACAATAAAAGATACACACAACTACTAAGAAAATGAATGTTATTTTATCACCAGTTTTAATAGTTAAAAATGATACTTTTAAACTGTATAGATTGGAAAAAACACGTTTAAAAAATTACAAAATAGGTCTTGAAGTTATTGAGTTGCTGGTTTTGTCGTCTATTTATACCTATTAATATTAACTACATATGCTACATACGGATATTAATGACTTACAAACTTGAAATACTAGCTCACAAGTTCTACGGAACCTTAATTTAAGATACTTCGAAACGGATGTAGGTCTCTGCCAAAACTTATGATGACTACTTCGTTTTTTTTTTCTATTTTAGAGCGCAATGTATATGCAAGGAGGAGCCATAGGATTTTTCCTAGGCGATATACGAAGATTATCAGACGATATGAAAGCACTCAAACCCACAGTGACCCCAGCTGTGCCTCGATTACTAAATCGAATATATGATAAAGTTCAATCAGATATATCTGGCAATTGTATTAAGAAGATGCTGTTCAACATGGCGCTGAGTTCAAAGGAAAGTGAATTAAAACGGTAAGCTTGCTTTATCTTTCTGTTCAAATTAAAAATATCAAATAATCACGTTGGAATTTCAGGGGCATTGTAAGGAAGAATAGTATGTGGGACATGCTCGTTTTCAGAAAAGTACAAGAAGGAATGGGTGGTAGGCTGAGACTAATGCTAGTAGGTTCTGCTCCATTAGCGGAAAACGTGTTGACTTTCATTCGTTGCGCTATGGGATGTGTGGTAAAGATCTTTCAGCAAATCGATAATTATTTATTAATCAACTAACACAACAACGCACCATACTATCAATATTTTTCCACTTTAGGTTGTTGAAGGGTACGGGCAAACAGAATGTTGTGCTCCAGTAACTTTGACTATTCAAGGGGATCATGTTCCAGGACACGTGGGTCCCCCTTTAGCTTGTTGTTGTATAAAGCTTTGTGATGTTCCAGAAATGGAGTATTGGTCAAGAAATAACCAAGGAGAAGTTTGTGTCAAAGGTAAATAGTCAGAAACCCATAATATAATCTTGTGAAGTGTTTTACGAAATAAAATTTAATAACTATAAAATATTAATTTATAGAAGCATGGCGTTTCTGAATAATTCCTAAACTTCTCAAGTAATTTGTTCGTTTAGTTATAAATCATTCGAAGACCTCCGTGGCATAGAAGCCAACTGGTTTCGTCAAGTTTGGTTCACGTGAGCTGCTCTCGATCTAACACTGGGTATTTTTTTTTCTAATATTGTGTGTGATAAAATCTTTTGCTGCACTCAATATCCGTAAAGATATTACAGCAGACTAAAATTTTATAGAACTTATTTAAGTCGATAAAGTTGACACACATAAGTCCATGCAAAAACTATTGTACATAACACGTGCGGAAATTATTTACCTTGCCTTTATATTACCGTTACAAAAATAACTATATCAGAAAATTATTTTAGGAACCAACGTATTTAAGGGTTACTTCAAAGACGCTACGAAAACCGAAGAAGTTGTCGACGAACAGGGATGGCATCACACTGGAGATATTGGCATGTGGTTACCGGTAAGTGCAGCCATTACATTTTACTGAAGAATTATCTAATTCGTAATAATAAAATTTTTTCAAATCCAACATTTTTTAGAATGGTACTTTAAAGATCATCGACAGAAGGAAACACATTTTCAAGCTCTCTCAAGGGGAATATATAGTTCCTGAGAAAATCGAGAGCATTTACATCCGATCACAATATGTCGGCCAAGTATTCGTCCATGGTGAATCTCTAAAAGTAAATATTATTTCATAGACCGTATAGGTCTTCTTGAATTTGCCAAGAGCTTCACCTTAGCGTAACTAAGTCGGCATAAATTTGACGCCAATTTTCAAAATTCTTTACAAATTCGAGAATGCCACTTCAGAAATATATGTGTAGAAATATTGAAACAATCATTTTTAGTCCTGCATTGTGGCCGTGGTAGTGCCGGATGTAGACGTAATTAAGTGTTGGGCTCAAGAAAACGGAATCTCGGGAACATTCAGTATATTGTGCAACCATCCGGAGGTCAAGCAGTTAATTATAGACGATATGGTCGCTTGGGGAAAAGAAAATGGTCTTAAATCATTTGAGCAGGTAGGAATAAAATTAGGCTAGAATTTCAGTGCATAATAGAGTTTACAAAAAAAGTATTGTACATCCGTACCACATCTTTTTGACTTGTTTTTTGACACGAATTGTAAATTTTTAAAAACGGTATGAAATTTTCTATCAAATAAAATTATACTGAGAAATCATTATATTTAAGAAATAATAAATTCCTCTTTTCCAGGTTAAAGACATATACTTACACCCCGATCCATTTAGTGTGCAAAATGGGTTACTTACCCCCACATTGAAGAGTAAGCGACCTCAGCTAAAAGCGTACTTCAAACCACAATTGGATGATATGTATACTCGACTTACTTAGACAACAGAGGATTATTTTAAATATAATGCTCTAACTTAAGTTTTACCTACCTACCACGTCTCAGCCACATCACCCACAATTCTTGCCAGAATATAAATATTTTTAGAGATCGTTCTTGATTTTAGACTCGAGATAAATTTAAAGCTACCGCTAGATGAAACGTTGCATTTAATTCTTAAATAGTTAATAAACAATGCCTCTCTATTGGGTTTTGGTGATGAAATTCACATTAATCATGGTGATACTAGTTAAGGAATTTCTTAAAACTTCAATTTCAATTTAAATTGCAGAATGTACGATTATGGCTTAGCGGCAACGCACTACGTCGCGAACTGTCTTTAATTACACTAGCGTCAATAGTAATTATTATTGTTGTCGCGACAGATTTTATTCAAAATAAAAGACGAATTCACTGTGTTTGTTTGGTCTTAAGAACCAAAGGTATTTATGTGTTTCAGATACTCACTATTCGCTAATTAAATATACGTCACCAACAAATATACGTACACTTAAATAAATATTTTGGCCTGCGTATATGACGTATATTAAAATATCATTAACAAAATATAATCTACTTCAATTTTATATCAATGAAACAATGATTATTGTTGTTCTGAATCACTTTGGATAGACTTTTAGAAGCAATAATGTTATTATTATAGTTACAAGTAATTATTACTGTTATAACTACAATAGGACAAGCGAAATGTTTAATTCTTTAGGAATTTTGGTTATACGTGAAAAAAATATTTGGAAAGTGAATATAATTTATTTGCACATCGATGAGTTTTACTTTGATTTCAGCGAGCGTTTTTATAGCGTGAGCCATAGGAAATTCAGTTTATTTCGCGGCTTTTTTTTTCAAATGAGTTTAGATAAAATTGCGTAACTCAAAACTAACATAAATATCTTGAGAAATGGAATAATTGTCTATTAATATGAATTTTTCAAATTTTCATGTACAAAATATTTTTATTTTCTACTACTCTTGAAAGGACGTAGGTAAAAAGGGAAAAGGCCTATAGAGAGGAAAACAGTTTCATACAGGATTTGAAACGCACTTTTTTGTATTATACGCTCCCTTACCTGTGCTTGAAATAGTCACTCTAAATGTACTTGTTTGGTATCATCACATTTTGCTCATTGGCTAAATATGAGTTTCTCTTTTGACAATGACCAGTAATTTTTAGTAAATACCCAACACAATGGCGTCAAAACACAAGTTTTGTTTTGGACATTACTCAGAAATTAGGGATGTGGACATAAATAAGAGTGTCTGGAAACAATGTAGTCATTGGGAAGATGTAAATAAAAAATAGAAAAGTTTACACACTTAAAAAATATCCCTTTATTTCTTCTTAGAAGCCTGTTGTGCCTTCAGCACTTTAACAACGATTTTCTGTTCTTCAATAAGGAAAGCTCTAACAATCTTTTCCTTAACACATCTGTGGCAGAGAACACCGCCATAAGCGCGTTTCACGGTCTTCTTTCTCTTACACATACGCAATCTCTCCATTGGTCTAGTAGGTTGAATACCTCTAAGCTTTTCTTTACACTGACCACATCTTGGGATCTTCTTGGGCTTTTTTAGGTATTGGTAAACCAATTTACCACCTGGAGTACGTACTCTGAAATGAAAGCATTATGCATTAGTAAAAAGCATTATAAATATTACTTCCTTGCATTAAAGAAAAATAATTTCAGTATTAATAACGAACGAAAGAGTTGTCGTCATATTACACTATGTGCAATTAGTACTCTAGCCAAAGAATCATCATAAGTAAAACACAAATAGGAAAGTCACAAGAACATCCTTAGTAAATATAGGTTGATCCAAATTCAATATTTACCATACAGCCCTGGCTATTAGTTCATTGAGGTAGTTAACAGAAATATCAAGCAAAAACTGAATTCTGAAAACTGAAAATCATTGTAAATTACTTCTTGATTTGATATAGTCACTTGTTTCATACAATAAAAAACTAATTACATTACTTTTGCAGCATTTCTCTTAGTAAAATTGAATAAAAGGTTATAAATGAAGGAATTAAATTTGTATATTCCTTATGTAAAACACTTCTTTCAATTGCTATGCTAAAACTTACAAGGACTTTATTAACATGAGCCATAGTTTTCAATTCAACATAATTTGTTGTTCCTTTGGTAAAAATAATCATAAACAGAAGTATCTAATAGCTAATGTCATTATTTAAGAAGGTGGTTTCCACGTTTCGCATCGGACATTACCTATGGAGTTGTGACAGAAATTTTCAATAAAAATTGAATACTGACTATAGAATTCTTTTTTTTTATATTTCTCCAGAGTAGCTGGGAGAGAATTTTTATTAAACATTTCTGTCAACTTAATAGATAATGTGAACTGAAAAAACACTACTGCTACATTATTAAATAATAATGTAGTAATATTTCCTATAGCTCTTTTGGAGACAAAACAGTAAAATGTTATAATAGTGAAGAATGAAATTAATCCTGAATATGTATATGGCTCATGTTAAAAAAATGTATCCTGTATGCTTTAAAACTTTTGATTGAAATTGACAATAGTTCTTTTATATAATACTGATTTTTGTTCCATTTTTTTATATGGAAAGTATCAAATCAACATTACTATCAGCCTTTTTTTAAATCAATTCTTTTCGTCGTGTAACCTAAAGTTACTCAGCTCTAACATATTTTAAAACTAAAATGAATGAGTACCTGAGGTTTCACATGGTGATCCAGTTAACCCAAGAACTTTCTGAAGTCTATAGACTATACAATTACACTCGGCACTCTAATGCATTTGAACCAACTTTATAACATCTTAATGATTAACTCACTATCAGAAATGTTACAACGTTTTGAGAAAACAATACAATAAACTCAACTTACATACGTCTCCTATTGCTTTTTGTATTGTAAGACAGTCGTCTTCTAAAGACAAGCCGTTGAACCATTTTGGCCTAAAACATAAATTCCTATGTAATATTTACGAAATTTCCTACGTTGCCTGTTAAAACAATATTTCAAGAGTAATTTCCGATAATTAAAAAGAAAATTTAAGGATTTTATTAGAGGATGAGTTAAGATTTAAAAATTATAAACACGAACCTGTCGAAAAATAACCTGAAAGAAATTCTTCCCACAGCGGTTTTTGACAAAATGCAAGTTGACAGTATTGACATTAAGATGAAAACAAAAATTTTAATAAATTAGATTTGTGATACCGCGAACGTCTACAAGTTATCGATATCGATATTTTTTAAGAATTAAATTGTGTAATGTTTATAATTAATAATTAAAAATTTGACTAGATTTTTTCTAATTTAGCTCTAATAATTCTATTAAAAATTGTTCCATATAAAAATTTGTTTTATTCCGTTTCATCATTAGAGATTTCGTGCCTCCAAAAAAGTCATTAGCCGGAGAGTTTGAAGCTGACATGTGTCAAAGTCTTAATCATATGTTCATGTTTTGTTATTAATGAAGTTTTGTAGAATTTAATTTCATTTAAAATCGTTATACATGAATCCAAATTCTATCTAATTCCTTAAAGTTTAAAAAATCTCAGATAGTACCTTATATTTGACCTTTTGCACGTTGGAAATGGACATTGTTTTCATTATTCAGGTGATCTAAACTTAAACTTTCCTTCCTTTATCTGTTATCAATCCTTCAATCTTTCTTAAGATTAGATTTCTCTTTTCTATTATCAGATATGAACCAAGTCTTCAGGCTAGCGTATAGTACACAACCTTAAGTCAGATCGCATCTGTTAAGTTAGGCAGTAGGCCGGCTTGGCAATGGCCACACTATTTGAAAATTATGAACAGCAATATTCTGCTTTAACAGCAGATATCACCGCTCAGATAGGTCTTTTGACTGCATCTGCGTCTAGTGAGTATACTCATTGTACTTCTTGTGAGCTGTGTTTATGTGTAAATGTTTTGTTTTGTCTTTGATACTCATATTAGATGTGGAATCAGTGGTGACTGCCTTTTGTTTTTGTCGTAGAAGATCGCCGACAACTAATTTCTACAATAGAAAGGCATGTGGAAGAAGCAAAAGAATTGGTAAGGAATACTATGTTATCATAAAGCTGGCATTTTTCAAAAATTGTGGTCTTTGTGTATTTGGTGCATAGGAAAAAATATAATTTTTTATTCATTAGGTGGAATAATATTGTATAATTTTGGCTTTTGTATATATCTCTAAAATCAATAAAAGATTAATATGGTAATTATTATAAAACAATTTTAGCTTGAACAAATGGACTTAGAAGTTAGAGAAATTGAAACATCTAAGAAGCAAAGATGTAAAACAAAATTAGAATGTTACAGAGCAGAGCTGAAACGTCTGACACTTGAATACATTAAAGCAAGAGCTGTAAAACAGGAATCCCTATATGATAGCACAGAAGATGTAGATTTGCGAGTTTCAATAGATCAAAAGCAAAGGCTTTTAGATAATGCAGAAACTCTAGAACGGTCAGGCAGGAAATTGAATGATGGATATAGAGTTGTTATTGAAACTGAAGAACTAGGAAATCAAGTTATGAGGAATTTAAGTGAACAAAGAGAAACCATTCAAAGATCTAGAAACAGGGTAAGTTTTTATTCACTTATTTTCTGGATGGACATGTACATGAAGCACAATTAAAAATTACTTATAAAGATTAGTTATCGGATATATCAATTAAAGCTCCTTTATTGTCCAATATGTGCAAATTTCAAAGTAAATTATTTTACAAGACTTATTTATTATTTTAGTTACGAGAGACAGATGAAGAACTAAACCGATCGTCTCGAATATTGAGCTCTATGTTAATGAGAGTGATGCAACAGAAAGCCATTTTGTATGCTGTTGGAGTGTCATTCATTATTTTTATTTCTTTAGGCATTTACATAAGTTTTTCCAGGTAGAAATATTTGCGTTACAGTTATATTACAAGATATTTATTTATGTTTCCCAAAGAACCATAATTTTATGGAAGTAGTTAGAGAAATTTAAATATTGGTTAATTGGTTGCAATACAAAAAATTTAGATTTAATTCAGGTAACTAAAAGATTCAGATTACAACATGCATCAGGATTCATTTAAGAAATAATTGAGATAGGTGCTCCATTCTCTCAAGCCTTTTCTTGAATTCCAAGACTAAACTCTTGTTGGCCATCTTTTTATTCCCCTTAATCACATAACATTTATAATACATAGGTCGTAAAAAAGTATTTATTCATTTAGGATTTATAAGTATTTTCTTGTAAGTAATTAATTATCAACTTTTTCGCATGTTCACAGGAGAACTTATTCACAGACTTATTCTTCCACATAGTTATCTTCCTCGTGAGGCGGATAAGGCCATATTTTCAAAGTCTTATCATATTGGAATAATCAGCTAATTTGACTTTATTTAAGTGTTAATATTATAAAACACACTGCCTTGTTTTCAAACCAATCGTCAAGACAAGAGCAATATTGGCTGTGGAAATATTTCACTAATCTAAATTAGCTCAAGCAGTATTCAAAATTGCTTAAATGTGTCAGTGTTTTGTGATGAGAACTACAGAGAGAAGTTCAGTCACACTAGTTGAGACGACATAAAAAGTGTAATATGGGTTTTCAGTAGTGCTACTTGGTATAGTATTTGAAAACATATAGTGCAAATCAGTTGAATTTAAATGTCAGTCGCACGAAGTAACTAATTAACGAAACATGTTTCCAAGCAGTAATACTGCATGCTCCATGTTGCATATATGTGCGCGTTCGAGTAAAGAGCTACAATGTTGGGGGCTGTATTTGCTAATAGTAATTGCATTCCAGTACTGTTTAAACTTCCACTATAAGAAATTATTAAATGAGATTGTAGTGAAACATCGAAATATTTCTAGGTCAGGGCAATTTTAATAAACTATTCAGTGAGTAAGCATCCAATTTACTTTTAATTAAGTCGAAAATTTGTCATGTTACTTTAAAAATATAATACACCGCGAATTGTATGTTTCAAAATATAAATACATATACAAATTACAGCTTACAAATTAATGGTAGGTAAATCCTGTTTAATTTTTAAAGATATTAAGTATTTTAAGTTACTTTTTCTCTTAGTTTATCACGTAACTGATGTGCCTGATATTCCATACAACTTTTAATTAAATGTGGAATTACTATTAATTATTTTTTCGTCCTACTAGAAGAGTTCATTAATAATACTATTTTAGTGATGAATAAATAGCTCCTTTTGTTGGTAATTCACGATGTATACGGGGCAGAGAACAATAAGTATACATGCATATACAGAGTGTCTGTTGAAATGTTTGTACAATGCTTGACCAAAAAAAAAGATATTCTAGACAGACTTACCTGTTAATTATTACGTAGTAAGTTGACGTAGAACGCCTAATTTTTGATTTAAGGATTTCCAGCACAACTTGTATATCAAATTCTGCACTAAATGGCGGGCCCGTAGATTCAGTAATGATAAATTTTCAAATTACGTCTCATTTCACAGCGTTTAAATATTAAGGAAAAGACAACAACAATAACACAAATAAAGTGGTCGTAAACTAGTTTGCCAATCACTGTATCCAGCAAACCATCAAAAGCACTGGTAATTAGTTTATTGTATTTTGTCAATATGTATTTTACTTAATTTATATGATTAACGAACCGTATTGGAGTCGCTATTTAAGACTTCGTCACTTTTTCGTATATTGGAGAATTTCCAATATAAGATTTGCTTTATAATTTCTTTTGTGGGACTATTTTTCAAAAATATGTACAAAATAGCAACTAGTCAAGTTAATATAACAACAGCCGGAAAAATCTATTCTTTAGAAACATAAAATTGTGAACTTAATGCAAAGGGGCATTTTTGAGGGTGTTCGTGCGTTTGATTAACTTGATTTGCTCTAAATTTGAAACAAACTAACGGATGGTCATGCAGGACGTTGATTAAGCTATTTACTATTTATTATGAAAAATCTGATGTTAACAGTAGAAAACAGATTATTTTATCCATGAGATGCATTTTTCATTTGCATGCGAGATATTCATAGGAAAGAGCCCTAAAATGCTTAATTTATAGTTAAAAAGTTCATCATTTTACAATAGATGCAAAGGCGCAATCTTATTTATTTTTCTAATTTTGTATAATTTTAATTTTTGGGAGATTTAATTATTTGAAACAGTATAGTTTCGCCCACAACAGAAACGATATTTATTGCAGTTTTAAAAACCATATGGATTTTCTATTCTAGTGTATTCAAATTTAAATATTAAACTGGTTTATTGCTACCCAGTATCGCCCTTATGAAAGCGTGAGGTAGGGCAGCGAACTTTCCTGGTCCGCAGTTTTCCTTACGGGCAGAAGAGCAGAGATTAACCCAGGGTGTCAGACTTGTTAACGTCGGCCATAGTGTTATTCTAGGTAATAAAGTAGGAGAGTAATTTCAAGATATGTATACATTGTCAATAATGTACACAAAACCAGAATTATTGTTTATTTTGATCCATCGACCTTTAATTTTACCTCAGTTTGGTTTGAGTTAAGAAAATTCTTGGGGACTTAAACATGAACATCTGTCAGTTTAAGTGTAATGCAGAAGTTAATGTCCACGTGCCGCTATGATTCGTGCATCAGAGAGAGATACACACACTTTATTTTAACCGTCAGACTTCTCCATTGTCATTGTCAATTTTGACTTGTGCGATCTTAAGCTCATAATTTTTAAGAATTAATTATATTTTGGATCAATTTTGAGAAATTTATTTGGAATCCACATAGGAATTATGGAATAATATTTCCCAAATTTGAGATTTTTTTCGGTTTTTATCGTTTTGTCTTCTATTTATTCGCGAGTATAGGTAGAATGACATTTCCGATTTTTTACCCAAATCGGTCGTGTAGTTGTGTACTAATTTCATGGAACAGAGATGAAAGAAATTAATTTTGAAAGTGTGCAAATATTTTCTGTGTTATTGAATAACAGTGCCTAAGAACTAACTAAAATGCCGGGACTTTGGGACAATGAAACAGGAGATATATTATCCTTCTTTAATCTGTCTGTTGCCGAAGGATTAGTTCAAATAGGTAAGTGAGCTACCAAATATCAATAGATGTTTTGCATGGTCAATCTCAGACTCCAACTAACTTATAGGATTGAGAGTTTGCAATTATGGTGAAAAACAAATACTTTGGAAATGTAGGTGACAATATAGTAAAAGTTATTTCTATAGTATTTTATTGTTTTGTTACATATCATGCTATACATATAAAGATAAATATGATACATATATATTATCCAACCTTGGTTCAAGTTATCTGAGAAAAACATTCATCCTTTGCTAAAGACTTATATGAAACTAGTTAAAAATATAAAAAGATACAATTGGATGTGTCACCTGAGTTTTTGGTAGAGGATAAATGTTATTCTTAGTTAGTTTCAAATGAAAATACTGTGTAACCTCTAGTTGCATGTGCCCCTATTTACCAAGCATAATAAAATGCATGGCCCACAAACACATTGAAGCAACTTAATTGATAATATTATTGTCTTGTAACTGGAAGATTTGTATTAGCCAAATAAACAATTTGCCATATTTCATATTTATATGAATATCCATTGAAGTTACAAGTAGTAAAATGCTTTTAGAACTTCATTTAATAAATCTTCATTTCATATTTACTGTAAATATGAAAATCCTGCTCAATAAAATGGTAGTATCAAACAGAGTATTTTGTAAATCAAATTTAGTTCCATATATTTCAACAATTTGAAAATGAAAAAATTAAAATATTTTGATTATTTTATTAGCACTCTGTACCTGACGTTGAAATGAAGAGTACTGGAATCTATTCTATTATATGGCAACCCATTTTAAAATTTGGTGTTTTTAATCATTCATAACCCTGACTGTAAAACCTATAAAACTCTGTATAATATGTTACATATTGTGCTTTTAATTTTGTGGTGTTTTATATATAATTTGAAGTTCTAACTTAGCAAGTCCTCAGCAAAGTGATCTTAATTGCTAGTATCTGAGCACTTTTTTTAGTTCTCACCTTTTCAATTAATAGGGCAGAGCTCTAAGAAGTGTGTAAGTATATCCCAATTTCGGGCTTATTGAAATCATAATGAGTATTTATTCTATGCTGTGAACTGGTGGTCCAAAAGACATTTTATAGAGTATTCTACTTGTTTGCAATGACTTTTATTAAGTTCATATAAACATTTTTAAGTATTTTTTTTTATTTTTCAAATTATGTGTCCTTGTAGTTGAGGTAATGATTGATAATTAGTATGATGGTGGGTACGCTTATCTAAGAGTATTTTTTAAAATTTTTAATGCGTAAAGTAATTGGATATGGATTTAAATTATATCATCCCACCTATCTATTATTATTTACCTTGGGATTAAAAGAATTTTATCAAAAATATGTGTTGTATTGCATGTGGTGTTTTCAAAATCCATAATTATAACTAATTTAATTAGAAGTAAATGATTCACCTAGTTTGTTAATAAAGATTATGTAAAAAAAAAGTTGCGCCCCCGGGTGGGCTCGAACCACCAACCTTTCGGTTAACAGCCGAACGCGCTAGCCAATTGCGCCACGGAGGCTATATTTCTTTTCCTTTAAAGTATAAAAATAAAGAAAGACAAATTTCCCTATATGGAATTTCAAGTGAATGCAGTGTATAACTTTTAAGTTTACGGTAGATATCTAGATCAATGCCATTAGTGCCATTACCTTATCCGAGCCAGCGATGTAATCCTTAGAAGGTAGAAGCTTCAATTCCATAGTTGTCCGTCATTTTTGAATACTTTTCATAGGGTGTCTTATTTAAAACATAAACAGCGTAACAATTTCATTTTTTGTTTTGTGATTTATAGATGAAATTGGTTTTAAAAGATAAATTTCACCTCGGATTTCATCAAGATTTAATTAAAATTAAAAAATTTCTTTCGATTTTTAATTGTTATGGTTATTTTTACGAATGAACGAATATGATAATGGGCAATTTTTTATTTGATAATTTTAATTGAATAATTGTTTAGTTTGTTTCAATTGATTAGCAAACTTGTTGCTAATCAATTTAAAACCGTAAATTGTAAGTTTAGTTAAATACTCGGTAGGTACGTATGCGACGATACAACTAGCATCAAATACACACATCTTTTCAGTCACCGTATTTAATTTAAAAAATTACCATAACTATCTTATGAACTGATACCTGTAGAATTTTAAAATATTGCTAAAAAGATATAAAAAATAGATTTTAAGTATAAGGCAAAATAATGGTGTAAATTCTTATTATATGTCTCTTAAATACACCGAGCCACACACAGAGCAATTAAAAAAAAGATATATATATATATACTACTGCAGGAAGTAGTTCCTGCTTTAGTTTGTTTTCAGTATTTGTTAACAGAGAATCAAAGTTCTTTCCGTGCCAAATGAGCGAAATACATGTTTTCAACCTAATTTATAATCATATCAAAAAATGTATATCAGTTATTACAAATCTCTGTTGTTCAAAATCTAGTTAGAAGTAGATGTACTACCGATATTAAAAATCAATTAAAAAATTACACAAAAAATTGACAATTTTCTACAGATTTAGCAAGCCTTGGATTATTCAGAAGATCAGACGCCAGATGGTCTCCCACTCTCTAATTTAGCCGTAATATTTGACCATCATCATAAGACTGCTTTCACGTCCAAAAATGGACCCTTGTTTTGTTCGAGGTTTTATGCAATTCACCCATATGCGGATTAAAATCGAAAACCGTTATTAAGGTGAATCACTGTTAATATGTACATTACATGATATTCACATATACATTAAAATAAAATTGATGGTTGAAATGATTGCTAATGTCAGTTGATTAAAGTCATTAAGGCGGACAAGGTTTCAGAGGACAAATACTGCGAGTAAGTTTTTTTAAGCCGATTGATGTCATTTCGTTTTGAAATGACTTTTTATGGAAGCTTTCGATAAAAAGAATAATTAAGTAAATATGCAAAATATCATATGATAAATGCATTAATACAACGAAATATTATATCCTCTTGGATAAGATTAATAACTTTATTCAAACCTAAGTCAGTACCTAAATACGTTTTTATAACGGTACTGCAGGGAGCTTTGATAATTATGCATTGTGAAATATATGAGCGTGCATCTTCGGAAACATAAAGATAGTTAAATTTGCAATTCTTTACACATTTATATTTACACTTCATATTTATATTTATATTTGTACATCAAAATTACACATCTTTTTTTAGCAATACAGTTGTATTACGTCAAAGAGAAATGTATCTCTGCTCTGGTGGCATCATCCTAGCTGGATCATAAACCAGATTATAATTTTCTTTTCATCAATTTTAATATGAACGCTAATTATTGAATCTTTTTGTGCTCTCTGGGTCTATCAATCCGAAATAGATATCAGTATTTTTTAGTAGTCAGATGGTTGAGAAGGAGGTTTGTTTTGCTGCATTGAAATCCGATTAACCTTGCCGTCGGCTAGAGAAACCAGTTGCAAACATGGTGGCAGATAAGGTTGCCTACCTCAGAGAATGCATAACAACTATATAGAGTCAAGACTAGAATTATTGATCATATCACTAGTTTTTATAAAAACTACTTTTTATGGTGTTCGCGGTTATTTTAGTTGGATTTTACCTGCAGTCCGCAGTTGTAACTTACAAGTAAAACCTTGGATACAACGTACATACATGAATGTTCTTCCGTTTTTTTTTTATTTCTCGTCTATTATCTTTGCTAGTTTTGAACAGGGAACCTGTCAAATTTATAACAAATTATAATTAGTAGATATTTAATGATAAGACACAAATGAATAAAAAACGTTTTTTTTTTCAATACCTAGTAAAGCCAGGTATAGGGGATATCCTATATATGTTTCAATTTCAAGCTTAACTAACATTAGAATCAGTATCATTTAATCCATCCAGCAATAAAATCGTCCAATCCAAACGCATGAATTATGTTCTATTTGATCTTTAATACATAGGCCTATTTGTCTAATGATCATGTTACATATACCCGAATAACTTGATCCATAAAACGTATGTTTAGGTTGAGATGTAGGGTACTTTTTTCGAAAATAATCTGCTGCAAATGCTTTTATGTTAACCTAGACAGACATACATTCTTAATTCGTAAGCTAGAGATATCACGTTTCAAGTGTTACATAGTAATATCCAATTTCGTCGGATCTTAAGGTTGGTTGAAGATATAAATTGTAGGCTCGTGGGTAGGTAACTTTTGTTTTGTATTGCTGACTTAGTGGTTAGTAATGCAGAATTACGCCCTAGCAATTCCTATAAAAACAGCATGACCGCTGTTTTAAAGACTTAGTAGGAAATGAGGAAAGCTAAATGTAACATAAAGTAGCGAGTAAGAAGTTTTCGTCTTTCTGGACAGGATGGTGAACGTAAATATACATATGTAGATGTTTATTTTCATGTGGTAAATACAAATTAAAGACAAATATTTTATTCTGTTCTGGTTCTACGCAAAATCATATGTATTTTTTGTAGACTATATACGGATTGAGCTATTTTCGTTGAAAATATCGCAGTTCCTTTTTTATTTTAAAATATGCCTTTTTACTTTTTATTATTTTTCATTTTTATAACATTATTAAAATGAATGGTTGAGCCAACAGGTATGCACAAAGGGGTTAATTGAGTTTAAAAATAAAAACACGTTTTTAAAGCCAATTAACTTTAAACTGAAAATTTGCAATGGTCTCATTCTTTTTTATTCAATTTATTAACCCCCATTTTATCGATAGGCTCATAGGATTCAGCATAAATTGAACCGTGGCGTAAAGTAGTATTTCTGCAAGCAAAGTTGTCCATTTAAGTTGTGAAACTTTAGAACATATGGGAGTTAGAAGACGCACACATGTAATTCATTTGCATATAAAACAGGATTCATTCTACAGGGCGGTCCACAATGTTTCAGTAGATATTAAAATATTTTAAATAATTTTATTTAGCGTTGATCTTGGTATATCCACTCAAAAAATCTTTTTTTTAACGCCAATTCAAAATTTAAATGAACTTTACAAAAGTTACCACAGTTGTAAGAAATGTAGGAATGAAGCGTTCCCATTGCGTTGGGCTATAAAACACGGCACCTCTATCCGACATTGCCATCACTGAAAAACGTCAACGGGCGACGTAAAAAATGGAGGTAAGAGGCGAGATTTCGTCTCGCCCGAGCCATCTCATTTCAAGATCTACACTGTGCATAATCGAGCTTATTTACAGGGCGGTCTGATAATGTTTTCTCTGGCGAGTCTGGCTGTAGTTTTTCTGCATTGGCCGCGTTCGATACAGTCAACACTTAAGCAGCTGTTAGGATTTCTAATAAATGATACGCTATCTTTCAAATACATTTAGCTGAGAGATGACGTAATTTTGCTGGAAATTTCAGATAGTTGCCCAACTGTGTTCCCTGCTAAATGTAGACATTGATTAACTATTATTAAAGCGGCTTTAAATATTTGCCATTTGGCAACTACATTAGAAATGAACGCGATAAAGCATATACCAAAATAAATGGTAATTCGCAAATTGATGGCCGAATTAATTATAGTTTGAATAGAGGGTGATAGGAAAAATGAGAACGGAGCAGTTATTTGCTGTTCGCTGAACTTTTGCATTTGTTAATCTTAAGCATTGCGTCCCTGTATCACAGGGTCAGCATTTCAAAAGAACCACCGCGAAGGACAGGCGTGACAATGGGTTCTTCGTCCCTCGACCTGCCTTGCCCGCGCATTCGTTACGTTTAATTTAAACCGCGTCACATTTAATGCCCCTGGCGACCAACAAAAACGCCGGTCTTCTCACCCGAAAGCTTTATCGTCGGAAATATCACCACAACCGACAGAAATATTTAAAACCGCGTCCTAACCAGTTTTTTTAACAAATACTTTTGCTTGTAAAACAAGGTATGCATGGTTATTTCCGTGAGCTACAGATAACCCATTCGAACCGGGGACGATTCTCGAAGATTTGCTCGTTCCTTCGGTTTCACTTAACAGATCAAGATTTCGTTGTTGAGTAATTCTTTTTTGGATGTAAAATCGAGCCCTAAAAAGAAAAAGTCGAGTAAAACTTAACTTTACATCATTGGTTATTAGACATCCTGATATAGGATTGACGAGCAGCTATTACAATCTTTTAGCCCCATTTGATTTCAGCCAACGCTGTCAGTCGGGCGGCTCGTGGAAACACGACTTACCTTAATAAAGAGCGGATATTATGCGGGATGTGTCCGTTTTGATCTATGTTCTAATTCGCGCGTTTTTAAAGGGTGGTGGAAAATTCCAAAATAAGACGAAAGCATGCAGGGTGTTAAGTGTTTGAGATTTTTGTTTTTCGTTTTCCCGGTATTGTTCATTTCCTATCTATAGCCATACTAAATACACACGGCTTTGACGCACAACCTTCTCTACAGATCATATTGTTGCTTATATGAATAACAGTCATAAGGCACTATAGCTGAGATCTATGCCTACTCGTATTGTGTATGTAGGATGAGGTGCATAAATGGTTCTTTTGGTCGTGACTCTTGAAAAAAAGAAGAAATATATACTGTCGACCATATGGTCAGTTTTCTTTATAAGGCTTAAATGGTACTTAAGGGCCTTATAAGAAAATTAGAAGAATGAGTGTGAGCGTTCATAAGGTTGTGAGTTAAAAAACAGCTTGCTGATTAATTTATTTGTCTAAGAATCAAATTCTTAATGTTCTGTCAAATTTAACTGCAGGCTAATTTCCATAGAAGTGTTGAAATAGCGCCTACATATCGGTTGGTCTCTATGGTAATTAGCTAGATATTAAACTTAGCACCAAATTAACAGTTCAATGCTCAGTTTTTTAAATGTCTTGTTTATCAGCAAGATAATTTCCATAGAATTATCGAAATGAGAGCTGAGCATTAATCATTTCCTCTAATACCATGGACATTATGTAGCAAGTTTCTAGGAGCAAAGTCGTTGGGAGTTTGAAAAACCGTGCCTGAGGTCCAATTTTACATCTTCATAAGTATTAGACCCAACCTGTTGAAAGATTTTGACAGATAAACAATACTATAAATATGTTAAATCCTAAACTTAAACTTCAGATATAATTTAAAATTAGGGTATAAACTGGGCCTGAGTGTAATCTTGTTTGGCGTGACCCCATTTAATAAACTGACTGAATATACATAAGAATTCACGTAACGATCCACCTATCTCTTGAAAGTCATGTGTCGGGTCGTTCTCATTGAGTATCCCATTTTAGTAACACATCCAGACAAACATTTCATCCCGTCTGGACATCGTGCCAAAAATACATGTCGTCTCAGCATACCGTATTACTATTTCTTTTTTTGGATCGTCACATACATTATTAAAATTGATGCCAGGATTACATTTGAATCAATGCTGATGGTGTCAATCATTATGCCTTTTAGGTTTCAACGTTTCTTTTTGTTTCCTAATATCTTAGAACTCGTCACACTAATATGTTAAAATATAAACGTTATAAGATAGAGGTGGAAAAGTATAGGTTGAAAATATTTTTTAGCATACGAGGTGGCTCAACGTTGCATTACGATTCGACATTTTTTAATTTTAACTCCCGATATGTTGTTGCAGTTTTTAAGAATATTTTATTATTTTTATTATTATTTTGTGCGCCCTATTCCGACTTTCAATAGTTTTCGAAACATCGACGAAAACTATTTTATATGATATTGTACTTTTATTTACCTATATCTCAGAAACCTCTGGAAATTTTTATAATCTAAAAATTGCATTTGATTGAGGAGGTAATTGCGCAGCTTTGCCATCTTTAAACCGACTGGGGCTCAACAACCCCCGAATTTAGCATACCCTCTTGAGGGTCCACCGATGTTTTCAAAATTTCCGCATAGTTGAAACAGTTTTTGAGTCGGATCAAGCGATTATTAGAAGCACAAGTTCACTTTCGATTCAGATATACTTCAAGTTAGTTCCGGGTGGTACTTTCGTGATGATTTCATGGACTTTGTGAGTTTAAAAGGTAACCGTTGGTCATTAAAAAAAATGTCGCAGTAGGTGCTGAACCATAAACGTAGGGCGTTGATTAAGCCATATGCTCCGTATAACAAGTCATCTAAGACATGCCTCTCGTATTTTCAGGAGATATTTTATGAGGCTTTCAACGTTTAATTTGTTGTTTATTTTCTTATATTTGCAACGAACCCAAGAACATTTAAATGATTTAATCATTATTCTATGTTCATTATAATAATATAATGCCGGATAATAGCGTTAGTGGAGCATTCCCCAAACGTTTACCATAAAGGTGGCCGCATAATTCCAATTTAATGCATCTGAAAAGCGGAAATAAGAACCGAATAATATCCTAAAACCCATTAATATTTCATCATCGTCTATAGTGGCTCGTGGAATTGAGAAAGATCCCAAACATATATGTTATATTATAAACATTATTGTTGTTTTACCATATGGTGTTCCGTATAGCGGCACGGGCCGTTGCGCTGCATGGGCGTTATAACCAGCTTTCACGGAATATCTGCCGCGTGGGTGTTCTATCAAATCATACGAATGGCTAGATTTCCGTTACTAGTCATGTTTAATAGATTTAACACCTTATTATTTGATGCTATCGAGAAATCTTTGTCTATTAAAATGGACTTTGTTAAAGATCTCGGCTTATAGTTTATTGGTATTAGATTGAGATTTTAGGTCGCTAGTTGATTGGCACTTCAAATCATGACACTCTATAACAGTGCAAATAAATAAAAAAACACAAACACTCTTCGTTAAAAATTAATTCATAAAAACACGTTTGGAGTTCAATTTCGTTTTCGTCATCAGTGTTTCTTGGAACACGGTGAACCCGTCTGTGGTACCGATTGGACACGTTTTTCGATGTAATGACCCTAACATACAATATGCATGTAGCATGGTGTTACGTCCGTGCAGTGCAAATTATAAGTGGTTCTGCGAGGAAACAGCGTCACGGACGTAGCGAATTGGAGGAAATTAGCATAGGGTACCAGAACCAAATTTTAAATGCGGTACTCGCGGATTAGTTACCAAAGCCTTTTTAAGCTTTTCGGGTAGACGGGTAGTAGTGACCTATTACACAGAAGTTTTATGAGAGTATGTATCCTTGCAAGTTAGAAGTACATAGAAAAACTGTAAAAAAAATAACAAATATTTGTCAACAAAACCTTCCTATAAAAAGATGTATATCATTAATAGGTTATATTAAAATTAAATTTCTACCTTCTAACTTGTAAAAGTCCCGATAAAAGCCATCTTTAGGGAGTTCGTTGATTCATCCGTTATTTTTCTACACATTTTTCGCCCTTATAACATTAACTTGACACTGAGTGTGAATCCCTTACGAGGCGACGCTGGACGAAAACACTAAATACAACAAAACCGGAGGGCCGGGGATATTTGGATTGGCCCGCTCTACGTGTGTCACAAATTGCAATAATAAATAAATAAATTAATCACTCTAGAAGTGTGGGGATTATCTAGAACGTTCGGGAACCGAAGTTTTCTTTATAGAGTTTGCTTTTCTTTAGCTAGCGGTATATGTAATTATTAGTAGTGAGATAAAATAGACCCTGTACTAAAGTTAAGCAAATACGTGGACAAAACAAGGAACAAGGGCTGTTATCGAATAAGAAAGGCGTTACTTTGACGAGAAGGAAGCCGCTATACCAGAACATGATATTATGAGAAAGCAGGAACAGCGTCATTCTCGGGCAGAGGGAAAAACGTAAGGGCATTAAAAAGGACAAGACAGGAAATAGTGAGGTAAATAGCAAGAACTGATAACTTAAGTCAAAAATTAAAAATTAAGAATCATATCATTTCATTATAAAAAATTAATCTTGAGATTAGGGGATAATTTTTAGAGAGCAACAGGCACCCTGATGTGGATGTGTTGAATCGGGTTGTTAGTGGTTCTAAGATCGATCCATAATGTTTTCACTCACTTTCTTCCTTCGCTTTATTCACAAGAAGGCAATTCTATTTTCGAGTTACCAATCCCTCTTCCACTTATCAGTTTTGAACTAACAATTGCTGTTGCTCTTCCGCCATGTTTTCTTTCGTATTAAGATAAATAGAAGGCGGAGCTATAAACTAAGCCAACTGAAGTGTCAGGAATTTTTCAGTAACTGCAGGCACTAAACATCGTTTGGCAATATCTGTCAATTATTATATCGCCAGTTCTAATAAAGCGCCATCCATTCAATTCAATAAGCTCCGCGCCTCACCATAAATCGATCTAAATGCATCTTCGTAGACTGTTATTACATTGATCTTGAATTTTTATACCATTTCGTGAAATTTACACTGTTTTTTGAATAAATTCGTTTTATGGGCCTTTGTTTTTTCGGGCAACTATGTGATTCATTATTTTTTTTATTGCAAGATGGTAGAAGCATAGATTTTAATTACTTTTAAAATAGTAAGATACGGTAAGTTTTTCGAGGCAAATGTTTATGGGATTGTCGTAATTTTAATTAATGAGTATATTTTTATAACACATGCTGTTATTGTGATTTTAATATCTGGAATTACGGAAAAGAGTATGAATATTTCCTTTTTATATCACTGTAAAACCGTATTTGTCTGATTTTATTATATACACAACCGGTACTTATTTTGATCGCAGAATCCAAAAATGCAATAATATGCAGCGTACTCCAATAAAAAAAAACATAAAACATTTTTGAGTATCTCTAAACGTAACGGAGATATCATCTTACGACAGAGTTACCGAGACACCCAGTATTCATGCTAATATACATGGAGTTCCACAAAAAAATAAAACTTAAATATTTTTGGCGTTTTTGGGACACCCTGTATAATATTAAAATAGTTTTAAATAGTAACCTTAATAGATCCCCACATAATCCAAAAGTAGAACTTTTTGAGAGCTTCGTATTTTGGCTACAATGTTCCGTGTCGTATAGTGTGAAAAACCCTGTATACCTACATTCTTAAAATAGTCAAAATCTGAAGCATAAAAGTTTTATATTTATACTTATTCCAAAACTAGTGTAATTTAATCGAAGGAATCCAACACGAATAAAATAAAAATCTGTAAATTCTATAATTTAGGTTTAGATTGAAATATAGAGAATGATTTTGTTAGGTGCTAATATATATATATATATATTGTTCAATTGTAATAAAACGTAAAATTTAAATTTGTATAAAAGTCATGCTTAATAGTTCAAAAGTAGCAATATTGGGTTGACACACGTTTATTAAATATTCCGTATAAAACTGCTGACTATCTTGAAACTATATGAACTTTCAATACTTTTTGTTAGATTTTTTCCCCTATTTCAATATATTAAAAAGTTAGATGGGGAGGTATTTTCCGCGCGGATCCCTGTGCACATAGTGAGATTGTAAAGTCCTGTATAAATTCAATAAAATGTGAAATAGCTGCTTTTGGAAAAAACCGTGCAATGTGTTAATTTTTATTTTGAAAATGCAGTTTTTTTATGTAAATGTCTTACCATTCCTTTCAACCCTCCTGGGGCAGGTACAATCCTTTACAATTTTTTATATAGAAACAGAGGTTGTGCAAGATCTCTTATCAAAGCGAATGTAATGCTTTATTCAATGACGTATTTATTTTTTTTTATTTCGATCATTTTTTTGCAAGAAAATTAATGTTAAACGAAATTTTTCTTTTCATTATTTATACAAATAGTAAAAAAAATTATATGTTGATAATACAAAATTATATCAAAACACTATAAAATGTATAGAAACAACTTAAAAAAAAATCATGATTTCAATAAATCTGCGAAGTGCTCCCCACTAATTTCTTTATGACATGCTAGTCTAGCTTTAAATTTCATAATTGCTCTGTGAAAAACCTGTGGAGTAATACTTTTTATTGTTATTGTAATTTTATCTTTTAAGTGTTCCACATCATTTGGCTTCTCTTTATAGGCTTGGCTCTTTACATGTCAACATAAGAAGAAATCAAGAGGCGACGGATCAGGAGATCATTCGGGCAGTTCCACCTCACCTCTTCGACCAATCCATCAATTCGGAAATACATAATTTAAATACTCCCTTATTGGTGCTGCGAAGTGTCGCGGAGCTCCGTCCTATTGAAACCACAACGTATCTACAGGAATGTTTGGATTTTCATCAATCGGAAACAACGCAGTTAAATAAGGAATTATTTTTGTTTGTAAAAAAAGTAAATATCGTTATCCCGCCATTGCTACGTCCAAACAATATGATCCTATAATCCTATTATGAATAATTCCAGCTCAGACGTTTACTTTTTGCTGATATTGCGTTCTATATTCAATAAGCCAATGTGGAGTTATAGGGGCCCAATATCTACAATTCTGTCTATTAACGGTACCGTTTAGATAAATTGATGCTTTATCTGTGAATAGTATGTTGTTTAATAGCAATTGATTAATTTGTGACATATTCATCATGGTTTCACAAAATTGTGAACTTCGATCGGGATCATCTTTGTTTAATTCTTGTAACAACATGACTTGGTAGGGATGTCATTTATGTTGTTTCGTAGTTTTTAATCAACAGCTATAGCTCGATTGGCCTTTTGCGGATTTTCGTGATAGTTCAACAAAATATTTAAAGAAGTATCTCCATTTACTTTAGAACGTCCGGTTTTAGATGAGTCTGTAACGTGACCAAATTCACGACATTTCTGTTCTATTCTAGCAACAGTAGATGGAACGATGGGATTTCTTTTTGGATAACTGTTGTTAAATATGATACATAATTCTTGTTGCTTTCTTGTTTTGTCACTGTCCCCGATTACTATTAAAATTGCAATTTTTTGTTAACTTAACTTAGCCCTAAGTATTGAAAGTAATCAACTTTTGCCTGAGAAAATAATTCACAATATGCCAACATTAAGATTTGTAATAAAATAACATTTAATTTTTGCTCGTGAAGCCTGGCTGTTTTTCTTACAAAATATTTTAAAATGTTTTGCTGAATATTTCAAACCCCAATAAAAAATTTATTTTTTAAATACTTCATTGAAATAGGCAAAAAATGAAAAGATAAACGTACGAGTTTTAGACGCGGACATTTTCAAAAACTTTTTAATTCATTTTTCTCGCATATTAATGATTGAAATGAGAAAATAAATATGCTGTTGGATAGAGCACCAAGCTCGCTTTGATAAGAGGTGTTGCACAACGCCTCCTCCCATTTAAAAAATTGTAAAGGGTTTTTACCCCTCCTAGGGGGTTGAAAAAGATGGTAAGACGTTTACATAAAAGAAACTGCATTTTCAAAATGAATATTGACGTGTTTCATAGTTTTTTTTCCAAAAGAAGCTATTTCACCTTTTATTAAATTCAGGCGGGACTTTATAATTCCACTGTGTATTAATTTCCTTGGGAATACATTCCACCGCAGCATAAATCGCATGTTCACATCTGACAATTACTCGATCCAAAAAGCTTTAATAAATCGGTGGATACGATCCCTTACTAAACAATGGCACCCAAGTGATCAATTCCATTATCTTTCTCACCATTTTGGCGGTTGTCTTTTTAAATTAATTCAATAGGGAAACGTACGTTTTTATAACGAGGTATATCCTGTCATCGCGGACCAGTTCGGGACGATCTCTGTTGCCGATAAAAGGGGTTTTGAATGTTATTAATGTGGAATGATCGTGGTGATGGCCAATTATTTTAACCAGCCTTGGTAAGGCGATACTATGGAATAAAAAATATACGCCCGTGATGTCCCTATCTGTGGCATCAGGTTTAATTTTGTCTTTCTACCTAATTTGCGTGGGTTCTCGGGTACCAATTGACGTTTGCTTTTGGTAATCGTATATTTTTTACTCAACTTTTTACGGTCGGTTAACTCGTCTAAGTATCTCTTCAGATCACCTGTTAAACGACCACGAGATTGAGATTATTTTATGAAAATATGACGATACTAAAATTTGACGAAATTGTCCAAAGGGGACATGAAGTCATGAAGTCTGATACCACATGTACAGGGTGTTTCCTAACTACGTGTAAAAAATTGAAAGGAGTAATCCTCGACTGATTTTGAGTCAAAAATGTCTAATAAACATGTGTCCGCAAATGCCTTGTTTCCAAGATACAGGGTGTTAACTGAAAGACGTTGAAAAAGGTTTTAAAGGTTTGGTGGTATTTACTAACTTGATGAATGAATGATCTGAAGAGACTTGTCTGTGCTGTCCCAATAAACACTCTAGATCAACTTCAGGAACGTATAATTACCGGATGTGAAACGATACGCAACACACCAGGAGTTGTCGAGAGAGTGAGACAATCATTAACAAGAAGGATGGAAGCGTGCATTATGAGTAATGGTGGTCATTTTCAGCAATTCTTATAATTAATCGTTGAAGCATTCCCCCAAAAAATTGTCTTTTCTAAAATCCAAACACCCAAATTGAGTCATTTTGGAAGTAAAATCTCTTTTTCTTGTCACATTTCAAGACCCTGTATCTTGGAAACAAGGCATTTGCGAACATATGTTTATTAGACATTTTTGACTCAAAATCAGTCGAGGATTACGCCTTTAAATTTTTTACACGTAGTTAGGAAACACCCTGTATACTGCGTGACAGAAAAAGGAGCACCCCATAAAAATGGATTTATTTAAATTATTTTTGACATGCATGTTTCTAACGCTAAAACAAATACTTAATTAAAAAAGGTATAATAAATAAATTTAGTTGTTAAAAAAAATGTATAATTTGTCCGCCCTCCGTAGTGTTATACATTCCCATACACGTTTACGCATGGAACTAATGAGGTGATTGATGTCTCATTGGGCGAATTCGTTTCAGGCTAACAGGACAGTATGACATAGTGGCACTAAAATTTGTGGGAGATGGGGTAAATTATGCAACCTTCTACCTCCAATATCCTATACGCGGTTAATAGGGGAGAGGTGTGGAGATTGAGATAGCAAGTTGAGTGCATTTTATGAAAAGAAGTCCATAGTCACATGTAGTCGTGCATTATCTTGCTGGAAAACTGGATTAACAAGTTTCCAAATAAGGCACGAGATGAGGTTTTAGGGCTTCTTGAATGTATCGTTAAGCTGTCATGCTGCCCCGTATGAAAAGTAAAGGTGACCTGTTATAATAGCACTCCAAACTATTACCACAACAGTCTGATGGGCATGCCTCTGTATTTTAAACTGAGGATCGCGTTTTTCACCCTGTTTCCTTTTTACTCTTGTCCAACCATCATGCATACTCAAACAAAATCTGGATTTCTCCCTAAACACCATATTATCCCATTCCAGATTCCAATTTATTCGATTTCTATACCACTGCAGTCGATTTATACGATAATTAAAGGAAAGGGGTAACACATGATGGGGATGGTAGAAAATCAGTCTAAAACTTTACACACACATACACACACACAAGTGTGTACAGGTTGTCATATAGTCCTTATCCTTTGGTACCCAGGATGAATTAGTTTATCTTAATGGATACTGTTAGTAAACCTTAAGTGAATAAAAATACACACCTCGTGTTTAAACAATAATCTATCGAAGCTGTAATTATGAGAGACAAATCGACAATATAATGAACGTTTTGAAGTAGAAAGCTGTAAGGATTCTACACCTAAATAAATTCAAAATTCACGTGAATTATACTCATAATTTTGCGCAAAAAATATTCAAAATGGTGTTACTTGATGACGCTTTATTCGTCCAGATTTTGCAAAAAAAATATTCGCACCATTTTTTGTTAGGTCTTTGTCTGATTATTGAACAATCTTCAGCTGCAGACATAAGTGTTCAGTTTTTCACCTTTCATATAAAAATAATTATTAATCTTTTTGACCTTTACTTTTGTCAGTACCTTGCCGTAGTTTCTGATATTTTCTTGAGCTTGTATCATTAGAATGTTTCCACCAAGTACAAATTAGTAATTCAATTTTCAAGCATTGATTAATTTTGGCAAATTTATATAAGCACTGCAATTAGCGTAAACGATTTAAGTTGATTGCTAAGAATATGTTGTTTATTTTTTCTTAAATGATGGAATATGTTAACTAATGTGGTTAACTGGAAACTTGAGCAATTTGTAAAGTTAAGTCTCAAATTAATAACCATGTTGTTCGTAATGACTGAACATTTGCTTATAAATTGTCTGTTCCTGGTTCATGAAATTGAATCACAGATTGGTAAAATTTCACACATATGCTATTGTTTTTTTCCAATAGTAACTCCATGAGTGTAGTTTTTCCTAATCAAAATTCCAATCGGATAAATGCAACGTATGGAATCTACTGGTAATTTTCGAAAATACTATACATGTTTTTTAAAGGATTCTAAGTAAATATATAGTTCATAGATCTGTTTGATAAGAGGTTAATGGTACTATACGCTTTTTCTGAAACTGGTTTACATGATTTTACCTTTGTTTCTATTTAAGTCAACAGCGTTTTACTTACATACTGAAGTACTAATCTGGTACATAAATCATTTCGTCGTGTCTTTAACTTTGTTCATCATTTACTTTTGCAACGATTCATATGTTTACCACATGAGATGCTCTGTGTTTGCAGATTGCAAGAAGCAAATAATCCATGTTATAATAAATTATTAATAAGATATGATGAAAAAATGGAAAATGTGTTATACTAATATACAAAATGTGATAAGATTAGCTGAATAAATATTTATTTAAAAAAAACCCGGAATTGTAACGCGTAGATGTAACTATTGGTATGTAGGAAGTATGAGAATAGAGTACAACGCAACAGTTATTTATGTAAGCAGTGGCTAAAAGTTTACAGAAGCAAAAGGATTATTTTCTGTAAAGAGTCGATTTCTCAATAAAAAAAAAACGAAAGCAAAGTACATTTAAAAAAGAATGCGAGTTGTACAAAATACTAATTTTCCCACATATTTCATAAAGATTATTTATAATTTTTATAAATAATAAAACAGTTTAAAAATTTTTTAAAACAGTTTAATAAAAACTGGTGATGAAGTGGGGTTTATTTCGTTACTAGTTACATAATGAAGGCAGACTATAATTCCTTTTATTTTAAACATAGAGGAAATTTTGAATATTTTCAAAAGTTCGAAAAAAAACTTATCTGCATCCACAGAGCAATTCTTATTAAGATTTGGAAAATGTGAACTTGACTTTCAATAAACTTGCGCATAAGCGCTGCTTTATGTAAGGTGTTTCAAAATTTCTTGGCTTCTAATTGTTTCAAAAGACTTGAAGAACTCTTTAAAGGCAAAAGTCGTAAGACGGAGGCATAAGTATAGGTTTGACATAAGTTTAAACGTACAGGGTGGTTCAAAAAGGTATAATAGGTTGTTTTTTTTTAATGGCAGTGTACGTCACTTATTCCAGAACAAACAGATCTTCAACAATGATTTAAAAAAAAAACAAATATTTCATATCTTTTACCAGAGATATATTCCGTTTACTTCAATATTTTCTTTACACTAAAAACGCTTAAACCTAGAGTAAGTAAAGTGACTAATCTGTAAACAAAGTTTGTACCAAATAGTCTTGACGTCTCAGTTCCTTATGTTTTAATTCAGAAAATTACGGTTAAAAACATATATATAATTTTTTTGTGAATAGACCAACAGCCCAATGTAATATGTTGACATTGCAGCTACTCTTCTTTTATTTCAATTAATTTACAAGTTGATAATAGTGTCATTACCAAGAGTCGCTTTAACACACAGATTCCAACAGCTTTATTGGGCTTTATAACCTTGTTTTTATGGATTACCTATTTTATCCAGTACGCTCGTTTACGAAGAGACAAGATAATTTTTCTTCCAAGAACATTTTCCTTATAAAGAGAAATCTACAAATGGCTTTTCCTTTGTTTTTGTGTGTAGGATCGTTATAAGTTTAATGAGAGATTTAATCTCACAATTACACGCTATGACCATTTTTGCCTTGTTGGGAGTTTACCGATGTTCACGGTTTTGAAATAGTGTGACTGACATGGTAGGTTTGTAATCAACGCAATCTATATTATCGTGGTGTAGCCGATAACTTTCCTATTTACTAACTCTTGAATAAAGGGGCTTTCTCTGGTCGACAGGAGTGGTTAAGGAGTTGAGGATTTTTTATTTAATATAAAAATTCCGAGACAGGTGAGAAATTGTAAAATTTGGTGCCTCTGAAAATTAGGTGCTACTCAACGAATAGCCGACAACAAAAAAGTGGTTCGCCAGTGCGTTGCCCAGGAGAGAAGTTGCCACTGAAATCTTGATGCGAATAACAAGACTCGGAATTATTCTGCCCTTTTTGGTGCTTCCGACTAACGACGACTTTTGTCTTGGTATGGTCGTCCATCAGCGTTACGCCTAATTTAGAAGAAGAACGAAGCAAGAAACAAAAGGTGGTAAAATGTTAACACCAATTCCGACAGAGAACTTTCCGATCCTGGCGCAGATAAGGTGAAATTAACTTTTGATTCGCGTGTATCTTTCTTTTACTTTTCGAAAAGTTCCATTTCTGTTCAATTATTATAAAAGTATTTTTGGGGACTCCTCAAATGTACCACAACCAGTGTACGTCACTTTTTCATTATGAATCAACCTAAAACTTTTACATATAGTTTGAACACAAAACTTTATTATTGACGTTCTTACCTTATATGTATATGTACGTATAATGTCCAATCATAAGATGTATCCATGAAAATATATACAGAGGTTATGAAAATATGATCAAAGAACTTTCGAAAATCGTTTATAGAATTGTATTAAATTAAGTTTTCTCAAATTGGACGATTTTCATCGATCAATGTCTCATATCATACGTGTATTCTTAAATTTTTATACAGTAAATCAGTCATATTATTATGGTATGATTTGTACAAAAATTTATTATTGGAGAGTGTTAAGGAAGGAAATACATATTTAAGCAAATACACTGTACCTTTCCTTTGTCTCATGAATATTTAAGAATATCGAGTTGATTGTACCAGATTTGGAAATTCTCTGATATCGATAATTACCATTCAAATAGCGTTCTATGAATTTTTCCAGTTGCATAGATTGTGAGCACCTATCTCTACGGAACTCCTTTTATTGGGGGTACCCTCTGTACTAAACTCCTTCATTGCATTAGCAACCTATATCCACGAATATGTTTATTTATTTTTAGCAGTCTATTTTATTGATGCACATGTTTTAGTTCCTGCTTATCATACCTCTTAATTGCATTTCGTAAAACTACGAAAATAAATCCGAATCTAAAACCAAATAAAAACTAGTCTCACAACCCGATTGCGTATTTGGGTTGTCAGGATGGCCAGTTAAACGTAATTTAAATATATATTTAAATCCGAATTAATTTATATTTTTGTAAAATTTTCACGTGTCACACAATAACTTTGAACTTAGATCAATTGCTATTTTTGATCCCTCTATTACATATTAGGAAGATTAAATTTTCACTTATTTTAATTCAGTCGTTAATGCCTTCAGATTGAGCAGACAACCATCGGTCAATCAAATTATTCTCCGGAAACAGTTCGTTAGGGCTTGTTATACTTCAAGTGAATATAATAAAATCATTATATAAACCGACAGTCTCGTGAAGATTAGAAAATCTATAGTACTCTATGGTGGCCACATTTGGAATATTAAATTACACGTGTTTTTGGTTTAAGGGGATCTAGAACGTAACTTTTTTCAAAATGTGGCTAATCTAAAAATATTTAAAGAGAATTTCAAAAGAATTTTAAATTCAAACCGTCAATTACATGATAAAGTAATGACTGTGATCTCTCGCATAAAAAACGTGCCTAATGGGCACAATCAGGCTACCTACCTGCGCTTTCGAATCAAAGGAAACCACGTTTAATACCGGTCTAAAGAATAGCATGCTCATCCGTTGATATAGTCGTAATTTAGTCATTAGATTGTTGTTATATAATTTAATCGTTTATGATTAGATTCTAACCTGTTATTACTGCGTAACAGGGGAGTTCCCCTTTGTGATGCCTGCGAAAGAACAGGTCAAACAAAGCATGTTAATTTTAATTTTTTGAATCTAAATTTTTCGTTTATTGTCATTGCAAATTATTACTTTGCCTAGAACGTAAGTTGTTTTATTTGGACACTTAAAGCGTGTGTTAATGTCATTAATCAATAACCAATTGGATGGTCATATTTCGAACTGGTAAACAGTGACAAATGACACCTATTAACGTAAAAACGTCACAAATTCTGCGAACTGAAGCAATCAGCTTCACGCATATAATGTAACTTTCTTTTATTATTAGCTTTTAGGTACTTTTGTCCGTGTCTTTAGTGCTTCTTCCCATAACATATTCGACGTAGCATTTGTTGACTATCGGCAAAAATAAAGCGCATTTTCTATAATTTATGTAAATGCTAAATAAATTCTTTATGATTATTATTTATAGTCTATGTTGGTGTGTGTAGGTGGAGGTAAATGTTCGAATTGAATATTTTGCATAATTACCTCATTTTTTGAATAATTTTGACATTAAAAGTTAAGTTGGACAATTAAAAGTAATTGCATCTGCTAATGCACGATAACAACCATACTTGGAGATAAGTCGTTATTTAGAGGGATTAGAGATTTTGAGCAATTGAGAATAAGTAACCCATTTAATATGTAGATTGCTCTGTCAACAAAACTAGAAGCACGTCAGGTCCAGCGGTTAGACTGCCAAGATTCCTCTATTATTATTACTATTCGTTAATATCGTTTAACGCAAAGAAAAGTGTTATTTCGAATTTATGTCTTTTTGCCGTACAAGACAAACACTTAATCCGCCATTATACCAACTGTATGCAAAACAACATCTACATTTGGAACTGGTCCAATAGAGTAGTTTAAGAAAAAAAGAGATGGGTTTGTCTTGTAAAGCAGAAAGGGTTCAGAACGGTCCAGTTGTGACGATTGTCTTTCTATTTTCCCTGAGTGTGTAGCAGTTTTTTAGTTATTTTTGTTATTTTTTCATGTGTGTTAGTTTATCTAGCATTGGTTAGACAAACTATGTAGCGGATTTTTATGGTTAATTTAGATTAAAAATTTATTACAACTCTAAAATGGAGTTAAATTTAGTAGTTCTGGACATAATGATGTAGTTCAGAACCATAGCGTATAAAATACTATAATTTGCCACCATTTGTTTCATATTGACATTCTTAACTTCGTTGTAGGTTGGAAAATTTGATATTAGATAGCTATATTTTCAATTTCCTCTACTTCCCGTCTAGCTTATGCTCGCTTCCAACCCTCATTTCTCGCCTCTATTTTCCGCTCCCTTTTCTTAGTCAAGTTTAATAAATTTCTAGCATTATTACGAGCAAATCATACATTGCCTACAATCTTTATGGCTCCTTCTGTTTGTTTTGTTCTCTGAAATATCCCATTAAAGCATTTTTAAAGCGCAAACTCTTTACCGTTCTTACTATTCTGTTTATTTATCCATGTCTAGTATTTTTTCATGGCAAACATCAAATCGCAAAACATTATAAAATTAGTCCAATGTATAAATATACAGTTGTGGACAAAAATATTCCATATTTTTTGAAAAAACATTTTCTTGGTGGTCATTTTTGATTTCGTCTTTAAAGTTGTTGATACGGTAAAAGTATGTTCCTAAATTTCCCGTACAATATCTGTCTTAGGAACGTTTTTAATAAAGTTGTAGGTAAAAACAATTTTTTTCTTGGACACAAATATGGAACATTATGTAGTGTTGATTTTATGCGGGTATTATCAGTTATTCAGTCCGATTGTGTGTGGTATATTTTAAACGAAATATGCCAAGAAAAAGTATTTTTCGGAAGATTTTCGAAATTCAATAGTCCAAATGTGACGCGATGGCGACAACTAAAAAGAGATTGCAAAGACCTTAAAAATCAGTTAAAGGGCTGTGTCTAAAATTTTAAGAAAATTTGACACTTATGGGGATGTAAAAGACAGTTTAAAACTGAGAAGTTCGAGAAGAACGAATGCCATTACCGATCGACGGATTTAAAAAAATATCATCTGGATGTCCTGGTAAGTCCTCCAGGATTATATAGCGAGAAATCACTAAAAATAGTGACGTCAATGTGGGCGATCGCACTGTACGTCATCCGTTGTGCGAAATGGGATTAGTAGGAAGGATTGCAGTGAAAAAGCTCTTAATTTCTAAGAACAGAGAAGCTAGAACTAAATTTGTTCAGGAACATTTGCTTTGGTCATCTTCAAAGTGGAGTGCTCTTCTTTTCAGTGATGAAACTAAAGTTCATATTTTTAATTCTAATGGGAAAAGTTATGTTCGTCGACCTGTGGGAACTAGGTTGGATCTCAACTCTCATAAACCAACAGTGAAACATGGTGGTGGTAGCATAATGGTAAGGGGATGTTTTTCTAGACCCGATGTTGGACCATTAGTCAAAATTGAGGGAATTATGGATCAGTTTCAATGCAAAGCCATCCTTGAAACCCATATACTGCCATTTCCTGATGAAGATATGCCTTTACTTTGGCGTTTCCGGCTGGAAAACCACCCTAAACATTTATCCCGATTAGTAAAAAATTGGCTGATTGATAATAACATCCCCATATTAGAATGGCCGTCTCAGTCGCCGGATCTTAATCCGATTGAGCATCCTTAGAAACTCTTAAAACGAAAAATTCGAGATAGGAATAAGTCCAACCGGAATGAGTTGTGGAAAGTCCTGCAGAAAGAATGGGTGAAAATTCCTATTTCCATTTGTGAAAGTTTAATCGATTTTTGCACCGTCAATATCAGGCTGTTATCGACTCGAAAGAATATGCCATAAAATATTAGTTTATTTAAAGTTTTATATTGATTATTATGAATTTTAGAAAGTATTCCATTCTTTTGTCCAGCATAATTTATTGTTTTTATTTTTTTTATATTTGTAGAAATGAACTTGATTGTTTTTGTTTATAGTATTGTTAAATGTATACTTGGGTTTTTGTATAATTTGTTTATTTTTTAGTAATCAACTGTTTTGATATAAAACTATCATGGATTAAAAATATTTCATACTTTTCTCCACAACTGTATATATTATGATTGTAAACAAAACAGTATACGAACCGCGGTAGATATATTCTGTATTATCTTGAGATTATAACTGACCACGACGCTGCCCATCTCGGTAAACTATCAAATATCTCGATAGTAATGACATTTGTTCAACGTTGTAGTTTCATTATTTAGAACATCTCTCAGTGAGTCCTTATCTCGGACACGATATATCTTTAAAGAAAATCCAAAAACATTTCGAAAATGGCACATCATCAGCCTAAACATTACTTTTTTCCTTGATACTGTGCATGATCTATAATTTTTCAGTTGTTCCAGTAGTAACTGTTGTTAATTTAGGATTAACATCTATTTTAGTGGCAACATTTCATTATGTGCTTCATCGAGGACTTTATAAGTAACAGCCTCAGACATAGCATAAGACGTACCGCTTTTTATCTTCTATCTCCAATGCTTATCGTTAAAGTTATAAATTGCGACACAGGTGCAACAAATTTGTTTACCGCATATTGGACAAGTTGTGGGTGCGATGTTTAGCATTATCCATTAGTTATGCATGCATGAAAAGTTTTCTTAACTTTATGAAATATTTGCAGACACGGAACAATATATGTTAATAACGTTTTTAACCTACTTAAATGGAAAACAAAAATAATTTTGGTGCAATGACTCATGTGTCTGATACGAGGAAGAGGCGATGTGCGATCGCACATTGCCCTGGTGTATGTATATTTACATTCTTGGGGCGAAATGTTACGTTAAGATCGAATCCGAGAGAGTCTGGAAACTCGATTCATGGCAATTAGCTTATACATATGTTTGATGTGAACTTTATTATAATCAGATGTATCTTAATACTCCTTAAGGTATTTTATGAATGATTTTAGATTAAAAAAGCAATTACAGATGTTTCCAGACATTGTGTGCTACTGAATTTATGTTTAAATGGGCTGCAATGCGACTTGCACACTATTGGGTATATTAGGTGGCTTAAGAGAGCATTTACACTGCAGTCACCTTAATGGATTGTTTTGAGAGCTTTAATTAAAAAAAAAAATTAGACCCTGTCATTAACTTAGATGAACCTTGTGTCAATTTTCTTTAAGCCTCGTTAGGCTTACTGCAGCATTTTCGCATGTGGTCCAGAAACGTGCTACGTGAATTTCAAAAATATCACTTGCGTTTCAGAAAAATCTGTTTCAAACCAATCTAAAATTCAATTGGTTTATTCTGAATACATCAATTATAAGTGATATTTCTGAAATTGAAATAACAGTTTCTAAGATCAACGTGATGGTTTCTGAGCAACATCTGGAAATGGTGTAGTACTTTGTTCATCTCTCCATGTAATTTTTTACGTGTTCCATTCTCATTTATTCCAAATCAATAATTAAAAACTAGAAAGGACGTGTCTAATCTCACTAGTTTAGGAACTGATTCTGGAGGAGTCTATGTGGGCGACCGAGTGGGTCTCTCCTGATTTCCCGTTATACCGTTTTCGTGGGCAAGAGTTTAGAGCCATCTCCGATTTGTGGTGCTTGTGTGACCTTTGATTTCATATGATGGATCGATTGTACATAATTTGGGTAATTAATAATCATGTAAGAGGCTTTTACAATATTAGATTTTTTCATTTCACTTCCAATTTGTCGAATGAACGGCCAAAATATTTGCTTATGACATCATTCCCTTCGATTCCATTGGATTTCACTTTCGATTTTTCTATTAGATTTCGAGGAATTACGTCTGTCATTCATTCCTCTGCGATGGAGAAGAATTTCAGGGTGTTTCGCCTACTTTAGATATTCACCTGTCGTTTATTTTCATTTTTTTTTAACTTATTTTTCATGATTTCTGAAAACGTTGACGATGACTTTGGAAATCGTAGCTGTCGCAATAATAAGCTATTAAAACCAATGTTAGAATTATACATGAAACTACTTTTTGCTCGGCGTGATATTAAATACCATTTTTAGTGTAAGAAATGCGAGAATAAGGCATTTCGTCCTGCAGTATCGGTTTAAATTTGGAAAAAAAATTATGTGTTTCTGCTACTGAAGCATTAGTGTCACATACTTTAGCAAAAATAAATCTTCGACTAATTTTTGAAACATAAACATTTCCTCCAATTCCGGATGGTAATGTCTTAATGGTGTTTGTTTTAAGTGACCTCTAATTAGCTGTTAATTGAACGACCGACATCAGTTTCACAATTTATATTAAATAACACCCCGAAAGGAATAATAGTTTATGTCTCTAAATGCTAGTGTGTTTACATTTCTTATTGCCAACCGCGTTTAATTGGTATTGTAAAGTTTAAAATCTGTAATTGTTTGTAAATTATTGCTTTTTAAGTACTAAAATTGTAGTGGTTATAAAAATTAAAAAAAAATTTTTTTTCAGGTAAGTTTCACGAAATGACTCGTTTCTAACAAGTGCTGGTAAGTGCTTGTCTCTACCCACTCCATAGATACAGTATACCTAATCTTAGAAGATAGTTGGGTTGTCATTTGACCGTAAGTATTTAAACTTCATTTCATTCGCAGTATTTAAATATACTCACGGATACTTGTTCCCTTCTGCAGGTTTAAATATCACTTGGCAGTAAGCTCATGACAAATGGCAGTTCGTTTGCCAACTAATTAATGATTTTTTCTTTTTATTCTGGCCATGTCCGTTCTTAAGATCTATTTGAGTTAAAGACGCGTGCGTAGGTGAAGCGGTAGAGTGGCTTTGGTTGGCGGTTAAGTAAGTTCCGGTTGGAGCTTTTAAGTTGAGCTTTCTGTTTTCTTTTTTTTTTTTTTTTTAAATACGTATTAGTAATCCGTTACGCTTTTTGTGGTTTTTGATGTGTAGGCGTCAATTTCTTCAGTCAACTAATTATGAGTATCGAAGGATTCGAGAATGTGAGGAGTTTTCACAAACGCAAATTCTGTTTCTCAATTTTTTCAATGTCAGTTTCATTTGTAGGGAGTTTCTAATAACGTCATTATTGCGACACCTTTTCGGTTTTGGTTCCTTTGGTTATGTCATTCAATAATTTAGAAACATATTGATACCATTGATATTGATCTCATCCCACAGACTTATCCTTTTTTCTTATGTTTTAATTAAATATCATGAGTCACTTCGGATTTTGCTCATATCTTGCACCTGTTGCACCGTTTCCAGCATAGACCTGCATGTAAAGTTCCCGTGTTAATTCACAAAAAAATTTAACAAAGGCGAGGAAAGAATGAAACACACCTGTGAGCGCGAATTAAGGCCTACGCAAACACCTTTGTACCATTCCTAGATTATGCATGGTATCGCACTTTACGACTCATAATTTCAAATTGTCCCATTTGAAAAAACCTAATCACTTTGGGTGGTAAAATAAATATACAGGGTGTTTCTGAATGTTTGGTAAAAAATTGAACGGGGGAATCCTGAGTAAAATTTAAGAGGAAAAAATTTATATAAAGTATAACATAAATACAAAAATATAGATTTCACTAAAGAGCATATTTTACACACTGAGGTTATTAAATAGACAGAAACAGTAACTGACTTAACATGGTAGTGGTATAGTAAAAATGATAAAGTAACTAACATGTTAAAACACAAACCAAAAACGATGAAAATAGTTCTTTGAATCGAACCCAGCAACTAAACAGGACTCAATTTATAACTAGTTATGAAATCAAAGCCGGTGACTTAGGCTCCATATTCGTTATTAATGAGTTTTGAGATTAAGTCTGATCAAAAGTTACTCTAAATATAGATTAATTGCGAAAGTTTCATGTGAAAATTACAGACGGATCTGAAAAAAATTTCTGTAATTTCTCACCAGTTAGATGAAAGAGAAAGAAATTTTTCCTCAAATAAAATGTTCTGTCTTTGGTTCTGAACCTCAACCTCCTTTGATTGCTGATTTGACGAGTAGTTAAATTTAGGTCAAAATTTAATTTAATTTAACTTTAAATATAAAAGAGTATTTATAGAGTTTGAATGTGGTATGGAATGGGTGACATACGTTCGGTAGATGCTTTGGTAGGTATTCTCTAAACAGTAGCGTTAATTTAGTAATTTTAATAGAGCTGTTCAAGCCAGCAAGCTGGTCCAATGCTAGGTATAATATTGTTGTCATATCTTTGTAATTATTGCATTGCGGGGTCTATCCTTTGCCAGTTGCTGGTAAATACCATGCCTTGTTGGGTCTTTCGCTCCATTAACCCTTGCGATTCTTATAGGTTAGCCAGAAGCAGGTGTTTAAAAGGTATCATCCGTTAGATATATGTCAAACCAACAAACGTACCAAAATCTATTAAAATTTGTTTGAGTGATGGTGATGGAAGATGTTTAGGATTTATTGCAGGGGTAAAGTTACGATAAACATCTCTCCACGCATTTTCATAAAGGCATAATATGGTAATGCAATGATCAATTCCCGGGATAGCAGGTTTGAAACACTATGGCCATCCATATATTTTTTTAAAGTTGGGTGAGAGACGGAAAGGAAATCTAAACTCCTTCCATGTGTTTCAAGGCAAAATTTAGTGAGCGTTAAAATACACATGAACTATTCTGTAAGCAATAACATTAACTTTTATCATTCCGTTAATATTTATACGAGCGCAAATGGAAATTCGTAGAATGCGTTTTTTGTTTTCGTTAAAATTTAACAGGGCTGGGTAAAACTCCTATGCTTTACTTCGTCTTTAACTGATTTTTAAAAGCCGAAAGCACTCAATGAACAGGGCGTTTGTGAATTGCGGTGTTAAAATGAGATGAGTATTAGATGGTCGAAAAATAAACCCAGATATCCGCTAATCTGCAACTGTGGAGAGGAGGCGCACAATTGTTTTTTTCCAAAATGTCCAGGTTAGTTCTTTTGGACGCACTACCCGAATTAAAAATCAAAGTCGTCCAGCAAATTCAGCGTCTTTGGTAGCGGATATTACTAATAAAAATTCGTACCTTTTTTAAATTGTTATTATAAAAGTTTAACTTTATTCTATGGCGTTATGCAATTATCCGTAATGAATTATTCGATGTTACCTTCGAGTTGAAGGATACATAATTCATTGAGAATAGGTCAGATTGCTTTTTTTACTTATCATTGGAAATTACACTTAGGAGCTTGCACAATTATGTACTAAACTGTAAAAACTTGAAAGCCTTTATAGTTTCCGAACAAATGGGAAATAAATATGTCAGAAGCAACGAGGCTTTTCTGAGTGACACAAAGGCAGTGTGAATTATAGAAGCCAAATTTCTTCCGTAATGCCCAAACGATTGTGTGTCCCACTGGTTGGTACAGGTTGTCAGCCTGGTTAACATCGAGCGTTTCGTGTGTTCGTGACACAATTTCAAAGGATTTTATGAAATTTAAATATAATTTAATTTTTCCATTGGCGTCCCTACCGGATGGACTGCGATCGGCATAGCACAGTGCAGGGAGAACCCATAAGATAAGTGGCCCAATAGCATTTGGGAACGAACGATTCTCGCGCTGATGCCCAATATGCCTGCAAAAACAGAAATCCTTACCTCGCTGCAGTTTTAACTTATGCAGGATCGATTCGACCGATTGATGTTCACAGGGGCCGCGATTCGAATAATCGTTCTTCTGGCTAAAAACAAATTACAAGGTGACGGTAAATATGTGTAATAATTCTCGCTTACCTCCTGTCCATGGACTGTACATACGAAGGGTACATGCTAATACTCTTTATGCAACGATGATAGATTGATGAGGGAAGTAAAACGCATCGTTTAAATCGACAAGTCTAGACTGCCTCAGTAGCGAGCGACTCCACCTGCTCAGGGCCCTAAAAGCTACGCTACCGCGCCCAAGAAAGTAGATGGCCGATCAACCCGTGGGTTATCTCTACGGCTGCCGTTTCTAAAAGAAAAGAAAAGCGAACTTATTAATTTTCCATGTACATTGCGAGCAAGGTGCCTCGAAGACCGAAGATGGTATGCAGTTTGTCGCTCATATGCAATTTTTACGTCTGATTGCGTACCACCTTTCCGGGTTCGCAAGTTTTATGCCAATCCTGCGTCGGCTCGGTACAACTAATAGGCCTGCATCGATGGAACGATTTATAATTTCATTTTTGATTTGCGGCGACCAAAGAGGAGACAGGCGGCTTACCGCAATAGTGGTAATTAGCAAGTTATTTTGTCTAATGCGTTAACTTTATCGCTTAGTAAGAGTGGTAAGTCGTCGTATCATTCCGGGTTTATAAAGATACCCATTCCGGCTAGATGCCGAGCAAATTACACGCACTTGAGACACACCTAGTGGCGAGCCGGTGCCTCGTAAAGAGACTGAAGAGCACTTTTGCTCTCTTTCGTAAAATTCACTTTCTTCGCATTAAGATCCAGTGGCCGCGACAGGCGTTTGCAATCCGTACCTTATATTAATAATTCATTGATAACAATGCATTTTAATAGGGACTTCATTTTAATAGCCATTGTTTGAATAAATGCATGTTGTGACATGAGTATAACCACCTACAGTTGAAAACCTTGCATTTATTTATTTTTTGTATTGTGACCTAGCATAGAAAATTGTTTCAGATAAGTAGTAACTGTTCAGTTCCAGTTAATACACCAATTGTGGAAGGGCGAGTTTGTAACGCTATGATGATTTCGACAAATATCTTTAACAATGGTTTAACCAGTTTCATCAGGTTGTGTCTTTGACCCCTGTAGTAAGCTCAAAAAAGGCGTCAGATTTAACCTTAATATTATTGAATTCAACTCGTGCGTTTTGTGTGCATTAAATGTGGTACTATAGCTATGTCGAATTTGATGTTTTCGCACTTCGCTATTAGTCATTGTCAGCTTTCGTCATGATGCTGTGCCTTGGCTATCAATCTCCATTGTCGGCCGAGAATATGATTTTCCTACGACATCACCATACCTTTTATATACAGCGGTGGAAAAAATGTTTAATTTTTTATTTCTTATAAATAATTAAGGTTAAATGCGTGCTTAATTTAAACAAAATATGACAAACATTTATTTCATGATTAGGTAATCAATTAACAAGTATTTTTCTAAATAGATAACTATTATAAATTTTTCTATGACGAAAACAAATTTTCCTGGAAAAAAGCGTGGAATATTATTTCATCTTCATAAAAAAATATTAAATACTTACGGTAATTCGACACTTTGTAGCAAAGCTTTAGCTGCTACAATCGCTTGACATCTCCTACGTATAGAATCGACAGGCGTTTGTAAAGTATCCACGGAAATTTTCTACCACTCTTCCTGGATAGTTTGAAGAAGCTTTGTTTTGTTTTTAATTATTTTTAATCTCATTTTTCGATCCAATATTATAGTTTTCCACAAATGCTCAATAGGATTAAAATCAGGAGATTGGAAAGGCCACTCAAGTACAGTCATATTTTTCGTTAAAAATCAGTCCTTTACAATTTTTGATGTGTGCCACGAATCGTGAATCCTATTGAAAGATCCAACGAAGCGGCATCTCTTCTTTAACAAATTCTAACATGTATTCTCTAAGATTTGCGGATATCGATAACGATCCATTTTTCCTTCTACCAGAACCAACGGTTCAATTTTGCACCAAGAAACACACTTCCGGACCATTATACTTCCACCACCGTGTTTCACAGGAGGAATTTGGCATTTACTATTGAACCTTTCTCCCACTGGGCATCTCACAAGCTCTACTATCAGAACCAAACCAGTTAAACTTACTCTTGTCACTCTAAAGAACGTTATGCCATTTTTCAGTAGTCCTTGCCAAGTGAGATTTTGCAAATTTCACACGGGCCATCCTATTTGTCTTCGAGAGCAGAGGTTTTTTGACAGCGACTGTACCATACAGCTCTGCAGCCATTAAACGATTTCTTATACTTCTATTAGCAGGTTCAAGATTAAATTGTGTGGTGATTTATTTTGAATGTGTTTTTTCTGGGACGTCCTGACTTACTACGGTTTTAAACATCACCCTGATTGCAAAATTTATTTTAAATCTTAGACACGGCACCAAAATGGCAAAAAATTTAAATATTATATGACCAATTTGTTAAAGCTCAATTATTTTGTGTCTAAGCTAAATTGAAAAATAAACGTGTTTAGCCATAGTTGTGTTCTAATATCCTTAAATTATAGCAACCTGTTGGGGCTTGAATCGAATTGAAGGCAAATAAATTGCAAATAACAAAATATTTCATACTTTTTTGCAAAGCAAAAAACTATAATAGATCAAGAAAATTAAATGTTGATAGCAGCTATATCAGGATCAGTATATATTTGACCGACATAAGCTAAGAAATATTTTGAATCGGAATTTAGAAATTTTAACTATTTCTAAAAACAGTAAATAAGAATTTGAAAAATATTTAATACTCTTTTCCACCACTGTATATAATATACCAAAGGGTGATTATAGAAAAAACTAGAGTTGACATTGAAATGTCAGAGACGTGCCCGGCGTTTGATGCTAAACAGTAAATTGCTTAATTACTTACGGTTCACGGTTCACTGTGTACAATGAAGTTTTTTAAAATGGCCATTCATTCATTTCAATGCATTATTTCTGGGTCACCCAACGGAAATTATGCCAAAATTCATTTTCCATATTTTTGCCAAAAAGTTTGTAAATTGAGTACGAAGTTAAAATTTTGGGGTTCATACAGGTGAATGAAAATGCAATCCTGTGAAATAGGGCTTTGCCTCTGGGTGGGTGCCCGCTTTTAGATTGTCTAAAACAATTTGCTAAATCTACCGGAGTTCATTGCAGAGTCTAGTGAATGTAGTAAATTCTTTTAAGAGTCCCGAAACAAAAGCCTTAAAGCATTAAGTTGTTCATTCCTATAGGACCTTTTTTTATGTAAAAATGGTAGAGATTGCTTCTTGAGGTCACGTATCGCATTTAACAAATATCTGGTGAATCTAGAAATATTTTTGACATAAGCAAAATTGAATGCGTTAACGACCGGCGAAAAGACGCGGAAACACACATTCTTGTGGTGAGGTGACGAAATTATGTGGTTGTAAGTAAACTCATTACAATGTGGGATAACTCTATTTTTAACCCCCCAGGTAGAGATATTACTCACGTTCATTACGCGTGACATAATTTTGTTTTCGATTTTCAGCAACCATCTTTGTAGAGGAATGCAGAACATAGTTTCTAAAATTTCACTTTTATTCCAAATAGACGTGTTTAGGCTGAAATGTTCTAATAGGTCTAGTTTTAATACAAAAATGTTCCTTGGTCAGACCAGAAGCAGAAAGAAAGTATGCCATGCGTGATAATGCCAAATGTGGAAGCTGGCGAAATCAATACCACTCACACCGTCAATAAATCCCCATCTTTTGCTTAAAAGCTTCTGCCCACGTGAAACCAATTATTAGCGTTGTTAAAACTTGAGAAGTTGTGGAGCAATATTTGTAAAATGAAAATAATTAAGGGACGGCTCACGCGGTCAGCGGATTTCTTCTTGGTACCACTTACTTTGGTCATTTGTTTGAAGATATTGACACAAAAACGTCGAAGAAGACATGCAGGGTAAACACTATGCAACGAATAAGATGTTCAAGTTCCTTGTTCCTTAATGGAGTTGGCGAAGGCTGTACCCAATTGGTGGAGAAATTGGCCAGTAAATTTTTACATTGCAGATAAACTTTTCTGCTCCTTAGGATCACATCACAAATCTGCTGTTAACTTTACCTGCGAGTTGTTTTCTATAGAAACGCCAAAAAAAAGAGGTTTAGGATAGGGTTAGGAATATTCTTCGTTTCTGCTTGTTGTTAAAGGCAATAGCAAAATCATTTGGTCCTTAGAACCATTGTAAAATTAGAAATCTATCGAAAACTGTGAAGAATTGTTATACTGTTAAACGTCCACCGGATGAGGACCGTTATTATTTTTATTGCAACTCTTTAAAAAAATCCCATCGCGTAGGTACAAAGTAATAAGGCGCGTGGGTAAAAAACTTTTTGAAAGTACCATTTGCGATCGTATTTCTTCAGTATGGAGGCGGAAGACAGAATCTCATTTATCTTTTGGCACAGACTTCGGTTATCAGATTACGGGTCACTGAAAAAGGTATCGGTTAAATTGGCCATTCCGATATATTTAATTTATCAAGATTCGGTTAGAGAAGGGATTGAAGAACTGCTTTTTAAATTGTACTTTGGTCTTGCGTGGGTGATGTTGATGAATTGTTTCTAATTTCTATTACTGCTACCTGTCTTGCATGGTGATTAGATTATTTGATTGTGTAGTAATTCAGCATCAAATTCTTTTTAAGATGTTTCATGTACAGTGGGAAGATAGAATGAATGTAGAATGATCGGTACGATAAGTATTAATCAAAGGTTTATTAGTGTTGTGATGACTTTCAAGAGTTCGGTTTATGTGGAAACATCATTCTTAACTAAAGAGGTTTTACTTCGATTTTACTGCGGGATTTAATGTGGTAGGGTATTCTTGAGAGGTGTCCTATTAAAATTGAAGCATTGTTCTCATTTTGCTTTTCTTCTCAATCTGGATGTGTCGACGTCGTTCGCGCGTACCAGAAAGGGGTCTTTTCAGTGCAGTCGGCAGCCTCAGAAATTACGATTTTTCAGAGTTTTCTACTGAAATATGATTGTATATAACTGAGTCCAACTTTTTGAATCAGGGCGTAGCCTAATTACGAATCAGTTTCTTTGGTTTTCAAGGGTTGCTTTATGTTGAAGTTGCGTGAAATCAATAACACGAAAATGACTTCCTTTGCGTCTGTCTCCAAGCGGGTAAACGGGCTATTATGAGATCATAACTATAAAACCCAATCACAGTGGTAAACCTAATAGCATAAGTTCCCAATTTCCGGAAAATTAATTAAGTTATTATCGCCATGCACAGATCGAAAACCCCATAATCTTCCATTAGACTTAATCTTTGTTTAGTATCTTTGTCAACTAAAATGGCGGACGCCCCTCCTCAAGTCGCCGACATTAAAACCATCCCGCTGTTTGCCAAAGTCGTGATACATTGTCAATATTTGCCATAAGAATATTACTGCTAAAGCATTAACTCGGACAGGATGTACGTCGTATGTGAGCATGCCACCTCCCACGTTCTACAAACAAATTTAACTCAAGTATTGTCGAGTATTCAGTAAAATAATAAGTTAAGATTGGTTTCTCAAACTGAAAAGCATGTCAACTCGGATTGCACTTGATCCTCTGCACCTGGATCGCAGTTTTCTTGGAGAAATAAAAAAATGTTTTAAGACTAATAAGAGGCAAAATCAGCGTTAAGTGCACGCAAACAATTCTGCTGTTTTTATAACAGAAAGCTTAAGAAATTGAAGGAATTTAACGAATCTTACCATTCAGTTGCTCAATTCAGGTTCGCGAGTTAACCGTCTTATAATAGGACATGGCATTTGCGTTTGTTCATTTTTAAAAACCTTTTATCCCACCAATTTGTCAAAATTAACGTGCGGCTTTTAGGCACACCTCCATAAATAATAATTTTTTTTTGCGAAAGAAATCCGATTCGTTTATGGAAATGTTCATTGATGAATCCCATAAATATGAATTGCTTTTGTCATTGTCTGTTGTACGTATAGTCGAAACTTGCTTCGAAATTATGAATGGGTGAATTAATGAATGGGTATGCAAATTAGGAGTGCTTGTAAACGGCGCTGTTTTCGTAATCGTGAATGTTAATGGCAGAGCCAATGTAAATTTACTTAAAAACGCGTCTACACTGTGAGGCAGATATGATCGGATGAATTGATCACTATTTTTGGTTTTTTCAAGCCGAGCAAAAGCATAAGTTCCCATGGGCCCTGGAGAATTCTATAGATTTTATAATTGTGAGGAGTCGTATTAGATACCGTGCTGTAGTGTTAACTGTATTCATAGCTGAGTCGAAGGCGAGGCTATAATGAATGAGTTAACGCAGCAAGTGCGAACACACAAAAAAGTACTTGAAGTTTTTCTGTTCTTTTATTGGCAATTTACAAGGATGAATGACATTCTAATCGGTACATGCCTACGGTCCATAGCAACATAAAATAGTTGCATTGAATAAACCTTTTTTTCATTTTCTAGTTCTCGTCCGTGTATTAAAAACAGTTCACATTAATTCTTAGCCAAAGCGAATTTTACTATAACGTGCAATTTGATTACTTCATTTCCGTCCTCGTCCATCATTTCAGATAAAGAAAACTTAGCTTACATACTAAAAGGCATTAAAAGGGGCTTTGGTCGGGAAATCCAACACCAGCCTTTAGCGACTCAATAGGAGGGACACTTGAGATGCTTTTTGTGCGATTCTCCTTTTCATTCCATTACTAATGCAGCGGAATAGAGTTATTAAATTCTAGTATTTATGTTAAAAGCACGTTCAAAATTGTGTTTACAGTGCTAGGAGTTTGATCACATAAAAATAGGCATGGAACAAGATCCCCGTACATTTTGGGACATGAGGAGAAAAAGCACACACTATGTTTCGAGTAATCAGTGAAATTTGCCGCGTTAGTTGAACCTATTGATACAGCCCACAGCTCTAAAAGGACCGAGCCCAAATAACCCTTTGTGAGCTGTAGGTTTAATTTTTGGTTTCTATGTCTCGTCACGTAAAGATACTCTGGGTTTATTAAAATATTCTCTGAGAAAACAAAAAAGTCACGAAATCGTCTGCATGAAACGGAAGAACTGAGTCGATAGGAAAATACTGCCCACAAATGATCGATTTCGATAAGTTAAAAATAAATATTTGGGGTATCTTACGTATTTCCAATATTGGTAAGCCTCCAGGTGTGAAGTGTTATATACCTATTTAATTTTTGTTGGTATCATAAGTATATAGAAAAATAATATTCTTATAATCGTATATAATTTGTAGGAGTTTACTTGTTTTTCCTTTTAGGGGCCACAATGACATTTTCGCAACCTTTTTGTAATTTGGCTTCCACCGTTTTTTTTGCCAAAAATGTATTCAAAACTTTACTAGAATTTAAGCTCGTTCTAGATTTTACGAAATACTTGAGAAAACAAAACTAGCACCATAAAACCAATGTTAAAAATGAGGGAAAAGGGTCTCGGAAATCAAATGAGCGGTTTCCTAAATAATGGTGTCTTCTCTTGAACGTAAGAATAGCATTAGCTATCGCTGTAACTGAAAACATGCAATTTTATTCTAAAGTTCTGAATGTTTGCTATTCAATAATTCAAGCGTAATAAGTAGCATGGCGACAACCGTGAGGTACCTTGGGTAAGAAGTATTGGGCGTGTTACAGATACTATAAATAAACTGGAAAGATGCATTCTAACGAACGTACATTAATCATCCACATAAATCAAAAGTAAATGAACCATTTTAAAATAAATCCAAGGATTGTGAGAAAAGATTTCTGGCGAAGAAGATTTTCATGTCTGAGCATGATTGTGCTAAGCAGCATGATCGTGTGTCCATCACTTTAACTTATTTAACATTGATGATTTTTCTTGCGCAATACTCTGCCCCCTGTGGTCAAAATTTAAACACATATCATTTTCAGGGATATTGATTGACGTGATCAATGACTTGCTTTGCATTCTTTGGAATTTTATTGTCGATGATAAAATTGTAAATGTTCATGGCAAAGTCAGAAATAGCGTGAGGTGGCGCAGATTGTGGTTTGCCATAAATATCGCAGAACATACTAGAAATTTTAGGAAAAGCTAAAATGCAAAAAGTGTGGAAATGTGTCAAGAGCAGAAATTTAAATTATTTAAAAATATTTCAAGTTATTCAAAAAGGATTGACTCATTAATCACGAATTTTTTAAACGGTACATCCTCCAAAAATGAGAACATTTTTGAACATTTTTGAACATTTTTTATAGGTACATAAATTTATGTTTGTTTTTTTTTTCAAATTTATGACTTCAAAATATTTCTACAACTTCTTTGGTTAAAATGTCTGAAATATGTATCATAAACAAAAATCTGAGACTTTCTGTCACCCTGTATAGGTTTTTTGATAGTTATTCTCCCTATTGACCAAGAAAATTTATATTCGCATTTATCAAAATGGACAAATCGTGTAATGGCCATTAGCAATATTCAATTATCGCATTCCAATTACTGGTAATGAATAAGATGGTAATTATAAAAGTAACTAACCTGTTTTTAAGCTAGATTATCAGAGTTTAAGAGGGTTTAAATGAAAATACGCACATCGCAAGCCTGAGGTGGATCTAGGTAAACATAATACTATATTTAGTTACGTACTCCATTCCAATCCAGTCACTGCCCTAGATCTAATGTCAGCTTTGAATGGTCATCTTAACTATAAAATATGTAAATTGCATCTACCATGTTTGTTTAAATAATCGCATATTTCGAGGATTATTTATAGAATCGCCCACTTAACCTATATGTTTTGTTTATACACGAATGAGTATTTTTGAATTTTAATATCTTCCGGTGTATTCGAAATTTCTGTGAATTTACGTTATGGAGCTGAAATAAATTGAATTGAATGGAGTGGAAGAAATTACTTTTACGCTAGCGTAGTGTTTTTTTAACTATTTTAGTACGCTAAGCGATATCGTTATGTAAATAAAGAACTCGGTATAATTGGAGATACTATTTAGTATGGAGGATTAGATAATAGTCTTTAGAGAACATAGTACGTATATACAATCGATTTGTTATATTTCCTGGAATGTTATTTTTGGTAACATTTTGAAGAGATCAGATTATCACATAACAGATTCAGAAACCGTAAAAGTTACATTATATTTCTGTAGAATAAATTAATGGTTATCACATTGCCCTCAAACATCATTGCATATCAAAATACTCTTAATAATCTGGATGGTGGAATTAGTGTAATGTGCTTAATACAACAAAAAGTAAACATGTTCCTCTAAATGTGGCAACAACTTGAACTACCTAATTTTTATTTGTACAGGATGGTCGTAACTTATGTATATCAACATTATTCAATTTTATATTAGTAACCTAAGTTTTATTCGCAGTTTTTATTTAAAAAATTGCAGCAGGTTTACTAAACAATTAAAAACAGAAAATTTAATTTATTTAAATCATGAAGAATTCAGTTGTGAAAAAGACAAAAGTGTTTTCAATTCTTGAACAAGTTACAGCTGAAGCTTTCCATTATGTTTATCATCACAATTTTACACGTGTATCAGTTCAGGAACGTCATTTATCAAATTCAATAATCAAATGTGTAAACAAAGCACTACTCAGCAATTTGTTATTCATAATAATGAATTGTTGAATGTGTTGAAGTAAATTTGTTTAAATAAATTAATTGTTTCGCTTTTGAGAAAGTCTATTTAAAAAACAATGTTGACATGATATGGGAACTTAATAAAGGTAAATCTAATAAATGGAATGAAATTAATTACAAAAATACAACGAACGCAGAAGTCGAAAAAAAGAGAGAGGTCAAAATTAAGGTCGACAAAGAACATAAAAGCCGAAATAAAATGGGGAAAAAATACAAAGAAATATTTATAGTATAAAAAAATAGGATTAGACAAGCGAAAATTTAGAAATAAACCGAAAGCTGAAGCGCAAAGTAGCACTTTGCCAGTTATGTGATGTAAAAAGTTTTACTGCACGCAATTAAAGGTGGTATGTGACAGTGTCAAATTTCTTGTGGGTATTTCACATTAAAATGCATGCATTAAAGCTTACAAAAAAGTCACCAATGAGTCAAAAAAATGTGTTTATATTTTAGTTTCTGATTTAAAAATAATGAGTTTGCAACCACCAAGCGTTGTTACATTTTCATGACCCGTGATTTACTGCAAAGACATAATTTATTTAAATCAACTCGTAAATATTTATCTTTGATTGCTGGTTTTATGAAAAGCTACACAAAATCAGGTAAAACTGGGCAACGAACGAAATTGGAAATCTTACGGTTAAAGTTTCCCAGATTTTATTGGGACTTCACTGTAATTATACATTTAATCATTTTCCACCCTATAAAATAGTTGTTAAAGACCTTATTATGTGTTTCTTGAGTACTTTTTGTATTTCGTTATGTAGATACAGCAGAACTCCTCTATAACTAACCTTCGGGGGACACTGTCTATCGTTCATTATAGGCGACCGCGGAAAAAGATGTGTTCATTCAAAGATTCTGTTTTAACCAAACGCCAAATGATACAATTTTTCGTTCTAGTAAACAAACATATTTTAAAATAGAAAAAAAAACAAAAAATATCTTAAATAAAATCACATTTTAGTGGAAAAGAAATCCTTAATTTGGCTGCACCTTGCGGTTTTTCAATATCCCTTGCGTTATTTTATTTTGCAAAGGATCTGTCGCATTTAAAAAGTTTTTATTTTTTGGATATACCATTTGTGCATAATGTCCTATGACCTTCAAAGTAAAAAGGACCTCATCAGCTGTAGGAATTTAATTTTCATCATTTTTGCAACATCTTACTCATCACTTGAACCGTTTTTATATCGATCATTGGCAGTTATTTGAACAATGTCAATATCAATAGAAAATTCACCAACTTCCACGTGTTCATCAATCAATTCATATTTATTTAAGTAAATTTCTTCCAAAGCAGAAATATGCTGGTTACCCCACTCGTTTAAACTTTCAACAACTGGCTTATAGCAGTATCTCCGGACGATTCGTTATAGCCGAGCTCAAACCTCCAGAATATAATAAATGAAGGATATAAGGAAAAAACAAGATACAGTTTTAGACAAAAGTATGGAACATTTTTTGGAACAACATTTTCTTGTTGATCATTTTTGTTTTCGTCTTTAAAGTTCGTTGATAAAATAAAAGTATGTTCCTAAATTTCCCGTACAATATCTGTCTTAGGAACGTTTTTAATAAAGTTGTTGGTAAAAACAATTTTTTTCTTGGACAAAAATATGGAACATTATGTAGTGTTGATTTTATGCGGGTATTATCAGTTATTCAGTCCGATTGTGTGTGGTATATTTTAAACGAAATATGCCAAGAAAAAGTATTTTTCGGAAGATTTTCGAAATTCAATAGTCCAAATGTGACGCGATGGCGACAACTAAAAAGAGATTGCAAAGACCTTAAAAATCAGTTAAAGGGCTGTGTCTAAAATTTTAAGAAAATTTGACACTTATGGGGATGTAAAAGACAGTTTAAAACTAAGAAGTTCGAGAAGAACGAATGCCATTACCGATCGACAGATTTACAAAATATCATCTGGATGTCCTGGTAAGTCCTCCAGGATTATATAGCGAGAAATCACTAAAAATAGTGACGTCAATGTGGGCGATCGCACTGTACGTCATCCGTTGTGCGAAATGGGATTAGTAGGAAGGATTGCAGTGAAAAAGCTCTTAATTTCTAAGAACAGAGAAGCTAGAACTAAATTTGTTCAGGAACATTTGCTTTGGTCATCTTCAAAGTGGAGTGCTCTTCTTTTCAGTGATGAAACTAAAGTTCATATTTTTAATTCTAATGGGAAAAGTTATGTTCGTCGACCTGTGGGAACTAGGTTGGATCTCAACTCTCATAAACCAACAGTGAAACATGGTGGTGGTAGCATAATGGTAAGGGGATGTTTTTCTAGACCCGATGTTGGACCATTAGTCAAAATTGAGGGAATTATAGATCAGTTTCAATGCAAAGCCATCCTTGAAACCCATATACTGCCATTTCCTGATGAAGATATGTCTTTACTTTGGCGTTTCCGGCTGGAAAACCACCCTAAACATTTATCTCGATTAGTAAAAAATTGGCTGATTGATAATAACATCCCCATATTAGAATGGCCGTCTCAGTCGCCGGATCTTAATCCGATTGAGCATCCTTAGAAACTCTTAAAACGAAAAATTCGAGATGGTTGAAGATTCCTTTTTCCATTTGTGAAAATTTAACCGGTTTGTGCACCGTCGATATCAGGCTGTTATCTACTCGAAAGAATATGTCATAAAATATTAGTTTACTTAAAGTTTTGTACTTATTATAATGGATTTTAGAAAGTATTCAATTCTTTTGTCCAGCATAATTTATTGTTTTTATTTTTTTTATATTTGTAAAAATGAACTTAATTGTTTTTGTTTATAATATTGTTAAATATATACTTGGGTTTTTGTATATGTTTAATTTTTAATAATCAACTGTTTTGATATGAAACTATTATGGATATAACATATTCCATACTTTTGTCTACAACTGTATATCCTCCAGACAAATTTTTGAGCTAGATGAAACACACCCTAGGACAATCCCTGTTCTCTTCCATCTTGCAATTTAAATTTATAGTAATAACTCAGCACACTCTTTCTTGTATGCATATCAATTCGATTGTTCTTTATAAGATAGCACCAATAATTTGAAAACTATCAAAATCTGACAATGCTGGTCTTTTCGCCATACCCTTTCGATATGATATGTGATAACCGAGTGTTCGTTATGTCCAAGTTTATCATAACCAAATAAAAATACATTATTTTTATATGAACTTGAACGGGATTTTTTTTTCGTTTGTTATGACCAACTGTTCGTTATAGCCGAGTCATACTGTATGTGAAACGTTAGTGCTAGGGGATTTTTCTTTGGACAATAATTTTTTTAATTCAAAACATGTGTTTTTCAACTGCCAACAAAATTTGATGGCATGAGCGCGGCACATGCACCTCATTGTTTCTTTTTTCCGAGTGTTTGGGCAGTAAACAAACAAGTTTACAGGTTAAGCAACTGAAAGAAGTGTAAATTAAGTGGGCACACACACCTGACTGCCTGGCTGCTATGAAAATTTCAATTTCAAACATCTACATATTTCTATTTACAAATGGACGTGCATAGGTTGACATTAAGGTGGAGAATGTGCGTAGGTATATGAGATTTGCCTTTATGTTGTCTCGTGGTTTAAGTCCATATTTTTTCACATGAAAATTTGCCTTCATGATCAGTTTATCAATCGATTGTTATAATACAAGCTTTGACAAGGTGAAGATGGGTACAATGTATTGACAATGATGATGGGACAAGGTAAAAATACGAAGAGGGAATTGGCTTTAGATATGTAAATTCTGTCGCACATTTGCGTCTCTGGTAATCCCCTCAATCAAATGTACACTTCTCTAATAGCTCCAACATTTATTATATACTGCGTAACATAGAAAAGAGTACACTCCTTAAAAATTGTTTTATTTAAATTATTTTTGGTATGCACGTTTGTGCACGGTATATGGGAACACAAAAAACGAGTAAATTTTCAGCCATGTTTATCAATGTATTTATGAGTTATCAGGAATTTTATCATTTTTTTTACTATAAAAATTGCGATAAAATATCAACAGTATGACTGCAAAATATCATTTGTCGGTGTATAGCGTGCTTAGCAAGGGTTTTTTGATTAATCAAATATGCCCAGACGCCGAGTGCAGCGAAATTTTCATCAATTGAGCGAGTTTAAGAGAGATCGAATAGTGGGCCTACGAGAGGCTGCTTGGTCATTTAAGGAAATTGTCACTAGATTCAACCGTAGTGTAAATACTATAGTGAAATGGTGTCAGGCATGGTTCCAAGAGGAGCAAACAGGCAGAAGGAGAGGTACTGGATGATCTCGAAGAACTACAGAAAGCCAAGATCGCCGCCTTCGAACTATGGCCCTAAGAAATAAGTTCCTTTCGTCGAGGAGGCTGACGGATCAGTGGTTCGCTGAAGTTGGAAGGCCTATTAGAATTCGAACCATTTACCACCGAATAAGAAATTTTGGACTGATTTCCTACTGTCCCCATTTTGTGTTACCCCTCACAAAATCAACTGCAGTGGTTCAGAGATCGAATACATTGGAATCTGGAATATTTAATATCGTGTTTAGTGAGGAATCCAGAATCTGTTTGGATATGCATAATGGTCGGGCAAGAGTAAGAAGGAGACGAGATGAAAGACGGAATGCTCAATTTACAATACAGAGGCACATCCATCAGACTGTTGGGGTGTTATTGCATATAGTAGTAGGTCACCTTTAGTTTTCATTGGAGACAGCCCAACGATACATATAGGAAGTCCTGCAACCTCATCTCATACCTCATCTGGAAACTTGTTAATCCAGTGTTCCAGCAAGACAATGCACGACCGCATATTGCTAGAGGGACTGTAGACTTCTTTCAACAAAATGCACTCAATTTGCTACGTTGGCCACCTCGACCTCCAAACCTCTCCGCGATTGAATATGTATGAGATATTATAAATAGAAAGTTGCATAAATAACCTCATCCCCTACGAACCCCAGCGGCGCTACGTCACGCTGTCCAGTTAACCTGGAATGAGATCCCCCAAGAGGACGTCAATCACCTAATTAGATCTATACCTAAACGTGTACAGAAATATACAACGCACCGCGGAGAAACGACAAATTATAATTTTTTTTTTTAGTTTTTACCAACTAAATTTGTTCAATTTTTTAATGAAGCATTTGATTTGGCGTAAGAAACATTCATACAAAAAATTATTTAAATAAAACCATTTTTACGGGATGTTCTCTTTTCTATGTCACGCAGTACAATTACTTTCACTTCGAAGTGTAGGAAAGCAAAAACGGAAACGTGTTTGTTATAACTTTGTGTAAATATAATGAATGTAAATGTAACTTAACAATTCAAATAGGTACATACATCACACGGTAACAAAAGCATCTGCCAAAGCGAATTTCCTAGCGGTTTGCTTACAAATATGCCGTTCATATCTGCATTTCGTGGATTAGTTGCTTTTTCTCAGCAAACAATGTTACTTCAAAAAGTCGATTTCACAATGATGTTTAAGTTTTTCTTCTGTTGCCAACAAGCGGCTAAAACCATATACAATTATGTTATGTATACTAACTTAAACCTGTATCACTGGTTTGCGGTTAATACTAAGTAGTTCTGTGGATCATTTTATTGACCGGTGCTTGTTCGCTAACACTTCAGTTGCTGACCTGAGTTATTTGATGCATTTCGTAGAATCGGGTTTTATAACATTTTTTTTTTCACACATCTCAAGACGTCGCAGATAATTGCGCAATATACTTTCATACTTTGTTTTCGACATCCCTAATAGTAGACATACACACAATTACATCAACCATCTAGGAGAGACTCACACGGTCTCTTATCAGGTTCCACAATAAATTCTCCACCTATGTCCATCTCACGATGTTGAAAATATATGCAGGCTGTTTATGGAAGACCATAAGTTTGCTGGTTTTTCTGCAGTATGGCCGTCTCGATTTCTTGCATTGTACTTTTGTATTGCCTTATTGGCTATGAATGTTTACCAGAGACGGATTAGTATGTGAGAATTATGGTTCATTATATGACTTATACCACAGAGCGTTGCAACAAAAACCTGACTCGAAAAATCGCCAATTGTCACAGGACATATGCAGCATGGTAAAAATTCGCGGAAATGCAGGGATATTTTCTAAACCATTAGAGATGCAGGATCGGTTAAATTAAGGCAACCATGCACGGTTTAATGCTAACTGATAAACCGATTTAAGGTGGAAAAACCCTAAATACTTCCGGAGACATTCGCAAATAATCAAATGTTTCACATTTCAATTTTTTTTAATACCGTGAGAACTACTTAGCGTTAAATTACATAGAAATACATATCGGATCGGTTCCAATGATCGAAAAGTCGCATTAGAAGTCTTATGGCACCGTACTCTAGAGAAGAAAATGTATATGTGAAGAAGTGAAATTTATTTTAAGAACAACCTTAAAATAAGCCAATAAACAAGTGAAAACAATTTCAGCAAATGTTGTATTGTTTTGAATATTTCCGGAATAAGTCGGCATTTTCTATAGTTTAAACCGTAGTTTTCTTGGACATTAAAATATACAATATCTTCCTCAAGCTAATTCGCATATTTTACCATTTTCGAGATCCTAACAGTGAATAGTGAATTTAAATAAAAGATAATCGAAGTTATAAGAATTTTATCCACACATCGATGCGGGTGTACTTCAGATCCTTTAGATTCTATCATCTACGAGTCCTGATGAGCAGCTTGTCTTCAGAGTCAGAAGAAAGATCATTCGTTACAACTTTCAAGTTCAGTGCGCATCTCGGTTCAGTGTTCAGTTCAGTTCAAATTACACAGATGCGGTAATATTCATTATATACACCAATTAAGCAAAACCAACACAAAACATTTTGCGAAATAAAAATGATTAATGTAGATACAAACTTTCATGTTTCAATAGCATTATAGTTTATAACCAATGTACAATTTCTCGGAACAAGTAGGTAGTCAGCGAGTTGCTTTTATATTGATATATAAACATGAATTGTCTCTTAAATAGCCTGGTCTAGTCATTTATAATTTACTTGAATTTGCATCACACGAAGAACACACGCTCAGGCCCATTTTCAAGTCCATCCTCAGTCTACGCAACCATAACAACCCTTTGAACGCTAATGATTAGCTGATCTTATCCTGTTGAATTTCTTACCGTCGATTCCTGTGTACGTAGATCCCAGGGCAGGCTGACTAAAATTGTAGCAAAAGCAGTTTGTGCGGAGAAGTTAACTTTTAAATATTTATAGAAAATATAAAAGTATTTGACTTCCCTTAATACGTCTCTGTTTCAATAAAATGTACTCTACCGTAAGAGTACCTATCTTAACATTGGGTATTCATGTATTCAGGCCAGGCGTTTACCTTGTGGAGACATCTTCCCAAATACGTAAACCAAGGATGAAATTGAAAAAATCTGTGTAATGGGACTATAGAGAGAAGAGAATTCCCATTGTACTTCCTAATCTGCTTGGACGCAAACGAGGCAGAGCAGATGCGTACAATAATTCCAATCAGCCCATTCAACTCGTAGATTTTCAGTCTTAATGGGGTATAAATATTCTGGTTTAACGTATGTAACGAAAATTGTGTGACAACCATCAAGGGACTCTATACACTGCCGCCCAAATTGGGGACTTAGATATATAGATATCTTAAGAACTGTAAGACCGGGCAAAATGGTGGAATGGGAAAATGTCGACGGCATTTAGTTTTGTATGATTATAGCTCTGACAGTGCTCCGTAAGGCTGGATTAGTTACTCAGCCACTGTAGATTCCATTTGGACTCCTCAATATACAGGGTGTCCCACAAGTGTTTCGTTATATTTCAGTGGGTAATAGTACATTGAAAAATAATATGACTCCCTATATAAACCATATTCCAATAATGCTTCATTAAGAAGATACAGGGTGTTAAACTTAAAACACACCTGGAATATTTCAACGTATCAGAGTATCAATGAACAGGCGAGCTCAATTATGTATTGAACAAAATGGCCACCAATTTGAACAATTTCTATAATGTTATAGCAAATTAATAATATTTAAAACAAACTTAATATTATTAAAACCATTTAGAGAATATCGTGCATATAGACGGTATTCAATTTTTTACTGGCAAACGATACGTCGGACGAAAAAGAGTCAAGTGAGCATTTTTCTTCTAAATGAAATTAAACTTCTAAAAATAAATTTTATTTTGATAAAAAGCAGTGGCGCACCATGTTTTTCTTTAAAAATGTGCTGAGAGGTGTCCGTACGCACGTCACTGGTGAAACGAAAAATAGCCCTTTTGCATAAATAAATGCGTCTACATTAACTCTCAAAACATGCCAAATTTCACTTACATATCTCAAACGGTTTTGAATATATCAATAAAAGTTAGATTTTTTAAGTAAAGTTTAACACCCTGTATCTTCTTAATGAAGCATTATTGGAATATGATTTATATAGGGAGTCATATTATTTTTCAATGTACTATTACCCACTGAAATATAATGAAACACTTGTGGGACACCCTGTATATCTCTGACTCTCTCTTCTAAATATTGCATCTACAGGAAGATCAATCTCGTACACCTAATTTTTTACATATCTCGAAAGTTAAAAATCGCGAAGTATAATGTCTGGGGACAGGAGGGGGTAACAGGGGGTAACTGATAATTTTACTGAGCCACTGTTTGTGGTCAAATATTTATTAAAATCGAATTACTGTCCGGCAAAAAAGTGACTTTGAAATCGAGCGAAATTTTAGTATTGCGCCAGTTTTGATGCAAAGCATGTGTGTCACATTTTGAGGTTTACAGATGCTTTGTGTCTTTATATTTTTATATACTTAATACTTGTCTCCAATTTCTTTGATTTGTAGTTCAGGCCTCATATTCATTTCTTCCCGGGTAAATGCAGTAGCTTCTTATTTAACCAACGCAGTACACGTGCATTATGAGTTTGATAATAAGTAAATCTACGTCTGCATGTGTATAGAATATGGATCATTACAGCTTTCGTTGTACCTCAAAGTAATTTGTTCCGTTTAGGGTTCTTTTTTTTTTATTTTATGGGTTTCGGTTTGCGAAGAAACAACACCGAGCATCCTACCCAGCTTTGTCCAAATTAAGCAATAAAACCTCACTTGTACGACACATTGAGGGCTTCTAAATTGAAGCCCTAAATAGCATTTTATGTTTACGAAACGGTCCCACAAGAAATATTAGTCCCATATTGACGAAATGGCTTCCAGATGTAGGAATTTTAATAGGGGTGGTTTTAGGTCTGTTATGCCTTGGATCGATGCGAGTATACTTTGAGCCGTTGGAATTATTCTGTTATTAAATAGTCTTTGAGTTGTCAGATAAAAATTTGATAATTATTTAATTGCCATGTGTCGGGTGATAATTGTTAAGACATTCACCATACAGAATAAATATCCTATTGAAGGATCACATGCAAAACGAAAAAGTCTCTGCAGTTCTCAAAATTTACATAGCATCACGAACAAAACATATTATTTTTTATATATGCAGTATAATGTATTTAAATGATAGTATTAATTGTGCACAGCTCATTTTAGTTCGTTCACATTGCATATTAACATAACGCGAAATCTGATATGCAAACCTCCTGTTTTCTCCCCGATTGTAATAAAACAAAATAAAAGTGTCGTCGTTATAGTTTATACTTTAGTTAGCAACGTTGCAAGCTAATCAGCTTTGAATCTACCAGGGCAGATGACGTTTGCGAATGTTGCAGAGTTCGCTATCAAGATCGACGAGTCTGCACTTAAAACTCTGGAATTTTATTTTTCCTCTTGGAAACAGCTAAAGTTGCAACCGCGTATAAATATTTGAAAACATATTTTTTCTTCTTTAATCCGTTAAAGTTTGTCAGGGCGTTATGCATTTCAATGTTTCCAATTTGACATAGCTTAGAAAATGACCACACAAAACGTTACATTAAATTCACATCATAGCAATAATTATTACATAATATGCATAATTTACCATTCGCTTCATATTCGAAATACGTCTACGTATGAATTATTCATTTTCAAGTAGTTGCTGTTACTTTTTTCTTCACATTTAATAAAACAGAACTCGTTCATCTAAATTACATATAAAGTTTTCTGAATTATAAATACATAGTTAAATCACCTCCGTATCACTCATGGCGTGTCAGCTTAACATTTAATAGCTTCTAGAAAAAAAAATGAGCTAAAAAGTAGAATTTAGAATCTCTTATATGGGATGAAAAAGAATTTGTCACTGTTCAGCTGTTAATTATTAGCAATAGATTTATGGTGTCTAAATGTGCTCTACACAGAAAACATAAAATTTTGTGAAATTTCTAACAAATTTTTATTATTTTTATCTTTCTCCAATAGCTAATAAGATCATCTTTTAAGCGGATCTGAATTAAGACGCTCTACCTTACTATGTTGATATGGAGATTGACCTTAATTTCTAGTTGGCACAGGTGAATTTAGACTATTTTTACAGAGCGCCAACTAGGTTCCCGATTTACTTTTCAGTTCCTGCTGGCGACTATTTTGGTTTAGGTGTATCTAGAATAGCCAACAGGTTTTTAACTTTTGTGCGTCTGATCCACCTTGTCTAATAAGACTTTCTCCCATAATCTTGATTTAGAAGCATTTGAAATGTATTGTTGGGCTCAACAGTGGGCATGTATGCGATCTATAATTCCCGATAAACATACCAGATCTTATTGTATTGTGCTCGTAACTTCTCGACCATGTTGGACCGTATGAGCGACGATTTTGAACCGATTGTGTCCGAAATAAAATCTGGCGATATATTTTAAGCGAAGGTCGCAGCGGATTATCGCGCGTTAATTTATCATGGCGTGAACCGTAACGCCTGGTGCGCATTGCGCTCGCGCGAGTCTAATACATGAAAAGTCTAAGGGTTTTTTTTCAAGAATCTATCTAGAGGCCATTTTCGTCTCATTTCGTCGTGTAAACTTATGTATGATCCTACAAGACAGACAAGTACATGTGAAATTTTGCTATATGTAAATAGTACAGTAAACTTTATATAACTCAGTTTCGTGGAAAAAACATAAAAATGTACGTATTCATAATATTTATCAAAGACGTGTCGAGATAAGCTTCTTCACATTTTATGTTCCGTCGACTGCAGCACATTCGAGAGTGCCTCCAAATAAATAGTACCGATTTTGAGTCATCCACCACTCATTTTATGGTTTCGATGTTCAAACAATGATGACATAAATTTAAAAATTTGTTGAATTGAAATAATAACTAAAAATGTGTATTTTCTAAAAATTTAATAAAATATTTCGCAAAATGGTAAAGAAGGTTTCTACGTCATCACTCTCTCGTTATAAGTCCCTTACCGCTACTTAGTGCAAAACCTGTTACGATCATTTTAAATATCACAAATATGAGTGTGAACGTACTATAATTTTTTCTTTAGAAATAAACCCTTTTTTTACCCAGAACATTTTGCTGGATTGGTTTTCTATAGGACAAAAATTGGTTTGCAAAACGAGAGATAATATCCACCTTATTTATTTTATTTCTATAGAGTCAGCTTGAAAAGATGCATCTAATAGGCCAGTAATGTAAAAGGTGATCCATTATAAAAAATAAATTGGTGTTATTTTCAGAAATTTGTGAAGCTAACGTAACAGGAAACTCTAAAGAAATGATGAAAACAAACATGGAACTTTGCTAATTTGAATATGTAATTTCTATTTTTTCTTCAATAAAGCCAAAATACTTGCATTTTTGGAAACAAAAAAATGTAAGAAAAACTCAAGATATTGTACTGAAACCCCTTAACGTTTCCTTTATTTGAAAAAAAAAACGACTGGAAAGTGTTGATATCAATTGAATGTTGGACACCTATTGAAATATGAGTTACTAAATTGTACATAAATTTTCTGGAAAAATCAACAATTTGCGACCTTTGAGACCGAGTTGGTGAATCATGGCTTAAGTTCGGTTTTACTAAAAGTCGTATATTATTAATTCTAACGTGAGGCAAAGTGCATCAGGAGTACTAGATACAGAAATCTCGGTGATATTGATCTAATTGCTAGCGATTGTCTTCTACCAAGAAATATTGTTGATAAATAAGATATTTTTCATATTTTCCAGGTAGGCCGCCTTGGAAATTATGGTCAGGTGAGCCATCATCCTTGTTGGTATACTTTATAAACCATTTTAGTAAAATTGGCATTAAATAAAAAAGACGAATAATTTAAACAACCTATTATAAAACTTTTATACAAAAAATTGTCCTTGATTGATGGATGAGAAATTTAATTTATGTACCAGGATTATAAATCCGCCAACAATAATTTTCTAACTTATCATAAATATAGTGGCTCGTATAACCAACGACTTCCTGTGGTCTGTGAGAAACTGTCAGTCGTATCGATCGCAATGGAAAACCCGTTCTAAATTAGCAACTAAAATCTTATATGATGTTAACTAAGAAAAGGGAAATGATGTTTAGCTAAGGAATCTTCTTTCTCTGAAAAACCGTGTGAAAATTATCACTTTCAATGACTGCCTGATGATCAAGCAGTCATTGAACAGTGTGCAAGATTCGATGATTAGTGATCAAGTTTGGAATTTTTATGAATGTCAAGTAATAAAATTGCAAGTTGGAAATTTGTAAGCAAATCCACTTTGGGACCGTCCAATTAGTTGCAGTTCATTATTACAGATAGATAGCGAATGAGATTGTGCATAAATATTGTAATTACAAAATAATTGAAGAAATTAAACAAAAAAAGATTTGGTTTTGATAAATGAGTTATAGTCAAAGACTTTATTTTGTGACTATTTATCATCAACTTAATTCTCCATCTATCTATAATAATTAATTGCAACTAGTGGATTGACCGCAGCGGGTTCTTACAAATTTCCATTTTTAAACTACTTCACGCAAAAAATAAGCCTTTTAGTCAATTAAATTCTGCATATAGTCCCTGATAGGTAGTATTTGTAAATTTTTTCTTTGCAAATTTTTCTCATTAACGCAAACAGAGCAATCCAATATTTCTAAGATGGGAAAAGAAAAAAGTTTTATTAGTGACCTTTTGCCGAAGATTTTCTAGTTTTCACGAACATTATAAATAAAATTCTCAAAATGTGTTTACACTTTACGCTCTGTTAGCGAAGCTTCACCTATGAGTAGACACAAGCATGAATGATCGTGAAAGTTGGGCGAACTGAATGATTCCTAGAAATAATGTATCGTGTATTACATAGCAGTTTACTGAGACATCTCATTTATTGATTAAATGATAAGCTCCGCCTGCATACGATAAGTAGGTAAAATTACATTGATTTAACTGTCATATTGTCATCGTCTTGACCGCCAGTTTACAACGTAAACTGGCATCAATGATGGTACCATCTACTACTGTTACACAACGTCGCGTCAATGGGACGGTGCCGAGTATCTATCTAGAAGTACCAGTATGGTTTTTCTGACTAATTATCGGTGGGGAATTGGTAGGAAGCTCCCATGTATTGCCCTGGGAATTGCATTTGCCCAGACATTAAAAAATGTTGACCATTCATAACTTATTGCGTGAGGTGTTTGTAAGGTTCCGGAGTGAACGTTTTTCGTTAATATTTCTTCCACTCTTCATTCAAAGCGATTCAATAAGACAACAGCTCTGCACAGATTTCCCACAGTGATGTAAGAAATAGTTAAGATGAATGTTGGTCCGCAAAAGCTTATGCCGTGAGAGCTTAAAGAACTTGGAATAAATTAATTAAAAGTTCAAATATTAGTACCTCGGAAAAATCCTCGGATCCGTAAATTTTTATACCAATTTGTACAAGGCAAATGAAAAACAAGTTATGATAACTTATGTTATTTCAACGGAAATATTTACTTTTTTATTAAGTAGAAAGGTTGAATGGGGGCTCTTCAGTTTAAGATTTTGTCATACATTTCTTCATTTAAAACTAGAAAAATAAAAAAGAACTTAAATGAATTATTAAAGTCAATCTATTTTCCCCTTACAGTCATTGAAATGCCATCAGCGATAATCTGGTGCCATCGGTCAACTTAAAATCGGCTATCATTAATTCTTTAACAAATGGTACTAGTACTGCTACTAATTACAATATAACGGCACTATTAGCAACTTATTACCCTTCCTCTATGACAATTAATAAAATTAATAATATAGTCTGGGCACATGCTGGTAGAACGTAAAAGATTAATTGATTTTGTCTACACTGATTGACGATTGGATTTATTCTCAAAAGAACTACTGTTCAAGTGCTGACTCTAAAGACATAATTGGTTTTGCAATTGATGTTTATTATAACGTGAAGGATTCGAGTAAAATATTATTAATATCGCATTGCTTAACTCGGTATAGTGCATGTTTTGTATGTTAAAATGTAGAACACAGAAATAATAAATGTTCGAGTTTAATCGCACGATTTATTAATATTCTTATGTTGGCATTTCTTCTAAATTAGGTGTAAACAAATTTTCGAATACAATTCGTATTTATTTAAATAAAAGAACCATGTCTTCGACACACTAAACTTGTTAATTTATACTCGTTGAGCACCGGTATTAATATTGAACATGAAAGCGTTAGTGAAATAATAAGTAATTACTAGACTTAAGTAGGAGACAGGTTTTTTCTAAACGTGACACAGTTTTAAAAACCTGTAAGGCAAGTTTAAAAAAACTTTTGTTTGATTATAAAATGCCATTACTTAACAGAATATGAGGGAAATATATCCAGTTATTGGAGTAAAAAATCGTTGCTCGCTTCATCTGATAAACGGTTTTTGGATTACAACAAGAATATCAGTGACAATAAACATAAAACTGGGACATGCTGCAAGTTGCTAATTCTGGACACAGTTGGTTTGTTATGGGCTATCTCCGAAGGATCCGATTAAGCATATAAGCCACTAATTATAGGTTTAAAACTCAAATTTAGTACTTTGTTATAAGAATAAAGACGAGAGTTTTGATTTTGTATGGGGCCATTACTAGGCCTGAGAATTTATAGTAAAACATGAGTAAAACAGTCAATGAATAATAATTTTCTCATCATGCTACATTGAAGTGGTCGTACTTGCCAGTGATGTAACTGGTGATTTAAAGTTTCCGCGGCCTTGCATCTTTGCTAGCCTATAATAATGATGGCGTTGATCAATTAGTCATAATTTCTAAGGAATTTCATGTTATACTTAAGCCTAATTTATGACTTGTCCACCAATGAGTGACTATTAAGGTGCGCTCGTGTTATATATTTAATTTCGATTCGAATTTGAATGAAACTTACATTTAGACTATAGAAAAAAATCATATTTTGAGTCGTTATCTTATTTTTAAAAAAAAATCAAGTTACACATCTAAGCCAGTAAAGTTCTAGTGCAAATTTCAAAGGGTTTCAAGCTCGCGCGAATATCGGGAGATGGTGTAAAATACGCGGTGCAAAGGGATGAAATTTTGTTGATTCAGCTTCGAATTTTGATAAATCAGGAAGAGGAGATTACAAATAATTTTCTGAATATCCTTTCAGCATTATTGTAAAAGATTGTGGTTTAAAATAATTTTTAGTAACGTGAAAGTGGCAATGAACCAAGGTTTTACTGCAAAGCTGAGTAAGCATCATGTTACCGAATCCTATTAAGAATTTTCTGCGTCATAGTTCCCTTAGGAGAACCTACGTAGCAAATGGTAAAGTAATTGCTGCAGCAGCAGGTACAATCGGGTTCCCGGTATTAGAAAAACTTGTTCTCCTTCTGCTATTGTCCTCATTTTTATTTTAATCGCGTCGGTGTTAACTCTAACCATCAAAAATCTTGTAGACCGAAGCAAATTGCACCTAATGATGATTAATTCGATCCCCAAAATCGGGCACACAATGAGCCAGACAATTTGTACAATAACAGAAAATAAATTACGTCGCGACTTATAGTCCAATAAAAAAAATAAAAAAAACTTTTAAATCCGATTATGAGAAGACCGGGGAATCAAATCATACAAAAGCGACCTGTCTTGGTTAGAATAACTTATGGCTTTTCTCAGTGGGTTCCGACCGAGAACCACTAGAACGTGTTAGGCTACAAAACCATGTCTCGGGTGGGATAGTCCTTCGGATACCAGTCCGTATGGGTCAAAATCCAGTAAGGTAGGGCCTTTGTGAGGTGTGATGTAGGATGGCCAGATGTGCCTTTGTTGTGTTGCTTTGTACCCCGAAATGCTGGACGATATTATGTATGGGTTTCTCAGTATTCGATTCTAAATCTAAAAGGATAGTGCTTTTTTATATTTTATTTATTGACAGAGACGGGATGGGTTATTTTGTATGAGAATAGTAAGGTGGAATTTTATTGTAAGTAAACAGCGTTACTTGTAAGTAAATAAACAAATACGAGCAACCTGCTTCATTCTGAATTGCGAGCTATCTATATAAATCAATGAATTAAGTCTATAGTCGCCTCTCATACATGTTCTTACGTATAATAAAATGTCAAGTTCAAACAGCAACTATTAATGGCGACAACACATTGTTTATTTATATTCGATCGGTTTACTTGTAATATACATGAATTCAGATATTTACTTGTTTGGGTACATTTACATCATGGGATGCAAATCACTGAGGCAGTACCTACCGTAAATCCCGTGTTCAATAAGAGTGAATGATAATTTTGTAATTGGTAGTGAAAGTTCAGTCAGCAATTTATATTTATGCACATCATTACACTAAGTGGGCAAATTTAGGTGTGTGCCTAATCACATATCTATTTAGTTTGAATGATATAGCTGGTTGTTTTTCACATTTTTATGGCGATATTTATTCTATCCTTATTTTATACGACAACTGTTGGCAATCCAAAGCGTGAAATAAAATAGACAAATCCCTTGTTTCAATATTTTTGTTTGCTGGTATAAAAATACTATTTTATACCGAGATGTGACTCCAATTTTACATTTTATTGCGACACAAACCTAGTCACAATTAACAGAACATTTTCTTATTGCTTCGCTCAATATCTCATTTAGTTTAGCAAATGATCTCATACGGGTCTGTATGTGCGAGTGTTTTATTTAAACTATAACGTGTCATGGAGTAATTAAAATGTTTTATTTAATTTAGTATTTTAAAAACTATTTCGAAAATAATCTCTTGACAGCTACTTTTTCGATCAGTGTGGTGGCGATTTGTGGGTGCTGCACGAGTGGGCTTTGAGGAATGATTGAGGGAAGGAAGGAGGTATACGAAGGTTAGTTCAAATTTCGGCGAAAGTGTGGTAAATTGCATTGATGATAATGTAAAATCACAGTTCAAGATTGGGCTATCTACGAGTCTTCAAAGTTTCTTCCGACCTTTTCGATGGCTCTTTTCCTTGGGCGATCAGCTATTTCTTTATATTATTGTACCATTTTTACCTGTAGGCCCAAAGCCTATTATTCAAAAAAAGATCTGCTCCACAATACCATATCTATTCTATTATTAAATTCGCCTTTGTTGGTCACTTTCCCAGGTGTACGAACACCTGAGCTGTCCGAATTCGGACAAAGCAGTTGTAGGCAGATTAGAATTGCTATAGTAGGTATTCTTACCTTTCCTATGGTATGGTTCATCGACTTAGACGTGTATTGCACATTTTCAATCACTACTGTTGCGTAACAAGTAACAAAGTAAATATTTCACCTTTAATGTGTTGTCTGCACTTGCATTTCAAAATTTGTTTTGGTCTTGTAGTGCCGATTCCGATGTTCGTTCAACTTTAGCAACTGTACGCTTTTCATCATGTATTATTGTTTAATCTTAGTGGCGCCGACCGGAATTTTATATGAAAACTTGGAGCGATTAACAGATTATATATGTGGCAATGTGACAATTATGTATTACACGCATTATTTTCTTCTTTACTTGATTTAACGGGAGCGTTGATAGATGTATTGTCGTTGATTGAAGTTGTACAGGGTGTTAGATGGCGAAATTTACATATTAAAACAGAAGAGACAGTTGGACCAGGGAAAGCGTTATTGCTATAAGCAAAAGTCGGAGGTCATTTATTAATAATACACGGAGTGTTTTGTAAGTTTTGTTGGAAATTAAAAAAATATATATTTTTTCAATTATAAACACGGCTATTAGCGATCAGAAAATCTAGTGGCTTACTTATTTGGTCACTGCCCAACTCTCTTAGGGCGTTAGATAATGATTAAAAACAACTTTTCTTAATATGTTTCTTCATTCTTGCATTTGCCACATTAAACTCACTTCAGGTTACAAAAATTCCATTTTTTTAAATCTTTTACACACATTTCATTTTTAACAGAAATCGTTTCCTTTTGTGCACTGTGAAATTCATATGTTGTACTCTTCCGGCAGAAAAATATTTCCTTAAGCAAAAATCCCATTTTTTACTAATAATAATTTTTATTGTTGAAGGTGTAAATTGTCTCTTCATGGAATCATTATCGGCGATATCCTTTAATACTGACTATTGGCCGTTTTGTGGTCCGGCTATCGCACCGTCAGTGTCTCCAAATTAAATATCTTCGTGTCAAACAAGAGGTTCGACCACAACTTGAGATAAGTTGAGCGGTTTTTTGATACCGACTCGGCGAGCAACCGTTCCATCTCGAAGAATCGACATTCTATAAAAACCAATGGTCGATTCTTCGTTTTTTAAGCACTTTAGTGATGGTACAAGTATTTCTTTTCTTTGTCTTGGGGTTCTGATCAGTGAGCGATTTGAAACGGAATTATATCAAGTACTTACGGTTTTTACAGTACCGACCTCTGACTGATCGACTATTTATATATTGATAATTTTGTGCGGACGATATTTGAACGGAAGTTGTGAAATTAAAAACGATTTATGGTAACATAAACATAGAAATGTAGAAGGTTTTGCCATCATTCATTTCATTCAAGCTTGGTATGATTAACAATAAACAAGGCATCATCGGGTGCGTCATGTCTATCTATGTGCTTTCATTATATTTAGTTAACAATTTTCTCAGAAATATGCGGATATGAATATAATATCTTGATTCTTAAAGTTGCAATAATATATTCTCATTTAATACAATGATCTATTGCAGTCATATTTCCTTGTAATATTCTGTTTTTGGTCTGTAATATGTGGGAGATTTAGCTGATTTTCTATACATTTATCTACATTTAAGAATGGTGAAGCCTAGACATTGGACGTTAGCTGTTCATGAATTATATATTAACTTCTACCAAAACTTGCAATAACTAGGAAACACGGGGTGGTAAGCTGTTATCCAGAGGTACATGTAAAAAATCTCCCCAAACCAAATCTAATGGGTTTGCGCCGGGAGATCTTGGTGGAGACACATATTCACTACCCCGACCAATTCATCGATGTGGAATATTAAGATTCAAAAACTTCCTTATGCGTATAGGCTAATGAGAGGGAGCACTATCTAGTGCAAATCAATAATATTATCTTAAGGCTAGAAGAACATCGTTCTAGAGGAACCCATTCAACTGGTGGAAAAATCGCATCATTAAGTAAAAATTCATGTCGAAGGTGATGTTTTGTCATTAAATGAGGATTTTCTGTGTTGTAAGAATAGCTGTTTCTCCAATTAAATATACCTGACCTTGTAACTGTTGCCTCGTTGGTGAACAATATTTTATTAAATTTTTGAGTTAAAAATCCCTTGGCAACAAATTTTGAGCAAGCGTAAAATGTTATGGAAACAGCTCCTTTTTTCGCAGAATTTTAGAATTTGACGATTCGGTGATCTCAGTCGCTTCGGAAATACATTTAATTCTAGTCCCTGGATTCTCCAGTTATCGGACGAGGATTTCTTCTTCTTGATCAGAAGTGAGAATTTTTGATCTTCCATAATCGTGTTGTAAACGACACGAATCAGCCTCACTCAGTTTGTTGTAGTTATTTGAAAGTTCGATGATCTGGTTATCTATTATTGGAATAAAGTTTCAGGTACCTTTCAGCAGCGCGACGACTTCTAAAATTTATTTACGCATAAACATGGCCATATTTCTCATCTCAATATTGGTGAATTCACTTTGTCAAGGCTTTCGAACAAAGAATAACAGAATTTACTTATCACACTAATGAAATATATTGTTCGTCACTAAAAATGTCAAAAATGGCGCCCGGCATTTTATTGTTTTAATAACCTTTGTCGGAATGCAAGCAGTTAATTGATGGTGTTCATAAATCCTTGGCAATTCCCCCAATAACTTAATTGAAAATATCTCGAAAATGGGTAGAAATGTGAGTTTCTTTGCACAACACCTTTTTGATGTGTAATAATTTTGTATAAGACAATTTAAGTTGTATCGCTCTATTTTCAACCTCTAGTGTCCAATCCTCGTTTGTGTCATTATTTCCGGGACACCCTGTATATTGGGTCATGCTTCGTTTCGCATGAATTGAGTGTTGAAATGAAAAACATTCTTTAGTGTTTTATCTAGAATTCTTACAAGTTTTTTTTTATTTCAAAAACATTCATAACACAAATCGACATGTCACCGTGCTTCGAGACTTATAGAGCGGACCTCTCTCTAGTGTACCATCAGTGGTTAGTCATTCACGTCATTCACTCTCAAACTTCTATATTCTATCCATAGTTTTTAATCTTTCTACCTTTTGCATTTTGTCGCAGGTTTCTCAGCTTTCACGTTATTATCAGATATACCTGAGTCAGCATGCTATTTTCACATTTTTTTTTATGTGTATGCAAAATTAGCCGTGCATAGGAACGTTTTTGTCGATAAAATGTGGCCTGTTCTAAAAATCTGCCTGTGGACAACGGTAAAACCCTGCTGATATGTCGGCTTGTGTGCACAATAAAAAGTAACTCACAGACTAAATTTCAAATTTAAACTAAATAATAAAACATAGGAAGTTTCAGGCAAATATTAAAATTTAAATAACTTGAATATCCTACATATCAAAAACCTGAAGGATTTGTTTGAAATGGTGAGAGTTTGTGTCTATTATCGGTTGGCGGAAATGGAGTTTTTGATTTTTATTAAAAGCAACAATTAAAATTGATAACAAATTTTCAGACCGGCAAGAAACTTTTTGCAATGAACATATATTTTAAAAAAATTTAAAATCACATAAAACGGTTTTATATATAATTTATGATGATGTGGGCTCCAAATTTCCAACACTTCTCTGCACTTACCGCGTATAAAATGGCTCTCACAAATCGCAATTATCACCCCATTACTTTTTCCAATTAATCTAAATATATCTAATTACTAAAGATCAATTATCAGTAATAACGTATCCCGCAATTTGGATTACTGTAAAGTCAATTACTTAAACAGAAAAAAAAAACAATAATTGGGCCGAAAGTGTGACTATGAGACGTCGACTGATTGACGACGAGCTGTGCTAGCTGATTAATAATATTCCCATGATGTTAATTTGCTATATCATCTTGGTGTCTTCGCTAGCTTTAAACTAGCTAATCAATACCGGACGATCATTATATTTTCACACGTTTTATGTCCAACTTGGTATGGTTCCGTCCATATGTCTTCCTGTCGTACTCGGACTAGACGGACAACAGTGTCCCCACTCGGAACTCGAGGAGTGTCTGTAGTCTGCAGCAAACTCCCATGTCCGAGTCGATCTGTCGGTGTATTGCCGCCTGTATTTTTTACACCAACTACTATAACAACCTGTAATCTTGCTGAGAGTTCCCCAGTTGTTACGTTGCCGTCGCGTACGTAAGTCGTACAGTCGCACGCGCTCGTAAACGTTTTACGTAAAATAATTTCGTTAACACGGGAGCGTCAAACGTACGAAGGTGCAAATGCTGTGCTACGGGGTGTTACGACAGAGGCAAAATATCTTTTTCATGGGTTTTGGTTAAAAGCTAAACTGTAAGACTTGAGTAGAAATACACAGACTGCTGTTAATTCGCTAAGAAAATTTTCAAACTGTGATACTAGTGATATGTCTTCCACTAAGGGCGCTACTAGAGTACAACTTAGAATATAATCCTGTGATCTTATAGTATTTATGGTAAATTTTTGGATATTTATGTGCCGAGAAGCGACATGGCCAGAGGAAAAAAGTTGAGAAAGAAACAAGGTGAGACTTTATTTTTATTATTTGTTGTTTGATCTCGTTTCGTTATCTGCCTGTTCCTATTTGAACTATGTCGACCTTCAAAAAAAAAATACATATATGTTTTCTGAGTTGGTCGTGCTCGTCACTAAGAATTTCGAGGAATCAAAGTGTAATTGGTAGAACGGTAATTGATTTATTTTCAAGCACTTACCATCAGGGGTTTTAGCGGCTATGTAAAACCCGGGAATGATAATCGGATAATTATTTTTAAAACCTCTGAAAGTCCGTTAAACTAACCATGCCTCTAAAAAAAATTATTAAATCATTTCTACACGCCTATGTGCTTTCGAAATTGTTTGGACATAGGTTCTTAATGAAAATATGGCGAGAAATTTTCAAAGCTGTGTCATCTATATCTGAGAAAATCGCATTTCTTTAAAACACGCTCTAAAATGCCATTACAACAGAAGCAATGCAGGAAACTATAATCTAGTTTAAAAGGATGTAAAATGCAATATTTCAACAATATGAAGCGGCGAATTCAATACCGTATGGCTCTAATCCAGGCACTGCTCTAATTATGGTTACTTAACGATGCTCTTTAGCGGGTTCTCCATTCACGAAGGATGTTTCTCGGACTCTGTTTTTGAACTTAATAAAAATATGTGGATGAATGCAGTTCTTGCGAAGTATTTTTAATTACTTCGAGTGCAAAAACTAGAGCTTAAGCTGCCGGTCGTAGCTTCGGTTCAAATTTAAAAAAATTGCGATGAAGAAATTGTTGCACCACTGTTCATATCAGGTCAAAAAATTATTAGTGGGGAAAAAAGTAGAAATTTTCGCACTTTCCACCTTTCGCAATGTAATATATGTAGTGTCGTCCCATTGGATATGGATGCCACTTAAAAATCTATATTTGACTTTGAAAACGTGTTTTTTTCATAAGCGATTAAAAAGAAAATCGAAATTTACGTAATCGTATTTTTTCTTCGTGAGTATTTGTGAATTCAGCTAACTGGCAACCACAAATAGGTTCCCAAAAGGGCAGTGTTTCCCAATTTACCTGATTTTCCATTTCCAACAATTTCTAATAGACAATTTTACGAAGTTTAAAATGTCATTTTAAGGATTCCATACCGAATCTTACCTTATCATAAGTCTAAAATAAATATCAAACGCTTAACTAGGCAATTTATAATATATCTAAGTAAGTGACAAGAATTAAGTCTTTTGAAAGAAGGTCGTTCCTTAAAGATAATTCCTTATCTTGCCAAACAAATGTATCAGTCACATTTCGGGTTTACGAGCAGTGTTGATAATTTTTGTAAATATTGTTTAAGTATATGTCGTCTAGTTTATGATTTGTTTGTCTGTTTCCTTATTATATACTTACTGGCTCAATAGGTCTCTCTCTCTGAGTTCTAGGGATTAAAATCCATCACAAGCATGCTCGTTGTGATCTAAGTACATTAAAGAGATTGATATCGTGAAACTGTAACAATTATCAACACACTGACGCAAGGCTCAAGGCTGCTTGCAATGTAATCATCGAACTAAAATTCATTAATAAACCATCAAGACAGTTTACGCTATCCTGGAATGTTCATATATGCTTGAGCGCTAATTAGGGTTTTTATTAACTTACCAACTAACCATTTTGAGTTTTTGCAAATTTAATGATCCATAATTTTTTTTGTCATTATTTGCGAGGTTATTGCTCATGGCACTCACAAATTACAATATTTACTTTATTTATAGCATGCGCTGCCAAAAATCAGGGATTTAACGATTTTCCAGTTTCTCTCGTCGGAAATTAAGATATTTCTCCCCTAAGCACATTGCTATTCGACAAATCGTTCTTCGCTAAGCAATTTCTACCCTCTATTCCTTTTACTAATGGTTTTACGCCCTTGTATTTTTAAAATATGACTCTCCAGACCGACGTATAAGAGGGTGGGACATGATGTATTGAAACGTCTAACTGGGTTATTCCAGTTCTATTGTAAATAGAATTCGTTATTTTATTAAATTTTTGTGTGGATTTTGTGATAAAACGAAGCTTCTAAATATGAAGTATGTAGGCACAAATATACGTCAAAACATCCTATACATCTACGCGTTATTTTTTATGTCTAGAGAATGGATTTAGTGTTTGAATGATGTTCATCGATATTTATTATTTGTGAATTCCTCAATCTGGCTTGGTAAATAAACATCTCCACGTTTTATGAGTTTATCATATTTTAAATTTAATTCAGATAAAGTGTTATTTGATAATCACCAAGCTACTGACGATGTCAAATCATATGCCTGTCAACAAAGGATCCACTACGTCGTTGAAAAATCCTTAGCAATTTGGATTAGACCATTGAAACTGAATAAAGATTCGATAATAATCTATTCATAAATATATTTGTTTGCCGTATCTATTATCATTTCTATGTATGTAAATTAAAGCAAAACAAATGGAACTTAAGTGGTACTGAACTCAACTTCTGGGAAAATTCAACACCATAAATATGAACGCAAAGTGTTTCTGAATTTGCGTTGGTGTATGAGAGGTATTTGAAAAATTAGGAATAGAGGAATTTAAAAAGCAGGATCGGAAAAATCAAGCTTTTTCCTAAGGAATAATGATGAAACGTGTAAAAAATTGACGAATTCGTGGGACCCTAATTTTGTACGTCATTTGCATTCTTTTTTTAGAATTGCGTTTTAAATCTTAATCCCCCGCCCCCCCAAAATTTTTTTGAACTCTGTACTTATAAAATAACTTGGATCGACCTGAATGTGTTATGTCGAATTTAAGATTTATTTTGACTGTTTTATATATTTTCTTGTTTTTTGTTACCACTTAGTTTTTCCACGATTTTGTTTTTAGAATTTTCAAGTTTGTAAAAACACTATGAAATTAAATTTAATGCAAATGCTTCATTTACGTTACTTTTGGGCTCGATTTTGAAATTCCATTTATGTTAATTAATAGTTCACCTCAGAGTTCACTCGGCTTATTCGACCACTTATTTTTATCTTCAAAATAATTAATTTGTAAGTAAACGGTATTTTTGAAAATTTGATAAAGTACAAGTGAATTTCATGGCTTTTTGGTAGGATAATTTTTATTTCTTTTTTAATCATTTTTCCATTTTAAATGTGTTGCACTTTTTTGTGTTGTGGTGATTAATCGTCTTTGAGAACTGCGCGCGACTAGTGGCTTGCGGTTTAACTTGGCTGTTAAGGCACTTAACTTAGAATATCAAATCAATCTCGCATAAAATGACGTACTGTATATTACTAATAGTAGAGTAATACCAAGTAAGTCAATTATATATGTTACTTTGTCGCTTATCGTTTTCGAAGTCCAATAACGAGAAGCGATCATTCATTACTCGTCCCTAAATGCATTTTGCAGTGGTTACATCATTTCCCGTGTTTGACTTCGCGAGCATTTGTCACGCACGGGCCAGAAATGCATTACACACCTTTTATATATTGAACACACAACAAAATTCCAAATTCATAAAGAAAAATCATGGTTACTTATGTTATATTGATGACTAACTTATGATGCACTTGGACAATGTAGTTTATCGATTTTGAGAATATCCCTGCTATTATCCACCTCTCATTCATCATTATTTGAATGTAACTTTTTATCGTTTGTCAACTATCTGAACTCCAAGCTATTCTGTTCATAACTTGATTGGCATAATACATTTACTCCTATTGGTTGGGAAATCTGCAAACTAATGCTTTTATCGTACATTGGCCAAACTGAATACATTCACATTTTACAAATTGCTCGAGGGAGGAATTGCCCAGTAATAATTAAATGGTAACGTAGGCGAATATTGTGTATGCTAATATCGGAAGACGTAAGTCTATTGGCCTCAATCATATGGAAATTAAATAGTGAAGATAGTCGTTAACGACTTATCTAACAGGAGATTCTCAATTAATGCCGAAACCCACGATCCATAGGTGTTTTATTATCGCTAACGGGTACGATTCTCTTTTAGGATTAGAATAATTTTTCTGTAACCATGTAGAGTGTCAAGATTTCATTGTCAATTTTCGTTTTAATCGGTCATTCGTAGTTGATAAATGAACATAGCAGAAACTTTCGTGTTGGACGAAAAGAATTCGTGAAAAATGTAGCTGCCTGACCTCAAAGAAGTTCATGATTAAAATAATTAGATTGTCAATTTTCCTAATAATGAGTTTACTCGAATAAAATAGCGAAGGAAATGCATCATAACAGTAAACAATAACACATCATATCGATGCCGGAAATGATATCATCGTTTTGTTAGATGCAATCATCATCTATCACGGTACTCTGCTTATCGCGCTAATATCAGTATCATGAGTATTTTTACGTTTATTTTAAATAATAATATTTGAGGTACATAGAACCTTCCAAATGCACACCATCCAAAGCCTGTGTTTGTGTTAATACTAATTGCAAACTGCAGATTGTTTTGTTCTCAAAATGATCTTTTCGTTTGGAAGCTTATTAGATTATCACGTTCTTCCTGTTACAATTTAACGACCAAATTGCTGGCTTAATGTTATGGGTTTTACTGGTTGCTTTTTAATGATAGCCATAGGGATTTCAATGCAATGTATTTTGTTTAAGTAATTCACTCACTTCAGACAGCATAAATCGAGGCATAAAGCTTCTTTACAGTACTCAAGGAGTTTTAAAATAAATAATAATCATTGCACAAAGAAGGTAATTTGAATAATTTTACACCTACCGAACACTTTTCTGGCTCCGAACAACCTTCTTGTAGCCCCTCAAACCTTCGGGCTATGTCTGCGTGAAAGGAGATGAAATTATGCGATACAAAACGGCAGAAAAGGACCAAAAACATCGGTGTGGTTGGCAGACCAAAATTACAACGTGAACACCCTTGCCCACCATAAATTAAAAGGCTGTAATAATCATTTTGAGATTGTAATGTCCGATAAACGGAGGATGTTCAGAATTATGGCAGCTACGTTCCGAAATTATGTGAATTGTTCGATACTTGAAGCTTTGAAATTTTCAAGTGCTGCATTGCTTATGTTTGATGAGCTGAAAATATAATGTGCGTCAAGACGTTTCAGCGATCAAGTTGAATGACTGAGAGTTGGGACTCTACCAAATTCTTGTCCAGGTGTGGGGGAATTTCAGAACATAGCATTTTGGTTCAAGGTGTCGGGTATAATGATGTATTGATAATGACAGGCGGTGACCGGTTATAAACAGTTTCATTTTTATGACAAATTTATTTTTTTACTCTTTGTTATGGTCTTCACAATGTATTATCTTCATACTAGGAGATAAATTTAAGGGCAATAAATTCAATGTTACTTTGTTTCGATCGTCAAGATAATGGCAGTATACAGGAAGTTCCATAATTAATGTAACAAGTAAACGACGACCTCAAAAGTTTTAAATTTAATGTAATTTTTCAATTTTGATGCAGAAGGTAGATTGTCGTCGAGAGTCCTTTTTATATGTTTAAAAGCTTGAAGGTAATTAATTTGCGTCATGGTGTTCTCATAATTTGAAATTTGATTTAAATATTAGATACGTTCACTCTTTCTATGTGAATAAAGTATACCAAAGAGTAAGTTACTATCTCAAATTTTGGATACCACATTTTAATTTTGAAACATTTTTAATTTTTAACATTAATTTATCTAAGTTAAATGAGTAAAAACTGCTATGCTTAAACTGAATTTCCAATGATTTTATAGTTAATTTTTTAATGTTAGCATGTTGTGTTTTTAGGAGTGTACCGGGAGGTTCAATGCAAGGATTAAAATAAAAAATATTTTAATTTTTGGAGAAATTAAGATATTCACTTTGGTAACGGAAGCATTGAGGTAATTTCTTGGGGGATTTTCTTGGTTTCCTGGAAAAATCGTATTTTACAATACATTAAACAAATTAAGCTAAAATCATTTGTTCCCAAAGTGACCGAACTAAACACGAAATATGAATTTATGTTCGTTTACGTACCTAAAAGTGATGTACGTTTCACTAAAACTATAAACAAACTCACTAAAATTATTTATTTATTATATGAATTTTTGTAGCTCGCTAGAATAAAAACAAAGATTTCTAAATTGTAATAATATTTATAAACAAACTGCCTTCTGCAAAAAAACGAGCTTTAGTAGGCAACCAGCAGCAAAGTATACAAATCACAAAGTCAAGATATGAAAAGAACGATATTGCGTCAGTGGTAATATTTATTCTGTTTAGGTAGATATACCATTTTTCACTTTTTTTAGATGTATTTTTTAGGTTTTTCAAACATTCTATGCATCTTCGAGACATTTGGCCGTTATTTCTGGTTTTTTAAAATGTTTTTTGCACCTTTCATATTTTCTGACAATTTTTAACTCTCTCATTCGTACACTGACCTCCCTTCAAATTTCATGTTATTCTCTAGTATACTCTGACATTTTCTGCGATTTTAATTTTTGCTGAATTCTTCAGTCAGAAGTCCTTGAATATTAGGTTACGATATTTTCTGGTTTAATTACAAGCGAAGAAAAGGAATTAAAACATTTCATGCTAATTGAATCCAGCTACTGGGATACGAATCGGTAAGCGTTTTCATAAGGTTGGAAAGTTTCCGAAGGGGGCCCAGATTTGGAGCTACGCCCTAGGGGTGAACGTGTGTACAACGTGTAGCGACTGGATCGGGGCCTTCACAACGACTGATTATATCGAGCCTGCAGAAGAGTTTCTGGAAAATGCTCTGGTGTAGTTGTAAAACCAGATGTTGTTTTGAACCTTGGGGGGGATATAGGCAGGAAATGACAAGTTCTATTCCTCCATAATCAATGAAAAATCATTATTTAACTATATATTGCTAACGTAGTGAGAGACCATTATCATGTAGATTTGTTTTATTATATGGTTGCAAAAATACTTATTTTCCACGGACCATAAATCTTGCTGCGCCCTTTTAATTTCATTGAGACTATCGATAGGAGTTGGTATAACCATTTCCTGGTCCGGCTTACCCATAAAGTGCACAGAGGAAAGACTAAAGATAGTGGTTGGCTAGTTCAATAATACCCTAAGTTCAGCGGCGCCAGGCATTATTATCATTGGTGTCTACCTTACTATAGAAAGTAAGTAGGTATCTTGGAAAATACATTAAATAATATATCCCTAATTTTAAGGAATGGAGACATGTGTGAAATGTTTTGAGAACAAGTTTTCCTTCGGCTATATACATATATATTTTTTACTTTATATACTTCATAAATTTATGATGTTTTCTTCTGCAGCATTCCCAATTTCTAAAGTTACGTCCTTCCAAAATGTTCTTGACGGACCCACGAGATGCTATTAAAAATTACATCAATTCTCGCTTAATTGGAAAAAATATCAACTCGAGAAAATTGAAGCTCTACTGCCATTACAAAAATAAAATGAACCATATATTTTTTATTACCTTAAATACAATTATTGACTAATCCAAATATAATCAGCAATCGAAGCAATAACCATGTATCATATTTTCTAACAGATTCATTAATTTCTTGTCAATTTCCACTTTTTAGCATATATTTACTGTAACTCCTTGCATTTCCATAGATTTTTTGATATTCTGATCGGTGCAAACGTTAAAAACTAAATAACTGTAAATGATTGTTATCTGCCGATGACGTCTTCGGACATGCATACCTATGTGATATAATATATCTCAGGATCTATCACATCCGCCGTTGTAGTTAAAATAAGCAAAGAAGCACCTGCGCTATTTAGTGCTTTCGTATTTATAGACTGTTAGCTACTGGTTGTGGCTGAGAATTTTTTTTTGGTGATTTTGTTTTGTCTCATCGTAGCTCCTACACGCTCGGTCGCGAGCGAGACTCACACATCACACTGCCAACTTTAAACTACGGTCGTATATTTTCCTTTTGCATAAAAGTCATAGAGCAACGGGAACATCCTGTAGAAGATTTATGACATTTTAACTTTAGAACGTGGTATTTGGCGGAAGACGTGTGAAAAACTTACAGAAATGGTGCTGTGGGTATTTGCGAATAAGTTGTTAGGGAATTCAGAAGGGTTTCAGAATAAAATTTTTAAGTTTGAATTTTGGCTATTTTTTTCCTATTTGCCCTACTAGACGGCAACTGTTTCATCAATTTTTTTGTCAGTACGGACAGGACTTCCACTCTTTAATACCTAAGAGCCACTAGATCGATGCACTGGTAACTTTACCTGGAAGGTATTGCTATAGAAACCAAAAAAACGACTTACACTCTGTCTTTATTTCAAAGTTTCCAGGGATATTAACGTGTCGGTAAAATTGTCAGAACTTTGGTCTTTTGGTCCTTGGGGTATAAGCTACTCCTGGAGGGTGCTTAAAATTCTGCCGTAGATTCGTTCATAACATTTAAAATATGTCGCAAATTTCGCCAGCATCTTGAAAATTAAATAAGTGTTGTAACTCAACTTTACTAGACTTACATAGCTCGTCGAGATCGCAAATTTTTGATCCCAAGGGCCTACAAATTCTGACGACTTCTTCTTCTAGGAGTAGACCAAACTAATCAGCATGCATTTTTTAAATTTTATAGTCTTCGGTTCGATTTTGAACCTTATTATGTAAATACTACAAGCTGAAGCTGAACTTTCTTGATATGGTGTGCGAACAATTATTTGTCTTTATTTCAGTTCCTCTACCCACTGCTTCCTTCAAGGTTGCCAAGTTTTTAAATGCATCTGTGTCACGAGATCATGCAAAAACAGCACTGTTTTTTTTTATAGTCTATCTTAATAGTTTTGTAGATAAAGTCGGATATTACATGTTTTATTTTTACGAAACGAGAACGAAGTCTACGTTAAAACCAATTTCACTTCAATTCGTCTCTGGTCTCAATCCCATTTCCTAAATGTCGAGTCTGTCCCATTCTTTTCCATTATCAGTCGATTTTAATTGTTCTGAAACTTTGCAGCAGCTGCTCTTTGAGGGGGAATTCGTAGAAACCATCTCAGGATTGGAATTGTAATTGGATTTTCGCTGATTATGGAGGACGACGCGAACATTCCCTCGACATCCATCTTAAAGCTAGATTCGACAAAAAAACTCAAAAAACTAATTTAGATGGGAATATTCTTAAACAGAGAATTTATAATCAGAAAAGGTAGCAATCTTTGAAAAGACAGCAACTGTTGTGTCTCAGTAAAATTGTAAACAATTCAGTAGGGCTGTGCACTTTGTAGAGGTGTTGAGATGGAATGTCATGAAGACTATTTGACATTTTTTGTGTTTTCGTCCTTGTTTTGCCTCCACCTGATGACTTCTACCAATTTATGTACTTGAGGAAATGTCAATTTCGAAGTTATTTTAATCACTGCGTCAAAAAACTAGTTACATTAATTTATATTCTATAACTTTACATAAAGTTATTTATTATTTTAAAATATTAATAATAACAACCAACTTAATAATATGGTACAGTATTTAATCATATTTTCTGACACTCATAGATTTAAGTGCATTTTGCAGGTAATTTTCTTAATTATTTCATCACTTTTCCTTCAGCGATTTACTCCCGGTCTTACACCAATTATTTAAGGTTTTAAGTAAATTATAATCGGCAACATCGCGTTGATGCATCTTCTCTAGTTTTTTTTCAAAATAAAACGTGTTTGGGGCGCCAGATGAAAAAAGGTCAGAAGAAGGCCGATTCGGAACGGGACCATGGGGCGCAAACCTAAATCATTTGTACCTCTGACACTTAATTAAAAGTGAAGGTATTTATGCGCGGCTCGACCAGAGGCGTACCAAGCATTTAAATATTTTAGATATTTCAGTTCGGTACCCACATTTTCGGTCAGTAATGAATATAAATCGTAAACTAACCTACACGCACTCAAACTACCGACTACGCACATCCTGTGACAATTACAAGTTATTGCGATATTGAACGATCTATTTTTAGTTATTTTCGTTGATAAACATAATAAAACAATTCAGGTTATTGTTTTAGATGATTACCGAAAATAACTCTTTAAAGTCGTCGTTAAAGTGTTTGTATCACGTGATTGGTTTGTGGCCAATCGAAAATCGAACAGAAAAATGGGTAATCTCTTGTTTTGATTACACAGTTTTGTATTCAAATTAAGCGTGTCTGATGCGCAACCTTGAGTGTTCAGTAGTTATCTTTGCGTGTAGCAAGGATTAAAACTAAAACTTGATTTTTTATTATAGTTCCGAGTGAGTGTGTTAATTTGTAGTACACTACTTCTACACTTTATTTTTCTACAACTTCTATGAATATGGTTTATCTACACCTTCAACTAACGTATTGTTTCGTTTCAGGTAATGTTGATTCGAGCACTGAATCGTAATGGTTTGATGGAGATAAGTAAGTGTAATAGTATATTATCCACCAAGGTTATAAGGTCATCATTATGACCCTAACATCTAGTTTAAATACTGAAGCGCTCAGCGCTGATGGATCGAACACGTGAGGTTCATTGTATAAACTCGATGTGTATGGAATTTTCCACTACTAGATATTATAACATTTCAAGAAAATTACCTAAATTGAGTATAAATTGAAGCCAAAACACAAAAGGGGGACGGGTCATGAACTATACCGTTGATGGTGGCGTTTCGTTTTGACATTTCCATGGCAACTGTAATCAAATAACAACAGACATAAATGAACTTTTTCGAAAATACAATTTTTAAATAATTTTATAGCGATTTCAAAATTGTTTTCTTAATTAGCCTGATAGTTAGATGGGCAAATCTACAATTGCTCTTTCCAAAACCAGTATAATTCTATAGAACGGTCATACCAAAAACAAACCATCAGCAAAAATGGTTTTTGACAACCAAAATATTCCATAGAAAATTACCTTCATAATTATCGAAAATTTCGTCGATGAAACTTTGAGACCCTGTACCGCGCAAATTAGAGATTTCCGAACACTAGTTCATTAATGAAACTAGACTTACTTATTTTACCAATACTTTTTGAGCAACCGTTGTAATTTTACCTTCAAAGTGAAGTCTTCGGTCCCCGTATTCTCGAATATATTTTTTTATGAAAACAAACTTTCCACACTCATATGCGTGCGAGAAATGGCACATTTCCGGACGTAAAGAGGAAAATAATGTTTTCTTCATTTCAACAGCTTTAACCTGTTGCAAGCTGCAAAATAATTTGGAATTACGTGTTTGTCAGTCAAATGGCCCTAATGTCCATTTGTTTGCAGAAGATATTAGGGACCCTTTCACGCCTGTATACTCGTAAAAGGTGTCTTAACTTGTTAGCAATTGCCAGTTTAACTGATATATTCCTGTGTACAATCTATACATTGTCCCGATTTTGAAAAATCCACAATGTAGAAATATGAAAATAAACTGTGGGTGTTGCGTACAGCTGTTTCACTGAATAAATAATTTCCCATTCATGGTTTCTTGTAAATTGCGTTACGTTTATTTTTCGACGAGGCGTAATCTTATCTTAATTGCTTTGGAATTTCAAAGACCCCCGTTTATCAGTTCCTAACAAAACGCATTGTACCTTTACAAAGAGATCATCAAGTCTTGAAGCCGTTTTTGCCCATTGATTTCATAAAGTAACATTGAACAAGAATTTTCTAATCGTGCGGCAAAATCGACGTCCGACGCGATTTCAATGTTGTAAAAGTTGTGCAGGAAAATATTTATAAATAGTAATCTAATGTTCAATGATAATGACATTATTAGAGCTATACAAGCGCGTTATGCAAAACAGCTGACACACCTGTGGTCGCAGCTGCGGTAGATTCTGATTTTTCCTTATGATGCGTTGCCAGCGAAATTCCAGTCCCTGCTGAATGTAAGTCATGCGTTCACTTTGCCATTCGGCTGGTATGATTCTTTGAATAATGCAATTCATTTGCGATTTGAAAAAGCATAATACCGGCTAAGTGGTATTTTATTGGAATCAATTAAGGAATGTAATTTGAAGGAAATTCCATCATAAACTCTGCTGTTAATATTAACGGTCATTCTGCGTGCTAGTGAACTAACACCAAACTGCCCTAAGGGCACCAGATGACGGTTAACTGATTTGAGGAATTATAGCTTTTAAGGTTCTGCTCCTATTATTTGATCTTCGCTATGCAACTCCGTGACATCGTTATTAAAGGGATTGATATTAATCGTAAATCGTTTTATATAGAAAAGCCGAAGGAAATATTTATTGGTTTGCTAAACGGTGTTGGACTTTTGAGATAAGTGCGCTTATCCGATTTAGATATCGTTCATCTCAAAAGAACCAAGCAACATTACAAAATTTTACCCCATTTTAGGATGTTCTTTGAGATCAGTTTATTTACTAATTTTAAGTATATTTCATTCCAATTTTAAGCTTGTCGTGATTTTAGTTTCACGATCTTATCGTCTTCTCTTTTGGTACTTGACTGGACTCAATTGTTGACGACTGTCTAGTCATGTTGAACTTGATTTCTAATTAGTTTTAACCCTTTTTACGGCATTTATTCCTTATTTTATCTCGTTTTTGGTTCGATTTTCGTTCTAATTTTTCAATCTGGAAGGGAGCTACATGTTCTCTTTCACCATTTGTCTAACGTCAACTTATTTGCCAATTTTAAGCTTTTGTCGAAGCATGACCAGCTTTAAGTCCGCCATTTGATAAAGTTTCATCGTTGAATTTTTAGCCCCGATTTGAGCTCTGTACCTTTCAAAATCCACGCCCTTGTTCATTGTTTAATCACAGAATTCTAGTAAGAGGAAAGATGAAATTAGAATGGAACTGGGATCACACGAAAGCTGAGTTAAAATTTAGGCGAAACCTCAGATCAAAACAATTAAGTTTCAAACACATCAGCCTCGACACGTCACTGTGACGCCACGGGACTGATGTGTTTGAATCGATTTTTAGGCGGCTAAAATTAGGAAAAACTGAGTAGTTTAGTAGCTAGTTGTAGTAGTCGAAAAACTTAATTATCAATCTGTAGTTTGGCAGCGAAAATCGTTCTGTGGAATCTTTGCCAAATGTGTTTGTTTAGGAGGTGAGCGTGCAGAACCGAGCATCCCGAGTATTTTTGTAATAAGTATGAATTGTGCACACCCCTTACCATCACCTCAAAGAAGAAGGTAAATAAGAAAAACATAAAGGACCTCTTTGTTGCGGGCTGCGCGTATAATGATCTTTTATTCAGTAGTGGGCCCAGGCGAGACCTCAGACACAAGGCGCCACAGGTATCCCAACAGTTTTTAAGACTGCCAGTATTTCGACTTAAATTATCAGGGGCGCGACCCAAAATTAAATCTGATCAAATAAAATCTTATCTAATGCTTAATTCCAAGTCGGATCTACTAATTAAATGCTGTCTCCTGGCGCTGCTTAAAATCCGGAAAGTTTCTCGAATAACGTCGGGAAGCGTCGAAGAAAACAATCTTGTTTACCCTACCAGGGAAACGGTAAAAAGGCCCCAACATTTGTATCAATTAATTTAGCATCTAATTTGAAATAAATATGGTTCGTTTGGAAACAATTTGAAACCAAAATCGCATTGGTACGCCTATGTTCCGAACCCAGAGAATTAGATCGGGAAGAAGATATGTGTCCGAGACTGGGGAGAGGATGAAACCGGCATATGGAATCTTGATATGAAATCCGAGCTGAGGTTGACTTGTAACATTTTTACACATTAGGGATTTCAGAATTCTTACCCACGTACTTAAGACACGCTAAAGTTTTTCAGTTAAAAGACGACTACATGCAACAAGGTAAATAGGGTATTTAGAGAATGGTGTCGGTTTGATACTGATACTCGTTCTATTTGAGTTGACGTAATATATCGACTCGTACAACGAAAATGAGATATACTTAAGTGCAAACAGTCGTCAATAATACGACGGCAATGTGAAATCGATGTACAATCATAGTAGATTTATTAGCTTTGCAAATAGTTTTACCCTCTAATACCGTGTGTATCAGATTTGTCTTTCCACATTGAGAATAACAAACTGCCTAGTTTACAGCAACAAATTACCAAATTTATAGACTAGACCAATTGGTACCGACTTCAGAGCCGTCTGCACACTCATGATCAGGTATTTGCATTATTTCATTTTTTTTGTGTGTAAAATGTGTAAAAATTCTGTATTTATAGGCAAAAAAGGGATATCCGCCCTTTTTTGTATCTCAGAAAAAAAAACAGAAGCAACTTGAACGAGAATTTAAAGTTACTACAAAATTTTTTGAAACCTTTCCCATTTAACATATACGTAAAGAACAGAAAATAGGCAAATTCTTGCTAATCGGTAGTTGATGTCACTTGTTTGTTCCCTACTGAAGCTTGAGAAATCATTTTCATATCATTTTTCGTGATATTTTAGCTACTTTTTAAATTGTTTTTAACATGTTCTTTGTTTACTCATCTAAATTCTGTGGATCTGTTTGTCGAAAAATAATGATAATAATACTCAAAAACACGATACGAGTGGTATAATGAGGTGGTAGAACGAAAGTATAGTAACTAATATTTTGTTCTTGTAACCTTTAGTTTATCAAAAGTTCAACTTAAACCGACCAAAACCTGAATACAATGGAACATTTAGCTCTGCCATTATTATAAAGTGTGGTGGGTACTGCAACAATTGCAAGTTACGCCACATTCGATACGACAACTAACATTTCGCCCGGCTAGTTAGTTACCAGATAACCTGGTTGAGCAACCATCGAAACGGGTCAATCGAAATAAAATTGTAATTACTCCCACGGTGACCAGTAAATTATCTATAATGTATTACGTTTAATGAATATGAATAATGTGTAGTAAATATTGTATTTTATCGGTGGTACTGAAAAGAGTACAGTTGCTGAAGCAGTAAGGAGATAAGAACGTCAACAGCTTTGTGCTGTTTGCCAGAGAATGCACGTGAGCAATTGCAACTGTAGGAAAACCCAAAAAAATCTGAGAGTATTGACGATGACGTGTGACAAAAATGTGAGAGAAGTTTGAAAAATCTCTGAAGATGCAAAATGTTAAAAAAAAAATTGATTAAAGTGTCGCGAAATAAACCCCTCAGTATTCGTTGAATTTAACATTCGCAAGGTTTCTTTATCTCAGAAACGACGAAAACGACATAATTTTGTTGGTTTTTTCGAAAAGTTTAATTAAGAAGTCAATAAAATTCTTTTGTATTTTTACATTAGGTGAGGGTATATCAGCAGTACGACCTTGCCTTTAAAACAAAGTTCAATAGACACCACAACGTCGGCGTTGAGCTCTAATAAATAGGTACTTATAAATGCAGACAAACATGTACCTCGGACAGATTGGTTATTGTATCACTATACTTTTAGAAAATTATTTTGCTTAGCTTCGGCACAACATAAAAACAAAGTGGTGTAAGTAATTCTGATGCTGATCCGAAATATTACCTGTATTATACAAGGCGATTCCAAAGTTGGAGTTGTCGTCTTATCAGCGAATAGAGTTTCAAAAAAGATTTTTTTTCCCCTTGGCGCTTTTTCGAAATAGCAACATCAACGGAGACACAAGGTGTCAAAGTTTTATTTAAAAAATTAAAATTTATTAATAATTTCCAAACCACTTGAAATAACAAAATAAAATTTTGTAGGTGTTAGTGATAATCAAATTGCATTGGAACCATCACTTCGATCATTATTACCAGAAAACAAGTTTAAATAATTTTTGAGTTTTGGCTAAATTTGTAAATAACAACTAAACTTACTTTTAAAAAATATGTAAATCAAAATCAAAATTTTTTAATTCAATAATAATTTTTATTTTTGGAAAAATCGGTGGCGAACCGTTTTTTTCCCAAAAATATTAAACACCTTTTTGTATACGCGCACCACTGGTAACCCCAAAAATAATTTTATTCATTGAAGAATTTCCCTCCCACGTAGCTATTGACACCTACAAAATTGTGTTTAATTATTTTAAGTGGTTTGGCAATTACTGAAAAATTTTAATTTTTTAAATAAAGCGTCGACATCCTGTATCTCCGTTGATGTTGATATTTCGAAAAAGCAACAAGGAAATAAAATCTTGTCTCTTCAAGTCGTATTCGCTAGTGAAAGGATATCTCCATCTTCAGAACTGCCCTGTATATCTGGCACATTTATAACAGATTGAAGCAATCACTGGTAATTTACATAAATCTAAATCAGTAGGTACTTATGGATCTAAAGCCATGTTGCTGAATCATGGCTTAAGCCCGGTTCTGCTAAACCGGACCATCGTGTACAGACAAAATTAGGTGGATAGGAAAATTAAGGGAAATTAACTTCAAAATTTACGCGAATGGAGATTAAGGAAACCAATCTTAAGCCGCGATACAACAATTTGGCCTAATACTCGCATAACATACGGGATTGTCGACAGCAAATTCATGGATAGGTATTGTGCATTGCTATTGTTAATAGCCCAATTACTATCCTAATTTTGTAGCAGAATAGATCTAAAGTACAAGTAATCTTTCCAAACTCCTTTAATAGCCGGGTACTAAAGTTCTACTGACACAGAGCTTTGCTCTAAGACCCTCCCAAAGACGATTAATTTTGAAACACTGGGTACTAATAACGCAGACCCGCTTTAGCTCAGACGCCAATACCAGTCGTGAGTTTTGGTACTGATACTTTAAACGTTAAAATTTTGACCATGGTACTGTGAAATTTTTCGATATGATTTAGTACCACTGATTTCATTAAAATCTTCGTAGATAAGCCACTTGGTACGGTAAAACTAATTGTACTTGTAATTGATTTTACCATATTGTGTATTTTTTTTATTTTTCAGTGTTAAACTCAACATATAGTGTAAAATTTTTATGTCTTTCAAGTGGTCTGAATGTGATAGTTTTTTAATTTCTGAGTAAGACCAGTTATTAGAAAGTACATTTTAAGAAATTTCTTAATGTCCTGAAAATATGAAATTTTTATCAAATCATAGTAAATTGTTTAAGATTTCGCGATTTTAATAATAATAATAATTTTTTTTTGTTTTAATTTCTGAATCCATAGAAGAGAATTCTCATGCAGAAAGTCAACTTACGAATTTTCGACATTTCTTGAAAATTCGGCGATCACTTAGTTAACTTTAGAAATTTGCCAACAATGTTTTTCTATTTGGTTCTTCTGTGTAACTCACTAACCGCTGCCCAGCAATAAACCTGCGCGCGTATATTCTCTTTCGATATCGCTAGCGATACCCACATTAATGGTGGTACTACCGCTAATATCGTACCTCAAAGACAATACAGTGCAAAAACTGTCGATCAGTGCCAGTGCTGTACCCTCGTCGTATACCTGACTACGAGAAGAGGCAAAGGCTGTTCAACATCTTGGAGCCAAGAAAGCAGAATCGAGCTTTCAGTCGTGGTATTTCCTTTCATGAAACGACATATAGCGTCGTTTTCTAGTTAATATTCCATGTTAAAGAGTGCAAAAAAATCTTAGAAGTGTCGGGTTGTGGTTGAAACGTTCACGTTATGTATGTGACGGACTCTACATGGATTGGTGAGTTGTTTTCCACCTCTTTTATGGTAATTTGGAGGCCTTGATTGGACCGTGAACCCGAATTTTTTTCTTCGCATTTGTTTGTTGCATTTTCCTCGCCGATGGTCAAAAGCTTAATTTCCTACAAGCTTTTGTTAAAGAAAACAGTCGCAATTTAGTTGTTGGACGCCATATGGTACATACATAGAAGGAAAATGTATACACCCAGCAAGTTGGCGATGATCGGTAGTAATTTATTGCTGTCTTTAATCAAATGGGAGAATTTATGGCAGCAACGTGTCTCTGGTTTGTCCTAAACGAAGTCTGTGATATATTTTTATCCGCCAACTGAAATACCTACGATTCGTTTCTCAATAAATCCGTTTTATTGTGGAATTCTTGCTAACGCCATCCAGATAATATTTTTCATTGCAGACTTTAAATATTTTCAACAGTTTTTCTTCTCAAAATAAACCGATTTTCTTAGAAAGATGTCGTTAGTCCGTAACTTTTGCAGAGAATTTTACTCTACATGGACCGTGATAGGTTCGAGGAACGAGCTCAACAAACAGTAACTTGGATATTTTCTTGTACAAAATAGTTATTTTTTTACAAGGAAAATGTGGTAAATTTACTGCCGCAGTTTCATAACCCAGTTGAAGACAAGGCCATGAAGTAAGCCAGCGTAGTAACTATTCGTTTTCGCCGCGCAATACACAACTCATAAATTTTGATGTCCATAAGAAATGTGTTTCTGTCACACTAACAGCAATCTGAGATACAAATTCGTTGCGTGTGTCTTTTCGCAGATCCGAGAGCCGAGATTAACAGAGCCGAGCTTAAGCCACGATTCAGCAACTCGGTCTTAGTGTATTAATGACGCCGATTAATAATCGAAGCGGTTTAACGCGCGATCGAAGCGAGTGCATTAATAGAGTTGAGATTACTAGCGCTCATTGTTACATGAGTTAATTGCAATGCTTCGCAGCCCTCTTCAAGTGTTCGGCATGGCTCTCGAAGAAAAACCTATTTTAAGTTAGACGTCAAGAAATTAATTCATAATTCTAAGTTGAAAAAAAATGCAAACCCGATGATAGTGACATAACTATGACGTGAGCAGGGAGGCAGATGACAAAAGCGAAATTTTTTGTGGTTTATCTCTGTCTGTTGAGTAAACTTCAAGTAGGACAACAATACCGTGTTTGTTGACTTTGTGTATACTTAGGTGCCTAAAAGAAAATAATGCATTAAAATCAAACAATTGAAAAGTTGAGTGTTAAAATGGATTATTAATTTTGATTTTGTATATATTAAACAAACCGGCTAATTGGTAGTCGACCGAAATAGTTGTTTAGGGAACTAGTCTTTAATAATCGAGAGCGTTTAACGCGTGAACATAGCGAAAGTTCAGATTATTAATCCTTCAGTAATGTACCCATTATTTACAACATTTATACTTAAGTACGTATTGATGAATGCCATAGAATTAATATTTTCAAAGGGAATCGTACGTAAGTTGAAAGATATCTGCATGTGGACCTTTAAACGAGTTAATACATGTATGTGCAAAATTCCAATTCAATATCTTTGGAACTGAACGAGTTGTGAAATCAAATTTTTCAAAAACTCCAGTTTTACAACCTGTTTCCGTAACGCAATAGGTTTGTGGTTACAGAGTGTTCTGAAATTCAGACATCAAAGTAAACCAGCCAAATACTCAATCAAATGTAATAGGGGGAATCTTTAGGCACGGAATCTCTGTGAGAGTGAGAAGGAAATTGATGACCAATTAATCCAATTAAGAAGATATATTAAGTTCGTTGAATAATAAATCTTAATAATTTCATAACTTACAATCCATATGAGTATGATTTACAGTTTATTGTTAAAACCTAGAGGGTGATTCGAAAATTGGAACTTAAAAAAATACATTTTAAGCAAAATTTTGTTTGTTCGAAACGCATAATAGAAAAAATTAGGGCTACAACCTGTCATGATACAAGGTGTCCCAGAATAAACATGCCATTAATTCCTGAAGTGAGAACAAATCGATTGACCTCAATTTGGCTATTTGTTTACTAGATTTATGAACTAGAATTGAATCGTTCAATCAGCAATTATGACTGGAACTTTGAACTAACCTATCTTGAAGTTTTTTAAGATTTTTTTTGAATTTTACCACTTCTCATCGTAAACAGTGTCTAAAATTTTATACTATTTAAATAATCTATGAAAACTTGACTTGCTGAATTTGTTATTTTTAGTTGTTCATAGTTCAAAAACATTTTATTATTGAAGTATAAGTTAACCGAAATTGAGAGTGAGAATGTGACTTTAATTTGTGAAAATATCGAATTGCCATATTATTTGAATTCAAAAACTATATAAAAAAAAAAACTAATTTTATAATTCAACTTTGAATCACTCTAGTACGGTAACGAAACGATTTAGCACATACATAAATTCATCTAAATAGTTTTTTTTTTCATCTCAGCGATTACCAGTGTTCTGTTGGCCGTGTTACTCTCGGACACCATGTATGAGCAGCAAACCATAAAATCCTCTTTTCTGAGCATTCTCGAAACCCTGACCTAAAATCCAGACACACTGCTTAAAAAAAGATAAACTGCCACTATTACCAATCACTCATAGGTCAAATATGGTCAACTGGTCGCGACTGTGAGAACAACGTTGCGTGTCGGTCAATTTTTGCGTAAATTCTTAGACGCAGTCTTGTACAGTTAGAAACTTGATCAAACCAGATCGTGACTTTTCACAGCCAAACAAAAGAACTATCTTTTGCTGGAACCGTTAGGACAATAGTAAACCTCCTAAAGCAGTTTAAACATGAGTTATTTGCATTCGATATCGGACAAACCTAATCGGATATCTGGGAACGTATTTTGCAAACAGGTCCTGTTGAATAATATTTGTTCACACATGGAATAACTGAGCAAAATTGAAAAATTTAATGTCTGTATCAGGATCACTCAGACAAATCCACTACTTGACTGGCTCCGCGTGTAGGTCAACCGAACCTGATAAAAATCAACCGATTTTTATGGTCTCGGGGGAACAAGAACCCGAAGCAATTTCAACAGTCATTGAACCGAAGAGCTTATAAATTTAGATTGGGATATTCATGCCTGAATAACACCAACCAACCCAAGTTATTTCGAATTTCAAAACGCTCTTTGATCCTCACAAAGGCTCCCTTCAAATTCTTTTAGTTCCACGTTGGTCTAATTAGGATGCCTTAATTACTTTTTTGTTTTCGATGCACCTTTTCTAAGGCCGAGTATCTTAACATCAGAATAATTGAATTGCAGTTAAATTTAGACTTTCTTATCTATGGTTTTGATCACGGTGAAGGGTGAATTCATGCAATTTTGTTGTTAACACTGTAACATTTTTCCACATGTTGGACAGCGTTTTTTCAAGTATGGTACAATTCTTTTATTTTTATTTACATTTTCCTTTTATACATTGATCATATTTTTTAGAACTCACGTGAACCTTACGACTTTTTGCGAGATTAAATTTTCACTAGAGAACAACGTCTCTATTTTATCATAAAAAATTAACTACATATGACTTACATGGCGGGGAACTTATTTCTGCGCCACCGTATGTTTAATTCAGTTAATTTGATGCTGGATTCGACGTCATTATGCTAATGTGAATAAAAATTTATGAGCCTTCTCTGGAATGTAGAGCAACACAAAGACCAAATTAAATGGCCGTATGAGGTACTGCGATGGGAAGTTCCCGAGACAGTCCCATATGTTTCACTTAATGATTTTAGAGCCTCATTATTGTTTTTAGATCTTGAGGTTTACGTTTGTTCAGATTCGCACCTAATTAGGCAGCCTTATTAATAAGAAAACGCTAATTAAAAAAACATTGCTGCAGAAAAGTCACATTGTGAAAATTGAAAAAAACTATACATTTTTCGCATTGGTATACATTTCATAAACATTTTGTAACGATAATTAAGGGAATTCTACAACGTAGTCGACAAAGTTACCTTGATAAATATCAATGCAAATGGGAGTAGCTTTGAATTGATGCTACTGAAAACCACAAATTATTTATAACGTAAATTTACCTCTTTGTTATCCTTGATAGTGATTTACTAGAAAAACCAGCCACAAATAACTGTCCCCGACGAAACCTACAGAAAACAAAAAAAATTGAAACTTCAATGTATTGTACCTTCTGGATGAAACATTCAAGTGAAAACAAAACAGGCTGATAAATTGTTCCATGTTAGCATAGTTATTTTTAATGCCGAAAACTTTCGTGTGCATCAATCATCGGAAATCCTGTTTTCGCCATGGTTCTATTAGTCCCGATTGCAAGTATGCCAGATTGCTGTTCAGAAACATCATTAGACCTGCCACCATATATCATCACTCATAAACTCGATGAACTTCACTTTTAAAAATGAATTTCATTTTATATAGGTTTGATTTAGGTGGGTAAATGTAGGCGCGTAAGTACAAAAAAAAACATGATGCACATTCATATACGGAGTTCGGCAACACTGGAACATCTCGAAAAATGTAGAATTTATTTAAAAAATACCTTATATAAAAATTGAATGAGTTTAAAAACTGCTATCGTGCGGTATTCAGAAATATACAAGGTGTGTCAGAAAGTAGCAGTAAATTGAAGTTATTCTTTCATGTGCAATGGCAAACTTTTTATGACATTTTCGGATTCGCCCTCGTATTCTGAAAACATTTCACCCAACAGTGGTTAACTCTACCGACTTAGCAGCTATTGCAAAACTAACGGAAAAAATTTAAAAAAATTGGTCGTATATAAATTAGTTTGTTTTTATTGAAGGAAGTACTCAAAATGTGCCCCCTGAATGGATTGGCAATGAGCTAAATTGTAATAGAATTTCTCAATGACATATTCCAGCATTTCAATAGAAATGAAACATCATTCGTCAGTAATTCTTGTTCTTAACTTATTTAAATCTGCTGGTTTCGTGGCATACACCTTTCTGTTCAAAGGGTCCCCTAGAAAATAGTCAAGCGGTGTCAGGCCTGGTGATCTAAGAGGCCATACCATTTCACCTTCACGTCGTATCCAAGCTGCATAATAAGCAAGCTGATTACCAGATAGATTAGACCAAACAAAGGCAAGCCATTATCACCCCTATTAATAACAGTTAGAATGGCCGTTTAGGTCATCATATTTGTAGCATCTGCACATTTTGAGCATTTAATCCAATAAAAATAAGTTCGTTTGATTTTCTTTGTACCAGCAATCGCTGCTGAATCGCTAAAGTTAGCTAGAAGGCCTAATACATGAAATGTGTTCAGAATGCGAGGGGGAATTAACAAATGTCATGAAAAAATTTCTCATTCCGTAAAAAATAACATAACTTCAATTCACTGCTACTTTGTCACGCACTTTGTATATTTCTGAATGTCGCAGAATGGTAGAATTTTTAAACTCGTTTAATTTCTGTATGAGGTACTTTTAGCAAATTGTATATTTCTCGAGATATTTAAGGGTTGTCGGACTTTTCGTATACGGGGTATAATGTTTTGAAAATCTACGTCAATGGTCCCTTCTTAGCTAATAATGAATTCGACCAAATTAGGAAAAAACTTATAGTTAGTGAGATTATCATTAACGGCCTTAATAATTTTTTTATTTAAATATCTTTGAATGAACAATTAAACAAAACAGTGATTCGGCAACGAATAATGTCACCAAGGTAGTAATTATGAACAATCACTTCATACTTATCAGTTAAATAATCTTTCTCTTCAGATGTGCTGAGTAAATATCTTCGAAATTTAAAAATTATATCACTTGCGTTCCTTTAACTGTAGTTGATACGATTACTAACAATATTCACTATACGAATGTAACGAACAGAGTTCTACGATAAGCAACTACCACGACACTTCCATCTTTGTCCTTTTTTCCAAGAAAAGAAAGTTCTTATGGACTTGTGTGAAAGTGTCAGCAATGGGTAAACCTATAATTTTCAGTAAGTGTTCTAATTATTTCACTAAAGCACATATTTGCACTTATATTTTGCCTATTAAGATAGAAAGTGCCAGAGACGTGTAATCTCTGTAACATCGTTACGTTTTCTGATGCAAACTTTCAGTCAATTTAAACGAAATATTTTCATTGAGCTCACTGAACCTTTTTATGCTCACTTTATTTTTTTGAAAATCCGTGACACGTTTCCAAATTGCTCAAGTATTTCAAGTTCGTAGCAGAAAATAGAACTTCTCTGAGGCGGTTAGGAACGCGTTAGCAGGTCAAATTATTTGGGCTCATGTTGGTGTAAATTTGTCAATTTCATCTTAGAATGCAGAAATTTGAATCATAAGTCAAACATAAAAGCAAAAGTTCAATAGATTTTTTTCTTTACTTGGAGAATTGACTGCCATGTTTCGAAATTCAACTGAAACTGTTCTACTTAAACTAAAATTAATATAAAGTGAATAATGAAAAACAAGCGCTACCTACTCAATGCATTAAGTAAGCATTTTAGGCGACATGCTTTGCAGGAGTGGATACCTCATTAGCGGCTCTGATTTCTCCTTTATTTCCAACTTGCGGGAGTTCACCTTTCATAATGAACGTTTAATTAATCAGCCTCGTTAACAAAATTTGGTCATGTTCCCACGTATCCCCCAGACGTACAACTTTTAGGCCCCCGAGTGTGTGCCTATTGTGCGAATACCTTTACGAGGGAACAAGGGCTTTCTCCTTGCGGGCAGTTCTGACTTTAAGGGCATTGAAGTGCAAAGCGACGATTGGTTGTTTGACTTCTAATTCCGTTTCCCCATAAAATTATACTTTTTTTTATCGTGCCCAGTGTATATTTCTAACCAGTAAATGTTGCCTACTTGCCTGGAATGGCCATAACGAGCTTTATCGAAAATTTGCGTTAATATAAAGATAGCCAACGATCGTTTATTATAACGACCAAGTTTACACATGTTGTAAATTAGCATTCCGGTCTGTGTTAAAAACTCATAAATTGCTACATAAATATGTCAAACAAAATTTTTTTCGCCATATTTGTTAAAAAAAAAAAAAAATGGTGTGGTAAAATGCACTGCGTCTCCTAGAAAATGTTGTCCGGTACATTTTGTAACAGCCTCGATACGTCGACGACTTTAAAATTTAGAACGGTTTAGATTTGAATTAAACACAGTTATGGCCAAAAAAATAAGAACATCATTTAAAAAATCTATTATAACTAATAACATTTACAATATTTATTCTAAAAATACACAACTCGCCTCAGAATGTTGTTCTTAACATCTACTATCTTATTTGCAATACTAGACTGCAATATATTACAAGACACAAGAAATTCAAGAATTTTATCGAAAATTCGAGTGGTCTAAAAAATAAGAGCGTTTAGGGATATTGGGATATTCGATATAAATCATATCAGAAATACAAGTATATTCGTCACTTAATGGTTTCGTGTGTGAATTATGTTTGTTGTTATAACTTTTTTTTTTTTTTTTAATATATATAGAAGAGGGAAACCTTCAGAAGGTACCCGGTCTGATGTTATAGCGACCGGGTTATGTGGGATTCACCCCCTGAAGGGAGGCGCCTACCCACTAAAACCCTCCTCTCTTCACCCAGAGTCCCCCCCTGGAACCGCCGTAAGACATTACTTCAGGGGAGGGGGTTGTTGTTATAACTTAACCAGATATTATTGACACCAGTTAATATCCTGTTACAGAATTATTAAAAAAAAACTTACAAATTTATTTGTGAAACTCTTAATATTGGGTTGTTCGATAATTAATGTCGTTTTATTCTCACAGGTGGCTTAATTTATACATATCGAGTAATAGTGACCTCGTCGCTTATATTATTATATGCCATTTTAAAGGTTATGTTTTAGACTTTTTTCGATCGAAAATCGAACGTGATTAGTAAACAAGAAGTTGTTTAAAATTTAAGTTGAAGACGGACAATCAAAGTGAGCATTATCGACACGTTTTATCATTTTACTTTCGAAAGGGCAAAAATGCAGTACAAGCTCAGAAGAAATTGTGGGAAGTTTATGGTGAGCCTTACCGAACGCCAGTGCCAGCGTTGGTTTTCTCGCTTTCGTTCCGGAAATTTTATGTCCAAGAGGCACCACACACTGGACGTCCAATCACCATTGATGACGATAAAATAAAGGCCTTAATCGAAGCTAATCGGCGTACGACAACTCGAGAGATAGAAGAAAAGTTGAACATATCGAATTCAAGCGTTTCTCTGCATTTAAAAAAGCTTGGGTACGTTAGCAGATTGGATGTTCGGGTTCCTCACGAATTGAAGGAAATTGACCTCACCCAACGCATTAACATATGCGATTCTTTGCTGAATCGTAACCAAAACGACCCACTTCTAAAAAGAATCATAACGAGTGATGAAAAATGGATTGTCTACGATAACGTAGTCCGAAAACGATCATGGACCAAACAAGATAAACCTGCGCAATCGACGTTCAAAGCCAATATTCATCAAAAGAAGATTTTGCTATCTGTGTGGTGGGACTACAAGGGTATTCTTTATCTTGAACTGCTTCCGAGAAACCAAACTATTTGATTTGAACTATATTGATTCGAATGTTTACTGTCGTCAGCTATCGAAATTGAACGAAGAAATCAAAAGAAAACGTCCTGAACTCGCCAATCGCAAAGGGGTACTGTTCCATCATGATAACGCTAGACCCCACACGTCTTTGATAACGCGTCAAAAATTATTGGAACTAAATTGGGAATTGATACCTCATCCACCATATAGCCCTGACTTGGCGCCATCAGATCATTATTTGTTTCGTTCTCTTCAAAATCATTTGAATGGTAAAAATTTCGATTCTAATCAAGCCGTTAAAAAAGAGTTAAATCAATTTTTTACTTCCAAAAATCAAGGCTTTTTCGAACGCGGAATTTTCCAACTTGCCCAAAGATGGCAAAAGGTCATCCACCAAGATGGCCACTACATCATTGATTAATATTTATTATTAATATAAGTATATTTACTTTGAAAAAACATAAAAAATACGACATTAATTATTATTAAACATTATTATTAAACAAACAACCCAATAGATTTCCTTTCCTTGTGGCAAAAGTATTAAAAGGAAAAGACATGCAGCAAAAACCACAGTCCCGATGCCGGAAACGTGAAACTGCAAATAGGGAAGATGCTCGTTTAATACATGAAGTGTCAAAAGATCCTTTTCTGACGTCTACAGCTACCAAACAAAATTTCAATCCACCAATTAGTGCTGGAACTATTCGAAGACGAATGCAGCAGGTCGGTTATAACGGTAGAATTACGAGAAAAGTGCCCTATTTGAATAAAATACATCTTAAACGTCGCATTGAATTTGCAAAAAATGATTTAAATCGTATGCATTGGAAAAACATTATTTTTTCGAACAAAACTAAAATTAATTTGTACGGAAATGATGGAAGAGTAACTGTGGGACGTCGGATAAATGAACAACTAAATCCAAAAAATACAATTTGCACTATTAAACATGGTGGAGGCAATATAAATGTTTGGGGCTAGTTCTCGTAGGAAGGAGTTGGTCCGATTTATTTAATAAAAATAAACATGACAAAGGAAATTTACTTGGATATTTTGCAAAATGTTATGTTGTCTTGTGCCGAAGAAAATCTGCCACTGAAATGGATCTACCAATATGACAACGATTCTAAACATTCCGCCAAAGTTGTTAAAGCGTGGTTGAATTCCCAAAATATTGACATTTTACCTTGGCCATCTCAGCCCCCGGACATGAACCCGATTGAAAATTTGTGGAAAAGTCTTAAAAGTCGTAACTTTAAAAAAAAATAACGAACGTGAAACCTTTATGGAAAAATGTCCAAGAAATCTGGTATTCTATTCCAATAGAAGTCTGCCGCAAGTTGATAGACTTCATGCCGAAACGATGCGCTGCAGTATTATCCCAGAAAGGCCATGATGCCAGATGCGACCAAATATTGAGTATAATATTATAATTATGGCATTTTTTAATAGTTTGTTGTGGTTTTATATGTTTTTTTTCTAGTTTTGAGAGCTATTTCTAAACGCTCTTATTTTTTTGACCACTCGAATTTTCGATAAAATTCTTGAATTTCTTGTGTCTTGTAATATATTGCAGTCCAGTATTGCAAATAAGATAGTAGATGTTAAGAACAATATTTTGAAACAAGTTGTATATTTTTAGAATAAATATTGTAAATGTTATTAGTTATAATAGATTTTTTAAATGATGTTCTTATTTTTTTGGCCATAACTATATCTCTCAACTCCAGGAGCTGTAGCGACATGTTAATTTATTGAAATGTAAGCACAAATGTTGTAAAAGCGTGTAATCTCCAAAATGCAGCACTTTCGGTGTCGATTTTTAATACGTGTTCATAACACAGGTTTAACTTTAAAGTTTTTCCCGTAAAATCTTGCTAGCATAAACTATCTCAACTTATATGTTTGTCTTTAATATTTGTCGGGTTTCGGCCTCTACTGGTTTAATTTCAGCATTGAGCTCGCAATAGTATTTGTTATTCCTGGACCGCTATTTAATATCCCATTTGCGAAAACGCCCACCTCATGAAAAACACACATTCACATGGAACTAATAATCCTGAAATCCACCGTCATAAAATCATATTAAACCATCCGTATTCATTTTCCTCCCACAACAACTCTATATCGCTTCCCAGTACGTGTTCAATTTATTTTACAGTTATCAAATACACAATAATTATTTGAAACATATGGTTTGCCATATTTCAGCCTAGTTGGAAGCGAGCCGACATTAATGTATTTTATGGGCTATATGACTAATTTGCTATTATTTCTTTATTTACAGTGAGGAGGCAGTGCTACTGCGAAGGACACTGTCCTAATGGAGATTCTAATGGGACATGTGAAGTCAGGCCAGGTGGGAAGTGTTTCACGGATGTTGAAGCATACTTCGATGATGGAGAGGAGTATCCGGTGCTGCGGTATGGATGTCTTCCACCTGATGGGGGGAGTTTGATGCAGGTTGGTATCAACTTGATGTTTTTAGATCGTGCAGCTCCAATGTTGTGCTCATGCTGAAGCTATCGCTCCAGATTTTACCAAAAACCTCAGGGTTTATCACTGCTTAAAATACAGTACCTCTCAGCTTCAATGGATTACAGAGGTTCAACCAAAACTGAACAAAGCTTTATTTTTGGACTTCCCTGTATGTCCCGACATGCAACTATCCGGAATCAATCCAATGAAGTTAGCTCTGATTCCGCGCTTTATTTCTTCAGTATCTTGGGGCTTAAAATTTTTTAGATGTTTCTATAAAAACGCTGCTTTTTTGTGTATTTACTATCAGTCTTTAGACTTTTATCCCTTTTACATATTTAGAAAACGTTTTAAGTTGCAGCTGTGTAATACTTTTTTCGCTTTTCAGTGTAAAGGCCACCTAGTTCCCCACCAAAACGGCAAGAGCATCCAATGCTGTGACGACTCCGACCTCTGTAACAAATACCTCAAGCCGATGTACGCCCCCAGGCCTACCACAGATGTGCCAACTTTCGGAACCACCGATAACTTGCCATATACTGTCCTCCTCAGCTCAGTAACGTTTTGCCTCTGCATCCTCTTACTGGGAGTCGCTTTCGTCTATATGAAGTATAGAAGGAAGGAGGGTCATGGGAAATTCAACCTGTACTCCCAAGGCTGCCCTTCGCAAAAGTACTCTAATATGGAGATTCACGGTGCTCTAGCTAGCTTAATAGAAAAGTCCAGTGGATCTGGATCAGGATTACCTATATTAGTTCAAAGAACTATTTCTAGACAGATTAGATTAGTCAAGCCTGTGGGGAAAGGCAGATATGGTGAAGTGTGGATGGGTACTTGGAGAGGGGAAAAAGTCGCCGTTAAGATATTTTTGACTACAGAGGAGCAAAGCTGGTTTCGGGAAACCGAAATCTACCAGACTGTGCTCATGAGACACGATAATATTTTGAGCTTTATAGCTGCAGATATTAAAGGGAATGGTTGGACTCAAATGCTCTTGATCACCGACTACCACGCAAATGGCTCCTTGTACGATTTCCTGCAAACCAACTGTCTGGATCCCAACAGCTTACTCATCATGGCCCGAAGCATTGCGAGTGGATTGTCCCACTTGCACACTGAAATTTTCAGCACTAAAGGCAAGCCTGCCATCGCCCATCGAGATCTCAAGAGTAAGAATATCCTAGTCAAAAGAGACGGAGAATGCTGTATTGCAGACTTCGGTCTGGCAGTAAGGTTCTTAAGCGACACGAACGAAATAGACGTTCCACCTAATGTGCGGAGCGGTACCAAGAGATATATGGCCCCAGAAATATTAAACAAAACAATAAACGTTTTGGAGTTCGAGGCTCATAAAAAGGCAGATATGTACGCCTTGGGATTGGTCCTCTGGGAGATTTCCAGAAGATGCGTCACTGGTGATAATATGAAGACAGTAGATGATTATGCAGTGCCATACTATGATTGCGTTCCTAGTGATCCGAGTTTCGAGGATATGATGCAGGTGGTCTGCATAAAACAAGTTCGACCGCAAATTCCTCAGAGATGGGAATCTGAGGAGATTTTACTGAATATGTCAAAAGTAATGCAGGAGTGTTGGCATTCGAATCCAGACGTGCGGTTAACCTCCCTAAGAGTGAAAAAGACGCTTTCGAAACTGGAACCGGATGTTAGCATTAAGATTGTGTAGTTTCGGGTGTACCTAAATAGTTTGAAAATTGATCTTCAACACGTTTACATTTGAGGTAGTACTTTTGACTTATTATTGAGGAAAATAGCGTTTTATATTTCAATAAATAAGCTTTAAGTTCAGTTAAAGGTACCACCAAAAAAAGACATTTACGCCGAATGTACATAGTGTAACTTTAATTTGTAAATATTTAGTTGGACAAGTTTCAGGTAAAATTAATTTTTAAGGGTAATGCCTCAATCTCAATGGTCGTATAGCGGTTGATGTATGAAGTTTCAGGTTTTAATTTCTGTTGCTGCACTGAAACCCAATTTTTCAGTCATGGTTTATCTGGCTTGTGTAAACTTGCATATTTTGGAAATTAATGTAGCATTATGACAGATGAATATTTTACACTAATAATATTAGAAAAGGGGTTGGGGTGGGTTATTTGAAACTTAAACCACGATTAAATAAAGGGAGACAAGGGTTTCTTAATTTATGATTAATTTCCAATAAATATAACGTGTTTCCTTTAGGACGTACTTCCTAGAATTTTTTTTTGCATATAAGTGTACAGGGAGGCTCACAACATTCTATTTATTTCGTTACATACAAAGTAGGAACACTACTGTCAAAAATGCAATTGTTTTTGAAAATAGACATACCGAATCAGCTCTCTTGGGTCAATGTATATCTAATCAACAATAATTTCATTCTATTCTGTTAACATGAATAACAATAGTAGGTAACATAGTAGTCTCGCTATCAAAATTCTAACTCTATAGGGCAGATTTCCATTGTTTTTTTTTAATAGTTGCAATGTTACAAAAAATCTAATACAAAAATTGTCACTTTTTGGATTATATTAGGACATAATTACATCATTATACGTATATTGCTCAAATTCAAACGTTTAACACAATTTGATTTCTGGAATGTGTAGAAAATAATGCTATAAGTAATTTCTAATTAATAAAAAAATGATACAATATTTTGTTTTTCAATTTAATTTGTTAGATATTCTAATTAACATTTATTGTGTATTATGTTTAACTCTGAGACTTCTTACGTCTATTGCCTCTATATGGACGTAAAGACCAACTAATATTGTTTATAATTTTATTTGATAAATTAACTACTGATGGCTTTCAAATTTGAATCAAATGTGACATTTTCTTTGCCATATTGTTTATAGTAATTCCTAAGTTACTGTGCCATCCGTCTATGTAATATTTACATTATAGTGGTTGTCTGATTGAAGTTAACATATTGAACATTTCAATGTAGCATTATCTGGTAAAAATTTTGTTATAGTACAAAATAAGACGAAAGAGTAGTTTTTTGGTGAGTAATATTCACTCTAACGCCCAAATAATATCCAACTAGAACACCTTGTAAATATTGTGTAAGTTTTACACAATGTGCCCCAAGCCTGTGAATCATACTGTCCAAGAACCTAATGTAGGTTCTTGTATTTTTAATTTTTTAAAATCACCTGTTAAATTTGCACCTAAAATACCTACTATAAAATTCAGGAAATATTCTATGATCATTACTTGAGACGTTATCTCTCATTATACTCACAGCATATTTCCTGGATTCTACTTATCTTTGATTTTTTTTAATACCATTTGCTCAACGGAAAAAAGTATTTAAGTGCAATGATTAAGAATGACAACCTTTTCGTTTTTCATGAACACGATTTAGGACCCACTAAATCGATTTTTACCTTCAGATAGGCCGAGTGACTGTTGGAATGTGCATTTACGTTTGTAGATATTTATCGTTATTTTTGATTTTAAAGTTATTGTAAAAAAATAAATATATAAAGTGCAGCGAGTGGTTGTTTTTTTTTTACAGTAAGACTGATATTCGGATGTTGTGTTTATGTATAATGTGTAACAAATTGTAATAAAAATACTTATTCTATTGTATGAACAGACTTTTATTTTTTATCGAACTTGCCCTTTTGGATTTGAAGCAACTTTGGATGAAATACATTTTTTAATCATATTTGTTTCACGACAAAATCTTCTATGCATACTAAACACCCAAAAAAATAGTTGCCGTGTTAATACTGAAGGCCAAATATCGGATTTATGATTGTAATATTCGGTTTTGAGTTACGTCTGAGTGATTTTTGATTGAATTTCTCAATGGGGGGATTCAGTAACGATACCAAGACTGACCCGAGAAAGTAGCGTTCGCCGGTAATCGTTGATTTATAGTCAGTTTCAAATTTTGTGGGGTAAGTCTGCGTTAGTTTAATTTGCAGTTATGTTGTTAAAAAAATGGGATTCAATCGGGCAGTAAGTCCTTCCTCGGACATAATCCTGTAATTCACTATTCCTTTGATATCCAAATAATTCTTGACGTCTTTGAGTGGTCGAATAAAAAAAGCAAAAAATAATAAAGGTTATAATGAGCATTCTATGCGAGGTTTTTCATATCCTACAATTACACTCTATTTTTCTCTTAATGGGCCCAAAAATTTCCTAAACTGATATTTGGTCAAACCGCTTTTGTTATTTTCTGAATTTATTTGAAGAAATTTCTTGTTATATTAAACAACAATGTTGTAAAGTTCATTATTATGACTCGAAACTTAAGTTTAAATCTCAAAGTAGGCACCGCTAAAACATCTAAAAGGTGAGGACCATAAGTATTTTACAACCGTGATGTGTTTTTGTAGTATTTCATTCTATTGTTTTGTCATGGTTCACTTACCGCCATTGGGTTTGAATTTTTTAAGTAGATAGCTCGTATATTTCCAACAATACTTCCATGATTGATGCGATTTAGTCATGGGTCACGGTCATAAACAGTTTGAAATTCCAAGAACCTTTGTATATTTCATCTGATTACTGTGCTATTGTGAAATGAGAGGTGGTTTTTTAAAACCACCTCTCATTTCATCACTAAAAGATGGGTTTTTAAAACTAATTTATCGTAAGCTGTAGAAAAAAGAAATATAAGCTCGAAAAGTTTCCGTCACCATTTTGTCAAGAAAAAACGGTGTTTAATTTATTAATTTTATGTATATAAATCGTATTTATTTGCTAATGCTTGAAGGGTCTACTTAACATATAAAGTACGGAAACTTGAAGCATTTGCTTTATTTGAATATTTACCACATCAAAGAAACATTATTTGCAAGTCGTTAAGTAGCATTATAGGTAGATTCTCTTTATGAAGCACTTAGGTTCTTGAAGCATAACAGACTTTAATGATGTACTAATTTATATCTTATCCATAAACTAAACTTACCTACCTATTTTATTCCTTCGAAATCTCCATTTCTCAATTATCTACAGACGAGTGTCCCATGTGGTATTTATTAGTAGGTTCTGACTTTATGTGTTGGCACGACATAAGTTACATTCCAAAAGGTAACAATAAAAAATAATGTATTAATTAATTATAGTATATTAATTTGCTCCTATATATACAAACACGTGCATTAAAACTTATTTACGGTTATAAAACGGCTAATAAGTAACAATACATATACTTGTCGTTAAAATTCCGTCACCATTATGTCCAAAAAAATTATTTGTAACAATATTTAAGTACTTAATCTAAAGCATAAAAACTAGATTTTATTTGCCAATGATGGAAGTATCTACTTCACATGTAAAACATGTTTCTATCATACGATCGAAGCAGTTGCTTCAGTTGAGTAATTACTACCTGAACAAAATATTATTTACTACTGTTAAATGGTATTAGAGGTAGATATTCCTGGTAAAGTACTTTAATTCTTGAAATATAACAAATCGGTACTTCTTTTAATAGATAGATTTAATATCCATCTAACATAAGTACAAGTGTAACTTTTTAGCTTATAAGTTATTACAAATTAAAGATTTAGCCCAGTTGATTCTATTCCGTCGCCATTATATCAAAAAACATGATAACCATATTAATTAATTGGTCTTAAATATCTACTTCGTCCCTCATTCACCTAGTGTACCTATCTAAGATTTAAATACAAGTATTTTATATAATATATAGAAAATTGCATTGACATCAAATTTGGCGACATTTACCGTGACGGAAAGAAGATTGCGTACATTCTACAAAGTTCATTGCAAAACTAAAATTTTATGAGAATATTTGCCTACAAATAAAAATATTGAAACACATTGATTATTGTAATTGAATAGATTAATCCCAACTAGAATTTATTGCACATGTTAAACATAACAACAATTTATTTAAATAAAACTGATAATGCATCATTAACAGGAGGAAAAAATATACTTACATAAAAAACCTATTATTTTCAATCAAATAAACCGCGGAGACAAGTTAAAACAAGTTTATTGTTTGTATTCAGTACCGTTTCCCTGAGTTCAGCAGAAGTTTCCATCATGAGTTCTAAGAAGAAGCAAATTGTAATTGAATTGAGAACAGTTACGATAAAATTATGGAAAGAAAGAAACACACCAAGAGAAGTGAGTAAAACTGTTGGTAAAAGACATTCATCGATATAAAGGGTAATTCAATATTACAAAGAAAGAGGAAATCTCTCAGTAAAAGTAAGATCTGGCTGTCCCAAATTGTTAAATCAGGGAGGAGAGTGGTATATATTAAGGACTATTAAAGAATATCTTAAAGTTATTGATTCTAAGCTGGTTGCAATGATTGAATAATAATTTCACAAAACCTTTTATTCCACAATTGTTCAGAATTTGTTACAAAAAAAAAACAATGGATATAGAGAGTGTGTTGCTCGAGGGAAGCTTTTTGTTTCTAAAATGAATCAGGTGAAAAGGTTGCTGTTTGAGGAAATTCATGTTAGTAAGCCTTTGGAGATTAGGGAGTGAGTTATCTGGACTGACGAAAGTAAATTTAATATTTGGGATTCATATCGAAGGCGAATTGTGTGGAGAAAACCCAATTCCAAGATGAATCCAAATCATATAATATCCACTATAAGTATGGTGGTGGACACGTTACAATGCGGGGACCGTGTCAACAAGTGGAGAGGCAAAGTTAGAACTTATTGACTCTAAATTGAATCGTTTTATATTTTTGGACATTTTAAAAAGAAAATTAAGACCTTTAGCCGAAAAGTTGAACTTAGGGGATCACTATATTTATCAACAAGATGATGATCCCAAACATAGCGAAGGTATTGTTAAAAAATAGATACTTTGTAGCACTTTTAAGCAATTGCATACTCCATCTCAATCGATAGGCCTTAATCCCATCGAGCATTTGTTGGAGGTTATTGGATCGAAAACATCAAATAACTTTAAACGTTGTGTTTGAAGAAATATTGCAAAAAGATTAGTCGAAAATTTCTCAGGAGAAAATAACTAAATTAGTCCACTCAATATCAAATAGGTTAAAGAAAATCATCCAATTAAAACAAGGTCCAACCTGTTACTAAAATTGTTAATTTCATTAAAATAATTAATATACGCAAACTTCTTTTTCGTTGTTAAATTCACTTTTATTTAAATACTATTAACAAACTTGACACCTGTTCACTTATTAGTCAATATTATTATAATTAATAACCTGCTCAATTCAAGGAAATATATGCATAAGTTAAATTTTGCTCTTTATCTCATATTACCGTAGCTTGTGAGAGTTGAAGCAATTTTTGTTGCGTGTACGCACATTTTTTCCGCCACTGTATTAATCGTGATAAACTGTTAAGATACCTATACACGTACAGTCGGCCGGCCGGCCGTCCAAGATCGGATTGATAGTTACGGCTGGCCACCATCGTCGGTTGATACACACGAACAGTTTTACCAAGGATTATGGCCTCCAGTTCTATGTCGTCTGCTATTCAAAACCGTTACTATTATAAAATTTGCTATACATGATCGGTTTAGGATGACAGATTTCATTCTAAAAAAATGTCACAAGAAGAATGTACTGCTGTAATAATTGTACTATTAAAAGAAAGGAAAAAAAAAACGAAAAAAAAAATTGGGTCAAAGACTGGCTACAAAAACGTAGTACCTTGTCACATATGGGATTGATACGGGAGCTTCGCTACTCAAATGCTGCTGACTTAAAAAATTATCTCCGAATGAGTGAGGAATATTTTAAATTTTCATTAAATCTCCTCAAATCATATATTACAAAAAAAAATACAGCAATGTGACAAGCAATTAGTTCAGAAGAGAGTTTGTTAGTAATTCTGAACTACTTAGTGACAGGAGGAATTTAGAGCCAAAACCCCGTGATATTTTCAGATAACTGATTAATAGTCCTAATATAGACAAGGAATGCTCACATGTACCTATGTATTTATTTATGGCAAAAATTTTTTTACGGACTAAAATTTGTGCCAGCAGTTCAAAGACTGAAATACGGGACTACACACGTTCAGTTTCCTTCATGTATCGGCGGACGACAGGTCCTGACCTGCCGTCTGACTGATCGTGTGTAGTCTATAGCAGCCGGCCGGCTCTGGTCTCTCCGGTAACAATCGTCCGGCGTACTGTACGTGAATAAGTACCTTTAGAGGTAAAATACATGATTTATAGTATAATAATTTGTTACAGGTGATTAATAAGATTCTCTAAATAATCTTCATAATCTAACAATAAATAATTAATCCCATATTATAGCAAGTAAAACCGCAATAATTCGATCTATAATATGTTATTCCTAATTCTAAAACCTGTCAACCGAAGTATATTTAGGAAACTGAGGAACTGAAGAAGGAAATTTCTCATAACTAGGATTATCAATCGCTCGCTTTTCCGACTCCTGCTTTGCAGCAATCGGAGGGCCTAGAACTCCCTCGTAAATTGTGTGAGTACCATTTTCATATTCCTGAAACTCATCATTTGAGAAGCAACAACAACAGTTCCTGTATACAAACTCGTGAACTTTTAAGCAAATGTAAATAGTTTGATTTAAGTATGTGTACAAAAATGGATTCATGGCACAATTGACTAAATTTAAAACAGTGAAAATCAATGTAGTTCTCCAAATTGCATTTGTTGCTTTCACATTTGATAAAAGTTTCACTAACCAAAAGACCCAATATGGCATTCGAAATAGATTAAACGCCAAAATTAAAACTATGACGATTCGAAATGTCCTGATTTTCCTCTGCATTTGTGGATTTTTCTTGTGCTTTAATGCATTCTTCAACACGGGGCTGCTAGGACAGTGTGAAAATGATTTGCTTGAAGAAGTGTTGTCGGGTTCTTCAATCCTTGTACCCTTCGATGAGACTGGTTTTCTGAGTTTCCATAATAAAATGGCGATTTTGTAATAAAACCAAACAAACATTGTGATGAGAGGAAGAAAGAACAATAGTGCTACAGAAACATAATAAAATTTTATAACTCCACGAGTGCTATTCGTTCCAACGCAAAAATACACATTTTCGCCAGACGATTCAATTCTAGCAGGCAAGTGGAAGTAAAATGTGCTCATGGGATATGCTATTCCTAAAAAGTACGAGAATTTATGAAATCGTAAATATACAGGGTGGAATATTTAACTGGAAGAAAGTCTGTCCGTCAGAAAATCGTTTGCTTGAGAAATCGATAAAAATCGACTTTCTTGTCTTTAAAATTGACGAGCTTTTTGCACTTCTTCACAGAATTTTCCCTTCAGTTGGGGTTAAAAACCAATCCTAACTTTTTTGCTCAAACAGATATGTGTTATAACAGCTCACTGGATGGGACATAGCGCGAGGAATTTAGATCATTACCTAACACAATAAATCGGTAAATAAGTAGGTATGAAGAAATACTAAAAACGCTTGGAAATTAAATGCAACAATTAATGTAGAAAATGTTTTATCGATTGCTCTTCGTCCATACCAAATATCGAAAAAAGCAATTTTTATTACATTATTTTTGATTAGTGAATACTAATTTCTATTAATGAATCTGTGATCCCCTATATAAAGAAGGGCGATTTTTAAATTTTGAACTGACTACTCACAACAAAAGAGAAAACTTCTTTTAAAAATGGAAAAAATTACCAAATCGAAGAAGGAGAATTCGTATTTTTTCATTTCTGTGAGCACGGATTGGACTTTTTAAAAAACACAATTTATTCCAGTTTAATGTGCAACCCTGAATATTCTAAAGAACTTATTACCGAAACATATGCCCCACAATATTATTGCGCCTTTAATGCATTTCCACAATTCTGGATTCCATTTCGGACTTACTGCGTAAATGACGCTATGGTACCGGTCAAGGGCGATCACAAGAAGCGCCATAGAACTTGCTAAATTGCCGAGTACCTGCCCTAGGGGGTTATACCAGCAGAGGAACTCTCCTGTGGACTGCAAAAAATTACATTAAAATTAGAGGCTCTCAAGTGTGAGATAATATTAAATTGGAATTTTGAGTAAACGCAACCTATGTTAGTCTCTATAGATACATTTCTCAATTACTTGTCGAAATCTATAAGGTGATAATTTAATGATAATTTGTAAAGAAGTTTTGTTCTAATGAAACTTCAATGAAAAAGCAGTCAATACTGATTGCATTAGACGGGGGCACTCACTTTGGCTCAAATTTTAAACACTTTTAATTATACTAGGTGTCCAAGATTTCAAGTAGTAATCAGTAGTTTAAACGAAATAATCTTAAAATTTTGTGGGAAGTTCGAAAATGCAACCATATTATGGGGATAAAAAAAAATTAAATTTTATATAGCGCATTTTGAGCAACCTCGTATATATATATACAGGGTTATTCACGCTATACGGCTCGGAATATTGTGGCCAAAATACGAGGTTTTCTAAAAATTTTTCTTTTGGGTTATATGGGGATCTATTATGGCTACTTTTAACTCTCTATTACTCTAAAAATCATCTCTAATGTCAAGATCATTTTAGTTTCCGTTTTATGTTATACTTGATATGTGATTTAGAACTTTGAACTAAAAGACGCCAAATGGCGCAAGGAGCCATTATTTAGTGCATTCTGCAAAAACGCGAAGACTTAGCTATGAACACCCTAGTACCATTCGATGGGTATTTAAAAACTACATATCCTGGTAAGTTAAAAAATATGGCATTGCATTTAAATTAATCCAGTTATAGCCACTTAAAGTCCTCATTTGAATAGTTTTAATTTTTGCACACCCTGTATAAGCTGGCAAGTTTTTCATGATTGGGATATAAAGTATGATCCATTATTACACTACACTGTAAATTACGCTTACATAACTTAAATACTGCTAAAGTGGTTAAAACATGAAAATTAGGCCAAATTTTTACAAAATTTAAATTATTTCAAAAACCGTAAGTGCTAGGTATTGTAAACCTTATTAAAACACACATTTATTTTGATCGGAGAATCCAAAAATGCAACAATATACAAGGGGTTCCATTTAAAAAAACACAACTTTGATACTTTTAGCACTTTTGAGACACCCTGTATAATATGAAAATAATTTTAAAAAGTAGCCATAATAGATCCCCATATAACCCAAAAGAAAAATTTTTAGAAAACCTCGTATTTTGGCCACAATATTCCGAACCGTATAGCGTGAATAACCCTGTATAATTATGTTCAGTTTGCCAGCACACTGCCCATTTTAAGGCTATATACCAGATCAAATATTGTGACATTAATGTTTTCACAATATTTAATAGTTCATTAAATTGTTACTAGTAATGGAAAAGAAACATACCCAAACCATATCGCGAGGTTTTCCCAGCACATCCAAGTAATTGATGGAAAACGTTACGACGGTCAAAATATCTGAGACGGCTAACGAAATCATACATGTTTTTTGCAGGTACTTATATTTTCTGTAAAAAAATAGTTTATATACTTAACATATCTATTATCCTGGAAATAGAAAATTGTTAAAGTGCACCAGAGAGTAAAATTAACCGGTCACTTACATTATTACTTTAAAGTTTAATAAAATTTTATATTCGGAAGTTAAAATTTTTTATGCAGTAAGAAAAAATTGAAAGAAGAAGAAAGAAAAGAATATAAAAGAGACATTTTTTTCTTAGCATAATTACCACGAATACCTCGGCTTAGAATATCCCGTGCATGTTCTATCGGGTTCAAGTCTGGACTCCTCGGGGGCCATGGTAATAAAGGAATGTCAACATCATTCAAATAAGCTTGCGTTATCGTTAAAATGTTTGGGTGAGCATTGTCGTGCATTAAACAAAATTATTTTCCGACGTTTTTCCAAACATTGTTTAAAGTATCGTTCATCATTTAAATAACCACTATGAATTGTGGAAAGCTCTCTATGTGCCCCTAAGGAAATGCCTGCGTACACCATTACATTGCCACAGCCAAATTGAACTCGAAAGGAAAAACAACATTCTGCAAAATGTTCCCCAGCTCTTTGTTAACGAACTCTATTCCGCCCATCAGATGACTACCTGTTAAATTTGGATTCATGCATGAAGAGTGTTGCGCCCCATTCTTCAACCCCCCAATAAAGATTGTCGCGAACGTAGTCGTGATGGTAAATTGATATTCTACATGAGGAAAGAACGTTTTTTTCCGGTGTGAAATGTTAACCGTACGAGAAATTTCTAAGATATAGAAAAGTTTAAAAAAGGGCTAATATAAATGAAAAATTCTAGTAATTTTTGTACTAAGATGGCTAAAAACTTACCACTTGCACATTATAAAGAGACATGAATGTTACATGAAAATAATCCTTGTAGTTATAAACAAATATACAAACTGTACAATTTAAATCCATTGAAGCATCTTCAGATATAGCAAAAAACAATTTTTTTTCACGAATTTTGACCGTCAATAGCTTCTAAATCACACATTTTTTATAAATAATTTTTGAACCAAATTTTAATGTATTGTCCCAAATAATCTCGTGATACCATTTTTGACACGCATTTTCGGGACACCCCGTATAAAAATTTAAATGTCCGGTTAATTTTACACTCTAGTGTAATTGGCGAGAAAATTAATGTAAAAATAAGTACAAGTATATTAGAATGGATTTAAATCCTTAATCAAAATTTGTTCGCTAATACATAATCACTTATCAATAATTATTCTATTGGTTGCAAAACTGGTTCTGAATAGGTAAATTTTTGTAAAATAAAGATGGAATTTTCTGGAAAATAGCCCTTGCAATATCTGAGATGGCAGTAGAAATGAAGCATAATGAAATCCCTCAATTCTTTGTAAATTGAAAACACTATTAACCTTATTCAATAAGGAGGCAATGAAAAAATGAATAGATATATAAATGTTAGGTGTATAATACGACGAGAGACGAAAGCGATTTTAATAATTACTTAAATTAAATTATACAAGGTGTATCAGGAAGCAAGGGCCATAAGTTGAGGGTGAGGAGACTATCTAAAGTGTCGTTAAATACACCCAGAACAAGGGTCCTAGTCTTACCCATTTTCGAGATTTTAGTAAGTTTCGTCGAAAATTTGACTTTTAATCTTACTCGCTATTTCTCCACTTTCTACCACTTCAAACACAAATACGACTGCATTTTTCAAAACCACATTAAATTTCCTATAAGATGGAACAGTTTTTGTTAGTGAATGTGCCTTTTTGAAGCCAACGTAACCACCTAAACAATAGAAAAATCTGAAACTCCATGTTGTTTGGTATTCTACAATGGTATCTTAGGCAATGAATTTCTCAGCTACTTTTTTTTTAATTTCATCAAAGTTGTTCTGTTTTATGTATGTACTTTTAAATGGTATATCCACTTTTTTATTTGTTGTTTTTAACTTGATATTTCCGATCAAAAGATTTTTGAATCTTAATGCCTACGTCTCGAAGAAGGACCAGGCTACGACCTTCATCCTGGCTGCACACACTTTAGATGATCTATTTATTTTCCAACTTCTGGCCATTTCTTCCAGAAACATCCAGAATATTTTATATCGATTATAATTCGATTATAAACGAAAAAGATTGTCTTGATAATACAAAATATTTTCTTCACTTCCTTACCTGAAACTCACTGATCTTATAACGCATAAATTCCCTATAATCGCAATAATGGATACAATTAATATAATCCAATAATAGACCGTGGAATTTATGTGAATTGATTTCAATGCACTCTCAGGAACATTTTGAGTATGAGATTCCTCGACCTAAAAAATTATTAATTTTGGGACAAAAGACATATTTATGAATTATCGAATTAAAGCTCTGAAAATGTGGTATGATAGAAAAAATCTTACTCTAGATCTACCTGTACCCATTGGATTTTTGGAAGTATTATGAATGTACTTTACTGCGTACAAAGACAAATTGACAATAAGTTAATAAAGTAGCAGAAGGTACTCGTATAGATAAATAATTTTACGGTTGACTGCTAAAAATCCATGCGCTCTTTCCGCTCTTAGTTGTTTTGAATTATACGTGTTAAGATGATAAGGAGCGGGGGTATAATATGGAGAAGCGAAATAAAAATACTAAATGTAACATAAAAAAGTTATAAATTGTTGATAAAAGTGTTCTAGACGATTAATTATTTAGTACTGAATATATTATAATCGCTGTAAATATGGACAAAAGAACGATCTTTTGAGGAGATTGAAACTAAATTATTTTACATTTTATTTAGTTTTAAGTAGAAGGCGTTACGCAAAAAAACTTTTGGTTTTCAGTCTAATGAATACCTGTAAATGTTGTTTTCAATAAGTCCATTTTCGAAAATGAATTATATACATATGTATATATATGAAATTTTCAAAAAAGTCAAACTTGTGTAATATCTTCGAAACGCAATAAAAAAACATTTTTTCTAACGCCATTGAATTTTATTACCCACTTAAAACTATCCAGGACAAATTCAATTCTTATGCATATGTAAATAACGTTTCACTATATTGTTAACATAGAAATACATTGCCAATTTTCACTTTCTTTCAAGCATAAAACGTTTCCCATGTAACCAGATGTACAGAGCATATAGGACATTCTAGACTCAAATTTTACTATTGGGATATCGAAAACTAGAGGAGATACGAAGAAGTTTAAATGTCTTTTTCAAAATTTTAATTTTATGAGTATTTCCGAAAATATTCAAAAAAACTAAAAGTTGGAAATTTAGTTTTTATATCTTTTAGTGTTATTTGACAAGGAAGCCCAAAATCACAAGGACAGTTACATTGCTACTTTCTCTTAGCTACACGGTGACGTTTTCAAATTTGTCATCTGGTCATTTTTTTGCTGAGAAGTTCAGTGTTGGGCCCATAAGAAAAGGTAAAGCTGATGATGGTACCAGAAGGAAGAAACGTCGAATGGCAAATTTGAAAACGCCATCGTGAAGTTGAGAAAAAGTGGCAATGAAAATAAGCTTAGAGTTTTGGACTTCTTTGTCAAGCAACGCTAAAAAAATAAAAACGAAATTACTATTTTATAATTTTTTCGACTATCTTCGTAAATACTGGGAAAATAGAAATTTTATAAAAGACATTTGGTCAGACACAAAATTATTTGTGCAATTTTGTCTCTATTTAAACTTCTTCGCATCTCCTCTAGTTTTCGAGATCCCAATAGTGAGGGGCAAATTTTAAATTTCTTGTAAAGGATTTTACCTGTAGGTAGTTGATTGAGATTACGCGTGGAAAGCCCTATTTGTATGTCAATAAATATATTTGCCAGAAAAAGATAAGTACGCTCCTAATCCCCTTAACTTAAATATAATTGGTTATTCAATATTGTTTTTATTAATCCGGGCAATAATAAAAAGATTACTGGCAGTGCTATAAACCATATGGTGTTACCAGCAATTTGTGCTTGTTCTATCGCTACGATGGGAGATAAGACTGATAATTATCAGTATTGGACAAAATTAATTTTATGCACTATGTCTATCGGCTTACATGGACATATGGACGGGAAAGATAATTTAAAAAGCCATTTTTACTTATCACATGAAAAGTTTATCTCATATCTTTATATCAATTCGTCAATGATTTTATGATGGAAGATATGAGCCCAAGGAGGGGTATATCGTTCCAGTGAGGATCCAACAGAGTCAAATTTGGATTCCTCTGTATCATTCGAAAATTCCAATATGGCTACTCATACGTTTAGGCAAAGCGCCCTATAAATAATGGTAGTAGTGAGTATTGGGTACTAGAAGCCAAAAAATAGAGCGATTAAATTAAACTTACCTTATATAAAAATTGTTTATTTTCATTCATGTAATTTGTTTAATGCACCGTTAAATCCATGAATAAAAATACTTTTTTGTAGAATGTCGTAAATGTATCGTTCTAATGTTTCTGTCGGATTTTTATTCAGTTATGTGTATTTCCATCATTTAAAGGGCTATGAATTTTTGGTCATAGGTAATACAACTCAATATGACTCCTAGGTATAAATTACTATACCAATGTATTAAAAAAAAATCTAATGGATTGCAGTCAAGAATTCATGGTGACCATAGATGTTCTCTACCCCGAGCAATCCATCGACGGGGAAAACTCATATTCTAGAAATCCCCAAAATAATAAGGTATAGGACCATCTTGCATAAATAAAAAATACGTATTGTCCTAAGACCAGAGAAACATCCTCCAAAACTAGAGATACGTTTTTCGAAAGATGCTCCATAACCAGTCCCCATTGAGTTTTGCGAGAAGTTCAACTGGCCCCAAAATCATATCACCTAAAATCCCACACTATATTATGTTATATGAAAATTCATGTTTAGCGTAATGTTCTCTCATAAAATGAAAATTTTCTGTTTTGTAAGAATGGCGATTTCTTCAATTAAATGCACTTCTCTTTGTAAATGTTGCTTCATCGGTGAACAATATTTTGTTTAGATAATTTTTTGTATTCTAGAAGTTCCAACTTCAAGCACAGTTTGTTCCAGAACTGACTACTAAAACTTGCACGCCACTGGATTCTACGCGACAAAACCTATATAACGCACTCAAGAAAATTTATCCACATCAACAGTTTTAAATTTCATTGTTCGACATATTCAAGAATAGAGGCCATTAAATAAACACTCATGATATAATATCAGTATTTATTTATCCTTTTTGCAGTCACCAGTAATGTAGGTATTTTTAGCAAGATCAGAGTATTTCTAGTATAATTTTTCCATATGAGTAAAAGAAAGATGGAAACAATAAAAGTGATGATAATACGTAATTTAATACATAATCTTTTGTCTTTCCGTTGGATTCAGTAATAAGCAGAAATATTATTAATTCTGTTGTTCCCATTAACAAAGAAGTTAAATGTAACAATTTGTGGAATGTGTAATACAATGTTTGAGTGTTCTTCATTATACTGGACCACTGTATTTTTGGAGATCGTGGGGATCACTGATTCAATGAAAATTATCAAATGCTGTTTCTGAAACCTTCTATATGTATTTTACACAAACTGAATCTGGCGATGCATAATTCTCTAACTAATGTGATTAATTCAAAATTCACAATTAATGCCTCATTAATATAACAAACTTCTTGAAACTTTTTATTTGGTATTTTACTAGCCTGTCTGGTTTGTCCAGTTAAATGCGCTTTAAGAACCAAGTTCCTTCGCTCTTTTGGAAGTTTTAATGATGGTTCATGTATGTACAGTACGCGACAATAAAATAGCACACAGTGAAATTTATGTCAAAAGTCATTTGTAATGCATTTTATTTAATAATTTTTTGTTAACTTATGTAATACATAACAAAGGAGAATGATTGCTTTACAGTTTTTATGGAAAAGAGATATTAATAAATAATACAATCAAAATCGTGAAAAGTTAACGCGACAAAATAATAGCACATTCTTCAAAAATAACTAATATTACAATTATTTAATTACAAAACTTAATACATTTTTAAGCTAGTACTTTGTACTACCACCTTTATTTTTTATCATCTCTATAACACGATCTGGTATTGATTTGAATAATTTTTTAATATATTTTCTAGGAATCTTATTCCATTCATAAATAATACAATTTTTTAAATCTTCTGCATTATTAAATTGTCTGCCATTTTTGTACATAGCTCTTGCAAGTTTACCCCAACAATTTTCGATTATACTCAAATCGGGTGATCTTGCTGGCCATTCCAAAATAGTAATATTATTCGTTTCAAAATACTCTTTAACGCACTTTGCGGTGTGTACAGCTGCGTTGTCTTGTTGGAAAATAAAATTTTCTCCTGATATTTGTGTAGCGTACTTTTTAAGTTGTGTATCAATTAATTTTATGTACTCACGACTATTTAACCGTCCTTTAATAAAGTTCAATTCAGTCTTTCCTCTATACCCGATACCAGCCCAAATCATAAGGCTGTCTCCACCCATTTGCCGACGACTTAAATAAACTTCCTCCTTTCTCAAATCATGATAGTAATGATTCCACCCATCTGGTCCATCAAGATTAAATTTTTTTTCATCACTAAATATAACACATTTTAATTTTTTTATAGATTTCAGATGTTTTGTCGCACACTGCAAACGAACCTCTTTGTGCCTTGAAGATAGGGGTGGCTTCTTTTTAAGTTTTTGATGTTGCATGATTGAGGAATGTTGAAGTACACGTTGTACGTTTATGATATTAGTATTTATGCCCACTGAATCAGCTATTTCTCTGGCCGTAGCAAAAGAGTTTGATGCTGCTCTCAAAATAGCACGTTTTTCACGGTCTGTTAAAGATGGTGGTCTGCCCTTACCTTTTTTTTGCCATAATTACTGGGATTTTTAATTAAATTATATATTACTTTGCGGCTTCTACCCACAATTTTGGCAATTCTTAATATGGAATATTTTTCTTTCCATAGGCATAGAATCTTAGCGATTTCACTCTCATTTAACTTTGTACCTCGCCCCATGACTTCAAAAATTGAATGGTATTTGTGTTTATTTATATTGCGTATGAGTTTCATCCTTCATAAAAAAAGATTAAGCATAAATACTTCAAATTACTATTCGCTGAATCACCGCAGAGATAAATCAAACCAAAATGTGCTATTATTTTGTCGCGTTAACTTTTCACGATTTTGATTGTATTAGTTATTAACACCTCTTTTCCATAAAAATTGTAAAGCAATCATTCTCCTTTGTTATGTATTACATAAGTTAACAAAAAATTATTAAATAAAATGCATTACAAATGACTTTTGACATAAATTTCACTGTGTGCTATTTTATTGTCGCGTACTGTATGTAGGACAAAGCAAGAATCTGGATCCGTAACCCCTCTGTCTCCCCGAATTATTAATAGTTTTTTATTTTCAAAAAAAGCAAAATTTTAAGTTCACGACATCTGTTCTTTTGACCTACTAAAGGAACAATAAATGTACTGGTTTGGAATTAAAAACTCGAGCTTTCAAATCTCTTCAGCATGACTTCACAAGCGACTTGAAACTACATGGAATTATGTGCTTAGTTGAAGGTATCGCGAAAACCGTTAGAGACACGAGTATTTTGCAAAATACCTTTTATTTTAGAAGATTACTGAATATAAAAATCTATCAAAGTTTGAAGTTCTCAAGACGGCAAGTAAGCTGACTTGATCGATTTATCCAGAAAAACCTTTAGGGTGTTTTTTTTTCATGAAAATCAACTAAGAAATCTCTTTTCGAGCACACTAATGTTGCCTCCCTAATCTAAACTAATTAGTGAAAAAATCGTAAAAAAAATTTCTGTGGTTTACCAGCGGCCAATAATTAGAAGTTATTTTTTAGGTGAGGATCTATTCAATCCAAAACTTTAGTACTATTCGTTATATAGCCTGGAAAGTCTAAGTCAAGAAACATTTCGATTGACCTTGTATAACCAAAGTTAGTTTAAAAAATGCATAACAAACTAAAATTTAAGGGGTACTGTTGCATTCCCACATCGCCATATTATTTATTGTTGAGTCTGTTACATGTTAAACGTCAAAAAATCAAATTCATAAATTAGTGGACTCAAAGGGTAGTTCTGGGTTCGTTGGAGAAGAAACATAAAACAGATCCACCACATGTACCATCTAGAGTATTGCGAATGTTCTCCACCTATAGACTAATATCAGTGATTTAATTTTGTTGATGGATCGTGGACGTAAGGAAAAATAATTTATTATTCAATTAGTTACATTCTGAACTCGTTGAGTCCATTCGGCTACGATATCAGCTTAAGAACTAAAAACTACCATGCTCGTTTGAGCTCCTCCTTATACCCCAATTATACTATCGTCAGCAAAACCAAGAAATCTGTCGGTCTATGTTATGACTATCCAACAAGCACATATATAATTTAAATTCCTTTCGGCATTTTTAATATTAGCCCAAGATAATTCATGGTTTTCTAAACGCAACATTTAGCTATAGAGTTACATGTTTACACCTTCAAAGCAATAAGTCTTTATGGGGTAGTCATATAACTATTTGACCATTCGCATAACCCATGAGTTGACATATTAATGGCAAAATCCCATTAAGGTACATGTTTGGATCATTTTCACCCTGAAAATCCTGACTCATGGGAAACTACCCAACCAGGGCCCGGATTGGTCAACGAAGGAAAAGAAGGGTGATCCAAACTTTACGAGATCGGAAAACCAGAAGACGAAATCAGTTCGGTTTACAAAAAACACACGAGTCTTTCCTCAGCTCATAACCATTTTTGAACGATTCAACCTTTAGAAACTAATAGAGACAATTGTTTACGTTAAGCAGTAGTGTTTATCTCGTCCATTGTCCTGCTTTTTCGTGACGGTATCCACGTATAAAATAATACCTCATATCAGAGGTTTCTTCCCTGGGACTACAACAGTAAGTGGGCTTTACCATAAATACAGGTATTAGTTTCAACCTTTTTTCTATAATCTTTTTGAGATCAATATACACTGACTTTTCAAAAAAACCGCAACACCAAGAAGAACGCATTGTATGTATTTGAAATTTTGGTATGATTTTAGACTTGTAAAGAGAAAAAAATAATAAAAATTTCAAGTTCGTATTTTAATGCGATATGAAGTTTTTCTTTACTTTTTTATCTGTGACGATCGTCCTTTTTGCAAATTTTTTTACAGGCGGATAGCAATAAAGGTATTATTGTTAGTACCGTATTGAATGTGTGGTAGTGCAAAATGCCTCGTGTACGCCAAAATGCAGTTTATCGGCAGTTAACTCCCTTTGAAAGGGGAAGAATTGTTGGTATGCACGAGGCAAGTTTACCTTTCAGCGAAATTGCACGTAGATTGGATCGAAACGCATCAACAGTGCTAAGAGCTTGGAGAGATTGGTCTAACGAAGGGTCAGTAAATCGTCATCGTGGTAGTGGCCGTCCAAGAATGACGAACCAATGCGAAGACCGGCGACTTCGTCGTTCAGCGACAGGCGCCCCATTTGAAACAATTCTGTCTCTTGGTGGTAACTGGGTAGCCACCCTAAATCGAAGGGTCTCCCTTAGTACGATGTATCGCAGAATTCAAAGTTTTGGACTGAATTCATATCGTCCTATACGTCGGCTTCCATTATCACGAAACCACAGGGTGGCCCGACTGGAGTGGTGTCGTCTGAGAGTACAATGGGTGGATGAGTGGAGAAGAATCGTGTTTTGTTTATAGCGATCTGATGGACGGTTACGTGTTAGAAGGCGCAGAGGAGAGCGATTAAATTTGGACTTTTTGGAAAGGCGTCATTCTGATTTAACACCAGGTGTCATGGTTTGGGGTGCCATCCAGTATGGTAGTCGGTCTCCTCTTGTTTTCATTTATGATAGATTAAATGCTCAGAGATACATTAATAGTGTCTTAGAAGCGGTTCTTGTACCATACAGGCACGACCATCCTGGAAGCACATTTCAACAGGATAATGCGCGACCACATGTAGCCAACGATACTTTGAGGTATTTGGAAGCTGAAAATTTGGATACTTTGCGTTGACCAGCTCGGTCTCCAGATTTGTCCCCAATAGAGCATGTATGGGATATAATGGGTCGGAGACTTCAACGTTTAGCTCGCCCTCCAAAGGCCATAGATGAACTCTGCGAGCAGGTGCGGATTGCCTGGGATACAATACCACAGGAAGATATTGACAATTTAATTTTAAGCATGCCACGTCGCTTACAGGAATGTATTAATTTAAGAGGAGATACCACCCATTATTAAATTGTTATTAAATTTTTTCACTTATTCACAATAATTTCCTTTTGATATTTTGATCGTTTTTATCTATTACCCGACCCAACGTAATGCCAGAATTTCAAACGTGTACGATGTGTTCTTCTTGGTGTTGCGGTTTTTTTGAAAGTCAGTGTATATATTAGATAGGTTTTACAAATAAAACAAACGTAGGGGATATTGAGTAAATTGGACCACTACTATACTTCAAATTGGAATTTTAGTTTTTATGAGTTTGTGGTACCATACTTTAGATTAGGAATAATTTGATGTTGATTAAACTGATGAGATCCTTTGTTGCTTGCGAAATACTCATTTTATATGTTCGAGTGATTTATAGTGATTTGTTCCAAAAAAGTATTAAAGTTAACAGTAAGTTTTTAGTGCTTGTATTTATAATTTACATTCATTATCAATTTACAATTCACCGCAGTGACTAAAATATAAGTTTTCATAGGTTAGACTATTGTTTTTATTTTTATTTTGATATTGTGCAGTGTTGGGAACAGGTTATAGGAAATAAAAGTGCCTATGGTTTTAAATCGTATATTGTATCTTTAGACCACTTGGAAAGCAAGCCTAGGCAAGACTAACGAACATCGTATTCTCTTTTTCTAAAAGTAACCCTTATCACCTAATAGAAAGGCACCCTAAAGCCATCAATACCATACTCAAGTTTCACACATGGTATATGTTTACCCGTGGAATGTACATATATATAACAACTTAGAAGATTTCTCTAAATTGTGCCATTAATTTGGTTAGTGTCACCTTTTAGGGTTTAGGTGTCCATAATTCAACATGCAGTTTGGTAAATTGGGCCGCAGGTAATTAGGTTAAATGGCCCGATCCAAGTTAATTCATGCAAATAGTTTTCTTTATCGATGACGGAAAATATATATTATAAGTGGAAACCTGAAGATTTGCAAAATGCAATGCTCGATTATAAAAACAAAGGTATTGGTCCGGATAAGTGCGTAGCATTGCTCAAAGTTCTTAACCCTACCTTGAAAAGATATTTGGAAAAGGGGGATACAAGCGAATGTGCAGAAGTAATTAAGGAGGAGAGGGGTAAATAAGCAAACAAAGGTAATTTAACAAGAGCGATATTATATAACCGATTATCCTTTAAGTCTCTGGAACACTACTTTACTCTCAGAAATCGGGAATGGAATATTCACCCAACACAATGAGTCGTAGTTTACGTAGAAAAGAATTAATAACCAAAATTTCATTATTTTTTCCATAATTACAAAGATTCCATCATTTTTCACACACTTACATTGAAGTAAATTAATAAACAAACCCTCTTTTGTTTCCTTTATGAAAGCTCAAATGAAAGAGTATAATGGCAAGATGTTAAATTTTGTCAGATGAAGACAAAGACTCTTCAATTGTGAACAAGACAAGAGCAGTCTATTCTCGATATGAGCTCTTTACTAGAAAAATATCTAGTAGGGTCCGGTATTCCAGAAGCGGCTTGTGCACTTTTCGTAATAAAAATACAAATACATGTAAGATTCGCGGTTCAAGGGTGGAGAGAAACGACACAATTCTCAGAGCACTTCTTTATTCTCCGTGAACCAAAAATGGAATTCCGATACAATCCGGTATCCATACACAGAACACATCCCCTCTTCGTGAGAGAACCAATAAGATGGAAGGGCTGTCCACCCTTTTTCCCACGGGTACCAAACCTCTAAACGTCATTCTCACCTACGCTAAAGGAATTTATAAACAACCCTCTCTTCTCACGCTAACCTGGGGAAGAGCTTGGTACCAAAAGTCTGTACCACTTTCAGATAATACCAATTAATGATCTTAACATAAACAAGAAATGCAAGGGGATTCATGACAGCCCTTTTACCATTTTCTCGCACTTATCTTGGGAGGAATTTAGAGCTAGAACCCCGTGATATTTTCAGATAATTGATTAATAGTTTCAACATGGACAAAGAATGCTCACATACATATAGATGAAAGGGCAGTCTGGTGATAGTCCAATTGCTCTAAATTATTCCTATGGTAACCCCATATTATTGGGAAAGGTTCATGTCGTCTGGGATAATAAGTTATATGACAGACACTGGATTTGAGGATAAGAAGGTATATAACGCCGCACGCCACTGATTACACAACAACCATTGTTTTTAGCGTAAAATACGCACCGTTGCCAACTCTCAAACCCTGCAAAATTTCATTAAAACGTCGCGAGTAGTTTCGGAAATATTCAAAAAAAAATTTTTATTGTCACACCCTGTTTTTCCGGAACGAAGTATTTTTGGGATATAGTTTATATAACAAAATTACCTTTATTTTAGCTGTAGAATACGCTCCCGATGTTATGTACCGTACTTAAGAAACACCCTGTAAAATAGTTATTACTACTAATACTCGAAGGGAACGTTATGGACGATTCATTAATGGTTCGTGAGAAGCCAAAGTTGAGTTATGTGACCACCCCATAAAGACTTTTGCTCTAAAAGTGTAAACATATAAATCTATAACCGAATGTTACGTTTAGAAAACCATAAACTATCTTAAGCGAACATTAAAGATGCCGGAAGGGATTCAAATTTTATATTTGCTTATTAATTACAGTCATAACATAGACCAACAAATTTCTTGCTTTTCCTAACGATGGTATTTTTGGAGCATAAGGAGGTAATCGAACGAGCATGGGTAGTTCTTAAGTCTCGAGTGGTTGCCGGATTCACTCAACGTGTTCAGATCGTAACTCATTAAATAATAAATTATTTTTAAAATAAATTATTATTTTCATTACGATCACGATCCATCCCTAAAATTGTTACTGTATTAAAATTAAGTTTATTTATTTCTACGATGACACAATCCTCAAATGGCATTAAAGTCACTAGTCGCTTTAATGTAATTTATTTCTTAAGATAAGAAAATATAAAACTGATGGAGCCCCTGCCATATGTGTATGAATCATATTGTGCACAGTGCAGTGTAGTACAGTACCCGCTCAGTTATATATTTCAGTATTTATCGGATACTGTCAGCTTATCCCACTTCTGTAGAATTTTAGGTTTATTTACTAACGACATATGTGATAAGATACAATATCATTGATTTGCATTAATTTATGTATTCGCTGGTCTGATAAGTTCAAAAATATTTCGAACTTAGGTAAAAATTTATTGTATCGTTATTTGCTGGACTTTCTACCGATTGAAAACTGGATAATTTATTGTAGTGATAAAAAATTAGTTATTTACCAGGTGAGTATATCATAAATTTAAATTTGAAAATCTTTGTCAAATCCATCTTTTTTTTGCAACAATTACCAATTTTTAATATTTTATGATCAAACAATATAAATGAGTGGATCCCATTAAAACCGAACCATAACTAAGAGCATAAAAATATCCTTTACCGCCTAAACGCATCATACCTTTCCATGATTTTTTGGATGCCATTATGTTGCAAGTATGATCATTTGTGTATTGATTCTTAAGTATATAATAAAGTAGTTTATCAAAGGAATTTTGCAAGTAAACAAGGTTCATTCATGCTACATCGTGGCCAAGGATATTTAATAGTTTTTCAACGTATTTGATAGTATGCAAGGTGTCCTATTTTTAAAATCTACATTCACTAATTTTGAGCCACCGTGCACAAGTCAGATCCTCTAAACAAATTCGTAGACTTTTCGTAATTATTAAGATCTGGAGCCTCTTTAGATATTTTCGAAAAATTAATTAAACTTGTGTTCTAAATATTTTCTAATCTCGTAACTATTTTGTATACAATGAGGACGCGAGGGTTGAAACAAATTCATTTTAAATTCAAAGATTGGTTTTTTCGAATCACGTTCGGACACATCGATTTTTATTTTTGGCTGCGGTTTTTTTTAAATCGTAAAATCACGTATACGGGGTGGCCCAAAAGTAAGTTATCACCATTAATTAAATTTTCACACGAAACCACCTATTTTTTATATCATTTTCGAATTCTGCATCGAATTCTAAGTATCTTATTTTTAAATTCGACAGCTATCGAGAAATTTAAAATTGTACATATCAATGACTAGACCACATCACGTGTACAACTATGAAACGATTTATTAAAAAAATAGAGCAACAAATTAACTTAAATGTTCAAATTGTCGACCATTAATTTCGTATCAATAGTGAGGGCTAGTTTGAAATTCTCGTAACACTTCAGTCAAGGTTTTTGACCAGTGTTGTTCTATTTCTAATCTATTCTGTTATTCAACATTTTGTAGTTTATTGAACTAGACTTTGGATTTCATATAACCCCATAGATAAAAATCTAATGGGATTAGGTCTGGAGACCTAGCTAGCCATTCGATAAAACATCTCGTTCCAATCCATCTATTTGTGAAAATATTGTTAAAATATTCTAGCACTGCTTGCGAATAGTGCTGCTAGTATATTTGCGTTCTGACCTTTCGGGTAAATGAGGTCAAAATAGGTATTGTGTCATTTTGTAGCAAGCCTAAATCATTTCCTGAATCAAGTATTCCCTCAACAAAAACAAGGGACCCACAATTCTGGCCCATACTTCTGAGGAAATTGTATATGACTTTTCCTACTCCGGAATGGGTTTTCTGAGGCCTAATATTGAAAATATTGCCTGTTTACCGTACCATTTAAGCAAAATGTTGCCTCGTCGGTAATTTTTTTTTACTTAAAAAGTGCGGGTTGTCATCTATTCAACATTATTTCGCAAAATTGTAATCTGCGGCCGAAATAATCTTTAATAAGTTCTTGAACTAAATGTATTTTGTATGGGTGCTATTTGTTCTTGTGTAAATATTTTAAAACAGGAGATTTACATACTGACTCTTCTGCAGCTGCTTAGTTAGTTCATTTGTAAGGATTGTCTTGTAAATCGAGTAAAACATTAAATTGTGTGTTTTCTGGAACTGTACAATGGTTTGTTTTGTAATTGTCTCTTACGTGGCCACAGTCTGAACTTTTTTTCTATCTTACTGACTGTAAACGTGTAATCGGCCTCTCCGGCTATTAATTGTTAAATAATTTTATTAAATTTTAATTTCTTCTCATTAAATTTAATTAAAGTAAATTTCAGATAGTGTTCGAGTCCTGTCGCCGTATCTCACTGTAATAAAAATTTCTGTGTTGCTTTCCGTTAGCGGTGCCATTTTTTCTAACTTTACAATTTCACTTGCCATTTACCTATTTGAAATAAAATTCTCACACCGTTCCATGTCCTTGAACGGGACAAGTCAACAATCATAAATTTAATAAATAAACAATTGTATGTTTTACTCGATTCATAGAAAAAACCCCTCGGAAATCGAGTTGATAATAGTTAATGGTCAACAATTTGAACATTTAATTTAATTCGTTATTCTATTTTTTGTATAAATTTTTTCATAGTGGTACACGTGATATGCTCTAGTCATTGATATGTAAAATTTTAAATTTCTTGATAACTGTTGAATTTAGAAATTGGATATGTTACATGAAACATACTTAGAATTCAATGCAGAATTCAAAAATTAAATAAAAAATAAGTGGTTCCATATGACAAAACTAAATTGATGATCATAAATTATTTTTGAGCCACCTTGAATATATGCTTTTACGATAAAAAAAAAACGCAGTTAAAAATGAAAATTCATGTGTCCGAGTGTTATTCGAAAAAACGAATCTCTGAATTTGAAATGAATTTGCTCCAACCTACACGTCCTGACTGTATAATTAATTATTATATTTGATTTTCATTTTTATTGCACACTCGTTAGTAATTATTGTTTACTTTTTTATAGGAACGTTGCTGTCTATTCTGAGCTAACACGTCAAAATGAATTCTTCCAATTTTCAAACAGGAGAACCTTCCAATTTTAACCCAGGACCACCTTCCTATTTTAACCCAGGACCACCTTCCAATTTTAACCCAGGACCACCTTCCTATTTTAACCCAGGACCACCTTCCAATTTTAACCCAGGACCACCTTCCTATTTTAACCCAGGACCACCTTCCAATTTTAACCCAGGACCACCTTCCTATTTTAACCCAGGACCACCTTCCAATTTTAACCCAGGACCACCTTCCAATTTTTACCCAGGACCACCTACCAATGTTCACACAGAAGCACCACAAAGTAAGAATAAAAATTGCACACTTCTAGCATTCTTAAAGGTGTCAAATTTTCAGATTTTTTTTTCGTAGATCTTTAACCGTTTCTTAGATATATGGCTAAAATTGGGAGTGTGTTTTGGACATAACCAGATTTGTCAAATCATTGGCAAAATCTATAGTGCTACTTTTTTAGAATTTACACTGTTTTTTTACCTTCTTAACTTTTTAGGGTATTGTATTTGTATTGTGTATAGGGATGTGAGAGATAGTATTGTGTTTTTGATCATTTTTTACCGTTTTCTAAAGAAGCAGTGTGATTGCACATAACCCTGGCTTTATTTAAATCTTCTTTTGACTTGGGTTTAGACGATTTGGAAAATTGCTCGGAATTGATTTTTTTTAGTAAAACTATCAAATTATCGTTAGTTTGCTTTAGTCAAAACAGTCAACAATGCAATCAGTATTATAAACTAAGTGCTGAATTAAGCAGTTAACATTGTACTCTTAGCGGTGGTCTCCAGCGCAGTGACTGTTAATATGGCCAATGGACCTGGAAATATTTCTGGATCGTGCCCAGTCTGCCACAACATGTCCTGGACAGGAACTTACTCATGTTTTGCATGGTTTTTGTGCTTCTTCTGCTTTTGGAACTGCGGTTTGTGCTGCTGCCTCTGCATGCGCCAGAAGAAGTGCACCAAGTGTGGATTTACTGTTGGGTAGATTATTATTAATTCCAATTACCTGCGTTGCATTGTTAATATTCTGTAATGACAAATGTGTTAAATGTAATTAGTTCAGTTAGTTTTTATTTTGAGTGCGCAAAAGACACTTAGCGCAAGGGATTAAATCAAATACGGAATATCTTAAAATGTCTTTTGTTGTGTAACAATAAATATTATGGACGTACGAAAGTATTAAGCACTTATAGTAAAAAATTTGTTTACACTTCTAGTTTATATTTACTGCTCATTGTACTGACTATACTCAAGCAAAGTAAAAAGAAAATAAAAATTTGCGCTCCAAAACTGTAACAATAAACAATTTGTTATTACTACAATATACAGGGTGTCTTATTTAAAGCTGTGATTGAAGAGTACTCAACAGCAGTACGATGTATGAAAGAAATTTTCAAATAACAGTTATATAAAGAGACGGATATGTCATGACTCGGTTTTCAAAATCAGTTCCACGGAATTCCTGATGTAAAGAGATGTGGTAAGACTGGTATTTATTTACTTTTAAAATTTTTTGAACACTTGTCTTTGATATTTCTGAGTCAGCAGCAATTTGATAAGAACTTACTTGGGAATCGAAGGCAACAGCTGCAAGAACTGCTATTAGATTGCCTTCATGTGTTGCACTTCGGGAGTGATTGATTTTTTGTGCTTCCAACGGTTTTCGTTTATTTGAAATTTTTAATGACACTGTTGAAAGTCTTCCAACAGGGAACTCTTTTATTCATAAATCTTTCAGCACACAGTTCTATTGCCCGACTAACATATCTTCCAGCCTCTCCATAAATAAAACCCATTTCTAATTTTTCATCCAAAGTACAGCAATCCATTTCAATTATTGAATTTTGAAACGAAAGGACTAATTGTTGAATAATTTCACGTAAAACAATTTGATTGTTGAAAAAATAATATCGATTTCTTGTTGACCTTTTTATAAGGTAAACTCTGACAAGAGGAAATTTAAGAAAATATATTTTTCATAGAATTTTTTTTTTATTAGATAAAAAAATTCCTATGAGTTTTCAACACAATATGCGTTCAAAACTTAAAAAATATACAATAAAATAACATTTTTTCTAAAAGTCACTATCTTCATAACATGTCCAGCTCTTTACTGGACAACATTTATTTGAAACTTGTTTTCACGCAACGTACCGTTTTTCAGTAGTCTTCAATCACAGCTTTAAATGGACACCCTCTATGTACACTACCATTTTATAGCCGTAAAATTACAATGTTGATGTATGATTTATTAAGATAGCAACACGTTCATATGTATTTTTTGTTGTGATATTTTAATAAAGAGCAATAATAATAAATAGTTATATCCATAATATAGTTCTATTTTTCCCCCGAACTCCAAGTCATATAAATACTAGTTAACTACCACTATCTATTTAAGAGTATACAAGGTGGTCGCTTCCGGAACTCAACCGTAGAGATCTTAGTAACCGAGATGCGAACTCGGTTAAATCGTGGAAAAATTGCGCAATTTAAAATTCAATAATATGAGATTTTAAATTATGGAAAATTCTAATGTTTTGGTGCATAGAGAAAGTATATTTACTTAAAATAAAAGAAAATAGCTATTTTAGAACTTATTGTTCTAGTGGACCAGAAGTTGTTAAATTTAATTAATGGCATAAAATCTTGTACATCTGAAACCAACATGAAACGGCATATCTAATTGAATATTAATATACAGAGTTTCAATGAAAAAAGCACCGTTTCAAAAAAATCAATCAGTTTTTGAAATAATTTTAAATGTTGGTTTGTTTTATTGGATTATGAATTCTGAGAACTCAGGGATTCAATTTCGATATTGATAATTTAATGTTTTCTATTATTTTTAACGTAAATGCGTTAATAGTGCTTTAAAATATATGGAAAACTCCTGTAGCACTGTGTTAAATCAAAATGGGTCAACCAAATCTGCATCGTTCCATGTATTAAATTAATGGAGACATTGGGCAATAGGCCATGAGTATGCGACTTCACAGTCTTTGCCTATCTTTTTCATATGCAGTTAAAGTTCAACCCTTTTACCCTTTTCTTCGAACCTCTTTGCCATAATCTCTTTCAAAAACCCCCTACGTCTTGAGTGGCTTTGCCGATTACGCTCATCACACGTTCATTGATGACGGTTCATCATCATGCTTTTATTAAAGAAACAATGTTGGTCTTTCACGAAGCTTTATTAAATTTTGTTTTAACATCATCAAAAACTAAGCCTACCTAATTATCAAATACCTATATTTTGTATATATTCCTAGACTAAAATTTATTATAGTACATCATATTTATTCCTAAATGTGCGCCTATTGCACAAATATTATAATTTAAAAACACCTCGTACAAAGGCGAGATGACGATCAGGAGAAAGAAGATCTTCGTCTTCAATCTTCACAAGCAGGATCAAAAATTGTCTACAAGAAATATTAAAGTTAATGTCAACTTTGTAGATAATTTCTGTCTGCTTTGTGGTATACTTTCCTGTTTTATATTTTATTTAGATATAAATGTATAGCTATGGGATATTGTATTTAGTACCCTGTTAATTATTGTTACAGATTTTCAAAATCAAACTAAATCAATACGGAGAAAAATAAATGTACGAGGTGCTAATTTCAACTAAGTCCTTAATTTAATGATGTTTTTTTACAGATTGTACCATATTACAAGAATTGCAACATTATTTTTTTACAAGTTAATGCCAGGGGTTCGTTCCTTTTCTATATGTCCTGTTTGCCAGGAATTAATTTACACAATGCCCAAATTTACAAGAATTTTAACAATTTTTTTTTTAGAAATGGTCGTAATATTTTTCGAGCTTCATATATTTTTTCTACTGATCAAAAGTTACTAGAATATATTACTGCCATTTCCAATTTTAAATCTAAATAAGCAATTTAGCAATAATTAGTTAAAATTTCTAAGAAAAATTTGGCAATGCAACTGTAATATGAACTTGCAATTTGTAACAAAATCTAAATTATAACATAAACATAGCTGACAAACGTAAATCCTCTAAAGTTCTGATTCACTCTTCATTATCCTGAGAATTACATATACATTGTTTATCGTGTTAATAAAGTAAAATATTTAAGAATAAGGAAAATCAGGAACTCAAAAATTATCATCACTTATCCTATTGGAAAATATATTAGGCTAAAAACTAATAATACTTCAGTAGGAATGTCTGTGTGAGTGTGTGTTTCCTTCTATAAATTATATACAACTTAATATTAATATACCAGCACCAATATTAGTTGTAAAATATTCGATAGGAATGTAATCCTGACAAATTTACTGCAACTGCAAATATTCTTATGATTACTAAAATAAATATATTAACGAAATACTTAAATCCATAAAATATTTGAGAAAAGAGGAACTTGCAAACAAACTTTAAATAAAAGCCATTCTAATACAAATGCACAACCTTTGCTGAGATTACAACTTTGGAGAGCAGAGATAAACAAAATAGAGAACATTAAGAAGTGGTAACATTTTGATTGACTTAGCCTATTCGAGAAAGGCTTATATTTTAAAGCAAATACGAGCCTTCCTTGTGATGTTTAAACTTATTTAGTAGCTACTAAATAAAGGAAGCTATCCTATGTATGGGATAGCCTTATCACATTTTAATAATAAATTATTCTATTATACAATACTATAAATTTACTGTTCTATAATAGAAGTAGACTGTGGAAAGTGAGGTCAAAACTAGAGACTGTTTATAACATCTTATTTTTTCATAACAAAAATTGAGAAAGAGGGCAATTAAGCTCGAAATTTATTTTCGAAATTCTAAAAAAAACCAATCAGTATTAATTTTTCTAATCAAAAGCAAAATAACACTCTTAAGATGGATGGTGTGAACTAACTATGATCAAAACCGTGGACTCACTGGGTTTCACTTCGCAACTAGTTACATAGTCAAAGCAGCTAACTCCCGCAGCTACAGCAACAATAGTGGTCGCTGTAGTAGTACAGACCCGAAAAAACTTAAATAAAATCAAATTTCTGTCTTTCTCTTCCCATTCCTTCATCGTACAGTACAATTAGAAACAATTATGAATGCAACTCGAACAACGAAAATTTTTGCTTTATAAAGTCAATTTCATTGTTTATCGTTTTCAGAGTAATGAGAAGTTCCGTTCATTACACATCCGAATTGCATTTTTCCGTCTTTATGCCTTCCCATCTCTGGCTTCGCATCATACGGGAATTTCTCACGAGCGCACGAAAAATGCTATTTTCCGAGCTCCTAATGAATTGTTCTTTTATTCCTAACGAAGCATTTTTTAAACATAACCTATATAGCAAATTAGACTTTTTCCATGAATAATACATGGTTCGAGTTTTTCACAATCACTAAAAATCCATTTGTACATGTGGATGCATGATGTCAAATAGTTAACTTGATACCAATTCAACAAGAAGTCGTTCAAAATTTTTATAAAGGCTGAAAGAGAAAGCCCTTGATTTTTTTGTATTTTTATGGTAATTTATTCACTGCATATTTTCGTATTCGCTTAGTACTGTTTTGTTCACATATTTCAAATTTCGCATACTATAATATAACACATATTTTCCAATAGGAAAAAATGTGTTTTACCAGGAATGTCCTTGAAAGTTTTTCCTTCTAAACTATGCTTCACTGAGTTTAAGCATGATATCTAATGAGTTCCTTGTCATCCTAAAAATTTTTCGAAATTCATTTTTGCGTACGCAAGATCTAAAATGCTGCACAAGCTAATTTGAATTTTCTTAATGAGAGATCCGCATTGATTTTGGTTATTTTTTCTCAATTTAGTATGGAATGAACTGCAGCAATTTGATGACTCGGCAAATTTAAACTAAGGGTGAGTTCCTCAGTCTTTAAAGTCGAAAATTTATTACACATAATTATACCAAAACTTTATATTAAACGTACATAAGTAAACATGCAAAACTGTCTTATAATATTACTTATGTTTTATTATTACAAACTAAAAATAGATTATACACCAAGCTAGAGAAGTAAATTATGACCCGATATGTTCTCAATAGCATTCCTCAGCAAAGAAATATTTCCCCACCGCGGTGGTTACGATCTTTTTCACTACTAGATTTAATAAAATTACAACTTACTTAATCTAAATTAAGCATAAATTTAATCTGAAACATAATGACATGAACAGTGGCCATTAGTTTGATTTAATGTCCATGGTAACCCTAAATGAAATAATAGTTATATGAGGACGAAATTGTGGCGGATTATTTCGCTAGGTAAATAATGATACACCATATAAGTGTCATTATTGCTATTCAACTTTTTCAAAGAATAATTTTACAGTTACGCAATGCACCCATTGATGGTATCCTTTAAAACTAGTAGTGGAAAAAATGTTTTTCACCGTTTAAAGGTTAGAAAATTGATCAGGAGAGACAGATAATTTGTGTCGTTTATTAACTATTTAAAAATTAATTTAATATTGAGTTTTGGAGATATTCGTATAGGATTTTGAAATTGACTAAGGAACTTACCATTACTCTACGCTAACGAGTCATGGGAAACCCTCTATTCAAAGAAACTGCAAATTTGTAATTAAAGAAATAATTAAAATAGGAAGATAAAAAGAGAAATAAAAATAAGATAAGGGAAATAAAAAATAAGAGAAAAAATAAGATAAAAATGAAACAAAAAAATAAAAACAAAGCTTTTAAAAATGTGTTAAAAAAATAGTTCTGACCCCACTCTGATTCCTAGACAATCAAGATTAAAATAATACATAGAAATTGAAAAATGTCGTTATACTCTAGTGATGTGTCGTAAACTTTGTATTAATTTCGATTGATTATTACCTTTTAAAGTTTAGCAACGTTTGCACTTATATTTACCCTGCTAGAGATGTGTCGAAAACCTAAGATATCGGCGGTACTAAAATTTAAATTCAAAAGTTTTAATATAGTGAGTGCCCACTACTCGTACAATAGTATCACAAACAATTATTATTGAAAATTAAACAATTCCTCACAATCATAATATACCTAATGCAAGTTTTGGCCGCTATGTATTGATTGCAACAATTCTTTAATTATTCTTGAGTAAAATTGAAGAAACATTTTAGATTGCAATCTAATGCACAAGGTGGCTACTCGAAAAGCGGTTAATTGCAGTAACAAGCCAAATATATTCTAATTTAGTTTGTACATCATTGACCGTATACAATAATTTTATCTAACCATACAATTATAATTTTTGTACAATTTTTTCATTTTAAGCTTTATTTGGTATAATATAAGTATATGAACGGAATATTATGACGATGATCGTTTTTTTTTAATACACAGTTAACACATAGTTTGCTCTGTACATTATTAATTTACATGGGAATTTTACACAATGTAGACCGCTTTACGTTGCTCATCAGCCAAGTTCATTCTTCAAGAATATTGCAAAATTGTGACCAATTTTAGGGGTATACAACTGAAAGTTCAGTCTGTTCCAACTAACTCAGATTGAGTGTCTAACTAACTATAGGTACTCTATTTCATGGGGCTTTATTACTGTATTGTATGGCTAAGTAGAAAAATATAAAACCAACTGTTTAACACTACTCGGGTTTGATTGAAAAATATGTTTTGTGAGAAACAAAAATACCGTTCTATAACTTTAAAATTCTGTATACTGTACAAAACCATTTTATTGCAGTAAATCACTAATATCGCAGCTGTAAGTATTGATAAGGATATATCCCGTAAGTTGCCACCTTATACGGAATATTTTGGTTGAAAATGTATTACTGTATCAAACAAAAGCCACTGTAGGTATATAGAAACATTCGGTAAATATTTGGTAAAAAATCTGTATATTTGAGGAACTGTAGATAGTGGTTGTATTAAAAAATAAAATTGTAGTAACTGTAGTAGTATGCTTGTAGTCGGAACATCTTGGCATAATGATATATCAGTCTTATGAAAACAAATTCCGATATTGTTTCAGATCCAGCAGTATATGTACAGAGGGGCTATCGGAATTTGGTAAAAAGTTAGACATGGAACTTAAATAACCAAACAATGTTACATTTCGGTAGGCAAGATTCGTCGTAAGGGCATATCTTGGTAAGGTAAATGAAATTTCGCAGCCTCTGATCTTAGACTAGGAAGAAAAGCGACTGAAAAATGAGTTTCGAAAAGTAAATTGAATATCTGGCAACTAAAAATTTTTGAAACTTTGAATGTTTAGAAAATGCCGTTCTTTTAGATAAAAGTTGTTATATTGAGATGAAAGATGGCTTCAAAAGAACTGAGTCACAACTCAAATTTACTATACAGATTTTTGAATTTGATGAGAAGGAGACCCCCTTTATAGACAAATTGCAAGAAATTTTTATAGCTCATACTAAAACTTAAATATCTACATAATGAGAACTCACGTTCATAGATTCATTGTGGCAATGCACAGGACGAAATTTTTTCCCGAGTTATCTCATATTTCCGTCCTTCCCATTAGTTTTATGTAGAATTTATGTGTCTAAGAACGGTTATCCAGCGTTTGTCTATATAGGTAGGTAAATCTACATAACCGTAATGAATGTGCGTAAGCATACATTCATTACGTCTATGTTTCGAATGTAGAGTGAAAGCATCTACATCTGCAATTGCAGAAACTTACAGATGCATTATGCATCTTCTCGTATGATTACCCTGAAGGTATACCATGCGGCTCTAATTTTCTTTGACTTTTCTTTATCAGTCTTTTTGAAGACTGAGCGTAAAATCGAAAACAATTTCCTATTTTCAACTAATCTAGGCCCACACCATATGCTTGAAAGAATTGAGGTGACGTGTGTTTAGTAATGAGACAAAATGAAATAAAAAATGAATAATATCATTGATTAACATTTCAAAAATCTTGGGAAAGGGATTTCGCAAAGCGAGTTATGAAGTTAAGTTAAGGGTCCTTCATATACCGGTTACTTCAGAAAACTCAGTGAGGGTAAATGACGAATCTTGCATACAGGCCCTTTACATTACTGATCAGGAACCAACAAAACACTGAGATATAGTCACGAAAACTTAGGAAGCACGAACATCTTAACCTACACAAAAGTATTAAAATCAACACCTCTAAGCATATTTTAAAATATCTAACTAAAATAACCGATGGAAAAGAGATAACCTACAATTTTCTAGCTCTAATCTAATATTGCACCTAAGTAACCAAATATCACTTATAGTGCACCGGAAAGTCACGTTCGAACAGCTTATGAAGAGCTGCCACATAGTTTACCACAAGTATGACTCATAATAAGTGATCACCATTCTAGATATTTCCATTGCACGTATCCATTTAATGAAAATTTCCATCCATTTCAGTGCAAACAAATAAAAAACCAAACAGCTGACCAATTGGGCTAAATCATTGTACCGTGCTCTGGCCCTTGGAAGGCAGCCGTTTGTACGAAAAATACGTAGGTAGTCTTTGCCACGGCTGTATACGAATATTGACAAAAACTCGTGAAGATACGAATACAGCATTCAATAAGAAGCAAGTTGAATAATAAAATTCATCAGTCTGTAATAATATTACGGACTAATCAATTTTAATGTGCGGTATTACTTACCACACGCACTTTCATTTTTGACATCAGTGCGTTATCCGCATCAGCTTTAAGTATTCAATGAATCCACGAAATTGATGTTGAAATTGAACCACTAATTATAGTGATTCAATTTCAACTCATTAGAGCGTGGCGCTTAGTGATATTACCATCTTTAAGTGAAGCGATCCTCCCCTTATCGGCTTGGTTTGCAAATCACTCGCGTGTGATAATAGCCTGCTTCCCTAACTCGTACTACTATTATTCAACCCGAACTACCCTGACTTAAACTTAAGCAAATTTCTAGAATATATGCCGAGGAATTCAGAAATGAAGTATACAAGGATTCGATGTGCAGCCGTGAAAATTTCAGCTTTTTACAATTCCCATGGATATTCCGAAACTGGATGATCTGCCCAATGCTCGACAATATAACCAATTTTTTACCATCGATTTTTTTATGTTTTTTTTAGAAAACCTCTAGGCTTGTGCCCTTTACTTCCACTCCATTCTTAAGACATATTGTGAACTCACCATTTTGGTGGACTTTAAAATGCGTAGAGTCTCACCACAATATCTTTGAAATATCGTTCAATTTATTGATATCACATTGAATCAATTTATCGACAATCGATACTATGAGGAGGGGAGGCATTTTTCTAATTGCACGCCATAATTCCCACAGCTGTACATCGATTGTTCTTACCAAAACTTAGGCGATAGAGAAAATCTATGTCCATGTCTCAATTCCTACAGCTCTCTAATCTACGTTCAAAAACTTAAATCAAATAAAACTAAAATCTACTAAGAACTGCGCTAAATCTACATGAAGTACAAAGCAAGAGTTTTTTTGCTTTGTATTTCAAGTTCATGTCACTCATGGATAATACCATTAATCTTGGCCGTTCTGTTGGACCAACTCCCTTCGGTCGTCCACTTCCATATTGGACGGCCTGTAGATATCTTGGACGCTGGGTTCTTCTTTCACTTCTTTTCCTGGGATCGGCTTCATTTCTTCATCATGAGGGGCTGTTTGACCGTAAGCATTGTGCTCCGGGCGGCTCTTGTCACCCCCTTGAGGCAACAAGTGAATCATGCTCACGGGAATGGGAAATCCGGTGCCGAAATCGGGATAGAAATTATGAGTGAATGGGCCGAAGAGCTGAAATAGCAAATTATACATCTTAATTTTCGTCATATAAGCTCTTTTTTTGGGTTGACGGTATAAACCATGAGACTCGGAAGTCCAGCTTACCGGATGTTGCGGTATCTGATCTTGATCAGTACTCGATGGTCTGGTGGTTGACAATGATTCTTGATCCCGATCGCTCGTCTTCGACAAGTTATTGTTGTTGTTATTACTGCTCATGTTCCCTAACAATTCCATAGGCGGATTGGGGCCTCCTATACAATCTTTCCTCAGCTGTTCCAGTTTAAGACTTTTTCCGTATTTCCCTCTAACATACATTAGAAGGGAATTGTACGGAATTCCGAATATTCTAGAAGCTTGACTTGTTGTCATCTTCTTATTCCAAACGTGCTGCAACGCCTCCGTTAGTTCGGCATTTGTCCACGATCGAGGGGGTCCTCCTCGGGGGGCTGAATGTTGTCCTTTCGGTCTTCCTACTGAAAGCGAGCTGCGTTACTTATATCGTATATCAGACATGCCTCGTAAATTTCGAAATCTTCACTATTTACAAGCCACCTCGCTTTCGCATATTATCTCGAGATGTGAAATTAAGTGAAATTTCCAAAGCAAATAAGTTCGATTGAAAAAAGCAAATGATCATACTCTTCTTTTTCACGAACATGTTGGCGTCTATAACGTTTCTGGGATCAGTCATGTCGAATAGGGTGTTTCTGCAGGCGGCCGTATCTAGCGTTGGAGGGAACAATCCAAGTGAGGAATCCAATCCGAAAACTACAAAAAGAAAGTCCTCACAGCCTTATGTCTCTCTAACTAAATAAATAATTGGGCACTGAGTGTAATTATTGTAATTGTTCTTCATTATAATAATTTTTTCCGACATGTCGATATCCAATTCAACCTCTGGGCTAAATAAATCATGTGGGAATATATGATTTGCAAGAGTACCTGGTAATTATAAATAGTAAGTACGTGCATATCTAATGTAGTCCGATCCTATACCTCTTAATATTTAAATAGCAATTCTGATGAAATTACAGGCATATTACCTTCTGGAGAAAGCAAGTGTTAAATCACACGGAATAAACGATGGCTAGTACTTGTATATCGTATTAAGGTGGCATGTATAATTAATGTCATGGAGTTTTTAAAGTTGTCGATATGAACAAACTGTTGTGCTCGGAATTACGCTTGATATTTCAATTTCAGATCGTACAATGTTAGATTCTTGAGACGGACGATTGAGTTTCTTAGCTGAAGCGCAATAGTCACTCAAAAGTTCCCCAGATTAAATCCGGACGTGGAGACACACACGCAGTTTCGAAGGGCCCGCGCGATCTCCCGATTTGAACCGCCGGAATTTCACTTGGACATGGTATTATCGAATATAGATCAATTGACGACAGGGGCAGGGGGGGAGACGAATATCAACAAACGCTCTTTTATTTTTGGCAATAACGCTCGTCATATTGAGAATTGAAGCTAAATGGCAATTTTTCCTGACTGAATGGGAACAATGAATAACGTTTAGATGGGAGACTAAATTGTAAACTTTTATCATCATTATTAAAGCCAGTCACGGAGCTTTCTGTCACACCATCATTGATTTTTTTTTTTTTTTTTTTAAGTGAAGAATAGACCCAAGAAGTAGGTATCACCATATTATTGCGTGGGTATTTCCAGAGGCTATAGAGTCCACCTCTGCTTACAGAGAGAAAACCGTATTGTATATGAGTCATTGCCTGCCCGGTTACCAATTATCGCGCAAACCGAACGTCATTTGCATAAACTATTAATGGTGCGATGTTAACAAGACTTTTTAAAAAGTTGAGATTATGTTTAAAAATCGTTCTCGCTGCTGGCATCTTTTGTTTTGGTTTCTTTCGACAGGTCGACAGCCGCCGACGTTCCAGCAAGTCATGACGGCGTTTGTGTTAAGGGTGGGCCAGGCATTTGTTCCAAGGCATGATTATGCTTGTATGAGGCTCTGAAGTAGTTTTTAATGATTAATTTGTACCCGAGGTCTAAACATTATTACTTTTTCCAACAACATATTGACGCATGTGTATGATGTCAGCTCTTAATTGTTACATGATTATCCTGACATGGGCGATGCCTCAGGTTAGTTCCGGCCTTGTTAGTTTGTCTCATCGACTCAAATTAATGGTGCCGAGCAATTAACTCGGCAACAATGTCGACCATAATGGTCGCCTACCTGTAGAAATATAATTGTAAAAAGATACCTGCTTTACGGTATTTACATATACTGGGTGTTTCAGTACTGCGATGATTGGTCAGTGCAACAACTGGAGATATGAGTCTCAGATACCCGTGACCGCAAATGCCTCCTTAAGGCTATACTGTCTCATTATGCTTTAAGACAGTTATGTGGAAAAACGTGTCTTATCAAGTTTTATTTGATTTCTTTGTAGAAAATAAGACTGCAGTAATTATTCCAAATGTCAAAATTCGCCAGTCTCGACAACGTCGGATTGGCAGAGGCGGTCCAGTTCCGTGACCTCCTAGACCATCCGATCTAACACCTTTAAAATTTTTTCTGCGTAGACCAGTTTCTGGTTTATGAAAAACGCCAGTGGAAACAGAACTAGGCCTGATTGCACGAATCACTGCGAAATGTGAAGTCGCTCGAATCGATCATCAACTTTTTAGACAAATCCGTGGAAACCGTGCATGTCGTTGGAACGGAGCAACGAAGTTTGAGGACATTTTGAACAATTACTGTGCTCGCTGCACGGAACAACCCCCAGAAATTTGATCGTACAGTTCTGAAACACCCTGTATAATTGCTCGAAAAATAGTTATCGAGTTCCTTAGAATAAGAATGATCTTGAAAACTACACATTTTTTAAGGAATTTTGTATCTTCAGGATCGACACAGATTAGAATGAAAAAATACCCGAAAATAATGAATACTTCTTCCAGCCGATGCACAACGGACAATCGCAAAAATTCGTTATTCTCAAGTATTGTAGATACCTGTCCAGATACTTTATTATCGCTGACACTTGCTTAGGAAAATGATGCATTGAACTAGCCAAGTAATTAGACATAAATATTTCTGGTGCAAGTATCTTTAACCTATCTACATAGATACTTTTCCCCAGTATCTTTCACAGCTGTGATGGTGGCAATAAATTTCCACCAGATCTTTCCATAAATTACAGCGACACTGTCGCGCTTTAACTTCCTTTAGATCTTATCAGGCACGTGCCTACGATATGGTGCGGTTCGATGTTCGCAACACTCTGAGTACCACTCTTGGTACCTAATAATTGAATACTTACATTTACTGTGCGGAGGCGTTATATTAAGTGCTGGAACTCCGGGCATGGGACCAAACGGCAATGGGGATTGACTATCGATCTCTTGTTTCAGGCTCATGGGGGGCTGATGTGCAGGGACTGGCGAAGACAAATATTCTTTGCCACTGCTAGCGGTACTCAAGTCCAATTCGGGGCTGGGCATAGATAGATCCGGAGTGCAGTTCCGTTCTTCCTCTTTGATTAAAGACCTTTCGCATCTCCTTTTGATGCAGAGATTTTCAGCAGCGTCTTGAGGTCCGCCGAGTTCTCCTGATCGTCTTCGAGGCCTACGGATCGAACGTCTTTTTACTCATCGAAAATTAAAGCTTTATAGGTTTGTAAGTGAGAAACTTACCTGGACTGCTTTCTTCTAGCAATGGGCGATTGACATTCTGACCTCGGCATGAGGGTTTCAGGAAAAGACAGCCTCGTCATGTGAGGTAACTTGACTGGAGGATCAGCATTTTGAGTGGGAGATAAAGCACAAGCTCCTTCCACGGGAGTGGTTGCAGTGACTCCAGGCATCGGATATCTGTTGCTATTGGTGTAATACTGCCTATCATAGTCGTTTGATGATGTGGATGGAGTTGGTGATTGGTTCACGACACTGGTGGATTCCTTGTCTACGCCGAAGGGGTCTTGGTTTGCCAAACCCCGCACTTGGAGGCTCTCAGCTGCTTTCATCAGGCATTGCAGCTGTTCTTGGATCACACTAATTTCGCCCTTGTACATGAAGTCTATGATGGCCTGTACGACCCACCTAAAATGTGGCAATGTTTTAAATGTATTTTCCGGACTTGAGACCTGAGAGAACTTACCCACTGAAATCTTTCAAAACAATCACAGGATGCTTGCAAGGGTTTTCCGAAAAGATACGTTGAAACAAGGGACTACACGCACTCAGTACCACCTTATGGGCCCTAATGGATGTTTCTGAGCACACTAAGGTAACATCCACTAGCCTTCCTGCTTGTAGCAGGGCTTCGAAAGCAGCCAAAATGTGCGATTGATGGTTGTTCCATCGCAAGGAGTAGTGGGATTGAGTCATATTGTGCACGTGTCCTCACAAGGCGCTGGTCATGTTTCTTTTTGAATTTTGAATTTCTGAAAGTAAAAGGAAATTTTAGAAAAGTTATTTTCTTACTAAAAAAACAGATGGAGGAATAATAATAATAAATGGATTGAAGGCACGAACACAAAGCTGCAGACTTACGTTACTCTAAGTTTTTAAACTAACTGAAAAATTAGTTCTAACGACTTTTCAGTGAAGACAAAAGGGTAATAGAAACTAAGTAATAATTACGGTTAAGGTTAACGAAGAAATTTACTGATTCAGTCTAATTTATTCAGAATCCTGGATAGCTACACTCAGAAACGCATTTTGGCGTCTTATTGGTAACAATCACTCTATATTTCCATCGACCCTCGCATGTTTCTTATTTTAACTGAAGCAATATAAAAGGTTAATTTATGATTCACTTAAAAAGCAAGGAACACTTGAAGGTAAAAATACATAATGACTGCTACTGGCATCACACAAATCAAGTAAACAATTAAGCGATCAAAATTCCTATTAAGTTCTGGGCTTAGAACGCGTATGGAGTCACGAATACTTTGAGGGTTCTTCGTTTAGAAGCGAGTCATTTCATTCGCTCTTTATGATCATTTCATATAATATCTTATTCTCCGAGAAGTTTGATTACATACATTCATATTTTAATGTTTTGTAGGTTTGAAACGAGATATCATTTGCTTTGCTCTTTCTAGTACGAATTCCAGATAAAATCAGTTAGCTCCCCAACCATTGGGGGGTAACTTGAACTGTCAGTTCACTTCGCCTTTAAATCGTTTCTGGAGTAATAACCCCCGAAAACAAACATGCAAAGTTAGACCTCGCGTGCGTATGTGACATATTCGACCGAGCACGTACGAAAACATTTAGGGACAGAGAAAAGGATCTGTGCAACGTGGCTGTTTCCCAAAGAGGGGAGAGAAACTACCCTTAACGAGGGCCGAAACAAGAAATTCATAATGACTTAAATTAAAACAGAGACAGCTAGTGATTTGTTATGTGTGTGGTATCGGCGTCAGGTTGTTCCTATATGGGAGCGATATATCAAGCTGTTTTCTATACATAGAGGGTTTCAGTAAAATAGGGTTGAGGGATTTTCTGTTTACAAGATCTCCTACTGGAAATTCCTCCCAGCTAAAGTTTTGATAGGGTTCCCAGCTTTGGTATTGTCTTCATATTTACATTCTTGTATTATAAAATTATTGAAGAAAATAGGACCGTATTCACACGAGCAAGAGACGGGTTTTATGGCATGAGCTCCTCGCAAGAAAAAGCTTGTAATTCTTAGCGTTTTCGCAAAATATACAACATGGAGTAACTAATAAAACTAAAAAAAAAAATCGTGGAAATATTTGCTTTGAGCTTATTCCACCGATTTTACAGAGGTAGAAATTGAAGTTGAGCACATTGGCTAGTAGATAATTGAAGAAATTCGTCAAAAAAATGTACCCTATACGTGCATGTGTGCCTGCTTTATCAGTGCGCTCGTTTCAATTTCAGTTGTAAATTTATTTCATGTTGGTATGAGGCCACGTTTCAAAATCATACTGCATTTTTTACTTAATTTCATATTTACGTCTCTTTGTTTATTTTGTGTGGCTCCTTTATATTGCAGGATTTAAAGACACCTTAAGTTTCACATAACCCCGTAAAAAGGTTCATAGAGGTAAGGTCAGGTGATCCAGAAGGCCCACTGCCCCTTTCAATCAATCCATCGATTGTATTATTATTATATTATTATTACATAAATTTCCTTCAATTTCTAATGAATTTATGCAAAACGCTTGGTCCTCTATGCCTAAGAGCAGAGCAGATTCCCTCGTTAATTTCCATTTTGCAGTTGTATTATTGGCTTCACATTCATTGTATTTCATTTTGCGTAAACGTTAAAGATTTTTAAAAATGTTTTATAGCGGTTAGTTATATTTCTATATGGTTATTAATGGAACTGCTCCGCTCAAACCAATCAAGACGTATCGAATCTGTATTGTAAAAAATTTGCTAAAAAAATGTAATCTGGAAATATAAAAATAATTCATTCACCCTCAGCGATACATTTATTGCACGGCATAAACATAAGTAACACAAGCTTCAAAGCTCATTACCGAAAATTAATTTAAAGGGGTCTAGCATTCGGCTTTGCACGCCATATAAAGTATTTAACCGCGGCGATAAAATTTAGTTTCAACAACAAAACTTAAACCCAAACTTTAACCTAACTTTGTCTACGCCAGAATAAAATTAATATTTATGTTTATTTGTAGATTTCGTGTGTTGAGGTCCCCTTAAAATATGTAAATAACTGAAAATGCTTGTAGTACTCTTTAATTTATGTCTGAACGTTTTCTTGTTCTAATTTGGAAAACCTACTTACGTGGTGGTTGTGAAGTTATTAGGTTATTGCCTCCAATTTACGGGTGTTTTACTCAGGTTATCGGACATTGAACACACATTAAATGCACAAATTCATATTTTGTCGCAGAACAGCACGAAGGACGTCAAGCTTCGATAAGACGCCAGTTGAGACCGTTTGGTTTGGTTTTATTTATTGCTTTAGATATACAAAAAAATAATAAGAAATTCTTGGGCTATATCGACCTTATTAATTGATCACATTGGAACCAAATCCGAAATATATTTTTTTTTAATCCAAAAAAATCACAAACACCAACAAAAGAGTAAACAAGAGATTAGCAAGAGAAATTCAGCCAAGCCATTGGCCAAGCTGAAATATGGTCATATGAGGATTTTCGAGATACGATCGAATTCATTTAATGCAATTTTTTTTTTAAGTTAAGTTGAAAGAAATTTGCTGCCCCGTAGGTGGTCCGGCATCCTGTCACAAAGATTCATAAAATAAGTGAGAAATGATGATTAACGATTGCAAGTGTTAGGGAATCGATTATTCACAAATCGCTATCAAATACTCACAAAGATTATTTTGAATACGATTGCCGTTCTTTGCCCCATCCAAAACTACCAATATTGCATGTCCCATGCTTATTGGTAGAGTTTTGGTGGTATTTACAAAAATTACCACAAAGGTTTCAGTAGGCCTGCGTAAAACAAGTAAAAAATCTTTTAGATACTCAGATAAAGGGCCAGCTGGTCGTAAAAAATATTGTTTGAGAGGCGGACAGTTATATCAGAGTCTCAAAGAGAGTCGTCCAAACAGAGCAAGGAAATAAAATATACATAACTCACAAGAAGTAGGTAAAAATGTTGATGACGTAAAACGAAGAGTTTAAGTGTGGAATTTTCAGCAGTTACGCAGAAGTAGGTGCAATGAACATGAAGTAATAACATCACATATTTTGCCTGCAAACTTCCATTTTGTAATTTTATTACTTGTCTTATATTCTTTGTAGCTATTTCTGCGTAAACGCTAAATATTACAAACTATTTCTCGCAAAAAATATTTTCTATTCAAGGAAGAACAGTGTTAATGAATACGCGCCAAAATTTAAAAGCAATTATTCGGGGTTGCACTTACAGATGGAGCATAATTTAATTGTGCCCAAACCAGTCATATTTCAACATTTTTTTGCATTAAACTAAGACTATCTATGTTTGTTAATATGCTATTAGTAATCCCAATATTTTTGTAAGTTGAGTTGTATCAAAATTAAATTTTATATTAAATGTGTTTATGTAGAGAGATTCAAAAATAATTAAGAAAAAGATTTTTTTAATGCTCTTAACAATAATGTGTCTCGTATGTAACGTTATCTATCTTTTGCTGCAGTGTTCCAAACTGCAGGACCATGAATGTTTTAATACCTCATTCTATGTTCACTGTGATGGTATGTATGTATCTCGTGCCAATATAAACACTTTCAAACTCGACCAGGAAGTTGTGTTCCCATTTTATTCTATTATACACTATTCCGTGTTAAGTTATTCTGTAATTAATAAATGGTTCCGTATAGAAAAATTTTTAGTTTTTTAATTGTTTCCAACAAATTCGCTGGCACGGGACTGTTTACCAAATTAGGACGAGATGGATGTCTTTTCTGAAAAGTGGAAGACATTTTTTTTTGTTTATTATCACACGTAGGCTTTATCAGATTCCAACACACATTAACAGCTTTCTATATTACCGTCCGTATACCAACAAAAGAAAGTTTCTTTTTAAAAAGTGCGACGTCTAGGTAACACCAATATAAGCCGAAACATGCAATCCCTACATTTGTTTTACATATATTTGGCACTTACCAAAATATCTACGCTGATAATATCGTGTAAGAATATATATGTATGATAATGAAAAGGAAAGAAACAAATCAAGAATAGGGGTAATGTATTACACAGCGATTTCCAAGAATGTGAAGTTAGTTGTTTGTAAGGAATTTGCATGCAAGTTAAATACTCACAGCCGACCGACGGGCTATTTAAGGAAGGGAACACAATTTTGATTCTTTAAGTTGATATGATGGCTTTAGAGTGAATTTAAAGGTAAAATATGTCCAGAATAAGGATATGCATCCAGGCAAGGATAGTCGGGAATAACATAAGTGGAAGACCGAAAATGATATAAATTCAAATGGGTGACCGACGCATACCTATTAGATAATCATTTCACCGTAGTACAAACGACAATTATATATATATATATATATATATATATATATATATATATATATATATATATATGGCTCTATGTATGTTCACCATACAGGGGCACCCAAATTTCCTGCTAAACTGCACCATAATACTACATACCCGAGAGATTTTACCATCAAAAAATTTATTGTTTTTCATGAAGTATTGAAAACAACCAAATCAATAAAAACTCAATTGCAAATACAGTTAACGTTAAGCAGAACTCTGTTTTAAAAGACCTTTTTCAGGAAGCTCATATATAAAAGTCTTGTGTGACATTCTTTAATATAAACGCGATATATATTATTCGTAATAACCAGATCAAAATGTGATGAATGTGCATACACTCTGAAAACATTTTGGATTTGAAGCAATAAATATGGGGAAGCAGATCGAGAGGCATAAACAGAAACCACTAACGTGATTTTGTATATATATTTTTTTATTGTTATTAGCAATTTGTGCCTCTAGTTTTAATGTAAATATAAATGAATTAGTTCAAGGTCTTGGATCAAAATATAATGCTTTCAATAAATCTTAAAACATTTAACATAGTAAAAATGAACATGGTGAAAAAATATGTCAAAAGAAAACTTCGTAAGTAAAAACGTCTTTCTACCACATTCCACACTTGTTAGGTAAATATCTATTCAGCCATTTTAATCGTGGTTTAATTGACCTAAATCCGACCCTCCTAAATTTTGACGTCCATAAGAGATGCATTGCTGTCACAATAAGGGAAATCTGACATACACAAATTCCTGATGTCTATTCGTACATACGAGGGTCGTGTTTAGCGGAACTGAAGCTTGAACCATGATTCAACACTTAGCCTCAGTATAGCCTTAAAATTAACTAAGAAATATTTATGTTTGGTCTAAAAGAGATAAAAAAAAATTGGGACAGGTTTAAAAAATGACCAGATGGTAACTGACCGATCGGATATTGAAAAAATACACTTCTTTTAACGTGGCACCCCTTATACCTATTCTAAGTGTTTTTTCAGTCAGTTTTAAATGTTCGTAATGTTATTATCCAGAGTGGTTGGCACACATTTTGGGAAACTAGTTGTTCCCTGCATTATTTTCAGAAATACGGTGAAAGTAGCATTTATACTTTGTAAAGTCGGTACTACATGAATTCAGAGTTATTTTTGTCAAAGGTGCTGCAATCCAGACATTCTTATTTTTAATTGCTCTATTTTCACATAAATTCGAAGTATACGGGGTGGTCAAAAAGTGGGCATCAAAACAGTTTTTGTTGACCATAGCATCCTTTGAAATTGATTCTTAGTTTTCGGATTTTGAAATAAAAATCGATCAAATAGTAAGTTTTAAATATTGGTAGATGCAGAATTTAAAAATACCGTTAAGATACAAAACAGAGTTCCGAAACATTTTTTTATTGAATGTCCTGTAGGTATATTGTTGTATTAAATTAGCTTAGTATTTTGAAAAAGTGAGTTGACGATTGAATATTTGAGTTGAAAGTGTAACGTGTGCTAACTCGAAAAAATTACTTTAATATTACATATTTAAATGATTGAAATTAAGGTAAATTCTTCGTATCACAGTTAATATTTAATAATTAATTTGAACGGCTACAATTAGACGTAATATCTAAAACCCAATACTTTTGAAGTCATCGTAAACAACCTAGTCTAATGCAACATTATTCAGAAGGTTTTATTATCAACAAGGAAATTTTAGATCGTAGCTTGATTTAAACAATGATTTTTGAACTTTTTAGATTCGATCAGAGCTAGTAACAAGCTTTAATTTGATGTCCAAGCCCAATCTAAAATTTTAGAAGGGATAGCTAAAACACCTCCTCCTACAGAGTCATTTTGAAAAAAAAAATGTAGGAATGTAACTTGAAATTTTTGAACGGGAACGGTTTCATGAGTCATCCTGTATAGTAGAGACGTATAACAACTCGCAGTTTCGGTCAAACTCGGAAATAAAAAATGTAAAAATGTTTGTTTTTCTTTAACACTGGAAACTTTTCAACTCAATATATTTAAAACCCATGGACAAATTTAGACCAAGAATCAAATTAGGCGGCAAGTAAACACACGTGTCTTTACACTATAGTGTTGAAAAATCTTTTTTCATTCAAAGGCATAGCAAATTTTGCTTTATATTCCATTTTGTTCAGGGTCTGACACAAAACAGCTGTTTTTTTGAAGTAGCTGCTCGAATTAGTATTAAACCGTAAAGATGATTCGATCTCCCCCATTTACTCTGGATTGAATTCAATGTCTAAAAATTAGATCCTGAGTATTTACTCTGTGAACAAAGTACTTACTCGTGACGTTATTCAGTCCTGGGTCCGAATATTTGATCAATGCGGGGTAAACTCACTAATTGTGCTCATTCGTGGTATTTCATGTGCAGAACGTGTTTTAATAGAATTCTATATGACCTGGTAATTTCTATGGTTCTAAGTTTAAAGCAATATTACTGCAAAAAAGGTAGAAGTACCTAAAGCCACTGTTTTGCCAAATTCAATTTAAATTTATTTGTACACTATGTACGGCATTGTTTATTTACTGTTGTGTACTAAATACAACATTCCACACCTATTTACACGTGTTTAGAAACTGACTATGGCGATCTTCTTCGTTCGTTTTTAGTTAAGGCGTGATTATGAATTGTTGCAATGAAAATAGTTTGTTCAATGTGAATCATTTTAAATACGCATGCATCTGACATGATTCAAAAAATTGTAGATTTTTTACTTTATCGCAGTAAGTTCTACATTCCCGAAAATGAAAATTCCACGCAAAAAGCCTTAAAACAATTTTTCCATACTGGCACAGAGGTGCAATTGATGTATAAAAAAACTTGATGCCTGATTTAAGATTTTGATCAGTATAAAACTTAACTGAAACCATCTGATATTTCTATAATTAGTCAGGATGTTAAAAATTTATGAGGAAGACTAGAAATTATGCAAGATATTATAACTTGTAGCTATATGCAGGTATTGCATGTCGTAATTTTTAACGTTTTGTATTATGTGGGAAAATAGTTTTTTTATTTCAAGTATCAAAGAGCCCCTTCAGGCAATTTATCGCCATCCACGATTATAAAAATTCTGTTCATTAACGAAACATAATAGACACAAAGCAATTAAATTTGTATAGTTAGGAAATGCCGAGGTTGTTGTAATGGTAAAGAAATGTTTGATGCTGAGACTAATTTATCAGTTATTGATGTTATAGACCGCATTATAACTCTTTAGCTATTTTCAGAAGCGTAATTCTACGAAACGAGAACTCTTTGAAACATTTGTTGATCTCGAAACAAAATGTGTGTCATACAACTTCAAGTTATGAGAGCATTTCAGAAACATGCCACTATGATAAATTCAAGACTTACCAAGGCGGTAAACACAAATATAGTAAAAATCAACAAATTGAAACCAATCAAAGAGTAATTTAGTAAAAACCGACAACTGAAAGAACTCGCTCAGTGGTGCATTGCTACATTCCTGAATAAATCAAACATGTTAGAAATGTATCGGTCACATTTTGACCCGAAATACCATAAGGAGTGAAAAGTTAACGTGTGAGCACGTGTGTGCGGACCAATAGGATCGCGCGGAAGAGATTGTTGTTGCAATGGACCACATGGCTCGTGAAGCGCGCGAAAATCAAACTAATGTGAGTAGCAGAGCACGGAGAACAACCACTAAACACCAAAAACTAAAGAAGCTGCGAGATGATGTTTTGAGAGCGCATATTCCACACATATACGCATACACATGACACATATAGGGCTGGGGGTGGTTTTGGGGGCGCGCACCTGATTTTGTCTCGTGTCCCGGCAGAATAACGTTTTCTTCGAGGGGTTGAAAGTCCGACTGTGTTCAAAAATATGCCGACTAGCAATGGACGCATAATTCCCGTTTCGCTGTTAATGAATCCGATTAGACAAAGCCTCGTGAACGGCCAAGACGCAAGCGCCTCCACTTCCCCTCTCGCAAGACTGTCCCCACTACGTCTTTACTCTTACTGTTTTACCCTTAGATATAAATTAAGGGGCGGGCGTGTATTTAGAATCACACACGCTCCTCTACCCTCTCTCTCGACTCGCCGACCACTAATTACTCGAAATAAGGATAGAGCGCGTCTTCTTCTCTCCTTCTGCTTTGCATAAATGCACTAAGAAATCATCCGCACGCCGGCAGGCTTTCTTTTTATGAGACGCCCTTCTTTTTCACCCTTCGTACACTCTTTCCTTTTTCTTATTTCGCTAAACAAAACTCACAACCCCTTCCTCTCCCACAGGCTCCCTTCTCCCTTCTCGTCTTCTTAACGAACCTTCACTTAAATCACAACTTTATACTTCAAAACGAACTTCTCCCTCAAGTTTTAAAACTATCAAGACTTAAGATATTTTATTTTCCCTTGTCAATATCTTAACACGTCCCCGCCTAATTTCTTTCCATTATTTAAATTTTTCATTGTTTATACTGAAACACTACAAAATATTTAATATTAGCCCGTTTAGCAAATTCGGTCATTTAGGGAAGTTCCTTCAATGTCATTAAAAGGAATAGTGATTATCATACCTGAAGATGCTGATTAGAGCCTGCAAGACATGAATAGTGCCTTCTAGTTGATAATTATTATTTTCTTTAATCACTTTGGATTAAAAAAAATGATTATGTCATGATTTATGGATATGACACCATACGTGATTAGGAGTTGTTGGAGCAGTAGAACTGCGCAGTTAGAACTGAGATTTACAGTTTAGTAACGTTTTCGATCAACACCCCTAGCAGCGTTTCATGGAATATTAAGAAAAAGGAAAAAAATAATAAAATAAAATGGAAATGAAATGAAAATGTGTAAAACATTTTTAAATTCATCTCCTCAATCACTGAGAGATGGCAGTTGTCCATGTCTAACTCTCGTTTTAGTTCACAATTTTTTTTTGGTTCCGAAGACGGTTTCAGATCGAAACGCTAATAAAGATGTGCGTTCACATTCTTACTAAAATGTAATTTTTAATTTGAACTGGTGTGCAATTCTATCGCTCCAACACCCTCTTAATTGTGAGCCATTGTTTCCAAAATTTCATACACCTAACCAGGTTGCAATAAAAAGGTTTATTGTTCTTTAAAAATTTTTGAATTAGAATTATATTTTAAATTTCAAAAAAATAGAAATTTCCTTGTAACTGGAACAAAACTTCCAATAAATGATAAAGTTCTTGGAGAGAGGAATTTTTTCATCAGATTGAAACTGAAGACATGCGATTTTATTTCTTTAGCAAACGATTGACTTCCCGGATTTATGCCAGTTATTTATTCTATTCTGTATGTTACCACTACTATCGTTAGATAAACCGTTCCCATCCATAGTTAAATTAGATTTACATGCATCTCTATGTCAAACAGAATTTCAAAAGAGAGCCCAACTTCAAGAAGTAAAATATAGCATCCCAAGGAGCAAACGTGTGATATTTAAACTTAAAACAATCTTGCAGAAAGTTTGCGTGGAACCGGAGATTAAGAGAAAATATCAAGAAACAAAGGAAATGATCAAGTTTCTCTTAATAAATATACGTATGCAAGTGAATAATGAAGTAAATTCACGAGATTAAATAATTATCCTCCCTTTATTATGCACTTATGGCGGAGGGTGGAAATGCAGTGACGGTGGAGTTCTTTTTCTATTTGGTGATTTCGTTGAGAATAAAATTTCTGATAAAGAAAAGGTATGTGAATTTTGCATTTGATATATTTATTATATATTATTAATAGTAATGTTACTATTAACTTATTTTTCAATTAACAATTTATATACAAATGAGAGAAACCCTCAAGATATGGCATCAATTTGACAATTTACTTTCTGCTTATTTTAAAAAAAACTTCCAATTCTAACTTATCGAAAATTATCAGGAAGTATTCAATATGTGCTTCAATAATTTTTTTATATGTAGTTGCAGAAAGGTTGTTTGCAATTTGCAATTTTGCCAAAATTCGGGAGACCCAAAACTGACTATCCGGTGAAATTATCTAGGTCTTGCCATTTCCAGAATCTGGAAAGCTGTGGAAATGTAATTAGGAGAACATTGATTATCGCATTGCGTTTCTGAGCGCAAATCAGTGGAAAATGAGGGGTCACTCAAAGGGGTTCCTATGGAGATTCTGCAAGTTACTACGTCTCCAGAATATTGGAAAGATGGGAAATTGCGTGTAGATGATCTTAGCTTTTACACTTGTATTTTTTATTTCTAATTTGTCGTCGAAAATTATGAATCCCCATTTAAATTATCTAGAAAATTGGAAATTGCGGAAGTGGACCCTATAGTTGTTTCTGAAAAAGCAATTTGTCGATGTCAAATTGTTTAATGCTTTTTTTAGAAAACCAAGAGTCATCAAAAGCACGCATATTTTTGAAGTACAATAAGCAAAGTAAATACACCAAATTTTACATTATACCAGGAACACACTTGAACGTTAGCTTAATTTTAGACTAGCGTTCTCTGGTTGCAAAAAAACAGTACATACAATATTAATTGTCAGAAAAACTTGGATGAATTCTACAAAACAAATTTCAAAAAAGCATTACTTACCAAAAAATGACACACACTAAATTAGAACTGCAAAATTGCAGCAACGTGGTTATTCAACTTCGAATAATAGTTTTTCGAGTAATGTCCGAATAACGCACAAAAACAAATGGTTACCTAAAAAGGTACACAAAACCGTCTATAGGCTCAAGTCGATAGCCACAAATGAAAGGGCACCTGTTAGAGCCAAATCGGTAACTGACCTAACACTCAACTGATTATCGGAAGTAAGAACATCAGAGGGTTCGCAAGAGACCTTTTGAATGTCCTTTCGTCACTATCAAGTAGAGAAAGTACCTACCCTGGTTTCTGCACCACCCTTATATATGCGTACGTAGTTGAAGATGACTACCCCCTCCACTGCAGGCATCTTGGTTCCAATTTAGAATTTTAGGGTTTTTACGAAGAAATGGGTCCAATGTAATAAATTCATAAAAATACCATTTATGAGTAAATCTTGTTTACGGCTATTCCATTGCATGTAATTGATTATTAAAGCCAGATAGAAAAATGAGTTGAGCTTAAATCTTTATAAAAGACATAGATAATAATAAGACTATTAAATAAAAGAAAAAATAAAAATGAAATTAGATTTTGAAATGTGGATCAAACTCATAATATGGAATACGAGGATAAAAAACCGTACTATTATTTTTGGACAGAAAAATTTTAACATCACTTTCTGTAAGTGTGAAAGTACGCGTCCTGCATCAATGTCCTTTCTTTAACTAGTTGGTTCAGATTTAGGTTAGATATTCAAATATTACATATACTAGATATTCTGTTCCACTAGACAGTAATAGTTTCAATTTTACCCATACAATTCCTATGGCTACCCCAAAGAAATTTTGAAGAAACCAAATCTATTAGAATCCTTCGGGAGTTCCATGGAACCTTGATAATCATTCCATTCAGGGTTGCCCATTAGGATGCCTCAGTTGGAAGTAATCAAAATTAAACCGATGACAAAAGATTTCATTTTGGGCAAAAAAATTTGCAGGAATTTAAGTTCACAGGCGCTTCGTTACCGATTTACGGGGTATTAAAAAGTAAATATTTTTGTGTTGTTTTATGGCTTTGTTTTGTTCATAACTGCTGGTGTTTTTCAGATATTAATTTGAAATTTTTAGTTCGGGTTAGTTTCAAAGCGTACACGATCGAACCAGGCAAAGTGTGAAACTTTGCCGGATGATATTTCGTTTAAGTCAGATCCCCTTTTACCATTAGAGGCATTTTTGTAGTTGACACCAAGTATCAGTAACATCAAATTTCAATTATTCTCTATTTATTTAAAACAATTTTTAATTTATTTTGTTTTTTCGTAACTGTCTTGTTTTCGAGGTGCGCCAGAGTTTTAAACAGAGCATATTGTTGGCAGTGCTTCAGAATAGAAGATATAAGAACTATAATAAAAAACTGACATGAGCAATGTGAAAAACATAGAAAAATCTGTGAACTACAAATTGTTCAGTCGACACGAAATTGGCATTTAAAAAGTTGCCTCAAAGTGCAAAACTCTGCAAAAACTAAGAGTTGCTGAAAACCCTGCTAAAATAGAGAGATGGCCTCGGAAATGATTTCAAGCCTCAAAAATCTATTAGATCTCTAAGAAAATTCTTAAATTGCCCAAAAATTCTCTTTGAACATCCAAAGTAAACTGTTAAATTTTCTTTGATGTTTCTTTAAAAAACTCTGCAGAACACTTCACAATAAAAAAAAGTTATAGCTGTAAAAATTCACTATATATGTGTATGAGTCACTCCAAGCAGTACAATGTTAGTAATAGGGTATTAGTGGATAAATATTTGCAATTTATTGGCATGCAGAAAAAATAAAAACTATTGTAAACATTTAAAGTTCAGTTTTTAGCAAATCTCTTTATTTGTTCAGGTTTGGTCAATAGATTATCTGTTGACCGTGTTTTCAAACCTATTACTCTTAATTGGAAATTTTCTAGTTGAATACACGTAGTTTCTCTTATCTACCTCCAAATGTGCATTTACTGAAACATCCATATTTTAGGTAGTTATAGATTTTTGCATATTTTAATTAAGTAGGTAAATAATGATTAGTGTCGAAGATAAAGTAACCAGACAAAAGACCAAACAAGAGTTTTATACTTAATGGGCTCACAGTGTTATTTACTACAAATTGAAGTCAGTACCTTAGGTATTTGCAAATAGTTTTAATGTGCTCAAGATTACACTTACTTAGGTATAAGATCAATATATAATTTTCCTAGCTTAGCCCTAAGTTATGGGTATATGTACAGGGAGTCTCAAACTCACAAATACATACAGCTTTTGCAATTCTCTGAAAACACCTTGTGAAACGAAGGATAACAGTGATAAAACAGTTGTTGCCATTCTAGTTCTGTAGATACAACATATAAGAATAAATGGATTCTGATAAATTAATTGCCGTAGAAGAGAGCGGTATAATTCAAGTTAAATTTCTAATACGTAAATCGAAATTGCATATGTAAGTATCAAAGTGTTCTGAAGGTAGTTCAGATTGACATGCGTGTGATAAATTTTTTTACTACATAGAATTCTATATAATACGTGCGAAAGTGCCTTTACAGCTCTCGATTGCTGACCGAGTCGAGCTGATTGCTGATCGAATCGAGTGTTTCCCGCCGTTCGGTCGGCAATCGGCGCTTCGCGCTCTTAGGTCAACGAAATCAGCGTGCATTAAAGTATCATTTTCCGCATTTGACGGGTAAATAACTATTTGACACAAATTCATAAATAAGTTGACTTCAAAAATACTTATATAATATATTATATATATATATATATATATATATATATATATATATATGTGCTAATACAATCAGGATTATATGGCCTCAGAAATAGGCTACCGGAACTAATGAGACTAACCTAACTAATATGATAATTGGCTGATGAAGCGTACCTATCTTTGGTGCCCAAATAAAATTTTATGACTCTGTGTATACTTAGGACGAAATGCCGGCCACATACCGCGATTTCTCCTAGAAGTTTTGCAAAAGCTCCTTTGCGAATTCCTGAAAAGCAGCCAATAAACTAACAAAAGGACTAGACGAAATTGTTTTATGGCCCTGACTATAATGAGAGGACGTGACATATAATAAACACCCCTTAGCAGACAGGTATATTTTTCTAGGAAGAGAAAATATATGAAGATAATAGGTTGTGTAGAGGCATTTCTTTTCTTAAATCAGCCGAAACATATGTTTGGGATTATGTTTGTGTATACAAGAAAGGCTTGACCAAAGAAAAGGATATATTATTATCACAGATGTAGGTTTAGTGGAAATTTTCCATATTGCATTTCTATGATTTATGCATATTGTTATTGACACTCTTATTCAAACTCGGTTATAGCCAATCTGGATTATAAGAAATGGTCGCCTTTAACGAACTAAATATCAACAATGTACAAAGTGTCTATTTAATTAAGTGTTATTCTTGTTTGGATGTAAGGAACACATTTATAACGAACGATCAATTTTAGCGAACGCTTTTCGACGAAGAATTCGCAGGTCTGATTGGTCCTAACGAACTAATGCCTATTAAAAAACCATTCTGAAAAATTTATTAGACTAATTTTAGGATATTTTTTTGTTGGGATAATCTCAACACCGGGGAACCACAATGTATTGAATGGTAGTCGATTTTGTGCCGTTTTGGATAGTAAGAGGAACTCGTAGATCAAGATGACGAAGTAAACGTTTCGTTGTCAGAGTGCATTAAGCCGCATAATCTTTTTGATCTAGAAAAATATATCAAAATGGATAACGATTCGCTTACAACTGATTTTCAACAAATTTTATAGGTATATTGAAAGACATTCTCTCATTAAAAACCGAGTGCAAAATAAAATTACTGACTACTTTACAGTACAAAATATATAGTATGCTTGTAGGTAATGGTAAAATGATGTACTACATTGGTATTACGCATGGACAAATAAAACGGAAGTGTTCCCTTTTGCCTTTTTTCCCTTTTAACTGGTGTGTTAATCTTAACTATGTACATACAAAATTCAAAAAGAAATAATTTTTAACACATCAGAATTTTTAAGGCGAACATAATAGTATGTATATGTATGCACATATTAACTAGAATCGGATATAACGAACGCCCGGCTATAGCAAATAAAATATCTGGTCCTCTCGTGTTCTTTCTAACCGAGTTCATCTGTATTTACGTATCTTTTACTCTTTTTGTAGTGTTTGCAAAAATATCTATCGATGCAAATTAAGAATGTAAAGGAAGTAAGGAAAAAATAATCATCCGGCTCAGTTATTAATTATCTGAAGCAATTCGTAATATTTAATCAAATTTCTTAAAATCATCATTCGTAAAATTCCTAGAATAGTCGAGAGTTTGTCGGCATATGAGGCGAAGAGTAGAGTCCTGCATCTTGACAGGAAGACATTTTTAACAGTTTTTATAATTTTTTTTTGTTTTGATTTATTTTTATTTTAAGTTAAACAGTTGAACAAAATTAGGCTAAAAGCCAAATTACGTTGAAAGGGTTTCTTAATATTGATATACCCGCGATCCTTGCACAATCTACCGCGAAGGTCAATTTAAGGTGAATATAGCTAAAGGGATAACACATATGGCGCCTTCACATATACGTGACGTCTACATTCCAGACATTCCACTGCGAAGTCTTTAACGCCCGCTAAAGGGGATAACCTATTTAATAAAGAGATAGCTCTGAAGAAAGTCGGTTAATGTGTCACCGTAAGTAAGACAGAGTTTCAAAACGTCCAGACGAATGCTAGACAAGGAGGGAATATGTGTAAACCACAGAGAGAGAGATGAGATGATAATATTGGGGTTCTTCTTCCAGATGTCTCTTTCATTCATCTCATTATAACCTCAAAATATGTGTTTTGATTTTAATTCCGTTAGAAGACCGTTAACATTAAGTTATTTACAACTAAAACATATGAAGCCTAACTCAGGCATTTACTTTTTACTATGTGCTATATTGGAATCAATATTCCTTAATATCATAATAAACAATGTAGGTGACACTAAAGAAACACACTAAATTACTTTAAGGGAGTGGATGATCACCTCATTGTGTGCCGTGGAAGAAGTTACAAAACTCAAGAAATAGTGGTAAGTGAGTCTGTTATTGCATTTTTGGTTAGTATTGCGAGACAGATGTGAAAAATGCTGTTCTTGAAACATAGAATAACATTATTTAATGAGAGAACACTACTTTTAACATGAATGCCCAGTTTGATAAGAATTAAATTTCTGGAAAAATTGATTAGGAAACCATAAAAGGAAACAGGTAGGAGACCTTTTGCAAAACGAGGTACCTCTAGTCCTGGAGGACCGTCCTCTCGCTGTAAGGCAATTCTTTCAGTTTATGTAAGAAGGTTTTGCTTATTACCATCTACACTCAAACTCAATTATGGCAAACCTGGGTTGTAACGAACCGTCGCCTTGAACGAACTAAATGTCAAGAATGTACAAAGTGTCTATGTAATTACGTGTTATTCTTGTTCGGATATAACGAACACATTTATAACGAGTCGTGGGTTTTAACGAACGTTTTTCGAGAAAAAATACACAGGTCCAAACGGTTATAATGAACAAATGTCCATTAAAAAGATCATAGTAAAAAATTTATTAGACTAATTTTAGAATATTTTTTTCTCGGGATGATCTCCAAACCAGGGAATCCTCATGTATTGAATCGTAGTCAATTTTGCACGATGTCGAACTTCGTTAGCTGCATTTCATTAGTATGGGATGTTAAGACTTGAGTAATATACAAATCCGCCGATGCCTATTTGGCCTTGTATAAAATTAATGTGTATATATCTAGGTTTAGTTCACACCTCTAATTTACCATTCTTCAAGTGGACGCACTTATCGTCAGCCAAGGCCAACATAGGATATGTATGGACATATTAACTAGAATCGGATATAACAAACGCCCGACAAAATTTCTGGTATTCTCGTGTTTGTTATAATAGAGTTCGACTCGGTTATTAAATAAAAATAAAAAAATAAAAAAATAAATGTATAAAACTCAATTGGTTTATGCCAGACGCAACAACAGTGGCGCCAGTTATCTATCACCAATGATTTGTCATTTACAACTTTAGGCTGTAGTTTTTCTTCAGTATTGAAAATAAATCAAATTATTGTTTAACTACAGTATATACCAATATCGTTCGGTAAACATTTTCGTAGGAATGATCCATAAGACCATACTTCTGTCAGGAAAATGTAGAAGCTACGATAATAGGTGCATGCTTGCATTCACAGAACCGAATGCCAGGGGTTATTGGCCTTTAATTAGCATTTCAGTACTGTAGTGGTACAACACTCCGAAACTGAAATGGGTGGTTGAAACTCACTCTATTGATTCATGCCACTCAGCACGACTAACGCTAGTGGAATCGCTCGTATCGGTGAGCAATCGCTTCCAACGGATGCCACTTTTAACACACGACATTAGCTAGTTTGGAGAGGCCAATTCAAATCAAATAATTCAAATAATAATAAAAAATTAAGGTGGAAAACGCTTCACGGAGATCGAGTGGCGCTACTGGGTGGCGTGACTAGGTCATCCTAGCGTAGGAGCCCTTAATTTCATATCTACTTAGAATTAATATTTATTTGTTTAAGGCACTACATCCGGAACTACTTGAGTGTGCACATAAAATTTTAAACCAAGAGTGGATAAAAATGATTTGATTTGAGGATGCATTTGATTCGTGAATATTTTTTCGAAAATCAGTTAGAAACAGAACTAATAATTGCAATTTTGACTTAAATGATAAATTCACATAATACTTCACATTTATTAAATTTAAACAAAAAGGTCCCATACGGGGTGATCTAGAACTGTCTTGCATATTTTTCCAAAGTTTAAAGAAAATTTTCTTTTGCAAAATCATGTGTAAATTTCTCTAAAATTCAACAGCAAAAGTAATTACGTTGAGTTTCGATACGAGATCTAAACACCGTTACCCTCCAAATATTGCCTACTATAAACACATACTCATATTCTACGAATTAATTCCAATTTCGTTGTCTTTGTCATCAAGGCATTTTCTAATTCCCCGATAAACCTCATCTTTTACATGACTCAAAACACACACAAACTCCCATCAAACCCTTAAATCCCCTTCCCCCTCTTTTAATGTATGCATGCGAATGTGTATGTAGCTGGAAGCCGTGACAATTATTGATTGAGAAAATCTTCCTTCTTCCACTTACGTGAAGCGGGTAAAGACAAGGGCGAGAGGGGAGGGGTGGAAAGCGGGCGGTCATTAAAACTTTTGCCTTTTCTGAAAAGAAACGGACTCATTTTCTTCGGTCGATAAACAAAGAACGACGCAGGGATTAAAAGGGGAATATGTTATAACTTGAATGAATAATTGTGCTGAGGATGAGTTTAAAATCCAGCATCGGCTGCGTTTATATCGACGAAAGGCGTTACCAGGGCGGGATGGAAAGTATAGAATATTTTTCAATATTTTGTAAAGGTTGTTTATTTTTATATATCATGTGACCCAATTAAAAGCATCGACAATGTATATTGCTTTGAGCATTTACCTATTTTCAATCTCCATTAGATATTGATAGCAATCAGTTTACTGCTGCAATATCCACAAAATCAAATTTCCTTTTTTTACCGTCTTATTATTTATTATTTTTGGAAACCTAATAGCACTTCCGACCACGTTCTTTACCTATTTTTTTATCCTTTTCTTTAATATCCACTTCACTCTATTTTTTCTATGACGGACCTGCATTTTTTCTCATATATTAGTTTTTTGCGAAAATTTATGATGTCACACGTTTGAGAGCTATCAATAAGCGGTAATAACATTTTTCCAGTTTACTTTATGAACTATTGTTAAAAATTGTATAGTGGATATTATCATTTAAGCTTAGAAATGAGGTTTTCAATGTTTTTTGAATGTTTTCGAAAATATTGGGAATTATTTTAAATTTTCTTTTTAAATATGGCGTTTGTTTAGTTTTAATTTTCTACCTGCACCTTTATAAAAAAATTCTTTAATATTTGAATTTGAATATTTCAGTTCTACACGATAATTTTTTTTTCTCCCTGCTACTGATTTTTTGGTCATTGGTTGTGCTCCCAGTAGGTAATTTGAATTTCATTTACTTCTTTTAACATTATTATGTTTTATTAAAAACACGTATGGTGAGACCAACTTGCCAATATTCTTCATATATTTTATTTCTTTAGGTGCAATATATCAGAATGCTGTTAATTTAAACAAGCAGCTAATTTCCATGGAAACGCAGGTATTGGCCAAGTCGCTGCTGCGATTTCAGTCATTATAGAAATTATCTGGTTGGAAAATATATTATGATTTTTACAGTAAAATTTCTTTGAATTTATGAGATACAGGGTTACATTAAAACCTATTCTACTTTTGTGGAAATCTTATTTTGAAATTTCCATGGTGTCAGTAAAGAGACTCATGTTCAAGTCTTAATTGGCTTGAAAAATCAGTCAAACTGGTTGTTTTGATGAATTCCATAGCTATATATTGCAAAATCTATTTTTTTACAAACGTACGGTAAAGTTGTTTTATCATCACTCCAAGTCTACTACTAAGTACTATTAATTAAGTTAAATGTCTTTTTTTATGTATAGTGACGCATTTATTGTTGATGCAGTTCCATAAATCTTCCTTAGCTTTGTGTGTATCATGGTGTCGAATATACAAAGTCTCCTCCAGAGAAAAAGCCACATTCATTTAAATCTGGTGATCGCGGTGGCCAGTACTGAAATTAGTTATTTCCACGAGCTGGTGGTCAATTTGACAAAGATGGGTTTAAGAATTCCCGAATGTTTATGCTGAAATAAAGAGGTGCACTATCATGTATAAACCATATTTCGCGGCGTAATTGTAGTAAAGGCAAATCTTCCAGTTGTTCCAGGACCAACCAAATATCACCCAACAATACCTGCCCAGACGTTTATTTCAAATTCTCTTTGGTAATGATGAAATATTGTACCATGTGGATATTAATCCGATTATTCATAACTGTTGTCAAATTTGTAATGCCTCTCTTTGTAAAGCAAGCTTCAACCGGGTACAGAGTAGTCCTATGAAAACGAATCTTTTGATTTAGAATGAAATCACAAAAAGTCATCCTTGGCTCTCAGTCTTACCGTAACACTTCTTAAACTTCTTGAAAATATCCATAAAATTATTACTCCTTACAGTGCGATTGACCGTGGGCCATGGCACATTAACTTGCCAGGATATTCTTCAAGTATGTTAATTGCTTGATTGCCCATAATCATTTTTGAAACTTAAATAAACCATGTTTTGAGTGTGGTAAAATTATAGCACGATGCGTCTTGAACATGTTTGATACATTTTTCAGAGTTTCAGGTTTTCTGATATAACTAACGATAATAAACTCAAAAATGTGATATTTTCGACATTCACTTTGTCTAAAAAAATGTCTGCCTTCAGAAAGCTACAGTACTCTCCAACAAGTTCAAAATACTTTCACGTTTCATATAATATAGTGAAACTTAGTTTGAAGGGAACTAAAATTATAATATTTTCTAGTACGATTAGATATATTTTTAGGTTACTTTGTGTAGAATTTTTTGGTTTTGAAAAAAATAATCTATACAGGCATAAGTAAATAAATTGTAAAAAATTATAAATAATTGTCTATAAAGCACCTATATTCTATATATATTATTGGTATATGTATAATTCTTAGCTGCTTCCACAGTAACTAATATCGATGCTATTATTAACTTTGTCCTAGATATACAAAGGTATAAATATATTTGGTTTATGTCCATTTTTAAGACAAGTTGGCTTTTTCGTAGGGTTCACATGTAAAGTAACCAATGTGTTTGATTATATTATTGTGTGATATTGACTTTGTTACTCACAGAATTGACTGAAAATATTTCAAAATACTTAGAGGTGTTTATTTATTATCAAAGTTAATACAAAAATTTTAGAAACATTTTAAAGTAGTTAAAAACAATGCAAAATTGCAAAAGTTTTAAATTTAAATAAATCAATAATATCAAGGGTGATTTCCAACTTAAAAAATAGGGGAACCTTAGATGAATTTCCGAAATGTAGCCAAAAGTTAAAACTGATAAAATGATGGATCAAAAAATTGAAATGGTATCCATCCAGAATCTGTTCAAGAGTACAAGTCGCATTCAACAAGAGTTATATGTTTCAGTACCAGTAAGTGCCATGAAATGATTATTAAGAAGCGCTGGTTTATACGAGAGAAAATTGGCAAAGAAGCCTTTCATCTCAAAGAAAAATAGAAAAGCTAGATTGCGTTTTGCGAAAGAGCATGTCATGCATTGGTCAGATGAAAGATGAAAAACTGTCCCTTCCTCAGATGAAAGTTGATTCGAACTGTTCAAATCAGACGGAATTTGTTCGGTCAGAAGACCAATTAATAAACGGTTTAATCCGAAATATACTAAATGGACCGTTAAACATGGAGATGGCGGTATTATAGTTTGGGGGTGCTTCGGAGGGTTTGGCATGGATCCATTAGTAAAAATTGATGATTTTATGGATCGATATGTTTATAAAAATATTTTAGAAAGTCATATGCTGCCTTGGGAAGAAGAAAATATGAGCTTTCGGTGGATGCTCTTACACGCCAATGGCTCGCAGCATATCTCCAAATTAATTAAACTGTGCATAACTTTGATGTGATGATCTGGCCGACTCAAAGCCCCGATCTGAACACTATAGAGAACTTTTGAATATAAAATTGATAGAGGAATTCACATAAAAAAATAACAAATAAAGCGGATTTGTTCAATGAACTTCAAAATTTTTTGAACTCACTATCTGAAGATTATATTGAAATATTATTAAAGTCTATGAACAGCATATGTTGAGATGTAATTCAAAATAAAGGGTATTTTACTATACCAGCTACTAAACCAAAGATTTAATTGTAAGGGAAAATGCAAGAAATGTTTCAGTTGCTCTACTGTTGACCCATATTTTTTAGAATATTGTTTTTTGTTTACAGTTTAAAGACATTTAACAACTAAACATTAACATTAATGTATTTATTTTTTATTTTAATTAATAATTAATCTAATAGATACATATCAAAGTCATGTTTTCATAGAACAATCGAATTTAAAAAGTTGCTATACTTATGAGCGATAGCGTAGGTATATTTATCTTCAGATTTGGTCAAACTCACCTTGGACAAATATTGCGTGTCCCTCTTCTATGCATTTTAAAGCATACGGTCTTTTGTTTAATTATGAATTTTTAGCTGTACTTTAATTACAGTCACCATTCTCGAGTATCGCATTTCTGAGTATAAAACATAATAATTATGGCTTATATTAGATAATTACGGTGAACTTTCTAACGCTCACCGTGCAACAGTAACACGTGGTACCATACAACAAAATTTACTAAACACTTTTGATAACCTTGAATTTTCCTGCTATAAAACTTTCTTGAGACTTTTCACTAGTAATGCTGATGTATAAATGTCACAAATTGCTTTTGTTGAAAAAGTTCGGAATTTAGAAAAAAAAATACTGAAAAGAAATTCGAAACTCTAAGGGAACAAAGTTCATATGCATGGTACCTTTCACAATACCTTATGTCGGTTGTACGTTCCTAGCATGGTAATTACTGCAGACAAGACAAGCATGTGAAATACTGATATTTGGAATGCGAGGGTATTTCCAACGTTTTACGTCCTGATTTTAACCCTTTTATTCGCCCAACTGGACAAAATACCGAAAACACTTTCCCATCACGCTTTTTTTTGTTGAATCGAACAATAATTGGATGTTGAAAATTACTACCAAATGAAACTTCTGTGTGTCGGTGAGACTGTTACGGTAAACCATTGTGTGAATTATGCAAAGATTGAGAAATTAACAAAAGGTCTCGGTGTGGGATGCATGATTGTGGATTTTATGCGTGATGTAAATTTGTGGGGCACATTCGTCGGGTAGTTGAGAGAAAGGTCGTTTATCTTGTAAAAGACCTCTGAGAAGTCATTGATCGATGATGAAAAAAGCTAATGTAGTCCGTTTATATTAATTTTCCCGAAGGGAAAAATTACTATTTCAAGTAGGCAGGGATTCATCAAGTCAACTTAAAAACGATTTTACTTGAAAAATAGATGCCTGACTTGATGTCAAGCTTTTTAAAACAGCTTGAAGCTTGAGGGAAATTTAAAGACCCATTTCATAGGGTAATGCAGTGCATTAGATGCAGGCCGAGTTCTAATATCTCACAAACAAATTCTTTCGTTAAGGTTCAAATTAAAAGTATTCAATTGTTGCAGGCATACTTTAGAAGCAAAAAAATTGTTACCCATTCATGCATTTGCTGTGTGTGCCCGGATAGGTGAAACGACTTTTGCAAAAGATAAAAACTTTTCGATTTAAATTTTCATTTTTTTTGGTTCAACCCTGTTTGGTTATAGACTAACTTCTAACATAATTTCACTATTAGGAAATCGAATAAATCTTCGAAATTTTCAAAAAATCTTTTCCTTATCAGTGAAGAAGAATTTTTATGCAAGTACTTCAAAATGAGTTTCCCGTATTTATTTTTCTTTGAATACTTCTCTGCATAATTTTCTCTATAAATCAGTTTTCCATAAAATTGGGAAATTTCGTCTTAAAAAATTCAAGTGTGTTTGGATGCGTTTTTTCATTTCAGGTTTTTTCCTCGAGGTCTCCTCAACAGAAGTTTTCACATTTTTTTTACATTTAGAAGAAAAATAAAATGAAAATTCGTAATTTATACTATTTGGATCTAAATATTTCCGAAAAATAACATAGATATTTTAATGCGGCCTGAAATATATTAAGACCTATTGTTCAGTTTAGGTAAAGGTAGGATGATTTGCAGTGGTTTAGAAAACCAACAAAATACACAATAATTTTCCTGCAGCCCACTTTTTTTCAAAACAATTTTTTCTCTTCATTCTATTTATTCCATTCTATGCCGTGGAAAAAGTAACAGCCATCGGAGTTTTTCGCAAAAATCATATTGTTTCATAAATAATTATACGTCTACTTCAAACCGCCTTTAAATATCTTTTTAATTTTTTTAATGCGTTTCAAAGCTCCAACGATTGTTTTATAATAATTTATTTTTCAAATAATCCATTTATTCTTCATACTAGATTTTTCAAGTACGAGGATAGTTCCAGAAATACCCGACTTGACATATAGATGGTTATTTTTTTGTTAAGAATTTGCCTATATTAAAGACTTAGCTTTAAAAAGCTTTTTTCTAAAGTTTGAGGGTGCTATGTTCATTTGTGTTTTTTTGGAGTTGTTTTTAGTGAATGCTTTGACATATTTTGTGAACATGGAAAAAAATGGTTATCGATATGTGATTCAATTCTTTTATTGGAAAAATAGCGTCGTAAGGATATTTCAAGGAAGTAATTGACAAAGTTTCACACCAATAAATCCAAGTTTTTGTATAGATTTATGACGATGGATGAAACATGAGTCTATCATGACAAAATTGAGACGAAACAGCAGTCAAAACAACAGACTCAAAGGGGAGACTTCGCTTCAAAAAAATCGAATACCGTTCTATCTGCAAGAAAGGTGATGGTGTCAGTTTTTGTGTACCTGGGATTATTTTTATTAAGTATCTCCCTAAACCAAAAACAATAAATATTATTCAAATTCATTGCAGCGCTTGAGCGAAGAATTTAGGAAAAAGCGACCGCATTTGGTGAAAAACAAAATTTAGTTTAACGAAGACAACGCACCGGTCCACACTTCTGTCATTGCGATGGCCAAAATCAATAAACTCTGTTTCGAACTTTTTCTTCACCCCCCTATTCACCAGATTTAGCCTCTTCAGATTATTTCCTATTTCGAAACTTGAAACAATGGCTCGATGCAAAGACATTTACCATTAATGAAGAGGTAGAGTTCGAAGTTGATGCCTATTTTGAAACATTCGAAGCTTCTCACTAGCAAATAGAAGCCATAGAAATCGATGGAGAAAGTAAAATCTCTATTTCAGTTTTTTTCCTTTAAGTGTTAAATCGGGTACTTCTGGGACTATCCTCGTAACGTGAAACTGTATGAAATTTAAAATTTTATCAAGCGTTCAATTCCTAATATCACTTAATGGTCACACAATTCCAAAGCGGAAAGTTCATTATAGTCAAACTTATTACTTATTGATGCATATCCTTTGCCTATTGATAGTTACCCCTCTTTCCTGTCTTCGAGAGAGTAATGACTGCTCAGAAGCTAAATCACAAGTTCCCTTAAAAATTGTGTAAATCAAATGCAAACACATACGCAGAAAAAATAACTAAGAAATTGGTAAAGTCATTGCTGAATTTGTCATCTTAAATCTTCAATCCTTTCGCTACAATCGATATGGAAGCAATAGATAAAAAAATGTCAGCAGCGAATTATATCGATTCCTTCCTTTAGCATTGTCTGTTGCAAGTCTTAATTTACATGACAAAAGTATGCAATATGTATATGAGAAGACGTACCGTATGCCACGACTGTTTGCGTGATTTAACGAAATTTATATGCTTTAATCAATAAAGAGAATCGTGTGGCCATCAAAAGCAGGTAGATGAAAAGTCCTCGCTGCATGGAAAAAATAATTTAAAGAAAACTACATAGTTTAATCTTTATTTTAAATTAATCGGATGTAAAATCGGGTCAATGGGAAACGGAAATTTTCTTAGTACCATCGCAGGAAACGTTAGAAATCCTTCTACTGACATTTAGTGCCCTTCTTCATTAATAACACTACATACGTTTAATCTATGAAGCTTTCCTGCTTTGTACTTGCACTTATACTTTTGGATCGGCCCACGGTAAACAATACAGACTGATTATTATTCGTGGGGCAACTTTCGCTTTTGTAGTGGAACAAACATACATTACCCTCCCGCAATTAAACATGTTTGTTGACAGGCTAAGACGTCGCTAAGTCTTCTGCTGATTAATTAATAAAGCATATGCAAGCAAAACCATCCGACAAAATCCTTTGAAATCTAAACTCTTTAAGACAGTGTGTTGTGCTTTGATGTTCCATCTGTAATAAATTGTTAAACGCTGTTCTCAGAAAGAAGGTTTTTTCTAAGCGAAATGATTTTTTAATTTTGATAAATAAAATTCCAGTTTTTGCAACCAAAATCAGTGACCAAGAGAATTTCATTTCGTAACTAGTCACATAATGAAACCAAGTTCCCTCGCGTCGAAACTAATTTAAGGTATATTTTTGTAATGTCAACGTTATTACCGCACTACTTCCAAGATAAGAATGGCTTACCAATGATGTCGAAATCCATATAAGATAGAGCAAAAAGTGGAAAAGTTTCATTTCATTGAGTCATCGTATAATGGGAATAAAATGGCATTGAAGTATTGAAAATCTATTTCACTTGCATTTCAATGGACTTAGGAAAAAATTAAATACACTCCTGCAGAGTGCATCATTATCTTCGACAGAGTGAATGGAACATCCAGATAAACAAAGAATAAACGATACTGATAAACATGTTCAATCTATAATGCTCATATGAAAGTGCAATAGTGCAGTAAATAGTATAATTAAAGTCTGTTCCAATTATGGTTTATTGCAATAAGAAGGTTTGAAAAGCTATATTAGTTCATACTTGCCATCGTTTTACAAGGCCGGTTTCTGTTGATTTAAAGTGTTACCACCTATGTAATTATATTGTAGAATGAACGTTGTTATGTGAATATGGAAAGTTCACATATTTAATACATAAATATTCGGAGTACACCAGCTAAACTTGTACATCCATTACGAATGTCCTTCCTGAACTAATTTTTCGTTTCAATTAGTAATCACATTTTACCTGATGATAATACAACTTTTTTTTGTAGAGTATTAGAAAATCTGCTTTCAGATATGTAGACTTGGCCAAAAGGCAGTTTTGTTGGCCCATGTAGTGTGTTTCAGTAGACCTGAACTACCCTCAATTAGCGTAAAGTAACTTGTAATCCGGCTCTGTCTCTGTACATTTCTGTGGGACAGCAATGGTAAACGGCAAAGTTACTAAATATGACGAAAAGCAGGTAAAGAAAGAACGGATGGACCACATGCCAATACCCTTAATTTCATAACAGTTACCGCTATTCAAGGTAGATATGGTTAATGCTTTTATGACACTGTGTTATGTTTTATGGTGGCAAATACCGACAGAGGTTGTATATGACAAGTAGAGGGTATTGTTACAAAGTACCATCTCCTTTGGATAGAGAACTTTTTGTCAAATAACAATAAAACTGCAGTTACGCTGTTTCTGTGGGAACGACCTTCATGTTACTTTTTCGGCACCTTTGCACGAACGTTATATAACATACATAAATTTTTTTGAGTTGAAAATTACTTTGCGTAAATATCATGGACTGATGTACTAATATTTACATCCAATTTACTAGGTGTTTACTCAAGGAGTGTAGAAAGTGATATTTTACCGCACGGTGGTTGCAGTGAATCGCACGACAGAAAACGGCTTTACACTTACTCGTGCGATAAATTGTTTTACTGTACGAATGTAAACATAATAGATGTAAAAGTATCAGTAAAAAAGTCTGATATTAACCATAATTCTCCAATGTGCTGAATAAACCAGTACGCGGCACTCCAATAACATTGCTATTTGCATCCATCGCTAGGGAGTCATTAAATATTAACTAATTAGCTTATTACTCCTACCAGGGGTAGAGTTATGGATGTTAATTTTTAAAAAAGTTGTGTAAATTTCGCAATACCTTCTCATTTCTGAATATTGTTGGAAAACAGGTGGCATATATCAAAATATGCAAAAGGCATGAGGAGCTTATAAATGCAACATATGCTTCCAAACATTACTAAGAATCGAAATTTTCGATCTGGCTTGGTTTGGGGCGGTAAAAGAGCACCCCACTCCTTAAAAATATCACCCAGTAGATTTTCAAATTCTAATTAAAAACATTTTAAAACTTTGACGCCTTCTATATATATTCAAATAATTTTTATTTACAAACTTGTCTTACTCTGCAATTTTCTTCCACTTACTGATTAGGTCCAGAATAAAATTCAAATATCGCGTATAAAGCGGAAAATTTTATTGAACTATCTTCTAATCACATAAACAAGAATATTGTTTATGTGATCTTGTACATATATTTTTTTTATCATTCAAGCCGCTAATGCTAATTTTTTTTGTTTATATGTATGTCAGCTTGGACGTTGTGATAATAGGCCCACATTTAAAAAAAACTTTCTGACGATTCAGAATTCTGAAATTCTGAGTAGCAGATTTCAAAATTATGGGAAATCCTAGTGTGACACATTGTTGTGACTGTGACAAAAATAGCAATGACTCTAGGTGGAAATACAGCGTAGTGGCTATATTTCGGGACGTGGAATGAACGATATTTTCCATTGTTAAACCTTCAATTTCATTAGAAGATCGGATGTTTTCGCGTCCTTATGGGAAAGGTATATTTTTACGACAGTTAATTCAGTGGAAATAAACGCTGCTTTTTAAGTGTGACGTAATGAAAATATCATTTTTTCTACCACCATGTAAAAAAAGATAGTTTTCGTCATATTTTACTTCATCGAAATTGCTACAACCGTCATCACCTCACAATTTTTACATAAATAACTATTTGGCCCGTATAAGTCTATTATTTCCATTAACTTACCGATGCAATCCTCAATAATTATCATGTATAAAGATAGTCCCAGAAGTATCCGACTTTCCGTATAAATGGTGATTTTTTTGTTAAAAATGTGTCTATATTACAAAGTCCTAACCTTAAAAGGCTTTTTTCTAAAGTTCGAGGGTGCAACGTTGATTTGTATTTGTTTTAGAGTCGTTTTTATTGAACGCTTTTAGAGATTTTGCGGACATGGAAAAAATTGGTTATCAATACGTGATTCGATATTTTCATTTGAAAGGTCTTAGTTCATCCAACATGAAAATCAAATTAGATTTTACTCTGGGGGAAACTATAAAATATTGAGAGGCAAGTTCAACGCCTGTCGGTGGTCCAACCACCGACTCTCCCGATTTGACCACTCCAAATATTGTGGTAAAAATTCACAAAATTGTACGGGAAGATAGTCTTTTTAAAAAGTAATGTATATCGTATTTTGTCCTAACAAGTGGAGATGAGAATGCTGTCTTCAAGATGGGTGTCGTGATTACTCATCACAATCGAACAAAAATAGGACCGTGAGGAGGTTTCAAGGGAGTGATTGATAAAGTTTCGCTGCAATAATGTTAAATTTTTGCGTCGATTCATAACCATGGATGGAACATTGGCCCATCATTTCACATTTGAGACGAAAGAGCAGTCAAAACAATGGAGTCAAACGGGAGAATCGGCTTCAAAGAAGACGAAAACCGTTCCATCTACAGGAAACAGGCACGTGGGATAATTTTTATTGACCAGCTCCCTAAAGGAATAACAATAAACCGAGAATATTATGCAAATTTACTATAATGTTTGGATGAAGAAAAAAAAGTCTCGATTCGTCAAGACAATGCAACCAAATCAATCAACTTGGTTTCGAACTTTTTCCTCGACCACCCTATTCGCCAGATTTAGCCCCATCAGATTATTTTCTATTTCTAAACTTGAAAGAATGGCTCGATGCAAAGACATTTACTATTAATGAAAAGGTAGAGTCCGCGATGATGGGGAATAAGGAAACAGGGTATAAAAGTCATAGAACATCGCTGAAAAAGTGTATCAATTCCAAAGGAGCGTATGTTGAGGAATAATGTAATATTTTCCAATTGTTTTTCTATTTAAGCGTTATGTCTGATACTTCTGGGATTATCCTGGTATAATTAACTCGATAAATATTCAAATCATCACTAAATAATCCATCGTTAAACTTCAAAGAAACAAAATTCGTTCAATTCGGCACTAAAATCCTGCTACAATTAAAAATGTCACAAATGAAGTAGGAAGTATTTATTTTGTACTTGAATTTAATTACACCCCAATTAACCCCGGGAAGATACATTCGTTGAATAATTTCAATTTCGTGCCCGAGCTTGAGATCGCCATTGCAACGTAAGTACCCATACCCATCATTAGGCCAAATAGCACAAACACGCATCTTAAGACAACCAGCCAGGGAGATATGCGAAGAAAAATCCTTTCTACAAAGTTCGTATTACGCAAATTGCTTTATCATCCTATTTCAGGATAATAGTTTTTGGTTCTGTCGTGACCCAGTATTTTATATTTATTATACATGACGAAATAACTTTTGTGTTTTCTAATTTGCGTTTTGATGGTAGACCTAACTTTACATGACTTATACCAAATGATATATGGCTGACAGCGGCAGTGGATTTCAAGCAATTTGGGAATATTAATTTCGCTGATGTAGGCAGTCATGATAGGACATCTTATAAAAAGGACGGTTTTATGTTTATGGGCGAATTAATCTCAAATGCCGTTCATTAATCAAATGTAGTTAATTATCAAATCACTTCAGAGACACCGGGGGCGAGTTGGGGGCAACACTGAACTTTTATTATTAAGACGTACGCCACTGCTAACAGCCATATTGCAATTATTTGACGATGCAGCATTCCGCAGCAGGACATCTCTCAGGTGGTATTTACAAGAGAAATAGAAGGTGGGTATTAGGCAAATGACATGTTTCCGTGATATATACGTTTATGTTATTGCGCTCACATGTAGAACTTATATCTGAACTTCGCATTCATTTAAAGTTTCGAATTATTAATGAGTCGCAGTCTTGGATACATTACTCCCGCATATGCCACACTAATGACTTTGTTTGAATTATTAATTTATTAGAATTTCCTTTCCGTAATCGGTGCTTTGCAGCAGCAGCAGCAGCAGCAGCAGCAGCAGCGTGGGTGCATGTGGTACCTCAAGTTTTCAACGGTGATAGGGGAGATCTCAAAATAGAGCAATCGAAGATACACACTTCGTCTCAGCGGCATTAATGAAATATACCTTTCGCACGTGGAGGGAATGAGGCAATTTAGTTGTCAAATCAAATTCATAATGTATCGGGGTACAAGAAAGTTATGCTCTTTTAGACATAGGAAAAATTGTCGACGATAGCGTTCCCTAAATCTACATCAAAATTGAACTGATGCTAAAATTTTCCATTCCAAGAATACCTTGAATATTAATCATTTTTTTTAATTAGACTGTCCGAATTATTTAAAAATCTATGTTGGTCTCAACCGCAACAGCCCCATCTCAACTTTCGAACTCAGGCCTCAACTCCCACTCGTTATATCATATCACACAACCACAATCCCTTAACATGACAACTAACAATTCGGATAATTAAGACAGTTGACACGTTAACATTGTGGAACGTTATATTATATTCATAAGCCATAACCACAACTCGTTAGACTTCCTAACTATTTTTCCCTTCCGGTTCTTTTTCTCATGAGGATGTATCTCAAACAGTGTTTCCTCATTATTAAGAGTCAAAACCGCTGACCATTGGAAGAAAATAATGACTAAGTACGTTCAAATGATCAGAATATTCTACAATAAAAGTTATATTCCAGCCATTGGATGATAACTCTCTGAAATGCCTATTATATTCGAACAAAGTTTGACACCAAACAGAATTTTTTTGAACTTGATGAAGATTTCATAAAGCATCATTTTGAGGTAACTAATATAGTCTAAGATGATCTAATCTTAGGAAGATCTAGCCTTCTACGAGGAGGCGAAAGATGACGAAGCCACTTGGACCAGAGAGAAGGGATGAGATTCAAGATGAACTAATTTTAATCCGATTCTGAATACTGCCCCAAATGCAACGAAGCCAAAGAAAAGTCATTACTATGTGTATCACTTTAACGCACCAAAAATTAATGGTTTCTTAGAAAAAATGACTTCTTTGATATTTATAATACGGGATTCTTTACAAACAATTGCGGATTTTTTTACTTATTGTTAGTATCTGCAAGCTTCTGAGACCGTGAATTAAATAGGTGCAGGGTAAAATTTAAAAAACAGTAGAAAAATATAATAAATAATATAATGAAACCTGACCGAATCATAGTTAAACCGACCAAAACCTAAACTAACCTAATTAAACAATTTTTATCGAAATGAAAACAAACATCTAACATAAATGAAAAACAGTTAAAATATGTATGGTAAGTTTGGCTATGGTTAAATCATTTTAGGCCCGGTTTCATAATATTATTTATTGTAATTTTCGACCGTCTTTTGTTTTATTTTGTCCCACCTAGTACTCCCATTCACTCCACGGTCCTGAAAGCTTGCAGATACTTATATAGGAAATAAGTAAAAAATCCACATTTTTTAAAAGTAAAAATCGCCCATTATAAAATCAAAGAACTGACTGTTTTAAAGAAGAACCTATTAATTTATTGGTGGGTTAAAGTGATATTTCATCCACATCTTTTTCCATATTTCAAAGAACACCACAAAGTAAACTTATCGTTTCCAAATGGCTACGTAGTTGTAGTTTTAATTAAAAGAAAATGAACAATCTGTGGATGGAGGTCTATTTAATTGGCCAGATTTTACTTCAACTTTACCTGCAAAGGACTTCGTCGGCTTAACTTGCTAAGTCCGTTTTCACAGACTTTTATTTGAAGACAGCAGAGGAAAAAACTATCTAAAACGTGAAAAAAAAATGTGACTAAAATAAATTCAAGAAATATTTATCGAATGTGTAAGAGTAGCTTTTAGTTTATAACCGAATTTACAATATTTGCGAAGACGCTTAAAACGCAGTTTTCATAGATGGAGTTAGTTGGTTGGTACTTTACGCCGATGGTTTGGTACGTTAATTCCTTAACACCCATACACCCGACCTGACCAAACCTCGTTACTCTGCGCACCATTTACAAGAATTCAATGCTATTCGAGAAATATTTTGCAAGCAAGGTGCGTTTCCAACACAAATAAAAAATCAGTTCATGAGAGAATTATTATTATTGGTGGGTTCGACCCAAATTTGTGCCAAATAAATGTTAGAGAGCCGTAATACTTTAGTAGTACAATGGCGTAAAGGTCACGAATTAAATAAAACCAATTTTAAGCAATTATTCAGTAATAACACAATAATTCGTTATTTCACACCTCGTATTCTTCTTACTGAAGCAATAATTGTTTTGGCTTCTTAATTAAGATTGTGGTTTACTAGATATATATCGTAATTAATCGTGATCATGCAGGAAGATAAGACGTAACAAGTGTATTACATACCATGCTAGTTTAGACTGACAGGTGGTACTCTTTTGAAAGTAGAAAATAAACAATGGGAAGATTTATGTTATGCTGATTAACGCATCTATATAAAATTGCGCAAAATCACGGAGCACAAGAAGAGGGGATAGATAGTTAAGTAACTTTTCCATTTTATATGTAGCGAGAGCTTCAATGCAAATAAAAACTTTCATGGTACAAGTACCTTTAACCGCAAATATCCTGTGTGTAAGGCATTGATGCATAGAAGGTTGAAATAAATAAGGTATAAATAATGAAGAGTATGAAATTCTACTTTTTACTTACGAATGAATTCTTTTTCCAAGTTCACTTGTTCAGTGTCTCTTGATTTTTCCTTTATATCTATAGAAGCACATCTAAGAAATTACTGCCCACTTTATAGCCACATTCTTTCGTGAACCATGGTACAATCAGCCTCCAAGTGAATCTCACCAAAGTGTATTTTTCATTTCTGTTTTTGGTTTCCAGCTACAACGTAATATAACTTTTTAAAAGCTGCTAGTCAATTAAGACTTCCCATTCAATATATGCTATGAGCATATTCTGTTAGCATGCACTTGACGAATTACGATTTAGAATTACAACATTATACAGATGTAGTCTAGCGAATCGCGACCCCTTTGCAGATAATAGCTTTCGTCTATTCATGATCCTCCTCAAACAATTTTAATGAAAATCAACTAAACTGCATTTTCAACTGAAACGCACCAACATTTTTTTGGTAATTTTTTAATAAACTTTTAACGTATTAATTTTGACTCGGAAATTGTTTATCGTACGCTCGTTGCTCGTAGGAAAAAATACCGCACGGAAAAATAATGCCGTACATGCGACTGTCATAAACGTGTGTGGGCAATCAGATAGCGGTGACACTTGCCATGGGTGGACACGGACTTGTAAGAAAAATGATGTCCTCAACCGTGGGACTGCCTTTTTATACAGGGTGTCCGGGCTTTTAGTAGCTTTATGTTAACCACATAAATTCTATGTATAAAAATAGGGTGTATCAGTTTGCTATATAAGATATATATTCGAGAGATGCTTTGTTAAAGAAATACATGACAAAGTATCACATTTTTTCAATTTATCTTTTATAGCCTTTAAAATTTTTGAGATATTTAGCTAAAACTTTGAGCATAAGTTACTTTTTAGGATTTACATGTTTAGGTAATACTAGATGATTGGGAAAATCTATAAGGTGGTATTTTTGGAGTAATAACCCATTTTATTGCTTAAAACTTTTTGTGATACGCCGCATAGTATTTAATTTTAGTAAATTAAATTGCCAGTTTAGTTTAGACATTTTTATGTGTTTTGGATCATATTAGTATCTATTACGGTTTTTCAGATATTTGCAAAATCGTATATATACGTTTTTCATCGAATAGGTTCGTTTGATTTCTAAAATTTATGATGTTCTATTGACATTGCATTTAGTAACACACTATTGTGGTGTGAAACTGGGTGAGGATTTGTTTCTTGAAGATCTAAAAGTAAAGTGGATTTTTCAGAGAAGAGAAATAAAAAATAATAGTCGACAACGGGGCAACAATAATTTCAAATACAGCATAAATAAAACAAAGATAATTTATTCGATAACAAAATAATTAAAATCATTAATATATATATATATATAATAATAATTAATAAATAACAATTATGGCAGGAATGTTTCGACATTATCGTCATTATGTTTTACACATAAATTAGAACTTCGTAATATAGACTGCTGAACATCTTTCAAATTCTGAGCAGCTATTTTAAGACCAGAGTTTCTGATTCGCTTTAGATATTCTTCTGGGCAGTTTACAGGAGTAGAGTTCACATTTTTCTTCATAAACCCCCAAATATAATAATATAGAGGTGTTAAATCGGGCGATCGAGAACGTCAGGCAAATGATCCTACACGATTTACCCATCTCTGTGGATAGATTGCATTTAGGCAGTTCTTCATCACCAAAGAATAATACGAAGTACATCTGCCTAATAATGCTGTTAACTTATACTCAAAATTTGAACTAAATATCTCAAAAACATTGGGAGCCATAAAAGATAAATTGAAAAAAATGTTATAATTTAACACCCTGTATTTTTTTATCAAAGCATTCCTCGAATGGAGTTTATATGGCAAATTAATGTTATTTTTATGCGTGAAAATCCAGCTACAAAAAAATCCGAACACCCTGTATTTAAAGTAGAACGTTGCGGGTTCATTAGATAAGTAACTATTACCTTATCAAAAAACTCGATATTGGGATGAACCGATCTCTATACTAATACGAGCAATTATTATTATTAAGCAGGCTATCGGTATATGGATCGAAAAATGTAGATTTCGGATAAGTAGCGACAAATACTCAAGATTTTGAGAACGTATTGTTCGTTCTTAAGCCAACTTTGGTTCTTCAGTAGCAGGTAAACTGTTGCAACCCGGAGGTGCATCTTTAATCCACGTGTTCATCTGTCAACATGATGTATGGTTATCCATTTGGCGCCACCATTATACCAGCGACCACTCGTGCCATCGTATGGGTATTGTATAGACATCCTTTGTTAGGTTTTAGCGCTCATATGAAAGGGCTGTCGCCACCAGCCCTCAATACCTTGACTAAGGACCAAAAAGACCATTTATTGAAGATACTCTATCAGGGTTTTGGTATTTAAGTAGGTACATATATTAGGAGTGTGTCACGGTTCGTTATTGGCCCGTAAACAGAGAGATTTTATTAGCTCGGGGTACCTATTAAAAAAAATTAATCGCGCTCTAGCTTGTTAAAAAATTACTAGCGTAAGTCAGATGAATTGATAAAAAAAAAAATTTTGATCTACTATTTGGAATGAAGTTATTCCGATTTTTAATGTCATTTAAACACGAAAATTTCTCGTTCGAAATCAAAGAATTTAGCGGCATCGCATTGCCTGCTGCATGATTTCATCTCTTGGCAACTGCGTTCCCAATTTTACCACTTATTAATACACCAAAACGTCTATGTTTATTTTGAAACTAGCATTAAACACAAGAATCTCGGCACACGTATCCATAGAAAATAACAAAATTAATCATTTTCATATTCATTTAATGGGTATACATGGTCACAGGTAATTACCCAATGAGGCTATTGTGACTGGTGGGCTTTTCAGTGGTCTGAAAGGAACAGGTTCAAATCTTGATCGACGTATAAGCTTGTTGAATAAAGAAAAAGTAGGTATTACTTCCGTATTAAAGAGAATAATACACCTTAATTTCTTCAATAAACCGAAGCTTCTAGACACATAATACATAAAGGATTTGTTATAGTATAAAAGGGCTTAAAGTCAGTTCAGGTCGTGTTGGACCCCTACAGCTAAAATTAAGAATTCCGTGTATATCTGACAAATGGTTTGCATACAGAAACACGTTTAAATATAGTGTCATAGTGTAATAATATAAATTTAAAAAAATAGTAATAAAAGTTCTTTTTCTAACAAGTGCGGTAAACACACTATCGCACATGTTAGGTTCGAAATATTTTTCCACGAGCACATGTACCTTCACTTTCCTAGTTTCTGAAAGGGTAATTAAATGTTAGTGTGCAGTAAAATGTCAGGTTAGTCGTACGTGAAGCCGAGTGCGGTCAGCAATCAAATGCGGTAAAGACACTCTCGCACGTGTTATGTACAATTTCCCGTCAGCGCCTGTCTCTTAACTTCGTGCAGTCAGCACTTAAGTCAGTTGAGTCCCCAAGTGAGATATTTTTAGGAAAAATTTTACTCATCGCGAATATGAAATTACCTGGAAATCCTGTTGCAAAGTAGTCATTGCTCTCTGCTTTCCTCTCAATGTCAGCTCATCATCTTCGTTCTGCATCAGGTATTCACGGTATTTTTACAGAAGTGTAAGTAATACATACATACATACATATACAGGGTGTTCCGTGAAGAATGCGCCAAAAAGGAATCTGATAATCTAGACATTAATATAATAAGATTTAACCCAACTTGCCTCATGAAAATGTTATTCGTTTAGGATATACAGGGCGTTAAAGTTAATTTTTGTATTTGAATTTCTTTAAGTAAATCGAGTAGTTTTGAAGATATCTTGTTCAAATTTTGAATCTATGTTTTTTTTAAGACCGGTAAAATGAATATTTCATGAAATTTGGGTTTCGAAAAAGAGGGCGCTAGTTGCAGCCTATAGGGCGCACATTTATGTCCATATTTTTTTACAAATGCAATAATTGTGATTTTAAGAGGTATTTTTGATAGATCTATCATTTCTAAAGATAAAAGGTATACCTCATTTATTTCGCTAATCCAAGCCATTTTCGAAATATGGCGAATTGAAATTTCCATAACGTGTCTAAGTAAGAGCATAACATTTTATTAATACACTCGTAAGTAGGCTTTGCAGGATTGTTGAAAACAATTGAAAAAATTTCATGTTGTCAATCGACTGAAAATCAACTGCAAATAGTAAGTGGTTTATTTTGATTTGTATTAATACTCAATTATTATTTATTTAAAAATGCCTAGGCATAATGATTTTTCTAATTATGAAATGAGAGACATGATTTGTGTTTACGCTGAAGAAAATTATAATAGTCGTGCCGCCGCAAGACGCTATCGAGAAAAATACACAAATAGGAAACAACCGGATCGTAATATTTTTCAACGACTATTTACCAGGTTAGGAGAAACTGGATCATTTCGCCCTAAATGTGAACATGGACCCGTTAAGACAATTTCTGTTGACCTAGAAGAGGAAGTGTTAGTTCGCGTTGCAGACAACCCCCAAAAAAGCGTTAGGCAGTTGGTAAGAGCTACTGGAGTAAAACAAACAACAGTTTTTCGAATTTTAAAACAAGAAAAGTTACATCCGTATCACTTTACTCCAGTACAAAATTTACTGGAACACGATCTATTACCAAGACTTCAATTTTGTCAAACAATTATTGATCGCCAAAATCAAGATCCAACTTTTATTAATTCAGTTTTATTCACCGATGAAGCAACTTTTACAAGGCGTGGTGTTTTCAACTGGAGAAACAGCCATTATTGGGACTTTGAGAATCCAAAAGTAGTAAAAGAGCATCACTTTCAATATTATTCAAATTTTCTATTAATATGTGGTGTGGAATTTTGGACGATTTCATAATTGGACCTGTTCAATTACCTGCAAGGCTTAATGCAGAACAATATTTAGAGTTTTTAAGAACTGAATTAGGAAATTTATTTGAAGACGTACCGCTGAAGTTAAGACAAAATATCATCTTTTTGCATGATGGCGCTCCTCCACATTACCCCATTGTAGTTCGTAATTTTTTGAATAGACAATTTCCTAATGGATGGTTTGGACGAGGAAGTGATGTACCTTGGCCAGCTCGTAGTTCCGACCTCAACCCAATGGATTTCTCGTTATGGGGATACATGAAATCCTTAGTTTATGATACAGAGATAAATACGCGTGACCAATTATTTCAACGCATCCAGGATGCCGCCACAGCGATTAAAAATAGACGAAATTAAAAATAGATAGAAAACGGTTATTTATTTAGAATAAGACAACACTTAATAAAAAGAGTACGAAAATGCATTCAAGTAAATGGTGGACATTTTTCACACTTGCTAAAATAAAATATACTGTTTAAATAAATTAATAATTGTTATTAATAAATTGTTTTTATTTAATATCGAGCACTTACTTAGACACGTTATGGAAATTTAAATTCGCCATATTTCGAAAATGGCTTGGATTAGCGAAATAAATGAGGTATACCTTTTATCTTTAGAAATGATAGATCTATCAAAAATACCTCTTAAAATCACAATTATTGCATTTGTAAAAAAATATGGACATAAATGTGCGCCCTATAGGCTGCAACTAACGCCCTCTTTTTCGAAACCCAAATTTCATGAAATATTCATTTTACCGGTCTTAAAAAAAACATAGATTCAAAATTTGAACAAGATATCTTCAAAACTACTCGATTTACTTAAAGAAATTCAAATACAAAAATTAACTTTAACGCCCTGTATATCCTAAACGAATAACATTTTCATGAGGCAAGTTGGGTTAAATATTATTATTTTAATGTCTAGATTATCAGATTCCTTTTTGGCGCATTCTTCACGGAACACCCTGTATATATGTAACGAACTGACTTTTTTTTTCAATAACGAGACGCTCTTGAACTGTAATTTAACCTTAAGAAACTAACCAAATCTCGAAACCGATAAAACACGCTTTGATCAAGCGTAATAAGAGAGGAAACCCGTGTGACAACAGCTAATGTCATGCATGACGAAAGCATCAATTTTACTTCGCATTCAAGCAAAAAGTTCACCTGTATCCTATAATGTTCACCCTGATTTTTTTGTTTATCTAAGCATAAAACCGAATCATTATAATCCATCTGCCCGACCACTAAAAACTAATCGAAATCCAAGAAAGCGACAAGTAAGCGTGGAGATGACATACGAAATTTAGTACAGGGAACCGATCCCCCATAAGAAAAACCCGAGTAAATTTAATCCGTTCGTATCTGTTTCGATCAGCTAAAGCAAGTGAAGCGTATAATGATCGTCACACATGGTGGACTCACGTACTCGTATGTTATTAGGGTCTTTTTTGAAGAAGCTAATCAGTGGAAGTGCCTGCCTATTGATATTTGTAACGCTCGGGGTCATTTATTTTGGCTACTCAAATCATTCGATTTGATTTCTTTTATTTCCGTCTACCCGAAGAATTCACTGATCATCGATAAAAAGAAGTGCAGATATTTCGGAAACTTAAGAAATAGTTCTTGTTTTATTTTTTTCGTCTTTGAAATTCTAATAATGTGAACCTTGTGAGTTTGCACGCTCAGTAACTCGTCTGGGCATGCTTCTACGCAAATAGTCGATGTCTCCTTGAGGTTCTAGGTAACTTGAATCGCACGTCGTAACTTTGCTAAAATACGTGGTGGGTTCTGCAGGGTGGTAACTCTTCTTCCCATCATGTCTCATACGTGTTCTATGGGGACAAGATCAGGAGAGCGTGGATGCCGCTCAAACACATCTACAACATTGCAATGTTGTAGAAGAGGCATAGTTGCGCGAGCAATATGCAGTCGTATATTGTCGCGCTGGAAAAGTACGTTTCCGATACGCTGAATGTATGGAATAGCTACTGGTCCACCACTTTTCACATTATAGTTAGATATCTAGGCATTTGATACATTAATTCTAGGTGTTGGAAGTTTTATGCTATGTAGTATCTTTTCCGGTAGAGTTACCCGATTTCACCCGATCTTCTTCCATTGGATTATTATTTATCGGGAACTTGAAATACTTCATTTATAAATCTACATCCACCTATATGATATTAATGAAGTTCCGCAAAGGAAAATCATAACGGTTTTAAAGAAGAAAATAAGAAGAAAGGAGTTTACGATCGATGCAGCATTTAGGAAGATACATAGAGCTGTGTTTTGGAAGTGGAGGGTGAAGGCACTCAGTGCAAAAACAGAATTTTTAATGTTTTCACCAAGCCTTTAAGATTCCGCTACTTTGGCATATTTTAACTAATCATATGTCTTTTACGATTAGCGAGATCCTCCTCATGGTGGACCACCAGACACGGACACTCTGTAGAGTCTAATGTGGAAAACACTAATATTTAATTAACACGTTTGTCGTAGCACCTACCATAATCCATTTTTCCATTTATACACTTATAGAAATACTCTTTTTCTTTTGCGACTTAAAAGTAATTGGCAAAATACTCGAAAGCCGCAGCATTTCCTATGAAGTTTACCGACTTTATGACTCAAACGAATTGTGCCCAGTCGTGGCAAAAACCAGCGGCTTAGGCCGGCGGCACGAGTCCAATTTAGTGAAGCCCCGCTTTAGATCGCATATTATTGCCAAATCAACGCTTTTCTCTGATGGTGTGGACGTTGAATTTTTTCTCACCCTGTATATGAGTATTATTAAGATATTGTATTATATGCAAATCCCGTCGTGATTTTATAAGACGCTGTCCTTATGTTCCATCTACACTCATAAATTCGGGTTGATAATTTTTGAACCATCTAGTTAAGGCTTTTTTATTTGTTTTATTTTCCTTAGGGAATAATTAATATATTTCCGATTTTTAAAATTGTGTGTTTTCCTATACGAACAAAATGAGCTCTAACCCGGCTCCTTGCAATTAATTTTTCGTACTATCTTTAAGATGATGAAATATTTTCATCACTTAACAACACAGGGTGTCTCAGGGAAGAGAGTCCGTCCCGAATATCTTTTCTGTTGTTGTCAAAAAAACCGATAAAATACTTTAACTTTGCTGAGGAGGACAGAATTGGGTGAAAAAGTTGTTTTCGAAATGTCATTCTTCTATCTCTGGAACTTGCCTCTTTGAAAGTTTCAAATTGGAAGAGGGGTTGAGTTAAACTTCGTTTGAAAGGCGATTTGATTTTTCATATGGTCAAGCATTTATTTTTTATTTTTGTGCGCCGATCTTGTAGAAATTAAGCAAACACCAAGTAACTTAGGTTTAACCAATTTTATTGATACTTTAGTTATTTTATCGTAACAATTATCGAAAGTGACCTCCGTTAGCCTCCATGAACATGTACAGCTGATCCTCAAAATGTCGTTACACATTATCTAACATTTCTGGTGTTATTGACCTGCACTCTTCGGCGATTCGAGCACGTAACTCCTCGAGGGAATCAGATTGTGTGTCATAGATTTTGGTCTACAATTGTCCCCATAAGAAAAAATCCGTGGGACTAAGGTCAGGGATCTAGTGGGTCAGTCTAATGGATCTCTCCTGCTAATCCATCTTCCAGGGAATTCTTCATCTAGAAACTGTCCAATATCAGCAGTGTGAAGTGTGGGCGCTCCATCCTGTCGAAAAACTCATTCTTGTTCTAAAAGGCGAAGATTTTGATCAAGTATTTCAGTCATCCTGGTGTTATATGACATCTCGCACGAGTTGGACTTGGTTTTCTCAAATTAAGATTCCAGGAATTAAAAATTGTCCATCAACGAGATTACTAAAAATCGCTGCTAAACGTTCAGTTTTTGAGTACGGGTTTCTGAGAACGAATAACGATTGACGTAGCTCTAGTAACGAACGTCATCTCTGATAACTTATACTGTGTAAAATCCAGACCTGTGCAATCTGTGTGATCAATAGTTGTAGTAAAAATAACAACATATCCGTATGTTGAAGGAAAATAATTTTCGTGAAAAATTACCATCCAAATCACGAACGAGCGATTAAAAATCGTTCCAGAATTACGTCACAACTTTCATATACAGGGTGTCCCACAAGTGTTTAATTATATTTCAGTGGGTAATAGTACATTGAAAAATAATATGACTCCCTATATAAACCATATTCCAATAATGCTTCATTAAGAAGATACAGGGTGTTAAACTTTACTTAAAAAATCTAACTTTTATTGATATATTCAAAACCGTTTGAGATATGTAAGTGAAATTTGGCATGTTTTGAGAGTTAATGTAGACGCATTTATTTATGCAAAAGGGCTATTTTTCGTCTCACCAGTGACGTGCGTACGGACACCTCTCAGCACATTTTTAAAGAAAAACATGGTGCGCCACTGCTTTTTATCAAAATAAAATTTATTTTTAGAAGTTTAATTTCATTTAGAAGAAAAATGCTCACTTGACTCTTTTTCGTCCGACGTATCGTTTGCCAGTAAAAAATTGAATACCGTCTATATGCACGATATTCTCTAAATGGTTTTAATAATATTAAGTTTGTTTTAAATATTATTAATTTGCTATAACATTATAGAAATTGTTCAAATTGGTGGCCATTTTGTTCAATACATAATTGAGCTCGCCTGTTCATTGATACTCTGATACGTTGAAATATTCCAGGTGTGTTTTAAGTTTAACACCCTGTATCTTCTTAATGAAGCATTATTGGAATATGGTTTATATAGGGAGTCATATTATTTTTCAATGTACTATTACCCACTGAAATATAATGAAACACTTGTGGGACACCCTGTATACCTCGAGTTGTATGATATATTCCTGCTTGGGCCTAACTTATTCATTCCGCGGTATAGCAAAAACCTCGAAAAAGCCTTAATTATCGTCAATATCATTTACCAACCCGTACCTACAGCAAAACCCATCTGCCAAAACCGATTAAGACATATTGTTCGAATAAAACTGACGATCTGAAATGAGGACGAATTAGTAACTTGCCCTAGTCACGCAATCCTCCTTTTTCTACCTTTCGTTTAGGTCGCTTATATTGAATAAATGCGAACGTCAAAAAATTAATATGTCAGGTCAATAATGATTCGGTCGGCTTTCATTCTTTCTGCAAATAAAAGGCCACCGCATGTTTTCATATTGCATGTCAGTTATGTATATTTTTGGTGCAAGGGTATGTTACAAAAGAAAAACCGTTACTATATTTTCGAGTTATTTGGAAGACGATAAGGCAACACAGAGAACTGCTTTTATTATTTTATTTACAACAATGTAATAATGTCTTATTTTTTATATTTATTTCACAAGAAAACTGCGTGGTTCTCTACTGTAATTTTCCATTAAGCGTCTGACGAGAGTAACTATGACTCTCTTACAGGTGTCTCTTGCGGTGGGAACTACCGGAATTATGAAGTCACCAATTTAAGCCATGGCAGTAAAATTTTTCGCGAGCGTCTCTGAGACTGTACCAAAAATTTCCGTGTGTAATCCCGAATTTTTTTTAAGGTTTACAAGACCAAGTCTTTCGCCCTAGACAAAATCCGAGATACAGACGAGCTATTGGATTCCCTGTGAAACCCTTCTTACACTTCAGTGTATACAGTGTGTAACATTTAACCTGAAATATCGAAATATTTCGGACACTAGGCATCCCCTAAATGAATGTGTAATATCAAGTTTCCATCACTCCAAGGGGGAAATGTAGTGGTGCTAAGGTTGACCCCATCCCCCGTCAGCAGGGGTTAAATTTTTAATTTCAAACGGCAACCGACTTTTTGTATACATTCGAGTAATACGGCTACAAATAAGAAAATTTGTCCGAAACATTTTCTTCGATTCATGTTGGAAAACACTGCAATTAACGAAGTTCAATTCGTATCCTAAATGACAACTGCCCTTTACGCAAAAAATTTCTATGAAGCAAAAAAATTCTTTAGCAATAAAATGTGACAAAATATGCAATAACGTAATCAAATAAATCATCTAGTTGCAAACATTCTGTTGTTAATACTTGCTAACTGTAATTTGAATGGTCTGCGGATCGGCCGATGTGGTCAGGTGAATTGCCAGTGCTAGATTTCCAGATCTTACATTGGCGGGTTTCTTTTTGTGGAGATGTATCAAAGATCAGGCTTACAAAGAAATACCAACGACACGTGTGCAGGTGATTCTGTGAAATATAAACGCTTGTGTAAATATTTCAGAAGACACACTTCGTAGATGTGAAGGGTCCTTTAAAACACGGACAAATAAGTGCATTGAAGCTCAGAGACATCCTTTTGAGCATTTACTTTAAATAAAAGCCATACAAAAATTCAGATTTTCATTAATTCTAAAGCAGATATCATTAAATATTTCGGTAAATCATAACAGAGAGAGAAATTTGATTTCGTTAATTGCAGTGTTTTCTAACACGAATCGAAAAAAATGTTTCGGACTAATTTTCCTTATTTTTAGCCGTATTATCCGAATCTGTAAAAAAATTGGGGTTGCCATTTGAAATTAAAAAGTTAACTACCACCCCGGCAACATGGAACGTGGATGGGAATTATCTTTAGCTACAGAAAATTTCCCCCTTAGAGTGATTAAAGCTTGGTACTAAACATTTCTTTGGGGGACGCCTGGTACTCAAGATATTTCGCTTCCCCAGGTTTAACGTTCCACACTGTATATACTCATCCCTTTGTATGTCCAGCTTCGCAATGGTAGTCGGGGAATCATTAACCACAAGTGGTCCATACCATAAACCTTAATGGGCGGTTTAACACCGATCGTGACTGCAACACAAATGACTATTTGTGTTACTTAAGTATTTCAGTTTTTTTTTGGTTCAAGACCTGGTGGAGCGGCTTGATAGAGTGACGGGGAACCAGGTGCTCGACGGGCGACTGCTCTGGAGGAGTGTCCACGTTTGAACATAGTGTGAGTCTCTAAAGTCCCCGCAGTTGCAACTTAAAACCACCAGGATTGTGGAGACGAGGTTACGTGAGAGTCCTGCAGCTAGGAACGCGTAAACTTACATCGGAAATGCCATGAAGTTCTGTAAAGAAATACCGGTACCCGGAGGGTACATTCAACCTTCTTCAGAAAGTATGCGGATGTAATGTAAGTAGCTGGGCAAAGATGAGGAACAATGTTCAGCACCATCACGATGAGGAGTTGTAGCCAGGTAGCCGAAGGGGATTCAAAGATTTGCCAGAGGGGGAGTCAATCACAGTGGAATATTACTCCAGAGATTGTGCCATAAGTCTCCTTAATGAAGCTTGAGATGATCGACGTGAGACCCCTGGAAACAGTGTTAAAGTTTTGGCCTATATTTTTTCAACTACCACGGGGTGGTCGCTGGGAAAGAACCTCGAAGAACCGCTCGGAACAGTGATTTGTGATTATTCTGTAATAGACGCATACAATGTATGGAGTGCTTAAGACAACCAGGCAGCACTCGTTGAGCTACCTGTGGAGCATCGCAGATGGAAAGAATTCCAGATTATCTACCAGTGTTTTTAATTTATAATTAAAAGTTTTATTTAAACTAAATGGTTAGATACTCATTTTTCAATGCATATCCAAATGATATAAAATATATAAGTTTATGCCGTTGCTGAGTTCAGAGGAGCGGTACATGGAAATCTGGATTTTTTTCTTGATTCCTTCCGTACTTATACTAAACTTGTTGCAGTAAGCAAAATTACCCAATTAATGATAACAATCAGAAACAATATATACTCGTACAGTTCAAAAACTGAAATTTACTTTAAATTATATTTGTTAGACCATGCGTAACTCTCGGTGTAATCAGCACCTCAAATAAATCAGCCGCTCTGCTGTGCATTATAGCTTCTTTTGTTCTTCTCTGCTTGGTTAACTTTATTATTCTTTTTTAGATTCTAAACTCTACCGTTTGCAGTTGGCTAAAATATTGATGATGGGTGGTCAAGGGACATTCTTGCGTTTGCCTTTAACGGTGATAAAATTTATCCATGTTGTGACAACGTCATGGTTTATTTTTGCACTCCTTCAGATGAACCCTCACTATGAGAAAGCTATTAAAGCAGGGTAAATTCAAGAGTTTCCACTAATAATTTTTGGAGCATGGACCACCGCATCCTCTCTGTATGTTGACAAAAATGCACTTCTAAATTAATTAGTTGCTTTACTAAAGAGTTGCCTGGATACCACTTGAAGTTCTATTATTTATTATTTTCCTTGATGGTTTTATACTTTTGTTTGTTGTGCATGAGGAAATTTGCATTGTTTTGAGTAAAAAATGCGAGCGTGATTTAGGAGATACAGGCATTCTCACAAGGCGGGAAATTTTTTGCTTTCTTTGCCACATCGCAGAGATAATGAACCAGCAATGTCAAAGAAGAACATTGCACCATTGAAGTAGAATGAGAGTTCTAAAATGTGTTATTAAGGTTTTCGTTTGCTGAAGTTATGGCTATTGAGGATCGAATTTTCTGGCTTTAAATGGACAAAATCGTATACATAGGAAAAGTACCTGAGAAACACAATTGTCGACACGTGTTCATGCTGAGATTGTGACCAGTATGAATTTGGTCATGCTTTACTCAAAACTCTCACGTCGTTTTAGCAAATGTGAAAATATTTGCAGAGGTAGATGTTCATAAAGATACGCCGAGAGTCCTGTGCAAGGTGATTTTTTAGCTCACCGACAAAGTGAGGCAGATGAAACTAAGTGAGTTCAATTTAAGAAAATATCTTCATATAGCGATATGTCCGACTTCAACTATTTCGGAATTTCGAGTTTTTTGCGTATTATCTATTTGCGGCTAAAAATATACACAAATGAGAGAGTTAAAAGTAAAAACATCATAACAGTTTTTCAAAATGTCCTCCTACGAGAACGAATGCTTCACAAGGACGAAGTCATGAATTTTTCACTCGAATCAACATATCTCGACGATTATGTAACAACTGCTCTCTTGTGTTAATTGTCTCTTGGTAGATAATTTGTTTCATATGGCCCCGTAAATAGAAGTCCAAAGGATTTAAGTCGGGAGATAGCGGTGGCCACGAAACTGGCCCGGCATTATCAATTATTCAAGTCGTCTAAATCCTTAAGTAATTTAAAACGAACATGTATATACATCTATGTGAAGTTTTTCTTAAAATGATCTCACTTTTCGTCTGTGTCTCTTCGTAAGCTATAAGCTATTTTTGGCGATCCCTTATTTTCTCCAAGTATTATTAAGAGTTGTTGAGAGTCAACCTTGACCATTCCATCTGAAACATTCCTAGCTCGAGGATCATCAGGATAATTGTTAGTTCCTATAAATTGCCGGCTGACGGATCGATTTCGCAGTTTGAGCCTCATCCGAATTGATTTTAGTTCATAAATAAACAATTTTTCTTTCTGGCGGTACCAAACGAGCCACAAGCGAAATCTCCTACCAAAATGTTGGCGTGGAAGATTTGATTGAACGCAATTTTTTTTTTTCAACATTTAAACATTCTCCATCGGTGAAGGTGGCCTCCAGTGCTGAATAAACCACACAATTTTCTAACAATGGCAATACACCACACACGACACATCAAAAGGAATTCCCTCCTAACATCCGTATTTCAAGTAAAATTAAATCGGATGCTGCATGAATAAGTAAACAAAAACCACCCGCCAAACGATAGTCGTTATTATTCAAGTCCGCCATCAAATTCATGCAGAAATTTAAACGGGATGTGGCGTATATACGGTCATAATTCATATTCGAACCCGAGCTTAAAAACTTAAAAATAATAAACAATAGTTCATGTATACATAAAGCGAGCGGACACAATTTGTAACCACGGTGCGAGCCAGTCGAGCGTGGAGACCTTAAAGATAGTTGCCCCATGTAAGGCCGGCATTATACCGTGTGTTTGGGTCTTCCTTGACACTTGATTAAATTTATTGGAACAGAGATTTAGAGTTATACCAATGCCTGGTAGTACCGCAGATAGTCCAAAAGCTATTTCTGCTATTTAGATCTAACTTCATTAGATTAGATTAGTCGACGAAGGAGTGGAGCCAACATTCTTATGGATGTCCCGAGGGCAATAAATAATAAGCTTTATGAAAACGCTGTAAATAGGCTGAGTACCTCAATTAATCAATTAATATACATATTTTGTTAATATATAAGTGACAGTCAGCAACTAGGAAAATAATAATGTTGTTGCATTGGACAGTGAATAATGGTCTAATAATAATGCGATTTTGCAAACTGTTTCGTTCGAGCTTTTTAGGGACCACCGGTGTTTGATTGTAGAAACTCTACCAAGTTTTAATTGAGGCTTTTTGACTTTCTGAGAGGTAATGTACCATGACTGGTGGCCTTGAATTTACTGATTTCCAGCTTGCAGCACCAAAGTATGACAAATTTTCGATATATATGTGTAGGTAGTTAACGCTAAATTTGCCTCAGCTTCTATTCTTCCAGCGACCACCAAAGTTGCACTTCTAGTTTTCTTTACATTCATTGAAGCTTCGTGAACACCTAGAAGGTGCTCCAACGCAGCCACTGATTTTAGTGATTTTTGCATAATAGGAATATATGTAAAATAATAAAAATCGAATAAATATCTTTTTTAGCTCTTCGAAATCATCCTTCCTACAATTATTTATGGGCATTTTACTCACTCAGAACACCTCGTCCCCCTCTCTTCCCATCCCAGCGAACTCATCGTCGTTTAGGTTCTTTTTAGCCCAGATTTGAACGTTTCTCTTCTACTTTATAGTTGTGAAGATTAAAAGTTTTTTCATGCCTCCAACACTAAATCACGATTTTGGACCATTATTCACAACACAAAACTACATTACAATACGGAATAAACTTTCGACTGTAATATGAAAAAAATTACATTAATTTAAATTTTTCTTACTGAAAACCGCAAAATTGTCAGATTGAGCTTCTTAACTTTTTTAATAATTGTTAATTCATTATTTTCAGCACCGGTTCATTCAACAATAACTGTCAATTTTGTGTAGATATATTTTGTAAGGTTTGTCTAATTTACTTGTGCTGTGTGCCACTGATAGGTCTCAAAAACTAAATTGGCCACTTGGTTTAATCTCAATAGCATGATCCCAACGTCAACTATCTATCTTCAATTTGATGTTTTATGATGACGAAAAAAATCGAATCAATTACATTTTAACTTTGCATCACGTCCGGCTAATAATCGTGAAAAATGGAGGCTACATAATAAATCAGCCCATTTTTATAATTTAACTCCAAGATCCTCTTGCGGTTTCGAATCGGTTGCACATTTTGAATTTATCTGTATTAAGGAAATGTATTCGTTGAAATCCTGCGAAGATGATATTTAAATTAAAACAAATCTTTTTTTTTTTTTTTTTTTGAAGAAGAAGATTTGGTTGAACATTTTTATTCCGCATATTTTTTTCCCAGTCTGTGATAACTTGTAATTTTATCCTCTTGGATAGTTTCTGATCATTTTATAGGATCATTTTACGGATATTTTACAATATTAAACGATAATTTTCCCCCGAAAAATGTTTAGAAAAGGAGCTGTATTTAGATGTAATTTTTTTTTTATTTTACAATTTTTCAATAATGATGGCCAAATTGTTCCTTAAAAACACGTCAGTTTTTTTTTCTTTTTCGACCTATAGTGTCGCTGAAAGGTTCGATTTAATTGGTTCTTGTGTAGTACTGTTCACAGTATAAAGAACTTTGAGGTAAACGAATACCGGAATTTAGAAAAATTAAATTCTGTTAGTGTACTTCAACAATTGAAACATTGATGAGTTTTGGAAAGACATTTTTCCAATCTAAAACGTATTTCGCTTCCATATTTCAACCGAATTTAAGTAAAATAGAAGTTGGTCGCCAGTTGATTTGGATTACTCCAACAATTTCCTGATGAATGGTGAATTGAGAGGCGATATCTGTTCCATATCTATCTTCAAACGGAGCGAAGCGAGTTTCACTTTCTTAGAAAAATCTAAACATTGATAAAAAAAAACTCAGATTTCAAACTTTATGTCATTTGACGTATATTATCAACGTAATTATCTCAAAAACTATTAAAGGTATTGTTCAGAATTACATACGGAACGTAAGAGAGTAAGGTTCAGAGTGTTTGATAAACAAGACACATGGTATGTATTTGTGAACAAGACAAATATTGGGTGTTCCAATCACGGTTAACTGATGATCTAAACAGTGCAAAATATATAGTTTTTCAGGTTCTTATGTATACAGAATTATTGGGGGTTGGTAGGGCAATAACTTTCGTAAATTTAGCCAATAATTGAGAACATCATTTTGAACAAAAAATTTCCTTACAACAGGAATTGAAAATCTAATAGTTTCTTACAAAAAAAGTGTTAAAGATGGTGCTTGAAAAGCTATGATAAGCTTAAAATTTTAATAAAATGATGAAAAACGTATTTGACACATGTTGTTTGACGTGTAACAAAAAAGTGAAAATTATTCCGCAATAACGTTACTGAAACAATTTAAAATTTAATTAATAATTAATAAGACAACTTAAGTGATAAAAGCAAACTGAAGCGACAACGCCGCACTGAACGTGATCGACGAAACAGAGTTTGTTTTTGTTATTATTGTTTTTTGCAATTCCTCAATGCCCGATAGCTGATGATAAAACTCAACCTTTCATTAGTACACGATTTTATTCGGACATATAAACAGTACCTATGTGAAAATGTATGTATTACGTGAGTATCATGAGTTGCTTTTGATTTACGGAGAGGCGTTACAGAATTCCGAAAAAGTTGGGCGCATTTACGCTAATCGTAAAAATTTTCAGCTCGACAAATGTAATTTTCCATCGTGTGCGGAAAAATTGGTTAAAACGGTGTCGTGCGTGCATGAACTTAAATGGTGAACATTTCGAACATTTAATATAGTTAAAACAATAAAAAATTTATGTTTTTGATTGTGATGGGGGTGGTATCACATGTATAACGCAACATGTTAAGTTAATTAGAGATGACAATAATAATTTGAACGTAGGTGGCTTTTCAAAATAATAAAGTAACAACAACATAACGTTTAAATTTTAACTGCAAAAGTTGTTGGGCCCAAAAAACCCGTGTAAAAACGCATATCTAGTTAATGCGGGCATTTATGAAGGCATCGAAATTAAATAAACACGACGCGACGTTGCCAATTCTCAAAAGAAGCTTTTTATCTTTTCAAGGAAAATGGTTGTATTTACGACCCCCTTTGTACAGAATTTTTTAATTCAAAATTATGTTCTTAATCATTGGTTAAATTTACGAAAGTTAGTTACCTAACACCCTGTATAGTTTTTCTTTCTTTTTGACTTCATACCAAAATCATAAAAATATTTTTTTAATAATAGCATTAACAGGACGTAAAATTATGAAAATAGATCATTGCGGAAAACTCAAACACAAAAATTGGCTGAAAAATGTACAGATGAGACTCTACCTATAGCGTCCGTTGCCGTTACTATACGCTATTTTCGATTAACATGATTGTTATTGTCAGTTTCGTTTTATTCGACTGTCTGAATAGGTCTTTGTATATTTCTATTCTGAGTCGATGCCCTGCGGATATTCTGTCCGATAGCCTTTAAACAAGGCTCTGGGTTGCTGTAAACACGTAGGTGTTCTACCTATTCAACCAAAAAGTTGTCCTGCTGGTTTCCCACTAAGCCTGTGACCTTTTTCACTATATTAAATTATATGATAGCCTTTTTTGTTATTTCCATTACTCCAACAACGTGCAAATTACAATAGATTTTGGTTCTATGCCCTATGTTTTGACATTCTGACATTCTGCTTGGGCATATGTTTAAATGAGTTCTGCAAAAGTCACGTTTTAACAAGCGTAATAGGTGCTGTTTTGTAGTGTAGCAATAAATCATGTTTGCATGCAAACAAATTTCACTGACTCATAAAGTCCACTTGTAATACTCATATGAGCATATGAGGGTATAAATCGAAAAAAATTCTAACACTCTTGTGTGTTACGAATCTGTCATATACGTGTGTTAGAAAAAGCAAATTAATTATGGATCCAACGGAATATAATAATTATTATATTGTGTGTTGTAAATCTTGTGAGTCTGGTTTAAATACTACCTATTTTCGCCGTGCTTTATTTTAGTGGATAAATTGATGCACAAGTGGCTTGAGACAATAACGGAAATTCGCTTCAATACTGAAGAACTGATTTTAACCTTTCTAAGGGGATTAAATGTCCAAAAGCCAGCGGGGTGTCACATGTTGTTTGTATTTAAATTATTAAAAAGAAAAGAATGAAATTCTATAGATTGTGCATATAAACAAATTTTGAGCTTAAGTTATTTTTTAAAAATCTCATCTTATCATCTGTTTCGATGCTTCTAAACTGTTTCTGTTACCACAAATGTCGAGTTGAACCATTGTCAGATTAACACTCGTTCAAACGAGCTAGACATCATCCTTATTATCGAAACATTTTCCTGTTAGGCATTTATGAGTAAAGAAGAAGTGAATTGTACACTGATGTTTTCTTTCTTTACTATAACATAGGGGGACCCTTTGCAATTGGAAAAATTTGGAAATACCAAAAAGCACGTATCGTTCTTCATTCTCAACATGAACCCCAATGTTGTCGGTAGAGAAGCCTCGAATGCTGAATTACAAGAAATCAAAACTGAATATCATTAAACATCGACACGCTTCTGAAAACAAAAAGAGTCTAAAAGCTCCCTTAATAAACCAAGTTCACATAGCACTTAGAGCATTTCAACGATACATTAACACGCCCCAGTATGGCACAATAGCTGCCAACTAAACGCATGAGAAGGCAGATTTTCAAATAAAAACTTAAACCCGGAATGACATGCCGTGTGGTTCACGCTCAGCGATTTCCATTACACATTATAAGCGAAATCTTATCTCTTTTACGTCATTTTTTGTTCCAGAATGATTTCTTCATCAATAAATAAATTCTTCCCTACTGATTTTTTTAATTTGAGACATGAAGATATCACCCAATATTTCAACGAGCCCAAGAAAAACTTCGATTAATTAGATCATCGATTTTGATCAAATAGCTTAGTCGCCAGGAGTTTAAACACTCTAATATGTGTCCTGTGCCCTATAACAAAGGTCACCGACTATGCAGAGGTCTTTAAATTTTACCCCTGGACCCTCAGAAAGCATGCAATATGGAGTTGGTTAAATTGGTGTAAATTTGCGAATTTTTGTATCTAACATAATTAAAAGAGTATTCGAAAAATCCGATATTTTCAGAAATAGTTTTTATTGAATATTACTTCTCAGTAAATACATTTTCCAATTAAAAGGGTGGTGTCATCAGATTCTTAATTTGACTTTTCAGATTTTTGGAAGCACCACCTTAATTTTTTTCAATGACTACTTAATATTTTAATTATATTTTAAGACTGTTGCCTGTTCCTATCGATAAGAACTTGTGTCATTGTGTATTCCAGATGCTGCTTTTCTGAAAAATGTTTACATAAAAAATGTACTAAATAAAAGAGAAAAATGTTCGATGCAGGTTGTCCTAAGTTTTGAATGAATTTCAAAAAAAATATAAGATAAATTAAGAGTGTTTATAAAAAATTCGGTAATGTGAAATGATCCAAGCCTTTCAAAAAATTTGATAAAAAGCGATAAATTCGAGTTTAAAAAAGTGAATTTGATGATTGCTGCCAGTATTCGAAACGTCGTATTCAAAATCCGATAACTTAGTCTTGCTGAGATCAAAAAATGCCAATGATGAAGTAACATTTATTTTTAACCATATTTTGAAATAAGTTCAGAATAAAATAAAAACAATTTGAGCAAATATGGGTTTTCCCAGATTATTTCGGGAATTAATTGGAACTTTTTACACCTTGAAGCATAATTTTATTAAACAACATAATAACCTAAAAAAAATTGGAAGATGAAGAATTTGTATTCGTTAATCGTAAATAGGTATGTAGTTACTGAAAATAAGTATGGTCTGTTCCATTAGAGACAAGCTTCTATTCCAGATCAGCAAAACTATAATAATAATAATAATAAAATTTAGTGAGCACGGTATACCGATCAAGACTTGTAACCGTATGGTTTTTTTCGATTTTGTGCTTATAAACAGTATTTGGTTAAAAACAAAAAAAGAAGAGATTACTAAAAATAATCAAAGACAGTTTGTGAGCTCAAAATCGAAAACAAACCAACTTCCTAGCAATAAACAAGTTTTTTCATTGTTTACGTACTATTTAACTGAGTTTGTGTTGAATTTTTTTATCAAATTTCTACCTATTTTTCTCAAATAATAATTGAGAGATTTTGAATCGCAACGCACCATTGAATATAGTTTCGAAAGACCTTTAATTTAAGATGATCAGCAGTGAGGTCAACAAATAGTATTTTTTGTCCTTTTTATTGGTAATTTTGAATTTAAAAAAATAACAGTTTGTTAAAAAGTTAAAAAGAGTGATGGAAAATTCAGAGCCTCACGGTACATTTCTGACTACCCGGAATTGTTACTTCTTCCTCTTGAAATTCAGCTATAAAAACCATTTTACTATAATTTTGTAGCACTGATTGACACTTTTCGCTACTCTTTGAAGTTGAAGACGATTTCTCCAAGCGCTTTTTGTATAGCTTTGGTTAGGAGAATAAGCTTTTATAATAGTTTCTTCTACAAGAAGTTTCTCATATCCTCATTTCCAACTCGGTTACACAAGATGCAGTGTTGTAAAATTTTAAAAACAAAAATATTAAAAATACCTCAATTAGCAAATTTTGCAATTGAAATAATTAATTACATTTATAATCTTAATAAATTCTCAGGAGTAAAAAGATTTAATGTTAATAATTGCGATTAAGCTGCTGACTACTGACTACTGATTACATTTTTGTGTAGATTTTTATCTCAATATCTGTGTTTTTCTTGCTTTGAAATAATCGATTGAAAAATAGCCCACTAAATCTCATCAATAAGGAAGTAAAACATTCTGAGATGCTTAAGTGTCTCAGATAAAGAAATCAATCTATAATTTATACACATTTATTAATATGCATCTTTATGTATGCTATAAAACTTTTTTATTTTTCAGAGAAACATTCAGTAATGTGTCCTCATTATATCGATAATCAATTTTCTCATAAAATATTAATTAATACAGTTTTAATATCACAAACAAAAAGGTAATATCGTTAAGTCAAATAAAACCGTTTCTTGCATGAGCTTTGATAGGTTCGTACAGTCAATGAATTTCCATTATAAGTCATCATTGATGTTGAGTCTTGAAAACAATACTATTAAAAAATATAGATTCTAAATTGTGTGTTATGAAATTATGTTAGATATTTATATTGGAATTTAAGTGAATTAATTTGATTTCCAGCTTAATCTCATCTATTTGAATCTATTTAGCACAAATTGGCCAAGTTCGGTGATTTATTCAGACACAAAAAAAAGGAAAGTAAACTAAAAATCAATATCAACTTCCTTACATAGGTTACACATAACTTTTTAAATATATCGTTCAGGTTGGCTTGAATATGCACGAGGTGCCAGCAAGGCCCTAGCACGGCACTGATAATTGCATGTTTTCAACTAATTTAACCCGTGGTTTAATTTGTATGGAACGTAAATGAATCTACTTTTCTAACTATGGCTAAACCGCATTTAGTGTCTTTTTTTCCTATATTTAGGTAAGTAAATGGTATTAAAAGAAAACAAAAATACATGGGTAACGAGGATAAATTCTTTCGGCTTGTAGCACTTTGTCCTGGCACTTAATTATGAAATCATGATATACTGTAACTAACAGACACTATGACAAATGAATGAACATAATTTGCTCTCAAAGGCTTGATGAACATTTAACAGTACGTAGTAGTCCACGAAGAAAGATATGACTGATTGACGATGATGCACCCCCTCACTCTAACTTAGTTGCGTGTCAATATCTGGATGACAACTGTTGAAGAGGAGGCGATGCGTGGCCCCCCCGACGTCCCGATATGAATCCTTTTAATTATATTTTTGTTGGGTCATTTGAGGTTGCTAGATTATGAAACGGCAATTCCCAGTGAAGAGGATCTGACAAAGAGGATATTTGAGTCATGTGCCATCATTTGAAAGATTCTAAAAAGTTCGTCAACTGATATTAAAACGAATGGAATGAATGACGCTCTGTGGAATAATTCCTCGTCATTTTATTTTCTTGCAGTATGAATACCTTTTACTCTTGCTTTATGTGAGTTTACGTTTAAAAAGTGTGCGGTAGTAAACTAATGAAGATCAGCTTCGATACACCCTCAAAATGAATGTCGATGTTAGCGGATTTTTTTTTTAATTTTCGAAAAGCAGCACACCTCAACAACCGACCCCCATAACACATTTTTGGTTATCACTTGGTATACACAATGCTACATTTTCATGTTCACACTACAAGAATTTTCTTTAATATCAGATATTCAGATGGGAAACTTTTTCCATTTAGGCGATGCTCTGGCTCTCATAATAACGAAGATCTCTCTGGTGTGAAAATAGGACACAGTATAGACAGTCGCGGCTAGGTGCTTACTGAATCGAATTTGGACCTGAATTTTTTTAATTCGTGCATTAATGAAAAGTTGTGCGTATTAATGTGCCACCATCGGAAAATAATTATTTTCCACTTATACAGGGCTTTATTACGAGAATATCATACAACGTCACGATTCTCTTCTTCTTAATTCAATCTCACCCCAATGTTCCAATACATCGACTATCCAATACTTTTTAATTTGGAGGCATTAAGTTCTAAGGAACGGGCGCGTTTATAAGCTAAAATTAATTACAACTCTTTCCGTTCATTCCAAATTCGTACATTTAACGAGTTAAATTATTTCTAGAGCCAAGTTAAATTGAAATTAAGGCGACTGGGGTGGCAAACATTCACAACACATCCAGGATCTTATTTCTGCAATTATCGTTAAATTTCTGAGAATATGAAATGAACAAGAGCTTGAGTGTGAGTAATTCCCGATATGAATTTGATAATTGATGAAAAGCTCGCTTTTAACTTCTATGCCTCTTCAGTAGCGCCTCAATATAGAGCAATTTAGAAAACTTTCATAATTAATAATGACAGAATTAAGGCAGAAGAAGCGACTACTTTTCGACGATTGCCAAAGCCGAATTATTAAAGCTGAATGTAGTAAGGGGGTGGTTTGAGATAAGAGTAAGATGGTGAATTTTAGGACGCCAATGATCGCACAAATTAGTCTATAAGTTTGAAGTGTGTATATGTTATAAGTTAGCATTTCCAGGCAGCGAATGCCAGCGATACAAAGCACCATGTAAGCATTTCAATTCCTCGGCACAAAGCATAAGAGTTACTTTACTGTAACTCTCTGACGCTTCTTGATTTGATGACTTAAACGCTAATGTTTGCGTGCCTTGTTCCTCTCCACATTGTTTTTGCTATTATATTTTGACAAACCCCTCTTATATGAGCTTTCGCCGAATACGTTTGCTTACATATTAACTCGCTAAGTTCGTAGGTGGTTGAATGCCAGTGTGAGAGGTTGGAATTTACGGGCCTTGGCGTGTGTATAGAGGATTTCATATTCTTGCGAGATAAATGGACCGTACTTGAGATCCCAACGAAATTTATCGTTAGGTCCTGAGTTGGGATTTCATATTTGCATTTACTCTTTGGGTATTGAGTTTCGACCTCAATTTCTACCCGGAAACGGAATTTTTGGGCAACCTTGCGGATTTCATTGGAACAGCGTGGGACCGCGAGGGTCTTAATCTACTACAAGCCAAGGATCATATTTTCGGTCACAAATAAAATTAATGTGACATCTACGATAGTTTTATCATATCGGGCCTCCCCGCTCGCCCGACACGAATCTCTGCGATTAATTTTTGTGGGGTGACTTATCCATTTGTTGCATGTGTTGACTTTGACGCGGATTTCAAATCCGAATGTCATTTTTTACTGCATTTTTTCAATTATCTCCTATATTTTGCGACCATTAATGCTTAATTCCCTTTTGTGCCTATGTTTTACGAGCTGCTGCTATCAGTCGAAGGGCTGCAACCAGATTTGCATGCCAATTTTGTAATTTTATTATGTGAAGAATAAATATTCGTTTGAACTACAGTTGTGGACAAAAACATTGAATATTTTTTGAAATAACATTTTCTTGATAATCATTTTTGTTTTCGTCTTCAAAATTTGTTGATAAGGTAAAGGTATGTTCCTAAATTCACCGTACAATATCTGGCTGAGGAATGTTGTTTTTAATAAAGTCGTTGTTAAAAACAATTTTTTTCTTGGTCAAAAATATGGAACCCTATGTTGTGTTGTTGTTTATGTGGGCATCATGAGTTATTCAGTCCGATTGTATGGTACATTTTAAACGAAATATGCCAAGAAAAAGTATTTTTCGGAAGATTTTCGAAATTCAATAGTCCAAATGTGACGCGATGGCTACAACCAAAAAGAGATTGCAAAGACCTTAAAAATCAGTTAAGAGGCTGTTTCTAAAATTTTAAGAAAATTTTGCACTTATGGGGATGTAAAAGACAGTCTAAAACTGGAAAGTCCAAAAAGGAAGAATGCCATTACCGATCGACGGATTTAAAATATATCATCTGGATATCCTGGCAAGTCCTCCAGGATTATAAAGCGAGAAATCACTAACAGTGACGTCAATGTAAGCGAGCGCACTGTACGTCATCCGTTGGGCGATATGGGATTAGTAAGAAGAATTGCAGTGAAGAAGTCCTTCATTTCTAAGAACAACAGAAAAGCCAGAACTAAATTTGTTCAGGAACATTTGCTTTGGTCACCTTCAAAGTGGAGCGCTCTTCTTTTCAGTGATGAAACTAAAGTTCATATTTTTAATTCTGATGGGAAAACTTATGTTCGTCGATTTGTGGGGATTAGGTCGGATCCCAACTACCATAAACCAACAGTGAAGCATTGTGGTGGGAGCATAATGGTATGGGGATGTTTTTCGCAATCCGGCGTTGGACCATTGGTCAAAATTGAGGGAATTATGGTTTGGTTTCAATACAAAGCCATTCTCGAGACCCATACGTTGCAATTTGCCGATGAAGATATGTCTTTACTTTTGCATTTCCAACAGGACATCCATCCTAAACATTCATCCCGATTAGTAAAAAATTGGCTGCACGGTATTAATATCCCCGTATTAAAGTGGCCGTCTCAATCTCCCGACATCAATCGGATTGAGCATCTCTGGGAACACTTAAAATGAAACGTTTGAGACAGAAATGAGCCCAACCGAGATGAGTTTTGGAAAGTCCTGCAGGAAGAATGGTGAAGGTTCCTATTTTCATTTGTGAAAATTTAATCGATTCTATGCACCTTCGATGTCGGGTTATTATCGACTCGAAAGGTGTGCCACAAAATATTAGTTTATTTAAAGTTTTGTATTGATTATAATGGATTTTACGAAGTATCCTGTTCTTTTGTCCAACATAATTTATTATTATTTCTTTGTATTTGTAGAAATGAACTTATTTGGTTTTATTTATAACATTGTTAAATATATACTTGGGTTTTTGTATAATATGTTTATTTTTTAATAATCAACTATTTTGGCATAAAACTATGATATATTTACAATATTCCAAACTTTTGTCCACAACTTTACGTCGTAACATTCGCAAGTGGTCTAAAATTATTAACGGGTACTAAGAATTACTAAACCTAAGTTGAAACAAGTATGGTGAGTTTTCTTTAATATTTTTGAAACGTTCCTGGAAAAAGGTTGATCCTTGAACAATAAATATGATATTCCAGAAAGATCCCATTTAGAGAGCGCACGGCGGGTGCTTCTTTTCTGCAAAAATCCTTTCAAATATACAAATATGCAAAGATAATAAGTTACTGGAAAAAACCCTTTCAAATCATTCGCATACGCATCTGCTATGGTCGTTTTGCATTTTTGCTAATCCTTAGTTGATTGATATATGGCACCCTTTTTCTTTAAGTTGTTCACATTGATATGGGGGTACTTTCGGATAAAATCAGCGCGTCTCACTAGACAAGTGTTCCTTCGAATTGTTGTCTAAATCCTTAGAAACAGTGTCAAAAGAAAGATCTTCGACGAAAAACGTGTTTTGAATTGTTATATGACTTATCATAATAAAACTTTTTGCCGATGTCCTTCCTCTATGTATGGTCGGCAAAAGATATAAGAGAGTGGTACCAAATAATTTTAGGAGGCTTAACTAAAACATGTGTGCTTCGTCCTGAGATTTATTAATTTCATTATCAAAATTTGAACGTGCATAAGTTGATAATAGAATCAATCCGTTCAAAGTTAATGAGATCATTTTAAGCAAACATGTATATGAGGAATAGAAACGTCTTTTTTAATTAATTAATGTGGATTTATTTCTCAGCGGCGGACTTTGCGAATTTTAATTTTGTCCAAAAATATCGGGAAAAGTACAAATTTGTCGATTTTCATATTTATTTTTTCCTAAGGGTGTTTTTGAACACACAGTAAAACATAGATGACGTTTTTCCACACGCAATATGAACCTAGATGGTAAAAATACCTACGTTTGAGATATTTTTTATTGGTTCGGTAAATGCTATATCCCCGTTACTTTTAATGTTTTTTCCATATTATTGTTTTGCCGGGGTAGAATAGATGATTCACAGCTTGACATTCTTGCTGATAACCCCTTCAATAGACAAGATAGAGTCAAGTCCATTGGAAGACAAAGACAAGAAAATTGGGACTACTATAGGCCATGTTACATCAAAAAGATTTCACAGCTTGATGCTGGCGCTGGTCACTGGTGCCGAAAGCTTAGGTGCGGAGGCCAAATTCATCAGTGAGGCAACTACCCACAGGCCATACCTGGGTTTACGTATTATTATTATTACTTGATCATTCACAGCTTGATGTTCTCACTGGCAACGTCCCTTCAATAGACGAGACAGAGTCTGGTCCATTGGAAGACAAAGACAAGAAAATTGGGACTACTTTAGGTCATATTACATCACAAAATTTCACATCTTGATGCTGGCGCGGATGATTCGTGACCGAAGCTCAAGTGTGGAGACCAAATTCATCAGTAAGGCAACTGCCCACAGCCCATACTTACGTCTACGTCCTGTTATTATTATATGGTAGATAATGCACGGTTTGTGGTTCTCGCTGACAATTTCATACCAATAGAGTGGAGAGAGTCAAGACTGTTGGAAGACGAGCTTTGGGAATTTTGAGGCTCTTTCTGGAATGATTGCATCGAAACGTTTCACGGCTTGATGTTGGGGCCGGTGACTGGATCATTAATGGAGGGGCCAAACTTTAAGTCGATTTTTAATTTAGTCGTTATGTAGGTTAATGACTATACACATTTATTATTGCATTACCGAATGCTGAAAATGAAACGTATCTGTATAATCAAAAATCATTTTCTCTAACACTGCAATAAAAATTAGGCATTCCAAACATGAAATTAATTGTAAAATTAACTCATTCCATCACTTAAATTGCCAATTATTATTTCGAAATTGCAATCAACTGGCCACATCTTTCTTTTTAACTATTTTCATTTCTTTTTATTTACCTACAGGGTGTTTCACAAACATAGCGACAAACTTTCAGAAGATTTTGGGTTCATGAAAACAAATATTTAATTCGAATAAAGCTATGTTAAAAATCGCTTCCTTTTCAAGATACAGAATGTTTTGTTTTTAATTATTTTAAATATTTTAAAAACGGTTTGGGATAAGAATATAAAATTAGGGACGCGCTATGGCGGGATAAATATGCATATTCTGGAATAGGTAAAATACGTCTGCCCACATGATTGGTATCCGTGCGGCCATTCAACGGGTTATTTTTAATGAAAAAATGGAACGCCACTGATTTTTTAAATACAAATATATATTATTTTAATATTTCATTAATTCTTACTAAAGAAGCCCTCTTAGCAAGTTTTATTGCTTAAGTAGCCGTTTTTATGATAAAAATTAATTTCTCATTCCTGTGTCTACCATAAAAACCGATATAGATTTCCAAGTGCGATTTTTTTTTAATTCTTTAGGAGAAATCGATGTAATTTTCATTTAGTAGGGGTAAAAGACATGAAAACAAACAAGCCGCATCATGAAATAATAATCTTCTTCTAAAGTATGGTTCTGTTAAATTTTGAGCCATTTACACATGTAGAAACGTTGCTATGCTTCACAATGCTGCACCATAGTGAAGTCAGTTGTTTTGTCATTCTCGTGGAAACCCAACGTAATTCAATTTTAATGTTGTTGAAATATTTAAAAAATATAAAAATTGAAGAAATTAAACACTCTGCATCTTGGAAACGAAACGATTTCGGACCTCACCTTATTCAATCTAAACATATATTTTTCATGAGCTCTAAATCTTCTGAAAGTTTGTCGGTTTATTTATGAAACATCCTGTATATTTAAAGTACATAGGAGGCGCTATGGGCGGTGCGGTAAAACGTCAGTGATGGTCGTGTCGTAGTGCTGGGCAATTCATAATTTATCTAACAAGCTTTTCGCTTGAGCCTGATATTATGTATCTCATAAAAGTATTCAATTCGTTGAGGTATCACTTAAGCTGCAACGATGATACATTCCATATGAAATGGTTAGGCAGTGCCACTCTTTGAGCGGCCATAATTGGTGTTGTGTGCGCTACAAATGTGACGTCAAGGACCACATTTCTTCCCATGTTATTGCCCATATAACTTTTACCTGAACGGCAGTTAAAAGTACTGCCGGCATCGTAAATTACTTAGACCCAATAAATGAAAGTCCTGGCAACTTTACCAACATCGGAAGCGTAGAGTAATGTACTGATCAATCGGGTTTGATTCCGATGGAAATTATCTTGCAGATGAAGCTGCCATTACACCGATCTACTGGCCCCTCGTAACTCTCTGAAACGGGTTCAAAAGTATATTAATAATATATAACATTTATATCTGGAAACAATAGCGGCTTCTAGGCGATTTGACCGACTCCTTATGATTAACCATGTAAAGGCAACTTTCGTTATAACAAATTGGGCCAAATTTACATCTAATTCTGGCCACAAACATGCAAATCTTGAGGATAGCAATAGTTCATCTGCCATACAACAAAAGCATATATCACGATTTGCGATTCAGCTTAGAAAGTGAACAATAATTAAATGTAGATTTTATCCTAGTGACAGGTCGTAGGATGGTTAGCATAGGGGCCCAAAGAACGTATGGCAATTATGCCGGCAAAAAATTCTATTTACTTGCCCACGCAAACTTATATTATTCCGCAACCTCAACTTTAACAAGACACCTATCGGCACCTGAACTAACAACAATCATTTAGATTGTTACGATAATATAATTGAATTGGGTAATTAAAATGTCAGTGGAACTAAGCTTTGGTCATGTTGTGGTGCTAAGTTAACGGGTTAGGTTTTGTTAGTTTGTTGCCAATTATTATTGGTAATTTTACCATATTGCTGCAAATAACTGCAAGTTGGTGGTCCCTTTTGCTTTTACTTTATTTATTACATACGAACTTTCATAATTGTTCCATACAAACTCTTGCAAAACTTCGCATTAGGCGGATAATAATAATGTGCTGCGATGATTTCCGCAGAAATTTCAATGATTAAGTTCAGGATTTCCGACTTAATTTCGCATTTATTTAATTATGTCGATGGCGATTTAATGATGTATGACATTTGTCATTGATGTCTCGTGACAACTGGCACTAGCTGTCATTACACTGATATATGTCTGATAGCTTTCTAGGAATATCAATGTATAGAGTAGTACGTAGCGCTCCACGTTATTTTATATGAGGCTAATAAATATACCAACATTTGCAAGTAAAAAATAGAGTATTCACCGCTAGACTAGTGTCTTTTAGTTCCTAAGGCCCCCTGCGGATTAACAAATTAACTAAAAGTGATACGAATATCAACCCATCCACTTATCAGAAATATAAGGTCCCAACATTTTACTGCAATATCTAACCTCATTCATATAGAGGACAATAAATTCGTTAAAAGTTGAACGAAATATTTTCCACGAAAATGTTGTAACACGTGAAACATGATTTTTAGTTCCGCATTTTTTGACCTAACACGCATAAATACAGGATAAACCATGCAGTAGATAAATGTACTTTGTAATTTTTTTCTTATGCAACTCCATGTATATTGTGAAATTTTTTAGTTCTTCGAGAAATTCTGAACATATTTCATGTAACATACCCATGTCTAACTTCAAACAGTTTTCGAAAAAAATAATAAAAAAATTAAAATAATGGTTGAACTATTAATATTTAAAAACTAACAATACAATCTACTACAATCTAAAGTATTAATGTTCGGACTACGCCCGCAAATTTCGTGATAGTGGGAAAGCCGCAATTCAAATTCTACAAGAACCTTTCTTACTATTTGACGAGGTATTTGTTGAGCTTATTTAAATAAACCGTGTGTTTCAGATATATTCAGCGTAAATATATATTTTAGTGTAAAAAATCCTTATAGGCGAGGTCAGGTGATTTAGCAGGCCACTCTAATTGCCTCCTTCATCCAATCCATCGGTCGCAATATTATTATTATTCTATGAGTATGTTAAATAAAATATATTTAGAATTTGTCGAAGAACTCAAAAACGTCATAATATACATGGGATCCATAAGAAAAAAATTGAAAAGGTACATTTATCTACTATATAGGTAACCTTCTATACATATCCGCTACATCAAACAATGCACAAATAAAAATAATATTTGATACATATGCAAACGTGCACACATGTTCATGTTGTTTTTATTTTTCTGAACTAAAGGCATAAAAGTTACTCTGTAAGATAACGACAAGTAACATTAAATTAGATGCCCTCCGGTAAACCCTTTGTATTCGTACTATATATTGAAATAAAACGAAAGCTTCACCACGACCATAGAAAACATCTGGTGACGCGCTGATTTTTCCTTATACATTAATTACATGCAAATTCTTTCAGAGAATGTACAATCCGCCATTTTCCATCTTAATTCCCGTCTTATTCCCTTCCCTTTGTCTCATATATACGTATATACTTTCTCGGCTCACGCATTTTAAACATCGGCCCTTTCTTTCGTATTCTTAATTAGTAATTTCCCTCTCTGTCGCGTCATATTTCAAGACTAAGGCTGTTTCTCTCTCATCCGTATGGAAATCAGCGGCATCGGGCCAAGACGAAATTAAAGTTCCCCTTGCGAAAACGAAATTTTCTACACCCGTGTAAGTCTTTCATTACACATATATACGAGGAACGCTCTTTTGCATTTCGACAATGTCGATTCTTAAATATTCCTTCGGAATACTTAAGTTCATTAAGATTTTTCTTTGTTCGAAAGTTGATTTCTGTAGACACAGCTTAAAATAGTACAGCTATTGTTCGATGAGCATATAATGAAGGAGATCATCCCCGAAATCGTCAAACTGCGTTATCAATAGGAGAAAAGAATACTATGGTATGTCTTTGGCTGAGCATTAATATTTTCTGCAGAATATTATTTAAAAAGTCAACAACATCCCCTGAAAACTCTCTTCATCTATCTAATATCTCGTTCTACATCACCAAAGATGTACAGGAGGAGAAATTCTGGTGGTTTTAGAAAGTCGGCGACCCGAAATATTTGATTATATGAAGTTTTAAACTGCCCAAGTAACGCATATTTTCGATTTTCAGCAATAAGTCAGTTATCGCAACAAAGACTCTCACCATCTAGTTGTTAAAACCTATTGCCATTTTCGGGACTATTGGATGCATTTTACTGAGATATGCAATAGTGGTAACTATTGCACACTTAAACATTGAAAGTCTTGGGAAAAGGACAAATTTATCGATAGTCTCAGTGGGGATCGGAAAGCGAATAGTCCACCTCAATGGACGTGCGAACCTCAGGTCCTCCTAACAACAATGAATTGAATCTTCGATTTTGCCTTTGGATATCTGAGCGGACTAAACCTCCTGGGAGTACTTGGAAACCCCAAGAACTTTTGTTAACTATTAGGGGTAATTTAGGATTTCCAAAGACAGTGAAATGCAACGAAGTAAATTTCAGTAATTAACAACACATTGAATTCAAGAAAAAAGAAGGAGAATTTCATGGAAAGTTTGAGTTGGGGTCAAAAAGTGAGCAGTGGAACAGGTATCAATCGTGGACATACGGACTTTGGAGGCCTAATGCTCAACGACCAGGAGATACCCAGTAATCTAAAAAGCAACCAAGTATAGTTTTTGTAAGTACTTGCGAATTGAAAGTTACGAAAAAAGTATAATTTTATGGAGAGTTTGCGTCTAAATTAGGAAGTGAACAGTTGGGAGGCATACGTGTGGTCATAGGCAAACCTGTGGGTCCTCCCCTTCCTCTCAAACCAAAAACAGACATTTTCGAGTGATAAAAGTCAGATGTCCCGGGGGTATGTGGGAACACGACCGATCTTACATAACGATTTGAGGTACTTATTCACATAAACTAGAAGCAAAATACAATTTTAAAACCGGAACCTTTCCTCATAATAAAACAGCAACCTAGCTCAAAGAAATATTTATCGTCGATTTAAGATGCAAAAATGAGATGCAATATTTTGCCTTTGAGCGGAATCAAGTTTAAAAGCAAAAAATAAGAATCTCTACCGTCCGATTTTCAGCATATTAATGAGAATAATTTATATATCTCAGGAAGAGCAGTGCATACAACCCTGGAATAATTATCAACCCGGCACAAGAAAACATTGATTGCTCACGAAGAAGTGCGGGAGAATGAAATAAAGAAAGGGGGATGGAAGAGGGACGGGTGGCGGTATTTTTATGAATATACATACGTAATTTCAAACCTTAATTACTAAGATATCCTTCTAGGCAAGATTAATTGTAACTCTCTAGATTAGAAATGTTACAGATTACAACCCCCACTAATTGTGGGATAAAGAGTCATTGAACGCCTATCACGGTGCCAATATGTAAATTTTAATTTAAAAAATCGTTATATCGGAGGTAGACTGGTACATGTCAAGAATAATGGTTTATGTTGCGGAGAGCTGAATCTTTGGAATACGGCTCTGTCTGAAGGAGATGGCGAAGAGCGAAGTGTATATAAGTAAGGAAAAAGGGCGCAGTTAAAACAGGCTCGCATCGATTAAAAATTCCTTTCGATTAATAATTGAGAATCTTCTTTGGTGAGTGTACAGAAAGGGGTTGATGGAGATGAGGGGAGGGGATAAGCGCGAAGGCTCGCGCGAGACGCAGGGGGAGAGATTAAATGTAGTCAGTGTGTGTAGGAGGAAAAAACAGCGGGAACGAAATTAAGAATACGACGGTTTGATGGAATTATGCTTAGATGAACGAATAGGTAATCCGAAAAGGGTGTTTTAAAGGGTGTATCGTAGACATTATTCCGAAAAACTGGCAGCTGCTAAAAATACGAAATTAGTGTTTTAGGTGACACTAAATGTTTGATAATAATTGGTATTTTTGATTAAGGCCGTCAATGATGCTAAATTTATTAAGCACCACTAAGCATACAGACACGTTATTACCTTCTTGTGTGGTTTCTATAATAGAAGTGCCATACCGGTGTGTAGTTACGTCCTTATACCTATCGATGGTTGTTTCAAATTTCCCTAGAAGAAAATACCAGCATTTTTAGTGATTTTTTAACAAAACAAATAAAAATGTTTTAACCCGTCAGGAAAAGCATAGTTTAGTGTAAAGAATGAAATTTTAATGCGACACGAATTCTACAAAGTAGCATTTTGCTATATTTCATCTATAGAACTCTAGCGAATTTTGCTATTATGGGTCCTCATTGCTGAGGCGGGAAACGGAAATTCAGTAGGAAAAAAGGAAAATCAAGGCACAGATTTTGAAAATTTATATCTCGAGAACTCAATGTACTACCAAATTGGTACTTTTCTCGACTTGAACGATAAATCTTGGTCTTGGATGGAAAAATTCATGAGGGTCTCTTAATGATAATAGAGACTACCGGTTGGGGGGCTGTTGAACAGGCCAGCTCAGGTTACTCAGTTACTGAAGTTACAAAGATATTCGCATTCGCTGACAATGTCTGTACAATCTATGCTATTTCTGGAGGATAAAATTCTGGCATATGGATGTCCGGCAAAACTGCAACAATCACAAAGTTCTGTCAGAAGTGTATCGATAGCATTAGCATTTTTTTTTATATCAATTGAGTTCAAAATCAATTTGAAATTCAATCGATCGAGTTTAATAGTTTAAAGGAGTCCACCGTTACTTTTTGGGAATAGATTCATTCGTTATTCATTTCAATAATATATGGCGTATAATAATTACTAGGAACGTACTAATCGTAAAGACATAACGGAGGGAAGAAAATAATGATGAATATCGTCCTCAAAACAATAATTATAGGTATGGTGTCCATCAGTCTTAACTTAATTAATTATTGAAATTGCGTTTAAGAGTGTTTTTCTGGAGAATATTTTTATACACATCAATTTACAGGTGTCCATTACCACTTCAGTGCCTTCTTACCCAAAAACGCAGCATAAAATTTAAAATCTGAAAATGCCGCAGTGATAGAGAACAATACACATCCATTGTTCAATCACAACTTATTTCTCTATATGCCTAAGCACAATGCACACAGCCGCAGAAACATACATTTATGTATATGTATTTATGTATATGTAATGCCAAACAAAACGGCTGTAACTTCTTCACGCAACATTGCCCCATGCATAATATGCATCTTTGAATGGGAAGCGGGAATTAACTACACTGTTTTCATACAAGGGAGGACTTGAATCACTATACTCCATCATATCGGGCTTAATCTCAGCTAGATCATACCGTATGTGCTATGCAGGCATAATCTTGAGTATGGTCTAATAATAGTTGTTTCAATGTTTGAATTAAAATTTTAAGTGGTTAGACAAATAATGGGCCCCTGGCGAGATATAGGTTTTAGATATAAGGAAGTTGTTAATCTTGTTAATAGTGGAGAATTATCCGATATCTAGGTTGTGAGGAATTAGTGATGGCGTAAGAGTAATTTCCTTGCGGCCCTCGTAAGTCGTCTGTGAACTCCCGAAGCCTTCTCCAAACACTACGTAGGAACGCTTTTCTTATTTCGCCTTTGGTATACGGCGAAGAATTCGCGAGCTATTTTATTTAAATGCAATCTTGTATTGATTAAAAAGGCCAGGAAAGCACGAATGTTTTCACAACCCCTTTAAAGTTCATGTGAACGAATTAAAACTTGTTTTCTGCCTCTTCCACAACATGCCTTATACTTAATTAAACGGCTTTTGATATAAGGAAAAACTCCGCAGAAATTCCGAATGGATAGTATCGGGAAATATTTTTGGATGCTGCTTTAGAAGTTTCGAGAATTTTAGCCAAGAATTTCGGTATATTAGCTGAAAAGTAGTGGAGTTTAGAGGTTCTCGCAGATTACCATTCGGAGCAGTAAGAGGCACTTAGGTAAAGATATTTTAGCGTTTTGCACGTTATCCCGTCGTTTTTTAATCCCCATTGGTACCTCCTTTTTTTTTATAGAAGAACTGAGAAGAGAACTTTTTTCATATGCTTTGTATATCATCGTCAACCAAATATTTCATTTTCCTCCTTTCGTTGCAAACATTTTCCAAGAGTTTAATAATTACCTGCAATTCTCTTTCTTACCATATTTTGTCATTAAATCATTATCCCATTATATAATATTTGTACAATATTTTGCCTTCTGCATGCATACATTGTGCAATTTGCCATTGGGTAGCAATAACGAAATAATCTGAAAAGTACATTCACCATTTTGTCGTGATTGCTTCGCCAACGTTACGTTGACAAGGTCTTACGGAGGGCCGAACGCCTCCCTCCCCAGTCAGGCAGGTTAAACTGTTCAGCCCGTTCTAATCAGAATTGCGGCGCAAAAGACGGTTAACCTGAACTGCAACCAGTCTAGTCAGATGGCAAACATCGTTCAGTCCTCCATTCGTTTGACTACCTAATTTTAGACATAAGATATACTACCATGCTAGAAACCTCGTTCATGTTTTGATTTTCTAGTCCAGGTTAAAGGTTTTTATTATTTGTCAATCAGGTTGCCTGACAGGGTGCTTTCAGAGGAGGAGCATGGTTTTTAACTTCGTTTCCACCAGACAGCTTAGATCGATAGTTAATAAGATTCGGAGACTGCATTATGCAAGAGTTTTAAGTGATAGATCGGGCATAGTCAACTGATCTATGTCATATAGTTCCCGAAACTCAATGTTTTTTTTTTTTGGCCGATATTTCATGAATTAAATGAATGTATGTGTGTGGTGATTAACTACAAATCCCGTTTAACCTTAAACTTGTTTGTTACTTATCCGATTACGAGAAACGGTTTTCTCATATATCTCATGAATAAGGTTCGCACATTTATGACAACCCATGCACGCCCACCATCGAGTCTGTCATACAGCTTATGCGCCACCCAGGCTGTTATCCAGTGTTTTTTTTTCTTGCCCCGTTGCCAGAAATTAGCAGGAGGTTTGACAATTACTTATAATTAACTTTTTGATCATACTTTATCATTGAATTATTATTTCTATTGTATTTTTATAATTTTTTGTCTTCTCTATATTGGTCTAAAGTAGATAGCAGCTATATGGCATGGGACAAGAACAACCAGATAATCTAAGACGCATATTCACCATTTCGTCAAAATCGATTCGTTGACGCTGTTTTGAGGCTGATGGAAGATCGTTTCTAAATTCGTTATTCTTTTTCAGACTTACTGCTTCGTAAATTCATTGCTTCGCGTCTTATTTAAATCCAATGACACTTTTAGCCTGCCGCAATTCAATTTCTTCCACTTGTCCGAACCAAGCATCAAGTTCTATGTCAACTTAATTGAAGAGAATAATGTAAATTTTTAAGGTCACAAACGTCATCAATAGAACTCTTTGATACCTGGCACTGGCCCACTATTACGATAACTTCACCTAAATCATTTATTTGGGGGATGTTTGTCCGTCTATAAAATAAGGCGCCCAAATTTGTAAATTTTGGTTTCGAAATTCTATTAAGTTATCGGTAGTGCTTGCACTATTATCGGTCTTTCACAGTCCAATAAGGACCTCTCCATGGTCATGTAAACTATTGTAACATTAATTTTATACTGTTGAACCTATGACTTGACCGCGACCGCTAAAAGAAAAAATGTAATATACATAGTGTTTCATAAACATACCCCCAAACATTCAGGGACTATAGAGGTCTTAAAAACAAATATTTAAATGGAATAAAGTTAGATCCGAAATCGCTTTGTTCTCAAGATAGAGTGTTTAAGTTCTTATTATTTTTTATTTTTTTAAATATTTGAGAAACGGTTTGTATAAGGATATAAAATTAGGAACTCAGTATGAAGGTATAAATTTGTATGTTCGGTAGTAAGTAGAATTTTACCACCTACACCAGTGGCCAATCGTTTCACCATCCAACGTTTCTATATATGTAAATGGCTTAGAATTTAACATACTTTGAAGAAGACTATTATTTTACTATGAGCCATGTTTCACACATGCCTTCATGTCCTCTATCCCTACTAACCGAACATTTTTCTAGAGAATTAAATAAAAAATCGCACTTCGAAACCTATACCGATTTTTTGGTAGGCGCAGGAATGGGGAATTGTTTTTTATCTCGAAAACGGCTTCCTGAACAACAAAACACTATGAAGCCGTTTTTTAAATTAAAAATTAATGAAATATAAAAAAGTATATATTTATATTAAACAAAGTCAGGGGCGTACAGTTTTTTGGCATTAAGCCGCATGGACGCCGCTAGATGGAAATATTCTACCCACTCAAGAATATGTATATTTATCTCTCCCTTGTGTGTCCCTAAGTTTATGTCTCTATCCCAAACCGTTTTTGAAATATTTAAAAAATGAAATAAAAAGAAATGAAACGCTCCGTATCTTGGAAACTGAGCGATTTCGGACCTAACTTTATTCGATCTAAATATTTGAGATTAAGAGCTCTCCGCCTCTTGAAAGTTCGTCGGTATGTTTATGAAACACCCTGTACAAATTTCCTCGCGAGTGTAAGAGTTTTGTATTGGCGAAACACATATTTATCTTTAGAAATGAGATTTGAAGAACACCTGAACTACATGAAAAATAGAGACTTTAATATATCCGATATATGTCAGCATGCCTTTGATAATGATCACAGAATTAAATGCAATAGTGCCTGCAGAGTTAGCAGGAAACCATTGTTAAACAAGTGTAAGATCAAAGACGGGCCATATATTTTAGTTAATAGAATATAGGCTATGTAAAAAGATAAGTTTAAGCAGGTACAATGATAAAACACCAACCACTTCCCTCAAATCAACTTTCCGGGAAGACATCATCGCTCATGTGAAAAATCGTCTTCCCTACTGTCATTCCTTAGCGATAGAGAAGAGGACTTTCAGAGTGTTTCACACATTTTAGATATTTACATCATATTCAGTTGGGTCCCCATCATTCCCATCATTTCAATCGAATGTCCATTTTCGGTTTTCTACTCATTTTTCTCAGATTCCGAAGACAGCGGCAGTTTTAGCTCTGATCCCTCAACAAGGGTGTTCGGCCCAGCCCTTAGGAAAGGGAGGATAGTGTGCGATTACATCGCCACAACACGCCCCACCGATGTGTGGGGCGTTATTACTAAAAATTAAAAAAAAAAGGTGATTATTTTTGTAATGGAGGTTTCCATTATTCATTCGTAAAAATACCTTCTACGATATTTCCAGTTTTCCCCACCACTATGCTTTGCAAATTCATATGACGTCGTCCCCTCCCCTGGACGTTCGGACCTTAATTCTGGACTAAGAGTCCTCATTCCTTAATTAAAGAATGAAAAATATACATTAATTAGGATTGGAAATGTTTATCTTTTCAAGAAGCCCGTCATACGAAATGCAAATTAGCCAGCGAAAAAACTACTTAAACAGGGAGACGTTCGTATACGTTCCGTCCTAATTTCTTCTTTTCTTTTTGGCAGAGCCCGGGCGTATAAAATCCGCAGAGCTCGCAACCTTCGTCTCTCCCCCTTCCTACCCCCACCCCCACTTCAATGTCTCATACGCGACTTGATAATTAACAAAAAAATCGTTATCGCGGACGACCGTGCATAAACGAAGGTTCTCTCCTTACGTCCCGTCTTACCTCCCGACCCCGCTCTTCTTTTCGCCCGGCACAACAGTGGCGTAACGAGTTTTTTAATTGCTAATTACGATTTTAAATTGAGTAAAATCAACCAGCGAAGTTCAAGCACTATTGCATCATCAGTCTTCCACTAAACAATTTACATGAAAGCGAGCTGCAATCTTACTCTTGCAATGTTGCAATTTTTTTTGAATTCACTGCGTATGAGTGCCGATTATAAATCTCACTAGCGTTCTCAAATAATAATTGTCTTGACTGCTATGCAAAATGTCCTTAGGGTAAAAATATGGAATCGGCCGAAGCATTAGTGAACCAGTCCTTGAGACCTTAAAACCACCTTAGGGCTATTGTCGGGAGGAAAAAAGCCTTTTTAATTAAGCTAATAATCTCAAAAAGCTTACACACAAAATATTTCTAGCCAGTTATTTTCAATTCCAATTGTAAACTCAAAACAATTTTTTAAATCATCGAACGCTACTGATTCCATCGAGGTCTCCGTTTTCTTTTCTCCCCTTTCTCACATACGCGCTCTCGGGAACCCCGGGCCTGATTGTCATTAGGGCCGGGGGAGAGTTTTAATAAGAAAGTATTGATGTTTTACGTTTTTAATTTATGCATGTATTCTTACTGCTGCTCAACGTCGTCGTCAAGGGATGGAAACTTAATTCCCCCGCGACAGTGGCGTAAGTTCTTTTAATGAAACATTTTTCATTAGGGCCGCCGATCCCATGTAATATCGTTTATTCCCAGCGACACATTTTTAGCACAATTTCGAAACTGAGTGAGATTTGCAAAAACCGAGAATAAGAGCTCTCTAGCAATGCTTCCTAATCTAATTAGTCTCAATTTCCTTTGAGTAGGTAATTACGGACTGTGCACGTCATTTCCCATAGTTATTTCAATTTTCCTTAAGTATTGTAGTGATTGATACATGGAAGTGTGTGTGTTCGCGGAAAATTTTCTCATCACCTGAAGGAAGAACAAAAAGGGAAACATCTCGCAATATTGAAATAATTGGGTATCACGTGTTCGCTACGCCGATTACAAAGTACATCTCTTGTACTTGAGGATTGTTGAATAATCGAACTAGACGTTTATAATAATTTGATTGATGAATTGATTGAACCTTATCTATACTTCCGAAATTTTTCATTTTCACTCGGCACATTTTTCCGATACTGTTGTAAACTGCTACATTTCCGGTTTTTCTACAGATCGTTTTTCAATCTAGAATCGACAAATTCTCGACTTGTTTTCAGCATATGAAAATTGAAATAGCATAGTAGTATAATGTGAAAACTATTAGTATTACGTGGAAAAAAACAGAAGACTTTTTCTGTCTTCATTTCTCCGCACACCCATCTTTTCACTTGAAAAGTGCTTAAAGAGTATGAAAAGTAAACTATCACTCACATAGAGAGCAACTAATTAATAATTTAGAATAAGCATGTTTCAAAAAAAAATTATTTTTAGAATTAATAAAATATATTTATTGTTTGTCCAAATATTGTAAAGATACAAATATATTTTTAATAAATTTTGTTTTTTTTTCAGACCATTTGGTTTTTCTTAGAATTCATATGTAGAACAACCCATTTTTTTAGTTACATTATTGTACGATATCGACTTTAGAACTCACAGTATTGACTGAAAAATATTTCAAGATGCCAAGACATGTATCATATCAGTTAAAAGTAGTAAAAAACAGTATAAAATTGTAAAAGATCTAAATCTAAATGAATCAATAATATCAAGGGTAATATCTAATTTTAAAAATAAAGGAAACTTTGATAAAATTTCGAAATGTGGCCGAGAACGAAAAACTGATAAAGTGTTGGAGAGAAGAATTAAAATTTTATCCATCCAGAATCCATTCAAGGGTGCCACTTGCATACGACAAGAGTTGTGTTTCAGTATCAGTAAGTACCATGAAATTATTATTAAAAAGCGTTGGTTTTTATAGGAGAAAATCGGCAAAGAAGCCTTTCATCTCAAAGAAAAATAGAAAGGCTAGATAGCGTTTTGTGAAAGAGCATGTGAATTGGTCATATGAAAAATGGAAAATTCTTCCTCTCTCAGATGAAAGTCAATTTAAACTGTTCGAATCAAACAGACTTTGTTGGGCCAGAAGCCGAATTAATGAACGGTTTAATCTAAAATATACTAAATCGACAATTAAACATGAACTTAGCGATATTATAGTTTGGGGGTTCTGCGGAGGGGTTGGCCTAGGTCCATTAGTAAAAATTGATGGTATTCTGAATCGATATGTTTAAAAAAAAATCTGAAAAATCACATGTCGCCCTGGGCAGAAGAAAATGTTGTCATTCGGACACGTCGATGACCCGAATCATACCTTTAAATTAATTAAAGAATTAATTAAAGAGTGGATAACCGTATATAACTTTGATATTATGATATGGCCGGTTCAAAGCCCCAGTCTGAATCCCATAGAGAATATTTGGGATGAAATTGATAAAACAATTGATGAGAAAAGAATAATAAACATTGCGAATTTGTTCAAAGAAGTTCAAAATATTTGGAACTCAATATCTGAAAATTATACTGAAAAATTATTGAAGTCAATAAACAATAGATGTGGGCAAATAATAAAAAATAACGGATGCGTTACTAGAAACTAAATAAAAGATTTAATTGCTAGGGAAAATATAAGAAATGTTTTCGTTGTTCTAATTTTGAGCCATATATCTAGATTTTTTATTTAGAGTTTAAAAGTATTTAACCCATAAACCTTAACAATAATATATTTATTTTTAATTTGAAAAGATTATATTAAATTCATGTTGTAATAGAAGAAAAATCGAAATAAAAAAAATTTCTCTACACGTGAGCAATATGTACATGAACCTTTCAAACGTAAAAACACAGGGTGTTCCACTAGAGAACTGTTAATATTATCGGTCGATCATGGCCTAATCGCGGTCTAATCACAGTCAGGTCAAATATTGTAAAACTTATTTTATTTTGTTTATAATATTCGCGTGCAAGGTATGATCAGATATGAATTGATTTTAAATCGGCCAAGAAAAATTCACAATTACCACCATTTAAATAAAAATTTGAATTAATTGAATCACATCAGTTTTGTCGGACCGTTTTCATTATGGGTCTAAAAATGTCTTTAATTTTAAGTGCCTTTGATTATTCGAATATTGTTATGAATATAGAAATAGAGGAACAAGTCGGAAATGAAATTGTTTATCAAACTACCGTATTGTTTATACGGCTTATGTAAATTTCACAAAACTGAAGCCAACTGAACGATAATTGTGCAATTTTTACTTAAACCGTGTCTCTAAAGTTTAACCATTTCCATACTTTTCAAAGGCACTGCATGCTTAATTTGCAAACAAATGACGACAACAAGCTCAAAATAAAATAAACAATCATGTAATATATTTACATTTTTGTACGGTGCAGTCTTATAAAATATGTTAATAAATAATTTGTCAATAAACGTATAAAAGAATCAAAGGTAATACAAATACTATTGCAGCCATCAAGGCTAGGAGTTTTTTAATTAACCTGAAAAGTTGTAGGTACATTGCTGGCTCACAAGTTGTTGGAGTTATTTTTCTCTAGGATTATTGTCTAATTGCCTTCTGGGAATCTAGATTTCATTGGTGCTTTTTAAGTATTTTATTAATAAAAAGAACAAAACCTCATAAAAAGCAGTAATAACATATTACGTATATACCAAGCTTTTGAAGTGCATCGTCATGCTCCGAACGCTAAGTTTAAATCACAAGGCGGGCAGCGGCTAGTGATCTAAGATGCGAAGCTCATAGACATTCCATAACGGCAGTATGTATACGATTGCATGATAAAATTACAATAAACTTATCTAAATTAAAAATAAATTGGATTAGAAATGCAAAAATATAACACGCCTTGATTCATAATATTAACGATGATGCTTCATTTGACATTAATTTCTATGGCAACCATCTTCGTTAGCTCGGTAGGGTAATAATAAGCCATATTCGTTTGCAGGATAAAATGTGCCATTATTAACCCGTAGGCGGGATAAATCAATAATAGTGCCTTTTAAGGCGAGTCTTGGAAAAAAAATTGATTTTGCTTTAAAATTCCATTAATCGCAATATAATACAAAGCAAGAAATTGCACGTCATTATAGAGTAGTGTTCACTGCGGATGCTGCAGGAATATTTCTTATGTAAGCAGGCTTTATTAGTGGAAATCTACGTTTTTTTACCCGGTTAGATAGGTAGCAGTTGTCATAAGATGATTTGCATAATAAGTTTCTTATGAAATAAGACGTATTTTCCTGCGTAAAAAAGGATCTCTGCCGTTTGACTGTTAATGATCTTTTGGTATTTATAGAAATTTGAAATGATTTATAATCTGTGAAAAGGCCTAGTATTTAACATATTCCCTGCCAAGCTCGCAAATGACCTAAGTGTCACAAATGGAAATACTGAAAATAACGGATCGGCGATTAAACTTCATACATATTTACTAGACGAATAAAATTGGCTTTGATGTTTCCCAAATCTGGAATATGAAGAACCACGTACTGGCCGTTTTGCGAGGACGTGATGTTTAAGATTATTTGGATACTTTGGATAATAATTATCGCCCGACTTTTATCATAATTTTGAGGAGAAAAATAATTAAAAGTGACGTTTCATGCATAGAGTCATCAATTTTAATTTCGACACAGCGTAGTGTAGATTATAACAATGTTCGATGAAAAGCGAAACGTTTGCGCATTTTCTTAATCACTCTCAGTATAAAACTGAAAGAGATGATGGCAGTAGCGCCGAAAACTTTTACGTTCAACATTTTACAGAAATTTAATAAATTTAAACAACGCCTAAGGTAAATTGTTTTTGGATGGGCAGTAACTATGAGGCATTATTATTTTGGATGTGGGCTCACGACTAGTAGAAGTTAAGTAGTTTGCTCTAAGTTAGATTTCAATTCAATATACTATTTGAAGTAGATAAAAACATCGAATACAAGAATATGTGAATTGAATATATGTAGGGTTGCTGAAACTTCGACGTATTTCTTAGGAGAAGTGATGGGACGTGAGGTAAGGGGTAAATTTAGCCAATATACGTAAGCTCCAAAAATCAGTATATTCTGAGTTATTCCATTTTCTTCCATGCGAGGTTTTATAATGCAGAGTGATGATTTATCAAGAAATCTTTTTTGGATTTTTCTACTTTGGCTACACGACCACTTGTCTAACATTAGAATCTTCCATATGTAGTGAAATATGTGTATCTAGAAACATTTGCAATAGGTGAAGATTTTGATTAAAAACTTGTATAAATTAATTTGTGAGGATCAGCTCCTCTGAGTTCTTCTGAGTAGCTTTCAAAAAACGTCCAAGGTAACATGCAGACAAATTACTCTAAAAAATTCCTTATTTCAATAGCTATCCAATGAGGCATTACATGTTGAACAAATCATTTGCGGTTCCAAAAAATTGTCGAAATGCTTGAGATCAACAATTCAATTTAAATTTAAGTAATCACTACATTTTCACATAATGCAAATGTTTCCGGATATATTTCACAGTATACGAGAAATCACAATGTTGGACAAATGACTGAGTAGCGAAAGTCAATAATCCAAAAAGGATTTCTTGAAAAATCAATCTGAAGTCATTAAGGTCCTCAAATGAAAAAAAAAAATTGAAATAACTCAAAATCTAGTAAATTTTGGAATATGTATATATATATGCTTTCAAGTTACGTTTTGCCTCGTGCCTTATTACCTTCTCAAAGTAATACGTCAAATTACCAGTAACCCTGTGCTTAGTTTTGGATTTTATAGTTATGATTACTTGTACTAAGCTGAATGGTCAAGTTCTGACAAAGGAGAGGTTTCTTTGAATTATTGTCATTTATAACTTTCGGAAACTATCACGGTCAAGGTTTCACAGTCATGTAAATTGGAAAAAATATGAATCGTTCGGATATTAATTTATAAGATTTTACAATATTTTTTTAATTTAATTTAAAATTACGTAGGTGAGAGGATATTTTGAAAAGTTCGAAAATTTCAAATTCAAGTTCAATAACAAAAAATATATCTATTTATCTATCTATCTAATCCTATAGATATATCAAAAGATAATTCAGCACTTAATGTTAATTAATAATTTTGGGTTTGCCTAGAAAGTCTATTGATAGAGAGGAGACAAGAGACAATAGAAATTAACGCAGACAAACCAGATTAAAATTTAAAAAAGTCTACTTATCAGGTTCTTATTGGACAAATTCCCTTTTTCCTTTTAGCAAATATGCTATTCTTTTCAATTACAAAAACCTCCATGATTGAGCTGAAAAACTTTTCTTGTCTGTTATACTTCTGTTTTTCTATTTCTCTATTCTTCCACTTTCATTCCCGTTAATCTTGATTTTTATATTAAATTAATTTATAGCACAAGCCGACAAAATTAAAGACAAAAACCATCACATGTGAAATTCCTTATTAATGTTTTCAAGTTTTCAGTTACAAAACTCCTATCACTCCATTGACTCTCTCCTTTAAATTTTAAGAATGTGTTTTATAACCATAATTTTAGATATCCTACAGAGATAAGTTCTAGAAGAACTATAAGGGTTCACAAGTATATTTTGTTACGTATCTATTATATTTATTTAATTCTCAAACTAAGCAACATCATCATAGAAAATAAGATACGAAAGCACAGAGTTATTTGGACTTTCGTGCATTTTACAAGAGTTTTGGACATAGTAACGCGTTGTCTTAACATCTCGATTTCTCGCACCCACTGCCTCACTTCCTCGTTTTCTTAAATGTTTTAATGCGAATCTTTTCATATGTCACATGCTCGACTTCACATCATTTCATACTAAGCTTCACGCATGAGGTCATTTACGGTTTCTTCTCCATTCTTCTTTGCATGTTAGCTTTGACCAATGAAGCCTGGTTCTGATATGACTAATATTCGCACATCTCCTTTAGCTTTGAATAAATCTCCAATAACTTGCTTGAAGAGGACCATGCTGTTTACCGTTACCGATGGGTAGTTTACCATTGACAATCATTTTATATACCTTGAGGTGACATAAGATGCTGGGTATACCCAGCGACCATCGTCATGGTCCAGTTTGGGTGTGAAATGTAGCGTTAAATTTGTTCAAAGTGTCAATTTCGTGTTTTCTCACATTGTAAAAGAGAATCTCTTCAGATTTGCTCTTGGGTGCTGCGATAACGTTCATTCCATTCCACAATGAGCTATGAGTGAGAAAGGTAACTGTGAGGTCGCTTGAGCCAAGGACTAGCCAGAACTAACCCTAACTTCTTATAATAAGTCTAAGGAGATCATTAATGCTATGTTTAACAAGGAAGATGCCGACAGTTATGGCAAAAACCAAACGTCACAGAACAGAACCGCCTGTTATTGTAGAGCTTAGAAATCTCCATTAAAATGTCTCCTATCGCTTTGGAGGAGTTAATCAAATTTGCATTTGTAAAAATTGAATTCCCTGTATTTCTTCAAATTTTAAGACATAGTTTATGCGCCAGATAGTATTATTTATGAGATAGAACAGGTTGTTAGAATATGTACATTTACACCTGAACCACACTGTATATTTTACATATCCTGGTTCAAGTAGTTTGCTACGTTTCCGGAATGCTCTGTAGAGGCAATTAATTTCAGTTGGTTGCTAAAATTCATAAATACATTCACGTGTTTTCTATCGTAAATTCTTCTAGAGCTGCACCAGATCTCTGGAAAATATTTATTCACTGAATCTTTGATCTTTTGACGTTTAAGATTCTTAAAACTTATTCTTAAAACTTACTCTTAAAACATATTTATAAAAACGTAATGAGCTCAAATATATTTTTGCAACCTTTGAGTGTTTGATGTAAGCCCTAGTAGTTAAAAAATCAGTCATTTCCCTATTAAAACTTTGGTGCAGCAAAAAACGAAGGGCAAATTGAGTGAAATTAAAATTGCGTGGTTTAAACAGAATCTGCGAGTTTTCAAGCAGGCGGGTAATCTCGTTATTGAGTCGGAAAAATAATGCAGATTTGCAGATTTTACAGTTTAATAAAATCATGTTTAAATTACTCTGTACCTACTCCGCGGGCTACGTTAAATGTACGTAATTACCTGGAGATACGGCAAGCTTACCGACATTGGGTTTCCCCATCCAACAACTTACTTAAATAAAATCGTAGTCTCCTTCCATTTGTCTGAATCCACGAGTGTGGCTCTTCAACATTTTATTGTGAAATTTTTAAAATCTGGAAACGTGCACTTTTCCGATTAGGGCGAACTGGGCGAACTCAAAAATCAGTTACGTGACCAACTTTGTGCAAATGTGAAATAAGAAAATCAAGCATGTCTTATTGAACTACAGTTAAAAAATCCTTCAATTTACACGCTGCAGATAAAAAATATTAATAATTATCGTTATTAATGAAATTGTGTCTTTGTTTATAATTATGATTATTTTCTTGCGACCAGTGTCTATTGTAATGGAACTGTATACTCATTACATTTACAACTGATTGATAATTAATTTGTCCACGTTGCTTCACGATTTGATTTGTTAGGAAATCTAAAATTTTTTTTTATAAGGTCGGTCTACAGGTAAATCAAAAACTGATGCTGAGTCGGCGAACCGCAAAGGACACAAAGGTTTCAATGTGTTTCCACCATCGCAGTTAGAGTTATAGTTGAGTAGGTTTTCACCCTTCAACTTCAAACTAAAAAAATTACTTTTCAAGCATTGTAATATGCGTAAAAGACTCCGAACTATTTTCTTCTCAAGGCGCTGATATGATCAAGGTTTTTCGTCTTAAAATGGAATAAAATATTTTGTAAACAAAGAACATTTATGTTGGATACCACCAAAAATCAATTATGTATGGTTTGAAAGAACTGATTGTTTCATGGGATTTGTTCAGCCATGAAGTAAAATATGGGAAACAAAAAGCGTGCATGCATGTTTGGCCATTAAGTTTTAGTACGGTTTCAGGAACAAATTTCAAGTTGTAATTATGAAATTCTCATTGTAAGAAAATATGGAGTTATATAAGGCAGTTGGTGAATATAGGTAATCGAGGTAAATTTTGAAACGATGATTTTGTCGCAACATTTCGAATTTTTCTATTAATCAATAGACGAATTAAGTGGATTTTGTTCAATAGAATATCGGTAATGTGATAATTGCATTTAAGCATAGAGACCCAGTTTTTAAGGATCGAATTCTATTCGGTTTGATTCCACATCTGTTACGTATACTGTTAATACCGCGTAAATGGTTTAGAAAAATAAAATAAAATGTTTACTTCGCAACTTGGTGAAAAGTGCCTTTACATTTATTTGAACACTTTTGAGAGCAAAGAAATATAATTTTTTTTGTTTCTTAATATATGTAGAACTTCTAAAGCTAAAAAAAAAATGCTAGAAAAACGAGGCGAAAGTGCGTTTGTTAAATTTTGGTTGAACATATTTTATCGTGTTTTTCATTACCTTTTGTAGGCGAATGTTGAATTTTTAATTCTCCAATCTTTGAAATTTTCACGAAAGTTTATTGCGCTAAATATATTTTTAGGAATTCAACAAAAAAATCTCAAGACATACACAAAATCAGACCAATTCGTGATTTTTCATTTTTTTTTGCAAACATTGCAATTTTTTGCAAACAAAAAACTCGTACGGTGAAGATGAGACTGTGTCGCAGAAAAGATAATCAACCTTGAAGATTTTACCAACCATTTTAAAAATTTAGGTTTTAAACACTAGTGCGTTTATGAACGCAAAATTTCAATTTAGCGTTTCAGAAGCGAACACAAGCGGTTGGGAAGTAAAATCAAAAACAAATGTGAAGTTTCAACGCGCTGTGTCAGGAAAGCGAAACCTTTGGCGGACCTACATGCATCTGAACTTTTCTTCATAAAATTATTTAAATTATTACACTCTGAAGTTTGGGAAAGCAGTTTCCAAAATCCTCAAAAATTCCCACGCTATTTTTGTGTAAAAGTCCCATCGGCCATATTATCTCGTGTGATTATCTATTCCTGTTTTTGTAATAATTACACGTAAGTTTGATATTTGTCTCTTTTCAATCGAAATTGGACAAATGAAACTTGGGAGTTTAACAAGGTGGCCATTATACCACGTTGAATGGGTATAACTTTTTTGCTAATAAAGGCATAAACTCGGCTGGATGGGCAAAGTTGGAGAGCGTATGAGGATAAATTGCGGATTTTTACTTTTTTTGTACTTTACCGTATGTTTCTTGATTTTCTGAAGATTCTTTCTTTCAAAATTTCGTCGCTCTAAAAATCATCTCTTTTCCCGAGATGTTAAAATTTACAGGTTCTTCGAAAATTTATTAGATCCCTGCGGACTATTCATTACTTGGCACTCATGCGCTTTTGTGAGTGCGATAAAACCTACAAATTATTACACGATTGTTAATCAATGTTGATGATGAAGCAACATGAGTCGTTGCAAATGCTTCTTCATATGTCAATAAAATGCAGAACAGAACAAATCGCATTCATGTGCTTTCCAAACGAGATAATTTAAACCGAGCACTTTTGTTAGTCACGTATTTCTGAAATAAAGAGAATAAATCTGAAGTAGAGCGCAGGATGACTTTTTAGTAATGAGCCTCGAGCTTCACATTGGCATGCAATTTACTTCGGATTTTAATAATTGCCAACGTAATGTACTTGCACGTTTTTTTCTTCGGTTCCTAGTCTGCCTTTCTTATGTTCTTTCATTGTCCTCGGGCTATACGTACACAGACCATCGACTTCACCTTAAATCCGTATTTTGTAAAGCAAATATCTCGCGCTCTTGTCTTCTTTTTCTTTAGGCTTTTTCAGGGTCTTCTATTACACAATGTCCAACAGCCAAAGCAATTCTTTTAAGTGGCCTCATGCACTTGCCATTTAAATTAGATACCTGTCAATAATCAGATTATATTTAAATAAAACGTATGCAATAATCCGGAATAAAGGAATAAACAGGGCCTATAAAATAAATAAAAGATCTCCGTGAACTCGCAACTTTGTACACTCCACGGTTGGCTTATCCTCATATCAAACGATTTGCACCGATGTTTTCCACACTGCAGGGAGAAGACCCATACCGCCAACGATTCAAATCTTTTGGAAACTATAAATGAAAGCGCCATAAATTTTCAAGTGCCCTTTCTCCTCTTTGGATTCGTTTAATACAGGATTACATTCTTAAGTTATTTTTTGTATTATGTATTTCGAATAATAAATTAAATTGTGAGAGGTTTCAACAACTACTTACAAATTCCAAGCTATCACTTCATGTGGGTAGTTGACTTTCCTTACGTACCTGAAAAATGGAAATTATACGAAATTAATTGACAGATATTGAAATATGAAATTGCTATTGGTTACATATTAATTCGAATTATGTAGATACCCGGTGAGTGTCTCAATTTTTATATCCGAAATGCCACAGGAATTTTCTGTATACGTCGAGTAAAAATAAAGATGTCTTCCTTTAGCTCTTTAGTGATCTTACGTCTCTGCGTTAAGACTCGTAATAAATCTTAATAACACAATTTTGTGAGCAGTCTCAATTTCGAAATGTGTCTTAATAAAATTTTGCAGATTTACGTCTTGATTGAAGATAAACCACTTTGTTGAAAGCCTGTTTGAAATCACTTAACGCCTTGTGAAATTTTCATGAAATTATGTTCCATCAATTCACTAAACCACGTATAAATGCAATTGCATATGAAGTATTTTCATTCCAGTCAAAGAAAATAGTACTGAATATTTTTCTAATGAAAAATTTATGCACTTTTTTGTTAAATGAAGGCCTTTAAACCTTGAGAGAGAAGACTTTTTTTTGTGGATGATAAATAACCAATATTCTATAAATTAATAAACAGCGATTATGATTTAATTTTAACTAATATGAATAATTTGACTGATCAGGAAAGTCTTGGAATAGCTCACAAGGAGGAATTTTTCTCTTAATCGAAAATATTATTAAAATTGTATAGAAACTTTAGAAAACACTAAAACAAAGAAAAATCCTTACTCTGTAAAAGAAATGAGAGATGATTCCTTTGAGAGATTTTTAAGGAGCTGAAAAAAATGACATGTTCTATATACAGCCTCACAAAAGTATATATACGTAGAAGATCAAAAGAACCGTATAAATTCATTAACAATTGAAGGAAATATTTTTCATGAAATTGCTAGAACACATGAAATATTGTTTTTAGTTACACATTTTTTGACGTAACAGACATGTATACAGGGTTACTCACGTAGAGAATAAATGTACTTTTCAATTTTTTTTCTTATGGAACCCCATGTATATTATGACGTTTTTGAGTTTTTTGAGAAATTCTGAACATATTTCATGTTACATACCCATGTCTAAATTAATCAATACAAATTACTATAATCTAATGCATTAAATGTTCGAACTGTGCCTCGTTGACTTCCTGACGATGGGAAAGCCGCCATTCAAATTCCTCAAGAATATTTTTTTTATCATTTGAAGAAGTATTTCCTCAGCTTATTTAAAAAAACATCGTATGTTTGAGATAACCCCATAAAAACTCAATATAGGGGAGGTCAGGCGGTCTAACGGACCACTCAAATTGCCCTCTTCATCCAATCCATCAATTGTATTACCGTTATTATTATTAATATATGGATATGTTACATGACATTTGTTCAGAATTTCTCAAACAACTCAAAAATTTCATAATGTACATGCGGTTTCATAGGTAAAAAATGAGGAGGTATATTAATCGTTACATGGGTAACCCTGTATACATATCCGCTGTGTCAAAAAATGCACAACTAAAAACAATATTTGACGTGTTCTAGCCTTTTCGTGAAAAGTATTTCCTTCAATTTCTTACGAATTTACGCGAGAATTTTTGTCCATTATGTATATTTACACGCGTTTTGTAATCATTTTGATCACCAAATTTAAGATCATTGTTTGGGCAGCACCTACGGCATTCCTCAGAAATACGTTTCAGTTTGGGAAAAAAAAAGTCCCAAATGAATTTTTAAGAATGGACGATATGTCCTACACAAACCGCTGGTGGTAACAGTGTTCTTCTCTTCCTCGAAACATTTCAGCCTTTTCCGGGAAAATTTATCCACAGTATTTCGCTATCTAGACGCGAAGACACACATGGCCCATCCAGTTTCGGGAATATACGCATGCTGAACGTCCTCAGCCACGCAAAATATATTATTTTTGATGCTTTCCAGACGCACATTAATTTAATTCCCCATAGGAGGCACGCGAGCCTAAATATGCATAATTTGTGGTTTCTTTAGGCTTTATTACTCCAGTCTGCCAGTTTGGGTTATTTTATTTCAGCGTTTTCTGCGTATGATGAATGTTTTATGGGAAAAAATTTGTCGCTACTGTGGAAGATTTTCAAAATTGGATTCTATAAAATTTTAAGGTACCTGGAAAAGTATGTAAATTTCAGCGAACCAAAAACGCCAAAAAGTGCTAGTTTCCTAATGTCAGTAAAACAATTGATGGAAAAAAGTTACTACAACAGAAACAATTTATATGGTATGAAAGATTATCAACAAAATTCATTCACTACGTTGATTAATGATTAACCCTGTCAAAAATAATAACCGTGTGTAACACAATAGAGCGATATTTACGTGAGGATTTGAAACAACCTTTAACATGCAAATAACACCCACATGTATGAAAATGATGTTTATACATTATTATATGGCTTTATCTATATTATTATTGTGGCTACAACATGTGTTAGATCCCTAAAAGGACCACTCCTTTACCTGTATATGCGTATGGTAATGCCTCATGGTGGGTGAGATGAATGAGAGCCATTGTTTCCCAAAGAAACAACTAATAATATTTCAATTACGATTTCTATTTGTGAAATATGAGATAAATGTCGGATGCAAGTAGCAGGAAATGAATATTACGTAAAATTTCGGCAAGTAAATAGCACAGAGAGTTTTTGTTCATTGCGAATCACATAGAAGATCAAATCACGTCCGCCGAGAATGGCCGCTGGCAGCATTTCTTTCAAATTCACATGGATGGCTAAATGGTGGTCTTAATAACGGATCGAAATCGTACTCGAGTACGTTAATAGTACCGATAAATAATCGACGTTGCATCCCGAGGTCATTATCATTTGTAAGCTGGAAAACGTACAACTTCATTAATTAGTAGGAATAAACCATTCTTTTGGACGGTCGGGATTGTTCACTAGGCCGGTTTCAGATCGAATCTGCTTTACAGCACTTACATGGCCATTTGAAAACTAACTTCTTCAAATTATCTGCAGGGAAAATTTTTTAAGGACCTGAAGATATAAACAAAAGACGTCTACGTGTGTATTCAATTTTATTTATTTGGGGTGCTCCCTCTTGTCCAGCACTGCCGCTGGAAGCAGCGAAAGCGATAATTTTATTTTTATAAAAGAAATTTTCAAGATATTTTTACTGTCAATAAAAACCTCGAATTTCGGAAAAAAGGTGTTCCGTTTGAAAAAGGAAGTTGACGCCACATGACAGGTGAAGATGACCCTGGGAAAACGAGTGACAGCATAAACGTTGAGCACCTAAAATTAAAAAGCTGTTATTCGAACATGTTTTTTTGTATTTCTCCTCGACTTCGAGACATCAGCTTCTACCATTTATCTGGACTCACCTGGTATTAAGGTGCAAACATAGTGATAGTAAGCTAAATAACCGACCGAATTGTGAACACATATGTTTTTTTTTTTTTTTAATTATGTTTTAGTCACTTCGATCTCACTAGATCATAGTGCCGCGGCTAATTGAATTTTCTGTAAGACATCACGGCCATGTTACTTTAAACCAAGTTTTTGAACCAAATTTGTTGTTATTGTCCTTCAAAAATACGGGTGGATGGTTTGGGTCGACAGTTTTTATTCCCTGAAGTGAAGCCCTTTTCCCTTAACGACCCCAACTTGCCATCACGTAATATTAAGTCGACTGAAACTTGGGAATCCCTTTTCTGTCTTTTAAAGATATTAGAGAAAACTGTATTTCAACTATCAAATCTCGATTATTGGCCGATTACCGCATCTCTTGGAGAATAGAGGAATTGCTCCAAACAATTGTAAAACTCTGTGGCAGTAATACTTTTGGTCTTTTTAGCTTTTTATTAAAAAAAAAAAGAAAAGTTTTCAACGTTCAGGTTGAAGAAAAGATGTAGGTATTACTTTAGTAGAAGGTGTTATTAAGAGATATTCACAGGGGATTATGCACTGGAATAAATTAAAAAAACACCTGATTAGATCTCCCAATTCGTGGTGCAAAAATACAGAAACCAAATCAAACGATTACGATTACCTTGAGGAGGCAGGCATATAGCCTTATAAAAAATATCGCATTTGTGGTTTGTGTAATTAAAAATTGAATTTCTACGACTACAATGCATAAAATTTATCATTTATTTTGTCCTTGTTTTGCGGTAATTGCGAATAACGTTGCACTGCAAGAAAATAAAAATAATTAACACGTGATGCACACATCGCGGATTTTTGTTTTTTCAATGTGCACGAATGATGTACCAATTAGAAGTCTTAGAGGCAGGAGCTCCAATTTTATCGAACAAAGCGCAGTCTTACCCAATGGGTTGAGAAGTAGTCTATTCCTACGCCATCGCATGATAATGATCCTATATACAATATACCACCTGTTCGGAAAAAAATAACTCAAAGAAAGGCAGCCGCAACCGGTTTCCATCAGCGTGTAATTAATATCTTATCTGCTGTAGTAATGCACAAATCAATCTTTTATTGGTTGATTAATTAACCTGTATCAAAAAATGCTTTCCGCGAGTCGTGGTCGATATACAAAAGCTGCCGGTATGATTACGGTTTTGATAGTTCCTTTGTTTTTAAGTCAGCACATTGATCTTTAATAAACCGTGTTCAGGTCTTATTATGCCAGTCTTCCATCATTGATGATTATGTCATGTCTAGGAACACTGCACGGGGAATACACTGTGATCTTTTACCGGGTACTCCAGTGTTATCCCGACTTCAATGGATTTCTATCATCGAATTGCGATTCGCGATCTTGTCGAAGGCCTTATCCTCTCGATAAATGAATCGTTTCTAAAAATAATGCGAATACTTCGAGATTGGCTCTTTCCTCCATGTTGTTTTTACCACTTCTATCTCTTTAAAACCGATTTAGTATATGCCACTAATAGCCTTCCTGCGCCTACCTGCTATCGGTTGCATTATTCCACCAATAAAAAATACAATATTAAAACACAGACCCGGTAAGATGCCCCTAAATGTAGTCTGTCTTAGGTGATTCCTCTTAACTTGGTCCCAATATCGCCCCATCGGCATTTCCGCAATTGCTCAGCATACTTACTAAACTATGTTCGGTAACTGGTCTTCGGATAACTAGACGTAGAAAAACCGCACCTGAACCAGCTAGCCTCAAGTGACATTTAAATTAGAGTCCGACCCTGGGTGCGATCTGGGCAGACGGTAAAGTAACATTAACTAATTTTACCAAATGACAAAGCGAAATACCTGAACGGTATTTGGCCTTTCAATATGTATACTGGCCAAAGGAATCGGTATAATAAGATTATGGGGTTATTTTGATACTGTCGCTTTGGCGAAAAATTAGATTTTGTTTTCTTCAGCTTCCGCTTGGTTTTCTATTTCATTTTTACTTCAATTCACCGCAAAATTGGTAGTCCACACACGTGAATCGCTCATCGAGCGATCTCGGGTTGCCCGGAAGCAGTGGGCTGAAAGTGCTATTAGTTACCTGCTGCCTGCTGAAATGAACCAACAAAGAAATACGTGACAAAAAAATATTTAAAAAAATCGATATAAACTGATAAGCAAGACAATGCTCGCGGACGCAAGAGTAAATACCTCACAGATTTTGGCCGCAATTTGTGCACACCACTTATCAGCACTCTTCATCGTTCTTCCCACACATCATAACGTATGTATAATCATCGTGCGATTCTTTACACGATTTGAGACACTCTTGGGCCGCCCAAAAACAATGGCTCGAACTTATTAGGCTAATGACCGCCTTCTGATGTTCCTATTGTCTTTAACGATATCTCTTTCACCTTTTTGTTTCACCTTGTAGTACGGTACTTAAGTGGCTTAATAGATCAACGGTATTCGATGCGATAAAAAGAAGATGATATTTTTTAGTTTAGACCGTTTTGTCATTTCAATTAATTTAAATCCCCCATTCGAGTCTTGAATCAGGTTAAAAGGTCAGAGACTTATTATCTTCAGGGAGCGCTTTAGGACCGAAAATTCCAGTAGTGTCGGTGACCGTCAAGTCTCTCAATTTGGTACCCTACGCAAAAACGGGTATATCTATGGAGATATACCCGTTTTTACGTTTGTTCAACATATTAAGTTCGCTATGGCACCTCAAGAAAAATGTTGAAAATTTCTTCCGCAGTCCTCCAACGCCTAAACAAGCAACTTCGATAGATAATGCACGCATTAGTAGCCTGGGGTGATCAACCCACAACCGAATTTTTCAGTTACGGAGCTGAAAATCTGCATCAAGTCCGCAAGAATCATTTAACCACGTTATTAGGAATCGCAATCGCATTCAATGTGTGGGATGATCTATTGAAACTGAAAAAAGTTACGTCTATGCATACGCGTTGAGGAAGATTTACGGCATCATGCAGATTTGCCTTCTTTTGTCTCGTAATTAAATTTCTAACGGCATTCGTTTGTTTCGATTGCTGTAAATTAATTTAATTGGCTAATGTGATTTGAATTTGTTAGTGTTATCCTTCAGGGTGAAAGATGCCCATGAACAGCCTGTACCGTATTCCTCTTTAATAGATATCATTGGTTAGAGGAAGAGGAATTTCGCAGTGTTTTAGACATTTTAGATATTCGCGTTCCGCACATTTTATTTCACTTTATTTCACTGCTCATGTTCGTTTTTCTACTAATTTTTTCGGGGTTTCGAAGCTGGAGACAGATTTTTAACCGAAACATTAATAGGACTTTTTGTCCAAGTTCATAGTACGCACCATTTTGGTTATAGCTGTATCGAATTTTTAAGTGTTATGCTCTGTTATTTTTCACAAATTGTTGCAGCCCTGGAAAAAATGTCGCATACGTTTTGCACAAAATAAGCGTTTTCACCAAAAATCGATACCATTTCGTGCTCGTTGGATAACACAGTGTTTTCTACTTCGCAATCAAAATCACAGCTTTACCGCACTATTTTGACCCCAAAAGACTATCGAAACGAATGTCTTTTCAAGACGCTTTCTTTTAAATTTATTCCTTGATGTTGGTAGTACCGATTACTAATTATTGATGATACTATTCTCTCGAACGTAGAAGAACTGAACTTCACCATTTTAGAATTAAATTCATTGGCCTTTTAGTCTATTAATTATTTTAATTAATATAAATATATAGGGTGTCGGTGTTTTCATACCAAGATTCTAACCACGTATTCTACGCACAAAATTAATAATTTTGCTATATTAACTATATTTGACAAATGCTTTGTTAAGAAAATACAAGATGTTGAAATTTTATATTTTTTTAAATTTATTTTCTATAGCTTAACTCTTGGAGATATTTAGCTCAAATTTGGAGCAGAAGTTAATAGAATAACTAGACGGATGTCCTTCGCATTACTCCCCGATGATGGGGAACTGACTAAATACAAACTATCCACAGGGTGGGTAGGTTGCAGAGGACCAATTGCTTAGCCTCCTCGATCGCGCCATCTAACACCTCTAGACTTTTATGTTTGGGGGTTTATGAAGGAAAATGTATAGGCGAAATTCTCAAAAAAAGCTTATAAAACAAATAAGAAATTCTGCGCTACGAATAAATGTTCACAATTTTCGAAATTTTGGCGGTCTTTATGACGACGTTCGAATTTATGTGTAGAACGTAATAGCGATTATTTTAAACAATTTCTGCAATAATTATTATTTAATAATTATTTAAATTATTTTGTCACCCAGTAAATGATCGCTGTCCAATTTATTCTGTATTTGAAGTTACTGTTGTCCTGTTATCTACTATTGCTGCCAGTAGAACGTCAGAAATTTCAGAAACCAACTTCACTTACTCGATGAAAAAAGGAACACGAGTTACTTCACCGTTCTGCAAATAACTGAAAAATTATGACAGATACTAAAGTGGGCAAAACACGTAAAAGTTTCTAAATTAAACAGGCAATTCATATTTGTTAAATTAAATATTGCACACTGCACCACAAAAGAGTTTCGGGCTATTCGGTGGGTCATAACCGCTAAAAATATCACCCTGTAGATTTTCACAATTATACAGTATCATCTAATTATGTAGGCCTAAAAAGTAACTTACGCTAACTATTTGAATTAAACATTTCAAAAACTTTGAGAGTTATAAAAGATAAATTGGAAAAAATATTAAATTTCAACACCCTGTGTTTCCTTCATCAAGCATTTTCCGAATATGGTTTTTTATGTAGAAGACTAATGTTATTTTTGTGCGTGTTCGAGATGTAGAATACGAGATTAAAATCCTACTACCGAAAACCCTGACACCCTGTATTACTCAAGAGAAATAATAGTTAAAGATTCACGATTTATAACGCTAAATTACAAGATTCGTCGCTTCGCTGTTTGTTACGCAAACTTGAATGGATGCGACAATGAGCTGCCTTATGATCTTGTAATACCTGATAAAAGTTCTCTTTCGAACATCTACCACTTACAATTTCTGAAATATGTATAACCCATGACGTCGGTTAATGGGACACTCGGAACATGCAAATGTGCTCATTGTTGTTTACCTGCGATTATCTAAGGAATAAGATTAAAAATTTACGATCTTTACAATTTTTCTGGATTCTAATTAAAACGTCATAAATCTCAATTAACATTCTCAAATTCCCGGAATTGTTGCGATGATGTTGCAAAAACAGAAAACAATTAACTCCGTACTTACTGTACTTACACCTTCTTGTCAAGAGAAATATCGTCCGATGGGATCTAGCTTTAACAACTAAAGAGTATTGCTTTTAACGACGTGTATTCCAATTAAAACCGAGCTGAAAACGAACGCATACGATTCCGTGTCGGCCATAAATTTCTCAAATTTTTGCAATTTACATATTGCAAACTGCCGACGGTTATACCTTCCTACCATTGAATCCTACCCAAAGTGTATTGTTCGCGAAACGGTGGTGGAATATGGGCTCCTCCCGTCATTGTTTCAAATGCCATTAAAAATCTCACATGTTCTGCACTTGCCTTTTGTTTCAAAACATAAACGTGCCATTCAAATCCTTCGGGGATGACGGTTGCGTTTGTTATAGATCGGGGAAATCAGGCCAACACGGAGTTATTGTCGGATTTCATGTTTTATAGGGGATGTTAATTGATTGCAGCATGAATCGGCTTGAACTGAAAACTGAGCTGTAATGGGTGTAACAGATTTAGCTCGAGGGAAAATATTATTTAAAATGGCCAAACCATATCTGTGCGACCGGTGCTAATGGGTCCATTTACGAGAATGGTCCCGGAAGTACCCCACCTAACACTAAAGAAAAAAACACATCGGGAAATATTACATTATTTTGACACGCTTTTCTCAGCGATGCGTTATGGAATCTAATGTCATGTTTATAGTCATAAGCTTCGAATCGTTCAAAATAGACATCAATCTCGGACTCCACCTTTTCATTATGGGCAAATCTCTGTCCACCGAGACGTTATTTCAACTTTTAAAATCTGATGGAACTAAATCTGGCGAGTGGGGGGGGGCAAAAAAGGTTCGAAACCAATTTGATTTTGGCCATCGCGATGACGAAAGTGTGGTCTCGTGCGTTGTCTTGATGAAACGCGACTTTCTTTTTCGCTAAATGCGGTCGCTTTTTCCTAATTTCTTCTCTTTAACGCTGCAATAAATTTGCATAATATTTCCCGTTTATTGTTTTTCCTTTAGAAAGATAGTCAATTAAAATGATCCCAACAAACTGACGCCATCACGTTTTTTGCAGATGGAGCGGTTTTCACTTTTGTTAAAGCCGAGTCTTCCCTTTAAGTCCGTTATATTGCCTGTTCCTTCATCTCAATTGTGAAGTGTGAAGTGATGGACTCATGTTCTATCCATGGTTACAAATCAACTTAAAACTGGGCTCCATTGCTGCAGAACTCTGCCAAACACTCCCTTGAAACATCTTCACGGTTTTGTTTTTGCTCATCTTGTGCGCAGCCTTCTCATGTTTAATTGTTTGGTCAAAACGCGATGTCCAGTACTTTTTGAAATGGTCATCATGTGTGCTAACTCGCACAGCTCTGGCTGACGGTTTTCGAGTACAGTTTCTGAAGCGGTACAGATATCTGGCGGGGTCAGATCTGGAGTGTCGTTGGATCGACCCCTGCGGAGTTTGTCCTGGCAGCTCGTGCGAGATCGTTTAAACTAAACCACCGAATATTTTACAGCTGTTAATCAGGGACCAGATTCACCCAGAGTAGAATGACATTTCGCTTTGATGTTAGGTGGGCTAAGACCTTCTTAATGAAAATATTGAGTCGCGTATCGACGACCATTTTTTTCAATGTTCGTAAAATCTCTAAAAGCGTTCACTAAAAACAAACACTATCAATTTAATTTAAAAAAATTATCAAGTATATGTCAGGTATCACTTCTGGAACTATTCTCGTACCATGCAAAAATCGATTAGTAGAAATGAAAATTTATCTTTAATTGGTTTTTAGCATTGCTATTCCAGATTTAGAGGGTTTCATTCCAGATCTCGAATCATGGAGATTCTGCGAAGTAGATCGGCCGACGCTTATAAGTGCGTAATTTTTCCCTTCGCCCGGAATTGGCCGAGGAATTGAATTTTGGCGCAGGAGCCCCTATATTTAGTCAAAGCAAAAACCTAAATAAAAAATGATGTTTGCCGTATATGACACATAAAGGCACTTTACGAAAAAATAAGTTTTAAACATATTTCTGACACGTATGTTCATTTTCAGAATCGAAGTTGTTGTGTGCTTGAAGGCACTAAAAACGGCTCAGTCCTACTTGCAGTCTCGTTGAAGGGTCAACATTTCTCTTTATCGTCCCGTTAGAGATGATCGAATCAAAGCCAAATTAGGTGCAGTCGCTGAAATTTTCCGGACGTTATTTTAATCCAGATTTATAAATCGGACCTGAAACCGTAGGAAACTCCAGAAAAAGCGAACAATATAAATAATGTATTTTCTCCTGCCTCTTAGATTCAAATGTAACGTAGGAAGAACGAAACCAGAAATAAGAAACCTCCAACCTGACGACGGAAAATTGGCATTAACTATGCAGAATTACCTGTCTGCTTTTTTGAATCAAAACAATCCTTAAAACAGGTCCGTTACACTGTTTAACCTGGACAATTGTTTTGCAGTAACATGCAATTAATTGTGAATTTGCATGCGAACAAGTGAGAAACATTTAACGAACTGGGCGTGGGAAATTGGGCTATATTCACTTTTTTTGCTAATGCCTTTTATTGTGCTGGATCCGCGATCAAAAGGTAATTTTTTTCGAAAAAATTATATTATATCTTGACTCTCAATAACATTGCATTGTAGGTTTTGCAATTTCACGGGACTTTAGTTGTTTAAATTATGGCACTTTCGTGCTCATTATTATCTGAACGAGAGACCCGTTATGTATAGCATTTCTTAACACTTTCTATGTCTTCCACCAAAGGGGTTGCAGTACGCTTCAGAGGACATTTTTCCGAGCTTTAATCTCATTCATCTATCTGTTCCAATCCGTTACTTGGCCCCGAATGGCAAAATAATGCAGAAGGATAATTCGAATCAAGGCGATGCCCTACAAACAACATCTATATGTAACAACAAAGTGTATGTGAGAAACGGTTCAAGATTAATGCACAATTGTCAATCATATGGCCAACAAATTGCTGCCTTTCAATTTCTGCATTACGAGTATGAGAATGCAGTTTAGTGGAACGTTGCCACATAATAAAGAGCAAACTTGCAAAAAAATACTAAAGTGAAATGAACCGTAATTACAAATTAGAGCTTACAGAAGAAGGCGTTAACGAAAGCTGTTATTAGAGGACTTTGGTATAGTGAAGTTCACGTTTATGTGATTCACGTTTTAGTAATTAGTTAAAAGGAGAAAAAAACCCGTTGCAAATCAAAAAAAAAATTATCCAGTAAACGAGACCTCAAATAAATATACACTGATTACTTTTATTAATATGGCAGAAGTTTTTAGGTTTTTAAGAAAACGAAAACGGAAATTTGTCGCAAAAAGGTCTCCAGACCGTATAACTTTAATGTACAGTTAAAAGACACCACTTACGCTTTTCAATGTAGGAACGCTGTACAAGAGATTATTGGTCTAGGAATGTCTGATGAGTGCTAACAAGTATGAAACCGCTAAGAAGATGGAACGCTTCTCGGTATGAGATTCTAAACTAATGTGATAGAATATTGAGAATTGGAAAATTTCTTTCTTTTCAACATCCTCAAAAGTTTTCATTTGCGATTTCGACATAGAATCTCATCTCTATTTTCGAGAATATCACGAAGTAGCCCCACATAAAAATACCTAAGGATAAGGTTACCTTCTATCAAGGCACGAAAGTAAATTTTATACCTTACATAATGATACGAGTTAATATTTTTAGTTTCCTGGAATAGTTATTTACATTACAAACTCGGAAAATAGTAGTGTAACCGTGGAAGCTTGGAAAGTCCTGCTACACGTATTAGATATCAGTTGCGTGACGTACAATATTTTTCTACGGGCGACTTTAGCTGACCGGAAAAAAATTTCGAAAGTGGCATCAAGTAAATGCACTTAAGTTGAGAATACAGGAGGGATCGAAAGCAATAAAACATTTATCTGAGACAAAATCTGAAAATTTTGTATTTTCAAGTCTATAAAAATCATCGCAATGAAGAAATTAATTGACTCTCTTACCTTGTGAAAAAATGTCTTCTTGTGGATGTATGAATCTAAGAATTCTTACTATGATACATCAATATTTAATTCGAGCATTTTATTAAGGCAAAAAGTTCATTTCAAGTAGAAAAATTTAACAAAATCTGCACAATTTCTGGTAGTAGTGGAAAAACTTCGTCGCTTAGGAAGCAACAGTTTTTTCTGGCTGGATTGTAAAACGATAGCTTAGTGCCCGTCATGAGCCTGTAAAATGTCAATTTGTATGTTAATCCGCGAAAAACGAAAATTACTGTGCTACGAAGCACATTATAGGCATCAGTGAGCATACTTAAAGATATAAACGTCTAGGATTGAAATGGAAGTTCCTATGAGTTCTTGAAGTGATATATTTCGTTTCATAAAAATACATAATTTCGGGATATCCAAAATCACAATGACATTCCTCGAAAAAATTTTCTTGTTATTCTGAGAAATTTGGAAGGAATGCCAAACAGGTCCTTCTTTATCATTGGTCGCCCGTCAAGATTATTGTGTCTTATTTATCAATAAATTGCTAGTAATATCATTAATTGCCCAAATAATCTTTTTTGTTCCGTCTTTTCGATATGATTTTGGGTCAAGTTGAACTTCCAGCTAAACTCGATAGGGAATGGTACTAGAGGTTCTTGAGAAACGACTTTCAGTTTAGAGGATGTTTCTCTAGCCTTAAGATAATTTTTCGGGGTTTATGAAATACAGCCCTCCTAGTCGCCACTCAATAAATCTAATGGGGTTCTTGGATGTATATTTCCACATTGGTGGATTGGTCGGGATAATAGACATCTGTGGCCGCCACGATGTCCGGATTTAAACCCATTAGATTAAAAATCTTTTTTTTATTCGTTGCAATAGCGGAGAGGAGTTGTGGAATAATATTCAAGAAGGTGCAAATATAATTAGCTAGAAGGGTTCATTTCGTAGATCAATCCCAAAATTCAGATTTTCACTTCGTCAGTCATTCCTCGTCAGTTTTCCTAATTTTTCGATTGACTATTCCTAATCATTCTTTCATGTGCATTTTGTCACATGAAAAACTTTTTAGGAACTAATACCGTTCGTGAAAACCCGAATCAAATTGGTCATTTAGTATCCAAAACTCTATAAAGGTAAAGAGGACGATTAAAGCAAAACAGGGAAACTCCTGCATCTGATCACTTCTTGTATCTGTATTTATGTGCCCCAATAATCCCGAACAGAGATAGAACTACCATCTGACCACATGTGGGCATTTAATAATACAAACGTCAAACGCAACTGCTAAGCCTGAGAGTAGGGCACATTTGTACATCGGCCACAATTCGCCGTATATCCCGTATATGCCATCGAACTTACGGAAGTAGCCATGTTCTTTGGATAATCTATTGCATTTGAGAGGGTAATTTTGAGTAAGGGGTTTTCTGAGAGGGCTGTGTGTTTCCGCCCTTATGGAAGGACCTGCCACCACTTGAATTATTGGTCAAATGACCTTATATGGAGGCAAGGATTACATGGGACATTGCTTGGGAACAGATGCATAGTCAAAACTTCATGATTTGAGCAGGAGATTCTTATACGTATTCACTATTAAGGTCCTTTGACACATTAAAAATTAAAAGCCTCTAAGCGTTTCCACATTACCCCTAATCATATTCTCGTTAGCATGTTGTATACTTACTAAACCCGCTTTTGGTAAAAGTTTTATCATACAAACAGTGTTGTCTGTGTAATAGCGTATTAAGTTACCCTAAAATTAATTAATCTCCTTTACAAAAAGCCCTTACCGATAAATTTAACATTCGTCGTATCGCTAAAATAATATGTTATTAGTAAGGCATTAAATTGTATGTGCTGACAACGAAATCAATAGCAGAAATAATGGTAAGATATACGTTTCGGGCTTGATTAAAATTGTTTGCATGACAATTCGTATGAATTAAAAACGAACGTGGATACGTTCACATTGAAGGCAGTACGAGAGCTAAAATTAATTGATCTATATTGCCAGAATCCCTCATAACTTTTCTACGTTCGAAAATTGATTTTGGAGCCCTAACAAGAAAAAGTGCTGATACAGAATTGGTTAATGCAGTTCCGTGGACACGTTTTAGCGTAGCAACTTGCCGAACTTTTTCAAATTTCAAAACAGCTTACTCTCGAACACCAAATTGCGCTACTTCACCCCAATTTAACTCGCAACGCGTCAGACATTCTTACCCAGATCCTCATGACTGACCTCCGGAAATGAACACCCAGTATAGACCAATCAAACTTCTCCTTTCCATCTATTGTATGTACAAATGGCGTTGTTCAATCTTCGTTCACATTTCTTCGGAGGTCGTTGCCGTTTTCTCATGGTCTTGAGTATAAAACCAATATGAGGTTAGCTCTCGTTGTATCAACCCAACCCACCCAAATCCATTACTAACGTTAATTACTCTCGATAGAAAAATAAAATTAAGACGGATTTTTAAAATTAACTTTTTGTTTTTGCAAATGTAAAACGAACTTCAGAGTTACGCGTGATCAAAACGAGCTTCCGCAGCTTTTTCCCAAATACAAATCGCACCTAGAACTAAGTTTATAAGCTCTTAAGAAAATGACACTGCTAAAATTGTAAGTTACGTAGCGTAAACGTAGTCGTAACTCAAACATATGTAGGAAACTTTCCTATATGAGATCTTCGCGTAATCTAAATAAAAGGTACAAGTAATACTAACTTACCTAATTTTTGAACATTGCATATTTAAGCAGGCAGATTCATATGAGCAATAAATTATTTATACATACAGAATGCCCGGCATGTGCTCGTTGCGAATGCACATATTTTAGACGGAGATTACTTTAGGTCGAAATATGATAAAAAATGTTATGAACATAAGTGAGGAAATGAGTTCTAATGGAGCTAAAGGCCTTTGAAGATGGCGTTCTACAAATGGCATTTTTTAAATACCTCGAATGCTATTCGGGCTACTTGAATAAAATGTTGCACACGGGCTTATTTTTTTTTAATTAAAAATTCATTTCCGCTATTGGAAACTGTCATTTGCCAGTGGCGTGGATTCTAGGAGGGGCTCTGCTACCAATGTACGATTTACCTTTGTTTTGAGAACTATTGTATTCACTTCCCGGAGATTTGTAGGCACGTAATGTCGTTTTGTTGAACACGCGTAGGACGCACCATTTAATCATCCGAAATTTATGTATTTACCTTAAAAAAAAATTACGCATTTAAGTTAAATTGCACCCGAGATATTAAGAAAATGCTACACGCAGAGGACCAAAAGTCCCGCATGAAATCGTTAAAAATTGAAAGAAATATTTTTCAGGAAAATGCCTCCACACGTCAAATATTGTTGTATATTTTGTGACGTAACAGACATGTACACAGGTTCGCTCGTGTAATAGATAAATCTAATTTTTAATTTTTTCTTATGGAACCGCATGTATATTATGACATTTTTGAATGCTTTGAGAAATTCTGGACATATTTTATATAACATACCCAGGTCTAAATTCAACAGTTATTGAAATATTTGCGCAATTAGAATGGCCTGCTAGGCCGCCTGACCTCACCCATATGGATATTTTATTGGATTATCTGAAACGCAGTGTGTATTTAAATGAGCCCAACAATATAGGAGAGTTGAAAAATGAATTGACTCAAAAAGCTCAATATACATATAACTCATGGAATGGTAAGGAAAATTCTAGAGAAATTTGAATTGCGGCTTTCCCTATGTCAGGAAGTCAGCGCTGCGCAGCTCGACCATTTAATACATTAGAATATAATAGTTTATATATATATATTTTTTAAATTATTAATTACAATTTATTTTGCCAGATGACGTGTCGGCAGAGTTTTACCACTTTTAGGAAAAAACAGTGCGTTGGCACCATGCAATGGTTATTAAATTCTTTATAAGCATAATCTGAAATCATTTTGGACAGGACAAGAAAGGAAACAAGCAACAGATTTTGTGGAGGGCATTCAGTAGTTTAACCCGAATAGAACGGCAGTAAGACACATTTGGGGGACAATTAAAACCTCATTAGACATAACGAACACATACGCAACATACTTAAAACGTTGACTTTGGAAGGTGTTTTGTTACATTAGTCTATTGTCGCTTCTCATAATAATTTTGTTCGTGGGAATAGCGAACCTCAGAAAACAATAGGAAGCAAACTCACAATTATTGCACGGCTTTGATCTTGATAAGGTCCATTAATGTTTCATTCTTACACTCCGAGGAACCTCGATAAAAACCTGTGTTTAAATCACCAGAAGGTTTAGGTCATAAAAGTCAGTCAAATAAGCTCACCCTGGAATTAGACGAAACGGCCAGAACTTACAGCAGAAACAGTTAAGGAGAAGCATGTAAGTATTTCAATTGACATTACACATTACACGAAGGATGAAGGTCAGATAGCAACAGGCATAAAATTATAATAATGAGACAAAAACTGAAAAAAAAAACCATGGCAGTCAATTGTTACAAGGTTTAAGGTGCGAATACATGGTAATGAATTAATTACCGCGGTATGCCTAATCTTTAAATACCTAACGACGGTTTTTACTTGATTCGGCGAGTAATGAGTTTCATGCATTTATTTGAATTGCACTGCATCTGTCTAAATGTTAATTTGTTTTTCGTTTTTTATCGCAAATTTTATGACTGATGACAATGGTTATTATTGTCAATTTGCAAACGGTTTTGTGCTTGTGTGCACATCACAAATTCGCTGCATAATTGAGTCGAGACAGATCCGCAAATAAGAAAAAAATCGTTTGTATAAGGAAATTTTTTGGTTTGTTTCCTATTGGTCCGCAAAATTTGGCAATTTTAGTTTTCTGGGCCGGAAGTAAAGGAACAATGGCTCAAAGCAGAAATCGACGTGAAAACGTTGGATTTTTTAGCGATAATTCATAAAACTTCACAGTAGACTTTAAACGTAAACGTTCCGCGTTGATTAAACCATTTACCAACATACGAACTAATCCAGAACAAACCTTTGCTATTTCAACACCCACTCGAGATTGTTCACAAAAGCAAAGTTTTTAAAAAATATTTCAAATATACTCGTACTGTTACAAATACCAGTGAGAGATCTCAGATGAACGAAGTGCTTCAAGCTTTTCTTATCATGCTGATTTGGAACATGCATCCGTCACACTTTGATGAGATAGTCAAGTTGGCAAGTTGAGTGAGACTACCTTGGAGCTTCTCCTAAGAAGTCACTTCCTCAGAGACACAGCTAAGACCGCCGTTCCTTGGCCTAGGTTCACGCGTGTGGCGCAACACAAGAGATGAGGTGTGTTGCGAAACAGCACACGACGCGTGTGGCGCAGCACAACATTTGACGCATGCGGCGCAGCACAACACTTGACGCATGCGGCGCAGCACAACATTTGACGCATGCGGCGCAGCACAACACTTGACGCGTGTGGCGCAGCACAACACTTGACGCGTGTGGCGCAGCACAACACTTGACGCGTGTGGCGCAGCACAACACTTGACGCGTGTGGCGCAGCACAGCTCATGACGTGTGTGGCGCGGCACACCCCAGTGTGCTCTTTCGTAGCTAGTGCAAATTAATTGAAACCATACGGCCTCACTTGGTGTGCGGGCAACAAACTGAAGCCTGAAACATTCGCAGTAAAATTCGAGTTTAACATACCGTACCCGTTCGAAAAAAATCAAAGGCATGCTGGACGAGTTTTAAAGGACTTTTAAATAACCTTAAGCAGGAATTCGATGTTGTATTACTAACTTAAAAATTGTGGAGGCATCTTGGAACCGCTACTGACGTATGCAATTTAGAAAGACGAAAAATCCTTAAGGTGATATTGAATTTCCTATACCTCAAGTCAAAAATCAGGCACGTATTGGGGAAGTTGTTAAAATTGAACAAATATTTGCAGCTACTTAAAATTCTCATAGGTTAGCTGGGGCCCGATACCTTCAAGCTTTATCGGGTCAGATCTGCATAGGTGCTTTTGTTTGAAAAATGGTTAAGTAGAAAACATAGATTTTCTCACTTGTTCTTTTTCAAAATTTAATAAAACAAGATAAGAACACGAGATCAATTTTCAAAAATTTGACTTTCCTACTCGCGTCGCGTATTACATCGTTGTCCTTTCAACACACATCAGCAGAAGTAAGATTTTCTTTGCGTCCCAAAATATAGCAAGTATATCTTAGAACAATTCTATTCAACTAAATTACCTAATAACTTATAACCCATCTTAATACGTATGCATTTATGACTACCCATGATAAAAATTACGTGCAATGAATGATTATATGTATACATAAATATAGGAATTAATATCAAACTCGCTCGAAAAACCACACTCACAAGCTAGATGTCGTTTCATTTCTGTTAAATTTGAGCAAAAACCGAGGCGGGTTTAATCATATATGATATAACAAGACCTCATGTTTTCCCGGATTAATTTTGTCACTAGGACGAAAGTCGTTGTTACCTAGCAGAAACACGATATAAAGAAAATTTATCACACGAAACATGAGCCCGAAAAATAATTTTCTCTGCTGACCTCCTGAGTATAAGCGTGAAAGTACTTGCTATGGTGCTAAACTTCTTCTGCCAGTTAGAATGAATTAGAAAGTGTACGTGTCTTCATCCAAAATGCGATTAAATTAATAATTAAAATCCAAGTAGAAAATAATATAGATACATAATTTTATTGTGAACTTACAGTTATTCGTTTGATTAATTCGTCTAATTTTCTTCGAGAACTTAGGTATTCTCTTTCTTTCTCTCTCTCTCTCCCTCTCTCTCTCTGTCTCTCTCTCTCTCTCTACGTAGAAAGAGAAAAAAAACACATTATACTTTTTCTGAGATTCAGCCATCATCAGATTATTCTTATAAATTTTGCTTGCGAACAATAAAACCGATAGGTAAATGCGAGTGTTTCGAGACATTGGCATTGTCTTGCATAAGTAGCACGACGAAGAAATGGTCTTTTAGGACATTCACCGAATTTCTTGTTAACCGAAATTGTAATGCTCTGTCACCTTTACTGGCTATTGTTTTTGCCTTCGACGGAAATTAAATATAATTATAAATTCTAACTTGTGCTTAGAGTCATTTTTTGAATTCAGTGAAAGGACACCCCATGTGGTATAATTGGCCAATTCGTAACTGAATTATTTGTACCCTATCGAATTTCGGAAATTCCATCAGTAATTTGCATTTCCCATAAAAGGAGTTGCGAAAATTTACAAATATTTTGAGTGTGATAGCTAGTATTCACAATACCATAGAGAGCATACTTAACTTAGTTTATTTCCATAATTGTTAATAATTACCTTTTTTATTTTATTACTTTAAAAGCATAAGGATTTTCCTAGAAACTAATTTGCATTTGTGGACAATTACTGAGTAATATAGCTATTAGGAAAGTAACTTTCTTCTTCGAATTTTAAGGAGAAACTAAGTAACAATTTTTATTTTAGGAAGAAGCAAGTTGTGCTCTTTTTTCTTAGAGAACATAAAATGGCGTATTGGTACGTATGACGCATCCTCTGTACGTATAATCGATATCTTGAAAAGAATTCTCTATAAATCTGAAAATAGGGTAATTATAAATGATGACACAAAACGAATCTCTTCTTAATTACTTTAACATGTTAACACATGTAAAGCTGACTGGAAAATCAGTGCGGTGTTACTTTATGTAAATCCGGTGTTCACACGTTGTGGCCGTGGACCATCAGCACCAAAGTTTAGATTCCGAAAACGGGAGTTATCGTCCAAATAAAATTTATAGGATTCACTTAGCGAGAAGAGGAAAGAGCGGAAAACAAATTTAATAACAATATCAGTGAAACCTATCAATTTGACCAAGCATGAATTCTAAATTGCTGAAAACTAATATGAAAGTAATTTTTAACGAACTTTTGTCCGATATAAAACTACAGTTCCACTCTCAGCACCTTCAGTTCAAGCTTAGGTTTTCGCCGACGGGGTAGTTAGGTTTTTCGCTATTCAAACAATTAAATTATTTCATTTACTACGCTTGATTACTCATGTCGTTGGTGCAAATCTCCTATTGCGCAATTCACATATCAAGATAAGGAAACATATTAATGCTCGCGCTAATTAGCGGAGATAAACTTCTATCCAAGGTAATGAATTCGCTACAAAATGATCATTTGGGGATTTTCGCGCTTGGCAATTTTCGCACACGAAGTGACATGTGCCTCTTGATTCCAGATTTCAGATGCGTAAAATGCCGCTTTAATAGGCGATATTATGAGACATACAAACGAATCCCGGTTTTGGTGCTAATGCAATTTGTGTTCAAAAACGCATGAGTGCCCCTAGTGCTCCAGCGCTTTTTTCTGATCTCAACCTATTGATCTAAAAAAGTTAGTTGTGACGAAACACGCAAGAAGGTAATGATCCAGCTAATTCCCCGAATGACCAAGAGCGATAAATACCACATTTGGCTTGCAGTAATTTAATTTTTTTTAAATCAAGTTTACACTTTCACAGTTATTCATGTTACACTATCGTTATCGTGATCGTTAAATTACATTATCACAGTCACAATCACGAGGGTATTTGATTTGATCTGATAACTCGATCGAAGTAGTTGGAAAACCCCACAGTTAGGACTGATTTCAACTTATGGCTCCTTCGTTATGACAAACTACTTTTTGTGATTAATTGTATATGTAATGTAGAAGAAACGGACGTAACCTACCAATTATCAAAACAGTGAAAACGGGGATAATTCGTTGCTTCGGATTTTCCCTTGGAGTTGCTCGAATTTTCGATAAACCTGGAAATGACTTTCTTACTTTTAGCTATCCGAGGTGATTCGCTTCATCAATGCAATTTTTTTTTAATAGATCTTTTCCATCTAACATCTCCAGGTTGCCAGAAAACTGGAAAATCCGATTTTTAAGCAGTGTCTCAAGAATCGAACTAGTTTATTTGTTTTATTCTTCATTCTGCTCAGCATCTTGCAGATCTTATCGCGCCAAAGGTTATCGAATGCTGTATCAAAACCATTCCGAACTCATCTAACTGCGTCCCTATTTTTAAGTATTTTCATGTATTTGCACATAATTGAAGCTTCCAGCCCTAATTCGACTTAATTCAAAATCAATTAAAATAATGCAACACATTAGGAATGCGTTGTAATCGTATTCTCCTAAATTAGCAGAGATAAATTATCCAAATTAAGGAAATAACTTAATTGTCGAAATCAACATAATTTTAATGCGATTGTTGAGAGGCTTGGTGTATTTATTGCGAGCACCGACATATGTAATTCTGTTAGAATGCTAATTAATTATTGTTACGAGGTTGCGGGCATGTAATTATAACGCGTTTTCGGAGCATTGTTTTGAAGATTTATTCGAAAAGGTATTTACATATCACTACCTGTGGAACATGGCAATTTTTTAAGGAATTATGTACATAGGAACGTTTTAAAGATTTAAATTTAATTTGTCTCTATGAAAAAGAATGAAAATACACAGATTATGATAAGTGATAATATTTCTCTCATGTGGCAGTAAAGAGAAATTCCCCAAAGGGACTTTATCATGTATTCTATCAAGTGGCTTAGGCGAGGAAAGAAGTGTAGGAAAGGGAGGTCGGAATAGGTGCAGTAGCGTACCCCTAAGAGGATGAGATATAGAATTAGCCACACATGCCATTCTCGGATTTTAACTTTTTGAATCATTGATATACCTCCCACATATGCAAATTTTCCCTAATCTTCTTCTGGTAAAAATATTCAAATTTGACGAAATTTATCTGGTGCATAGAGGTCCAAAAGATTCCCATAAATTTGTTAAAAATTGAGTGAAACATTTTTCTGGAAAATGTTAGAACACGTCAAAAATTGTTTTTAGTTCTGCATTTTTTGACGTAACAGACATGTCTACAGAGTTACTAATGTAGTAGATAAACGTATCACAATTTATCATTTTTTTGCTATGGAACCTCACGTATATTACAATGTTGTCGAGTTTTTTGAGAAATTCTGAACATATTTCATATGACATGCCCATGTATAAATTCAACTGTAATTGAAGTATGTATTTGGAATTAAAGTGTCCTTCTAGGTCGACTGGCCTCACACCTATGGACCTTCTTCATGAGATTATCTGAATCTTAGGGTATATTTAAACAAGCCTAACAATACAAAACAGTTCAAGAATACAATTCTGCTCTCTCTATGAATACATCTCAATCTTTAAAAACCAAAACAAGTTTAAAGTTTCGGAACGTTACTATTTTAACACACAAAAGATATAAAAGTGATCAAGAAAGGGATCTATCCGAAATAAAATTTTCCAATATTGATAAGTCATAAATCGTTGCGCAGCGTCGTCTCAGTGACTACTTTCCAAGCTCTGTAAAATGTCTAAAAATTCATTGGGAAGATTGAAAATCAAAATTACAAAAATAGATAGGGTCTTAAATCATAACGTGAACGATGAGGTTTCATTTGACATTTATCCTATCAAGTACACCGCTAGGAAACATATGAGCCGTTACATAGCACATATAGTAGAGTCGATAATGAGCCATATATGTATTATTATTAACTTGGCGTAGACACAAAGCTAGATAACGTACTAATACAATTTTTCTTCTTTGAACTTTTGTATGAGTGCAGTTCAGTACATTTTGCTAAATATAAATCGAATAATACGAAACATGGAGTATTGCGTTAAAATAAATTAAAACTGTCCAAAAATGAAAATTTTTGTTTGATAGCATATGATGGAAAATACGCATAAATCGATCAAGTTGATTCACGCGACACGTGATTCATGTGTCGAAAATAAAAATTCAAAAACTCACTTCACATTTCAAATTCTGTGGAAATAAATGTAAATTAACGAAACATTTTCTAGTTTAAGATTTGGTATTTTAAATATTCTAACTGGTAAAATTGAGATTCTTAAGGTGTAACATTCAATTTCCATAAAGCCCAGCCCTGTATGAATAATTAAATTTCCATATACATACAGCAATTATAACACCTAAGTTCACACGTTTGTTCACAATACTAGTAGCGTGTTCGTAGTGGAGTGTAAAATTATAACAAATCTGAGCACTTTTTAATGAATATGTTACCATAGAATCACAGAAGTGGAACTGATGTGAAGTGTTTGCTGCGTTAATTGCTTATATTGTTTTGTGCTTCTGCATTTGTAGTGGTGATTCGCACTACAGAGTTTTGAGTTCGTGTTATTGAATGAATATTGAAGAAAATTGTTTGGAGAATTTTTTTCCTTCAATTTGAAAATTACAATTATTTTCCCTATCCTAGCTAATCTCACCAACTTTATCCCGTGAAAAGTTTTAGTATAATTTTTTGTTATAAAAGGACTGCAGAACTTCAAGATCAAATAGTTAGTACTGTAACAATTATAACAGTTTTTTCTACCTATATTTGATCTGAAATTGAAAAAACCTAACAGTTTGTGGTCGAAGCTGTTCAAGGAAAAAACCTGACAATTTATTATTACTTCTCTGATTTCGCAGGGAGTCCCGAATTTAGAAATACGAGGATAGTGCCCGAATTATCCGACCTAACACTTAAAGGAAAAAGAAAATAGAAAATATTGCTTTATTCCTCAGGAGTCTCCTTTGAGATTGACATACTTTTCTCACCGATTTTTTAGGACGTCTATACCATATTCATATATAGTAACATTCGAATGTTTTAAAATAGGCATTAACTTCGGACTTCACCTTTTCATTATTGGCAAATCTCTTTTCAAGATTGGAAATAGAAAATAATCTGAAGGGGCTAAATCTGGCGAATAGGGGGGTGAGGAAGAAGTTCGAAATCAAGTTGATTTCGACACTCGTGATGACGGAAGTGTGGACTGATGCGTTGTCTTGGTGAAACGCGACTTTCTTTTTCGTCAAAATGCGGTGGTTTTTTCAAAACTTCTTCGCTCAAACTCTGCCAAGTGTGTATAATATTCACCGTTTATTGTTTGCGTTCTTTAGGGAGATACTCAATAAAAATTATTCCAAATGTATCTCAGAAAAATGACTCCATCACCTTTCCCGCAAATGGAACAGTTTTCGTCTTCTTCGGAGCCGATTTTTCCCTTTGAGCCCATTGTTATGATCACTCTTTCGTCTCAGATGTGAAATGATGAACCCGCGTTTCATCCATGGTCCTGAACCGACAGAAAAACTCGGCTTTATTGCTACGACACTTTGCCAAACATTTCCTTGAAACATCTCACGGAGCTGTTTTTGTTCAATTGTGAGTAATCGCGGTCATTTTGTGCACAACTTTCTTATATCTCACTGTTCGTTCAAAATGTGTTGTTTCAGTACAATTTCGTGCATTTTTACCAGAATTTTAGGAGAAGTCAAATCTAGAGTGTCATTGGGCTGACCACTGCGGAGTTCGTCTTGTCATCTACTATGATCCCGTTTAGACTCTGCCACCCAATATTTTATAGTTGTTAAGGAAGGACCAGTTTCCTCCAGTATAGAATCTAACTCTGCTTTTTCATGGCAGTTTTCATGTTCACAAAATCGCCAAAACCGTAGTACCCTCAAATTTTAGGCATACGACTTCCTAGGTGTTTGTAATGTAGGTAAATTCTGGACAAAAAAGTCGCCATCTGCAAGTCAAGTCGGGTACTTCTGGGACTATCCCCGTAAGTTTCAAGCTAACTGAGGTTGAGAGGTCCCCGGTACCTGCTTTTATGCGAAAAACTAATAACAAAGTTTTTGATGTTGTGTCAGCAACATTCTTGTTTTTTGAATAGTTTTTGTATTGCCAATATAAGAATTTAGATGTACCAATAGAAGATTACCACGAAGTATGAAAAATCAGAAATTTTGTGATTTATGGTTTTTTACTTTTCGTAGACGAAATACGGCCTATTTCAACCAGTATAACACTACACAACCACATATTTTTGAATTAGATACGTTATTTTTATACATGGTTTTAATCATGTAAATCGTAGAAGTCGTTACACCTCTGGTACCTGGAAATTAACCACGTTTGGTGTTTTGTTTTTGTGTACGCCGTTGGTGGTCTACTAAAATGCGAGAATTAAATAGGTTACATCGGTGTTCAGCAAGGTTTTTGCCACTATTCGATGTGACAATCTTACGTAATAAGATTTTACAAGCTACGTCGGCATTACATCACATGCACGTGTTTATTAATATAATTATGCGGTCCGAGCTATTAACGTGTTATTGTACTCAGAAATCGACCTACCCGCCCACAAACATATCGCATTTGGAAAGTATAGATTTCAAATTACCGTGAATATCAAACATGATAAATCAACGACAACGTATAAGACGCGGAAAAAAGTAAGAAAATTCCCAAGAATCATAAATAACCCGGCCCGACATATTACCAACATTAAGTAGAGGTAATTGAGAGTTATTAAAAACGTGTAATTTTAAAACGCATGCTCCGAGTAAGTACCTGTACATTAAATCACCTGCTTTTATTAAAGGGTGTTTACCTTGCTGCAAGTGCTAATTAGCGCATTAGCTATCAATTACGGTGATCGGTGTTATTATCCCTTTGGCGGTATGGTTTAATTTTGACGTGCACAATGCATGCACTGAGAACCGGCTGTATTCATTTTCGCATCGGTTGACGAATTTCAGAACGGTAATTATTACTCTCTTGTTATACTAAACAAGTTCGTTAGGTATTCGATCGAAATCGCACCTTTTGTTTGCTTGTTTAATTCTTTATTGGGCAAGTTGAAGTAGATCATAATATTATTTTTCTCACACAATCGAGCGTAAAACGCACTTTCGGGGTTAAAAAGGATTTTGTCGCGCGCCCTCTCGCTTGGCAAGTGCTCGACAACCTGTTTTGCCGCGCGTCTAGCGTTAGCAGGGAATTAAAGTCTGGTATATATTTGTTTGTTCTGTAACTATAAATTAGTTAATTCGCTTTTAGAATGGAGGATAAGCAAAGGATATAGTTATGGAATATTTCCGAGTCGCTAAGCATTACCGTATGTTAAGGATTTATTGTATATTAAGGGATATAGGAGTTCTACGTAATGTGGAAGACGCGCATTTGAACCGAATAAAAACGGGGGACGCTCTATAGGTACAACTCAAATTCCGGTCCACGCGTCGTCCCGCTCTCGTACACAATCAGAGAGCGCGGACCCCTTCGTAAAACCCCTTTGGAATTAATTCAAAGACTCAATTCATACGTTTCGTGCATTTTGTGTTAACACACCAAATCCACATATCGCTGCCACTGGTAACAGAAAAGAAAAAAGGAAAACAGGCACGACACGCATCCGGAAAAGCCGCGGGCGAGAAGAGAATGTGTGAAACATCGGGAAACTATCAACAGGTTGGTTGGGAAAATGTGGAAGGCGAGCGCCGGAAAACTGTTCTCTTTGTGACACTGAATCATCACATTAAACCGTTTACCTTCAAGTTAAATGCTAACCCTTTAAAATATAGTTATGGGCTTAGATTAAATTGTTAAGTTCTGCGGGAATGTGAAATTGTGGATAAATTTTAGTAGATCGGGAATGTTGAGAGTTGCGAAAAACACGAGCCTGAAACTCTCCTTAAATAATAATCGAAGATTGAGTATTGTAGGATAGTTGCCGTATTTGTGCATTCACGCACACTGATAAATCCGCAAACTTACAGAATAGGCGTTTTATGGCCGGATTAGCGGAAATAGTTGCTGCTTCAGAAATATTTTCTACTATTCGGAAACACTCAAGTATGCCAGACAGCTCTAATTGTATCGATAACATCAAGTTCTTTACAAGACTACATAAATTCTCCCTTACAATAGTAAGATGGTTTACAGCAGTAAATAAAAAAAGTTTGCACAACAGAATTGTTCCTGTCATTGTAGGGTATTTATTCAAGTGGAGCAGAATTTCTTCCTAAAACTGAAGAAGAAAGGGGTCACGACAAATTACGAAGTGAAATTTGTCGTTACGCAGTTTTATTCGGAGTTTGAAGGTAAAAGGAGTAAAGTTGCGGAGAATACGAACTATGAAACTTACGCCAACTCCTGCGAATTAGGATGTTTATGCAAGTAATTACTGTTTCTTCATACGAGTATGAATTGTAAAATATAGTGCCAAACTTAACTTGTAATGTTACATAGACGCAAGTCAGTTTAACATTACAAGTGTAACATAAGAATTTTGAAGCGGCTTTTAAAGCAATACGACTGAGAGAGCGGTAGAAAGACCGCAGGTACTAACAGGCAAGACGACGCAGATTAACACCAAATGCAACCAAAACCAACTTATACCAACTCAAGTCATCGAATTGAAGCAGAATCCGCAACATTAACGGCAGCAACTAAACCAAAAAACCGATGCGCAGTACTTAGGAGTAAAAGGTAAATGGATAGGGAGTGGTAAAAATAATGAGTTGTTCAATAATAGACCAAAGTATTGCGTCTTTAGGAGCTGGAAACAGGTACTTTTGGACAATAAATTTTCCTACATAATATTTTATATCCTGGATATCGTGGACTTCCAGTTAGATATTGCACAGCCACCATTCGGGCCCAAAGTATTTATCTAAATAATATTTGGTGGCTATACAGAAATATGATCACTTTTTGTGAATTTTGTGTGAATTATTTATATCTCTGAACTAAAAAAGCGCATTGCGTTTTTACGAAGTCCTGGTAGACAAACATGAACTTGTCCTGCAACGGAGATCTAAGTCGCCTCCTATGTAAATCCTAAGTCACGGAGAGTTCTTCATCATGAATCACCCTTAATATCGTTTTAGCAATTTCAGATTACAAATTTAACTAGGGGTTTTTCGGAATGAAAATTTAATTATACAAGAAAAATGAACGAATGCTACATGGCATAGTGCAACTCTTGGTTCCGCAAGCTATGGGTGCTCCGCTCGTACTACTTTTTAAATCCGGATATTTCAGAGAAAAAATTTTATCACAGAAGAATAATAAAAGGTCTCCTTTCATTTAGTGGATGAATTAATGGAAACAAAACCGCCCATATTTTGAAATAGCATGCTTTCGAAGGGTAAATAAGTGCGACATAACATTTATATTCCTCTCAAATTTCCTCAGATAAATATGGTTAATGACGCTGTTTCTGGACTATCGAAAGAGATATAACGTAAAAGACGTAAAAATAAGGTTTTATACAGTTGAACGTTTTATAAACTCTACTATTCAGCTAAATCTGAATTACAGCCAAACGGTTCTCAATCAGTACTGTAACAAAAGTTGTTACGGAGAGGCCGAAGCCGATATACATATGTATATACGTATTCGTAAAATCATTAGCAGATATTAAACAATATATTTTTTTATATAACGTCTAAGGTTAATTAGGTTATTTTCGACTATTTTTTATCAGCATTCAACATACCATTAGAGATGAGCAGCAAACACCTCGATATTTTTTTTTCAACCCAAATAAGAACATGTGTGTGCCTAACAACTGAAATTATACTTTTAAATATAAAATATTTCTGCTCTATGATTAATGAAACCGCTTTGGTCGACTTCTTACGATAAAAGATGAATAAGGTAACCCAAGTTTATTATCAATTTAAGTTCCCTATTTACACCTATCTATCCCTATCCCCACAAATTTCCTACTATATCATCTCACATCTTCCACATATGTGGTGTGTGGTGAAAACAGGTTTGGGAACAAATAGGGCAAACATCTCAAAAACATGGCAATACGACATTCGCTCATGAAAATCAAAGATTTGGAAGTTCCTGGGGGGGGGGGACACACTAAAAAAAGCGTTGGGGCCCTAACTCGCGTTCATGCTATAATGGAAAATAAATTTTGTGTAGCAGAAAATCATTTAATAAATGCATATTACCTAACGGCAGGCGTATTAAGAATTCTTAACGGCCACCGCCCGTTAAGAACCGTTTATCGCATCTATTTCTGACATATGTTAATTGTAAGTAAGGTAAGCTACTTCTATAAATAGGGAATTTTATGTCCGTACGTGAAGGATACAAAAAATATCTCTTTGCATTCGTATTGAGGTCAAAATGCCTTTATTCCTGTTTGACTTCAGTAGACCGTTTTGATCAACTAAGTGAAGAAAAGTTCTCCAGTCTCCGCCAACGACATAAGTTATTGAACTGGTAAAACTGGCAGACCATATATTATTTCCAAATCTAAGTAACTGATTTCATACCTGATTTCCCAATTCCTAATTCATTGATCTTTTTGCAGTAATGATGTAATGAAACAGTATCTAAGTACCTCGATCTTACAATCACATCAATCCTTAGTGAGATACGCGAAACTGGACACAATTCACTGAAATCCACAAAGAAGAACGGCAAAGTCTCTATTGTCCTCACTGTCCCGCACTAAGTTAGTATCCAATATCATAAAAGCAATAATCCAACAAGTCCTAGATCAATCCGTGATGTCAATATGGTCTTTTACATAACTGTGAAAATGCACCTAAATGCGCGGATCATCGCTCACCCACAACAGTACCATGCAACCTAGTTCTTAGACGTACTCGCGCTTACGTAGATACGCTAAGTACCACAACGTAAGTGTAAGAAGTAGTACTATACTGCAGTACCGAGCAGTTGGTAAGGAGAATCGAGGTGGTCATGGTACATAGACCGCCTTCGTATGTTCTTCATCCTTTCATTGGTCTGCCTGATTCTACTTCCACTCGCGGATCGCGGGTCTAGAACCGTTTTGATTCTTTTAATTCATGTCGTTGACAGGTACCCGTTTTGTCACCGCGCTTAATGGGAGGAGCATGTAATTTGGTATACTGCTTCAAGATATGTTCTTCCTAATTAATATTATTTTTCCTCCTTTTTTAAATATAAAGGTGTTTGTTTTAAGGTGTCTATTTAAAGCTCGGTATTGAGCATAGGAATTTTAAAACTTCGGGTTATGCTACATCTAGCAGTCATAAACAATTTTTTACAGTTTTATTTGGTGATACGTGAATAATTTGGATAAATTAGAATTCAGGCGAAGCCTTGAAACTTCACAAAATACGCAGCATTAGCCATGAATCTTCAGTTTTTGCCCAATAAATCTTTGTTTGGAATATTATTAACCTCCACTTCATCAAATTCGTCCACAATTCTGGGTGCATTGTCAGCATTGAGGATCATTCCGAAAACAAAATTCCATAAGTTCTCAATGGGATTCCAATCCAGAGAATTTACTAAGCATTCAAACGTTCAGATTTCCTTGGCGTGAAGTGTTTTATGTAGACTTCTGTCGCGATTTGCACGGACATTGAATCAAGAAGAAAAAGTTGAAAATGCTGGAATAGAAAATACACCCTTTTCACCACGCTCTCGTGCAACCACTCGAGGAAGGAGACCCAATCTGAAGATCGATTTTATGTCGATTTATCATATATGCCGATGTTGAAGATGGAAGATTTCTTCGCAGAATTTTCGCAGGACGGATGAATTCAAATTGTCTTGTGATGGAATTATCAACTTTCATTACCTGCATTAATAAGCTGAAGAAAATCAGCATGTGAAACGAAAACTTCGTTTCAACATAAATTTAGTGGAAACATATGGGCTGGTGTATTAGGCTGGCTTTGGACTGACCCATATTTTTTGCCAGACAATTTAAACAGTGACAATTAGAAGTTTCAAGAAATAAGTTACCAAGTATTTTTGGGCTGAATGGACCGATATTATATCCCGACGGGTCTCCAAATCTGACCCTTGCCAACTATCATATCTGGGGACAAATGAAGCAACTGGTATACAATAAAGAAATTCATGATCGACGCCATCTCGTTCAAAAAATTAATGGGGCAGCAGAAGTAATGAAGGCCGAAATGAGACTTGGAGTAACCACCACCGAGATACGATAAACACAGTGGTTCTCATTTTGAGCATAACAATTACATATAGTATGCATACATAATAATTATTATTTATTAATTTTTTATTCAATTTGTTAAATCGCTATATGCATTTTTTTCTTTTTTAATTAAATACATTGTGTGACATTAAATCTACGTTTTTCAATACATTATTCGAAATACCAATGGTCAAAAAAGTTTTAAGAGAAATTGGAACGATTCTTCCATTTGCATCTTTCTTTTATTCGCTTACGAAGTCGAACTTCGATATTTATGAAATTCATTCTTGGAATTTTAAAGGGGTACAGTTTTTTTTTCATATGCAGGTCCCATTACATATTTGATATCGGTGAAATATATATCCAAGATCATACGAAAAATAAAAAAAGAATTCAAATCAAAGGCTCCACTAAATTTTTATTGTAACTTATATGGAAGTAAGCAGCGAATTTGGTAAAATTCGAAAAAATCGCAATACCTTGCAATGCGTGACACTTTGTATAATAGTATATATGGTCAAATACGTTCAAAATTATCTTAGCTTCCACTCTCTTTCGGATGTGTATCGTCGACCAAACACCCTATATATACGATTGCATTATGTAAATGACAAACAATAACATTTTCGACATAAATATAGCTGGATATATTCTGTAGAAAGCGCCTTAAAGAAGCGCGACGATCTACAGCATATCCGCCTAAGATATTCCTGTACTTTTTTTGTAAGAGTCCTTTCATAACTCACGAGGCCATACCTTACTTTCAACACCTAAAAAGACTATAGGTCGCAAAATGAATTTCTATGAGTTTTCGCCCACTGGTGAACGGTACCATATCATGGCAGCGTGAGAGGTAGTCTGCAAAATTGCCCCAATTGTAAACTTCCCCTATTATATTTTCTGGAAATTGTGGAGGTAGAAAGAGAATACTTCGGTAGTGGACACTGAAGGCTGGGACCATGATATTTCGATTTCGGTGAGTAAATTTCATCAGATATCACTCCTGTTTTTCTTTAGGAAGGATGTTCCTCGACTACGAGGCATTCTTTCTACCATTCGAATTTCTTTACGTCTATGGATGATTCACACTATAGAAAATCATGAAGATATTTGAAAATTAGACAATCGAACTTCATGAAGACTGTTAATTTTTGCGCTGTTACACTCTGAAATTTTAAAATCCCAAGTAAGAACTAGCTATTTTGAAATCTTATGATACCGACAGAAGTGAGCTGACATAACGTAAGGAAACTGAACAAAACTCCCGAAATTCTTTGACCCAATAAAAAATCAACACTTTTAGCCACCCGGTACTTATGATCCATTTTGTATGTTAAATAATTGATTACTTGAGGATGATTAGAGGAATCAATTCGCCTAATTTTAGAAGAATAAGAAGACTTTTGACTTTGTCTATTAAATTCTGGGAGTTGATGTTTTTTCTATCAGAGATGCCACTAATTTTGCCACAACATCGTGAAGAGTCTTCTTCCTAGGAATCTAATCTCATATTCGTGATGATCTGTTAATTTTTGGCAAATGATCGATTTATTAGCAATTAACAAAGAGGTGGACCATAAAATATTCATGGTTTCTCTGCCCATCACCCTTTCGCACAGTCCTGACCGACAGGTAAAAAATGTGAAACTAAACTTCTATGCCTGCCGCTTGCTAAATAATAAAGTAATTTGCTTCAGAGGGTAGCCCATCAAAAACCAACCACTTCCGAAAGCGGGACCCCTGTCGTCCAGGTCCCAAAAGGGGACATCGGTCATCTACGGCCGAACTGGCATGAAGGTATTGAAGGCGTAACTGTTAGGAAGAGGTGTGGTTGAAAAATCCTCAGTTATTAATGAAGAGAGCGGAATATTTTAAAATTTCAGTAAATGACAGTTTAACCATTAAAATGCTGTTCGAAATTTAATGTATTTATTCATACACCTATGTATGAATACTCCAAAACGCTTGATGGTGCGACGACAAGGCAGGAGACCAAGTATTTTTCTAAATTGGACAAGGGATTCAAGTTCCAACAAATGAGCGGTTAGTGGTGAACCAGAAAAAAGTTCGGGGTAGTAAAATAAAGAAAAATATGACTCTGTAATTTTTCACAATTATTTAAAAGCCGATCTGGTCAAGGCATAACATGTTCTGTTGAAGGGAAAAACAACATTTAAAACTTTGACACCATATTATTAACACTCTGAATCTTAGCGACGAATAGTTTTCGGATCCCGATTCATGTGAACTTGTGATATTTTTCGAAGCAGAATGTGCTGTATTATAATTACTGCGCACATATTTCGGAATACCCTGTATAACAAATGATGATAATTATTGCCCTATTTTTACAGTCTCTAGAATCGAGACTGAAACTGGTAAATAGCTATACCGAGTATCGCCATATTAGAATAACAGCATGGAGTTCTTGGACACGGTAAGAGGTTCAAGCTCGGTTTAATGTAAAAAAAAGATGTATATTTTGGGTCGTACTAAATTAAAGATTTATTTTAACCTCGGTGAGAATTAAAGTGCTCAGTTTCTCCCATCATCTGCTTTATTTTCTGACTCAATTTCACTGTCTCTTTATCTGCAATAATCAATTGCAACCAGTGGGATGGGCGCAACGCAGTTTTGCTTGCAAATTTCCATTTTGTAATTTTATTTCTTACTTCATATTCATTGTAGCTCCTTTGCGTAAACACTAAAAATTCCGAGCTTAAACTATTTCTCGCAGAAAATTGATGATGGTTGCAGCCAAATGAAATGTCGGACTTTAAATATTATAGTACCACGTTCTTGAGGGCGAACAGCGGCACTGATAAAATGTCAATCATTTCGAAATTTATCTTTAAATAAAGTCGTGAAAAAACCAATAAGTTATACCAATATATCGAATTTTTTGACGAACAAGTTTGAGCAAAATTACCATCAGTTCGCCAGCAATTTATAATTGAAATGTTCTCCTTGTTGTTAAAATCACCACTTTGCCCTGCGGTGTTCTTTGGAATTTAATCCTAGACCTCGAGTTCAACCAACAGATGAAATTTCCATACCTTCTTGAACAAAATAGTATTTATTTCATGCAAAGAAGTATACACCAAAAATATTCCTGAGATGTATCTCTGTATGCAAGCCAAAATGGGATTAATTCTGCATACCTTAAAACTCTGCCTTTTTGTGGTAAAAACTTGGAGGTAAAAGGTTCGAGGGTGAATATTCCACATCTGAAGGTCGAAACATTTCTGTTGCGTTTATAGGGGAATTTAATAATTGTTTCAGCAACGGTTAAAGGAGTTTTAGAAAAAAAAACGTACCATTCTTACATGGATCTTAGCGCTAATAAAAAGTTGCATAAAGGCAAATTAGTGGTATTCAAACAGGTTGCAAAGTTGGTTTACATTACTAAATAGTTTGTATGGTTTAACAAACCTCATTCCTATTATTGGATGGAAAAAAAGATATTTCGAATAACGATCTGTTTCTATGTCTTGTAAAACAAACGATCTGTTTAAAGCGTGCATAATTAATCCGAGAAGTCGGTCAGATTTGTGATTTTTAATTTGCGGTTTTGTGTGATATATTTTTATAGACGTTTTAAACACACAAAACTCATTAAATTATTTAATCGATCATAAATTACTGTGAATTTAGCAAATATAGTGGGGCGCTTTTTTAGTATGAGAACTATTGTGGAGCTGCGGTTAAATAGTTGGCTATTTTTGTTCTTTAAAAGTGAAAACAATTAATTAACAATAGAAATTAAAGTATGGAGAGTTCGACGCAATCCGAACGAAAAACATTTGTGTTATAACACAGTTGACACCTCGAGAAAAACTTAAGAACATTTCGACACTGGAACTGCAGCAGAGCAAATGGAAATTGTTTTATTGGAGAACACGCATATTATTACATTGTGAGCAAAGCTATAACAAACACGATGATTCTCATAAAATTCAACTCGTAAAGCAGAGGACATCAAACTCGATTAGGTATGAAATAAATGTGGTCCTCAGATTTCATTCAAGCCCGAATCATTCATGATTTTTATATAATATTCCTTACTGAACAAATTACACGTATATTTATGCCCGTTGGTGCTGAAGTAGTGAGTCCATGAAAAACTCTAGACTTCTAGAGAAAACACCATTTTTTTGATACCGAAGAGATTCAATCGATTGGCAATTAATTAATTACACTTAAAAATTGAAGGTTTTCAATCTTGTTATTTGTTTGTTTTGTTGTATTGACCGCTGAACGATTACTTAACACTACCTGCAATTACCGCACATCCACGAACGCTCCTGACATGAAATTCTTACTCCATTCTTTGAACCACTTCAGCGTTAATTCGGTTAGTGGCGAGGACAAAATTATAGTTTTCATAAAATTTTACGACGTTTTTGTATTCAGAAATAATACAATAGTGTTAGTAAAAATTTGAAAACTACTTAATGTTTTAGAAAATATCAAAATGGAATAGCAAGGAGAGGTTCAGAAGCTGATTTATATAACAAACCTTCTAGCGGAATTCAACAAACACTATTAAAAGTTGTAATAATTTGATATTAACAATTGTAGTCTATACAAAAATATATACAGAGTGGGTGTTAAAAATGAGGTTTAATGTCGTAATTGTATTTTAGGCTTCGTAGGAAGTACCCGTATACTAATTATCAATGATGTGCGCGGTGGGCATGCGCATTACTAAAAGCGCCAATAAAAAACGGCCAAATTCATTTCAAATTAAAAAACTGCTTTGGGTGTACGTGGAAGTACTCGACGGTATATTTGAATTCATCCTATGTGTAGTATAGTCCGTGCTAGAGGCGCCTCGCGCATAGTACTTTATTAACGGCAATATTCGTTAGCGAAAGTTTGATCGTAGAAGAAATGGACAAACAGACACTTTGGTATACTGTGGCGTTTGGTTTCACAAAATACTTTTTGAACAATTCCGAGTGACAAATCCGAACTGATGTGTTTCCAAAAAAAAAATAAATTAAAAGGTCCACGAACTCTGAATGTGTCGCCTCTGGTACCGCGTAATATTTAAAGCAATTAGCCTATTCACCCTTCATGTTGAAGTACGTTTGGATCGCCTGGCTAAGCCTAAGAAACCATGACCGTACGTTATTTCATTTCATACTGTGGTCTAACTTGCAATTAATAATGATTCCATAAGAACTTTCGAAGATGCTAGAAGTCTGCGAACTCGAGTTTATCTAAAGTTGTAATTATCAAATACATTAAGCATTCAATTTATAAACGCTAATTACATGCAAAAAAGTGAGTAGTGCAATGTTTCAAATTATCCTTAGGTTAAAATTATGGCTTGGTGTGGTAAGCGAGAATTATAATTTAATTATGAGAGTACCTAGTTATGGAAATGACCGCAATTCTTCAAACGAGAGATGCCTAATAGGAGTATGGTGAGCTTGCCTAGCAGAAACACTACAGTATCGGATACTGTAATGTTCATTTGACCGGCCGCAAATCGGCACGGGGTAAAGATATTTGGCCGGACAGTGGGAAATAAAAACAATTTTCGGATTTATCAAAAAATCATAACGCCCAGCCTGAAGCGAAACCACAACTACATTAGCCAACGTCAAGCATACACTTTTGTAAACTAATTTTCCGCAGCACTAACATGAGATCCCCATTTATGGGTAAATATCGCCTAGCCTGGGGCTCTGATGTAGCGGCGAGTAATAAATGACCATTTACTATCATACATGTGTGTTCGTGACCTATGTTCTGCTCAACAAAGGACATAAATAGACCATCACGATCTCTACAAGCGCAGACACGAGCTGATTAATTTTATGAATTATGAGTGTCAGATGCGATTCCCTTTTAAGCGGATGCTGATGTTGCGTATTGAAGACAATGGGATTTTAGTAAAGAATTCGACTTGACTATTTATCAGCTCTTGCTTTTTGAAGCTATTGTGATGAAACTAAAAAAAATGTTTTATGGTCTTGATGTGAAGTGATAAATTTCTTAAAAATTTAGGTACTGTAATATTTTTAATAGGAGTTTTCGGAGTTTTTGCGCACTAAGGTTATGTAGATATCAAAATTGCTTTCAGCAGACAGCGGCAGAATCCTAAAAATAATTTGATTTCTACTAAGGGCCCCATAAACTGGCCACCGCGATCTCCCGATATTGCACCAAACTGGACTTTTTCTTCTGAGGATTCCTTAAAATGAAATTTACCGTAAGACTTTTCAAACTAATGAATCGAAGGTTGCAGTTCGACTTACCGTAAGAAAGATAACTCCACAGATTTTAAGTAGTGTTATGAGGGAAACTGTTAACGGGAGTTATTTATGTTTCGATAATGAGGGCGGAATATTTGAACATAAAAAATAACTTCAAATGATTTTTTTGTGTTTATTTTCTTTTTTACTAAGTAATAGATCCAACAATTATTTTCAAAGCCACTCACGATGTTAAATAAAAATTACGCAATGTTGGAAAGCAAAGAATGATATATATTTTTTTTTTATTTTTTTTATTATATATACACTCACTTTCACATGAAATGCACCACCCAGTAATACTAATAATTAAGTCTCGTAACTTTGGCAAAATAATGCTTCATAATGGAGTATCAAATGATCAGACTTTCAGTAAAAAAGAAAGAATCCTGGTGGTTTTTTTGTCATTGACCTATTAGATTTTCTATTCAATTGTAAATAAATAAAATAATATTTGCATGGAAATCTCAGTTTATTTTGTTGCTGAACTGTGAACAAGCCATCTCAAGATGCCCCCAGTGAGACAGCGTCGAAATTTTTCCCACGTTTCGGATTTCGATAGAGGGCGAATTATCGGCACGAAGGAGGGTGGACTTTCCCTCCGTGAGATTGCCCGAAGAATGAATCGGAATCACACCACGATTGCGAGAATTTGGTCTTCATGGTGTAAAGAAAGGGTTCAGCAATATCGTCCAGCTGGACGCCCTCCCCGTAGCAGCAATGCACGTGAAGATCGACTTCTTAGACGGATGGCCATTGGTGATCGATTTCAAACAACAATGTCTGTTGCAGTAGATTGGATGGAAGCTCTAAATCGTCGGGTGTCGATGGCAACAGCTTACAGAAGAATTTCGTCTTTTGGCCTGCATTCATACCGCCCAAATCTACGACTGACGCTAACCGCCCAACACCAAGCTTCCAGATTGGCCTGGTGTCAAGAACGAGTTGATTGGAGTCATGAGTGGAACAATATCGTCTTCAGTGACGAGTCGCGATTTTGTTTACGGATCAATGACGATCGTAGAAGAGTCAGACGATACCGAGGTGAAAGAAGAAATTTGCAATTTTGTGAAAGGCGCCACATAGCTTTGGGGGTGCGATAAGTGTTGGTCGAAGATCTTCTCTTGTGTTCATTCCAAGCACCCTAAACGCACGTCGCTACATTAACAATGTTCTGAGGCCAGTATTAGTACCCTTCATTCAAACTTTATCAAATGGCATTTTCCAACAAGATAATGCAAGACCACATAGTGCGAACATTACTCGACAATACCTGGAAGAAGCACAATTGGAAATACTGCCTTGGCCTGCACGGTCACCGAACCTATCGCCCATCGAACATCTTTGGGACATGATGAGTCGCCGTCTTCGAAATTTACCGAGACCTCCAAACAATGTGGATGACCTACGACATCATCTTGAGGTAGCATGGACTTAAATACGCCAGGAGGATATTGATCATTTGTTGCAAAGCATGCCGCGAAGAGTACGTGCTTGCATTGTCGTACGAGGCGATCTCACTCATTATTAATTTTTTAATTAACAAATGTTGTATCTTTTTACTGAAAGTCTGATCATTAGATACTCCATTATGAAGCATTATTTTGCCAAAGTTACGAGACTTAATTATTAGTATTACTGGGTGGTGCATTTCATGTGAAAGTGAGTGTATAAATATTAAATTTAATAAATCGTAAATGTGATATATGGTTGGGTTCAGAAAAAAAATAGAACTTTCTAAGCATAACATAAAATTTTTTGACGATTTACAAAACAAAGTTGATGATGGTTTCGAAGAACCAAAACGTCAGATCAAAAATCTAAGAACACCATTATGTAGAAGGGGAAAGTGGCAATGAGAATGACAAATTTATTTTACGATATTATTTGAAATAAAATCATAAAACTGTAAAAAAGGAATCGCGGACAATCGATTTTTCACAAACAACTTCGGATCCATTGGGAATTTTTCAAATATGGAAACTTGATTTTGCAGAACACAAAAAGACGCAACGTATCTCTAATTTAAACACTTCCCTATCTCCTATGATTTACGAGATCTCTGTACAGTGCATTCTTACCTAGGACTTGATGATAAAAAAAAATTTCCAAGTAACCAATAACGAATATTAAAAAATGAAGTATAGTGAAGGCTAAAACTTGGCTATGAAGAGTTATCGACAGCCTTCATTGGGCGCTAATCTAGCTGCATGTTAAGACATTTTTATTTTATTATTACTGCTTCCAGATCCGGGATGTACAGGGTGCTTCGCGACGCAAGGGATACGCAATACGTGTATGTAGACGACCTCAAAACAAATAAATTTTTCATTTGAATTTTTCCTGGCTCCTAAGGTGGCTGAGGTCACAGAGTATACAAAAAACATCGAAAACTACCGTTATTTCAACACTTCCAATGTTCTGAAATTTTGATATTACGCATGTCAAAAAATTATCTTTCCACAGTTGATCCTCAAAAAAAGTTCCCCAGAGAAAAAAGTTACATTTATTTGAATCTGGTGATCGCGGTAGTCACTGTTGAGGGCAGTAATTTTCGCGATCTATCGATCGGTTTGGAAAAGGTTCATTTAAAAATTCCCGTACATCCATATTGAAATGCGGAGGCGCACCATCATGTATAAACCACATTTCGCGGCGTAATTGTAAAGGCAAATCTTCCAGTAGCTCAGGAAGAGTATCTAAGAGAAACAAATAAGCAGTGCTATTTAACCATTTTCGTTAAATAACTGAAACACCCCAATAATGCCCACATATCTTTAAAAATTTTTTTTTTTAGTAATGATCGTTATTATAGCACCGAATTTTGATCCGAATATTCATGGCAGGTAAACAGACTTGCAATCTTTCTGCGTGTGAAGCAACCTCCACTGTGAAAAGAATGGTCCTATGAAAATCAATGTTGTGATGTCGGGTGAAATTACTCCGTGGCTCTGAAGCCTTGCGGTTACTGTTCTTGAACTTTTTAGAAATGATGGGGTATTCTTCTTGTACTGGTTCGAGGTTCATTTTCAACACTGCTCTTGCGTCCGTTTACTGCGCAAAAGCGACCTCCAGAATTGCTTTGGCAAGGAGAACTCATTTCGCGAATTCTCCGTTCAACATTACTAAATGTTTGACGATTTGAAACAATATCGTTACAAAATCTTTTTCAGTATTCCTCTACACTTCTGCGAAAATTACTCGTACGTGCCCCAATACTAACAGCAAATCAACTCCATCAATAAATAAAAATTTTCCAGCCATTTTTACCAAAAAAAAGCACAGCAGACAGAAATAGAATGCACAAGAAATTTTGCCATTGGGACGCATACATTTAAATAACGTTAAATTTACCACGACAATATCAGAGTAACAGAAAAATTTTGAGGATTTTTTATTTTCATTAATTAAAATTTAATCATTTCATTAGGACTTTCGAAGGCCAATATCTCAGAATCCGTACGCGGAAGAATAATATAAGGATAGTCCCGGAAGTACCCGATCTGACATAGAGATGACGATGTTTTTGTTAAAAACTCGCCTATGTTACAAAGACCTAACATTAAAAAGCTAATTTCTAAAGTTTGAGGCTACTACGTTGATTTGTGTTCGAAATCATTTTTAGGGAAAATTTTTAGAGATTTTGTAAAGATAGAAAAAAGTGGTCGTTAATATGAAATTCAATACTTTTATTTGAAAGGTCTTAGTCCATCTAACATCAAAACGGAGTTAAATTCTACTCTAAGGAAATTTTGATCGAACGGTAATAACTGTGAAATGGCACAGTTTAAATTCAGTCAAACGAACTGCTAAAACGAACTCCACAGTGATCGGTCGACCCGATGACACTCCAGATCTGACCACTACAGAAATTGTGGTAAAAACCCACAAAGCTCTACTGGAATACCGTCGGTTAAAATTGCGCGAGTTAGCAGATATGATAAACATTTCAAAAAATACTTTACATCGTATTTTATCTAAACAATTGGATATCAGAAAACTGTGCGTAACACGAATAAAAACAGCTTCGTAAGGATGTTTTAAGAGATTATTTGGCAAAGTTTCACGGCAATAAATCCGAGTTTTTGCATCGATTCGTAATCGTAGATAAAATATGAGTCCATTATTTTACACCTTTTACACACAAGAGAAGTCTAAACCATGGACTCGAAGGGGAGAAGCGACTCCAAAGAAGACGAAAACCATTTTACCTGCAGAAAAGGTTATTATATCAGTTTTTCAAGTGGGATAATTTTTATTGACAATTTCGCTAAAGAAACAATAAATGAAGAATATAATACATATTTATTTCAGAAAATTAAAAATTCTAAACTGTGAAAAAGAGATCGCATTTGGCGAAAAAGGTCTTGTTTCACCAACACAACACCCCAGTCTACACTTCCCTCACCGCGATGGCCAAAATCAATCAACTTGGTTTTGAACTTCTCCTCGCCCCTCTATTCGCCAGATTTAGCCCCTTAGATTATGATTTTTTTAAAGTTGAAAAACTGGCTTGGTGGAAAGAGATTTGTCGATAATGAAACAGTGAAGTTTGACATTGATGCTTATCTTGAAACATCTGAAGCTTGTTTCTATAAATACTGTCTAGAAGAAAAAATTGTGTCAGTCTCAAAAGAGACTACAGTGACTCAAAAAAGTGTACAGGCAAAAAAAATCTGTAAATCATAATTTTCGATTGATTTTGTTCAAATTTTGTATAACGAAACTCCAAATCTAAACTTAGTTTACGTGTTCGAGCAACTTTTGAAAATATCATTTTTATAGTGCTTTTGAGTCTTAAAAAAACTTCGTTTTGAAAACTTCTTGTGCGGTGAAAATTTTTCAATATGGTTTTAATAACCTTGCAGAAGGGATTTTTCTACATGTATTCTGACAATGTAAACGAAGTCGAACCACAAATAACGGAGTTGCAGCCTTTTGAAACAACCAAAAATGACGATTTTCACGCAAAATAATGAAATTTAGACATTTTTGACCATTTTAAAAGGCCGCAACTCTCTTGTTTATGGTTCGACTTTGGTCAAATTTTCAGGATATATGTAGAAAAATCCCCTCTACAAGATTATTAAAACCATATTGAAAAATTTTCATCTTACAAAAAGATTCCAAAAAGGTTTTTTTAAAGCCCTGGAAAGTACTCTAAAAATTAAATTTTCAAAAGTTGCTCGAATACATAAACTAAGTTTAGATTTGAATATTCAATACACAAAATTTGAGTAAAATCAATAAAAAATTACAGTTTACAAATATTTTTCGGCTGCACAACATTTTTTTGATTGACTGTATGTCGAGAAATAATATAATATCTTCCAAAATTTTGTTGCCTTTAAGTGTTAGGTCGAGTACCTCTGGTACTCTTCTCGTTCATATGAAAAATCGACTTCTTTTTCGATTCTGCAGCACCTATTCGATGTCCATTGCTAATCAACCTGTAAACAGATCGCTACCAAGCGACTAGTTTTCCGAAGACTTTGCCAAAATATCCATATAATGCCACTTTCCATTTGGTTAAATGCAGTCTTAATTAACCCAATGTCAAACTCCACATCTGTATGCATGAAAATGAGTGTAAAACACGATTATGAGCGCAAAATTGGAAGTATCTAATGATGTTCGATTATCAATTTCAACAAGTGCACCCAATGAATTATTAAAACAATTTAAACAGCGCAAAGAAACCATTCTCGGGTAAGAACCGATAAAGATGGCAATTATAGCTTTCTAACATGCACGTCATTGTTGCATAGCATGCAACACTAGGGTGTAACACTGCTAGAAATGTCGGACATAGTCGTTTTCGAAGCATAAAATGCCAATTAGCCAGATTGTTTTCCAATTTGCCTAATAGTGTGTGTGAGCTTCGTCTGAAAGGAGTAATCGGAAATGAATACACTCGTGCAGTTAGCATTTCTCTATTTCTATGAAGATTTATAGCTCTGTTCCGGGTTGTATGATTTGTGTAATTGTGGTTGCGGCAATATCGGTTAAATAGTAGTACGTATTTTCCTTTTAATTGATATACCTTCATGCTCGTTCCCATGATATACGCCCGTTTTAGTCCTCCACGTTCTACTCCAGCCCCAAAGAAAGAAGCATGATTGGAAATGGCGTTCATCATTACAGCTACGTGCCTATTTGCGCCCAAACGTATGATTTTGTAACGTGATTAGTGTAAAACAACTAACACGAAAATTACCTTGGTATCCCATTCCGTCCAAATTTTCTATTGCCAAACTAGACCTATTAGCATTTTAATGTATCCATTGTGCCATTCGACGTTACAATTTACCCAACACAGTCACGAATTCAATGCGAACTAAATTGACAGGGATTTCTATATGTCCCAGCCAGACCCATATTTATCTAACAACTAATTACCCGAAACTCAAACAAAAGGTAAAAAAATTAGCACAATTTGCTAACCCCTAAAGGGGATCACATGTCTTATAGAGCGATTCTAAGAGGATATATCCGCTCTATTTTCCGACTAATTACCGCTCGGTTCCCAAATAAATGTTATGTGTTTTTAATTAAAACCCCGGAATAATTTAATAGTAATTTAAAAGGGCCTTTTTAAACGATGGTCCGCATCAAATGAGCAATTATTTAAAGGTTACCTTAGAGCTTGGGTGATTAAACATGTGAATCCCAACTTAAAACAAACGAAAAGGATTTCAGTGGTTCGGAAACTGAAATTTCGAGACAAACAGTAAACAATTTTTTGAGTAGTTGCTTGGTGTTCTATCGCTAAGGATCGAAAGAGTTATTTACCTAAGATGTGAGAAAAGAAGTACTTTACCGGACGGTGATCGCGGTTGACGGAACTAGAAGTGCAGCAAAGAGCTTCGTACGTGTTAGGTGCACCATTTTTTCCAGAAAGCGCAGGTGGGTTAACTTTGTTGCTATTTTTTAGTTTAATTGAATATTAACATACGGTGAGGGTCTTTAAAAGCTCTCAAAATCTTACATGTTCATGTATATTTCCACATGAGATTGTTCACGAAAAGTAGAAATAGTTTATTTTGACTAAACGTAGATCTGGGCGTCTCTGTTTTGACAATAAGGTACTTCTTAGTTTGTGTCAAATCGCCAACAATCATCCTTGAAGCTTTCACGTTTTCAGATTTTTGATCTTTTGTTACTTTCTAACATTCCTCATTCACCGCTTTCCGAAGATCTCCCCCCCTGACTCCCGAATACGGAAACCCTTTATCCTTTTTACTTAATAATTTTCAGGAAAAGTTCAAACCTTTTCGGGTGCTATTTATTGCTCTAGCTGACAGATATCGATCCTACTGATTAAGTGATTGATATTGTTGCGATTAGAAATTAAAAAATTACAGTTGCACGCAATACCTACCATATCACAAATAGAAACAGGCCATTGGGCGTAGAAAATAAAAAAGTCCTGTGGTTTCAAATGCATAAGATTGACCCTCTATGCTGCCAACGAAGCGTTACAGGCTTAAAAATTCAATATGAAGAATCTCAGTTTCGAGGAAATTAAAATCTAGAAAATCAGTATAAATTTTGTCTATATCTCGGCAACACAAAGAGATAAAGAGACTCGTCCAGGATCACCACATTTTTTTATTCAATTACCATACCGAGGCAATTGACTTTATCTGTACTGTTATTGCAAGCGCTTTTCAGATTCCCAAGAGGTCGGTACCTAAAGTTTGACAAGTATAACTTAAATTGAATTTACCTATTTTCTAGTGGAAGAAAACCTTCATAGGTACCTGGTCTTGTGGTCTGACGACCGGGTTATGTGGGATTCATCTCTGAAGAGGACGCTTACCCACCAAAAACCTCCCCTCGTCACCCTGGGTCCCTACAGAAATCTTCTCCATACCTCATTTCAGGAAACCCGAAATAACCAGAACTAACCCAAATTAACTCGAATTAACCTAAACTAATTGTCCAATAAACCTTTTTTCCACATTAACGACATTTTGTGTGGAAGTTTTTGAGGTACACACCACTGTATTCGAGTATCTATTTTGAAATAACGGGAATTGGCATGTAGGAAATTGTTCGGGATTAAGAATAACACACCCTGCTGAGGATTAGAAAAGGTGTGCCAGACCCACTTTTTTTTAATCAAAAGGGATTTCACGCTAAATTGAAAGAATTTAGCATTTAAATGGCATATTTACACTTAGCTGTATGTATTGATTTCCTGGTTTTCTATCAAATCGTCGAATCGAACATTTCAGCCCAACATTGTCCTAGTTGTATGAAAGACAAAAACCCATACAAAACCGGAAGCATTGTCCTTTCTTGAGGAAGTAGAGAATGGCTGAGCGAAGGAAGTCGTCTCTAATCTACATACAAGGGTAAAAAGTGTTGCTTGGACGAACACTGCAAACTAGCGGCGGCCGAGGGTTGTTTTAGGCTAAGCAATCCGGCGGAGAGGTCCATTAATCTTGCCTCATCTTGTCCCCTATTGCATATTCACGTCCACACATCACGAAATCCTAGAGAAGCTGACTAGTAGGCAGGAGTTCGCCTATCGAATTCGTGTTATCGACTTTTCTTATAAACACCCATGTAATAAGTTCGTTATCGATAAACATATTTCTTATGAGCGTGCGCTGAATTTGTTTTATCAAACATATTTGCGAGCTGAGAGACGCACTTTATTGCACGCGTGCGTTAAAAATTAAATTTGACACACATGTAAACCTAGAGAATAGTACGTTCGGATAAAACTTTCTTAAAACAGCACATTGGTGTTAAAAATCGAGTTTGAAAAATGTTGGAGCGAGGCGACGAAGATTGTGAAAGGGAAATCTTATACTCCCTCCGTTCGTAAATTAGTGTCCTATTTCCTTTTTTTTTCAGAAATTAAGATTGTCTTAATAGGCTTAATTTTTTTGCTGGCTGTGGTTTACTTTACAAATGTAATAGTTATAATTTTTTTACCTTTAATACACATAGAATTTGGCACTTTTTTAAGTCGGAAATTTGAAATACCACCATAAGAAAAATGTGAAGGGTAAGAATAAAAATTTGGTCATCCAATGAAATGAAAAACTAAACTTGTTTAGTAATGTAAGATTTTACCGAATGACAGTAATACCCCATTAATGACCAGTTGCCGCGCTAGTCTGCCATATGATCTTGTTCAAGAAACTAAAAAGTAAACAACTGAAGAATCAAACGTAAGTGGTACCAGTATTTAGCAATGGACTAGTTGAATCGACTAAGTATTTCATGATTATTTTTTTGCAAAATTGGACATTAATTTTTTAACAAAAAAAATTTTTGATATCAGACCCCTGTTTTCGAAGTAAAGTAGCATTATTGTTTCTACTAATATAGAACAACTACTCATGCGCACTGTCAATGAAATATGGGAAGGCTTATAGAGTTAGTGTTATCCGTTATCTAAGGGGAGATGACATAGCTTTATCGTAACGTTATGTTAGCTCAAAATAGTGAAAGGTAGCAAAAAAATTTTACTTTTCGATCCCACTAAATTACACTGCTTTTAGCAGCAATTGGACACCTATTAATTTGATATGAGGCATACAAAATTGGTTTTGTCTTCGTCCAGTATAATTCCGATGATAGGTAGGGTCGGCCCAAAGAAAGATAATATAGAGAACTGGTAACGTAAAGTCAAATCTGTAATTGTTTACCGTGAAGACATACCGTAAAGGAGTCGATACTTAGCACCGTATATTTTCTAATCTAACTATTAAGTTACCAAAACCGTTTGGAAATGGACAGCTTTCTACGACCCGAAATAGAAAAAATATATTTCTTCATGATTTCAATTCTATACCATGCGCACCCTCCAGATCCATCGATGGAGACCCATTATAAAATTACTATTAAAATAATTTATTAAAAATAAATAACAATGGTATTAGATCCACTAAATAATATTTTTGGAATAAATAACCAGTTTGTTTTTACCAATAAAATAAATGGTTCAAAATAGATAAAGCGCATAAGAATATTTATTTTCATTAAAATATTTTTTATTATTTATTAGAAAACTTTATTCACTACAGAAACTTGTGTTATCAGAATGAATAAACCTATTTATCTAAATTCAAGCCATTTGAACGTATTTAAGGTAAATAAACAGTTGTTCGGTCCCATAATTGAATAAAAATTTTATTCACCGTTAAAATTTTTTAACTGAATTTAATAAATTTTTGTCTGTGTTGCAGTCTAGAAAAAATTAGACTTTTTTCCCAATTATACGATTATGTAAATTTGTTATAATCTTACACAGAATATATTGACATTTAAATTAATGCGAAAAATTGATGAGGATTTTGCAAAATCAAAACGTCGAGAAAACATTTTTTTACCGCATCGTACATTCTATTTCCATCCACAATGAGGAAGAAGTATTAAAGAGAAACTCTGTAGGAGAAGAAAGATATCGCTCAAGCTCGTGCACAAGGGGACAAATCGCAAAATGTGAATATTGAGTTAAGTTATAATATTCCTGAACTTTGGTATGAAATGTAAGATTACATTTTAAACAACTTTTTTTAGTCGAATTATTTCGTATCTTCGAAAATAAAGGCACTTTATTGTTGAGGGTTATTTCAGATTTGTTTTTAAAATACCCTGTATAACACGAAATTAACCTATTTTTTGTATATTATAGTTTTACAACAAGGAGAACACAACTCTCAAATATCATTCAAAAATTCAAAATTTTTTTATCCATTTATCCTCTTGTTACATTTATCCTGGGACACACTGTATATTATAAATTAACTTAGACTTTACTCAGTCGATGGAGTTTATTTTCGAAATTACAAAAAAGACACCGCCTTCAACGGTTTTCATATAGTTTATGAACTTACTTCAAAATGCACATTTTGATATTTGTCCCCCTTCGCTTGCGCTTGAGCAATATTTCCTAGTTGTAACCTTTTCGTTTCCAGCTACTAAAAACGCGACATATTTTGGTGTCAACTATCGACATGAGAACAAAACATCAGTCTGTAGGAAAGTCGATTTCTAACCCGACTATCGATAATACAATGCCCCTACACATAAGTCTTCATGCATGCCAAGTTAAGAGTTAAGACGCAGGACAGAGAGGACGCGGCCTTTCTGAGATTGGGGTCTCAAACCCGGGTTTTAGCAAACGGTCAGGGACTTTCCAGGGTTAATTAGAATAAAGGGATCTGCCATCAAAAAATTTAAATTGGTCCTCCTTAAGTCGGGGAATTAATTGATGTAAATGTTCGGACCCGCTACGCACATTGTCTTCCGTCTTCTGGTCAGTTTAGGCCTTGATTACAGCTCCCTAATCATATTGGGGATTGATCTTTAGTGTAGACCATAAACGTTATAATTGATTTAAGAATTTTAGCAAGGATTATTTGCCCTTCCAAACAACTAACTAACCCTTTGATTTGGAAGGGGCATAAATGCGGTAACCAGAGAGTCAACACATTCGCAGGAGACGCATTTTTTACCTGAGATGGATTGATTTGCGGCTGCGCCGACATATTTAAGTTGTGTTTACTTTTGCGCATGCCCAGCGGGTGTTTCGTACTCTTGATATTGCATTAATTTGCCTCGAAATACATTTTAAGAGCGACACGGGATCTGAATCGTCGATTCACAAAATTCTTATAAAATAAATATGCCATTTGGGAGGTAAATCCATATATCGAAGACGCAATTAACGTCATTTATTTCCGATGATCAATCTGTGTCCCAACTACGATTACTGAAATCTACATGAATGCAGATTCAATTTGGGACACACTGTATATCACCCTCCCCATCAGGAAAGGAATTCTTTCCGTTGTAAATTAGACTGAAGCAAAGATAAAATATATAGCTATCCGGGGCCAGAAAAGGCCAAATACCTCTTAAACCACAACACATCCCGAAATTAAAACTCTTCGGAAAGCTAGGTAACGTATCTTGTTAGCTGGAAACATTAGTCAACCCTTTTCACTTACCCTGTTGGGAAGACATTCCTGACCACACGTTCTCTGTCCCTGGTCAGAATGTTTTCTGTCCTTGATGGGATATAATTTATTTTATCCCAATACCGAATTCCAGATACCTGGCACTCACTACTAGGCCCCAATTTGTCAGTGTGATAGGAATTTAACTTATTCCATTTCTAGGCGATGTACACTATTAATTAGTTTCGGAATGATATCAACCCTGTATGGTCACTAAGACCGGACGTGACCGAAATATACGGTATTTGAGACATTTGTCATTTGTTATTGTCTCGCAGGTGTAATTGAGCGTAAAGGGTTTGCGTTCTTAGAATAATAACGATCTTGATTATTTTTAAAAGTTTGCATACAAATTTACGAACGTTTGTTAAATGAAAAAACAACTAGTCGAATAATCGTTCTCGACCGGACAGCTAGTTTTACTAGAGCTGGTTTCACAAAACTTCTGCGTCATGGTTATTTACTTCACAAGTGCGAAAAGATGTACTTTGCCTCACGCTGACTGCACTTGTCCGAACGACCCATACCGGTTAGCAATCGCGTGAGGAATAGTTATTTACACAAGTAAAGTTGCTCTTACCGCACGAGCATGAGATATCGCGCCCAGGCCGCGGCGAGCGCAGCAATCACGCGCGTGTTTTAAGAAACTTTCTTAAGAATTATGTAAATTATTTTTCCCACGGCCATGAACCATTACAAAAAAAAACATTTACCTGACCGAGATTCAAATTGGCCACTACCTCACGGTTACAGATCGACGCAATTCTGCGGATGATTACATTCATAATTACCGAGTAGACGATCCTTTTTGACGTTTTGTGATATTTTTTGCTGGACATTATTATCGAAACTAACGTCTTGTTGATATTTTCGCGCCGACGTATTTTGCCTAATTGACTAATATAATTACATGATAAATTTTTTGCTACAGTAGTTCATTGCTAGCATGTCCATCATTCATTTTTTTTTTTGCCTAACACACGCGTGTGTTAGCATTTATTTCCTCAACGATTATCTTCGTTTGTTATGATTATTTTTGTCGAGGATCGTGGAAAGATACTTCCGGAAGTGTGTTATGGCAATGCAGCTATAAAACTTTTAAGGGGAATCAAAGAAACTTGCTTATTCGATTTAGCACCAGACCCAATATTGAGGGTCCTGTCAAGCGCTCACCTAAACGAATTGGCTAACAGCAGTGTCTGCCACGGCTCTACGGTAGAACCTGCAACTTAGGACCCAGATCAGACATGATTTGCAGATATTTGGCGGGTTGAAGGTATCATGGCGGACAATCTTAGTGGACCAGACATGAACTTGAGGGACGGAAACCGACAAGTTCGTTTAGGATATTCTTTTTTAAATAATAAAAAAAAACTACAGGACAGTTTGTTAAAGTTCTAATTTTTTTAACCCTTTATCTAAGAAATAACTCATGCTATCTAAATAAAATAAATTATGTCTTAAAAGTCCTTCCTCGCAGGTACGAAAGTTAAAAACAGAAAAAGGAAATGTACATCTATTATATTTGCATCAATGATGTGCGCACCATTGCATAAATTAAAAATAGATATTCATTGCTACACCATTTAAGCGCTTTGAATGATATCTTAGAGCGAACCCGAAGTTTTTTATTATTGAACTTCGAAAAAATACGGGGTGTTTTCCTAAAGTATATATTTTTCGTGAAAATTCTCTCGGAGTACATAAACTTGAACCCAGACTTCTATTTTAAGGTCACAATGATGGAGCTCCTGTACGACCAAATAAATTAAAAAAAAAGTAACATTCGAAAAAAAATCTTGTAATACGAAATTTTGGGTTTCGATATGCTACTTAGCCAGAGCAAAGCACAACAATATGACTTGAAATATATTTTAATTGATCCCATTGGATTTTTAAAAGTCGTTTTTTTCAGACACAAAATACTTCTTTGCCTACTTACATACATATGGTCAACTCAATCATATTTGTCAAACGACTCTTTACTAAATTTCCATGGCACGAAAATAAACGTGATTATAACACTCACATAACATTAATATTTTTATTATTCCTCACTATGCTGGACTATTCCTGAAAAGCTCCTACTGATTATATGCAAATTTATTTACCTGAAATCCCGACTCAATTAAGTCTTTAAAACTATTTAAAAAGCATTTGAAGAACCTTTTAGATGAATTGTTCTGTGATGTCAAGGAATATTGTGAAAATCTGTAAGTTGCCTTTTTTACTTTTACTTTTTCTTTGATGTTGTCGTGTTTTGCGACTTTTGGGCAATAAAGGGTTTTTACATTTTTATTGAAATTATTAAACAAGAATAATGATAATTTTTTTACATTCTCAAGATAGAATGTTAAAGCGTATTAAAGAGAACGAAAAAAGGGTTGCACTGTCTAATCCCAGTTAATGGTATTTACCATCCAACTATTACATATATATATCTATGGTGGTAACTGAAATAATTATTATATTTGATATTGAATAATTGATATATTTCCAAAGTGGTTGTCGGCACGTAGGGGTTACCCGAGAATGATTTCACATTTTGGTGTCAAATTGGTAATAAAACCGTGTCTTGACGGTTCCCATCACTAATTGCCAAAACCTTGCGAATACGTAGCAAGTGGTAGTTGTGGTTTCGATATAGAAACTGAAATTTTTAGTTGGGAAATTTATGTCGCACGCACTTGAAATATGAAGAATGGCGAAGCACTTATAAAAATGGTGAATCGACTACGCGACAAATTCGTCTTCGTTCGTCATTTAAAAATGTTGGAAATTTTCATTTTTCCGAAATGTTCTCAATTAACGAAATTCAATTAGGTCACTTTTAAAAATTGTGTGTTAAGTTGCACCGCCTTTTGCACACGCATTTTTGACACGATTCAAAAATACGTTTAATTTTTTTTATTAGTGCAAAAATAAAAATATCGCGAGAAAATTTTTATTATTAATCTAAAATTGATGTGCGTGTGTCAGTTTTAAAGGAGTTTTAATCGGAATATTTGACGGTTTTTTTTTAAGTAATTACGTAAGTATGTTAGTAACTAGTGAAAACAATTTCTTCTCAAAAAGCTAATTGATGTCTGAGTAAATGACATTAAAATTGTTCTGAACAAGCACTTAAATGAAAGGTTGACGCTGGGGCTTTATCGTCTTAATTATTCGGGACAAATACCGGAATAACCACTACCCTTATGGGATATCGATTTTAGTAATATCCAAGCAATATCCGAAGGACTTAAATGTCATTTGCATAGGTTAATATTGGGTCCGAGAGTTTTGTAATTTGTTGAGCCGTAAGCGAGCATAGCTCTATTTCTATATTTCTGATATTAATATTGAAACTCTTCAAACCTTCTTACATTAACTTGCTGCCAGGAATTAACCAAGGGTCTAACCCCCGCATAATCTTTTCCGGAAACCACATGCTTTCGGGTTCATATATTTAAGCCCGATCTGCAGCAGTAGGTAACTTTAACAATAATAGTCGTTTTAGATATCATAAAGATAAGACCTTTTGCCCTCCACTAAAATCCAAGATGTACACGGTATTTATAATAATATCCAAGGGCTATTCCAAGTTGCTCCCCTCTTTCCTTCGTGATTATGTTGTGTGTGAAAAGGGCACTAAGGATCCCACGCGAGTCCTTTAGCCGCAGTTAGCAGGATGAATCCTATGAGGATAATTACTTTACGTCAATGGGAACACGCACATTTTCCTATATTTGTGGTGCATTTGGGTTACAATTTGTAGACCTGCTTGAAGGTTGAGACTTAGCCGCTTGAATACAGTTACGTTCGTAAAATATTCAATAAATTTTGCACGTGCTTAAAAACTAAATTCATTCTCTTAGATATTCATCAAGTTCTTTTGCGGTACACGTAAGTGCAGGAAAAGTTACCGATAAGTTCGCAAAAGGAACGAAATGTTCAAGCAGAAATGGAACGAAGATGTCGAGCAACCCGACGCCACGTGTTTCAGCTTATTGGCTCCATCAGGCGCGTGTGCCTACAAAGGAGCAATGCCGCACATATCCGAATACATGCGAGTGTAGAATGAGAACATATGAATATGGAGTAGGAGGAAAGCACTGGAGAACTACGAGCCGGCACGGGCTCAGCTTATTGCGGAGGCACCCAAATTTTCCTCAATTTTGGTTCAGAAGAGCCACGTCAGCGTCGCCATGGATACCCGCGAAGATTTACCTAGTCAGCAGAGTTCAAAGGGGGAAAATTCGAACAATAGAATATTTCCATTTCTGGTGTTTGCGGGTTGGGTGAATCCCAGCAGAAATCTAGGGCGCAGCTGTCATCGATACTCTGAATTCATCGCCGAAGTTGAAAAAAAGTTGAGTTTCCTCAGCAGGCTCAGCTTCTTTGATAATTACATGTAGAATTTCACTTCTAGATTGAAAAAAAAAACAGGTGGCTATAGCATGTAACCCTATCATTCTCGCTCATATCATAAGTAGATATATTTTTTTGTTGATTCCATTCACCCATTATTCGATATATCATGGTATTAATCCTCATATTACCATTAATGTTAAATTGGGCACCTAAACACAAGGGAAGACAGTACATGGCTATGCAAATTCGTATAATCATCTTAGTCGTATGTGGGGGCCAATCGATGTGTGTTGATATTAAAGGCGACGCAGTAAGATTAATGAGGGCGTATACTACACCCCAAATTTATCTTATAATGAATATCTGAAATTCTAGCGTCTTGGGCCACGGCCTAGGATTAATTATACGTCCGTTCCTAGTGAGCAAAAAATCTTCTCTGAATGGGCACATCATCTCTGATAAATATCCCGGGTCGTTTTACTTGGGTCTTGGACTTGGTGAAGATTTTAATGTGGAGGTTAGGTGTTTAACTCAAATCGAGTTTAATTCATAGTCTGAATGCAGAAAAGATAAAACTTCTGAGTGAGAAATTTTTAATTCAATTACCAGCATTACGCAGAAATGTTGTGCAAGCCACTCTGCGCTCAATGTTTCTGTCTCGCGTTATTTCTTGGACGATGGAAGGGAAAGGCCTAATCATTTTTAGCAGTACCGACACAAGACGGAGGTGCCGAACGGTACAAGTTTAGTGTTCGGACTCCTTTACATGTCTCCGAACCAAAATCGACAGAATAGTTTTTCTTGGCAATTGGGAACGGTTTTGTTTCCTCTCAAAAGTCAACATTCTATACAACTTCAAAGAGGTCGAGATCCTTAAGAGTGCGAGAAATTAAAAATTGAAGGAGTCATTATCTAAAAACTAGTAAAGGATTCGCTACCTAAGAAATGTATAGACTCGTCCACAGAATGCAAGTCAGTAATATTGATGGTGTTCAATCATTTCATAGTTTAATAGCGCGCTGTGAAGCATTACGTAACAATATTATCAGGTTAAAACCGTTGATCGTAGCAAAAATTATTCAGAATAGACTATAGGATAAAGATTGTTCTAATAGGAGAGGATAGTAGTTCCGGTATAGCTTCAAACATTTTACACGTATTAGTTCAAACTCCAAATTTTTCCAATTTCGAATGGGCTACCAATGAAGCAAAGTTTACAGGCAATGAGATACAAAATACTCATCCTAATCATACCTCGACGGTCGTTAATGCACACTTCCTCCGTCACAACCATTTCCATCATAGATTTTTTATAAACATTTGGGCCAGATTAGTGACCCGATAATTAATTGATCTTTTCGTGCCGCCAAATCGATTAACCGAATACGATTTTTTTTTGGAAAAATGATTTGCAAAAACTCTTAAAGGAGATTACTTTAGATGTACATAGGGAAATGTGATTTTTATAATATGGTGCACCCCTCACTTTGATCGCCTAAGACGCCGGAATTTGAATGGAAATCGATGAATCGGTGATGGAGACCCTACCAGGGCCTCCTCGGTGACCCGATCTGACACTCTTTAATTTATATATATAACATGAAAAAACATTATAAACGTCACGAAAATACGCGATATCGAAGGTCTTTGTAATCGCATTGAAGCAACTGCGGTACAAATTGGAAGATTTTGATCTTGAAAGTAAAGCCGCTTTCTGTGTACGTCGAGCTAAACTTTGAGTTATTAGTTCGTCATAAAGTGGTTAACTGCTTTTTGAAAAAAAAATTACAAGATTTCAAACACCCTGTTTTACGTAAGAGGTAATGGATGTGATTAATTGCGTGTTCAAGTTACGAAAAGTCCAATAATCATTTTCCGCATGCAAATTATAAAGTTGTATTTGAACGTCGCGCCGGTGGCCTGGCCTGGCCTTATCTGGCCCTCTGGTCACACGCAAGGACGAATCCTTAGAGAAGGCACGGCCCGTCCTTCCTCCTTTTGCGTTATCTTGTTCTTGTCCTGTCAGGACCCTTCTCTGTCTCAGATATTAAGGAAATGTTCCACTACATGTAACGTCATTTGCATGATCATTATTCTTATTGGGATGCATTAATTTTGTCACACTAACTTGAAATATGTTTCTTTACTGACGGCATTATAACGAGGGAGCGACTATTTATCTCTAATATTTAGGGCAATCGACGTACATATTTAGCAACAGGAAATTTTTAGTATTTCCTTATGCTGTGGGGCTACCTAGCTTCATATTTTTTCTTTACACATTCTTAGGCGAACCTACTCACAGCTGGTTTTTTACCTCTTCAGGTCTCTTGTTAAGGGCGTATAGTTAGTTACGTATCTAATGCCGGTAGATTTTTAAATATGGATCCGTATTTTCTACTTCGCAGTTCTCGTCATTTTTTTTTCTTTTCAAAATAACTTAAACAAATACACTGCTGTCCACAAAAACAATTTTTTCACGAAATATGCTATTTTCAATAGGTCAAATACAAGGAATGGGAACTTATTGATATATAGGATGTTTTATAAACAAACGGAAAAACTATCAGGGGACATAGAGCTCATGAAAAAAAAAATTTAGGTCGAATAAAGTAAAGGTCCGAAATTGCTTCGTTTCCAAAATAGAGACTGTTTAATTTATTTAATATTTTTTAAATATTTCAAAAACAACTTGAAATGAGTTTAAGAACAAGCGATGGCAGAATAAATGTGCATATTTTGGAGTAGACAGAATAATTCCATCTACGCCAGTGGCGTTCGTGCAGGTATCCAACGTTTCTACAAGTGTAAATGGCTCAGAATTTAATAGAACCATAATTAGGAAGAAATGCTTTATTTTGCGATGAGACATGTTTGTTTCCATGTCTTTTACCCCTACTAAAAGAACATTCTCTTAAAGAACTAAAAAAGAAATCGCACTTGAAAGCCTAGTCCGATTTTTTGGTAGGCACAAGAACGAGAAATTATTTTTTATGTGGAAAACAGCTATTTGAGTAACAAAACGCCAAAAGGTCTTTTTCGTTTCAAAAATCCGTAGAAAAAAATCAGAGGAGCACTATTTTTTTCATTAAAAAGGTCACATTGAATAGCTGCACGGACGCCACTAATGTAGGTGGAAATGTTCTGCCCACTCTAGAACATGCACATTTATCCAGCCGCAGCATGTCCCTAATTTCATGTCCCCATCACAAAACGTTTTTGAAATATTTAAAAAATGTAAAAAATAAGAAATTATACACTGTATATCTTGGAAACGAAGCACTTTCGTACCTAACAAAATATTCGTTTTTATGAGCTGAACATCCTCTGAAAGTTTGTTGGTGTGTTTATGAAACACCCGGTATATGTCCAATCATAAGGCCAATTTCGTTAATGGCGCACATTTGCATAAAACTTACGCAACACTTGAACGATCACACCCTCTCATCCCCATGTCCCCTCGATCCCTCATTTCGCTTCGGGTGCCCCACGGCATCGGCCCTGACAGTCGGTTCCGAAATCCGTGTGTGTGCATGCAGATACAGCCACACTGTTTCAATATATTGATTATGCTTTATTACCATTTCAGGTCCAGTCTTGCAGCCCCACGACTTAAAAGGATTTATTGACCATTAGACTAAAATGCTTACCACCAACCTCAAAGGGCCAAAATAATTATTACTACAGATATTTTTAGAGCGAGACTCAGGCAAGATTCTCTATACCTATCGTAAAATATTCATCGGGCTAGGCCAGGATAAGGAATTGATTGTTCTCTTATTCCTGCTACTGAATATGTATTACAGGATTCGCCGTCCTTCCCGTGGTCGTCTTACAGGAATGGAGATCTTCTGATATGTGGTCTGCCAACCAAGATATTTATGCTTTACTTAATAATGTAAGCGGTCTAAGATTGAAGCCTGCATAGGGTTTAGACTGCGGTATTGCTTGCATTATTGTATGATTTAATGCTTGTGGATGAGGATTTGGTAAACATAGTTAGGGATTAATAAAAGGACCTTGAGGACGAATTTCGTTTCATGGAGTACAGCTTAAATTCGCCGGCTATAGAGCAATGACTTGCTCAGATCTCTCATTATAATTGAAAGTAAAAAACCACAAGCAATAACTAAACCGGATATGGGAAAATTTATGCACTTATGATGAGAATTTTAATCGTTTATGATTAGTTTAGGTAGGCGGTTCGGATTATTAAAAATGCATATTTTAATAAAAATTTATTTAAGTAACAAGTGCGGGAAGTAACACTTTTCCGCAGGCGAGTGGAGTTTTGAGTGCTATTCAGTTGAAAGCACTGTCATAAATTAGACTCAATCTTTATTTTCTGCTTCAGAGGCCATGCAGTCCCGACATATTGCTCTCGCAGAATATGAAAAATATAGAAAAACTCTTTTAAATTGCTACAAAAATGATTTAATACCACACTAAATCAATACAGTTTACTTAATTCGTCCTTTACTTTATTACGATCTTTATCTAAAAATAGAAACTGAATTAGCATTTTTAGGGACGCTCTTTGAACAGCAGCTTTAAAGTCGCAAAATTCGGCAGTAATGTGACCCAGTATCTCAGAAACCAATAAAGATATTGAAAATCCGTATGTATAGGATCATAGAGCGCACCGAGACGATTGATTTGTGCTATTTTTGTGACAGCTATTTTTGCCATCTTACAGTTTACTTCTTGTTGCATACCCGTAGTTTGCCTGCCACGTGCCTGTATTTTTCAGTTAAGCTGCGTACATTTGTTCTATATAAAAATACCGTAACGTTAATCGAAATCTACTCAAGTAACTCCCACAATAAAAACCGAGAATGCTAATGGCGTTAGTGGTTTTTCGCCCTCTATTGTGCGAAAGTGCTATCCACCGTAACGTTATGTTATGTGAAAATTGTAAAATTTAAGGAAACATTTAATTTTTAAATTTATTTATTGTTTTAACTTGAATTCAAGTAAATGAAAGGTTTTTATTCATCCGTTATAATTTCGGTGATACAAATGCCATCTCGGAAGCTTCCAAGAATAAGGTGTAAATCGTAATTGCTAACAGGACGGTACGGCAGTGCCGTAAGGTGCGAGAGAACTCCCTATTATGAACATCGCCCCTTAAAAAGGAAATCATAGAATTTTACACACTCTATACGTGAATCAACTTCTAAAGATCCAAAAGAGCTAAATACACTCGTTAAACTTTTTTACTGTCATAAAACCAGCTGAACCAAGTGCAGAAAATTCCAACGAAAATGGGCAATAACTCAACAATATTTCGAGCAGACACCGTCTTTCATTCGCTGACCCTCAAGGAACTGACCTACCGCAAGGGTTAGTGAGCAGATCGGTCAGTGAAAAAATAATGGAGAAAAGGAACGAAAGTTGCTCGCTATCTCCGGAATTTTTATTACTTTCGAAGATTTATGTGGGTCACTGCTAATTCAATGGTCGCCTTGAGTGACTTCAGACAGGGTTAACCGACAAATCAGTATTTGTTTTTTGATATTGGATGGAATATTGAAAATCAATACTGCCGAAACTTATATTTAATTTCAAACTGCATTAAATCGAAATCTAACAAAGGTATATTTTTCAAACATGCCCCCAGGTGATGTTTCACGTTCCTCTAGTTTTTTCACGGTCCCAAATTATTTTTAATGTGCTCATAATTTATTTTTACAGACCCGTAGTTTATTTCTACGTATACAACTAGAACTGTCGCGAACAATTACGTCAAACGTTTTTTTTATACAGTTTTAGTTTTGTTGAGACGCTCGTACATTAATTTTATTATAAAAAAAGTAGAATCAAACAAAGCAGTATATTTTAGAACTGGCAAGGCCTTTTTTATTACTCTTATATTTTTTATTTTATTTACATTAACACCAATATGAGCCATTTTATGTTCTATACAGGGTGTTCCATAAACACATCGACACACTTTCAGGGGATGTGGAGCATAGAAAGGAAATATATATTTAGATAGCATAAAGATAAATCCGAAATCGCTTCATTTCCAAGACACAGGGTGTTTATTTTCTAATTTTTCAAATGTTTCATAAACAATTTAAGACAAGAACTTTAAATTAGGGACATGCCGTGGCGGAATAAATGTGCATGGTCTAGAAAGACCAGAACATTTCCATCTATACCAGTAGCGTCGGTGCGGCTATTCAATGGGGCGGTTTTGATGAAGAAAATGGTGCTCCACTGACTTTTTTTTCTACGAATATAAATTTTTTAATATTCCATCAATTCTTAATAAAAAAAAGGCCTCTTAGTGTTTCGTTGCTCAAATAGCCGTTTACAAGATAGAAAAATAATTCCTCATTACTGTGCCTACCACAAAACCTATATAAGTTTTCTAGTGCTTTTTTGTTATTTATAGCGTTATACCGTACACCTAATATCATGTCCTTGTTCCAAACCGTTTTTAAAGTTTTAAAAATATACAAAAAAAAGAATTTAAACATTATACGTTGGAAACTAAGCGATTTCAGATCTCACTTTAGTCGATACTCTATACCCTCTAAAAATTTGTCGGAAGGTTTATGTAACACCCTGTATAAGTTTTTACCACAAACCTAAAATATAACACAACAGAGGACCGTTGATATTTCTAACCAATTGAGAACCCTGGAAATTTTCATTTAACTTCATGACAGACCCTACCGAAGGCGAAGATACTGAACTTCTTGCTGACGAGGGCATCATTTGTTCCATCATCATATTATGTGATGTTTGATGTGCAGATCAATACACATACATGTGAGGCATGAATATGCATACAGGCCGACTTGGAATATGCAGATGAACTAAGTTTCTGTCTCGAGATAAGATCTTGTGTTCAAAGTGTTTGGACATGCGGCCATCACATTCAATATTATCTCAATTCAAATTGACTTCGAAGTCTTTATGTGACTAATTCTTTCGTGGATATGTGTTTTAAATCGCATTATGCATTTTTAGAATACACATACTTGTCTTTAGAGAATGACCCAAGAAGCGAGGAAGATAGGTGATAAAGTTAAGTGTAATAGGTAGTTGTTTCTGACATAAAGCTGTAATAATGGCTTAGCACCCCGGTGAAGAAGTTTTATAACTGTTATGTCGTGAATCTGATGGGTGAGCATGGCGTCAAGGTTTTTCCGATTTACGAGATATTTACGCTCTGAAACATTGTGTTATTATATTCGAGCCAATATGAGAATAAACCTATCGGAAGGCAACACCTTCATGTTGCGCAATGTTCAAAGTGCTACCAATAAGTGTTTTAGTTCAGGAACTGCGAAAATGGCAAGAGGTGAGAATTCAGTCAACTTGGAGTATACGCAGGGTGTCCGGTTCTGCGACTCATTCGTCAGTAACTCAGTGAGTATAAAAGATACGAGGTTGTTTATATTGGAGTAGAATTGCACAATTTGGAGTTAAAATATATGACACTTCAAAATTTTTTAAATTCCTATGATTTTCGGAGGTATTGAGAAAACGGAAATTTTGAAAAACGATTTTTATTTTTTTCCTGAACGTTCGAGGATAGTCCCAAAAGTATCGACCTAACATTTAGAGAAAAAAAAATGAAAAATATTATATTATTTCTCAACGTAGTCGCTTTTGAGGTTAACACGCTTTTCCCAATGATGTTTTCTTGCTTCTATACTTTGTTTATCGTAAGAAGCTTCGAATGTTTGAAAATAGGCATCAACCTCGAATTCCACTTCTTCATTATAGGCAAATCTCATTTCAAGTTTGGAAATAGAAAATAATCTGAGAAAACTAAATCTGGCGAATAGGAGGGCAAGAAAAATTTGATACTCTGTTGACTGATTTTGGCCATCGCGATGACGGAAGTGTGGATTGGTGCATTATCTTAATGAAACCAGATTGTCTTTTTCGTAAAATGCGTTCGCTTTTTCCTGATTTCTTCGCTCAAATACTGCAATAAATCTGTGTGTTATTTTCCGATTATGGTTTTTCCTTTAGCGAGATAGTAAAAAAAAATTATTCCATGTACATCTCAAAAAACTGATGCCAACACCTTTCTTGTAGATAGAACGTTTAGTCGACGACCTTCCAGCACAGTTTTGTGGAATCTCACCCTAATATTTGGAGTTGTCAGATCTGGAATGTTATCGGATCGACCACTGTAGGATTCGTCTTGATAGCTCGTACGAGTACGTTTAAACTCTGCCACTCAATATTTTACAGTTGGCATAGAAAGACGAGGTTTTCCCAGAATAGAATCGATTTCGGCTTTTTACATTTCAAGTTAAAGTATTGAATCGCGCATCGATGACCAATTTTTTTTATATTTACAAAATCTCTAAAAGCGATCAATAAGAACAACTCCAAAACAAACACAAATCAACGTAGCACGCTCAAATTTGAGATATGAGCTTTTTAAGATTCAGTCTTTGTAATATACACAATTTTTAATACAAAAAAGTCCCTTCTATGTGTCAAGTGGAGTACTTCTGGAGCTATCCTCGTCTTCGGGAAGTTAATTCTAAATAATTGAGCCTCGTCATTGCAACTTTTCCTCTTCGACAATGCAGAGATGCGCTATTTGAAGTACGAAGTTTCGATATTTGCCAACCATCATCCAATATGTTTTCACATTTTTAAATTAAGCTTTTTTTAAATTGAACTTTCAAATAATTAGTTCCGAAGTATCCGTTAAGGACTGATTTTTGTTTTTTTTAGATATATAAAAAATTTTCCTTATACGTACTTAATTTTTTTCCATTTACCAGAAGTTTTTACGTTTCATATCCCAAGATAAATTGTCCTCCTATGTAGATCTATTAAGTCATGTTTCGTGCCCATTTCCGTCATAATTAACTTCGTACTCATTGTATGTAGCCCTCTGGAGCACCTGTGGCATCAAAATAGTGCTCTGTGTCATAATTACCATTAGAGCTATATAATAAACGCTCATTTAAGTGTACCTTTGGCTCAGCGACTGTGGTGGTCTCAAACGAGACACACTTGACAACTCCGAGCGTTTATTAGTGTACAATATTGTTCTTTTGATGTACGTGCAATTATGTAGTTTCGGGCGATTGGGTGTAAAGTATACAACACGAATAAGACCCATAATATTATACATTATTAAAGCTAGGGATTTCACATAAATCTAGGTTTTCCAGTTACAGGCTATGTGGGTAGGGATTTCAAAAGAAAGAATGAAGACGGGGAAATATAGTTTAGGTAGGGATAGACTTTGAGCCGAAGATTATACGACTTATAAAAAATTTACAAGTGTAAATAACTGTAATTGTTTTAATACGAATTTGCCGCATATAGAAAAAGTCGATCTACCGTCTACAGAGTGGCTCAAAGTTGATGTTTTGCAGTTACACACTAAACGCATCTTAAAAACGTTTTTGTTTATTCAACATAACACCCTGCATGTCGGCAAAGGCGCTGAATAATCTCATTAAAAAGATGTATAATATTCCTACGCCTAAATCGTCATAATTCACTAATAAATGTTATTTTGTGTATTGTCCCTAAATATTGGAATATTTTGGTGTTTTTGCCAAAAATTGCTATGGAACACTATTTGGTGAACACAGTTTGAAATTGTTGTTCAAATAATTGTGAATATTCGTTTGCGCGTTTGAACTAAGCTAAAAATAATAGTGAAGCTGCAATTTCCATACTGAAAATGAAAAGTACAGTGGCTCGAACACAGGTCAGTGGCGCAGATAATAAATTAAGTTTTATGACGCTACTGTAAAACAAATGTATTATCCCTCAGTTTTATGTCACAATCTGCTTTTTTTTTTTCATTTTGTTCTATTTAGAACTAAGTCCTCATGCCCAGACAGGGGTAGTATTGAACACTATTTTCATCTAAAACCAACTGAGGATAACAGTCGTCCGTTACTGAGGGCTCGGACAAACATTCAATAATAATAATAACAATACAGCTGCAAAGACAGTAATAAATCTATCGAACAAAAACCTCTCCGAGACTGAAACTCTTGTTCTTTTTAAAGGCTTAAATTACTCTGTCACTCCCAAATATGTTCCTAAACTTGACTTTATTTTTGCTATGGAAGAAACAGCTCAAACCTCACCACAGCAACACCGACAAGAGTTTTAAATTAGGTCAGGACTAATTTTAGGTAAATCTTTTAAAATGAAACAAAATATAACCCCCTTCGAGCAAAAGGCGTTGAATTGTTTGCGTAAAGATAATAATATTAATGTCACAGGCATAACGAACTATGTTACCTATAAGCAAAAAATTGAGACCTTTCAAGTGATGGTTGATAAACTAAATTAAATAAAGGCCCAATAGAAACTTTAAAAAGACAAATTTATAATACAATCAAAAAACATATAATTTTTTTAGTATTTTTAAGATGCACAGAGATAACCCAACCGTAGGGCCTATTTTCTCAGCATAAACTCGATTGTTTAGATTTTCGTGAAATATTCGAAATCCATCAGTAGGAAATAAATATTCCTGTAATTAAAGTTCTAATCTAAATTAACATAATTTTAATAAATATTGGTCGGAAAATCGACAAAAAGTTTACCAGGGCCGTATCTGTAAAAAAGTTGATGGTTCTTGACACACGAAAGATCATAGAATGAAACAAAGACTATCATGTTGAAGCCTTTAAAAAATGTGTTAGAAAAGTGCTTTTAGTTTGTGCCTATCTCTTACTCTAACTGATAAACAAAAAAAAACATTATTTTCGGAAGTATTGAAAAACTGAAAACAATTTTACACTTGTTTGCACCATGAAATTATTCCCATGAATCAAAAACTTTTTCCCAATTAACCAAGTGTGCTAGACATCCTTATCTTGGACACTCTGTATTTTATGACGTATTTCTCGATGGGTTACGGTCAATTTACCACATATTATATAGGAAGACATATTTCGTGTAGAAGCGTGGACGTAAGAAATATATGTATAATAGGGACTTGAGTGCAACAAAGGACATTCTTAATTTTCGAACGTTAATGCTGAGAATTATTTTGACCGAGTAGAAAATGGGAAACATAGAATTTTCTAAATTGTGTGGTAGTGGAAAGTTTCTTAGAAACGAAAGATCACATAAAAAATACAACATAAATGGTAAAATGTCCAGGCAAGTAAAATAGATTTATCACGGCCTAGACGTGAACGTAGGCCAACCTTGTCACAAGATTCCTCGACCGCCTCCATGTAAAGCGGGGGTCACGACATGCAAAGCGTCCCTGCCGTCCCTCATAGGAACTAATTACAATGTATGATTAATTATCGGGGCACTGCAGACTAAGTATTGCTCGTCTTGTGTCCAATGTCTTACTGCAGCCCTGCTAACCACTGTCTTAGCTTGCTAATGTCACCAGCCGACGTTATATATCGTCCGACCCATACAGAGTGGACCTTTATTATATTTGCTTTCGGCTTTTGTCCCTCATGTTTTAATGTGTCCGGAACAGGCTGAAGAGGAATTAGAAGTTAGATGGTCCGATATCGTTTCCACTGAGGGGATAGATATAGTGTCTTGACCAATAAAAATTATGTAGAAATATTGATTTATGTTTCGTTAATATTTTGGGTTTTGAATGTTTGGAGAATTAGTTCAATATTTGATTGGATCGTGAGGCAGAAAACGTAAAATTGTTTATATTTTACTTAATAAAAAATCTGTTCTCTCTGTTTCAGGAAGGACGTAGCCACCTATGCGTAGACACGAGGTCAACGTTGGACAAATAAAAAAAGGTAAAACTAATAAGTGCCACTGAGAGCAATCACTAATATAAGAAGTGATATTCAAAAAACAGAGGTTTAATTAGATAGAAACCTCAATCATTAGCCTCAAGTTTTTTCGAATGATGATATGACTCAAGTCGGAGAAACTCACCCCTCAGCGGTTAATGCGAAGAATTTTTCAGTATTTTACTAGTAAAGCTTATATTCAGTTTTCCAGTCTTTTTCCTCACATTTAAATATTAACAAACGTTAACAAGGATGTCCGCTCGAACCCTTAGTAAAAGTGAATGCTATTCACAATTTATTTCAATTGAGAATAGTGCGCTATTCTACCTCTACTATAACCTACTGATGCGTTAGACGCTAATCTCGAAAAATACAAAAAAAATCCTCCTCATCCGTACAGAACATATTGATCTTCGATGGAAATACTTACGATCGAGGTTCGATTTGTACTACTTTTCGATTGAAGGCTTCGAACTTCATCATATAAATTTCAATTTCAACTAAAAGAGAGGAAACGCGAAGCAATATTTGCAGCAACATAATAAGTAATATTTTGCTGCTGCATCATTTCATATACTCATCAGAACGAATAAAAGGTACAGGGAAGATCAATTACGAAATGATCTACTTGAGTGGTTACGACAAAGTTTCCGTAAAAGTAATAGCTATTTCCTGCAAGTCATCGAAGGGATTTCTCACATCATGTGGTCGTATACAGTTGAATGAATGTCACACTTCCTTGAATAACTACGTGGTTTAATGCAGAATGGTGGCTTTCCGATTTGTTATGTTTGGTAATATTTTCCTTGAGGCACACGATAATAAATATTTATCAGGTACCCAGTGCATGTTAATTGGAGCCTTTTAAGGGAACCCATTGTCTCATAAAACTCGAACGTGAAAAAGAATGAGGACATAAGAAGCGACCGAGCTGCCCCTAGACAGACGTTTAGAATCCTCAAAAGAAATGCTAATTACGGCGCAGTAGTCGCAAATTTCGCTCATTTATCGATTGCGACGTGAAAAACTTATTGCAGCTCTTTCATTTTGAACGGCGAAACGAATCCTTGAATACTTTAGGGAGTGCTGGAGAAGAGAATTAAAAAAAAAATGTTATTTATACCATTTACGTAATTGTGATCGAAATTTGAGCAAAACTTCTAAGACCTCCTAACAACGTAGTAGAATAAATTCGTTCCTAGGGCTCAGGTTAATCAAATCAGATCAATGACCTAGAAGAAACAGAGGTAGTGAATTTTTGCACTGAAATTGATTCGATTTTTTTGACGAAAAACCGCCATGTCCGCCAAGAAATGCGTCACCAGGCGAACACATAAGACGTAAGAGGTAATGGCGTCGTCATTTCCTCCGATTTCGCCACCATCGATTAGTGTCTTTGTTGCCAAAAAAGGGAAAAAAGTTCAAAAATAATAAGACGAGGGTTTCCCCGGAACTTTCCCAGTGAATATGATATTATAGGCAACCAAGCATACACAAAATAACCAAAATAGGGAAATATTCGATTTCATTGCCAAACACTTACGGAGCCCCTGTATTGTTGTCTTACTTGAACCTTCTGTAACAGACAGGGAGAGGTTAGCGAACACTCTGTTTTTGTCATGTGTCAGTTTGTTATAAACACTGTCATTTGAATTTTTTTATAGCGTCTTCCCATACTTCCAGCAGTGCTCCAATGAATGGTAGGCTGCGTCGATGCGCCTACCTATCTCTGGGGATGAAAGTTCACATTTTGGAATATTCCATCTCTAGGGATGAAAATTATGTTTTCGACTAGGTTGAAGTGTGGCAAAAATTTTCCTTCTTTGGATGATCGTAGAAAAAAATTTCCGTGCGCTGAGTTTCCCTGATTTTTGTGTTGAATGTGAAGTTTCAGAATTTTCCCCTTCAAAAATCTATCTTTCTCTTTGGGCCTTAGTAGTAAGAGTTATTTACAATTACTACAGTGAGAGTCGTCTTAAAAAGCAGTCGCTTTTTGTCCTCCAACTACCAGAAAACAAATCAAGATAGCAGACTGATTCTTTTGGTAGATTAAAGAGTTGGTGCGCCTTCAAGTCCTTTATGACTCATTTTCAACTTTAATACTTAAAGATTATAATCATTTAAATGACCTCCAATCCAAGCGATGCATATAACGAACTACTACGTTCGTTTTTTGGGACAAATGTTTCCAGGTCGAATTTAATCGCAGGAAGATTCAGCATTTTTAAGCACAATCACTAGATTTTATTGCTTTGAATTACAAATCACAGATGCATATAAAGCACATCGCTGGGGACAAACGTCACTTTAGGTCCATAATCTTTAAAGTTACAGTTGATGATTAATCAGAAAATTCCGTATCCCGCAGATGTACGATGCAAACATCATTGGGAATGAAGCCTAAACACTTTGGATGCGATTTGTATAAAAACCCTGTATATTTTATGTCGCAATAGCAAACACAATATATAACAGGGAAACTCATAAAAATAAAGATAATCAAAATGGATTACATTCGTAAAGGGAAATCCGAACTGGTGATCCACCCCACAGCCTCTCGCTCAGTCAGATGAAAGTGCTCGATTTAGAACTCAGCGCTTGTCAGGGGATGCGCTGAATGATGTGATGGAATATGAATTTGTTCCTCAACATATTTCAGGTTGTAGCGGTTACGTTTTTTCAGGTTTCAGTTTGAAAAACAACCCCAGAAAATATATCTGCAATAAATTCTTTAATCGAGAAAAAAGTTACCGATTGTAAACAACGCAATATAATCTACGAATGAATATTTAAGAATTTATAATAAAGGAAATTTTCCATTTTCGAAAGAAGAAGACCTCGATAATTGCTTTTTAAACTATAGATAACACTATGCTGCTCTATAAGTAGTAGCTTAGAGCTTGTATTTGGTGGCATGAACACTAATCTAATGAAGCCCGAATTTGTTGCATCTGCGCGAGCTGAACAATTGTTCACTAACTCTTTTTCATTAGATTTATAGTTTACTGGAAAGTTTGTGACATTCTTAAAACATCGAGGCTTTCTATATTTTTTTGTTTTTTCGTGACTCACTTTAACCAGTCGACGACTCCTTTGGATATCCACCAGATGGATAACAGTACTTTTCTTTGGTGAATATAAGTATTTTGGACCGAGCCAAGACCTTTTACGTGGGACATTACTGTAGCCGATCTATTTTTCGTCACCTATTTTAATACGTGTCAGAAATGTGTTATTTTCTTCTCGTTTAGAGGGTGTCTGGAGGTCATATGGTTCCCATCCATCGAGTGCCCTGTCATGTCCAATTTGTTGGTAACGGTTTCCAAAGCTTCGTTCACACTGTCAGCAAACTCCCGTATCGTTAGTCGACGATTGGATTGTGTTAAAGCTTTTATTTTCTCTTCATCAGCTTCACTTAACCTTCTTGAGCGCGTATTATCTTTGACATCAAATTTATCAAATTGAAATTTGGCCAGTTTTGACAGTGCCGAAGCTTTAACACTGCCGTCAAAGGTCATCAAAAATTGGCAACTTTAAATGACATTAGGGATAATGTAATAGTGACGCCCTATATTTTAACAATAACAGTGACGTTGGGTCGCATAGGCCCTAAAATGAAATAAAAGGACGTATGCACTTCTGATTTCTTTTTTAATGGCTTTAGGCGTTAAATGCAATTTTACTAAGATGCATATAGTTTGTTAAAAATATGTTTATTTAATTATCCTTTATACCTGCAGGTCTATTATGATTTTACCTTATTCGCTGCATTTTATTACAACTAACAGTTGAACTCAAAAGTTTGTATTGGCAAGCAAACGAAATCAACCACCAAAGCTAAAAACGTGAAGTTTAATAACAAAATATATCATTAAATTCGGTTCTGTAATGTTTCGAAACAGCTTTGGCAGATGATTCTGGCATGAGTTAGACACAAAAATTTTGTACATCTCCTACAATAGTGTTTCGTCTTGCTGTCCTTTTGACATTCTCAACATCTTTTTCTGGTCCCGGCAGGAATCTTTTGTTGTTCTGTATGAACGGCAGAAGTCCCGGCTGCTTCTTGACGTCTTTCTTGAACTTCGGTGGGAATATTTTTTAGTAAAGACCGACGCTTATTGTGAGCCTCCAATAACAATAACGCTAATCCCCTCAAAAACTTTTGTATGAGCAGTTTTGAATCTTGATTATTGGCTATATGTATTATTTGGACATTAATCCCAGCAACATTCATGAGTCCATAAAATATTACCATAGGTCAACGTCTTGTCTTACGTACATCATAGTTGGATGATAAAAGGTCTATCGTATCAACTCTACTCTTGGTTGAGTCATAAAAAGTAACAATTTCCGGCTTATTTTTAACTCTTGAAGTAGAGTATATGCAGTCGTCGTGACGGAGGCCAAAGGCGAGGAGGACGATTTTGTTCTTTTTTTAGAATATAAGAAACCAGAGTAACCCTTTCTTGATAGCAGAACGTACTAGAGGCGATTGGTCTATTCGTTCCATTGAAAAACTTTATCGGAATTTCCCTCTTGTTCTTCCGAACCGAGCCTATGTACGTCAATTTGTAATTTTACAATAAAAATGCAATCAAATTGAAACTAATAAACCAGTTGTTGCACGTTGCATTGCGTCACGTTCCTGACATGGGTGCTATTCATCGGTGAATTACATTTGCAGAATCGTTTTTGACATGAAATGGTCCTTCTGGTTGCTGCCCAAGGTATATTTCTAGATTTAGAGTGTAATACATTTTTGCGTACTCCAAAGCGAACATTTTAAAGCCATGTTTACTGGATTTGCTAGGAACATATTGCCTAAATCCACAATCACCTCTGAAACCCAACAGCATTCCATCAATCGTTTCAAAATCACTTAGAGGATAGTATTTTTGGCAATTATTCACGAATTTTTTCAATAGAAATCTTATCGGTGGTTTCTCGAAGATCTCCAGTTTCGACGTCGTCAAATCGAATAGATATCATCAAGAACAGGAATATTTGATTTGACATTGTGAGCCAAAATGTTTCCAATCCGCATCCCTTTCGACCCCATAAGTCTTCTAAATTAGGGCGACACTTTTCAAACATCCGGCCGTATATGGAAGTCCAAGAAAAGCTCTAGTTTCTGTTTTGTCTGTAGAACGCGCGGATCTTTCCTTTGAAAATTTTGTCGATTTAAATTGAACGAACTCGTTCGTTTCGTTCACAATAATTATTAATACATCGTCAGAAAAAAGTAGTTCCCAACATTGGATTGAAGTTTTAGTTAACTTCTCTCATCATTTTACCCCAGGGAAATGAAAAACCTTATTCTCTGCTCGGGTACCTACAGTTCTCGGCGGCAGACACTTTTCCCAAACAGTTGTACCATCTTTGTTGATAAAGGACGGTTTTTTCGTAGACTTGGATATACAGTATCGGACAAAATTAGAGCAACTTTTGATATATTCGTCTAAATTTAAGTTCTCTAAAAAATCATGAAATATTTTATAATAAATATTCAGCTTAAGGTAGTTAGTGTAAAATACATTTGCTATAAACAGTTTAAATTTTTATTTGGAATAAAAAAATTAAAAAAATTGTTTTGATCTAAAATTCTTTGCGACAAAATAAGAGCAACCAATGTTCAAATATTTTGTATTTCTGACTTTCCTGTGGTCTTTTAAACAACTAATATCTACAATTATGCCTCGTGGTGTTCACTATTCAGTTGATCTAAAACAAAAAATTATTAGTGCATATAAGGGTAGGATCGATAGGTTTTCGATTCTACTAGAATTTAAGATGTTAATGAAATCACAGGTCAGAAATAATCGTGAGTGTCGTTTATTAGTATGTACATGTATTTACCAGTGTGTCAGGCAGAGGTTCGCGGAAGAGAGTCCCAAAAAGCCTCCCTCATCCCCTTTATCCCACGCTCTTATTCGCCTCCTTCAGGACAAGTGCCCAGGGTGGCGAACCATAGGCGTACCATTGATTAGCCATCGCACATCATACCCAACCACTACAGTCAGTAGAAACGACGACCCTTGTCGCTGACACTGCTGGAAGGTACCGTCCGTCGTCTTGGCGCCACACGCTCAATGGTCGTCAAGTGGTTGACGCTCACCATGGGCGCACCGCAAGGGTAGATTGTTCTAAGTCCTCCCCCTAACTCCTTAATCCTAACTTACAACTAATATCTACAACCCTACATAAGAGTGGGAAATCGCAAAAACTTATATCGAAAGTTTTTGGCATAAAAAAAGATGTTGTATCAAAAACTATCAAGAGATTCACTGAACGTGGTGTCGTAACGAATTTAAAACGAGGTGGTCGGAAAAGAAAAACGACAGAGAAGTTAGACAGGCGTCTTATAAGGCTAAGAAAAAAAATCCTGAAATTTCAGCTCGCCGGATTATTGCACAAGCAGGAGAAGTTAGTGTTTCTTCCAGAACAGTTCAACGTCGATCAACAGAACGTGGTTTAAAAGGAAGGAAACCTGCAAAAAAACCACATCTTTCACTAAAAAATTAGAGAGGCCAGGATGTTGTTCGCCACCTACCACCGAGATTGGACTCAACAGTGGAAGAAAGTATTATTTTCCGATTAATCCAAGTTTTGCATCTATGGAAGTGATGGAGCTCAATGGGTACGTCGCCCAAATGGCCAAAGATTTAATCCAAAATACGTAAAAACTACCATTAAACACGGAGGAGGAAATATTATGGTTTGGGGTTGTTTCTCTGCTTACGGAAGTGGTCCACTTTATAAGATTAAGGACAAAATGGATAGATTTAAGTACCATTATATACTAGAGATTGTTATGTATCCATATGCCGAATGGGAAATGCCCCTTAAGTTTGTTTACCAGCACGACAACGATCCTAAGCATACTGCGAAAATAGTAAAAGCTTGGTTCGTGGAGAAGAAAGTCGAGGCAATGAAATGGCCAGCCCAATTTCCGGACTTAAATCCCATTGAGAACCTTTGGGAGATCATAGATAACAAAATCCGAGGAAAAAATATTACCAATCAGGATAATTTATTTGAAGAAATTGAGAACGCCTGGAAGTCTATTGATCCTGACATCATTTCAAATTTAATTTCTTCAATGCCAAAAAGGTGTGAGCTAGTTCTTCAAAACAAGGGGTATTGGACTAAATATTAATGGTAATACACAAAAAATTGTTCTAAATATAATATTCATTCAAATAATTTTTAAGTTGCTTTAATTTTGTCGCTCCAATTGTGGTGGTAAAAGGTTTTCTTTTTCCTTCTCCTCTAAAATGTGCTTTTTAAACATTGAGTCTCAGGTGTAAATTATAATAGGCTGTAAACATATTACTGATAATAACAAATCTTATGTTTAAAGAAACAATGTCAATTTAAAATTAAATTTCTAAAGTTGCTCTAATTTTGTCCGATACTGTAGGTCCGCCTTCTGCTTCATCTTGACTTTGTTCGATATCAGTATTTTCCTCCCTTGCCTCAATTACATCTTCTTGGTGGTCCGGCTCGCTATTATCACCTTCTTCTCGGTCCGTGTCATCATCGGGTTGTCCCATCCCTTCTAGTGCACGCACAAGGCTCTTCCGCTCCTTTTCGTAGGATCGGCGCGACACATTAATACTCTAATTTTGAAATTAAATACCCGGTCACAAATCGCCCCAATTTTCGTATGAATTTCATTAAAAATACCTTTGCGCGCGTTGAAATTAATTGCCCAAAAATTACCTCTTTGGTTTAAAAAGTCACACAAATGGCGGCAACGGGTCAGCGAGACTTCAACAACAATTTGTATCATTTTGCGATGCGGACAACGCGTTCAACACTTTCCCATTCGTCGCTTTGCGGAAACCTAGAAAGGTACTGATACCAGGTCTGTAAATATGAAACCGGAATTTGCCTCCAAATATCCCTAGTGGTCAATATAGGTACTACCTCATCGTGTTATTAGGGTACTATATCTCTTATTTACATCTGAGAATGATTTTCAAATCATAACAATACAGGTTCAATACTGCAGTACAGTTTGCAATAGCTTTGAGTATGTCGAATTTTGTGCCTGCAAATTAAGATTTGCGGACAGCATTGATTTTCTGTTACCACTTGAAAAAAACGGCTGCAGATTCACATCGCATGCTTGTTGAAGCTTACGGTGAACATGCCCTTGGAAAATCACAATGCTACGAGCGGTTTAAAAAATTCAAAAGTGGCAATTTTGACGTCAATAACGAAGAGCGTGGAAAACTACCGAAAAAGTTTGAAGACGGCGAGTTGCAAGCTTTGTTAGATGAGGACAATACTCAAACGCAACAACAATTAGCGAACCAATTAAATGTGACACGAGAAGCCATTTCGATTCGTTTGAAAGCTATAAGAAAAATTCAGAAGATAGGAAAATGGGTTCCACATGAACTCGATGAAAGACAGCAAGAAAATCGAAAAACCACTTGCCAATTGTTGCTTACCAGGTATAACAGAAAGTCATTTCTTCATCGAATTGTGACTGGTGACGAAAAATGGATCTATTTTGAGAATCCCAAACGTAAAAAATCATGGGTAACTCCAGGCAAACCGTCAGCATCGTCAGCAAGACCAAATCGATATGGACGGAAAACAATGCTGTGTTTGGTAGGATCAAAAAGGCGTAATTTATTATGAGCTGCTAAAACCTGGAAAAACACTTAATACTGAACGTTACCGACAACAAATGATGGACTTGCATCGAGCTTTGCGTGAAAGACGATCAGAATATCAAGAACGGCAACACAAGGTGATATTGCTTCATGATAATGCACCATCACACACTGCAAAACTGGTGAAGGAAACGATTGGGACGTTTCATTGGGAAGTACTATCGCATGCGGCTTATTCACCCGACTTAGCACCGTCCGATTATCACTTATTTGCATCGATGGGACACGCTCTTGCAGAACAGCACTTCACCTCTTACGAAACAGTTCAAAAATGGCTCGACGAATGGTTTGCCTCAAAAGAACAACAGTTCTTTTGGCGTGGCATCCACAAGTTGCCAGAGAGATGGGAAAAATGTACATGTAACGATGGGAAATATTTCGAATAAAATATTTTTTTATAATAATTGCGCAACTAAGTTATAATTTTTATTAAAAGATTCCGGTTTCATATTTACAGACCTGGTAAACTCGATTCATGTAAATTCTCCAATCGCAAGAAATACACACGAGGACAGAACCTCACATGGACCCTGCGACGCTTGCGCAAGGTTGAGGTAAGTTAGAATCGCTCGCGGGAAAGATACGCAGTTACTCTATGGACAACACAATAGAATTCGCCGATCTACGATTCTTTTCGAAGTCTTACGGCTTTCGCAATACCCTGCTACTTGCCCCACATTTCCAATTACAACCTTAGAAGTTAAAAATACCAGGCAAAGTTTAGAATAACAAAACAATGGTACCTCCAATAACAAAAAAATAATAATAAAAAAAATAAAAGAAAGGTACACAATACAAATGGCAAACTGTTACCATTTAAACTTTTCCATTCGTTATCGGGGCACGCAAATCCTTAAATTCCCATCATGAAGACTAAACAAGTTTTTAATTATAGTAACTTTGATGAACAATTGAAAATAACGCATAGGTATTGTTGCTTTTGAGTCGAGATGGCCTGAGGTAAAGCCACCTACTACAAACATTGTTGATGTGTTTAGGGCGTTGGGCGCACAAAATAAAAGGAGAGGCGAGGCAGCAACACAAAAAGCGATCGTGCCGATTTGTTCACGCGTGCATGTACGTTGGGCGATGTTCCTTGGAATTAGTTTCGAGTAGATAAACGATGTGAAAGTCGCAGTGTAATTGCCTTAATTTTAAGCCAAATGAGACGGTGGAAAGGAGATGGTGAATAAGGGAGAGATCTGCCTGCAAGAAGTATCATTGGCATAAAAATGTTGCGCATCTAGCTGAGGTTCAGTCTGTGCAATTGTCGGGCAACTTCTTGAAATTTGCGACAAGAAGTTGCTTCTTTCCTTTCCGACGTTGAAAATTGACTTCTTGACGTACTCGACGCGAGGCGAATAATCCAGCAGGAACCCCAACGGTCGTACTGCGAGCGCCAACGACGACAGCGTCGGTCGCGCTATAACGGCACGAAGTATTGCGGCCAAAATACGAAGCTTTTGAAAAGGTTTTACCTTCGGACTGTGTGAGGGTCTATTGTGGCTGCTCGTAAAAACTATTTTCGTATCATACAGGGCGCCCCAAAAGCCCTGACGTATTGGGTTGTTCGATAATTAACGTCGTTTTATTCTCACAGGTGGCTCAATTTATGCATATCGAGTAATGGTGATCTCGTCGCTTATACAGGGTGAGTCGGGAGGATCTTGCCAAACTTCAGGAGCGTGTTGTACATGAAAAATAAATGTAAAAAAACTCAAATGTTGTTATCCGATTTTCGTTTGTTTACAAGTTATAGCGTAAATAAATTTTTTTAACTAGGATTCTATTTACCATAAACGTACCTTTTCTGGACGTTGGATTGGTCGTGGTGGCCCTATTAGTTGGCCTCCAAGGTCTCCAGACCTCACACCACTAGACTATTATTTGTGGGGTTGGTTTAAAACTGAAGTGTACAGAGTGAAAGTGGACACTCAAGATGCACTAATTCAACGCATTAGAAATGCTGCAGCTACTATTAAAGAAAGACATGAAACGATCAGGAGCGCAACGAATGCTCTTCATAGACGAAGCCGAAAATGTTTACAAGTTAATGGCAATATTTTTGAACATTTACTATGATATCCAAACGTTAGTTTATGGAATTTCTTATGAAATTTATAAATTTTTTTAATTTTATGTTTTAATTTTATTTACGCTATAACTTGTAAACAAACGAAAATCGGATAACAACATTTGAGTTTTTTTACATTTATTTTTCATATACAACACGCTCCTGAAGTTTGGCACGATCCTCCCGACTCACCCTGTATTATTATATGCCGTCTTAAAGGTCATGTTTTAGACTTTTTTCGATCGAAAATCGAACGTGATTAGTAAACAAGAAGTTGTTTAAAATTTAAGTTGAAGATGGATAATCAAAGTGAGCATTATCGACACATTTTATCATTTTACTTTCGAAAGGGCAAAAGTGCAGTACAAACTCAGACGAAATTGTGTGAAGTTTACGGTGAGAACTGCCTTACCGGACGCCAGTGCCAGCGTTGGTTTTCTCGCTTTCGTCCCGGAAATTTTAATGTCCCAGATGCATCACACACTGGACGCCCAGTCACCATCGATGACGATAAAATAAAGGCCTTAATCGAAGCTAATCGGCGTACGACAACTCAAGAGATGGCAGAAAAGTTGAACATATCGCATTCAACCGTTTTTCTGCATTTAAAAAAGCTTGGGTACGTTAGCAGATTGGATGTTCGGGTTCCTCACGAATTGAAGGAAATTCACCTCATCTGACGCATTAACATATGCGATTCTTTGCTGAATCGTGACCAAAACGACCCACTTCTACAGAAGAGTCATAACGGGTGATGAAAAATGGATTGTCTACGGTAACGTAGTCCGAAAACGATCATGGACCAAACAAGATAAACCTGCGCAATCGACGTTCAAAGCCAATATTCATCAAAAGAAGATTTTGCTATCTGTGTGGTGGGACTACAAGGATATTCTTTATCTTGAACTGCTTCCGAGATACCAAACTATTGATTCGAATGTTTACTGTCGTCAGCTATCGAAATTGAATGAAGAAATCAAAAGAAAACGTCCTGAACTCGCCAATCGCAAAGGGGTACTGTTCCATCATGATAACGCTAGACCCCACACGTCTTTAATAACGCGTCAAAAATTATTGGAACTAAATTGGGAACTGATACCTCATCCACCATATAGCCCTGACTTGGCGCCATCAGATTATTATTTGTTTCGTTCTCTTCAAAATAATTTGAATGGTAAAAATTTCGATTCTGACGAAGCCGTTAAAAAAGAGTTAAATCAATTTTTTACTTCTAAAAATAAAGGCTTTTTCGAACGCGGAATCTTCTTACTTGCCGAAAGATGGCAAAAGGTCATCCACCAACATGGCCATTAAATCATTGATTAATAGTTATTATTAATATAAGTATATTCACTTTGAAAAAACATAAAAAAATACGACATTAATTATCAAACAACCCAATATCAAAGTTATGTTTTTTTAAGTGGAACTCTCTGTATATTATTACATTTTCGAATTCGTCGATCAAAATAAGTGTCAGCTTTAATAAAATTTACAATACCTAAAATTTAAAGTGTTTTAAATAATTGAAATTTTATCAAAATTTTACGTGATTTTCATGTTTTCAACACTTAAAAATTATTTAAAATAAGTAAGTATAATCTGCAGTGTAGTGTAGCAATTGATCATATGTCATATCCCGATTATGATGAACTTGCTATCTTATACAGGGTGTGCAAAAAGGAAACCTAATCAAGTAAGAACTTTAAGTGCTAATAACTTCATTAGTTGAAAAGCAATGCCATATTTTGTACCTTGCCAGAATATGTAATTTTTAGTTACATGTCGAATGGTACTAGAGTGTTCACAGCTAAGCCTTCGCGTTTTTACAGAACACATTAAATAATTGTTTTTACACCATTTGGTGAGATTTCAAAATTGGCCCCCCAGATTCCCGGACTTAACTCCTCTAGATTTCTTTGTGTGGGGATACATAAAACAAATTGTCTAAAATACACCACACCTCCGATAACCCCACACGATATGAAAATACGTATAAAAGACACATTTGAAACTGTTACCCGCAAAATGTTGTCCGGAGTTAGCGGTGGTTTTGAAAAAATAATTTGTAAGTGTCCGGAAATGGACGGTCGACATTTTGAACATCTGTTATAATTATTTTGTTTTTGTTTTATGTTATAGTTGATATGTTATTTAGAACTTTGAACAAAAACACACCAAATGGTGCAAAGAACAATTGTTTAGCGTATTCTGTAAAAATGCAAAGGCTTAGCTGTGAACATCCTAGTACCATTCTATAGGTAACTAAAAATTATATATTCTGGTAAGTTACAAAATATAGCATTGCATTTAAACTAATGGAGTTATAGCCACTTGGAGTTCTTACTTGATTAGTTTTCCTTTTTGAACACCCTGTATAAGATAGCAAGTTTATTATGATTGGAATATAAAATATGATATATTGTTACACTACACTGCAAATTATACTTACTTATCCTAAATAGTTCTTAAATGTTTAAAACAGGAAAATTATGTAAAATTAAAAAAAAATTTCAATTATTTAAAAAACCTTCAATGTTAGGTATTGTAAACCTTATTAAAATAGACAGTTATTTCGATCAAAGAATTCGAAAATGTAATAATATGCAAGGGTTTCCGCTTAAAAAAACACAACTTTGATACTTTTAGTGCTTTCGGGACGCCCTGTATAATATGAAAATAATTTTAAAAGTAGTCATAATGGACCCTCATATAGTCCAAAGGTAAAACTTTTTGAAAGCCTCGTATTGTGACCACAATATTCCGTGCCGTATAGCGTGAATAACCCTGTATATGTTCGAACAAACATAGCCTTGATTCTAAAGTGCCTATAACTTCCGTCAAAAACAAGATTAAAAGCTTTTAATTAATAAAGGGTACTTTCGGAAAATATTTTTTTCGATTTACTTATCTATTTAAAGGTTGAACAAAAAGCTATTGAAAATATTAACCATAGAATTGAACGTGAGCAAAAATGGTTGACAACTAAATGTTCGGAATATATTACATAAATAAACAACTTCGTTTAAAATTGTTTATTTATGTACTATTTACCAGATACGCTTCGAAAGAACAATTACTATGTTTTGTTAATGTAATTGTCAGTTGCCAGTGTCTGTTACACTAAAAATGGGTTGCGGAAGAGCTATTAATGCCCAATTTAGACAACTTATAATAAAGAATTATTGTACGGGAACAAGAGTCATTCAAATTGCCAATAAAGTGGATTCATCAAAGTCTACTGTTAGTGATGTCTTAAAGCACTATCGAGAAACCGGTAGCATCGCAATTAAAGGTAAAAGTACCGGCAGATCACGAATTGTAACAAATGCTGACCAAAGAACGCTTATAAGAGTTTGTAAAAATGGTCGAAAGAATACCTTAAGAGCTGTAACAGCGTTGTGGAACGCCGAAGCAGGTTTAAATGTATCTAGGGAATACTCTAAGAAGTAGATTCATAAATCTGGATTAGGTTTTTACAAGGTACAACTTAAATTATTGTAAATTTTGAGATTAAAAATTAAGCTGGATCATTTTAGCCAAACGAGAACCCATTACTTACTGAAAAGCAAAAAAGAGCAAGTCTCACTTGAGCTTAAACAAAAGTCAATTGGACTGTAGCAGACTGATCGAAAGTCATTTTTAGCGATGAGTCCTGTTTTGATGTGTGTATCTGTGATTTTCGGAAAAGGATCATTAGATCGACAAAAGAAGCGCTCCACAAGGTCTGTATAAAAAGGATAGTAAAATTTCCACAGCGCGTTATGATATAGGGTTGCATGTCAGCATATTAATGATTCGACTGTTCAGAATGGCGACCCACTCAGCAGAGGAAGCACCAGTGCAACAATTGGTCAACTGTTGAAATTTGTAATAAAATTGCTTTTATCGAAATGAAAAGTATTCGACGTTTGAAGGGCATGTGTAATTTGCATATGTTACAAAGACCTAAGAAGGCCCGTGCCTAAAGTCCAAGGGTGCTACGTTCATTTGTGTTTGTTTTAGAGGCGTTTTTAGTGAACGCTTTTAGAGAGTTAGTGAACATTTAAAAAACTGACCATCGATATGCGATTCAATACCTTCCTTTGAAAGATCGTAATCAATCCAACATCAAAGCAGAGTTATATTCTTCTCTGGGGAAATGTGGTCCTTCTTTAGCGATTGTAGAGTATCACGTGACAGATTTTAAACGCCTTAGCACGAGCTGCCAAGATGAACTTCGCAGTGGTCGACCCACCAACATTCCAGATCTGACCACTTCAGATATCTGTACCACTTCAGAAACTGTACTGGAAGGCCGTCGGTTAAAATTGCGCAAGTTAGCAGACATGCTAACCACTTCAAAAAGTACTTTACATCGCATTTTAACCGAACAATTGGATATGAAAAAGCTGTGCTCAAAGCGAATAAAAAGACCTTCGTGAGAATGTTTCAAGGGAGTGTTGGGCAAAATGTTGTGGCAATAAAGCCGAGTTTTTGTGCCGGTTCAGACCTGTGGATGAAACATGGGTTCATCATTTCGCGTCTGAGACGAAAGAGCGGTCAAAGCAATGGACTTAAAGGGGAGAATCGTCTCTAAAGAAAGCGAAAACCGTTCTAACTGCAGGTAAAGCGATGGCGTCAGTTTTGTGGGAATGCACGTAGGATAATTTTTAATGACTAACTCCCTGTAGGAAAAACAATAAACGAAGAATATTATGTAAATTTATTGCAGCATTTGATCGAAGAAGTTAGGAAAAAGCGACCGCATTTGGCGAAAAAGAAAGTCTTGTTTCATCGAGACAATGCACAAGTCCACACTTTCGTCATTGCGATGGCCAAAATCAATCAACTTCATTTCGAACTTTTTCCGCCCTCCTATCCGCCAGATTTAGCTCCCTCCGATCGCAAAACTTGAAACAATGGTTTGATGGAAAAAGATTTTCCAATAATGAAGAGGTGAAGTCCGAAGTTAATGCCTATTTTGAAATATTAGAAGCTTTTTACAATAAACAGGGCACAGACGCTACAGAACATCACTGGAAAAAGTGTGTCAACGTGAAAAGAGTCTATGTTGAGAAGTAACGTAATATTTTCCAATTTTTTTTTTTTTTAGTGTTAGATCGAGTACTTCTGGGACTATCCTCGTAATTACACCATTTTAACTGAAAGTAATGAGTAACTGATTTTATATAGAGAATCATGCTTATGATATAGCTACAAAAGTCCTCAAAATGACCTCGAAAATTAATTCAATATTGAACATTGACAAAATTTTGCAGAAATAAAACATTTTTTTGGATAACTGAAGAGACGATAAGGCGGTCGCGTAACGTGGTGTTGCTTTATTGTAAACAATATTTCCACGCATTTCAATAATTCCGACATTTTTTTCCCGCGATGGAGGTGAACGTGATATTCATAAGCTCGCAATTTTCTATGGAAATCCAAACATTCGAAGACGAGGGAAGGATAAAGATGTGTGTTAACGAGAATTTTATTTTACAGACGACTTCCTATTGCTACATAGTAATAATTTTGATAATGTACTGATCGAATTACAATTATACAGTGTGTACATAAAGTGTGGAATAAATTCAATTAAAAATCACGTGTATGGTTTTTGGAAAACGCCGGGATACGGCAATTCCTATTATTTGTTACGGTTTTCTTATGATAAATACATGTATACAGAGTGACCCAAAAACAAGTTAGGACCACTAACTTCATATTTTCAAATATAAATACTTATTTTTTATTTCATTTATGAATTTTGCGTCGAATTCTAAGTATATTTTATGTAACTTGTCTTGTACCTAAACTCAATAGTTATCGAGAAATTTACGGTTAAATATATCAGTAAGTTAGATGATTATTACGCCAATTATAAATAGATTTTTATGAAACATAGTATTTAATAATTAGGAACAATAAGTATTTACTAAATTAAATGTTAAAATTGAAATCCTTCTTGTGCCTGGCAGTATTCCAAATGGTGGATAAATTCATACTGAACCATATTTATGGTTTCTGGGCTAATGTTATCGCATTCTCTTCTGATTCTAGTTTTTAAGTCGTCAATCGTTCCAAGTCTACTTTTGTACACAACATTTTTTCGATGGCACCACTAAAAATAGTCTGAAGGATTCAGATCCAAAGACCTTGATAGCCATTCAATAGATCCACACCTTCCAATCCATCTGTTGGGAAATGCTACATAATCCAGATATTTTCTAACCCGAGCTGCAAAATGCGGTGGTGCACCATTTTGCTGGAACCATAAGTTTTCGTCATACGTCATTGGGTTATTCAGACCGGGAAATAAAGTTCTTAAACTGAGGATTAGATGTTGTTGTAAAAATTCAAGGTATCTTGGACCATTCTAAGTCTGTTTCTCTGTTGTGTTCGCACTCTGTCACTATATCCAATCATCATAAGAATTTCAATTCTTTGTGTTATGGATAAACTCATTGTAATATAACTTTGAATTGAAATTAAACCTTGTTGAAGTCAAATCAAAACTGACAAACATGCAAGTTTAAATATTATTAGAATGTTGTACATTAAATTAATAAACACACTAACAAACCTATCGAATAAATCTTCGTCTTGGTTACTGATATATTCAGACTTAGTAAATTTCTCGATAACTGTTGAGTTTACGTATAGGACATGCTACATAAAATATACTTAGAATTCGATGAAAAATAAGTATTTCTATTTGAAAAAATGAAGTGAGTGATCGTAACTTGTTTTGGGGTCACCCTGTATACATGCATTTACCATCAAAAAAACCGCAACAAATAATAAGAATTGACTTGTCCCAGCGTTTTTTTCAAAAAACAAACGCCTGATTTTTAATTAATTTTACTCCATATTTTATGTGTACACTGTATATGTACATTTTTATATTCGTCTACTACAATAACAAATTTGGAGCCCCTGCTATACAAAAAATAAGGAGAGAAACCTGTCTCTCATTGAAACAAACGAACTATCCTCATGTATATGTTACAGGGAATGAGATATTTATTTAATTAAAAAAAAACTACAAATCGACTATACATATTTCTCCAAATTTAGGCCTAACTGATGCAGAATTATATACCGGGCAGTGTTTTCAGAGATCATCCGTCATTCAGCTGCTAATAGAACTGCTATTAAAAGACCTCGGTAAAGACTTTACCACACACATGGATATAACTACAGCGTGACTTGGCCCACAAAAATTTCTGACCTTGACGCATAAAACTTTGTTTTACGTGCAATAACATTTTTTATCGCTCAGTTGTAGTAAACATGCTTTGCCGTGCGCTGGCAGGAAAACTTACGTGTGGTACATGTTGATAGGGGTACGTCAAATGGGATGTTTATCCAGTTAGTGACCATTAATAAACCAGCCGGATAATAAATGCTTTTTAATTCATTCCGTCATTATAATCCCAGATTAAGAGGACGAAATTCAGAAATGCAAATCAGTGGTCAGCAGGCAGGAACACATCCTCTCCCCGATTGCAGGCGATGTCTTTGTATCGTTCCCGGGCTCCTTTGTCCGACACCCGGCCTTTCTTGGAGAATATCGGGGATTTTGGGGGATAGAGCAAAATCGCCTAATGTATTCTGCATCTTGGTCACTGGGCTGTACATGACATAATGTATTCCAATTATACAGAAACAATGTTCGCCGGACTGACATGTCTAGCTAAGGGAGTCCGAACATTTGCGTTTGCACTCAGTATGCTAATGCGGAGATAACGGAGGAATACGGAGGATTATCAATATGTAATAAGCACACACCAGTGTCAAATGAATATTTGAGGTATTTCGGGTGTTGTCTCAATAAAGAATTTTCTATTAAAAAAGTCAACACTGAAATTACGCACCTACTCCCAATATAAATGGCGAAAGTTATAGAGTGGGCCAATATTCGTGTAACATACAATTAATAATTTCAGACTCTATACAGCTCGTCGATAATCCATTGGGCATTTCCATGTTTACAGAACTAACATCACAAGTATTGTTTGCTTGCATGAAACTTGATCTTTTAGTTGGTTTAAGCTTGGAAACTATTAAATCCCATGCTATCGTAATACAGAGTTGCATTGTGTCCGAAATTTAGCGCTTTATGAAAACTGACCATCTCTTGGTTTCTCTCGCATTGGAAGTGTATTTTTTTAGGCGATCGTCCAATCAATTCTTGGCCATAAAATAAAACCATTCCCGTACAACACCTACTACAGACGAGCCATTAACTTAATGTGGACATAATACTGAACTATTTAGATGATGTGATTAAAGTTATAGCGTAATGTGCAAAGCTGACATAACCGGGAACTGGTTATATCAGATATTAGCCGTTACAGTTATCGTGCCATAAGTATCAGCAAACATTGGCATGAAAACCAACAGAAAAATTGATTTATCTTAAACGAAATAAAATGCCGGAATGAAGAGACGTGCCTCGCTGTGGTAATAATAATGGTGTACTTGACGAGGCGCGAGTTAACCCCGGGCCTTTGCGAGATAGGTGCCAGTTTTATACGATAGGTGTGTTAACCTTACGTCATTTTTATGTCAAGATTAAAAGGTTTTTGGGTTTTCTTGGGAAATGTGCCTAAACAATTAGCAATGTAAAACTTGGGATTACCGAAACTTCAACATCTCCTTGTTAACGCATAATTGTCAGGTGGTTATTAGATTCCTCTTATACAGGATGTTATTCGAGTACTTGGCCAAACTTTCAGGGGGCGATTCTTTGACTGATTCCAAGACGAAAAGTTCACATAAACATAGGTTCGGCAATGCGCCGCTTCCAAGATACAGGGTGTCAATTTTGTTTTGATCGTTACATATTAAAAACAATCCTGAACAAAATAAGACAAAATGTAATTTGAAATTGTATCTTGGCGACAGATTTCAACGTAGTTTTAAGCTAGAAATCGTTTGTCGTCTTTTCCCATTGGCGAGCGCAGGCTCAACGCCGGAAATTTGAGGAAAATCCAACAACAGAACCGCTTTATTGAAACTACACTTAAACAAATTGGTACTCATTTTTTTCAATAAAAAATGGTTTAGTAATAACCAAATGTCAAATTTTGACAAAATCGGCTAAAGATTTTTACGCAAAAAATGATTTAAAAAAAATTTAACACCCTGTACCTTGAAAACGAAGTATGGGACAATAGCAGGACCTAGATTTATATAAACTTTTTCTCTTAGTATCACTCACAGAATAACCATTTGAAGTTTAGCCACGTACTTAAATATCACCGTGTATAGGTTAATAAGGAAAATTTAGGCAATTTTTATGAATCATCTATTATGCGTAAATTAAATCATTTATGAGATTGAGCAGGAAAATAGCACATATATGGATAAACCTATTTAGACACCATAAAGTTATGTAGTTTTTGGACCTTTATCATACCATCATAAAGGTCCAAGAACTCGACAACGCACAACCCTAGCAAATACATTATAAAATTTTCGTATAATTACATGTAAAGGCTGTCTCATAAAATACGAGCAAACCTATGGCTCAGTTATTTATGAACGGATTTTGATGAAGTAAAAACCAAATAAAATGATATTTTTGGAACTAATAGGTGACGATAAAGTTGATTTTGTTACTCAACTTCTTCTGCTTCAGGAATAAAGTTTACAATTTTAAATAAAACACCGTATTTTTTATATTTTTTGATAGAAAGTATTTCTTTGAATATGATGACTGATATACAACAAACTAATATTAAAGCAATTTTTAACTGAAAAAAAATGGAAAATATTATTTCTTTGACCACTAATACATTTTCTTGAATACAAAAAATAGAATTTTTCTTTAGCATTTAACAACATATTCCTTCACAGTTTTCAGAAAATACTATTTCCACAGATGTTACTTGAATTGACTACCATCGTGTTATCTACATAATCGACATTTTGTGGATGGCTAACGTAAACTTTACCTCGAAGGTAGCCCCACAATCAAAAATCCAATAAAGAAAGGTCCGGAAAGCGAGACGTCGGTTTTATCTTGTCCCTTCTTGCTAACTCTTAATGGGCTCCACTTGTCCATGGCGCCAGACATTTTTGCACAGAATAATGCAGCGAGATAAGGTGGGTTGAAGTAGAGATGACTACAGGATACCACATATGGCTCCACGATGATACAAATGGCCACGTAATTCACGTTGTTCAAATTTTTCATTTTTTTTTAGCTACAAATTGTTTTAACGTTAACTTGTCCTACATCAAGTTCGAAAAAAAGTTTTTTATCAAAAAATGTTAAAAAAAATTCGGAGTTCCATTTAAAATTCTGAAGTTAACACCTGAAACAAAATAAGTTGAATAAAACAAATCAACCTTGCCGTTACTTAGTAGTCTGAAAGATATCATTTTATTTGATTAAGTTAATCAAAATTCGGTCATAAATAAGTGAATCATAACTTCGCCCATTTTTTATGAGACAGCCTGTTATAAAATTAACCAAAAATCAAATAAATTGGTTTAATTTATCTCGCTTAGTTTTAGTATAAGTGTTTTAAAGATATACTTGATGAACTAAATTAAGTGCGCACCATTGTTACCTTTATTGGTAGAAAAGATAAACCTTTAGTTTAAAATGCAAAAAGTTGCATTTTCTAGGGCTGATTACAATACTGATACTAGAAAAACAATTGAACAACGTATTGCAAAGATAATAAAAAAAAACTTTCTTTAAAAAGGAGCACTATGTATATTTATAAACAAAATTAAAACTAGTTTAATTTTAGAGAAAAAACTTCAGTAGCTTTTTTTCTTAAACGAGTATTTTTTTTAGATATTATGTATAATTCAAACGTATCACTTTTTGTTCCGGTAAAAAGGCATTTTGAAATATTTTGGCACATTTACTATAGATGCGTTAGATATAGCATTTTATCAAACCAATGCATTATATTTGACATTTTTTACTTTTAGCCACTTAATACTTGCTAGAGTAAATTAATTTGATTGATTGCCGCTTGTAGAATGAAAAATAAAAATTCCTCAATATCTTAAAAAATATTCGTTTCATAAAAAAGGTTATTGAAGTTTTTTTGTATAAAATTAAAGTAGTGTTCTATAGACTAACTTCTACTAACTAAGTCTATAAATATACACAGTGTTCCATAAAAAAGGGGTTTTTTATTATCTTTAAAACGTGATGTTCAATTGTTTTGTCTAGTATCACCATCGCAACCAGCCCAAAAAAATACAACTTTTTGCTAGGTAAACTAGAGTTCTATCTACTAATAACCAAGTTAATAGTGATGCACACTTAATTTGGTGCGCCCCGTATATCGGTCACAGCGAAAATTTCGATTTCCAAATTTAGAAAAATTTCATGCACATCCTGAGCATAACGAAGACACGGTCAGTGCCGTTGCGTGCACGATTTGATGGAATGGTTGAGAGGTCATACCAGGGCCGTAAATCCACACAACCATAAAGTCAGAGAAATTGGGATAAATAGATACCTATTCCTCTTGGTTTCCCGCTACTCGCAACATGAATCAACACAATACACATCTTCGATAGCGCTAACTGGAGGAATAATGCCATTCCTTAATTACCATGAGAGAAGTGTTCTTTTCGCATTGAGTGAACAAGACATCTGCATGCGTAGCGAATCTGTTAATTCTTGACTTTCGGAGCTTTTCTGGAATATGATATTTTCTGCTTGCAATGCTGCTCGTTAATATAATTTATTTACTTAATTTTACTAAAAATTACAAGAATTTATATAGTAAAATCACATAAAACAAATATTTCGCCCGCGTCTCATAACTTTGCCGATGCACACAAGCAGATGTATTATAGTCATGATCCTTTTGTGGCGATAAAATTTCTAGGTGGGGAATTTTTTATTCCTGGCTTTCATACCTGCGGAAATAAATGATACAAAAACGAGAGGAGCTGTAACAAGATTAATCGTCAAATTAGTATGGCCTTTGACCTTTAAATTTGCCAGAACTTTCCTCATAATATTGTTTGTAACACCTACCTGTTATTCTGCATCGCCGCCTTTCAAGCGAGATAATATAATCATTGAAAATGAATAAAATTTTATGGATTTTTTCCAACCAAAGAATCGTAATTCCAATACAATGCAGAGTGCAGAAATCAACGCAATCAAATTGACTCAATTTTTCCCACATTCTATGCATAAACGAATAAAGAGACGCCGACTTTATGGTAGCATTGGACTCGGTTTGTCCTTTATTAGATATCTTTGGAATATCATTTTATAATTAAATTAGCAACAAAAATAAATGTGACGTTGCATGACGGGATTTTGTTTGATATGGTGCAGGATTTTACTGTTGATTGCTTCTGAGAATTTTTTTCACACTAGTTCTGGGTTTTCGTAATGGTTTAACAAATTAAATGCAACAATGATGGTCACGAATATTGAATATATTTCGAAATTTCACAGTTCACAAGTGATAGAAGAAACTTCCCATCGGGTTAAAATAAACAATTTCGCACTTATGGACTTCGTTCTAACGTCGATTGTTCTAATTATTTTTTAAAAAATTTATTACTTTAACGCGACAAATCCTGTTCGTAACATACGGGTGAAGATACTAATCTGCGGGGGGGAGGGGGGGGGGGGCGAAGGAAACTAATCGCCAAGATGCGTTGAACTTAATTTGTTAGGGTGCAAATTCCGACAAACCTATTATGGACACATATCGCATTATAAGAAGACAATTTTAAGGGCCCTATATGTTGGGGGAACGATAGGGCGCTGTTGCCCAAATGTCCCCTGTCGCAAGGCCTTAGAATTGACGCTTATGAATTTCCTAAAACCTTTTACCTGCCTTTTTGCACTCTCCCGCCTACATATGATCCTCGTTAAAAATTGAAAATTCCATAGCAGCAACCATTTATTGTAAATACTTTCTATCCTATTTCCTACGTCACTTCATTACCTAATATAGTCAACTCCTTGTACAGGCGACGCTCTTTATTTATTGCCGAATGCTATTTATTTTCTGGCCCTTTCTCGTTATACTCTTCTTAAAACTTACCCCATTCATTTCATTATCCGGCCATTTTGAATCGTCTTCACGTATAACGAACGGAAATTAAGTGATACGCACAAAAATCTTTCCCGTATAAAGTCGAACTTGGGCGGTGTTTTATTATTTGCCCCGATTTTATCTTTAGACTTCATAAAACTTTTGCCAGTGAACGGAATTAATGCATACTTTACAATTGGGGGGAAGTTTCGAAAGCCGGACGAAAAGTTAGTAAAAAAGTAGCGATAAGAATATAGATTATTGCAAAAGGGCAGGTTTAATAATTATTATGATCAATGACGAGTACCGAGCTCAACGAGTGTTAAAAGAGTATAAAACGCATTTAGGCCTCCACCGATCAAAGGTATGACGTTCACCTGACTGGTTAATTAAGCATGCAGATCAATAAACCCATATCAAGGCATCAGGAGATTTCGATCACGATCCTGATTGTCTACTTAAAGGCGCGTGATTCAAAGAGATCGCGGATGATTCAAGCATAGTTAATCTCGATCTAAGAAAATAAATCTTAAGGCTGAGCAAACAATGCTTTCCACACGGCACGCCATCGAGTGCAGAAAGCACGTGTATGGCTTTACAATCACACACACCTGACAGGTGACTGTCACCTCCGCTCGGACCAGCGTGATTAACGAGTCTGCAGGATTTCGTACAATTTCCTTTTGGTCGTGTTATTTAAGGATGTGCACACTTATTGTTTTAATTCTAAGCTTAGACTTCTGAGGTGCTCGAAGCTTAAGAGAGCTTTTCAGCCTTTTATTCTGACATAAATATTAAATAGTCAGTCACACCTAAAAAGTACACCTGCAAGTTATAAATCAAAACCAGAAAAAAGCTCTAGTGCCGAGCACAGCACTTTTCACACGAGCGCGGCATTCTGTTGGCACGCGCCGAAGGCGACTGGCACATTTCTTCGCGAGTGCGATAAGTGATTTTCGCATGCGTATCAAAAAACACGTGCACAATGAAAAAATGCACGTGTTTATAAAACAAGTGCGAAATGATCTTTTGAAGGTTCTTTCAAGCATAAACGTTTTTGCAATTAAAATGCGTTCTTTTCATTATACAACATGTCCCCGGTTATGGTGGCCAAGAGGAGAAATTCCTTATTTTTTTATTTAGGAGAAAACGTGATCTTCGTGAAAGGTTTTGCATGTCCCAAAACTGTTGAATCAGTTCTCAGCTTTTCAATTCTTGTTACTGTTATGGAGAAATATTGAAAAATGGGTCCGCTTAGTTGAAAATTTTTCCAAGTCACACCAATTAATTCTCGTTTTCGTTGCAACCGTAAACAAAAATTAAATTAAATGATAATGTTGTTGAAAGAGAAACGAGCTTACCTGATACAGTGCCATGGCAAAGGTGATAACGTAATTCTTAGAGTTAACGAGGAATTTAATCAAAAGTTTCCGTATATTTACCCCTCAAAATGTGGTGTACAAAAATTGATTAAGAAACTCTTACTATTAGAGGTAACGATTAGTTTTAAAGAAAACTAAGATGGTGGTTGAATAGGAAGATTCAGTTCAAAATAATCAAAAACTTTCATTATTTTGAAAATCGCTTCAGGTATGAATGAGAGAACTTCTCAAGAAGCAGTGAAATAATTGAAAATTCATCTCTTTAAACGATCTAAAAAAATTTTTTAATCGCGCTTAAGACCTGAGAGATCAAGCAAAATGTTTGGACTTCTGTTTGTGGATAAGCGCTCAAACCATCAATAACCAGTACGTTTATTGAGACATTGTATTCTCTAATTAAGAAACATTCTTCACCAATAGTACTGTCTTACCTCAAAATAGAAGATGCTGGAGGCACCATAATTCCTATTTCCGAATCACTCGTCACGTATAATATTCGGCTGGTTAACGTACGGTGTACCATTTCTTACCATGGTATAATTGCACCATACATTTTTGAGTGAGAAATTTTGATTTGTAGTTTCTTTTTTTGTTGAATTATTGTAACGAAAATTTAATAAACGAAAGTCGTAATTATCGTTGTCATGAAAATGAGAATTAATTTTTGAGACTTAGAAAAATTTTCTACTAAACTATTTTTCTACATTTCTCTGTAACGAAAAGGAAAATTGAAACGATAAGAACTGATTCAACTGTTTTGGAACAAGCAAAAGCTTTCATGAAAAGTACATTTTTCTGGCAAAATGAAAAATAAGAAACTTTCTCCTCTTGGCAACCCCATCGGGGGCATACTGCAGACTTTTGCTCTACGGTAAAAAACTTCCTTAAAACAATTTTTTATCAGATTGTGATATAGTCAGAAAAAAGTCTGGCAGAGGTATTTTCATTTGGGATTGAAAAGATTTTAAGGAAAAAAATGTCTTCAGTGAGGTCTTATGGTCTAATACCCTCATAGATGAATAACATAGGTCCAGTCTTGACGAGATTGTTTTTCAAATTTTTCCAAGAAATTGATTGAACAGGATAATTTCTCAGGGGGGTACTTGCTCTTGGTGCCACCGTTCTGGATCAGTTTCCGAGCCCAAGATAGAGAAGGCACTCGTCATTACGACTGCTAACATTTGGGAGACCTTCCACGCTATTGGAAGAAGGAGATTGAAAGATATTTTCATAAGCGATAGGTCTTTTACACGTCCATAACTTATTCCGACAAAAAAGCAAGTCTTATAAGTGATTTTTGTACATAATGATTTTCTCCTCTATCATCGGTAAGTATTTTCTCACGGTGGCTTAATACAGTTAATCCTCGCAAAGAAAATGCGGCATTGAAATGTGAAATGTATCAAGTAATAAGCCACGTTACACGTGATTTAACATCCCGAATGAGAACTTAAATCCGCGATTAAAACTCCCGCCTGCATATCTCTCTCAGATATTTTTGCGCTCATGCATTAATATTTTGGTAGATGAGCGAAACAAATGGCCTGAAAATAAGGTCTGGGGCGAATTAAACTCTCTATACAACGGTATATAAAGCGAAATAGCGACTTCAAGTTACCCTGCTACTATCTTAGTCATTAGGTGTGCTTTTTCTTCTCCGAGGTGATTCCAAAAATATTTAACTAAAACAATATTATCAAACACATCTCACCTTTAACGCGGTGAATAATACCGCCATATCGCAATCACATAAACCTTATTAATTCCGTGACTTACCATTTCAAAAGGAATAAAACGGGAATCGAGATCCCCTATCTTTAACATGTTATATCCGTCTATCCCTCCGAACACACCCTCGTCTGGTCATTTATTGGAGAATAATATACTCCACTTGTAAGTCGAGCTGTCTGGAATCGCTTTTATATTGATATAAATTATAGGCCCTTATCAACCTATCATATGGATTCCGAAGGCGGGACACTTTTTCCAGATTACATAATGTATTGAAGTAATTCGGTGGTGACGACGTATTGACGAAGAAAACAGGGATTTTTTCAATGAAATAGAAGATCGATTTTCCAACCCAACAGTTTTTCTAACAGGCTGATTATAGAGAAATTGTTTCTTCACGCTTCTTCTGGTTGTCCGACGATTTTCTTCGTGAGACAAGATTTATTCCGTAATCGGCATAACCACGTTCTTGCAAAATATTATTTGGTTTTCGTTGGGAATGTAAATGTTATTAGATTTGGTGGGAGTTTTTCGATTGTTTGTTTAAATAATACAAGAACTGCTGCTTTTACTTACAGCGAGATATAGCAAAAAGCGGCTGTTCCGGTTGTTTTTCTAAATAATAAGAAAGTACATAATTGATTGCTAATTAGTGGTATAACAGTGAAATAATCTTTGACAAAAATAAGAGTATTTGTGATGAAACGAGACGTTTAAGCAATGCAGTTTAAGATTTTATGCTTAATGGTAGACGTAATTCACTAATATTAAGACAGCGAACTCAGATACATTCTGAAGTTTTCTCACCATTTAGTTAAACCACCTTTCGTCTAAAAGGCATTGTGGTGTTTAATATTCTTAGTGGAGAGTCATTGTAATGTGTAACAGTTGTGATACACGCACCGTGTCCCGAATTGCAATTGCCACAATTTAATGACCTATTTTACCGAAAAATTCCTTATTATCGATATTTATGGAAAAAATAATGTTTTTTGGCCCTTCTATGCGGCAACAGGCAATAAAAAAATTAACGAAATTAACGATTCAAAAGTCAACCTTCGGAACTTTATGAATTTTGAGTGAGACCTGTTTTTCCTCGAGTGCTTCTTAATCTGCATCAGGTACTTTTTTTTTTCTATTTTAACAAACAGTGACATCTTCAATTAAAAATAATACTCACTTCAGATTTAACTGATTGATATCGATTCAACAACATACTTCAATTATCAATTATTATTTCAAAAATGGCGAGAGTTTGGCTGCCATGATACGCCAAAAAAAGTGTTTTATTTTAATTTTAATTTTTGCTCCCTTGTTGGGACACTCTTTGCATTTTGAAAATTCTCAAGAGAAGGGAAGGGGGCGTGTTAAAATTAAAAAAAAAACTTAAATAAAAAACGTGACTTGGTTGTCAAATGTGAGGTAAAGTCAACATATGGAAGAAATTGATCAAAAAGTGATACATTTTTGGGCACAGTAATTGTAAAATCACTTGCTGCAGTTCCGTAACGTAACCCTGGGTTGCAACCATTGGCATGAGCGCAAACCAGATCTGTCTGCCAATTTCCATTTTGTAATTTTATTACTCACTTTATATTCATTTTAGCTACTTCTGCGTAAACACTAAAAATTCAAAACTTAAACTATTTCTCGCAGAAAATAAATCTTCTATTCAACTCACCGCTTTGACCGAAGCTTCAAGTCTCTGGGTTTGGAGTTTTTAGCCTTTATGCAGAAGTAGGTACAATGAATATGAAGTAATAAAATTTGAAAATGGAAATTTGCCAGCAAACCTGCCTTGCCGCCCTTCAACTGGTTGAAGTTGGTTATTACAGACAGATAGAAAATGAATTTGAGCATTAATAGTTACAAAATAAAGCAGATAAGTGAAGAAATTGAACAAAAATAAGATTCCACTATGAAATTTGAGTCATATTTCAAAACCAGTTCTTATTTTTATTTAACTCATTTAATTATCAGCTTTATTTTTTTATTATTAATCCTCAATTTCGTTTTTTATTTATGTACAATAATCGAGTAAAGCAATTGAATGACCGCAAAGTAAATGTGCTTGTAAATTTTGCATTTTCTAATTTATTATTTCATATTCATTGTACTTACTTCTTCGTAAATGCTAAAAATTCCCAACTTAAACTATTTCTCGCAGAAAATAAATCTCTTATTCAGTTGAAGTCTCTGTTCAATTCAGAAAGTTTTTCGTACTCCTGCACTGTTTCCGTATTTGTCACCGTTTCTAGTTACATGTCTGCAATCTAAAATGCACATTGTTTTCCCGTAAAAAGTGCATAAATAAATATGCCTCATGTGTTCCCAATTCGATTTCCAGTTGCATAATAAATTATAGTAAAAACGGCGTTGATAATATATTGTATACATCAATCACGTTCCATACAATAGAGAAAAAATAATCTCAGCAGTACGGTACTATAATTCATTATCAACTTGCTAGCAATAAGCTAAAGTTCCATAATCGTTTCAAATTTTCAAATAAAAAAAAAAAAATAGATTTTTCACAAATTCTCAAAGTATTTTCGGAATGAAACGTTATTAATGCCCACAATTATTACAGGATCGGCCATCCTGAGTTCGCCATGGAATTATTCAAAGACATAATGCAAGCAACACACAAACTTAGCTAGCTAGAATACCAAAATAAATAAATAAATATGTGCTCTTAACCAATGAATATAAGGAAGCGTTGAATTATCTCTCTTCCCTTTGCAGTCTTAAGAAATTCAAGATAACTTGATGGTTTTCATGAGAGAATGACATAGGCAAAGTTGGAATGATCTGATCCGTATTATGATGAAATGCCCTCGAATAGCTATGTAGAATATGGAGACCATCAACAAAAGAAATTATTGTTCAAAACTAGACTTTGGCAAGTGTAGATAGATAAGTTAGAATCAGGTCGATTTTTACTTTTAACCACATAACTTCGGGACACCCTGCATGAATTTCCGAGTAACTTTACTCAGAAGAAATTTTCTAGGTAATCAGAGAAATTAGTCAACACTCTGCTTTAGTTTTATAATTTCTATTAAAATTATCTCGTCGGTAAACTTCAAACAAGCTGTAGTACAATGATTAGTGTACTACCAAGAAGGTAATTTCATTGCAAAAAAATCCTGAATTTTTTCAACATTACCTCCGATTTAGACAACACAAGGACACAATACGCATATTCCCATTTGAATTATATAGGGTGTCTAGGAAAAGGAGATCAACCCGCTAACTATAGATTTTTTTTGCATAAATGTAGTATTGGCCATAGTTATTGCAATTTTTAAAATTGATTTCTATTTTTGTTTAAATCGAAAGACCAAATACGCCACCCTGTATATAAATCCTTTAGTTATTACAGAAAAGGAATGTATTATCTCTTCTTATATTCACTGCTATACACAAATTGTGTTTCTATGCTGGCTAAATTTATTGCATCTACTTATTTTTTCGTGTTTTTTTAGAAAATTTTACTTCTCAGTTGTTATATTCAATTCGCCTATTATTTAGTGACTTTTTCGTCACAGCTCGAAGTAAAACGTATAGTGGTAACATTAGAACCATAGTGTTTAATTTTTATAAGAATGGTCTAAGGCAAGTCGAAATAGCCAGAAATTTGCAACTTCATAAATCGACAGTGTCGAGGATCATCAAAAAATCTATTCGTACAAGCAGTATAGTACCATTAAAAAACACTGGTAGACCAGAAAAGTCGTCCAAGTAATATGACCTAAAAATGTTAAATATTGCGAAAAGAACTCTTTTCTAATTTTCGACGAAAATCCTGGGTAAAATCGACCAAGCAGGACTATCTGGCCTTTCAAGTTGAACAATAAGGTGAAGACTTTGTAGAAACGGCTTAAATAGTTATAGACCTGTCAAAAAGTCTTT